>NW_025791657.1:2923262-5423262 GCF_921293095.1 Ischnura elegans
AAGAAAGTGATGAAGTGGTTTGTGGATTCAGGTGCAAGTGAACACATGACCCCTCATAGGGAAATTCTCACCAATTTTGATAGTAATACAAAGGGAGTAGTTGATGTGGCCAATGGGTATGGGTTAAAAATTTGTGGAAAGGGAAGTGCTGAGTTAAAATTGAGTGATGAAAATGGAGGGTGGTGTGCGAAATTGGAGAGAGTGTTGTATGTACCTGATTTGCAGGACAATTTGATGTCGTTGAGGCAGTTTGACAAGAAAGGTTGTAAGGCTGTGATGGAAAAGGGTTGTTTGAATGTTATGCATGATGGAGATGTTTTCCTAAAAGGTATTGCAAATGGTGGTATGTATGAAGTCCAATGTTCATGGTATGGTACCAATGGTAATAGTGAAAGTGATGCAGAGGAAGAGTTGGTTGCAGCCAAATCTAGAGTAGCTGTGTGTCGTGAAACGTGGCATAAGAGGTTTGGGCATTCTAAGTCACTGCCAGATGCTGCGATTATCCCAAAAGGTAAAGATGGAAAATGTGATGTATGTGTCATTGGAAAGATGAAAAGAAGGCCAATTTGTAAAAGGGATGGTATGTCAGAGCATCCGCTCGATTTGGTTTTTTCTGATGTTTGCTATGTTAATCCAGAAAGTATTGGTGGAGGCAGGTATTTTATAACCTTTACAGATGATTTCAGTAGGTATTCTGTGGTTAATATAATTAAGAATAAATTTGAAGTATTGGGTTGTTTTCAAAGATTCAAGGATTTTGCTGAAAAACAGTTGAATTGTAAGTTGAAGGCTTTCCAATCCGATTATGGTGGTGAATATATTAGCAAAGAGTTTGAATTGTTTCTTGAAAGGGAAGGTATTAAGAGAAGGCTGACTCAACCATTTACACCTCAACAAAATGGTGTATCAGAGCGGTTAAATCAACAATTGCTTTGTTTAGCACGCTGTATGTTAATAGGGTCAGGTTTACCTATGAAATTTTGGGCTGAAGCAATCAGTACAGCCTGTTTTATTAAAAAACCGGTGTACTTCCAAAGCTATTGGTGGGAAAGTGCCTTATGAATTGTGGACTGGAAGGAAGTTGCCCATTGATGAGTTGCAAAGAATGAGAATTTTTGGCTGCAAATCATTTGTACATTGCAGAAGTAAAAATAAACTCTATCCCAGAGCTAAGTTAGGTGTGTTTTTAGGTTACTCAAGTAATACAAAAACTTATAGAGTATGGGTAATGGACGATCAATGTGTTATTGAATCGCGAGATGTTGAGTTTGAAGAAAATGTTTTTCCTATGCTGTCAAAGACATGTGAATGGTCAGAGGGCAAAGCTAGGAAACAGTCTAGTAATGATCAATTAGTCGGGAGGTATATGAATTCAGGGGAGGAGGCAGAAATTGTTGAAAACAGATTTCCACTTGAAATTGATAATAGTCTAGGAGAAATAAACAGTCAAGCTTCTGAAGAAATGTCGGAAGTAGAGTCAATCGCAGAGGTTGAGCCCCCTCAGCCTATGCTAAACCTGGGAGATGATCATTTGGTTGTGCCACGAAGGTCGGATAGAATACCAAAGGCCAATAGGCCATGTTCATATTGTCGTGCAGTTAATAGTCATACCTTTGATATTCCAGAAATTAATGATCCATTAGATTATGAAGAGGCAATGAGTTGTGAGAACAAATCTAAATGGCATGAAGCTATGTCAGAGGAGATGAAAAACTTAACGTGCAATAATGTGTGGGAACTTGTTGATCGCCCAGTAGATCAAAAGGTAATAGGAACCAAATGGGTACTAAAGGTTAAAAGAGATGCTAATGGGAAGATTGAAAGATACAAAGCCAGATTGGTTGTGCAAGGATACCATCAAGAATATGGTACTGATTATTTTGAATCCCACTGTCCAGTCGTTAGACGTAAGTTAGTGAGATTGTTAATTGCTTTAGGAGTAGAAAATGAATGGTACTCTAAACATATAGATGTGAGGTGTGCATTTCTCAACAGTGACATTAAGGAAATGGTTTATGTGGAGCAGCCAAAGGGTTTTGTGAATATTGAAAGAGCTGATTGTGTGTACAAGCTCAACAAAAGCATGTATGGGCTTCACCAGTCTGCTAGAAATTGGTACAAATTTATGGATGACAAATTAAAATCCTGTGGTATGTTAAGATCAGTAAATGATCCATGTTTATATTATCATTGTGAAAAGGATTTGTATTTGGTGGTTTATGTTGATGATCTTGGGATATGGGGCACCAAAATCAAAGTGGAATGGCTAGCCAAGAAATTGTCAAAGATGTTGGAAGTTAGAGATTTGGGAAAGGTTTGTAATTTCTTGTCTCTCAGAGTAACTTATTGTGACAGAAAGAATGTTTACCTAGATCAAGAAATTTATGCCAAGAGTGTTCTTGAACATTTTGGAATGGCAGATGCAAAGGGGCTTAAAACTCCCCTTGTGGTGAATGACCGTGATAAGTTGGACCTTCCAAATGAAAAGAAAATTCAGGTTAACCCAACAACTTACAGAAAGGGAATTGGTAGCCTTTTGTATTTGGGAAACTCCACTAGACCAGACATCATGTTTTCGGTTTGTAAACTGAGTCAGCATAACAGTAACCCAGCAAATGAGAACTGGTGTGATGTTAAGCATTTGTTTAGGTACTTGAAGTATACCGAGCGCTTGGCATTGCACTATTCCCAGAAAAATAAACCTATTGAAGTATATGTTGATGCTGATTGGGCCAACAATAGAATCGATAGAAGATCTTTCAGTGGTTATGTTGTAATCCTGGCGGGTGGTGCTGTAAGTTGGAAAACTTCTAAACAAGCTAGAGTAGCTTTGTCCACAGTTGAAGCAGAGTCAATGGCCATGATAGAGGCAACCAAGGAGGTCATTTGGCTTACTAGTTTGCTTGTAGAGATAGGACAAGATAGGTTTTTACCTAAGCCATGTAGAATTTTTGCTGACAATACTGGTGCTATTAGTCAGACAAAACGTGAAATGGTATCTGAAAGAACCAAGCATGTGCATAAGGATTGTATGTTTTTGAAAGATGCTGTGGAACAGGGAGATGTGGAATTTGTATATTGCTCATCTAAGGATAATTTAGCTGATATCCTAACCAAAGTTTTAACTGGGCCAAGGATAAAGGAAGTAATTCCCAAATTAGGATTAAGAGAATTGCATTCTGATTAATTTGTTTGTTTTATGTCAGTGAAGTGTTCCTTTTGTGAAGTGTCACCTTTTTTTTGTAAATTCATTGTGATCGAGGGAAGGTGTTGGATATGCGATCTCAATTGCTTTTGGATTCATGCTAATGCAGTGTCATTTTTGTATACGGGTATGATTATGTTTTGTTTCTTTTGTGACGAATAAAGGTTCGTTTTTGTTTCTTGGATATGCAACCGGAAACGATTGGATAATGGCGTGGTTTATTTCTTTTTCCTCGCAACCGATATCCTAAATTTGGAGTGAATTTCTAATAGGAACTGCTGTGAAACTCTTTTCCACTCATTTGTACCAAAAATTAGAAATATGAAGACGTTTGTAATCCCTTTGGAACTCTCTTGTACAGAGTGTGTTCGTGTGGAACTGCTTTCTGCACATATGGAACTCCTTTTGAACGATTCGGCAGGATTTCCAGACGTCATCATTCGTATTGTAACTGCTGTGTACGGAGAAAATTCATTTGGAACTCCTTTTGAACGACACGACAGGATTTCCGGACGTTATCATTCGTATTGTAACTGTTTTGTACTGAGAAGATTCATGTGCAATGTCTTTCCATACGTTTGCAATTCTTGTTGAATGATTCAATAGGATTTCCAGACGTCATAATTCGTATTGTAACTGCTGTATACGGAGACGATTCATGTGTTACTGCTTTCCATACGTTTGCAATTCTTTGAGAGCAAATCCATGCGATTTATATACGTCATCATTTGTTTTGGAACTGTCTTCTGCGCGCCAACACACCATGGCCAGGTTCAGTCTGATACATTTGGTCGAGAAAACGAAAATTCTTTAATATATGCAATAAAAATGCATGTGCTTTAAGAAATAATCGCAAGTCAGTTAATAGAAACGGAACTCCTAAATATTCACTCGAATGAGTTTAAAAATTATTCTATTTTCCTTGTTGCTGAATCATATTTTTGGGTCCGATTTAAAATGCGACAAGATTATGTACACTACGTACCGAGAATCTTGGTTGCGTATATAAAGGTATTCAATAACAACTTCATACCGCTCGCGTTTTTTTTGCGTTTCCAAGTATATTATTGTCGTAAAAACATCAATGTCTATGCTTTCAAAGATTACTTCGCACATATAAATATTGAATATTACGGCATTTTTGTAACCTTCTTTTTCATTGCTTTCGTTCTTTGACATTACCGGAAAAGTAGTATTTTGCATCGTAAAACATACCGATGTATTGTCTTCGCGATCCCTAGGAAATGGTTTATGTCCATATTTGGATCCGTATCTTAGGACTGAATTTTTTCGCCATGAATCCCTCCTTCGAAAATATATTTCATTGTCGAGGTAGAAAAGTTTGATTACTCGGAAAGGCCTTTTTTCGCATTTTCCATTGAATTTTCAGATATTTAACAGGACCGTTTTCAAGAAAAAAAATATCCAAAAACGAAGGCATTTCAGTAAAAATGGACACTGAATGATCCACATCAACCACGTAAAATCGGAATTAAGCTCTCGATAAGGACTTTCTTGACCACCAAAGTTACCCCTCACTCCGCAATATGAAAATATGAATTTTTTTTAAACATGTCAACTTTGAAGGTCCTTCGCTTGTGACTAATGGTTTGGAAAGCAATGGAGCTATTGCAAAATGATGGCACTGCCGCATTTCAATTCGCAATATTCATATTACCTAAATTTTCGAAAAAGACTAAAATAAACTTAAAGAAAATTCAATGCGCCATCTTGTACTGCTACAAAGCAGGTGGCACGGTGTACAAATGAGTTCCAAATGGTCGTCCAACTGGTACAAATCAGTTTCAAAACGGATGAACGAGTGGTACAAAACGAGTTCCAAATTTAAATCCAAATGAGTTCCAAAGGTTGAAAATTAGTTCCAAGGCAGTTTCCAATGGAAATCCAAAGCAGTTCAAAATGTGTTACAAATGAGTTGATGACATAGTAGGACGCTATGACTTCATGAACTGCTGTGTACCGTGTTTCAATTCCACAGCAGTTCGCAAGCGCATGGAAATCAGTGGTACAAAGCAGATGGAAGACAGTTCAAAGTGACTTACACAGCAGAAAATTTTCCCTGAGACTACCAAAATCTAACACAGTTTGCAAATGAAAAAAGGATCTATTAAGAAAGTCTTTTCACATTCATTGCACGAATGAAGTGTTTTTCCGGTATACCCGCATGAGTAACACAAGGTTTTGTTAGGTAGTATAAGGCTTTTCACATTCATTCCGTGAATACGGTTTCTCTTTCGTATGAGTCCGAATGTGACGGACGGAGTGGCTGTTATCAGAGATAGATTAATCACATTCACCGCAAGAAGAAATTTTCTCCTTCGTATGTGTCCGAAGGTGCTTGACAAGGATGTTCTTTCGAGAGAAAGCCTTATCACATTCATTGCACGAATAAGGTTTCTCCTTCGTGTGAATCCTCATGTGACACACAAGGGCGTTCTTTTGAGAGAAAGCCTTCTCACATTCACAGCAGGAATAAGGTTTCTCCTTTGTATGAGTCCGAATGTGACGGACAAGGTCGCTTTTTTCATTGAAGGACTTTTCACACTCACCGCAGAAATAAGGTTTCTCCTTTGTATGAATCCGAATGTGACGGACAAGGTGACTATTTTGACTGAAAGTCTTTTCACATTCACTGCATGAATGAGGTTTCTCCATTGTATGAGTCCGAATGTGTCTGACAAGGTGACTCCTGTCAGAGAAAGACTTATCACATTCATTGCAAGAATACGGTTTCTCCTTCGTATGAGTCCGAATGTGACCGACAAGGCTAGCCTTAAGAGAGAATGACTTATCACATTCACCGCAGGAATAAGGTTTCTCCTCCGTATGACTCCGAATGTGACGGACAAGGACACTCTTCGAAGAGAAAGACTTTTCACATTCACCGCAGAAATAAGGTTTCTCCTTCGTATGACTCCGAATGTGACTGATAAGGTGACTCTCTTGAGAGAAAGCCTTATCACATTCATTGCACGAAAAAGGTTTCTCCTTCGTATGACTCCGAATGTGACTGATAAGGTGACTCTTTTGAGAGAAAGCCTTATCACATTCATTGCACGAAAAAGGTTTCTCCTTCGTATGAATCCGAATGTGACCGATAAGGTGACTCTTTTGAGAGAAAGCCTTATCACATTCATTGCACGAAAAAGGTTTCTCCTTCGTATGAATCCGAATGTGACTGATAAGGTGACTCTTTAGAGTGAAAGACCTATCACATACATTGCATGGATAAGGTTTCTCCTTCGTATGCGTCCAAATGTGACTGCCAAGGACATTCTTTCGAGAGAAAGACTTATCACATTCATTGCACGAATAAGGTTTTTCCTTTGTATGAGTCCTAATGTGACTGACAAGGTTGCTCCTTTGAGTGAAAGACTTATCACATTCATTGCAAGAGTAAGGTTTCTCCTTCGTATGAGTCCGCATGTGACGGACAAGGTGAATCTTTTGAGAGAAAGCCTTATCACATTCATTGCACGAAAAAGGTTTCTCCTTCGTATGAATCCGAATGTGACCGATAAGGTGACTCTTTTGAGAGAAAGCCTTATCACATTCACCGCAGGAATAAGGTTTCTCCTTCGTATGAGTATGAATGTGACGGACAAGGTCACTCTTCCAAGAGAAAGACTTTTCACATTCACTACAGGAATAAGACTTCTTTGGTGTGTGTGGACTAACTATACATGATTTCTTTTCTACAATAAAGCTTCTCGTTACTTCCCTCACATTTTTATTCTGCCTTGCTCCTCCGAAGTTATCCTTAAGAAGCCCATTTCCTTTTCTTATCACACCTTGGCTTTTACACATGAGCCTTAAATTTAAACTTCTGGAGGAAATGGGCGTACAAGAACAATTAGTTTCTCCTCTAGACACAAAGGTTTTGATGGACAAATCTTTTCCGATTGACAAATTTGAATCAATATCCAAATTTTTAGAACCGAAATGATTCTTGAGGTGCTTACTGAGATCATATTTCGAATTGAATTCGTCTCTGCAGTGGAAGCAATGATAAGATTTTTTCGTTGAACTGTCACGCTTCCCAGAATTTTTGATCATGCAAGTACTTTTCCCTTTGTTTTCCCGTATGGCCGCCTCTGGGCCATTCTTCTCATTCTCAGTGCTCCTAATAATCTTTATTGTTTCTGTATTATCACAACCACCTCTCTTTCCAGCAATGGTCATTGTTGCTCTATTCCCTCTGATTTGAGACACACATCTAGATTTCGAATGTAACCGTCCATCATTAGGAATTGAACACGACGTTATTTTATCGGCAGGCAAGGTATCACATTGTTTAACGTCTTTATCCATCAACTTCTTTCCTTTCCTTGAATTGGATGCTCTAGTCTTAGGTTCAAGGACTGCAAACAAGGCTGAGGCTCTTTCAGGACCTGGGGACTCTAGAAAAGAATTTCACATTAAAAATAAATAGTCAGGGATGAATTCTATGATTCGTTGAACTATTTCATAAGAACCTTTAGACAGATACCAAGGTAGCTGCTTTAACCGATCCTTTGGTTAAATGATAATCACATGACAAGGTGTCAGTTAATTTTATATGGTGGTTTCCATACATTTCTTAACAAATTGAGTAGCACTGCCCCTCAGAGTAATTGAGCAAAATATTGCATACTTACCTCAAGTATCTAATCCAGAAAACACCTAAATGCACTTTTTCATGCACAGAAGTAATCATAAACTCAATTTAAAAATAACATGCACACACATTATGATGAATTGAAACAATAATCATTATTATTAAAACAAATACTTTCTTACATTAAAAAGCTTCAATATGCAATAAAGAAATGTAAAGGAAGTAGATGGCCAAAGGTAAATAAAGCTTACAGAAAATCATTGTCAGCTTAATAAATCACTTAGAGGAAGATGGAGGGGGTATAATATAGCATATTATGAAAACTTATCTTCAGGAGAACATACATTAAAAAAATAAACACCTGTAAAAACAACAACAGCAGTAAAATAAGATCACATTCTCTTCGGGGCACACCTCTCTATTTCTAACAAAACTTTCCTAACCACTATACCTTGCATTATTTTTAAAATTATTTCAAGTTTAAGGAAGGGATTTCAAGTTCTCATACCTAGATTAACATAAGGTATGTCCAGATGGGATGCCTCATATCCAAATATCTGCGGTTAATGCCCTTCATCAGATATATCGGATCCCAAGTTCCAGAGGGCATCGGAACTGGATCCGAAATTTTATATTATGGGTTCAGTTAATGGACGCCCCATGTGAGAAGAGTGGAAAGGGTTCTGACTCTCTCTTTGAATATGCCCTCACAGTGCCACTATTATCTCTTTCTCCCAGCCTTAGTTTGAGAGCCTGGATGGTTCAGGATGGATTGGTTTCAAAAACCATCAGAACATACCAAGTATGCAGAATGTTAAAATGACAAACTGATTGTCTTGTCTGCACAACGCATCCAAAATTTTGATAAAAGGCTTTGCATGCAAAGACGCCCTGAACCGTCAGACAGTACATTTTATAACATCAGTAGCCTACACCCACACTACTTCCCTACTCTGTCTTAGGGCCATATACAATGGTTTCATTTCAGTGGCTGACCCTACTGAAAGTTGGGAAAGATACCTGATGTCCAGGTTATCCACATGCATCCATTTTCCAATTTCCTTTCTCTTCCCTTATAATTTACCTATTTTCAGAAGCAATCATCGCATTAATAATTAAATTTGCAATACGTCCAGAGTGAATTTTCATTAAACTCAAAGTACTTAAAATGTGAAGCAATGTACAAAATATCACAAGAACATCCTAATAAAAGATAAACTTAACAGTTATAAGTTAAATTAACATCGAAATTATTCCAACTTCTCATATCCACCCTTAAAGACGGCGATGCCTTGAATTTCACTGTTCTACCTTCTAAAATTTGGATGAAGCTATAACCATGAAATATTAGCAAACGAGAATAAATAAGCATGGCCTGGTCACCCACTGTCATTACTCTGCAGAACTATAACTTCTGCACACAAGGTATTGAAATTTAGTTCAGCCTATTTATAGCCAAATCAGTTTTTTTCCGTATCTCACTTTTTCCAATAATAACTCTTAGGCCTATTAAAGGACAGTTGCAAAGAGCACAAAACAATGAATTGGTTGGGGTGTCTATCAAAGAAAAAATTAACATCACTTTTAAAACTGAAAAAACCACTAGTCATTTCAACAGTTCCATGTTCATTTTGTGTATGGACGCCACAATTGACATAGTACATAGCTGGAATATTATGCTTAGTATTCTTCACAAGTGATTTATAGGGAATTTTTTTCTATTACCCAGTGTTAAAGACAAAATTTTTAGGTAAAGTACACTGGAATTCCCATACGAAATCACATGACTGCATATATTGTTTAATGTCACTGAAGGATGACGAAAATTTTACTAGACATTTGCCAACCTGATTATATTCTCAAGCAGAACTGTAATCATAAACTAAAGAATGTAAAGATGGATGACAAATATAGATGCTACATCCTTCACAAGGGAAGTGTCCAAAAACCGGGTCTCACAATTCAATCAAATTTTATGTTAAACATAGTCCGTTGGGAGCTGTCCTTGAATCAGCCCCCATATGGGGTTATATAACCTAATAGTTAAAACTGAAATGCAGTTAAACAATTACAGGTCAAATATATTCATGTGTAAGAGCCATTCTACAAAAGTTGAGCATTAGTCCACTGGTTAAAGTGCCCAGTTGTCATGCGGAGGACCCGGGGTTGAGCCACATGTAAAAATAAAATTTTCAGTGAACTGAATGGCAATATTGACAAAAAAACAAGCTTTTTTAATATAAGAAAACATTAATGAAGTACGAAAAAAATGAAAATCAAAATTGTATTTAATTCTGAGATGCAGTTTTTGGACATCACCTAGTCAGAATTAGTTAAAAATCTTTTCTCTGAAGAGTCATTTTCAAACCACTGAAGATCACTCACCCATAGCCTCCGTCATGGACTCCATTGCCATTGTCTGATTTTGAACCAGCTCCCCATTCTCCGTAAAAGTAGGCTGAAAGTAAGCAGATTTCAGATTTACAAATGACATCTATAAATAAATTAAAAAATGAAACAAAAATCTTAAATTCCTTTTAATTTCTGGCATGAATACAAAAAAAATTAAGTGACAACACCAACACTAATCCTAAACACACTCCAATAATACAATGTCCTACATACTAAAATATAAACTCCTTTCTGGGGGAAAAAAGTGGACCAAAAAAATGAGCAAAATGCAAGGTTCAAATGTTGCGAGGCAACAGGTCTCCTTCAGAGTAAGTTCTTCCATTCTTGATTATACAAACTGTCCCAAGGGTCGTGTTTCATTTTTGACCTGTAATTTTAGTAACTTTCCATTGAGCAATATTCATGAAAATTGGCACACTTACGGGGAAAGGTCCTAAGTTTTGTTGAATGTAAGCAAAATTTTACATATTTGACCTTTTGACCTCACAATTTGGGTCCAAACAAAAAATTTGAATTGGCCTTATGGGGTTTCAATGTTAAAAAAATCAAGATAGAAAAATGTCAGAATTTCATAAACCAAGATGTCAATCCTTAGTGTTTCGGACCCGAGAAAACCAAAAATAACACTTTTATTTACGAAAATTTAAGCGTTGACCCAGTAAGGTCACCGTCAAGGTAATAAGGGTGGCAAAAAGAATAGCATGCCGTCAAAGGTGTCGATCTATGGGTTTTATAGGGTGCCTAAGTCATTGACATTGTCCAAATACCCGTATTATACACCAATTGACCTCCGAGGGTCACAATGGGGGTCAAAGGTCATAGAGTTAAACGTCGGGCCATAATGGCAACCAACGTGTCAAACCATAGGTTTTGAAGGGTGCCAAAGTCGGTTAGGCAGTTCATAGATCCGTATTGTTGGTTTTTTGACATCCGAGGGTCACTATGGGGGTCAGAGGTCATAGAGTTATACGTCGGGCCATCATGGCAACCAACGTGTCAAACCATAGGTTTTGAAGGGTGCCAAAGTCGGTTGGGCAGTTCATAGATCCGTATTGTTGGTTTTTTGACCTCCGAGGGTCACAATGGGGGTCAAAGGTCATAGAGTTGAACGTCGGGCCATCATGACAACCTACGTGCCAAACCATAGGTTTTAAAGGGTGCCAAAGTCGGTTAGGCAGTTCATAGATCCGTATTGTTGGTTTTTTGACCTCCGAGGGTCACAATGGGGGTCAAAGGTCATAGATGTATGTTTTGAAATAAAAGGAAAACTAATTTCCCCAAATAAAGGTTTTGAAGGGTGACCAAGTGAGTGGTGTAGTACACATATCCACTGCCTTTTCCAACAAGCCTCTCTTGCCCTCTTAGTTTCACGCCGTTGTTGATTATTTATTTCCCCAGAAATCCTTTTTCCCGACTCTGTCCACATTCTTCCACTACATCTCTCTTCAAAGAAGGTCCTAAGGAGGTGTAACGCCACATAGGACTTTCTTTACAACTACGCAGAAATCCCATTGGTTTTAAAGATTAACAAGCAAATAGAAAAACTCATTTATGCCGCTTTTCATTTAAGAATTAGACCTCCATTGGTAACGCTTAAGTTAAAGGTTGCGAGCTTTCCCATGAAAGTCCTAAAAATATGTTAAATAAGTAGTTAAGAAAAAATCCCAGTTTGACTGTAAAGACCGCAATTCCCCATGCCTGTCCCTCGTCCTGCAAACATTACTGGCTGCAAATTTATCAGGACCTGACTTCACATTCAAACTTGCAAATTGGTAGGGTATGTCTCTGCTTTGATGAGATTTTTGAACACCCAAAATTCTCATCAAAGCAGAGACATGCAGTTGTGGCTACGTCTTGGCCTTTCCATTAAGATGCTTTTGCGGCTGAGCACTAATGTCCGCGCAGCGTGTACTGGACAATTCCAGGTGTGCGATATAACAAAATTTAAGTATTCTAAACTTGAAGCCCTAGAAAATGTAATGCTGCAGCTTCGAGATGAAGAGCATGCCAATCAAAACCATTTCTACAGTTGGATGTTCACATTTCAGTTTAAAATCCTATTGATTTTGTCGTTTTATGATATTTCTCTATAATGGTTAAATATTTATCACATTAGAAAAATCATCTCGGGATACCGCGCGGGTTAGATTATTTAAGAGCGCCGACGTTTCGGGTACCGACTCGCTACCCATTCTCACGGCTACTGATAGAAAATTCGAAAAGACCGTTGAAGCCCAGCGTTAGGAGGAGCCGGATTGGTCGAGATCCGATTGTTGTCGCAGAAGACTGTGGACCAGCGTAGACTTAGCTCTGGCAAGCATAACTCTTTTAACCCTTTCGAGACCGCGGAGTTTTCGTCTTAGCTTGACTGCTGTACCGAGCCCCAAGAGACTCTTCTTTCTCGTGGTACGGAGCATTTTTGAAGGACATTTGTTAAGAAGGGTCTCGCTGAACCTTTTTCGACCCCTCCACGGTGGGACTCCGCATTATCTCGGACTCCGAGAGTAGTTGTGCTCCCTCCTTTCCGGGTTTACGACCATACCTGCGGAATTGGTTCGCAGTCAACTTATGTATTGCTTATATGTATTTAGCAAATGGATAATTCTTGCTTGCACGTAAATTACAAACATAGAATATAATTCCTCATTTTTATCTGAGCATTGCCAAATTTTAAACGAAGTTCTAAGGGCATTATCAAAGCATTTAACGCAGCAACAATTTCCATGTTGATGTTTATACATAACTCGAGATATAAGTTAATATTTGTCGTAGAATTTCGTTTAAAAATTGTAAACGCTGCTCAAAAGACAAACAATTCAATTCTTAGTTTATATTTCTTGAGAAATGAACAAATATTTATTTCGTAAATTGACTCTATAAACAAATGTATGACCGCTGTCCCTTACCGCTGAGAGGGGTTATAAAAGACGAAGGGTCCGGGTACCTGCTCCCGGATTCGGAGGGTTAATCCTAAACCCCGAAGCGTTGGGTCCCGAGACAAAGGCGCCTAAACCCACGACCGTCCTGAAAGGGGGAGAGCTAGAAAACGTATATATACGGGTTTCGTTTTCTTGACCGGGAAAATCTCACACGTACATATACGCCCGCGGTCTCCCGGGTCAGGAAACGTCCACACGTATATATACGTGTACGGTAGGGAAAAGGTTAAGGGCTCTATTCCAAGAGCTGCTGATCGCAAATCCGGTATCTCTGTTTACTTTCTTGTTCTCAAGTTTTATTTCAATCGCCTCTTTGGTTAAACGATCCCAGAAATGATCCGATCGCCATAAAACTCTGGTGTCATCCCACCGTATTTTGTGGTCCTCATCCAAGCTATGCTCGACTATGGCTGATTTTTCCGGTTGACCAAGTCGGAAATGCCTTTGATGTTCTTTGAGACGAGTAGATATTGTTTGCCCAGTCTCACCCACGTAGACAATACCACACTCACAGGGGATTTTATAAACTCCAGGAGTCATAAGGCCAATTGGATCTTTTACACAGACGAGGCGATCTCTTAAACTCGTCATAGGGCGATGGACGGTTTCGATATTATACCTCCTCAGAACCCTAGAAATTTTGCCCGAAATAGTGGAAATATAGGGTAAAAAGGCCCTGGCTGTCGGTTTAGGTTGGTCTTCCTTCATAACCGAGCTCTTTGCAGTTGCGGAGGATTTCCTGAAGGCCAAAGTGATCTACCGCTCTCCGTACCCATTCTGGCGGAAGGTATTCTTAAGATAATCCAATTCCGAAGGAAGACTCTCCGCGTCGGAAATTGTTCTCGCACGATGTATTAGGGTGGAAAGAAGTGCTTCACGTTGGGAAGGATGATGGTGACTATGGCCATTGAGGCACAGATCCGTATGCGTGGGTTTTCGAAAGACACTATGACCCAGTTTGCCATTATCTTTCCTATGGACGAGGACATCAAGAAATGCAATTCAAGGCGTCGTGGGTTGACCTTATTCCTCATTGCACGGGAAAACTACCATTCTATTCTCCTATTTCCTCCTCTTCACCACTCTTCACCTCACAGGCTAACCTCCACCATTTTCTTCTCTTTCCACCTCTCTTTCAACTGACAGGCAAGACACCATCAGCTATCGGGCATAGCCTTTGGCTGCATCATGAAGCTCGGGTCGACATGTCTCCTCAAACAGAAATTCGTCCGTACTTTATTAACCAGAGAGTGTAAATTTGCTGAGGTTGGGGCAACTGGAGGAAACTCAGGAAGAAGCGGGTTTTCATAGAATCCTCACCATGGGGCTGGGGGATTCTGAAGTATGTTCTCATCCTGTAGAGGAAAGGGGTGCAGATTCCGTCACCCCCCATTTGCTGCTCATGGGTGTTGTTTGGAGGGAGGGGATTGGGAGAAATGTGGACCTTTCACTGGTCGCGTACACATCACTGAAAAACCACTAAGTTGGGAAAGCAGGGAATCGTGGGGGGAGGAGGAAACACTCAACACTCCATTCAACCTTTACTGTATACACACACATTCACACACGAAATTGAAGCAGTTCTCCTTACCTTGTGAACGCTGATTTAAAGTTCCATAGAAAACAGCCAAGTGGCATCAAAAACAAGCGGCAAGTTACAATATGTCCTGCACATTTTTGAAAGTAATAATAAAGGTCTCGAAATTTGGGCTCTAATGCCCATATTTACAGTACTTGTAATTCAGGATTTCCCCCAAACATCACTTTCATCCAATATTTTAACCCGTTTAATCCCAAGCATTGCGTAATTGCAGCATTATTTAATCGTCATTATTAGAAAACACGTTTGTGCAGGATAATTTTTTCTCGGGTTTTCTGAATATCTGAAATACCATTCGTTCCCAGCTAGCACAAACCATCAAATTTCCTATTGGCAGCTGGATGGCATCCAGATGCAAAGAGTATGAGTGCATCCTTTCATATAGATGCCATCCATATGCCGGACCGCTGCCGAGGGGATGCGGAAAAGAGATACCGCCGCACTTACAGAGATGCCGAGAGGATGCACGAACAAGTGCACGAATGTGCTGCCATCTAACGGCCGAAAATTGAACTCGGTCGAAATCGCGTTTCTGCATTGCTTACTTGGTTCTCTTTATCTCAGTATAGTTTTAAACAACTCAGGATAAATCAGAGCACGTTTACTTCAAAAGTAGAACTTAAATGACTCAGCATAAAACAAGAGACAGACGAACATTGGACTACATGAGCAATACAGGCGTACACAATAGAACATGAGAACTTCAGTACAACATTGCTATCCATCGGAGTCCGAAACAAACGCAGAGTTCAAATCCAGGAGAGTAGAGGCCAATGAGTGAAGGAGAGCCGATACCGGGAGATCAGTCAAAATTGCTGCAATGGTCAATCTACGAGGCTCCAACAGGTCGAGAAAGGGAAAGATGGCTACCAGACGACAAGTCCATACCTACTGCTGTAGTCATTGGCAGTTCTGTACGTTCGTGAAAATCTTGAATACAGTGAATAATTATAATTATAATAATTCTTAATATTTTATAATAATTAATGCGAGGATTTGTAGATATTATTAAGTATTAAACCACATCACGAAAAGTATGGCACACATAGGCGCAACTAGCAAAGGATGGCAAAAGGATATTTGGTACCTAGCGCATCCTGTCACACATTGCATCCTAATTGCATCCACTTCACATATAGATGCAGTATGGGCTGTGCCGGCTGGGTTCTTATCCAGTTAATTTTGTAAAAGTTTTCACTAAAATAATTATTTTTATTTTACTTCAAAATTTGCGCATTTCGAATAATAGAAGGGATTACACTCAAATATTTTGTCTGATTTATAAAGCAATGGGTGTAAGAAAGGCTCTCACAAAATTTTACCATTGAGCGCACAATAATTTCGCCCCTGGAGCAGTTTGAAGTTTCAACTTGAATTCCGCGCCAAAAACGTATTTCTCGGGCGACGCCATGTTGATGACGTGTGAACCTCATGATATCAGCATTGCTTGCATAAGGAGTGCATTGTCGTATACGTTATTTCGAGTATAAGTGAATACTAGATAAAACGGAGAATTTTAAATGAGTGGGAGGAAACCTTATGTATATGTTTGTGTGCCGAGAGGTGAATTTACCTCTCGTTAAACGCCAGAAAAGTATTTTTTGTGGTGCCAAACGACCCAGACCGGGGAAGGCGGTGGTGTGACGCTGCACGGAGACTGCATATTCCTTCAGAAATAGGATGTTATAGAATGTGAGAGGGCCATTTTAATGTAAATCACTTCTATTGATATCGGATTTACTCACAACAAACAGAAATATGCACATTTGAATCCCGGTGACACCAGGTCTATAAATAGAAGAACAAATAGACACGGATAACTTTGCAAATCTTACAACAAAACAGAGAAACCGGAGGTAAATACTCACTGAATGAATACTAGCAAATAGTTTGAACAATCATTAATCGAAAAAGAATAATTGACAAATTATAAATTATAATGTGTGACTCCTTTTGCCAGACTTCAAACTGTACGCTAATGCTAACGCCAGGATTTTATCCACCATTATTCTCTTAGTTTTGAAAATTCGCATCGGCAATAATAAAAGCATAATATCAATTACAGCGAAATTACGATTATAAATAACCTGTTAATAATCAGGAAAAGGAGCTGAAAAAATTATGAGAGACAGTCCCGACCCCTCAATCTTCACTATCCGAGCTCAAAGCGTTGCTCACTAGGCCGCCGCCGCGGCGACCCGGGTCACGGCCGTCACATGACAAAAATCATAGAATAATTGCTTTAACCAGTAAGGGTAAAAACCGGTGCAAGTATGCAGTAAATGCTCAAGAAATAATCATTACACCTTATATAAATAGAAGCGGATAAATTTACAGTACAAAATAATTTGTCCCTTTGTGTGCATGCCTATAATCACAAGCGGAGTGCAGCAGATAACTACGAAAGGAGTATAGAATACTAAATTTCCTTGAGAAGCAGAAGTTGTGCCACAAACTTTGTCCTAAAACTTTTGAAAGTGATTGTACGTGTAACTCTGATGTAAATATAAGTTACCTTACGGATATTTTCATGTAAAAATCCCTATCTCTGAGTTACTCTTTCATTTTGATGACAATTGTTTACCATTTTTCATAGTATGAAACTGACTCGAACATTTATCAGGAACAATGGTGGTCCAAAGCGAGACCTCTGCTTAAAAAAATATTGTTCCAACGAAATTGGAATGCTAATCCTTAAAGAAACGGAGAGAACCCCGAATTTCCTCCCTTCAGAGGGCAAGAAAACAGCTATAGCTATAGCACATTTGTTCATTTATTTCACAATTTGCATCCGGAAACTAAAAACAAGTAATAAGTAAAGGATTTCGTGATAGTAAGTCCACAAATTAAAACATCCACGATAATTGCCGTGATTACTGTCTCTTTCAAAAGTGTAAACATTTCATCTTAAGAAGATTCATTTCAATGAAATGGTTCTTTTTGAGACAAAAAATATGTCCAGAGTCCCTGTTAATAATGTCAGTACACTTCTGGTATCTGCCAAAACAAAATTAACATTGTGTTTCGCCACGACGATAAACTTTTGGCCACTATTTCCACGGACGCAGTGTGTTTACGGCTTCTTCAAGCATTACTCTCGCGACATTCATGAGGTTCACACGTCACGCGGCGTCAGCCAATAGAAATACGTTTCGCGCCGTGGGCGTGGCCGAAGCTCCTAGCGGACTTTCAAAGCTACTTATCTCGGTTAAAAATCGAATTTGAGCTCTAAAATTTGGCGTGTGTGTTTTTCATTCATATCTTTTTGGTTTTAAATAATGAAAACCAATTTTTAATTTTGAGTGTTCCCTCCTATTGAAGTACTACAAATTGTAAATGATATTTTACAAATACTTATTGAGTAATCCCACTAGAGGTAATTTTTTCTATGAATTCTAAGTTTCTTAATTCATCATATTTATTTTTGTCACGAACATTCGCCATTCCTGGTATAAATATGGTTGTTGTAAAAAGTGTTGCGATTACACAACAATGGGAATTCTCCGGTAGACCAGAGGGCTGTTCTCAAAGCATAACGAAACTTATCAGTATGGTTTTTAATTGACAATGTAGTCTTTCGGAGGCAGTTCAGCCGCATTTTTGGCACTCACAGGTTGTGAGTATATAAAGTAAAGCGTGAATAGTATTTTAAATTCCAAGATGGCCATCTGTTCGAATTTAACATCAAACACTCTGGTGCTTTGTAGAGGCAAACTTTTACGTGCACACATTGAACCAATACCGGGCAATGTCATTCCCATGTCATCGAGTGGAAGTCTTTCTTAGTAGACGTTTAATTCAGCTTTAGATGCATTCAGTTTCATAATGAGAGGGTGAGAACCGTATTCCTTGAAGCAGGATTGTGATGGAAGGTGGAGTGTTCCTCTAGTTGCTCTTTGGAATTTTCTCCATGCAATCCTTAGTTACCTCTCTTTTCTTCTATACCTTAGGTGTTGTAAGGCTAATAATCTAGCTTCAGTTGGGAACATTTCAGTTAAATAGTCCTCTGAAATGCATCTTTATCTCTCATCCAGTATTATATCAATAATAGCGCAGTAGTTTTTGCCCAGCGTTTTGCAAAATAATCCATCCAGGGGTTTCATTCAGATTAAAAAAAGGAGAAAATTATACACAAAATTTCTACGCCTCAGAAGATTACTTTAGAAGAAGCGTCAAGAAGGTTACTGAAGTATATAAATTAACAAGAGAGGCGATGTATGATATTTTCTTAACTTTGGAACTACATTAGGGATTTCCTCTTCTCAGTATTTCAAACATGGATGATTGCAGGAGGCGCTGCAAGGCAAATCCAGTTTACTCATGCAGTACCTCAAGAAAGATCGTCCATAAAAACTGCACCCCCAAGTAAAAGATGCAGAGGACAAACAGGTTCATCTAAACTTGAAAAAATAGAATCTACTCTCGAAGTAGTCCCGAATTTCTGCGTGAAAAAAAGGATTAGAAACACTTATTACTCAGCATGGAGGCCACTCACCAATTTTTCACTTATTTCTCAGTGGAAAATTACTTGAATTAATTTTGGGCTACTCAAATAACTGCACTTACGAGATATATAACCGTAAATTTACTCAAAGTAAGCTAGATTTTAAAAAAATAATTGTAATCATAATGTTGTTGGGGTATCATATATTATTGGGCACTATGTAGTACTGGACAAGGCAAGAGATGTCTGTTGCAATTGTGAGGCAATATATGACGCAGATTCGGTTCGATGAATTAAATAAATATTGACAGCATTCCGATTATTCTTAACTACACAAAAATGACACATTCTTGACAGTCAGACCTTTCCTCAAAAGACTAAACCAAAATTTGATTCAGTTGGGAATTTTCCCAACAAATGGTTCCATATTTCAGGTGGCACATAGCTAAAATGTTCATTCGTGGGGAACAATTTTGAGTGGGTTATACATTGTAGTGTACCTCATCTACAGGCATTCAATTTTTGCCATATGGAGAGGTGGAACTTGAAAGTGATATTTCCAGGATTTCTAAGTGCACCAGGAGAAAGGGTTGTTCTAAATTTGCTGAATATTTTGCAAGTCTGCAAAATAACATGCCAAGAATTTTTATAATTTTGAAATCGGTTACAATCTATTAGAGGCTTTTGAGTGATAATTGATATTTTGCCAAGGGAACAGTGAGAGAAAATCCAAATGGAAAACTGCCCACTCATGTCTTTGAGAGATCTGACAAAAAAACTGACAGGGATTCCTACTATTCGTTTGACAGGTCAAAACATATTCTCTTACTGCAAATGCATGATAACTCTGTCATCACTGTTGCTTCAAATTACCGTAATAGGGAACCCAAAGTAAAGATGAAAAGGTATTCACGACGATTCCTGAAGAAAATCGAAATGTCATCAACGATTACAATCAGGGAATGGGAGGGGTAGATTTACCTGATAATTAAGTTGCATGTTATCCTATCCAGATTAAGGGCAAAAAATCTCTATTCTGAAAAGTGTTGATAGTGCAGTAGTGAATCCATGGTGATTGTATGCCAAAGTCATGGGCAAAGCAATTCCTTAGTTAGAATTTCGATCCAAGATCGTAAAATTCTACTGAGCATAATTAATGCATAAAAATGGGTGCCCAATGGCAGAACACCTTAGAAAACATGTTATACCCCAGCATGCTCGTCAAGGGAGAATAGGGCATTTCATCCTCAGGCATACTCATAATTCCCAGCCAAGATGTCGAGTGTGCAAATCAGAGATAAGTTTTGTTGTGAAAAGAGCTGTTTAATTCCATGCAGAATATTATTGAACATTATGTCAGAAAACGCGACGAAAAATAGAATATGCAACCTAAGTTTTGAAAAGTTCTTTTTTGTTTTTATTTTCCGGAGTTTTCCGTGCATTGCATAAACACAACATTATGCAAATCATACATTATGATGAATATAATTACTTTTTGAAAAATTAATCTTAATTAGGTCAATAGAAGCCAGAAAAAAAAACAAAATAACCAAAGGTAAAAGCCCTACATGCCATATGGGGTATAATGGGTTAATTGAATGTGAATTTCATGCATACCTCAGTGGCATCAGTCTCCTTGAGAGATAGTTCTTTCTTGGTCAAAACTTGCATAGAGTCAAGGTCTGTCACGATGGCTCCAGTACCTTCAGCATCCACCACTTCACCCTGGGAAGATGTTGACGCCTGTGCCTGCATATGAGTCGAAAATCAGCATCATTAATGACAGATACACACACACACTCACACACCTTATTAATCACCTCTCAAGTGTTAATATGTAATTTCTTTATGGTTATTTGAATCCATTAATATACCACAAGGAAGAGTTTTTAACATGTCCAGAATATCTGTTCTAACATTGAAGGTAAAGTTGGTGAGAAGCCAAGAAAAATGGGCCCAAATGATTGCCTTCATAAATGAGCAAAAGCCGAATATAGCCTTGATGCAGGAAACTAATTTGGACTCGTTACCTTGCCTCCGACTACCGGGTTATTAAGTACTCATAAATCCTCCACGAACCCCCAGCAGGGGGACGGCCATTGCCGTGAAGGCATCATTGGTCAATTTTATTACATCAGACACTTATTTTTCCGGGGCATGCCCAAGAAGTGGCGTTTTCTTTTAATAATGAATCGCTTTGTATAATACATTTCTATGGGCCAATCGACACAGACACCTTACTGGATGTAACAGAAGCTGTCATAAAACACCTAACTGCTCTCTCTTCTCTCTTCAGCAGTCACCAGCTAACATGACATTAAAATCATGCCAGAATGGAAATGTGGAAAAAATCTGATTTGGCTAGAAATAAGACGATACTCTATTTCAATACCTTGTGTGCAGCATTTATTGTTCTGCAGAGTAATGAACGTTGGTGACCAGACCACGCTTACTCATTCTCGTTAGCTAAGATTTCATGGTTATAGCTTCACCTAAATTGTCTCTTCCTATCAGAGTGGCTTGGGAACATGTGGGTCCCCTTGTGTAAGAGCAGATCAGACCAGTGATGATGGAGGAGGATGTGTGCACAATGATAGCACTGATGGGGCCACAGATGACCTTTTGGCCCAAGCCTCTGTTCAGGTAATCCACAGATATATAAACTAGATTGGCAGTGGCGGGGGGTGGGGTGATGCTTCAGATGCAACCAGAGAGGATTACTGGGGCTGCATTATAATTTAAGTCATTTCAAAGAACTTGGCGGTGGAATCAACCCCACCAAGCAAGTAGGTAGGACTGAGGTCTTGTTATGAAAAGACATGTGTATGGTCAAATGACCGGTCGTTCGTGTGACCATGGAAAGCAGGCCTAAGGGTGCGATTCATAGACGGCACTTTAGGCTAAAATATTCTTTAGCCGGGCTAAAGTCTGCTTTTTCCGTTTCTTAAACGCCACTTTAGAAGAAAAATGGGCAAATCGTCACTTTACCTTAAAGTGCCCAACCGAAGCTCACTTTAGGGCTTAACCTCTTCCCTACACTGGGCATGATTTCACGGCCTGAATTTTCTGATGCTAAAGAAGGAAGGCCGGATTTTCACGGCTTGAATTTTTCGAAGCAAAAGGCTATAGGCTGTGTTTTCACGGTTTCGCGGTCAAGCATGCCAAGTGGGTCCCAACCGCCATTAGGGTCCCTCAGCCCGAGAGGCCCCTTTCCTATTGTCTGTGTGGGGATTACCTCGGCCCATCCTGGCTCTCAGTGTCCCACTCAAGGATGGTGCTCATGGTCACTTATTTGTTTAAAAGTTAAAATAACTAAAAACGTTCATGTTGCATTTATTGAAAATCAATGCTAGGAATTACATTCTGTATGTTCTGCTGATTGGTTACAAATTTTAAACGGAATTCTAGCGTTCATATTAACGGAGTTGATCATCAACTAGAACAATTTTTGGAGACGCTAAGGTTAGATGTTTAATTGTTATTTTTATAACTTACTAGCAAGTTTATAGGAGCGATATTGTAATGATTTACATCTAAAAATATACATTACTCTGTTAGCTACATTCTAAGAGTACATTTGCGGTGAAATTCGATAGAATATCTCATTTTCTTTTCAAAATTTTCTTGGCGTGCATTCAAATTTAACCGTAAATGTTCTGTACGCATTCCCCTTCCTCCTCCTGTACGGATTTTCTTTCAAATGATGTTTCGGTGGAATTACATTTTTTCTTGGAATTATACAGCCAGGATTTTTTTCTTGAAGTGCCTTTCGTTTCGCTTTCGTTAGTTTTGCTTACGTTCCCGACGTGCTCAGAGTTACTTGAACGAGTGGAGCGTAGCGTGGATCTAAAATATGTTCATATCATAAATCGTAAGTACCTAGAAGTAGGCTAGGAACATTGAAATATTTCATTCCCTTTAAAGTATTTGATGGTCTATGATATAGTGCCGTTTTACTGAAAACCCTAAAAATAACCGTAGAACTTCGTTTAAAAGTTCTACAGGCATTGCAAAATGAAAGGAATACACTGGTGAACTGACATTTAATGCAACAGTAACAATTAAAAAAATTAAAATTGCACTGGTAACAATAAACTGACCACAAAAGTACGCGGTGATGGGCTGCCATCGGGGAAAAGGGTCGAGGATTGTATTTGCCCAGTTGCCGAGGAAAGGGTCTGGGACCACGCTAGGAAAGGTCATTAAGGGGAGGAAGTGACTACCTGGATAGTCCCAAGCCGAAAAAAAAACTCCGTGCGGGGCGAAAAAGAATTTCTCAAACTCTTCGTAGAGCCAAAAGCAACTTCCCGTGAAGGATATCGGCGCAAAAAGGTAAAGTGTCCTTTACGGCTGAATAAATATGGCCGCACCGGCTGTTTTTGAAGTTGAAATATGAAGATATTTGGGTTACGGAAATTAATAGGAACTAATTTTTTTGTGAGAACGCAGCAGCAGACTGGCGTTTTTCAAGAAATAACCAGTCACGTAATATATCTCTTTTTCCTGAAAATTATCGAGATTCGAGTATAGTATGGATGGAGATGACCCATTACTTGTATTTTAAGGTTGAACTCCATCGGTCGTTATACTACCAAGGACTTTTTGTTCTTGTGATAATTACAACACAGTAAGTGGTTGAAAAGGATAATTGTTAAGTTCTTAGGTCATTTATGTGTTCATATTCTATAATTTCCCTTAAAAATACTCTAATATGATAGCAGAATTCTGCTAATGTTGGCGTCAATGGTCTTCGTAAACAAAGACTTGATTTTCATGTCGTTTGGCCAACCAATGCTAGTTTATGTACGTTGCATTGCATTTGAAGCATTTCTATTCCATAATTGCTTAATGAACCCTTTCCGCATGCCTCCATATCACATTTAACATGTTCCTGTCATTTTGAAACTACAGAGTTTTTGTTTCGTTTATCGACAACGCATTTGAATATTTACAATGATGATATAGGACCTTGTCATGAAAGGCAGCAATAAAAAGTAAAACATACTTTCCTTCATAGCCATATTATCTGCAGCAAAGCAATATTTTCTCGAGGATATAGGATTGTTATGAAATTTTCTTTACACAGCATCACAGATTTCATTGAATTTTTTTACTACAAAATTCGTGAATGGATACACGGGTTAGGTATTCACATAAGTCGAGGCATCATTTGAAGTAGACAAAGAGATATTTATTGATATAAATCCATTCTCACATTCAAAATTTTTCATTGTGTGGCCATTTATTCATTGGTTTTGATGATGTAGGTATTCTTGAATGTCCATTTCTCTATAATATATAACCCCTTTGGTCAACATTAACAGAATTAAAATATTGGTAGGCATAAAAGAATTCAATACACACCCATACCTCCTTCAAAATATGGATCCACCAGAGACAATCACTGATTGTTAATCTTCAAATTAATTGGTAGAGTTTAAAGTTAACGTGAGAGAATTTCACCCACCTTCAATGAACTATTACCATCAAACATCGACTTACATGTAGTCCAAACAACCGTATGCAGTTAATCATACAAGATGATCATAAAGTGACGCAAAGGTATCAGCATTTGAACATTTACATTGCTGGAAACATCAACGGGCATTATCAATGCACGAAGCTAATTAAAAGCGAGCTTTTATTCAGCCAACTCAGTCATTAAGGCACAAAAAAGTTAGTGGGGAAAAGCTTTCAATAACGCAGTATTCATTTAAATTTGCACACAATATGAGAGAACGAGAAAATGCAGCTTAATAAAATCTTAGCAAAATACAACAGGGAAACCCAGTCGTCAGAATATGTAACAATTAGGTATGCAATTAATATCGTTTGTCAACTTTTTCTTCACTTTTTCGCAGCGTTCATTGCCAACACTCAAAATTTCAATGCCGGATCGACACCTAAAGTGAGATCCTTGAAACGACTCAGCAACGCACATTTGCTAAAGTATCACTTTACCGTAAAGAGAGACTGTAAAGTGAGAGATTTCAATGTGGTCTATGAATCGCACCCAAAGAGTTTTCTCATAATGCCACATGTTGGACAAGAGGAAAGTCTTAATAGTTCTGTTACAACTGTTAACCAAGAATTGTTCCGATATCTTTGTTTACCTAAGTTCCAATGCAGTCATATCAAATTCCACTTTTTTTATTTGAAGGTAAATAATTGTAGTGAAGAGGATAACGTAAGTGGCCAATTACATTGGTGCATGCGTGCAGTCGCTTGAGTGGCCTCTGGCAAAAGAAAATTCTCTGGGGTACTTTCAGCTATTGCAGCTGTCATAGGTGTTGTGTCACTGCTGTGGATGCTGTAGCAGGCTGTATGCATGTTACAAACATAATAATGGCTGTATGAATTCTGCAATGCAGTAGGAAGCATTCCTTTTTAAATACTCACTCACCTTTGAATTCATCGATTGATTCATATATCTTTATTACTTTATTATTTGTACTCCCACGGCTCAGAATAACATCAACTGAGGGGCAAAGCAGACAGAAATTGAGTTGAGTCAACTACTTTCCAGATTCCCACCAGGTTAATTTATACATGTTGGCCAACGTTTCAGGCTCCGCCTCGGGGTTCACCCTGAGGGATGCTGAATATTGTTTTATCAGACAAAAATAAAAAATTAATTATTACTGAGAATGAGCCCCAAGCTGGAGCTTGAATAGACTAATATGGATAAATTATTAAGGGTGCTTCACAGGTAGTAACTGTATTAAATGTGTATTACTTTAAGCACAGGAATATAAATTTTTAAGGTTATAATCTAAATATGTAATTTTAAGAAATTTTAAGGTTTACCGGTGCATGTGACTCACCAGTGTATGCAACCAGCTTCCCACTAACTGATCTTTATAAAACTTTGTATATTTGACAAAATTTCAGTTCTCCTTATCTGGGTGTAAAACTAGACAATGAAGTCTCCATGGAGCAACATATTCAGAAGTTTTGCAGAAAAATGACATCTACTTGTTTTTTTTATTCTATCAGATAAATTTTAGCTATTGATGCATTATTGTCAATTTATTTATTTAGTCCCCATTAGTGCTTTCATTGTGTGCATATCCTCCTCCATCATCACTGAACTGATCTGCTTTTACAGAAGGGGAACCACATGTTCCCATGCCACTGAGAAAAAAAAGAGAATTAACCTGGGAGTGGTTGCTGCGGGTCGCTCCGACCCCCACACAACTATTTATATCTGGGCTGAATATACAAAATAATGAACGGTCTCCACTTTCCATGTCGCTGCTTCTATAAAACCCTCCTACCATACCCTATTGAGTTTCTTCAGTTTCAGCTTGTTCATTGACCTAGGCGTACATGTGCGTGTCAGCCTGACCCACAGCGGCCATTAGCGTTGTCAAAAAATGTGCAAGTTTTTTTTATAACTGTGAGCGTAAGTTAGTGTACAGTAGAGTAATGCTGTGTGTTTTCTTGGTCAGGGCTTAATTTAAGTGTTTTTTTTATAAAACTGAATTATAAACATGGCAAGCAAACCTAAATCTGGCTCCAGTAGACAAGTTACTTTTTTCCAATCGCCACGTTCCATTGGATGAAGAAGGACTCTTGTTTACCTTAGAAGAAGGCTTTTCTTTTGACACATCGGATGACGAATCCAACTACTGGAGTGATGTTGATCCCATTGAGGAATGCGCAGATGACAATGACAGGAATACGGACACTGAGCAAAGCAGAAGTGAAGTTTCTAGTGACGATGAAACATCAGACGACGACATCCCTCTTTTGTATAGGAGTCGATATTTAGGGAAAGATGGCAAATCATCCTGGAAAATTGCAGAACCTACCCAATCCGTACAAACCAGACAGCGGAATCTTATCATTCATTTTCGGGAACAAAAGGCGAGGCAAAAAATGCTAAAAAAACCGTTGCAAGCATGGCAGTTCTTCTTGCCTGACGAAGTAATACAAAATATTGTAAACAACACTAATTTATTCATAGACTTGAATAAAAATAAATTTGGCTGGGATCATGACTGTAAAAACACTACAGTTGAAGAAACTAAAGCCCTGTTGGGTTTATTGTATTACACAGGTGTGTTGAAGGCTTCACATCTGAACGCAGAAGAGTTGTGGGAAAAAGTGCATCTATTCAAGTGTGTAATGTCTTTGAATTGATTTAGATTTTTGCTTCGAATGCTAACATTTGATAAAAGAACTCGAGTGCAGAGGATGGAAGTGGACCATTTAGCAACTTTCAGGGATGCTTTGAGTTTGTTGTAAAGAAATGTAAATCAAAGTTTTCTGTTGGTGAGTACAAAACAATTGACTAGATGTTGTGGGCCTTCCGTGGAAGGTGCGGTTTCAGGCAGCATATGCATGATAAGCCTGCAAAATATGGTGTGAAGGTGTTTTCACTGGTTGACTCACGAACACTTTATGTACTAAAAATGGAAGTATATCTTGGAAAACAACGCCCTGTACCTTATGAACACATAAGTCAAACAACATCTCCAGTAGTAGTCAGACTTGTCGAACCGATAAGTGGAAGCAACAGAAACGTCACTTATGATAACTGGTTTTCTAGTATTGCCCTATCTAATGATCTCTTGCAAAATCAAAAACTCACCACAGTTGGAACAATCAGGAAAAACAAGAAAGAGATACTGACCTCCAGAGTTTTTGAGAACTAAGAATTGAGAAGTACACTCGTCAATGTTTGGTTTTGCCAAAAACTTGACAACACTAATATCTTTTGTCCCAAATAAGAACAAGGTCGTTCTATTGACCTCCACCATGCATCACAGTAAAAGTATTGACAATGCCACAGAAGAACAAAAGAAACCAGAGATAATAACATTTTATAATGTCACAAAAGGAGGAGTTGATGTGGTTGATGAAATGAGTGGCAATTACTCTGTCGCCAGAAAGACAAAGCATTGGCCCTTCACAGCATTTTACCATATTTTAGACTTTATAGGACTAAACCCTCATCATTTGCTCCTGGAATGACAAAGAAAGAAAACTTGAACTAAGGAAATGGCTCAAGGAGTTGGCCACAGAACTATTTACACCTCATCTTAGAACTTGTCTTCAAGGATCTCTGTCAAAGGCAACCCGTATAAATATTTAGCACATTCTAAAAGAAGACACTGTCCCAAAGAAGAGAAAGCCGTGTGCATCATGCAACATCCCTGTCTGTGGCAAACACTCCAATCCCACTTGTCTCAACTGTATTGACATGAAATAAATAGTGAGTTTTTTATATTATACACATAGGGACTACCCAATCTTTTTACACCTGAAAGCTTTGATGTGCTTTTATAAAAAATAAATTTGCACATTTTATCAAGTTGTGGCTTTTGTAGGCTCACTCATGGCCAACATACCTCAACTTTACTGACTTTGGGATGCAACTAAACCAATAACTGGACATTCATAGTGACATAAAGTTGTGGAAATAAATATTTGTTCCTATTGGAAAAATATTATGAAGCATTAGTTTAAGTTTTCTTTTAATCTTTGTGATAAACCTTGGCTCATTTTTTTAAATTTTTTTAAAAATTGGGTGCATTATTTTCATGCTTCAATAACTTAAAAAATTTTCCTTATAACATTATGCCATAGGCTAATTTTTGAATTTTTTACAACCTATATTCAAAGTTAAAGAGTTAAAAATTATTGTAAGTAAGCTAGTTAACCATAAAATTACGAAAAATCTTGAACTCTAACAAAAACCTCATTTTTGTGATACTTTTTCTTAATTATTGAAAATAATATTAAAGTAATAAAATAGTTTTTTAAACACATGGTATGAGTTTATATACCTTGAAACTGAAATGTGTGAAGTTACAAAAAAACAAAAATGTAAATTAAGCTTTAAAACCATTTCTTTTAGTGCGAGTCAGAGTCACCCGCAGCGACCACATTAGGCTACATGTTAGGCACGACTACTCCAGGGTTAGCAATTCATTGGTACAGGTTTTCACCAATTGGTACCAGAAGCAAAAAGATCGCAACCAAAACATCAAATATGCATGTACAACTGGAAAATTCCCTGAAAAGCTATTCTGACCTCAGAGAAGAAGACGGGAGAAACTCATCGACTAACATAATATGGGTCATAAGGTTACTCTGCCTTTTCAATTAGCCATAGGAAAACCCTCCTAATAAGGAACAACAAATTTACCAGCAATAGTTTGAGACATCATGGCCTCGTTACATCATTTATCGGCAACCAATAATCTATTTCGACATAGGCAAATGGAGTACACAAATGTTGGTTTCATCAATTAAAGGTTATTATTATATTTTATTTCAATCAAAGTTGAATATATAACAAGCTCCATTAAAATCAGCTCACGGAAAGAAATTGATGCCTCTCAACAACCACCCTGGTTTGCCAACATCTAATACCCTTTCCAAAGGCGTTGAAGGGCAAATCCTGAGTCCCCCTTATAATTTACTCCATATAGTTCTCACCACATCCACATCTGCTATAATTAGAATATACCTTATTTAAATTCTTTTTTGGGAGCAAATCATGCTTGGTAGATTTGGCTAGAAATTGCATCATCTGATTAAGAGGCAATACAGCCAACCACAACGAACACATTAGGATTCATCATTCTACGTGAAAGGTTTTTCTCATTTGGAATAATTTTACCAGGGAATCATGATCATGATCTGTTGATCATGACATCACAATAACTCAGCATGAGAGTACCAAGTGCTAGAATAGGTAGCATGAATTTCACTTATTTTCCTCCTATATTGTTTGAACAATATGGAAGGAAAAGAATTTCAACATATCTCTTCAAAGATGCGAGGCTTGGATGTTGAGCAGCAGCAGAGAACTCTAGAGTAGAAGCATTCAAAATATGGTGCAGCCAAAGAATGATGAAGATAAAATGGATCGACCATGTGAGTAACAAAGAAGTGCTAAGAAAAATGGCAGAAAAGAGAATTCTTCTGAAAACCCTTAGCACAAGACAGAACTACTTAGTTGACCACATAATGAGCCATAATGGTATGATAAAAACAGTACTAGAAGGACTGGTGGAAGAATAGTAAAGGTTATAAAAGATGTCAAAGAGAAAAAATACGTCCTAATGAAAAGGTAAGCGGACAGCAGAGCTGCCTTAAACATATCTTAGGGTTTATGATAATGATCCGTCATTTTTGTGGAAATTGGAGAAGAGGATGGGGTTTTATTTCTCACAAAAATGTGAAACGCCATGACGGCAGAGCCCTCAATTGCTCAGTGAGCAAAGGTGAGTGATCAGAGCAGCTGTATGCGCCCATTCTCTTTAGAACAATAAACCATTTATTTTGAATGATTTCATCACCAACGACAAATATCTGTTAGTTGGAAAAAACTTTCGGGGAAATGGGCCAAAACTTTTGGGACTTTGATTCTCTTTCTTTGATGATCTTCCTTGAAAAGGAAACCAGAATTGGTCAGGAAACGGGGCCACCCAAGAATTTGCAAGGCAACATAGCCCTGAAGCATATCTTTAACTGATATGACTAACTGTGAAAGTTATAATGAAGAGTTATTACAAATCTCAAGTTTACTTATTTACATTTGACAAAGTTAGGGTAAAGGCTTTGCTTTTATAGCAATTGATACAGGAATATTCCATGGAGAAAATATTCCTGTAATCCTATTCCTATTCTATATTTGATATAAGATAGGAAGCGATATTGTTATTATGGTAAATTATATTGGAACATAACATGGACTGAATTTCTGTAGTAGAAAAAATCTACTTCATCATCATCATTAGTCAACAATCCTAAGATTGGTTTGACGCAGCTCTCCATTTCTCTCTCCTAACCGCTAATCTCTTCATAGCTACATATTTATTCTCTTTTACATCCTTTATAACCTGTCCTATATAACTCATTCGGGGCCGTCCCTTGCCCTTTTTCCCTTCCACTTGTCCTTCAACGATTGTCTTCATCAGACCATCGTGCCTCAAAATGTGGCCAACTAAGTTGTCCCTTCTTCTGCTTGATGTTTTTAGGAGGCTTCTCTTTTCTCCCACTCTCCTTAGCACTTCCTGGTTACTCACACGGTCAATCCATTTTATCTTCATCATTCTTCGTGTTGGAATATAACATGGAGGACTGAATTTCTGTAGTAGAAAATATCTACTTAACAAAGCAAATGTGAACTTACCAAGTCGTCAGTTGCCAAAGAGTCTAAAGCATTAATTGAAATTCCATCTGGATCCGGTGTGTACATCTCAGGATAATTAACTTCACTGAGAGGGTCTTCATTCTCACCTTTCACAGATACCTAGAAGATAATGCTGGGTGCCAATCAATGGGGGCAAAGTAAAAATGTGAGTAATGATAAATAATAACAATAAAACCTCCTCTTTCACCTGAGACCACTCAAGCTGGCTGAAATCATGTTTGCAGAAGATTTTAGTGACAACCTAAAATGAAATGGCTGACATGACCAGTTAAGACATTGAGAAGTATTTCACACCAATGGTGTGAAATACTTCTCAATGTGTTAGCCACAGTAGAAGTGGGGAAATTCTTCACCTTGCAACTGAGACATTTTTTCCATCCTTTAAAATCCTCATTATCTGTGAATCCATTTCGAGACAGAATTATGTCTATGTTGACATTAAGTCTATGATGACATTGTTTCCTTAAGTCAGTTATTAAACAATTTCTAAACAATAACTCAAATATTTTTTACTTTTTATGAGAGAATCAAGACGTTCCATGGAAGAAAGCATACTTTTCATCAAATATTTGAATCTAATACGGGTATTCCTCACCAAAAACTACAGATATGTTACAAAAAACGTCATGTTGAGAAAATTTAGTGACAGCATAGAAGCACAATCCATTCCAGTAGTAAAATTTCCACATTCTGGATCATTGACTGATTTTTTTGTGGGCAGTTTTACATCTATGGGCATTTATATAGTTGACATGACGCAATGAAAAATCAAAGTGATTCAACATTGCAAACATCCAAAATCTTTGTTAAGGCCGATTTACACGGGGCACAGAATTTCTCAGATTAGAATGGCATTTATTTCTAAAATGGCTAGGAATTGCACAAATGCATGAACAAAATTAAAACAGGGGCTATTTTGCCGTCTCACACCCACCAATTCTCGCATGTGTTCTAGCATTTCACTGCTATACACGATGCAATTTTGACTGCAACTAAACACACAGATTCTGTTACAGAAGAGGTAAAGCAAGCCTTACAGCCTTACGTGATTTCCATGATTGTTACTCTTTCAGCGAAGTGCGAATTTCATAGTTATATTTTTTCCTTGTGTATTTTGTTGTAATAATTATTCTCGTACGCGATGGAACCGGAAGGTAAGGGTTTTAGAGAATATCGCGAACCCCCTAGGTACGATGAGGACGGGTCAGACGCCAGTAGTGAGGTGAAAATCATTGACGTTTCTAACTGGGATGAGGAGCCGCAAGCGGAGGATAGAATAGAGCAAAGGGGTGGAGGCACCGAAATTACCAGCCTTAATGAGTTATTTAAAAAACTTGATGAAAAATTCGGAAGAGCTGAGGAAAAACTTGATGAGAGGTTTGAAAAATCTGAGGAAGCTAGGAGAGAAGATAAGAGAAAAGCTGAGGAAGCTAGGAGGGAGGATATTAATAAATTTGAAAGACTAGAGGAGAAATTTGACGAGAGATTCGGAAGAGCTGAGGAAAGACTTGATGAGAGATTTGAAAAAGCTGAGCGAACTAGAAAAGAGGATAGGAAGAAATTTGAAAGACTAGAGGGGAATCTTGACGAGAAATTCGAACGAATAATGAAGGATATGAAAGAGCGTTTCGATACTGAGAAAGATGAAAGGGGGAAACTAGAAGAGAAGTTGGAGGCAATTAATGGGAAGATTGAAGGAATTGGGGAGATAGTGGACGAACGCGTTCAGGAAGTAAAAAGGGAAGTAAGCGAGAAGGTAGAGGTTGTGAGGGAGCAAGTTGCAATAATTTCCCGAGATGTACAGGAGGAGAAGATCCACCACGGAAAAAGAATTAAAGATCTTGCCGAAGAAGTAGCGGGGATCCGTCGAATGAAGGCAGGCGGTACGGGTTCTCCGACTAATTTTCCGAGTCCCCCGGCTAATTTGCAATTCCGTGGCAAACCACATGAACACCCCATAGCATTTATGAGGGGAGTTGAAAACTATTATTCCGTTCACGCTATCCCGCCCGAGATACGTCGCGGTTTTTCTATCAGATGTTGGATGAAGGGGCAAAGGGATAGGCAGATACAATTTTTCCTTTTCCGGAGGAGATGGAAGTATTCAAACAACTATTTGTCGCGCGGTATTGGAGTAAAGATCATCGGATAAATTACAAAATTAAAGTTATGTCGGGAATGTACAGGAGGACGCCGGGAAGTAGCATGCAAGAGTACGCGACTCGGAAAATCGCAGCGATCAAACTGTGTGAGCCGCCGGAGAATGAGGAGGAAATGGTGGCATTATTGGTAAGACATTTCCCACCATATGTTCAGGATTTGCTCCGTAGTTTGGAAGTTGCCACTTACGACAAGCTCTTAATTATGCTCGGGCGATTCGACCAGTCCCAAAATCATTTAGGAAGGGCAGAAGAGACCCACCCTAACGTAAACGCGATAAGAAATCCGTCACGCAGGGGGTTTGGCTCATGGCACCACGGTGGAAACCGAGGAGGAGGGCAGACTCAAGCAGAGAGACAGGAGGGAAATGAGAGAGAAAGGGGCGAAGGGAATCGGAATGAGGATAATATGCCCCAATCTCTTATGGATTTTTCCTTTCCACCTCCGCGGGCGGAAAACTTACGGAGTTTGGGTCGAGCGACTTCCCCCACCCAAACCCGGCGAGCATAAGAGTGGAAGTCCCCATTTTATCAACACTACGGGTAGGAAGGATCCCAGCCCACGAGTTGAATCATGAGGAGAAGGAGAGGCTCCATTTATGTCCAGAAATCGAAGTGCTTTGCGGGAACCATGCAATGCTAGCCCTAGTTGACACGGGAAGTCAAATATCCGTAGTTTTTGAGGAAAAGGTCGCGGAGTTGAGATGTTTGGGAATAGAATTGCCCACCTTACCCCTCGGGAAAACCTTTATCATCGGGGCCGACCAACGCAGGTCCGCTCCGATAACGCGACAGGTATCGATGACTCTGACGATAGGCAATCAGAAATACGACTTGGTATGTTTGGTGGTCCAAAAACTGATTCGCCCCGTGATTATCGGAATAGATACGCTGAGGAGGTTGCAGGCGGTGATTGACGTAAAAAGGGGTGTAGTAGTGTTTAAGTTCCCAGGTGAATGAGTGGTGGTGCGAGAATTCAATAAAGGCGAGGATAACTTAGTGTGTGGGACGATCGCGAAAGAAGAGGCAACAATCGAGGAAGAGATAGAGGGGTGTGTAGGGCGTGAAGGTTTGGGAGGAGACGAAAGGGACAAGGTGACGAAAGTAATCAGGCAATTTAGCGCATTGTTTATGCCGTCATTAGCCCCTGTGAGAAATGTCGTGTTTAGAATTAAGTTGATTGATGAAACGCCTTTTCAGCAGAAAATTTACCCGATCCCTCAGGCATACGAAGCGGAGGTGGCCGCTGAAATTGAAAGTATGCTTCAAAAAGGTATTATAAGGAAAGCCCCTAGTCCCTTTTTAAACCCGTTGGTGGTCGTCAAAAAGAAAGACGGGAAGGTAAGGCTGTGTTTAGACGCCCGTAAATTAAACGCGAGGACGATAGCCGAAAATGATCGACCCCTCCCGGTAGACCGTATTATAAATAAGTTCGGGGGGGCTGTTTGGTTTTCAAGCACAGACTTTACGTCATCCTATTGGCAGATGCGTCTCCACGAAGACGACCAAAAGTATACAGCTTTTCTTTTCAAATCTAGAACCTATGTATTTTGTCGAGTTCCATTTGGACTCAAGAACAGTGGCGCAGCGTTAACTAGATGCGTGGAGGAGGTATTAGGAGACGATATGGCGAGCTGCGTAACCACGTACGTGGATGATGTTGTTGTTTTTTCCAGGTCATTAGATGATCATGTGGTTCATTTGAGGGAGGTCTTCAACCGTTTCGAGAAAGCAAATTTAAGGTTAAATATAACGAAATCTAGTTTCCTAAGGAAAGAAATCCATTTTTTGGGATACGTTATCGATACTAAGGGAACGAAGGCCAACCCAGACAAGGTGAAGGCGATAGTGGATTGCGAACGGCCGAAAAACGTTCGGAGCCTCCGTGCATTCCTTGGAATGTGTAACTATTACGCGCGTTGTTGTAAAAAATTATTATGATAGAATCAGTCCAATGTTATTTTTTCCCATTGTACAGCGGACCATATGTCATTCGCCGTATCGTTGCCCCAAATGCTGTCGAGTTGGAAGGAGAAGACGGCGGATTGATAGGTCCGTACAATTTCGGGAATCTAATTCCGTACATGTCCGAGATTTAATTTTTTTCCTTTGCCAGACGCGTTCCCTAGGCGATGTTATGTATTCCGCCATTGTTAACTGTGTGTTGCTCCGCCTGAGTAGGAGGGCGTTCCCCTCGCGTGTCGCGATTTTTTTTGGGCGGATTGCCTGTATATTTTTTTTTCGTAAATACGTTCCCCGTATTTCCTCCTTTTGAGAGGAGGGCATATGTAACCGGTGCATTCTGCCCGCTTACATAGTAACGCATAAGACGGGAGTGCGAGGTAAAGGAAGGCCGTTTTTTTTCTTTAGATATGTGTTCGTATGAATGTGTGAGTGAGTGTAAGAGGGTTTTTGAGTGTGTTATGAATCATTGAGTCCCCGTTTGATGTTCCCCTATTTTCCTCCCCACATTGATGTATAATGCTCTCCCCTCCCCCCCTAAAGTGTGCAAATCGAACGATTAAGACGAAGAAGAACGTGGTTTCCCCCCCGTGTCCATGGTGAAGTGACCGTCCAGCCCCCAAGTGCATCATCCCTCTCTTTCCCCTGACCCCTACCTCCCCGGTGTTTCCTCCCCTCAATGGCTATATAACGTGGTGCACCGGAGGAAAAAGGCTTCTATTTTTTTGGCGGTTCCAACCAAAAAAAACGCTCCCAAGAGTAGGCGGAGTGTGGGGAGGCAGAGAAGAAAAAGTTGGTGGAGAGATCCCGTCAGAGAGAGAGAGAGAGAGAGAGAGGGTGCCCAATGCGAGTAGGAGTTGCAAGGTAGACTCGTGGTGCCGATGAAAGGATCTCCCAACTGTCGCATGGAGGCCATCTCCCACTCGTGACCCTGCCGGAGTTGACGCAGAGCAGCCTACGCCGCGGAACCGAATCGCCACGATCAGCAGATCGAGAGCCCCGAAAATTCAACAAACTGTAAGAGAAAAAGCCACGAAATCCCATCCCCCCCTCAAGGAACAGAAGAAAATTCCCACTTCACCAAGTCAAGAAGAGAATTCATTAAAAACGTTTGTAAAATTCCCCCCCGCACAAATAGAGAAGAGGACAGTACTTTCCCCTATTACCGTGTGAATTTCTGTGCAATATCTATTTCGTTGCTTCATATTTCCATTCCCCCCCGTTTCTCGTTTTTTTTATTTGCCCCTTTTCTTGTGGTTTTTGTATGGGTTATGAATGTAAAAACGTGTAGCGTGATTTTTTTTTGGGTTAAGGTTAAGGACTGAAATTTTTCTGTTGTGCAGCATAGTGAATTATGCGTTGTATTTCATTGAATTCAAGGAGAAGAAGTTAATTGTTACTTTTGCTATTGATTTGCTTGTATTTGTAAATGATCATATTTAAACTCATTAAATTTATGTTGAGCGAACTACGCAGTCGAACGGCTTTCTTTATCCGAACGCTCCTGTCTCAGGTCTCATCACCCCTAAACTTCCCCCTCCTACCCTTTCCCAAAATCCCATTCCCTCGCCCCAGGTGCACGGAATATCCCCGCTACACCTCTGCCCTCCCCTTTTGCCCTCCAATCTCCCCTTCCCCGAATGTGCCCCGCACGGTGGGGTTACAATATATATTCATGTAACACCTGCCAGTGGGTACAGTTGGGATGTTCGTCTGGTATCCAGGTGGATTTTTTAAGAGTGGGAAATTGTCCTTTTCATTGTAAATATTGATTACGTGCATAGGAAATCTGTTCACAGCTACCTTGCTATCTGTAAAAAAATGCTAAAATTGCTTGAGAAAATTAGGTCCACGAAATATATGTAAAATCGTGGATCTAATCAATTTTTATTAATCTAAATTATGAAATTGACGCTATTTTTTAATATGCCTATTTTCTGCTTATCTTATTTTAAACACATTATATGTGGAGCACGTCAAATGACAGGCTCTGCCAGTCAGGCCAGGAGTCCTTTACCTACCCCTGTATGTAAATAATATCCACTCCTGAGATTTCCCATCGTGTGTATGACCTTCAGCAAGGACCCCTCTTACGAACTGTGTGCACCATTTGTAAATATGTAGCAGTGTTTGAATGGAAGGTATGTTGTGGAAGACTTCCCCTGTTTCTTTATTATTTTATCGACCAATTCTGACGACTTTCATAAAAATCACATCCGCATTGAATGTGTTAATAGCTAACTAGCTGATACAAGTACATAAATTACTTAAGAAAATTAGATCCACAGAATAATATATACCTAAATACATACAGGAAATACATTTATTGATCCAGCTTATAAAATTGACATTGTTTATCAAGTGTCCTACTCTAACTCTTACATCTTTTTTAATAGGGTGCTGTCCTCTTTTTTCACCTCATGGAATCGGATCTCCCTAGTCACACAAGCAAGGGTGACTGCCTATACAAGTGCATTCATTTACACTGGGCAAAACGAATTTCATCTTGAACCTAGTAAATATCTACGAATTAGATCATATAACCAGGGTTTAATTGTGGATGAGAATATAGCTTACCAACATATTAGCTCTGGATTGATAGGTGTCAGGCACAGGAATGTATATTTCAGTCGTTTGGACTGGGCAAGTGAGATGTGAGGAGCCTTGAATCTCATCTTGAATGAAGTCTTTTGTGTCAGCAGAAGACCCCAGTTCGTCATCAGCTACCTCATCCCCTGGGATACTCTGTGGAGAAAGTAACTGTGTTAAACTCGCCTCCTTCAGTGTCAACAAATGAAGCATATTTCTAATCTTGATAACACCAGATTTATAATGTGTCATTTACGCTATTACGTAAAAATTGAGAGGTGTCTGTTAATCAATAACTCAAAAGCCAAACAGCTACTGAAACTAATTTAGGCAGGAAGATACTTGGTATACTCAGTTCACATTGTGGCTGTATTACAACATCCTTGGGGCGACGAAAGAGAAAAATAAATGTTTTCAGCAGTGGTGTCTCAAATATGAATTTTTGATGTAGAACATGTTTTTGATTCATATCCATTGTTATCGACCTCTTGGTATTACGTACCCAAATATGAAATCTAGGAGAAAAGAGGTAAATCTCATATGTAGGCCACTTTCTAAGGCAGAAAAGTATGAAATCCTCAGACTGATCTTGGAAGAGAGAGCTGTAGGGAAGCGCCCACGAGGAGAAGAAAATGTCCATGGGCACAAAACGTCATAGATGGGGCAGCAGTTAGAGATATTTGGGACCAATTACAATGGTCAAGAGAGTATTGCCTGAGAAGCCAATGCAGTGGATATTGTTCGGCACGACAAAAGAGATAAATAAGAACCTAAGAAATTCTGTCAGTCAATCACATCAATAGTCAGGTGGATGAAACCCTTTTCATTTAGTAGATTTTTCAATTATTAAACCTCATCACTTGGTAAAATAATAAGTTAATAATACTACTTCAGTTCACACTTACAATTAGCAGGAGCCAGTAGGAGATTTTTTGTTCATTTTAACTTGCTTCGGTCACCCATGTGAGTAAATACATATATTAAAAGGGATTGTTTCATAGTGTACTGGGTAGATTGCCTTTTTTGAGTTGGCCAACTTCAGTGCCCCACTTAGTTAGCTATGATTGTTTTACAAACACATACTTGAATCATACAACAAAAAGTCTTTGCTTACCACCACTAAAACATCAACTGCAAGGTAACAAGCACTTTGCATGGAGTCACAGCTTGAGAAACACAGCTTATACACACCTTGACATTGCTTATGCACACTCTTATAAGTGGTATATAAAAATGCAAAAATTGCTTGAAAAATTTAGATCCAAAAACAAAAAACAAAATCACAGTTGCTAATAATTTATTTCTTCTAAATAATGAATTTGCAATTACGTTTCATGTGCCCTGCTTTCCTCAATTCATCCTTTCTTTTTAACCATTTTGCACCTTGATTTCGGGTGGAGCCAATGGGCATTTTTATTCATATAACACCTGCCAGTGGGTGGAGTTAGGATGTTTGTCTGGTATATCGGTGGATTTTTTAAGATTGGGAAATTGTCCTTTTCATTGAAAAAATTGATTACGTGTAGAGGAAATTTGTTAACAGCTACCTTGCTATCTGTAAAAAAATGCTAAAATTGCTTGAGAAAATTAAGTCCACGAATTATATGTAAAATCATGTCTAAACAATTTTCATTAGTCTAAATTATTAAAATTCCACTATTTTTCAAAATGCCTATTTTCTTCTTATATCATTTTCAACACATTCAGCGCGCGGAACGTCAATTGAAAGGCTCTGCCAGTCAGGCCAGGAGTCCTTTATCCCACTCGGTACGTAATAATATATCTATTCCCGAGTGTTAAAATCGTGTGTATGACCTTCAGCAAGGACCCCTTCTTCGAATCCTGTGCTCCATTTGGTAAAAACAGTGTTGGAACCGCAGGTATGTTGTGAAAACTCACCCTTTTTCTTTCTTATTTTATCCACCAATTCTGACCACTTTCATGAAAATCGCGTCTGCATTGAATGTGTTAATGGCTAGCTAGCTGATACAAGGACATGCATTGCTTGAGAAAATTAGATCCACAGAAAAATATATAAATTCATACAGCAAATTAATTATATTGATCCAACTTATAAAATGGACGTTATTTTTCAAGTTGCCTACTTTTCCTCTCATCTTTTTATCAATAGGGTGCTCTCCTATTTTTTCACCTCATGGCATCTCCATAGTCACACAAGCAAGGGTGACTTCACGTAGAAATTCATTCAGTTACAGTGCACAAAGCCACTTTCGTCATGCAACCTAGTAAATATCTATAAATTAAGATCACTTAACCTTTTCGCGCCGAATGCCACACCTGTGCGGCGAGGATTTTCTTCCATAAACAACGAATGCCACACTAGTGCGTCCTGAATGTTCTTACCCTAACCAATGAATGCCACGCCTGTGCGGCACAGGTCGAAAAAAGTGACCGTGACGGACACAATAGACCCAAGGACGCGGTCGCCCGTCGTGATCCGCCTTAGCGCGAGCCCAGTCCCTTCTTCGGCCGCTCAGGTCGACCCTTCCCTATCCTCTCCTTGTGGGCAACTACTGTTATTTGTAGTGTGTTTTCAAAAAAATATTTGTAGTTTACTTTTAAAAGTCAATGCTAGATATGCATTCATCTTTTTTTGCTGACCACATGGAAATTTCAAACAAAATTCTAACATAAATATCCACGGAGTTATAGACCATCTAGTAAATATACTAAATCCGTCTATATCAACGTAAGAACTTCGTTTAAAATTTCTGCACGCTCAGAAAAGAAACACAAAATTCATTTCGAACGTAAAAAATCGATGCGAACAACAAATATTTGCATATATTTTGCAGTAATATTTTAGCAGGTTGACCGCGGACTCGTCCTAGGAAGGGGCTTGTAATCCCTCTATGGTCTGGGACAGAGGTTGAGGAAAGGGATCGGCGCCCCACTGAGTTGGGTCCAAAAATGGTTAGGGAGGGAACCACTGCCTTCAATTGGCGCGAAAAAGCTTCGTACAAGGAAGTAAAGATAACTTTCAAGAGGCTCATATTGAGGAAGTATTTCCCTGAACAAAGGTTCGGTGCGAAAGGGTTAACTAGGGTTTCACTGTGGATGAGAATTTAACTTACCAACATATTAGCTCTGGATTGTTGGAATTCTGGCACAGGAATGTATATTTCAGTCCTTTGGACTGAATGAGTAAGATGTGATGTGCCTTGTATCTCATCTTGAATGAAGTCTTTAGTGTCAGCAGAAGACCCCAACTCATCATCAGCTACCTGATCTCCTTGGATACTCTGTGGAGAACATAACCATGATAAACTCATCTCCTTCAATGTCAATGTGTTTGGGGGGGTTCTTCCACCCTCTCCCCCCCCCCAAATCCAAAATGTAAAAACCTTCACTTGTCTCCTAAAAGGAAAAATTGAAAAAATCTTCAAGTTTTATATTTCATCTATAGTCTATCATGATAGCTTGAGTGCCTTCAGCATCCACCTCCTTGCCTTGGGAAGATATTGACGCCTGTGCCTGCATATGAGTCCAAAACCAGCATCATTAGATACAGGGACAGAAAATAGAAATAGATTTATTAGTTCGCCGAAAAAATAATGATTCCCATATATAGCATCGATAAAAATATATACACCGCCCCAAAACATTCGCTTGTTAATATTCACATGTACAGCTTGTGGGTCATATTTATGTGCACTAAATTGTACTATCGTTTGCAAAAGTCTTGCAACAAATCGAGCTTTCGCTCCATTGTCAATTTCTGGCCACCATTAAATTTGAATGATCGCTATCTGGGTATGAATCTTCATGGTAGCTTGGGAACGACTCACGAACGGGTCATCGTGACACGGGAGGGAGACGTAGGAAATCCTTATGATGCTCAGTTGAGCAAACGAGCGTCGGTGTTGTTGCGTCGTCGCGGCGTTTGAAATTATTTTTATACTCGTAATTGACTGGAGTAGAGAATTGAAAATATTTATGCGTTAACCCTCATATGGATTTACAAATTTAGTTACGTCGTTGGATTATCGGCGCCGCAGCGGCGCCGCGTCATGTTTTGCTATTATCTTTCAAAGTTAGCCTGAATTTACAAGTTTTCTGATTGATAATGGTAAATACATCTTTTATCTTTATTTCTCACCGTGTTTTGCTAGATTTAACCCATTATTGTGGAAGTTATAACAAAAAATCTTGAACGCTACATTCTTTTCCATTTTTTGCCGTAATGCTTTCTATTTCTGCTTCCTTTGTCTGCTATTTTCGAATGAAAGTTTTAATTTCGTGTGTAATGGTTGTTTGAAATATTTTCTGATGCAGTGCTGGAATAACCCCGCTTTTTAATGTTTATATTGTTTATATTTTTATGTATCTAAATACTAAAAATGAGTACCGAATAAAATTCGTTTATGCCCATATGACATAATTTTGCTTCACCGCGTCCACCCATATGTTTTACCTTTGCAGTGTATACAGAAGGATAAGTTTTTACACGTTAATAATGAAACAGCTGTAGGTAAAGTGAGAAGAGACGAGTGTTACTTTCGTGATTTTTACAGGATTCTGGCGATCAAGGCAAATCTTACGAATATTCTGGGAGCTCATAATCTGCAATTAAAAAAATAAAGTCCTATAGGTTTGGAAATATAACGAATATGGGATAGTTAGCGACGTGTACAACAACCCAACGCCGCTTCGGAGGTTGAGCTAGAAGAGCCGATATTTTTTTTCGACTGCGGAGACCCATTCCCTCACTGAGGACGTTTCCTTAGAGATGGACGAGTAAATGTGATGCGTGGGAGTGTACCAGATGAGGTTTTACTCTTGGATTGGTGGGAAATCCAAGAAAATAACTTCTTAGAAGTATGGGTTATAGGAGGTAGGGAAGAAGGAACAGGCGCCTATTTTCTTTTGTCCAGCTCTCCGTGAGGGACTGAAGAAAGAATGTTCTGGGGTGACAAAAATACTTTCAAGCTGGCAGGACTTCCCTCACCGTTTCTTTCCGTAGCGTTTCACACACCGAAAACATTGAGACTATCCATACCTTCCCACTAAGCTTACTTATTCGTCATTCACCACCTTCTTCCCCCTCCCACAAAAGTTGATTTAACTTCTCTCCGCCCTAATGACCCACCCGAGCTGGACCTTCTTGGAATGAAGGGAGAGCCACCGCGAGGCGTTTTGACAAGGCTTTTGTTCCCTGTCCCTCATGCAGCGATGGAAAGATAAAGAAAAAGCAGGCTATTGTATCTAATAGTCTCCTTGCATTCCCAACCTTTTTCGCGATAAGGGTTTTCTACTCTTACTTGGCCTAACGATCTGGGTATTCCCTGATCCTTGGCAGTCGACACACTACCACCCCTTCACCTCAAAACTCCTACCTGGCATTCCTTCTCCTTTCTCCTTCTCACTCACCCCTTCACTTTACTAAAATCCCAATATCTGTGCATTTCAGTACACAAAGAAACGAGAAATATATTTACAAATTTTCACTTCACGGCAAATTGTCTATTCTCCTATTCATCATGAAACGATTTTTACCATGTAAAATACTGAACTAATGGTCAGGAAAAAGAAATTATTTTCTATCACACAATTAGTTGGGTAGTTATCTTGATTTCACCCCAATGGTAAATTGTCACGTCATCGGTAATTAAATAAACGTCAGCGATTTTGCATTGACTATCGTAGACGCAAAGGTATTTTTCGAATGAGAGGTACAAGACATATAACAGTAACCGTGCAATGTGTTCTTCACGGTAGTCGGTGAAACCTCTGAATCTCCTGGCAAGTTACAGTTGCTCATTCAACGAGAAATATTCACACGGCGGTGAGGAACCATTATTCTAAGAATTCGGATAATGCATTATGTTAAAATTTTCTTAGGATTGCTGCTTGGTGTAATTCTAAACAGAGTAACACTGGGATTTACTCAAAGGGGACTATCACCACGGCAGGTACATGGACGCGGAGCGGAAGTGCCCAAGCAAAACTAAGACGGATGCCATGGAAAAAACAATCTAGCTTAGCCATGAGTTTCTATGAATAATTCTTGCAAAAAGATGAAGTTTTGTCAATGAACATTATATTGAGGCAAACATTATTATTCTTAGCGAAAATAGAAAGAAAAATTGGTATAGTAATATTTTCCTTTTGTTTAACAATTTCAATTCGTTTATAAAGTTTAGAAATGTAAATAATAATATTATAAATATATTATAGCATTTCATACGAAACATAATTGCTTTGACATTAACATTGAGAGTGCAGTCCACGATGTAGCGACGAGGAAATACTGAGCGCCGCAGCGGCGCAGTAAATCCAACGACGTAACTTTTTCCATTAGAGGCCAATAAAATGTAAACTATTGACACTATTCAAACAAAATTTTACCTGTAGACGAAGAAAGCAGAAAAAATACACTACTGAAAATTTCAAAATGATCCATTGGAAAGGAAAATTTTTACACGACTTTTAAAACCACGAGCGCCGCTAAGGCGCAGATAATCCTGTGAGGGTTAAAAAATTGGGTATCTATGAGGACTTGCTTCCAATGGTAAACCACATTAGGCCGGCTGGGGCAACGATTTTGCCATTAGGAAGACGGAAAGCAACTCGCTCGTAACACTTTTTGGGGATTCAACGTCATTCAAGAGACTTTATAAGTTGTTGAAATATTTGTTCGATATAGGAGAATTAACGAATGAAAAAATATTAACTGGCAATTTTCCGGAAAAAACACGGCTCTTTCGACTCCATCATCTTTCCTTCATTGACATTAAAAAGTTCTTTACATAGGTTGAAGGTGATAAAGATAGCTTGATAAGATTTCTTCATAATTAATTATAAATTTTTGTTAATTGGATAAATATATTTACACCAATGGAAATGTTTCCTCGGAAATAAATGGGATTTGATTGCCAAAAAAATCGCTAGGCCTCATCGTTGCTAGCAGAATGTTTCTTTATTTTTACTGTTTACATAGCTAGGAGAGACTTAAATTTTTACGATAGCACTAACATATTTAGAGAACATATCGCATTAATCTTCTATTTTGTTATAATAAATTAATTATTGTTTCAACTTTAATATTTAGGACATTATTATATTTTAAGAACAGGCAACTTAACCCTTTCGCTGCTGTTCAATCTCCGGAAACCTCCTTACATGTGGCGAAAATGTTAAAATGCGTTTCCTGGGCCCATGTAGCAGGTACTTCCAGGATGGGTGTGGTACACCCTCCGAAGGGTCGCTAATCCGCGACCCTATCCTCGACGAACTCACCCTCGCAGGACCGTCTCATCGGCCCTACCAGCGGGGGCCCTAGCCACACAGCAGTAATACGTCTCGGATACGTCTCTGAGACGTCTCGAATATCGCACGTTACGTCTCGGAGACATTCTGAGAGCTTCAGAGACATCTCTGAGACTTATCTGAGACGTCACTATGTCCAAAAAAATGGTCTATGAGATGTCTCATGAGACGTCTCAGATAAGTCTCCGAGATGTCTCAAAAGAGTTTGTACTCTGGTATGCTTAAAAATGTAGGCAAAAAATAATTAAATGCAAATTATACAGTTGTGACCTACTTATCTCGATCATTTCTAGCAACGAATTTTGTGAGGGATGACCTTTTGAAAATAAGAAACCCATATTAAATGTCGTGATTTTAACAATCAAAACTGCGCAATTGCACCAAAAAATAATATGGAAGGCATTGATGGCGTTTAAATAAGTTTTTTTTTAATTCCTGAACGGCTCACGATTACATTTCTGAGACATCTCTGAGACATTTGCGATATTCGAGACATTCGAGATCATAGTGAGACGTCTCTGAGTCGTTGCTATGTGGGTACCTCCGGAAAAGTGATCGCTCTGACTACAATGTGAAAATCATTCAATCAATCCGATCGTCACAAAATGCTTGTTTTCATCGCACTCCTGCCGATCAAGCAATCAAGTACGTCTTTGAACCGTGTTTCTGCGATGAAAAATAACGATTTTGTTAACTTTGCAACAAAACGTGGCTGCGGACCACCGGAAAACTGCCATTATATCAAAGTTAACAAAATCGGTATTTTTCATCGCAGAAACACGGTTCAAAGACATACTTGATTGCTTGATTGGCAGGAGTGCGATGAAAACAATCATTTTGTGACGATCAGATTGATTGAATGATTTTCAAATTGTAGTCAGAGCGATCACTTTTCCGGAGGTAGGGCCCCCGTTGGTAGGGGCCGATGAGACGGTCCTGCGTGGGTGAGTTCGTCGAGGAAAGGGCCCTTGATTAGTGGGTCCCTTCGAAGTGCTTCGGCGAAAGTGCTGACCGCATGGCAGGGAGGAAGAAAAAGTACGTCCACCGCAGTCTGCCTTGCGGACGTACTAGGTACGTCCACAGCAGTGAAAGGGTTAAAGAGTGACTTAATAGTACGACTTTTCCCTATCCATGTATGCCTTGGCCTCCATTGGTAAGGTTTCCAATAACAACAACGGACGGAGATTAAATTGAAAATCAATTTCAACCAATATTCGCCCTTTTTAAATTCCAGACTATCGATGCGGGAGGTAAAATATTTTGCGCAGAATTTAGCCACTCCCTCAGCTCTTAACGCTGAATCAGGTGCTCCCGGGCCGTAGTTTTGGTCAGCTGATAAGTCCTGCACCTCATCTTGCCCTACATCTTTATCGCGACTTTACCAGCCAGGGACGAGGAAGCAATTTACCTGGGGTAAAACTTGCAGGCCGTAACTGATTCTCACAAACTTCCAAAAAAGTGTAAATAGGGCCAATTTGTAGCTCTATCATATCATACATGTTGATGCCATAATTTGCTTGAAGAAAGTACGTACTAGAAGAATAGTTGATAAATACCTCAATGTAAGCCTTTCCTATATTTAAAAATCAGCGCCGGGGTGCGTGCTCGAATAAGGATTACCATTACATAGGTTATTCCTAGGATTGTACTCAGTACATCAGCTGGACTCACATTCTGTCCCTTTTCATAAAAATTCCTGTATTAGATACAGCACTGATTATAGAATATTGAGGCCTACAGTTTAAAAGTAAAATTCTTCACTTAATTTATATCTTTTTCTATCGATGGATTTTTTCTTGAAAATTTTCCAAGAAAATTACCGTCACTGCTCATTTACGAAACGGAAAAGGGTAAAATTATTCTGAAAAACTTTATTGGTACAATTAACTTGGTAGGAAACGGCGACAAGTTGATAACAATTAGACAGCATACCACATTGACGGACAACATAATCGCTGCAAAATTTACAAAATATCACTCATAATTGCCTTTTTAATCAGCTAAAATTGATCTATTTAAGAAATTACGTACATGGAGCCTTAGATTACTACGATAATTCTCATCCCAAAGGTTAATAATGATGAGCAGTTACGGACCTGTAAAGGAAACCTTATAACACTGGGAATCACATTCACCAGTGATTGTGGTTGGAGTTCCCTCAAGGGAAACGCAATGATTCGTCCTACCGCGCTAACAACGAAGGATTCCTGTAGCATGATCATTTAAATTAGAAATTGTTATTAAAAATGCTAGAATTCAACATTTGGTATTTTCTTAACATAAATTTAACCCTTTCGCGCCGGACCTTGGTTCAGGGAAATTCTTCCTCAATATGAGTCTCTTGAAAGTTTTCTTTACTCCACTGTACGAAGCTTTTTCGCATCAACTGAAGGCAGTGATTCCCTCCCTAACCATTTTTGGACCCAACTCAGAGGGCAAAAATCCCTTTCATCGGACTCTGCCCCAGACCCTAGAAGGATTAAAGCCCCTTACTAGCACGAGTTCACGGTCAACTGGCTAAAATGTTTATGCAAAATATATGAAAATATTTGCTGCTCGCTCCGATTTTTTTACCTTCAAAATGAATTTTGTGTTTTTTTTCTGAACGTGCAGAAATTTTAAACGAAGTTATAACGTTGATTTAGATGGATTTAATGTATTTACTAGTTGTTCTATAACTCCGTTGAGATTAACGTTGGAATTTTGTTTGAAATTTCCATGTGAACAGCAAAAAAAGACGAATTCATTTCTAGCATTGAATTTTAAAAGCAACAAATTTTTTTGGAAAACACACTGCAAATAACAGTAGTTGACCGCGTGGAGAGGATGGAAAAGGTTCGACCTGAGCGGCCGAAGATGGGACTGGGCTCACGCTAGGCGGATCGTGAGGGGCGACCGCGTCCGTGGGTCTATTGTGTCCGCGACGGTCACAATTTTCGACCTGTGCCGCACAGGCGCGGCATTCGTTGGTTAGGGTAAGAACATTCAGGACGCACTGGTGTGGCATTCGTTGTTTATGGAAGAAAATCCTCGCCACACAGGTGAGGCATTCGGCGCGAAAGGGTTAAAAAATAAAAAAAAAACTTCAAAACAAAATACGGCTGTGAGGAGGAAAAAAATTTGATTACTTATTATTTATTTTACTCCTCGCATTAAAAGCCTAGAATACTTCCACTGTGCTATTCAGACTTTAATTGTAAAGGATGGTAATTTTGATCATTTATCGTAATTGTAACACTAAGCTGCTGTGATATGGTTCCCAATTGAAAGATTTTTGAACAAAATAATCACTTTCTCAGTATTATAGTCTTTTATTCGTTTACGTCATTATAGCTTGAATACGGAGGCTTTCGCATACTTTACGTTTCGGCTGGTTAGTATAGGAATATTATGATGTTGCTGCTCGAGTCGCCCCTGGCTTTGGTATCATGGTATCGTCCTTATAAGCTATTATTATTTGTTATTTTGTTTCTAACTAGGTACAGGCGGTCCTCGACTTTCGTACAATTCGCACTTTCGTACATTCAAAATTGACACCTTTTACTTGACTTTCGTACGCTAAATTCGGACTTTCGGACGTTGGTCGGTATTTTTTTTAAATTCCCGCGATGTTTATTGCGCATCCCAACATTCAATTGTTTCAAATGGCAGTATATGCGAACAACACGAACGTATATAATGAAGGGAATTGTTGGTAGTTGACTCTGAACTAGGTGATTTATTTGGGAGAGAGACTGCCTGCTACATAGGCTCCTTTATCAAGAGAAGAGATTGCCTTCATTGGAGATATTTTTCAAAAGAAGTTGACTAGACATCATCGCAAATAACTTTCACTAAAACTAATAAGATCTTCTTTCTAATTGTGTTTTTTTTTCGTTTGAGTGCTGTTATTCATGTGCACCTTCAGCAACGATATTGAGCGAAATATCACCCGAATTCCATTTGTCTTTTGCAGTCTTTTGTTTTTTGTTAATAACATGCGACATATACACGATCACGAATGTCACCTGCCGAATATCAAATTTTGGTGTAAAAATTAAAAGGTATCCAGAGTGCGGGTTCAACAATTACTTTGTTATGCTTCTTGATACGTGTTTTTGTTAATAGTGGACGTAATAAGTGGAATGTCAAATTAAACGCCAGGAGGAAGTTTCACTCGATAGCCATCGGAGTTCTTGTTTTTTAAACTTTTATTAGCATTTTCAGCGTATTTTCGAATAGGATTAGACGATTTGAGGAGTTTTATTGACATATTATTAAAATTAAGTCAATTGAAATAAAATCCGCGAAAAAAATGGTTTTAGTGCGTATATTCCGCTCTTTTGGAACGTAACCCCTAATTAGTATGGAAGTCAATGGTTCGACTTTCGTACATTCGACTTTCGTACAAGTTTTCGGGAACGCATTGTGTACGAAAGTCGGGGACCGCCTGTATTTGTATTTCTAATGAAGCAAGCATATACATTCTTTTCAAACAGAAATTCTGTTAGGATTTGCTTACGTCCAACTTACTCGACATATGAAATGAGCTGCAGTTCCACCGATTTCAATCCTGCCCTAAACATAAAACATATTGCCAACAAACACATTTCCTAATACCATATAACCTACTAAATGCAAGTAGAGAAGTTAATTAATGATGCTAAGTAAGTATACTAATTATCCCCAATTCATCAGAGCATTATTTAAAAGATTGCAGCTTAATATGATAACTTAATCATCAACAATATAGCAGCTTAGAATTATTATATGCATTCACACTTATTTAGCAGCGCAACATATTATCAAACAATACCTGTTTAAATCCGAAAATCAATGAAAAGAGACTTTTAGCAGAAATTAAGCTTTCCTCGTCATAAAATTCACTAACTCTTTGTTAACTTTGTGGTATTCCATTATTTCCTGGATATAGACAGTTACTTATACCACTTATTTTATAAGAGCGCGACCCGGGTTTCAATGAGTAATCATCATCATCAGGCGCTAATTATAATTTGTTTATCTTGTTGTTACCTAGTTACTTGATGGATTTTAAAACGGATGCTCAGGGCATAACCTACTAAATTCTGTGGTACACTGGTACCGGTACGTTGACGATATTATTGTGCTTTGGAATGGAACTGATCGGCAACTGGATATGTTCTTGAGTTTTTTGAATGACATCCATCCTACAATTTCATTTACCTGTGAAAGAGACTCCAACCATTGCTTAAATTATGTGGATCTTACAATCAAACTCGATAAATGCCGGCATTCCTTCTCCATTTTTCGGAAACCCTGTTATACCGATCATGTCATCCCAGCAAGTTCAAGACACCATTACTCACACAGACTTATGGCTTTTCATTCCATGATTCATCGCCTGTTAAGCATACCACTTTCCAAAGAAGACTTTAAGAAAGAAATCATCACCATTAAACACATTGCTTCTGCCAACGGTTATTCTCAAAATTTAATAGATAAACTGATTTTAAAAAAACAGAGAAGATTGGCTATCGACCAAATGTTTTCGGCGGACGAGGATAAAAAGAAGCAGTGGTGCACAGTGACGTACCTCGATGCACTTTCTCTGAAAATGGCTCATAATTTACCCAAGGACAAATTCCGCTTGGCTTACAAACCTTATTCCACCTTAAGGAGACTGATTGTTAAATGCAAGGACCATATAGACCGATTGGATAGATGTGGAGTATATTCTTTGAAATGCAGCGATTGCAATGGTGTATACATGGGACAGACAGGAAGAAGTTTTGAAATCAGGAAAAAAGAACATTTAAGTGCTTACAAACATAATAAAGATGAAAAGAGTAATTTTGTTAAGCACTTAATATGTAACTGCCACAGAAGCGATTTTAAAATTAATATTTTAAATTTTTGCAATGACCGCCGAGAACTGGATTCAAGGGAACAGTTAGAAATTTTAAAAATTGTTGAAAATCAAGATAGTACCATTATAAATGAATACCTCTACCCATCCTTTTCACCTATTCTGGCGTCCGTTTTAAAATTCATCAAGTAACTAGGTAACAACAAGATAAACAAATTATAATTAGCGCCTGATGATGATTACTCATTGAAACCCGGGTCGCGCTCTTATAAAATAAGTGGTATAAGTAACTGTGTATATCCAGAAAATTTCCTCGTCATACCTTGAATACGTGGAAAGGAATACATCTTTACCGGTTGACGTACATTGGAGAACTCTGTTGCTATTTACGCAATGATTAAAGCCCATCAGCTTCACTAATTTCATATTTTTCGCGTTTGCTCAGACATTTATATGATGAAACATTTGGAATATCAAAGCTTCCTCGTATCTAATGTCGTAGATATTGTATTAAAAACATCAACTCGAGTCAATAGATGTAAACAAAAGTCTGCCATATTCACAGTGAGCGACTCGTGATTTAAAGCTCTTTGAAAAGAGCTAAGATCACTCAAAAAGAATCAAGCTACAAACTTTTTAAAAGCTGTCCAGGGAATTACCATCGATCTTTCCACCTGCATTAAATGCTACAATGTGTTTGGGGGAATATCATGAACATTAATTTCACTTAAAGGAAGCGATCAGATCCCAGGACTGAAAAGGATGATAATGACCCATTCACCATATATTGAACCATGAAGACTAGTGTTGGTTAACTGAATATACCTGAAAACCATACAGTTTCCGAGCACAATCTTTGTGGAGCAAAAGTGGCACCGCTCGATTTGTTGCAAGACTTTTGTAAATGATTGTAAAATAATTATAATGCATCACAGTGATCAAAAAAGGAAATAACTCATCTGATCAAAAAATGCAGGATAAGTATCAGGTAAAAAAACTAAATTAAAGTGTAAATAATTATTTTTCTAATGCTTGAATGTGTGACTGAGACTTGGGTTTACTTTGAATTTGCTTCAAAATATATTTGCTCTCATTATTATTTTTACTTTGACTTATCTTCCACACGTGCAAAAAGTGTTTTTATTCCGTGGATTTTATCTGCTAGATGTTTTAAATCATAATCAAAATTCACATTAGTCTTTCAAAATATAGATATAAGAATCAATTTTGGGCAAATCACTCAAGAGAGTACAGAAAAAACACAAAGCATGCTGTGCTGAGAGATGGATGAGATGTGTTTATTCACTTGACAGGAGTGCGTCATATCGTTAGCTCATTGCAGCAATGCCTGGACTTATTACCAACCTTGATTTCCCATGGTAGGCTTTTCAAACTCTTCTGCCTTTTGCGGGTGATAACCATAGTCCCTGCCTTTTTTACTATTACCCCCCCATTCTTACATCTACCAAGGTTACTATGATGATCCGAGGGGTTGTAATTCCATGTGTCGGTAAAGCAAAGTTTTTTATTCTGTAGTGAGCCAGGCAATAAATAGCTAAAGAGTATAAATGAGCAATTCATAGCTTGCAAACAATAACGGCAAGTTTTACTCATTCCATTGCCATTCTAACCTAACATGCAGTGGGTATCATACTTCCCTCTACATGAATGCGATTATTGTATCAATTATAAAATAATTTTCAAAATTCAAAAGAGGATACTGCAGCTCTTAGATAAAATGTCTCCTTACATAGCATGCCACCCTCTACTTCAAAAACTATGTATATTACATCACCCCTCTGTGTTAATGTATACTGCAACTGTTTGTGCAAAAAACTATATTCATAATAATGACGAATTTCTTCATATAAAAATTTTTTCTATCTTTATTAATTCTGTGTATGTACCATACGTACTCCTTGACATGTCTTAGGTTTGTCCACACGAATCGCTGGACCAATTAAAATTCCATTATTGTTATTATGATTACCTGATCAGAGACTTGGAACACAAGTTCATAATTTGTCAGCATCAGGTCATTTGTTGCCCTATTAGGGCTATAATTGTGTGCATATCCCCTTCCAACATCACTGAACTGATCTGCTTTTACAGAAGGAGACCCACATGTTCCCATGCCATTCCAAGAAAAAAGAGAATTAACACTTCCTTGATACAGGTTTGCACCAATAGGTAATAGAATCAAAAAGATCACAACCAATACAACAAATCTAGGGTGTATGCATAATGAAAAATTCCCTGAAAATCTATTCTGACCTCAGAGAGGAAAATGGGAAAAATTCATCGACTAACAAAATAGTGCCCATTAAGTTACTATGCCGTATCAATTAGCCGTAGGAAAACCCTCCTTATAAGGAACAACAAATTTACCAGCAATAATTTGAGACATCATGGTCTCGTTACATCATTTATCGACAACCAAGAATCTTTCTCTGCAGGAGCAGATGGGGTACAATTATGTTGATTTAATCCATTAATGGTAATCATTATATTTTATTTCAGTAAAAGTTGAATGTACCACATGCCGCATCAAAATCAGCTCACGGAAAGAAATTGATGCCTCTCAACAACCACTCTGGTTTGCCAACATCTAATAGCCTTTCCAAAGATGGTGAATGACAAATCCTGAGTCCCCCATACAATTTACTCCATACAGTCCTCTCCACATCTGCTACAATTAGAATATGCCTTATATAAATTCTTTTTTGGGAGCAATTCATGTTTGGTAGATTTGCCTAGAAACTGCATCACCTGATTATGTGGCAATACAGCCAGCCAGAACCAACACAATAGGATTCCTCATTCTACATGAAAGGTTTTTATCATTTGGAATGATTTCACTAGAGAATCATGATTCAAATCATTAGGGGTACCCAGCCACACTATGATCGGTGATCTGTTGATCATGACATCACAATAACTCTCCGTGAGGGTACCAAGTGGTACAATAGGTAGCATGAATTTCACTTGTTTCCTTCTATATTGCTTGAATAATATGGAAGGAAAAGAATTTCAACATATCTCTTCATGGATGCGAGGCTTGAATGTTGAGCATCAGCAGAAACGTGTAGAGTAGAAGCATTTTAATTATGATGCAGCCAAAGAATGATGAAGATAAAATGGATCAACCATGTGAGTAACGAGGAAGTGCTTAGAAAACTGGCAGAAAAGAGAATTCTTCTGAGAACCCTTAGCACAAGACAGAAACACTTAGTTGACCACATAATGAGCAATAATGGTCTGATAAAAACAGTACTAGAAGGACTGGTGGAAGAATAACAAGGTTATTAAGATGTAAAAGAGAAGAAATACGTCCCAATGGAAAGGTTAGCGGACAAAAGAGCTGTCTCAAACATATCTCACGACTTATGATGACGATCCGTCCTTCTGTTTCATGGTGATTGGAAGTGAGAATGGTGTTTCTATGCTGACAAAAATGGGAAATGCCATGACATCAGAGCCCTCAATCGCTTAGTGATCAAAGGTGAGTGATCAGAGCAGCTGTATGCCCACATTCTGTTCAGAACAATGAACCATTCATTTTGAATTATTTCTTCAAGAGCAACACATCTATGTTAGTAAAAAAAATATTTTGTGACAATGAACATAAACTTTTGGGACTTTGATTCCCTTAATCTCCCTTGAAAAAGAAACCAGAATCGGTCAGGAAACATTGGGGCCACCAAAAAATTTGCAAAGGCAACATAACCCAGCAGCTTTTCTTAAAAAAATTGGGACTATGAATCCCACAATATCCCTTAAAAAGCAGCTAGAATCGGTAAAAAACACTAGGGCCACCCAAAAATTTGCATGGCAACATAGCCCAGAAGCTTTTCTATAACTTACATGATGACTAACCATGAATTTTCTAATGAAGACTCATGACACATCTCAAGTTTACTTATTCACATACGAAAAAGGAAGGGAAAAGGTACTGCTATTATGGTAATTGATATTGGAATATAACATGGATGACTGAATATTTGTAGTAGCAAAACTGTGCTCAATAAAGCAAACATGAACTTACCAAGTCGTCAGTTGCCAATGGGTGTAAAGCAACACTTGGAATTCCAGCTGGATCCACAGTGTTCATCACAGGATAATTACCTTCACTGAGAGGGTCTTTGTTCTCGTCTTTCACAGTTACCTAGAAGATAATGCATGATATCAATCAATAGGGAAAAAAATGTAAATGCTTATAGACAACAACAAAACCGCCTGAGACCACACAAGCTGGCCAAAAACATGTTTGTAGAAGATTTTAGTGACCAACTACAATGAAATGGCTGACATGATCAGTTTCCCAAGCACACCTTGTTGTGGAATGCTTCTCAATTAGCTAGCCACAGTAGAAGTGGATAAAGTATTCACCTCCCAACCCAGAGGTTGCAGGTTCGATTCCAAACTGGGTGCCCTTCTCCTATCCAGGCCTTGGAATATTTGGGTCCTTCAACTTGATCATGGGAGAGGACTTCAAAGTCCTGAAGTCCATCAATCAATAAAGATGAAGCTATCATCATAATTTTATATGAGATATCACAAACTCACTGTTCTGAGCATAATATCTGCGCACGTACTTCAATGTCCCCAACATAAATACTTAAAAACTCTGCCTGTTTTTTACAAATGTTTCTACAATTCACTGCAATAATTTTTAAATTTCTTGACTTATCAAATACCTTTGTATCTGAGCCACTTATCATATGGCGCTTTCGTTTTTTAGGAGCTGGATTCACATTAAGTATTCCTTTATAATGGTTATTTAATGTTGAAGGCTCTCGTACTTCATAATTATCTTCGTTGGTGGCTGTATTTTTTCCTAAGGTGATCAAGGCACTCTTCCTTTTGTCGACGTGTTCGATTTCTCGAATTATTTCCAATGTATTCTTTTTATTCAAAGAATTATTGTAAATATTACCAATTGTTTGATAAGCAGATGCTCCAAGGAAATGTACAATATCAGAAAAATCGTGACCGGGGGAATTAGATCGGTAAACAGGGAATTTATTAAATTGATTTTCAGCCAGGAAATGGGAAATTTAATCTTACTTGTTCAAAGTATGAGAGAAAAGGTCCTCGTTTTGAATAATTTACTACCATTTCATAAAAATATAAACAATATACTGGTCGTTTATTTTTGTAATATACTTCGACATCATCAAATTATACAAAATATTTATAATAGTAATGACATCATCTGAAGAATGAAAAATCACTTACCAAAAAAGCCTCGATAGTAATGCTGGAAAAGGATAATTCTGGTAAAAATTTGCTGTGAAACTACCGACTCTAGTTATCAGATGACCTGATTCCTCTCTGCATTCACAACCATTTTATTCACAATGAAATTTACTGCCGAACTTCTCTGTGTTGTGAAGTTGTGCCACAAATGGACTAAATGAGACTAAATCCCTTCAAATGTTTCCCTTGTTCAAGAAAGATTTGGAAATATTTTTCAACCATTCTAACTTGAAAATGTAAAAAAAACACGGCTTAAATAACTTCCAGATGCAGGAAACATAATAAACTTTTGAAACGAAGCTTGAAAAATAAGACAAAAGGAAGGTTACGGAACCTTCGCATTTGTCACATTGTCAGGACCCTCTGGTGTCCCCCGCCACCCCCTTGGATCTTTTCGTCCCCAAATACTACAGAAACGCCCCCTAGGGGGCGGTAGCGCCCACTTTGGGATCCACTGGTGTATAGTAAATCTCTTATCATCCATTAAGAACTTCACAACATTACTATAGCATACTAGAGAAAAATACAAATGCAGAAAGGGTATTTTCTCTGATTTCATCTCAGTGGACTGCTTAGGGGAACAAATTTAACATTGCCTCAGCAAAAATTTTTAAATGGTGCTGTTACAAATACAATAAGTTTTTCAAAAAGTTCGATCCACAAACAACAAAAAACAATATCATACTACTATTTAATTTTAATTGTTCAACATTATGAATTTGAGGTTACTTTTCCATTTCCTGCTTTCTCACCATTTATACATTTTCTACCCTTCCGCACCAGACATAAGGTGGAGCCAATGGGCGTTTCCATTCGTAGAACACATTTCTCTCACAAGATTAGAGGTGATATATAGCTTAGATTGACTTGTATAAAAAAATAAGAGTGGTTAAGCTTTCTGTCTCGTATCGTACAACTGATGGGCACATAAGTTATGGTGACTTCTTGTAGAAATGCATAGTCAAACTGGGCAATAGTTATTTCGTCATGCAACCTAGTAAATATCTACTAATTAAGATCATTTAACTCAGGCTTCAATATGGATGAGAATATAACTTACCAACATATTAGCTCTGGGTTGATGGGAGTCTGGCACAGGAATGTATATTTCAGTCGTTTCGAGTGAGCAATTAAGATGTGAGTAGCCTTGTATATCGTCTTCAACACAGTCTTTTGTCTCAGCAGGAGTCCCCAACTCCTCATCAGCTGCCTCCTCTCCTTGGATACTCTGTGGAAAGAGTAACAGTGATGAACAACTCACCTCCTTCAGTGTCAAGAAATGAGACATATTCCTAATCTTGATGAAACAGGATTTTTAATGTGATATCCAAGCTACTGGATAAAAATTGAGAGGTGTCCGTTAATCAATAACTCAAGACTAATTAGCTGCTGATACAAAATTAGGCAGGTAGATCTTTGGTGTACTGATTAGAGTCACATAGTGGCCGTTTTAGGGTCATTCCATTTCAAATCAACTCAGAAAAGTACAATTTCCAACCTGACCCCTTTCGATTTTCATGAAACTTCGTGTGCTCATTACGCATGACAAGAGAATGAAAAATAACAAATTACAGAATTTTATCACAAGTATCATAAGAGTAATGGCCACTTGAAGTTCTAATAATGATCGAACAGTGAACAAGGTAATTTTGGAAAGGTCTTAAAACAAGTTTTCCAATGTTATGCAATTTTGTCATATTACAGAAATTTTCATAGTTAAAGTCAGTGACCTTGACCTTTCACCTGGAATATCTCAAACCATGCCACCTCCAAAATTTATGAAAAAATATATTTTTTCTTCATGATACTCTTTAGAAGATGGTAAATATTCAAGTTGGGATGACTATGGTATCTGGAGATATAAATTGATGAGTACAGCAACGCATTGCATTATTTCACTGCAGGAGGAACACCATTGCAGGAGGGGTTCAGATACCGAAGGAACCCAAGGCCGAAAAAAAGTAAAACCACCAAAGCAACTTATGTGTGAAAAATTTCTAACCCTAACTTTCAAACGTCGTAAATAAGATACCAAATGCTGGCAGCTCTTCGAGGTTCCAAGAACCATAGAGTGACAATGCCCTGACGGTCCATGACTTCACTGTCATTGCCACGATGAAAGAGAAAGGGAACGATGAGGCAGAATAACAGATGATAACGAACCACAGAGGAAAGCATTCGTCGTCCCCACATAGAACACACAATTACTAAGAAAGCATATAAATTCGGAGGGTGAGAGGAGGAATATCTTCCATGAGCATCCACCAGGGACTGCTCCTCAAGGAAGCATCCTGGCATCAGCTGATAAAAAGTATTCGAAAAAAATTCGAGCACACAAACATAGGCAATTAGAGGCACAGAAGGAAAGCAGGCAGATATTTCTCACAGATATACTCACTAAAAGTACATATATGGATGCCTAAGAGATAGGAATTGTTGATGAAACCTTCGGCTGCCTATGTGTGTCACGCACGCTTGAGGCAACGCATTCAGAGGATTTCGGGTACATTTGCTTTGCTTGAAAAAATCTGTAAAAATTCATGAAAATATACTTTTATGTCAAAAAACTATATATCTTAACTATATATAAACTATTCAACTCTTCATATCGATATTTCAGCTTCAGATGTGGAAAAAGCAGAGGGAGGTGATGGTGAATTTGAGGATGGATGGAACAGCTGTGAAAAAGTGGATCTAATAATAGTGAATCGTGTTGAAAGTGCTGTTGTGTCACTTATTATTGTTTTGGTATCAGCTGATTTTAATAGGCTCACTGAATTTTTTGACAGATCCTGAACTGAGCCGATACACTTAATCTTAATTGTGTGAATCACTTACTTGCCTATAGAGGAAACAATTTTTATTGAATTCCGAACGGCATATATTGCATAAATGTTGTTCACGGATATTCTATTAAACGTTTGTGTTGAATCATATTTGTTTGGAAACTTTATTGGTGCTCGGAGAAATCCTTTGTTTTCAGGCAAGTAATTCAAGTCGACTGCCCATGTTATAATTTAGTTGATTGTATGTTCTAATTGTGGAAGGTAGCAATTAGTGGGGGAAATAATTTCGACTCTTTGCATGTATTTGTAGATACTGTCCAATTGAGGAAATGAACGCCTGATCACAATATATGACATTATTATGGTAATATATGGCTTTCATTGAAAGCTATAACCATTATTTGGCGTAGTGTGTTAACACAAGCTTAAAATTTTTCAAGAATGGACCTGATAGCTTACATTGAGGATGTTTTCATCGCACGTCAAGCCTTGAAATAAAATTATGAATTGTAAATAGAATGCAAGGTGGAAAATTTGGGCTATTCATTGTAATTCTTTGCATTAATTGTTACTGTTTACGTACTGTCGATGAAGCAAGCTTGTACTCCACATATTAAGCTTGAATTTTTATTTCTACCCAATTTACTTAACTAGTTAAATATTCATTTCTTATGCTACAATTATTTAATTAAGATAAAGTAAATATCATTTTATTGTTGGCTATTATTCTATTTTTCAGTAATTGATTAGGTTACTTTAACCTCAGAAAAACAATTCAACATTGCAATTCGCACGTTTTCTGGGTTTGCAATACTGAATAGCTCGGCCTCGAAGACCATGTAGTATTATTGCAACCCTACTAATAGGGAACTTGCATATATTTCAGATATAATCAATAGCCCCAAAATTATATACAAATATATGTTTGCATACCTCGGTGAAAGTTTTTTTTATTATTTTATGACGTGGTTTGCGATATTTAATGCATCAAAGTTCACGAGAATTTTCTAATGCAAGTGAGAATCGAAAACGTCCGATGATTGGCTGGTAGAAAAGTGACGTCATAGTTCAGTACGAGGACGCACGGCGGCACGGCCATAGTACTTGAATTGAATACATGCGACGGCGTGGTTATGATTCATTTATTGAAGTGCAGACGTATCGAAGTTGTTCATTGTGACTTCAGGGCTATTATTTGATCTATTTCTCCTCCATTGAAAGCGATAGACTGCGTAGAGTAGAAGGAATATGGTTATTCATAGGCTGATCCTAGCAAGCTTCCTGTTACTGATTCCATCATGATAACAGGGTATTTTAGTGACACTGTAGACTTCGTCGGCACGGAAAGTCGATGTCGAGAAATGGAAAGGTAGCTGATGTGCATCTGAAATGTTTTATAGTTCATAACAAAGTGAGACTTGCGTATAATATTGGCGAAAGCGTATACTCATGTGAAATGTGTATTCTTTTGGCAGTCCGGTAGAGTCTTATGGTGAACTTATTTCCACCTCGATTCTGTCGATGACACTTTCAACTTAAAAATACCTTGCCTGTAGGGCGACAGGAAGCTCTGAGGAAGCCAGACTATTAATGTTTAAATTTAGTAGCGATAATATAGACGAACTTCCAACACAATCTACCATCTTGTGACTCAAAACCCCGAAGCCACTTCCCATTCTGCAGAAAGAATCGGTCAATCGCACTTCGATCAATATAATAAACACAACGTCTTCAAGTGTTAATAAGATACTCTGTAATGAAGTCCTCCCTAAATTAGCATTGAAATGTGAATGTATTCCAAACAGAGTTTTTAATACATTTTGGGAGCTTTTCTCACGATATATCTGAAACCTACTCTAAAGGCGAGCTCATCGTCATTGCAATCGGTTGTCACTTAAAAATTCCATATCGGAAATCCTAGAGGGATGACCTTCGACGATGACCATGATCTCACTATCACTGGCACCCGTGGTGAAAATATCATCCCAATCCTATTTCTATTTGGTTTTAACTGGGGAAAGAGCAACATAGAACTGCACATTCTTTGGGCAACTTTGGGGTTGACTTTCCCTCAAACACTCCATTTCCCCTGTGGTGCACATCAGTCCTATCTTTATACGATGGCCTGACAACATTTAAATGTATCCTTGGTTTATCCTGACAACCAAATAAATGGAAATTGCTGATCCACACGTCTTCCTCTGACTCCACAGTTTCCAAATCAGGGGCCGCGGAACATTCCTCTTGTGACTTAACTTTTTCTGAAAAGCAAGCCGGCGTAGAATAAAATCAAAGAATGATGCGATTTATTTTTTGTGACCACCTCTGGATTTCATTCTTTTTCCATCTACAACTTCCTTTATCTTTCGGGGTAAACTATGGGACAATATAATGTTTAAATATTTTCATTAATTTGATAAAATAGAAGTTCTAAAAATACCCAAAAGCCATTTTATTAATCCGCACTGATGAGTGTAAATTAATGTGGAAGATGAATGCTGTAGACGTAGTAGTTTTCCTTAGGTTGAGTTGCAAAGTTCATGAAGTTGACAAAACGGCTAATTTTTCGGTGCGCGGAGTCATTTATTGCACGTACTGGCCGTGTCTACATTTTTCAATTTTTTTGTAATAAAATAAATCAGAATTTAGGATAAAATTTCCTTTAAAATGATGTATAGTTCAATATTATAGCATGATGTGAAGCCAGGATATAAATTTGCAAAGTAAAGCGGCACATCAATTTGACGCCGACAGTAGAAGAAAACGCTGTCTTCTTGGCTGGTACTCGAATGCATGAGGATCAAGGTTGCTCTATATTTTCATATTTCCTCCCTTGATTTTAAAAATCATGGAATTTTCTATGTCCTTCCGTAACTGAAATTGAATAAGTGCCATAAATAATTTGAGTCAATTGTAACCATCGAGAAACACCTATCTCGATTTTTATTGTGAAGTTGAGTTTTTAATCTACGGCGGCCGAGTTATCGAAAAATCTCAGTTTCAAGTTATTCAGCCAATGAAATATGGAAATATTATTTATATTAAAGTTATCTTCGCTCACATAGCACACGGGTTTATCATTCCGTTTATTATACTCTTATTTTTCCGTAACGCTCATCCCGACAGACGGCGTACATCGAGGCTTTTCTTCTAATTTCCTCCGTGGGAATGCAGACGAAAATTTTTTTGGGGTGTTATTGCACAGAGGAACAATGCACCACTTGTAATTTTTCCTTACTTCACCTATGTTCTCCTTTAAACGCAACGTGGCTCTTCCAAACCTGCAGTTACTGGGCTTGGATCTTGGACTCCTACTGAACTATGACGTCACGGCCAAAGATTGGTGGGGGCGGTATTTTTTAGCCCGCGAAACTCGGGTGACTTTTGGGAGTATTTTCTAGTGTATAAACTGAATTTTAAGCGGAAAAAAGTACATTGCGGTACCAAGTGTTTACTGTTGTTGTTGGGAGTTGCAATATTCTCAAGGCATTCCATGGCATACAAGTAGTGCTATCTGTCCTACCCTTACTATTGTTGGCGCAGGTTGGGTAAGAAAGAAAGAACGTCCATTCTGTTTGACACTCAACAGTTGTATATCAGCATACTGTTTATGAAAAATATGCAATTTCCCTACTGTGAGTGGGATTCGCCGTTCAGAATAGGGCGATTCCACGCGTCACGGACTGACCGTCACAATGCGTTTTTGAACTTTGAAGAACGCACGTAACGCGAACGGACTGACATACAAAACGTTTTCAACTTCCAAATTGCTGCACAATGGTGTGAAGTTTCACTTTGGTTGATACACTACTTTGTCTTGAAAAATACAGGACTTACGTGACTTAAAATTCACTGTCACGGACTGAAAAAAATGAAACGAACTTTCAGCTCAGAGTAAAACCTCTAAGGTTTGCTCTGAAACAAAGAGTGATCAGAGTTTCAGTAAAATACATCTCAGAACACCAAATGCAAATTTCATAATGCTGCAAAGCCCATTACAATAACTGATTTTACAGAGGAGTAATTCCTCTAGAAAACCATCGTCACGGACTGACCAGAAATGTCACGGACTGACTTTTGTGATTCCCTTCTGGCATAACTTTATTCACTGCCAAAAAATTTTACAAAATAACTTCTTTAATTCAAAATAAACAAAACAAATTTGTGCAAAAATCCGTAAAATCATTCAAAATAATGAACGAACCACAAAATAGAAAAAAATTATTAATACAGTGGCCATAAAAATCAATTAGCGAAACAGATGTTTTTTGCGCGTAGATGACTCATTAAATTTAGTATGTGGCTAAAAACTGTGGTGAGCACAAAAAAATTTCTCTTATCAGAGACACACGCGACTCATGCTAGGGTCAGCACTTAATAACGAAAGTCTGGACTTTATAGCACAAATTTTGATCCATATCAGAGCCTCCAACCACTTTTTTTTATTTACCAGTCAGTATGACATTTACGTGGAATTGCTCAATATTGAATTGCAATGGCACTATGGCAATTTTGACAATTACGTCCTCCATTGTAATAAAAACACGAATTGCAACCGTTCTGAACACAATATTGCATCTGTGTTCCAATACACTATATTATTGCAACTTCGGGTGTAATATCGGCGAAAAGCATGATGCTATGCCATCCAGAATAGCAACCTAGGAAAAAATCAGCAAACAACATCAATAATTACATTGTGTGCTAAAAAAATATATTTCTGTCAGAGTACTCCAAACTCATTTAACAAAATTGATCAACAAAAAAACAGCATTCCATGCCAAATATCACACAATTACTACACAAAATGTTATTCAACAAAATATAAATAGTTTCAAGAAAGTTGACCACAAAATAATCATAAGAATCAAAATACATTCAATACACTTTATTGAAACAGATGTGTTTCAATATGTTTACAGACACTCGAGACTATGGCTGACAACACATAAAAAACTACTTTATAGATCTCTCACGTTCGACTGTTTTGTAGAAAATGATCAGGAATTTGTTTGTTCACTTTAATATGCTCCAGTTACCCAATCGAATTGTTATAAAGAGACTGTGGCATGGCATAGTGAGTAATTTTCTTTTTTGAGTTGATCAATGGTGATTTCGAACGCCCCATTTTCCTGGATAAGCTATGGTGCGGATCCATAAATTTTTCTGGGGGGCGTAAGGGTAGGCAGAACTCTTACTTGAGATACAAAACAAGATACAACAACTACTGTGCAAAATGTTCTATTTAATATCACATGAAAGTTATTAATATGAAATTAAATGTTTAAGGCTCCGTAATACACAAATAGATATTAACCTGATGGAAACAGCGTTAAACTTTATCAATTTTTTAAGCATCTGGGAAAGCATGTGTGACCGTGACCCTTCCTCCTAATTCCACCAATGGACACGATTATTTGGAACACACGGAATTTTTCACCAAAACTCCTTCAGTCGTCGAAACTGTAAACTCGTCTTGCGATGTACGAGGGCCATTCATGCCCCCTAATATTGTTGATTAACAAAGGGGATCCTCAATTAACTTTTGAACGTTAATCCAAGCGCCTTTTTCATTAATACTGGGTTAAATGACCAAAGGTGCTCATACAATATATTTCTCCAATTGTTTCGCCAAACAATTTATCTAAATTTATCATATTGAGTTAATCCTTACAACTTCATGCTATTAATATTCAGTCCACTAATAATTATTTTTCTATATTTCACATTGTCGTCGACACAAACCAAAGACTGTCACTTTAAAGTCCGAAATTTATAAGAAAAAACTTTATGTACTCACCCTGCAGTAGTTTCTCGGCGAAATACTTCTCAGAACTGTGTTAGATTCTAAACAAATTTTTTTGAAAACACTAAATTCCGTGAGTTTCTCCAAACAAGGTGGACACAAGGTAGTGGGCAGTCCATCTCCAACAGCAACCTGAGATAGCAACAAACGACATATATGTCAGCGAAATTATCTTGAAAAACCCAAAATGAAGTAATTCCCATTGTAAAGGAAAATCGATAAGATGTAATGTGCCTCTTACTTGTAAGCCGATTAAGTCATGTAGGGCATCCTTCACAGTTATTTCACACGATACATTCGAAGTGAATATGTTGTAAAAATAATAATTGTTCTTCCTACAAAGCCTGCAAAGGTCGCTCTCTGATTTATTTTCTGACGAATCCGTCAAAATACTGGTGGTACGACTCATCTTTTCCCTTGAATATCTAATTTGATCTTCTAATCAGTTCAATCGTCAAAGATGTCATCCATACAGCACTGACAAAGATATCAAAATCCAACACGAAAACGAAATTCACTTCGAAGACGTTCGAAAATACAAATACTTTAGAATGTACAACGAAAGGACAATCAATAAATGCCAACAATCATTAAATCACCTCAAAATTTCATGATCATTGACACGATTTTATCATCCGGGTACGCACCGATTTTATCATCCGGGTACTTGTTAATATGAGACAATGGAAGCAAAACTTGGTGTAGAATGGTAGAATCGTGGATTTCTAGTTTTCATTTCCTCCGCCAAAAGCGTAACTGTGGAACAGGCCAACCATCCGCGTTTGAAGACTTATTTGTTTTTTTTTCATAAAATATATGAAAATCTAATTTGAATATCATAAATTCTTCTTTGATTGATGGTAGGGTAATAGTTATTTGTTAATTTATGTTTAATTATTTGCCCAGAATTGAGTTTAAACCCAACTTGGCTTCCATACGGTAATATAGCTTTTACTGGTTTGTCAGAATAGGGATTCCGAAATTTTTTATGGAGTAACTGAAATTAAGGTTTTCCAAATAGTCATGCTAGGATTCATGCAATTAAGCTCAATAATATATCAGTCTACCTAGGGAATGCAAGAATTCGTCATTTTGCGATGGTAGGCCAGTTGTATGCGTTGCCCTCTAGTGGTAAGGTACGGAAACAAAGTCCAAAATCTAAACTTATCTTTGCTTGCATGTTCTATTGTAAGCTTTGGTGTCAATGGCAATGCAGATCACTTAAAATATATTCTGTCTATCCTGTTGCAATATGGTTTCTTTTTGAGGTGATATTTAAATGTGAGCTTTTTATGCCTTTATCCGTGAGCAGTCTTAAGTTTTTGCATTGGAATAGGTCTATGGAAATGATTGTAATGTAGGGATTAGGATATTTTTACGAGTGGTGTGTGGATGGTTTCTTTGCGGAGTGAACTGATTTAAAGATTGAATGAGTTATTGTAGTGAAAACATGAGTGCTACCCCTGGTAATTTCTCGGAATCTTCAGAAAGGAATTCCGAGGGTACCCCCTGCAGACTTTGCATGGAGTTAAATGATTTTTATTACAATATATTCACTTCTATGGTATCAAGCGAGATAACTGTAGAGGATGCCTTACATGATTTAGTCGACTTAGAAGTGAATGCTGGGTTACATTTTCGAGATTTTCCAAGTTCATATTTTATTCCGTTCTATGAATCCATTTTCCCAGAAAAGTCTAAAATCTCTTGCATACGCTATCATTGCATCCGTAGGTTGCTGTGGGAAATGGCCTGCCGCCAATTTATGTCCACTGTGCTTGAAGAAGCTAATGGAATTCAACGATTTCAGAAATATATGTCATAAATCGGGCGTAGAACTGAGAACGTTTTCGTCTAGAAATAACTTAAGGGTGGGTGTTTTTTTCTCATTGGAAATATTTGACGAATCACTTGTTGCCTTTGCAAGCAAAGTATTATTATGTATGACTGCATCATTCTAAAAAATCACTTCAATCAGAGATCAAAAGTTAATGGAGCATTCAATTTTTTAATCCATCGTACATATTAAAAATATAAGATATTATGAAAGGCTCGCGTAGGGGATCGACCGAGCAGTGTGACAAGTCCAATTTTCCAAATAGTGTGTTTCCGAATTTGCGAATCCTGACAAGGTGTTAGTTAACTTGCTCTCGGTCATTCAGTGGCGACGATTGAAGATGTTTCGTCTTTTGGCAAAACTTTGCGTTTACAATTCAGTCATAGCTAATAAAGTGGGTCATTCCAATTTACTGATGATCGACTGAAAAAGGATATCAGTGAAAATGAACCGTTAATGTGGAATTTTTTCGGTGTATTTCTTTTCCTCCTTTTTCGATTTAAATTTGAAGTATTGAGTATTTAAGTCATTAATATAACCGTATTTGCTCACGTTTCTGAATTGTATTTATTACCATTTCTCAAGTTGTATCGCATGAAAAGATGGGAGAAATACAAAAGTATCAAAGTATTTAAAAAAAAACAATACATCTGTAAAAAACTTTCCAATACAGCATTTCAAAAACTAGATTTAAAAATTATGGAACATATTAAGAAAATTGATTTGACATACCTGCCTGTTTAGTTTACTTGTTGGTTGCTATGTATATGTTGGTACATTAAAATTTTTATAGCTGTATCATATTTAATTCATTTTATTGCAACATAATTTACTAAAATCATCTATGTCAGTTCTTTTTATTTATTTTTTTGCTTTATTATAAAAACAGTTTATTTATATGACATTTTTATATGTAATACATATTTTGATTATATAACTTTGGTGTTATAAAAAGTAAGTGTGCTTTTTATTAATGGTACGACCAAGAACCCAGACGGCACAGAACCCTCCGTATCTAATTCGTATGTACATAGTACCCATTGACTAAGGGGATACTGTGCCGCTCCGTCGCTTTTCGTCAATGGATACATACCATTCGCGGCCTGTCGACGAAGCGCGTACGCAGCATGTGAATGTCCGCTACTAAGCACGTACGATTGGATACATAGCGCGCAGGAACACGGCACTCAGGCTAATCTCAATCGATTAGGTCGAAATTAGTTATATCGTAACTCGCACGATCGAAAAATGTATCGAACGCAACACAATCGATAACTACCGACCGTAGCGAGAACCTTGATTCAATAGGTAAATAACACCATATCATGAATTCTAATTACCATGAAAGACTCACGACCGACAAAGTTTTTGTCGGTTGTGAGTTTTTCATGGTAATTAGAATTCATGATATAGTATTATTTACCCATTGAGAACTTACAAAACTTACTCGGCCACTTAAATAACTCTGCGAAAAATGAGATTCTCACGGCTAATTCACGCACCACCAGCATCCAGCATTGTTAAGTGGCTCGTACTTACTTGGAAACCTTGAGATGTTAATGAGAGTAAATTCTTATTAATTTTGACACTAAATAAGACATCACATAGCCCACGAGCATTAAAAAGCTTACCCTAAAGCCTGACGAAATAAGATTTTTAAATAAAAATTGCCGATGAAACAGGATGGCTGACACATCTGCTATTAGTATGATCGAATTCATCAAAATGCAAGCAAAAATTAACGTATAGTTCAGTATCTCAGCTACTAAAACTTACCCATATCAGGCGCTAAAGTATTTGAAAAATTATTTGGTATGAGTAAAAGTCCCTAGGTAACTGCAGTAAATGTATCAACCTATTAAAAATATGAAAGTCCTGCCAAATCACCAGCATAAACACTTGTAAAATAAAACATGTTATCTCTTAGATCACACCTCCGATTTTATACTTACTTTGCATGAAGTCACCACCGCAAGAAATTTTAAAGAGGCAGGAAAGAAAAAACCCACAGAAATACAATACATATATTATGTATTTTCTATTGTCAACCACAATAATATTTCCAATTTTCTCTTCTATCCCACATCTAATTTAGCGAAACAATTACTCTTATTCTCTTTCGAATAGAAAATTATTTAAAAGAGGACTGGTCGATACATAAAAACTATCGTCAATACTTTCTCCGATGAACGTCCACTATCACTGCACCAACTTGCACAAATCAAATCCACATCCACAAATATGTCACTTCTGCCACAATGTCTGTCTTCTTGGCGACAGGTAACAGTGAAGCAATGGTACCTTCCTCCAATCTGGGCACCTTCCATTCAGCAAGAATTTTCTCCTCGTCTTCTCGTCCAAGGCCACAGATTACTTTCTGATATCACAATGGTGCAATGTGAAGCTCACACACCTAAAATTAATAAATAATAAAATACCATGTAACTTATTAGGTCAAATCATTTCCAATTTTTGGTATTTCTGCATGAGAAATCAAATTACTAGGCTCGTAAATATAGTAAATATTTGTATGCCTGATATTTTTATTGTTTTAAACTATAGCATAAGATAATTTGAAATGATGAAAGCCGACGTGTAATACACCATAGGGCAAGCTAAGAAGCAATATTCGATCCTATAAACTTGGCAGCTTATTCCTAGTTTCTCCTTTAACCACACGTTTACCGAATGAATTAATACAAAAAAGACAGCTAAAATGCAAGAATTTTCAAAAGAATTGCTGCTACAATATTTTGAATCACCATTTTTAGTACTGAATAGCCACTTCTGACTTAAAATTACATCCAAATAATTACAGCGAGAAAGAGTACATACCTCACAGTTTTTCGTAGGGGTGAAATGTTTTCTTCTTATCGCCCAAATGCACTTCTTCTTCAACTCAGGATCTTTTGGAGAGCTAAAAACTTGAACCATATGTCCCGGAGTTTCCATTACATCCCGACAATACACACACGAAAGGCATTTCTAACAAAAATATCTCACAAACACGTTTCTGAAGCCCAGTGAATGAAATTAAAGAATAAGGGAAACTTCCACATTACCAGACACTCTATTCTTCACTAACTTAACCACAAAAATCCCTGAAATGTAGTGAGACGTGACGTAAACGACGCGATCTCCAACGGCTTGTGAAGGCATGTGATCTTTCTAGGAGGATAGGGCACGATGGCACCAGATGGCACCACCCGCGAAAGAAAATAGTCCCAGACCGAATACAGTTTTATCGATGAGATACAATTTTATCGATGCATATGAATTTGCCAGTCCTCTTGCATCTTTTTTCGTCATTAAAGGAAATAAAGAAACAAAACCTTCTAAGTAACTTCCTAAGCGCGATTTTTGTATCTTGATTGTCCACCCTCGTATTTAGGTACGAAAACTTCCTGTGCCGTCTGGGAAGAGATCATTCCGATTGGCATGTTATTTCTAAGTCATGTTTTTTGTCATTAAATCGTATTTTTTTTAGATACTGAGATATTTATCCTTGTAACAGTCCTCACAATCGTGACAGGTGATATTATTCACAATATTGCTTTTTAAATTTGCAGGACTCATTGATAAAAGGATCATGTATAAAGGCTTTTTCACACCATGCATTTACCTGTACTTGTTATTGTCTAAAAAAATGAACCCATGTATGTACACAAGAGTGCATCGTGCAACCACACAACTTGCACTAATGCATGAAAGGAAAATAGCATCTGTTCTGATTTTGTCACTGCATTGGTACACATTCCATTCCTTTGATTGATTCGGTTCTTATATGATATATATTTTGTGGTTTACTTCTTACAAAACCCTTATTTTTTGTTCAGTTAAGTGTTTTTCTGTGAATATATCCATGGTATAGAGGAGGAAATGGTGTTTTATTCTATGGATCAAATTATTTTTATCAATTTGGTGCCAATGAAATTTTTTAGAGTACAGATTGAAATGAATTACTGATAAGGGAAGTCTTCTTTCTATTCCACTATTTTAGATTTTTTGCCTGTTTATTTGATGTTTGTCTTTGGGCAGTGCAGTATTGGTCCTGAATGAATTTGTTTAAGGAACGAGTTTTGAAAGTTCATGTAGCAATCACTGAGTATAAGAGGTTATTCATTGTGGTATCATATTGCATTAGGGGATCCCATTTTTCAATTTGAAATTAATTGTTTAAACATGTATAGTGAAAAGCCTTGGTGGGCAGTAATGTAATATAATTTTTAAACATCTTCTTTCCTTACATTTGTGTTCTGCATTATTATCTCCCACTTACCTCAAAGGATTTTAATGACTAACTACTGTGGATTTAGCATCAAGTTTGCAAAGTTTATTTTGTAGATTTTAAGAAATTAGAGAAATTAAAGAGAGTTATTTAAAGAAACCTTAATGTTGTATTCACGTGAGGAGAAATCGGTTATGATTTTTGCAATGAATTTAACACATTCATTGCATTCATTAGGACTCCTCATGAAACTAACCACTAATCTATAGTCTTCAGCCAAACCATTATGTTTAGCAGTAGTGTAATTGTTCATGAAAAGAGTGAATATTGTTTTAAAATATATTTTCTTTTCTTAGAATATTTTTATTAGGGCAGTTACCCTTGCCGAAAGTTCTGTTGTCAGGTTCTTATTATAAAATAATCTCATTACTCTTTTTTTTATATATATTTCAATACTTCATTTCTTATATTTACGATGACATTTATCTTCCCACACAGCACAAATATATCCATTGGATATCCAATGGATATCCATGTTGGTTGCCATGACATCCATTGGATATCCATAGATTTATCCAATGGATATCCAGTGGATATCCATTGAGAATGCTCTGGATTTGTAGTGGATTTTCAGTGGATATCCAGTGGATATCCAAATGTTCTCTATCTGGATAGGCCATAGACATACATTAGACATCCATTGGATATCCAGTGGATATCCATTGAGAATGCTCTGGATTTGTAGTGGATTTTCAGTGGATATATCCAGTGGATATCCAAATGTTCTCTATCTGGATAGGCCATAGACATATATTAGACATCTAGTGGATACTCATCGAGGATCCTGTGGACATTCATTTGATAACCAGTGGATATCCACGATACTTAGGTATTCAATGGATATTCATTACAAATCGTCTTGAATTCTAAGGGATATACAGAGTCTAGGGAAATTCTTGGAGATCCCCAAAAATTGGCATGCTACCTACAGGATATTGAGTGGATCCACCAAATATCCACAACTACACTGTAAAATAGAAATTATACTTGAGTTAATGCCTTAAATTTTTCTTTGTTTGGCTACATAAATTTAATGCATTCTTTTGCAATGAATAAGTAAACACACCAAGCAGTGATTGAGAACCTTGTATTAATTTAACAGACTAAGATTTTGGATATCACCAGAGGTATGGATGAAAGAGCAATAACATTCTGAAATGAAATTTATTTAACTTATGACTTTTACAATACAATGCTATTTTGTTTTAATTAGAACATGTATGAATTTCATTATTTAAACTCAATTATTATTAACATTATTATTATTATGTGCACCAGGTTCCTGGATATTCCTGAAATAAATAATAGAGCTTGTAAGTAACTAAGGTTAGTGCTCTAACAATTTAAAATTATTCCTTTACAGTAAGCTCAGAAGTATAAATCCAATGTCACGTAGCTGAAAATTGTGTTTTTGTTTCAATGAAAAGGAACTCCATAGTAGGAACAATAATGCAAAAGTCTAAATAATTTAAAGATCATCCTAGGCCACCATCATAATTAATGACAGACTAAAATAGGAATAATGATATGCTCTCTGTATAGATATTTCTGTGAGTTGTAATATTAAATAAATAAGCCAAATATTAATAATGAACATAGTAATTTCAGGACTCTACCAGAATTGTTTACCTGGCTTCATTGATGGCCCTCGCCTTTCCGTGTCGCAACCACCCAGCCAGCACAACGTAAGACACAGAGATAAGTTGAAAAGAGGGAATAGGGAAGTAGCTTACTAAGGAAGTGTCTTATATTTTTCTTATCCATGAGACCTCTGGCGAGTGAAATAGGTAATTGTGGAACGGACTGTTGGGCTGTTGGTTCACTTCTTCGAAGATGGGATCCAAGAGATTCACGAAAACAACGAGAATCACGTACACCACGAGAACAGCGACAACCCACGCCGATCACCACGTTTTTTAAATCACTTCCTCCGTAGACGCCATCTTCGGTGATACTAAGGACGCTCATCTGGATTGCTTTGATTTTTTGACCCTTGCTCTTTTGGACTTGCTCTTTCTTGCTTACTCTTTTTTGATCAGTTATCCGGATTAATTTGACCGTTGACGGTTTATTTGATAAATTGACCTTGCTCTCGTTTGGATTATTCTCATTTCGGTTCCGTTCGGTATCTTCTTGACTTAAATTCGACCCTGCGCTCTTGGACTTAACTCTCTCACGGTTTATTGCATTTTTGCTGCATCCCTGTGTGTATTTTCACCAGTGATTCAGTATTTAACTGACGTGGGTTTTTAGAGTGTTGAACTCTTATTTAAGCTCACACGTGGTAAGTTGAAGGGGAAGCACATTGGAGCAGTATTTCAAATTTTATCAAGGCTCTTCCATTTGTGTTCGTGGTAATCTTCGGAGAAATTTGCAGCGTGCGGTTTTACGGAGGGTAATCGGAGATATCAAGGAGAGGACTCTTCTGGCCACATATCTTCGCACCGCTCGTGTCTCAAGCTCCCGCGAAAGTCTGAGGTAAGTGTCGAATATTTTACAGATTATGTATTTGTATACCTATATAATATGACGCGTAATTTCAGTTTTTGATGGTATGGTGGGAGTGTGTTTGAAAATCACGTGGAATGCTGGGAATAATTATTCTATTTGGTAAACTTTTATCTAATTGTTACTTGAGGTTGGTAAGGCAAATATTTCCTTTCACCATGGCTGAAAGCATCAACGTACACCAAATGCTTGCATTCAAATTGAAACAGTGAAACCATCTCCACTTCTGGAATGATTAATCATCCGTCTTTTCTCTTCGGCCTTCGATTTTGATTTCGCTCTGTGATAGTGAATTAAATATGTGTGTAGCGAGAAGCGTCTTTCCGAGATTTATTTCGAGTGTCCATAGATTTATGTCCTGAAAGCAATCCATAACTTCCTTCACTAACTCTCTTGCTACCTGCCTCATAAATATTCAGTTAACAGTATAATTATTGTGTCGGGTTGTTCAGAATGTGAAATGAGTTAGAAATAAGTAATAATGAGTACCAATTGTAAGATTTGTGAAGATCCAAACGAAATAGGTCATTCGATTAAGATTTACTGTCACCGACATTCACAGTTGCAGCGTAATTTTGCTTGAACGGGATGTTTCGTAACTCGCTGAATATGCCTTTCCATATAACCACACATGTCCTTGAACCATGTCCTATAAGTCCTTAACCATGAACATGTCCTTTAAGTTACCTACGTGCTTCACCAATAATTGCAATACACACATTGTAGAAATAAATCTCAGAAAGTAGCTTTCTGTTGGCTATGGATTAGCGTATTTTTTCCCACAGTCACCGTAGTGAACAATTTGCAGTCTTTTGTTCAGGGTTGATTGATTTAAATCACTTTATTTTTATTTTAAAAAATCAGGTGATTTTAACCATAATGTGATCTATATTTTTGATTTTTAAAGAGTCAAGAAAAGGAAGCTGTGAGTATAATTTTGATTTTTATTTCTTAATTAATACAATGAATCGACAGTTATGAGCACAATGCTGGCTCTTAAATAGAAATGATACCGTAGGAATACATGTAACATGAAATTTTAAAAAAATGGCTTTGGTTAGAATACTAGTGTATCCATTGAAAAAAAATTGTTTTCTGATTTAACTCCTAAGCGTAGGCACCATACAAAGATGCAGAATTTTTTAAAACTTCATATGCTCTAGAATCGCATAATATAGCACATATGATACTTCCAATGGCAATTTTATATTATGGCGACGTAATTTTTAATTTGATACCATTCACATTTCCATAGTTCCCTCCCCTGATCGACTAAATGTTGTATTAAGTTTAGAGTATGTAGCCTCATATTGTTTCTGCAAACGATCATTCTCCAATATGCTGCCCAAATAGTTAGTTTTGCAAATAACTGAAATTTTTTGAATGGAGAATCATAAATTTCATTTATTTCAATAAAATTCGATTCAAATCAATAAAATCTGATTTTAAAAAATCATCAAAAATGATTTTGTTGAAATAAAATCAGATTTTTATCAACCCTGCTTTTGTTATTATTTGGGTAAATGTGGCACGTAGGTAGTAGTCTGGTAGAATGACAGTATATTTTTTTGTATCGGCAGGTTCGCCTTAAGCGGTTGATTCAGCAGTTGCCTCTTTCCTCTGATATCTTGACTACACTACTTCACTGCTGTTGCGTCAACGATGCCGAATCGTAGGTACAAGCCGTACAGTGAATGTTCGGGAAGGCATAAAAGACACCTCTCTTCCGCAATTCAGCATAGTGACAATGACGTAGACAGTGACAGTGAAGTCCTTGATGAATTTGAACCTGCTGAGAGTTTAGGGGGAAGTAATTGTAACCCCACTGACATTGAGGACGATTCTGGTGACCTTAGCCCTGGGGAGGAAGCTGCAAACGGAGGCAGTGATTTCTCCACGTCAGATTCGGAGTTAGACGATAATTTCGATCTGGGAGAATTCCGAAAAGGTCTTTCAGAATGGGCAAGTGAAGGAGTTTCAATGAGGAAATGCAATGAGTTATTAACGTTGCTGAAACGACATCACTGTTTCACGTACCTGCCCTCAGACTCCAGAACTTTGCTGAAAACGCCGCGTAGCTCTATTGTCAAGCACATTGGTGGTGGTACTTACAGCCATATAGGAGTGCAAAAGAACTTATTGCGCATAATCAGAGAATCTCCCGATGTTCGTGGCATTCAAGTCTTAAGACTCCAGTGTAATGTCGATGGCCTTCCTCTTGCAAAGAGCTCCAGCAGTCAGGTGTGGGTTATTTTGATGTGCTTGGAAGACTTTCCGGTAATCCCACCTTTTCCTGTGGGCATTTTCCATGGCAATGGTAAACCCACTTCGTGCTCTGAGTTTCTGCATGACTATGTCCAGGAGATGAGGGAACTTAAAACAAGTGGCATCAATTGTGACGGTGACGATTTTCGTGTTGATGTCACATGCTATGTTTGTGATGCCCCTGCTCGTGCATTTGTTGCCCAAATCAAATCACACACGGGATACTCTGGTTGTGGCAAGTGCACTTCACAGGGGGAATATGTGGAAAATAGAGTGGTGTTCGATGAACTTAGTTCCCCTCTAAGGTCTGACGCTACCTTCCGCCTAAGGTTAGATGAAGACCATCACATTGGGCATTCCCCACTGTTAGACATTCCAGAGGTAAAGATGGTTTCACAATTCCCGTTCGAATATATGCATTTGGTGTGCCTAGGGGTTATGCGCAAGATGCTTCTAGCTTGGGTAAAAGGGAGTCTCCTTGTTAGACTACCAGCTGCAAAAGTGGCATCTTTGAATGAGAGGGTAGCTGTCATCACTCAAGGTGTACCTGCAGATTTCTCACGGAAACCAAGATCTTTGGTTCATTTGCAGCGGTGGAAAGCTACCGAATTTCGTACCTTTCTCCTGTATACTGGGCCCTTGCTAATGAAAGATATTGTAAACATCAATGTTTACAAACATTTTTTGGCTCTCCATTATGCCCTAAGACTGTTGGCCAGGAATGATTGCCTTGTTAATTTAGATTATTCAAAATCCCTCCTTCAATACTTTGTGAAGAAGTTTGGTGTATTGTACGGCCGGCAACATCTATCATATAATGTGCATGGACTACTCCATCTGGCAGATGATGTAAGATTACATGGGCCTGTCGATAAATTTAGTGCTTTTAAATTTGAGAATGCACTAGGCAAAATAAAGAGACTGGTGCGGAAGCCAAACCTTCCTCTTCCTCAGATTGTGCGACGCATTGAAGAGGCATCTTTGTTTAATCATCGTATAAGGGAGTCAAAGACAAGGCCTCATGCAGGCTGGCGGATCCCAAGAGTTCTCCCTTTTGGTTTGCAGCCTCCTTGTTACAGCAAATATGAGTTAAACTCATTACTATTTTCAGACCAACAACCAGATAACTGTGTGGTTACTGATAGCGGTGAAATTGTTATTATCACTTTAATTGCCACACAAGGAACTGAAGTGCAAATTGTAGGAAAAGCTTTCAGTGATGTTACTAGCTTTTATGAAGTACCTTCTTCATCCAAGAATGTGGGAATATATGTAGCTCGGGGATGGACAGCATCACGTTTGTGGCCAGTGAAGAGTATTAAAAGGAAGGCAATGTGTATCCCCTTACTTGATGAATCTGATGGCCAATCTTTTTATATTAGTGAGCTCCTCCATCATTGATGTATAATGATCATCAGTGTTGAGTGCAGTTTTCCGGCAACTACAGGTGTTCATCTTTAGTGAGCGAAGACGGTTCATAAATTCTGCTTCCACCCCACATAGTACTTTCCATTGTTCTGCAGAATACTGATGGGGTGGACATGGTTTCCATTTTCTATAATCTTCCTTGGATGTTAGCTGCTCACCTTCACCAATACCTTTGCCAAATTCCCGGAAAACTGCACTCACGGACATTGCTGGAGAAACCTTCGCAGGATGATCGTCAGCATTGCCCTTTGCATTTTTGGTAACTGAAACTGTATGTTGTCTTGCCTGTGTTTTTTTTATTTTCTATATTTCTTTACATACAATATTTTCTTTCAGGATGCCATTTGTGGTGGCTGAGTTTTTACCTCACCGGGATTTCAAGGACGTCACTGTCCAGACAATTCCAGCCTGCTGGATAGTTGGTGAGAATGTAACAAGGTACCCACCCCCTGGGTACTCCTGGGCTGCAATGAGCAGACTGATCCATAAAGAGGTTGCTCCCAAGGACAACTGGGAAATGCTGGGGGTGAAGTTTGTTTCCCCCACCTTTGGTATGTATCTGTGTGTAGTGCTTACTTTTCATTATGAGCATGGTTTTCGTCATGTGCATAGATTTCCACTTGAACCATAAATCTTTTAATTAAAAACTTTCCACAGATTCTTATTTGGAAGCAGTGAGTGTAGAGCGCAAGGCTGCTGAGTGTAGCGACACTGACCTTGAGGTGGTATTGGAGAGCATGGCTGGTGAGGAGAGGAAGCGGAAAAGGAAAACTAAAAATATCCGTTACCCAAGCGAGCCCATCACTGATACGAGTGTAGACGAAGATAATGGTTGGCTTAGTGATCCTCCTCATTCGCCAGGTACATATGTCTTTAAGAGATAGTTGATAGGTCTTTGTTAGACCTGTTGCACTTTATTGAAATGTTGCATTCACCTCTTTCGCCAGAACGATCAGTGGGTGTGCATATGTCCACTTCGTACGGGCCTGGTGTCCCTGGGAGAAGCCAGTTGCCTAGGCCTCATCCTAAGGCTGCGGTTGGAGCCATAGCAAGATCTGTCACAGCATCTTCATCCGAGCCTGGTGTTCAAACAATGGGTGCAAGAAGGGAGCCAAAAAACCCACTTGGGATGCAATACAGCTCAGCTATGACAAGTAAGTTGCCTTGTTGTTTATGATTCTGCTTTTGTTTGTAAGGATGAGGTATCTTTATGGGATGTTTATTCTTATATCTCATCAAACTTCTTTTCTTATACATTAGCCACCCATAGGAATACTGTGGCCAATCCTTCACAAACTCACCCGGTGGGATTTATCCCAAAGAAAAAGGCAACACCAAAGGGTAATGTGGTGGAGCAACAAGCCAGGGTAGTGCGGGCAGTCGTGGAGTCTCCCAGTGAGTTCCCTGTTTTGTTAAGGACTCTGTTTTTTTTTCATCCAGGTGTTATATAAGAATAGTGTCTACGAAGTATTTCTTATTCATTGATCTTCTCTTCTTTTCTTGTGCATTAGCAATCAATAGGAACGTTGCAGCCAAGGCTAAAGTTGCAGTGGGCCAGCCACCGGCTGCAGCTGTTGTGCAGCAGGTTAATGAGGGCATTGGTGAGTTGCCCAACCTAGGCTGCCGCACAGAAATGGATCCTTTAGTAAAGGGTAAGGACTTAGTGAAGTGAAACGAAGCCTATGTCAGTCAAGTCCGCGTCATGTATTTCTAAAATGTATGACACAAAATTTATTTTATATTTCAGATATGTTTAAAGACATCAACATGCAACTGGCTGATATTAAAAAACAATTAACATCCATATCAAAGACCATCACCAAAGATGGCTTAGCTGTGAGTGAGAAAATAGATGCCCTGTCGTTGAGACTGCAGAGTTTACCTCTGGCTAGTACTGATGATGGCACAACTGCTGGTGGCAGTTATGATATCGGTAACAATGAATTGGAAGAGTGGCACTCTCTTCCATGCCAAACAGTGGATGAGCTCAGGATGGTGGAGGTGGAGTTGGGAAGAAGTGTAGACTACAGGAAGTTCCTGGTAGGTTTACCAAATGCTTTTTGGACATCGCCTTTTCTATCTTGCCACATGCTGTTAGCATTGGGGGCTGCCGGTCATATGGTACACTAATATGTATGATCTTATGTCTTACAGTTTCGATACTTGAGGGATCGCTCCACAAACATGTTAATGAGGAATGTCACTAATCAGACATTATCTGGGGCACTGAAGAAAACAGTGAACGATATGTGCTCCTTACTCATGACGAAGGAGATGAGCATGCTATTTTGTATGAAGGGGAGGGCTACAAATAAAATAGCATTCGAGAGGGAATTCGTGAATACCCTCAATGTGGTATTTGGTAAGTTTCCATTAGTTATTATTATTATACATAGCTGAAAGTAGGCAATTGACTGGTGGCAGCATTAGATGTACATGAATAACAAATGTGTACATACCAAGTTTCTATATAATGCAAAGTTAAGAAACAATAGATATTTATGGTTAAAATAATACACTAATTCTAATCTCATACTTCTAATGCTTTAACTTTAATTTTCCCAATAAACCAATTTCAAACAATCCACTAAATACATTAATTCTAATATAATACAACTAAAAAATGAATATTGACCCAATTTCACTCTCCCTTTTAAACCAATATGTAATTACTCAATAAGTGATGCACACTTCTTACTAAAAACAGGTCGAACCCTGGTCATGTAGGCCATTTTTTTGTTTCTTTTTGCTCCCTTTTATATTCTGCATGACCCAATGCAGGGTTATAAATGATCTCCCTACCACCTTATCAATATGCACTCCCCAATCAAGATTTGATGTGAAATTAACAATGTTGTAACTTCAGCAGTTTCTTTTCTTGTGTTGCATGTTACCATTGACTGACATGGAATTGTTATTTCACAGATGTAGTGAGAAGTAAGGGTGCTGTTGGCCAGAGCATGGACCTGGCATCAGTATCGAGGAGCATGGGGGAGTGGTTCCGTGTGTCGCGGCAGAGAGTCTACGGCAAAAGCCGTATTCCTGTTGCTGAAGCTGCTATTGAGGCCTATTGTGAAAGTGAGGAGTACGAAGAGAGTGACATCCAGTATTTTTCTGAATAAAAAAATTTTAAACAAAGTTTTTTCACCCTTTCTTTTGTATATTGCACCTTTCCAGTGTAAAAATGTCCCATAGGTTCTGTTTCAGTGGCTCCCCAGGGTTTCCTGTTATAGTCATTGGGATGAGTTGAGGTAAACCAGAGTATTCCAGAGTCGTTTCGCCTGTGTATTCTGTATCGCTTGCCAGTAGGGGAAGTGGTTAGGGTTGGTCCTTCCTCCTTCAGAGATCTAGGCATGCGGTTAATTGTGCATTCAAATCTGCCGCCGAAACCAGGACGCTATAAGATATTAGTATTCCTTTTCGCTAACAGATGGCGCCACCAATACATCACCGTCAGTTTGCGTGTTAGTATGGAATTTTCCCACATGTGGCGCTACTGTACGAAAGGAAGTGTCTTACTTTTCCTGAGGATATTTGACGGCATTCCTTACCCAAACGTCCACGGAATCTTACCCTTGACTTACATAAGTTCCTTAGCTCACTATAAGCTCCTTATCGGCTTTTTCCGTAAGAAAACCATAAGATACGGATAACTCACTTACTTTTTGCTAGCTGGGCAGTTTTTCACAGAATCAATTATTACTTTGTCCGTAATTTTTTCATTAGGGAAATTACCTCTAACACCGCCTATAGCAAAGAGATAAAAGTAAATAATCATAACATCCAAAAAAAGGGGCAAGTACATGATAGTTAATCTTTCAAAAAGACAAGGTCCACTATGTGCACTTAGCACAAATTATAATAATAGTCTTGTGATTTCAAGTGAAGTATTTACCTTGTGCCTTTTTTCCTTGTGCTTTCAGAACATCATCTATCATATAATTTCAACGTTTTATTCATCCATTTCATTTCACATGTTTGCCTTTCAAATCTACTATTTTCTCGAGGTTATTGATATTCGATAACTTTCACGTCGGTTTGTTGAGACAAAGACAAAAGTTATGCTGGCCCTATTGCCAGCGTCCTCAAGTCGAATATTTACTGCTACTACTTGGAAGATTTACAACGGTAATTTTTTATCTTCGACCTGAAGAAGCTGGCGGTAAGCTCTGCGAAATTATTGTCTTCGCCACAACAAACCGACCTGGTAGAAACAGAAAACAAAGAATTTCATCACACACCGAGGTAATCGATCCATTAACACATTTTCACAATAAGATGCCCGTATTTAAGATTTAACGTACCTATTCCCGTCTCTTACATTTGTTTTGTTGTTTTTTTGCTCTTAAATTAGGGCATCGAAAACGTTATTAGAATATAAAAAATTTCGTAGCATAAAAAGCGTGGTTAGGGCCGAAGAAACGTAATTGAAACTGCATGAAAACGTTCTGATGCCACATGAAAAGGCATTTAAAGGCCTACGTCTTTAAACACGTGTTTATGGTCGAGAAAAAAATGTTCTCGGGCGGACTTAATTACTTACTGTTTCAGTACTTTTTTTTAGCTGTTTTTGAAACGCTTTCATGAGATTTTTGTGCTCTCTGGTATGTTAACGAATATGGTCAGCTATTAATAGTACGCGTACACTTACCTTTAAAAACTTCCGTCGAAATCTGGCGGAGGAGTCCAGCAAATGCGTCACACAGAATGAACTAGTGACAGCAGTTTAAAATTCACTCGCGAAAAACGAAGTGATGAATATAGTTTTGTCGCACTAGCCTCAATAACTGACACTCGCAAAGACACTAGTTTCGAAAAACGTGGTCACTCGGATGTCAAGTCAAAAGTAAAACCAGTAAAACTGCGAAAAAACGTTTCCCAGCTTTCCCCCTTTCATGACGGTCGCGGGTGTACGACGTCTTTGTTTCGGGACCCAATACTGCGGGGTTTAGGCTTTACCCTCGGAGTCCGGGAGCAACTACCCTGACCCTTCGCCTTTATTACCCCTCTTAGGGGTAAAAGGGACCGCGGTCATGCAATTGTTTATCCAGTCAGTTTTCTAAATAAATATTTGTTCTTTTCTCAATAAATATAAACTAAGAATTGAATTCTTTGTCTTTTGAGCAGCGTTTACAATTTTTAAACGAAATTTTACGATAAATATTAACTTATATTTCGAGTTCTTTATAAACATCAACATGGAAATTGATGCTGCATTAAATGCGTTAATATTGACCTTAGAACTTCGTTTAAAATTTGACAAGGCTCAGAAGAAAACGAGGAATTCAATTCAAAGTCTGCAATTTACGTGCAAGAAACAATTGTCCATGTGCCAAACACATATAAGCAACCCATGAGTTGACCTCGAACCGATGACACTGGTAGGGTCGTAAATCCGGAGAGGAGGCTGATGGGATGGGATAGTGTATTCATAATATACAAATTATTTGGTTTTAGAAATACCGGTTTAGACGAATGGCAAGGGTCAATTTTATCCTCATTTGAAAAAGGCCAGATTGGCGCCCATGAGATTCCACTCCACGTGACGTCACAGGTACCTAGTTTCTACAGAAGAGGATAGGAGTTTTACATCGCCTGTAATTACTGATGCATGCATGAGGCACAGAGCTCAGGGAAACACATCTTAATAATCACCTATTAAAACTGGCTAACGTCGGAAAGTTTTATTCGTTTGATAAGGCATTAATAATCCTTATTTAAGCCAAGCGCTACTAGCTATCATGGTACTCAGCTACCTGCTAGCATCCTGCATCATATCAGCGCTCAGATCCTCGCCCCAAGGTCACCTCACTTGCGGCAGCGGGAAGCAGAACGACGTCACGTGTAGTTTTTCCCGGCATTCATACTTAGCCGTCGCGTTTTCGCGCGCTTGAAAATTTTCACTTTTCATTTAATCGCGAAAAATAGATATCTTCATATAAAAATCTAAAAGCGTGAAGTACGTACTCAAGGAGTAATAATCTTTCGCTTTAGGCAATAAAAAAATAATAGGAAACCACCCTATTCAACATTAAATGTGAGGATATATGTCATGGGGTGAAAGGGGGTAGTCTGTTAAAATCCTATTTCATTTTCCAAGGGATATGTTTGGCAAAGTACTACAATAAAAATTGTAGGTAAGTCCATTAACAATATCTGGTGTACGGCTTGGTATTTCTTGGAGATAAATATATAGGAATGAATGAGGTAAGTGAAAAATAGGGATGGTCGGATCGGATACCTCGGATCCAAATATCGGTGGATATTGCCCCTCATCGGATCCAAAGTCGTGGAAGACATCGGATCTGGTTCCGAAATGTCAAGTAATAGCGCGTCAGTGAATGCAACGCATAAGGGTGGAAAGAGCTCCGATTCTCTCTTCGACTGCGCCATCGCATGCGATTCTTCTCCTACGCCACTGGTCAGTGAATCCGAAGAATTTTCGTATTTTCATTTTCAAACCCAAGCGTAACAGTTTAGGTCCTGAGCAAGTAAAGATATTTAAAAACAACTTGAAAGCCTATAAAAATGATTTTTAATTTATAAAAATATTAAAATGTGCATGAAAATCTAAAAAGCATTCCTTCGATTATCGTACCCAGAATAAACTTGAATGATTACTTCGTTTAATAGCAGGAATTGCAGGAAAATGCATTTGGATCCGAAAATATCCGATCCGAAAGATCTGGCTCCGAAAATCAAGGATCCGTTCCGGATCCGAAAAAAAATCCCTCCCATCCGTCCATCCCTAGTGAAAAAGAAAGGATTTAGCACGTTTCCTACGTAGTATATACAAGATGTTGTTTGAGTTTTCTTTGGAAGTTGAGAAAGGCAAATTGATGCAACCTATTCAGCTCGTGTGGGTAAAAAAATGTAAGAATGACTGATTTGGTCATAAGATGGTATGACATTAATTATTAATGAATTGATATGGCTAATGAGCATTTAGAGTTCGGAGATTTACTTATTATTATCTTTTTGTGACTAAAGTGACCTCTCATCCTTTAGATAGAAAAAGATTCGGAAGGCACTTTAAGCAAGAGAAGCCTTCTGTTCTCTGCGTGTTCTAATGCGTTGCCTTCAACGGAAAAAATCGTGATTTTTATAGCCTAAGTGCTGTTCGTAGCCAAACACAGGTAATGCACTTTTAAGCCGGTATCGTCTGTCGCTTCTTTAGCCATCCTTCATCTTCCTCGGCTCCTGAAGGATAGATTTCAGTTCGAGATACGTCTGAAGGTCTCCTTCAGCGCACTTTGCTTGTGAAGGACACCTCGTCAGCGTAGGTTGGTCTGGCCCACCCTTCACAACCATTTCATCACTTTAAAGATTTTTAAACATGCCTTACATAAAAAATAGATTGGTAGAGAAGATTTTGTTATTATTTGTGATGGCAATAACTTTTAATTTTATTTACGTTTATTTTTCTGTTTATTTATGCTTTAAATTGCAATGTTATCCGTTACATTAAAGCTGTTAGGAGATGTTTGTGTATTTCGACACATAAAAACCTTAATCAGAGGTGGTGAATTCTTCTCGGGTTTCCATCCGGGTGAGCTCCATCTCCATCGCTGCCGACGTTTCGATAGAATCCTTTTCTATCGTCATCAGGGCCGATCAGGGCGTTCATCGGCCCTGATGACGATAGAAAAGGATTCTATCGAAACGTTGGCAGCGATGGAGATGGAGCTCACCCGGATGGAAACCCGAGAAGAATTCACCGCCATCATACGCCGGGAAAAAGTGAAATCTTACTTAATCAGAGGTATTCCTCAGGTATAATCGTTCGCAATCATGTTGAATGGCATGTGATAAAAGTCGTCATACTAGACCCAATCCATGCTAAGTATATCACCCAGCACGCTAAAAACCATCTCTACATCGATGTCTCATGTAGTTTTTATCGGACTGCTGTGGCCATTTCGGTAACAATTACCAAACCAGTTTGGTTGATGTCATGCATGCGAACCTCGTCGGAGGAAATGAAAATCATAATATTTTCCATCGAATTTACGTGATTTTTTAAGTGCCACATTAGTAATATATTGCCTGAGAAAACTGATTTGAACTAATATAAACATGTTCACCGAGCACGGTAGGTAATGTTTTCATTTCGTGATCGTGTGTGCTGAAATTTTGTCTTGCGAAGGGATGGTATGTTCTAAAATCATTGATTTGAGGGGTAATTTGGCATTTATATGATTGATTTTTGGTTTATTAATGCATTTAAGCGTGCATGATAAACTCTCATGATATTCTCGTTATAATTAGTTAGCGGAAGCTAGCATGTTTGCATCATCACTCATGTAAAAGTGCTTAATAGTTTGATATGATACAGAATAATGAATTTTTATGCAAACGAATATTTTAATGCATCTTATGTGTTATGATGTTGGTTTACATAATTGGATTTTCTTTTTTCTCTTGTCGTGACCTTTTCTAATTAATGATTGAATAATTCCTGGAGTATAGGTCATGCGATGCAAAAAGTTTTTCTTGCCAACGTTTCGGCTTATTTTAAAACCTTCATCAGGGCCATGAATGAAAAAAATGAGACGACAATAATATACAATATTGATACATATATGAAGGTTACAAAACAGTTTTTTACAATAATACATTTAAAAAATGAGGAAGGAATACACTAGAATTTTGACATAAAAAGTATAAAAATCCATTTTAATGTCAAAATCCTTCTCATTTTTAAAATTATATTATTGTAAAAACAACTTTTTTGTAACCTTTATTTATGTATCAGTATTGTTTATTATTGTTCATGACCATCGTAAGTTGGGCAGCATTATGCACCGTTTACACAACGATCGGCGCAACGTTGATCCGTACGCGTGTAACCTCAAAACGTCGCGTCGTTTAAACGCGCAGAGTTACCATCGTAGGCCTTAGTAACACTGCCGAACTTACCTACACAACCATCGTCGAGGGACCTCTATGGAGCTTACGATGGTTAGCGCTAGTGCGCCAAGAAAAAAGGATTAAGGAAATGAAGATCGATGCATAGTCTTTCCATTTTTATCCAGCCTTCCCGCCTTTTGAAGATAGAGGAAAAAGAAATGGAGGGAGATAAAGGGAAAATTTTTTCTGACGGGGAGGTGGAGGTTCTACTCGCTCTCTTCTCGGATAACGATATTCAAAGACGGTAAGTTTATTGTACAATATTTGTGGGTATTTAGTGATTTTATTTTAATCGCTACTTAAGACAAATTGTGTTGAGCACATGGTGTCAATTTCTGAAATACTAATTTGAAGTAGTGTGCTTGCATGTAGAATGCTGCGATGGTTGTTTGGAAAATGATTTACCACTTGTACAAAGTGGATAGAATTGCTCCATTCATGTTAGCGTCTTAGGACATCAAACCGTAAAATGCTGAGTGCCTCATTGATATTCTGAATTGATTGATTCCCTACCATTTTTCCGAATCGTTTTTTCTGACGACCTTTTTCCCGAATTTTTTTTTCCAAATCCATTTTTCCCGTATAACCTTTTTCCCGAAAGCTTTTTTCCCGAAACCCTTTTCACCGAAACTTTTTTTACCGAACACCTTATTTCCCGATTGTATAAAAAACAAGCTATTTATCGTAAAATTCAACAAGTGGGACTCCAAGTCCCTTACGATGACCCAACAGATAGAACCCTCAAAACGACAGTTAATATGATGGCAGCTTTAACGTTTGTTCCAGTTGAAGACGTTGAAACAACTTTCGAGCTAAAAAAAGCAGGTTATGCAACACCAAATAATGCATCTGAAGGTTGGAATAACCGCTTTAGGTTACTTGTCGGGAAAAACCACCCGGAAGCCAAAAAAGAAATTGTACGACATGCACGAGAGGCTGAAATCGGTTGTAGAAGAATATGAAGATTACAAGAACGATAGGAATTTTCTTGAATTTCTTAGAGCTATCGCGCGTAATATAATTTTCTAAAAAAATGATATATATGAAAAATATGAACTCATTTTTATACAATCGGGAAATAAGGTGTTCGGTAAAAAATGTTTCGGAGAAAAGGGTTTCGGGAAAAAAGCTTTCGGGAAAAAGGAGTTTCGGAAAAAACGATTCAGGAAAACGGTCGGGTACCGAATTGATTACGTGTTCATAACGCAGGGATTCATTCGTAAAAGGTTACTGTTTGATCTACCCTTCGTTAAGTGTCTTGGTGAAAAGCAAAGCGTAGCAATGTGTTTATCTTTCGTGTTCTAAGTAAACGACGAAGAGAGGTGGAGGTGCTACTCGCTCTTTTCTCGAATAATATTGTTCAAAGAAGGTAAGTTTATTGTACAATATTTGTGGGTATTTAGTGATTTTATTTTTTTTAAATTAAGTAATTTCAATCGCTACTTACTACAAATTGTGTTGAGCACATGGTGTCATTTTTTTGAAAGACTAAGTTGAGGTATGGTGCTTGCATGTAGAATGCTATGATGGTTGTTTGGAAAATCTTTCCCCATATGTACAAAGTGGATAGAGTTGCTCAATTCGTGTTAAAATCTTAGGTCATCAAACCGTAGAATGCTGAGTGCCTCATTGATATTCTGAATTGATTACGTGTTCATAACGTAGGGATTCATGCGTAAAAGGTTACCATGTGATCTACCCTTCGTAATGTGTCTTGGTGAATAGCAAAGCGTAGCAATGTGTTTATCTTTCGTGTTCTAATTAAACGCTGAAGTGTATGTTCTTACGCTCTCCAGGGGATGTGCCTACGTGAATTATGTGTATCCTGAAAGAAATTACGGTCCTACACTCAACTATCATGGGTTTCATCTTTTTCCTTGTTCCTCTTCCTATATTTTCGGTGTCATTGTTATGACTTCCTAGTTGCTGCATAGGCTTTGAAGTTTCTTTCCTTCCTAACTAGTATTGGAACAGAAATTTTCATTCTTATGAAATGATTTAAATTAAGTTTTTCTCGTCTCGGAAAACTTCTAATCAGAATATCCTATTGAGACCAAAATATTCGTTGCAAAGTAGTTGATCACTTCTTTTACTTTAAATAGGTTGCAGAGCAATCAGAGGAGCCACGCGGGAGTGTGGGTGGAGCTGGCGGAGCGGCTGTCAACCCTAGGATACCCAAGGTCTGCCAGCCAGATTAAAGATAAGGTTAATAACCTGAGGCGGAGGTACCTAGGGTTGAAGCGGGGGATGAGGTCAGGGGACTATCCGCCGGAGTGGGTGCATTGGGATGCACTCCATAAGCTTTATGCCACTGCTCTGGCGGGGACTCCTGAGGCAAGGATGGACTCCCTAATATCATCGTAAGTACTAACTCATAGCATGTAACATGTGCTTCAATCACGTAATCACCTCAATGTTGCTTAGAGATATCACTCCAGTGGTAGCTTTTCATTCCTTTTAAACAATAGCCTCAATGGGATGGGAAATATGTAATGTGAATAAGTTTCTTGTTGTGAGCTAAGGCATAATTGAAAGATGCAAATCATCTGACTAATATAAGTGAATGCTTGTTTGAATGAGTGTAACCCGGCATTGCAAAGAATCACCATAACTTGGTAACCCATTTGCTGTTTAGTCTCTTAAGGACCATAGGGAATGATGCCCTCAATCCGTTCCCTGTGTTTTTTCCATTTGATATCATAGAAGTTCTAAATAACTGGCACGATTCGTATTCCATTGTTTAACAAGTAATGCTTCCTTCATATTGTGTTTCAGACAAGTGATCACGGGTGATGAGGGGGGTCCCTCCACCTCATCTGGCCCTCCCACCTCAGCCGCTCCAGCCACGCCATCAGTAACGCGGAGGAAGAGGAGGAGTGAATCGGACGTAATTACGTACCTAAGAACTTCCAATGAAGACTACATGGGCATGCTGAGGAGGCAGGAGGAAAGGAAGGAGAGGGCCCTGGATTACCTAAGGATGCTCGTGGAGTCGGTGGTGAGGGGACCTCCCTCCAACTACCCTCTCCCATTGTGCCACCCTAATATCAACATCTCCCCTCCTTATCCGAGACCCCAATTTCCATACCTTCTCCTAGCCCCCCATTCCCATACCAACCCCCAGCCCTCCCATGCCCATACCAACCCCCAGCCGCTCTATTCCCATACCAACCCCCAGCCCCTCCATTCTCATACCCACCCCTAGCCCCACAGTATCTGTAACAGCCGCCAGCCCCAACATCTCTCCAACAACCACCAGCCTCACCATCTCTCCAACAACCGCCAGTCTATCTACAGTTGCATCTTTATCATCTATTTGTGGCATTAGGAAAATTGTTGTGTTACGTCCAAAAAATCTTAAATAAAATTTGAAAAACAGAATTTTATTGTGTCTCAGTTGCTTTTCAACCCATTCCTCCCCAGCAGTGCTACTTTTCCTTCTCATAATTCGATGAGAATATGTCATTCATATCTTTTGCTTGTGTAGCTCAGCGGTTTGTGAGGCATTATGATATTTTTATTGAAGGTGTTTCATTAGGTTTGTTTCTGCTATAACAATTTCCTAAGGTAAGAGTGATCTAGTTACCACAGTTGACAGGCCTCCTAAAAGCGAGTGAGTATGTAAGGGTTAGGAAATGGTTGAAGGATGGTCCATTCTCACAGCGTGGTTTGCGAGTGAGGGGAAATGCCCATGAGGGATCACATTATTGCAGTACTATGTGATAACTTTATGTGCACTGGTCACTATTGGTTATGAGCTAGGTACTATCCAGTGAGGAAAGTTTGTGCAGAATTAAGTTTGAGTTACTTCAAAGTATGTGCAGAGTTGAATTAATTCTTAATGAATGTGCATAGAACGTGCTTAGAACATGCAAAGATCGTTTCCCGCTGCACTAACTTTGAACATGTGCACGGTGAACGTTCTCAGCACATTCTTTGAACTAAATTAGGGAACTAATTCAAAGATTGTTCATTTTGTTCATTATTTCACTGATGTCCGCGGGTTGTACGATCTCAGATGCCAACGGATTCTACAGAACACCTCCCAATTCACATGGAGTTCGAAGATTATTTCATATTTTCCCTCCAAATGTCCACACAAGGTGCGAGCGATGGTAACTTGATTACTCAAGCCTTTATATAAATAAAAATTCACGGTAATTCTGAATTTTAAAAATTTGGCACGCAAAGCAATAAGCTAGGTTTTATAATAGGTCAACAAACCTTTCTTCTTATTATAGGAGCCAAAATGTATATGTTGCGATTTAACGGCTCTGCAGAGCTTACGGGTGAAAGTAACAAGAGTTCGGGGAAGGGGAAGGAGGGGAGGAGAATGAAGACGGGAGAATCTCAAGTTTGTAAAGAAATAATAACGTTCGCGGAAACATACCCAAGGAGTTGTTTTAGCGGCTTCAACTGACACCACCTACTCTGAATTGCAACTCCGTCACTCTTTCGTGAACTCGTGGTGAATGCAGTTGTGAGCTGAGAAAGGACCCCAGGAACTGGAGTGGAAGAGGCAGCTATCAATTGCGACCACTAACGCCGATTTATTCTAGGTGAGTACGTAGTATTTACCATATTACTAAATTTGTTTCATTAGTTAATATTATTATTATTAGAATTTTTGGTTCCCAGATTAGATGTATGAATTTTGCGAGACTCCACACATAAGCTCACTTGTTGCATATTCGGTTTGTGGTGATCGGAGGATACTCTGCGTGGCGGGAAAGGAGGCGTGACGCTACTTTTCCCGCCCTAGGGTGCGTGGGTCCAAGGGGCATTTCCGAGAATTTGGACCATGCACTGGGGTACACTACCCTTTCCGCTGCGACCCCTTCCCCCTCACGCGCACCCCCGGAAAGTGGACATATAGGGCAGAAATTCTGTCCCGCGTGGACAGTTTTTCTTGACAGTACAGTGAGTGCGTTTGCTGGTGCCTGGGTTGGACGAGTTCGTCGTTCGAGGACTTCTGCGAATCTCCATCCGGGGACTCTTCGGGACCTTGACGCGGGAGCTGCGGTAGTTCTCGAACAACAACTCGAGTGGGAATGGAACCGGGTACGACCAAGTCCACGACCATCAGCACCGCCTCTCCCTACTCGCCGCCACGTAAGTTCTATACCCAAGCATTCCACCTCCGTGCGCGCCAGCCTCAAATCCCCCCCGTGAAAGTGTACGAACGGAATAAAAGCGAACAATAAAAGCTGAGTTAGTTACTCCCAATGAGCATTTGATTCGCTCTCCCTTCGGGACCTTATCCAGGCAGAAGACCTACTAGTAGGTAGCAGTGTCGTCCCGTCGCGACATTTTGGTGTCAGGAGAAAAATTAATTTATCCAAAATTCATTTTACTTTTCGGGGGCTTACTTTGCAGTGAATAATCTAAAGGACATTTACTCCGATTTTTTTGTTATTTTCGTTATTTTATTTTATTTTTGTGTGTGTTTTAATTTTGATATTACTTCAGTATGGCCTGGCCACAGGACAATTTTCCTTTCGAACGAAACTCGAATCCATTATTTCGGCAGGAGCATAGCTCGGATATAATTGATTTTTGTCCATCCGTTAATACCATAACCCCAAATGATTCAGAGAATTTACCTCATCCGCCATTCCCTACACCTAACTCTGCAATCCGTCACACTCTTGGGGGACAAGTATATTTTATTCCGTTATTCAGTGGGGATGATGACGTATCGATAGAAACCTTTTTCGAAAAATCAAATTTAATTCGTAATTTAAGTGCTTGGACCGAACATCAAACGCTATGTGTCGCGCGCTTACGCTTGGCAGGTTCCGCTGCTGAATATGTGTCGGCTAATCCACACGTAGTCAAAAACTTCAGAGATTTTCTTAGGTACTTAAAACAGAGATTTTCTGCCCGCATTTCACCTCTGTCACTCGAGTGCTTATTTTCCAGCTGCACTCAGCAGCCTCTGGAAACAGAAGCAAACTACGCAACACGGCTTCGGAAAACTGCAAGGCAATTGCTTGAAACACTCGCGGATCCGTCCTCGGAAGTAGCCACGGCGATGCTAGAAAACAGGCTTCTTTTGCAATTTTTGCCGGGATTATGAGAGGAAATAGGGCGCTTCGTACAAGTCAGACAGTCAAAGAGTATGTTAGCGGCCGAAGAGTATGCTCTGCAAGAGGAAGCAAATGTGAAGAGTTACGCCACCAAAAAAATAGACGCTGAGTATGTGCACATGTTGGATAGCTCTCCCTATGACCCTGCCTTCCACATCCCTCCACCCCAAGCTGGGAGAATCACGAGAATACCCTCACTTTCCCTTTCCTCCTCTAGCTTTCCTCAAGTGAACCACATCCCCGAAAGACAAGGTCTTCGCCCACACCCTACTCCTATACCCTCTCCTGTTCATAAACCTGTCGTTCAAGATCGCCCACCAAATGCCAACCGAAGCTGCTATTCTTGCGGAAAGACAGGTCATATTTCTAAATACTGTCGCTCGCAACCTCAACGCTGTTACAATTGCGGGGAAAAATCACACTTCTCCAAGGAATGTCCACTTCAGTGTTGTGGAATTTCTAAAGAAATCGGCCATCGCCCGCTCTATTGCCTCCGAGCCTAAATTTGAAAATCAATCAATCAATCCGATCATCAGAAATTGATTGTTTTCATCGCAATCCTGCCAGTCAAGCATTCAAGCATGTCTTTTAACCGTGTTTCTACGATGAAAAATAACTATTTTGTTAACTTTTCTAGAAACGTGGCTGCGGACAACCGGAAAAATGGCCATTTTAGCAAAGTTAACAAAACCGTTATTTTTCATCGCAGAAACACGGTTCAAAGACGTACTTGATTGCATGATTGGCAGGAGTGCGATGAAAACAATAAGTTTTTGATGATCGTATTGAGTGATTGATTTTCAAATTGCAGTCAGAGAAGTCACTTTTCGGGAGGTAGGCCCCCGCTGGTAGGGTCCATGAGACGGTCCTGCGTGGGTGAGCTCGTCGAGGATAGGGTCCCGGATTAGCAACCTTTCGGAGTCCTTCGGCAAAAGTGCTGATCGCATGGCAGGGAGGAAGAAAAAGTACGTCCACAGCAGTCTGCCGTGCGGACGTACTAGGTACGTCCACAGCAGTGAAAGGGTTAAGTAATCTTTCTTCTGAACCTAAGTTAAGGAACTTGCCCATTTTTACGTGTGAGAAAGGAATGAAGAATATAGTTATCTAAATTGACATTAAGTAATTAGCTCAAAGTTAATTTTAACTTGGATTTTCTACTACTGTACAATTTCAACTATATTTATGTGCGTGGCTGCGAAATGGCCCCAGAAAAGTCACCCTATGGTGAACACAATTTAAATTATAACGCCTGAAATGAATCTCTCACTTACCATGACACTTTTAGGGCCATATCTGTAGTGTTTAGTGGGGTTGATGGGTTATATTGACAAATATTTGGTGAAAAGAACTTTTTCGAGGGGCAAACCCTGATTTCCCTTAGAGATGAAGACGATCACTGGGTTTACTATTACTGTCATCGCTAACGGCTTTCGGGAGCAGCTGCATGTTGCACTTTGTCCTGCGAGCGTTCGCATCCATTACAGGGTACATCATCAGGCAATGAGTAAAAATTCGGAAAAGGTTGTCAATTAATAAAGTCGTCCACCCTCTCCCATCCACTGAAGTAGTGTGGGAACTGGGCAACGCTGACGTCAGCAGAACTCTCAGCCCTGTCCTTGAGTGGTAAGCGGACTCTTTCTCGTATCTTGTGAATAACCTTGCTGGCTACATAGTAGGGCGGATCGCAAAAATCGATTTTTTTTTCAAATCCATCTGGCCCATTGAAAAAAAGTTGTGGGACAGATCAAAAATAAGGCCTGAAAAATGTGAGACCTCTAGGTGAACCCCTGACCCTCGCTCAAATTAGATTTAAGGGGGGAGGGTCCAATTTCGAAAAATATAATATTTTATGATCATTCCCTATAGATTTTGCCGAGTCACTGCCCTTAAGGGCAAACATTTCGTGCATTTTGACGTATCTGCCACCGTTTAGCCACAAAATACCTTATTTGAGTCCGCGTCCGCGAAGAAAATATTCCAACGCCCACGCAGTGCCGCGGATACGAGAGTGGCAGGCGAATCCCGTCCCCTCCCCGCTCGCTTCTCCCCCTCCTACGCCTCGAGTAAAGCAAAATTCATCCTGCGTGTGCTGCTAGGAGGGAGTTCATCCTTGATAATATAAATCGGAAGATGGTGGAAGGTAAAATATGATGAGTAGTGGGACGACTTGTTTCTTATTTGGTGCCTCGTCGTCGTTAAACAAATCGATGTTACCAACTTTTAGAGAAGTGACGAAAGATGGATTTGAAAAAAATCGATTTTTCCGATCCGCCCTACTACATAGTCACCGTTTTTTCTTCCGGAAGATTCTTTTCCAGGTCTGGCTGAGTTTAACGCCGTCAAATCTGTTGAAATTCTGGGGGCATTTCTCAATTTCAATAGCGGATGGGGGGGAGTGGACGAGTATATTAATTGACAACCTTTTCCGACCTTTGTAAACAGTTGAGAGACCGCTCGCATAAAATATGAATGACCGCCTGGAACTCCGGAAAAAGACACGTTTGCCTCCCCGACTGGCTTGTTTTGGGTTTCAACGGTTCTTTTCCAAGTCTTTTTGCATTTGCATCCATACTCAATCGCAGTGGATAGGCCACAAAAAGGTTATGTACTTACCGCCATTTAAATCGTGCGCAAGTTTTGAGGTGTTTTCCTTCCAGTGTGGGAAGATTTTCACTAATGTAGGAATCGTGCATCAGCTAGTAGTGGAATGCATTCACGCTTCCTCAAGTATTTACATTAAGGTTGCAGTAAAATAATTGAAATATAGAATATCCAAACAAGTGTGTTGCAAAAACGCTTCCTTTTGCGACACGGAAATATCATGATTGAAAATAAACATGTGTGAAAAAAATTGAAAAACAGCAGATGCTGCCGCACTGTATGAAAAGATTTCCAAGCAGGAAAAGAAAATATTCGGGAAATATCATGGAAATAATGATGAATAGCTACTGTGAAATGAAAGGCAAAAGAAAATATGAAAAAAAAATTAAAGACTGCGAGAATCGACCCTTAGACCTCCGGTCAAGAGTCGTGCAGCGTAACCACTGAATTGCATTTTGCTCTCATTAGGAGCGTGTTTCGAAGGGAATATATAATGCCTTTAAATGTTAAATTGCGTTTATTGTTTAACTATTGGTTATAAAAACCAATTTGGGGGTGATATTTAGACAGCTCCTGCTGGACCCCAGCACTTAAGTTTGATTAAAATCTGAGATCCGGTTTTGTGATACTCCCCTTGTTAGTGTAGAAAATTATGAGCATTTATTTATTAAATTATTATTTAAACAGCCAAAATGGCCTTTACATTGAATACAAAAAATAAAATCTACAGCTTCAACAAATATAAACTATAAAAAAACTATAAAAAGGATATAAAAAAGAAAAAAGGGATTCAGTAGATGTCTTTTCGAAGCTGCCTCTTGAATAATCTTACGGGCATTGAAAGATTCAGGGAAGGGTGAGTACTCGAAATGGCATTGAAGGAGGTAGAAGGTCCGTAAAATAGTGATCTCTGAGAGAGAGAGAAAGACGGAATTTAGGTTGGTGTAGTAGGTGGTGATTACGGAATGCGCGGGTGGGAATGTGGAGTGAAAAGAAAGGCAGCATATCTGAGGATCGGAACTTGCCATTTAAGGCATTGTAAATGAAGGAAATATCGTGGAAATTCGTGCGGGAGGATAGTGGGACCAATGATGGGGCAGATATTACTTCAGAGCGAGAAGAATTACGGAGGTGTTCATTCAAAATGTGGTATGTGGGTGATTTGATCCCCACATGCTTGAGCTGCCTTGTGCTTCTTTCACTACCGCGCTTCTTCAAAATACATACCGGAACTCGAAAATTACATGATTCGGTTTCTCCTTCATGAAATCACATAACATGTTTCACCATCTCTCTTGTGTACCTCATTATCACTGATTACTAATTTCATGGTTAGTACACATGCCACGTGCAAGTAGATGTACTACCAGAGTGAGAGCTTCACAGAATCTGCTGGAAGAATAAGTGCTCTCACTTGTGTATACATAAATGCGTGGCTCTTTCGAGGGAAAGACACCCTCATTCCATGCATGTATAAGTTCTTCTCGCTTGTGTGTAAGGATATGGTCTCAGAGTAGGGATATACAGAGAGGACAAAACGGCTGAAGGTGGTAATCAGCTCATTGCGCATTTCACCATGTTCTAAATAAGGAAACGTGGCTTGAGTTGCTATTTGGTTGCTATCATTTGCGCTTGGCGTGGAGTGTTGTCGCACAAATTTTTTTTATTCCTCCTTTCTTCAATGCTTTCACGTAGTGAGCTAGTGTTTTAAAGAAACGTGGAAAATGAAGGAAGTGGAAAATAAGACGAGGAGAAAAAGTTTTGTTTGGTGTTCAACCATTAACTGCAAAAAAAATGCGGGCATGACGGAAGCAAAGCTGAGTGTCTTCAGTTTCCCTAAAGACCATGTGAGGTAAATAATTTCACATTTTTTCTGAGTTACATTGCTGATGGAAGAAACTAAACTTATATTCGAGTATTATTTTGCATGCGAAACGAATTTGTCGAAAAAGTTTGATAAGAACTTGTGATGTTGGCGCAGGTCCAAAGAATGGTCGATTCGATGTCGTCCGTCGGATTTAGAAAACAAAACTCAGTTATTTACATAATAACTGCCGGATTTGTGCGTGCGATTTGGCGTTCCTTGCTCTACCTTTATTATTAAAGAAATAAATTGGCTACTTTGAATTTTAAACCCTCTTTTTCTGTGGATGGTAAGTCGTTAGCTCTATTTGGTTTGAATTTGCCGCATAATTTTACTTATTTTCAGTATGGCCGCCGTGCGATTTATCACTACAGAGAAACGTATGGTACAGCCACCGAATGTCCCCGCTGTATATATCCACTCTGTGCTTACGGTAAAAATGGCCAGGTAGATAATCCCACGTTGGATACATATTAGGAAACTTGGGCAAATTTGGTACCTGACGTAATATTTCTCCATTATTTTATGGCCTCCTTTGGAGAGGTCATTAGATTTCAAGGTAATATTAATAAAATTCAGCGTTTAAGATAATATAATATTCATGAATGTATATACCATAACATCAATTAAAGTGAATGTGAATGAATTTTTTTAAAATTAATTAATTATTATTTTTTTATAATTATTACATAAATTGTTACAAGTCGACCTTAATCTCGGGTGGTAACATAAAATCAGGAAGTACATATTACAAGGAAACAGAACCGGAATACATATCCATGATAAAAACAATGCCCTTATTCTAATCTCATACAACTAAGAATTTAACATTATCCCAATAAAACAATTTAAAACAATCCATTAAATGCATTTATTCTAATATAATACAACTAAAAATGTGCATTGACCCAACTTCAAACTCTCTTTTTGAACCATTATGTACTAATCAATAGGTCAGTGCTTCACACTTCTTCCTAAAAATTTTGGCATTTGAAGGGAAGATCTTAAAAATCACTTCAGGTAGGTCATTCCACTCTTTTATTCCTCTATGTAGGAAGGATTTTCTCAAAATGTCTGTTTTCTGTTTTTTCAATTGAATTTTAAATTTATGGTCTTTCCTTCCTATGTAGCAGGGTGAACCCAGCATTAGACCTAATTCATTCCAACCCTGCTCTTTTGTAAATGCTTTGTATACGCCGCATAGCCTATTAATGGTTCTTCTCACTTTTAGAGGTTTCCATCCTAAGCTCCCCAGCATTGCTGATACACTTTCCCTTCTTCCATGTTTCCCTAGAGTGTACCTGGCTGCCTTTCGCTGAACCCTTTCAAGTTTAGAAGATTCATTGTTATAGTAGGGATCCCACACAGAAGTTGCATATTCAAGTACAGGACGAACCATGGTCATGTAGGCCATTTCTTTAGTTTCTTTTTTGCTCTCTTTTATATTCCGCATGACCCAATGCAGAATTTCAAATGATCTCCCTACCACCTGATCAATATGCACTCCCCAATCAAGATTAGATGTGAAATTTACCCCCAAGTATTTTAAGTCCCTAACTTTGGAAATATTTTCCCCGAGCAAGCTGTATGACCGACTCTCCGTGTTTCTCCTTCTCGTGAATGTAATTTGCTTGCATTTTCCCGTATTCACATCCATTTTGTTGGAGATTATCCATGAAGATACTTTTTTCAGGTCATTTTGAAGGATACACGGGTCTTCCCAGGCTTTGATCCTACGGTAGATTATGCAATCATCTGCGAAAAGTCGTATATTGGAGTCAACTCCCACATGGATGTCATTAATATAAATTAGAAACAATAGCGGACCTAATACGCTTCCATGCGGGACCCCTGATGTTACCGCTATGTCCATAGAATATCCTTCACCTACTCTTACCGTCTGAGATGTACCTTTCAAAAATTCCTAAATCCATACTTTAATCCTATCATCTATCTGTAGCCTACTAATTTTCTCTATCAATTGAACGTGTGGCACTGTATCAAAAGCTTTTTTGAAGTCAATGATCACCGCATCAATTTCACTGCCTTGATCCAGGACTTCAGCAATGTCTTGCGATAACCCTAGTAACTGGGTCTCACAAGAAAAGCCCTTCCTGAACCCGTGTTGATACTTGAATAGCCAATCATTTGTGGCCCAAAATTCGCGCAAGTACCCAGCGATAACTTTTTCAATTAATTTACACACTACTGACGTTAGGCTTACTGGTCTATAATTATCTACTTTAGTTTTATCACCCCCTTAGAAATGGGTATGACGGTTGCCATTTTCCATTTGGAAGGTAAGACCCCATTATTTAGTGTGACTACAACAAGTCTTCTAATGTAAGGAACTATTGCTTCATCCCCTAATTTCAATGCATCCATGAACACATTATCAGGACCCATTGATTTATTTCTCTGCTGTTTCCGTATTAGTTTTAAAATTTCATTACCTGTCACGCTAATATAGTCTAATTTATTTTGTCCACGGCTAGATAATAATAATGAGGGTTCGCAATGTTCGGTGTTAGAGTTTAAATTAAAATTACCATCCCTATCCTTAAAGCTTCTAGCGTACCACTTATTTAGTTCGTTTGCTTTGTCTTTGTTACTTAAAATAACTTTCCCACCTTCACTCACGATCATAGATATGTCGTTATTAATATATTTTTTCCTTCTAATATATTTGAAAAATTCATTAGTATTCTTCTGGCTTAGCATATTCACCAGATAGCTCTCCCATGCTTCCCTTTTTTCAATATTAAATCTTTTAATTATATTTTTATAAGTTTCAAGGTTTTTAGGGCTTAAATTTCTTTGTTTATACACACGCCTTGCCTTCCTTTTCAGTCTTCTTATATTTACATTATAATACTCTGGATCGCTATTATGTTTCAGCCTTCTCCTAGGCACAAGTTTTTCTATACACTCGAGCAAAATATTCTTAAAATAATTCCAAATTTCATCCAAAGTAGCACCTTGACCCGCCCATTTTGGAAAATATTCTCTTAGCATGTTTTTAAAACCCGTCACATTTCCTTTCTTATAGTTCCCGATGAATTTTTCAACTTTTTTCTTTGACATAGTGGGTGACAATTCTAGCTCAATAGAAACCGCCGAGTGATCACTTATACCCGGTATTATCTCAAAGCTTTGAACACCCTTAAATGGCCTTATGAGGAACACATCTAATATTTTACTTCCTCTCGTTGGTCCCTTCACAAGCTGCTCGAATCCCTCTTCATAAACTAGTCTATTTACAAGTTTTTGAACCTTGCCATTGCCTTTAGCATTACCATCCCAGTTGGGATTTGGCAGATTAAGATCCCCTGCTATGAGGATTTGTTTGTTCGGTTTTTCGGCGCACGCATCCGCCAAAGCCTCTAGTATACTCATATCCTCATCCGGTTTTCTGTGAAGTCCAATTAAATTTAAGGGTTTTCCTTTTTCCTTCGTAAATATATTTACGCTCAGCATTTCAAAATCTGCCCTTACCCATTCTAGGCTACTCAATAAGTTTGACTTGACGCAAATGAATACCCCCCTCCCCTGTCAGTCCTGTCCCTCCTGTATACATTGAACTCATCTGGAAATATTTCTTTCGAGTTGATATCTTCTTTAAGCCACGACCCAGTGCCTACTACACAGTCAGGATTACATAATTCAATTAGCGACTGAAATTCAATAATTTTGTTTCTTATGCTGCGGCAGTTAACCTGAAGAATTTTTAAGATCTTACCTTGGTGCTGTGAAGTATTGGGGATGGTGACATTTCCCGCCGATGTGCTGCACATTAGCGTATTTACATCGCTGTAGAACTCTCCTATTTGTTCAGCACCTCCTGTTAACGCCTCTATTACGTCTGTATCACTTGCACTCCTGCCCATTAGTGCAACCCCTTTCCCTGTATCCATATAGGGACCCTCACTACCGTCTGAAACGGACTTACTCATTTCATTACAATATTGTTTCCCTGTACCTTCCAATTCACCCTTCACAATAACTTCCCCACTGTGATCAACATTATGATCATCACCACCAAGTCCCTTCTTTAGTTTCCCGACAAATACATTTCCACAACATCACAAATTAGTTTTCAAAACTTCTGCGATCCGGATCTATTTAAATGCAGCCCATCTCTTCCACGGTCAATTGACTTTACCCAACAGTTCGGATCCACAAAGAACATCCCCTTCATTTTGCAAACCCAATCAAAACCTTCGTTTATATAATCTATGATTCTGTCCGGCACATCTCGCCTTCTCAGAATCCCACTTATGATTATTTTTGCCGAACTGAAAGCCGTTCTAGCAGCTGTGCACATATCCCATACCCACCCCCACCACGTGGTCACTTGTTCTAGCCCTTTTCACGTCATTTGTCCCAACGTGAATGACCACCACTTCGTCATTGCCACCATTAGTCTTCTCTTCGGTCTTCATTCTTCCAATGATACTCTCCAGACCTTCTGTTCTCACACCAGGGAAACAATCGACCACATACCCTTTAAGCCTCGGTATCGCCGCAGCATGTCTCAGTAGTGAGTCCCCCATAATACGTACCCTTGGGGTGCCCTTCTTTACTGCACTTCCAGGAAGGACTCCACCCATCTGTGGGCCATCAAGCGCTCCCTTCCCCTCCTCCGCCACTTCTTTCGGAGGTCTCCCATTCTCGTCCTTCTTCCCAACTTCGGGTGTTTCTGCTCCCTTACTCGCTTTCTTTGTCACCCTAACTGCTTGCCTGCATTGACTCCGCTCGAAAGTCACTTCCTCGCGCACATTCGAGGAACCCTCAACACCAATGCTCCCAGAATTGCAACTAATACAACATTCCTTCTGATGAAGTATAACCCTCAAAACTTCATTTTCCGCACTCAGCGCTTCCATTTGGGAGGAAAGCCTACATATCTCCTCCTTCAGACTCTTAATTATCCTTTCCTTCTCCTTCTGTTGCAACATATCTGACTCCGAATTACATTGAAAACACTGCCATTTTTCTTTAATGCAGTCCTCAATCGCACATCTGGAGCACTTAAAATGGAACCATTTCCCGCACTTCCCACATTGCACGCCATTTCTCAGCTTTTTCTTGCACTCGGAACACTTCAAAACTGTAACCTTACTCCCCTCCCTGACCATGGTCAACGGTTCAACTTCCACTTAGGGAGCTACGGCAAGGTAAGTTCTCTCTCCTCGAGGACTGGACAGAGACTGAGAATTTTAGGTTAATGCATGTTGAATCTTGTGATGTAATGTAAGTAACAGACATTTTCGCTCACTCTTCTCTGTCTGATGATATCCACTTCATAATGCGCGCTGGCTTTCCATGAAAGATGTAACGTAATGATCTTACACTGAAGATGGCCACGTGAGTCATTTCGCATTGGCTTTATTAAAAGACACTTCCTTATAAATGCTACCTGGCAATATATTTACGCCATCATTTTATAACTGTCAGTGTATAGGTTGTTGAGGATTTTAAGGTAATATTCATTAAGTTTAGGGTTTGTCCCCTCTGTATATGTATACTCTGTGATATGGTTGTTGAGGGTGGTTCTGAAAGGATAAGGTATATCACTTGTGTACATTTAAGTGCGTGACAAGTGTTTCCTTTCGAGAGAAAGACTTCCCGCATTCCCTGCATGCATAAGGCTTTTCTCGTGTGTGCGTAAGGATATGGTTTTTGAGGGTGGTCCTATGAGTGAAAGATTTGCAGCATCTGCTGCACGAATATGGTCTCTCTCCGGTGTGTGTTCGAATGTGATCGGTGAGATGACCACCCTTTCGGAAACACTTGCCGCACACGCTGCACGCATAAGGTTTCTCTCCCGTGTGAGTGCGTGCGTGTTCTTCCAGGTTGTGCCTCTGGGTGAAACACTTGCTGCAGACATTGCATGAATAGGGTTTCTCCTTGGCGTGCGTAAGCATATGTCTGGTGACGTCAGAACTGTGACTAAAAGACTTGCTGCAGACACTGCAGGAATAAGGTTTCTCCTTGGTGTGCGTGAGCATGTGTCTGGTGACGTCAGAACTCTGAATGAAACACTTGGAGCAAATATTGCATTCGTAAGGTTTCTCTCCCGAATGTGAGCGACTGTGCATAACGAGGTTGCCCTTTTGAGAGAAAGACTTGTTGCAAACGTCACAGGCATACGGTTTTTCTCCTGTGTGCGTTCTTACGTGGTCAACAATGCGGCTCTTTTTGGAAAAGCACTTGTTGCAAACATCACATGCATAAGGCTTGTCCCGTGAGTGAATGTGCATGTGTTCACTTAATGAATCACATCCAGAGAAGTACTTTTTACATATTCCGCATGAATAAGAATTCTCTCCTGAATGCGTTAACATGTGCTCACTGAGGGTTCTACTTTCAGTGAAAGTCTTAGCACACACTTTGCATGAGTAAACTGTCTCTCTTGAACTCCCACACTCCTGATCACGGCGGTTTTCAATAGGAGAGTATGACTTTGAAGAAAAATTTTGTGCGCACAGTTCCATATGTGCAGTGCCAGTTTTCCTATTTTTTCTCACATTTTCCCTCTCCCCCATTCCACCAGAATTTTTTTCAATGCGCCTATTTCCTTTTCGTCTCTTCCCTTGTCTCTTAATCTTCAGCTCTTTTATCGTTCTGGAGGTTGTAGGCTGACAAGAAATATCACTTTCTTCATTTGACACAATGGTTTCCATAGACTCATCGTCTCCCGCTGACAATTCAGCATCAACATCTGAATTTCTGGCAACATGATGAGTTTCGAGATGTTTGCTCAGCTCACTTTTGCTGTTGAATCCACCTCTGATGTTGAAGGTATGATATGATCTACTCTTTGCTCTGCGATAATTCTCTGGATTTATGTTAAAGCAATTACTTACCTCTTCCTTTTCTCCCATGACCGCCTCAGTGCCACTCCCTATTTTTTCTCTGCTTTCGATGCAGCTAAGGGTATCAGTGGTATTTAGTGCATCAAAACCACCTCTATCCTCAACAAAATTCATTCTGGCTCCATCTCCACTGATTTTAGATGTATGAATGTATTTCGTATAACATTGTCCATCATCAGGAAATAAGCACGCTGTTAACTTATCAGGATGAGAAGTGCCACATTCTTCAAAGTCATTTTCAATCACATTCGTTCCTTCCTCTGCACGAGAAGCTCCAGACTTGGATTCAAGGGGTGTCACTGAGGCTGAGGGAGGAAGATGGTCACAGCCTAGATCAATCCTTACATTTCTTTCTGCCAGCAGATATGGAGCTGAAGATATTCCCACGTGCGATATGACAGGAGCTGGTAGCCCTGAAAAAGAATTTTACATTAACATTATCACAGTTGTATATGAAAACTATATCTTGGTGACATGATTCCTACAAGTCCTTTTAGAATGATACAAAAGTTATTTTATTGATGTAGAGGTAGCTACTTCAAAGGATGATGAAATTAGTTGCTATATAGATTAAATTTAACCCTTTCCTGCCGGAGACTACGAAAGCAAAACTTAACCTCGCTACGAGTAGCATAAGAACATTTTAAAAATCTCTATATGGAGCTCTTTTTTGTGCGTGAGTTGGCCGGGTACACTCGTCCCTCGGATTTGGGACCCAACTCAATTGGGCGCCCTGCCTCTCACCCGACCCTTGGACCCTTTCTTAGCGGGAGTCCGTGGTCAACTTATTATTTTACCGGTGTTTTTTATAAATAATTATTGATTACGATTTCTGAGAAATTACACTTACATAATAATAACTGACATATTTTTAAGCATTGTGAAATTTTAAACGGGTTTCTAGCGTTGATAATAACCTAGTTAGGACCTTTTCATTTTACAGAAGGTTAGATGTTTGGAGATTTTTAGAAGGTAAGGTGAGAAATTAGAGTGAGAATGCATTCTCGTATGGGCAGGCATAAGTACTAAGAAATAGGTTTAAGTGATAACGTTTTCATAGAAGTTGAGGATGCATTCAACAATAAAGGAAAAAGGGTAGGGAAAAAGGAATGCAAGCCTGAAAACCTATGAAAGAACTAGCACAATAGTATTTTGAGGATCGCTTTTCTTTGAATCGGAGAGGGCCATCGAAAAATTCGGCGAAAATGTCATTAGCGCTCAACACCTGGACTGTATGAATGCACGTGCGATATCATTGTGAGAGCGGAAGGTTTGGTTTTTCCGCGTACTTTACCCGAGACATCGTCAGGCAGCTGAGCACATGTTCTACCCAAAATGAGTAGCTAACAATAGGGCATACAACGCAGGTACGAAGTTGGATATATAAGTAACATTACTTTGGAATACCGGCGTATTAGTAATTACTCGGGGGAAATTGAATGGATCAGAAAATAAAAGGTATGTAATGTAGGAAGTTATTTGGATTGTAACATTCATGAGCGATAAAACAATAAAACAACAGCATCTCCCCTTTACATATTTTTCATCCCGTAAGATGAAAGAACAAGGTATTAAAGCATTCACATCAGAAGTTCGTTAAAAATAACACTAAAATTTCATTTAAAATTTGCCTACGCACAGAACAAAACGAAGAATTCATTACAATAAATAAAAAATTTGAGTTTGCAACAAATTATTCTTTGCAAAAACCATTGCCGTTTCAAGCACTTCACCGCAAGTTCCTGCTGTGGGAAGGATCATAAATGAGTGGGAGGGTCGGGCACGATTGCCTAAGGGGAGGCACAAGGCTCTCCCTAAGCTCGGTCTCCGGCCGGGCCTGAATACCACCGACCATAGCTACCGCTGCGGTCGCTTCCCATCCCCCACGACAGCTATACCCGACATTAGATCGTCTGTGTAGAAAAGTTTGCGACAGCTATACCCGACGTCAGGTGTTCTGCATATAAAATGCCCGTCGGCTCCACCCGACGTCCGGTGCGAAAGGGCTAAGGAGAAGTAAAAAAGGTATAATTTCTCCTTATTACAATTTTCTTATAAAAGCCTCCTTTTATTTTTTTTTTGGCAAAAATGGCAGAATTTATTGCTTTCCAGTTAGTACAATGATATTCAATTTTCTGAATTTTCCCATATAATTTACCCATTTCCTAAATTTGCCCTCACAAGTCTATCTTAAACTGTAATTTTAAATTTCTCATAAATTAATTTTCATACAGGCCTCTTGCAGTTTAATGAAAGCAAAGTAATAGTTTAGTTAGAAAATAACCCTGTAGCTACTGTCAGGGTGCAGGCTTATATGCTCACATGTTACTATGATGATGAAGAAGTGGAATATGTCTACCAAGGTATAACGGAAGTTATCAAAGAGGGGAAGAAAATCTTATTATTTTAGGCGACTGGAATGCTGTCCTCAGCGAATGTCAAGACGGAATGACAGCTGGGAAATATGAATTAGAAAATTGAAATGACCGCAAAGAAAGGCTACTTCAATTCTGCACTGAACATAGGCTAGTGATTGCCCACATTTTATTATAAAATCCTCCGCAAAGAAGATACACATGAAAGATGTCAGGAGACCTTAGAAGATACCAAATCGACTACATTCTAGTGAAATAAAAATTCAGGAACTAGGTGAAGGACTGCAAAAGCTACCCAGAGACAGATATCGACAGGTGATACAACTTAGTTATGATGAAAGTCCCCTAAAATTAAAAAAAGTTGAATAAAGCAGCAAAGAAAAATAAATGGCAGTTAGAGGAATTGAAGGAGATTCAGGATCAACTGGCTTTTAAAGAAGCTGTCGAAAATAGAATAGGGGAAAATACGTTCAATAAATCAGTGGAAGAGAGTTGGAAAACCCTTACAAGTGGTCTGCAGGCAGCAGCTACGGAAGTTCTTGCAAAAAGAAAAGGCATCATGAAAAGCCCATGGATCAGACAGGAAGTATTGGATCTCGTTGAAGAAATGAAATACAAGGCTGGGAAAACAGAGGAAGGGCCGATTTGTAACAAGAAAGTAAGGAACGAAATATGTAATAAAGTGAGGAAAGCTAGAGAAGCATGGATGAAAAATATTCGTGAAGATGTACAAAACAATCTTAAACATGGAAAAGTAGAGGCCGTCTACAGGATAGTGGGGAACCACATAAAGGAATCACAATTCATAAGACTAAAAGAGCAGAGAACTGCAATGATTTAAGGACCATGAAACTGACCACACATTAGTTGAAGATACCGGCAAGGATCATTTATAGATAGAAGCATAGAGCACAGAGCAGAAAAGTACATGGATGAGGACCAATTTGGATTCTGAAAAAAACATAAACAAGGGAAGCAATATTAGCTCTTAGGCTGCTCATAGAGAAGAGAATGGGGAAGAACAAACCAACGTTCATTCTTAGAGAAGGCATTTGATAAGGTGGATTGGAACACAATGCTTGGAATCCTAAAAGAAATTGGAGTTCTTTATACCATCATCACTGGTCAACAATCCTAGGATTGGTTTGACGCAGCTCTCCACTCAGTTCTCCTATCAGCTAATCTTTTCACTCCTACGTATTTCTTCTCTTTCACATCTCTCTTTACTTGTTCCATATATTTTGTTCGAGGTCTTCCTTTTCCATTCTTGCCTTCCACCTGTCCTTCGACGATTGTCTTTATCAGGCCATCATGTCTCAAGATGTGGCCTATAAGGTTGTTCCGTCTTCTTATTAACCTTTTCCCTACCGTACACGTATATATACGTGTGGACGTTTCCTGACCCGGGAGACCACGGGCGTATATGTACGTGTGAGATTTTCCCGGTCAAGAAAACGAAACCCGTATATATACGTTTTCTAGCTCTCCCCCTTTCAGGACGGTCGTGGGTTTAGGTCGCCTTTGTCTCGGGACCCAACGCTTCGGGGTTTAGGATTAACCCTCCGAATCCGGGAGCAGGTACCCGCGCCCTTCGTCTTTTATAACCCCTCTCAGCGGTAAGGGACAGCGGTCATACAATTGTTTATAGAGTCAATTTTCGAAATAAATATTTGTTCATTTCTCAAGAAATATAAACTAAGAAATGAATTGTTTGTCTTTTGAGCAGCGTTTACAATTTTTAAACGAAATTCTACGATAACTATTAACTTATATCTCGATTTCAGTGTAATTATCATATTACGACTGATAATTCTTAACCGAAATTTTTAAAATATTTTTTTGCGTAATTTGTTGAATTTTATTCAAGTTTTCTTGAGAAATACTTCCTGTAAAGTCAATTTCCATTTTCTTGTTCCACCACTGCACTAAATTTTCGGAAAAGAAAATTTTAAAAAATTCTAAAATTGTCGAGTTTTCAGATAGATCTGCCTTACAGCCAGAAGAGGAAGAATCAAAATTATATATCTTCGGCGATAAATCTTTGGCTCGCCAAACTGTGCCTTTATCACTTATCTTCCTTTTCTTGGGAGCATTTTCCTCCGCATCGGACGAGGAATCATCAGACGTAGCCGCGGAGAAGTGCAGCTCCCGCGATATCCTGGATGTCGAGGGCAGCGATATAGATGTCAATTCACCGGCAACCTCCGTTCCCAGATCATCGTCCTCGGAATCGAAGCACAGGTCTCCATCATCACTACCACTGCGGGTCAAAATCTCCAATATCTGTTCATCCGTTTTCAATCTCTTCGCCATGATTCCAGCCGCAGCAAACAGAGATTAAAAAACACTGGCGGTACACTGCCAATTTCTCACGACGAATACAGTAAAGTTATCACTCGCAGAATGAGAACCACAAACGTTTGAACCCAAGAACGACTGAGACAGAAGTGAAGAGAAACTTTATAATCAAAAAGAATTGTGGGTATGTGAACGAGAATGAACTTTACCCATTCTGAGAAATACGTTTCTATACTGATGGGTGGAATTCCAAAGAAGGTCTTCATGAGTTATTTCAGCCCGTGGTGGAGCGTATTTTCCAAACAAAATGAGGGATTTAAAAAATTCCGAGAAAAAATATAATTATACTGATTGATGCAATTCCAGAGAAGCTTCACAGGTGTTCTAAATGCCCGAGTGGAGCGTACTTTCCAAGGGATACCAAGGTTGCCCTGTGACAGACAAAGAGCTTTTCTTGCAAGGATTTTTTTACCTCGAGTAATGCATTTCGGAGAAATAGCTAATGAGATTTTTGGAAGGGTTTGAATTCGATAAGAAAAATTTTAGGAGCATATATTTGGCATTGAAATTTATGCATTGATTGATTGATGCATTAAATCCGTTAAAATTGACCGTAGAACTTCGTTTAAAATTTGACAATGCTCAGAAAAAATGAGGAATTCAATTCAAAGTCTGCAATTTACGTGCAAGCAACAATTATCCATTTGAAAAATCCATATAAGCAATCCATAAGTTGACCGCGAACCAATGCCGCAGGTATGGTCGTAAACCCGGAAAGGAGGGAGCACATCAACCCTCGCTGCCCGGGATAATGCGGAGTCCCCGCTGCGAGGGGGCGAAAAAGGTTGGAGCTCGGAGGGTGTAATAATCCGCTAGACCCTTCTTAACGAATGCCCTCAAAACTGCTCCGTACCACGAGAAAGAAGAGTTTCTTGGGGCTCGGTACAGCAGTCATGCTAAGACGAAAACTCGGCGGTCTCGAAAGGGTTAAGGTTTTCATGAGGCTTCTCTTCTCTCCTACCCTTCTTAGGACTTCCTCGTTACTAACTCGGTCGATCAATTTGATTTTCATCATTCTTCTGTAGCACCACATTTCAAAGGCCTCTATCCTTGCTTTCTCCGCTGCGGTCATTGCCCATGCCTCACTTCCGTATAGGAGCATACTCCAGATGTAGGTTCTTATAAATTGTTTCTTTACATCCATATTTAAGTTTCCCGCTGTAAGCAGGTCTCTCTTCTGGTGGAATGCTCTCTTCGCCTGGGCTATTCTGCTGATAATTTCTTTCTTGCTTCTCCCGTCACTAGTTATCTTGCTTCCCAAATAACAGAATTCATCCACTTCTATCAGTTTTTGCCTCCCTATTTTAATGTTGGTCTTGACTTCTTCTCTTCTGCTGCATACTAAGATCTTGGTTTTCTTCGTGCTTATTTTCAGTTGATATCTACTCATTACCCTACCCATATTAATCAGAATATTTTTCAAATCCTCTGTTTCTGCTATAACGGCTATGTCATCGGCAAATATTAGCATGCTTATTTTTTCTCCATGGATATTCACTCCCAATGCCTTTTCTTTGATTTCCTTAATGGCTTTTTCAATGTAAACGTTGAAAATTACGGGTGACAATGTACAGCCTTGTCGCACTTCTTTCTTCTATAATGACAGAAAAATCACCAACAGTTTATGCAAAAACCAAACAGCGGTGATAAAATCAGGGCCCAGCTGTGACAAAGCAAGAATTAGGAAAGGAGTGAGGCAATACTGTGCTTTGTCACCTGTAATTTTCAACATTTACATCGAAAAAGCAATTAATGAAATCAAAGAAAAGGTGTTGGTGCTGTAATGAAGTATAGTGGACTGTATCACTATAATTTTACTTTGCTGCAATTCACATCTCAGGATTCTAAGAACAAAGAATACATTTGCACTGATTCACTAATAAGGGAGCATGGAATCTGCCCAACCTCTCCCTGCCATCGTTCAGGCGTGACTTCCTCCCAGCACTATCTCACACCACATCAGTGCCACAAACGTCCAGAGTCCGAACAAAAGGCTTTGGGAGTGAATATCCACAGAGAAAAAATAAGCATGCTAAGATTTGCCGATGACATCCCCCGTAGCAGAAACAGAGAGGGATTTGAAAATGTAAATCAGGGTAGGGAAATAAATAAATATCAACGGAAAATAAACACAAAGAATACAAGGATATTTACGTAACAGAAGAGAAGAAGTCAAGAAAAAACATTTCAATAGGGAAGCAAACACTGGTGGAGGTGGATGAATTCTGTTATTTTGGAAGCAGGATCATTAGCGATGGGAGAAGCAAGAAAGAAATTATGAGCAGAATAGCCCATGCAAGGAGAGCATTCCACCTTATGGTGATCTGCTAACAGCTGAAAATTTAAACATGGATGTAAGGAAACAGTTTATAAGAACCTGCACTTGGAGTATGCTCCTATATGGAAGTGAAGCATGGAAAAAGACAGCAGCGGAGAAAGCAAGGATGGAGTCCTTGGAAATGTGCTACAGAAGAATGATGAGGGTCAAATGGACCGACCAAGTTAGTAATGAGGAAGTCCTGAGAAGAGTAGGAGAGAAGAGAAGCCTCATAAAACCTTAATACGAGAAGACCTCGTAAGAAAACGGAACAACCTTATAGGCCGATATTCATATTCAGTGGAACTTAGTACTAAGTACGTACTTTCCTCCTTAGCACGACGATTTCTCCTGGTTCCGGTACCATCCGAGGAAATACAGGTAAAACTATTTGGTTATTAAACCTGAAATTGTGGCGCTTTCCTGTGTATTACGCTCAATGTTTTGCCATAGAGCAACCCGCAAGTCGTTTCCTAGTATTTTCCGAGTGTGTAAACCTCCAAATTCATTAATTACTGAATTATTATCAAACATTGACCTTTTTACACTCATGCCACATCTCTCTTTCTATAGCAGTGGTGCATCAAAATGCATTTCTCAGCGTGAAGAGTACGCACGTCATTGCTTGACAAGTAATGCAGGAGCTGATGATGCTTTGGATCGCCATGCGAAACACTTAACGCAAAAATACTCGATCATGATAAAAAAAAATAGAAAGCACACTACATTGAACAACATTTTTAGAGAATTTCAACAGTAGATTATAAAATTCTGCTTATAGTAATCTCTATTTGTCTTACTAATCGTGATATCAATATCGATTCATCAATTGATATATTCATTGATATGGGTTCATTCCGAGAATGAATATGAATGGATGTTGCCGGAATTTACGTTTAAGAAAATGTTGCACAATTTTTATGATTTTTAAAACAACCAATTCATTTACTCAGGGTTATCGTCATTTTCTACGAATGATCTCTGAGAAAGAAGAAATGACCTAGCTTCAATTTGGAACGCAGTAGGAGTTGATGGCTGTGCATAAATCGCAAGTGGGAAATGTTGATTTATCTACGGGGGCAAAGAATATAATTACAGACTGCTATTCTTCAATTTATTTATTGCGAGGGAACATTGGTTAGCCAAAATTTCATTTAATTATCTCATAGAGAAGAGATGATGAAATTATTACTCCTTCGCAACTGTAAATTCTTTTGTTTTTCTATATGAAGCGTATTGGCTCTCTTCAGACCCTTCTTTGTTGAAATTAGTCGCGAGTTATCGTTTTGGAGCTACTGCAATAGCAGCCTCCTTCGACTTGTGAACCCACCCAAAGTTCCTTGATCCAGGAAATTTTACAGGTAGTGAGTTTTGAGTTTTTTAAGCATTTTAGTAGTCATATGTTCAACATTAGAACCCTGAAAATTCGAATCTCGATATCTGGAAACTCCGGGAAAATTGACAAACCTTACCGATTTTTTCCTCACAGTCATAACGAATTTTTGAGAGGGCTCGGGCCCCATCAGGTCCCATGGAGTCGGCGCCACTGGTACTAATCTAATAAGGACCATGAACCTGATACTCCTGATACTTTATGTCCTGTGTTGACTGCGACTGGGGAAGAGCTGGAAAGTTGGGCCTTCGTATGAGGGGCTGAGGGTATCACTCCCCATTCCACTTTCTGCGACGTTGCCGTTGTTGGGAAGGCGGAGCGGGGTGAGGGGAGGTAAGAAATTCGAATTGGCCCTAATCACGTCCTTCGCCGCCATTTTAGGCCTGCAGTACTCCACGTTGTACCCATTTTAGGCCACGCAAATTAACATAGATACGTGGGTCTCAAGGTATTTTGTATAACAAAAGTGCAGCCACAGATTGTTTGTTTTAGAATTTTTATATTTCAGCTTGGAGTCAAGTTATAATTGGCCACAGTCCAACTTGATTTTATCAAAAACCTGAGGACGTATTACTATTTATTTCTTTCCTATATGTGAATACGCGTCTCCTAAATACAATAAAGAAAACCGCAAGTCTCTATCTCTTCTAGTTGTTCCGCAATTGAGTGGTATGTGACCTCCGGCAGAGGGAAAAAACGATCGGCATCGGTCGCCCAGAGTGGCTCCCAGCCGTCACTACCATAACGCCTCAACGGTTAAGCTGCAAAATAATGTGAAGGCACTTCCAAACGGGAAAGGTTACTGCCCCTAAACTTACCTCCTGTGGCCAGATGGATAAAACTAGCAGCTAGAAACATTATATAACTACATAAAATTAGCATGATACCCACTATTAATCCTATGTTTGGTAAAATATTTTACTCAAATCAAACTCATACTCAAATATTTGGTAAAATATTTGAGTATGAGGTTAAATAAACTCGTCTCATAGCTTGGATGAACCATGACAGAATTCTTATATGAATTTTAAACTCAAAAAAGCCATAGAGAGAATATTTCTCCAGCATTTGGTCCAAGTAGTTGGTAACTCAAACATTGAAGAAAATTCTTTTTAAAGAGGACCATTATACAACATGCAGATGACTACAAAAAAGTAAGTAAATATAACTCTTCTCCCCTATCCAATTGGCACTTATATTGAAGAAAACAGAAAATATGGATAGATGACTAATTCAGGTTCTTAATCCTTCAGAAACAGTCACAATAAGCCTTATCTGTGCACAGCTATTTGTAGCCCATGGAAGCACTTCTCCACTGCTTCCATTGTGGATGACGAGCCACTGCGAAATTGTCAATTAGTTCTCTGGTCACAGTAAAAAATTGCCAAATAAAAGGATAAGCATGTACACCCTCCATAATTATTAACATCAATTCCTGCATGTTGGGAGTAATGTGCAAGCCCTTGTGAGTACTCACCAAATGCCTCTCCACTGGACTCCTGCACCATAGTAAAACTTTCAATTGGTTCCCAATCCTCGTCTGAAATAAGCTGGAAGTAAGGATCAAAACAAGAATCATGTACAAACAGCAGACTCAGAACTTTTTTGAAAATATTTACCAAAACTAATTTATAAACCACATAATATCAAAATTTATAATTCCTCAGAAACATTTTCTTTACAAAATAAAAATTTTCAATGCCATCAGAGCGTTTATTATTTTCCCATTTATTTTAACTTGGAAGCAGTCCTTGAATTATCTTATGTATGCATTGTAACATCATATTTATTAAATAGCTCTGCCATTGATGTATTTTCTTCCCTACACTACCATACATGAATTAATGTTTCCTTATATATGATTTTACACTTTCCCGACGAACAACTTTAGAAAAATCTTCTCGGGATACCGTGCGGGTTAGAATATTTAAGAGCGCCGATGATTCGGATACCGACTCGCTACCCATTCTCACCATCAGCCATGAGAATGGGTAGCGAGTCAGTACCCGAAACGTCAGCGCTCTTAAATACTCTAACCCGCACAGTATCCCGAGAAGATTTTTCTAATGTTTCCTTGGTAATGGCTTCAACACTTATTTCTTCTACTGTTTCCAACCTCATTAAGAGAACCAGAGATCATTTGATATCCACTCTAAAAATGCATAAAGAGTTTACAAATATGAATACAGCATATACTAATTCAATTTTTAGTAGGAAGTTCAACAATACAGAAGTTTAACCTTTTCCCTACTAAAAATGTAAATATACCTGTGGATATTTCTTGACCCGGGAGAGGAAAGCCATATATTTTTACCGGAGATTTTCTCACACAAGTGAACAAAAGCCAAACATATACCTTTCCTAGCTCTCCCCCTTCTGTGATGGTTGCGGCTGTACGACATCTTTGTCTCGGGACCCAACACTGTAGGGTTTAGGCTTTACCCTCGGAATTCAGGAGCAGGTACCCTGACCCCTCGTCTTTTATTACCCCTCTATACGGTAAGCAACTGCGGTCATGCAATTGTTTATTCAGTCATGTTTCTAAATAAATACTTCTTCTTTTCTCAAGAAATATAAACTAAGAATTGAATTCTTTGTCTTTCGAGCAGTGTTTACAATTTTTAAATGACATTCTACAATAAATATTGACTTATATCTTGAGTTATGTACAAACAACAACATGGAAATTGTTGCTGCATTAAATGCATCCCATCTATATACAGCCCTTGTGGTGACTGACTCATGGATACAAATTCCCGACCACTTCTAGAAGTGCTGGAGAGCTGAAATTTGGCAGGCATGCGGGGATCCCAAAATGATCCGGAGGAAAAATCCGAAAACCGGAAGTTTCCGCCACGTGTCGTCGCTAGGACGACAAAATGGCCGAAATCGGGCTTTTTCCGGTGACCGTCTTTCGGTTTTTATTTTACTGCGCGCGAACTGTGCGTGCCACACGAGTCGTTAATGCATTTTTTGAAGGCTGATAAACGTAGGCACGTAATTAAGTAAATTTAGTAGTTTCTATTTGAGAAAATTACAGCCAAAATGGCGTCCAAAAATTGATTTTTCGAAAAAAATTTCATTCCTTCCGCTCCCCTCGACTTAATTTCGGGTGTAGGATAACGAAAATGATTATTATATATGCTCATAATATCGTCTACGAAATGTTGGCAACAATTTTCTTTCGTCGTCCTTGGTTACTCAGAAAAAAATTAAAATATACCGAAAATCACCGAAAATTACGAAATCCAAAAGATTAACACAGGATTTTGTAAATTTTAACCTGATCGATTTCTTTCAAACTTAGTATTTGCATACACTAATGAATTGACTTTCAGAAAAAATAAACATTTAATAAATTATTTAATCGATATAACGGCGAAAAAATGAAAATGGCGGGCACTACTAATTTTTTCCGGGGAGAAATTTATTTTTTATTGTATTACTCTCGTAATATGGATGCCATAGGGACAACTTCTCTTAGATATGATAGTAAATGGATGTGATCATATAACATCATCATCTTTAAAACCCCTTAACCCCCCTACAAAATTAAAATTTGCGTATAAGTAGCCTTTTCGGGTAGTTTTCGCCACAATTCCGCCGCTTTTCCAACCCTTACCACTCATCGCTACGGAATTGATATGGGCGATTGATGAACATTGGCAGTACAAACCCATAAACCCCCAGTAAACCCACCTACACCCCACAAAAAATAAAATTTTGCACATAAGTCTACTTTTTGGGTACATTTCGTGACTACTCCACCGCTGGTTCTTACCCCAACGTCTCATCCCTACGGAAATTCTGTGAACGGATGGTGACCGCATGGAGTACACACACAAACCCCCGGTATCCCCCTGAAATCCCCCCAAATGTAAAATGTGCCATTAAGTCTCCTATTTGGGAACTTCTCGCAAACATTACGCCGCACTACCCGTCCCCTCTGAGCTCTAGATCCGGAATATTTGGTGAGGGTGAGCCACCGTAAACCATACGGGAAAAAATATCAGAAAACCCCCGATCACCTCTTGGAACCTCGCAGAAAAAAAAAATTTAAAGTCGCCTTTCCGAGTACTTTGTTACAATTTAGCCGGTGCCCCTTCTACTTATTAAAACCCCCGATAACGCCGTGAAACATCCCAAAACAATTCTCTAATAAGTAGCCTCTCCGGGTAAAGGAATCGTCAGAACTCCGCCACTGTTGCGGACCCCTAGGACTTATCGGCACGGAATTTATAAGGACGATTTCTTTGGTTTAACACAAGTATAAAGCCCCCGGTATTCCGTTGGAACCCCCCGCAAAAAAATGAAAAACTTGCCATTAAGTGTTCTTTTATGGGTACTTGTCGACACTACTACGCCGCATTACACTACCCTTTACAATCATCGCTACGTGATCACTGTGGACGATCGGTGACCGCATGTATAACACATTAATACCCCCCAATCTCCCTGGGCACCCCTCTCGGTGGAGAAGAGCATTAATGAGGACTAAGCGGAGCAGCCGCGGGGGGCTCCTCAACCCCAAGGCGGCGAAGCCGCCCCACAGCGAGGAACGGCGGAGCCGTTCCGAGGAGTAACTGGCGTAGGCGAGGAGGAGCTTCAGTAACCCTCGGGCGGCGAAGCCGCCCCGGTGTTCAAGCGGCGCAGCCGCTGTAGACTCACCCATCTCAACTCACATTCAACCCCTGGGCGGCGAAGCCGCCCTACAGCGAGGAACGGCGAAGCCGTTTCGAGGAATGAGTGGGGCGTCTCCCTTCCCCTTGGCCGGCGAAGCCGGCCCCTAGCTGAGGTGAGATTATTCGAACTTTAAAAGTCTTCGAGCGACCACAATTGTAGACGGCGAAGCCGGAACCGGGGTTTTTAAGGGGCGGAGCCCCTTAACGAGCGCGCGGAGCGTGCGAGTCTCTATTATATACAGCCCTTGAGGTAACTGACTCACTCATGGATACAAATTCCCGACCACTTCCAGAAGTGCTGGAGAGCTGAAATTTGGCACGCGTGCGGGGAACCCGAAATGATCCGGAGGAAAAATCCGAAAACCGGAAGTTTCCGCCACGTGTCGTCGCCAGGACGACAAAATGGCCGAAATCGGGCTTTTTCCGGGGACCGTCTTTCGGTTTTTATTTTACTGCGCGCGAACCGTTCGTGCCACATGGATGTTTAATGCATTTTTCAAAAGCTGATAAACGTGGGCACGTAATTACGTAATGTTGTTAATTTCTTTTCAAGAATATTGCAGCCAAAATGGCGTCCAAAAATTCGTTTTTCTATTAAAATTTCATAACTTCCGCTCCCTTCGACTTAATTTAAGGTATAGGATAACGAAAATGATTATTATATATGCTCATAACATAGTCTACGAAATGTAGGTAACGTTTTTCTTTCATCGTCCTTGGTTACTGAGAATAAAATTAAAATATTCCGAAAATCACCGAAAATTACGGTTTTCAAAAGATTAACACAAGGTTTTGTCAATTTAAACTCAACCGATTTCTTTCAAACTTTGTAGTTACATACAGCTTTGCATTGTCTTTCAGAAAACATAAACATTTTAATAATTATTTAATGGATTTAACCGCGAAAAAATAAAAATGGCGGGCACTGCTAACATTTTTCAGGGACTGGTTTGCTTTTTATTGTATTACTTTCGAAATATGGATGTCATAGGGCACAATTCTTTTAGACATGACAGTAAATGAATGTGACCATATAGTACCGTCATCTTTTAACCCCCCGAAACCCCCTAAAAAATTAAAATTAGCATATAAGTAGCTTTGTCGGGTACCTTTCGTCACAATTCCGCCGCTTTTCCAATCCTTACCACTCATCGCTACGGAATTGATGTGGACGATTGATGACCACTGGCAGTAAAAACCTATAAACCCCCGGTAAACCCACATAAACCCCCCCCCCCCCCAAAAATAAAATTTTCAAAAAAGTCTACTTTTTCGGTACTTTTCGTGACTATTCCACCGCCCCCAACGACTCATCCCCCCGAAATTTATGCGAATGGATGGTGACCGCCAGGAGTACACACATTTAAACCCCCGGTATCCCCGTGAAATCCCCCCCAAATGTAAAATGTGTCATTTAGTCTCCTATTTGGGAACTTCTCGCAAACATTACGCCGCACTTCCCGTCCCCTCTGAGCTCTAGATCCGGAATATTTGGTGAGGGCGAGCCACCGTAAACCATACGGGAAAAAATACCAGAACACCCCCGATTACCTCCCGGAACATCGCCGAAAAAAAAATAAAACAAATTTAAACTCGCCTTTCCGAATAGTTTTCGACACAATTTAACCGGTGCCCCTACCACTTATTAAAACCCCCGATAACCCCGTGAAACCTCCCAAAAAATTTCTAATAAATAGCCTCTCCAGGGAAAAGAATCGTAAGACCACTCTTCCGGTCCCCTAGGACTTATCGGCTCGGAATTTATGAGAACTATTAGTGACCACTGGTTTAACACAAGTATAAAACCCCCGGTATTCCGTAGGAACCCCCCGAAAAAAAATGAAAAACTTGCCATTAAGTCTTCTTTTATGGGTACTAGTCGCCACTATTAATCCCCATTGCACTACCTTTTACAATCATCGCTACATGATCACTGTGGACTTTTGGTGACCGCATGCATAACACATTAAAATACCCGAATCCCCCTGGGCACCCCTCTCGGTGGGGAAGACCATTTATAAGGACTAGGCGGAGCAGCCGCGGGGGGGCTCCTCAACCCCAAGGCGGCGAAGCCGCCCCACAACGAGAAACGGGCGTAGGCGAGGGGGAGCTTCAGCAACCCCCGGGCGGCGTAGCCACCCCGATGTTCAAGCGGCGCAACCGCTGTGGACTCCCCCCACCTCTGGGCGGCGAAGCCGCCCCTTAAACGAATAACGGTGAAACAGTTCCGAAATGCCCTCGCCCTCTGGCACACTAAACCCCCAGGCGGCGAAGCCGCCCTTCAGCGAGGAACGGCGGAGCCGTTCCGAGGAATGAGTGGGGCACCTCCCTACCCCCTGGCCGGCGAAGCCGGCCCCTAGCCGTGTTGAGATTATTCGAACTTCAAAAGTCTTCGAACGACCACAAATGTAGACGGCGAAGCCGGAACCGGGGTTTTAAGGGGCGGAGCCCCTTAACGAGCGCGCGGAGCGTGCGAGTATTAACTATAGAACTTTGTTTAAAATTTGAAAATGCTTATAAAAAATGAGGAATTCAATTCAAAGTCTGCAATTTACGTGCAAGCAAAAATTATCCATGTGCCAAATACATTTAAGAAATCCATAATTTGACCACAAACCAATGCCGCAGTTAGAATCGTAAACCCGGAAAGGAGATAGCACAACTACTCTCAGAGTCCGAGATAATGTGGAGGAGTCGAAAAAGGTTGGAGCTGAGAGCGTGTGTATATCCCCGAGACTCTTCATAACGAATGTCCTCCAAAATGCTCGGTACCACGAGAAAGAAGTCTCTTGGAGCTTTCTGCAGCAGTCATGCTAAGACAAAAACTCTGCCATCTCGAAAGGGTTAAGCAACTTATAATACTACCAACCCACTATCTAAGTACTGTCTATCTGCTACCCAAGTCGTATTCCTTTGCTAGAAAAAGAAATGGCATAAATTTGAAACGAGGCAATCTTTTAGGGAAGTAACACATCACTGTCAACAAAGTAAAGCTTTGAGAAAACAGAACAACATGGCATCCCTTTTGGTCCAAGGAAAACCTGGAGAAATACACACATATTCAAGAACAACACTCTTGATTGATAGACCAACAAGCCTCAGCAGCCACCAAAGTCACAGCCACAGCATACGCAACCATAGGCTGGCCGTTATTTTTCCGAATTGAGAAAAATTATGTTTTCCTAGGCTCAAAATGGTACAAATGAGGTTAAATATTCACATGCTAAAATTTAGTTACTCTTAACTAGGGGAACCCATGCCTCAGGGGCCCTACGTACTGAGGACCTTAAACTGAGTTTTTTTGGGGCTGAAAAATCACTATACTTACAAAAAATGGGCAAGTAAGTTGGAGTTCACATTTTATTCAGAGAATGGTCAAATTTGAACAAAGCTCTACCATTAATATTGACACATTTAATGCAGCAAAAATTTCTATGTTGATGTTTATACTGGAATTGAGATGCATGTAAATATATATCATACAATGTTAGAACCCCGTAGAGCCGAACATGCATGGTTGCAACCTGGCCACGACATCAAATTTGAGGAGAAGAAACTTTTAGTTAAGGACAGCCGATACTTCCCTAGACAAATCAGGGAAGCAATAGAAATTCAAAAAACACCTTTGAATTTCAATAGAGAAGATGGATACTTCCTTCACAGCGCCTGGAAAAGAGTGATGAAAGAGAGCCAATCAGAGAGAAGTGCCCAGTCAGACGGCCAATCACAGTGCAGCTCCCATCCAGCCTACAGTATGTAAGCAAGGCAGAAACCAACAGCCAACACCTTTGACCTGAAGATGTTGGCAGGATAGCCAGTGAAACTGTAGTCCACAAACAAGCTGACGCGGAAGGGAACCCTGAAGAAAGGCTGAGATCATTTCTCACACAATTTCGTTTAAAAGTTGTAGATGCTGCTGAAAAGACAAAGAATTCTATTCTCACTTAGATTTTTTGAGAAAGGAAAAAGTATTTATTTTGCAAAATGACTGGATGCAAAATTGTATGACCCCAGTCCCTTACCACAAAGAGGGGTGATATAAGACTAGGGGTCTAAGAACCTGCTCCTAGAATTCCGGGGTATGGCCAACGTCCCACTTTGTTAGGTCCTGAAACTTAGATTTCACGAATCCACAACCACCATAAAAGGGAGAGAGCAAGGAAAAATTAATTTTTTCTGCATTCGTTCTCCTGCATATAAAAATCTCCGGCGTAAATTTGCCACCATAGTCTCCCAGGTCAAGAAACGTACTGCAGCCATTTTTGTCAATCGCAGGGAAAGCGTTGAGTACATCCTTCCTAACAAGTTTACCATATTGGATGATTTTGTAATTTTTTTCAATAGAAAATTATATAATTTTAAAAATTCAATTGAATACAGTAGATACCATTTAATGGGTCCACCGGTTACTTGGGACAGCCGCTTAACTGGGGCAGATCTTGAAGAACAGAACCCAATAGAGGAATATCCCAGAGTATTCTCCGCTTAATTGGGACAGCATGGTGCTTTATTGGCAATTTTCAACAGAGGAATGAATTTAGGTCATAAAAAACTGAGCAAAATAAAGGACAGAGTCTTCACTCACCAAATCATCATTTGCCAAGGGGTCTACAGGAACACTTGCAATTCCATCCGGAGCTGTTCCATGCAGCACTTCATTATTTTCTTCTCTTAGGGGGTCCATGTTCTCCTCTTTTACATGAAACTAGAAGAGAATGCTGGGTATTACTCGACTAAATCCAAGAATAATGATGAAAATAATACATTATATTCCGTCAAATGGGTCCACCGGTTACTTGGGGCAACCACTTAACCTGTTCCCTACGCAGGGCATGATTTCACAGTCTGAATTTTCTGATGCTTAAGAAGGAAGGCCAGATTTTCACGGCTTGAATTTTTTGAAGCAAAATGCTAAGGGCCGTGTTTTCACGGTTTCGCTGTCAAGCATGCCAAGTGGATCCCAACCGCCATTAGGGTCCCTCGGCACAAGAGGTCCGACCCTTTCCTATTGTCCGTGTGGGGATTACCTCGGCCCATTCCGGCTCTCAGTGTCCCACTCAAGGAAGGTGCTCATGGTCACTTATTTGTTTATAAGTTAAAATAACTAAATACGTTCATGTTGCATTTATTGAAAATCAATGCGAGGAATTACATTCTGTATGTTCTGCTGATTGGCTCCAAATTTTAAACCGAATTCTAGCGTTCATATTAACGGAGTTGATCATCACCCACAACAATTTTTGGAGACGCTAAGGTTAGATGTTTAATTGTTATTTTTATAACTTACTAGCAAGTTTATAGGAGCGATATTGTAATGATTTACATATAAACATATACGTTACTCTGTTAGCTACATTCTAAGTGTACATTTGCGGCGGTATTTGATAGAATATTCGAATTCGATAGAATTTATTCTAGAAACAGTGTTTTGTATTTTTTCTTATTTCGTTCGTAATATGAATTTATATTTACACAAGCAAATTTGCTCTAAAAAATAATATTTAGCCATTTCAAACAACAAATTTGTAAAATTCAAGTAGTTTTATGAGAATTTTTCTGGAAATTATTCTTCTAAAAAATTCTAAATGTATCATTCTCATATTTTCAGAGAACTGGAGAGCAAGCGCAAATGAGGAGAGTGTGGATTTTGGCATCATGGATCTAAAATATATTAATATCATAAATCGTAAATACCTAGAAGTAGGCTAGGAACATTGAAAGATTTCACTCGCTTTAAAGTATTTGTTGGTCTATGATATAGTGCCGTTTTGCTGAAAACCCTAAAAATAACCGTAGAACTTCGTTTAAAAGTTGTACAGGTATTGCAAAATGAAAGGAATACATTGATGAACTGACATTTAATGCAACAGTAACAATTAAAAAAATGTAAATTGCACTTGCAACAATAAACTGACCACAATAGTATGCCGGGATGGGCTGCCTTCGGGGAAAAGGGTCAAGGATTATATTTGCCCAGTTGCAGAGGAAAGGGTCCGGGACCCCGCTAGGAAAGGTCATTAAGGGGAGGAAGCAACTACCTGCACAGTCCGAAGCCAAGAAAAAACTCCATAAGGGGCGAAAAAGAAATTTTCAAACCCTTCGTAGAGCCAAAAGCAACTTCCCGTGAAGGAGCTCGGCGCGAAAAGGTTAATTGGGGTAGATCTTGAAGAACAGAACCCAATAGAGGAATATCCCAGAGTATTCTCCGCTTATTTGGGATAGCATCAGTAGCGGCGCGTGCGTATACGCATGTTAGCAAGTGCACACCCAAAGATGAATGAATTATAAAAGAAAACTATTTCTTTGCAACGAGAAGGATAAAAATCCTGAGTGCATATGCAAGAAACATGATGCTCCGAACCCTACAGCCATCTCCTTTTCGAATTCACCGATCTACAAGTGTGCGATCCGTGGCACCGCGCCGGGCACATTTTCGGTCTATGCGATCGCTTGAGGGTGCTCTGGCAGGACGAAGTAAGCGGGGGGTATGTACAGTTCAAATGGGTGATGGGAGCAGACACAAAACGATGCGAGTGTGCACGGGTGTATTTTTTGTGAGTGACTCGCAGGTAGTGTAGTGGTGTAGCCGCCACCTACACTACCTGCGCCCAGGATCCTAGTCCGTTTAAAGAGTCATCTGTACGGCCGTTTTCTACACTACTTCCTCATAGGGTGTAAGGAAAGGAGAATGAATTTCACCTACCATCACTTGTAAAGGTGTGTTTAGAATAATTATTTTCATGCATGCTAATATTATTTCTGTTCATGCAATTTTAAGGGTAGAATATACCAGTGATATGTTTTGCTTGCTATGTATTCCATTACACCGAAATATGATGCTCATGGATTGGTATTAACATAATATAAGTAAATCATCCTATATCTACTCTAATGCACACCCTAGATAAATTACCACCAGCCGCCACTGGATAGCATGCCGCTTTATTGGGCCATGACTCGGCCGCATAGACTATATACTCGCGAGGAAATTAAAATTTTTGGTTTCAGAATACTATTTTTTCATTTTCCTCCTTTAATTTACACTTATTTTTCAAAAATGATCCTATTTTTGCCCTATTTTGAAAGTTCTTGTTTTTATACTATCCGCAAGAGGATAGGACTTCTCTTTAAAAGGAGTTAGTAAAAGACAGTCATTCGGTGTCGCCCGAGGCTGTGAAAAATATTTTTAACTAAATTGTTATGATTTTTAAAATTTATAATGAACTAGCAAAACTCGCTGATTTATTAATCAAATTAATAGTTTAATAAACTTGGATTGCATTATAAACATTCTTTAGTCTCCTTTCCATCATTTCAACATTTGTTTATGCCCATGTACTGGATAGTTCGCCTAATTGAGGCAGCCGCTTAATTGGGGCCAAGTGCACCAGTCCCGATACGTCCCAATTGACAGGAATCTACTGTATTTCACAATTGAACCATTCAATTGAAAAGTGACAAACTTCAATTGGATTTTCTTTAATTGAATATTTTTCACCTGAATTTTTTTCAATTGAATAGTTCAACTTAATATTTTTCAATGGAATAGTTCAATTTAACATTTTACAATGGAATATTTCCGAAGGGTGTAAAAGAGGAATAAAATTAGTCTGCATTGGGACTCAAACAGATGACCCAAGCAGCATAAGAAGGGGTGAGCACTCGTCCAACAAGGTAGCTGAGAGGGATCGATTACTCAAGGTGGTGCACGAAATCTTAACATGAGAATCTCTCTCAAACCCAGGGCTGTAGAAGAAATCCATGGCCCTTTTTCTACGTCAACATTATAGTTTCAGAATACAACAGGGTTCCCACTCTAACTGAATTATAAAATTCACGGTTTTCTCCAGGTTTACACGGTCTATATTTTGTCAAATTCACGGTCTGTTTTTTTTTATTTCTAAGAATAAATATTGATCACATAAAAATCACCGACTGCACGCTTACTAAAAATTTACCAATACTGTAAACGCCGGCAATGCAAACGCAGCAATGAAAGTACTCCTTTTTATGTCGCCTATCGTTAGCAAAATTTAGAGCCTGATAAATGTTGAGATTGGGAAAATGGAGGGTGACAGGGAAGTGAAGAGGTGTCTGATTTCTCGTCAGGGTTAATGATCACTTTGGTTAGCAGTCTTCCAATGACAGGCTTAAGGTCTGTCTCTCGTCATGACACACGGACCAATAATTGTGCTTCGAATGTACATGTGCAGACAAATGTGTGGACATTGTTTGAGAGTTAATGACCTTGAAACATGATAGACATATCGATTTTTCTTTTGAATGGTCAATTGTAGTTCCACAATCAAGTATGAGAGGATTTTAAGGTATCAGAATAAAATTCACAGCTATTTCCAGGTTAGTTCATGGTAGACGAAATTCACGGCTTATTCACGGTTTTAACAGGTTACGTACCGGGTTTTTAAATTCCTAGGAATGCCAATTTGGAAATATGTGCCTATTAGGATGTAATGCCTTTGGTTTAAACATGGTTAAAAAGCTAATTTTTAGAATATAACTTTACCCAATCAAACGTAATGATGCATCAATTCATTATGAATAATGAACAACAACTGAAAACGTACTAATTAATACCTGTCATACACTTTAATTGTTTAGCTTGCCTCGCCTAAATCTTCGTCATCCATCCGGAATGTTCAGGAAAATAATTACGAGAATTCTTGTCATCCGTACGCAATTTGTTAACATGAGAATTTGTCTTGAACCTGGGCCTATCTGGAAGAAATCCATGACCCTTTTTCTACATTACCTACATAGTTTTAGAATATAAAATAGGCATTCAGATCCCGAACATCAGTCTTGGTTTGTCTCCTTGTGAGTGGTGTTGGGAATATATTCCACCAAAGAGTGAATCTGCCTTACAGCAAAACTGCACTAGACAAGGCAAGAGTACACTCACCAATTTATCAGTTGCCAGTGGGTCGGTGACATCACTCAAAATTTTAGCAGGATCTGGTGTGTGCAGTGTAGAATAACTCTCTGTACTGCACAGAGCACTCTGCAAGTGCTCTTTGTACTCCTCTTTCACGCGAAACTAGAAGAGAATGCTGGGAGTCATTTATAAGGAAACACCGCGTACCTTGCTCAGCCTTTATCAATATCACATTTTTATGGCATTCGGAATTCCAAACACATATCTCAACAGGTAGTGGTTCCTTTGAATGGGCCTCAGTTTGGCTGTAATTAATTAATTTGCATGCAGTACTTTTTGCAAGACTTATATCATTCCAAAATAGCACTTCTATTGCCAGTAGGTCTGTTGATATAGTGGATAAAGTTGTCCACTCACACCCGAAGGGCCAAGGTTTGAGGCTTTGCCACGGCAGATTAATTTGTAATCTCCATATTGATCAGACAGCGACGAGTTTTCATTGATTTTAATCACAGCAAGCATTTGCATGAGAGAATTTTTTTATCCTCATAATGGCCTTTTAGTATTTAAGCAGTGTAATTTCGAAGGAGGACATAAGGAGAATAAACTTGCTACCCTCCTCAAAAACATACCAAAAGACTAGTGGGGAGTAATAGCAGTAGCTTTTTTTCAAGAAGTGACATTTGCAGGTGGTTCTTGATATTATGCGGGTTGGAGTACGGAATATATTGGGAAGCAGGGAGCACAAGCATATTTGTTTATTTTAAATAATCAACTTTTATTTCATCCTATTTGTTAATTGAAATGATGTTTTCGAATGGTTTTTTTAGTATATAGGTACTTTGTAGGTAAACTCCCAGTAGAGTTATGTGAATTACAATTATTCGGGAGATATGGCAATTTATATTCGTTTCATGTTATTATTAATTACATCTGCATACCTATTGCTGCCTGTTGTGAGCTTTAATGGCATGTGCTCTTGCAAGAAGTTGTTTTTATTTTTAATTTGGAAGTTGACCGGTATAAGCAGTACAAAAAACTTTCTAGCACACTCTCACCCTTGGTACTATAGTCGTCATATCTCCACGTTTGAAATGACACTGCCTAAATACCTAAATGCTAAAATGGATTTAAAAAATTTCTTTTGCCTATGCTTGCTGCAATTTCAATTAATGAAATATTAGCTGCCTCATGATCAAGATGAAGATTACAAAATGTACTGCTGTGGTGAAGCCTCGAGCCCTGTCCCTCAACGTTGGAGTCGACGACGCTATCCAGTATACCAACAAGCCTACCTGCAATTGAAGCGATGTCTTGGAATTGTATTATTATTATAGTATTCTACCGATTAAGGTAGGTTTCAATGGAGTACGCAAGAAGTGATCTGGGAGCCTCCCTTTCCTTCCAGCACTGACTTCTTTAACTCACAGTAAGGCCTTCTCTCTTTCAATCTATCTAAAAATCCTATTCTTCTCCTTCCCCTCCCTCGTTTCCCTAACATTCTACCCTCTAGCACCATTTTCAACATCCCCTCACCACTAAGAACTAACTCCATCCATACCTTCTGTCTCCTCCGTATCTCATCTAAAAGCTGCCTCTCCTCGCCAACCATATCCAGCACTTCGTCGTTCCTTTTCCTCTCCGTCCATTTCACCCTCTCCATTCTTCTCCATACCCACATCTCGAATGCCTCCAATCTTCTCTCATCTTCTTTCCTCAGTGTCCACGTTTCCGCACCGTAGAGAGCTACACTCCAGATCAAACTCTTCACTAACCTTTTCTTTAAACTCTTACATAACGATCCTCTTAGAAGCTCCTTCCTGTTCATGAACGCCTCCTTCGCTAATGCAATTCTCTTCCTGATGTCCTTACTACTGTATCCATTTTCCTCTAACGTACTGCCTAAATAGTTGAACTGCTCAACCTGCTCAAGTTTTTCACCACCCACCTTTGCCTTAAGTCTCACATTCCTCGCTCGTGATGCTTTACAAAACCGCATTACCTTAGTTTTCTTGTGATTAATCCTCACCCCATATTCCTCGCAACGCTCGTATAACGCATCTACTAGAGCCTGAAGCCCCCTTGCTGACTGGCTAATCAGCGCCTGATCATCCGCGAATCTCACTGATTTGAAATTCATTCCTCCCACTTTTATTCCAGCTTCTAACTCATCCCATGCTTCCCTTACCATCTCTTCAGCGTACACGTTAAAGAGCAGCGGCGATAGAGGACAGCCTTGCCTCACACCTCGGCCAATGCTTGCCCACCCGGATTCTCCGTCCGCTACCCTCACTTGCGCAGTCTGGGCCATATACAGATTACGAATCAGTCGTCTATCCCTCCAATCTACACCTGTTGTCTTGAGAATATCCATTAACTTTACCCACTTCACCCTATCAAACGCTTTTTCAAAATCCACGAAACACGCATATACGTCCTGGTCGTATTCTAGGTTCCTCTCCACGAGGGACCTCATTATTGCTTTTGCATCACGAGTTGATTTCCCCTTTCTGAAACCAAATTGATCTTCGCCCAAATACTCGTTTGCCCTCGCCTCCATTCGTCTGTTCAATATCCTCAGCACCACTTTCGCCGCGTGCGATATTAAGCTGATAGTCCTATAATCTCCGCATTCCACAGCTTTCTTCTTTTTCGGAAGCGGAATTAAAACCGTCTTCACGAAATCTTCCGGCCAGCATCCCTCCTCATAGATCCTGCGCACTAGTTCGAAAAACCTTTTCTTACCTTCCTTCCCTAGATTCTTCAGAAGCTCACACGGGATATTGTCTACGCCTACTGCTTTCCTAGCCTTCATATCACAAAGTGCTCTCTCTTTTTCCGAATCTAATATCCCCGGCCCAAGATTATCCTCCTCCAATGCACTTTCCTCCTCTAGAGTCAATCTCTCTGGTCTGTTCATTCCGTCATACAGGTCCTCCACGTATTCCTTCCATCTACTCTGTACCTCTTCTCGCTCGGTTAGCATCCTCCCATCTTTAGCCTTAATTTTAGACATGGCTTTTCCTCTTTTGCCGCCCGATAGCGACTTAACTTTGGCGTACAACGCGCCTATTTCTCCATCCTTCTGGAACTTTTCCATTTCCTCACACTGTCTTTTCCACCAAGCCTCCCTTGCCCTCTTAGTTTCACGTCGTAATCGATTATTCAGTTCCCTATACATTCTTTTTCCCTGTTCTGTGTCTACCTTCTTCCACTTCCTCCTCTCCTCCATTTCCCTTATCATGTTCTCCGTTATCCACGGCTTCTTTATCCTTCTACAGTCAACGTAACCAATTGACTTCTCCGCCGCTTTGACTATTCCTGTTTTAATATTATCCCATCTTTCCTCAACAGTCTTAGTACTTTCAATCTCCCGTATACTAATTTCCACTAGTTCCTGATATTCTCTCCTCATACTCCCCTTCAGGGCTTCTACGTTCCATTTCTTCGCCTTCCTAACTTCCTAACTTAAGTCTTTTGAATCTTACGTTGCATTTCATGAGCACTAGATTGCGGTCCGAATCAGCATCCGCTGCGGGGAAGCTGCGCGAGTTTTTCACACTATTCCTAAACCTCTGTCCTACCATAATGTAGTCTATTTGATATCTCCCCACATCCCCTGGACTTTTCCACGTGTACCTTCGCCCTTTATGATGATTGAACCACGTGTTTGTGATGAATAATTTGTTTCTCCTACAAAATTCTGCTGCTTTCTCTCCCCTGTCGTTCCGTATTCCTAGACCAAAATCTCCTGTTTCGTTTTCATCCCTCCCTTCCCCGACTGAGGCGTTCCAGTCCCCCATCACTACCAGATTTTTCTTACCCGGTGTGTCTCTAATTATTTCCTCGAGCTGTTCATACACCTCGTCTACTTCTTCTTCCCTATGATTGCTAGTGGGCATGTAAACTTCCACCACAAGGTTGGTGGGCCGCGCCTCAATTTCTACCACCAGAATCCTATCGCTTACCTGGTCTATACCTACCACACGCTTACCCATCTTCCCGTTTAATACTAAAGCTACCCCTCGCTGACTCTCTTCCCCTCCACTATATATAACCCTATACCCATCACTCCAATAGTCCCCGCCATCCCTCCACCTCACCTCGCATAATCCTAAGATATCTATCCTCCCTTTATCCATTTCCCTTTTGATATTTTCTAACTTCCCCGCCCTCATCATAGTCCTCACATTCCACGTCCCTACATTAATAGCCGACTTCTTCTTTTCCATCTTCTTGGTCTTCTTTTCTTCCTTCTTCATTGCTGCTGCAGCTGATGATGATGATGATAAGTCTCTGCAAGGATTTCGCATGTTGGCGACCCCGAGGACCTTGCCGACCTCGCTGCCGTGCCCGACACCCGCCCTTTGCGGACGGGTCCCGGGCGATGAGATTCCGAGGCTCATTTGGTTGTACTCCATGTTTACAGGGAAGAGATAATTGGTAGGGTTTCCCACTTCCATTCCAACAGTGTTTTTCACGTGACACCATCACGTGGACTACCTTTCGTCTGGCTCCTACCCTTCGACCTATCTGGCATGGGTGGCCCTACCGGGAATAATTTAGAATTAATCCCGCCAGTGCAGCTCTAGGGGTCATAGGAACGCGCAAGCCTTTCCACCGCGACAAGGTTGTAGCCCAAGGGAAAGGTGGAATTGTATAAGGCTTGTTAAAAGTACTGCATGCAAACTAATAAATTTAATTACAACCAACTAAGGCACATTCAAGGGAACCACTACTAGTTCAGATATATGTTCACCATTCTTAAGGCAATAAAAAATACAGCATTGAAAAAGGCAGAGCATGGTTAATGGTCTCTCCTTGTCAGTAAAGGAAAAATAATAACAATAACCTCTTTAAAAATAATGATAAACCCTCTTCTTTTACATGAGACCACTGAAGATGGACAAAAGAATGTACTCATAAGCTTTTTGTCTCACCTTGCCTGAAGTTCACCTCCTATAGTATTTAAAAATCCTTTCCATTATTTATTATTTCATACAGTTAATCATATCCATGAATGTTCCTCTTCCACTCAAACTTACGAGCCCATGAAAATGCAAGCCATTTCTGTGTTAATTCATATCTTTGTAACATGGATATACTTAGTAATTTCTAAAGAACTTGATGTAGAAGGTTGTTTTTGTGTGTTTTCCACGCAGATACAAAATAGCAATTACTAAATTAACTAAAATGTTATTCGATCCAAAGAATATTGTAAATGTTACTGAAGGCATATCCTCCCAAAAATTTTTGATGACGTTCCTTGCTAGGGAATATACTCTCTAATATACTCAATAGTAAAAATATAATAATTTTACAAAACAAAGCTATGCTAATCTCTAACTAGTTCACAATTATGATGGTGATAAATCACATGGACTGAGAAAGTAATGAGAAATTGAAAAGGAGAGTGGAAGAAAAAACAGCCCTTCTAAAACCTCTAAAAGGAAGACAACTAAATTGGCCACATCACGAGATGCTTAGGCCTAATTTAAAAAATATTCTAAGCACAGAAGGACAGGGAGAAGGGCAATGGACAGTAGGTTGGGCTGATAAAAGTGTTTTTTCCTGATCAAATTTGCCAAGCGGGAAAGTAGTGAAATGAGCCATATTCTTTGATATATTGGACAGACGATGAGGATAGTTAAAGAACAAGAATTATTGTGAACATGCTCGTGCAGAGCACAAAATGTTTGGTTCATCCATTCAAGTAAACCGGTGCGTTCTATTTAAATCGAAGTCAAATGTTCGCCCAACTAAGTTAAAATACTTCCAAAGAAATATTAATTGATTCCTTTTGGCAATCATCCTGTACACAGGCATCCCCCGAGATACGTAAGAGATGCGTTCTGGTAGACTCTGCATAAGTCGAAATTTACGTAAGTTGAACATTCTGCATTAGTGCTTCAGAGATTTCAATCGGTGGGGAGGGGATCGGGTGGGAATTCTAAGCGGAGAAATGCGTGGTAAATCCTCGGTGAAGTTTCATTCAATTCACTGCCATATTCATGAACTCTTCCACATATTCTTAAGTTATTAGCTACAAAATCAATAAACATTGATATAGTCTGACAGCTGCATCTCGAGCATTGCCAATCAAAATGCGTAACATTATTCCCCGAATAGACCGATCGCGTGTATTCAACGGTATCTCAACGCTACATTACTAAACTGAATATAGTAGACCCTCGTTATTACGAATTCCACGGGACCGAAAATTCAGAGGTTCGTAATAACGTAGTTCGTATGAACGTTTCTTTTAGGAATCGTCGAAAAAAACCGTGTGTGATATATGCGATTAAATTACGCCGAAATATATACATAATCAGGAAAATTCGTTCCAGTTTCGGCGGGCGGCATGACGTAATCGAGGGTTGATATCCTCCCGAGTACAGTAAGTCTGATTTACGAACTAGATGCGTTCCAATACCTTGTTCCTCTGTTGATAAACCTACGGTCCGGCCGCCGAGAGCTGTCCGATGACAGGGAGAATAGTCTAGGTCGGGGCAGCGTTGCTAGTTGAGAAAGTAAAACGCCTAAAAAGGCCTTCGTGAAGAGAGGAGACGGAAAGGACGACGAGCGTGAAGGAACCAGTGGAAGAATCACTTGTTTTGGGGTTTCGAAGAAAGGGCATGTTTTAGTGGATCGGGCTTATTTCGCAGCTCTGTATGCATCTGACAACGTTGTATGACTAGGCGATGGTGTGAGGTGCGCTTGTGGGGCAGCAATTGGCTGCAAACCGCGCTGGCGACGGGTTATCCGCACCTCCTATTGTGCCATCATGGGACCGGTCGTGCTATATCCAAGGCATCGAGGATTACGGTTATCCTGCAGAATGCAACACTTCAAAACAATCTTGTGCTAACTCACGAATGTGAGGAATTGATCTAGATAGCCGTGCAACGCAGCCAGAGCCGAAAAAAATCGCTCTCCACGGCAAAGAACGGGCGAAACGCTGAACAGTTCCTAACTTCACACCGGAATGAATGATATGTTGTTCAGATTATGCCCAGAGTACGATTTTCTCTACACCGCACGGCATGGCAACGGCTAAAGCAAAAGACGCCAAATTCGAAAATTGAATTTTTTGAATGCTGAATGTTGGTAAATCGAATGTGCGTAGGAAGAGAACTAACTGTGCATCAAGTTAACCAGCTGTAATGAGTCTGTCACCATGATTCCCCAGGAATGAAGCTTGTTATATGACGTTGCGTGAATGGTGAAGAAATAACCATAAATGACGCTCTTGGTCACAGTACACGCGGGCAACTTAAACGTGGCGTTATTATTAAAACTTAGCGTAGTGAATATCCATCTAAATGCCATAGCTTATGCGTGGAACTTCGTAATAAAGCTCATTCTGTAACCGCCATGACCGGGACTTTGGTTCGTAATTTCGAAAATACGAAAATTTCGTAATAACGTTTCTTTTCCGATAGCTTGGATAGGCCTTTTGCTCGGGACCAACGATTTGCTTCGTAAAAACGAGAACTTCGTAATAACGTTGTTCGTATTAACGAGAGTCTACTGTACTTAAATTGATTCATTATGTTATACTGCAATCTAAGGGCCTATAGTCTGCATTGTCTACTTACCTTTAATCATTATACCTTCTGCCTTTTATATATTACGTTGATTGATGAATCTGGTCATTTCACTGTCACAGTTAATACACGTAGGAGGGGTGTCAAGGATTACGAGCTAATAACACACAAAAATACCAGTAAATCACTACATTCTTAGGTACATTCACACGCACATACACTCAAATTTTCTTCGTTTTGAATGATTCGTTCATTCTCAACACAGCTCCTCTGTATTTTTTCACTTTTTATCAAGTGAGAGGAAGGGTTGTTTGTTTCTATTGAGTGGTTCTGGCAATGTTCAATAGAGGAATGAATTTAGGTAATAAAAAACTGAGCAAAATAAAGGAAAGAGCATTAACTCACCAAATCATCATTTGCCAATGGGTCTACGGCAACACTTGCAATTCCATCCGGAGCTGTTCCATGCAGCACTTCATTATTTTCTTCTCTTAGGGGGTCCATGTTCTCCTCTTTTACATGAAACTAGAAGAGAATGCTGGGTATTACTCGATTAAATCCAAGAACAATGATGAAAATAATACATTATATTCCGTTAAATGGGTCCACCCGTTACTTGGGGCACTAAGGTACCGTGTAAGTAAACTCCCTTTGGAGTACAGTGAATAACATGTGTTCGAGAAATATAGCATTTTATAATCGTGTTCTTATTAATTATGTCTGTACGTATGTTGTTGATAGCCGCCAGCCTTTAATGGTATGTGCTCTTGCAAGAGTAGTTTTCATTTTTGATGTAGAAGTTGATCAGTATAAGCAATGAAAAAATTAACATTTTGGCGCACACCAACCCTTGCTAGTGTAGTCGTTGTATCTCCGCGTTGGAAATGACATTGCTTAAATGCCTAAATGCCATTATGATGATAAAAAAAATAATCTCATGTCTATGCTTGTCGCAATTAAAATTAATGAAAAAGTTGACGCCATATGATCATAATGAAGACAACAAAATAAACAGCCATCATGGAGCCCCGAACCATGGACCCCTGGGTGGTAGCTGTATACGCTAACCACTACCCCACCTGACCCGCCTGCTTCATGGGGTGACATTATGGAAGTATATGCGGAATGTGAAAAGTGCCGCATGAAAATTAATTAATTACAGCCAAACTAAGGCCCATTCAACGGAACCACTACTAGTTCAGGGACGTGTTCACCATTCCCAAGGCCATAAAAAATACAGCATTGAAATAGGCGGAGCAAGTTTCGTGGTCTCCCCTTGTTAGTAAAAGACATTCATTCAGCGTCGCCCGAGGCTGTGAAAAATATTTTTAACAAAAATGTTATAATTCTTAAAAATGATAATAAATTAACAAAACTCCTTGGTTTATTAATCAAATTAATAACTTAATAAACTTAGATTGCATTATTAACATTCGTTAGTCTTTTTTCTACAATTTAAAAGTTTTTATGCCCATACATAAGAGAGTTTGCCTAATTGGGGCAGCCGCCTAATTGGGGCAAAGTGCACAACTCTCGATACGTCCCAATTAACCGGAATCTACTGTACCTATTCTCTTTTACCCGAGTCTGCTAATACCAGCCAAATGCCTCAATGCATGAGATTTTTGCCACTAACTTAGATGAAATGGACTAAATTTTTATCAAGTCAGGTAAAAGGTGGCTTGTTTCTAAGAAGTGAGCCTGGGGACGTTCCACAGAGGAATGGATTTGCATCACAACAAAAGTGAGGTAAACAAGGAAAGAGTGTTCACTCACTAAGTCGTTGGTTCCCAAGGGGTCTATGGTATCACATGCAATTCCATCTGAAAGTGTTCCATGCATCACTTCATTATCTTCTTCTCTGAGGGGGTCTTTGTTCTCCTCTTTTACCTGAAACCAGAAGAAAATGCTGGGTGTCACTCGATAAAAGCCAAATAATAATAATAATAACATATATGCGCCATTATTTTTCGAATTTCTCTCAGGACACCCCCTCATTTTATGCCAAATGGTGTAAAAACATACCCTGTAAAATGTTGTTGCAATTGGATAATGGGAAAACATGCCGCATCACACTCAAAGTTGAGATATTTTGGTATTTTCGGCTGTTTTTCGGATATGAATGGTATTAAGAAGGCGCAGGTATTTTTCAACTGATTGTCTACGGTAACTGACGACACGGTGGACATTTGGCATGATTCTCCTAAAATATTTTCCAAATGTGACCAGTGGTTCCTGAGATACGTCCCCAAAAGTAAGCGCGTCCCATCCTAGGCAGACATTTTTGGTGGCACGAGGGTAGCATACACTCAACATCTGCTGATCATTCTCACTCATCGTAAAACCATAAAATTCTTTAGATAAACTTTAATATTCGTCAATATAACCTTTCCCATTATTCAATCGCAATAACATTTTACAGGGTATGTTTTTACACCATTTGGCATAAAATGAGGGGGTGTCCCGAAAGAAATTCGAACAATAAAGACCACCCTGATGCACCATATGATGACTTTTCCCAGACTATTTCAAAGTCATGCACATCAATTGAGTTGATATTGCACAGTGGAAGAGAATCCAAGTTATAATAAGTGTAGAGCTAACTACCTCAAGTTTATATAGGTAACTGTGTTCTTCTTTGATTTTCCAATTCATGTAATAAGGCAAGTTACTAAACTCCCAGACAGAAAATAAACATCTATTAGATATCTAGTAGATATCTACAGATAGATGAATAGTTATCTAATAGACATCTATCATAGATATCTATTAGATATATTATTGTCAAAATAGCAGCAGTTCTAATAGATATCTACGGTAGATGTCTATTAGATATTTAATTATCTGTTTTATACTTATCTATATCTATAAAAACTTTTCTCATGCCTATGCTTGATGCAATTAACATCAGTGAAAAAATTGTCGCTGTATGATCAAAATGAAATCTACAAAAAAATTCCACGACATGGCATTGAACTTGTATTCCCCGTTTCATAGCAAATCGCGCTCACCGCTACACCAACTGATCCTGTTGTAGAATTAGAGCTTTTTTGAAATTATATAACGATTGTTAAAAACACCACTCTGAAATAAATTAATTACAGCCAAACTAAGGCCCATTCAATGGAATCATACATCTATTCATAGATGAAAATAGACGATATATAGATAGTTGGCATAGTCACCACGCATCGTTCTACGCGTCGCAAAATTTTTTCAAGTCCGCCATCACTCCAGTAAGGAACCAAAAAAATTGTCCCTAAATCAAATGTTATATCTCTTCCATAGCTCATGAATCGCGTTTTAAAACACACTTTCGGAGATGTATCCAAAATCGCCCCCTGTCACCCGCACATCTAATAGATGTCTAATAGACATATATTAGATATACATCTATTCATAGATGAAAATAGACAATATATAGATATCTATTTTCCGTGTGGGCTGAAGTCAAGAGAGAAGGTTGCTTAACCCTTTCAAAGCTATCCTTCTTCCCGGGGTAAAGTCAAAAAATGTGGAGGGTATTTTAATAAAATGTAGCAACTGGGAAAAATAAACATTATATAGTTAATTTTTTAGATATCTTTAAGCGGTTCTTTTTTAATTTAATGAGATTAAATTGGACAATAATCACAACATTTTTATATGCTTGCTGATATATGTTTCTTTACTTCAATGTCCTCAAATTTAACAACAATAACGTAAAAGCCGATATTTCAGCGTGACGCACTTTTCAGCCGAGTGGTAAAAGCTGATATATCGGCGCGCCGCACTGAGAGGGTTAAACAAATAGAGAACAATCTTGATACCAAACCGTGTTACAGTAAAGACTACTGGCTTGTAAGCAGAATTGAGAGAGTTCACCATAAGCCTACTGCATAGGATAAGCAGCATTTCATTCATAACATTAGCAGTGTTGTACAGCAAAGATTGACTTATGAGTAAATGGATAAGCGTGATTAGACTTTTTGCCTTCTGTCATACAAGTGAAGGTCAAAATACTAAAGAAGTCTCCACAAAGAAATGCCAATACTTACGGCAGTCAAACCCATTTTCATCATACAAAGTAATTATTACTGCAACAAAAATTATAGAATGAATCTTTCAACACAGATTTTACCCTGGATCAGTGGCAGATCTATGGGGGCTATCCTTGAGTTATCCTTCCTTGGGCTATCCTTGAGTACCCAATTTACACTAGATAGAATGGTAATTTTTTCCAACCCCCACTACTGTTGGTATTTTAACCCCACATAGCCTCCACCTTGACGCTATCCTGGATCTGCCACAGCCCTGGATGATGATAAAACTTACCGACATATTGGCAGTGGGAAGATGGAAGTCTGGCACCGGAATGAATATTTCAGTTGGTTGGACTGAGCATGCCATCTGTGAAGAGCCTGCAATCGCATCTCGAATGCAGTCCTTCGCTTCAGCAGAAGACCCCAAATTTTTATCAGCTTCCTTCACTTGTTCAATACTCTGCTGAGAGAATTACACTTATAAACAACTCACCTCCTTCAAAATCAACAAATCAGAAATGCTTTTTATCTTGATGAAACAGGATTTTTGAAATCTCATCAATGCCATTACATAAAAATTGAAAGGTGCCTGTAAAAAAATCACTCATAAATAGAGATACGTGAAAATCCCACTTTCACTTTTATTTCATCGCACTTTCAATAACAGTTTATCGCATTTTGTAGCGTCTATTTTTTTTATTTTCCTAATGAGGTAGATGACAATAAAGTGTAGGGAAACACAGTCATATGACAAAATATAGAATATTTTTAATAATTATGTTGTAGAACAATTATAAATTAAGGAATAAGACACATAGTGGCGGAGGTGCAGCTTGCCCGCGCCCACTTGTAGTTTGCTGCCACGTTGAGTTCCAGCCAATAGGGTAGTTTCCTTCATCAAAGAAAACAAAAGGTATTGATGGCGATTCGTTACCCACCATTAGTGTATTCATAATACACAAATTATTTGGTTTTTGAAATACCGGTTTAGACGAATAGCAAGGGTCAAATTTTATCCTCATTTGAAAAAGGCCAGATTGGCGCCCATGCGATTCCACTCCACGTGACGTCACAGGGACCTAGTTTCTACACGAGAGGATAGGAGTTTTACATCATCTGAGGTTACCAATGCATGCATGAGGCACAGAGCTCAGGGAAACATGTCTTAATAATCACTATTAAAACTGGCTAAGGTCGGAAAGTTTTCTTCGCTTGATAAGGTATTAATAAACCTTTTTTAAACCATGCGCTACCAGCCAGGAAGGTACTCAGCTACCCGTTAGCATCCTGCGTCCTATCAGTGCTCAGAGCCTCGATCAAGGTCACCTACCAGGCGGGAGGGGGAACCAGAAATGCGTCGCACGGACTTTTTCCCTTCATTCCTACTTACGCGTCGCGTTTTCGCGCGCTTGAAATTTTTCCCTTTCCATTCAATCGCGAAAAATAGATATCGTCATTTAAAAATCTAAAAGCGTGAAATACGTACTCTAGGAGTAATAATCTTTTGATTTAGAAAATAAAAAAACAATAGGAAACCACCCTATTAGCAGCTGGCCAGTCGCTCACATGCTTGAAGTGGTGAGTATCGGCGGGGCATTTAAACTGCACTCGGCACAAACTGTACGAATTCTGCCACCAAAAGGCAAATTTGCATAAAACTACCACAGACGTCCAGTCATCGCATCTATATCGCATTTGCCATTTTCACACATCTCTACTCATAAACTACATGGTCGTTAGAAACAAAATTGGGGAAGAAGATTCTTGGTAGACTCATTTCATATTATGGCTCTATTACAACATTCTTGGGGCCATGAGAAGGCCTTCATATCGTCCCATTCACAGCAAATTCATGTTAATCCTGGAATTGATATCAAGGTCATGCTAAGTATCTTACTTCCCCTATTTTCAAGTTGCAAGCTTGTGCTTAAAATAGAGATTGAGAGTAAGAATCTTCACTGCTGAATGAACAAAATTTTTTTTAATGTTTTGCTGCATTTGCTTCTGCAATAATAATTTTCAGAGAAGTTGTGTTCAAAAGGACATAATCACTAAATAATAAATTTACTAAGTGGTGTCTCTTAAACTTGAAACCTCCTTTAAAATCAACAAATTAGGGGTGTTGTTAACCCTGATGAAACAGGATTTCTGAAATCTTACCTACGCCATTACGTAAAAATTGAAAGGTATCCATATGTCTGTTAGTCGATCATGCGAAACTACAAAGCCAGAAAACAAAACTGGGCGAGACCATTCTTGGTAGGCTGAGTCCATATAATGGCTTTGTTACAACATCTTTATGGCCATAAGAAGACCTTGAAATTGGCCCGTTCATGGAAAATTCATGATGCCCTTTGAGAACATGGAAGTCATGCTAAGTGTCTTAATTCCCTTCCTTTCAAATTACCAGCTTACACTTAAAAAAGAGATAGAGGATAACAATTGTCACTGTAAATGAACATGAAAACTAAATTTCAAATTATTTCACTGGATTTGCTTCAGCAATAATAATATACAGAGTACTTACATTTATAAAGGCAACATCAGTAAAAAATATTTTTTTACAGGGGTATATTAGAAACTATTGTGGAATGAGTTAATTTTGTTAACGACATGTTTACACATTTCAATATGAAAGTTAACATGGGGTCTATTATGAAGACTACGTGGAATGAGTTAATTTTGTTCATGACCTCTTTATGTATTTAAAAAATGAAATATGGAAGTTAATATGGGGTCCATTATGAAGACTATCAGCTTTTTTAATAGAATAGACACTGATCAGTATCTTGGCCTACTCCATTTGGTGTGTGATTTTTCTATCAGAAGGTAAGTGGCTTCGTAAAGCTAACAGTTACTTGCATGAAAATAGATAAGCATGGTTAGACTTTTTGCCTCATATTGTTAATCTAGTTTAGTTGCCCAACTGAGTCATACAATATGTACAGAGTGATTACCCTAAGGAATACATATTTACACTTTCACAACTGAAGGTCATTCTCCTCTGTTTTTACTGTAGAAGAGTGATTAACATACCAATATATAGGCTTTGGATAGTAAGCAGTCTGGCATGAGAATGCATGTTTCAGTCATTAGTACTCAGCATGCACAGCGAAGTGCCTTCAATTGCATCTTGAATGCAGATGCAATTAGAGTTACTTCACGGCCCACAATTCAGTCCTTTGTCTCAGCAGGAGACCCAAACCTGTCATCAGCTGCCTTCTATCCTTCCATACTTAACAGAGAAAGTAACAGTGAACCACTTTAACTCCATCAAAACCACCACAAAAGTGAAAGTTCCAACCATTGATGAAACAGGATTTTTACTATCTCATCCACACTTTTACATACATAAATTTTGAGTGGTAGACATGAGTTACTCGATCACACAAAATCTATAGGACCATCTTAAACAAAATTTGGCAGGAAGTTACTTGGTGCCTGGGGTTCATGTTAAGGCTACATGAAAATCGCCCTGTAGCCCTGAAAGGCCTTCAAGTGGGCTCTTTCATGGCATATTATAACAGCAATTATAGACGATATGAAGGTCATGCAGACGTTTCTCAATTTCCCTCTTAAATTTCCTTATCGAGGGTTATAATTTTCACAGTTAAACAAATGAAAAAAAAATTCTTTTTCTTTGACTCATTTTGCTTACACAGTAACATTTCTCTACGTAGTTGTATTTCTTACCTCAAAAGCACTAAATTCTCTTTGCTCAACAATGGTGTCTTTGATTAGGATCATTGATTTAATTTAACCCTTGGAGTGCCGGGGTGCGCCATTGCGCTCCTCCTATATCTCGCTAAAAGCGTCACGAGCACCATGGCACTCCTGCGAATTTTTTTAATTATAAAAATTAACTCATATTACCAAAAAATCATTAAATACTACATTATAAAGGTGAAACCACATATAATAAATATTTCCCAAATTTTTTAAATATACACCTCCAGTTTTTTTTTGAGACCTCATTTTTTTCCTAACCAACAGCAAAATCAGCAACAATGCCTTCGCACTTTGATACCTCATTCACATTATGATAGTTCCAGCCATCGTTGGAACTATCATGCATTCACACAACCATGGTTGAAACCTGTGCTGCCCACTAGTCCTGACATCTAAAATGAACGGGAAATTGACGGTTAGCAAAGCTGTTGAGGTATGCATGGACAAGACGTGTATTTACTGAATAATTTTTCTTCCACCAATATTCTTCCTTCCTTGGACAAATCCATGAAAAAAATAGAGCTACAAGAGCTTTTTGTCTTTCTCTTGTCTCTTCCGGTCTCTCAGCGCCTAACCATTGTAAAATGGCAATGTTCGGAACTATGTGAACTATTGTCAGGACATGCATTCACACGGCTAGTTCAGCCAACTATCATCGGGACGATGGCTCAAACGATCGTAATGTGAATGAGGCATCAGTGTAGTACCCAGGAGATAGTTTGACACCCAAAGGATTAATCAACGCTCCCACTTGCGTGTGGCCCGAGATTGTTCATAGGCTGTTGGTACTCTGTACAGTAAATATCCAATAGGCTTTAAAGAGACAGCGACCAGGCAACAACAGCCTTTAACACTTCGAGTGCCGGCTGCTAATTTTAAAGCCCTACTGAAAAATCCAGCCTTTTTTACTAACTTCGTACATTTTTAAAACATAAGCATCAAAAAAATATTTATATCGATGTGCATTTCAGTAAAAATGAGACTTTTCTTTCCTTTATGAATGAGTTGAATAACATTTATTGCTAATTTTTAAAAAGAGAATTTAACAATGAAAACCTGCTGTTTTTGAAAAATAAAAAAAGTTGCAACATATGATGTACCACCATAACATGCATTACAATTTTTTATTACACTCAATTTGAACTATTAAAAGCATGGAAATCATAAAAAAGCATTATTCCAAGCAAATCATTATAAATCCTAGATGACAACAAGGGTCACTGCATCCTCAAGAAACGGTTCTTTCTGCAAAAGAATTTTCACACCAAGTGGCCTCAGATAAGGATGCCGGTAGCTGCAGAGGACTTTTCGTCCTCAAGGCATTAAAAGAACTCTTTTTCCATCAAGGATTTCATTTTTTAAATAACTTAACCACTAAGCAGTATAGTCGAAAAGTACCACATGCGGAATATTACGGCTTCACGCGTACAAAGACAAATATATAGAAAGACGTAATATTACGTCCATGGCAATCTTCGGAAAGATTAACAGGACGTAATATTACGTCCATGGCACGCTAAGTGTTGACAGTTTGTACTCTGTTTGCAGCTTGTTCCTCAACAGGCATTTCGGGAACAATATGGCACAGACTCTTAAAAGACAGGGACCGGTTTGGTTTTATGTTTCACCACACAGGGAACGAACAGAAAACATTGAACAGCCTCTCAACTAAGGGACTGGTTTGCCGTCTACATCTCCCAACCAGAGGTGGATTTCGGGGGGTAACACGGTAAGTCATGACCCTGCCTCAAAATTTTTAATTTTTTATTAGTTGAATCGTTTTTTTTTTTGCAATTCATTTTTCTACACTGTAAATTTAAACTTCTTAAATATTTCAACTTCATCCGTTGTTAAAAACAAAAATGAATGCTAAAAAAATGGGCTGCTCTCATCTGGGAACGAACAAACAATAGTGAACAGGCTCTCAACAGGCAGGGGAAGGTTGGTTGTGCACTTCACCAAACAAGAAAGGAACAGACAACAGGCAATCAACTGACAGGGTCCAGTTGGTGGTATGTTTCACTGCACAGGGAACAAACAGACAACAGTTAACGCACTATACACCCAAGGATAATCAATAGGTATTGATTTCTGCAAAAATAATGCCCGTTTGCTATCTAGTTTTAAGTCTGTTGGAGATTTAACGAACAGAGTATGAACAGCCTACAAAAAATATCAATTTCATTACGTACTTGGAAGTTTAATTGTGTTGCACCTTTGGCATGTCATCATAAATTAACTGTTTTTAGATTTAAAAATGGACTGTATTTAGTTGTTTAATTTCGTCGTTACAAAGTGTTTTTGAAACTTTCGTACGCTGTGGAACAAGAACCTTCCACCGACCGTCGCTCTCTTGTGACTGACTGCGCAGTCGTTCCTTTCATAACACCGTCTCCACTCCCTTCCCCTTTGGAGGCACTCCTTACAATACAATCCCCTGCCCGGGCACCCCAAACGGGGTCCATCCCCTCCTGGGGCACCACTCAGTCACTCACGTCCATTTCCATCCATTTCATTGCCCTAACAAATTGAATCTACACAAAATATAATGTGCTTAAACAGAAATTATACCTGATTGAATTCGGGTCATTCCATTTCAAACCAACCAGGCCATGACACCCACCGTCTCGGATTATCATGAAACGTGCCATGGTATTACATTCTCGTAAAATTAAGGCCGTTTTACACGGTACACAGAATTGCGCAGGTTAGAGCTGCATTAATTTCTAAAATGGCGTGGAATTGAGTGAATGCATGAACGAAATTAGAACATGGGCTATTTTGCCATCTCACATCCAAGCATTCTGGCATGTGTTCTAGTAATTCACCGCTTTACACGACGCAATTTTGATTGCGCCTTCGCACGTACGTCAGATTGCACAATTTTGTATGCTGTGTAAAACGGCCTTTAGAAATGTTGTGCACTTTTAGCCTCCAATTGTCAATTGCTAATGAAATATGAGCAAATGAAATTTGAGCGTCACCCCTAAAGTGCCGCAACGTGCAACACATTGTGATTATTATTTTCATCCATAACTCCATTCCTGTGAGATGAAAAGGCATGATTTTTTTCTAAAGCTAAGTGTACATAATATTCTCACGGTTATCATCAAATATTCACTGCATAATGTAATTCAGCTGCAAAATAATAAAGTTTAAAAAAATCTTGCTTGTACCATTTTTCACTGTCAGCATCCACAGGGAACGCCCATGCGAATGCAGACTCATGGTTCAGTTTAAAGTAATCATTAATGTATGAGCAAAGATCTTGATGAAAAAAAATCGTGAGTCCAATGTTCCTTTTAGTAAAAAAATACCCATTTATGGTCACGGGAAAAAATGGCTCTTTTTCAAGGCACATAGAAATTACACAATTTAGAGTATATATAAGCTTACTCGCTGCGCTTCGCGCGCTCGTTAAGGGGCTCCGCCCCTTAAAAACCCCGGGTCCGGCTTCGCCGTCTACATTTGTGGTTCTTCGAAAAATTTTATTTCGAATAATCTCACCTCAGCTAGGGGCCGGCTTCGCCGGCAAGGGGGTAGGGAAGCGCCCCACTCATTCCTCGGAACGGCGTAGCCGTTCCTCGTTGAGAGGCGGCTTCGCCGCCCAGGGGTTGAGTGTGCCCCCCCGGGGCTACCCCGCTTAATACTCGGAATGGCTTCGCCGTTCCTCGTCAGGGGTCGGCATAGCCGCCCAGAGGGCAAGGGCATTTTGGAACTATTTCACCGTTTTTCGTTTAAGGCTCGCCGCCCAAGGGTTACAGAAGCTCCCCCTCGCCTACGCCAGTTACTCCTCGGAACGGCTTCACCGTTCCTCGTTGTGGGGCGGCTTCGCCGCCTTGGGGATGATGAGCCCCCCGCGGCTGCTCCGCTTAGTCCTCATAAATGTTCCTCTCCACCGAGAGGGGTGCCCAGGGGGATTAGGGGGTTTTCATGTGTTATACATGCGGTCATCAATCGTCCACAATTATCATGTGGCGATGATTTTAAAGGGTAGTGCAATGCGGCGTAATAGTGGCGACAAGTACCCATAAAAGAAGACTTAATGGCAAGTTTTCATTTTTTGCGGGGGGTTCCAACGGAATACCGGGGGTTTTATACGTGTGAAAACCAGTGTTCACAAATCGTTCTCATAAATTGCGTGCCGATAAGTCCTAGGGGTCCCAAACAGTGGCGGAATTCTGACGATTCTTTTACCCAGTGAGGCGATTTATTACAAAACTTTTCTGGGAGGTTTCACGGGGATATCGGAGGTTTTAATAAGTAGTAGAGGCACCGGCTAAATTGTGACGAAAACTACTCGGAAAAGCGACTTTAAACTTTTTTTATTTTTTTTCGGCGAGGTTTCAGGAGTTGATCGAGGGTTTTCTGGTATACTTTCCCGTATGGTTTACGGTGGCCCGCCCTCCACAAATATTCCGGATCTAGAGCTCAGAGGGGACGGGTAGTGCGGCATAATGTTTGCGAGAAGTTCCCAAACAGGAGACTTAATGGCACATTTAACATTTGGGGGGGATTTCAGGGGGATACCGGGGGTTTATATGTGTGTACTGTTGGCGGTCACCATCCGTTCACTTAAATTCCGTAGGGATGAGTCGTTGGGGTAAGAACCAGCGGTGGAATAGTCACGAAAAGTACCGAAAAAGTAGACTTATTGGCAAAACTTTATTTTTTGGGGGGTGTATGTGGGTTTACCGGGGGTTTGTAGGTTTTATGACTACCAAGGGTCATCAATTGTCCACATCAATTCCGTAGCGATGAGTGGTAAGGCTTGGAAAAGCGGCGGAATTGTGATGAAAAGTACCCGAAAAGGCTACTTACATGCAAATTTTAATTTTTAGGGGGTTTCAGGGGGTTTAAGGATGACCTTATCATATGGCCACATGCATTTACTATCATATCTAAGAAAAGTGTGCCCTATGACATCCATATTTCGATAGTAGTACAATAAAAAGTAAACTTCTCCCCGGAAAAAAATAGTAGTGTCCGCCATTTTTATTTTGTCGCTGTTATATCGACTGCAACATTTATTAAATTCTTACATTTTCGGAAACCATATGCATAGATGTATGTAATTGTGGAGTTTAAAAGACATCAGTCGGGAAAACATTGAAGAAATCTTGTGTCAATCTTTTGAAAATCGCAATTTTCGGTGATTTTGGGAACGTTTTTATTTTTTTCTGGAAAACCATGGACGACGAAAGAAAATTGTTACCTACATATCGTAGACGATGTTATAAGCATATATAATATTCATTTTCAGTATCCTACAACAGCTATTACGACGAGGGGAGAGGGAGTTATGAAATTTGTTTAGAAAAAAACATTTTCGGACGCCATTTGTGCGGCAATTTATATTAAAATTATCTAAGACCATTACATATTTACGTGACTACATTAATCAGCTTTCAAAACGTACATAAACTATCCGCGTGGCACACACCGTTCGCGCGCAGTAAAATAAAAACCGAAATACCGTCCCCGGGAAAGGCGCGATTTCGGCCATTTTGTCGTCCTAGCCACGACACGTGGCGGAAACTTCCGGTTTTCGGATTTTTCCTTCGGAGGTTTCCTGGTATATTTTGCCGTATGGTTTACGGTGGCCCGCCCTCATCAAATATTCCGGATCTAAATCTCAGAGGGTACGGGTAGTGCGGCGTATTGTTTGCGAGAAGTTACCAAATAGGAGACATAATGGTACATTTTACACTTAGGGGGGATTTCAGGGGGATACCGGGGGTTTATATGCGTGTACTTCTGGCGGTTACCAACCGTTCACATAAATTCCGTGGGGATGAGTCGTTGGGGGCGGTTGTTTAGTCACGAAAAGTACCCAAAAAGTAGACTTTTATGAAATTTTTAATTTTTTTGGGGGGTGTATGTGGGTTTACCGGGGGTTTATAGGTTTGCACTACCAGGGGTCATCAATTGTCCACATCAATTCCGTAGCGATGAGTGTTAAGGCTTGGAAAAGCGGCGGAATTGTGACGTGAAGTACCCGAAAAAGCTACTTATGTGCAAATTTTTATTTTTTAGGGGGTTTCGGGGGGTTTAAAGATGACGAAATTATATGGTCACATTCATTTACTGTCATATCTAGCAGAAGTGTGCCCTATGACATCCATATTTCGAGAGTAATACAATACAAACCAAACCAGTCCCCGAAAAAAGTGAGTAGTGTCCGCCATTTTTATTTTTTCGCGGTGAAATCCATTGAACCATTTATTAAAAGTTCATGTTTTCTAAAAGACAATGCATAGCAGCATGTAACTACAAAGTTTGAAAGAAATCGGTCAGGTTAAAATTGGCAAAATCTTGTGTTAATCTTTTGGAAATCGTAATTTTCGGTGATTTTCGGAATATTTTAATTTTTTTCTGAGTAACCAAGGACGACGAAAGAAAATTGTTACCTATGTTTCGTAGACAATATTATGAGCATATATAGTAATCATTTTCGTTATTCAACACCTTAAATTAAGTCGAGGGGAGGGGAATGTATGAAATGTTTTTCGAAAAATCAATTTTTGGACGCCATTTTGGCAGCAATGTTCTTAAAAAGAAAACTAGAAAATTACGTTATTACGTGCCCACACTTATTAGCTTTCAAACAATGCATTAACAATCCGTGTGACATAAACGGTTAGCCCGCAGTAAAATAAAAACCGAAAAACTGTTCCCGGGAAATGCGCGATTTCGGCCATTTTGTCGACCTAGCGACGACACGTGGCGGAAACTTCCGGTTTTCGGATTTTTCCTCCGGATCATTTCGGGATCCCCGCACGTCTGCCAAATTTCAGCTCTCCAGCACTTCTAGAAGTGGTCGGGAATTTGTATCCATGAGTCAGTCACCACAAGGGCTGTATATAGATGGGACTCGCTGCGCTCCGCGCGCTCGTTAAGGGGCTCCGCCCCTTAAAACCCCGGTTCCGGCTTCGCCGTCTACATTTGTGGTCGTTCGAAGACTTTTGAAGTTCGAATAATCTCAACTCGGCTAGGGGCCGGCTTCGCCGGCCAGGGGGTTAGGAGGTGCCCCACTCATTCCTCGGAACGGCTTCGCCGTTCCTCGCTGAAGGGCGGCTTCGCCGCCCGGGGGTTTAGTGTACCAGAGGGCGAGGGCATTTCGGAACTGTTTCGCCGTTATTCGTTCGCCCAGAGGTGGGGGGAGTCCACAGCGGTTGCGCCGCTTGAACATCGGGGCGGCTACGCCGCCCGGGGGTTACTGAAGCTCCCCCTCGCCTACGCCAGTTCCTCGTTGTGGGGCGGCTTCGCCGCCTTGGGGTTGAGGAGCCCCCCGCGGCTGCTCCGCCTAGTCCTTATAAATGGTCTTCCCCACCGAGAGGGGTGCCCAGGGGGATTCGGGGATTTTAATGTGTTATGCATGCGGTCACCAAAAGTCCACAGTGATCATGTAGCGATGATTGTAAAAGGTAGTGCAAAGCGGATTAATAGTGGCGACAAGTACTCATAAAAGAAGACTTAATGGCAAGTTTTTCATTTTTTTTCGGGGGGTTCCTACGGAATACCGGGGGTTTTATACTTGTGTTAAAGCAGTGGTCACAGATAGTTCTCATAAATTCCGTGCCGATAAGTCCTAGGGGACCGGAAGAGTGGTCTGACGATTCTTTTACCTGCAGAGGCTATTTATTAGAAATTTTTGGGAGGTTTCATGGGGTTATCGGGGGTTTTAATAAGTGGTAGGGGCACCGGTTAAATTGTGGCGAAAACTATTCGGAAAGGCGAGTTTAAATTTGTTTTATTTTTTTTTCGGCGATGTTCCAGGAGGTAATCGGGGGTTTTCTGGTATTTTTTCCCGTATGGTTTACGGTGGCTCGCCCTCACCAAATATTCCGGATCTAGAGCTCAGAGGGGACGGGTAGTGCGGCGTAATGTTTGCGAGAAGTTCCCAAATAGGAGACTAAATGACACATTTTACATTTGGGGGGTATTTCAGGGGGATTCCGGGGGTTTATATGTGTGTATTCGAGGTGGTCACCATCCGTTTAAATAATTTCCGTGGGGATGAATCGTTGGGGGCGGTGGTATGCTCACGAAAAGTACCCAAAAAGTAGACTAATATGCAAAATTTTATTTTTAGGGGGTTGTATGTGGGTTTACCGGGGGTTTATAGGTTTGTCCTACCAGGGGTCATCAGTCGTCCACATCAATACCGTAGTGATGAGTGGCAAGGCTTGGGAAAGTGGCGGAATCGTGACGAAAAATACCCGAAAAGGCTACTTATATGCAAATTTTAATTTTTAGGGGGTTTCGGGGGGTTTAAAGATGACGATACCATATGGTCACATTCATTTACTGTCATATCTAACAGTAGTGTGCCCAATGACATCCATATTTCAGGAGTAATACAAAAAAAAGGAAACCAGTCCCCGAAAAAAGTGAGTAGTGCCCGCCATTTTTATTTTTTTCGCGTTTAAATCCATTAAATAATTTACTAGATGTTTATGTTTTCTGAAAGACAATGCATAGTTGTATGTAACTACAAAGTTTGAAAGAAATCAGTCGGGTAAAAATTGACAAAACCTTGTGTTAATCTTTTGGAAATCGTAATTTTCGGTGATTTTCGGAATACTTTAATTTTTTCTGAGTAACCAAGCACGATGAAAGAAAATTGTTACCTGCATTTCGTAGACGATGTTATGAGCATATATAATAATCATTTTCATTATCCAACACCTTAAATTAAGTCGAGGGGAGGGGAAAGTTTGAACTTTTTTTCGAAAAATCAATTTTTGGACGCCATTTTGGCGGTAATATTCTCAAATGGAAAGTGATAAATTTACTTACTTACGTGCCTACGTTCATCAGCTTTCAAAAAATGCATTAACGACTCGTGTGGCACGCACGATTCGCGCGCAGTAAAATAAAAACCGAAAGACGGTCACCGGAAAAAGCCCGATTTCGGCCATTTTGTCGTCCTAGCGACGACACGTGGCGGAAACTTCCGGTTTTCGGATTTTTCCTCCGAATCATTTCCGGTTCCCCGCACGCGTGCCAAATTTCAGCTCTCCAGCACTTCTAGAAGTGGTCGGGAATTTGTATCCATGAGTCAGTCACCACAAGGGCTGTATATAGATGGGACTCGCACGCTCCGCGCGCTCGTTAAGGGGCTCCGCCCCTTAAAACCCCGGTTCCGGCTTCGCCGTCTACATTTGTGGTCGTTCGAAGACTTTTGAAGTTCAAATAATCTCAACACGGCTAGGGGCCGGCTTCGCCTGCCAGGGGGTAGGGAGGTGCCCCACTCATTCCTCGGAACGGCTTCGCCGTTCCTCGCTGAAGGGCGGCTTTGCCGCCTGGGGGTTTAGTGTGCCAGAGGACGAGGGCATTTCGGAACTGTTTCACCGTTATTCGTTTAAGGGGCGGCTTCGCCGCCCAGAGGTGGGGGGAGTCCACAGCGGTTGCGCCGCTTGAACATCGGGGCGGCTACGACGCCCGGGGGTTGCTGAAGCTCCCCCTCGCCTACGCCAGTTCCTCGTTGTGGGGCGGCTTCGCCGCCTTGGGGTTGAGGAGCCCCCCCGCGGCTGCTCCGCCTAGTCCTTATAAATGGTCTTCCCCACCGAGAAGGGTGCCCAGGGGGATTCGGGGATTTTAATGTGTTATGCATGCGGTCACCAAAAGTCCACAGTGATCATGTAGCGATGATTGTAAAAGGTAGTGCAATGCGGATTAATAGTGGCGACAAGTACCCATAAAAGAAGACTTAATGGCAAGTTTTTCATTTTTTTTCGGGGGGTTCCTACGGAATACCGGGGGTTTTATACTTGTGTTAAACCAGTGGTCACTAATAGTTCTCATAAATTCCGTGCCGATAAGTCCTAGGGGACCGGAAGAGTGGTCTTACGATTCTTTTCCCTGGAGAGGCTATTTATTAGAAATTTTTTGGGAGGTTTCACGGGGTTATCGGGGGTTTTAATAAGTGGTAGGGGCACCGGTTAAATTGTGTCGAAAACTATTCGGAAAGGCAACTTTAAAATTATTTTTTCGGCGATGTTCCAGGAGGTGATCGGGGGTTTTCTGGTATTTTTTCCCGTATGGTTTACGGTGGCTCGCCCTCACCAAATATTCCGGATGTAGAGCTCAGAGGGCACGGGTAGTGCGGCGTAATGTTTGCGAGAGGTTCCCAAATAGGAGACACATTTTACATTTGGGGGGGATTTCACGGGGATACCGGGGGTTTAAATGTGTGTACTCCTGGCGGTCACCATCCATTCACATAAATTTCGGGGGGATGAGTCGTTGGGGGCGGTGGAATAGTCACGAAAAGTACCGAAAAAGTAGACTTATTTGAAAATTTTATTTTTTTTGGGGGGGGGCATGTATGTGGGTTTACCGGGGGTTTATAGGTTTTTACTGCCAGCGGTCATCAATCGTCCACATCAATTCCGTAGCGATGAGTGGTAAGGATTGGAAAAGCGGCGGAATTGTGACGAAAGGTACCCGACAAGGCTACTTATATGCTAATTTTAATTTTTTAGGGGGTTTCGGGGGGTTAAAAGATGACGGTACTATATGGTCACACTCGCACGCTCCGCGCGCTCGTTAAGGGGCTCCGCCCCTTAAAAACCCCGGTTCCGGCTTCGCCGTCTACATTTGTGGTCGCTCGAAGACTTTTTAAGTTCGAATAATCTCACCTCAGCTAGGGGCCGGCTTCGCCGGCCAGGGGGTAGGGAGGCGCCCCACTCATTCCTCGAAACGGCTTCGCCGTTCCTCGCTGGAGGGCGGCTTCGCCGCCCAGGGGTTGAGTGTGAGTTGAGATGGGTGGAGTCTACAGCGGCTGTGCTGCTTGAACATTGGGGCGGCTTCGCCGCCCGAGGGTTACTGAAGTTCCCCCTCGCCTACGCCAGTTACTCCTCGGAACGGCTTCACCGTTCCTCGTTGTGGGGCGGCTTCGCCGCCTTGGGGATGATGAGCCCCCCGCGGCTGCTCCGCTTAGTCCTCATAAATGTTTCTCTCCACCGAGAGGGGTGCCCAGGGGGATTAGGGGGTTTTCGGGGGGCGGCGTAATAGTGGCGACAAATACCCATAAAAGAAGACTTAATGGCAAGTTTTCATTTTTTGCGGGTGGTTCCAACGGAATACCGGGGGTCTTATACGTGTGAAAACCAGTGTTCACAAATCGTTCTCATAAATTCCGTGCCGATAAGTCCTAGGGGTCCGGAACAGTGGTCTGACGATTCTTTTACCTGGAGAGGCGATTTATTAGACATTTTTTGGGAGGTTCCACGGGGTTATCGGGGGTTTTAATAAGTGGTTGGGGCACCGGTTAAATTGTGACGAAAACTACTCGGAAAGGCGACTCGGCGGAAAAGCGAAAGGTTTCTGGTATTTTTTCCCGTATGGTTTACGGTTGCTCGCCCTCACCAAATATTCCGGATCTAGAGCTCAGAGGGGACGGGTAGTGTGGCGTAATGTTTGCGAGAAGTACCCAAATAGGAGACTAAATGACACATTTTACGATTGGGAGGGATTTCAGGGGGATACCGGGGGTTTAAATGTGTGTACTCCTGGCGGTCACCATCCATTTACATAAATTCCGTGGGGATGAGTCGTTGGGGGCGGTGGAATAGTCACGAAAAGTACCCAAAAAGTAGACTTATATGCAAAATTTTAATTTTTGGGGGGGTGTATGAGGGTTTACCGGGGGTTTATAGGTTTTTACTGCCAGCGGTGATCAATCGTCCACATCAATTCCGTAGCGATGAGTGGTAAGGATTGGAAAAGCGGCGGAATTGTGACGAAAAGTACCCGAAAAGGTTACTTATGTGCAAATTTAAATTTTTTAGGGGGTTTCGGGGGGTTTAAAGATGACGATACTATATGGTCACATTCATTTACTGTCATATCTAACAGAAGTGTGCCCTATGACATCCATATTTCGAGAGTAATACAATAAGAAGCAAACCAGTCCCCGAAAAAAGTGAGTAGTGCCCGCCATTTTTATTTTTTTAAGGTTAAACACATTGAATCATTTGTTAAACGTTCATGTTTTCTGAAAGGCAATAAATAAGTCTATGTAACTACAAAGTTTGAAAGAAATCGGTCAGGTTAAAATTGACATAATCTTGTGTTAATCTTTTGGAAATCGTAATTTTCGGTGATTTTCGGAATATTTTAATTTTTTTCTGAGTAACCAAGGACGACGAAAGAAAATTGTTACCTACATTTCGTAGACAATGTTATGAGCATATATAATAATCATTTTCGTTATCCAACACCTAAAATTAAGTCGAGGGGAGGGGAAAGTTTGAAATTTTTTTCGAAAAATTAATTTTTGGACGCCATTTTGGCTGTAAAATTCTCATATGGAAACTATCAAATTTACTTAATTATGTGCCTACGTTTATCAGCTTTCAAAAAATGCATTAACGACTCGTGTGGCACGCACGATTCGCGCGCAGTAAAATAAAAACCGAAAGACGGTCACCGGAAAAAGCCCGATTTCGGCCATTTTGTCGTCCTAGCGACGACACGTGGCGGAAACTTCCGGTTTTCGGATTTTTCCTCCGGATCATTTCGGAATCCCCGCACGCCTGCCAAATTTCAGCTCTCCAGCACTTCTAGAAGTGGCCGGGAATTTGTATCCATGAGTCAGTCACCACAAGGGCTGTATATAGATGGGACTCGCTGCGCTGCGCGCGCTCGCTAAGGGGCTCCGCCCCTTAGAAACCCCGGATCCGGCTTCGCCGTCTAAGTTTGTGGGTGTTCGAAGAATGTTTATGCGAGTATTTTATGATTCCGAATGTGGTAACCCTAGGAACATAACGAAAAACGAGGTACTCATGCGAGATGATAAGACAATTGTAGAGGGGGTTATCAAAATACTTTTTGTCGTATTTCGTATCCTTAACCCTAAATGCGGATCCGGTGTCACCGTCTGATGTTGTGGGTGTTCAAACAATTCTTTTACGAGTACTGTGACACCTAATTACTGGGGAAGGGTAACGCCCTCCGCAGCCGTGGGGGAAAAAACTGTCCCTCGGCTGAGCCGCGGCACACTTGTCAATTCTTGACTTAGTGGACAGTGCTTCGCCGTTTGTCGAAGCTCTGTCCACTAAGTTGATGGGGCCGCCGGCAAGCAGGAATAAGTTAAGTCCGCTGCAGCCGCTCCCGAAATTCCCAGGGCCGGCCAGGTGGAAGGGTGTTGCCCCCCGGCTTCGCAAGGATACTCCTGGGAAGGGCTTCGCCTTTCATCGACCGTTGTCAAGGACGGTAGGTGCCTAGTCGTGGCCTTTCAGGAAAATTTTTATTTTAGGGGGGATGTAGGGGGTTTTCAAATTTCTTTCCCAGTTAATGTTATTTTTCCCAAGTCCATTTCTATTGAAATGTGATGGAGTTTGACCGGCTACATTTCAAGGAAATGATGTCTTAGGGCCGTATTGATAGTCGTTCTCCTGAGAGTCCCCTAAGCGAATCCTTACCGAGGGACTCCTAGGGGAATCTTCAACATAGGAATTAATGAACGTCCCCTAGGAGTCTCCTGATTAGGGGACCCCCCGCCGATAGAGGTGAAAACTTTTAGACTCAACAGCAAATGGTTTGTTTAACGTTAGTAACTTTTGGCGGCGCGAAATTGTTCTTTTTCGACTGCGGAGAAGAAAATGACGTGGGAATCGGTAAGAAAGTATAAATAGAACCCCCGCAGCCGGCTTCGCCGTCTAATTCTTTTGTGTGAGAAAATAAAAATTTCCACGTTCCACTTTTTCGCTGAGTATGGTAGGCGGTCTTCTTATATGATGGATAAAAATTAAATTGAAACGTATCTGATAGATTTTTCAGCGTACCTAGATTCTTTGATCACCCACTGCATTTGCCAATCGAAAGCCATAATAATTATAAGGTAACATTGGAATGCATATATAAGTTGAAATGGCCATTGGTGAGGAGGAAGACAATCTGTACTGTAAAGTGTTTTAGTAATTATTCACCTTTCTACCACGACGGAATCCGAGTTCGATGGGCTTGTGTCCAAAAGAGCTCGCGCTTTTAAAATTTTGCAAATGGCTTTCGATTGTTGCCACCCCCTCGCCACGTTGAGGCTGCAGTTAGGATTTGAGGAGGGCATGCACTACAACGACTCTAAACTACTGTTTATATGAAAACAGATAGATGCCGTTAAAAATTAAAAGAAGGAAAAATATCCATCGTGATAATTACGTATTAATAAATGCGAGGCGCATCTTATAATGCAATTAAAATTACGTACATGTGCATTCAAATATTTTTAATTTTTTGAGGTTTTTCCTTTTGTCTCGATCTATACTAAACACATGCACACGGGTTACATGCAGTGAAAGCATACAGTGTCGATTCGTGGTAAATTCTGATAAAACAAAAACATGCAAATAACAAATGTAAGAAAGTGTTTTTCCTTGAGTTATGCTAAATTGTAAAGGCGAAAGTTAAATCAATTAAGTGCATCAAGCTCTAAACATGCATAAGTATAAATGCATAGTGTATAGTCATGCAGATATAAAAAATACGTGTTCCATTAATTTTATTTTGTAACTTTTTTTATCACTCTACGATAGAAACAATAACAACATACATTGAATGAAAGCATGCATAATTAAGAATACGGAGGAACTATATGATAAAAGAAGCAAGAAATGCAAGATATATATTAGCATGCATTTATGATACTGATTTCACTCAATATTTATTTTTGTTTTTTAAATTTTTTCATTTTTTTGTGTTTTTAGTTTTTTAGTAAATGAAACTAGGTAATTCTACGGGAACCAGCTCTTAAAATAACATGCATTTAGGCTAAATATTACATAATTTTTATATTTATATTTTTTATTTTTTTAATATTTTTATGGTTTTTCTCATTTTTCAGTACCCTAATTCGTTTGTGTACCTAAAACGGGGTCTGTATAACGCAGTATGTACGTGTGGGGGTAATGCCGCTGGACAATTAATTTTTGGCCATTTTCTCGTCGTTCCTGGTGGTATTTCTCTCTATATTCTGCCGACACCGGAGATCAGCCGATCTACCGACGAAGATATCTACAGACGACGTTAGAGGCACGCATGGGTCATCACACACCCTACTCCACTCTAATATCGCGGATTCAAGGACGATGGAGATCGTTGTTTGCAGCAGTCTTCTTGATGAGCTTGTAATGATGGTCTTCTTTGTAGTGGCTTCACTTCTTCGTCGGTCTTCGCGTCTCCGACTCTCTCTCTGTGGTGGAAACACCCGTGGTGTCTTCTCCCTCCTACTCTACCCACCCCCGGAGACCAGCCGTTTCAAAGCGTCCTATTGGATCTCCCTACGATATCTAACGATGACGATGGAAGACACGTAAGGGACATCACACACCCTACTCCACTGTAATTTCACGGATGATGGCGATCCTTGTTTAATGCAGTCTTCTTGATGAGCTTCTAATGATGGTCTTCTTAATGGTGGCTTCACTTCTTCGTCGGTCTTCGCGTCTCCGACTCTCTCTCTGTGGTGGAAACACCCGTGGTGTCTTCTCCCTCCTACTCTACCCACCCCCGGAGACCAGCCGTTTCACAGCGTCCTATTGGATCTCCCTACGATATCTAACGATGACGATGGAAGACACGTAAGGGACATCACACACCCTACTCCACTGTAATTTCACGGATGATGGAGATCCTTGTTTAATGCAGTCTTCTTGATGAGCTTCTAATGATGGTCTTCTTAATGGTGGCTTCACTTCTTCGTCGGTCTTCGCGTCTCCGACTCTCTCTCTGTGGTGGAAACACCCGTGGTGTCTTCTCCCTCCTACTCTACCCACCCCCGGAGACCAGCCGTTTCACAGCGTCCTATTGGATCTCCCTACGATATCTAACGATGACGATGGAAGACACGTAAGGGACATCACACACCCTACTCCACTGTAATTTCACGGATGATGGAGATCCTTGTTTAATGCAGTCTTCTTGATGAGCTTCTAATGATGGTCTACTTAATGGTGGCTTCACTTCTTCGTCGGTCTTCGCGTCTCCGACTCTCTCTCTGTGGTGGAAACACCCGTGGTGTCTTCTCCCTCCTACTCTACCCACCCCCGGAGACCAGCCGTTTCACAGCGTCCTATTGGATCTCCCTACGATATCTAACGATGACGATGGAAGACACGTAAGGGACATCACACACCCTACTCCACTGTAATTTCACGGATGATGGAGATCCTTGTTTAATGCAGTCTTCTTGATGAGCTTCTAATGATGGTCTTCTTAATGGTGGCTTCACTTCTTCGTCGGTCTTCGCGTCTCCGACTCTCTCTCTGTGGTGGAAACACCCGTGGTGTCTTCTCCCTCCTACTCTACCCACCCCCGGAGACCAGCCGTTTCACAGCGTCCTATTGGGTCTCCCTATGATATCTAACGATGACGATGGAAGGCACGTATGGTGTTGCCACGGCTACAAACCTGCATTCGGTGGATGAATTCTTCAGAGGAGAAGCTCTTCGAACACGATATTCTTGGCATATGCCATCCCATCAATTACTTTATTTTGGGGAACAAGGACGACTATATCTTGCGGTCTTCTTACACGGCTCAGTAAGACGTAGAGCTGACCGTGTGTAAAACAATCGGTCCTGAGATCTACGCCAACGTAGTCTATCGTCTGGCCCTGGCTCTTATGGACCGTCATTGAGTATGCCAAGGCCAAAGGAAACTGGCGTCTTAGAATCATTAGCGGTGAACCTTCGGCGAATGGGAAACGGAATGTGATCCGGGGTATGCCAATGGGGTGTGTCTTCCCGGGAATTTTCACTGTAATCAGGCGATTGCTGATGGCGGTTACGATGACTTTTGTCCCATTCACAAGTCCCTCTGCAATATTTAAGTTCCTCATAATCAGGCACACAGAACCGATCTTGAGGCGCAGAACGTGATCTGGGATCCCATTTCCAGTAGCCTGATGCAAAAGTTGAATATCCACGTGGAGTCCGTCTTCGTCGTTTTCCTTACACACACTGTCAGCGCTTCTAAGCTCATGGATGCATCCGTCGGAGGACTTCAGCACTAAATCGTTGATTTCCTTTACATTTGAATTTATCGTAGAGAGGATAGCTCGTTTTGCGCAAAGCTCGGGTTGGCTCAGTACGCATGGTGGAAATGTGTCCTCAATAAGCTGCCGCAGAGATGTCACGACTCTCAGTCCTCGAAGCGGTATGAGCACCTCCTGTAGCCGTCCCTCGCCGAAAGAAATAGAGTCGATTGCGCCGTTGCCAACTTGGAGGAGGAAGTCCGAATAATCCTTAAATTCGCCCGTTCGCTGCGGCGTAGTAAGCGAAAAAATTTTGAAGGAGCTCCACATCGGTGAAGAGCGCAGAGAAACACACGAAACATCGGCAGGGGTGCGCGCTTTCTTAACGACGGGCGGTATTTGCCTGAAATCGCCGGAACAAACAAATATTTTCCCACCGAAGGGTAAATTATTATTCATGAGATCCTTCAGTGACCTATCCAAAATTTCGAAGATATAATGATGCGCCATCGGTGCCTCATCGAAGATGATGATCTTGGCATTTCGAATGAGGTCGGCACGCTGGGAACCGTTGCTAACGTTCCAGTATCCCGTTCCGTCTCCTAAATCGAATGGAAGGCGGAACATGCTATGAGCCGTCGTACCTCCTTGCATGTTGGACGCTGCGATCCCTGAGCTAGCAACTGCAAGGGCAACATGTCCATGACCGCGGGCGTACCCTAGAATTACACGGATGAGTGTAGTTTTTCCGTAGCCACCTGGCCCGTCGAGGAATAAGATTCTATCCCTTCTGTCGTCATCCTGAAAAAGGGCTTTGATATGAAAAAAGAATATTTTCTGGTCCTCGGAAAGCTTTGGCTCCCACTCATCGACAATTGACTTTTGCTTATCTCTGCTGTACTGAACCTGCTCTCTACTCAACTCCGTCGTGAAGTCCTCTACGAACGGAAGCCCGTGGTCCTTAAGGCAAGACCCCTGTCGCCTGAGACCCCTATCGATAGCGAGAAGAGAAAACGAATACGCAGCATCTGGATTTTCGGGATGTCGCTCTAAATAATCCTCGCTGAGCGAATTCTTAAATGTTTCCCAAAGTATTGCCGCGGGAGCCCCTATGTTACAAAGTAGAACGAAGAATGACCGCAGTGCATGGGCTACCATGAACGTCGATGCCTCTCGTAGTGCATCAGCGTATTCTTCCTCATCCTCTATCAAGCCTAAACTTCGTGCAACGTCCTGAAACGTGCGACACTGTCCTACTCCACGGGACAAAAGATCGGCGAAGCCACGGCATGGAGTGGTCATGAGGAGAATCCTAAGGTAATACTGCTCGCCTCGATTAGGGGCAATCCAAAACAATCTACAAACTTTGACACCGCGCTGGCGAGCGGTAACGTAATGAACACCGTCGGGGAGCGCATAGAAGTTATCACCGTTTGGACGACGGGTATGAACCATGTATTTTTCGTAAAAACTCTGATAGGTTAAGCCGTCGAAAATAGTGTCGCGCGGACGATTAAAGTAAATTATTAATTTGGATGAAGCGGACGATGCGATCTCTGTTAAACTGCGTTCACGAGGCCTGTATACGACGTTCTGCTTGCCTTCCAAGTGAACGGGTAGGCATTCCACGGTGGGCTCTGATTTGGAAATAGGGAACTCTAACAAACGCCAGCACGCATCGCTGGCGCCTACCATGCGCTTAGTGGCATACTGCTCCACCTCATTCTCTTGCAAACCAATCGGGGTCACGGTGACGTTTTGTAGTGACCCTCCCTTCATTAAATACTTGAACAAGTACTTAACTACGCGGCGAGTGGATGCAAGTTCTAAGTTTATGTGGGCCTCGTACTTCAACATCAACGCGGCGTTGTAGGGGACCACCCAACCGTCGTGTACCGATATTTCCCCGCGTCGCGTATGAATAATACCCCGATTCGAGTAATCGCGCCTATACTGAACGAACCCTCTATCGTCTACGTGGGTTGTTTGGCAAGACGGCTTTGGAAAGAATTTACTGCAACAACCCTTTGCCGCATCCCAGCATGGAAAGTCGGTGCGGTGGTCTGTACCGCACGGGCCGTGAATCATATGCTGCAACACTAACTTCCTAAGTCGTCCGCCGGCCTCCTCTTCCGAGGGTATATCCGCGCGAATAACGGCGTCGATGTCTTCCGCTTGGGCCGGACCTAACCCGTCTACCTTGAAAACTATATGCGCGTGCGGCAAGCCCCGCATTTGCATTTCAATGACGTATACGAAGTAGGAGGGGCGCCCGAAAAATGCTCCGCTACGCAAGTCTCTGATCAATTCCCCGAGCTTAATGCTAAATATCCTACACGCTGTGGAAGGGTCACTGCGCTTACTTCCGTAGGGACACGCCTTCTTATTTTCTTCCCAATGAGCACTGTAGGTAAACGTCAGGAAATACGTTGGGGAACCCAACCGCGAAACCAGACCCATGGCGTTCTCGTAGTGGACCTTCATATACCGCGGTCCTCCGGTGAATGTGCACGGCAGGTAAACTTTCCCTGGCAAGACGCCGCCTTCCCCTTGAACCGTCTCGTCGCCGTGGATATCCTGTTCGACCTGTCCTCGTTGTTGCCCTCCTACGTCTAAAATTTCATCCAGTGTTGCGATCCGCATACCTCTTCCAGACGAAGATCGCGTCTGGGAAAAGCGGATGAAACGGAGCCGCTCCTCTTCATACCGAGCGAACATCTCCACTTGCCATGCCTGCGATAAACGTCCCAAGTGGGAAAATCGAGGATCGGTAAGCAGCAGGCATCTTGAGTAGTTTAGTTGGGAGAGTTTGTTTCCTCGATTGTCCAAGAAACCCACGTGCCAACCCAAATTCCCCTGTGGGTAAAGCAGCGGATACTGAAAAGGCTCCATAAGTGGGCTTAACAGGTCGATTGACGATGGTCTTCGATCGCCCCTTTTCCATACTGTCAATTTTCGTGGATCGTATCCAGTGTCTTCTGTACTCATTGCGGCGTGCACCTCGATTCCCGTTTGCCTATCTCCAAGTGTCGGGCCGTGTGTGGATCTGCTGGTCACCTCGAAAGTTAGGTGTGCGTCGATTGAAGGTTCCGCACTCAAGCGTCGGAAATCCTCGATGAACGGGTTGATATTCCGGATGAAGTGATCAATTTCTTCGATGACGTCCGTTTTCAGCGTTCTTCCCATGGCAATATTCTTTCGCTCTTCGCCGTCATCGATGTAGAGCCGGCAACGGTTGACGAACTGAGTTTGTCCTGCTCTTGTGGTGAACTTTTGCCCAGGAGCCTCCAGGCTGTGCAGTTGGTGGTACATCCTTCCTTCTATTTTGAAAAACGATAGTCCACTGGGGTGCCTGTAGCCTCCACTAACCTCTAGCGCGCAAAAGGCAAACAGATCGTTATACGCTCGCGACCTATCCCGGAATTCTCTCTTTGAATAAAAAGGTGCGTCTAGAGGAGGCAGCCGCTGCACATTGTACGATCCCTCTCCACAGCACCACTTCTTACGATTCTTCTCCTCCTCGAAAAGCCTTGCGTGGCAGTGGGCACATTGATACACGTCATCCTCCCAAAGCGATGTCCTCTTCAGTGTAAACGGTATGACGTCGTCCAATGCGATTCCTTTCCAGTACGCTATAGGGCCGCGTTCTACTATCTTCCTGGCTAGAGCAATGGGTACGTGTCTTTTCAAATGTTCTAATTCCGGATGACGCAACCTATTGCTCACCCTTCTCTGCCGCGATGCCTCGGGATTATTCTCGTGCAGACGTTGAACGGCTTTCCTATGAACCTCGGGGTGTTCAACTGCGTACCTCTTTACTGCCTCTCGATGAACATTCGGATACAGTTGACTGTAGCGAAGAACAGCCCGCTGGTGCACGTCTGGGTTGTTATCGGCATGTTTCTTCTTTGCTGCTCTTAACTGATCTTCTCTCGTAGTATCTAGTATTTTAGGTCTTCCGCGTTTGCGCTTCTTCGGACGTCCTTTTTGTTTGTCAATCTCCGTAAGAATAGTGTCTGTATTTTCTATACGCTTAAGAAGAACAACCGGTTTCATGCTATTTAGCTTTGGATCCTGAGCAATGCTGCTGCGTGTATTATTATCTGAATTTTCTGTTATGCTGTTCGTTACTTGTCTACATGGCGTGAATGAACAATTTTCTGAGGGTCGTGAGAAATATAGACGAGTTATAGTGTACTGGTTCTGTTCCCCGTTGAATGGGTTATTGGAAATGAGCATCGCGGCCAGTGCCGAGTACGTATTGCATTTAAACAAACTGGCCAAACCATCAGAACAAGGATTATACTCCTGGTCCACCCCATGAGAATCGAATAAAAATGTGTCGTCGAATCGGTGCCAAAATGATACAGATCGAAGTTCACCGGTGAACATAAAAGCAACGTGATGCTCGGATTGAGATAAGAGGCCGTCAAGGACACCCGATAGTGACCTCACACCTTCCTCTACATCGTGGACAGTAACGGGATATATGCCGTAGTGCACGTCCGAAACCTCAAGGTTACATAATGTTCCCATTACTTCCAATACCCCGGGTAATTCCTCCGGAAAAAGATAACGTTCTAATCCACTGATTGTATCATTTCTCAATGACCTATAGATACCATTTCCACAAAGAAGAATTGAATTTATTATGTCCTTATTGAATGTGCCTCTCAGAAAGCCCCACGCAGCGGCGCATGTGGAGTTCGCTACGCACTGTGTGCCTGCACTCCATCCGAAAACTTCGCTGTTTCCCTGGTGGAAAGACCCCGAAGCCACGCAAAAGAAATCCCTTCTCCGAGTATCCATCGCGGAATGAGGAAAATACGAAATCTCAAATATCATCTGAAGGTAATGCGTATATATTTACTGTGTAGGAGGGGATTTTAACACTACGGATGAGGTAGAAACTGTTGAGTGAATTCTGAGTATCACCTGAAAATGAAGATTGCGATATCATTAGCAACAAAATAATGCCTTAGTGGATAAGGATGAGTTTAGAACAGATGTAACGTCATTTTAACAAGTGAATGTCATTTTTTAATTATTGCTTCAATAGTATTTTATTTTAGAATAAATATCATGAGCAAAGCACAACTGAAATTCGGTGTGGGATAACGGAATTCAATTACGAAAGATAGTTATTGCACGGTTATATGACGAAAGCCCATTCGTAAATTTAAGACGTTTACAAGTTACATTGACGTATTTTCTGCGTCAGAAGCATTCGAATTTCACACTTTCTTTTTTAAATCATTTTCTTTTGCTGGAGTGAAAAAGGTATATCTGAAAAAGGAATATAGATACTAGAATTTTATCATGACATCACGGTTATTACATTACGACAGAGACTATGACCTTAACTGTGAAAAGAATGAAGTTTTCTTTAAGATGAGTTGCTGATTAAAAAAATTGAAATTATTTTTAAGACGCGTCATGCGGTTAAGGTCAGTACACATACTTGATTATCAAGAAATAAGGCCAATAAAATTTTTCTTGAGCCGAAATGATGAGTTGATGTTGCTGAACGCTGAAGGATAGTTTTGACATTAATTTTTTGGCCGACCCTCGTGGAGTTTGCCGTTGGACCTGTACGGAAAAGTTATCTTGAAATCAAGTGATTATGTAAGTTTATTTCATCATTCACCAGAATTAAGCAGTTCCTTCTTCGTGGAAATACCATGTATTGATATTCAATTTTTTTGTTGCAATTGGGAATCCTTTTTAGTGTTTTATATGATGTTTGTTATTTTCATGCTCCTTTAATTTGTAAACGGATACATTTTTAACGTTCTCGCCAGAAAGGTATCACGGGATATCACCTCTTAAGGTACAGGAATATTTTGGTTGCATAAGCTATTACAAAAACCGCATTACCATAAAAAATATCAACAACCTAACCTTGATTCATTTAAACTTTCGCAAGTATGCTGCCTCCTTCCGTACTTGTACGTATAACGAAATAACTAATCACGTGTATAGAATCATTGTCTCGGTCGTAATGCACTATGCTTCATTGCATTATAAGAAATTCCATAACATTGATAATATTTCTAAGAAGAAATTTTTAATATATCTTCTTAAAACGAAAAATAAGGGACCAACTAGTAGTACTGACATTGGGAGATTTTAAGTAAACATTATTTTATTAAATTCACAACATCTGGTTTAGTCTATTTAATAAAACGGAAGGGAGTTGTGCAAATGCGAAAGGTAAGGACGATTGCGAACTTCTGAAGATAATTAGTTCCTCAGCACACCTTTAACTAAAGTAATTTCCTCGTTTACAATATTTTTATTACTCACGATTTACAGGAAACGCTTTAATACTAGGAAAAGAAGACCATATAGTGTCGAAAGTACGTATTTCAATTTGCGCGAGCACACTTAACATTGAATACATCAATGTATTTCGCGAACTTCATTTTGTAATCTGTGAATTAGAAAGTGAACGACGGAATAATTACAAGCCACGCAGTGCAGTCGGACACTTCTAACGATAAGCGGCGAAAGATAGGCGTAATGAACACGTGCATGTTAACAAATCAACATCTTTATGGAATAAATGGAGGAAATCGTCATATCAGTGCTTGGAGTAACCTTTTCACATGAGAAATGGGTTAAAATGATATACCTGCAGTCGTTGACTCCCACGATGTGCTCCGTTGCACAATAAATTATAGTACTCGACGTCCCTCCAGAAGTCACGGCGTAAACACAAAGAATATCCACAGTTATAGGCTCAGTTATCCCATACTTAAGCAGAACAATAGGAACACGTGAGCGTTGATAGCAGAATGCCGAGAATGTTAACGGTTTTCGTAGGGTGGTGTGCCGCCGCGTCGCTTCTGTTGGCAGTTAGAAGGGAGAGGAACGGCTCTGGAGTGGAATGAATAATTCGGAGAATGAGACGCGTGAGAAAGCTCCTCCCTCAAGAAATAAAAAACAGCTATCCGGTTACATGATCCGACCCCTAGTCATTATCGGATGAATCACCTAGTGGGCTCCAGGGCGATAAGCATTAAGTAATAGCAGTACATGATGTACCTCAATGGAAGTGCAAGATAAGTTACATGCGCAAAAGATGTGAAAAAATAAGTCCAAACATGATGAATTTCTGACCATAATTGAAGAAGTTAGGCGTATTATTTAGAAGTCCGTGGCTTTCAGTACCTTGACGTTTTGAATAATACCTAAATTAGAAACTCGTAAGTGGTGGAAGACGATACTTATTTGTTAGAATTTTTACAACACCGGGGTAACCAATGTGGTGTAGCTATGGGCAGGATTAGACGTCTCTGAAAATGTTTTCGGCAGCAGTAGTTCATGTGCCAAGCAAATGATACTAGTTTGTCTATTCATTGTGAGGGGATCAGCGTGGGATTGAATCACTACATTGGAATAATGGGTTTATGAAGCCACTTTCAAACCCTTTTATCATTTTGTCAAAGACAGCCATTTTGAATTAAAGGTAAAATTATGCTGCTGATGCTTCTTTGGCAATGACTAATTTTGAAAAAGTAAGACACTAAAGATGACGTAACACAAACGGTTTTAATGGTTTGTGAAACGTGTTAATTATTCTTCATTTACCATTAGATCGTTTATCATAGCACATCATAGTTTTATAGTTTATTTACTGTTTTACTTGACGAAGGTACTTGTTTTTTAAATTAAGGCGAATATGAGTTGTGAGAAGTTCATGACCATTGAAGGAATTGCATTCCTTCACTCAACCTGGAGAACATTGAACGAATGCATAACATTATTGCCGTCGTCAAACTCTCAGAAATACGTAAAAGACAGCATATTAAGGATTCGAGGCTTTTTTGGAATGACTAACATAAAAAGGAAGTGAAATAAATGTAAAAGAGCCTGACCACATTAGTTAGATTTCCCAGTGAACTATAATCATCCGTATCGCATCGGAAGGTAGAAAGTATGAAAGGAAAAGCCAGACGTCCGTCCGGAGCAAATATGCCTTTCAAAGATTATAATTTTTTTCACGGCAACCCAGGGGAGACGGGAAAAACTTTTATCTACATTACATCTAAGAAATGTAGGCAGTCGTAATGTATATTTTTTCGTTATCTTACTGTTAAAGATACGTCGAAGACAGCTGATAGATATGTGTTTAAGTACAATTTCTGCCGTTAACTTCAGGATCGGAGTCTTTTTCGCATATAATTACGCATGACAACAATCAAAATAAGAAAACATAACCTTGCCACTAAAAGCATCCGTGGGTGAAATTTATTTTTTTCGTCGTCTTACACTCAACGGTGAGACGAAGACTGCACAAAGTATTGTGAAAAAGTACAATTTCTGCAGTTAATTTCAGGATCGGCCGGCTTTTCCGCAAATAATCACTTAAGGCCCTTCTACACGGTAATTCATCATTCGAATTAAATTCATTCGCCGTCACCCGCTTACCACGGTGAACGATTTCAGCGAATAATTTTCGCAAAAATGATGCGCATTGATGCGACTATCCATAATGTATGTCGAATCTAACGATATTTTCGACCATTTATGATCACTTGATTTGTTTTGGAAGTCGCAGACGATGGCATGCTTCGTTTACATGTGAGCTTGAACGGTGGCGGATGTATGGTGGGGGTAAGAGGTACGTATTTGATAGCGGAAAACCACTACAGCAAATCGTGCGTTTTGTGATCCCACGACGAAGTAATAAGTTATTTTCGCTGCAGTGCAGAATGATTATGTTTCAAGATAGCGCGCTTCAGAACATGATCGGAAGGAAATTGACTCTTCGAATGGTTATTCCGAAGTCTTTTCCCTCCCCAATCAGAAAAGTGAAGTAAGTGAAAACGAAATTGGGGAAGAACCGCAAGTTGTTTCTCGGCGAAAAATCCTACCTTACGGAGACGAGTCCCGCATTGACGCCGCAAAGTCCACCTCTAATAAAAAAAACAACCCTAGAGCAAAGCTCCGCAAGGGTGAAGGCTGGTCGACATTGAGTTCTTGTGTTTGGGCTCCCGTCGGGTGCACGGCTTTCACAATGCAATCCAGCCAAGGTCTTCCCTGTGCGAGAGAAGAAAGGTCCCGCAAAGAGAGAAAAGGAAGGGGCGTACTCTATTTTCGAAGGAGTGCGTTTCATTAAGTTGGCTCAGTGTTATCTGAATGCTTGCTACTTCTCAATTACCGCTAGGCTGAGAATGCTATCAAGATATCTTGTGGGATCTTGCGCGTAATTTCAGGTAAAGGTTTTATAAGTATCTAAATTACTCAACGGAGACAATAAATTACTCAACAGAGACAATTCCCTGTACTTTAAATACCGAGGCAAGGGAAGAAAGTGGATTGTGACATTCATGGGCTAGATAATGGGGTTTGCCCCTTCACTTAGAGGCAACAATGTGAGATTGTGACTTCCAAAGGTGGACCAATGTGACATAAGGGCTTGTTTTCGTTGGAATGTGTTCACCGAAGAAATAGAGATTTTTTAATTAATTGGGACTCTCACCCCAAAATTTAGCGTTAAAATCATGATATAAATGTATAGTTTAATAATTGCAAATTTGAGAAAATATCGACGCAAACTAGAAGAAAAACGACGTTTTAATTCATGAAATATCCGGAATGTTATTTCCGAACTACCCCCATTTTAGAGAATTAATGTTTGTGAATTTATGTTCTCTCAAGGTACATATTAATTATTTGAGCTATCGCATGGGTTACTTTGCTTCCAAAGTTCTTGTTCTTTCTTGTACCCAAAGTTTTTATATATGATCTGAAAATTCGGAGGTGGTTCCAATGGCAAGAAGAACGCCGTACGCTCATATTAATTACGGAAATCATACAAACGAATTAGAACATTGTCGAAATTTCACTCGAACGATTATTCGAATTCAGGAAATTTCCGTTCTACACGGTGAATGATGGCCATTTGCAAGATCATTCAAATGAAAATCTATCGCGTAAAACGGCCTTTTTAAAAACAAGTAAAATGAATAACTTATGACCTGGCCAAGTTCAGTAGCTTTCCAGATGGAATTACGTCACGCAGTTATGACATCCTTATAGCATCCGAAGGCGGGGAGTATGAAATTAAAAGCAGTCGTCACTCCGTAAAGAGATTGACATTGAATTGAAAGATTGTATAATTTTCATCACAGAAACCAAAGGTGACGAGAAGAAAGTGTTACAATATTCTGTCGTGAGCACTGTATGAATGCGAAATATATTTTTATCGTGGTCCTACTCTCATAAATACTTCTTGGATAGAAATACTTAATGTGAAAAAGTACAATTTCTGCCGTAGAAATCAGGATCGCACGGCTTTTATGCTAAAAATCATTATTGAAAATAAGTGAAATAAATACAGCGTAACTTATCCACGTTGATTAGCTTCCCTGATAAATTATAAGCATCCGTTTAGCAGCCGAAGGCAGGGAGTGTAAAATTTTAAACCACTCCCTTGAGCACATGTTATTGCTTTCCCAGCAAACGATAGCTATCCGTATCGCATCCAAATGTAGGCAGTATTTTCACTGAAAATCAGTCGTCCCTCTGGAAAAATCGTGACATTCACGCGTTGTTTAGTTTTGCCGGAAAATGCGGAATTTTCTACATCGATTTAATGGAAAAGGTATAAACGATAACGGGAGAGTAATATGCATCGTTGATGGTGCAAATCAACAAAAGTGGCCTCATTTGAAGTAGAACAATTTCTTCCGTCAACAAAACAATACACGGTTGCACACCTGTTCAGAGTCAATAGCCAAAATTACAGAATCAAACTTTCAATTACAAAGAAATTCTCCGTATGCATCAGATTTGGCCTCCGGCAGCTTTTTATAATGAAATAACTCGAAGAAATGGCTTTGCGGTTTTATTAGTCTTCAGTTAAATTTTCTCGTGTTGTATAACTCCGTGTTCTATCCATTCGTATTCCAATTTTAATATTTGCCGGAGAAGTAGTTCCGCGCTTAAAATGCTTAAAAAATGTCATAAATACACCGTGTTTGGAGTCATTTCCTTTAGTATTTTGTGCACAATACGAATATTTCAATCCAACCAAGATACCTCATCATTTGCCGAAAGTCATGGTAAGACACTTTTGGATCCAATAGGTGACTCATTTTTTTGGCCTCAAGAAACTGGGAGCTTTGAAAAAGGTTGACTGAAAAAGGTTAATTGGCTTGTAAGGGGGAGGGGTGAATCACGTTTCTATTGCTCTCGTGTAACGTGATATTTTATTTCGTAAGGTCCTCGTAACACGAAACCTGAGCGAGCAATTATCTGGGGCGCAAGAGGCTTTTTGTGGGTGGGCTATGGCGAGGAGGGAAACGTGAGAGGAGTGGACTGAGGACTGATGGGTGGGTGGTGGATTTTGGGAAATGTGGGATATAGTTACTATTCTACGGCGCTGAGATGCACCCGACGGTAGATGAATCTCTTGGCGAAAATTAACATTATTTGCCTGTCGTGTTTAGCCTGAATGTTGTGCTAGGAGGCGGAGTGCTCGTATAAGGGGTATATGCATAGCATGAAGACATTTTGTAAGTGTTGGAGTGCACCAATAATGGTGCTTTAAACTTTAACGGTATACCACTGATCCATGCTAAGAGTTAGTTATGTTTTTTTTCACATATGTGCCTGTCCGGCACATTGCGCCTTAACTCAGCTATTCCAATTTTGCGCCTTACGAAAGGTTTAACTACGTCATAATGATTGTAGCCTTCGAAAAGTATGCGCTGTGGAATAGGGAATCAAATCAGCAAACAAGATAGAATTGGAAAAGTAAGAAAGAAATTCCATCGCTCCAAGACACGACGAAACATTGTAGATATGGATACGTGCACAAGACGGGGAGCTCCGTAAATGTAGAAAAAGATATATTGTAGCGGACGCAGCCTGGCCTAATGGCATATTGTATTTACTCCCAGCAAAAGTAGATGTCTTTAATGTTGACGTTGAAAAATAAACAATACTAGATCTGTTAATACGGTGATAGCCAAGTGTTTCAGTGTTCATTTTATAGAAGAAAGAAAGATTAGTATGGTAAATTAGCGACTGGTTAATAAAAAAAATTATCGTGCCATTGTATGTTTGAGATGAGGACGCAAACACCGTCGTCCGCAATGGGACCCGTTGCAAAATAAATGCAAGTTAGAGAAAGTGAGTGGGAAATAATTCAAAATATCCATGGCTAACTTCTAACAACACGTATCTCAAATTCGGCCGGTTTGAGACAGGTATCTTAAACAAAGTTTAATAACTTTTAAAAATAAAATACAAGCAAATAACAACTCTTTGTTTGCAAATAAATGCTCCTTTTCCGGTTTTATGAACTCTAGGTTTTTAATTTCAGCGTACAAGTAAGAAAAATGAATCGCTATTTTGCTCACCCGAGAAGTTGCTATTTTCGAGATACGTGTGGTTAGTTAGCCATCGAAATTATCACTGTCATGGAATGAGTCATAATGAAAAGATACGTCGTGCAATACGATGGAGACATTATTGTAAGACTCGTAATTAATTATCCGTCTAAGAAAACGAAGAACGGAAGGATGCAGTGCAATTGCAAAAAGTAAGAAGAATCGCATCGAGGACGATTGCGAACTTCCGAAGATATTTAGTTCTTTAACGCACCTCTCGCCTAACTTATGTCCCTATGCATAATTTTTACTCACGATTTACATAAATCACTTTAATGCTCAGAAAAGAAGACCCTGTGGTGTCGTAAGTACATATTAAAATTTGCGCGTGCACACTCATTATTGAATTGCATCCATCAATGTATTTCACGAGCTGCATTTCGTAATCTGTAAATGGAGAAGCGAACTATGGAGTAATTGGAAACCATGCTGTAAAGTAGGGAAATTCCTAAGGAAAAGCGTCGAAAGACAAGACATAATGAACACGTGTACCTTAAAAAATATGCATTTTCACAGAATTAATATCTTTGTGGAATAAATGGAGGGAATCATCGCATCGGTGCTTGGTGTAACCTTTTTCCATGCAAAATATGTTTAACTGATTTACCTGGAGTCGTGGACTCCCACGATGTCCTCAGTTACACAATAGATTATTCTCCTCAGCCTCCCTCCAGAACTCACTGCGTCAACACAAATAAAATCCACAGTTTTAAGGTCAGTTATCCCATATGACAGCAGAACAACTGGATCAAGTGAGCACTGACAGCAGAATGCCGAGAAGGTCAACGTTTTTTTTAACGTGATGTGCCACCGTTTGGGCGTTGGGGTCGCCTCCGAGAGTAGTTGAATCTTCTCGTTGCTGATTGGCCAAGATGTTGCTCCCCCGCCGCGGGGGAGCAAAACCACCCCTACCATTAAATCTAGACCAACGGTTTTTTTTAATAAGCCTTCCCAACGGTTTTCACACCACGAGGAGTCACCGCTAACGAGGATGAGCTATCAGGTTACAATGAGAGCATTGGGGAGTATCTTCCGAAGTGTCACATTTCCTGCGACTCCTCAAGTTACCATTTTATAGAGACCAGCTGCTGGTATGAGCTGCTGCTCTATGGCGACAAATAAATCGTCGGAGATATAAGTTATCTGAGCTATTGAGTTACCTCATAACATGAACCACATGTATTAAAAAAAGGAAATTTGAAGAAGAATAAGTGCAAACACGACGCACTTCCGACCATATTTAAAGAAGTTATGCTCGTAAAATAGAAGTTCAGAAGTAAAAATAAAGTTTAAAAAATAGGAGTTTGCTTTCAGTAACTTTTATTTTTCGTCTTCTGAGCATTAGAGGTAAGGACTATAATTTGAATGAACGCACAAAATAACCAATGCAAATAATAATTTCTTCGTTTGTTATTTACTCCAATAGTAGGAAATCGTCTTCAGCCGTGGCGTCGGTCGACGTATGTACCGTTACATCGTGGAGACGTATGCAGAGTATTGAGGAGTATTGGCACAATTCGGAGGATTGTTAACCATAGGAATTTTGGTTAGGCAAAATTTATTCGGGAAATTTGCATATAACACTGAGTAAAATCGCGAGGCGATTTCTGCAATTGTAATGTTTTCCCAGTGCGATGGATACAACGAGAAAAAATTTTAATTTTCAGACGTCATATGGATATTTGTGCTCCTACAAAGTGTAAAGAAATTCGGCCGAAGTTAATTCCACTAATACAATATTTTCCCCGAAGGATGAATAGGGTGGTTTCCTATAATTTTTTTATTGCCTAAATCGAAAGATTATTACTCCTGGAGTACGTATTTCACGCTTTTAGATTTTTAAATGACGATATCTATTTTTCGCGATCAAATGAAAATTGAAAAATTTCAAGCGCGCGAAAACGCGACGGGTAAGGAAATCTCTCCGTGTGACGTATTTCTGGTTCCCCCTCCCGCCTGGTAGGTGACCTTGATCGAGGCTCTGAGCGCTGATAGGACGCAGGATGCTAACAGGTAGCTGAGTACCTTCCTGTCTGGTAGCGCATGGCTTAAAAAAGGTTTATTAATACCTTATCAAGCGAAGAAAACTTTCCGACCTTAGCCAGTTTTAATAGGTGATTATTAAGACATGTTTCCCTGAGCTCTGTGCCTCATGCATGCATTGGTAGCCTCTGACGATGCATAACTCCTATCCTCTCGTGTAGAAACTAGGTCCCTGTGACGTCACGTGGAGTGGAATCGCATGCGCGCCAATCTGGCCTTTTTCAAATGAGGATAAAATTTGACCCTTGCCATTCGTCAAAACCGGTATTTCAAAAACCAAATAATTTGTGTATTATGAATACACTAATGGTGGGTAACGAATCGCCATCAATGCCTTTTGTTTTCTTTGATGAAGGAAACTACCCTATTCCCGGAACGATGGATGCAACCACTTGAACACATTAAATTTTCTAATGTCATTTGCACTGTTTCGTGGTACTGCAAATGACGGCGAAAAGTGGAGGAAAAGATGTGTTTATGTGAGGAAATTGTGATTTCGGTGGCTTAATTGCCATATCGGTAACCGTGACTGTCTCAATTGTTAAATTTTTGTCTGTACAGGCGAGCGTGGCGTAAGAAAACAGTCGCTAACATTCAATGAATAACACGGTGGTTATACCTAATAATAATTTTCTGGGTCCATATATCAATAGTAGGTGTATGGCAGGCGAAAATATGTGGAAGAAATGAAACTGTTTCCGTTAAATATATTTTCGGACGGCATTTGAACAGTTATAGACATAAAAGTCCGGTTAAAAATAGACAATAACGCGTGGGGAAATTTGTTTAATTTTATGAATAATATTCATTACCCCTATAACACCCATATTTCGGGTGTAGTACCGTAAGTAGTAAACGTCTACCAGGGAGAAAATGGGAAGTGCCCGCAATTTTTCTTTTTTTGTTGTTTATATCGAGGGTGACATTACAAAACAGTTGCTTACATTTAACGAATACCACTATGATTATACTTAATAATAGTTTTGTGGCTCCATATGTCAATGGTTCAGTGTATGGCAGGCGAAACTATGGGGAAGAAATGAAACTTTTTCCCTTAAATACATTTTCGGACGGCATTTTCATAGTTACAGACATGAAAGCTCGGTTAAAAAATGGCAATAATGCGTGGGGAAATTTTATTACTTTAATTAATAATAGTCATTACCCCTATAACACCCATATTTCGGGAGTAGTACCGTAAGTAGTAAACGTCTACCCGGGAGAAAATGGGAGGTGTCCGCCATTTTTCTTTTTTATGCTGGTTTATTGATGGCGAAATTTTTGAAATGTTTAAATTTTGTGTAACAAAATGCAAGGTCTTATGTGAGGCTAACATGTAAAAGAAAATGGTCATGTAAAACTGGATCAAATCCTATGTTAATGTTTTGGAAGTGGTACTTTTTTGTGACTTTCGGCATATTTTAATTTTTATCTCGCCAACCAAGAAAGATGAAAAAAAACTGATACCTATACATGATGAAGGATTATGTAAACATATATAATAATCATTTTCGTTGTCCAACTCACAAAATTAGGCCGACGGCAGTGGAAAATATGACATATTTTCCGAGAAATCAATTTTTGGAAGCCATTTTGAAAGCGTTTAACTTGGAAATTAACTTCAAAAATTACATAAGTAGGTGGCAAAATTTATCGTCTTTCATAATATATAACAACGGTTCGTGTGACGGAATTGTATCGCCTGGATAACGATAAAGAGTAAACGGACTCCCGGGAAAAAATGGGAAGTGTCCGCCATTTTTAATTTTTTCTGGTTCATCGAGTACAAAATTGTAAAAATGTTTAAATTTTCTAAAACAAAATGCATACCTTTAAGTATATACTAAGTCTAAACGAAATCAGTCGTGTAAAACTGGACGAAATCTTGTGTTAATCTTTTGGAAATTGTACTTATAGGCGATTTTCGGCATATTTTCATTTTTTTCTGGGCAACCAATGATGACCAAAAAAAATTGCAGCCTCGGTTAAATGAAGAATCGATTAAGCATATATAATATTCATTTTCGTTATAAAACACCTGAAATTAAGCCGTGGGGAGCGGAACATATGAAATTTTTTTCGAAAAACCAATTTTTGTACGCCATTTTGGCTGCCAATTTCTTAAACAGAAAATATAAACATTACATATTTACGTGTTCACGTTTATCAGCTTTCAAAAAATGCATTGAACATCCATGTGGCACGCACGGTTCGCGCGCAGTAAAATAAAAACCGAAAGACGGTATCCGCAAAAAGCCCGATTTCGGCCATTTTGTCGTCCTAGCGACGACACGTGGAGGAAACTTCCGGTTTTCGGATTTTTCCTCCGAATCATTTCGTGTTCCCCGCACGCGTGCCAAATTTCAGCTCTCCAGCACTTCTGGAAGTGGTCGGGAATTTGTATCCATCAGTCAGTCAGTTACCCGAAGCGCTGTATATAATAGGGACTCGCTGCGCTTCGCGCGCTCGTTAAGGGGCTCCGCCCCTTAAAAACCCCGGGTCCGGCTTCGCCGTCTACATTTGTGGTTCTTCGAAAAATTTTATTTCGAATAATCTCACCTCAGCTAGGGGCCGGCTTCGCCGGCAAGGGGGTAGGGAAGCGCCCCACTCATTCCTCGGAACGGCGTAGCCGTTCCTCGTTGAGAGGCGGCTTCGCCGCCCAGGGGTTGAGTGTGCCCCCCCGGGGCTACCCCGCTTAATACTCGGAATGGCTTCGCCGTTCCTCGTCAGGGGTCGGCATAGCCGCCCAGAGGGCAAGGGCATTTTGGAACTATTTCACCGTTTTTCGTTTAAGGCTCGCCGCCCAAGGGTTACAGAAGCTCCCCCTCGCCTACGCCAGTTACTCCTCGGAACGGCTTCACCGTTCCTCGTTGTGGGGCGGCTTCGCCGCCTTGGGGATGATGAGCCCCCCGCGGCTGCTCCGCTTAGTCCTCATAAATGTTCCTCTCCACCGAGAGGGGTGCCCAGGGGGATTAGGGGGTTTTCATGTGTTATACATGCGGTCATCAATCGTCCACAATTATCATGTGGCGATGATTTTAAAGGGTAGTGCAATGCGGCGTAATAGTGGCGACAAGTACCCATAAAAGAAGACTTAATGGCAAGTTTTCATTTTTTGCGGGGGGTTCCAACGGAATACCGGGGGTTTTATACGTGTGAAAACCAGTGTTCACAAATCGTTCTCATAAATTGCGTGCCGATAAGTCCTAGGGGTCCCAAACAGTGGCGGAATTCTGACGATTCTTTTACCCAGTGAGGCGATTTATTACAAAACTTTTCTGGGAGGTTTCACGGGGATATCGGAGGTTTTAATAAGTAGTAGAGGCACCGGCTAAATTGTGACGAAAACTACTCGGAAAAGCGACTTTAAACTTTTTTTATTTTTTTTCGGCGAGGTTTCAGGAGTTGATCGAGGGTTTTCTGGTATACTTTCCCGTATGGTTTACGGTGGCCCGCCCTCCACAAATATTCCGGATCTAGAGCTCAGAGGGGACGGGTAGTGCGGCATAATGTTTGCGAGAAGTTCCCAAACAGGAGACTTAATGGCACATTTAACATTTGGGGGGGATTTCAGGGGGATACCGGGGGTTTATATGTGTGTACTGTTGGCGGTCACCATCCGTTCACTTAAATTCCGTAGGGATGAGTCGTTGGGGTAAGAACCAGCGGTGGAATAGTCACGAAAAGTACCGAAAAAGTAGACTTATTGGCAAAACTTTATTTTTTGGGGGGTGTATGTGGGTTTACCGGGGGTTTGTAGGTTTTATGACTACCAAGGGTCATCAATTGTCCACATCAATTCCGTAGCGATGAGTGGTAAGGCTTGGAAAAGCGGCGGAATTGTGATGAAAAGTACCCGAAAAGGCTACTTACATGCAAATTTTAATTTTTAGGGGGTTTCAGGGGGTTTAAGGATGACCTTATCATATGGCCACATGCATTTACTATCATATCTAAGAAAAGTGTGCCCTATGACATCCATATTTCGATAGTAGTACAATAAAAAGTAAACTTCTCCCCGGAAAAAAATAGTAGTGTCCGCCATTTTTATTTTGTCGCTGTTATATCGACTGCAACATTTATTAAATTCTTACATTTTCGGAAACCATATGCATAGATGTATGTAATTGTGGAGTTTAAAAGACATCAGTCGGGAAAACATTGAAGAAATCTTGTGTCAATCTTTTGAAAATCGCAATTTTCGGTGATTTTGGGAACGTTTTTATTTTTTTCTGGAAAACCATGGACGACGAAAGAAAATTGTTACCTACATATCGTAGACGATGTTATAAGCATATATAATATTCATTTTCAGTATCCTACAACAGCTATTACGACGAGGGGAGAGGGAGTTATGAAATTTGTTTAGAAAAAAACATTTTCGGACGCCATTTGTGCGGCAATTTATATTAAAATTATCTAAGACCATTACATATTTACGTGACTACATTAATCAGCTTTCAAAACGTACATAAACTATCCGCGTGGCACACACCGTTCGCGCGCAGTAAAATAAAAACCGAAATACCGTCCCCGGGAAAGGCGCGATTTCGGCCATTTTGTCGTCCTAGCCACGACACGTGGCGGAAACTTCCGGTTTTCGGATTTTTCCTTCGGAGGTTTCCTGGTATATTTTGCCGTATGGTTTACGGTGGCCCGCCCTCATCAAATATTCCGGATCTAAATCTCAGAGGGTACGGGTAGTGCGGCGTATTGTTTGCGAGAAGTTACCAAATAGGAGACATAATGGTACATTTTACACTTAGGGGGGATTTCAGGGGGATACCGGGGGTTTATATGCGTGTACTTCTGGCGGTTACCAACCGTTCACATAAATTCCGTGGGGATGAGTCGTTGGGGGCGGTTGTTTAGTCACGAAAAGTACCCAAAAAGTAGACTTTTATGAAATTTTTAATTTTTTTGGGGGGTGTATGTGGGTTTACCGGGGGTTTATAGGTTTGCACTACCAGGGGTCATCAATTGTCCACATCAATTCCGTAGCGATGAGTGTTAAGGCTTGGAAAAGCGGCGGAATTGTGACGTGAAGTACCCGAAAAAGCTACTTATGTGCAAATTTTTATTTTTTAGGGGGTTTCGGGGGGTTTAAAGATGACGAAATTATATGGTCACATTCATTTACTGTCATATCTAGCAGAAGTGTGCCCTATGACATCCATATTTCGAGAGTAATACAATACAAACCAAACCAGTCCCCGAAAAAAGTGAGTAGTGTCCGCCATTTTTATTTTTTCGCGGTGAAATCCATTGAACCATTTATTAAAAGTTCATGTTTTCTAAAAGACAATGCATAGCAGCATGTAACTACAAAGTTTGAAAGAAATCGGTCAGGTTAAAATTGGCAAAATCTTGTGTTAATCTTTTGGAAATCGTAATTTTCGGTGATTTTCGGAATATTTTAATTTTTTTCTGAGTAACCAAGGACGACGAAAGAAAATTGTTACCTATGTTTCGTAGACAATATTATGAGCATATATAGTAATCATTTTCGTTATTCAACACCTTAAATTAAGTCGAGGGGAGGGGAATGTATGAAATGTTTTTCGAAAAATCAATTTTTGGACGCCATTTTGGCAGCAATGTTCTTAAAAAGAAAACTAGAAAATTACGTTATTACGTGCCCACACTTATTAGCTTTCAAACAATGCATTAACAATCCGTGTGACATAAACGGTTAGCCCGCAGTAAAATAAAAACCGAAAAACTGTTCCCGGGAAATGCGCGATTTCGGCCATTTTGTCGACCTAGCGACGACACGTGGCGGAAACTTCCGGTTTTCGGATTTTTCCTCCGGATCATTTCGGGATCCCCGCACGTCTGCCAAATTTCAGCTCTCCAGCACTTCTAGAAGTGGTCGGGAATTTGTATCCATGAGTCAGTCACCACAAGGGCTGTATATAGATGGGATTCATTTACTGTCATGTCTAAAAGAATTGTGCCCTATGACATCCATATTTCGAAAGTAATACAATAAAAAGCAAACCAGTCCCTGAAAAATGTTAGCAGTGCCCGCCATTTTTATTTTTTCGCGGTTAAATCCATTAAATAATTATTAAACTGTTTATGTCTTCTGAAAGACAATGCATAGCTGTATGTAACTACAAAGTTTGAAAGAAATCGGTGAGTTGAAATTGACAAAACCTTGTGTTAATCTTTTGAAAATCGTAATTTTCGGTGATTTTCGGAATATTTTAATTTTATTCTCAGTAACCAAGGACGATGAAAGAAAAACGGTACCTTCATTTCGTAGACTATGTTATGAGCATATATAATAATCATTTTCAATATCCTACACCTGTAATTACGACTAGGGGAGCGGAAGTTATGAAATATTTTTCGAAAAACCAATTTTTGGACGCCATTTTGGCAGCAAATTTCTTAAAAAGAAACTTATAACATTACATAAATACGTTACTACATTTACCAGCTTTCAAAAAATTCATTAACAATCCGTGTGGCACGCACGTTTCGCGCGCAGTAAAATAAAAACCGGAAGACGGTCCCCGGAAAAAGCGCGATTTCGGCCATTTTGTCGTCCTAGCGACGACACGTGGCGGAAACTTCCGGTTTTCGGATTTTTCCTCCGAATCATTTCCGGTTCCCCGCACGCGTGCCAAATTTCAGCTCTCCAGCACTTCTAGAAGTGGTCGGGAATTTGTATCCATGAGTGAGTCAGTCACCACAAGGGCTGTATATAGATAGGACTCGCTGCGCTTCGCGCGCTCGTTAAGGGGCTCCGCCCCTTAAAAACCCCGGGTCCGGCTTCGCCGTCTACATTTGTGGTTCTTCGAAAAATTTTATTTCGAATAATCTCACCTCAGCTAGGGGCCGGCTTCGCCGGCAAGGGGGTAGGGAAGCGCCCCACTCATTCCTCGGAACGGCGTAGCCGTTCCTCGTTGAGAGGCGGCTTCGCCGCCCAGGGGTTGAGTGTGCCCCCCCGGGGCTACCCCGCTTAATACTCGGAATGGCTTCGCCGTTCCTCGTCAGGGGTCGGCATAGCCGCCCAGAGGGCAAGGGCATTTTGGAACTATTTCACCGTTTTTCGTTTAAGGCTCGCCGCCCAAGGGTTACAGAAGCTCCCCCTCGCCTACGCCAGTTACTCCTCGGAACGGCTTCACCGTTCCTCGTTGTGGGGCGGCTTCGCCGCCTTGGGGATGATGAGCCCCCCGCGGCTGCTCCGCTTAGTCCTCATAAATGTTCCTCTCCACCGAGAGGGGTGCCCAGGGGGATTAGGGGGTTTTCATGTGTTATACATGCGGTCATCAATCGTCCACAATTATCATGTGGCGATGATTTTAAAGGGTAGTGCAATGCGGCGTAATAGTGGCGACAAGTACCCATAAAAGAAGACTTAATGGCAAGTTTTCATTTTTTGCGGGGGGTTCCAACGGAATACCGGGGGTTTTATACGTGTGAAAACCAGTGTTCACAAATCGTTCTCATAAATTGCGTGCCGATAAGTCCTAGGGGTCCCAAACAGTGGCGGAATTCTGACGATTCTTTTACCCAGTGAGGCGATTTATTACAAAACTTTTCTGGGAGGTTTCACGGGGATATCGGAGGTTTTAATAAGTAGTAGAGGCACCGGCTAAATTGTGACGAAAACTACTCGGAAAAGCGACTTTAAACTTTTTTTATTTTTTTTCGGCGAGGTTTCAGGAGTTGATCGAGGGTTTTCTGGTATACTTTCCCGTATGGTTTACGGTGGCCCGCCCTCCACAAATATTCCGGATCTAGAGCTCAGAGGGGACGGGTAGTGCGGCATAATGTTTGCGAGAAGTTCCCAAACAGGAGACTTAATGGCACATTTAACATTTGGGGGGGATTTCAGGGGGATACCGGGGGTTTATATGTGTGTACTGTTGGCGGTCACCATCCGTTCACTTAAATTCCGTAGGGATGAGTCGTTGGGGTAAGAACCAGCGGTGGAATAGTCACGAAAAGTACCGAAAAAGTAGACTTATTGGCAAAACTTTATTTTTTGGGGGGTGTATGTGGGTTTACCGGGGGTTTGTAGGTTTTATGACTACCAAGGGTCATCAATTGTCCACATCAATTCCGTAGCGATGAGTGGTAAGGCTTGGAAAAGCGGCGGAATTGTGATGAAAAGTACCCGAAAAGGCTACTTACATGCAAATTTTAATTTTTAGGGGGTTTCAGGGGGTTTAAGGATGACCTTATCATATGGCCACATGCATTTACTATCATATCTAAGAAAAGTGTGCCCTATGACATCCATATTTCGATAGTAGTACAATAAAAAGTAAACTTCTCCCCGGAAAAAAATAGTAGTGTCCGCCATTTTTATTTTGTCGCTGTTATATCGACTGCAACATTTATTAAATTCTTACATTTTCGGAAACCATATGCATAGATGTATGTAATTGTGGAGTTTAAAAGACATCAGTCGGGAAAACATTGAAGAAATCTTGTGTCAATCTTTTGAAAATCGCAATTTTCGGTGATTTTGGGAACGTTTTTATTTTTTTCTGGAAAACCATGGACGACGAAAGAAAATTGTTACCTACATATCGTAGACGATGTTATAAGCATATATAATATTCATTTTCAGTATCCTACAACAGCTATTACGACGAGGGGAGAGGGAGTTATGAAATTTGTTTAGAAAAAAACATTTTCGGACGCCATTTGTGCGGCAATTTATATTAAAATTATCTAAGACCATTACATATTTACGTGACTACATTAATCAGCTTTCAAAACGTACATAAACTATCCGCGTGGCACACACCGTTCGCGCGCAGTAAAATAAAAACCGAAATACCGTCCCCGGGAAAGGCGCGATTTCGGCCATTTTGTCGTCCTAGCCACGACACGTGGCGGAAACTTCCGGTTTTCGGATTTTTCCTTCGGAGGTTTCCTGGTATATTTTGCCGTATGGTTTACGGTGGCCCGCCCTCATCAAATATTCCGGATCTAAATCTCAGAGGGTACGGGTAGTGCGGCGTATTGTTTGCGAGAAGTTACCAAATAGGAGACATAATGGTACATTTTACACTTAGGGGGGATTTCAGGGGGATACCGGGGGTTTATATGCGTGTACTTCTGGCGGTTACCAACCGTTCACATAAATTCCGTGGGGATGAGTCGTTGGGGGCGGTTGTTTAGTCACGAAAAGTACCCAAAAAGTAGACTTTTATGAAATTTTTAATTTTTTTGGGGGGTGTATGTGGGTTTACCGGGGGTTTATAGGTTTGCACTACCAGGGGTCATCAATTGTCCACATCAATTCCGTAGCGATGAGTGTTAAGGCTTGGAAAAGCGGCGGAATTGTGACGTGAAGTACCCGAAAAAGCTACTTATGTGCAAATTTTTATTTTTTAGGGGGTTTCGGGGGGTTTAAAGATGACGAAATTATATGGTCACATTCATTTACTGTCATATCTAGCAGAAGTGTGCCCTATGACATCCATATTTCGAGAGTAATACAATACAAACCAAACCAGTCCCCGAAAAAAGTGAGTAGTGTCCGCCATTTTTATTTTTTCGCGGTGAAATCCATTGAACCATTTATTAAAAGTTCATGTTTTCTAAAAGACAATGCATAGCAGCATGTAACTACAAAGTTTGAAAGAAATCGGTCAGGTTAAAATTGGCAAAATCTTGTGTTAATCTTTTGGAAATCGTAATTTTCGGTGATTTTCGGAATATTTTAATTTTTTTCTGAGTAACCAAGGACGACGAAAGAAAATTGTTACCTATGTTTCGTAGACAATATTATGAGCATATATAGTAATCATTTTCGTTATTCAACACCTTAAATTAAGTCGAGGGGAGGGGAATGTATGAAATGTTTTTCGAAAAATCAATTTTTGGACGCCATTTTGGCAGCAATGTTCTTAAAAAGAAAACTAGAAAATTACGTTATTACGTGCCCACACTTATTAGCTTTCAAACAATGCATTAACAATCCGTGTGACATAAACGGTTAGCCCGCAGTAAAATAAAAACCGAAAAACTGTTCCCGGGAAATGCGCGATTTCGGCCATTTTGTCGACCTAGCGACGACACGTGGCGGAAACTTCCGGTTTTCGGATTTTTCCTCCGGATCATTTCGGGATCCCCGCACGTCTGCCAAATTTCAGCTCTCCAGCACTTCTAGAAGTGGTCGGGAATTTGTATCCATGAGTCAGTCACCACAAGGGCTGTATATAGATGGGACTCGCTGTAGCTCGCTAGGGGGCTCCGCCCCCTTAGAACCCCCGGATCCGGCTTCGCCGTCTACTTTTTTGTGTCTAGAGAATTTTTTATTCCAATCATCTGACCGCAAATGGTGAACGAAAACGAACCCTCGGCTACGCCACGATCGTCTTCGGCGTCGCAATCTTCGTAATGGCCTCGTTATGCGTCGAAGCTCTGTGCACTAAGTCCTAAACATCCATTTTCCGTCCAGGGAAAATGGTAGCACCCGTTGTAGCCACCTTCGTAAGGACTCGTTCGCCGAAAGTACTATATATGTTTTGTGAATCTTTTATAAATCGAAATTATGTGATTTTTGGCATTGTTTAACATTTATCTCTTTAACAGGAGGGGATGAAAACAATCTGTTGCCAGAAATCAGTTGATGATATTGACAGTATATATAGTAATCATTTTCATTATTCAACCCACGAAACTACGTCAAGGGCAATGAAGCGTATTATATTTTTCCATAAAATGTATTCACAGACGGATTTTCTGCTGGCTTCGCAGAAACACCCATTGGAAGCTCCGTTCCCAAAATTACCGGGTTCGGGAATTGGGGGAGGGGAGGAAAACGAACCCTATTCTACGCTACGGTCTGCTTCGCCGGCATATTCTTCGGAACGGCTTTGTCGTTCCTCGAAGCTTTGTGCACAAAGTCCTCGGGGCCGTCTTCGCCGACTAGTGAGGAAGGATAGCGCACACCGCACTCACCTTCTCCAGCACATTCCTCGGAACGGTTTGATGTTCCTCGTAGCTAAGTCCATACAGTTCTAGGTGTCGGCTTCAGCAGCCAATGGGAAAGATAGCACCCGCCACGTTCGTCGTCGCCAGTGAACTCCACGTAACGGCTTCGCCGTTCCTAGAAGCTCCGCTCTTAAATTTCCAGTGACCAGAGGGGATGGGAGGACCCCGCGGCCAAGTTCACTTTTTTCCGAAATGGAATGCATAATTTTTTGTAAATGCAAACTTCATAAGAAATCGGTCGTAAGGTCAGCTTCCATCTTTAACTTAGAATCCCCTGATTCGGCTTCGCTGTCTTAGAATGTGGTTGTCCAAAGAATTTCTATTAGAAAATTCTGACCAAAAAGTGATATGGGCCGGCTTTGCTGGCCAGGGGGTAGAGAAGCGGACCCTTGGCTGCTCCACCACCAGCATCGTCGGCAAAGTCTTCGGAACGTCATCGCCCATCCTCCTACCGCTGTCCACAAAGCCCTCCGGGGCAAAAGGGCTCGAACCCCTAGAAGCCCCTTTGCGGCCACCTTGGTTCGCCGCCCCACTCGACCGCTTCGCCGTTCCCTGCCGCGGACGGTCGGAGGGAAGAGTCACTAACCACGGCTACGCCCATCCTCGTTTCAGAGATAGCATCGCCGCCCATGGGCAAGGGAATCCCCCGAAGCTGCGCTGCTCAGACCTCTGGACGGCGTCGCCGTTCCTCGTAGGCTGCACCACGCCGCCCGGAGATAAAGGAGTCTTACCGCGGGTGCCACGCTCATTTCTTGGGACGGCGTCGTAGTTCCTCGTTGAGAGGCGGCTTTGTCGCCCAGGGGTTAAGTGTGCCCCCCGGGGGTACCCCGCTCTAGGGCTCGAACCCACTTCGCGGCCAGCTTGGTCGGTCGCCTCCCCGAGCCGCTTCGCCGTTCCCTGCCGCGGTTGGTGGGAGGGGAGAGTCGCTACCCGCGGTTGTACCACGACTTCGCCGCTCCTCGTTTCAGGGATAGCTTCGCCGCCCAGGGACAAGGGAGTCCCCTAGAGCTACAATACTCAGACCTCAACACAGCGTGGTCATTCCTTGTTGGGGGCGCCACGCGCCACGATTAAGGGAGTCCTACCGCGGCTGCCGCTCTCATTCCTTGGAATGGCTTTGCCGTTCCTCGTTAATTAAGAGGTGGCTTCGCCGCCCAGGGGAAGAGTATGTCCCCCAGGGGTACTCCGCTCAGTCCTCGGAGAGGCATCGACTTTGCCATTCCTCTACAGGGGTTGGCTTTGCCGCCTAGAGGGCAGTGACAGTTCAGAATAGTTCAGAACTGTAAAGGGGGTGGAGGAAGCCACCAGCGGCTGTGCCGCTTGTTCCTTGGGTCGGCTTTACCGTTTCTAGTAAAGGGCGGCATCGCCGCCAAAGGGTTACTTACGCCCCCTAGCTTCGCCAGTTAGTTGAAAGGCGGCTTCGCCGCCTCGGTGGTGAGGAGGCCCCCCCGCTGCTGCTCCACTTAGAGTTGAGAGGCGGCGGATTACGGGTCTCCTCCTCCGAGGGGGGCTCCAGTGGGATGCAGGGATTTTAATGTGTGTGATTCATGAGGTCAACGATAATCCACATTGATTCTGTAGTGGTGATTGAAAAGGGTGGGGCAATGCGACGTAATTGCGGCGACCAGTACCCATAAAAGAAAACCTAATGACAAATTTCAATTTTTAGGTTTGTGTAATTGGGGAGGTTTCAAAAAAATACTGCGGGTGTCATATTTGTGTTCAACCAGGGGTCACAAATTGATCTCATTAATTCCGTGCCGATAGTCGTAGGGATCCGGAACAGTGGCGGAATTCTGAAGATAAATACCCAAATAGGTGACCTTTCAGAAAATAATATTTTGGGAAGTTTCAAGGGGTTGTGGGGGGTTTTAATAACTCATAGGGTTGGGGAACACGGGCTGAATGGTGACGAAAACTACCCGGAAAGGCGACCTTAAAAAATTTAATTTTTCTGGGAGGTTCCAGAATGTGATCGGGGGTTTTCAGGTTTTATCCCGTATGGTTTACGGTGGCCCGCCATTAGCAAATATTCCATATCTAGGGCTGTGAGGGGACGGGCAGTGCGGCGTAATATCGGTCAGAAAGTCCCAAAATGGAGATTTAATGTCACATATTACATTTTTGAGGGGTTTCAGGGGGATGCCTGGGGTTTATATGGGTGTACTGCTAGTTGTCACTAGTCGTTCACATGAATTCCGTAGGGATGAGTCGTGGGGGTAGGGATCAGCGGTGGAATTGTGACAAAAAGTACCCAAAAAGTAGACTTCCAAATGCAAAATTCAATTTTTTTGGGGGTGTATTGGGATTAATAGGTTTCCACTGCCAGTGGTCACCAATCGTGAACATCATTTCCGTGGCGATGAGTGGTAGGTGTTGGAAAAGTTGAGGAATAGTGACGATAAGTACCCGAAAAGGAGACTTATATGCATAATTTAATCTTTTGAGGGTGTTCAGCGGGTTTGAAGATGACGGTATTATATGGTCCCCATTTATTACTATCATATCTAACTGAGGTCACCCCTGTGCCATCCATATTTTGAGAGTAATATAGTAAAAAGTAAGACATTCGCGGGAAACAAATGAAAAGTGTCCACACTTTTTTTTTCTCCATATTTTTAACTTTTTCTGAGTAATCAAGGACGTTGAAAGAAACTTAACTTCTATTCGTATAACATGTTATGAGCATAAATAAATATCATTTTCGTTATCCTACACCTGATATTACGTCAAGGGAATTAGGAGTTATGAAAGTTTTCCAGTAAAGAGGTGTTCATTGGTTTCTCATTGACCTTCTTGCGCTCACGAGTCCCTGGAATGTGCCATGAGTCATTTAAATTAGAAATACATGTGACTTTAATGTTTATTGCCTGCAGACGTCTTTTCTTTTCGGTATTATGATTACTTGATAATGGTCTCATTAAGCTAAGCCACGTATCATTTGAAAGAAAAAGAATTGCACTTTCTTATTCCTGCAGTTTCATTTCGTTTTATACCTGATTTACACTGAATATAAATAAATATCCCAAAAAGGTTCAATTTGAGCGTGTTTTGCTTACTATCCCCTTGACGACCATCAATACTGTTTATGCCGTTTGAAATATCTTTCTATCACACTAAATTATAAATGGCATGTTCCAAATAATGAAAAACTTTGTTTTTCACACATAACACAATTTTAAGTTACACGTTTTATCACATGGTAAAACCATTCAGTTTGTTTGTATTGGCTAAGGATGGATTTACTATAAATACCGTACACTTCATCGCACTAATAGAGAAAAATTTCGGGCAGGTAATGTCCCATGAGTCAATTCCATAAGAAATACATGTAAATTAAATTTTTAATGCCTACAAACGTATTTGTTTTTGCATATTAAATTTAGTGATAATGGTCTCATTAAGTTAAGCCACGTATCATTTGAAAGAAAAAGAATTGTACTTTCTCATTCCAGTAGTACCATTTCGTTTTCTATCTGATTTACACTTAATATAGAAATAAACATCCAATAAATGTTCAATTTTATCGTGTTTCGCTTACTGTCCCCTTGACGACCGTCAATATTGTTTATGCCGTTTGAAATATCTTTCTATCACACTAAATTATAAATGGCATGTTCCAAGGAGATGTATTACTACCACTATCTAGCGAAACTAAAATCTGCTCTAGAAAAATTTTCCCTTACATTTGATAAAACAAATAATGCACTGTTAAAAAATCTTTGGGACTACGAACCTCCGCTGAAACCAAAACACCGCCTCCCCAAATGTACCCTCAACCCTTCCCATATCCCTATCCCCTTATTCCCTGTCCAGTATTATTATGCCATGACTCTTTTAATCTGTAAAACGTGATCAACTAATCTGCCTGCAAGATTACTAAACGAAACGCCCAGGAAGCAGCTGCAAAGCTGGGAACTGCGGAAAACAATAACGAGAAAAATACTCGGGCTTGGACCTACTACTTCCACGAATCCATATTATTCCGACAGATGTGCCAATTGAATAAACACGGGTTCAATTTCTGATTAAATTGGCAATCGCAATGTAAATAAATCTGAAGGAATCTATGGAATGCACACTTTGATCGTTAATTACTTCGACTATATTCAGGCGAGAGGTGGCAATAGGAACGCGAAAAATCCAGACATAAATTTAAACCTTAAAAATTTTAATTCAAAACCATTTTCATAACCGTAATTTGAAATATTGTGGTCCACTTTGGTTGTTCGGCATTGTTGTCTCTATCATTATCCATAAAAATTTAAATTCCAAAACATATACATCACTGCAAGAGCAGTGTTAGTTAGACCAAACCCGCAACCACTCACTGAAGATTTTTTCATAAACATTTTTCAAATAAATTTACATTCAAAACCACATTCACCACTGCTGCGCGGGATATTGTACCAGGAAAGCAAAGCAATATACATGGGTGCGACAACCAGGAGGGCTTTTTTATCTACAACATTAACAATAACAATTTTAATTCAAAATCATTTTCATCACCGTCACGCGGATTATTGTGGTCCAAATTGGTCGTTTGGACTTTCTGTTATGTAGTAATGCGTGGAATAAAACGCAGTTATTCCGGTTGGAACAACAATAGAGTGCACATAGCATTGAAATCAGTGTGTTATTTAACTACTTAATTTGAATTAAGTTATTTAAACTCCCCTCGAAAAGTTATATCGCTACTTCAAAACCGCTTTCACTTCCACTCCATGGTAAAAATCGAGCGCTTGCCTGAAAGTAGAGGTAGAGTCAACGGAGAGCTCCATACATTTCATGTGTCTTCATTGATAATCGGTTCACTCTCCGAAATTCCTGTACCCCAAACACTCGTCCCTAACTCCTACGCGTGAGTGCACGGAGGGTACCTCTCAGCACCGCTGACGCTTTCCAGATTGGCAGTTTTGCATTGTTGCTATGAAGTAAGGCGTTACATAAATAAACAGTTATTCGGGACGGGACAACAAAAGAGTGCACATTGCATTGAATTCAGTGTGTTATTTAACTCTTTTATTTTAATTGAATGATTAAAAGTCCCCTAAGATCTCTGAAGTATATATTAGGAGAATATATTGAAAACAGTACATAGTTGCATTCATATCTTTCCTTGTTCAGCATATCTTTCGATCTAATCTTTCATTTGCCGAGATTCATCATATTTATTAATCGCATGATTTATGGCAGGGGGTAGCTAGGAATTAAGGCTAGGGGGGGTTTCAGGCATAGATTATGCTGGGGGGCTTGGTGGTATTGCATACCCGCAGAGTTAGCGGGAGGTGCGTAGGCCTTCCGGCCGCCTCCGCCGGAAAAAATTAAGATAAATGGTTCGAATTGGCGATTTTTACGCCCTTCCGAGGGATAGTTTCTTATTTGTCACACTATTCTATCAGCAATATTAATCCAATTAAGTAAAATAGATTAAACTTAAACATTTCTGTGAGCTCCGGGGTGGGGGATGTTATCCCCCAAAACCACCTCGCTGCGCCTCTGATCGGTGGCACTCCTTGGCAGTGGTATACTGCACTTAATATGCATAAAATAGTATTAGGTACAGTAGTCCACATTTATTCTATAGTGATTATTGGAAAGGGTAGGGCTATGCAGCGTAATGTCGTTGACAAGTACACATAAAAGAAGACCTAATGGCAAATTTCATTTTTATTGGGGGTTTCAACGGAATACCGGGGGTTTTATAATTGTGATCAACCAGTGGTCACCAATCGTTCTCATATATTCCGTGCCGATAAGTCGTAGGGATCTGGAACAGAGGGGGGAATTCTGAAGATAAATACCGAAATAGGCGAGCTTTCAGAAAATAATCTTTTTGGGAAGTTTCACGGGGTTATCGTGGGTTCTAATAACTCAAAGGTTTGAGGAACACGGCCTGAATGGTGACGAAAACTACCCGGAAAGAAGAACTTAATAAATTTTATTTTTCTGGAAGGTCCCGGAGGTGATCGAGTGTTTTCAGGTTTTTTTTCCCCGCATGGTTTACAGTGGCCAGCTGTTAGCAAATATACCATATCTAGAGCTGTGAGGGGACGGGCAATGCGGCGTAATGTCGGCCAGAATGTCCTAAAAAGGAGAGAAAATATCACATTTTACATTTTTTAGGGGTTTCAGGGTGATGCCTGGGGTTTATATGGGTGTACTGCTAGCGGTCATCAGTCGTTCATTATGAGCATATAGAAATGCAAATATTCTTTATCCTAAACCTGATATTACGTCGCGGGGATAGGGAGTTATGAAATTTTCCAGTAAAGAAGACTTGATTGGTTTCTTATTGACCTTCTTGGGCTCATGATTTAATCTGCATGATTTAATTTTTGTTGGTGTTTCCGGGGTTCGAAGATATATGGTCACATTTATTTACTATCATATGTAAGAGAGGATGCCCATATGGCATTTATATTTTGAGAGTAATACAGTAAAAAGTAAGACATTCCCGGGAAACAAATGAGTAGTGTCCACCATTTTTATTTTTTCGCGGATTTATCGAATGAAATATTTCTGAAACGATTGCCTTTCCTAAAATCATATGCATAGTTGTATATTATTGAAGAGTTTTTACTATATAGCCAGGAATAAGTTCAGGAAATCTTGTGTTAATCCTTTTTAAATCGTAATTTTCTGTGATTTTCGGAATATTTTAATTTTTTCTGAGTAATCAACAACGTTCAAAGAAACTGTTAACTTCATTTCGTAGAACATGTTATGAGGAAATATCATTTTCGTTATCCTTTCAGACCCTAACCTAAATAAAAAAAACAGATATAAGGGAGAAATACCTGCTGTGTATCTATTAATCTTATTCATAGCCCTGATTATTATTTAAAATAATTCGAAACGTTGGCTATAACTTGGTGACATAAATAGGCTGTTATTCTGGTCGGAACGACAATAGAGTGCACATTTCATTTAAATGAGTGTGTTATTTAACTACTTTATTTGAATTAAGTTAATTAAACTCCCCGCGAAGAGTTATATCGTTGATACAAAGTCACTTTCACTCCCGCTCGATGGTAAAAATCGAACGCTTGGTCAGGAATAGTTTCACGAAATGTTGTGTTAATCCTTTGTAAATCGTAATTTTCTGAGTATCGGAATATTTTAATTTTTTCTGAGTAATCAACGACGCTGTAAGAAACTATTAACTTCATTTCGTAGAACATGTTATGAGGAAATGTCATTTTCGTTATCCTTCACCTGATATTACGTAACGGGGATCGGGAGTTATGATTAAGAAGAGTTGATTGGTTTCTTATTGAGCTTCTTGGGCTCATGAGTCCCTGGAATGTGCCATGAGTCATTTCCATAAGAAATACATGTAAATCAAATTTTTAATGCCTGCAGACGTATTTGTATTTGCACATTAAAATTAGTGGAAATGGTCACATTAAGTTAAGCCATATATCATTCGAAAGGAAAAGAATTGCACCTTCTTAATGCTGCAGATCCATTTCGTTTTATACCTGATTTACACTGAATTTAGAAATAAACATCCAAAAAAGGTTCAAGTTTAGCGTGTTTCGCTTACCTTTCCCTTGACGACCGTCAATATTGTTTATGCCGTTTGAAATATTTTCCCATCACACTAAGATATAAATAGCATGTTCCAAGGAGATGTATTACTGCCACGAATCCCTATTATTCCGACAGATGTGCCAAATGAATACATACGGGTTCAATTTCTAATTAGATTGGCAATCGCAATGACAATAAATAAGACCAAAGTATCTCTGTTCGTGGCTTAAATATGGGAAAACCGTGTTTTTTTACAACGAAACAATTTTACGTGACATCTTTTATCGCGTGAGTAAACCATCCAGTTTTGTTTCTGTTGGCTGAAGATGGCCTTAATATAAATACCGTACTAAAAGACGAAAATATGGGGTAGGTACGGTTAATATGCTAGGAGAAAATGACACTTATCGATATAATTTCATATCGACATATCTTGAAAAGGGTATGTACTTCTGCAAAATATTTTATATGTATGAATAGTAAGTTACCTTCTAGCATACCGTTAAAAGTCTTATCCCAGCAACTATAGTAAAAGGTCTGCAAAAGGAATCTCTACAGTACACAATTTTATCGAACATAACGTCAACTATAACGACTGCATTAGTTTATTGAAACTTTTATCTTGTTTTGTACCTTTCTTTATCTACCGGTAAGAGTTTAAGTCCCTTTCATAATTAAATAAAAAAATATGTAAGCGACAAATCGAATTCCAGCATTTTAGATTCGATTTTTCTTGTTGGAAAACGGGTAGAGCGGGATGTTCATCATTGCTAAATGTGACCTCTATGGTAAGGATCATGTCCTTATATTTTTATTAATCTCGCAAAAGAGGAAACTCGTATAAAACGATATCGATATATCCCCATTTACTTAACATTGAAAATATATTTCGCCATAAAGTTAAAACTATGGTTTTCCACGGAGACCAAAAGATAACAGAAATCTTATATCACCAATCACGTACTATCCTAAAAATTTCAGACATCTACATTCAATAACAAAGGAGAAAATGAGGCATATCGATATTATTTCATTTCGATATATCTTCATTATGAATCATTACTCATCAAAATATGTTACATGTACGTATAGTACGTTGCTGTCTAAGCAAATAATTAAAAAATTTATCCCCGTAACTATGTAAACAAGTCTGAAAAAGACATGTATCGAATGCACCCTTGGATCGATTATAACTTCGCTTCTAATTATTCGATCCGCTTGATTTATCTTTTGTCTGATTAGGAAGGTACACATTAATATTATATTTGAGTTTCGTATTCATACCTTGAATAACAAAATAGTTATTAGCGCAGAAAGCGTATCCAAGGAGATTGGTATCGATATAACTCTCACATGAATCGATCGAGTGGAATGGTTATCATTGAAAAAGTTGTCCTTTTTGATTATAGTATTACCCTGAAAATTTCATTCATCTAACTTGAACGGTTGCCAAGTTATTCAAGGTCGTGTGCTTGTGAGGAAACTTGTATAAAACGATTTCGATATATCCCCATTTACTTTACATTGAAAATATATTTCGGCATAAAGTTGAAACTATGGTTGCCATGGAGACCAAAATATAACAGAAATCTTATATCACCAATCACGTACTATCCTAAAAATTTCGGACATCTACGGTCAATAACAAAGGAGAAAATTAGACCTATCGAAATTATTTCATTTCGATATATCTTCCAAAGGAATCATTACTCAACAAAATATTTTACATGTACGTATAGTACGTTGCTGTCCAAGCAAATAATTAAAAATTTTATCCCCGTAACTATGTAAACAAGTCTGAAAAAGACATATATCGAATGCACCCTTGGATCGATAATAACTTCGCTTCTAATTATTCGATCCGCTTGAATTAACTTTTGACAGATTAAGCACGTCAATTTTAGTATTACATTTGAATTTCGTATTCATACCTTGAATAACAAAATAGTTATTAGCGAAGAAAGCGTAACTAAGGAGATTGGTATCGATATAACTCACACATGAATCGATCGAGAGGATTGGTTATCATGTCAAAAGTTGCCCTTTTTGATAATAGTATTACCCTGAAAATTTTATTCCTCTAACTTGAACGGTTGCCAAGTTATTCAAGATCGTGTGCTTCACAAAATAATGGCGACAATGATTTTCTCACGTGCAGGATATTTTTCGGAATTTTATTATGAATTAACCAAGAGGGTTATCGGAAAAACAGGGTAGGGCGTGAGGGTACGGAGTACCCTCTAAGGGTTTTCACGGAGATTCCAAATTTTCATATGCCGAAGTCTCAAAGCCGAAATCCGAAATTTAATATTCGTCTCCTCGACAATGGAAAATCGAAAATCGTTTATTCCTCGGAATTCTTTCGACTTGTGAATATTCCAAGATAGCCAAAAAATCAAGCAAAAAATCTAGTATCTTGCGTTTCAAGGAATTTGTCCTACGATTATTGCAAGTTGGTCAAAAAAAATTCCAAAGTTAGTCCCGTAAGAAAAGCATTGGAAATTTTTAAAAAAATGATAAAAAATAGTAAATATAAATACACCGTTATGACAACCATACCAAAAAATCAATCAAAAAATCTAGTTTACGTCCATTGAATATCATGTTCCTACGACGTTTAAAAATACTAAATAAAAGCGAAAAAGTTTTAGTCCCATAAGGCTCCCATGTTAATTCAAGTCGATATATCTCGAAAACTAATCGACTTATTCGAGTTTTCAGATTTTTCCCCTCGATGAATTTTTTTTTACTTTTACGTACAATAAGTCAAATGTCCACACTAATCACAGTTTTGGCTGTGATTTTGTATCCATGAGTAGATGAGTCAGTCACACATCCCGCTGTATATAGACGGGACTCGCTGTAGCTCGCTAGGGGGCTCCGCCCCCTTAGAACCCCCGGATCCGGCTTCGCCGTCTACTTTTTTGTGTCTAGAGAATTTTTTATTCCAATCATCTGACCGCAAATGGTGAACGAAAACGAACCCTCGGCTACGCCACGATCGTCTTCGGCGTCGCAATCTTCGTAATGGCCTCGTTATGCGTCGAAGCTCTGTGCACTAAGTCCTAAACATCCATTTTCCGTCCAGGGAAAATGGTAGCACCCGTTGTAGCCACCTTCGTAAGGACTCGTTCGCCGAAAGTACTATATATGTTTTGTGAATCTTTTATAAATCGAAATTATGTGATTTTTGGCATTGTTTAACATTTATCTCTTTAACAGGAGGGGATGAAAACAATCTGTTGCCAGAAATCAGTTGATGATATTGACAGTATATATAGTAATCATTTTCATTATTCAACCCACGAAACTACGTCAAGGGCAATGAAGCGTATTATATTTTTCCATAAAATGTATTCACAGACGGATTTTCTGCTGGCTTCGCAGAAACACCCATTGGAAGCTCCGTTCCCAAAATTACCGGGTTCGGGAATTGGGGGAGGGGAGGAAAACGAACCCTATTCTACGCTACGGTCTGCTTCGCCGGCATATTCTTCGGAACGGCTTTGTCGTTCCTCGAAGCTTTGTGCACAAAGTCCTCGGGGCCGTCTTCGCCGACTAGTGAGGAAGGATAGCGCACACCGCACTCACCTTCTCCAGCACATTCCTCGGAACGGTTTGATGTTCCTCGTAGCTAAGTCCATACAGTTCTAGGTGTCGGCTTCAGCAGCCAATGGGAAAGATAGCACCCGCCACGTTCGTCGTCGCCAGTGAACTCCACGTAACGGCTTCGCCGTTCCTAGAAGCTCCGCTCTTAAATTTCCAGTGACCAGAGGGGATGGGAGGACCCCGCGGCCAAGTTCACTTTTTTCCGAAATGGAATGCATAATTTTTTGTAAATGCAAACTTCATAAGAAATCGGTCGTAAGGTCAGCTTCCATCTTTAACTTAGAATCCCCTGATTCGGCTTCGCTGTCTTAGAATGTGGTTGTCCAAAGAATTTCTATTAGAAAATTCTGACCAAAAAGTGATATGGGCCGGCTTTGCTGGCCAGGGGGTAGAGAAGCGGACCCTTGGCTGCTCCACCACCAGCATCGTCGGCAAAGTCTTCGGAACGTCATCGCCCATCCTCCTACCGCTGTCCACAAAGCCCTCCGGGGCAAAAGGGCTCGAACCCCTAGAAGCCCCTTTGCGGCCACCTTGGTTCGCCGCCCCACTCGACCGCTTCGCCGTTCCCTGCCGCGGACGGTCGGAGGGAAGAGTCACTAACCACGGCTACGCCCATCCTCGTTTCAGAGATAGCATCGCCGCCCATGGGCAAGGGAATCCCCCGAAGCTGCGCTGCTCAGACCTCTGGACGGCGTCGCCGTTCCTCGTAGGCTGCACCACGCCGCCCGGAGATAAAGGAGTCTTACCGCGGGTGCCACGCTCATTTCTTGGGACGGCGTCGTAGTTCCTCGTTGAGAGGCGGCTTTGTCGCCCAGGGGTTAAGTGTGCCCCCCGGGGGTACCCCGCTCTAGGGCTCGAACCCACTTCGCGGCCAGCTTGGTCGGTCGCCTCCCCGAGCCGCTTCGCCGTTCCCTGCCGCGGTTGGTGGGAGGGGAGAGTCGCTACCCGCGGTTGTACCACGACTTCGCCGCTCCTCGTTTCAGGGATAGCTTCGCCGCCCAGGGACAAGGGAGTCCCCTAGAGCTACAATACTCAGACCTCAACACAGCGTGGTCATTCCTTGTTGGGGGCGCCACGCGCCACGATTAAGGGAGTCCTACCGCGGCTGCCGCTCTCATTCCTTGGAATGGCTTTGCCGTTCCTCGTTAATTAAGAGGTGGCTTCGCCGCCCAGGGGAAGAGTATGTCCCCCAGGGGTACTCCGCTCAGTCCTCGGAGAGGCATCGACTTTGCCATTCCTCTACAGGGGTTGGCTTTGCCGCCTAGAGGGCAGTGACAGTTCAGAATAGTTCAGAACTGTAAAGGGGGTGGAGGAAGCCACCAGCGGCTGTGCCGCTTGTTCCTTGGGTCGGCTTTACCGTTTCTAGTAAAGGGCGGCATCGCCGCCAAAGGGTTACTTACGCCCCCTAGCTTCGCCAGTTAGTTGAAAGGCGGCTTCGCCGCCTCGGTGGTGAGGAGGCCCCCCCGCTGCTGCTCCACTTAGAGTTGAGAGGCGGCGGATTACGGGTCTCCTCCTCCGAGGGGGGCTCCAGTGGGATGCAGGGATTTTAATGTGTGTGATTCATGAGGTCAACGATAATCCACATTGATTCTGTAGTGGTGATTGAAAAGGGTGGGGCAATGCGACGTAATTGCGGCGACCAGTACCCATAAAAGAAAACCTAATGACAAATTTCAATTTTTAGGTTTGTGTAATTGGGGAGGTTTCAAAAAAATACTGCGGGTGTCATATTTGTGTTCAACCAGGGGTCACAAATTGATCTCATTAATTCCGTGCCGATAGTCGTAGGGATCCGGAACAGTGGCGGAATTCTGAAGATAAATACCCAAATAGGTGACCTTTCAGAAAATAATATTTTGGGAAGTTTCAAGGGGTTGTGGGGGGTTTTAATAACTCATAGGGTTGGGGAACACGGGCTGAATGGTGACGAAAACTACCCGGAAAGGCGACCTTAAAAAATTTAATTTTTCTGGGAGGTTCCAGAATGTGATCGGGGGTTTTCAGGTTTTATCCCGTATGGTTTACGGTGGCCCGCCATTAGCAAATATTCCATATCTAGGGCTGTGAGGGGACGGGCAGTGCGGCGTAATATCGGTCAGAAAGTCCCAAAATGGAGATTTAATGTCACATATTACATTTTTGAGGGGTTTCAGGGGGATGCCTGGGGTTTATATGGGTGTACTGCTAGTTGTCACTAGTCGTTCACATGAATTCCGTAGGGATGAGTCGTGGGGGTAGGGATCAGCGGTGGAATTGTGACAAAAAGTACCCAAAAAGTAGACTTCCAAATGCAAAATTCAATTTTTTTGGGGGTGTATTGGGATTAATAGGTTTCCACTGCCAGTGGTCACCAATCGTGAACATCATTTCCGTGGCGATGAGTGGTAGGTGTTGGAAAAGTTGAGGAATAGTGACGATAAGTACCCGAAAAGGAGACTTATATGCATAATTTAATCTTTTGAGGGTGTTTCAGCGGGTTTGAAGATGACGGTATTATATGGTCCCATTTATTTACTATCATATCTAACTGAGGTCACCCCTGTGCCATCCATATTTTGAGAGTAATATAGTAAAAAGTAAGACATTCGCGGGAAACAAATGAAAAGTGTCCACACTTTTTTTTCTCCATATTTTAACTTTTTCTGAGTAATCAAGGACGTTGAAAGAAACTTAACTTCTATTCGTATAACATGTTATGAGCATAAATAAATATCATTTTCGTTATCCTACACCTGATATTACGTCAAGGGAATTAGGAGTTATGAAAGTTTTCCAGTAAAGAGGTGTTCATTGGTTTCTCATTGACCTTCTTGCGCTCACGAGTCCCTGGAATGTGCCATGAGTCATTTAAATTAGAAATACATGTGACTTTAATGTTTATTGCCTGCAGACGTCTTTTCTTTTCGGTATTATGATTACTGATAATGGTCTCATTAAGCTAAGCCACGTATCATTTGAAAGAAAAAGAATTGCACTTTCTTATTCCTGCAGTTTCATTTCGTTTTATACCTGATTTACACTGAATATAAATAAATATCCCAAAAAGGTTCAATTTGAGCGTGTTTTGCTTACTATCCCCTTGACGACCATCAATACTGTTTATGCCGTTTGAAATATCTTTCTATCACACTAAATTATAAATGGCATGTTCCAAATAATGAAAAACTTTGTTTTTCACACATACACAATTTTAAGTTACACGTTTTATCACATGGTAAACCATTCAGTTTGTTTGTATTGGCTAAGGATGGATTTACTATAAATACCGTACACTTCATCGCACTAATAGAGAAAAATTTCGGGCAGGTAATGTCCCATGAGTCAATTCCATAAGAAATACATGTAAATTAAATTTTTAATGCCTACAAACGTATTTGTTTTTGCATATTAAATTTAGTGATAATGGTCTCATTAAGTTAAGCCACGTATCATTTGAAAGAAAAAGAATTGTACTTTCTCATTCCAGTAGTACCATTTCGTTTTCTATCTGATTTACACTTAATTTAGAAATAAACATCCAATAAATGTTCAATTTTATCGTGTTTCGCTTACTGTCCCCTTGACGACCGTCAATATTGTTTATGCCGTTTGAAATATCTTTCTATCACACTAAATTATAAATGGCATGTTCCAAGGAGATGTATTACTACCACTATCTAGCGAAACTAAAATCTGCTCTAGAAAAATTTTCCCTTACATTTGATAAAACAAATAATGCACTGTTAAAAAATCTTTGGGACTACGAACCTCCGCTGAAACCAAAACACCGCCTCCCCAAATGTACCCTCAACCCTTCCCATATCCCTATCCCCTTATTCCCTGTCCAGTATTATTATGCCATGACTCTTTTAATCTGTAAAACGTGATCAACTAATCTGCCTGCAAGATTACTAAACGAAACGCCCAGGAAGCAGCTGCAAAGCTGGGAACTGCGGAAAACAATAACGAGAAAAATACTCGGGCTTGGACCTACTACTTCCACGAATCCATATTATTCCGACAGATGTGCCAATTGAATAAACACGGGTTCAATTTCTGATTAAATTGGCAATCGCAATGTAAATAAATCTGAAGGAATCTATGGAATGCACACTTTGATCGTTAATTACTTCGACTATATTCAGGCGAGAGGTGGCAATAGGAACGCGAAAAATCCAGACATAAATTTAAACCTTAAAAATTTTAATTCAAAACCATTTTCATAACCGTAATTTGAAATATTGTGGTCCACTTTGGTTGTTCGGCATTGTTGTCTCTATCATTATCCATAAAAATTTAAATTCCAAAACATATACATCACTGCAAGAGCAGTGTTAGTTAGACCAAACCCGCAACCACTCACTGAAGATTTTTTCATAAACATTTTTCAAATAAATTTACATTCAAAACCACATTCACCACTGCTGCGCGGGATATTGTACCAGGAAAGCAAAGCAATATACATGGGTGCGACAACCAGGAGGGCTTTTTTATCTACAACATTAACAATAACAATTTTAATTCAAAATCATTTTCATCACCGTCACGCGGATTATTGTGGTCCAAATTGGTCGTTTGGACTTTCTGTTATGTAGTAATGCGTGGAATAAAACGCAGTTATTCCGGTTGGAACAACAATAGAGTGCACATAGCATTGAAATCAGTGTGTTATTTAACTACTTAATTTGAATTAAGTTATTTAAACTCCCCTCGAAAAGTTATATCGCTACTTCAAAACCGCTTTCACTTCCACTCCATGGTAAAAATCGAGCGCTTGCCTGAAAGTAGAGGTAGAGTCAACGGAGAGCTCCATACATTTCATGTGTCTTCATTGATAATCGGTTCACTCTCCGAAATTCCTGTACCCCAAACACTCGTCCCTAACTCCTACGCGTGAGTGCACGGAGGGTACCTCTCAGCACCGCTGACGCTTTCCAGATTGGCAGTTTTGCATTGTTGCTATGAAGTAAGGCGTTACATAAATAAACAGTTATTCGGGACGGGACAACAAAAGAGTGCACATTGCATTGAATTCAGTGTGTTATTTAACTCTTTTATTTTAATTGAATGATTAAAAGTCCCCTAAGATCTCTGAAGTATATATTAGGAGAATATATTGAAAACAGTACATAGTTGCATTCATATCTTTCCTTGTTCAGCATATCTTTCGATCTAATCTTTCATTTGCCGAGATTCATCATATTTATTAATCGCATGATTTATGGCAGGGGGTAGCTAGGAATTAAGGCTAGGGGGGGTTTCAGGCATAGATTATGCTGGGGGGCTTGGTGGTATTGCATACCCGCAGAGTTAGCGGGAGGTGCGTAGGCCTTCCGGCCGCCTCCGCCGGAAAAAATTAAGATAAATGGTTCGAATTGGCGATTTTTACGCCCTTCCGAGGGATAGTTTCTTATTTGTCACACTATTCTATCAGCAATATTAATCCAATTAAGTAAAATAGATTAAACTTAAACATTTCTGTGAGCTCCGGGGTGGGGGATGTTATCCCCCAAAACCACCTCGCTGCGCCTCTGATCGGTGGCACTCCTTGGCAGTGGTATACTGCACTTAATATGCATAAAATAGTATTAGGTACAGTAGTCCACATTTATTCTATAGTGATTATTGGAAAGGGTAGGGCTATGCAGCGTAATGTCGTTGACAAGTACACATAAAAGAAGACCTAATGGCAAATTTCATTTTTATTGGGGGTTTCAACGGAATACCGGGGGTTTTATAATTGTGATCAACCAGTGGTCACCAATCGTTCTCATATATTCCGTGCCGATAAGTCGTAGGGATCTGGAACAGAGGGGGGAATTCTGAAGATAAATACCGAAATAGGCGAGCTTTCAGAAAATAATCTTTTTGGGAAGTTTCACGGGGTTATCGTGGGTTCTAATAACTCAAAGGTTTGAGGAACACGGCCTGAATGGTGACGAAAACTACCCGGAAAGAAGAACTTAATAAATTTTATTTTTCTGGAAGGTCCCGGAGGTGATCGAGTGTTTTCAGGTTTTTTTTCCCCGCATGGTTTACAGTGGCCAGCTGTTAGCAAATATACCATATCTAGAGCTGTGAGGGGACGGGCAATGCGGCGTAATGTCGGCCAGAATGTCCTAAAAAGGAGAGAAAATATCACATTTTACATTTTTTAGGGGTTTCAGGGTGATGCCTGGGGTTTATATGGGTGTACTGCTAGCGGTCATCAGTCGTTCATTATGAGCATATAGAAATGCAAATATTCTTTATCCTAAACCTGATATTACGTCGCGGGGATAGGGAGTTATGAAATTTTCCAGTAAAGAAGACTTGATTGGTTTCTTATTGACCTTCTTGGGCTCATGATTTAATCTGCATGATTTAATTTTTGTTGGTGTTTCCGGGGTTCGAAGATATATGGTCACATTTATTTACTATCATATGTAAGAGAGGATGCCCATATGGCATTTATATTTTGAGAGTAATACAGTAAAAAGTAAGACATTCCCGGGAAACAAATGAGTAGTGTCCACCATTTTTATTTTTTCGCGGATTTATCGAATGAAATATTTCTGAAACGATTGCCTTTCCTAAAATCATATGCATAGTTGTATATTATTGAAGAGTTTTTACTATATAGCCAGGAATAAGTTCAGGAAATCTTGTGTTAATCCTTTTTAAATCGTAATTTTCTGTGATTTTCGGAATATTTTAATTTTTTCTGAGTAATCAACAACGTTCAAAGAAACTGTTAACTTCATTTCGTAGAACATGTTATGAGGAAATATCATTTTCGTTATCCTTTCAGACCCTAACCTAAATAAAAAAAACAGATATAAGGGAGAAATACCTGCTGTGTATCTATTAATCTTATTCATAGCCCTGATTATTATTTAAAATAATTCGAAACGTTGGCTATAACTTGGTGACATAAATAGGCTGTTATTCTGGTCGGAACGACAATAGAGTGCACATTTCATTTAAATGAGTGTGTTATTTAACTACTTTATTTGAATTAAGTTAATTAAACTCCCCGCGAAGAGTTATATCGTTGATACAAAGTCACTTTCACTCCCGCTCGATGGTAAAAATCGAACGCTTGGTCAGGAATAGTTTCACGAAATGTTGTGTTAATCCTTTGTAAATCGTAATTTTCTGAGTATCGGAATATTTTAATTTTTTCTGAGTAATCAACGACGCTGTAAGAAACTATTAACTTCATTTCGTAGAACATGTTATGAGGAAATGTCATTTTCGTTATCCTTCACCTGATATTACGTAACGGGGATCGGGAGTTATGATTAAGAAGAGTTGATTGGTTTCTTATTGAGCTTCTTGGGCTCATGAGTCCCTGGAATGTGCCATGAGTCATTTCCATAAGAAATACATGTAAATCAAATTTTTAATGCCTGCAGACGTATTTGTATTTGCACATTAAAATTAGTGGAAATGGTCACATTAAGTTAAGCCATATATCATTCGAAAGGAAAAGAATTGCACCTTCTTAATGCTGCAGATCCATTTCGTTTTATACCTGATTTACACTGAATTTAGAAATAAACATCCAAAAAAGGTTCAAGTTTAGCGTGTTTCGCTTACCTTTCCCTTGACGACCGTCAATATTGTTTATGCCGTTTGAAATATTTTCCCATCACACTAAGATATAAATAGCATGTTCCAAGGAGATGTATTACTGCCACGAATCCCTATTATTCCGACAGATGTGCCAAATGAATACATACGGGTTCAATTTCTAATTAGATTGGCAATCGCAATGACAATAAATAAGACCAAAGTATCTCTGTTCGTGGCTTAAATATGGGAAAACCGTGTTTTTTTACAACGAAACAATTTTACGTGACATCTTTTATCGCGTGAGTAAACCATCCAGTTTTGTTTCTGTTGGCTGAAGATGGCCTTAATATAAATACCGTACTAAAAGACGAAAATATGGGGTAGGTACGGTTAATATGCTAGGAGAAAATGACACTTATCGATATAATTTCATATCGACATATCTTGAAAAGGGTATGTACTTCTGCAAAATATTTTATATGTATGAATAGTAAGTTACCTTCTAGCATACCGTTAAAAGTCTTATCCCAGCAACTATAGTAAAAGGTCTGCAAAAGGAATCTCTACAGTACACAATTTTATCGAACATAACGTCAACTATAACGACTGCATTAGTTTATTGAAACTTTTATCTTGTTTTGTACCTTTCTTTATCTACCGGTAAGAGTTTAAGTCCCTTTCATAATTAAATAAAAAAATATGTAAGCGACAAATCGAATTCCAGCATTTTAGATTCGATTTTTCTTGTTGGAAAACGGGTAGAGCGGGATGTTCATCATTGCTAAATGTGACCTCTATGGTAAGGATCATGTCCTTATATTTTTATTAATCTCGCAAAAGAGGAAACTCGTATAAAACGATATCGATATATCCCCATTTACTTAACATTGAAAATATATTTCGCCATAAAGTTAAAACTATGGTTTTCCACGGAGACCAAAAGATAACAGAAATCTTATATCACCAATCACGTACTATCCTAAAAATTTCAGACATCTACATTCAATAACAAAGGAGAAAATGAGGCATATCGATATTATTTCATTTCGATATATCTTCATTATGAATCATTACTCATCAAAATATGTTACATGTACGTATAGTACGTTGCTGTCTAAGCAAATAATTAAAAAATTTATCCCCGTAACTATGTAAACAAGTCTGAAAAAGACATGTATCGAATGCACCCTTGGATCGATTATAACTTCGCTTCTAATTATTCGATCCGCTTGATTTATCTTTTGTCTGATTAGGAAGGTACACATTAATATTATATTTGAGTTTCGTATTCATACCTTGAATAACAAAATAGTTATTAGCGCAGAAAGCGTATCCAAGGAGATTGGTATCGATATAACTCTCACATGAATCGATCGAGTGGAATGGTTATCATTGAAAAAGTTGTCCTTTTTGATTATAGTATTACCCTGAAAATTTCATTCATCTAACTTGAACGGTTGCCAAGTTATTCAAGGTCGTGTGCTTGTGAGGAAACTTGTATAAAACGATTTCGATATATCCCCATTTACTTTACATTGAAAATATATTTCGGCATAAAGTTGAAACTATGGTTGCCATGGAGACCAAAATATAACAGAAATCTTATATCACCAATCACGTACTATCCTAAAAATTTCGGACATCTACGGTCAATAACAAAGGAGAAAATTAGACCTATCGAAATTATTTCATTTCGATATATCTTCCAAAGGAATCATTACTCAACAAAATATTTTACATGTACGTATAGTACGTTGCTGTCCAAGCAAATAATTAAAAATTTTATCCCCGTAACTATGTAAACAAGTCTGAAAAAGACATATATCGAATGCACCCTTGGATCGATAATAACTTCGCTTCTAATTATTCGATCCGCTTGAATTAACTTTTGACAGATTAAGCACGTCAATTTTAGTATTACATTTGAATTTCGTATTCATACCTTGAATAACAAAATAGTTATTAGCGAAGAAAGCGTAACTAAGGAGATTGGTATCGATATAACTCACACATGAATCGATCGAGAGGATTGGTTATCATGTCAAAAGTTGCCCTTTTTGATAATAGTATTACCCTGAAAATTTTATTCCTCTAACTTGAACGGTTGCCAAGTTATTCAAGATCGTGTGCTTCACAAAATAATGGCGACAATGATTTTCTCACGTGCAGGATATTTTTCGGAATTTTATTATGAATTAACCAAGAGGGTTATCGGAAAAACAGGGTAGGGCGTGAGGGTACGGAGTACCCTCTAAGGGTTTTCACGGAGATTCCAAATTTTCATATGCCGAAGTCTCAAAGCCGAAATCCGAAATTTAATATTCGTCTCCTCGACAATGGAAAATCGAAAATCGTTTATTCCTCGGAATTCTTTCGACTTGTGAATATTCCAAGATAGCCAAAAAATCAAGCAAAAAATCTAGTATCTTGCGTTTCAAGGAATTTGTCCTACGATTATTGCAAGTTGGTCAAAAAAAATTCCAAAGTTAGTCCCGTAAGAAAAGCATTGGAAATTTTTAAAAAAATGATAAAAAATAGTAAATATAAATACACCGTTATGACAACCATACCAAAAAATCAATCAAAAAATCTAGTTTACGTCCATTGAATATCATGTTCCTACGACGTTTAAAAATACTAAATAAAAGCGAAAAAGTTTTAGTCCCATAAGGCTCCCATGTTAATTCAAGTCGATATATCTCGAAAACTAATCGACTTATTCGAGTTTTCAGATTTTTCCCCTCGATGAATTTTTTTTTACTTTTACGTACAATAAGTCAAATGTCCACACTAATCACAGTTTTGGCTGTGATTTTGTATCCATGAGTAGATGAGTCAGTCACACATCCCGCTGTATATAGACGGGATACTCATGATTAAACAATATTGGAGCATGCATTATCTCACTACAGTGTATGCTACTGTATCTTAGAGTAGGAAACACATAAGCAATCATGTGAATGTACTTTCACACGTAATGCTAATTTCGTGCTATCTGAACTATTCGAGCAAAGGGAATTTTCATTAAAAAAACTGCATGATCCATGGTACAAGATGACATCCTACATTCCTTTTAATCTGTGCCCAAAGACTAGAAACATTTCATATCCAGATGTATTGACACCACAGGAATGTACATTACCAAATGTCAAAGGGAACTGTCATCAAATCATTTGAATTGAGAAATTTCTCAGGAACTTCACCCTTTCAATATTTCATTTAGTCATTCTATATCATTGGAAATTTAGGTAAAAATAGTAAAATTAAATTAACAATCTTACCAATTGATCTGAAAGTGATCCTTCTCTTTTTAATTGGCTGACCACATTCTAAGATACCGTAGTGTTTTTCACAAAGTCTAAATATTTTTTTTTAAAGTTGGCCACTTCCTCCCTCAAGAAGTAGTGTGACCTCCGAGAGCTTTTTGTGCAGGGGAATTAAGCACACACAATATATGTGTCCTAGTGGCACACAGCAAACATCATATCTCTCTGGCCACGAGAATGAAGGTGAGGGCTATTTAGGTGTCATGAATTTAACTGAAATATCACCTTCTTCATGGTTGAGAGCTTCCACTAGTCCAATGTACCACACTGCTTGCTGTAAATACAAGCTGCATATCAACCTACAGCCAAATTATCAGGGAAATCCAGTGTTTCAGAACAAAAATCAAATATAATAATATACTCGTCATCTAGGCCGTGGAACTTTGCAGAGGCTTTACTATCCATTAAAGGCACAAAATGATGGAAGTTTCTTGTGCCTGGAATTGTTTTTGCCTTGGTGGATCTTTACTACGTGACCAAGACACATCACTAGACTTAATGTAATCAATGTTGACGTTTTTCATATTATCTATACAAAATTCATACAACCCGCTGCTGTTTGTTATTTGCTGTGCCATTTGTTTATTGATACCACCTATACCATAACAAGAGGACTTTCCATGGCTTGTGGAAAAAAAGACTATGTTGCATTCATACCATAGTCATTATAACGATGGCACATCTATAAAAGATTGGCAGTTTTTATATTGCCTAGCACATACATCTGTGAAGTACTGAACCTCTTGGAGGCAAAGTTCTTTTTAATAATTCTATTAGGTGACGTTGCACTTCCATAACAAAGGCCACATCATGGTTAAGGTCATCAGATATGAAACAATGAGATGAGGCGGTGAGAGTACCATCTTTCTTCAGGTAAATCAAGCAAGGGTGTATGGTGCATGATAGATTTATCCATTGATAACTTTGAACTTCATCCTGAATTAAAAATGAAAAGTTCTCACTTAAATCCACTACAATAACTGCCTTTTCATTACTGAGGGTTTCTTTGCTTATTTTGAAAAACAAGGATTGTACTTTAGCAACGTAATAATATGGTATCAGTCTATTCATTTTGAGGCATAGAATGTCCAAGAGTTCATCAATGGATGCTGTAAACAATGGAAGTTCTGTTCTATCGGTGGAAACCCACTGCCTATATTTCACTGTATCAGAAGGGTCATATTTAAAAAAATTAGAAATGATGATATCCTTTAGCCTGGAAGGATCTAGACAGTGATAACATTTTCTGAGCATGCAATCTGCATTGTGTTTGCCACAGATGATGATATCCATCAACTCCTTACATATATGTTTCCTTCAATTGCAAGGCACTAATTAGCTGTTTCATATTTTGATGTATGACACAAACAAAGTGAATGAGTCCCAGAAGCACCAGCCATCACAAAGTACTTTTGCTGAAGTTAACAAAATTTGGAGAACTCGATTTTTTCTTGTGGCTATTGCACTTTGAAGAGCACATAAAGTTCCTTGAGGTTATATAAAATCAACCTCTTACGCATATACCCATTCTTAGCCATACTGACTTTATCTTTGGCTCCAGGAATCTGTCTAGAATTCTTGTCAAGCTCGTAAAAAATTTTCTCCAGCTCTACTATGGAGTTTGGAAGTGGTTTCCCAGCCCATGGTGATGGCATAGCAGGTATTCCCTTATAATCAATTAACTTTTTTACTTGTCTCTTAGTGTAGCCTGAAACATGAAACTCACTCACAATCCTTTTCCTAGACCAAGATAAAGGGGCCAGGGTCAACATTTGAATTTTACCCTGCCAGCTAACTGTTGGCAATTTATTCTTTAATTTAGTCAGAAGGCCATCCAGGTTGGCTGCCTTTTGCTTGACGAGTTGACTGTCACTCTCATCTTCATCACTACTTAGATTTTCCAGGATGGATTCACTAATTTCAATGCACCAGACACTTTATAAAATAGGTAATGCTTAGCCTGTGTAATCTATCCTTTTCCATATGAGTGTATACTGTGAGAAGACAAAGAAAGTAATTTCAAAGGAGAGCAGTCTAAAGCCTCCAAGCTGCAGTTTTCTTCATCTTATTTTCTATGACTTTCTACCCAGACTTAACTGATGAAAGTTCTTTATCGCTTTCGTCAATGCCATGGGAAACAATTTCACTTATACAAATATTGGAAATCCTCATGTCACACATACAGCAAATTTTCTCCAGGCTTCACCATGATGCCTGCTACTCTCACAGACTCTCTAGAGGTATGGTTCTCAGAGCTCTAGAGGTATGGTCCTCAGAAATTTCCTCGCAGGACCTTTTTGTATGGCAAAGGGGTACAGCATTTAAGCTGAAAACACTCGTATTTCTTTAAGAAGCAATGAAGATGATGAGAGCACACAGTCAACAATGATGAAATAGGAATATTGCACAGTAGGGCAATTAAATCTCTGTCCACTTCTGGAAGTTCTTTGATATAAAAAGTTTGGGCTGTGCTTGTGTAGCTCTTTTTGTGAAATTCAGAACTGAGTTCTTTGCCAACACTGCACAATGCTATCTCTGACATGGCAAGACAGACCTCAATTCGAATGAGATGTTAAAATGTAAGCCTGGCTATCAGTCACACAAGCATGAGTTACTTAGTCTGAAATCAACCAGGATATCAGTATGGCAGTACCATATGACTGAGAAATTAATTAACTTCACTTAGACTGAAATTGGAGAAAACTTTCTAATGGCTCTCTTCTGCCTTCAAATTTTATACCATACTATTCAGTTACCCATTACCCGTGGAAGAGATAGCTTAGTAGGAATAATCCTGAAGGCAAGAAATTAGCAGTACGTTGGGAAGTATATTCACATGATCTCTTATGTGTTTCCTATTCTAAGAGCCGGGAGCATATGCTATAGTGAGATAATGCATGCTCCAATATTGTTTAATCATGAGTATAAGCTTATATATCCTCTAAATTGTGTAATATCTATGTGACTCAAAAAAGAGCCATTTTTTTTCCCGTGACCATAAATGAGTATTTTTATTACTAAAAGGAACGTCGGACTCATGATTTTTTTCATCAAGATCTTTGCTCATACATTAATGATTACTTTAAACTGAACCATGAGTCTGTATTCGCATGGGCGTTCCCTGGGGATGCTGACAGTGAAAAATGGTACAAGCTAGATTTTTTTAAACTTTATTATTTTGCAGCTGAATTACTTCATGCAGTGAATATTTGATGATAACCGTGAGAATATTAAGTACTCTTAGCTTTAGAAAAAAATCATGCCTTTTCATCTCACAGGAATGGAGTTATGGATGAAAAAAAAAAATCACAATGTGTTGCACGTTGCGGCACTTAAGGGGTCACGCCCAAATTTCAATTGCTCATGTTTCATTAACAATTGACAATTGACGGCCAAAATTGTACAAAATTTCTAATTTTACCAGAATGTATGACCATGGCATGTTTCATGAAAATCCGAGTCGGTGGGTGTCATTTGGTCAAAATATTGGTTGATTAGACATGGAATGACCCATTCATTAATATGATTATCACCAACCATAGATAATGGCTAATAAAGTGAGCTCGAAAATTATAACAGCTATCACGGCTTATGCATGATAAATATTTACTTTGCCAATTACAGGCAGGGGATGCTTGGTTTACGTTTTAGCAGATAGGGAACGAACAGACAACAGTAAACAGGCACTCAACAGACAGGGGCTGGTTGATCATCCATTTTACACTAAAGGGAGCATACAGAGTGGTGAACAGGTTCTCTACAGGAAGAAAAAGATGACCTATTGGACAAAAGAAGACAAACGTGGACATGGTGCTGCCACCTACCTATGGAAGATAGCAAATGCAATCAACAATGCCGATATCTCTGAAACCATTATCTGTACATCTTTATGTGCACTGTACTGCGGCTGTTGATTTAGAGAAATAATTTATTTTTTTGAGAGTTATTTAACTTGCACTAAATCCCTGCAACATATAATTAAGTCATCCGTGCATACAAGTAACAGAGAAAGAATTGATGTGATAATAGTTTTTCAGTGTGTTCCTTTAATAATTTATTGTATGTCTTCAGTTTCTGAGCAATTACTAATGTTTGTATTTAAAATGTATTATGGGTATGCGAGTTCCGTCGCCGATAAGAACCTCCAAACATTTGTCAGAGGACTGTGCTTCTTCTAGGTTTGTTTGTGTGAAGTGAAATTATTGTTTTCATGTAAAATCATTAATGGCGTGTTTCTCTCTTGAGTAATACATATAATATTGGCATAGTGAATGCCCCAAATTGTATTCATTTAGGGAAGTCTTTCTTTGATGAAGATATGTGAAATATTTTTTGGTGTAGTGGTTATTCTATTAATGATGACAAAGTTTGCTTTTCAATAACTATTCAGGATTTTTATAACTCATGGAAGATGTGTCACACAGCACAACCTAGCACAATTAAAGTATTTTTAGCAATCCTTTAAATGAATTTTAACCTTGAATTCTATTTTTACATAAATTATCTCTGGTCTATAACCAAATTAGCAACAGCGAATAGGTAAGGAACAAAGTTTGCGACTAGGGAGAGAACAGGCAAGTCACCATCTCATGGGTATGAAACAGACAAGCTGTTCCAATTAGCATTCTACCAATAGTCGCCTGCCCATTGTCACTCGGACAGTAAACAGAGATGTAACAGCCACATAAACAGGCACTGAAATGACAGTGCACAGTCCACTGGCTGGTTGGCTGTGAATCAACAAGTAAGGAACAGAGATTGCCGTATCCCACAACAGGGAAAGAACAGACAAGTTACACTCCTCTCACAGACTTGAAACAGACAAGGCATTCCAATTTACAACCTACCAACAGTCACCTGACTGTTTTCACTCGGACAAGACACAGGGAGCCAACAGCCTACTAAACAGACGACAAACAGGCGTTATTGTTAAAGAGAGCAACAGGGTTATTTTACAAATGTAATGAATTGCATTGCTTTTCAATTACTCATTACAAGAGACGATAGGTATTTATGGTTGATTCGTTAAGTTTGGATACAAAATAAAGTTATATTATACTTGCAGTTCTATTCCACGAATGTTCTGATTTATTGGATATTGCTAAATTATTAGTACAATAGGGCATTGCAATATTTCCACCGAGTTTTGACATTATGCGTTCCGTTATTACGAGTACCATTATCAAATAAACAACAACGAAACGTATAGTGTCAAAATAGAACTCAGTGAAAATATAGCAATGTCCAATTTTACTAACATTAAGAACTTCCACCACATCGTGTCTCAAACAGAAATATTATTCTTTAGTCCTTGTACACTTTTGCATTTCTCTCATCTCTTCGTGTAATAATACACTTTGAAAATGATAAATACAGTTCAATAACGTCCGCAGTTCAAACGTTTCTATTAATGAACTTAAAGACCTAAAATTTAAATCCTAACAGGTGGTCAAAAGCAAAAGGACTATATCCTAAACATATTTCACATCTATTGTCATTTTCCTGCTTGCGTGAATGATTTAACATTACTTGATAGTTTCACCAGGCTTCCCACGGAAAACTAAAATAAAAGCACTCACCCTGAAGCAATTTCTGGGCAAAAATTTTCTCAGTTTCGCGTCCGATTTATGACAAATATCTCTAAAATCAGAGAATCCCATGAGTTTTCCCCAGCATAATGGACATAAAGTGGCGGGCAGGCCGTCTCCCACAGCAACCTGAGAAAGCAATGAAAACCTATGCGTCAAGAGATTTCAGACTCATCGTGGAATATATGTTCATAGAACAGAATAAAACATGAACTAAGGAAATCACTTACATTTAAATCGACTAAATCATACAAGGCATCCGCTACAGTTATCTGTCTTGCTATAGTTGAAGTGAATATGTTGTAATAATAATTATTTTTCTTCATGCAAAGTCTGCACAGGGTACCCTCGTGAATCCTTCCTGAAGACTCCGAGGAGTTCTCAATGGTCGCACTCATGTTTTCAATGAAATAATTCATTCAATCTTAAAACCACTTCACTCATCAAAGAAATCATCCACACAGCACAGGTAAAGATTGCCAAATTCCTCATTCACTACGATCGTTTCCAAGACGCACGTCAATACGAAAAATTGAGACTGATCAAGGACAAGGGCATATAAAGCCACATTTGAATACGACCTCAAACAGAAATCACTTCGCAACAGAATGGAAAGTAAATGTTCTGCACGAATTTCATGCCCATTGACACCCGAGTTTATATCAGACCAGGTAAGCAAGATTTAGTTTAGATCTCGTACTTTATCTGCGTATCTTACCACTAGAGGACTACGTATACAACGGGCTTTCTATCGAAAAATGCGATATTCCAGCATTTTTAATGGCAAATGGGCATTTATTTTATATTCATTTAGTGAGCGTTAACATGGTTTTTTAAACACATATTTATAATTTACACAATAAGGAAATTTTGGAATCCTTTTTCTGATTTCAAGACGTTATAATGTGACCGGGTGCAAGCCGAAGTTGGGCTTCAATTCCGTTTATTGCCGGAAGATTGAATAATCAAATGAAATTGTAGAATACGATCAATCAATAAAGTGCAATCAATTTCAAATGCAGTGTCCATTTATTTTATTTAATCAAATGGAAAGAAGTTAGTCTTCAAACGCGGATATTAGGCCTGTTGTTCAGGTGTGCTTTCTGCGGTAAAAATGGAAACTAGAAATACTCGAATCTAGACCGGTGTTTTGATGTATTGTCTTATATTAACAAATAACATGTGATGTTGTGTACAAGGAATCGTGTCAAAACTTGTTGAAAATATTCTCAGTCCATGCTATTGCGTCGTGATGTATGTGTTACGTGAATTATTTGTTGGCGTTTTTGGTCCTTTCGTGGATAATTTCATAGTATTTTCATTTTCACTCATCATTGAAGTGAATGCAGTTTCCTTGAGAGAGTTTCCCTGTAATTTGTGCTGCTGTATTATAATTTCGTTTTTTCCAAGAAAATTCTGATGACACACAGCTTGTTTATTTCTATTTCAGGTTGCTGTGGGAGATGGCCTGCTCGCTACCATGTGTCCCCTTTGTTTGACGAAACTCACTGAATTCAGTGTTTTCAAAAAGATTTGTTTAGAATCAAACGCAATTCTGAGAAAAATTCCGCCACGAAATTACAGCAGGGTGAGTACTTTTCGTTTTTTCTTATTCGAAGACTTGTGCGTTATAAGTTTCGGAGAGTTATTAGTGACCCTCTTTGGTTCGTTTTAACAGCAGTAAGAAATCTTGGAAGATAATTATTTGCGGAATGACATTGTTACGACAAAAATTTGTAAGGATTAACTGAATTTGGTAATAGATAATCGCTTAGTGGCATCAGCGGAAAAATATATTGTATTACTGCATGAGGCCATTTAATCCAGTACCTTTTAAGTAGAGGCACTTCGATTAACGATCCAAAGAGAGTTGAGCAAACCAATTTTTTATCTACAATAATTGGGGACATGATCAAACTGTTCCATGTGTGTGAATCATTGGCAAGGACCTAGTTATGCAGTTGGTGTTTCAAAGGCCACGACTGAAGATATTTTGTCTTCTGGTAAAACTTAATGTGTGTACTAATGGCATGTGTGTACCAATGTATGGCTTTCAAATTCACCATTGATCAACTCAAAAAGGAAGTCCACCCACTAGGCTGTACCACACTCCCTTTTTAAGTATTCGATTGGGTATCCGGAGGATATTTAAGTGAAAAAACAAATTCCAGACAATTTACTGCTAATGAACGAAATGTGAGATACCCCGAAATTAGTTTGTTTGTCGGTTGTCAAGCATAGTCTCAAGTGCACGCAAACGTATGGTATTTCTTTTGTTCGAGTTCTTGTTTACCCTCGACTATCATCTCTTGAGGTTTTGGTGAAATACAGTGTGTCCCAAAAAGAATGACCCGATTATAAATAAGATTATTTATTAGGAAGAAGGGCTTAACATCAACATATTCTATACTAAATTACTCACAAAAGACAAAAGTTTATAAAAAGCCATCATAAAAGTTCAATATGTCCTCCATTGGCTGCACAGACGACATCTAGTCGATAGCTGAATTCATCCCAAACTGAGCGTAAGGTGTCATCTGTCACTGAAGCTACAGCAGCTGATATTCTTGTTTTTAGTTGTTCAATGTCACAAGGTAAGGGAGGAACGTAAACATGCTGTTTAACATTTCCCAAAAGGAAAAAATCGCATTGTGTCATGCCAGGGGACCTAGGAGGCCAACAGTGTAAAGCCTGTTCTCGCGGTCCTATACATCATCTTCAGCGAGACTGGCTGCACCGTATTGTTAGACCAATGGTCTAAGGGTTGCACGCTCCACATCGCTCGTAGTGACATTCAGCAGATTTTTCTAAAACTCTAAACAATGCCGATCACATCTGGCTCTGTTTCGCTTGCCTGGTGACATTTGTTTCAATATTATTACAAGTTGAAATCGAGTCATTCTTTTTGGAACACACTGTATACCAAAATATTTTCACTGCATTTCTGAAATGGATTGTTCATTTTTAAGGTGTTTTTTTATGAATAGGTGGTGGGTACATTGAATGCAAGAGTAGCAAGGTGTATAAAAATATTAATTTTTAGTACGCCAAAATTATCCTGGAAAGTATTTTAAGTAATTGTACAATTACAAAGCAAATAAGGAATTTTGATGTGATAGACCTTTTCTGTAGTCCTTAAATATTTTTTTTTTGTTCCAATTTCCAATATTTTAATAAATTTTTTATTTTTGCGTCAACTGTGATTAATTAGATCACCAAACATATGGATAAAACCATCTGTGTTAGTACCTTTATGAAGATTATTTGTACATGTGTTTATAAAAGCTGTTCCCTTATTGCAATATGAAAATTTTCTATGAATTACGTATGCGGTTAAGAAGTTTAAAGGTGACCTGTGTTGGGAAAAACATTTTTATGGTTTGAAATTTTTATCCTGCATAACAGTCTTCACAACCATGGCAAGGTATATGAAATGCAATATTTCATTCTTAAGCCGATGTCCCACGGTCAAATTTGCATCAAAATATTTTCATCAAAATTTGATGCAACTGATGCGCACCCTGTCCCACAGTCAAAATTTCATCCATCTGGCTTTTGGACCCAATGGATTTGTAGTAAAAATTGGTCTTGATAGGCGATGGAAAGTCTCAACTAGGAAATCCGTAATAATAAGTTGATCTTTAATAAGAAGGAAGCGATCTTTAGAATCGCAATACAAGGAATCGCAATTCTCCTGGTTAGCTTGGTGGAGGGCATATAATGCGTGTGAGCAGCTGGAGAAATGATTAATATGAACTCACGATTATACCTGTGAAACACTACAGCTGCCCCTTTCTATTACTTTGATTATAGGATAAGGACCTTATTTTAGCAACTGCTAGATTAGGAGAGAAAAATGTGATTTAAGTGCACGCATACAGCAGTATTTGTAACATCTCCTCAACCACAATGTCCATCATTTTTTAATAACATTTTCCTCGCGGGAATAAACTGCCTTACGTTAGTATCCTGGTGTTTTATTCTACCCTCAACCTAGCTGATAAGGGACATGAAAATATCCTCACTTATCGTCAATTATTATCGATAATATACAGGAACATCGGTGACCAACTCCTTCTCCAACATGTTTAGCATGCTTATTCCAATGCATTCGTACCCCCTTTCCAGCCAAGGCCAAGTTCAGCATTCCTTCTGTTTTCTTTTTTTCGCCTCTTAAATGTTCAAGAGGCCTGTTCTGACAATTTCGCCTGCTAAAAAAGACAGAATCCTTCACCTCCACAAGTTTCTAAATTTGTGTACATAAATATGTTTCGTTTGTTTTTGATCAAAATGAGATGCATCGTGGGACACCCCCATCCAGTTACATCAAAATATTTTGACAGAAATTTTGATGCAAACGTTTTGATGTAAATTTGACCGTGGGACACCGGCTTTAAATTTTTAGGGGATTGTGACTTAAAAGAGTTGTAATAATGTGGGTGCAGAGTATTTTGATTCTTATAATTTATTTCGAAATAAGTTTCCTGGAAACCTTTTTTTTAATAATATTTTGTGTGGTAATTGTGTGACATTTACTAAGGGATTCTGTTTTTATGTTGATAAATTTTGTTCAATGAGTTTGGATTATGCTGACAGGAATATATTATTAATGGAATGCATGAGGGAATGATTAATGCTCTTTGCTGATTTTTTCTGAGAATATCTTCGACATCATGCAGACTTCCGTGGTGAAAAACTTTTCACGTAATTTTAGAGTTTTAAATGTTAGTTCCCTTGAAGTATTAGTGTTGTATTTCAATGGTTGATGAGATTAATAATTTTAAAAACCTGGTTGGTTAGTTAGGTTATCTCTACCCTATGATATAAATGGAGCTTGCAGCATTTCTTACGGGTGACATGTCAAAGAAAGGAAACCAGCTTTACTTTCAGAGCAATGCGCAGCTACAGAAATGGAGAGCGGTGATTCCGCGAAAAGACTTGGTCTTTGAGGAGCACAATGTGATTTGCGAGCTCCATTTTGAAGACTCTGACATAATCCGGTGGTTCGAAACGAAGTTGCCTGATGGTACCACCCACAGGAATGAGAGGGACCGGCCAGCTTTAGTTCAAGATGCGGTGCCATCTATTTTCCCCAATCTCCCTCATTATTTATCAAAAAACATTCGTCCTAGAAAACAACCCACGTCTAGGACGGTGTGCCATGAATGTGTCCTGGGAGAAAATTATCCCGGAGAACTGTTGCCTTCCGACAATGGTGTCTCCTCAGGAGACAATAATGAGGCAGTGGAGAACGTACCGGAAGCAAGCGGTCTTCTCCTACTAGCAAATGCGGCCGAGTCTCGGGAAGCTGCAAGTTTCGGAAGACTTGAATTTTCTCGCTTTATTAATTCCCTTGACTCTGTAAAACTGCCTGGATTAAATTGGGCTAGGGCTTTAGTTGGAAGGAATGTCGTGTTTGTCCGAATTGGCCATGACTTCGTTACAGAGAGAAGCGTGATAATATCACAGGACATGAGGGTTAAGGTATGGTTTATAAATTTTATCCGACTTATTTTATTTTTAAGTTTGACAGGAAAAAGCAATTAATTTCAATAATATGTGATAAACTTATAATCATAACTTCTTTTCCGCCAGTTCATATTCCGTGGTCTGGAAGTCATGGTTCCAGGGATAGAAAGAGTGACAGATGTCGGCGACATTGGGCCAATGCTCATGTCAGTAGATGGACTCAGGGCATGTCCTGGAGTGCCAACCAGTGAAAGGTATGAGAGGCATTTCTGTTACATGGAATATTTTAGTTGCATTATGTCTGGTGTCAATATATCATCATTTCAAATTACTCATGGCCATAACTGAAGTAGAATCATACATTATTGTATGATATTATGCGTAGGTGCCGAATGTAAACTTTTTTTGTATTTCCAACTTGCCTGCATTTTCTTCCTATGTTTTCAGTTGAGATAATTTTTCTTCAACTAATCGCTGGATGATCTCCATTGCATAGATGTATATCAAATCATGTTTCACTGTAAAGAATATTGCAGTGGAACCTCGTTAAAGCGAGTAGGGGATATAGCGACACCCCCGCTATTACGAGAGATAGCCGATGAACCGTCAATTGACCCTACAATAAGCGTGTTAATAAATTTGTTTTTACGAGACCCTTTCGGTGTTGGCTCTCGCCATAGCGAGGGTTTCACCGCCGGAAGACTTTCATCAAGACTCCTTAACCTCTGTAATTGCTAGCGATCTGTTAGAAATGAAGTTAATGGAGTGCTCAGTTTCAAATTTATGTGGTAAACTGTCATTCGATAAATATAATGATTGATGAAACAATGCTTTGCATGATTTTTATTCAGTGCGGCGCTTATAAATTGTTTGAGTAGTTAGTCGTTATTTGAGTAAGGAAATTTAGTGATGCAAAAAAACATCACCTTTCGCCTGGATTTATGCTTACGTTTATCGGATAGATGTTTATCTGTCGCCGCACCACTCCTGTTCCTGTATATCTGTTCGCAACAGGTATATTGGCTATTATTTGATCCACCTCCGGTAAAGTGACAATTCGCTATAGCGAGTGTTTATTAGTGCACTGTGGGGTGTCGTTATATCGAGGTTGCACTGTATAAGTTTTTAATGGATTCAGATTATTTCTCCACTGTGATATTGTATTATACATAGCATAATTGACAACTGAGTTCCTCTTCAAATGGCCAGAACATCTATTGGCTGCCTGGGTTTTGTTCCCATTGATGCCAAATCTGCCGGTGAGAGGAACAGAAGGGCAAAAATGAGAAGCCCAGCCTGCACAGTCGCATGGCGGCTAACAATGGATAGGAGAAGGAAGCAGAGGAATGGTGGAGAAAGAGGGTCCAGGCGTCCCGCAAGGGTCTCCTTGAAGATATGCCGTGCAAAGAATAGGAGATTGACCAGCAAGGTAAGCATGTATAATAACCATAGGGTCATTCCATGCCATAATAACCACCAAAATGAGGTTTTGACACCTATTGATTTTAGCATTTTAATTATTATACCATTCCTTCACGAATGTACTTGCTTCGATGAAAGGATGTAGAGTATATTTAGTGTGTGAACAAAATGAATCTGTGACAAACTTCGCCTAGCGAAGGGAAATGAATTTCCCATAAAAATTTCAAAATCCAATTTCGCGAAAACTACTCTTACTGTAATTTTTTTGGCCCCCTTGTACTAGTTTGATTATTTTTGATAAAGTAATGGAGTGGGATGCCATACCTTGTCTCCTTTAAAGGTAAACCATTTGAAGGCCACGATGCAGGAGTTACAGGAGAAATGCTCCTCATCATGGGAGTCTCAGCTCCTTGCAAACATATCTAACCTTCCAGAGCGCCAGCAAGAAGGTGTGAGGGCATGCTTTGCTGCACCTCAGCTAAAAAATCCTAAGAATAGGCGCTATACACTCAGTTGGGTGCATGAGTGCCTACTTCTTAGGATTAAAAGTCGCAAAGCATATGAACACCTCAGGAAAAACAACATCCTTCGTCTCCCTGGAGCTAATACCTTAAGTAGGTACATCCGTAATGTGAAGGGGGCATACGGATTTCAGGGGGCAATTTTCCACTGCTTAAAGGAGAAGGCTGAAGGGCTAGCTGCGGAGGAAAGGAGAGGTTTGGGTTGCCTTTGAAGTTAAATGAAATTATATATTAACCTTTCTGTCATTTTGGTAATTCTGTTTTTCTTAAACTCTAGGTGTTGTACTGGTGGATGAAATGAAACTTTCAAAGGCTTTATCTTTTGATAAGAAAACATTGAAGTTGGAAGGTTTCACCAATTTGGGGGCCTACACTCCACTGCACCAACGCAATGAGAGGGGGGATCATGCGTTGGTGCTTATGTTTCAGCCATTTCGATGCATTGTCCACTGCATTAGCACTGTCCTGCACCACATAATTTTGGAGGGCATCATGTTGGTGGAACAAGCCAACTTTTATGTGGATGCAGTGACGTGCGATGGAGCCCAATGGAATAGAAGCATGTGGAGAAGGTTCAGAATCGATGGCGAAAACTGCAGCTGCGAACATCCCTGCAGTCAGTCAAGGCGCCTGTGGTTCATATCTGACTTCCCTCATCTCATTAAGAACATGAGAAATTCTTCATTTCTCGAGATGTTTCTTGGGTATTGCTTTTTTTCATGCATGCATTATTTATGACCAAGTTATTCTTGGCCTCTTCTAAGTCCTTTCTGTTACTTTCCTCTTCAGACTCCAGATGGGCCTGTGAAGATCGGGCATTGGGATGCCGTCATCGAAATGGATAAACCTGAGGGGTTCCATTTGAAAGCATGCCCAAAGCTGACCGAGGACCACATTCGCCCTAGGCCATACCAAAAAATGAATGTTGCCAGGGCATTTCAGGTACATGACTACGTACCCATAACATCTTAATGGGTTAAAACATTTCAGACTATTTAAGTTCAACGAATTTTTTTGCTAACAGTGATGTCTTTATTTTCCATTCCTTCATTTACAGTTTTTTGGACGTAATGTGGCTGCTGCTATGGTGGCATACAAGTCACATCATCCTCTTCTGCATGACTGCAATTCCACAATTGCTGTCATTGAGAGGGTGAAAGGGTTAATCCTGGCGATGAATTCCAGGGTTCCAGGGACAGCTCTGAGAAAGAACACAGAGCATTGGAGGGTGAGGATGTATACCTGTTATAGGTGTCTGTGTGGAAATGATATCTTCATCCGTGTTCTTGCCTACAACTACGTAATATTTTTGCTTATAGGTTATTGAGAAGTTCCTGGATTACCTTGAGGAGTGGCAATTGGAGGCTGGTAAAATTAATATCATTTCTTATCTGGGAACACATATCTTGGGCTGAAGGTAACCCTGAAGGCCACAATGGAAATACACGATTTCCTTGCCACAAACTGCAGTTATGAATATTTGATGACTGCTCGTCTGAATCAGGATGCATTAGAAGTAAGTGCCTCACCGAAGGACTCAATTACCAAATGTATAGTTACAAAGCACACTGCAATTTAGGCGTTCTTCATGAGGGTTGTTAAAATGTACCTTTCTCGTCAAAATCTCTTGGAAACTAATGGCATGTTTTCTTCTTCCTATGCATTGCAGAGGTTCTTTAGCACAATGAGGGCAGCATGTGGCGCTAATGATCATACTGATTCAGTGCAATTTGTGCAGGCCTTCCGATTAATGGGGACATACAGCCTGGTGAAGCCACCCAAAGGCTGCAATGTGTCAGGCCTGGATGTACTCAAGACCTTGCTCAGGCTTACGGACATAACACCTAGAGATGAGAGATGGTCTCTTTACCAGTCAGCCTTGGACAGAATCATTGGTAATGGTGTGTCCGTGGAAGATTTGAAGAGTCCAGTAATGGCTGAGCACACCTATGCTGCAATGTGTCCATCTGATGGCATTGTAAGTTATTTCGCTGGGTATGTGGCCAGGAAGGCAATTAGAATTACCAAATGCGAAAGATGCAAGGAGGAGTTGGTATCAAATACCAACACCATAAGTGAAAGGGAAGCATTCACTGCATACCAAGATGGGGGCCACCTAACCTATGCATCAGAGACACTTTTCCTTTTAATAAATGAGTTAGAAAAAGTTACTGGTCCACACTTTAATAGGGAAGGGTTGAGTGTGGACTCAGTTTTTAAACTCATCAATGAAATTGAGGAGAAATCAAATATACCTCTAGTTGGATGTGGGGACCATAGGGCTAACCTCACAGAGGCGATATTAAATTTTTTTATTACCACACGGATGCACTTTGCATGTCGTGTGTCTAACAAAAATGACAACAGAGAACAGGAAGAGACATGCCTTAACAGGAAGAGGGCGAAGTTATAATGTAAATTAGAGATTCCTTAAGTAATCTCTCTGACATTCCTTAGTGCTCCTGTTAATTTTATCATGTAGTGATCATGTTCATTTTGTGACTATTTTTTGACTTCATTACCCTTTGTTGCCCTCGCATTGGGTGATAGTGTTAATTGTGACTCTCCTCCAAGACAATTACCACTAGGCATTAGAGATTCCTTATGTAATCTCTCTGACATTCATTAGAGCTCATGATCATGCATGAAATTCTTTATCCAATAAGTATTTATAAACATTCGTGTATTAAGGCAGTTATTAATGATAGTGTATAGTGTATTTCATAATGCCATGATAACCATTGTTTATCTTTTTCAGATTTAATCAGTACATCCCATTGATATAATACCGAACATGTACTCGTTTATATTCATCTTGCTTCTGCTACTCATCATGGACTCTCCCATTCATCTTGCTTCGCCATGCTTTGTCCAAAGACTTCTGAGTGGAACTTCTGAAGTCACACTAAGCTCCTTTGTCATTGAAAAGGTGGTCACTTAGCTTCAGCCCATAATGCAGGTCCTTCATCCCGTAAGTACTCATGTTAGTGGTTATTAATGAGTGTGTTTTTTCAATGCCTGCATTACCATGTATATTTGTTTTTTAGATGTGAACAATCGAATCGGGGATGTTTGCTACTCAATGTGGACTCTTTTATATTCGTCTTCCTTCGTCATGTTTCGTCAAGTCCAAAGACGTCTATGTGAAATATCTGAAGTCAAACTAAGATCCTTTGATATTGAAAAGGTGGTCACTTAGCTTCAGCCCATAACGCAGGTCCTTCATCCCGTAAGTACTCATATTAGTGGTTATTAATAGGTAAGTGTGATTTTTTCAATGCCTGCATTACCATGTGTCTTTGTTTTTTAGATCTTATCAATCAAAATCTGGACATATGCTACTCATCATGGACTCTCCCATTCATCTTTCTTTGCCATGCTATGTCCAAAGACTTCTGAGTGGAACTTCTGAAGTCACACTAAGCTCCTTTGGTATTGAAAGGGTGGTCACTTAGCTTCAGCCCATGACGGATGTCCTTCATCCCGTAAGTACTCATATAAGTGGTTATTAATGAGTGTTTTTTTCAATGCCTGCATTTCCATGTATATTTATTTTTTAGATGTGAACAATCAAATCGGGGATGTTTGCTACTCAATGTGGACTCTCTTATATTCATCTTCCTTCGTCATGTTTTGTCAAGTCCAAAGACGTCTATGTGGAATATCTGAAGTCAAACTAAGATCCTTTGATATTGAAAAGGTGGTCGCTTAGCTTCAGCCCATAACGCAGGTCCCTCATCCCGTAAGTACTCATATTAGTGGTTATTAATGAGTGTGTTTTTTTCAATGCCTGCATTACCATGTATATTTATTGTTTAGATGTGAACAATGGAATTGGGGATGTTTGCTACTCAACATGGACTCCTTTATATTCATCTTCCTTCGTCATGTTTCGTCAAGTCCAAAGACGTCTATGTGAAATATCTGAAGTTAAACTAAGCTCCTTTGTCATAGGAAAAGATATCACTTCAGACTATGGCTGATGGCCTTTTTCTGCAAGTACTGATAAATTTTGGATTATAGTGATGGGTATTTTTTGAATGCGTTAATTACCATCTATTTTTCTTTTTTAGGTTTGACCTATTCATTTTTGGACATGTGACACCCATAGGCACTCCTTGCTATTCATTCCTGCATCGTCATGAGATGTGCTATTGTTTCCATTAATATCTTCACACCCAATATCCCCACTTAAGTGATGTAGTCTGGTCAGTAACAACTTGGAAGGCTGACTCATTAAGCATCCTGCATCGTATGCCTTCCCAGCTCCGATCAGCGATGAGTTCCAATGCTTTTTCCTCTCTTTAGGTTCATCCCTAGACTCATCATTTTTGCTCCACTCAAAGGTGGCTCCGTAGCAGATCAGGTCTATTCTGTGCACATGAGGTGTTGTGCAGTTCATTGAGGGTTCAAATCCTATGGAATCATAATCTTGTCATTTTATAAAAGATCCATTCCTATAATAACTCTCCCATTCATGCATTAACTCTCCCATCTCTGCATTACCATGTATATTTATTTTTTAGATGTGAACAATGGAATTGGGGATGTTTGCTACTCAACATGGACTCCTTTATATTCATCTTCCTTCGTCATGTTTCGTCAAGTCCAAAGACGTCTATGTGAAATATATGAAGTCACACTAAGCTCCTTTGATATTGAAAAGGTGGTCACTTAGCTTCAGCCCATAATGCAGGTCCTTCATCCCGTAAGTACTCATGTTAGTGGTTATTAATGAGTGTGTTTTTTCAATGCCTGCATTACCATGTATATTTGTTTTTTAGATGTGAACAATCGAATCGGGGATGTTTGCTACTCAATGTGGACTCTTTTATATTCGTCTTCCTTCGTCATGTTTCGTCAAGTCCAAAGACGTCTATGTGAAATATCTGAAGTCAAACTAAGATCCTTTGATATTGAAAAGGTGGTCACTTAGCTTCAGCCCATAACGCAGGTCCTTCATCCCGTAAGTACTCATATTAGTGGTTATTAATAGGTATTTGTGTTTTTTTCAATGCCTGCATTACCATGTGTCTTTGTTTTTTAGATCTTATCAATCGAAATCTGGACATATGCTACTCATCATGGACTCTCCCATTCATCTTTCTTTGCCATGCTATGTCCAAAGACTTCTGAGTGCAACTTCTGAAGTCACACTAAGCTCCTTTGGTATTGAAAGGGTGGTCACTTAGCTTCAGCCCATGACAGATGTCCTTCATCCCGTAAGTACTCATATAAGTGGTTATTAATGAGTGTTTTTTTCAATGCCTGCATTTCCATGTATATTTATTTTTTAGATGTGAACAATCAAATCGGGGATGTTTGCTACTCAATGTGGACTCTTTTATATTCATCTTCCTTCGTCATGTTTCGTCAAGTCCAAAGACGTCTATGTGGAATATCTGAAGTCAAACTAAGATCCTTTGATATTGAAAAGGTGGTCGCTTAGCTTCAGCCCATAACGCAGGTCCCTCATCCCGTAAGTACTCATATTAGTGGTTATTAATGAGTGTGTTTTTTTCAATGCCTGCATTACCATGTATATTTATTGTTTAGATGTGAACAATCGAATTGGGGATGTTTGCTACTCAACATGGACTCCTTTATATTCATCTTCCTTCGTCATGTTTCGTCAAGTCCAAAGACGTCTATGTGAAATATCTGAAGTTAAACTAAGCTCCTTTGTCATAGGAAAAGATATCACTTCAGACTATGGCTGATGGCCTTTTTCTGCAAGTACTGATAAATTTTGGATTATAGTGATGGGTATTTTTTGAATGCGTTAATTACCATCTATTTTTCTTTTTTAGGTTTGACCTATTCATTTTTGGACATGTGACACCCATAGGCACTCCTTGCTATTCATTCCTGCATCGTCATGAGATGTGCTATTGTTTCCATTAATATCTTCACACCCAATATCCCCACTTAAGTGATGTAGTCTGGTCAGTAACAACTTGGAAGGCTGACTCATTAAGCATCCTGCATCGTATGCCTTCCCAGCACCAATCAGCGATGAGTTCCAATGCTTTTTCCTCTCTTTAGGTTCATCCCTAGACTCATCATTTTTGCTCCACTCAAAGGTGGCTCCGTAGCAGATCAGGTCTATTCTGTGCACATGAGGTGTTGTGCAGTTCATTGAGGGTTCAAATCCTATGGAATCATAATCTTGTCATTTTATAAAAGATCCATTCCTATAATAACTCTCCCATTCATGCATTAACTCTCCCATCTCTGCATTACCATGTATATTTATTTTTTAGATGTGAACAATGGAATTGGGGATGTTTGCTACTCAACATGGACTCCTTTATATTCATCTTCCTTCGTCATGTTTCGTCAAGTCCAAAGACGTCTATGTGAAATATATGAAGTCACACTAAGCTCCTTTGATATTGAAAAGGTGGTCACTTAGCTTCAGCCCATAATGCAGGTCCTTCATCCCGTAAGTACTCATGTTAGTGGTTATTAATGAGTGTGTTTTTTCAATGCCTGCATTACCATGTATATTTGTTTTTTAGATGTGAACAATCGAATCGGGGATGTTTGCTACTCAATGTGGACTCTTTTATATTCGTCTTCCTTCGTCATGTTTCGTCAAGTCCAAAGACGTCTATGTGAAATATCTGAAGTCAAACTAAGATCCTTTGATATTGAAAAGGTGGTCACTTAGCTTCAGCCCATAACGCAGGTCCTTCATCCCGTAAGTACTCATATTAGTGGTTATTAATAGGTATTTGTGTTTTTTTCAATGCCTGCATTACCATGTGTCTTTGTTTTTTAGATCTTATCAATCGAAATCTGGTCATATGCTACTCATCATGGACTCTCCCATTCATCTTTCTTTGCCATGCTATGTCCAAAGACTTCTGAGTGCAACTTCTGAAGTCACACTAAGCTCCTTTGGTATTGAAAGGGTGGTCACTTAGCTACAGCCCATGACGGATGTCCTTCATCCTGTAAGTACTCATATAAGTGGTTATTAATGAGTGTTTTTTTCAATGCCCTCATTTCCATGTATATTTATTTTTTAGATGTGAACAATCAAATCGGGGATGTTTGCTACTAGTCGAGGAAAGATACGCAAAAATAAAGAAATTTTTGCGTCCTGGACGGATCGGAATGCGGTTTTTTGCATTCGCTTGCAAAAATTATTTGTAAAAAAGTTACCATAGTTTCATTTGGGAGAAACCTTTAGTTGCATTGTTGCAGGCCGAAATGCACTCGGAAAATGCAATTTCTGAGACGCCCTTTGGAAAACGTAATAACTTTGTAGAAAAGAGTCAGAACTGGCCCGGAACGGGTACTCGGGGGTTTTTGAGGTCGCTGATCACGATTATGATGTTCAAATTGACACCCGGACCACCTGGGGCTCAGGAACACCGTCAAACGTCATCTCCGTGGAACTGTCCCAGAGTTCATGCGGGAAAGGAAAAACAAGCGGCATCCGGGGGTTTTTTGGGTCGCTGAATTCAAATATGGCATCGGCGAACCTCCCCCGGACACCTGGTGCACCAGAACCTGGACCTGGACGTCATCCCAAAGAACTTTCTTGACAATATCGACAAAAACAACCCGAAAATTATCGGAAATTCTAGCGGGCAAGGAAAGAAACTCGGCGCCCGGGGGTTTTTCGGGTGGCTGCATTCAAATATGGCATCGGCGAACACCCCCGGACACCTGGTGCACCGTATCCTGGACCTGAACGTCTTCTCCGAGGATTTCACAGATACAATCGCAAAAAACTCTGTAAAATCATCTTATAATATCATACATTCACCCATGCGTAACTCCCCGTGGGGCACTCGAAAAATTTCATCCATTCCTGTAAGAATGACGAAGAAACACGTGTTTATTTTCTTGATATTTTTTGAGGCTGTTGCCATGAGATACGTTTATACAAATAGTTCTGTGAGTGATATTTTTGGTGCATATAAGTGATATATATCAGTCTGATACCAGTCTGATCAAGTGATATTTGGTGCACAAATAGTTCTGTGAGTGACATTTTTGGTGCATATAAGTGATATGTATGAGTCTGATACCAGTCTGATCAAGTGATATTTGGTACATATACATCAGTCAAGGATAATTTCCAGCACTCCATTTATAAATTGTGATCTTTCCAAAATAAATATCAGGATATATTACCAATAAAGACAAGTTTAACCGGAAAATATTCAGTATCTTGAAACAAGAGAACATATCAACGGACAATATCCATCAAACCCAACAAACCCGTAATATTTTGTTGCTCCATGCAATAACGGGGTGCGATACTGTATCAGCAACGTACTACCAGGGCAAAACAAAATTTTTCAATACCTTCCAGGATTTCCCAGACCTTGAAGCTCATGCTGCGATATTTAAGAAAGCTGGTGTGTCAAGCCAAGAAATTTTTGAAAATGGGGCGCAGCTAATCCTGGCAATGTATGGTGCTCCACTGTCATTTAGGAAGCCCAATGTTCCTGATGAGAACAAGCTAAAATGGGACCAGTTACTAGAGAAGTACAGAATTCAAATGTATAAAAAAACTGCTGTCAAGGGGAGAGTTAATTTAGGGAAAATTCTTCCCACAGTGGACGCCATTCAGCAACATCTGAAGAGGGTCTATTTTCAAGTGCAAGATTGGCTGCACGGAGCTCAGGTAACCATGAACCCAACAGAATGGGGATGGAAAAAAGAAGGCAACACACTGGTCCCTGTCAAAATGATAGCAAAACCTGCACCTCAGAATATTATGGAACTAATATTCTGTGGATGCGCAGGAAATTGTAACCTGATGAACTGTAGTTGCAGGAAGCACGGTCTCCCTTGCAATGTCGCCTGTAAAATTTGTGAAGGTGCTACTTGCTCCAATACTGATCGATATTCAATTGAAGACATTATTGTGGCAGAGAACGAGACCTTAGATAAGAACGATGACAAAGAAAATGAACACCCTAACAATTTGTCACTCGACGGAGAATTTGATATTTAGCTATTGAGATATGTATTTAAAAATTGAAGTTATGAATGAAGGAGGTTTGGTGGAGTTACTGTTGGATTGTTTTTCATTTGAGACGAATAAAAAGTTTTTCAAAGTCAATTACACAAACATCGACTTGTTATTCATTCTATTCCTTTCCAGGATAGATAATTGACCTTGAATCAACAATTTCACCCACTTATTGCAGTATCGACGTCGGTCTGTTTGACATTAATGGAAATGACATCGGTGTCGGAATAAAAGTTTGGGTGCACCAGGTGGTAGGGGAATCGTTCTTGACGTTAAATTACGCTCCAGCGCCCTAAAAAGCCCCCTTAACAATTTTCGGTTCACCCTTTTCGATTTTGTTTGGAGAACCCACGGAGAAGACGTTCAGGTCTGGGTTGCGGTGCACCAGGTGCTCGGGGGATCGTTTTTGAAGCCCCCTCAACGATTTTCGGTTCACCTTTTTCGATTTTGTTTGGAAAACCTACGGAGAAGACGTTCAGGTCCAGGATACGGTGCACCAGGTGTCCGGGGGTGTTCGCCGATGCCATATTTGAATGCAGCCACCCGAAAAACCCCCGGGCGCCGAGTTTCTTTCCTTGCCCGCTAGAATTTCCGATAATTTTCGGGTTGTTTTTGTCGATATTGTCAAGAAAGTTCTTTGGGATGACGTCCAGGTCCAGGTTCTGGTGCACCAGGTGTCCGGGGGAGGTTCGCCGATGCCATATTTGAATTCAGCGACCCAAAAAACCCCCGGATGCCGCTTGTTTTTCCTTTCCCGCATGAACTCTGGGACAGTTCCACGGAGATGACGTTCGACGGTGTTCCTGAGCCCCAGGTGGTCCGGGTGTCAATTTGAACATCATAATCGTGATCAGCGACCTCAAAAACCCCCGAGTACCCGTTCCGGGCCAGTTCTGACTCTTTTCTACAAAGTTATTACGTTTTCCAAAGGGCGTCTCAGAAATTGCATTTTCCGAGTGCATTTCGGCCTGCAACAATGCAACTAAAGGTTTCTCCCAAATGAAACTATGGTAACTTTTTTACAAATAATTTTTGCAAGCGAATGCAAAAAACCGCATTCCGATCCGTCCAGGACGCAAAAATTTCTTTATTATGGCCTTTTTTCGCGTATCTTTCCTCGACTATACTCAATGTGGACTCTTTTATATTCTTCTTCCTTCGTCATGTTTCGTCAAGTCCAAAGACGTCTATGTGGAATATCTGAAGTCAAACTAAGATCCTTTGATATTGAAAAGGTGGTCACTTTGCTTCAGCCCATAACGCTGGTCCTTCATCCCGTAAGTACTCATATTAGTGGTTATTAATGAGTGTGTTTTTTTCAATGCCTGCATTACCATGTATATTTATTTTTTAGATGTGAACAGTGGAATTGGGGATGTTTGCTACTCAACATGGACTCCTTTATATTCATCTTCCTTCGTCATGTTTCGTCAAGTCCAAAGACGTCTATGTGAAATATATGAAGTTAAACTAAGCTCCTTTGTCATAGGAAAAGATATCACTTCAGACTATGGCTGATGGCCTTTTTACTGCAAGTAATGATAAATTTGGGATTATAGTAATGGGTATTTTTTGAATGCGTTAATTACCATCTATTTTTCTTTTTTAGGTTTGACCTATTCATTTTTGGACATGTGACACCCATAGGCACTCCTTGCTATTCATTCCTGCATCGTCATGAGATGTGCTATCGTTTCCATTAATATCTTCACACCCAATATCCCCACTTAAGTGATGTAGTCTGGTCAGTAACAACTTGTAAGGTTGACTCTTTAAGCATCCTGCATCTTATGCCTTCCCAGCACCAATCAGCGATGAGTTCCAATGCTTTTTCCTCTCTTTAGGTTCATCCCTAGACTCATCATTTTTGCTCCACTCAAAGGTGGCTCCGTAGCGGATCAGGTCTATTCTGTGCACATTAGGTGTTGTGCAGTTCATGGAGGGTTCAAATCCTATGGAATCATAATCTTGTCATTTTATAAAAGATCCATTCCTATAATAACATACCATATGCAGATGACTCATAATAATAATAATAATAATTTATTTATTTGCCAGACGACAAGTATTGTACATACATTGTATACGGCACGTCATGAATAAAAATTAAGTTATATACAAAATGGCAGTTTAAATTCAAAGGCAGTTATAAAGATAAATATAAAGACAGTTTAATCATGAAAGTTTAATTTTCGAATTTTTATGACTTTCTACGTTGACGCATTAGTTACTAAACAGATTCTTTGCCAGAGTTGAAATAGGCAGAAATATATTAGTAAATGAACTCTTGAAACTAATTAACTTACAATTAATAATACATGTATTCATATATAACATACAGTAAATAATTGTACAATGATGACTGAAATAATGGTCATTTATGTCTTCAAACTTCTAATTCAGGCTAATCCGTGATTTTACTTTGATGTCTTTTCTTCGATCTAGAATGGTAGAATTTCCACCTGGTCCTTATAGCTATTTTTGGTTCACATACCCACTGTTGGCATAGCGTTTGTGCTTTCATAAATGTAACCTCTTGCATTATTATGTTATCAAGTACTGGAAAACTTGAAAAGTATGATTATCTATCTAATTCCAATTTTATCTAATTAATTTAGGGTTATGAAAATGAATTTAACGAAGAGTGTGTCTGATTGTTTGGTGTGAATTTGGTTTATATAAGTAGGAATATTTATCAACTGAAAATCAACAGTAATAGTGTAGTTTCCTTCATCAAAGAAAACAAAAGGCATTGATTGGGATTCGTTGCCAACCATTATAATATACAAACTATTTGGATTAGAATTCCTAGCTACACGAATGGCAATGGGCAATTTAAATTGCATTTGAAAAAGGTTAGATTGGTGCCCATGCGATGCCACTCCACATGATGTCACAGGGTCCTAGTTTCTATATGAGTAGATAGGAGTTTTACATCGTCTGAGATCACCAATGCATGCATGAGGCACAGACCTCAGGGAAACATATCTTAATGATCTCCTATTAAAACACCCTATGGTGGATAAATTTCCTTCATTTGATAGGGTAGCAATAATCCTTATTTAAGGCAAGCGCCACCTGCTAGCTGAGTACTCTGCTACCTGCTAGATCAGCATCGCAGCGGCGCACAATATCCTCGCCCCAAGGTCTTTTCCCAGTATTCATACTTAGCCGTCTCGTTTTTGTGTGCTTGCAAATTTTCACTACTAATTAATAGCGAAAAATAGAATTTGTTATTTCAAAATCTGAAAGAGTGAAACACGTACTCCAGGAGTAATAATGTTTCAATTTAGGCAATAAAAAAATAATAGGAAACCACCCTATTATCCGAAAGGACATGATGCAAACTCTGCCACTTCCTCGACTTATTTCCTCAGTGAATGAATATGCTTACTAGTAGAAATAAATGTGTTAACGTAGACAGTCATTATTTTAATGAATTTGGTCTTTAATAAAATTCGGTATCCATTACTTGTAGAGGCTACTGGGTGTATTATGTAGATGTCAAGGATGATTCTTTTGCAAATTAAAAAAATTATAAGAACTTGAGACTCGAGCGCTCACAAAACTTTATCACAACAAATGCATGTGAAACAATGTGACTGCGATACGGAGCCACATCCCTACACCTAGAAAAGGGTGAGATCAAATATGAATCCCAAGAGAGGAAAAGCCTTGACAAGGAGCTCAAAAGGAACTTTACATTTAGAAGAGGAATAAGTTTATCTATGTCATGCACTTTTCTTTATAAATACCTTATTAACAGCCTGTTTTCAGATGGTAAGTAATCAATGGATTTAGCTGATAAGAGGTAAATCTTTGTTTTTTTTATTTCTCTTATTTTTTAGTAATGTTGCTATCTCCCCTGTGATATGTTGTTGGCTCCTACTAGTAGCTGAAGCATCTGCTACTCATTAAGGTGTAGCAATTCCCCTTTTTCTTTATTTCTCTTTCTTTGTCTGTATGCTTCAGCATCTCTGTTAAAACTACCTGAAATGATTATTGGTTGCATGGTATTTTTCTTAAATAATTATGTTCAAAACTTTGAGGCTGTAAGGCATGTCACACCATTGTAAATTTGTATCAAAGGCATTGTCTTAGTTGATTTTTACTCTTTTCCAAAGGTCAATGAATTACATTGTTTTTGAAGTATTCTACTAGATTTCTTGAGGATGGTAGTCTGTCCCGGTTTGGTATTTAGATAGAAATAGTGTGATTTTGTGCGTATTCCCTCTATATGCATCCATTTGTATTGCTATGCTTTTGACTGATGTTAAAATGTTTTTGCAGATTCATCTGTGGCACTCATCATGCATAACTGTGAAGAAAATGACATCAAATTGTTTTTCGTGATAATTGGTAGTTTTTGAAGTGACTGGTTCCTGTTTGTTTCATCATCTATGTTTAACGTACTTATCTGGGTAGAAAATGGCTTCGTGTTGATTTTTGCTTGGCAGTGTTATTACTTGATAGGTGCCAGGAATGATGCAGGTTCCAAGATATTTTAGTCATCATTTGCAGACTTAGGCTTCATGAATGTGATGATAAACTTTTAAGAGATGAAGCAATGCATGAATGTGTTGACATTTTATGGATTTTACCACTTCCCTGTGCTAAGAAGTTCACATATTATAATTCCAGTGTCAGCATTGGTACATGGAATAGTATAAAGGTAAGTAATGTAACACCTCTGCTGTTCAGGGATATCTAAAATATTGGGGGGCCCAAACCAGGGATCATATCCAAGGAAATTTTATAAGTAGTGAGTTTTCTAGCATTTTAGAAGAGTCAAATGATGAATATTAGATTCCTGCTAACTCAAATCTTGATCTCTGAGGAAAATCAACAAGCCTGACATTTTTTCCTCACACCCTTAACAAATTTTTGAGGGGCTCTGCACCCATGGAATCTGCACCACTGCTGCTGTTGTGATTTCTAGTATATTTCGCTTTATTATTACACGGAGCAGGTTATAGTATTGCTAATAGCATGTATGAAGGCCAGATGATGCATTTGTTGACTGCTGTTCAGAAATTTCATTATTTTGCACTGATACTTGGCGGTGCAGGTTATAGTTTAGAGGATGCATTTGTGGCTGGTCGGTTCCAAATATTTAGCACTTTTACTCCTAGGAAATTTCATGTAGTTTGTTTACAGTGAGACAAAGTGTTTCTCGATGTGTCGTTACGTGAATTTCAGCTTTCTGTGGTGAAAAGACGTTTGCTACCGAAATAGATAATTAACGGCATTAACTCCATTGCTTCCTTTAAGCGTAATAACTGTAATTAATTATTTCGCCCTCAGGCTGACTTAAAGCCACATTTGAAAACCCCCGTTTTAGATTTTTAGTACCGCTTTCTGCCGAGTAGTGACACCACGACCACGAGTGGCATCGTGTGCATTAAAAGCGGATTGTTTGGGGTCATCTGCCATTGGCTCGATGGGCGTCCATGTGTATGTTCATGGTCATGATATTTCTCGTATGTCAAAATCGATCATCAATCGGTGCTATAGCCATCTATTGACAGACAGCTGGAACTTTTGGACCTAATAAATAATTGCTGTATGATTGTTTTTTTTTAGTTTTTAGGATAGCAATATTTATCAGGGTTATTTAAAATACAGTTTTATAGAAATAATTTTGGCATTGAACATGATTTTGAGGTTTATTTTCTTTCTGCATAAATATTACACCCCATTATATCTTCCAGAGTTCAAATTTTAATAATAGCAAGAGTTCTAGAACATTGGAAATACGTTGAAAACATATTGCACATCAGTAGCTCCTAATCTAAGACTTCATTGTTGAGGAAAGAATAAATAGTAATTTTGGCATTTTGTAAGCAACTTCTCCGAAAATTTCAATTGCAGAAGCAAATTAAGTGTAAGAATAAGAGTTATTTTTTTCATTTTCTTAACTGTAAAAAATTGAATCCTCAATCTCGATTTTGAGAAGTCTTTGTTTTTAAAATAAGACATTGCAATATTTCCACTGAGTTTTCCGCTAAACTCAGTGGAAATATTGCAATGTCTTATTTTAACAATATTAAGAACTTCCACCATATCGTGCCCAACATCATACTAGATATTTTAACAAGGGATTATTTATACCTTTGAACTATCAGCATTTTGTCTTCCAGCGCTATCATATATTTTGCATTGAAGGGCCAACTTTCATGGCCCTTGGGAAATTTTAAAATAGACACCATGTTAACTCAGTTATAAGAAGGATCTTCCTGCCAAATTTTGTTTCAGCCGTCTCTGTAGCTTTTCAGTGATTGAATACCTGAAATGCAGACAACACACTCTTTTTATAAAGAAGCAGAGACAATATGTTTAACATATTATTTTATAAAGGTTAGGAGTATATTTTATTTGTTGATTTTTAATGAGATGAGTTGTTTATCACTGTTACTTTCTCTGCAGATTATTGAAGGAGATGGGGCTGCTGATGAGAAGTCGGAGCCTTCTGTGCGGACTAAGGAGTACATTCGAGATGTAATTGATACCGCTTCACAGTTAACATGGTCAGCCCAAGCGACTGAAATATACATTCCTGTGCCAGATTGCCAAATACGCAGGGACAATGAGTTGCCCTATTGGAAAAATTCAATGGGAAAAAATTCAATTGAAATGTTCCATTGAAAAGTGACAAATTTCAATGGAACAGTTCAATTGAAAAATTTTCAATGGAACCGTTCAAATGAAAATTTTTACAATTGAAAAAAAATTCCATTGAAATTTGTCACTTTTCAATGGAACAGTTCAATTGAAAAAATTACAAATACATAATACATCCAATATGGTAAACTTATTATTAGGTAGAATATACTTAACATCTAAATTTCACGAATCCCGAATTCTGAATAAATAAAACATGTGAACAAAAATTAAAGTTGAAATATTTTTAGAAGCAGTGTCATGAAAACTTTAATTGGGCTTTTCCACATCTTACATCACTTCTCACAATCATGAATAGTTATCGAAAAGCTGTATAGTTTTGCCATTATTATCAGAACAACAACTATACCATGAGAGCCACTTTTTTTTCCAGTTCAAACAACGTTGAATAGTTGTCGAAAAAAAGACGTTTTTCCGCGATTAGCAATAACAACTTCACCAAAAAATATCTCACACGTCTTTATCTAAGAAAGGCTTCTTTAAAATACTGATAAATATACTTCTGGTTTGACATGAAGCCAACATAACTTGTTTTTCACAACAGAAACATGTCACTCATGTTTATACAAGAACACGGGAATTTCACTTCACGCAAACAAACCTGCGTGATACACACTTTCCGACAATTAATTAAGTTATATAAATATGCTTACATTTTAAACACAAACGTTAGTATTACCAGTCAAAAAACTGAAGGCAAACGATACATTACTAAATGAACACACTACAGCACAACAATCACATCACGACTTCCATTATAGCACAGAAGAAACACACGAATGACCTAAAACAACGCTGTGGGGATCAACACAGGTTAAATAACAACGATACTAAATAGTCTTTTCTCCACAAGCAAAAAATTAACCACAACTGACCACAACAACCATGTGCACGTAAACATATGAATAACGGTATAACGGTATTTTTGATTTCAATTGAGTATTTGAGATTTCAATGGGATTTGAACCGGAGACCGCCGGGTGGAAAGCCAACACTCTTGCCACCACACTAACCCGATCCCCGATAGCTGTGTTTCTTCTTCATTGCTGGAGAGAGAATTGGAGCACACGGGTCTAACTATGCTACAGGAAAGGTAATTGTTTGTCATTTACAAGGGAGTGTTTGGCCTTACTATCTCTAATCAACTAGATACATACAGTGAAAGTAGCACTCCTACGATGCATGTTTCACCTATATAGAAATAGTAATACAGTAATGTTCATTATGCTTTGTATCTCAATATAATTTGTACCCTTATGGTTAATGTTACCTATGAGATACCTATGCTCCTCAAAAACTGTGCTGAATGCGTCCCAAATTTGTAAATACATTGAGCCCATTCATGATTCACTTTCAATGGCATGGCATGCATAACTTTAATGAAAAATTTAGTGTATAAAATTAAAATCCCTTTGAAAAGTATTAGTTTAAGTGACTGGATTGTTAATTCTCAATAGTTAATAGACTTGTCACCTGGTGTGCGATACTTATATATGTGTGGGACATACCTAAGTGTTCATTATTTTGGAAAAGGCCCTTTAGATAGTGACTGATTGTATGAAATCATAACATATTTATATAGTTATAGTAGGACTATTATTTAATAATATTAGCAAATGGTATGCCATCTAAGCCTCAGCCTTGTTTTCATCCAGTGATCTTAACACGTCGCCTACGGATGGCAAGAATTCTCGTCATTTTTTTTTTCCGAACGTTCCGGACGGATGATGATGATTCTCGTCATTTATGCGCGTCAACCTAAACAATTTTAAAGCGTACAGTACGTATTCGTTAGTACGTTTTCAGTTGCGGTTCATTATTCATAATGAATTGATGCATCATAACGTTTGATTGGGTAAAGTTATATTCTTAACATTAGCTTTTTAACCATGTTTAAACCAAAGGCATTATGCCCTGATAGGCACACATTTCCAATCTCAACGCCTCCACCCAGAATTGGCATTCCTAGGAATTTAAATATCCCGGTACGCAACATGTTAACATAATATAAAGGTAGCTGAACTCAGTCTAAAGTTGTAATGTGGAATTTATGTGTGTGTTTCATTTAGCAGATGAATATTTTAAATGAGAGTGGACAAGAGCAGAGTATTAATATTCCAATACCGTTATACTAATGAAGTTAATATCTCATAATCTAGCATTCACATGAATGATCCTTTTAACAATGTAGTTGTTCATGATTCACCTATGTCCAATTATTATAAGTACTTAATTTTATTTAATACATCTAGATTTTTTATCAATACTAAAGATATATTTATAGCTTAGAACCATATATAAATTATGGGGGTTTACTTAAATTGCAGCTGTTGAAAAGGCCACAATCACGAAAAAAAAAAGTCAAATTAGTCGGGCAAATAAGATATATCGCTCGGTGGCCGTTAACCCTTAAACACCCAGTGTTGCTTCTAAGCAACATATAATTCAAAGACCTGAAATTCGTAGGGTATGCATTTTATTTAGGCATCCTCATTGAAAGCCGTATCTTCAGAGTTAATATTTACGCCACAAGATGATGATAGGTGAAAATATCGCTTTGTCAGGGGAGAATGAAATGAGGCATGCTGAAAGGTTAAAAATTATCGCTAACATTCTGGTAGTTATGAAGATTTTTTTTAGTTTACTATCATTAAATCATGTTTTATTATATACATTATTAAAATATTTTGTTGAATTCAATTATCATAGAAAACACAAGCTGATTACATGGTTTCTATAAGCTTTAAATTTCATTCGAAATTCGTGTTGCTTCAAAGCAACAATGGGTCTTCATGGAACGATGGGTAAATCTGGGACATGAAGGCAATCTTACATGGTAATGTGGTGATTCTTTTGGCGGATTCTTAATACGCAGTTATATTTAGCAAACGTAAAATGCAGACGTCTGGAAAGGAGGACAATATCACTGACAATCTAGATGAACTCAGTTATGGCAACATATCAGAGTACAGAAATTACCCTATCGACATCACTTGAGGTGATGAAAGGGAAGAGAGAATACACATCCCAAAAATGTGATCTGTCATTGGAAGATGCTGCTTGTAAGAGTAGTACCACCTTCACAGGTACCATACGCTCCACATTACTACTTTTTGTACTACTGATCCAAAGAGATTTTCACCATTATGAATGAAGAGTAATCCCTTTAGTCAATACCAAAACAATAGTGTGGTGCTTTACTCATCTCTGAAGGAAATGGAGTAGCACATTAGTATTATCCTACTATTGGGAACAATCAAAATGTCACATTACAATGTACTGGGCAGACGAAACTAAGTTTACTTTTACAACAAACTCCTATCGTGGATGTTATGAGTTGCAATCGCTTTCCGTTTTGATGCGGTATTTACATTTCACAATAAAAAACCACCAAAAGCCCAAGAATCATCCTAAACATGACCAATTGTATCAATAGGGTGGTTTCCTATTATTTTTTTATTGCCTAAATCAAAAGATTATTACTCCTGGAGTACACATTTCAGGCATTTAGATTTTAAAATGATGATATCTATATTTTGAAATTAAATGAAAAGTGAAAATTTTCAAGTGCATGAAAACGTGGTGGCTAAGTATGAATGCCGGGAAAACTCAAGAGTGATGTGGTTCTGGTTCCTGCTGCCGCAAGTGAGGTGACCTTGGGGCGAGACTTTGAGCGCTGATACGACACAGGATGCTAGCAGGTAGCAGAGTAGCCTCCTAGCTGGTAGCACATGGCTTAAATAAGAATTTTTAATACAATATCAAACAAACTAGGTCCCTGTGACGTCACGTGGAGTGGCATCCTATGGGCGCCAATCTGGCCTTTTTACAAATGAGGATAAAAATTGACCATTGGAAAAAATAATTTGTATATTATGAGTACACTAATGGTGGGTAACAAATCGCAATCAATGCCTTTCGTTTTCTTTGATGAAGGAAACTACCCTATTGAGACCACTTATTCCATTCCATTGACGAGCAAACGATTACTTTCAAGGGGTGGAGCCAAAGGAAAAAATATATCAAAAGCAAGGCGTGCAAGTAGGGTTTCTAAGTTTTTAACCCTTTCACTGCTGTGGACGTACCTAGTACGTCCGCACGGCAGACTGCTGTGGACTTACTTTTTCTTCCTCCCTGCCATGCGGTCAGCACTTTCGCCGAAGCACTTCGAAGGGTCGCTAATCCGGAACCCTATCCTCGACCAGCTCACAGGTACTTGCTGGAAGCTGGTGGAGCAGGTACTTCCAGGATGGGTGTGGTACACCCTCCGAAGGGTCGCTAATCCGCGGCCCTATCCTTGAGGAGCTAACCCACGCAGGACTGTCTCCTCGACTCTACCAGCGGGGGGCCTACCACCCGAAAAGTGACCGCTCTGACTGCAATTTGAAAATCAATCACTCAATACAATCATCAAAAACTTATTGTTTTCATCGCACTCCTGCCAATCATGCAATCAAGTATGTCTTTGAACCGTGTTTCTGCGATGAAAAATAACGGTTTTATTAACTTTGCTAAAATGGCCATTTTTCCAGTTGTCCGCAGCCACGTTTCTAGAAAAGTTAACAAAACCGTTATTTTTCATCGTAGAAACACGGTTAAAAGACATGCTTGATTGCTTGATTGGCAGGATTGCGATGAAAACAATCATTTTTTGATGATTGGATTGAGTGATTGATTTTCAAATTGCAGTCAGAGTGGTCCCTTTTCGGGAGGTAGGCCCCCCGCTGGTAGAGTCGAGGAGACAGTCCTGCGTGGGTTAGCTCCTCAAGGATAGGGCCGCGGATTAGCGACCCTTCGGAGGGTGTACCACACCCATCCTGGAAGTACCTGCTCCATGGGCCCAGTAAAACGCATTTTAACATTTTCGCCGCATGTGAGGAGAAGGTTTTCGGAGATTGAAGAGCAGCGAAAGGGTTAAGAGAGCTGCCCAGTCGGGACTCCAGTACGACATTGAAATATATACTGGGAAGGGAACCTGTGAAGATGTACTTTTCGGGTGACGTTGAAATGGCTCTGAGGAGCCAGAGTATCAAAATTTCAAAGCATATTTTGATAATTGGTTTTCTTCCCTTCAACTAACAATAGCTCTGAAGGACAGAGGAGTACTTAGATACAATTCACTGTCGTAGAATGTGCAAATGTCCTCTTTCCTCAGAAGCTATCCTCAAGTCATATGGGAGAGGAAGTTCAGTTTGGTGAATTCAAAACACTTGTAATGTTGCCACTTTCTGGTGGTCCACAGCCGCGTTTTTAGCAAAGTTAACAAAATCGTTATTTTTCATCGCAGAAACATGGTTCAAAGACGTACTCGATTGATTGATTGGGAGGAGTGCGATGCAAACTATAATTTTTTGTTGATTGGATTGATTGGTTGATTTTCAAATTGCAGTCAAAGCGGTCACTTTTCGGGAGGGAGGCCCCTCGCTGGTAGGGTCGATGAGACGGGCCTGCTTGGGTGAGCTCGTCGAGGATGGGGTCCCGGAATAGCGACCCCTTGGAGGGTGAACCATGCCCATTATGAAGTACCTACTCCATGGGCCCAAGAAACGCATTTTAACCTTTTCGCTGCATGTGAGGAGAAGGTTTTTGGAGATTGAACAGCAGCGAAAGGGTTAACTGCTGGGGCCATATCATAAAAAAATTGTGAAAACATTTTAGCTACAAAACAAGAAATGAAGTTTTTTTGGGTCCTTTTAATGTCATGCACTAAGGTTCTCACGAATGAATAATAATTGAACATGATTTTTATGATTTAATTATAGGTACACTATGAATGAATAAGTAAGTAGTCACTGAAAAGTGGAACTATTATAGATGCACCACAAGGCCACCCACTATTGACAATTATCGCACACTTGGCACTCGGCAGTCTTTGATTTGCAGGAAGTTAGGTGTCATTTCGACGATGAAATGATGTTGACTGAATTTTGGGCTCAATGAGAATTTTCATTCAATGGCTCATGGGAACTCACCAACAAAAGGGTGCGTGACGTGCAAAATTACTTGTTTTTTTCCATTGCCCTAGTTCTGAATGCTTTCCTGGAGGTAACCTTTGGCTCAATTAGAGCCTCACTTCTAACAAGATCAATGTGTCCCATTCTTATCATTCTCTCCTCCCATTCATGAATTTGCCGCCGATGACTTTCCATGGCTGAAGAAAACTGTCTATGGTACGTGGCTTTCAGTTCAGGAGGCATATCTGACCATTCCTTCCCCAACTTGCTCACCCATTCCTGAAAGAAACAGATAAAAAGATTAATGTTACAAAGACACAATATAAATCATCTAAAATCATAATAGGGTGGTTTCATATTATTATTTTATTGCCTATATCGGAAGATTATTACTCCTGGAGTACGTATTTCACGCTTTTAGATTTTTAAATGACGATATCTATTTTCCGCGATTAAATGAAAAGTGAAAATTTTCAAGCGCGCGAAAACGCGACGGGTAAGGAAATCTCTCCGTGTGACGTATTTCTGGTTCCCCCTCCCGCCTTGTGAGGTGACCTTGATCGAGGCTCTGAGCACTGATAGGACGCAGGATGCTAGAGGGTAGCTGAGTACCTTGCTGGCTGGTAGCGCTTGGCTTAAAAAAGGTTTATTAATGCCTTATCAAACGAAGAGAACTTTCTGACCTTAGCCAGTTTTAATAGGTGATTATTAAGACATGTTTCCCTGAGCTCTGCGCCTCATGCATGCATTGGTAATCTCAGACGATGTATAACTCCTATCTTCTCCTATAGAAACTAGGTCCCTGTGACGTCACGTGGAGTGGCATCGCATGGGCGCCAATCTGGCCCTTTTCAAATGAGGATAAAAATGGACCATTGCCATTCCTCTTAACCGGTATTTCTAAAACGAAATAATTTGTATATTATGAATAAAGTAATGGTGGGTAACAAATCGCAATCAATGCCTTTCGGTTCCATTGATGAAGGAAACTACCCTATTTAAATTCTCAATTTCCAAGAGTCACACCCTCCTGTTTTGTGTGCATGACAGCATCACATCAATAAATATCACATTCTTGCAATGGCTCAATTACTTCTTAGTCTTATGTCAACGCTATACTTGAAATTAAACTTAATGGAATGTGATATAAAGGAGGGTCCAACAAAAATTTCATTAGAATATTAAAACCCATATGAAATGCGGTGAAAAAAATCCTCCGCATTAAAATAAGCTAAGCAGATATATGTCGCTATTTTCTTTTGAATTACTGCAAGAACAAAATAATTTGTACTTGTCCGCATGACTGGTAAGCTACATGGTAGACTCGTTATTATGAAGTTCACAGGACCGAAAACCCGGATGTACGTCATAACAAAGTTTGTATTCTCGTATTTTTGGAAACGTTCAAAAATATTTATTATATACACGATTAGATTATGCGCAAATATATAAAAATGAGAAAATTCGTTTCAGATTCTCCATAGAAGAATGCGGCATGATGCAATCGAGGGCTGATAACTTCCCAAATGCAATAATACTTCGACATATGAGCCAGATGCGTTCTCAGACCTCGTTTGTAAGATGATAAACCTATGTAGAGAACAACGATTTGCTTGGTAATAACGAGAACTTCGTAATAATGTTGTTCGCTTTAACGAGTCCTCTGTACATACCACACATTAAAAGTAATTGTTATAAAATAACTTGAATCATTTTGTAAATGAAGATAAGTTTTTGGAATTTATCCTCATAATATGGTGGTTTACTATTTTTTAATGCCTATATCAAAAGATTTCCTGGAGTACGTATCTCATGATTTTAGATTTTTAAATGAAATTTTTTTGCCATTTTATTAAAAGTGAAACTTTTCAAGCACCTCAGTTCATGCTTTTAGATTTTAAAATGACTATATCTTCTTTTTTGCGATTTAATGAGAAGTGAAAATTTTCGAGTGCACGAAAACACGACGGCTAAGTATGAATGCTAGGAAAAGCCCATGTGACATCCAGCTGCTGCTGTGTGACACCACCTGGGTACGAGTCTTTGAACCCCGCTACGACACAGGCTGCTTGCTGCCGAGTATAGCCGTAGCCTAGAGTACCTTGCTAGCAGGTAGTGCTTGGAATAAATAAGGATTATTAATACGCTATCAAACAAGGGATACAGTGAGTCCTCGTTTAACGTCACTAACCGCTCCTGAAAAATGTGACGATAAACGAAATTACGTTCATTGAAACACAATATCCCATAAAAAACAATGTAAAAAGTGAATATCGGCTACTAGACCTCACAATTCCTAAGCAAAAAAATTATAGCGTATCATATCTGGGCCATTTTTTACGATGGGAATGCCAAACTATGGTGTAAATACGAGTTCCTGTCTTCATCAACGACAATAGCAGCAGCGACGTACATCCTTCTCCATTTTTGTATCTTCCCACATTTGCTTTTCGGCTTCGCTATGGTGGTCACCCGGTCGAGCGTCGTCTAGGCATCATCATCGCTGAAACATCGTCGCAGTTACAGGAAACAAGATTATTGAGAACACGGCGAAAAAAGTGACAACAAATACTCCGAGTTCTACACGGAAAAATTCCTTGAAATCACTTTTAAGGTTCCAGAAAACCATTATGTCAAGTAAAATTTGCTAAAACTTAACTTGCCATTTACGCACCTACCGAAGAATTCATTTGGCGGAAAATTTGCAATAAACATTATCGCAAGTGACAATAAACACATTGTTTTACACTTCGCTTAGAGTGACTGTATTACCGCCCACAAAACGAACAACCTGCAACGCCCGCCGCTTCGCATTTTTTCTCGCGCGAAATTTAAAAGTGCTGACGTTATCGCAAAGCAAAGGTGCGATAAACGAATGACGGTCTCAAAATTTTCATGACGTTATTGCGAATTGACGTTAAACGGGGTGACGTAGAACGAGGACTCTCTGTACTTTCAGATCATAGGAAATTTTAATAGGAAATTAGTAAGAGACGTTTCCCTGAGCTCTGTGCCTCATGCATGTAGTGGTAATCTCAGACGATGTAAAACTCCTGACTACTCATACAGAAATTAGGTCCCTGTGACGTCACGTGGAGTGGCATCGCATGGGCACCAATCTGTCCTTAGGGTCACTCCATTTCAAATCAACCAGGCCCTGAAACCCACCAGTTCAGATTTTAAAGAATCATTCCATGGTCATACATTCTGGTATAATTAGAAATTGTGCACAACTTTAGCCTCCAACTGTCAATCGTTAATGAAATATGAGCAATTGAAATTTGGGCGTGACCCCTACATTGCCGCAACGTGCAACACATGGTGATTTTTATTTTCATCCATAACTCCATTCCAGTGAGATCAAAAGGCATGATTTTTTTTCTAAAGCTAAGTGGTCCATAATGATCCCACCATTATCATTAAATATTCTCTACATGAAGTAGTTCAGCTGCAAAAAAATAAAGTTTACAAAAAAATCTCGCTTGTACCAATTTTCATCGTCAGCATCCACAGGGAAAGGCCATGCGAATACAGACTCATGGTTAAGTTTAAAGTAATCATTAATGTTTGATCAAAGATTCTGATGAAAAATAATCGTGAGACAGGTTCCTATTAGTAAAAAAAAAATACTCATTCATGGCCACGGGAAAAAATGGCTCTTTTTCAAGGCACATTGATATTACACAATTTAGAGGAGATGTAAACTTATACTCATGATTAAACAATATTGGAGCATGTATTATCTCACGATAGTGCACGCTACTGGCTCTTAGATTAGGAAACAAATAAGCAATCATGTGAATGTACTCCCCCACGTACTGCTAATTTCATGCTTTTCGAACTATTCGAGAAGAGGTAGATTTAATTTAAAAAAACTGCATGACCGATGGTAAACTATTATATTTTACATTCCTTTAATCTCAGTCCAAAGACCAGATACATTTCTTATCCAGATGTAGTGACATCACAGGAATGTACATTATCAAATGTCAAAAGGAACTGTCATCGATTGAATTAAGAAATTTCTCAGGTACTTCACCCTTTCAATGTTTCATTTAGTGATGCATTGGAAATTTAGGTATAAACAGTACAACTTAGTTACAACCTTGATTTGAAAGTGAGCCTCCTCTTTTTAACTGGCTGACCACATTCTAAGATGTCTTAGTGTTTTTCACAAAGTCTAAATATTTTTTTAAATGTTGGTCACTTTTTCAAGAAGTAGTATGACCTCCCAGAACTTGTGGTTGCAGGAGAATTAAGCACACACAATATGTGTCCTAGTGTTACACAGCAAACATTATATCTCTCTGGCCAAGATAATGAAGGTGAGGGCCCTTTAGGTGTCATGAATTTAACTGAAATATCACCTTCTTCATACCTTGTACCACAGTGCTTGCTGTAAATACAAGCTGCATATGAACCAACAGCCAAATTATCTGGGAAATCCACTGTTTCAGAACGAAAATCAAATATAATGCTGTACTCGTCATCCAAGCCAGTGAACTTTGCAGCGGCTTTTCTATCCAATAAAGGCACAAAATGATGGAAGTTTCTTGTGCCTGGAATTGTTTTGGGCTTGGTGGATATTTCAAGAAGTTTACTATGTGACCAAGCCACATCACTAGACTTAATGTAATGGATGTTGATGTTTTTCACATTATCTCTACATAATTCATACATCCAACTACTGTTTGTTATTTGCTATGCCATTTGTTTGATGGTAGCAAATATACCATCACAAGATGACTTTCCATGGCATGTGGAATAAAAAGACCAGGTTGCATTCATTCCATTGTTATTATAATAATGGAACAAATTTATAAAATTTGTAGTTTTTATACTGCCCCGCACATCCATCTGTGAAGTACTTAACCTCTTGGATCACAGGCAAATTTCTCTTTAAAAATTCTGTTAGGTGAGATTGCACTTCCGTAACAAAGGCCACATCATGGTTAAGGTCATCAGATATGAAACAATGAGATGAAGTTGTGAGAGTACCATCTTTCTTCAGGTAAATCAAGCAAGGGTGTATGGTGCATGATAGATTGGTCCAGTGATAACTTTGAACTTCATTCTGAATTTAAAATGAAAAGTTTTCACTAAAATCCATTACGATAACTGCCTCTTCATGACTGAGGGTTTCTTTGTTTATTTTGATATATGAGGATTGTTCTTTATTGACGTCGTAATGTGGTATCAGTTTATTCATTTTGAGGCATAGAATATCCAAGAGTCCATCAATGGGTGACGTTAACAATGGAAGTACTATTCTCTCAGTGGAAACCCACTACAGTGGAACCCCGATTTATCGTTCCCGCATTCATCGTTTGACAAAAATAAGACGAAGTGTTTACAACGTGTTGTTTATGGCTAATAACGACAGATACAAAGTTTGAATCTTCCCCAGGAGATTGAAATACAATAGGGAGAAGCTGAGTGCCGTGGGATAGTCACATTATCGCATTTCCCAAGATCCGGTATCCCCCTCCATTCAGCACTCGCCTCGCCCCGTCAGAAGCTTTCCTCTTCTCCGAAATAAAAAAAAGGTCCTAGCTCGAGCAGGGATGGTATTACGAAGACCTTAGCTTCGAAAGAAAATATCTAGTTACTCGAGAACAAAAGAAAACTTTTTCACGCTTCCCCCTTTCTCGACCGCTGACTTTTTTTTAGCTGACTCGCTTCAAAGATCCTCTGAAGGTCAACTGCTGCATGAATCACCGATTAGCCCAAAAGGTGTGTAAAAATGAATTTCGGCAATTGGTATTATACTTTTATTAGATTGAGATATTAGTGATGTGCACGTAATTCAAAAAAGAATGATACCAAACACGAAGAATTTATAACGTTATTTAACCATTTTAAGCAAGGAAATAGTTGGAATAATAAGAGATGGTGATTTCTTGCGAATATCGATATCCTCGCAGCTGATAGTGAGCTTCACGGCAGTTGATGCGGATTTTTTTTTAAAAACTCGGCTCATCTAGAGCTACGCTACTTATTGTTACAAATGAGTGGGTAAGCTGCCTTCTCCATAGAATAAAAAAATTTGTGCAGTCTTATGGCCATGCTTCACCCTCTGCAGTAAGCTCTGCTTACGCCGCACGCGATAGCATTAGTACCGAACTTCACCTCGAACGAGTGGTTCCGTACTTTCCAGGGTGGGTTGACTTAAAACCGGCGAGTGTTTTCCATGCGGGTTCAATAGAGTCCGGTTTCATTTTTATTAGTTTTATTTTCATTCGTCTTCGGACCATGGCCCTTCCGAAGACACGAGTGAGAACTTTAAAAGATAGACTGAAATTAATTTAAGACGAAGAAAAGAATCCGGGCTAGAAATGCGTGAATATTACCGCACGCCTCGGTATGTCCGCTAGTACATGACGGCAGGGGTGGGGGTAGAGCGAGATCCCTGGTGAAAACAAGAAGTGAGATGAAGCCAAGGTTCTGGTGGGCGTGCCGCTGACGATTAACGCCACATTGCCGCAATCATATTAAAAATTTTATTGCAAGAAAGGAACATTTCAAATAATAAACTATTTTTGGCCTTCTTGATCCATCCTATAACCAATCACTGCGACGGCGAAATCAGTTGTTTGAGGCATAACGCGCACATTTCTCTCGTAAATACGTGTACTTGAAATGGCATTTGATGGATAAGAATTTTTACATCGGACAGAAATGCATAATAGCAGTGAAAATTCCGAGTGGAGTGAAACATTTTTTAGCAAGGCGGCGTGTTCCTTCAGGATATTTGAAAGAGATAAAATCCGAATCAACAATATGACCTAAGTGTTTCGATAAAGGAATAATATTCCTGTAATCAGCTAAAATCTTTTTGAATCCATTAATGAATGTCATAATTCGCAAAAATTCAGCGTTTCCTGGGACATAGGCAACCCGGACAAACATTCCCGCTTTGATCGTTTTCCCGCATTCGTCGTTTTTTTCATCCATCCCCCTGAAAAACGATAAATCAAGGTTCCACTGTACCTATATTTCACTGTATCAGAAGGGTCATATTCACAAAATCTAGAAATGATGATACCCTTTAGCCTGGAAGGATTTGGACAGTAATAACATTTTCTGAGCATACAATCTGCATTGTTTTTGTCACAGATGATGATATCCATCAACTCCTTATATGTTTCCTTCAATTTCAAGGCACTAATTAGAAGTCTCACATTTTGATGTATGACACAAACACAAACTGAATGAGTCCCAGAAGCACCAGCCATCACACACCATTTTGCATGAAGTGAACAAAATTTAGTGAACCCAATATTTTCTTGTGGATACTGCTCTTTGAAGAGCACGTAAAGTTCCTTGAGGTTATATAAAATCAACCTCTTTTGCATATACTCATTTTTACCCACATTGACTCTATCTTTGGCTCCAGGAATCTGTCTAGAATTCTTGTAAATATTTCTAGTTCAAATATTTTTCACCAGCTCTACTGTGGAGTTTGGAAGAGGTTTCCCAAAACCTGGTGGTGGCAAAGCAAACATTCTCTTCTCATCAAGTAACTTTTTTGCCAGTCTTACAATGTAGACTGAAACATGAAATTTACTCATAACACTTTTCCTAGACCAAGATAAAGGGGCCAGGGTCAACATTTGATTTTTGACCTGTTTGCTAATTGTTGTCAATTTATTCTTAATTTTAGTCAGCATGTCAATCAAGTTGGCTGTCTTTTGCTTGATGAGTTGACTGTCACTTTCATCTTCATCGCTAGTAAGATTTTCCAAGGAAGGGTTCACCAAACATAATAACACTATCAGTCACACTAACATGAGTTACTTAGTCTGAAATTCAACCAGGATATCACTAAGGCAGCACCATATGAATGAGAAATGAATTAACTTCACTTGGAGAAAACGTTCTGATGGCTCTCTTCTGCCTTTACATTTTATACCATACAGTTCAGTTACCCATTACCCATGGAAGAGATAGTTTAGTAGGAATAGTCCTGGAGGCATAAAATTAGCACTATGTATGTGGGGGAGTACATTCACATTATTTCTTGTGTATTTCCTACTCTTAGAGCCAGTACCATATGCTATAGTGAGATAATGCATGCTTCGATATTTTTTATAAGCTTATATCTCCTGTAAATTATGTAATTTCTATGCCCTGTGAAAAAGACTTAATTTTTCTCCCATGACCATGAATGAGTATTTTTTTACTAAAAGGAACGTCGGACTCATGATTTTTTTTCATCAGGATCTTTGCTCATACATTAATTATTACTTTAAACTGAACCATGAGTCTGTACTCGCATGGCCTTTCCCTGTGGATGCTGACAATGAAAAATGGTACGAGCGAGATTTTTTTGCAGCTGAATTACTTTATGCAGTGAATATTTAATGATAAGCGTGGGATAATTATGGACCACTTAGCTTTAGAAAAAAAATCATGCCTTTTGATCTCACAGGAATGGAGTTATGGATGAAAATAAAAATCACCATGTGTTGCACGTTGCGGCACTTTAGGAGTCACGCCCAAAAAAACTAATTGCTCATATTTCATTAACAATTGACAATTGGAGGCTTAAGTTCTACACTATTTCTAATTATACAAGCATGTATGACCATCTAAAGTTTCACGAAAATCCGAGTCGGTGGGTGTCATTTGGTCAAAATATTGGTTGATTTGACATGGAATGACTCCTTTTTCAAATGAGGTTAAAATTGACCATTAACATTCATCTACACTGCGATTTCTAAAACCAAATAATTTGTATATTATGAATACACTAATGGTGGGTATTGAATCGCAATCATTGCCATTCCTTTTTTTGATGAAGGAAACTACCATATTACAAAATTTCATGTACCCTGAAGTTAAATTTTCTAATACAGTATATTTCACTGAATGCAGTCCCCAAGCCCTCATTTTATAGGCTAAACATTAGGAAAAAATACCATTGTGCCTTAGGATTAGGTGCTCAAAGTATGCAACTTAATAAATTTATGCACTGAATAGTAGAGGCCTTCACATTGTAGAAATCCATCTTACTGATTTGTGAATGAAAAACTTTGCTGTTTCTACAATTTGGGGATCAACAAAAAAACAACAACAACAAAAATCAATACAAAACCAAATTGTAGAAACAGCAAAGTTTTTCAATCACAAATCAGTAATATATTTATTATTATGCATAATAACAAATACTGCCTAATATGTAAATCAATGGTTTAAACTGCACTATCATTCAGTGAATTCATTTTCAATTTACACATTGCCACTTATCTTATGATGAGCATTAGAAATAAAAAAATAATGGTTCTTACTCTTGAAAAATTTTAGAAAAATAGAGGAGAAAATGTACCTTTTTTATTCCACAAACTTCATCTTATCACTCAACTAATAGCCTTTAAAACCAGAAATAATTGAATACAGAATATACTGATTATACATTTTAAATTCAAATGTTCAATTTTGTATGAGAAGGGAAATTACGTGGGCGGGGCGGAAAGATCAAAGAAAATTACCTTGTATGGTGTATCCCCTCGAGCACTCTGTCTAGAACTGAAAAACATGACAAAAGCTGATGGTGGTCTTCGTGGTTTTCCCAGATCTTTCATTTTCTATCGAGAAAGAGCACAGGAGAAAATGCATGAAATTAGTATTAACAGATGCTAATTCGACATGGAAAACTGTGATTATTCTACCTCACAAAATACCTCTACAAACCCATTCTCTACAGCTTGAAAGTTTTGAACTTATCTGAGTAGTGAATTTTTTCCTCCATCTTTTTATCCATTAAAATATCCTGCCTACTGTCGGCGTCAAATTGATGTGCCATAAATAATAATGAATAATACGTCATTTTTAAGAAAATTTTATTCTCAATAGGGTGGTTTCCTATTATTGTTTTATTGCCTATATCGGAAGATTATTACTCCTGGAGTACGTATTTCACGCTTTTAGATTTTCGAATGACGATATCTATTTTTGCTAGTAAATGAAAAGTGAAAATTGAAGAAAAGAAGCTTGCGAAAACGCGACGGGTAAGGAAATCTCTCCGTGTGACATATTTCTGGATCCCCCTCCCGCCTTGTGAGGTGACCTTGATCGAGGCTCTGAGCGCTGATAGGACGCAGGATGCTAGAGGGTAGCTGAGTACCTTGCTGTCTGGTAGCGCTTGGCTTAAAAAAGGTTTATTAATACGTTATCAAGCGAAGAAAACTTTCCGACCTTAGCCAGTTTTAATAGGTGATTATTAAGACATGTTTCCCTGAGCTCTGCGCCTCATGCATGCATTGGTAATCTCAGACGATTTATAACTCCTATCTTCTCCTATAGAAACTAGGTCCCTGTGACGTCACGTGGAGTGGCATCGCATGGGCGCCAATCTGGCCCTTTTCAAATGAGGATAAAAATGGACCATTGCCATTCGTCTAAACCGGTATTTCTAAAACGAAATAATTTGTATATTATGAATACAGTAATGATGGGTAACAAATCGCAATCAATGCCTTTCGGTTTCTTTGATGAAGGAAACTACCCTACTCTGATCTATTTTTTGCTTTTTCAAAATTCAAAAATCAAAACAAGTGAGTGTAATAAATGACTATGCGTACCATTAAATTAACCGTCTTGTCAATTTCATGAACTTTGGAACTCAACCTAGGAGAAACTACTACATCTACAACATTTATCTTCCACAAAAAGATGCAAACATTAGTGTAGATTAATAAAATGGCTTTTACGTATTTTTGGAACGCATATTTTGTTGTAAACTAACAAAAATTGAAAGAAACACTCGTTATTTTATTTGCAATTTTTCTATGATCCGAAAATACATGATTTTTATGTAGTATAGATTATTTAGGAACATTCAAAAAATACGTCGGAGCAAACGAATACTGCGTTGCCAGGTCTTGCGCACGTAACTTTCCTTCCTGCTAACCGGCACTGGCCCTACACAGCCCCGTTTAGCAACATGGCATTAATAAAAGTTATTAAAATTTACAAATATCAATATTTTCATAGATTATGGATCATAGAAAATTTATAAATAAATAAAGAAATGTTTCTCTAAATTAAATTTTTTCTTTCGGGGTAAACTGTAGGACTAGATAGTGTTTACACATTTTCGTTAGTTTACAACAAGATATACATTCTAAAAATACGTAAAAGCCATTTAATTAGTCTACATTAATCCTATCTATATACAGCCGGCGTGGTGACTGACTCACTCATGGATACAAATTCCCGACCACTTCTAGAAGTGCTGGAGAGCTGAAATTTGGCACGCTTGCGGGGAACCCGAAATGATCCGGAGGAAAAATCCGAAAACCGGAAGTTTCCGCCACGTGTCGTCGCTAGGACGACAAAATGGCCGAAATCGGGCTTTTTTCGGGGACAGTCTTTCGGTTTTTATTTTACTGCGCGCGAATGGTGTGTGCCACACGGATCGCTAATGCATTTCCTGAAAGCTGATAAACGTGAGCACGTAATTACGTAATGCTGTTAATTTCTTTTTAAGAAAATTGCAGCCAAAATGGCGTCCAAAAATTCGTTTTTCTATTAAAATTTCATAACTTCCGCTCCCTTCGACTTAATTTAAGGTATAGGATAACGAAAATGATTAATATATATGCTTATAACATCGTCTACGAAATTTAGGTAACAATTTTCTTTCGTCGTCCTTGGTTACTCAGAAATAAATTAAAATATTCCGAAAATCACCGAAAATTACGATTTCCGAAAGATTAACACAAGTTTATGTCAATTTTAACCTGACCGATTTCTTTCAAACTTTGTAGTTGCATACACTTATTTATTGTCTTTCAGAAAACATGAACGTTTAATAAATGATTTAATGTATTTGACCGCGAAAAAATAAAAATGGCGGGTTATACTCACTTTTTTCGGGGACTGGTTTGCTTTTTATTGTTTTACTCTCGAAATATAGATGTCATAGGGCACACTTCTGTTCGATATGACAGTAAATGAATGTGACCATATAGTATTGTCATCTTTAAACCCCCCGAAACCCCCTAAAAAATTAAAATTTGCACAAAAGTAGCCTTTTCGGGTACTTTTCGTCACAATTCCGCCCTTTTTCCAAGCTTTAACAGTCATCGCTACGGGATTGATGTGGACGATAGATGACCGCTGGCAGTAAAAACCTATAAACCCCCGGTAAACCCTCATACACCCCCACAAAAAATAAAATGTTGCATATAAGTCTACTTTTTGGGTATTTTTCGTGACTATTCCACCGCCCCCAACGACTCATCCCCACGGAATTTATGTAAATGGATGGTGACCGCCAAGAGTACGCACATTTAAACCCCCGGTATCCCCCTTAAAACCCTCCCAAATGTAAAATGTGTCATTTAGTCTCCTATTTGGGTACTTCTCGCAAACATTACGCCACACTACCCGTCCCCTCTGAGGTCTAGATCCGGAATATTTGGTGAGGGCGAGCAACCGTAAACCATACGGGAAAAAATACCAGAAACCCCCGATCACCTCCTGGAACATCGCTGAAAAAAAATAAATGAATTTTAAAGTCGCCTTTCCGAGTAGTTTTCGTCACAATTTAACCGGTGCCCCTACCACTTATTAAAACCCCCGAAAACCCCGTGAAACCTCACAAAACATTTCTAATAAATCGCCTCTCCAGGTAAAAGAATCGTCAGACCACTGTTCCGGACCCCTAGGACTTATCGGCACGGAATTTATGAGAACGATTTGTGACCACTGGTTTAACACAAGTATAAAGCCCCCCGGTATTCCGTTGGAACCCCCGCAAAAAATGAAAAACTTGCCATTAAGTCTTCTTTTATGGGTACTTGTCGCCACTATTACTCCGCGTTGCACTACCCTTTACAATCATCGCTACGTGATCACTGTGGACGATTAGTGACCGCATGCATAACACATTAACCCTCTCCCTATTGAAGTTTAAATGCCTCATTCTCCGCTCCGTCTTAACCCGGCCGAAACCGGCCGCCGCCATTTAAGTCGCTCCTTCATAAACCGGCCGAATCCGCCCGGCCTAGCCTGCTCTGTTTGGGGCAGCCTTTTGAGCTTCATAGGCATCTGTTTTATCTTGAGAGTGTTTATCTTTGCTAGCACAAGCATCCTTCCTATCTCTCGTATCATTAAGAAGAAGCAGAACGTCGTCACCATGAGCTAAAATCCCGAGACAATAAGGTGCTTTGTTCCAGCGTGGCACATTAACTGAGAAGTAGTGAGAGAAGATTTTTAAGCTATTACGATGGGATTTTTACGAGGGCCAGTTTTAAAATGGTGTGATACGAAAACCCTAGGCCTGCACTGTGTTATTTAGAGTGACTGTCACATCTAATGGCGATATTTCTTTCTGTGTGGTCACACACAAGCTCACGCTTTTCCTATCTCACATGACAAGGAGGCGAAGCTCAGCTCAAATGAAAAGAAAATTAATTCCCCTCAGTTCTGTTTGTGGGTGGTCACACGCACTCTCACACTTTTCCTATCTCATAGGGCAAGGAAGCGAAGCTCAGCTCAAATGAAAAGAAACCTAATGCTCCTCAGTCCTGACCATGGCTTCTTTAAGTGAGGATGCTATTGCAGAAGAAGTGAACAGAAGTGAATTTTCGAGTGATTCAGATAGTTCTAGTTGTTTGAATAGAGAAGAAGGATACAGTGATAGTGACAAATCAAGTGAAGTAGAACTAAAGGATGACGTCACCCCAAGTGCGAGTGATTTAAAAGGTGATATTCAGGAGCATAACTCTTGGACGGACACCCTGATTTTTGAAGAACCGTCGGAGTTCAAAGAAGAGAGAGAGGGCCTATTCATAATTTGGCGATTGGTGATAATGAATTTTCCTTCCTGAAATATATGCTAGGGGGCAAAGATTATTTTACAACATTGTCAATAACACAAACAAATATGCAGAACATCTTCAACATTCCTCAGGAAAGGCTGACAAAGACTGGGTAGATGTTACGTGCGATGAACTGGTGGCATACATTGGAGTGCTTGTATACATGAGAATATTCGATTTGCCTGAAAGCAGGGATTACTGGCATAGCCAAGATATTGACATCTCAATTGTTCGTGGCTGTATGACCTTTCGAAGATACTCAAAAATTTCAAAATATTTCCATATTAGTGATATAACTCAGGAAAAAACAAGGAGAGGAGGGTTTTGATGTATTGCATAAAATTAGGCCGGTTCTTGATGCAATGGAAACTTTTCATCAAAAGTATAAACCAGGTAGGGAATTAAGTGTTGACGCAGCGATGGTTGATTTTAAAGGACGTCATTGCATAAAACAATACATCCAAGGAAAGCCAACGAAGTGGGGATTTAAAGTTTGGGTTTTAGCAAGCTCCCATGGCTACGTCCTGCAGGGAAATGTGTAATTAGGGAAAAAAGATAAAAGAAATCGTGAAATGTTTCTTGGGACGCAAGTTGTAATGAATATAATGAAAAACTATTTAGAGAAAAATCATCACGCTTACTTTGATAGCTTTTTTTCATGTGTGACGCTCATGACATTACTACTTACGATTAACACATACGCATGTGCTACTAAAAGATCATCTTGTAAAGAATGACCTGAGGCATTAAAATATAAAAAAAAACTTAGCCTCCAAAGAGGAGAGAGTAGAAATTTCCACTTAGCACTTTACAGGCAGATGATAGGGAAATTCTCCTCCCGTAAAGTAGTAGGACGTAAAAGAATCCTTCCGATGGGCACATTTTCACAGAGACAGCAACACTCTCTTGCAAAGTTCGTGGGGAGAAAAAAGTGTGTGCCTATTGCAGCTCCAAGAAAAGAATAACTCCTACTGGTCGGAGCATAGAAACGTCATGGAAATGCATAGGATGCGATTTACCTCTTTGCAAATTAGGATGTTATCATCAATATCACCAAGGAAATGGAGTTGAAGGAGGGAATTAAATTCAATATAAGGTAAGGCAAACTTCTTTCAATAAGTCAATATATTCTTAAAACGTATACAAATTTTAAAATAAAACACTTAAATATCTTTCAAGTTATTGTAAGTTAATTGAAGTAACCTGCGTTAGTTCCTCATCGCGGAGAAAAATAGGTCTACCAGTGGGGCAAATGGGTATTTAAACTTCGTGCATGACGGGGAAATGTTTACGGCCGGTTTCGGGCGGTTTAGGAAGGAGAGGGTTAAAACCCCCGAATCCCCCTGGGCACCCCTCTCGGTGGAGAAGAGCATTAATGAGAACTAAGCGGAGCAGCCGCGGGGGGGCTCATCGACCCCAAGGCGGCGAAGCCGCCCCACAACGATGAACGGCGAAGCCGTTCCGAGGAGTGACTGGCGTAGGCGAGGGGGAGCTTCAGTAACCTTGGGCGGCGAAGCCGCCCTGACGTTCAAGCGGCGCAGCCGCTGTAGACTCCACCCATCTCAACTCACACTCAACCCCTGGGCGGCGAAGCCGCCCTCCAGCGAGGAACGGCGAAGCCGTTTCGAGGAATGAGTGGGGCGCCTCCCTACCCCCTGGCCGGCGAAGCCGGCCCCTAGCTGAGGTGAGATTATTCGAACTTCAAAAGTCTTCGAGCGACCACAAATGTAGACGGCGAAGCCGGAACCGGGGTTTTTAAGGGGCGGAGCCCCTTAACGAGCGCGCGGAGCGTGCGAGTCTATAATATATACAACCCGATGTGTGACAGATAGCACACTCACTCATTCACGTATACAAATTCCCGACCACTTCCGGACGTGCTGGGAAGACGAAATTTTTACGGGTCGTGGAGAAAAAATATTCATCGGGGGGAAAAGTCCGAAAACTCGAAAAAGTCGATCGGTTTTCGAGATATATCGATCCGAATTAACATTGGAGCCTTATGGGACTAAAACATATTCCATTTTTTGCCTACTTAAAAATGTCACGGGAACATGAAATGTCACTGACGGAAACTAGATTTTTTGGCCGATTTTTTTATGTGAAACATTTTGCCATACTTTGTTTATAAGTATTTTTTATAATTTTTTTAAATTTCCAATGCTTTTCTTATGGGCCTATCTTTGGATTTTTTTTAAACCAACTTATAATCGTTGTAGGAATAAGTCCTTAACTTATGAGATACTAGATTTTTTGGTTGATTTTTTGGTGTGGTTGCCTTTGCAATTTTACTGCGCGTGAACGGTGTGTGCCACGCGGATAGTTTATGTACGTTTTGAAAGCTGACGAATGTAGTCACGTAATTATGTAATGGATTTAGATAATTTTAAAGTAAATTGCTGCACAAATGGCGTCCGAAAAGCTTTTTCGAAACAAATTTCATAACTCCCTCTCCCCTCGTCGTAATTGCAGGTGTAGGATACTGAAAATGATTATTATATATGCTCATAACATCGTCTACGATATGTAGGTAACAATTTTCTTTTTTTCGTCCATGGTTTTCCAGAAAAAAAATAAAAACGTTCCCAAAATCACCGAAAATTACGATTTTCAAAAGATTGACACAAGATTTCTTCAATGTTTTCCCGACCGATGTCTTTTAAACTCTACAATTACATACATCTATTCATATGGTTTCCGAAAATATAAGAATTTAATAAATGTTGCAGTCGATATAACTACGGAAAAATAAAAATGGCGGACAGTACTAATTTTTTCCGGGGAGAGGTTTATTTTTTATTGTACTACTATCGAAATATGGATGTCATAGGGGCAACTTCTCTTAGTTATGATAGTAAATGCATGTGACCATATAACAAGGTCATATTTAAACCCCCTGAAAACCCTAAAAAATTAAAATTTGAATATAAGTAGCCTTTTTGGGTACTTTTCATCACAATTCCACCGCTTTTCTAGCCTTACCACTCATCGCTACGGAATTGATGTGGACAATTGATGACCCCTGGTAGTAAAAACCTATAAACCCCCGGTAAACCCACATACACCCCCCAAAAAATAAAGTTTAGCATATAAGTCTACTTTTTCGGTACTTTTCGTGACTTTCCACCGCTGGTTCTTACCCCAACGACTCATCCCTACGGAATTCAAGTGAACGGATGGTGACCGCCAGGAGTACACACATATAAACCCCCGGTATCCCCCTGAAATCCCCCCAAATGTAAAATGTGCCATTAAGTCTCCTATTTGGGAACTTCTCGCAAACATTACGCCGCACTACCCGTCCCCTCTGAGCTCTAGATCCGGAATATTTGATGAGGGCGGGCCACCATAAATAAAACGGGAAAAAATACCAGAAAACCCCCGATCACCTCCTGGAACCTCGCCGAAAAAAAAATAAAAAAATGTTAAAGGCGCTTTTTCTAGTAGTTTTCGTCACAATTTACTCTACTACTGTCTCGTGCCTCTACTACTTATTAAAAACCCCGTGAAACCTCCCAGAAAATTTTTCTAATAAATCGCCTATCCGGGTAAAACAATCGCCAGAATTCTGCCACTGTTCCAAACCCCTAGGACTTATCCGCACGGAATTTATGAGAACGATTTGTGACCACTGGTTTTCACACGCATAAAACCCCCGGTATTCCGTTGGAACCCCCCGCAAAAAATGAAAACTTGCCATTAAGTCTTCTTATATGGGTACTTGTCGCCACTATTACGCCGCATTGCACTACCCTTTAAAATCATCGCCACATGATCACTGTGGACGATTGATGACCGCATGTATAACACATGAAAACCCCCTAATCCCCCTGGGCACCCTCTCGGTGGAGAGGACCATTTATGAGGACTACGTGGAGCAGCCGCGGGGGGCTCATTATCCCCAAGGCGGCAAAGCCGCCCCACAACGAGGAACGGTGAAGCCGTTCCGAGGAGTAACTGGCGTAGGCGAGGGGGAGCCTCAGTAACCCTTAAGCGGCGAAGCCGCCCCGACGTTAAAGCGGCGCAGCCGCTGTGGGCACCCTCCGCCTCTGGGCGGCGAAGCCGCCCCTTAAACGAATGACGGTGAAACAGTTCCAAAATGCCCTTGCCCTCTGGGCGGCTTTGCCGACCCCTGACGAGGAACGGCGAAGCCGTTCCGAGTATAAAGCGGGGTAGCCCCGGGGGGAAACACTCAATCCCTGGGCGGCGAAGCCGCCTCTCAACGAGGAACGGCGTAGCCGTTCCGAGGAATGAGTGAGGCGCTTCCCTACCCCCTGGCCGGCGAAGCCGGCCACTAGCTGAGGTGAGATTATTCGAACTAAAATTCTTCGAAGAATCACAAATGTAGACGGCGAAGCCGGACCCGGGGTTTTTAAGGGGCGGAGCCCCTTAACGAGCGCGCGGAGCGCAGCGAGTGTTTGCATCTAATTGTGGAAGATGAACGTTGTAGACGAAGTAGTTTTCTCTCTGATGTGTTACGAAGTTCATGAAATTGACAAAATGGCTAATTTTATAGTGGGTGGATTCATTTAATGCATTCGCGTGTCTTGATTTTTGAATTTTTCATAAAACAAAAATATTAATCAGAATTGAAAATAAAATTTCCTCTAAAGTGACAGGTTATTCATTATTATGGCACGCTCTGAAGTCCAGAAAAAAATTTCCAAAGTACAGCGGCACATCATTTTGACGCCGACAGTAGTAATGAGTCCCATTTTTTTATTGTCCTGGGCAACCCAGCCCAATGGCAGTGTGTGCAGTGAATGGGTTAAAAATAAATACTGAAATTAAGGCCAAATGGATTTATTTCCCTGTATTGCAATTATTATGCAATAAATTCTATGATATAAGGAATGAGTTGACAAAATACTTCCAATAAAATCACGTAAATGAGTGAGTACACATATTCATACAAGTTTCACCTATACAAAAGTCATGCAACCAATGCGTTGGGCACATGCTAAAGTGTAAACTAATGTCGTTTACCTTTGGCGATCAATTATTTTGTTACCACTGCACCTTATGTACAAAATTAGTCATAAAATAAAAGAGAAAAACATGATTTATGCTCATCAGAAGGCATACATAGAAATGACTCTGGCATCATAGGGAGTGAATATCCAGCCACGTGCCAATATTTCAGCTCAATTTTATATTTTGACAAAGATGTCCAGCCAGCTAAAGGCCAATTTTTCAGCTAATATAACATTATAATTTGCTTTTGGGTCAATATTCTGTTAAATAAATAGTATACGGCCACATTCATATCTTAACCCTTTTAGGGTGGCGCGCTGATATATCGGCCTTTACCGCTCGGCTGAAAAGAGTGGCGAGCCGACATATTGGCTTTTACGTTATTGTTGTTAAATTTTAGGACATTGAAATTTCTAAAAAAATTGTGCATCAGTAAACGTATAAAAATGTAGTGATTATTGTCCAATTTAATCTCATTATTTAAAAAAAACCGCTTAAAGATGTCTAAAAAAATAACTATATAATGTTTATTTTTCCTAGTTGCTACATTTAATTAAAATGCCCTCCACATTTTTTGACTGTACCCCGGGAAGAAGGATGGCACTACAACGCTTAATTTATGATGACCTTTCATCTATGCCATTCGTGCACGCATTTTTGATAGTTATTTGCTTCTCTTTGGCAGTATTAGTGCTTCCCCGCTCAACCACAGCTTGTATGCTTTTTTCTCATTTTTTATTTCACTGACGGCACAGTCAAGTACACTTGATTGGTATGCTAGCTGCATTCACGAGAGCACTTTGTTCCTGTTTTTCAAGCCTCGCAGTGAGCGACTGCACTCTGTGATCACGGATACACATCCCGCGGCAGTTGCGACCCGGGCATCTTGCCACTCTGGAATCATATTTATCAACCCTTGCCCATTCATATTTTAATACATAATAAAAATAATTTGAATACACATACAAATACGATCTGAAGGATTGCGTGAGAATCAAGAACACAACTGAGTACAACAGACTCCTGATAATCCGGCTGTGGTATACAGGTGTTGCGGATTATCTGTGCATCATTTTTACTTTCCCTCAATATTTTCCACGATCTTCATTAAAAAAATAAATTTGGTTGCAAAATCATTGGAATTACTGCAGGTCACTCCATTTCAAATCAACCAGGCCATGACACCCACCGACTCAGATTTTCATGAAACATTCCATGGTCATACGTAAATGCGTGGACAGAGTTTTTGCGAATGACTGACCTTGAAACATGATCGACTCATCAATTTTTTTTTTGCTCTTTCAATCATACTTCTAAAATCAAGTTTAAGAGATTTTTAAGGTTATATGACGAAATTCACGGCTTTTTTTCACGGTTTTTCTAGAAGATTCCAAATTTTCACATGGTACATGTCTCAACGCCGAAATCCAAGATTGAAAATTCGACCACCTCTATCATGGAAAATCGAAATCGTTTATTCCTCGGAATTGTTTCGACACATGAAAATTCCAAGATAGCCAAAAAATCAATCAAAAAATCTAGTATCTTGCGCTTCAAGGAATTTGTCTTGCGATGACTGCAAGTTGGTCAAAAAATTTTTTTATCCACCTTGGAACTAACTTCCTTCTCAAAAAATGACAAGTGTTTAAAAAACGTTGTTTTTACATGAATTGAAAATGGGTCATTCCATGTCAAATCAACCAATATTTTGACCAAATGACACCCATCGACTCGGATTTTCATGAAACTTTAGATGGTCATACATTCTGGTATAATTAGAAATTGTGTACAATTTTAGCCTCCAATTGTCAGTTGTTAATGAAACATGAGCAATTGAAATTTGGACGTGACCCCTAAAGTTCCGCAATGTAAAACGCATGGTGATTTTTATTTTCATCCATATTTCCATTCTTGTGAGATGAAAAGCCATGATTTTTTTTCAAAGCTAAGTGGTCCATAATGATCTCACGGTTATCATCAAATATTCACTGCATGAAGTAATTCAGCTGCAAAACAATAAAGTTCACAAAAAAATCTCGTTTTAACATTTTTCATTGTCAGCATCTTCAGGGAAAGGCCATGCGAATACAGACTCATGATTCAGTTTAAAGTAATCAATAATGTTTGATCTAAGATCCTCATGACAAAAATTTGTGAGTCCGACGTTCCTTTTAGTAAAAAATACTCATTCATGGTCAAGGGAAAAAATATCTCTTTTTCGAGGCACATAGATACATATTACACAATTTTGAGGAGATATAAGCTTATACACATGATTAGAAAATATTGGAGCATGCATTATCTCACTATAGCATATGCCACTGGCTCTTAGGGTAGCAATCATGGGAATGTACTCCCCCACGTACTGCTAATTTTGTGCTATCTGAACTATTCGAGCAGTTTTACTTAAAAAACTGCATGATCCATTGTACACTATTACATCCTACATTCATTTTAATCTGTGTCCAAAGACCAGATTCATTTCATATCCAGATGTATTGACAACACAGGAATATACATTATCAAATGTCAAAGGCAACCGTCATCAAATCTTTTTAATTGAGAAATTTCTCAGGTACTTCACCTTTTTAATGTTTCATTCTGCCATTCTATATCGTTAAAAATTTAGGTAAAAATAGTGAAATTAAATTACTAAAAGGAACATCGGACTCCAGATTTTTTTAATCAGGATCTTTGCCCATGCATTAATGATTACTTTAAACTTAACCATGAGTCTGTATTCACACGGCCTTTCCCCATGGATGCTGAGAATGAAAAATGGTACAAGTGAGATTTTTTTGTAAACTTTATTTTTTTTGCAGCTGAATTACTTCATGCAGTGAATATTCTATGATAATAGAGGGATCATTATGGACCACTTAGCTTGAGAAAAAAAATCATGCCTTTTCATCCAACAGGAATGGAGTTATTGAGGAAAATAAAAATCACCATGCATTGCACGTTGCGGCACTTTAGGGGTCACGCTCAAATTTCAATTGCTCATATTTCATTAACAATTGACAATTGGAGGCTAAAATTGTAATCTATAGTTATACCAGGATGTATGACCATGGCAAGTTTCATGAAAATCGAAGTCCATGGGTGTCATTTGGTCAAAACATTGGCTGATTTGACATGGAATGACCCCTGCATTAACCCTTTCGAGACGGCGGAGTTTTCGTCTTAACATGACTGCTGTACTGAGCCCCAGTAGACTCTTCTTTCTCGTGGTACGGAGCATTTTTGGAGGACATTCATTAAGAAGGGTCTCGCTGAACCATTTTCGACCCCTCCACGCAGGGACTTCGCATTATCTCGGACTCCGAGCGTAGTTGTGCTCCCTCCTTTCCGGGTTTACGACCATACCTGCGGCATTGGTTCGCGGTCAACTTATGTATTGCTTATATGTATTTAGCGAATGGTTAATTTACGCCTGCACGTAAATTACAGACTTTGAATTGAGTTCCTCATTTTTATCTGAGCATTGTAAATTTTTAACGAAGTTCTAAGGCCATTATTAACGCATTTAACGCAGCAACAATTTCCATGTTGATGTTTATACATAACTCGAGATATAAGTTAATATTTGTCGTAGAATTTCGTTTAAAAATTCTAAACGCTGCTCAAAAGACAAACAATTCAATTCTTATTTTATATTTCTTGAGAAATGAACAAATATTTATTTCGAAAATTGACTCTATAAACAATTGAATGACCACTATCCCATATCGCTGAGAGGGGTTCTAAAAGACGAAGGGTCCGGGAACCTGCTCCCGGATCCCGAGGGTTAATCCTAAACCCCGAAGCGTTGGGTCCCGAGACAAAGACGTCGTAAACCCACGACCATCCTAAAACGGGGAGAGCTAGAAAACGTATACATATGGCTTTCGATCGCCTGGCCGGGAAAATCTCACACGTAAATATACGCCCGTCGTCTCCCGGGTCAGTTGATGTCCACACGTATATATACGTGTACAGTAGGGAAAAGGTTAATGCTAGGTTATACCAGACTTATTATTTCTATTTGAATCCCCTTCGTAAAACGGAGGCTAGCTGCATTCATGAGAGCACCGTGTTCCTGTTTACCACACTCCGTGATCACGGATACATCACACATCACACATCCTGCAGCAGTTGCAACCCGAGAAACCTGTGCGAGACGCAACTACTTGGCGTGGTGCCTGACAGTGTAGTTTTTGACGTTGAGGAGCGGTTTTGAAGCATTCGTGCAAACCACTTTTATGTATGGGTCAATCCAATTGAAGTGATCCAAGGTAGGTTGCTTGACCAATTTTAATATTTTTAATGTTTTTTATATGTTTTTACTACACAAATGGGAAGTTCAAAACAGATATTTTAAAAAAATTTTCTACACCGTTCACATGTGGTGGCCATTTTTGTTGTGAATCACGGAGCATTTTTTCCTTTTGTAGACGTTTGCGTTAAATTGATTATCTCTGGACTGCATCGTGCAACAAGATTGAAACTGGAATCGTCTTTTTCAGTACTTTCTTTCATGCAATAGTGTTTCATTGCCATAATCCCCTTTGCAAATTTTCCCTGTCTAAATGGTCTCAAAAGCAGGGGGTTGAAAATTGAAGAATTCCACTTTTCAGAAATTAAAAAACCATGAAGGGGAAATTTATCAGAGTTAATATTTTTTATAGTAAAATATCATTGGGTACACACATTTTATAGAGTATCAGCATTCAAAACTCTCTCGATAATTGTTAATGAATTTTTAAAATTTGGATTTTTTAAATTTTTGTAAAGTTTGAGGCTGCATATCTCAGACGGGACTGGATAAAAATTCACGATTTTTACACATTATGTAGTCCTTTATGATAGCAAAGTGGAGTAAAAATTTCAACATTGTTATTTGACTGAACCAAGTTATGAATTTTTGAAAATGCGGGAAATCATCATTTTTGCAAATAATGTATATCAGCTATTAGTATCAACTATATGTAAAACTGTCTTAATTTGAAAAGTTTTAATATAGAGTGTTGAAATAGGTTACTTATTGAGTTTAAAACCACACAAAATGAGCTGAATTACCATGTATTATTTTAGATATTTACTGTAACTACAATTATTAGTACCGCACTTACATTTTATTAACTGCTTAACCCAAGTGATTGTTAAGCATTACTTTTATATCTTCACAGAGTTCAGGTAAGATTGAGTAGGATCTTCCTGTTACTGTTTTAAGTTCAAGAACTGATAATTTTCTTAACTGTTAATTTTTTGTTTTCCACTTTAATCCAAACAGTCATTAATTTTTTTTTTAATCTGTTTTTAACTTCCTGTTTTTGCAGTAAATAGATATTAAAAATTTTAAATTATTAAAAATGGTCATGCAACCAACTTATTTTTCTTTGGATCACTTCATATGGATTGACCCGTATCCGTGATTACTATACGAGTGCAACCATGTTATCGCCGCTAAAAAGATCGCAAACTGGTTAAGAAAGATCTCAATGAGTCGGGGAAGCACTCTAAAATAACAGAATTACTGCATACGTAATAGGGTGGTTTCCTATTATTTTTTATTGCCTAAATCGAAAGATTATTACTCCTGGAGCGCGTATTTCATGCTTTTAGATTTTTAAATGACGATATCTATTTTTCGCGATTAACTGAAAAGTGAAAATTTTCAAGCGCGCGAAAACGCGGCGCGTAAGTAGGAATGATGGGAAAAAAGTCCCTGTGACGCATTTCTGGTTCCCCCTCCCGCCTTGTGAGGTGACCTTGGAGAGGCTCTGAGCGCTGATAGGACGCAGGATGCTAGCGGATAGCTGAGTACCTTGCTGAATGGTAGCGCTTGGCTTAAAAAAGGTTTATTAATACATTATCAAACGAAGAAAACTTTCCGACGTTAGCCAGTTTTAATAGGTTATTATTAAGACATGTTCCCCTGAGCTCTGTGCCTCTTCCATGCATTGGTAATCTCAGACGATGTAAAACTCCTTTCTACTCGTATATAAACTAGGTCCCTGTGACGTCACGTGGAGTGGCATCGTATGGGCGCCAATCTGGCCTTTTTCAAATGAAGATAACATTTGGCCCTTGCTATTCGTCTAAACCGGGATTTCTAAAACTAAATAATTTGTGTATTATGAATACACTAATGATGGGTAACGAATCGCAATCAATGCCTTTCGTTTTCTTCGATGAAGGAAACTACCCTATTATATATTGTTTGTTTTAGGTACATTATTAAAATTACACATTACTCATTACTGTGAAAGTTTGTGTTACCTATTTTTTCTGATTATTCGTGCTGTCTCTCTACCCATCATTAGCCCAGACATTCGGGATGGTATTGTAATTGTTGCTTTATAAAAGGCCGTCTTTGCTTGCACAAATTTTCGTTTCCCAATGAAATGGGGAGGAATCAATATCTTTGTTGTTCCTAACAAATTCGACGAGCCATATACCCCTTGGGTCAGTGATTTCTACTAAATTTAGAAAACCATCTTCATTTCATCAGAAAACGAAAACCCTTTTTTCCATAATTCAGGTAATTCCTTTGTTTTTCCATATCCGCAATGCACGTGACAGTTTACTGGGATGCAACGACAGTGTCTCCACATTAGACATCGCAATAACGGAAATAAGGAAAATACAAAACCATGCAATTTCTCATTTTAAAGGTTTACAAATTATGACATTGGAAAAAATTGTCAAGGCATTGTTTTAAGAAATTCAGAAATAAATATTTAAATAAATTCAAATTTCCCAATTGTTTTTCGACGATGCATTACCCCTGTCATTTTCCTCCTTTTTAATATGTTGTAGATAGCTCTCCATTCAAGAAGGTATGAGCCGTATTTTAGATGTAGTATGTTTAAGTCAGAATTCTGCAGTCACGTGTGCCTATAAATGGCACACAGGAGAAAGATGGGTGAATTTAGCATAAATAAAAAATACCCATTAATGTCTGGTGTAATAAGCAGACAAGGATGAAGCTATAGATTTGATTAGGTTTTAGATGGAAGTGGCTTTCTCTGATTTTGCTGTCAGTCACTTCTTTTTTCCCTTGACGAAAAGAGCAAGAGGTCTGTCTTGTGACTTTCACGGTGTCAAAGGCTAATATAACCGCTAAATAAAATAAAATATATAAAAAATATGCACATTACGGGAATAAAACTTAGTAAATCTATTATTAAGCAATTATCCAATTTAAGGGATCGAGAAATCATGAGTACCGTTGAACTTGGCTTCAAATAATTTTTGATGATATGAAAAACCCTTCACTGCCGGCTTCAAATACCCTCGCCGAGAGCTTACCGAGCCAAACGGCTTGCAGACGAGCAAGTAATCTCACTTGTTTCCGAGATAGACTAGAAGAGTAATTCTACATAATTAAGAATTCAGAGTTGCACCGCGACGGAAATAAATTTTCCTGAATTAAAACTTCAACACACGTTTACACGATACACGTACGAGTTAATGTACGTTTGCGTGAATGATTTTTGTGGACCGGAGCGGAACATGTACGAATGCATGAACCAAATTAGAACAGGTTATATTTTCTGTGCATGCATTTGCACAAGTAGCGTGGTTACACGGTGCATTTTGACGTTCATTCTCGCGTTCATACATTTGGACATGAACCCGTACGTGTTAATTTACCGTGCAAACAGACCTATATTAAGGATAAACTCACTGCACAGACACAAGAAAAATGAGGAATCTTTCCACAACGAACGTACCTTTTTAAGTTTTCGGTTTTCTTTTACTGCCACCATTTCCTTTTTGGCTCTTTTTAATAACTGCTTCTGATCGTCTGTCAGCTGCATTTCGTATTTATTTTTTGCATCCACGTAAACAATCATATCTTTTCTGTAATCCTCCAAGTACTTTAGCTTGGTTTCTTGAGGAAACTTTTCCCATTTATCACCAAGCAACTTCGCCAGTTCTATAAATACGTATTCAATAGACAGTTTAAATTAAAATACAATATCACTCATTGAAAACATAAAGGAAAGCTAACAATCACCTGTCACTTTGCAGTCTGGATGGCTTTTCTTCAGATCCGGTCTCATTTCAGCCATGAACCTAAAGTAAGGTGACAGTGGCTTTTTCGGTTTCTCTGGTAAACTTCGCAAGTCATCAGCATTCACTACACTTCTTGCACACCGATGTGAGGTTATGCATGAGACAGGTAATCTGCAAGTACAAGAAAAAAATATAGAAGGATTAAAAACAGTACACGGGTTTAGGCAGTTCTTCGAGTTCTCCGACGTTTACCTGCTCTGAAGAAATACCTGGTTACCCGCAACTCTGATCGCTAGACTTCCCAGTTTTTCAAAAAACGACATAATTACTTAAGCACGAGATAACCACTATATCACTTTAGCCGATGCCCTATATACTTTTCAGGGGAAACGGTTGGGGTACCTTCAGATGTGGCCGCTGAATTACTGGCACTTAGAGCATAAAATCACGAGATGTATAATATAAGTGAAAGAATTTATGAAATTCTAGCGCATATATTCTTAAACGGCATCAGCACGTCCCGTATCATTGTGTTTCGTTGTTTACTTGGGACTTGGGATGAATAAACAGTTGAAGCGCAAAAGTCCTGTTCACTCTGATGAACAGGTACTATCACAAAATCTTAAATTAGCTTTAACTACCCGCATTTTAAAGATGAAAAAATTTTAAAAATATTTTTTTGTTACTTTCTTCTCTTATAGTTACATATTAATGAATAATTTCCTCAATAACTCCACTATATTTTGTCCTACGATAATTTTCATACCAACCTGGGTGATGAATTACGCAATAAAAATCAGCGAAATATAATGCTGCGCCAAGTGTAAAATAATAATTGATGCTATTTCAAAAAGTAAAATATCAAGCCCCCAATGGCTGCATAATCACACCGCAGCACAAAGGACAACCGTTTCCAGCAGTTTTCATGCTTATTGTTAGTATAAGATAATGCAAGCAAAGATTGGCTAACATTCAAGTTCGTCTAGTTTTAATTTTTACCGTAATGGCACACTTAGAGAGCAGGCCACTTACGCACATTTGAAGATTTACATCTGAAAAATCTTCCGTTGTAAAAAAATAGACATTATTATAGAAATTAAATCATTTTTGCGTTGACGAAAAAAAATTGTGAGTCTGGCGTTCCTTTTATTAAAATAAAATACTCGTTCATGTTCACAGGAAAAAATGGCTCTTTTTCAAGGCACCTAGAAATTACACAATTTAGAGGAGATATAAGCTAATACTCATGATTAAACAATATTGGATCATGCATTATCTCACTATAGTGTATGCTACTAGCTCTTAGAGTAGGAAACACAAAGGCAATCATGTCAATGTACTCCCCAACCTACTGCTAATTTCGTGCTATCAGAACTATTTGAGCAGAGGGAGTTTTAATAAAAAAAACTGCATGATCCATTGTACACTATTACATTCTACATATCTTTTAACCTGTGTCCAAAGACCAAATACATTTCATTCCCAGATGTATTTACATCACAGGAATGTACATTATCAAATGTCAAAGGGAACTGGCATCAAATCATTTGAATTGAGAAATTTCTGAGGTACTTCATCCTAATGCTTATTTTCAATGTTTCATTTAGTCATTCTATATCATTGGAAATTAAGGCAAAAACAGTAAAATTAAATTAATGACCTTACGAATTGATTTGAAAGTGAGCCTTCTCTTCTTAACTGGCTGACCACATTCTAAGATGTTTCATTGTTTTTCACAAAGTCTAAATATTTTTTTTCCTGTTGTCCACTTCCTCCCTCAAGAAGTAGTATCACCTCCTAGAGCTTGTGGTTGCATGAGAATAAAGTACACACAATAAGTGCCCTTGTGGCACCAGCAAACATCATATCTCTCTGGCCAAGAGAGTGAAGGTGAGGGCCCTTTAGGTGCCATGATTTAAACTGAAATATCACCATCTTCATGGTTGAAAGCTTTCATTGCTCCAATGTACCACTGCTTGCTATAAATGCACACTGTATGTGAACCAACAGCCAAATTACCTGGGAAATCCACTGTTTCAGAACAAAAATCAAATATAATGCTGTACTCATCATCCAGGCCAGTGAACTTTGCAGCGACTTTTCTATCCGATAAAGGCACAAAAGTGATGTAAATCTCTTGTTCCTGGAATTGTTTTTGCCTTGGTGGATCTTTCAAGAAGTTTACTACGTGACCCAGCCACATCACTAAAGTAAATGTAATGGATTTTGATGTTTTTCATATTATCTCTACAGAATTCATGTATCCCGGTGCTGTTTGTTATTTGCTGTGCCATTCCTTTAATGGTACCACCTATACCATCACAAGAGGACTCTCCATGGCTTGTGGAAAAATAGACCAGGTTGCATTCATTCCATAGTCACTATAATAATGACACAAATTTATAAAAGACTTGCAGTTTTTATATTGCCCTGCACATCCATCTGTGAAGTACTGAACCTCTTGGATCATAGGCGAAATTCTCTTAAAAAATTTTATCAGGTGACATTGCACTTCCATAACCAAGGCCACATTATAGTTAAGGTCATCAGATATGAAACAATGAGATGAGGTAGTGAGTGCACCATCTATCTTCTGGTAAATCAATAAAGGGTGTATGATGCATGATAGATTGGTCCATTGATATTTTGAACTTCATCCTGAATTAAAAATGAAAATTTTTCACTAAATTCCATTACGATAACTGCTTTTTCATGACTGAGGGTTTCTTATCTTATTTTAAAAAACGAGGATTGTTCTTAGGTCACGTAATAATGTGGTATCATTTTATTCATTTTGAGGCATAGAATGTCCAAGAATTCATCAATGGATGATATATACAACTTAAGTTCTGTTCTATCAGTCGAAACCCACTGCCTATATTTCACGGTATCAGAAGGATCATATTCACAAAATTTAGAAATGATGATATCCTTTAGCCTGGAAGGATCTGGACAGTAAAAACATTTTCTGAGCATACAATCTGAATTGTTTTTGTCACAGTTGATGATAGCAATTAACTTCTTATGATTCCTTCAATTGCAAGGCACTAATTAGCAGTTTCACATTTTGATGTATGACACAAACACAAACTGAAAGAGTCCTAGAAGCACCAGCCATCACACACCATTTTGGCTGAAGTGAACAAAATTTGGAGAACCCAATTTTTTCTTGTGGATATGTATTGCTCTTTGAAGAGCACATAAAGTTTCTTCAGGTTATATAAACTCAACCTCTTCTACATATACCTACTCATTTTTACTCACACTGACTTTATCTTTGACTCCAGGAATCTGTCTAGGATTCTTGTCAAGCTGGTAAAAATTTTTCTTCAGCTCTTCCGTGGAGTTTAGACGTGGTTTCCAAGCACATGGTTATGGCATAGCAGGAATTCCCTTCTCATCAAGTGACTTTTTTGACTGTCTCACAGTGTAGTCTAAAACATGAAATTCACTAATGATCCTTTTCCTGGACCAAGATAAAGGGGCCAGGGTCAGCATTTGAATTTTACCCTGCCAACTAACTGTTGGCAATCAGTCTTTATTGTAGTCAGCAGGCCATCCAAGTTGGCTTCCTTTCGCTTGATGAGTTGACTTTCACTCTCTTCTTCATTACTACTTATATTTTCCAGGGATGGATTCGCTAATTTCAATGCACCAGACATTTTAGAAACAAGGTAATGCTTAGCCTGTGTTATCTTTCCTTTTCCGTATGAGTGTCTACTGTGAGAAGACAAAGAATGTAATTTCAAAGGAGAGCAGTCTAAAGCCTCCAAGATGTAAGTTCTCTCTTGCTTTCTTCACTGCCATTGGAAACAACTTCATTTTACAAATTTTGGAAATCCTCTTGTCACACTTACAGCAGAATTTTTCTCCAGGCTTCACCAGGATGCCCGCTGCTCACATAGGCTTAGAATTTTTTTTAGAGGTGTGGTCCTCACAGGACCTTTATCTATGGCAAAGGGGTACTGCATTTAAGCTGGTAACACTTGCATTTCTTTAAGTAGCAATGAAGATGATGAGAGCACATAAGTCAATATAATCTGAGGTTTCAGGCGAGATGGAGTGGAAACGTGACATAATGATGAACTGCTTCTTCATTATTATCACACAAGTCAACAGTGATGAAAAAGGAATATTGCAGAGCAGGGCAATTGATTCACTGTCCTCTTCTGGTAGTTCCTTGAAATAAAAAGTTTGGTTTCTTTTTGTGACATTCAGAACTGTGTTCTTTGCCAACACCATACAATGCTATCTCTGACATGGCATGACAGACCTCAATGTGAAAATAGATGCTACAATGTAAGCCTAGCTATCAGTCACACTATCATGAGTTACTTAGTCTGAAATTCAACCAGGATATCACTAAGACAGCACCATATGAATGAGAAATTAATTAACTTCACGTAGACTGAAATTGGAAAACTTTCTGATAGCTCTCTTCTGGCTTTACATTTTATACCATACTATTCAGTTACATGAACAAGTATTTTATTTTAATAAAAGGAACGCCAGACTCAAAATTTTTTTTCATCGGGATCTTTGCTAATACATTAATAATTACTTTACACTAAACCAGGAGTCTGTACTCGCATGGCCTTTCCCTGTGGATGCTGATAATGAAAAATAGTGCAAGGGAGATTTTTTTGTAAACTTTATTTTTTTGCAGCTGAATTACTTCATGCAGTGAATATCTAATGATAATATTGGGATCATTATGGACCACTTAGCATTAGAAAAAAAATCATGACTTTTCATCTCACAGGAATGGAGTTATGGATGAAAATAAAAATCACCATGTGTTGCACGTTGCGGCACTTTAGGGGTCACACCCAAATTTCAATTGCTCATATATCATTAACAAATGACAATTGGAGGCTAAACTTGCACACAACTTCTGATCATACCAAAATGTATGACCGTGGTAAGTTTCATGAAAATCCGAGTCGATGGGTGTCATGGCCTGGTTGATTTGAAATGGAAATACCCTTAGGATAAATTATACTTTGGTTATTGCAATAACCAAAGTATCATTTATCCTAAAATGTTATCAATTTATCAAGGTAAGCAGTAACAATTTTATTGGATAATACTACGTATTCACTGATTCCGCCCTTAATCCATTTTTTTGAAGGATGCCACCTTCCTCCTCTCCGCCAAGTACGTTGTCCTCTGTGAATAGTATTTATTTTTCCAGTCATCGGCAATGGTATTGCCTCTGAAAATTACAGTTATGACATCGCCTCTCATCTATATTTTAATCCAAGCACAATAAGTTCAACGTAGAATACATTAGCAGTGATCACACCAATGTTATCTACAGTAATCAAAGGAGAATGAAAATGCCTAACAATATCTATCTTAATGGACTCATCTCCTCCGCAATCTCTCAGAGCCTGGATATCCTCTTCCCCTTGTTTCTCTACAAGGGGTTCCTTGGGTCAAAAAGATACAGCCTTTCACTCACCAAATGAATCAATGTGTCCATGGAGTGCACTTGTGCTCTATTCCACGAAATTACTGATGGGCGAAAGGTTGCAATAGGGTCATTCCATTTCAAATCAACCAGGCCATGATACCCACCGCCTCGGATTTTCATGAAACTTGCCATGGTCATACATTCTTGTATATTTAGAAATTGTGTGCAATTTTAGCTTCCAAATGTCAATTGTTAATGAAATATGAGCAATTGAAATTTGGGCGAGACCCCTAAAGTGCCGCAACGTGCAACACTTGATGATTTTTATTTTCATCCATAACTCCATTCCTGTGAGATCAAAAGGCATGATTTTTTTTCTAATGCTAAGTGGTCCATAATGATCCCAATATTATCATTAGATATTCACTGCATGAAGTAATTCAGCTGCAAAAAAATGAAGTTTACAAAAAAATCTCCGTTGCACTATTTTTCATTATCAGCATCCACAGGGAAAGGCCATGCGAGTACAGACTCCTGGTTTAGTTTAAAGTAATTATTAATGTATGAGCAAAGATCCTGATGAAAAAAAATTGTGAGTCTGGCGTTCCTTTTATTAAAATAAAATACTCGTTCATGTTCACAGGAAAAAATGGCTCTTTTTCAAGGCACCTAGAAATTACACAATTCAGAGGAGATATAAGCTAATACTCATAATTAAACAATATTGGATCATGCATTATCTCAATATAGTGTATGCTTCTGGTTCTTAGAGTAGGAAACACAAAGGCAATCATGTCAATGTACTCCCCCACTTACTGCTAATTTCGTGCTATCAGAACTATTTGAGCAGAGGGAGTTAAAAAAAAAAAACTGCATGATCCATGGTACACTATTACATTCTACATATCTTTTAACCTGTGTCCAAAGACCAAATACATTTCATTTCCAGATGTATTTACATCACAGGAATGTACATTATCAAATGTCAAAGGGAACCGTCATCAAATCATTTGAATTGAGAAATTTCTGAGGTACTTCATCCTAATGCTTATTGTCAATGTTTCATTTAGTCATTCTATATCATTGGAAATTAAGGCAAAAACAGTAAAATTAAATTAATGACCTTACGAATTGATTTGAAAGTGAGCCTTCTCTTTTTAACTGGCTGACCATATTCTAAGATGTTTCATTGTTTTTCACAAAGTCTAAATATTTTTTTTTCTGTTGTCCACTTCCTCCCTCAAGAAGTAGTATGACCTCCTAGAGCTTGTGGTTGCATGAGAATAAAGTACACACAATAAGTGCCCTTGTGGCACCAGCAAACATCATATCTCTCTGGCCAAGAGAGTGAAGGTGAGGGCCCTTTAGGTACCATGATTTTAACTGAAATATCACCATCTTCATGTTTGAAAGCTTTCATTGCTCCAATGTACCACTGCTTGCTATAAATACACACTGTATGTGAACCAACAGCCAAATTACCTGGGAAATCCACTGTTTCAGAACAAAAATCAAATATAATGCTGTACTCATCATCCAGGCCAGTGAACTTTGCAGCGACTTTTCTATCCGATAAAGGCACAAAAGTGATGTAAATCTCTTGTTCCTGGAATTGTTTTTGCCTTGGTGGATCTTTCAAGAAGTTTACTACGTGACCAAGCCACATCACTAAACTAAATGTAATGGATTTTGATGTTTTTCATATTATCTCTACAGAATTCATGTATCCCGGTGCAGTTTGTTATTTGCTGTGCCATTCCTTTAATGGTACCACCTATACCATCACAAGAGGACTCTCCATGGCTTGTGGAAAAATAGACCAGGTTGCATTCATTCCATAGTCACTATAATAATGACACAAATTTATAAAAGACTTGCAGTTTTTATATTGCCCTGCACATCCATCTGTGAAGTACTGAACCTCTTGGATCATAGGCGAAATTCTCTTAAAAAATTTTATCAGGTGACATTGCACTTCCATAACCAAGGCCACATTATAGTTAAGGTCATCAGATATGAAACAAAGAGATGAGGTAGTGCACCATCTTTCTTCTGGTAAATCAATCAAGGGTGTATGATGCATGATAGATTGGTCCATTGATATTTTGAACTTCATCCTGAATTAAAAATGAAAATTTTTCACTAAATTCCATTACGATAACTGCTTTTTCATGACTGAGGGTTTCTTATCTTATTTTAAAAAACGAGGATTGTTCTTAGGTCACGTAATAATGTGGTATCATTTTATTCATTTTGAGGCATAGAATGTCCAAGAGTTCATCAATGGATGATATATACAACTGAAGTTCTGTTCTATCAGTGGGAACCCACTGCCTATATTTCACGGTATCAGAAATATCATATTCACAAAATTTAGAAATGATGATATCCTTTAGCCTGGAAGGATCTGGACAGTAAAAACATTTTCTGAGCATACAATCTGAATTGTTTTTGTCACAGTTGATGATAGCAATTAACTTCTTATGATTCCTTCAATTGCAAGGCACTAGTTAGCAGTTTCACATTTTGATGCATGACACAAACACAAACTGAAAGAGTCCTAGAAGCACCAGCCATCACACACCATTTTGGCTGAAGTGAACAAAATTTGGAGAACCCAATTTTTTCTTGTGGATATTGCTCTTTGAAGAGCACATAAAGTTTCTTCAGGTTATATAAGCTCAACCTCTTCTACATATACCTACTCATTCTTACTCACACTGACTTTATCTTTGACTCCAGGAATCTGTCTAGGATTCTTGTCAAGCTGGTAAAAATTTTTCTTCAGCTCTTCCGTGGAGTTTAGACGTGGTTTCCAAGCACATGGTTATGGCATAGCAGGAATTCCCTTCTCATCAAGTGACTTTTTTGACTGTCTCACAGTGTAGTCTAAAACATGAAATTCACTAATGATCCTTTTCCTGGACCAAGATAAAGGGGCCAGGGTCAGCATTTGAATTTTACCCTGCCAACTAACTGTTGGCAATCAGTCTTTATTGTAGTCAGCAGGCCATCCAAGTTGGCTTCCTTTCGCTTGATGAGTTGACTTTCACTCTCTTCTTCATTACTACTTATATTTTCCAGGGATGGATTCGCTAATTTCAATGCACCAGACATTTTAGAAACAAGGTAATGCTTAGCCTGTGTTATCTTTCCTTTTCCGTATGAGTGTCTACTGTGAGAAGACAAAGAATGTAATTTCAAAGGAGAGCAGTCTAAAGCCTCCAAGATGTAAGTTCTCTCTTGCTTTCTTCACTGCCATTGGAAACAACTTCATTTTACAAATTTTGGAAATCCTCTTGTCACACTTACAGCAGAATTTTTCTCCAGGCTTCACCAGGATGCCCGCTGCTCACATAGGCTTAGAATTTTTTTTAGAGGTGTGGTCCTCACAGGACCTTTATCTATGGCAAAGGGGTACTGCATTTAAGCTGGTAACACTTGCATTTCTTTAAGTAGCAATGAAGATGATGAGAGCACATAAGTCAATATAATCTGAGGTTTCAGGCGAGATGGAGTGGAAACGTGACATAATGATGAACTGCTTCTTCATTATTATCACACAAGTCAACAGTGATGAAAAAGGAATATTGCAGAGCAGGGCAATTGATTCACTGTCCTCTTCTGGTAGTTCCTTGAAATAAAAAGTTTGGTTTCTTTTTGTGACATTCAGAACTGTGTTCTTTGCCAACACCATACAATGCTATCTCTGACATGGCATGACAGACCTCAATGTGAAAATAGATGCTACAATGTAAGCCTAGCTATCAGTCACACTATCATGAGTTACTTAGTCTGAAATTCAACCAGGATATCACTAAGACAGCACCATATGAATGAGAAATTAATTAACTTCACGTAGACTGAAATTGGAAAACTTTCTGATAGCTCTCTTCTGGCTTTACATTTTATACCATACTATTCAGTTACATGAACAAGTATTTTATTTTAATAAAAGGAACGCCAGACTCAAAATTTTTTTTCATCGGGATCTTTGCTAATACATTAATAATTACTTTACACTAAACCAGGAGTCTGTACTCGCATGGCCTTTCCCTGTGGATGCTGATAATGAAAAATAGTGCAAGGGAGATTTTTTTGTAAACTTTATTTTTTTGCTGCTGAATTACTTCATGCAGTGAATATCTAATGATAATATTGGGATCATTATGGACCACTTAGCATTAGAAAAAAAATCATGACTTTTCATCTCACAGGAATGGAGTTATGGATGAAAATAAAAATCACCATGTGTTGCACGTTGCGGCACTTTAGGGGTCACACCCAAATTTCAATTGCTCATATATCATTAACAAATGACAATTGGAGGCTAAACTTGCACACAACTTCTGATCATACCAAAATGTATGACCGTGGTAAGTTTCATGAAAATCCGAGTCGATGGGTGTCATGGCCTGGTTGATTTGAAATGGAAATACCCTTAGGATAAATTATACTTTGGTTATTGCAATAACCAAAGTATCATTTATCCTAAAATGTTATCAATTTATCAAGGTAAGCAGTAACAATTTTATTGGATAATACTACGTATTCACTGATTCCGCCCTTAATCCATTTTTTTGAAGGATGCCACCTTCCTCCTCTCCGCCAAGTACGTTGTCCTCTGTGAATAGTATTTATTTTTCCAGTCATCGGCAATGGTATTGCCTCTGAAAATTACAGTTATGACATCGCCTCTCATCTATATTTTAATCCAAGCACAATAAGTTCAACATAGAATACATTAGCAGTGATCACACCAATGTTATCTACAGTAATCAAAGGAGAATGAAAATGCCTAACAATATCTATCTTAATGGACTCATCTCCTCCGCAATCTCTCAGAGCCTGGATATCCTCTTCCCCTTGTTTCTCTACAAGGGGTTCCTTGGGTCAAAAAGATACAGCCTTTCACTCACCAAATGAATCAATGTGTCCATGGAGTGCACTTGTGCTCTATTCCACGAAATTACTGATGGGCGAAAGGTTGCAATAGGGTCATTCCATTTCAAATCAACCAGGCCATGATACCCACCGCCTCGGATTTTCATGAAACTTGCCATGGTCATACATTCTTGTATATTTAGAAATTGTGTGCAATTTTAGCTTCCAAATGTCAATTGTTAATGAAATATGAGCAATTGAAATTTGGGCGAGACCCCTAAAGTGCCGCAACGTGCAACACTTGATGATTTTTATTTTCATCCATAACTCCATTCCTGTGAGATCAAAAGGCATGATTTTTTTTCTAATGCTAAGTGGTCCATAATGATCCCAATATTATCATTAGATATTCACTGCATGAAGTAATTCAGCTGCAAAAAAATGAAGTTTACAAAAAAATCTCCGTTGCACTATTTTTCATTATCAGCATCCACAGGGAAAGGCCATGCGAGTACAGACTCCTGGTTTAGTTTAAAGTAATTATTAATGTATGAGCAAAGATCCTGATGAAAAAAAATTGTGAGTCTGGCGTTCCTTTTATTAAAATAAAATACTCGTTCATGTTCACAGGAAAAAATGGCTCTTTTTCAAGGCACCTAGAAATTACACAATTCAGAGGAGATATAAGCTAATACTCATAATTAAACAATATTGGATCATGCATTATCTCAATATAGTGTATGCTTCTGGTTCTTAGAGTAGGAAACACAAAGGCAATCATGTCAATGTACTCCCCCACTTACTGCTAATTTCGTGCTATCAGAACTATTTGAGCAGAGGGAGTTAAAAAAAAAAAACTGCATGATCCATGGTACACTATTACATTCTACATATCTTTTAACCTGTGTCCAAAGACCAAATACATTTCATTTCCAGATGTATTTACATCACAGGAATGTACATTATCAAATGTCAAAGGGAACCGTCATCAAATCATTTGAATTGAGAAATTTCTGAGGTACTTCATCCTAATGCTTATTGTCAATGTTTCATTTAGTCATTCTATATCATTGGAAATTAAGGCAAAAACAGTAAAATTAAATTAATGACCTTACGAATTGATTTGAAAGTGAGCCTTCTCTTTTTAACTGGCTGACCATATTCTAAGATGTTTCATTGTTTTTCACAAAGTCTAAATATTTTTTTTTCTGTTGTCCACTTCCTCCCTCAAGAAGTAGTATGACCTCCTAGAGCTTGTGGTTGCATGAGAATAAAGTACACACAATAAGTGCCCTTGTGGCACCAGCAAACATCATATCTCTCTGGCCAAGAGAGTGAAGGTGAGGGCCCTTTAGGTACCATGATTTTAACTGAAATATCACCATCTTCATGTTTGAAAGCTTTCATTGCTCCAATGTACCACTGCTTGCTATAAATACACACTGTATGTGAACCAACAGCCAAATTACCTGGGAAATCCACTGTTTCAGAACAAAAATCAAATATAATGCTGTACTCATCATCCAGGCCAGTGAACTTTGCAGCGACTTTTCTATCCGATAAAGGCACAAAAGTGATGTAAATCTCTTGTTCCTGGAATTGTTTTTGCCTTGGTGGATCTTTCAAGAAGTTTACTACGTGACCAAGCCACATCACTAAACTAAATGTAATGGATTTTGATGTTTTTCATATTATCTCTACAGAATTCATGTATCCCGGTGCAGTTTGTTATTTGCTGTGCCATTCCTTTAATGGTACCACCTATACCATCACAAGAGGACTCTCCATGGCTTGTGGAAAAATAGACCAGGTTGCATTCATTCCATAGTCACTATAATAATGACACAAATTTATAAAAGACTTGCAGTTTTTATATTGCCCTGCACATCCATCTGTGAAGTACTGAACCTCTTGGATCATAGGCGAAATTCTCTTAAAAAATTTTATCAGGTGACATTGCACTTCCATAACCAAGGCCACATTATAGTTAAGGTCATCAGATATGAAACAAAGAGATGAGGTAGTGCACCATCTTTCTTCTGGTAAATCAATCAAGGGTGTATGATGCATGATAGATTGGTCCATTGATATTTTGAACTTCATCCTGAATTAAAAATGAAAATTTTTCACTAAATTCCATTACGATAACTGCTTTTTCATGACTGAGGGTTTCTTATCTTATTTTAAAAAACGAGGATTGTTCTTAGGTCACGTAATAATGTGGTATCATTTTATTCATTTTGAGGCATAGAATGTCCAAGAGTTCATCAATGGATGATATATACAACTGAAGTTCTGTTCTATCAGTGGGAACCCACTGCCTATATTTCACGGTATCAGAAATATCATATTCACAAAATTTAGAAATGATGATATCCTTTAGCCTGGAAGGATCTGGACAGTAAAAACATTTTCTGAGCATACAATCTGAATTGTTTTTGTCACAGTTGATGATAGCAATTAACTTCTTATGATTCCTTCAATTGCAAGGCACTAGTTAGCAGTTTCACATTTTGATGCATGACACAAACACAAACTGAAAGAGTCCTAGAAGCACCAGCCATCACACACCATTTTGGCTGAAGTGAACAAAATTTGGAGAACCCAATTTTTTCTTGTGGATATTGCTCTTTGAAGAGCACATAAAGTTTCTTCAGGTTATATAAGCTCAACCTCTTCTACATATACCTACTCATTCTTACTCACACTGACTTTATCTTTGACTCCAGGAATCTGTCTAGGATTCTTGTCAAGCTGGTAAAAATTTTTCTTCAGCTCTTCTGTGGAGCTTAAACGTGGTTTCCCAGCACATGGTGATGGCATAGCAGGAATTCCCTTCTCATCAAGTGACTTTTTTGACTGTCTCACAGTGTAGTCTAAAACATGAAATTCACTAATGATCCTTTTCCTGGACCAAGATAAAGGGGCCAGGGTCAGCATTTGAATTTTACCCTGCCAACTAACTGTTGGCAATCAGTCTTTATTGTAGTCAGCAGGCCATCCAAGTTGGCTTCCTTTCGCTTGATGAGTTGACTTTCACTCTCATCTTCATTACTACTTATATTTTCCAGGGATGGATTCACTAATTTCAATGCACCAGACATTTAAGAAACAAGGTAATGCTTAGTCTGTGTTATCTTTCCTTTTCCGTATGAGTGTCTACTGTGAGAAGACAAGGAATGTAATTTCAAAGGAGAGCAGTCTAAAGCCTCCAAGATGTAAGTTCTCTCTTGCTTTCTTCACTGCCATTGGAAACAACTTCATTTTACAAATTTTGGAAATCCTCTTGTCACACTTACAGCAAAATTTTTCTCCAGGCTTCACCAGGATGCCCGCTGCTCACATAGGCTTAGAATTTTTTTTAGAGGTGTGGTCCTCACAGGACCTTTATCTATGGCAAAGGGGTACAGCATTTAAGCTGGTAACACTTGCATTTCTTTAAGTAGCAATGAAGATGATGAGAGCACACAAGTCAATATAATCTGAGGTTTCAGGCGAGATGGAGTGGAAACGTGACATAATGATGAACTGCTTCTTCATTATTATCACACAAGTCAACAGTGATGAAATAGGAATATTGCAGAGCAGCGCAATTGATTCTCTGTCCTCTTCTGGTAGTTCCTTGAAATAAAAAGTTTGGTTTCTTTTTGTGACATTCAGAACTGTGTTCTTTGCCAACACCATACAATGCTATCTCTGACATGGCATGACAGACCTCAATGTGAAAATAGATGCTACAATGTAAGCCTAGCTATCAGTCACACTATCATGAGTTACTTAGTCTGAAATTCAACCAGGATATCACTAAGACAGCACCATATGAATGCGAAATTAATTAACTTCATGTAGACTGAAATTGGAAAACTTTCTGATGGCTCTATTCTGGCTTTACATTTTATACCATACTATTCAGTTACCCATTACTCATGGAAGATACAGCTTAATGGGAATAGTCCTGAAAGCACGAAATTAGCAGTAGGTTGGGGAGTACATTGACATGATTGCCTTTGTGTTTCCTACTCTAAGAGCTAGTAGCATACACTATAGTGAGATAATGCATGATCCAATATTGTTTAATCATGAGTATTAGCTTAAATCTCCTCTAAATTGTGTAATTTCTAGGTGCCTTGAAAAAGAGCCATTTTTTCCTGTGAACATGAACAAGTATTTTATTTTAATAAAAGGAACGCCAGACTCAAAATTTTTTTTCATCAGGATCTTTGCTAATACATTAGTAATTACTTTAAACTAAACCAGGAGTCTGTACTCGCATGGCCTTTCCCTGTGGATGCTGATAATGAAAAATAGTGCAAGGGAGATTTTTTTGTAAACTTTATTTTTTTGCAGCTGAATTACTTCATGCAGTGAATATCTAATGATAAAATTGGGATCATTATGGACCACTTAGCATTAGAAAAAAATCATGACTTTTCATCTCACAGGAATGGAGTTATGGATGAAAATAAAAATCACCATGTGTTGCACGTTGCGGCACTTTAGGGGTCACACCCAAATTTAAATTGCTCATATTTCATTAACAAATGACAATTGGAGGCTAAAATTGCACACAACTTCTGATCATACCAAAATGTATGACCGTGGTAAGTTTCATGAAAATCCGAGTCGATGGGTGTCATGGCCTGGTTGATTTGAAATGGAATGACCCTTAGGATAAATTATACTTTGGTTATTGCAATAACGAAAGTATCATTTATCCTAAAATGTTATCAATTTATCAAGGTAAGCAGTAAAAATTATTTTGGTAAATACTACGTATTCACTGATTCCGCCCTTAATCCATTTTTTTGAAGGATGCCACCTTCCTCCTCTCCGCCAAGTACGTTGTCCTCTGTGAATAGTATTTATTTTTCCAGTCATCGGCAATGGTATTGCCTCTGAAAATTACAGTTATGAAATCGCCTCTCATCTATATTTTAATCTAAGCACAATAAGTTCAACGTAGAATACATTAGCAGTGATCACACCAATGTTATCTACAGTAATCAAAGGAGAATGAAAATGCCTAACAATATCTATCTTAATGGACTCATCTCCTCCGCAATCTCTCAGAACCTGGATATCCTCTTCCCCTTGTTTTTCTACAAGGGGTTCCTTGGGTCAAAAAGATACAGCCTTTCACTCACCAAATGAATCAATGTGTCCATGGAGTGCACTTGTGTTCTATTCCACGACATTACTGGTGGGCGAAAGGTTGCAATAGGGTCATTCCATTTCAAATCAACCAGGCCATGACACCCACCGACTCGGATTTTCATGAAACTTGCCATGGTCATACATTCTGGTATATTTAGAAATTGTGTGCAATTTTAGCTTCTAAATGTCAATTGTTAATGAAACATGAGCAATTGAAATTTGGGCGTGACTCCTTAAGCGCCGCAACGTGCAACATGTGGTGATTTTTATTTTCATCCATTACTCCATTCCTGTGAGATGAAAAAGCATGATTTTTTTCTAAAGCTAAGTGGTCCATAATGATCCCAAGAGTATCATTAAATATTCACTGCGTGAAGTAATTCAGCTGCAAAAAATATCTAAAGTTTGCAAAAAAAATCTCGCTTGTACCATTTTTCAATGTCAGCATCCACAGGGAATGGCCATGCGAAGACAGACTCATGGTCCGGTTTAAAGTAATCATTAATGTATGAGCAAATATCCTGAAAAAAATTGTGAGTCCTTTTAGTAAAAAAATACTCATTCATGGTCACGGGAAAAAATGGCTCTTTTTCAAGGCATATAGATACTGCACAATTTAGAGGAGATATAAGCTTATACTCATGATTAAACAATATTGGAGCATGCATTATCTCACCATAGCATATGCTACTGGCTCTTAGAGTAGGAGACACATAAGCAATCATGTGAATGTACTCCCCCACGTACTGCTAATTTTGTGCTTTCATGACTATTCCTACTAGGCTATCTCTCCCATTTCTTAACCTAACTGAATAGTATGGTATAAAATGTAAAAGCAGAAGAGAGCAATTTCAGTCGAAGTGAAGTTAATTCATTCCTCAGTCATACGGTCATATGGTGCTGCCTAAGTGATATCCTGGTTGAATTTCAGACTAAGTAACTCATGTTTGTGTGACTGATAGCCAGGCTTACATTTTAACATCTCATTTGTATTGAGGTCTGTCTTGCCATGTCAGAGGTATCATTGTGCAAGAACTCAGTTCTCAATTTCACAAAAAGAGCTACACAAACACAGCCCTAACTTTTTATTTTGAGGAACTACCAGAAGTGGACAGAGATTTCATTGCCCTGCAGTGCAATATTCCTATTTCATCACTGTTGACTGTGTGCTCTCATCATCTTCATTGCTACTCGAAGAAATACGAGTGTTATCAGCTTAAATGTTGTACCACTTTGCAATTCATTAAGGTCCTGTGAGGAAATTTATGAGGACCATACCTCTAGAAAAGTGTAAGTCTGTGAGAGCAGCGGGCATCCTGGTGAAGCCTGGAGGGAAAATTTGCTGTAGGTGAGACAAGAGGATTTCCAAAATTTGTAAAAGTGAAGTTGTTTCCAATGGCATTGATGAAAGCGGTACAGAACTTACATCTGTTAAGTCTTTGGTGGAAAGTGTTAGAAAATATGATGAAGCAAACTGCAGTTTGGAGGCTTTAGACTGCTCTCCTTTGAAATTACATTCTTTGTCTGCTCACAGTAGACGCTCACAGGCTAACACAGGCCAAGCATCACCTTGTCTGGTGCATTGAAATTAGTGAATCCATCTCTGGAAAATCTCAGTAGTGATGAAGATGAGAGTGACAGTCAACTCATCAAGCAAAAGAAAGCCAAATTGGTGGACCTGCAGACTAAAATTAAGAATAACTTGCCAACAGTTAGCTGGCAGGGTAAACTTCAAATGTTGACCCTGGCCTCTTTATCTAGGTCTAGGATAAGGATTATGAGTGAATTTCATGTTTCAGACTACACTGTGAGACAGGCAAAACAGTTACTTCATGAGAAGGGAATACCTGCTATGCCATCACCATGTGCTGGGAAATCACTTCCAAACTCCACAGTAGATCTCCTGTGGAGTTTGGAAGTGATTTCCCTCGATTGAAGCTTGATCTGGTGAAAAATTTTTACGAGGAAAAATATTTTTTATAGGAAGGAACAGAAGAAAAAGGGAAAAAATGTTCGAAAACTTGTCCGAAAAAAATACCCAGTCGACACAACAATTGTGGCCATAGCGGGTTGGCATTATGGCCCTATAATAATTTAAACCCCCGGTTAACGGTTCAAATTTGACCCCCGGCCAAAGTGTGGCCTGCCATAATGTGGATAAAACACTTTCGTTATATCCATGGAATCAACCAACTTCCATTTTAATAACTTACCAACCAACCTGTATCAATAGCAACTGTAATATGCTTATGTTTACAAATGTTTGGTTTGCCAATCTGTGGCGTTCCTGAGACAATCCGCAGTGTGGCCATAGTTATGCATGGCAACCACAGTCTGGCCATAATATGGCAATCTGTGGCTAGCCATAGTTGCCACAAGTAAACCACTATCCGGCCACAGTGAAGCCATAGTTGTTGTGTTGACCGGGTAGCGTGGAATCACCTAATCGTGGATCTTGTCCATAACCATTCAGAAAAAAATACAGAATCCATTTAATAATGTACCGTGTAATCATGTAAATGTAAAAAATAATGTACCGTGTAACTAGGCCTTAAGTCGTGAAGTCACTGGGGCCAACTGAGACCTGAAAATAATATTAATATAAAATATTGCTAACTGGTAGAAATCACATTCTGTGCGTGATGTGCTAGTTTAATTGTTGATAAATCATAACGTGTTTTTTCTCAGCCATTCACTGGGGTTATCTGTACAAAAAAAGTATTTGAAAATGATATTGTACTATTACATTGAAAAACGGTGTCCAAGTTACCTCGCAGCACCTTATTTCCTAACCGTAATGACCGCCGCGCGGCTTTTACAATCGATTCCTCACCTTTGAGTCGATCTTTTCGACTTCTGAGTCGATAGTCTCGAGTCTAGGTGCATTTCGATTTTCTGTTTCGCCAACATGTATGAGTCGCTTTTTCCGTCGGTGTAAATGCATAGGGTAGCTGTTCAATTTGTGTGAGGTATTGCAGTTCTCAATTAATCAAAATTCCTCATGGATATTCTTTCGAACTCAGTTTTAATAGTTAATGGTGTGAGAGATAGCTGTATGCGTAAAATGTGAAGGCTTTGTCTTCAAAAGTGTAAAAATGTTATTGATTTTTTTGGTACGAAACGAGGGCATAGTTATTTGGTTCAGAGACTGCATCTTCAAGTTGAAATACTGCATATAGATAAGGTAAGAAATGATGCAGGACGTCATTCAAATCTAGGTTAGTAGATTTCTTGTTCTTGTGTATTTAATGTGTTTATATTATTTTGTTGTTCTTGTCTTTGAGCGAAATAATTTAAGCTAACCCACGCACAAGCACTGAAGAGGTAATGGTAATGAAAGTCTTGTCGTTTTTTTGATTAAATTATTTTGTAATCTTGTATTCCCATGTGCTAGTTACCGAATCTTATTCGTGTATCACATTCTCATTGTTAGCGGGGAAAAATGTGTCACTTCCTGTTGTTATATATTAGTATATAAAAATATATCTATTACACACTTGCTATAATTGCCAAGTGGTACAGCTGAATCTAATACAAAAGCATAATTTCTTATCGGCACCTCACAGTTACATCATGCATGCGGTTTTTTAATTTATTTGGGTTACATTCTTGTTGTGAATAGCTAAGTCCAAAATGTTTATAGACTATTGTATACAAACATGCGTTGTGTGGCTCATTCGTAATCGCCCAAGGACGTCGTTCCCTTGTATGTATGTTATTTCACCATGCACATTTCCTTCGTGATCTTATATCTTTTTTATGCTGGAACTATCCTGTGTAATAAATGCATCTCTTAACGAATCCAGCCACCTATTCGTCTCTGCTGGAGTATCGGTAATATTTTAACCCTCGCCAATTAAGCATTAAATATTTACAATGTTTTTATATCTTGGGAATGTATAGTATTTGCGTTACGAGCGTGAGCATAAAATGAGCGTGAATTTCAAATCAGAAACTTATACTGCTGAAAAATGCAACTGAATGTTGCCATCGCTAACGACCAGAAGTTTTTAAAATTGACTATTCCGTTTATTATTTCGATGTTTATGAAGTCATATGACGATAAAAATTTTTGAGAAGTGGTAACAAAAACGAAAAAAATATATCTAAGCATGTTGACCGTGTTTTGAACGTTGATAGCTGTGTGTTAGGATAGTTTTCTGTTAACTTACACAATGTTTTATCGTACATATTTCGGTTTAGATTGACCTAATACGAAAGTCCACTTCTCGATCATCAGAACGAAGCTGTATGCATACGCCTAAATTTGTCAACGGTATTTCTGTCGCGATTTTTGTTTTTCAACTTGAAATAATTGAGGGTTAAGGTTGACTGATTCTAACTTCTATGCACAGAGATTCATGTTCACTCTATGAAAATTCGACCAGTCTCTCAATTGGATTTAATTCATGATATTTGTGTCTATATATTGCGAATTTAGAAAAATAAATAGTGTACATATTTTATCTGTGTGCTTTTGTTTTAGAAAGCTTATTTTCTGTCCAACCTCTCAATTTTTTTATTGCTTTTACTCGAATCTGGTGTTATATGTATTTTATAAAATATTAAGATGTTAAGCCGTGGCCCCCTTTACAATTTAATACGGAGCAGCCTAATGCCATAGGTTTCTTTTCACCCTTCCATTCCCACCTTGCAATGCTGCAATAACTATTTGTCTGTTTTCTTGTATTTTTTTAGAGCATGCCAATGCAGAGTTCTGTTATCATATTGTGCATATTTTCTTGCATTCATTTATTTGTAATATATGCCCTATTTGATGAGGTACGCTGATACAGTTTTACCAAAGTGGCTCCCAATCCACTTCATATTATTATCATTTTATAATGCATAGAACTACTTTGATCAAGTAAAATATTATTATTTAAGTTTTTTATAATTATTTGTGATAAACATAGGATAAATTTATAATTAATAAAGCTGTCGGCAGCTAAGAACAATATTGTTCTGTTATAATTAATCTGATAATCCAGCAGAATTTTCAAATCAACTGCTACCCTTAGGATAGACTACAATTTTTGTCAATTGCTTAATCCGTTGATCTTTCTTTTTAAGGCATTACCCAGTCAAATAATCGCATTCTGCATCCATGTTATTTTGAGAACCCCAGTTACTGCTCGTCCTTGGATTTTAATTGGTAAGTGACGGAATTACATTCTGTACATGCTAAAGTATTCATTTTCCCTGCTAACATTAGGTCTTGAGAAGATGTTAGGGTGTGCTATAAACTGACATTGTAGCCACATATTTTATTTTTTTTACTTTGTTACTGCATCAAAATCAAACTTAATTTGCTACCATTGACAATTACGATATCATGCTTGTGTGTCTAAAATGAAGAAAACCATCCACTTTTGAGACGCTTTGTTGTCTATACAAAGCCACTAATAAATATCAACCGATCTTGGATGTAGTATTGATATTCTGAATACCGTATGTTCTTGCATTAATGTCATTATGCAGTATAAATAAAGTACCAATGAATTTTCAATTGAGGCATTAGTATTGAAGCTAGCAGAGGTTTTCTTTATTCACATCAACCTCTTGAATTAATCAAAGTTTGTTGCCCACAAACACGAAGAGATTTTTCTTCCTTACGTCTAAAGTACAATTAATTGCAATGAAATCTGTGGGGATAGGTAATGCTAAATATTGAGGATAAATGAATGTTTGCACACTTAACGTAAAAAATAGTAAACTAACACACAGAAGTGAAACAATAGAAATATAACAGTGCTAAGAATTAAAAAAAAATAGGGTTGTTTCCTATTATTTTTTTATTGCCTCTATCGAAAGATTATTACTCCTGGAGTACGTATTTCGCACTTTTAGATTTTTAAATGACAACATCTATTTTTCGCGATTAAATGAAAAGTGAAAATTTTCAAGCGCGCGAAAACGCGACGCTTAAGTATGAATGCTGGGAAATATCTCCGTACGTGGTATTTCTGGTTCACCCTCCCGCCCGGTGAGGTAACCTTGAAGGCGAGGCTTAGCGCTCATACATCGCAGGATGCTAGCGGATAGCTGAGTACCTTGCTGAATGGTAGCGCTTGGCTTAAAATAGGTTTATTAATACCTTATCAAACGAAGAAAACTTTCCGACCTTAGCCAGTTTTAATGGGTGATTATTAAGACATGTTTCCCTCAGCTCTGTGCCTCATGCATGCATTGGTAACCTCAGACGATGTATAACTGCTATCCTCTCGTGTAGAAACTAGGTCCCTGTGACGTCATGCGGAGTGGAATCGCATGGGCGCCAATCTGGCCCTTTTCAAATGAGGATAAAATTTGACCCTTGCCATTCGTCTAAAACGGTATTTCAAAAACCAAATAATTTGTGTATTATGAATACACTAATGGTGGGTAACGAATCGCAATCAATGCCTTTCGTTTTCTTTGATGAAGGAAACTACCCTATTATATAGTATTATATATAATATATATGTATTTATGTATTATATATAATATTATATGAGCCATTGCAGAAATCAACAGTCTCTCTTTTGTTTTGGTGGAATTGAAGTTGGTAGCTTCGTTGAAAAATAGAGGTCCTGGTACTTTTGTTTTTCACCCTTTTTTGCTGATGAAAGATGAAGTGTGTCATCTTGAAGTGAGCAATGTGAAGTTGACCTCTTTTTATGAAGACCTACCATATTTGACCGCATATAAGATGCCCTCTTTTTTACTAAATTTGGTCTCTAAAAAGTTACCTGTGTCTTATGCGTGAAGAACACATGTTTACTTTCAATACCGAATGCTATTTTTTGCGCAAATGAAGATAACTTTTTCTACATCTTCCATATTTATTTTATCACTTAGAACTAAATTTTAGACAAAAAAATATAGCTCAAAGGAGAGAACTGGGATGGTTTCCTTGTGACACCGCACCGTTCCCGTCAAAAAGAAATCGAAACTAGTTGCGCTTGCTCTGCCGAGAGCGGAGAAGCAAGGACATAGTACAACATTGCACTAATCGTTCAACATTTGACGCCCAACACACATGACATTATCGGTGCTTAAAACTTTTCTTTTAAACACCCCGGAAAATATAACTACAGGAAACGAACTTTAAAACTATACAATTCAGTATAATCTAGGAGTGTTAAACGACCCCAAAGTGCATGGAAACAGAGCAGCAGCGAGGTATTTTGGTCCACCGCCTGCCATAAAAATTATGTGTACATGGCGACTGCAGGAAGATTAACTGAAGACTGCTAAAAAAACAACAACATAACAACACAAGCGTGCTGCACCTGCTCTTTTCAATGCAGGTCCACAGAGGGATAGGCGCGTTTTTTAATTTTAAAATGTAGAAAAGATAGGCGGGGTCTTATGTACAAATTTAATTGGAATGTTCATGTACAAATTGAGGTCAGAGGACCTCTTTAAACACAGCATTGGAAGTAATTACACTATCCTCTGTTAAACGCACATGATGACTCATACTTACGTATCAACAGGAGACTTGACTGTGGAGGCAGCCGCATTTTGATAGAAGTTATATAAAGAATGCGAGATATTGTTGCAAATGAACAAATGTATCAGTTTGTGCACCGTTAACGTCAGGAATATTTACTGGTTATTGTTTTTTTTTTGTTTTTTTTAATTATTTAAAAACCCATTTTAATGAACAATAGCAATATTTAGGAAGTAGGATATACCGTCGCATGTTCTCTGATAAATTCTGTTCATTTTAGTACCTCATTTGTAGGGTTTGGTTCCGTATAAGTTAAGAAAAAGGTATCTATGCAGTAGAAATAATATAGAATATTCTCGTTTTCGATGGTGGTGATAGTGAAAAGGATTTTTATGGTTTTGAAAGTGATTAAAGTCTAATATCATGTTGGGCAATGCTTTCCTTGAATCTGAGTTTTTTTGTTGTTTCTGCTTTATTTTGTATTATGTTCGATTGCTTGCGGTTCATTCATGTATTCATTATTGAAATTTACATATGATGCTCAAAATAGCTTGCCGTTTGTTAATTTTCCTTGCTAAAAATGTTTGGTAACCGTATTTAATGATTGCTTATTTTGCCTTTACAAAATGCGAGAACTTAAACCACGTTTCAACACATTCCCTGCTCACCATTTTTTAGAGAAAATTCTCTGTGGCAGACATTTTGGAAAAAATTTGTATTTTTTATTTGTATTTTAACGACGTGATCTTATGATTAGTGATGCTGGGTACACGTTTTCACTATTTTTTTCCAGAAGTAATCCTTCATTCGTTAAAAATTTGAAATTTAAATTTCCTAAGTATCCTGTCAAAGGTGTGATACCTTCTGGCAACACAGGTATATTTCTTCGCTCTTTGTCAGTACTGCAGCGAAAACACTTTCTCACCTAATCATTTTCTGGAAAAAACTAATAAAAATAGTAATGCAGCTAAAATTTACTCTTAACCTGGTCCCATCGTCTATTGACGATTTGAACTATGCATCTACTTTTCGAGTCCACAGGTGCTTAGAAGTTCTTCCTTTGACAAGTAGATGTCATGCGGACATCTTTTATTCCTCTTTTTATTTTTATTGCCCATCAGTAGCCGCAAGGAACCCTCAGTAGCCTACATCAGCTTATTTGCGCAGTGAAAGGGTTAATTTTTCAATCTGGAAATGATACAATTAAATACAATTTTAAACGTTTTATTGCACTAAAGTAAATATTGCAAATGTTTCCAGCAAAAGTGATCTTCCCCATCATGGAAAATGTGACTGAGCTAAATGATATCCTATGGAAAAGATTGTATAATGTCATACATAGGTCTATGAATATAAAGGAAAATTTGTGTAAACGAAGAATTATTTTAATGAAACATATCGTTTTACAGATCAGAATTTGACTAGCATTTGAAGAAGATTTTTTCATTTACTAATTGCTTTATATCAAATAATATCATTTCATAAAAGAAACAAATTTACTTAGAAAATATAAAAGATATGCATTAAAAAAAAATTTTGTCGGGCTTTTGTAAATAATTTTCAGCATAAAAAAAATCTTGTGATACTCCTGTTAACACTCGAGACACAATGAAGGCTCAGCCAGGCAGGTGGGGCAGTAATATGATGTGTCCTAGTGGACATTCTTCTTGAAGCACTACCTAAACCTTTTCTGTTTACATCTTTTCTGTCTTTCTTGTCTGTTGCATAGTCAGGGAAATATACTGATAGTCCCCTGATTTTGGATGAAGTGGGCTAGGATGACTGTCTCTTCAAAGCAGTTGAGATATAGATATTGTCTTTAGATATTCTATAATTTGAATTCGAAAGTCGTTGAGAGGAATTTTCCAAAAATTTTCTGTGAATGAAAAAATATGGTTCAGTAACACAGTAACTGTGAGTTCAGCAGGTGAATTAACCATTTGATGGATTTCCTTTCAAATAGATTTTAAATGAATTAAAAATTTCTCCTTTAAAAATGATGGATGAGACATAATTTGATCCCTAGGTTTGATGCCACTCGTGTAATTGCTGTATTCAACCACCGCCAGTGGCTTTCTTGGTGTGCAAGCTTGTCTTTTCGTGGATTCAGTCATTTTTTTTTTCACTGAATTCAGTGCTGATCATCCGCAGTTCCCTTTTATCCTTCCACCTTAGGAAACAGATTTCATCCTCAGAAAAGGCCTCCACCACCTCACCTTTCTTTAATTCCTGGGAGAGCACAATGGAATGAATACCCTTCTTGGCTCACCGCAATATCCCCGTCACATAATTTTTTCCATTTGGATGGAATCTAGAACTGGCTGCACTGTTATAAAAGTCATCCATGTAAAAGGATTGGCCACAGTCACAATGATTCTCCGTCAATTTTTTACAATCTTCTCCGAATGCCCATTTTCAGACTCTTCTGAATTGGAAGCTGCTTGGTTTCGATGGCCTGCTGTGCCAAACCCTTTGCTTCCGTCAGCATGTGCAACTTTATTATGTACTGGAGGTGCTTTCCCATCATATATTTGCTATATCCCAGCCTAGCTCTCAATGGAACCATAGACTCTTCCAAACACAGGTCACGTGAGGGGGTCACTACTTTCTTCATTGTTTGCTTGAATGCGTCTATAATGGGGCTTATTTTGGATAATCAGTTGGTCGGATGGATGTTAGAGCTAGAGAACGTTCGTATTGTTTTGAAGGGCTTGGAGAGTTGACTTGAATTGATCAAGCGACTTCTCTCTCCTGAAGAAATCCAAGTCATATTAAGAATGAGCTTTTCAGTAATCGGAGATACAGGAAATTTTGATAATTCTTGTGAGAAAAATAAATCCAAAAAGGGTCTTCTTCCATCCATCTTATATGGTTAAATATTTTCATCTAGTAATTTTTCTTCAGGACACGCATTGCCCATTTTATATCCTCGGGTGTATATATCCTCGGACCGGATCAGTTTCTGTGAGTTTGGCGTCATGAGACTGGGTTAGTGGAAGTTGATCTCTTAGGTATATTTTGCTGGGGAGGATGCCAAATAAATGCTTGTAAGGATTTCGAATATTATGGAAAAAATCAAGTAATGAGTCTCTAATGCATATGTTAGTGAACGTAAGGATGGGGAAGTCAGGTGAAGGGGTCACTACTTTGTCCATTGTTTCCTTGAATGCGTCTATTATGGGGCTAATTGTGAATAAGCAGTCCATCAGAGGGGTACTGGAGTCAGAGAGAATGTGGATGGATTTTCGTTGAAATGAAGGGATCGGAGAATTGACATGAATCAATCACGCGAATTCTGCCTTCGGAAGCAATGTAAGTCATATAAAGGATTAGTTTTTCAATAATAAGGGATAGGGGCGATAATTATAATTTCTGTATGATAGTTAAGGCCAAAAAATAGTGAAATTCTTCCATGGTTGAATATTTCCATCTAGTAATTTCTGCTTCGGGACACACGTTGCTCAGTATACATCCTCGGACATATATATCCTCGGGCCGGATCAGTTTCTCCGAGCTCAGCGGCATGAGACTGGGTTGGGGGAGGTTGCTCTCTGAGGCATGTTTTGTTGTGGATAATGCCCAATACATACTTGTAAGCATTTCAAATATTGCATAAAAAATCAATCATGAGTCTCATGGGTCATTCCATTTTAAATCAACCACGCCATGACACCTACCGACTCAGATTTTCATAAAACTTGCCAAGGTCATACATTCTGGTATAAATAGAAATTATGTACAATTTTAGCCCCCAATTTTCAATTGTTGATGAAATATGAGCAATTGAAATTTGGGCGTGACCCCTGAAGTGCCGCAACGTGCAACACATGGTGATTTTTATTTTCATCCATAACTGTATTCCTGTGAGATCAAAAGGCATGATTTTTTTTCTAAAGATAAGTGACCCATAATGATCCCACGATTATCATTAAATATTCAATGCATGAAGTAATTCAGCTGCAAAAAAATAAAGTTTACAAAAAAATCTGGCTTGTACCATTTTTCACTGTCAGCATCCACAGGGAAAGGCCATGGGAATACAGACTCATGGTTCGGTTTAAAGTTATTATTAATGTATGAGCAAAGATCCTGAAGAAAAAAATCATGAGTCCGGCGTTCCTTTTAGTAAAAAAAAATACTCATTCATGGTCACGGAAAAAAAGGCTCTTTTTTAAGGCACATAGATATTACACAATTTAGAGGAGATATAAGCTTATACTCATGATTAAACAATATTGGAGCATGCATTATCTCACTATAGTGTATGCTACTGGCTCTTAGAGTAGGAAACACATAAGCAATCATGTGAATGTACTCCCCTACGTGCTGCTAATTTCGTGCTATCTGAACTATTCCAGCAGATGGAGTTTTAATTTAAAAAAAACTGCATGATCCATGGTAATAATAATGTGGTATCAGTTTATTCATTTTGAGGCATAGAATGTCCAAGAGTTCATCAATGGATGATGTTAACAACTGAAGTTCGGTTCTATCAGTGGACACCCACTGCCTATATTTCACGGTATCAGAAGGGTCATATTCACAAAATTTAGAAATGATGATATCCATCAACTCCTTATGTTTCCTTCAATTGCAAGGCACTAATTAGAAGTTTCACATTTTGAATAATGACACAAACACAAACTGAATGAGTCCAAGAAGCACCAGCCATCACACACCATTTTGGCTGAAGTGAACAAAATTTGGGGGAACCCAATTTTTTCTTTTGGATATTGCTCTTCGAAGAGCACGTAAAGTTCCTTGAGGTTACATAAAATCAACCTCTTCTGCATATACTCGTTCTAACCAACACTAAATTTATCTTTTGCTCCAGGAATCAGTCTAGAATTCTTGTCAAACTCATAAAACTTTTTCACCAGCTCTACTGTGGAGTTTGGAAGTGGTTTCCCAGCACATGGTGATGGCATAGCAGGTATTCCCTTCTATTGTAGTAACTTTTTTGTCTGTCTCACAGTGTAGGCTGAAACATGAAATTAACTCATAATCGTTTTCTTAGACCAAGATAAAGGGGTCAGGGTCAACATTTGAAGTTTACCCTGCCAGCTATCTGTTGGCAATTTATTGTTAATTTTAGTCAGCAAGTCATCCAAGTTAACTCCCCTTTGCTTGATGAGTTGACTGTCACTCTCATCTTCATCACTACTTAGATTTTCCTGCAACCACAAGCTGTGGGAGGTCGTACTACTTCTTGAGGGAGGAAGTGGCCAACATTCAAAAAAAAATATTTAGACTTTGTGAAAAACACTTTGACATCTTAGAATGTGGTCAGCCAGTTAAAAAGAGGATGCTCACTTTCAAATCAATTGGTATGGTTGTTAATTTAATTTTACTGTTTTTAACTAAATTTGCAATGATTTAAAATGACTAAATGAAACATTGAAAGGGTGAAAATTTTCAATTCAAATGATCTGATGACGGTTCCCTTTGACATTTGATTATGTACATTCCTGTGGTGTCAATACATCTGGATATGAAATGAATCTGGTATTTGGACATAGATTAAAAGGAATGTAGAGTATGATAGAGTACCATGGATCATGCAAATTTTTTAAATTAAAACTCACACTGCTGGAATAGTTCAGATAGCACGAAATTAGGAGCACATGGGGGAGTACATTCACATGATTGCTTATGTGTTTCCTATGCTTATGCAAATATGGGCATTAGTTCAAGTGCAGGGTATAAAAACAAATTTTTCCAAGATAAAATCATAGCAAATGGAATTCACTTGGAAACTTTAAATATATGAGTAAGGAAGCATTTATTATTTATCATAAGAAGTGATTTACAAATGCCTGGAGTATGTCCAAAATTAGGCAAGCAGTTAACCACCTTAGCGTCAATGAACACTGAAAATGAAAATAAAATCTAGAGAAAATATTTCCATTCGTTCTCGTTAAACCAGTTAAATAGATACTTGTTAAAAATTTTGTGAAAATTCATTAAGAAAGTCAAAATAACTTGTAGTCAAGTATCTTACGTCTCCTCGTCAACTGCCAAGGGATCTTTTTTTTAATTTCGCGTTGAATATTTGTAATATTTTATTTTTTAAAAAAGGTATTGGAACAATTGAGAGCAGAAATGACTATTTTCTGCATCATAAAATGAAAGTAATAATGAAATACATATATTGTAAAAACCCACCTCCAAAGACATCCTTGCAGAGCTAAACGAGGTAAAACAGACAAAACAAAGAAAAAATTGAAAGAAAAATTTTCGGAGCTTTCAGCATGGCAAACAAGCGAAGACTTTTGACTGACCCTCTCCCATACCCTTATACCGGTGGCTGGCGCTCAGGGGGAATATAACGCTGTAACTAGTAAATAATACGCAGGGTGGAACGTAATCCTTACATCTTCAGTAACGCAGTGGACTGCCATGACATAGATGTTACATCATGAGCAAGGAACGTGTTACAGAGCAAGGAACGTGTTACAGCAGTGTGATTTTAGGAATGCAAGTTTTGTAAGTCAAACCAAATGAGGTCAATGGCTTTTTTGTTAGAAACACAAGACTTATCTCATGCAACTGCTATGACAAAAACAAGATAAATACAAGCAATCCCTAACAACCAAACAAGCTTTCCATGTGAAATGTTTCCTGCAATTATGCAAACGTAGCAAACATATTATTGTTGGTATATATTGTGTATAATCTTGGTCTACATCAAACTTCCATGGGTTACGTTACCTGTGGACTGGAAATATACAGAATTTAAAATTCTTCTGGTGTTCTTGGGGATGCTATATAATATATAAATTCCTTAAGTAATCTGAAATTCGAGCATGGATCTTAGTATAAATATTACTTAAATTTACTTCAATTCCTTTTTATGCGCCACTCTTCCTACAAAATTAGTATAGGGTGGTTCCCTATTTTTTTATTGACTAAATCAATAGATAATTACTCGTGGAATATGTATTTCATGCTTTTAGATTTTTAAATGACGATATCTATTTTTTGCGATACATGAAATTTAAAAATTTTTAAGTGCACGAAAACACGACAGCTAAGTATGAATGCTGGGAAAAGCCCGTGTGATGTCAATCTGGTTCTGGCTGCCGCCATGTGATGGTGCAAGGCTGTGAGCACTGCCTTGATGTAGGCTGCTAGCAGGTTGCACTTGGCATTAATAAGGATTATCAAACTTAGGAAACTTTCCGACCATAGTCATTTTTAATAGGTGATTATTTAGAGATGTTTCTCTGAGCTCTGTGCCTCATGCATGCATTGGTAATCTCAGATGATGTAAAACTCCTGACTACTCGTCTAGCATCTAGGTCCATGTGACGTCACATGGAGCGGCATCGCATGTCCACCACTCTGGCCTTTTTCAAATGAGGATAAAATTGACCATTGACATACGTTTAAACTGAGATTTGTAAAACCAAATAACATGTATATTATGAATACAGTACTGGTGGGTAACGAATAACAATTAATGCATTTTGTTTTCTTTGATGAAGGAAACTACCCTATTAATAAACTATTAATAGGGTAGTGTAAATGGGCTGTAACCCATTGAACGTAAATATATTCTAAATACTTTGCAATTCCCTTTAGTTCACTTTAAATCTCTTTCTCACTATGTTCAACTTTTTTCTTGGTTACATCTTTGCACTCTTCATTTCATCATTTGTAAATAATGGTCAGTGTTGATGTCTAGCCCTGATTGACTCTTGTAGTCTGTCATCTATTTTCTAAATCTATGGGTCCTACCTATAATGTACTGGAGGAAAATTTCACATGTGAAGAATGTTTTTCAAGTCAGATATGTCTATAGAAATAACTCTTTATTGGCTGATTGAAAACTTGACATCATCTGAGCACCCAAACATGACTTCAGGGCTCAGTATTGCTGAGGACAGTGTGAGAAATTGGATGAAAATTAAGTGGCTAAAAGTCCTCAAATTAAAAAAGTGTTGGTCATAGTTTAAACACAGTTTTGGTGCCTGACAGCAAATGTTGGGTTGTTGAAAGAAAGAAAAGATATTGTTTGTTGCGATTTAGGGAGACTTATTTGAAAATAAGTTGATTCTTTTGACTACTTGACATGGATTAGTTTTGTGCAAGGTTTTTTGTGATCCATTTAACACATTTATGTAATTTGTTTGGCATAATAACCTTATACAACTCTTAATATTATCAAAGCAGCATGGCTCTTCACCAAAAAAATTTCAAAAATGCATTTTATGGTGTACCCCATTGATAAAGCACCTCAGTTTGCCCTCTGGAAAAGATTTTTTTATTTATTTATATCAATGAGCTATAGAAAAATTATGTTTAGTTCACATTCAGAGTTTTGCAGTGTATTCATGATTTTGAATTGCAATGTGTCAGCTACTTTCCATTGTGAATTTATTTAATCAAACTTATATAATTAATTTCTTTTTTCAGGTTTTCAGACCGGTGTGTTTACCCACTGCTAAGGAAACACCAGCCATGGAAATTGAATGAAACCATTCCTGGGAACTGAGCTAATGATGGTGTTAATTTTTGATGTTACAAGTAGCGGAAGATTAATCTTGAACGTCATCTCCAAGTTTGTGCCAAGTGTTTGTTCATTCACGAGTAGATGCTTTTGTTAGATTCATCTGTAGGTACCTTATCAATTCATACTGAAGGATATCATGAGGTATAGAAGAAAATCGTCATCATACCCCAAAACTGATACAGTGGTAGTACGTCTTCCAAGACTTCCTCAGTGGATAAGTAAACAAAAAACTGTGAAAGTGCTAATTAAATCTCAGGAAAGTGTCATTACCTCTCTTCCAGCTTCTGAGGAATGGAAGGAGTATCGGTATATGAACAGCTTTTGTGGGAAAAACCGGTTAGAGTGGCTGAATCAAAATTTGGTGGATGGTCGGAGGTTAACTCGCTCTACTGGTAGGAATTTGATAGTGGATTTTGCTGCCAAGTTACCAGATGATAGAAAGTATCGTCGTAAAGTATTAGGGACAAGCAGTAACTATTTCCTTGGATTTGATTTGCTCCATCATGCAATCTATTTACTGAACAATGAGGCCTACCAGTGTCTTACTATACTTCAGGACAGCGTGGATTTTGTGCTTAGTATGGCGGTCACGGAACTTGGGTGCTCTGATGAAGGGCACAAAGTATATTCATCGCCAACGGATGCATCGGAGCTGACTGCATCAAATGCAGGAGGCAGTACGGTAAGGCACAGAAAGCGGCAGGGAAACCCTTAGCAAAAAAACTGTTGAAATTTCAACAGTTACCGTATTTCTCCAAATATAGTCCCCCTCTGAATATAGTCCTCCCCCCCTAATTTTGAGGCTTCAGTTTCGGGAAAAGTTAAATAAATGCGTTTGAATATAGTCCCCCCTTTTACTTTTACCTCGAGCATTTTTGGAAAAAAAGGGGGGACTATGTTCAGACAAATATGGTAATTGGGACCACTGTTGAATCCAACAGTAACTGCAGTTGAATTCAACAGTAAATTGAACCACTGTTAAAACTAACAGTAACTGTTAAAAATAGAATTAACTGTTAAAACTAACAGTAACATTTAAAACTAACAGTAACTGTTAAAACTAACAATAACTGTTAAAAATAGAATTAACTGTTAAAACTAACAGCAACTGTTAAAAATAGAATTAACTGTTAAAACTAACAGTAACATTTAAAACTAACAGTAACTGTTAAAACTAACAATAACTGTTAAAAATAGAATTAACTGTTAAAAATAGAATTAACTGTTAAAACTAACAGTAACATTTAAAACTAACAGTAACTGTTAAAAATAGAATTAACTGTTAAAGCTAACTGTAACTGTTAAAAATAGAATTAACTGTTAAAACTAACTGTAACTGTTAAAAATAGAATTAACTGTTAAAACTAATAGTAACTGTTAAAACTAACAATAACTGTTAACTCTAACAGTGACAGATAAATCCAACATTTATTAATGAATTCAGCAGTTACTGTAGGATTCAACAGTTACCGTGGGATTGGTCCCAATTAACCGTTGAAATTTCAACAGATTTTTCGCTAAGGGAAATGTAGGATAGAATTTAACTCCTGGCATGGGGTGACGGTAGACCCCCAGGATACTAAATTTGTTTACTTCCAGGGTGATTTGGCTGCATCGCTTTGGTAGTAAATAACTTTAAGTCTACTTTCCCCTTCTCACCAAACTGGTTTTTGTCAGTATATCTCACATTTGTGAAGTGTATACATCATGCAAACTGCTCTGGGGACTTGGTATGTCCCCTCACCACTAGTTGTGTTGTAGATGCCTTATTTTTTTGGCATTGTAGTAATTACCATTGTGAGGTGAAGTGGTGTGTATTACTTTATTTTGCATTTTGTTATATTAATTGAAACATGAGTTCCCAGGACCCGAATGGAGGGAAAATTAAATATGATTTAACATTTTTCCAAAAAAATGCATTTTTTTAAATTATGAAAAAATATTAAATATTGAAAATATCGAAATCTAACAATCTAAAAACCAGTTTAAACATTCAAAAATGCATGGTTGTTTTGAGAAAATGTCACTAGTTATTAAGGAATTGAATGGACAATTCGAGGATCTGGCATGTGCCATGCCAGTACTACATCTCAAAAAACGTTGCAAGAAGATAAGGGTTAAATGCAAAACATATCAAATTGTTTAAGTGAAGTGTGAGGACACTGCCCTTCTGGCTATGGCCTACTGATAAGTGGGAGAAAGGAATCTGGTAAAGACTTAACCCTTTTGCGCCGGACCTTCGTTGAAGGAAATTCTTCCTCAATACGAGTCTCGTGAAAGTTTTCTTTACTCCTCTGTACGAAGCCTTTCCGCGTCGACTAAAGGCAGTGGGACCCTCCTGAAACATTTTTGGACCCAACTCGGTGGGGCGCCAATCCTTTTCCTCTGTCCCAGACCCTAGAGGGATTAAAAGCCCCTTCCTAGCACAAGTCTGCGGTCAACTAGCTAAAATATTAACGCAGAATATATGCAAATACTTGTTGTTCCCATCAATTTTTTTAAATAGGGTGGTTTCCTATTATTTTTTTATTGCCTAAATCGAAAGATTATTACTCCTGGAGTACGTATTTCACGCTTTTAGATTTTTAAATGACGATATCTATTTTTCGCGATCAAATGAAAAGTGAAAAATTTCAAGCGCGCGAAAACGCGACGGGTAAGGAAATCTCTCCGTGTGACGTATTTCTGGTTCCCCCTCCCGCCTGGTAGGTGACCTTGATCGAGGCTCTGAGCGCTGATAGGACGCAGGATGCTAACAGGTAGCTGAGTACCTTCCTGTCTGGTAGCGCATGGCTTAAAAAAGGTTTATTAATACCTTATCAAGCGAAGAAAACTTTCCGACCTTAGCCAGTTTTAATAGGTGATTATTAAGACATGTTTCCCTGAGCTCTGTGCCTCATGCATGCATTGGTGGCCTCTGACGATGCATAACTCCTATCCTCTCGTGTAGAAACTAGGTCCCTGTGACGTCACGTGGAGTGGAATCGCATGGGCGCCAATCTGGCCTTTTTCAAATGAGGTTAAAATTTGACCCTTGCCATTCGTCTAAACCGGTATTTCAAAAACCAAATAATTTTTGTATTATGAATACACTAATGGTGGGTAACGAATCGCCATCAATGCCTTTTGTTTTCTTTGATGAAGGAAACTACCCTATTCAAAATGAATTTAGGGTTTTTTTCTGAGCGTGCAGAAATTTTAAACGAAGTTCTAACGTTTATATAGACGGTTTTAGTATATTTACTATTGTTCTATAACTCTGTTGATATTAACGTTAGAATTTTGTTTGAAATTTCCATGTGGTCAGCAAAAAAAGATGAATTCATTTCTAGCATTGGATTTCAAAAGTAAGCAACAAATATTTTTAGGAAAAAACACTGCAAATAACAGTAGTTGACCGCGTGGAGAGGATAGGAAAGGATCGACCTGAGCGGCCGAAGAAGGGACTGGGCTCGAGCTAAGGCGGATCACGAGGGGCGACTGTGTCCGTGGGTCTATTGTGTCTGCTACGGTCACTTTTTTCGACCTGTGCCGCGCAGGTGCGGCATTCGTTGGTTAGGGTAAGAACATTCAGGACGCACTGGTGTGGCATTCGTAGTTCAGGAAAAAAATCCTCGCCGCACAGGTGGTGCGGAATTCGGCGCGAAAGGGTTAAGTCATCTAGGATACGTGGGACACTTAGAAAGCAAAGAGGAAATGTGAGCATTGTGGCCATGCTGATTGCATATTTTTGAAACATTTTCACCATTATACTGCGAGAACGTTTTCAAATGTTTAACCATTCGAGTGCCAACCGATTTTCTAGGTACTATGCCAAAAGTGCCGAGGCATTTTTGCTGATTTTGCAGTAGGTTAGGGAAAAAAATTGGGTTAAAAAAAATGTTCAAAAACTTCAGGGAAATCTTTATTATTATATGTGATTTCACCTATTTATTATATTATTTGACGAATGTTTTGTAATGTGAGTTATTTTTTGTAATTTGAAGAAAGTAGTTAATGTTAATATAAAATGAATATTGACAATTGTATAATAAGTTAATAATCAGCATCTAAGAGTGACATTGCATGAGCAGCGCCAACTGATTTTCTAGGTACTATGCCAAAGGTGCTGAGGCATTTTAGCGCTGATAGCGCTCCTGGCACTCTAAGTGTTAACGTACTGACTGGGGGAAATACTTAAGCAAATATTGATATTTACTATTTAATATTGATATTTACTTATCTTTACTCATATGTACTTGTTTTGGTTTTTGTTAGCAGTCTTCAGTTAATTTTCCTGCAGTAACTATGTACAGTGAGTCCTCGTTCTACGTCACCCCGTTTCACGTCATTTCGTGATAACGTCACGAAAATTTTGAGACCGTCATTCGTTTATCGCACCTTTGCTTCGCGATAATGTCAGGTCTGGTCAGGTCTTTTAAATTTCGCGCGGGAAAAAATGCGAAGCGGCGGGCATTGCAGGTTGTTCGTTTTGTGGGCGGTAATACAGTCAGTCTAAACGAAGTGTAAAACGGTGTGTTTATTGTCAATTTCGATTACGTTTATAGCAAATTTTCTGCAAAATGAATTCTTAGGTAGGTGCGCAAATGTTAAGTGCGTAAATGTCAAGTAAAGTTTTAGGAAATTTTACTTGACATAACGGTTTTCTGGAACCTGAAAAGTGATTTCTAGGAATTTTTCCGTGTAGAACTCGAAGTATTTGTCGTCACTTTTTCACCGTGTTCTCAATAATCTTGGTTCCTGTAACTGCGATGATGATGCCCAGGTGACCACCATAGCGAAGCCGAAAAAACAAACGCGGGAAGATACAAAAATGGAGAAGGATGCACACGTAGCTGCTGGTATTGCCGTCAATGAAGACAGGGACTCGTGTTTATGCCATAGTTTGGCATTCCCATCGTAAGAAATGGCCCAAATATGATACGCTAAAATTTTTTCGCGTAGGAATTGTGAGGTCTAGGAGCCGATATTCAATTTTTACATTGTTTCTTATGGGATATTGTGCTTCGATTAACGTCATTTCGTTTATCGTCACATTTTTCAGGAACGGTAAGTGACGTTAAACGAGGACTCACTGTACATATAATTTTTTTCGGTAGGTGGTGGAACCAAATGCCTCCCTGCTGCTCTGTTTCCATGCACTTTGGGGTAGTTTAACACTCCTAGTTTATACTGAATTGTATAGTTTTATCGTTCATTTCCTGTAGTCATATTTTCCATAGTATTTTTAAAAAATGTTGTAAGCACCGATACCGACAGTAGTGCCGGGCATCATATGTTTAACGAGTAGTGCTATGTTGTACCATGTGCTACTCCTTGCTTCTCTACACTGAGGGCAGAGTGAGTGCTACTATACATACTTATGTATACATATATATTGTATATATACATATTTACAAGCGTGCTGCGCCCATTACCAGCGGGCTTCCCCCGCTCTTTTCAATGCAGGTCCACAGAGGGATAGGTGCATTTCTTATTTGAAAATGTAGAAAAAAAGGCAGGGTCTTAAGTACAAATTTAATTGGAATGTTCTTGTATAGATTGAGGTCAGAAGACCTCTTTAAACACAAGGAAGTAATTACACTATCCTCTGTTAAAGGCACATGATGACTCATACATACGTATCAACAGGAGACTTGAACGTGGAATCAGCCGCATTTTGATGAAAGTTATTTAAAGAATGCGAGATATTGTTGCAAATGAACAAATGTATCAGTTTGTGCGCGGTTAATGTCAGGAATATTTACTGGTTTTTGTTTTTTTTAATTATTTAAAAACCAATTTTAGGAAGCATTAGCAATATTTAGGAAGTAAGATATGCCATCGCATGTTCTCTGATAAATTCTGTGCATTTTGGTACCTGATTTGTAGAGTTTGGTTGCGTATAAGTTGATAAAAAGGTATCTATACAGTAGAAATAATATAGAGGATACTCGACTACCTACAGCAGTTTCCCAAAATTTTTATTGCTCCCCGGGTAGAGCTCAAGTGTTCTTTCCCTCACTGTAGATATCGCAAAACTCTCCTAGGCCATCCCAGAAAAACAAAACTTTTTAAAATGTTCCCGCAGTTTAAGAGTTAATACGTCCTAATCTTTCCCCTAGAGTTTAGAGTTGGTTAACACTTTCAAGTGTTGAGGTGAAGTCGCCTGAGAATGAAGGAGCTTTGGCTGAAAGGCAGAGGAGGCCCTCAAAATGATGCCTGCACATCATTATGATACCATCGGTAGTGTGTAGTATTGGGGAAAAGTTAAGATTCTTTTGTGGCAGCTTTTTAAGTCATGGAAGAGTGTCCATTTTCTTCCAGTATTCAGTTACAAGGGCAATGGGAACAGCTAGTTCACTAAAATAGGGTTCAATCTCTTTCTCAACAACGTCGGAATGGTCTTGTTGCTTGCTGACTAATTGAAGGGGCTGAGTTTTTGAGCTTAAATTACCATGTCGAGCCTCTACTGCTTGACATCTCTGCGGCAGAGGCTCTTTATTGAGAAGTCTCATAGAGACGAAGGAAGACATAGTATGCCTAAGAGTATACTGTGATAACCGTACCTCGGTGCGAATATTTTTATCTTCTTGAAATGTCCTCTGCAATTTCTCGTTTCAATTTTATCCAGGTTTTTTGACCTTAAGTGAAGATTAGCTAGAGTGAAATAACAATGCAAGCTTGACTCTTTAATGTCACAAAATATTTTCAAGGCTATAAATAAGTTTTTCATTCTCGTAACTCAAAAAATTACAATTGATGATGGCTATTTTTAGCACCCATCGTTTGAAAAAAGGAATAAATGTACCTCTGCACAGCTTGTAATGTAGGCTTTCACAACAAGATTCATTTCTCGTTTCAACGTTTTCCAGGTTTTCTGTCCTTAAGTGAAGATTATGTAGAGTGGGATGACAATGCAAGCTTGACTCTTTAATGTCCCAAAATATTTTCAAGACAATAAAAAACAGTTTTTCATTCCGTATCTGTTAAAATTACAATTGTTCATGGCTCTTTTTAGCACTCATCATTTGAAAAAAGGAATAAATGTACGTCTGCACAGCTTGTAATGTAGGCTTTTGCAGCGAGATTCATTGATGTCAACGGCTCCTGAAAGCTGTCGACATCAATACCTTTGAACGACCCCCATATTGTCTTCCTGGGCTATTATGTATTGTGCTGTGAAAGGGTCAATTTGAAGGCCTTCCAAGGGTACAAGGATGTTACAATGTAGCCACTATGTGCAGGGGTGCAGGTAGGAATTAAGGCTAGGGGTTTTTTTAGGTGCAATTAGACGTGGTGTGTGTGGTATACCCACCAGGATAAGGGATAGGTACGGGGGCCCTGCCCCAGAAATTTTTTATGATAAATGGATCGAAATGGTTAGTTTTATGGCTTTATGAGGAATATTTTATTAATCCTCACACTCTTCTATAAGGACATATACAGTAGATTCCGGTTAATTGGGACATATCGGGACTTGTGCACTTTTCCCCAATAAATCGGCTGCCCCAATTAGGCGAACTCTCTTGTATATGGGCATATAAAACTTTGAAATGGTAGAAAGAAGACTAAAGAACGCTTATAGTGCAACCTAAGTTTATTAAACCATTACTTTGATTAATAAATCAGCGATTTTAGTTAAATTATTATCATTTTTAAGAATAATAATAATTTAGTGAAAAATATTTTTCACAGCCTCGAGCGACGCCGAATGAATGTCTTTTACTTAATCCTATTAAAGAAAAGTCCTATCCTCTTGCGGATAGTAAAACAATAAGAGCTTTCAAAATAGGGCAAAAATAGGAACATTTGTGAAAAATAAGAGTAAATCAAAGGGGAAAATAAAACAAATAGTATTCTGAAAACAAAAAAAATTAATTTCGTTGCTAGTATAGAGTCTATGCCGCCGACTCATGGCCCAATAAAGTGGCTTGCTGTCCCATTTAAGCGGAGAATACTCTGGGATATTCCTCCATTGGGTTCTGTTCTTCAAGATCTGTCCCAATTAAGCGGCTGCCCCAAGTAACCAGTGGACCCATTATTAATAGAATGAAATGGATTTAACTAAAAAGTCTCCCTGAGCTCTGGGGGGGTTTATCCCCAAAATCCCCCCCCTCGCTGTGCTACCAACCAGGGGCACAGCTAGGAATTAAGGCTAGGGGGGGTTTCGGGTGTAAAACACTGGGGTGTTGAGGGTGTGGAATACCCGCCAGGGTAAGCAGGAGATGCCAGGGCCCTCCCTTAGAAAATTTTTCAAAATGCTTCAAAATGGTGAGTTTTATGGCCTTCTGAGTGATATTTTATTAATATTTACTCTATTCTTTAAGTGATATTAATCCAATTAAGCGAAATAGGTTAAACTAAAAAATTTCTCTGAGTTCGGGGGGGGGGGTTTATCCCCCAAAACCTCCCCCTTGCTGGGCCACTGCTACCAACTGTGTGCACTAAATATACCCAAGAATTGTCATGCCAAATTTTAGCCAGTTATGTAGTTTTTGAGAGATTAATAAACAGACATGCTGGCTCCACTCAATTTTTATGAAAAAGTATAGATAACGAACTTAAAAATCTGTTTCATTGAGATTAGGAAAAATCACATTTTTGTTGATTTTGGAGGAGGTGAGTTGTTGATCACTGCCACTTTTTCTGCAGGGTATCCAAGGAAAGGGGGCAGGTGATGACAAGTTGGGGTCGTCTGCTGAGTCAAAAGACTGTGTTCAAGATGTGATAAGAGGCACCTCAGTCCGAACGACTGAGATGTGCGTTCCTGTGCCAGACTACCGAGTACCCAGAACCAATATATTGGTAAGTTTTTTCTCATGTGCAGTATAACCTGGGTTGAATAGCCTTGAGTTGTGAAAATTTCTGTTGTTGAAAAGTTGTTGTTAGTACTTTATCATCAATATGTGAAAATTTTGTGTAAGAAAAAAGATTTCTGTTTTTGGGAAAAAAACATGAGGATGAGGGTTTAGTATTCTTCAGTGAAAAAAAACCCACTGAAGGAAAACGTCCACAAAAGAAGGGGGCGCGAAAAACCTACGAAAACTTAATGTCATGTTACATACAATAATACAACATAGTTAATGCGGTACAAAGTATACACAAAAATTACCCCTGCACGAATGTTATTGTTCATTCAAAAATCTCTTATGGTGTAATCTGCTGGGGCAGTGTATACATGAACACTGAGTTCAGCATTCTTTCGGGCTGCATCCGGTTCCGTTGTCGAAGAACCACAACAGTTTCGTCAGCTCTCCTGCCAGCGTCCTCAGGTGAAGGATGAAGTGAAGCTTTTAGTCCTCTCTTATATAGTCAATTGTATTATCAAGAATATTCGACGCAAATACGAGGACATTCCCTGATTGGTCAAAAGAAATCCACCGAATTGGCGCCAAAAATTGACTATATAAAGAGGACTAAAAGCTTCACTTCATCCTTCACCTGAGGACGCTGGCAGGAGAGCTGGCGAAACTGTTGTGGTTCTTCGACAACGGATGCGGATGCAGCTCGAAAGAATGCTGAACTCAAGTAATCACCGCGGAAACCTGCGAACGAACATATACATGAACACATTCACGTATGCACTCGTTTAGAAAAAAAAATAACTAGGGTAGTTTTGTCCAAATAATCTTATGAACACTCATTTCCATGGTTTGTGTCCCCTAAAACTGTTACTACTAAGGCATTTGTATTCATTCGAAGTCTTAAAATTGTTTTATACCAGAATTGGCAATATGCCGAGTTTATGTGATAATTTCAAATATAATTGGGTGGTTTCCTATCTTTATTAGTTGCCTAAATCGAAAGATTATTACTCCTGGAGTACATATTTCATGTTTTTAGATTTTTAAATTACAATATCTATTTTTCACGATTAAATGAAAAGTCAACATTTTCAAGGCCACGATAATGTGACGGCTATGTATGAATGCTGGGAAAAACCCGCGTAACGACATTCTGGTTCCAGCCGCTGCCGAGTGAGGCCACTTTGGTGCGAGGCTATGAGCACTGATACGATGCAGGCTGCTAGCCCTGACCCTGAGCTAGAATACCCTGCTAGCAGGTAGCGCTTGGCTTAAATAACGATTATTAATACCCTATCAAATGAAGGAAACTTTCCGACCGTAGGCAATTTTAATAGGCGATTATTAAGAAATATTTCCCTGAGTTTTATGCCACATGCATGCATTGGTTATCTCAGACAATGTAAAACTACTGACTACTCGTATAGAGTCTAGGTCACTGTGAAGTCACGAGGAGTGGCATCGCATGAGCGCCAATCTGGCCTTTTTCAAATACAGTTAAAATTGACCATTGCCATTCGTCTAAACTGGGATTTCTAAAACCAAATAATTTGTATATTAGGAGTACTGAATTTTTGTAGCGGTCTCACGTAGAGACGTCACATCACTTAATTGGATAAAGGAATAAACATAATGCTGGTGGAAATAATTCAAAAACTTGTTAAAAACAATTCCTAGCGATTTTTCAAGAATAGTTATAATAATTAATAATTTGTCAGGAAGCATTTTAGGTGCGTAACGTGGAAAATTAGGCACTTAATTAAAAATGTACAGTAATAATAACTTTTTTTAATAATAATAACAACTGAAGTGTTTTTGATATCAGTTTTTTGTCCCTGCTTCAAATAGCAATTTTTACTGTAAATGTTGGTTTGTATTGGGAATGCATAATATTAAATACAGTGAGTCCTCGTTCTACGTCACCCCGTTTAACGTCATTTCGCGATAACATCACGAAAATTTTGAGACCGTCATTCGTTTATCGCACCTTTGCTTCTCGATAACGTCAAGGCTTTTAAATTTCGCGCGAGAAAAAAACACGAAGCAGCAGGCGTTGCAGGTTGTTCGTTTTGTGGGTGGTAATACAGTCAGTCTAAACGAAGTGTAAAACGGTGTGTTTATTGTTAATTGCGACTACGGTTTTAGCTAATTTTCTGCAAAATGAATTCTTAGGTACGTGCGCAAGGTTTTACTTGACGTAATGGTTTTCAGGAATCAAAAAAGTGATCTCTAGGAATTTTTCCGTGTAGAACTCGGAGTTTTTGTCGTCACATTTTTCGCCGTGTTCACAATAATTTTGGTACCTGTAATTGCGACGATGTTTCAGCGATGAGGATGCCCAGGCGACGCTCGCCCGGGCGACCACCATAGCGAAGCCGAAAAGCAAATGCAGGAAGATACAAAAATGGAGAATGATTTACGTCACTGCTGCTATTGTCGTCGATGAAGACAGGAACTCGTATTTATGCCATAGTTTGGCATTCCCATCGTATAAAATACCCCAGATATGATACGCTAAAATTTTTTCGCGTAGGAATTGTGAGGTCCAGGAACCGATATTCAATTTTTACATTGTTTCTTATGGGATATTGTTTCGATTAACGTCATTTCGTTTATCGTCACATTTTTCAGGAGCGGTAGGTGACGTTAAACGAGGACTCACTGTATAAGGTTTATAATTGTTGAGAAGTCAACGAAACATTTAATCTAACAAGGAGACATCGCCAAAGTGATGTTCGGGATCTGCATGCGGATGTTATTAACTGAAACTATATAGGTAAGGAAGAAAAAGGGTCGCGGCTTTCTTCCACATATGCCTGGGTTCGGGAGATATTCGCTTGTAAAGATTTCGCGCAGCATGATGTCCCTTGAGTAATCACTAACCTCTTAACTACGGCCGTGTTTTTCTCTCTTCTAAGTTTTGAAGTCACTGTCACATTTTATCCCCATTCGTTTTATTTAGTTACTTCAAGATTTTTTTAAATTTAATATCAATTTATGGATTTTAAACGAAACTCCGAATTGTGCCTTAATACGGCGATTACTCAAGGGATGTCATGTTGCGCGAAGTTTTTACAAGCGAATATCTCTCGAACCCGGGCCTATTGGAAGAAAGCCGTGACACTTTTTCTATCTTACCTTTATATTTTTAGAAAATAACATCCGTATCCAGATTCTAAACATCACTTTGGCGACGTCTCCTTGTAAGCAATAAAAATGACTTTGCTATGTTTTATGAATTTTTGTTTCACTGGTAGTGTAAAAGGGATTGCCCGTTACTGGTTAAGGGTTGAAAATAACACACTTCTGGGCTTGTAGTCTTAGTACCTTATGTGCACTAACTTTTTTATTATTAACGCTAGAAATCTTGAGTAAAATTCCACAATCCTTAAAAAATGTTCATAATTCCTTTAGAAGAGTAAGTTTTTGATGATCTATTGCAATATTTGGTTGAAAAAATATTGGTAGCACAATAAGTTGACCATGGATTCGTGCTTAGATAGGGTTAGAGGGTCTAGTCCAATGGCCGGGTTAAGGTTGAGTTGGGTCCCAAATCTGAGGAATGGAAATACCAGGGTGACTCCAACCCAAAAAAGAGCTCCATTCAGAGATGTTTAACATATTCTCATGCTACTTTTGGCATGGAACACATTTACCAATTGTAAGTTCCGGCAGGAAAGGGTTAAAAAATTTTCACGCTTTTAGATTTTTAAATGATGATATCTATTTTTCGCGATCAAATGAAAAATGAAAAATTTCAAGCGCGCGAAAATGCGACGCGTAAGTAGGAATGAAGGGAAAAAGTCTGGTTCATTTCTGGTTCCCCCTCCCGCCTGGTACGTGACCTTGATCGAGGCTCTGAGCGCTGATAGGATGCAGGATGCTAACGGGTAGCTGAGTACCTTCCTGTCTGGTAGCGTATGGCTTAAAAAAGGTTTATTAATACCTTATCAAGTGAAGAAAACTTTCCAACCTTAGCCAGTTTTAATAGGTGATTATAAAGACATGTTTCCCTGAGCTCTGTGACACATGCATGCATTGGTAGCCTCTGACGATGTATAACTCCTATCCTCTCGTGTAGAAACTAGGTCCCTGTGACGTCACGTGGAGTGGAATCGCATGGGCGCCAATCTGGCCTTTTTCAAATGAGGATAAAATTTGACCCTCGCCATTCGTCTAAACCGGTATTTCAAAAACCAAATAATTTGTGAATTATGAATACACTAATGGTGGGTAACGAATCGCCATCAATGCCTTTTGTTTTCTTTGATGAAGGAAACTACCCTATTAAGCAGATTGATTTCATTTCCTGTCGAAAGATTAGCTCATCAACAAAGTTTTCTCGAACATGACTGATGGCCACAAAATTCACGATAGGTTGAGTGAACGAGCAATTTTTGCCGCTAAGAACAAAGATGTTACATTACTTAAACTTAGCAATTCAGTATCAAATAGTTGGCACTCTGCTGTCACTAAAATCTATTGACTGTAACAAAGGGAGACAAAGTCTCCAATTATCCATGTGAATTTTTAAACTTATTGGTTGCTCCTGGCTTACCACAGCTCAATTTACAGCTGATGGTTGGTTTGCTGGTGATGATGATGCTTTAAAATCTAAACAACCAAAACTAATTAATGTTATTTGTTTGGTGATTAAAACAACTGTTAATCAGTGCGATGAACGCATCCATGCTCAAAGGAAAATTCAAAGAAAAATTCATTTTTTACTCAAAATTCACTGAAAATTTTCATTCCGAGGATTCCCATGACTCCAACCAATTTCAATGTTAGCGAATTGAATTTCCAATGCAAGTTGCATTTGCAATGATGATTAACTAATAACAAGGTGAGTGTTTGAGGTCTGAATGTGGAAAACATGTATCAGATGGTACTTGACTGAAGAGATTAAATACGAATGTGTAGGGTAGACCGGGGCACGTTTGTGCAAAGCACTTTTCCAAACTGAGTTATTAATGGCACGCGACATATTAATGCTGCTCCCTAGAAGCTATTTTTGCAAGGTTTTGAGCATGAGTCAAGTATCAGACTAGCATGGCATTAACCCTCATATGGATTTACAAAATTAGTTACGTCGTTGGATTCTCGGCGCCGCAGCGGCGCCGCGTCATTTTTTGCTATTATCTTTCAAAGTTAGCCTGAATTTACAAGTTTTTTGATTGATAATGGTAAATACATCTATTATCTTTATTTCTTACCGTGTTTTGCTAGATTTAAACCCTTATTGTTGAAGTAATAACAAAAAAAATTGAACGCTGCATTCTTTTCCATTTCTTGCCGTAATGCTCTTTATTTCAGTTCCCTTTGTATGTTATTTTTGAGTGAAAGTTTTAATTTCGTGAGTAATTGTTGTTTGAAATATTTTTATGATATGCAGAGCTCGGCAAACTCCGCTTTTTAATGTTTATATTGTTTATAATTTTATGTATCTAAATGCTAAAAATGATGACCAAATAAAATTCGTTTATGCCCATATGACATAATTTTGCTTCAATGCGTCCACCCATATGTTATATCTTTGCAGTGTATATAGAAGGATAAGTTATTAAACGTTAATAATGGAACAGATGTAGGTTAAGTGTGAAGAGACGAGTGTAACTTTCGTGATTTTTACAAGATTCTGGCGATCAAGACAAATCTTACGAATATTCTGGGAGCTTATGTCCTGAAATTAAAAAAATCAAGTCTTATGGCTTTTGAAATATAAATAATATGGGATGATAAGCGGCGTGTCAAAGAACTCAACGCTTCTTTGGAGATGGAGCTAGAAGAGTCGGTACTCTTTTCCTACCGCGGAGCCCCATTCCCCCACTGGGGACGTGTAGCCCAAGCGAAAGGTTTCCTTAGATATGGACGGGTAAATGTTTTGCGTGGGAGTGCATAAGATTAGGTTTTACTCCTGGATTGGTGGGAAGTCCAAAAAAAATAAATTCTTAGAAGTATGTGTTATTGGTGGTAGAGGAGAATGAGCAGCTGCCTTTTTTTCGTCCAAATCTGCGTGAGAAACTGATGATAATATGCTCTGGGGTGACAAAAATACCCTCACTTTGGAAGGACTTCCCTTACATTTTCTTTCCGTTTCCTTTCTTAGCGTTTCACTGACCCAAACATTGAGACTCTCCATACTTTCCCACTAAGCTCCCTTATTCGTCATTCACCACCTTCTTACCCCCTCCCACAAAACTTGGTTGAACTTCTCACCACCCTAATGACCCACCGAGCTGGACCTTCTTGGAATGAAGGGAGGGCCACCGCGGGGCGTTTTGACAAGGCTTTTGTTCCCTGTCCTTCATGCAGCGTTAGAAGGATGAAGAAAAAGCAGGCTTTTGTATCTAATTGCCTCCTTGCACTCCCAACCTTTTTTGCGATAAGGATTTTCTACTTCTACCTGTCCTAACGATCTGGGTATTCCCCGATCCTTGGCAGTCTACACACTACCGCCCCTTCACCTCAAAACAACCTCCTGGCATTCCTTCTCCTTTCTCCTTCTCACTCATCCCTTTACGTTAGTAACACCCCCAATGCATAAAACATCTGTACATTTCAGTACACATAGAAACGAGATATATGTTTACAAATTTTTACCTCATGGTAAATTGTCTTTTCATCTATTCATAATGAAACGATTTTTACCATGTAAAGTCTAAACTCATCGTCAGGAAAGAGAAATTATTTTCTATCACGAAATTAGTTGGGTAGTTATCTTGATTTCACCTCAATGGTAAACTGTCACGTCATCAGTAGCTATATAAACGCCAGCAATTTTGTATAGACTATCGTAGCCGCAAAGGGATTTTTTTCGAATGAAAAGTACAAGACATATAACAATAACTGTGCGATGTGTTCTTCACGGTAGTCGGTGAAACTTCTGAATCTCTTGGTAAGTTACAGTTACTCATTCAGCGAGAAATATTCACACAACGGTGAGGAAGCATTATTCTACGAATTCGGATAATGCATTGTGTTAAATTTTTCTTAGAATTGCTGCTTGGAGTAATTCTAAACAGAGTCACTCTAGTATTTACCCAAAGCTGACTATCACCACGGCAGTAACGTGGACGCGGAGCGGAGAAGGTGCCCAAGCAAAACTAAGTCGGAAGCCATGGAAAAACAACTTTGAATAGCCATGAGTTTCTATGAATAATTCTCGCAAAAAGATGAAGTTTTGTCAATGAACATTATAACGAAGCAAACGTAATGATTCTTAGCTAAAAGAGAAAGCACAATTGGTATTGTAATATTTTCCTTTTGTTAAACAATTTCACTTGGTTTATAAGTTAAAAATTAACTAATAGGATTAAAATAGATTATAGCATTTCATATGAAACATTATTGCTTTGACATTAGCGTTGAAAGTGCAGACCCTGACGTAACGATGAGGAAATTCTCGGTCCAAGCAAAACTAAGTCGGCGGCCCATGAGAAAACAACTTTGACTAGCCATAAGTTTTTATGAATAATTTTGTAAAAAGATGAAGTTTTGTCAATGAACATCATACTGAGGCAAATATTTTGATTTTTAGCTGTAATAGAAAGCAAAATAGGTATGGTAAAATTTTCCTTTTGTTTAACAATTTCATTTTGTTTATAATGTTTAAAAATATAAATAATATGATAATAAATATATTATAGCATTTCATACGAAACATGAATGATTTGACATTAACATTGGGAGTGCAGTCAATGACGTAGCGACGAGGAAATACTGAGCGCCGCAGCGGCGCCGAAAATCCAACGACGTAACTTTTTCCATTAGAGGCCAATAAAATGTAAACTATCGACACTATGCTAACAAAATTTTATACGTAGACGAAGAAGGCAGAAAAAATAGACTACTGAAAATTTCAGAATGATCCATTGGAATGGAAAATTTTTACACCACTTTTAAAACCACGAGCGCCGCTAAGGCGCAGAGAATCCATATGAGGGTTAATATGCCCTAAGAACGGGTTCAACACTGTTAACTACTTTATAAGACCACAACATCTTAAATTTCCTTAGTTAAAAACATAAAAATTAGAAATTTCACTGAAGAAATCCGCGTATAAATGCCTTGGTCGATGTCCCTGGTGAAGTCTGGATAAAAAAATGTTTCTAAAGAGCTATTTTGATACTTATTTTTATATTTTTATCGATTTTTTAAATTAATTTCTTACAGTAAGTTAAATATTACTAAAATCAGTTCAGCCACTGTTGAGTAACAAATGGTGTAACTAAACTCTTCAGTGGGTATAAGGCAGTACAAAGTTTACCGGTCAGCTAGTATTTTTATGAAATAATAAATATTGGAAAGCATGGCTAAATTACTGCAGCAGTTGAACTTAAATGTTTGCTAGGCTGAACTGAGAGTGATAAGAATCTCGTGAGCACATGATTTTGTCCAGCTTGAGTTGTCTCTGGTAAAATAGTAGGTTTTCATTGCCGTTATTTAAAAAGGGTATTATAATTTTGCCATTATTAAATGACACCAAGCATTTTCTTTCAGTTCAATGTGAAAGAGGAGATTGAAGACCACCTCGGGAAGGGGAATAATCCTGTGTTTTACACAAGAGATCAAGCTGAGGTTTCAAGTGGTGTCATAGACCCCGTTGGGACTGATGACTTGGTAAGTTCACTTTTGCTTTGTTAAGCACAGTTCTGTGCTTACAGTTTTGTGTTTTGTGTATCAGTGTGCTCTTCCCTTATATAGTACTCTTTTTTTATGGCACAATGTCATTCCGTTGTGAAATATTCCCAACACCTCTCAGCAGAAACCTGCAGCATTTTCCCTCACCTCATCAACCATGAACAACTACAGAAGAGCTTTCATGTATGAATCATTTGAAATGAATGATCCGTTTTAGTGAACCGATTTGGTGAATTTTTCCACGCTGGCAGCTCAACTTCGCTCAGTGATCATGTGAGCTCTCTGACATCACGGCACTAAGCAGTCATTGATTTTGTGCCCATACAAACGGTTTTCACTTCCATTAGGTACGGAGCAGAAGGGGGTAAGGAATTGAGAGTTATACTGAGTACTGTTTAAAACTATGAGTGCCTGCAGCTTATTTTATAGCCCTACTGAAAAATCCACTTTTTTTTTAAACCTAAGCATCATAAATAAATTTATATCGATGTGTATTTCAATAAAAATGGACCATGCTCTTCTTTATGAATGAGTTGAATAGCATTTACCGTATATGTCTGAATATAGTCACCCCTTTTTTTCCAAAAATGCCTAAACGGTAATAAAAAAACGGTAATGGTAAACGTAAAGGGGGGGGACTATATTCAAACGCATTTTTTTAACTTTTCCCGAAACTGAAGCCTAAAAATTAGGGGGGGACTATATTCGGAGAAATACGGTATTGCCAACTTTTAACCCTTTCGAGACGGCGGAGTTTTCGTCTTAGCGTGACTGCTGTACTGAGCCCCAAGAGACTCTTCTTTCTCGTGGTACAGAGCATTTTTGGAGGACATTCATTAAGAAGGGTCTCGCTGAACCTTTTTCGACCCCTCCATGCTGGGACTCCGCATTATCTCGGACTCGGAAATTAGTTGTGCTCCATCCTTTCAGGGTTTACGACCATACCTGCGGCATTGATTCGCGGTCAACTTATGGATAGCTTATATGTATTTAGCAAATGGATAATTGTTGCTTACACGTAAATTGCAGACTTTGAATTGAATTCCTCATTTTTTTCAGAGCATTGTCAAATTTTAAACGAAGTTCTAAGGTCATTATAAACACATTTAATGCAGCAGCAATTTCCATGTTGATGTTTATACATAACTCGAGGTATAAGTTAATATTTATCGTAGAAATTCGTTTAAAAATTGCAAACCTTTCTCAAAAGACAAAGAATTCAATTCTTAGTTTATTTATTGTGAAAAATGAACAAATATTTATTTCAAAAACTGACTAGATAAACAATGGGGTGCTCTCATAAAATTAAAAAGGTGATTTTTTTTACAATTTTAGATAAATAAGTTATTTACGTCTGCAAAGTATGACTTCATAATTCTCAATATTCTTGTTGCTTCAGAGCTTCAAAGTTCCCAAAAATTAAAAAATTCTTTCGCGCCAGAAAAACGCCCTGTTCCGTCAGAATGCGAGTGAGCAGGTTATATAACCTAAAGCATTGCGTGTTGCATATCTTCTATTCTTAAAAAAAACCTACCGCAATTTTTGAACTTCGTCTTCCTTCTTCGTGGTGTAGTTTATCGTAGAGCCTTGATTGTTTTTTATTAGATAAGCCAATTAAAAACCGGTTGTTTTTTGATGCCTTTTATCTGAGAATTACATTAAATTTGCCGGAAAATAACGGAAAAAAAAACCGAGAAAAATAATCTGACTCTTTTCATTCCGGCACTCTCTCGCGATCCGTTGGAACTACCAGCACTCTTCGGCCCACTGGCTGAGGTTTAGACATAGTTATATTCAAGCACAGTCTTAGGTAGGAGGTCAAACAAAAAAGTTAAGGGGGCCCTAGGACCACCCCAAAACTTTATGGAGAACCACGATCCTCTCGGGGGGACCGGGACCCCTCCAAAAACAGCCGTGCTTGAAAATAACAAAATCTACATTAAAAATTAGGGGGGTCACAATACACCCCCCCGCATTTTTATAGGCGGCCGGGTCCCGTAAGCCTCCCTAGCTACTCCGATGTCGCAGACATGCTTTAACATAACTAAATTTATAACAGAGCGGAGGGGGTCCCGCCCCCAGATTTTCTAGCGGGACTATGGTCCTCCAGGGGGGACAGGACCCCCTTACAATGACTGTGCTTTAATATAACTAAGTCTAAAAAAAAGCTAGAGGGGCCATAACACCCCCCCCCCCCCCCGAAATTTTATGGGGGACAACCACCCTTTCGACCCTGATTGTATAAACAGATAAGGGGTCCCGGCTCCCCCCCGAATTTTTAATGTTCATATTTGTATTATTGGTCACATGGCATGCTTTCACAAACTAATATAATATTTCAGGTACTTCATATCCATTTCAATTCCGTAATAGCTACTCCAACGCCTTGGTTATTTTTCAATAACCGGAGATTAACCAACTACTTGTTACAGTTTTTACTAGTTGAGATGCATTGAATAAACCTATACCGCAGTAATGAGCAGCATGGTTTCCTCACGAGTATCCTGGCGTCCGGTTATTTCTGCTGGTTGTTTAGATATAACTCGCATAACTGACAAATAACCGAGTACTCATTCCATTTCAACTCGAGACCCTTTGAAAAAACCTTTCCACAGCAATAGGTTTCCCCAACGAGTACTCCCTCATCCGGTTATTTCTCTCCCGCCTGCCATCGGTTATGCCAACGAGTACTTGTCACTTAGGTTTTAACCGGACACTAGGTTCTTCTATTGCATAAAAAATAACCGGTTTTAATTTGCTCTGTGGCCGGTAGAGGCGCAGGAAAACCTCACCCAGTGGGCCGAAGAGTGCTGGTAGTTCCAACGGATCACGAGAGAGTGCGGGAATCAAAAGAGTCAGATTATTTTTCTCAGTATATTTTCCGGTTGTGCCAAATAAAACCTAATACTCAGGTTAACCGGCATAAAAAAATAACCGGGTGTCAATCTGTATACCTAATAAAAAAAACGGTTATAAATAAAACCGGTTATTTTTGCCCATCCCTATTAACTTATAAAAAAATTAATTATATAGAGAGATACATAGGTTTTTCTAAAACTGGGACAAATAGTCTACTGGCACCACGTAAACACATTGTTTACTGGACTCTGACGTCACGCTCAGCCAACATGGCGATGGGTCGTTTAGAGCGCAAGATTAATATACAATATTCAAATTGGAATTTTACGAACAATATGCAGGTTAGAAAAGAACTGCTTTCACTGTAATTTTCAGCACGAAAGATATTTTATCGAATAATCATCCATTTTCAGTGGAATTCCCCATTGTATGACCGCTGTCCCTTACCGCTAAGAGGGGTTATACCTGCTCCCGGATTCCGAGGGTAAATCCTATACCCCGCAGGGTTGGGTCCTGAGACAAAGACGACGTAAACCCTCGACCGTCCTGAAAGGGAGAGAGCTAGAAAACGTATATATATGGCTTTTGTTATCCTGGCCAGGAAAATCTCACACGTAAATATACGGCCGTTGTCTCCCGGGTCAGGAAACGTCCACACGTAAATATATGTGTACAGTAAGGAGTTAAATATATATTTTAATAATGAAAACTAGTTGTTTTTGAGAAATAAAAAAGTCGCAACAAATGATGTACCACCATAAAATGCATAATAATTATTTTATTACACTCAATTCGAGCTATTTAAACCATTGGAAATCATAGAAAAGCATCGTTCCGAGCAAATCATCAAAAATCCTGGATGACAAAAAGGGTCACTGCACCATCAACGAATGGTTCTTTCCTTCAAAGAATTTTCACACAAAGTAGGCTGAGATAAGGGTGCCAGTAGCTACAGAGGACTTTTCGTCCTCAAGACATGAAAAGAACTCTTTTTCCATAGAGCAGTTGATTTTTGAAATAACAGAACCACTAAGCAGTGAACTGGAAAAGTACCACGGGCAAAATATTACAGCTTGATGCAAACAAAGTCAATGAAATAGATAGACGTAATATTACGTCTATGGCAATCCTCAGAAGGATTAGCAGGACATAATATTACGGCATGCAAAGTGTTAATGTGGTACTCTCTGACAGAGTGGCCATGACATAATGATGTAGCTGTTAGCCAGATGCGACAACATAACTCGTTCCTCATAAGAGATTGATATATACAGGGTTCTGATTGTTGTAGATTTGGATGTTGTCGTAAATGTGATCAGGAAATTGTAATGAGGACTAGGGATTTGTCCTTAATGACTTTTTTTTATTATTTCTAAGCTCAGATCCCCTTGCATCTGATGACTTTTTGAGTGTGCTGTGTATGTGTGGCCTTGTTTAGTGCCGTTTAGCTATGATGCAGATTCACCTCATGGTGGAATATATTCCCAGCACTACTCAGCAGAAACACGCAACCGTTTCCCCTACTTGATGAAACAGGGCTCCCACTCAGTCGTGAAGACCTTTGGCGTTTGTTGCATTAACCCATTAGTGCATAGCGTCCGATATATCGGACGTGTGTACACCCATGTCTCGTATAGCGCAATTTCGATATAGCGCAAATTTGTTCCTCGGAGAAACATTGCAACCCAGTGTAGCCTAATCAAAAATCTTAAACGCTCTCGTGATAAAACGTGAACTTGCGCTAAGTACACACGAAATTTCTATCATTTTACGCATATTAATATTATTGCTTGCCTCAAATCTTGTTTTTTGTTTATATATTAATCGAAATCCATTGCTGTGCAATGGCCAAAAGTATTACTCGTCATTGGGTCCAGATAGCCGGCCTACCGAAGTAATTTATCTAGTCTCCTTAACAGAATGAGTTAATTTAGATCATTAATTAAGCGTGGGGCTAGTGGAAATGAGTTTTTTTTAAGCAATACTGGTTGAGACGTAATTTTTGCCGTCATAAGTTATCGGGGGATTGACTTCCAGGTAGAGGATCTACTCTAAAGCCTTCAGGGTCATCGGTATTTACGGGAGAGAAATGGAGCGGTAGCCGAGTTGCGCATGAAGAGCACCAGCATATAAGAGGGTCCCCCTATAGAGTCTCAAACACAATATCTTCGTTCCCTCCCCGCAGTCGTAGGCCCTCTGCATCTCAAGAACACAGTTCAGCAGTAGAAGGTGATTTCGATAGAGCCATGCTGAGTAAAAACCAAGAGAAAATGGCAAAAAATAGGAATGCTGGTAGAAAAATCAAGAATTTGTCAAGAAAGACCATAAACCTAGAAGAGAAATTGATATAGGTCAATTGCTTTGAAAATGGAGAACGTCAAAGCGATATTGTGCGGAAGTTTAAACGCACGATGCCTTATTCTGAATAAAGACGAAGTTAAAACATCAGTGACCTCAGCCGCACCAACTTCAACCAAGCGGTCTACACATACGGAAAGTTCATAGTGAATCAGTACAAAAAGACGAGAGTGGTAATCGCTCCGAGAACGTTTAGTGAAAGCTCCGGTTGGTTCCAGAATTTAAACGGCAAGCAGGTATTTTCAGTGCGGCGATATCAGGTGAATCTGCAAGTGTTGATAGCGCAGTCACCACAACATTTTCTGACGAACTCCAAGCTGTGATTGAAAGTGGCTCCTTTCCCCCTCAACTAGTTTTTAGTGTTGACGAGACGATATCCTTTAGGAAAAGAATGCATTCTTGTTCATTCATTTTCAGGGAAGGAAAACCTGGGTCAGGTTTAAAGGCATTTAAAGACTGTTTCACGTAGCTGCTAATGACTCGCAGGACCTCAAATTAAAATGATTTGTCATTCATAAACTCCGCTAGCTATGAAATGGCATTCAAAGTAGCAATTGCCTGTCATTTCGATGAGCGACAAAAGGGCCTGGGTGACACGATAGTTGTATTTAGACTGGTTTGAAAAATCGTCAACTGCCAGCAATGCATTACGAACACCTGAGATAACAGATGTTAGCCCACCGGGACGACAGGAGGGAATTTCAAAAGCACGTAAGAATTTTTTTGACGTGAATTTAAGTCTTCAAATGCGTGCATACTATCTTTAAAGATGTTTTAAACGATAAACATTTATATAAATAATGTTTTCTAAGGCTATTTATGGGAATATATATGTTTTAGAGGAAATTCAATACCCAAGACCTATGCTACCAGGAACGCATCCCTATCTTCCCAATGTTAAAACGCTCTCGTATAACACAAATTTGTATAGTGCAAAGACCCCAAGGAACGCATCCCTTTCGCTATACGAGACATGGGTGTATTTTATTTTGTTATGGGCTCCAGTTGACTTGCACTACATTTTAATACTGTATTAAGTTCAAATGGATGTGTGTCTTCACCCCCCCCCCGCTAATATTTTAGTTGACTCATTGAATTTAATGACTCAAGAAGCGTTAATGTGAGACATGGACACGTCCGATATATCGGACGCTATGCACTAATGGGTTAATTAAATTTTTACTTTGCGTGTGGCCAATGATTGTCACGATATCAATATTTCTGCCAAAAATGGCTTATCAACAGAACGTGAATTTGGCAACATCAAGACTGTGAAAAACTGGAAAATATTGTGTGTTTTATAATTTGATTTGAGTGGCAATCCTGAGCATGGAAAAAAATTACTACAAAACTCCTATTTCCAAAAATAGGGTAGTTTCCTTCATCAAAGAAAACGAAAGGCATTGATTGCCTTTCGTTTCGCTGATTCGTTACCCACCATTAGTGTATTCATGATACACAAATTATTTGGTTTTTGAAATACCGGTTTTGACGAATGGCAAGGGTCAAATTTTATCCTCATTTGAAAAAGACCAGATTGGCGCCCATGCGATTCCACTCCACGTGACGTCACAGGGACCAAGTTTCTACACGAGAGGATAGGAGTTTTACATCGTCTGAGATTACCAATGCAGGCATGAGGCACAGAGCTCAGGGAAACATGTCTTAATAGTCACCTATTAAAACTGGCTAAGTTCGGAAAGTTTTCTTCGTTTGATAAGGTATTAATAAACCTTTTTTAAGCCAAGCGCTACCAGCCAGCAAGGTACTCAGCTACCCGCTAGCATCCTGCGTCCTATCAGCGCTCAGAGCCTCGATCAAGGTCACCTCACAAGGCGGGAGGGGGAACCAGAAATGCGTCGCACGGACTTTTTCCCATCATTCCTACTTACATGTCGCGTTTTCGCGCGCTTGAAAATTTTCACTTTTCATTTAATCGCGAAAAATAGACATCGTCATTCAAAAATCTAAGAGCGTGAAATACATACTCCAGGAGTAATAATCTTTCGATTCAGGCAATAAAAAAATAATAGGAAACCACCCTATTTCACACCGATTTTCCTCTCAATTCAAAATGGACCAAAATCCATTGTAATTTTCGCATTTATTGGACCATGCTCTGTATTAATGTTTAGATGAGCAGAAACTGAATGAGTGTTTTTGAAATTTTCATTGATGCAAGGTCCATATTTTAATCTTGGTGATCATTGTGCTTACTCTTTAATGCCTAGCATATATGATCACAGCAGAAAACATTTCTTGCTCCACCAGAGTTCCCACTCAACTGTGAAAACCTTAGAACCATGAATAAGCCGTGAATTTCGTCATCTCTCAAACTTGATAGTGGAATTACAATGGACATATTAAAAAAAAGATATTTCAATGGGGAACATGCACAATTTTTTCAAAGTACTAGAATAAGCAGATCCCTATCTTAAATGTACTCACTGAAAATTTTGCGGATGAATAATGTTTTTTAGCTGAGTTATTAGTCTTTGAAAATTAATCTTCATCGGCTGCTTGAAAACACGACGTCATCGGAGCGTGACGTCACGGCACGGAATCCACTGATAGCAGACTGAGGAAGTGGATAAAAAATTGGTCTATGCTGGGACTCAAATGCAAATATGGGGAAAATAATTGCTGTTTTAACGTCAAACAGCAGATTGTGAATATTTTGGGTTGCCAAGGCGTTATTGATTCAAAAGAAGGGGATTGTTTGGTGAGATTTGGAAGCAATCACTATTTTTCAGGAAGTCAGCCGCCAAAAGGGAGTCGACCAAAAGTAAACTGTGGTATTGTGCTTTCTTAAATCCCTATTAAGTCAACTTGTCCTTTTAGGAACTACTACAAAGCTCGTTGATGATTTTTACTTCTATATATTGCAATCAAGAGTCTGCCCTTCTACTCTCTTGGCGAAGTGAATGGTGTACCGTGCGATGACGTCAGAGAGCGTTTCAGGTCACGTGACATCAAGCGATATTCTATCACTTTTAATGAGCATTTAATGACGTTTGTGTAGTGCTAGGAGAGTTTTGGCTTATATATTTGGAGTCGTGAGAAAATTGTCTATTCAATAAGACTTGCTAGCATGATGAACAAATTTCATGCATGTTCCCCATTGTGTTTCAAGGCTGAGCCACATACAGACACTGTCCACACACTTATCTGCACACGTATATTTGAAGTGGGAGATCGGATTGGTGTGGTGGCTAGAGTGTTGGTTGGTGGACTGGGGTTCAAATTCCGGCAGTGGCAAATTTTATAATTTTGTTAGTGGGAACACTGTCAAATGTTAACATGCAGAGTAGAGCTGTGTCGTTCATTGCAAAATTTCATTTACCATTTGTTTTCAATTACATTTTTTTGTTTTTCAATGACCATTTGTTTTCGGGAAGGGGATCTTAAGGAGAGGAGAGTGGGTGACAAACACTTTTTCATTCATGAGCATATTCATATCACTATGTACAATTTTGAATTGCTCTGAAACATCAAGTCTTGTGCTCTTACTTTCGAAGTGTAGAATTTCTGGTTGAAAATGACAAATACCACCTATTTTCGTTTATTGCTTTACTCCTCTCCATCTCTAATGACACGCAGCCTCCCTTGTTACCCTACCCCCCCCATTTTTTGTGGTTCCTCCCACGAGTCGTTATTTTACAGTTATGACTGAGTCCTGCTTCCAACATGGGTTCCCCACATCCCGTAGTTGTATCTTTTGCCACTGTCTCCACTCTATACCCCTATTCCCACCCCCTTCTTCAAAGATGTCAAATCCTCCCAAGCCCCCTTTCTCAAGGGTATAAAGGTGATTTTCAAATGTTTCACAGTGTCTCGTACCAGATGATGGCTCAGTGAGCCGAAACACGTTGTATGCAGTAAAAAAAAATTGTGGGAAAGTGCTATGATCTTTTATTTAAATAACCAAATCTCTCAAAATTATGAGTACGTTGTATTGTACAGAATGGGTGAGTTGTGCCACACTGACCACTCAACTTGGCTCACTGAGCTAGTGGGCGCTCTGATGTTGTGGCACTGAGCAGTCGTCATTCTAGCGAAAGCATTTTAATGAAAGCATAAAAACTCAGTGCTCACTTCCAGGATGCATTCTGAATCACCCATTAGTGCATGATGCCAACATTCCGAAAAGCATCACGGCCTTGTTGCACTGATGCCCATGCAAAATTCGAGAATGGCTTGATGAGATGCATGTGGAAAATATTCTGCTGCACAAAACACCCTCTAGGACAGTTGCCGGATGATAGCCCGGGTGAAGTGGTGATACATCAATTTATGAACCATGACAATACAAATTGATTTTTCAGGGCTCCCAATGGATGAGTCAGATTTTGTGGCATGAATACGCAGGCCAGGCATATAACTGTCGCCAAGCGCATTAAATTGTGGACCCCCATTTTTAACGCGAGCATTGAAAAAATTACTAAGGCAGTATAGTAAGATTGTGATACACAAGGAAATATGGCAATAAAATAATTGCAAAACTGGATTTGTTTTAATTTGAGTCGTGGTAAATTTGTGAAATATATTTCATTTTAGATGCGGAAGTAGCAATGCGGTTGAGTATTTCTGTCTTCATTGATGGGAGCTAAGTTAGTGGAAATATTTCCATAGCTGATAGCATAGAAATAGCAAAATTGCCACAACTAATGGCTAACATGAAAAGTACAGCATATTAAAGGTATAACCAATAAATAGGCATGAAACATTTATAGCTGAAAATGTTATTCCATGTACGTAATTGCAGCCGACCACATAAATGGTTTCTATTTATTCTCTTGGTACGATTTGCGGAGGTAGTTAGGCTGTCTTGGGGGTGTCTCCTTGCTAAGATATATGGAGGTTTTACAAGATAAAGAGGTACGTGCAATGAGAGGTTTGCCTATAAATTTACATGTAAATCTGACAGGACCATTGGGATGGTACGAAGTATGGAGGTTTATGATGTAAAGAGGTTCTGTACATAGGGGTTTTACTATATCTATTATAACATGGAACTTGACTCAAGTGTCTTGAAGCCCTTCAGGAAGGCTGTTATTGTATATTTTAATTTTTAACATTTAATTGATTAAATAATTTATTTGCGTACCTGCAAATGTCAAGGATTAAGTAAAAGTGAACGCAAATTGGGGTTCAGTGGATCATAAACTAACAATCAAACAGAATAATATCAAATTCGGCTCTAGGGACTCAAAGCCCTTCTGAAAGAGCTGTTTAAATTTTTATTTTTAAAATATTAACTTGTTAAAATATTTTGATAGTAAATTAGTATTGTCCAAATATCAAGCAAAATTAATTGCTCCTTGGGCATCAGTGGATCAAAGGCATCGTAAGCAAACATTTCAGACTAGAATAAGCTTAAAACACTATCAAAAATGTGCAAGGAGGATGGCAAACACTCTGGGTACTTTGAGTATTAATATTTTTCATGTTATCCATGAGTTGATTTCATCACTTCTGGTTACAGTACGTCTTTATACCAAGTAGTTTGAATAGTCAGCTGCAAATTTTCTGGTTAGTAATTGTCACAGTTACGAGATGTCGTGTTTACAAACCGTCTGTTTACCAGGTGTCAGTTACAAAATAGCCATTTATGTATAGACATAAAACCGTCGGTTATTGTCAATTGATTTTGACTTTGTTATGCTCAATTTCTCTGCTGATGCCATTCATACTTTTGAATCCATTTTTTATGAGGAAATCGCAAGGTGTTTAGGAAACAATGCATTTATGGGGTGAAATGTCAAATTATGTGGTAATTAATTAAAATGATAGGGTTTTTTCCACCATTTTATCAGCCATTATGTATCAAGATATGCCTGGAAATGTTGTTCCTCCTACTCAAAGCTTGAATAAGTCTAAATGAGATGGCATATTAACTTCAATTGCCATTTGCTGTTGGTCGATTAAGATTATGTCTACTAAAACTATTATGTCCTCTCTGCCTTCCACAGAGAGGACAATAGTTTATTGAGAAATACTTTATTTCTTTATGCATTCAGTTTGGAGCATGTTAATTGACAGGTTCTACCAGTCAGGCCAGGAGTTCTTTCTCCGCCTCCGTATGTAATTAATATCCACTCCCGAGTTCTTCGATCGTGTGTATGACCTTCAGCATGGACCCCTCTTTCGAACCGTATGCACCATTTGGTAAAAGCAGTGTTTAAATCAAAGTTATGGCGTGGAAACCTCCCTCTATTTTTCTTTGTTATTTTAACGGCCAATTTTGACGTCTTTAATGAAAGTCAGGCCTGGCAGCTCAACTTCGCTCAGTGATCAAGTGAGCTCTGACATCACGGCACTAAGCAGTCATAAATTTTGTGCCCATACAAACAGTTTTCACTTCCGTTCAGTACGGAGCAGAAGGGGGGTAAGGAATTGAGAGTTATACTGAGTCAAGGTTCCTAGAGTAAAGGTTGCCTCATTCGCGACTCGGGCTCCCATTGGCTTGACTTCACTGTAGACCCAACTTCCAGCGCCATTTCAAATTCTAGCCTTTCCATGGGCGTAACTGCTTACCGGAGCGAGTTCTTGAAGTTACCCTCTATCGAACACAGGTGCACCGACTCCATGGGGCCTGAGGGGGCCCGAGCCCCCCCAAATATTTGTTACAGATGTGAGGAAAAATGTGTCAGGCTTGACGATTTTCCCCGGAGTGTCCAGGTATTGAGATTCGAGTGATCAGGGTTCTAATGTTGATCATATGACTCTTCTAAAATACTTTAAAAAAGACTTAAAATTCACTACTTATAAAATTTACCGGGGCAAGGTCCCCGGTTTGGGCCCCCCAATATTTTTTGTAAGTCGGTACCCCTGATCGAACACTATAAGTGGAATTTTAAATTGAATGCCGATTTATGAAAATAATGATGTTAAGATTTAAAAAAAGATAAATTCGTGTATTCAGACGCTATAATTACCTGATGAAGTGATGAAATGGGAAGGTGTGCGAGTTAATTCCGTGTCCACACTTCCTTCCTTTAACTCTCAAAAACACTGTTTTCCTTGCTACTTCCACAATATAATTTAAACTTAGATTAATATAGCTGGGAGGAAAATACGCAAAAAACGAATAAGTTGCTTCAAAAAATTACAGTTCCGCCACTTTTTAAATAGAAATTATGCTCGTTTTCATTCCTCGCCAGGCTTTGAAAATATATAAGATAAAGAAAATTATGCACATTGAAATCCTTTACTTCAATGGGAAGAAAAAATTAGCATATAGAGTGAAAAGAGTTGTAAGTTTAGCGTTATTACCATTTTGAAATCATTCGTAATAGCAATTCAAAGTGATCATACGTTAAACAAAAAATCATACAGATGAAACAGAACTAACGTCAATATTATGCTGAGAGAAATAAGAATTCCCCGGTAAACTAATTTCTAGAAATGGAAAATGAACCACCAACAATTGCCGTTATCAAAACAGCACCATAGTTGCCCGCTTGAGTGGAGAACAGCCTTCCAATCAGAGGACTCTTTCTCTATCTTAAATCCCACAGAAAGTTTCCACTGTAGCCTTTGGTCAAAAAACCTAAAAGAAAAATGCTTCATGGCACCAAAAAGCACTGCAGGAAACTGCAGTTTGCAGATGAATATAAATGCGAAAGAGTACATAAAAATATTATTTGGTTTGACTCAAGTCAACATTTATAAGTTTATAAAGGCTATTCTTAACCAATTTACTAGTTCGAGAGAAAATATTATGATTAAAATTAACGTAAGTTTCTTTTATGTGAACTACGATTTAACACTTGATTCCTGATAAATATTTTTATACACGCAAAAAATTTTCTGTCCCCAAATTAATAAACACTTTTACGCAACCGTGACCTCGAAAATTTCTCAAAAGCTCTCAAAGGCATACGAAAGGACTCAAATTTACAGACTAAGTACTAGAAATTTGTTTACCTGATATCTTACCATTGGCACACGATGTTACTCATAGCATACGAGGTAAATGAAGAATTTGCAAAATAGTCCCTGCATGAATGAGTGCACAAAATATTCAGTTCAATTGGCCTTAAAAGGGAAGAATTCCTGATTTTCCAATGCAATAGGGGCATCTAAGTTCTTGATTACGAAATCTTTAGCATATGCACTTAGTTTTTCTGACTGATTCAATTTCACCACTTTTTTCACATGTGTGGGGAGCGAGACACGGTCAATGATTCAATTAGTTAATATACACAATAAAAAGATTTTTCAATTTAAGCATCCACCTGTGATATGAGACATTCCGTCCAGCTTTCTTCATTTTCGTCAAGCTGTTGGAGGACGTTGCCACAGTACAACGGGAGCCTGGCATATCCAACGATTAAAGGTGCTCTTCACCCACAAAAAATTCGTCTTGTGAGTAGTGGATTACAAAGACGATTTCCAGTGAAATTGCATGAAATGTGTTCAGATTCGCGTTAAACACATGGCGGAGCAAGGTCTCAGGAACTTATTCTCTCTCAATTTCTGGCGTACAAAAAATGTAATGGCTAGGATCAGCTGGGATACAGGGTCTACAGTGACGTAACGGGACTTCTGCTGGCGCATGCGCAGTTACGAATGAGGCAACCTTACAGTCTAAGAACCTTGATACTGAGTACTGATATATTATTTATTCCTGATATATATTAATGATCTCCCTCATAATCTACAAACAGACTGTTCATAGATTGTCCTTTATGCTGATGATACTAACATTCTAGTTTCATCCACATCACTACAGTGCACAATTGAGAAAAGTGAAATACTTCTTCAGCAGTTGAGCGACTGGTGTTCTTTAAATTGCTTAGATATAAATGTTGATAAATCCCTAGCCATGCACTTTAATCTCAGGAGAAAACATGGTGTTGACCTTAATCTTGCCCATGATGGTCAATTCATGTGCCAAGCTCAAGATGTTAAATTCCTAGGACTTACAATCTTGTCAAATCTATCTTGGGAAGAACATATCTGTTATCTACTTAAAATTCTATGCTCCACTTGTTTTCTTATACGTTTCATTAGATTTTCTGTTAGTTCTGACATGCTCTGTTAACACTTTATTATGGCCAATTTTACTCCCGCATCATTACTAGCATTATTTACTGGAGATCATCACATGCTTCAGTTAAGCTTTTTAGGCTGCAAAAGAAAATTGCACGACTTATGGTCTTTGCTCCTTATAATGCCCCATGTCGACCTATTTTTAAAAGACTCAATATTCTCCCACTCCCATGTGTGTATATTCTTTCTGTCCTCATGTTTATCAAAACTAATTTCTATGAGTTCCCTAAAAACTGTGATGTCCATGATTATTACACAAGAGGTCATGATACCATTCATTATAATTATGTCAGGACTAAATCAGCCTTTCTAGGCCCAAAAACTATAGGGTTACGCCTGTACAATAAATTACCATCCAGTTTAAAAAATTGTAAAACTTCTGGTTCATTTAAAATACAAGCTAAACGCTTTTTACTAGAAAAATTATATTATTCCGTAGATGAATTTCTTCAGGGTAATAGTGTATAATTATTTGTCTATTATATTTTTTTATGTACCTGTGTTATATTTTTTATGTACCTGTTTATATTTTTTATGTACCTGACGACTCCTATATCAGTGTAATCTGGTCTTCGGATAATAAAATATACTATAATACTACTATACTACTACTGTTTAACACTTTGAGTGCCGGCAGGTTATTTTAAAGCCCTACTGAAAAATCCAGTCATTTTTACTAAATTCGCATTTTTTTAAACATAAGCATCATAAATAAATTTAAATTGATGTGTATTTCAATAAAAATGGACCATGCTCTTCTTTATGAATGAGATGAATAGGATTTACCGTATATGTCTGAATATAGTCACCCCTTTTTTTTCCAAAAATGCCAGTGGTAAACGTAAAGGGGGGGGCTATATTCAAACGCATTCTTTTAACTTATCACGAAACTGAAGTGTTAAGTTATGGCGTGGAAACCTCCCTCTATTTTTCTTTCTTATTTTTCTAACGGCCCATTTTGACGACTTTAATGAAAGTCAGGCCTGCATTGAATGTGTGAATCACTAGAAATTATGATTTTTAATATAGATTTAGTATAGTAAGATTTTTATTGGAAAATCACAAGTTTTTATGTAATTCAATGATCTTGTAGAGTTTTATGTCAAATTATTTGTTGATTAATTTTAGTGGTAGGGTTGAGTCCACAACTTTATGACCCATAAAGTCACAAGGTTTGCCCATTAAGGTTATTCCTCCTACTTAGTAAGGCTTTCATTAGATTAAATGAGAAGGAAGAATTACTTAAGTGGATTAATCTTGTTTGTTGATTAAGTTATTCTACTTTCTACAAACAGGCCAGAATCGTTCATCAGGGATTATTTATTTTCTACGGATGCTCTGCAATTCATGTTTTGGTTATGATCACTTTTTCTTCTTGCTCCAATCAATGAAATTCTGTATAATTTAGTGGTTGTCTTTCCTTTAGAGTGACTCAGGAACATGCCAGTCCTCTTCAATTAAAGAAGAACGGATCAGCTATGATGAAGTAGGATATGATCACATTGATTGCACTGATGGCACTACAAGTGAACTCATGTCTCAAACCTCAGCTAATCAGGTAGTGTACCATATGAATTATTTATTGTAAACTGAACTTTAATGACATGTGAACTTTGTCACCGTATTCAGTTAGCAATCAAGATTGCTAACTGAATTCCCAGAGCTCTCCATCGCTCTCTTCTGCATGCAAATCTATTCATATTTACAATCTTCTTCTCTTTTAAATAATTACAGTGGAACCTCATTAAAGCGAGTACGGGCTATAGCGACACCCCCGCTATTATGAGAGACAGCCGATGCATCGTCAATTGACCCTATAATAAGCGTGTTAAAAAATTCGTTTTTACGAGACCCTTTCGGTGTTGGCTCTCGCCATAGCAAGGGTTTCACCGCCGTAAGACTTTCATCAAGACTCCTTAACCTCTGTAATTTCTAGCGATCTGTTAGAAATGAAGTTAATGGAGTGCTCAGTCTCAAATTTATGTGGTAAACTGTCGTTCGATAAATATAATGATTGACGAAACAATGCTTTGCATGATTTTTATTCAGGGCGGTGCTTATAAATTGTTTGAATAGTTAGTCGTTATTTGAGTAAGGAAATTTGGTGATGCAAAAAAACATCGCCTTTCGCCTGGATTTATGCTTACGTTTATCGGATAGATGTTTATCTGTCGCCGCACCACTCCTGTTCCTGTATATCTGTTTGCAACAGGTATATTGGCTATTATTTGCTCCACCCCCGGTAAAGCAACAATTCGCTATAGCGAGTGTTTATTAGTGCACCGTGGGGTGTCGTTATATTGAGGTTGCACTGTAATAACATGGTCTATGAAACACACTCAGGACCATTCTTAGCCCTTCTTTCACTCTACCTGTACTTTGGGGATACTTTTTATCATGCTATCTTATCTCATTAAGTCACTGATTGAGTCATCTTCTCCTTAAGAATTTTGAAGACTATTGGAGCTATGTCCCAAACTTTGAAGACCTCTCTTTTCTCCCACTCTTCTTATCACGTCCTCATTACTTACTCATTCGATCGAATTGAATTTCAACATTCTTTAGTAGCACTTATTTTCAATGCTTTCGCTCTTGACTTCTCTTCAGCAGTTATTTCTTGTGCGAAAAAATCCACAGAGGAAAAATCATTCGCCTTGACCGGGATTCGAACCCGGATCCCTCGATTTCCGGCCGAGTGCTTTAGCCAGTTAAGCTACCGAGGCGTCAATCTCCCCTGTGGAAATTTGTGGACTTTTCGCACAATTTGTGAATTGCGGGTGACTCCGTAAAAGTTATTACGGTGGCTAGTCCCGGTTTACTGAAATAAGTCCAGAGCGAACACCTCTCGTGTTCAAAGTTCGGGCTTTGCTCTCCGGCTGTGGCGCCATGCGCACGACCTGGACTGCTAGTCGCATAATATGCTCAGCAGTCTATACCACCTTGTCCGGTAAAGTCCAAAAATTTCCACAGGGGAGATTGACGCCCCGGTAGCTTAACTGGGTAAAGCACTCGGGCGGAAATCGAGGGATCCGGGTTCGAATCCCGGTCAAGGCGAATGATTTTTCTTCTGTGGATTTTTTCGCACAATTTGTGCATTGCGGGTCGCTCCGTAAAAGTTATTACCGTGGCTAGTTCCGGTTTACTGAAACAGTTATTTCTTGTTTCATTCATCTATGGTAACTTGACTTCCCGTTACTTAGCTAATTAGTCTGACTCATAAGTTATGATGCACGGAAATGCTCCCATGTACCTTTTGAGGTAATTAGTTTTATATTATTCAGTCTTTTAGGCAAACTAATGAGGTTCTACAGAGATATGGGTCGTTTAACTTGTGTGTAGTTCCTGAATGTAACTGTACCACCAGTAAGACATAGTGCATACATAGTAAAATGGGCCTTCAATTTTCCCATTGAAGTTTTACTGTTTTTGTGTGTGAAGAGTTTATCTGCAGATTTGGTTGAAAAATGTCCTATTTTGATATGTGCCCAACAAAAATCATAGAACTATCTTATTCTGTTAATTTAGAGTGCTTCCCAGACTCTTTGAGTCCGGGAGTTGAGAGTTTTTCTTTGCCAGTCCTCGATCTTTTTAATGGCGATAACAAAGTTTTAGTTGTATTATTATGGCTCCATATAAGAACTGGTTACGAAAACCACCCATACCCGGCTGTGTGATCACGGATGCAGAAAAGTGGTTTGCATGAATGCTTCAAAACCAATGATCAACGTCGGAAAATACACAATCAGGCACCACGCCATGCTGTCGCATCTAGCACAAGTTGCCTGGCTTGCAACTGCTGCAGGACGTGTACAGTGAGTCCTCGTCAGCCCAGTGCAACTCCCGAACCCTGGTAATGCCAAGCGATGTCGTCCTTAATGTCGCCCGGCGATGGTTTCAAACATAGATGGCAGCACCAAAGCTCGCCCATGTGCTCCTATACCTTGTTAGGACTTAGTGGAAAAGGCTCTCAATATGAATTTATATCTTTTAAATACTGACTTATGCACTGAAACTTATTTTCACAATTAAAAATGTTTGTTCTATGAAATAAATGCGTGGAGAACCATGAAATAAGCCCCCGAACATGACATTCTCTACCTCATTGCATTCCGTCCGCTAGGCTTCAAACAGCTCATTCAACGACGTCAATCAAGCACAAACTCTACAGAATGGGATTATAGCTAATACTTATCGCAACAGCTTATCAGTGGAATTCCACTTCCTGAGCTATAATCACGTAATTCCGATTCAAGGAGATATATCATGCTATGAAACAGTCCCAGACTAGAGGTGATAGTATTTTATCAACGTTTGTTATAAAAGAGGTTCTAAACAACAAATTTAAATCCTTAAAATATCGAATCAAGCCCTTAATAGCATTTTTAACACACTTTATTTTTTCCTGCGATAGAAATGTGGAAAAACCTAAGTATAGGCCCCCGAACTTCGCATTTAGTGTATCATTAAATATCATCTGCTAGGATTTCATTAGGTCAATCAACAATGTAAAATTAAGTACAAACTGCATGGATAAACAGTTAATACTTATCTCAACAGTTTATCAGTGAAATTCAGCTTCTAAGTGGTGAACAGGTAACTCCGTTTCATAGCATATGTGATGCTATAAAAGTGAATGCTAGACTGGAAATAATTGCACGTCATAGTTGTTTTACTAATCGAGGCGGAAGGAACAGGATAAAATGATAAGACCATATCTAATATACTAGCTTTAAGTACCCTATTTCAACAGGAATAGCGGCTTCCAATAAACATTTCCACTGTGTTGTGGTCGAAAATTTTGAGGCTGAAAATCTTTAGGGGTAGATATGGAAATGTCAACGAAGTCAATTCTCCTGCAAGGAATTCGTCCTTTCCCTCGGAAGAGTCAAAAAACTTCATCGAGAAAAATTTCCTTATACATCGCACTTGGTATCTATAGAAAATTGATCGTTCTTAAGTAGCTTCTGTATTCGAAAGTGTGCTGAAAAAAGATCAATCCCGTACAATCACCATAAAACTCCCTAGATGTTTCGGGCGAGCTACAGTGCTGCCATCTATGAGAATAATTTCTCGTCAGCGACAATAGCGACGACAGATGCAGCTTTAAGTGCCCAGTCCTGATTATTTTAAGTCCGTGGTCCTCGTTTAACGTCACTTACCGTTCCTGAAAAATGTGACGATAAACGAAATGACGTTAATCGAAACATAATATCCCATAAGAAGCAATGTAAAAAGTGAATATCGGCTCCTAGACCTCACAATTCCTACGCGAAAAAATTTTAGCGAATCATATCTGGGGCATTTTTTCACGATAGGAATGCCAAACTATGGCATAAATACGAGTTCCTGTCTTCATCGACGACAATAGCAGCAGTGACGTAAATCCTTCTCCATTTTTGTATCTTCCCGCATTTGCTTTTCGGCTTTGCTATGGTGGTCGCCCGGGCGAGCGTCGCCTGAGCATCATCATCGCTGAAACATCGTCGCAGTTACAGGAACCAAAATTATTGTGAACTTGGCGAAAAAAGTGACGACAAAAAATCCGAGTTCTACACGGAAAAATTCCTTGAAATCACTTTTTAGGTTCCTGAAAACCATTATGTCAAGTAAAACCTTGCGCACCTACCTCAGAATTCATTTTGCAGAGAATTTGCTAAAACTGTAATCGCAATTAACAATAAACACACCGTTTTACACTTCGTTTAGACTGACTGTATTACCGCCCATAAAACGAACAACCTGCAACGCCCGCCGCTTCGCGTTTTTTTCTCGCGCGAAATTTAAAAGCCTTGACGTTATCGCGAAGCGAAGGTGCGATAAACGAATGACGGTCTCAAAATTTTCGTGACGTTATCGCGAAATGACGTCAAACGGGGTGACGTAGAACGAGGACTCACTGTATCTGTGATCATGGAGCGCAATTGCATCCTGCGAGGCTTGGAAAACAGGGGCACGGCGTGAATGCAGCTAGCGAGCCATCGCATCCGTTTTACATAGGGGATTGGAATGGAAATATTAAGCCCCGTGTATCCTAGCAATAATGCAGTAATTCCGATGATTTTGTGTCTGATTTTATTATTTTTATAAAGATGGCAGAAAAAATTGAGTGAGAGTGATACTCATGCACGGATAATCTGCAAAACGGACATACGGCGGTCGGGTGATCGGGGGTCTGCTGTATTTGATTTTTAGTAATCGACTCTTCTAAAAGATTTTCTAACATTTTTTAAAACATTTTGGAATTTTATATGGATTTGTAGTGTTGATAAAAACAAATTTAGTAATTAAAAAGTCGTAAGGCTATAAGTCCGGAAGTCTGCTATTTTTAGCACTAAAATTTCATTTTAAATTGCTGACATGCGGAACAAAACAAAGAATTTATTATTAAGTTCCAAAAAATTGTATTGGGCGACAAAATAATTCATTGCAAAACCATTGATAATGTAACCAATGCATTACGGATTTCTGTGGTCAGGATGGTGATAAATGAGTGGGAGGGTCGGGGTTTATTGCCCGGGGAGTGGCTAAGCTGGTTCTAAAGGCCGTATCAAACTAGCGACTGCGGCCGGCGCTGCGGCTGCGACCGCGACTGCGACTGGCCCGTCGACCAATCAGAGCGAGGCAGTCGACGCTGCGACTGCGACTCCGAAGAATAGCCGACCGGCTATTCTTCTGAGTCGCAGTCGCAGCCAATCAGAGAGCTCCATTTCAATCTCGCGCGCTTGCGGCAGACGTGTTTGTTTGTTTTGGTTACCGTAGCGAGGGAAGTTCAAGAAGGTTATAAGATAACGCTGAGATAATTTCGGATTTTTAAAGTGAAGATGGAAGCCCAGTATATTGGATATTGCACCCGAGTACATAGGTGAATGAAAATGAAGTACGTTTTAACATATATTAGGAACATTTTCAACAATTGCTGCTCTCTATCTATTCTTTGGGCTTTCGTAAACAAACATGCCACAAGCAGAAACGTTCATGCGTGCGCATGCGCGATCGTGGCGTCCGCCGCAATGTGTGATGGGGTGCAGCCGCAGCCGAAATCGCGGTCGCAGCGGCGGTCGCAGTCGCTAGTGTGATACGGTCTTAAGGCCGGGCCTGAATGCATCCAACAATTGCTACCTCAGCGGTCACTTCCCTCGTGTCGGCCAGAGCCGAAGTCCGCTCGTTTGCATTGAAAAATCCGCGGTAGCTATACCCAACATCGGGTGTGATGGGTTTGAAAATTCCCGTTGGCTCCACCTTATGTCTGGCACAAAAGGGTTAATTGATGGAGCACTATGTAGTTCTGCTACAATGTGAATATAATAAATTATGGCATTTCTTTTAATTTGATATCAATCAATGTGTTTCAATTGCTAGGCTATTCTTATGTATGCTGCCCAGGGCACAATAATCTTATGGAAGAGTACCATCTCTTTATTATTTACTCAGGATGTCCTTTCATTACAATTTGCCTCTGGTGGTTATTTTTAATTGCCAAAATCGATGTTAATTAACTTAAGTGTAATCCGAAATACACCAAATTTATCCCCAGCATTTAACATATTTATTTTCTGTAAATCTGCTCATGGGCACTGAAATCTTATGCTTAGTGCTCTCCACTCATACTGTTTCAACAAATAAGATGGTATCTTGAGGTTGAAATCTCCAGAAACTAATGCTCCGAGGATCACCGCCTCCATTTGCATTGATTTTGTCATGGGCTGGTGCAAGATGTGTTAGGAATATAGCCATGATAACCCAGTGGCAAGCTTGAAAACCAAATTTTAAACATAAACAAAATTTTGCAACATCTTACTTGAGGCAGCTTGGGTATAGTACAGTGGCGCCGACTGCATGGAACCCTAGGGGGCCCAAGCCTCCTCAAAATTTCGCTATGGGCGTGAGGGAAAAATGTGTCAGGCTTGTCAATTTTCCCCAGTGTTCAGATATCGAGATTCGAGTGATCAGGGATCTAATGTTGACAATACGACTCTTCTAAAATGCTCCAAAAACTTAAAATTCACTACTTATAAAATTTTGCGGGGCCAGATCCCCAATTTAGGCCCACCCAACATTTTTCATAAGTCGGAATCCCTGGTATAGGATGTCGATTTAGATGAAGGATGTAGGGAAAAAACAAACTTTTTTTCTGTGGCAAATTCAATGACAGATATCCATGTTTTTTTACCCTGTCATTAATAATACTGATTGTGGGTTCCTGTACAGACTCAGGCCTCGACTGCTTCCCAAGATGAAGAGGTGGGTGCTGATGGCACAGGATCCATCATATCAGACCACAACTGCATGCTGGTGCTGCCCAAAAAGGAACCATCTCCTGAGGAGAAAGATGATGTTGAGGTTTGCCTGAAATTCTTGTTCTCTGATTATATTATTGAATGTAGGTGATATTACACTTAGTGAAAATTTTGACTTTCAAGTTTCATGAATGGTAGAATTTGTACCTTTTACTAGGGTTCTCAAGTCACCCAATAGGGTAGTTTCCTTCGTCAAAGAAAAAGAAAGGCATTGATTGCGATTCCTTACCCACCATTAGTGCATTTGAAATCAACAAATTATTTGGTTTTAGAAATCCCAGTTTAGACGAATGTGAATGGTCAATTTTTAACCTCATTTGAACAAGGCCAGATTGGTGCACATGCGATGCCACTCCACGTGACTTCACAGGGACCTAGTTTCTATACGAGTAGATAGCAGTTTTACATCGTCTGAGATTCCCAATGCATGCACGAGGCACAGAGCTCAGTGAAACATCTCTTAATAATCACCCATTAAAATTTCCTAAGGTCAGAAAGTTTCCTTCGTTTGATATGGTATTAATAATCCATATTTAAGCCAAGCGCTACCTGCTAGCAGCTGACATAGCAGCGCTCATAGCCTCGCACCAAGGTGGCCTCACACGGCAGCAGCCGGAACCAGAATGATGTCACAAGGGCTTTTCCCAGCATTCATACTTTGCCGTCATATTTTCGCTTGCTTGAAAATTTTCACTTTTCATTTGATCGCGAAAAATAGATATCTTCATTTAAAATTCTAAGAGCGTGAAATACGTTCTTCAGGAGTAACAATCTTGTGATTTAGGCAACAAAAAAATAAACCCATGCCTCGCTTTGCACAAGGGATGCGTTCCTTGGGGTCTTTACACTATACCAATTTGCGTTTCATGACTGGGTTTTAGCATGGGGAAGATAGGGGTGTGCTCCCGATAGCATAGGTTTTGGATATTGAATTTCCTATTATCCATATATATTCCTATTTATAGCCTTAGAAGATATTACAGTAGACTCTCCTTAATACGAACACCGTTATTACGAAGTTCTCGTTATTACGAAGCAAGTTGTGAGTCCCGATGAAAAGCCATATCCAAACTATAGTAAAAGAAACGTTAATGCAAAATTTTCGTTTTTATGAAATTACGGACCTCAGTCCCGGCAGCTATAAAATGAACTTTATTACGAAGTTCCACGCATAAGCAACGGGATTTAGTTGGATATTCACTACGCTAAGTTATAATAATCGCTCCGCGTGTAAGTTCTCGTTTACTGTGCCCAAGAGCGTCAATTATGGTTCTTTCTTCGGTGTACACGCAACATCATATAATAAGTTTCATTCCTGCTGAGCCATGGTGACCCACTCGTAACCACACGTAAATTGGACGAACTGTTAGTCCTCTGCCTACGCACATTCGATTTACAAATTTTCAGAGATATGAGCGTTCAAAATTTTTCAAATTTCGAATTTGGCGCCTTTCGATTTGGCCGATGCTCTGCGGTTTGGCTTGGCGTTGTGGAACTCTCAATTTGGGCACAATCTGAACAAAGTATCCGGCGTGAATTTAGGAACTGTTAAGCGTTTTGCCCGTTCTTCCTTACTGAGAGGAGTGATTTTTCTCAGCTCTGGCTGCATCGTACGCCCAGCTAGATCAGTTCGTAATATCGTGAGGTGGAGCACATTGTGGTGAAGTGTTGCATTTTGTAGGAAAACCGTACCTCTCAGTGCGATTTCATACAGTCCTGCCGGCGAGAGTCACCCGATGACGGCACAACAGGAGGGGCGGACAACCCTACGCCAGCATGGTTTACAGCCAATCGCTGTCCTCAAAACACACCCTCGCCTTGTCTCTCAATGTTGTCAACTGCATAAGGCCAACGAAATAAGGCTGATCCACAAAAAATCCTTTCTTTGAATCACCAAAACAAGTGAGTCTTCCTCTGGATCCTTCACGCGGCGGCCCTTCCGCATCCTTTCTTCGCTGAACCCTTTGTAGGCGTTTCCCTTTCTTAGCTGGCAACCTTGCCTCCTACCCCAACCTAGACAATTCTGTGTGTCATAGGACAACTCTCGGCGGCCGTACTGTAGGTTTATCAACTTAGGAACGCATCCAGTTCGTATATCGGACTTACTTTATCAACCCTCGATTGCGTCATGCTGCATTCTTCTGTTGAGAAACTGGAACAAATTTTCCTGTTCAAACATATTTCCGCGTAATTTAATAGTATTTATCAAGTACTGTTTTTTTCTGATGATACCTAAAAGAAACATTGATACAAACTTCGTTATTACGAACCTACGGTTTTTCGGTCCTGCGAACTAATAACGAGAGTCTACAGTATTTAAATAATGATTTAGAGTTAAAAATATTGTTAAAGAGAGTATGTACGCATGGTAAGACTTTTTTCTCACTAAAATAAATTTGTACGTGCTTTAGAAATTCCAACCTCTCAGGCGGGTAGCCTAACATCCAGGAAAAATGCATGCTATATCAGGGTTTCGTAATGTGTTGCCGGCAGTTGACAAATTTTCAAACCAGTATAAAAACAATTCTTGTGTCACCCAGACCCTTTTTTTGCTCATCCAAATGACAGACAAATGCTACTTTGAATAGCAATTCATTGCTCAACGATTTTATGGTTCAATTTGCTTCTTATGGTACTAATGCCCCCCGGGGCATTAGTACCATAAGAAGCAAATTGAAATGGTCTTTAAATACCCTGATACCTAACTCAGGTTTTCTTCCCTGAAAATGAATTAACGAGGTTGCATTCTCTTCCAAAACAATTCCGTCTAGTCAACATTAAACAGTAGTTGAGGGGGAAAGGAGCCACTCTCAATCACTGATTGGAGTTCATCAGAAAATGTTGCACCAAATATGCTATCAGCGCTTGCAGATTCACCTGATATCGTAGCACTAAAACAGCACCTCGAAGTTTAAAATTCTGGAACCAACCAGAACTTCCACTTCCACAGCTTTTGCATAAATAACTGCCTGTGATAGAGGAACATCATTCAACCGTTTATTATAAATCCAGGTAATTAGAAGTCTTTCTGTTTATTTCAGCAATGAATTTCGTGTATGTGTTGACCGCTGGGCTGAAGTTGGTGCGGCTGATGTATCTGACCAGGGTTCCCACTCAACCGTGAAAACGTTGAAACCGTGAATAAGCCGTGTATTTCGTCTACCGTGAAAAAAACCTGGAAAAAACCTTAAAAATCTCTCAAACTCGATTGTAGAACTGCAATTGACTGACCAAAAGAAAAATCGATATGTCGATCATGTTACAAGGTCAGTCTGGTGCAGACACTGTCCACGCATTTAACTCAACACGTATATTCGAAGCAAAATTATTGGTCCGTGTACCATGACGACACATTAACCCTGCAACCGTACACCTCCATTTCTGTTACACTAACCGTACACTGGGGTACTGAGTGCCCCTGAAAGTTAAAAATCGTATAAAATGCAAAAACTTATTTTTATTCTAAAAAACATTGAAAACGCGTTATTTGGGCCTTAAATTATTTATGAAAGTATACCGGGACTAGCCACGGTGATAAATTTTTACGGAGTCACCCGCAATGCACAAATAGTGCGAAAAATCCACAGAGGAAAAATCATTCGCCTTGACCGGGATTCGAACCCGGATCCCTCGATTTCCGGCCGAGTGCTTTAGCCAGTTAAGCTACCGAGGCGTCATTCTCCCCTGTGGAAAATTATTGCAATTGCCTTAAATTATTGCCTTAAATTATTGCAAAAACATAAATTTAATTACCTGTTTTATTATTTTATTAAATATAATTGTAGAATTAAGAAACCTTACATTTTCTATCAAAGTCTTTTAAAGGTGCAGTTTTTTTTAGTTCATTCAACTCTTTCAGCAGGCTTTGTTGCCCAATGTTACATACTTATTTTTACCCCTGAGGACACTTTTTTAGCTGAATAACATTTTCGGGGACTGTTTTTTCAACTGCAATTTGTTTCTGATTCTTCATATTCATCTTCCAGGTGTTTTGGTTCACCTTGCAAGTCTTGTGCATCTTCATTTCGTCTAAGTCATTTTCTTGCGTGTGTTGTTTGTCCTTCTTCCCCTTCAAAATCACTTCCACCAAGAACAAACTCATTTTCAGATGCGTCGGGTGAATAAAAGTCTGACATAACATCTTCCAAAATGTCTTATTCATTTTCACTTTCTGACTTATCTTCAAAATTCTCAGGCTCAGAGGAATGAGTTAACTAACTCAAAATGTCCTCCTCAGTTCGTAGTCTATCCATGACTAATACAGTGTAAAAATACTCCGGTAAAATTCCAAAAAATCTATGAAAACGAAATGTACACACTTGAATAAAAACTCACACTAACCGTACACTGGGGTACTCAGTGCCCCAAAAACGTTCCACAAAAAAATGCGATGTGCCATGGTCACAGCAAACAAAGTAACTGACAGGTCGTAATGGTCAAGTAAAAATCACGGAAGCCGGCTGCAGCCAGTGTTGCCAAATAAAATTTATGGCAAAGTTAAAATTCCAAGGGGCACTGAGTGCCCCGGTGTACGGTTCCAGGGTTAATATTGAGCCTGTGAGTGGAAGACCGGTAAACTAAGTGTTCATTTACTCTGGCGAAAAATCAAATCTTCTCTTCCGTACCACCCTTCTCCTTCCATTTTCCCACTCGCAACCTCTAGCCGGCCCTGAATGTTGATATCAATAGGTGACGTCATGAGAGAGAGTACTTTCATTGCTGTGTTTGCATTCACGACGTCTGTCGCGTTTGATAAATTTTTAGTTGACGTGCGGCCGGTGATTGTTACGTCATCAATATTTTTGCCTAAAATGGCTTATCAACATACCGTGAATTTGATGATATTTAGACCATTAAAACCTGGAAAAAACCATGAATTTTATAATATAGTTAGAGTGGGAACCCTGCTGACATTTTAACCTCGTCTTAATTCAGAATAATAGCGTGGAATGTTGACGTTGTGAGCTTAACCTTTTCCCTACTGTACACGTATATGTACGTGTGGACGTTTCCTGACCCGAGAGACGACAGGCGTATATATACGTGTGAGATTTTCCCGGCCAGGAACACGAAAGCCGTATATATACGTTTTCTAGCTCTTCCCCCTTTTAGGATGGTCCTGGGTTTACCACGTCTTTGTCTCGGGACCCAACGCTTCGGGGTTTAGGATTAACCCTCGGAATCCGGGAGCAGGTACCCGGACCCTTCGTCTGTTAGATCCCCTCTCAGCGGTACGGGGCAGTGGCCATTCAATTGTTTATACAGTCAATTTTTTAAATAAAAATTTGTTCATTTCTCAAGAAATATACACTAATAATTGAATTATTTGTCTTTTGAGTAGCATATACAATTTTTAAACTAAATTATACGACAAGTATTAACTTATATCTCGAGTTATGTATAAACATCAACATGGAAATTGTTGCTGCGTTAAATGCATTAATAATGGCCTTAGAACTTCGTTTAAAATTTGACAATGCTCTGAAAAAAATGAGGAATTCAATTCAAAGTCTGCAATTTACGTGCAAGCAACAATTATCCATTTGCTAAATACATATAAGCTATCCTTAAGTTGACCGAGAACCAATGCCGCAGGTATGGTCGTAAACCCAGGAAGGAGGGAGCACAAATGATTTCCGAGTCCGAGATAATGCGGAGTCCCACCGTGGAGGGGTCGAAAAAGGTTCAGCGAGACCCTTCTTAATGAATGTGCTCCAAAAATGCTCCGTACCACGAGAAAGAAGAGTCTCTTGGGGCTCAGTACAGCAGTCATGCTAAGACGAAAACTCGGCCATCTCGAAAGGGTTAAACTTACGTGCATTATTGCTTTGACAGTCTTTTATTTTCAAAGCAAGTGATCACTTTCAATATCTCTTTTTGGTAAATGACTTTCTTGATTTCTTCTTTACTTTTGTATCCCATTCCTATATTTTTGCCATTGTTCACTTGATTTTTACTCCATATGGCTCTATCAAAATCACCTTCTACTGCTGAACAACTGCCGCCCTGTATTCCTGAGATGAAGAGGGCCTACTGCTGTTTTGACTGTCTCTCAGACCCTTTTAGGCATTGATGCTATCCATATGCAACTGGGTCTCGGCTCCCTGATGACCTTGAATGCTGGACGGTTGGACCCTTTATGCGGTAGTCAATTCGCCTTACAACCTATGACAGCAAAAATGACATCTCAAACCATATTGCTTAAAAAAACTCAATTTCACTAGCTCCAAACTTAATTAATGATCTAAATTAACTGATACTATTCAGTAAAGGGGATGAGAATAAATAACTTTGGTATGTTAGCTGTCCGGACACATGACAAGTAATGTCTTTGCCCAATGGATTTCGACGAATATATAAACAAAGAATAAAATATGAGGCTAGTAAAACTATTGATATGCTCTAAATGAGTATAATTACATGTGTTCTTTGTGCAAGTTCACATTTTGTCTAGAGATGATTAAAGGTTATTTGATTAGTCGAAGCAGTATAGGAATATTTTCCCGAGGCACAAATTTGCGCTTTATCCAAATTGTGCTAATCGAAATTGCGTCAAGCGAGGCATGGGCATTATAGGAAACCACCCTATTGTCCGCAATGTCCGGTGAGGAGTGGAATGCAATCCAATTTTATCGAATATTTTACATTGAAATACAGTACACTCCCGATTATCAGGGCAGATGATGGGGAGATACAGCAGGAATAGTCGGAAAACACGGACAATCCAAACTTCCATTTAATTGTTTTGTGATAGTCATAGTTTACGTAAAACAAACAATATATTATTATTTATGCAGTTATTCTGTAATTTAAGAGTGCTTCCTGGACTGATTGAGAGCTTTCTTTGCCAGTTCGCGATCTTTTTAGCGGCGATAATATGGTTGTTCTTGTATTATTAAGGATCCATGTAAGGCCTGGTTTCATAAACCACACTTTCGTGGCTGTGTGATCACTGGTGATCAAAATGGTTTTCGTTGTACCTTTGTTTCTTTCAGAATCTGAATTGGTCTTCATTCAGGAACTCCTCCGCTTCCTGATCAATTTTCCAGTTGATAATTCCAGTTAATATTTTTGATTGTTTCATGGATTTAAGAGACAATAAGGTAGCCTCCAAATTTTTAATTACTTCAGAGTGAAAGATACAGGTACAGATTCAAGGTTATTACTTTCCAGTTTTTGTTTGTATCTTTCATTGTGTCCTAAAATTAGGAGATCAGGTATTCTTAACCTAATTTTGTTGAAAGTGTTCTATTTTGACCCATTTAAAAAAAATCGGACAGCGTTAATGTATCATGTTAGATAAAAATTTGCGTGCATATGGACAGTGTTGCTGAAATATTTTTTGAAGCATTAGTGTCATGTATGGGTCCACTTTCAATAAGGTATGCAGGGCATTCAGTGACCAGGAAAATGGGGAATTGTGTGTGAATTCGTAGTCCTGGAATTATGCATGAATTATTCATGAATTTTTGACCAGGAATTTCAAAAACTTCTATTTCAAATTCATTTCAAATGAAATTTTTGTCAGTTCAGCGCCCATTATATTTGCCTAAAATGTGTTTGTGGTAATTTTAAGTGTCTTGGGAGAATTTTTACTGCCACAACGAAATGTGGAATGTCAGAGAAGACAACAGAATCAAAATATCTAGCACTTGACTTGAGCAAGATTCGATAACACAAAGAATTGAATGCCAGGTAATGTCAACATCAACTTATCAGGTCGATGCAGTGTCTTCTCTTGCATTGAAGAAATTGAAATTTTAAATACAATATGCAACATTCTATTCCTTGTCTATGTAAATAAAAAGATTTAATATTATTTAACACTTTCAAGACAGCGGAGTTCTTGCCTTAGCATGACCGCTGTTTTGTGCCCCGAGGGATGCTTCCGTCCCCTCCGTATGGAGCATTTTTGCAGGAAATTTGTTGAGAAAGGTCTCACGGATAATCACACACTCTAATCACCAGCCTTTTTTGACCCTTTCTAGTGGGGACTCTGCATTATCTCGGACTCCGAGGGTAGTTGGGTAGGGTAGTCTTTTCGTGGTTTATAATCCTACAAGCGGGATTGGTTTGCGGTCAATCATGCTTTGTTTATATGCATTAGCTCTATGGATAATTGTTGCTTGAACGTGAATTGTAATACGAAATGAAAAGGAGACTTCGTTGATTTCCGCTAATTTATTTTGTCTGTAAGACATGTTTTGAACCATAGAGGTCATTATCAAGTCTTAATAATCTTATCTAATATATGTAATAATAACCTAATATATGACATAATAATCTAAAATATGTAGACAGAATCAAGAGACTTGATTCTGTCTACATATTTTATTGATATAGAATTCAGGGTTTGTGAAATTTGGATTTAAGCATATCCTACCTGATAAAATTACCATTTTGGATGAATTTGCATATTTGAAAATTTTTCTATTGAACAATTCAATTGAATATTTCTAATAGGGCTTTTTCTTTCTCTGTCGCACTAGTGGCATTAACTGTGCAGTCAGATTGTATCACTATGAACAACTGTAACATCTGTAACCGTAACCAACGTATGTGCAGGTGATGGTTGAAGACCACACGAGTTCAGACCTTAGTTAAAACTTAGGTTGTGTTAACAATTGATCCATAGTTTATATTTTATTTAAAATAAATATGGTTTCTTCTTCTTTTTCCTTGGGTCAAAAAAGATGACGTATTGTTTTGTCTTAAATTTTACGCGCTCTTTACTTTGTTGACTGTTATGTGTTACTTTTCAAAACATTGCCTTTTTCCAATATTTTGCCATTACTTTTTCTAGCTAGGTAATTCTGTCTTTAAATAGGTTTTCAAGATTTTAGGTTCATATTGCTTCTGTGCATAGTGCTGAATCCTCTGCGGAGAAATGAAAATACTAACTGTAATATTCCTACTGGTTCTAAGTTTTAATCAATGGTTGGAATATTTTGTTAATGATATCATTTGGTATCATGAAATAAATTGTAAAATGATGATATCAAGGGCTGAGTAATCACACGTATTGTTGTTTTGCTGTTATTCCAAATATTGCTACAATGCAGACGTAAAATACATCTGAGGCTGCTGCTCTTTCGGAAGGAATGAGAAAATTTTGAGTACTCTCAGTGTGTTTAAGAAAGTTGTATCTTGTAAAAAAGTAGATACGAGGAAACTTCAAATTTTGATCAAATATATGGTTTCAAATTTTGATGAAATGTGGTTTGTAGAATCAGTGAGCATTAATTATCTGCAAAAAGAATGCTAATGTCCGGGTCTGTATATGATTCCTTCAATGTTACTTACTTTCAGCAAGCTTTTGGTGAGAATGGGGAATCAATTGAGAATTTTGCAATGACCCCTGTGTCTACAATGGTGGCATCAGGTGAGTGCGCTCAAGGTCCATTGAATAACCATACATAGTGGGCTAGTTGCAACTGATTGTGTAGGATGAAGCACCTGCTGATGCAAGGGCGTACCCAGGATTATAACTAGGGGGGGCAAGTCAAGTTGTGACATTAGTTTATCCTTTAAAAAGTTTAATTTTAGTTACATATCATATACTAATACATACAATTTTTCATGGGTTTAATGAGACTTTTTTGAATACTTTCTTTTCAATTCAGTATTGATTTTTCTTAAAGACTTTGCAATTTTTGCTTCTAGGGTGGGGGCAGATGCCCGCCCCCCCCCCACCTGCCCCTCGCTGGGTACGCCCTCATGCTGATGGCAGCATTCTTAGAAAATTTAAGCTTGGATTTGGTTCATTTTTAATTAATTGGAAAATTAGAATGAAACTTTGTAACGTGCACTTTCTTATTTATTTTTTTTCATGAGCTTGGCAACTGTGCTTTGATAGTCCCAACTGTAAATTGTGGATGGAGACTCCTAGGAATGGAAAATAATGGGCATATAATATGGAATTGAGAAATAATCTTGGGAAAATAAATCAAGGTGACCGAGAAACGTAACAACTCAAATTCAATACTACATGTGCAACAGTTTGCTATTATTGTTCCGAATAACAATGATATTGTACTGAGCTTGATTGTATTGAACAATGATATTGTACTATTTTTTGTACTGAGCTCAGGGGGTCTATTCTCTAACTCGAAGCTCCCGATCTGGTAGCTTCGAACTAGCTACCAGAATTAGCTACCAAATGTATTCCCTAAATGGAAGTAGCTAACTCAGACCAAGAATTTCTGGGAGCTTTCTCAGACGGATATGGGGTATGAGAAACATTTCGTGCGAACTCAGTTTTACTTTAAAGACCAATGAAATCGCTCGTTTCATTGTGTTGCCTGCGGGAAAATCATAATGTAGTCGTTCTCGGCTGACCTTTTCTTCTAGTGGAAATTAATGTGCTTTGTGAATTACGAAATGCTGAGTGCCTTTAGCTTTCATTATTATAGAAATACGTATAAATAATTATATAAGGCTATGCGGCATTTACATTGATGCAATAGTTTCGATTGATGTAGCAGTTTATGCCACGAATGATAATCATAACCAGTAGGTCATGTAAATATAGTGAAGAGAAAATGCTAGTGAACATCAAACACATAAAACCAATGCAATGACATTGTCGTTCTTATTCCCGAGAACTTTTCACTCATTGCTCCTTATGCTCCTACTCGTTTGATACAAAAATTTTGATGACCAACTGTTCCTGTGGAGAGATTGTTCCTTCTTGCACTGCGAAAGAATATTGCAATTACATGTGTATACGATAAGTATATATTATTTCGGGAATATCTTCAACAAAGTTTATGGGAAGGTGGAGATAATTATGTTTGAAAGTTACGTCATTTCGCTCAGATTGGCCTATGCAATCATTTTTCACAATAAGCTTCAAGCGATATTTACACAAAACTCTACTGTCGTTCCGTTCTCACGACGGCTAAATTAATATTTTAATGGTTTCATGAATCAGTATTACATCCCACCACCAACCTTGCAGTATTGCAAGCGAGGGCGATTCATTGTAACTTGACCACCATTATGATAAACCAACCTACGTAGTTCCTTCTCTCAATATTAAAGTCATATTATATTATTGTTTCTGTGATGACTTCCTCCGTGGACTCCGGGAATATCCATGGCTACACTTTTTCAAATTTCAAAACAAATACACAGCCCTAACTACCGGCACTGAAATTAAATGCATATATAATGCCAAAGACACACAAATGAAAGCAGAAAGAAATCATGAACACATTCATTCATTGGAGGAGCAAGAAATTAATTAATAACTATTATGAAACACGTTACATTGAATTATAACACAATAATATCCATCTCTACATGGTCTGCATCTATGTAACACTTAACTCTCTTCACACAATCACTTAACAACAAAGATCGTAGCTGAAAATGCACGGGAAAGTTAATCATAAATGTATAGACACTTGCAAAAAGAAGAGATCCATCTCTGTGCAGTGGATACATTAGCATTGGTAATGATTTCAACGCATCACTTTGTACCAGCACTACAACACACTATCTCTCGCAGCATCAATAATAATCACTGATGTATCCAAGTTTTGTCTTCTCCCTAGTAATGACTTCATGCAAAATAAGATTTCAGTGAAATAAAATGATTAAAAGCAACATTCTTCTTCTCCAAATAATGAAATCAGCTAGTAAATGCAATCAATAGTTCACTCCAAAACATACATGTTTAGTCACAAAATTTATCACTCATTCTCACTACTTTGTTAAGAATACAATAATTGAAGGCTTCAAATAATTTACCCATTATTCTCGACCTCATTAAAGAAAATAATTATGGAAGACAACAAAAACAGTCAACACTTTTCTTATTTACCACTCCATCGCTAGCCGGGCCAAGAAAAATTCTGATGGGATAAAACAAAAGGTTAGCAACATGCGCCGCTTGGTTTACGGCGGTTCATATGAATTCCCTGTGTATTTTGATGGTAGCTAGCTGAAGCGCGGGGTCCCGAGGGCGCACTTCGCGAAGCTACCGTGGTAGCTAGTTTGAAGCTACGGAAGTAGCATCAAAGTCCATAGAGGATAAGGGTTGGAGCCTAATAAGCTACCGGTAGCTTCTGCTAGCTCCTTTGCCGGAGCTTCAGCATTATAGAATACAAGTGGGAGCTAGTAGGTTAATTAACCCTAATACGGGGAAACATTTTTCTGACGTAATCCGGCAAGGTGAGTCCAATGGGCTCTTTTAACCTATGCTTTTAATTTAAACTATCAAACAGTAAAAAATATTAATTTTCACATCAATTTGTACATATTGTGCACTATAGAATCATTTAAAACATAAAGTTGATTATTTTTTGTTTAACAAAAGTTTTGCATTACTTATTAATTTCATACATAGTCAAATAGCAAGTACAGTAGACTCTAATGACTAATTCTTTCTGTTTTCACTACATAAAACACCAAACATTTATCGTGACATGTACATAGTGATAATTTTACATTATTTTGACAATTCACACCAAATATTTGTAAAATGTACATATTTTTTTACATTTCGTGCAAGCAGACTCACATTGCCCGGATTAGTGGGAATTCTGGGGAAAAATTTTTTTTAATTAACTTTAATTCCGAAAAAAGTTTGAATTACTCTTATTTATAGGAAATACACAATTGGAAGAAGTAAAAAATTTACATGCTGACATTTCAATAACAAAATAAAATTCTCAAAAATGTGATGCGATGAGTCCATGAGACTCATCTTGCCTGTATTAGGGTTAAACATCTCTCCACATGAAAGCTACCGCACTTCAAGTTAGAGAAGAGACCCCCAGATTTTGAGCTTCACTACTGGTGGTTAAACTACGTATGGAGAAAACTCCTTTCACCTCTTAAGTTTTGCATACCTAATTGATAGCAGTAAAGTAAATAATTCAGGTGACGTTAAACTAAATTTATTTTTTTGGATGATCTTGTGCTTTTTTGTGTATTGGGTCGATTGGAACTATTCCCTTATTATTTATCAAATGTCTTTGGCTGTCTTAAAAGCGACTTTTATTATTTGAGAAAAATATTATTTGAGTAATTCATAAATTTTATGTTGGACAGTGATAATTATAATGCTAAATTCTTTTCTAGGGATCTCAGAACCTCAGAGAGTGCATCTGCAAACAGCATCAACTTCATATCTGCTGGAAGAAGGAAATGTAAGGATTGATTCCAGCGACGACTGCGTTGGTTCATCTGCCTCCTTGTCACTCATTGAATCCAAGACTCGAACATCCCATGCAGGGGAAGTAACAAATGTGATTGACAAGGACTTGGAAAATTTTTGTTCCCCTCCTACTGGCAAGATAACATCTGGCTTAATTCCAAATGATACACAGTGTAATTCGAAATGCAATCCAGCTTCTAAAATCAACGGAGATGTAGCAACAATTGCTGTTATGGGGGGTATAGATGATACCCCAAAAATCATAGATAGCCTTGGGCTAACCACAATAAGTCAAAACAGAGAAGGTGGCCTAGAGACTGCCACACAATACAAAGAAGAGTTAAATAGTTGCTCAATTGACAGTTCCGGGAAAAGTTGCTTGTCAAATGGTAATTCATATCTATGCTTCCATTGCAGAGCAGGATTCAACACAAAAAGTGAGCTCTCCAAACATCTCCAAATTCATTCAGGCAAAAACACTTTGGACGGTGATGAGAAATCTTTAAAGGGTAAAGATGAGTGTCTCAAAACTCCTGTATCGAATGAGGAATGTAGTAAGTCTGGCAAGCCCTCTGCCTCCAAGAAAAGAAGCAGGCTAAGGCAAAACAAAGTCGGGCTTCTTAAGGAAATGTCTGGGGGAATAGTGGAGAAGAAAAACGTGAGACAAAGGAGGAGAAGTTTTGTTGTAAATGGGAAACCACGTGCGCAAAATTTGTCCCAGAAGTCCTCCTCTGCAAATAGAAACCTTCCTAATCAGAGAAGTTCGAGCACGAAAAAGAAAACTCACTCCGGCCCAATTTTGCCCAATACTTATGTTCAACATATCCTCGGTGAAGAAAAAAGTTATGCATGCAGCGTGTGCGGAAAATCTTTTTCTAAAAAATACAGTCTCGACTACCACATGCGTGTACATACAGGAGAGAAACCATTTTCGTGCGGCATTTGCGGCAAACCGTTTACTTTCCGATATAATCTCTCCACCCACATTCGCACGCACACCAAGGAAAAACCTTACAAATGCAGCGTTTGCTCCAAGCTCTTCTCTCACAGCTCTGCATTCACCACACACAAGCGGACTCACTCGGGAGAAAAACCCTATTCATGTAGTATTTGCTGCAAGTCTTTTATTGTGAGGAGCTTGCTCAACATTCACACGAGAACACACACCGGGGACAAGCCACACGTGTGCAGCGTTTGCGGGAAACCTTTCAGCGACGGTAGCAACCTCAGAAAGCATATGCGCACTCATACGGGGGAGAAACCTTATTCATGCAGTGTCTGCAGAAGGGCTTTCTCCCAGAGGGGTCAAATCACCAAACACATGCAAACGCACGCAAAAAGTAAACCGTACTCATGCACCGTCTGCCTCAAGGACTTTGCTTACAGGTATAACCTCGCCAAACACATGCGTATGCACACAGGCGAGAAACGTTAGTCATGCAAAATTTACTTTCTGTCTTAATTACTGTATTTGTCTAAATATAGTCCCCCCTTTTCCAAAAAAGGTCTTTGCTTATAGGTATAACCTCGCCAAACACATGGGTACGCACACAGGCGAGAAACGTTAGTCATGCAAAATTATTTCCTGTCATAATTACTGTATTTGTCTGAATATAGTCCCCCCCTTTTTCCAAAAAAGGTCTTTGCTCATAGGTATAACCTCGCCAAACACATGCGTATGCACACAGGCGAGAAACGTTAGTCATGCAAAATTTACTTCCTGTCTTAATCACTGTATTTGTCTAAATATAGTCCCCCCTTTTCCAAAAAAGGTCTTTGCTTATAGGTATAACCTTGCCAAACACATGGGTACGCACACAGGCGAGAAATGTTAGTCATGAAAAATTACTTCCTGTCATAAATACTGTATTTGTCTGAATATAGTCCCCCCCTTTTTCCAAAAAAGGTCTTTGCTTATAGGTATAACCTCGCCAAACACATGGGTATGTACACAGGCGAGAAACGTTAGTCATGCAAAATTTACTTCCAGTCTTAATTACTGTATTTGTCTGAATATAGTCCCCCCTTTTCCAAAAACCGGCTTTCCAAAAAAAAGCACACGGGTAAGAAACATTAGTCTTGCGAAATTAACTTCCTGTCTTAATTACTGTATTTGTCTGAATATAGTCCCCCCTTTTTCCAAAAAAGGTCTTTGCTTATAGGTATAACCTCGCCAAATACATGGGTATGCACGCAGTCGAGAAACGTTAGTCATGCAAAATTTACTTCCAGTCTTAATTACTGTATTTGTCTGAATATAGTACCCCCCTTTTCCAAAAAATGGCTTTGCTTATAGGTATAACCTTGCCAAACACATAGGTAAGCACACAGGTAAGAAACATTAGTCTTGCGAAATTTACTTCCTGTCTTAATTACTGTATTTGTCTGAATATAGTCCCCAACTTTTTCCAAAAATGCCCATGGTAAAAGTAAAGGGGGGACTAGAATCAAACCTATTTTTTAGTTTCGCTTCTCGGCACGTCCCTTCCCTTTTCTTTTTCCTTGGCGTTCCCAGACTCCCATTTTCCTCCACTTCCCTTGCTTTTTCCCGCAGCACAATCGGTTTTCTCTTGCTTTCATTGTACCTTATGCCCACGAGAAATCTCTATCGCATAAGGGACCATGAATTAGAGGAAATACCTCCATAATATAAGGCACAAATATATAAAATTGAATAGTCGGATATTGGCACTACCTTCTCCAATTTTTCATTATTTATTTATTATTTCTCCTCTTTACAGGAATTTGGATAATACTGTAGTAAAACAAGAAAAGCAAACAATTAAAAAGAACCATGCTCATTCTGTAAAACTGCTACGTGAGCATTCGCACTTGCGTTTCTTCAAATCTTCAGGGAAACATATTTCCCTTAAGTTTTTTACAAATTTCCCTTAAAAATGCCCATGGTAAAAGGAAAGGGGGACTATATTCAAACCCATTTTTTTTTTTCCTGAAACTCGAGCCTCAAAATTAGGGGGGGGTATATATTTAGAAGGGAACTATATTCGGAGAAATACGGTAAGTCTTTCACCTTGACTTGTAACTTTGACTGTCAAATACATGAGTACACAGGATTTTATTCATGTTTAATTTTATGTGTATATCTGTATTCATTATTTAAATAATTGACGGGTTAATTATCATTAATGCTAATTCTGTTGTAATTTAGCTTCAAGCAAATCTGAATTGAGGAGTTGTATACTTATTTATTGCTTAAATAATGAGTAATTAATAATGAGGTACCAAGTAGAGATGGTGTGCCGTCAAAATGATTCCATGAGGAAGGTTTCTAATCACGCATTTTTGGATGTTCTGTATGCACTAGGGATACCAACAATAACATGGGATGATGAAGTGGCAAATTATGTTGTTTTGAGAAAGTTGGGTGGATGCATTAGTAAACCCGAGTTTGGAAGAGCTTTTGTGTGGAATCATTGCATTTCAAAAATTAAACTATTTCTTGTAATCTATCCATTACTTTCTGAAAGTAATCGTTACTCTTATTGGCACATGCCAAACTAGAGTACTCACATTAAAAAGCAAGTGCAATGTTATATCTTTATGTTTACAGCCACATTTATTTCAAACATGATACAATTCACATGTTACTCTTCTATCACTCCATCTCCGAGAGCGGGAGAAAACGAAAAACAATCAACCCAACAGAAAACAAGCAATGCCAACCTTAGTGATATGACAGCCTGTACTCATATTCAAAAGCAAGTGCGATGGTGAGTGTGTCCCCACAAGTATATATTACTAAGTTAAAACGGTGGCTGCTGTAATCGCAGTAAATGGCAACAGGTATAATCATAAGAGCAGTTAAAATGTTTCATTAATGGCTTCATACCATTATCAACTTTGCCCTCCAACTATGTAAGGTAATGCAAGATATTTCTGTAATCTACTCTTCCATCTTAGTGTAATATAAGTCAGCTGATATTTTTCTCAACTCTGAATTTAATGTTGTGGGTTTTAAGTAAAGTGCTTCATTTGTTAATGCAAAGTATGTGTATTAAGTTGTTTTTTAACATTACTCATCCAATTGTGGTGAGAGACTTCGTTTAGCATTTCTTTTCAAAACCTAACTGTAACCAGTTTAAATTTTTAAAATCAAGCTGGTAGTTGTAACGATTGATAATCCTTGACCATAATTGCTACCACTCCCTGTAACAAATGTCTGGTAATTTATCCTCCTGTTATCTGTTATCCTTCAATATGCCTGCCTTCCTTCCTAAAGTACTCTACAGCTTTGACTTTTTGATGATGTAAATTGATGGCATTCACTGATTTGATTGTGTGTTTTACCGTATACTGTATCAACTCTGTATTAAACTCCCCCTAATCTTCCCGGGCACTGCATATGGTTACTTCTCCATGCTAATACTGATAATTCAATTAAAAAGGGCAATGAAATGGAAAAAGGTGCGTTTGGTGACATACGCTAGGATGGTGGATTTTGTGAGTATCCTTTACATTCAAAGTAATGGGTAACACACTTCCTTAATGTGTTCATAGCTTATAAGTTATATTTATTACTGTTACGATTGTATTGGTTTTCAAGTAAACATGTTCTAGTGTTAAATAGGTTTCTTGAACCTTCCTATTGTTATTCGAATATTTATGCTATTTAAATTATTAGCCTTTCTTTGAAAGGCTGTAAATAAATGTCCAAATTTTATATTGTTCTTGAAATTAAACTTATTTAACAATTGAGAAAATCATTTTCACCTCTCAAATATGAATCATGATCAGAATCATAATCATTTTGGAAATAGTACTTAGTTTAATTTTTTAAACTCCAAATATTTTGCTTAGAATAAGGCATTTAGTCACTGTATTACATTAAAACTATGAAAATCTGTGGAAAAGTTTTACTTAGCCGACTTTCAGGCATTTCTTTAAAAAACACAACATTGTTCCAAAGTTTTGCCTTTTTGTGGTGAGGGAATTATACCATTTTATGGGATGGTGATATTTTAATTGCCATTCTGTGCATTGCTGAATTTTGGGAATCTCATTGCTTACTTTCAGCCTTGTACTTTAACTTAGAATGGAGAGTTCATTGAGAATTGGGCTATGGCCCATGATCCACTGCAGAAGCAGCAGGTAAGTTCTCTATTGGGTTAGCTAATAACTCCCTTAATTAACCTTCCGGCAGGCATAATATTTGAACTCTCCAGTTCTGGCTCAATGTGCCTGTTAGGCACGTATACGTTAAGACGTTATTAAGTCAAAGCATTGCTCAAAGCTGCAAGTTGAAATGTTAATACGCTATTATCATTGTAGTCTAATACTTATACCAAGTCTTTCATGTAGTATTTACTATAGGGTGGGTTTTTTTTCTGATCAAATTTGCCCTATGCGGGAAAGTTGCGAAATGATATAAGGATCTCGCACACAAAATTTTTTTCAAATCGGATAATATTAACCACTGCCGCCCGAGCTCTAAAGTTCAAAATTTTGCAAAAACTCAGGCTGATTTCAGAATCAAACGGCTATGAAGACGGATTTTATGAAAATATGGGATGATGGATAATATCATAGAGTGGATACATGTTTATAGTTTATGGAAATGAAATTTCAAGTTTTTTTGACAAAATCTATGGTTAAAAAAATGTCTATGAATTAACAACAAAATTAGAGTATAGACAACCCGCACAAAACTCTTTTTTGCCTACATTTCTAAAACTCCATTTTGGGGGCTAAATTGCAGGTAAAATAATACTTATTTCGATTGAATTGCATTTCTTATCAAATAAGTCATCATATGGTAGTAAATAATCCCACAAAAAGTAATAATAAGGTAAATTATTGAAATTAGCATCAATCATAATGGTGAATAACGTACCTGTGGAGCTATTTTCAACAGGAAATTCAACCAAGGCTGAGAAAAAACAACCTGGACACCAAGCATTTCCCTAAGTAGCTGTCTGCTAGTTTCGTAAAAAAAACTACCCAGAACTCACCGCGAGGAAGAGGCTACCACATATATTATACAACCCTAGTCCCCCCTTCATACGGCTCCAAACTGATCCAGCAAGGTGTGATTTAACATGCTATTTAGATAATGATGTTTCACTAAACGTATTCAAGCATTGAGTAGTAAACATCGTAGAAGCATCAAGTGATAATGCCTATAAAAAAAATATTCTGCCAATCAAAAATACATACCTTTAAAATTGTTACAAGTTCAGGTGCAATGAGCTTCTCAGATCCAAACTTATACAACTTCCTGTGGGGACTGCCAAAGTCAAACTAAGCAAGAAGGCTGCATAGAGCGTTTCAAAACAAACTGCCACTATGAGCATCAAGGGTCTATGCCGCCTAATAGTGCGAAGAAATGAAAAAGCACTCATGCTATGCCTGTCAGATCTATTGCACCCAACAGAGAGGGTTTGTTGTAACTGATTGCAAAGGATGCAGCTCCTGAATTATCGTATAAGCTTGTGTAAGAGGCGCACCCCTATTTTGAGGATCGAAGCTATAAAGAAAAAAAATTTTGCGACTTTTTTTGTCCTATCGTGCGGTGTTGCAGATGTATGCCTGGAATTTCGACAGTTATCGAAATGTCCTCTTTCAGTACTATTTGAAAAAGGAAATTTTGATAACTGCGGCGGCATAAGAGGGAGTAGAAAGAGTTCCGATCCTCTCTTTGCATACGACATCGCTCTACGTTGCTTGTCCTACTCACGAACAATTTTGTTTAAAAGCTCTCGCAGGAGTATTGCAATAGAATTGCAGCCGTGGAAAATTTTAAGGCAAAACACGACAGGCAAATGGCATGAGCTTTCCCAAGAGATTGAACAACAATCGGGGCAACCTCAGCGCCGTAGGATAATAACCACGTCGTAGATTTAAGGCCCCTTGCACACACACCGATTTTGGACGGCCGGTGAAATATCGGCCGTCCACATTCCAATGGTGAACAATGGGAGAGCGTTGGAGCTTGCACACGTACCGACCACACGCCGGCACCGGTAAAATGCCGTTTAGCTGCCTGCTATTGTCACTGTGGATCGCCGGCGCCGGCTCAAAAACTTAGCAACGTATCGTTTGACCGGTAAAAATCCGGCGTGTGTGCAAGCATCGCTTCGCCGGTAAAATATCGGCCAATATTTTACCGGCCGTCCAAAATCGGTGTGTGTGCAACGGGCCTAAGGGAACTACACTCGGCTCTCCATCAGCTAATGCCTCTGCCGTTTTTATCCTTTCCGAGACTCCACAGGAAAATATCAAGTTACAGGGGAACAATGGAAACGTGCTTCATCCCTACCCCATTCCACCAACTGACCTTTTTTGGTGTACCAGGTTCAATTCCCCGAGTTTCTGGAGGTCAAATGCTACGTGAGTCACCTTCTGAGCTCGAAGATATCTCGATATCTTTCAGCAATTGTATGACACGCACGAGGTTCTAAAAAGAATTAGACCTAACGCGACGTATATCTTACAGCATTTAAGTTTTTTGAGCTCTAATTGATTGACACAAAGATTTATAGCTAAAAAAAGGCTATTAATATTCAACATAGTCCAAACAGCACAATTTCGGAAGAAACAAGCGTAGCATAAGCGCATTCAAACAAGACGAGACGGACTGGAAACTCAGGCAACGCAAACTGCGTATATCACATTGCTGCGCCTTCGCCCCTTCGCTTTAAAGGCAACGACGTCACATGCAAGATCGGACGTGTTCTTCCCTTTCTCCTTCGCTCGTAGCTTTAAATACGGAGGGGAGGGAGCCCTTTTCCCCTCGACCTCTCCTTCAGCGCTCTTCATTTATAAGCATTTCCGATTTCTTCTATCCACCATTAAGTCCAACAGTGAGCACACTCGTTCGAATTTTTTCAACCGCAGGTTTCGACACCAATATTACTATATGCAGTAATAATACCGCGGGATGCCCACTCGCGGCAATAAATTTAGCGCGCGCTCCGGAGCGAGTCACCCCGCGCGATCTTTTCAATGTTCACCTCTGGGGTACCGACGTGACGGCGCGATGCTTGCAAAAAATTCAAACAGGAGCATTTTAAAAATACGTCACTAAGGGAGAAACTCCCCTGCCTGCCGCTTGATTTTGACCCAGGGTTTCAGATGACTGACTCACGCTGAAAACCAAGGCCACTCAGTTCCCCTTGAACTTGCAACCGGTGAAGGGGAGGGGGGGAAGATAAGAAGTTTGTGTAAGAGGCGCACCCCCATTTTCGGCTGCGATATCTGGGAAAAAAGGTGCGCCTCTTACACGAGCTTATACGGTAGTCACTCAACCGTGCTGCCTGCTTTTATTTTACCTAATTACCAAATGAAAAAGGAGTAATATTATTTTTACTTACTCTTGCTCAGTTGTACATTGCTTTCTTTTCAAGTGATACCTAAAAATAATTTCCGTCTCATAAGGCTGACAATGAGTATTTAACTATTTTTTCCAACTTGTTTGAGGTTCAGTGAAGTTCAGGTTCAATTGCAGCAGTTTTGGCAGTGTTAAAGTCTTATTAGATTGCCATCTCATTGGAACGAATTTTTTACCTTTTGGTTTTAGACAATAAAATAAGGCTCTGTTATCAACAAAATAAAATGAAGGTAAGATACCCGGATTAAAAATCTTGTCAGTTATTTAAGCGTGGTCCCGTGCCCCGTCCCCTATATAATGGATAAAATGTGCATAGCTGTGAGCCACTATTTTAATAGCCGGGTGAACATGAATGAATTTGTCCTCTAGATATTTAAGTTATACTTAGAAAACAAGATATCAAGGAAATGTTTGTCAGCTGTTTTAAAGTTGATTTACAAGGTGTTACTCCTACCAAATAGTCTTCTAAAAACATAAAATGAGCTGAATAAGTTTATTGATGAGTTCCTTGGTGTATTTACTCCATGCATTCACATATTCATTACAAAAATGAAAGCTTCAAGCTTACATTGGCTTGTGGCATAATAACAATGCCGGTAAAGAATGTGGGATTTGTTGCTCGCAAAATTATCATGTGTTATTTGTAGAGAATTCATAGGGTGATTTGGTTAAGCATTTCTCAGATTGACGTGCGATGTACAGATATTTCCCAAGTTGCAGTATTTTGGATTTGATTTATGATATTCCTGAAGGTAGGCTGAGCAAAGAATTGAACAAGGCTAGAGGTCAGTATGATTAGACATTGTTGTCTCTGTTTTTCATAGTGGCTGAGCTGATGCCATTGGTGAGAAATAGCAATGCTGGTTTTTGGTTTGGAGATGCAACCCAAACATGAATGCATTTTCAAAGCCATTTGTTGAGGCTTTGCAGACCAACTATGAACATATGAACTGCCAAAAGGCATCGGGTACTATTTTACAGGAGACAAAAACTGAGCAAATCCATATACACCACACATACAGTTTGAAAATTTTTTTCTTTTTAAATGAATGGGATCTAGAAATTGTGTGTATTAACTTGCACCTGTCAACTTTTTTTTTTTTAACTTGGGCATGATACTATTTGTGCAGTTAGCAATTCATATTTACTAATGGTGTCTGCTGGATACACTCAGAGAGTAAAGAGGCAGTACATATTGAGCAAATTTATTGCTTCACCATGTACCAAAGATTCCGGTTAATTGGGACTTGTGCGCTTTGCCCCAATTAGGCGAACTATCCTGTATATGGGTAAAAACGTTGAAATGATGGAAAGAAGACTAATGAAGGTTTACAATACAACATAAGTTTATTAAACTATTAATTTGATTAATAAAACTGCGAGTTAAGTTAATTTATTATTATTTTTAATAATTATAACAATTTAGTGAGAAATATTTATTGCAGCCTCGGGCGACGCTGAATGAATCTTTTAATAAGTCCTATTAAAAAGAAGTCCTTCCCTCTTGCGGGTAGTTTAACAACAAGAGCTTTGAAAAAAGGGCAAGAATAGGAGTATTTGTGAAAAATAAGAGTAAATCAAAGGAGGAAAATATAAAAAAATAGTATTCTGAAAAAAAAATTTTAATTTAGTCCCGAGTATAGAGTCTATGTCGCCGACTCATGGCCCAAAAAAGTGGCATGCTGTCCTAATTAAGCGGAGAATACTCTGGGATGTTCCACAATTTGGTTCTATTCTTCAAGATCTATCCCAATTAACCGGTGGACCCATTAAACGGAATCTACTGTACTGGGAATCCTCAGGCTTATGCGCAAAACATTTCCAGGTGGAATGGCCAATATACTTATTTTTGCTGTGGGCAACATGGAGAAGGCTTTCTCGAAACCTACTTGATCAAGGAACTGTGGCCTAACCTAAAAAATAATTTGAAAATAAGGCAGCAGGCCACAAAAGCAGTGGCACCGACTCCATGGGGCCTGAGCCCCCCCAAAAATTCGTTACAGATGTGAGGAAAAAATGTATCAGGCTTGTCGATTTTCCCCGGAGTGTCCAGATATCGAGATGCAAGTGATCAGGGTTCTAATGTTGATCATATGACTGTTGTAAAATGCTTTAAGATCTTAAAATTCACTACTAATAAAACTACTGGGTCAAAGTCCCAGGTTTGGGCCCCCCCAATATTTTTTGTAAGTCGGCACCCCTGCACAAAAGCCACTCTTCATTTTAGGGTGCGTGGCTTTTAAAAAGGCACATCAAGTGTAGAACTAATTCCATAGCTAGATTTGACTCCATATTTTTGCCTGATTACATGGAATGTATTTTCCTTGGTGTTTTTTGGCAATTTGTGTTTATGGTTTGATTCTTCAAATAATGAAAAAGAGGGGTTATTTATTGGCAAATGCTAAAAAACAGATAGAACTTTGCTTGAACTTTGCCCGTTAGTTTGTTGAGTATGCTTGGTTGGTGCTATATACCTACACCATGTGGAAAGGGCAGATTTCAGAAATGGAATGGATTATTGCATTTGAGTGGGTTGGAAGCCAAGGGGTACAAGTGATTTTTTTTTCTCAAAAGAGTTAGGTAAAGTTAATTGCTAGATTAAATACACAAAAATTTGGAGTGAAGTGTATAAAATCTACACAAACATTTACACAGAAATATTGGGTCATATAACCTCTAAAATGAATAAATGGAAGAAAGAAAATTCTTACCACTCATTTGATAGTATTGCATGGAGAAGTATGGACAAGTGCAAGGCTTTCATTTATCAAATCATTGAACTTTTAGCCATACGTGGAGAATAAAAAATTAAGCAGTGAAATGAATTACACACCATGCGCATTCTTGAATTAGAAATGGGTACTTCAATTTTGCAGGTTAAACCTGTACACATCTTTCAAGCTGATATTAATTTATATGATACTTTTATTGCTTTGTGGCCAAATTTGGTCCAAGAATTTAAAATGATTCACTGAATAGTAGAGGCCTTCACGTTGTAGAAATCCATCTTACTGATTTGTGAATGAAAAACTTTGCTGTTTCTACAATTTGGAAATTTATTTTCCTAACTAGTTTCGATACACTGTATCATATTCATAGGACTAGCTTTCCAAATTGTAGAAAATAGATAAATTTCCAATTTGTAGAAACAGCAAAGTTTTTCATTCACAAATCAGGAAGAATTTATAACCTGATTTTTGTATAATAAATCATATGCATTTGCTTCCTAAAAATAAAATTTCATGTTTTAATCTTTCCTTTTATTCAAATGCATATTTTTTATTTTATTTTACAAAAAAAAGTGGCCGAATCTGGTTGCCAAGGGAAACGAGTGAGTCTCTGTTCTGTGCTGACATACAGTGAAAAATCAAATCCACTACTAAACATCTAATTGATCTCGTTTGTTTCCTTTATGTACCTTATTTCTGAACTTAACTCTCTAAAGAAAATAGAAATCGCGAATTTTTAAGGACTGAATCTTGCATGGGCAGCAGAACTATAGGCACAACCAATTACAGGCCCTCAAGGGTAGATCCAGGATTTTTTTCGGGGGCAGGAGGGCACAGTGTCTGACAGGCAAACAATCTCTTCATACTTCAGATAATAAAAAATACAATAATTTCTATGCGAAATACTCTCCTTACACATATTGATATGAAATTTAGTGATGGAGGCTCCACAATACACAAGATTAACATAATAGGGTAGTTTCCTTCATCAAAGAAAACAAAAGGCATTGATGGCGATTCGTTACCCACCATTAGTGTATTCATAATACACAAATTATTTGGTTTTTGAAATACCGGTTTAGACGAATGGCAAGGGTCAAATTTTAACCTCATTTGAAAAAGGCCAGATTGGCGCTCATGCGATTCCACTCCACGTGACGTCACAGGGACCTAGTTTCTACACGAGAGGATAGGAGTTATGCATCGTCAGAGGCTACCAATGCATGCATGAGGCACAGAGCTCAGGGAAACATGTCTTAATAATCACCTATTAAAACTGGCTAAGGTCGGAAAGTTTTCTTCGCTTGATAAGGTATTAATAAACCTTTTTTAAGCCATGCGCTACCAGACAGGAAGGTACTGAGCTACCTGTTAGCTTCCTGCGTCCTATCAGCGCTCAGAGCCTCGATCAAGGTCACCTACCAGGCGGGAGGGGGAACCAGAAATACGTCACACGGAGGGATTTCCTTACCCGTCGCGTTTTCGCGCGCTTGAAATTTTTCACTTTTCATTTGATCGCGAAAAATAGATATCGTCATTTAAAAATCTAAAAGCGTGAAATACGTACTCCAGGAGTAATAATCTTTCGATTTAGGCAATAAAAAAATAATAGGAAACCACCCTATTATAACAGCACGAGTGTGCTGCACCTGCTCCCAGTGGGCTTCCCCCGCTCTCTTCAATGCAGGTCCACAGAGGGAAAGGTGCGTTTATAATTTTAAAATGTAGAAAAAAAAGGCAGGGTCTTATGTACAAATTTAATTGGAATGTTCCTGTACAAATTGAGGTCAGAGGACCTCTTTAAACACAACATTGGAAGTAATTACACTACCCTCTGTTAAACGCACATGATGCTTCAAGCTTACATTGGCTTGTGGCATGATAACAATGCCGGTAGAGAATGTGGGATTAGTTCGCAAAATTATCATGTGTTATTTGAAGAGAATTGGTAGGGTGATTTGGTTATGCATTTCTCAGATTGACGTGCAATGTACAGATATTTCCCAAGTTGCAGTAGTTCGGATTTGACTTATAATATTCCTGAAGGTAAGCTAAGCAAAGAATTGAACAAGGCCAGAGGTCAGTATGATTAGACGTTGTTGTCTCTGTTTTTCTTAGTGGCTGAGCTGATGCCACTGCAGTGTCACCATGGTGACAATGGCAGTGCTGCTTTTGCTGGTTTTTGGTTTGGAAGATGCAAACCAAACATGAATACAATTTCAAAGCCATTTGCTGAGGCTTTGTAAACCAAATATGAACACATGAACTGCCAAAAAGTATTGGGCGGTATTTTACAGGAGAGACAAAAACTAAGTAAATCCATATACACCACACATACATTTTGAAAATTGTTTTCTTTTCAAATGAATGGGCATTGAGAAATTGTATGTATTAATAACTCTTGCACCTATCAACATTTTTTTTCAACTTGGGCATGATACTACTTGTGCAGTTAGCAATTCATATTTGCTAATGGTGTTTCCTGGATACACTCGGAGAAGGAAGAGGCAGTACATATTCAGCATATTTATTGCTTCACCATGTACTGGGAATCCTCAGGCTTATGTGCAAAACATTTCCAGGTGGAATGGCCAATATACTTATTTTTGTTGTGGGCAACATGGAGAAGGCTTTCCCGAAACCTACTTGATCAAGGATTTGTTGCTTACCTAAGAAATAATTTGAAAATAAGGCAGCAGGCCACAAAAGCCCTGGCACCGACTCCATGGGGCCTGAGGGGGCCCGAGCCCCCCCAAAAATTCGTTACAGATGTGAGGAAAAAATGTATCAGGCTTGTCGATTTTCCCCGGAGTGTCCAGATATCGAGATTCAAGTGATCAGGGTTCTAATGTTGATCATATGACTTCTAAAATGCTTAAAGATCTTAAAATTCACTACTAATAAATCTTACTGGGGAAAGGTCCCAGGTTTGCCCCCCCCCCAATATTTTTTGTAAGTCGGCACCTCTGCACAAGAGCCACTCATCATTTTAGGGTGCGTGGCTTTTAAAAAGGCACATCAAGTGTAGAACTAATTCCATAGCTAGATTTTACTCCATATTTTTTGCCTGATTACATGCATTGTATTTTCCTTGGTGTTTTTTGGCAATTTGTGTTTATGGTTTGATTCTTCAAATAATGTAAAATAGGGGTTATTTAGTGGCAAATGCCAAGAAACAGATAGAACTTTGCTTGAAATTTTGCCACCAAGTCAACTTACCTGGTTACCACTTAGTATATTGTTCGATGGCTTGAGGAAAGCAATTGAATTTTGTAAATGGCTCATGTTTTACCCGTTAGTTTGTTGAGTATGCTTGGTTGGTGCTATATACCTTACCATGTGGAAAGGGCAGATTTCAGAAATGGAATGGATTATTGCATTTGAGTGGGTAGGAAGCCAAGGGGTACAAGTGATTTTTTTTCTTAAAAGAGTTAGGTAAAGTTAATTGCTAGATTAAATACACAAAAATTTGTAGTGAAGTGGATAAAATCTACACAAACATTTACACAGAAATATTGGGTCACATAACCTCTAAAATGAGTAAAAGGGAAGAAAGAAAATTCTTGCCACTCATTTGATAGTATTGCATGGAGAAGTATGGACAAGTGCAAGGCTTTAATTAATCAAATCATTGAACTTTTAGCCGTACGTGGAGAATAAAAAATTAAGCAGTGAAATGAATTACCATGCATATTCTTGAATTAGAAATGGGTACTTCAATTTTGCAGGCTAAACCTGTACAATTCTTTCAAACTGATATTAATTTTTATGATACTTTTATTGCTTTCTGGCCAAATTTGGTCCAAGAATTTAAAATCTTTTTTTTGTATAATAAATCATATGCATTTGCTTCCTAAAAATAAAATTTCATGTTTCAATCTTTCCTTTTATTCAAATGCATATTTTACTTTATTTTATTTTACAAAAAAATGGCTGAATCTGGTTGCCAAGGGATACGAGTAAGTCTCTGTTCTGTGCTTACATCGAGTGAAAAATCAAATCCATTACTAAACCACTAATTGATCTCATTTGTTTCCTATATATGTACCTAATTTCTGAACCTAACTCGGTAAAGAAAAGAGAAATTGTGAATTTTTAGGGATTGTATCTTTCCATGGGCATCAGAACTAGAGGCACAACCAATTACAGGTCCTCAAGGGCAGATCCAGGATTTTTTCGGGAGGAGGAGGGCACAGTGTCTGACAAGCAAACGATATCTTTGTACTTCAGATAAAAAAAAACAACAATTTCTAAACGAAATGTTCTCTTCAAGGGAAAGTGGGGCAAAACCGACTGTGCGGGTCAAACCGACCCCTTTAAAATCACCCGGTAGTTTTTGCTTTCAAACAGCAACATTATAAATTAGTTGAAGTGGCCGCCAATACCAGAAGATAGAGCTTGTTTCTGTTTGCGTAGTGGCCGCCATTTAGTTTCTGTAAATTTTCAAAATTTTATACAGTTTTCTTAAGGATTTTTATTACGTTTGTTTTGGATCTGACAGTTAAAATGCCGATCTGATTTACCAACAGCAAGTTGATATGATAATTTGGTGTTTTTAGTTGCTTTAAGCCCGTGTAGCCAAGTAGTTGATTATGGATACGATTGTATTGCCATATTTCTGATGTTGTGTGTCAAGGGGCAAAACCGTCACCGAGGAGAGTGGGGCAGGACCGACAGAGATTGGATATTCTTTTAAAGATAGGGATGATTGTAATGAAGGAGACGAGGAGGCTTGCAAATTTTGCATTTAGTTGTACTCCAGTTCCAAGAATAAAATGCGTTGAATACAATGTTTGAACTGCAAAGGATGGGCTCACGAGGCGTGTTCAAATTGAGATGAAGAAGATGACAATGTCATTTGCGATTTATGCATGTAAGTTCATATCCAACCTCACTTATTGTTAATTTACTATTTCATGTTGGGAAATATCACACACGTGTTAAAAGTGTTTGTAAAATAAATCTTTCAAAATTGTACAATAAGGGTTTTGTAAATGCAAATTCAATGGGTGTCTGTTTTGCTCCACCTATGGGGCAAAATCGTCATTTTGTCAATGTTTAAAAAAAAATCGAAAGTATATGTAATCACTATAATAAAATGCATTTAAATTAATATTCTACACCCTATATGTAAAAATAGTATGTATGTATAAATGTTACTCTTAGCCACATTTAAAAGAATATCAGCAACAGAATGATCAAGTTTTAAATGAAAAAAGGTTAACCGGTCGGTTTTGCCCCACTTTCCCCTATACATATGTTGATATGAAATTTAGTGATGGAGGCTCCACAATACACAAGACTAACATAATTATAACTGCATTAAAAATGTTGTCTAATTTGTAACCCTCTGAAGGGGACACATGCCCCGTGTACCTTACCCCCTTAAATCAGCCTATGGGTAGAATGTTCAGTTCATTCTACATTTACCAGAAGCTGAGAAGAATAGGGTAGTTTCCTTCATTAAAGAAAATGGAATGTATTGATTGTGATTCGTTACCCACCATGAGTGTATTCATAATATACAAATTATTTTGTTTTAGAAATCCCAGTTTAGACAAATGGCAATGGTCAATTTTATCCCATTTGAAAAAGGCCAGATTGGCGCCCACGTGATGCCACTCCACGTGATGTCACAGGGACCTATTTTCTATACTAGTAGATGGGAGTTTTAAATCGTCTGAGATTACCAATTCATGCATGAGGCACAGAGCTTAGAGAAACATGTCTTCCCAGGTAAAAATATTTGGTCTGTAACTAATCTGGATCTGGTCTGTAACTGGTCTGAAAGGCTAAATTTTGTTCTGTAACTGGTCTGTAACAGAACTGGACTGGTCTGGATTTCAGAGAGGCAAAGGAAAATGGTCTGTAACTAGTCTGGAATTCTGGTCTGTAACTGTGCTGTAATATTCAATGGTCTGCATCTAGTCTGGATCTATTCTGTAACTATGCTGAAATATTCTATGAGTTTCAACTGGTCTGGAACTATTCTGGAAAAATTCCAAGTGAGTCAACTGGTCTGGATTCTGATGTGACATGAGATCTGATATTTTATTCGGTCATCTGCAATTGCTCTTAAATTTATTTGTAACAGTGAAATTATTAAAATGTATATCAGGCATTGATACTTAATGGAATTAGGAATCCTGGGCTATGGAGTGGTCAATTTTTAATGTCCATTAATTTTTTTTCAAGAAGGGTTACAATTTTATATTTGTTATTTCATAGATGAATTTCACATGGGTTCAAAGGTACCCACTGCCCACAATCATGGCTTGTGGAGAGTTGCGTTATTTGGATGGCATTAGACAGGGCTGCATCATAAATTGAGACTAATATCAGAAGTACTTCTGATATTAGTCTCAATTTATGATGCAAACTTTAAGCATTTAAGCAAGCTTGGTAAGATAGTAAAAAATGAACATGCGAGGTAAAAATAAATATTAAATAATAAAAGTATCTATTTGCCCCCTCAAATGCAAATGGTTCTCGATTCAGAACACCGTGTATAAAATGGTGATAAGGTGAACGTAATGCATCATTTCAGTAACCCATTAAAATTAAAGCATTTGTTGAAGAGGAAAATATCTGAAAAGTCCCTCAGGTACCTTCGTGAAGGTACTTACACCTCGCACATATAAGAAGCAGGTGCACCTGCTCCAGAGAAATTTAGTTCTGTAAAAGAATGTAGTAACTGCGGTAAATACATATTTTGCGGATTAAAAATTTGAGTTACAATTTTTTCCCATTATATAACGTACTTATAACGTATTAAAATCGTATTTTGAAACTTGCGCCAAAACAACCGGCGGCCATCTTCTATACCACGTGACCTAACAGCCATTGGCACTGGAATGTTTACACTCGTAGATACAGTAGTTTCCGACTTTGTGAATTAATCTGTGCCTTAAAACCGTATTTTACAAGTAACTGTATGTTTAAGAACATATGGATGGGGAAAATATAACGTTTTTCAAAGTGAAAACTTCCAAAAAGGAATCGAAAAAAATACTGTTTCATGCCAATTGCATACTATCACAATGAAATCAACGCCGGATAAAGTTTTTATTTACCGGGTTTGCGGAAAAAGTGGCTCCTTGCAGCACGTAGAGATTTAAAGAAGATGCCTTGGTCAGCATCAACCCATCTCTGCTGCGCTGACTATTTTAATGTAAGTAAATGAAACATATTTTTACAATCGATAGTAAATCAACGAACTTGAGTATCAACAATTTTTAGGACTAATGCAATTAATGAACTACTTCTTTCAACCCAATAGTTATATAAGATTATTTATTACTACGTTCTCACTGTGGTTACAATTTAGGTTGATCTTTGGCTTAACTTGTATATTAAAAATACTATTCACTCAGATCGATTAAGTTGAAATATTTCAAATTACTGTTCTCGCGTTAGAAACCACATTGATAGCAGTTTTTCATGGCATAAAAGTATTAGTCTCACTATAAATTCATTCGTGTATGAAGGGTTTTTCTTGAAATTGAATAACTATATTAGAGAATATGTGGAACAATTTTAAGTTACTTTAAGTACTTATTACTTAGCTGGTTATTAAATGTTACAATTCTCATTTTCCAGGATTGATGGCGATGGACACTAGACGTTTTCTCTACTAAAATACATGTTAACTGAGTTACTAATACTAGAGAATGTTTTGAGTACATCAATAAATGTTAAATTGCCGGTATGGATTTATTTTACTGCATAGAAAATCATCCACCTCCATACGAATCCAAAATTTCCTGTTGCAGGGGATATGTTATTGATGGTTTGTCAAAAGTCATATGCTAACATGTTCTATCAACTTAGAACTTTGATGGTAGTTCACAGCTGAAATGCAGTTGCCATGTGTGATTACAATGAATATCTTACGATCGGGTTGACATTTGTTAAATTCTGAATTCCATTTGCACTCATACTGGCATACTCTGGAGATACATCAACTCTGACCTTTTTATTGTAGTAATAATTACTTAACTTTCTTGCCCCTTGCAGCTGAAGACATCCATAGAGATGTATCATCGCTTTTCAAAATGTACAATGCATTAAATTGATTGTGTAAGAATGCTATTGTAACAATTGGAGATTACTGCTATCCAGTATGCCTTTATCTCTTTCATATTTGGCTGGCTGGGAAATGCCTAGTATGCTTCTCAGATTTATTTGCTTAGGCTGTTCCCTTTTCCTTACTAGCTGAACTGAACCAGTCAGATCAATGAGATTGACAGATCTTTTAGTTATCCTAAGTCTCAGGTTAAGTAGTATAAACCAACTAGTCACTAGAACAGATTAGTTCCAGACCACATAGTCTCCCTGAGAACAGACTAGTTCCAGAGCAGTACAGACCAGTTACAGACCTGGGTCCAGACCAGTTTACCCACCCGTTGTCCAGACCAGTTGCAGACCAAACTGGTCTGGAGCAATGTTTCAATTTCTTCCCAGTTCCAGACCAGCTACAGACCTTTAGCTCCACACCCGTTCCAGACCTGTTCCAGCTCAGCTACAGACCAAATATTTTTACCTGGGTTAATAATCACCTATTAAAACTGGCTATGGTCGGAAAGTTTTCTTCGTTTGATATGGTATTAATCCTTATTTAAGCCAAGTGCTACCTGCCAGCAGGGTGCTCAGCTACCTGCCAGCAGGGTGCTCAGCTACCTGCTAGCAGCTTGCGTCGTATCAGCACTCAAGCCTTGCCCCAAGGTCTCCTCACACGATGGCAGCTGGAACCAGAAATATGTCACACCGAGTTTTCCTGGCATTCATACTTAGCCGTCGTGTTTTCACGCGCTTGAAATTTTTCACTTTTCGTTTAATCGTGAAAAATAGATATCTTCATTAAAAAATCTAAAAGCATGAAATACGTACTCCAGGAGTAATAATCTTTCGATTTAAGCAATAAAAAATTACAGGAAACCATCCTATCGTGGACCTTTTTCGGAAAATTCTTGTTTTACCTTCCAAAGGCTAATGGCTGAATTCTTCAATTGGCACATTGGACTGAAGAAGTTGCCAAGTTGGTAAACGTCAGTAGGTCTGTAATTGCAGTTAAAATGCTGAAAAAAGATTGTGAAAATTATGATAAATTGATACGAACTAAAATGGACTATTGCAGACCATACCTATGAAGTCATGCCTCCCTATCTCCTGGGGTCATTGTCTGGTTTTATGCGTGAATACCCAGTGAGTGAAGTGGATAAAATCTACACAAACATTCACACAGAAATATTGGGTCATATAACCTCTAAAATGAGTAAAAGGAAAGCAAGAAAATTCTTACCACTCATTTGATAGTATTGCATGGAGAAGTATGGACAAGTGCAAGGCTTTGATTTATCAAACCATTGGACTTTTAGCCGTACGTGGAGAATAAAAAATTAAGCAGTGAAATGAATTACACACCATGCATATTCTTGTATTAGAAATGGGTACTTCAATTTTTCAGGTTAAACCTGTACAATTCTTTCAAACTGATGTTAATTTGTATGATACTTTTATTGCTTTGAGGTCAAATTTGGTCCAAGAATTTACAATCTTATTTTTGTATAATAAATCATATGCATTTGCTTCCTAAAAATAAAATTTCATGTTTTAATCTTTCCTTCCCTACAAGCACACAGGAGACTGTCTCTTGACGACAGGTAAGAGACCCCGAGGAGATGGCCGCCCTCTCCCCTTTCTCCCTTGGTTCGTCAATTTTCGAGTGTTCACCCCCACCCACTTCCGCTTCTTTTCGAGGTCAACACTTCGCCTTTCCGAAATTACATTATCTTCAAGAGGCATTATGCGGATACCGAGTGATCATGGCTGTATATTTAATTATTTTCTAATTTTATATTGGTAATTCGTCGTGGTATAACACGAATTAGACATTAATTAGTATAATTATATCGCTGACTACGCCGATACCGGAAAAGAGCCCTTCCTCCCCCTTGCAACATCCGCTTCGTCTCTTTCACTTTGTGCCATAACTCGAATCTGAGAGGTCCTGCCTTCGAAGTTACGATCACCGCACGTGTTTATCCTCATTGTTGGAGCTTGCCGGTTCTTGCAATCGCTTTTTCAACTGCGTCCATTTTCACCGCTTTGAGGTAAGTACTGATTAATTTGTATCCCTGCTAATTTTTATGGCATTATCATATTGTCTTCACGTGTCCCAAAGGACTTAGATTTTGTCATTTATTCGGTAGTGTATTCGATTCGCTTATGGTTGCCTTTTACATGTATTTTCATGTGTCACTCATTAACCTCATTAAGGATAATATTCGTTATCTAATGTACCTACCTTAGTGTTGATCCCAAATCGCCTCGTGCAAGTCGAAAATATTCACGAAGCATGGCCGTTATCCTTCCGACGCTATTATTTACTCTGTGGACTATTATTAAGTTTTGTTGAATTCCCGATAATAAGGAAAATTAATGTAAACAGCAGATTTATTTTGAGACATTAAAATTAATGAAAGTTGATATGTTTAATATTCGGCTAGCCGCCATGTTGTGTGGCTCGAGGTGCATTGTCACATTTACTGATATAGATTATAATAATGAATTGATGTCCTTTAGTCTCGCTAATACTCGAGAACCGATTTGGCTCATTTTGATTTTAAAATGTTGGTGAGTGAAAGTTCAGGGAAGGTTTAAAAGGTGAGAATATTATGAGGTATATGTGGCCTTGGAATGGGCCCTGAATATTTTCCGTAAGAAGGACAGGTAAAGTTCGTTATGAACGACTGCAACCTTTTCTTTTGCATATTTAAATTAGTGATAATGGTTGCACATAGTTGGAGCATATAACATTGGAAAGAAAAATAAATTCCCATTCTTGCACTCGAATTTCGTCTTCTGCGTTATTTACCTTGAATTTGGGGAAAGTATTCGAAAAAATGCTGAAAATTTAGTGACATATAGGCTCACTATCCCCTTGATTGTTGATTTACCTCATAAAAAGCTGATTTATCATTGTGGGTAAACTTTTCTCGGTATTCCCTCCGGGTTAATGTTTTTATATCGGCCAACGTTTCAAGTACCGTCTCGGCACTCATCATCAGGGCTGAATCATAAGGGCAGCTCATTTATCACTGTTTATTCACAAATAGGGTGCGCGAAATGATTTTCACATACTTTACGTTAATTTCGTTACTATCAGTTCATTGTTGATGTTAACGTAGTCAGTTGATTTTGTAGTTTGACATAGCGCCAATATTTACTTGTAAGTGCGCGAGAAATTAAATACTTTGATCATTCATAATGCTAAGGAGATGGCGACCAAACTTAGGTCGTTCAATTCAATGAAATATGCAAATCAGATTAATCGGTTAAGACGCAGTACTCATGTGATCCTGCAATGAGTTGCATTTAACTATGATTGGGTTGTAAATTATTGTACCGATAAATCAGTGCAGTTGGGGAAATACTAATAATTTTTTAATATTGCAAGGAATTTCTCTTCTGACTTGGTATCATAAATAAATATGGAAAGTGGAACAGGTTGATTGGCATCTCAGTGGATGTTCCTGTTAATAGTGGTAGATTTTAATCTTGGTGAGTGCTTCTTGTGATTTACCAATATTCACCCTTACAGTTTATATGTGTGGACTAAGAGAAATTTTTTACATCTTCATTAGTAGGTGGTGAAGTAACAACCTGACGATTGGATCATCGTTCTTCTGATTCTGGTGGGCAACAATTACTCCAGGGTGACTCTCTTCTGCCTTGGTATCATAAATATCTATGGAAAGTGGAACTGGCTGATTGGCATCTCAGTGGATGTTCCTGTTAATAGTGGTGGTTTTTAGTCTTGGTGAGTGCTTCTTGTGATTTACCAATATTCACCCTTACAGTTTATATGTATGGACTAAGAGAAATTTTTTACATATTCATTAGTAGGTGGTGAAGGAACAACCTGACGATTGGATCATCGTTCTTCTGATTCTGGTGGGCAACAATTACTCCAGGGTGATTCTCTTCTGACTTGGTATCATAAATATCTATGGAAAGTGGAACAGGTTGATTGGCATCTCAGTGGATGTTCCTGTTAATAGTGGTGGTTTTTAGTCTTGGTGAGTTCTTTTTATCCACCCTTATTGTTTATATGTTTGGAGTAATCGAATTTTTTACATCTTCATTTACCCCTTGGTTGGGGGCAGAAATTTCCTTATCTTTCACCTGGTGGGGAGCAAATCCAACGATTTTCGGAGATGCCGTTATTGGAAAAAAAATTTATAGTAAAGCTATTGCACAAAAATGGCAATATACTTCAAATATATTGGTATAGAACCTCTGACAAAGCAAAAAACATGCAATGATGCATAAAGAATGAATATTCATGCCTTCTCCGCATAACATTGCGACGCGACGGCACGCGCGACTATAGTCGAGCTCCCCACATGGGGAGTATAGTCCGCTTGCGACTATAGTCGCTCTCCCCAGTTAAGGGGTTAATAGGTGGTGAAGCAAGGACCTCACGATTGGATAATCGTTCTTCTGATTCTGGTGGCCAAAATTCTCTGTGAGGATGATTTTCCTCTGGTATCGTAGCCGAGAATTGGATGACTTAAACATAGGGAGTGGAAAGTGGTATTGATACAGCTTGCTTATTTTTTAATGTTGCTGTTTTTTGTGTGTTTACATGAGATGATGGTTTAGAACTCCGTAGGTTCTTAGTTGTCGTTATCTTGCTTGGTTATTGTGTAGCTTAATTCTGTAGTAACAGATATTTTTCTTTATTAATAGGCAGAGTTATCGGTGTCGTAGTGATGTATCCTGTTTGGTTTCTTTTGCTGGTGGGAGACATTCACAATAAGGATTATTCTGCAGCGACAATCTGCCTATTATGCCATTTTGGGTGAAGAATCTTAGGAGGCACAGCTTTATCCGTAATCTTTGGTTTTATTTTACTCATTATCCTCTCATATATGGTTGATATTTAATTAGTTTTGGTTAATGTACTTGATGGACTCTCTCATTCCTTTTTTATTGTCATTTTTATATTTGATGCAGTTTAATGGAGTAATAGAAATTTCTTAATTTTTTTAGTAGGTGACATATAAATGGTTCATTTCCACACCCGTTTGACCACATATCTGCATTCCTCATGCAGTAGCCGTACCGTTTTGGGCATATTAATATAATAGAGGAACTATTATCGATGGATTCTTTGGCAGTTGTTCCCATACTTATGTTGTTGGGTGGTTATGTGAAACTTGCCAAGTTCTCTGCAAGTAAATTCTTCGTCAATATTTTGAGTGATTACAATTTTTTTAATTTCTTCATTTTCAGGCAATTTGTTCTTATTACCTTGTGATGGAACATGTTAATACCTTCTGATGGTGAGCATGGTTCACAGCCATAATGAATCTCCACAATGTAGTGAAGCAGGCATGATATTCTGCAGTAGAATTAGAAGGTTGTGCACTTAATCCTTGGCAGAGATGCCTGGTGTTTTTCTGTTGTTTCATTTAAGATAGGGAACAATGGAAATCCCTCGAGTATTGTTTATTCTTAAGTATGGGTTTAACATATGGCATGGTGACATTCTTGGGATATTGCTGTGAGGATGAAGATGCTATTTTCTAAAATGCATAGCTTTGTTATTGCGATTCTGCAGTTTTTAATTCAGGGAGCCCTATTGTAAATCCCTACAGGGAAATTCCCTACGGGGAATTGGCAATGGGGATTTTCCCCGCAGGGAATCATTCCCCGCAGGGAATCAATCCCCGCAGGGAATCAATCCCCGCAGGGAATCAATCCCCGCAGGGAATCATTCCCCATAGGGAATAGGAAATCCTGTGCACATTGTGTACAAATTCTATTCTAAATTTTCATTGCAGATATAACCGAGAGCAATGGATAAATACCCAATACAAGTATAACATTTCACTGACTTCATTGGAAGTTAATTTCCCTTAACATTCAATCACTCAAGCTTTTTTACATTAGAGGCATTACATACCTTAAAGTACAACTAATAGTTGAATAATTACTCCAAAATTAATGGGCCAGAACCTGCAGGGAATCATTGAATTTTATTAATTTTAGGCATATCATTAGATGCCTAGTGAATACAAAAATACAATCAAATAATGAGGAAATTATACTGTAACCTAAACATGGAATCCTCAAAAACAGAGTAGGATTTATTATAATGTAAAATATTGTGTGCTTTACACTGATTTCCTTCACTTCATTTTCTTAATGCTCTGAACAGTCTGAGGAATAACTACAGGCACTCTCTCAAAATGATTAATCCAAGTTTTCACTGGAGGTACTATCACAAACGTCACATTCAAAATTATTGGCAAGGATGGGTAAAGCAAAACACTTATTTTCAACTTTTACTGGAGAAGTTGCAATTGACCGAGAACAACCACTTCTTTTTTCGTGTTTGATCTTATACTTCATCTAAGTTTGTACCCTCTTTTCTGTAAAAGTGGGAGCCTCACTTGTGTTAGGAATAATGTGGTCCTCTAGCATCAATGGATACGAATTTTCTTCATCAGCCTTCTCGTTACCATTTCCGGGGAAAGCATGTTCCTTTTGCACCTCCTTGGGCTCTTCATGCTCCAGCAGGAGAATTTTTCTCTTCCTAATTACGGGACAGTCTGGAGAGACTGGGATGCTCTCATCCGGGCAATCTTATACATGAGGCGTCACTGTTTTCTTTATCATCAAAGGACCATACATCATTTTCCAGTGCATGAAGTTTCCTGCATTCTCCTCCAACTGTAAGGCATTAGTGAAAATTTTACTAAAGACACAAATCAATACCTAAATGATAATGTTCATGAGAATAATACATGGCTATGGTTTGAACTGCTTATTATTAACTATAAGGCTTCGACATATTCTCCATGGCTATTCATTTTCAAGAAAACCCTTCGTGTACGAGTTGAGACTAATTCTTTATTGTCATAAAGAACTGCTAACAAAGAGGATTCTACTGCGAGAACCCTGCTATTTCAACTCAATCGGCCTGAATTGATTGTACTTTTAATATGCCAGCGAAAGCAATGATAACGCTCAATTGTAATTACAGTGAGAACGTAATAATCAATTCGTAATCTTAAATAATTATTGGATTGAAATAAGGGATTCATTAATCGTATTATTCGTGAAAGAGTAGATACACAAATATGGTGATTTCTATCGAATAAAGAAAATGTTCCATTTACATACATTTAAACGGTCAGCACTACTATGCTGAAAAAGGCACCTTCCTCAAATCTCATCGTGCTTCTTAGAGCCACTTTTTCCGGCGTTGATTTCATGGTGAATGAGACAGTAATCTTCCAATCCCTTTTCCTAGTCTCGACTGCAAAACACGTATTATTTTCCTCTTCCACAGCGTAATTCGATGTAAATTTGCTTGTAAAAAACAATATTTTCCAGCACAGATAGTTTCACAAAGTCACAAAATACAGCAACAACGAATGTAAACACAGTTTCGATTTTGTTTCGATAGCGATGGCTAGTAAGATGGCCGCCGGCCGTTTGGCGGAAGTTTCGAAATACGAATTTTAATCCGTCATACTTAAATAAGTACGCGATATAATGGGCAAAAATTTGTAAATTAGGTGTATTGTACGCCAAATATATATTTTCCGTAGTTATCAAAAGTTGTGCAAATACTTCGTTGTCCCTGTTTGCACATTTTGTAGCCTAGAACGATATATGGGTGACCACATACATACCATTTTTCGAGTAATTTAATTCAATAATATAATAATTATACATAAATTAACCTTCGTTAAAATTTAAACGGAAAACTCCTTTGACATAGGTAACATTACATCATGGAATATGGATTGAATCCAAATGAATTCCATGGTACATTTCCTTGGTAGTTATGATGGAAACTTCTACATGAAATCCATCTATGATCCATGTGGATTCCATTCCTTATATCCATCATGGATACATCCATCACTTTTCCACCATGGATTCCATGAACGAGTGTTGTCTGGGCAGTAAGGAATTATAATCCCCTGCAGGGATTTCTAATTCCCTGTAGGGAATTCTAATTCCCTGTAGGGAATTCTAATTCCCTATAGGGATTCCACTATATCATACAGGGAATCGATATTCCCTGCAGGGAATTATAATTCCCCATAGGGAACCTCAATTCCCTATAAGGAAAAATAGATCCCTATGGGGAACTAAGAATCCCTGCGGGGAACTACAGGGAATTTCAATTCCCTGCGGGGATCAATGGGGCATTTTCAATAGGGAGGATTCTTTACAGATTTCCTTTTTTGTTCATTTTATCTTTAAAATCTCATCTTGTTCTTGTGTATCAAGTATGTTATTTTCATTATGTATTGGCTCTAGGTATTAAGTGGGCATTGCATAGTATTTTAGCTGACCTGAGAGAATACGTGTTAAAGTTTCCAAAGCATTATTATTGTTTTTGTGTAGTCATAGCATTTTCTTAATGCGAGTATTCTGCTTTTTCTTTTCAGGTGTTGCTTCAGTCCCTTGATGTCCAGTGGCCTTGTGAAAAGCTGTTTCTATGTAATAGGAGTTCATCTTTGAAGTTCCTCTGACATTCAATGTGGCTTGTTCTAATACTTTTTGTAAATAAACCAATATTTGAAAATGCCTGATTTTCTTTGACATTTCCTACGTTTGTCACCGAGATTTCTGTTTGTGTGTTGTCATCGCTGTAGCAGTCCATTAACACCATGTTCGTAAGTAATATGCTTTAATGTCAATTCGCATACGCCACGGATTTATAAGTGGCCGGTGAATATGTCCTGATTTGGAATAGTGAAGTAGCGGTCGGCTGTAGCTCGCTGCTCGTAGTGCTGATAAATGACAACAGATGGCGCCACCGTCGCACAGTTGATGTGTCCGACGTAGTTCGCGTGGTTATCGCTTGATGGCGCATGAATCGGAAATCGGAGACCGTCTCTTGAGTAGTGCGGACATTTCGTCATGGGTTCGTCATCGTATCGTCCGGCCGTCTCCTTGTTGTCTCCGGAGACGCTTACCGCTTCCGGGAGGCGGTCTCTTTGGTTTCTGTAGAGAGTCTCTAAGGATTCGGGGGAGACAGTCTCCCGTGTGCTAGCTGGGTTTTGTTCAAGTGCATGTTTTACTTTCCCTTGCTTCATCAGTAAAAATTGCTTCACCTGCTTATTTGATTATTATTGTAGAAAGTACCGGTGGCCATGAAATCAATAAAACATTCTCTCTTCATAGATGCCGTATAAACCCATGGGATTTTCTAAGATCCTATGGAATTCTCTAAAGGATTTTTCGTGACTCCTGAAGAATCCCTGGGACGACCAAATTGTATACCTGGCAGTTTAAGTATACTGGGATTAGTCAGAATATTAACATTCCGGAGTTGCCCACAATCTTATTCTTTAACCTTTCATCAGACACAATATTGGAATTGCTGAGTTCAGGCGTAATGTGCCTAACAGGCACAGATGTAAAATGACATAATTAACTATTAGCATGGCTCAGTGGTACACATTTAAACTTTGAAGCACCATTGTTAGTGTAGACTAACGCATAAATAATTCCTTATTTGCTTTGCATATACCGCTATACACACCGTCGTCTTGCCCCGGACCAATCCAGCAAGGTGCGATTGAATCTGCTATTTAGGCTATTAAGTATTATTGTATGTAATATATTTAATATGTGAATTGTATATGATTAGGGTTTCTTATTTTGCTATATTACATATCCAATAATACTTTTATTCCACTTTACTTACTTTACTTTACCATATTTTTACTTAATTATACCAAATAATCCGCAACTGATCTATCGGCAGAAATGCAAAGAAGCTACCACTTATATTATGCAACCCCAGTCCCCCCTTCATACGGCTCCAAACTGATCCAGCAAGGTGTGATTTAACATGCTATTTAGATAATGATGTTTCACTAAATGTATTCAAGCATTGAGTAGTAAACATCGTATAAGCATCAAGTGATAATGCCTTAAAAAAAATATTCTGCCTATCAAAAATACATACCTTTAAAATTGTGACAAGTTCAGGTGCAATGAGCTTCTCTGATCCAAACTTATAAACTTACGCCGGCCTCGGTGGCGGCGGGGTAAAGTCCTCGCCTGCCAAACCGAAGGTCGCGGGTTCGAGTCCCGCCTGGGTAAATTACCCTTATCCAGGGCATGGATGTTTGTTATTGTTAAATGTTATCAACCCCGATGTAAATGCCGAACAGTGCTGTTTTTGATGGTGTGTGAAATAAATAAATAAATAAATACAACTTCCTGTGGGGACTGCCAAAGTCAAACTAAGCAAGAAGGCTGCATATAGTGTGTCAAAACTAACAGCTACTATGAATAGAAAGGGTCAAAGCCACTTATTGGCACGGAGAAGTGAAAAAAAAACTTGCGCTGAGCCTGTCAGATGCATTGCACCTGACCGTAGGATAATTATTACCTTTATTTATTTAATAGGATTATTATTAAGCCCATGTCCACAATCCACAAATTGTGAGAAAAATGAATAAACTTATTGGCAGGAGGGGCGTACCCAGGATGAAAATCAGGGGCAAGCCTTCGTTGCTCAAGTTGTAGATAAGATTTAAACACGGGAAATGTGAATGAAATCAACATTTTAAGGAAACTACATATAACAGCTTTTTATTAGTTTTTAAAATTATTTGATTGAAAAAATATTATTTTTTCTAAAGACATTTGCAATTTTTGCTTCAAGTGGGCAGCTGCCCCCTCCTGCCCCTCGCTGAGTATGCCCATGATTGCCAGTTGTTGTATGTCGTGAGGATTTTCTTGGAGTTCTTAGGACTGTGAAGGTGTAGTATCCATCATTTGAATCTACTACAATCTATTCACTTAACACATTCACTGCGGGTCTGATTTTCATGAAAGTCGTCAGAATCGGCCGATTAAATGAGAAAGAGAAATAGAGGTTTTTGCGCCATATCTTCCGTTCAAATCCTGCTATTTACAAACTGCACACAGGTCAAAAGAGGGAAGCTTGCTGAAGGCCATGCAGGCAATTGGAAGGCTCAGAAGTGGATATTACTCACGTACCGGGGTGGAGAAAGGGCTACCGGCCTGACTGGCTGAGCACTTCAGTTGACGTGCTCCTCGCTGAATGTGTTAATGTTTGTGAGTGAGCTTTTGTAAGAGCCCAAACATAATCAGAAGGCTTCGCTAATGGGGTAGGGGCAGTACCAATAAAGAGAGCAAACTTAATGTTACCAAATATATATAACCACCCCAATTTGTCAATGAAAACGTCGGCAGCGACACAATATAACTACTCTATGGAAGGTATTGAGGATAATCTCAGAAGCCCATGACACTGTCAGGTACCACACTGAATGAGGCACCATTGTTGAAGGCATAGTTACAGATATAAGGAGAGGTTTGACAACACTGCTCCACCAGCAGATTCACGATGTTAACTCGACGGAGGTCTGAGAGCAGCAAATGGTGGGCAGGAGGGGCTTGTGCCCCTCCCCCCCTTAAGGCATAAATAAATACAGTTCAAAATGAAAGTTTTGAACAATGTATCTTATGAAGAAAAATGATATTAGTATAGGATATGGAACTTAATAAAAATATTTATTTGACTCGAGATGAATGAGAATGTGATTTGCAGCTCTCCGGTTTCTCCTCATCGAAAGGAAATCCTGTAGTAACTTCATGGAAGTTTCATTGATGACTTTGATAAATGAAACCACAATGGGGAACATGCACAATTTTTTATATAACTTAATTATAAGCTCTTTGCCTCAAATGTACTCGCCGAAAATTTCGTGGATGAATAATACTTTTTAGCTGAGTTATGAGTCTTTAAAAATAGACCTTCATTGGCTGCTTGAAAACACGACGTCATCGGAGTGTGACGTCACGGCACGGTATCCACTGATGACAGACTGAGGAAGTGGATAGAAAATCGATCTATGAGGGGTCAAATGCAAATTTGGCAAAAACAATTGCTGTTTTAATGTCAAAATGCAGACTGTGAATATTTTAGGTTGCCAAGGCTTTGTTGAAACAAATAAAGGGGATTGTTTGGAGAGATTTGCAAAGATTAATTGAAAATAAGTTGAATGCAGATTGTGATCTATGTTGGAAACCCATATCATTTGGTTAGTGGAATAAGTGTATTGCAGAATGGATCCCCACATAGCACAAAATATCTTCTGGATGTCTACAAAATGTCTAGAATGTCTTGAGGTAATGTCTAGAAAATATCTTGTAATATCTTCTAGATATCTGAATGTCCGCTTTTCTGATATCTACAAGGTATCTTTGAGAAGATATTTTCTAGACATTCATATTCAAATTGGATCCATTGGGAAAAATCAGGATAAATGACTAATATATAATATTTTTCGGTACAACAAGATTTTATTTTCAACTGGCAGCCTACTGGCGGAGCATGATGTGATATGGTAGGATGCCTTCTGGGGATTCTTCCTGAATATTGGGAATATGGAACCTCTCTGGCATTCACTTCTTTCTAATGGGGGCTTCCTCCTCTGATTCCAAATTTGAAGTTACCAAAGCAGCTTAAAATTTCCTTTTAGATTTCTCAAAGGAGTCTGCAACATTATCAGTGAATGTTGATTCAGTGTCTTGCAATATAAGTCTTGAAGAATTTTTAATGCAAGTTTTTGCCAACGTATTTTAACATCCATCAGGGCTATGAATGAATGATATTTATATGAATGAGTACATAACTGTGATACGTAAAAGGTTATGGCAATATTTGTTAGGATAGTAAAAAAATAGTAGTAAATCAATTATAATTAGCATGGACTAGAATTTTGACATATGTTTTATTCGATTGCATTGGATTTGTTTACTGATGGTAATTAAGCTGAGACATTTCATAGTTACCTATCAATTTTGATTACACTGGACATATAGGAAAAGAGTTACCACTCAAAAAGACGTATTCTTGACATCTAGTAGATTTTTATAATATCCACTATATTGAAAAAATTTTCTAGACTTCTAGTACACATTTAAAATATCCAAGACATTTAATATATTTTCCAGACATCTAGCATATATTCAAAATATCCAAGACATTGAAGATATTTTCTAGACATCTAGAAGATATTTAAGATATCCAAGACATCGAAGATATTTTGTAGATATCTAGAAGATATTTTGTGCTATGTGGGCGATATTCAATAGACAAACGTGTGAAAACCATATATATCGTGTTTAGTGTCCCACCACTCAAGTTCCTCTATTTTCTCACTGGAGAGGATTTTTGCTTGTGCCCCGAAGGACAAAAATAAGAGAAGAAAGTGGTTGATGACCTATGGAATGGAGTTAAATACTTTATTTACATTGTCAACGGGATGTTTCTCAACGTAAGTGCACTCTTGAATCATGGTTACCATAGGTTTTTATCAAATTGCCAGTATTTCTCGGATGGCCACTAAATTTAGGATGTATCACTCATTTCACCTCGTAAACAACCCCAGAAATGTACCTAATAGTCCACCGATTGTACCCAGCCAGCACAGAACAGGACGTTGCCCCTTAAATTACGGCAACTTTCCATCAACGATAAAGAAACGGCTGAATACGTTGCTATAAACATGACGGCAACGAGGCAGCAACGAAGGGGCAAAAATGCCGTTAAATGTCGCCAACGATAAAGCAACAGTTTCTTTTCGGTGACGTCACAGACACAAGGGACACCTACCGGCACTTTCGAGAACTAACTGGGCAGCATCGCGACTGTGGCGCTACCTAGCGGGATTTTTTGATACCACGTTGATACTGCTACCATGGCGGGGTATTCCAATAAATTCAAATAATAATTGATAGGTCTGGGTTTAATAGAGAAATCAATCATTGACAGAATTTTGAAAATAAACTTTTATTTTCGCTGCAAACATTAAAATCCATTAGATATTCAAGCAAACGGTATTAAGAGGTCACAACAGCAATGATATCAAAAGCACCTAACACACCACAGAGCAACTGATTTTGTAATCAGAGCAGCCCCACCTGGGGAAATGACAGTTGGAAAAAACAATGAGCTACAGGGTAGTTCATAACCGAAAATGGAAAGAAATAGGTCTCCATCAATACAAAACAAAATATAATGCTAACCAAAAGATAGCATGATCATTTTCAAGTGGAAATTATAGAATTACAGCAATATTTATGTTAAAGCCTCAAGCACAATAGATCCCCCACGAGGAACAGTACGAAAAATATCAATCTCACACATGACTCCAATATCAAAATAGGAGAATAAACAAATTATAGTTTTACATCATTAATTACATAGTAAGGGTTGAGGTCTTAACAGAAACTTGCATTCAATTTTTTGGAGTCTAGATTTAATTTACTTTCAAATTTTATTTTTTTTAATTTACTTTCAAATAAAATTAATCCTATAGGATTATATATATATAAAGGAAGGTGGCTATTCATGAGAATAAATACTAATTATCATTAAACCACGGGTAAAATAAGGAATATACGAGAAATATGTGGCTTTTGGTAAGGTAAATTAAGTATTTGCTGCTGTGTTGCCCATAAAGTTCACTGCATGTCAACGCAAAATCTAAAATTTCGTCTCGTTACTGCAGTGGGTTTCTTATCAAAAACTGGAACTTGAGTACAGAGTAAATAGTATTTGAAACTTATTTCTGTGTCTATAAAATACTTTATTTTTACCTTTTCACTATCATTAGGATCTCAACTCCGGCTGATTAGGGAAGACTATCTAAGGGTGCGATTCATAGACGACACTGAAATTGCTCACTTTACAAAGTCTCTCTTTACGGTAAAGTGAGACTTTAGCTAAAGTTCGTTTCAGAGTCGTCCCAAGGATCTCACTTTATAAAGTGGCACTTTAGCTCCTAAAGTCTCGATCATGCATTGAAATTTTAGAGTGTTGGCAATGAACGCTGCGAAAAAGTGAAGAAAAAGATGACACACGATATTAAATGCGTACTTGTTTACATGTTTCTGGCGACTGGGTTTTCGTGTTGTATTTTGCTAAGATTTATTAAGCTGCATTTTCTCGTTTTCTCATATGATGTGCAAATGTAAATGAATACTGCGTCATTGAAAGCTTTTCCCCACTAGCTTTTTTGTACGTTAATGACTGAGTTGGCTGAATAAAAGCTCACTTAATTAGCTTCATGTATTGGTAATGCCCTTCGATGTTTCCAGCGAAGTAAATATTCAAATTCTGATATTTTCACGTCATTTTATGATCATATGTTGTATTATCAACTGCATACGGTTGTTTGGATTACATTTTAGTCGAAGTTTGATGGTGTACGTTCATTGAAGGTGGGTGAAATAGTGAAATTCTCTCGCGTCAACTTGAAACTGTACCAATTAATTTGAAGATTTACCGATCAGTGGTTGTCTCATTTGGACGCATATTTTGAATGAGGTATGGGTGTTTGTTGATTTCTTTTGTGCTTACCAATATTTTAATTCTTGGAATGTTGACCTGAGGGGTTATATATTGTAGAGAAATGGACGAGAATGTACATTCACGAATACCATCAAAACCAATGAATGAATGGCCACGCAATGAAACATGTTGAATGTGAGAATGGACTTATATCAATAAATATCTCTTTGTCTACGTTAAAAGATGCCTCGACATATGTGAATACGTAACCCGAGTATCCATTCACGAATTAAAAAATGTCAGTGATGCTGTGTAAATAACATTTCATAACAATCCTACATCCCTAGTAGCACAAAAAGGATTATATCTGTATATTTTTAAGATTTCGAAATACATCGGTATACATATTTGCAAATCTGTATATAATACATATTTTATACATGTCTTATGATCCATGGTTACACAATAAGGATATTAATTGTATATTTTAAAGATTCTGGTATACATCATATACAGATACACATATCTGTATTATATATATATTTATCATATATTTTAAAATCTCTGGTTCTCTTTCAAACATCCGCACACAGCACAAGAACTCGCGTACATAATGTATTTACGAAGGAAATTGATGTATACTATACATAATGTATTTTGTAACGTATGTATTATTGCTGTATTACAGCGTTATTATATGTAGGGATTTACATTATGTATATTGGTGTATCCATACCGGTATAATGCATAAACCTTTGAGTTCATATTAGCGACCAAAAATATTAATGTAACATATAGGAGAGTACACTGCCGAGGAAAATTATATTTGTGGATTAATATTCACTCTAAAAACTAATAATTGCCTAGTTGCACATTATCGGTTTTAATGAGTCCACTCATAAGATCATCTTTGAGCGAAGTAGTGATATCCTTGAAACTCCTACGTTGTTTACGAGTGAATATACGTTACGTTTCACCACTTTTTAGGGATTTTTGTGGTGTAAGTTGTTGAAAATTGAAGTTTCTGAGGATAGTTAATTTTCCTTTATTCTTGAATTTCATTCGCTGGGCTTAAGAAACGTGTGTTTGTGAGACATTTTTGTTAAAAACGCCTTTCATGTGTTCAGTGCCGGGGTGCGAAGAAAACTCTAGGAGTGGACCCAAAGTTTGTTTTTAGCTTTCCAAAATATCTTGAGTTGGAGATCAAGTGGATTCGGGCGATCAGAAGAGACAATTTCACCTCCACGAAAAACAGTAAGGTATGTACCCTTTCACGCTGTAATTATTTGGATGTAATTTCTAGCTAGATGTGGCTTGGGGATGTTGATGAATGTCTCCAATACTAAAAGTGGTGATTTAAAATATTGTAGCGGCAATTCGACTGAAAATTCTTTTATTTTAGTTGTTTTTTGTATTATTTCGTTCAGTAGACGTGTGGTTGAAGGAGTTAGTGGGAATTATAATTTAGCAGCCAAGTTTATGGTATCGAATATTATTTCTTAGCTTGCCCTTTGGTGTGTTATGCGTCTGAAACTCAGTACTCAGTTAAAAATACTTATTTAACTTAGATTTGAAAAGCTGTTTGAATTATTTATGCCCTAAGTTATATACTAAGGTATTTTCGATGAGGCTTCCTGAGTCATTGTATTTTTGGCGTAGTACCGTATATTACGGGGGAAAGCACATACCTTTTAAGGTATTCATGCTTTCGAATTAATTTGAGCTTATGTATCATTTCGCAAGACCAGCGATACTCACTTAATAAGTTGCATGGAAAGCAATGCTGAGAAATTCATTGAGTCTCGTCAGAAACTTATATACTAAGTGTGTATGAACCGCCGTGAATGGAAATATGCGTTTTTATCTTACAATCGTGAGTGATGCAATGAACCGGAATTTAACTGTGTCCGGCTTTTATCATCTCAAATTATCTTATGCTTATATCTAGTTTTTTATAAAAAAATCATTGAGGTATATATATATAGTTATCTCCTATATTTACCAGCCAAGTCATTAGATATATTTCTCATTCAGAAATGCCTTAAATTGAAAATGAAATGACTAAGTAATTTACTTGGTATTTTCTTATTTATTAATTTTAGGTGTGTGAGCTGCACTTCACATCGATTGATATCAGAAAAGAATCTGTGGCCTTGCACGGGAAGATGGGGAGATCGTGTTGAATTAAAGGTGCCGAGACTGGAGGAAGGTGCCATTTCTTCAGTTACCAAACTATCATTCAGAAGACAGAAAGACAGTGGTATAAGTGACGTATAGAACTATGGTGGATGTGGATTTTTTTTTAAGTGGATGATGTGACAATAGACATTCGTTGGAGAAACTATTGAAGATAGTATGGCTTCTGTCAATGCACTTAAAAATAATTTTTGTTCAAAAGAGAATGACAGTATTTGTTTCAGCAAAGTATTTCATGGTAACAAGAGAGGATTGCAGCTATTATTGTGATTGAATAATGAAAATAAAAAATATCTGTATTTTAATTGTTTTTTTTTCTTTCCTGCCACTAAAATTCATTATGGTGATGTCCTCATGCATGGTAAGAGCTGAGATGTGATTTAAGAGATATCATATTCTTTATACATATTTTTATGCTGGTTGTTTGGCAGGACATTCAAATTTTTATTAGATTGATACATCTACTGAAGTGACATTGAAACTTTTGCTCATCCCAAACAATATTTCAAATACATATCTGCCTGGGACTGGTACGTTTTAGTAGCTGAGGTTGGACTAGTAGTTGAGGTTTAGATTGATCTTTGCTTTTGCTGGCATAGTGGAAGTACAATCCTTTCAGACATATTTAGTTGAAAATATAATTTTTCTCGCGAATTCACATTGTTAATAGTTCTTTGTGGCAAGTATAGTCTCTCTCTATTATCTCGTAGGTATATGGAGGGTTAATATATAATATCTTATTATATTATGGATTATATTTTGAATATATATTATGGAGGGTTATATTATGTCGCATATTTAATCTGTATAAAATCCATATTATTGCAGCAGATATAATACGTATAATATCTAGATATTATATGCGTGGTAGAGGACATTTGCATGGATTTTATACAGATATAATCTGTATACAGTGTATACAATGATACGTATTATATCTAGATATAATCCTTTTTGTGCTACTAGGGATCCTCGAGAAAACATTGCTTTGCTGCTGATAATATGAGTATGAAGGAAGGTACGTTTTACTTTTTATTGCTGCCTTTAATGACGAGATCTTATGTCATCATTATAAACATTCAAATGCATAGTCGAAAAACGAAACAGAAACTCGACTCTAGTTTCAAAATCACAGAAACATGTTAAACGTGATATGGAGGCATACGGAAAGAGTACATTAAGCAAATATTGAATGAAAACGCTTAAAATGCAATGCAAGGTATAGAAATTAGCATTTGGCTGGCCAAACAATATAAAAATCAAGTCTTTGTTTACGAAGGCTATTGACGCCAATGTAAACAGAATTTTGCTATCATATTCAAGTATCTTTAAGGAAAATTCTAGAATATAAACGCATAAATAACCTAAGAACTTAACAATTAACTTGTATATAAAATCAACATAAATTATGCCAACCTGTTCAACCACTTACTGTGTTGTAATTATCACACGACCGATAGTTAACCTTCAAAATATAAGTAATGGGTCATCTCCATCAATACCGACTCGATATATATTCAGGGAAAAGACATATATTACGTGTCTGGTTATTTCTTGAAACGCGCCAGTTTGCCGCTGTGTTCTCACCGAAAAATTAGTTCATATTCATTTCCGTAACCCAAATATCTTCATATTTCAACCTCAATAACAGCTGGAGCAGCCATATTTATTCATCCGTAAAGGACACTTTAGCCCTAAAGTGAGCTCCGGTTGGGCACTTTACGGTAAAGTGACGATTCGGCCATTTTTCCTCTAAAGTGGCGTTTATGAAACGGAAAAAGTAGACTTTAGCCCGGCTAAAGTATACTTTAGCCTAAAGTGCCGTCTATGAATCGCACCCTAAGTTCCGCACAGTAGGTAACTAAGTACATAAATACATAAGATGGATTTTCAGCTAACAATGGATATAGTAAATCTATATGGACAATAAATATATACTTGAAAAGTTCGTAAAATAATTTTCATTAATTGCATGATTATTTACCAGCTTTATTTTACTCCTGCATCGCAATACTGGCAAAGCAATCACTGCTTTTCAGAAAATCAGCCGCCATAAGGAAGTCGACCAAAAGTAAACTGAGGTAATGTGCTTTCTTAAATCCCTCTTACGTCTATTTGTCCTTTAAGGAACTACTACAAAGCTCAATGAAGATTTTTACTTCGATATCTTGCATGCAAGGCTCCACCACTCTTCTCTCTTAAGCCCGTATGACACTTGCCAATTTATTGGCCAATATATCGGCGCGCAATATTGGTTAAAATATTGGGCTTTAGGCATCGTATGACACGTACCAATATTTTCACCAATATTGGCCGTTATAGTGTTCTAATACCCCACTAGAGAACGCCACATAACACAAAATGACAAAAGAGCATCTCAATACGCAGGTTAATTGCCAATGAGCTACAGAATGGGAGGTGGCATAATAATTGTAAATTTAATAACTATTTCGAGGGGCTGCAAAGATATTCTCGAATTGCTCGAAATTTCATTCGGGTGAGTTCCTTGAATGATGAGAGATAGGAAATATTGTGATCTCATAGGTGAGCCAAGATAACGTAGCGGCTCGTTTTGGCTGGAATATGTTCATCGAATAAACAGAGATTGTGTCATCAATTGGGACTTTCACCCGAAACTTTAGCGCTCAAATCATGAAAAATAGTTTAATAATTGTAAAATAAACAAAATATAGACGCTATCGAGGAGAAACACGACGTTTTTATTCATTAAATATCCGAAATGTTATTTCCGAATTACCCACTTTAGACAGTTGAGGTTTGTGAATTTATATTCTCTCAAAGTACACATTAATTATTTGAGCTATTTCATGGGTTGCTATGCTTGTAAAGTTTTTATATATGATATTAAAATTCCGAGGTGAAATGTTTTGCAAAGAGCTTCTAGTTTTGGCCACTAGGAGTCGACAAGACTGAGTTCTGATTGGAGATTGGCCTCGAGAAAATAGAACCTGTTCTAAATTGTAGATTGGCCAAGAAATTGTGCCCAATATTGTGAAACTGAGATTGGGCTAGAAATTGGCGTGTGTCAGTGGGTACACAATCCAATATCCAATGGATTGGCCAATAAATTGGCAAGTGTCATACGGGCTTTAGCGAAGTGAATGGTGTACCGTGCGATGACGTCAGGAGGTGTTTCAGGTCATGTGACTTCAAGCGATATTTGAGCATTTTTAATTAGTATTTATTGACGTTTTTGGAGTCCTAGGAGAAATTTGGCTTATATATTTGGAATCGTGAGAAAATTTTCTATTCAATGAGACTGACTAGCATGATGAAAAAATTTCATGCATGCAGAAATGCAAAAATTCTCTAAAACCACTGCAAAACTTGGATTAGGTGTGCAAATATCACTTACTTAGCTCCCAAATGATACTTAATTCATGGCTAACTTTGAGAGAACTAATACATGAGGTTTGTTTAATAAGTCCCTAGAGTCTCCACGAAAATTGTTCATAAAAATTAACAAAGTTGCGTTTTGTGTGGTGATAAAGTTTATGAAAGGGTTTACACTATTGGCAAATGGAAGGAAATCCAGGTGGCAGCACTAAGTTAGGTGTCATGGCCGAATAGGGAGGATCGCCCACTTTAGTACGTTTGTTTGTGTGGAACGATAACCTGCGAATACCCGAGTTTTATGTTCTTATTGAAAGCGTCATTGTTCTTATTGACAATTGCATCTGGAAGGGAATCCAGGTGACAGCACTAAATTAGGTGTCATGGCCGAATATGGAGGATCGGATGCATTAGTACGCTTGTTCGTGTGAAACGTTAGCCGGCCAGCACTATACCGTTTAGCCGAATATCAATGGCATTATGATGAAAAACTTAGAAGGAAAAGTTCATGAGCAACAAAATGTGCGGTGTTTATGATTGCACCGACCAGTGTGAGACAAAAGCTATCTCTCTACATAGATTCCGCAACACCCCTAATTTGGGAAAGAAGTGGGAGCACGTCATGAGAATGGGCAAGAGTGAGCTAGCATGCTAGTTTTATTTAAGAAAAAAACAAGAAGGCATGACACCTTCATTGTATCATTTAATGCCTACTTAAAAATTGTTCGCGTAAGTATGGAGGTGTCAGAGGATGAGATGCAGACGGAAAGAAGGTTGAACAAACTTGCAATAACTATCAATGAATTTTCAGATATCCAATAAGCCAGGAAAGTTAAGGTTGGGGAAATGATTCGAATCGCGACAACTGAGAATTATATGAATATTCCAGGCCGACTACCCACCAATTGCCGGGACTAAGTCTGCTTGAGACAAGTAATTTCTCCCAAAGTCGCACAAACTTTTCCCAGGCGATCCCCCCCACGATCGCCGGGACATCTTCCGCCCGGGGGCCCGTCAAAACCGGGTCGGCCCTTAAAACATCTGTCTCTTTCTCATTCAATAACTAGACCCTGCTCTTCTGAATACGATGCGGTTCGAAACCCCGACGTTTCTAAGGCCTGCGAGCTTCGTTGGGTTAAAGGATTTCTCGAGTCGCTTAGCCCAAATGGCCAAAATTCCGGGGCCGAGGCACGGAGACCCGTCTCGCCACTTCCCCATCGATCTTCGCTAGCCGGTGAGAGTCGAGTGACTCCACATAGCAGTCAAAACGCCAATGCAAGGGGAATTCCACTCACGACCACACCGACGTCGAATTCCCTTAAGAAGAATAGATTATTGAGGACGGATGGCTTATGTGAGTAGATGCCTATCATATTGTTTGATGATTTTAATAATGATATATCTCTTGTGATGATGGTGGATAAAATCGTCAAACAATACACACGAAAACGGAAAAAGAAGCGCCAATTTTCTTCTGAAAAGCTTGTATCTCGTGTGACATGCCATTAATAACGCTTGTTTGTATGCTAAAGCCCATTGCAAGAACCAAATACTCCAACAGTGCTTCAACCATGATAGGTTACAGCATTCCACCTCATAGCCCTCAACGAGGGACCTCTTGATGTCTCTATTGAACTCCAAAACGTCAGATGTGGAGAAAATTACTTCATTATTCACAACTGAGATTTACCATATACATCAGTATTCGCTTCACAAAATTGCTGAAAACACATCCGTTTCGCACACCGCTAGGCTGTAGCATTAGTAAACAAACCGGCCGATCCTCCATGTCTCATTTCTGAAATTGGCCACCAGATGTCAGCTACTTTGATTCCTGTTGCCAATAGATATAAAAGTTAACTTGGATGAGGATTATGGAAGTCCTCCTTCTGTGGTTGAGACTATTCACCATAGGGTAAATGAGTTAAAACATTGCCATACATATAAAATGAACGCTGCGGACGCTCTGTGAAAGTGTCTACCCCACAAAATGATTGACAAAATCCACAATATGGTTTTAAGTGCTAGACGAATCAAAGTGCGTGAAATGGTAGGGCCACAGGCATATAGTTATAAAAAATAATATTAAAAGCACAAAGTATGGAGTATATGTTATTGTAAATTTAGCTAAATATTATTCATTCAGTGTGCGAGCAAACCTTTATAACAACTTGTTTATTACATACATTAAATGCAAACACCCTAATATTAATAATTGGTTGCAATATTCAGTCAAGTGGTGCGATAATTAATAGATAATTACGTTAAAAAGATTGGAGGTATATTTTTACATGCGTTGCAATCAAGGAGACTCACCTAAGAACTATCAACTTAAAATTACTTAAACCTTCGGTGAAAAAATACCTTCAATTACATGGCTTCTCTTGCATGAATGTAAAAGAGAACGATTTACTATGCATCTATACAGGAATCGATGGGCACTCTCTCAGTCATGGCTGAGGCTAATTTTAACGCGATGTGAGCATTATTCAAGATAATGTTAAATGAAACAATAGCTAAAAATGAATTGAAACCAACTTTATGCGAGCTGAATAATCAACTATATTAAAGGAATTGTGCGGAAATAAACATCCGAGCATATTTTGCGGAGCACAAAATTGCTTCATCGACAGAACCTAAACAATAACAATTAATGCAACCATTTACAACAGATAGCATAATTGTCCGCAATGCTTTCATATTTACTACCCATAATTTTATTGCAATACTTTACAAGCAACGAAAAAGAGTCTCAATGTAAGCTATCTGGTCGAATTATGCGAATAAACGAATTGTACCATATTTCAACAACTGTTAATTTACTCAAGTAGACAGCCTATACAAATATACATGCCCCTCGAGTCGAAATTCCCTTCCACACATCATTCTCCATTTTCGATGAAACTGTAATTTTATTCAAATATATAGCATGGGCAGTCGAATCATTGCATACTTGCACGAAAACATGAAGGGATCACTCCGAATAGTAATAAAGTTTTCGAACATCTACGATTCTCCACTCAAATTTTCAGTGAGCATATAGTAATAGGCTGACACAAAAACATTGAGTATGAGGTCACACCACAGAGCTTTACACACGATATACTAGTTCACAGCTGTTCCATCCATCCTGAAAATTACCATTACCATGTTTTTCCTCATTTTTCCAGATCTGCGGCCGAAACATCGAGATTATTCCATCATCATCCATGAAAGCACAGGTTGAAGGGCGTTGCCTACATTTCCTAATCAAAGAATGAACACCGAAATTTAGGGAGTCTTACTTTATAAAGACAAACTTCGAGTTAATTCAGTCAAGCCATATCGTCACGACAACAGAAGCAAAGCAGCAATATATTTTAACACGCAATAAATAAATGGACGCCGAAACCTAACACAATTACGACGAACTTAAAACATATTTCCCTTTCAATGATTACTTCCCATTACATACAACATGCGTTGGACAAACTGCGAGCGGATATAGGTAACATGTTCAGCATTTAATCCCAAGAAACCGTTATTATTACTATGAAACAATGACCTTACCCACCTGGGCACAGCCATTTTGAAATATTTCCAAACCAACAACAACAATAAACAGCTGATTTCCTGAACGAGATTTTCAAAGGGTATTGTATGTATCCAAGGCTTAAATTATTTTTTTAAATGTTAATAAAGCCACTACTTATATTTGCAAGTCAATATTCCGCAGAAAACAGAAACTGTTATAAATTCTCCTCTCTCTCATTGGTTGCGAAAAACTGTTATGGCGGTTTTCATACGGGAAACGGCGGAGCTTCCCAAGAGGCGGAGCTTGCCTCGCACAAGCGCCGCCTCGCGGGTTACAGGTGTCGTGAACCCGCCCCTATTGTAAGCCTGCTATGAGTATGTGCCTCTAGCGGTAACAATCATAACTAGCCAACAGTTAATGTAAACCAATCTTTGCTTGCATAATCTTATATTAACATTGATCATTTCATTGATTATGACAATTCTCGTTAGGTCTCTATCCAATTTGCTGCGGTGTATTTTTTCTTTGAGACGATTGTTAGTCTTTTAAGTTTTATAATTTAAACTTATCTTTCACCGTGAGCATTATAAATAACGAATTCATTCATCATTGTAATGAATTTAGTTTCCCCGACGAATTTGGAGATCTCAGTCAGTCTGTGTTGGTGGTTTCATTGACGATTTAATTTATTCAAAGATTAATTGAGTGGTTGAAATCAAAATATGAATCGTACCGCCGGTATTTTCTCGGTTTCATCGGAAAGAAATTCCGAGAATACCCTGTGCAGACTATGCATGAAGAATAATGATTGTTATTACAACATATTCACTTCAAACGTAGCTTGCAGAATAACGGTGAAGGATGCCCTGCATGGTTTACTTGGTTTAGAAGTAAGTGGCACATTACCTGCATCTTTTCGATGTTTAGTTTTCATATAACTTTCTCTATTCAATGTCATGAGCATAATGTTGCACTCTTTTAATGTATAGTTGTTGATTGCTCTCTTAGGTTGGATTGGGAGATGGCCTGCCTACCACCCTTTGTCCACTGTGTTTGAAAAAGCTCACGGAATTCAGTGTTTTCAAAAACATTTGTTTAGAATCGGACGCTAAACTCAGAAAGCTGTCTGGGAGTAATTTCTTTAGGGTGAGTACTTTCTTTTATTCGTATTTGAAGACTGGTGCATGGTATGTTTCGACAGCAGTGACAAATCAACGTAGATTCGGACTCAACTATAGTAGAAATTTGATAGGATTTACTCAAAATTTAAATCGATTTTTTACACTATGCCATAATTCAAGAAAATAAATACGCACATTCGATTGGAGATAAGAAAGTAATTAGAGCAAATACTTTTGTTAAGTTATAATATTAGGGAATTTTAGAGGACTTTGACTCCGTGCAAAGTGCTTGTTGCCTTGGAGATGGTGTTGCAGTGGTGTTAAGTGAAGACGTTCTGTGCTATGACACAATCTTTATAAAATGCTGGGTAACCGTAAAATGATCAAACAAATCTATTAATATTTCCTGCTATGCATGAACTGTGATAGCGCTGTAGATTAGTTTCTTTATCGGTGGCCAAGGTTAGGCGTTAACGCACGAAAAAATGTAATGTTTTAATTGAACTCTTGTATATGTTTTAATTTGAATTCTTGAGGTTTGCGTCATTTATAAATACATACCTGCCTACGGCTAAGACACTTTTTTCCCATGTTCAAGGCTTATTATGCGAAAAGATGAGAGGTACAATGAATGCAAAAGTGGCCTAGTATTGAAAATTGCGTTTAAGCTTTGAAGATGATGGTTGAAAAAAATGTCCTTAAAAACGTTCTTAAAAAAGACGTAAAATTGAAAACAATAAGAAAATAATTGAACTGCTTATTTTATTTAAACATGGCTTGTGTGGTGAAAAACCGTTTTTAATTAATTGAGATGATTATCCTATGTAACAGTCTTCACATTCGCGGCTAGGCATATGATAAACTGTATTGCATTTTTAATATTTTTGGAGTGGTAGAACAAAGTTTTTTGTGTGAACTTTAGCTCTGTGTATTTTGATTATTATAATCAATTTTGAGGTATGTTTTTTACTAGTTTTTGAACACATTATTTTCAGATAAGTGATTCTGTAAGGTATTTACTTATTCACATAAGTTTTTGTAAGAGATTCTATGGTATGGGGAATGGATTAGTGTTGCATTTTGTAAATAACTCTTGTGTAATGATTTTTGAGTATGTGGTCAGAAATTGCCTTTTGAGCACAGAATGCAGTGCATTAGTTGTTTGAAAATTTTGTCAGTTATATTTTCAACTTTATGCATGGTTTTTGGTTAAGAACTTTTTCACCTAAATTTAGAGCTCAAAATGCATACAGATAATTGAATGATCTATGGCTGTTTAACAGTTGAAAGAAAATAAATGAATTAAAAAAGAAGTTAATGATATTGGTGCATGAGTATGAGCGTGATTGTCCTAGTTTTATATTTTTGTATTTTTCTTTAGTTTGAGTGGGTCGCTGGCGTATGCGGAAGCTTTGCAAACCAGAGTGTGTGTGTTTGAGACTGAGACCTATGCTGAAATTTGTTCTTCGGAGCAAATCCGCATGGTGCATGAGTGTGAGCGTGATTTTCCAAGTTTTACTTTTTTGTCCTTTTCTTTTGTCATCCTTCCAAATTCCCCATCCCCACCTTTTGGCCTGGCAAAGAGTACTGCCTTGGGGAAAATATTTTCTTTCAGCTCAAAATGCATGTTAGCCGTATTTACTTTTTATTTTAATGAGTGATTAGATTAAGAATTTAAAAACGTATATGGGTCATTCCAATTCAAATCAACCAGGCCATGACACCCACCGACTCGGATTTTTATGAAACTTGCCATGGTCATACATTCTGGTATAATGAGAAATTGTGTGCAATTTTAGCCCCTAATTGTCAATTGTTGATGAAATATGAGTAATTGAAATTTGGGCGTGACCCCTACAGTACCGCAACATGCAACACATGGTGATATTTATTTTCATCCATAACTCCATTCCTGTGGGATGGAAAGGCATGATTTTTTTTCCTAAAGCTAAGTGGTCCATTATGATCCCACGATTGTCATTAAATATTCACTGCATGACGTAATTCAGCTGCAAAAAAATAAAATTTACAAAAAAATCTCGCTTGTACCATTTTTCATTCTCAGCATCCACAGGGAAAGGCCATGCAAATACATACTCATGGTTCAGTTTTAAGCAATCATTAATGTATGAGCAAAGATCCTGATAAAAAAAATCTGGAGTCCGATGTTCCTTTTAGTAAAAAAAAATATTCATGGTCACGGGAAAAAATGGCTCTTTTTCAAGGCACATGGATATTACACAATTTAGAGGAGATATAAGCTTATACTCATGATTAAACAATATTGGAGCATGCATTATCTCACTATAGTGCATGCTACTGGCTCTTATAGTAGGAAACACATGAGCAGTCATGTGAATGTACTCCCCCACGTACTGCTAATTTTGTGCTATCTGAACTATTCGAGCAGAGGGAGTTTTAATTTAAAAAACTGCATGATCCATGGTACACTATTACATCCTACGTTCATTTTAATCTGTGTCCAAAGACCAAATACATTTCAAACTATTGATGTGGAGGTATCAGGATTACTAAGGTTCTTGTTTATCTTCTTTTTAATGCCGTAAACTATTCATTGCATTAGTTGCTCAGTGATTGCCCTCTTGCCTGTTGATATTGGTCCCTAGTATATCTGATAGGGTGGTTTCCTATTTTTTTAAATCCTTAAATGGAAATATTATTGCTCCTGGAGTACAAATTTCATGCTTTTACATTTTTAAATGGCATCTATTTTTTGTGATTTAATGAAAATTGAAAATCTCCGAGCACGATAAAGCAATGGCAAAGTATGAATGCTGGGAAAAGCCCATGTGAAGTCTGGCTGCTGATGTGTGAGGCTATGAACGCCACTACAATGCAGGCTGCTTGCTGCCGAGCGTGGCTCTTGGGTAGAGTACCCTGCTAGAAGGTAGAGCTTGGCTTAAATAAGGATTCTTAATACCCTATCAAACGAAGGAAACTTTCCGACCATAGGCAATTTTAATAGGTGATTATTAAGAGATGTTTCTCTGAGCTCTGTGCCTTTTGCATGCATTGGTAATCTCAGACAATGTAAAACTCCTATCTGCTCATATAGCATCTAGGTCCCTGTGACGTCACGTGGAGTGGCATCGCATGGGTGCCAATCTGGCTTTTTTCAATTGAGGTTAAAATGGACCATTTACATTCATCTAAACTGGGATTTCTAAAACCAAATAATTTTTATATTATGAATACACTCATGGTGGGTAATGAATCGCAATCAATGCCTTTCATTTTCTTTGATGAAGAAAACTACCCTTATCTCGAAATTTCAGTACCCCAGTGCAATTTACCATTTGAAGGGTGAATCGCGCCCTGTAGGGTCTTCCAACCTGTTGGGATGCGTGGGACATTTTGTGTCCATGGACATTTTCTTCTCCTCGTGCATGCTTTCCTTCAAGTCTATCTTCCAAGATCAGACTGAGGATTTCATACTTTTCTGCCTCAGTAAGGTCTTTTGTGTAAAGTTTGCACTGGGATAATTAAAGTAAGTTTTGAGTTCTCTTTTTTAACTTAAATATTTTTCAGATAAGTAATTTTGTTGGATGTTAACTTTCTCAGAAAATTTTTCTGTAAGAAATTCTCTGTACAGGGAATGATTGAATGACTGGTGTTCCACTTTGTGAGTAAATTTTGTTTAATGTATTTTGTGTATGTAGTCAGAAATTATTTTTTGAGCACAGAATGGATCAAATTAGTTGTTTTAGAATTTTTTTATGGTATACTGTCAACTTTATGCAGATGTCTTTGGCAAAGAACTTTTTCACCTAAACCTAGAGCTCAAAAAGCATGATAGCTGTGTTTACTTTTCACTTAACTGAGTGATAAGATGTAGATTAAAAATATCTCCTAAATTTGTCAACCGCCAGGCTATTGATGTGGAGCTGTCAGAATTTCTTAGGTTCTTTTTTTATCTCCTTTGTTGTGCTGTACAGTATTCAGTGCATTGGATGTTCAGGCATTACTCTCTTGATCATTATCGTATGTAACAGTATTCACAATCGTGGCTTGCCATACAATATGCCGCATTTTTTAATGGTTTTTGAGGAAGGTGTTTTGAATAAAATTTACACTGTGAATTTTCATTATTATTTTGATTTGTGAGTAATTCGTTAGTGTTGGGAAACGGAATGGTCTTGAAATTTTAAAATAAATTTAGTTAATTGCAATTTGAGCATAAGGTCAAAAATTGCCTTTTTGAGAATGCATTGTAGTAATTGTTTGACATTTTTTCTGTAATATTTCTTTGGCGAACAGCTTTTTCACTTAAATTTAGAGCTCAAAAAGCGTTTAAGCTGTGTTTACTTTTTACTTTACTTAGTGATGAGATTTGATAGTTAAAAAAAACTGCTAAATGAATAAGTTTCATCCACCAGACTATTGATGTGGAGCTGAAAGAATTTCTTATAGTCTTCTTTCTCTTCTTTGTCATGCTGTGCACAATTCAGTGCATTGGCTGTTCAGGCATCACTCTCTTGACCATTGAAATCGGTCCCAAGAATCTCTAACTGCTGTCACACCTATGATGTTTTGTACCCATGGACATTTTCCCTTTCCTTCAACTCTCTCTTCCAAGATCAGACTGAGGATTTCACACTTTCCATTCTTAGAATGTTGCCAACATATGAGATTTACACCTTATCTACCAGAGTTCATCTTTGAGTACATGTAAACAAGACGTCAAGAACAACAGAAATGCATCAAAAACATATCCCACGTCAAAGATTCGTATTTAAAGATACCACTGTTGAAGACAACTATTTTCTGGCTTCCATGGCCCCAAGGATGTTATAATACAGCCACTACATGAACTCATTATACCGAGAATCTTCCTGTGAAATTTCGTTTCGGCAGCTGTGTAGCTTTTGAGTGATAAATTAGCAGACATGTAGACACCACTTTTTTATGCAATAGCTTAGATGACACATTAAAAATCCTGTTTCAAGATTAGGAGTATCCTTCAATTTTTGACGCTGAAAGAGGAGAGTTGTTTATCATTGTTACTTTATCTGCAGAGTTTCAAAGAAGAGGAGGCAGCTGATGACAATTTGGGATCTCCAGCTGAGACAACTGACAGCATTAGAGATGAGATACAAGGCACCTCACATCTCACTTGCTCAGTCAAAACAACTGAAATATACAATCCTGTGTCAGACTCCCATCAACCTGGAGCAAATATGTTGGTAAGTTTTACTCTCATTGACAATGAAACCCGAGTTAAATAACCTTAATTTTTAGGTATTTTCTACGTTGCATGACGAAATTGCTTCTGCCCAGCATAACTGGATGCATTTCTACAGGAAGTCACCCTCACTCGAGTGACCATCAGTTGTATGTCATGAGACAAAAAGCTTAACCACTCTAATCTATTTGCCTATAACTCAATCTTAGCTATATAAAACCACTAATCCTCTGTGAGAAATGTCAACGGTGGACAATCTCAATTCCCTTTGCAAGCCTATAGCCTTCACACTATCAACTACGTTGATGACCATGGATGTGAAACAGCTCCCAGTTTTGTCAGTCTATGATGCAGAATGCCTAGAATATGTGCCTAGAATATGCTTCTCTCTTGGCACTAAATTTAACAGGGTTCCCACTCAACCGTGAAAACCTTAAAACCGTGAATATCCCGTGAATTCCGTCTACCGTGAAAAAACCTGGAAATAGCCGTGAATTTCATCAAAAAACCTTAAAAACCTCTCACACTTGATTGTAGATCTATGATTGACTGATCAAAAGAAAAATTGATATGTCGATCATGTTTCAAGGTCAGTAACTCGCAGACACTGCCCACCCATTTATGTGCACACGTATGCAGTAAACCTCGATCTTTCGTTTTTCAGGGGGATGGATGAAAAAAATTATGAATGCGGGAAATCGATTGATGCGGGAATGTTTGTCCGGGTTGCCTATGTCCCACCAAACGCTGGATTTTTGCGAATTATGATATTCATTAATGGATTCAAACAAGATTTTAGCTGATTACGGGAATATTATTACTTTATCGAAACGCTTGGGTCATTTTGTTGATTCGACTTATCTCTCTTTCAAATATCCTAAAGGAACAAGCCGTATCGCTAAAAAATGTTTGCACTCCACTTGGAATTTTCGCTGCTATTATGCATTTCTGTCTGATGTAAAAATTCTTATCCATCAAATGCAATTTCAAGTATACGTATTTACGAGAGAAATGTGCGTGTTATGCCTCAAACAACTGATTTCGCCGTCGCAGTGAATGGTTATGAGATGGATGAAGAAGGCCAAAAATAGTTTATTATTTCAAATGTTCCTTTTTAGCAATTAAATTTTTTATATGATTGAGGCAATGTGGCGTTAATCGTCAGCGGCATGCCCACCTGATCCTCGGCTTCATCCCACTTCTTGTTTTCACCAGGGATCTCGCTCTACCCTCACCCCTGCCGTCATGTGCTACTGGACATACCGAGGCGTTCTGGAATATTCACGTATTTCTAGCCCGTATTCTTTTCTTCATCATCAATTATTTACAGTCCACCTTTTAAAGTTCTCACTTGTGTGTGGAAAATTATTCGATGGGACCGCGATCTTCAAACGATCAATGCGGGAAAACGATACTTCGGGGAACGATAGATGCGGGAAAAAATTACATTGTCTTTATGGAACTTAATTTGGGACCAGGAGCGGCGAATGATGAATGCGGGAAAACGATCAATGCGGGAACGATAAAATGGGGTTCCACTGTATTCGGAGTGCAATTATTGGTCAGTGTGTCATGACGAGACACAGACCTTAAGCCTGTGATTGGAAGACTGGTAGCTAAAATGTTCATTAATCGTGGAAAAAAATTGACTTCCCCGCCACCCTCCATTTCCCACGCTCAACCTTTAGCCGGCTCAAAATTTTGGCAAATATTGGTGACGTCATTAGAGCACTTTCATTGCTACGTTGGCATTCCTGGTGTCTATCGCGTTTGTTAAATTTTATAGTAGTTAAAAGTGCGACCGGTTATTGTTACGTGATCAATATTTCTTCCTAAAATGGCTTACCAAAAGATCGTGAATTTGGTGAAATGTAGACCGTGAAAACCTGGAAAAACCGTGAATTATGTAATTTAGTTTGAGTGGGAACCATGTTTAATTAACATGACATTTTGTAGGGACATATCTATAGTCTTGAGTGTAGGATGCATGTTTCACAGCAGTGTTTCATCAAGTTAATATGAGTTAAAGTGGGAAAAAATGTCACTGCTATACTATGTAACTGAAAAAAATTGATCCGCAGAGGTTCAAACTGCTGACTTGGGATTGCTGCCGTGGTAACTCTTCACCCTAACCACTAGTCCATCTCACACGTTGACTTCTTTGTGGATTCATTACGACCCTTGTCAGGCAAGGAATGAACCGGTCTTCTAGTGTCACTAAATCAAGCTGATTTTAAACACTCACTCGTAATATTTACTGTGATATTGCGGCGGATATTTTATATGTATGTTATGTTCGCTATCGCTGATCGAAAAGCTTCAGCGTTAATTGTAAGACAATATACTTCGACGGATCGGCCAACTTACGAGAGAAGGTAAATTGACGTTCTGGACGTAGATGTATTATCTAGCAGAAGCTGCATAAATTATTTGGTGTTAAACATTGCACATATCCCGCATACATTTCCCTTTAACGATGTTGTTATAAAAATACTACGGGAGGTGGGAATGCTGTTCAAATGTCCCTCCCACTGGTACAATAGAAAATGCCGGAACTCGATTTCCAAACTGTGGCGAAAGTGGCGCCGCTCCATTTGTTGCAATACTTTTGAATCCGACTGTACAAATATATATGTGGTAAGAATTTTGTCTTCAATGGCATGTCGTGATTTGTTCATTAGAAATAAAACGTCACCAGTGCATACATTGTTTAGTAACTGACTTAAGGGGAATATTTTATGGTGGAATGTTTCAAATTCCATCTATCTGAAAATTGGTACACAGACAATGAGGATATTACTGCACTCCATTGCAAATATTGAGAAAATACTTATCTCTCTGCTCCTATTGTCATGATGTGGATATTTTTGAAAACCATTTACATATAATGCACTCATCATCATCATCATCGGTCAATAATCCTAAGGTTGGTTTCATGCATATCTCCACTTAATTGTCGTATCAGCCAATCTTTTCTCTATAATGCACTATAAATGACATTATAAATCTAGCTTCTACAGGATGGAATATTTGAATATTTTAGTAAGTTTTATTATCATCTGCAGTGAAACCTGAGTTAAATGACCCTAAGTGGTTGACATTTACTAGGTAGTATTAGGAAAGTAGCGTTGCGTATTGTAAATGCATGTATTTCTACAGAAAGTCACCCTCTCTTTTGTGACTTGGGGACCAGATGCCATGAGGTGAAAAATGAAGGACAGCTCCCTATTACATAAGCGATAAGAGGAAAAGTAGGCCAATTGAAAAATAATGACAATTTTATAATTTGGAACAATAAAATTAATTTGCGGTATGATTTTATGTATTTTTCTGTGGATCTAATTTCCCTAAGCAATTTATGTATTTGTATAAGCTAGCTATTAACACATTCAATTCGGATGCGACTTTCATGAAAGTCATACGAATCGGTCCATAAAATAAGAAAGGAAAAGAGGGAGTTTTCCAGAACATACCTTTGGTACAAACTATAGTACTAAACTAAGGGTAAACTATGGTAACTTTGGTACTATTTACACCCTACTAAAAAAATAAAGCGAAGAAGAGTAGGACATTTGAAAATTACGACAATTTCATAATTTAGAGTAATAAAAATTAATAAGCACTATCATTTTGTGTATTTTTCGGTGGACTTAATTTTTTTAAAGCAATTTTTGTATCTTTAACAACTCTTAATGAATTTTTACTTGGGCCACATTTTATTAATTTCTCTCAGCAGTCCACTGGGATTTAATCAGAGATAACACACTATCTTCATTTGTATTGTTCCTTGGTATGCTGAAGAAATATTTGGAATGGCTATTAAAGGATTTACTATATTGACTAACTAATAGCGATAATAATAATAATAACAATAATAATAATATTTATTAACTTCATTGGGATAATACATCCATGAGTTTCGTCAAGTTAATACAGCATAAAATGCTAACATATAATGAAATATGATACAGACGAGCTATACAAACACACAGCTATCAGTGGGATTGAGGTCATAGGTTATTACACAACACCAGTTAAAAACTCATTTAGATTGTAGTAGCTCTTTTCAATTAGCATATTTTGCAGTTTGGCTTTGAATTGGATTGATGAGGAAATGGAACAGATGGTGATAGGAATCTTATTGTACACAGTGGCAATGGAGTGGTATGGACCTTTTAAACAGACTCTGTAGGAGTATTGGAGGGAGTGTATGTTGTTTTTGGAGCGTGTGTTGTGATTGTGTAGGCTGGCGTTAACAGGGAAAAGATGAGGATTATTTCGAAAAGTGGTCGGCCTGGTGTGATGAATTGCTAGAACACATGTGAGAATGTGTGGATGTAAAATGGCAAAATAGCCCCTGTTCTAATTTTGTCCATGCTTTTGTGCAATTCCGCGCCATTTTAGAAATAAATGCAGTTCTAACCTGCACAATTCCGTGCCCACTGTAAAACGGCCTTATCAAAGATATTGGGTTTTTGCAATCTTGCATCACTTAGATTTTTCCATCATTGTGCCTTGTCAACTATATTGATGCCCATAGATGTAAAACAGCCCCCAGAAAAATCAGTCTATGATCCAGAATATGGAAATAAGGTGGTTTCCTATTATTTTTTATTGCCTAAACCGAAAGGTAATTACTCCTAGAGTACGAATTTCACACTTTTAGATTCTTCAATAATGACATCTATTTTTTGTGATGAAATGAAAAGTGAAAATTTTCAAGCGCGTGAATATGCGACGGCTAAGTAGGAATGCTGGGAAAAGTCCGTGTGACGTCGTTCTGGTTCCCGCTGCCGCAAGTGAGGTGACCTTTGGGCAAGGCTTTGAGCGCTGATACGACGCAGGATGCTGGCAGGTAGCAGAGTACCCTGCTAGTTGGTAGCACTTGGCTTAAATAAGGATTATTAATACCTTATCAAATGAGCAAAACTTACTGACCATAGCCAGTTTTAATAGGTGATTTTTAAGACATATTTCCCTGAGCTCTGTGCCTCATGCAGCATTGGTAATGTCAGACAATGTGAAACTCCTATCTACTCATATAGAAACTAGGTCCCTGTGACGTCACGTGGAGTGGCATCGCCTGGGCACCAATCTGGCCTTTTTCAAATGAGGATAAAATTGACCATTGCCATTCGTCTAAACCGGTATTTCTAAAACCAAATAATTTGTATATTATGAATACACTAATGGTGGGTAACGAATCGCAATCAATGCCTTCCGTTTTCTTTGATGAAGGAAACTACCCTATTCTACTGCCTGGCATATGATTCTTCCCTGTCACTAAATTACCTTAACATGAGATAATTTAGGAACATATCTGTAGTTTTAGGTGAGGAATACCTGTAATCAGTGGCACAGCAAAGGGGGAGTTTTTGGGGTATGAAATGCCCCCAGAGCTCAGAAAATTTTTTAAAGTTTAAACCTTACTTAATTGGATTAATATTACTTACAGAATAGAAAAAATGTCCCTCAGAAAGCCGTAAAACTTATCATTTTGAACCATTTATCTTAAATTTTTTTTGGGGAGGGCCCCCACACCTCCAGCTTACCCTAGCAGGTATTCCATGCCTCCAGACCCCCCAGTTTTTTCTAGTTGAGCCAAAACACATTCCGTGCTGACAGTATTTTAGAGAGAATGCCCTGTGGCTGACTTTTTGGCAAAAATTTGTATTTTTCTATTATTATTTTAACGACGTGATCTTATTTGTGATGCTGGGCACATGTTTTCAACTTTTTTTCTAAAAGTAACCCTTCATTTGTTGAAAATTTTGAAATTAAAATTTTCTATGTATCCTGTCAAACCTGTGATACCTTCCCGCAACACACCTACATGTTTCCGATATCTCTTAGCTCATTGTCAGTACTGCAGCGAAAACCCATTCAGACCTATCACTTTCTGGAAAAAACTAATAGAAATAGCAATGCAGCTAACATTAATTTTTAAATCTAGAAAAGATACATTTAAATACGATTTTAAATGTCTTATCACACTTAAGTAAATATTGCGAGTATTACCAATATTTCCTGCAAAAGTGTTGTTCTCTATAATGGGAAATGTGACTGAACAATATGATATCCTCTGGAAAAGATTTTATAATGATATACAATGGTTTATAAGCAAAAAGGAAAATTTTTATGGACATATAAGTATTGTAATAAAACATATTGTTTTACAAATCAGACATTGAACAGCATACGAAGGATAATTTTTCATTTACTAATTACTATGCTTCAAATAATATCAATTTAAATAGAAATATTGGAATTGAAAATATATAAGGTATGCATTAAAAAGAAATTTTTTTCCTGCTAGGTAAATAATTATCTGCATAACAAATTCTAGTGATACTTCTGGAAACACTCAAGACACAATCGAGGCTCAGCCAGGCAGGTGAGGCTATAATATGACGTGTCCTGGTGGACATTCTTCTGAAGCACTGATTACATCTCTTCTATTTTTGTCTTTTCTGTCTTTTGTGTTTTTCATATAATCGGGGTAATGTCCTGATAAGCCTTGGTTTTGGATGAGGCGGGCTAGGATGACGTCTCTGTAAAAGTGTCGAAGATTGAGGAAGTACAGATATTGTCATAAGAGATTCTATAATTTGAATTTGAAAGTCGAAGAGAGGAATTTTCCAAAAATTTTCTATGAATAAAAAATAATAGTTCAGTAACAATAAGTTCAGTAGGTGGGTTCCCAATTTGTAGTACCATTTGATGGGTTTCCTTTCAGTGGGAAAGTAAGACATCATTTGATCCTAATGATCGATGCCACAATTGTAATTGCTGTATTCAACCACCGCCTGAGGCTTTCTTGGCGTTCACCCTCATTTTTTTGTGGATTCAATCATTTTTTTTTGCACTGAATTCAGCGCTGATCATCCGCACTTCACTCTTATCATTCCACCATAAGATACAGATTTCATCCTCAGGAAAGGCCTCCACTCCCTCACCTTTCTTAATTGATGGGAGAGCATAACAGGAAGAATACCTTTCTTGCCTCTCCTCAGTGTCCCCGTCACGTTAGTTTTTCCATTTGGATGGAATCTAGAACTGGCTACACTGTTATAAAATTTATTCATGTAAAAGGATTGGCCGCAGTCAAAATGATCTTCCATCATCTTCTACAAATGCCCTTTCTCAGACACTTCTGAGTTGGAAGATGCTTGGTATTCGAAGGTTTGGATTGCAAAACTCTTTGCTTCCGTCAACATATACAACTTTATTGCGTACCTGTAGTGCTTTCCCCTCATCTATTCACCATATCCCAGCCTAGCACTTCTTGGAACCATAGACTCTTCCAAACTGAGGTCACGAGAGAGGGTCACTACTTTCTCCATTGTTTCCTTGAATGCGTCTATAACGGGGCTAATTTTGAATAATCAGTTGGTCAGAGGAGTGTTAGAGTCAGAGAACGTTGATAGGTTCTCGTGGAGTTGAAGGGCTTGGAGAAATGACATGAATTGATCATACGACTTCTCTCTCCTGAGGCAATGCCAGTCATAAAAGGGATGAGCTTTTCAATAATGCAAGGTAGGGGAAATTTTGATAATTCTTACATGAAAAATAAGGCAAAAATGTGGGGAAATTCTTCTATGGTTAAATATTTTGGCCAAGTAATTTTCCTTCAGGACACGCATTGCCCATTTTATATCCTCGTGCCAGATCAGTTTCTCTGAGTTTGGCGGCATGAGATGGGGTTTGGGGAAATTGATCTCTTAAGGCCTGGTTACACGGTGCATTAACCCGTATGGGTTAATGTATGAATGCGTGTCTGTTTGCATGTCTGAATTCATGGACGTTTGCGTGAACGAGGAGCATGAATGAGCGGTTACACGGTACATGCGTTCGCACAAGTTTTCACACATTTTCTCGTAACGCGAGGCGTTTAGTTTTTGTTTATTCCCTTTACAGTGCGCAAGTTTTAAATGTGTAAACAGTATCATTAGGTAGGAAGCAGACGATACATACCAGAAAATAAATCCCTTTTCGTTGTTTCCTGTAGGACCAGGAAATTTCACATACTGGTAATATATTTGCGCTGCCGTGTATACAGTGGTGTTCTTTGTATTTGCCGAAGTTGTTTCATTTCGTGCCAGTAACATTTATTTATATTTAATATTTATTGTTATTGTTCACTTAATGTTATCTCAATAGTACTCTATTTATTCCAAACCGTTATCAAAGTTAATACTTGTTGAAATTTGTAGACGCATCTTGTTTTTAAGCCGTGTTTTTTAGACATTTTTCTGTCATCTGTTTCACTGAGTGTAGATGATGTATGAGAGTAGATATTTTTAATACTGTTCTACTTTTGTCCGGGACAGTTATAAAGTTAAGAAGATATTTGCTGTTGATGGAAAAGATGTTGGTTTAGAGATCTGGTAGATTTATGAATTTGCTAATGTTAGTCGTCTTTTTGTGGTGGGCCAGTGCATTCCCACCTCAGACTTATAAAAGGTAGAATTGTCGTTAATTCGTATGATATAAATTATATTTAAATGTGTTCTATTAGTCGTATGATAGCCGTTGTATATCACAGATGTCGTGTTGAAAACTCTGTTATAACCTCACAGATTGTTTTGTTCCGGCATAATGCAACCAATAAGATACCATAGGCATAATCTTGGTATGTCCGGCATACATACAGGGATATTCTGTATGAATATTAGTGTAGATGCAAATGGTGAGTTTGTGGTAGGATTCAAGCACTTGCGATACAGTACAAATACGCGTTAAGAGTTACTGAATAGCCCTGCAGATGACAACTAAATGTGTTGTTTCCTGTGTTTCCCACCAGGTGGCTCTGTTATGAGTTCACCTTGTGCGAATGCATGAACGAAATTAGAACAGGTTCTATTTTCCGTTCACGCGTTCATGCATTTGTACATTTTGGGGTGGTTACAAAATGAATTTTTCCATTCATTCTCGCGTTCATACATTTTGTCATTAATCCCTAAGCGTTAATGCACCATGTAACCAGGCCTTTAGGCATTTATTTGTTGGGGAGGATGCCAAATAAAATGCTTGCAAGGATTTAGAATATTATGGAAAAAATCAAGTAATGAGTCTGTAATACAAATGTTAGTGAATGTAAGTATGGGGAAGGCTAGCTATTGTGCATGAAATGTTAACAGTAAAAAATAAATTGAAATGTAGAACCAGGACTTCACTGAAGTTATTGTAAGATTTATGCAATTATGGTTATTATTTCAAGCGTAGCAGCAAATAAACATAATAAAGTTAAAAACAAATTTTGCTGTGATTTCATCATAGCAAATAAAATTCTCCCCGAATCTTTTAAGTTATAAGAAAGGAAGCATTTATTATATATCATAAAGATTAAATTACACATAACTGGAGTATGTCCGAAATTAGGTAACCAGCCAAGCAATTTATCATGATAGCATTAATTGATAATAAAAATAAAAATAACTACAAGGGAAAAATATTTCCATTCCTTCTCGTAAAACCAATTAAATAAACACATGTTAATCATTGTGTGAAAATTCATAAAGAAAGATAAAATACCTTGTAATAAAGTATCTTGTCTATCCTTGTCAACTGTAAAAGGATATTTTTTTATTTCACTTTGAATATTTGTAAAAGTTTTTGTTGAAGATATACGAACAATTGTGAGAAATTATTGCTTCTTTCTGTATTATAAAATAAAAGTAATAATGAAATAGATTGTAAAAACCCACCCCCAAAGACGTACTTGCGGAGCAAAATCAGCTAATATAGAAAAACAAAGAAAAAATAGAAAAGAATTTTTTTTTTTGAGTTTTCCACTCGGCAAACAGGCAAAGAGTGGTGACTGACCCTCTGTGATACCATAGCACCGGTGGCTGGCGCTCAGGGTGGAATATAATGCAGAAGGGAATCATGACGTAACCCTTACGTCATCAGCCACTCGGTAGCCACTGCCATGACGTAGACATTACGTCATGAGCACAGAATGTGTGAACCCCCATTAGCCTTGATTCCTAGCTGTGCCCCTGCCTGTAATAGGTACAAATTTTTGATGAAAATAATTTTTTTTCCGTGGCATGTCTTGATTTGCTCATAAGAAGGAAAAAAAATTATTTGAGTAATTGTTTATAAATTGTTTAATAACTAAGACAATGTCATAATAGACTTGTTGAAATTCAAAATAAGTACACAGATAATGAGGATTTTACTGCACTCCATTGCAAATGTTGAGAAAATACTGATCTCTGCACCTATTGTTGTGCTGTGGACATTTTTTAATAAAACATGTTATGCACTATGAATGAAAATATAAATTAAACTTCTTCGGGATGGAATAGTGTCTCCTTTATGTTGTCCCTTTGACTATTATGCTGTAAACACCATCTATTGGTAGCATCCAAGCTGCATTCTCATTACTGGAGTAAGGATTAACGCATTCAATGCCGGCCCGATTTTCATGAATGTCGTCAGATTTGGCCGATAAAATGAGAAAGAAAAAAAGAGAGTAGTTTCTGCGCCATATCTGTAACTTCCGTTGAAATAGTGCACTATTTACAAACGGTGCACACGGTTCAAAATAGGGTACCAGGATCAATCGAAGGGAGGAAGTAGTTATCACTCGTTTGAGGATAGGGCACTGCCCTCTGTCTCATGCCTTTCTTTTTACCGAAGAGAAGCAAGCTCCTCAATGTGATGAGTATAGATGCCCTTTAAGCATCCGACATATCTTGACAGAGTGCGAAAAATACCGTGACGCGCGAACACGGTTCAATCTAGATGGGGACCTAGAATCTATTCTAGGAGACCACCCCACCAATCTAAGTAGTACAATTTTGTTTCTCAAGGAAATAGGTCTTTTCAATAAAATTTAAAAGCTTCCCTCTATTTTATGTAAACAAATTGCGTAGTAAAGATCCATTTATAAAGCGTCTTGAATCAAATGATTGAGTAGTGGTGCAAAATGACCTTGCCGTCGACGCACCCTTAATCTCAATTCTACTACTACTACCTTCAAAACAAATATGATATGTTACCTTAATTAACTTTCAATCTTCTTTTCCTCAAATTTACATGGTTATAATCACAATCGATTGAGTACAAATTTACTCAGGATATTAAACTGTGAAGTTAAACATGGATTAACACTAGAATGCCGGGAAATTGGCATACCCCAAGAATGCCGGGAGGGCGTCGTTATGACACCCATGTTCCTATAGACGTGTTATATTGCAGATTGTTTTTTTTCTTAGTCGTTAGTGTTGAATCGTCATCTTCATTGTAATACTTGTTTTTGGTTTCTTAAAGTTAAAAAAATGTGGAATATACTTATCTCACAGGCTAATAAATTTTTGAAAAAACAATAAACAGCTGATATTTATTGAAATTAATAGGTAGAAATTAAAAAGTTTGTAGTTGAGGATAAAATTGAATTAAATCATAATATTGATTGTAAATGCAAAAATTTATATTTCCAAATGCATAGTTGAAAACTGTGCCAATAAACAAGTGAGGACAGTTACTCAATCCACTTCCTAGATCTTACGATTTCCCTCAAAGAAGGCAAACATGACTTCGCAATCTACCGGAAAAGTACCTTTACAGATGTACTTATCCCCGCAGACTCAAACCATCCTTACTCTCACAAGATTGCAGGCATTAACTCTATGCTAAACAGACTCCTTTGTATCCCAATGACTGCTTCAAGTTTCAACCAGGAACTTGATGTTATTAAATCTATATGTTCTAATAACGGCTATCATGATGACCTCATCCGTAAATTACTGGCCAAAAAAACCCGAATAAGAGTATCGCCATCTCGAAATAGGGGAGCTTCCTGAAGGCGATGCACACAATCAGAAGACTCGGAAATCGATATTAGTCACATACAGAGGTGGATAAAGGCCCGAAAGGCAGAGCTTGTCAATAGGATAGTTTCCTATTATTTTTTTATTGCCTAAATCGAAAGTGTAGTACTCCTGGAGTACGCATTTCATGCTCCTAGATTTTTGGAATGACGATGACTATTTTTTGCGATTAAACCGAAAGTGAAAATTTTCAAGCACGCCAAAATTCAACGGCTAAGTAGGAATGCTGGTAAAACTCCAAGTGACGTATTTCTGGTTCCAGCTGTCGCCTTGTTAGGTGACCTTGGGGCAAGTCTTTGAGCACTGATACGACCCAGGCTGCTAGCAGTAAGGATTAATAAAATGTCCCTGAGAAAGCGGTAAAAACTAATTTTCAATCATTTATCTTAAAATTCCGCACTTCATTAATCTTGCACCCCTTATCCTGGTGGGTATTCCATACCCCCACACATCCTGGTATTAGTTGCACCTAAACCCCCCCTGCCCTAATAAGGTGGTTTCGTTTTATTTTTTTTGCATAAATCAAAAGATTATTACTCCTGGAGTACGCATTTCACACTTTAAGATTTTTAAATGATGATATCTATTTTTCGCGATTAAATTAAAAGTGAAAATTTTCAAGCACATGAAAATGCAACGACTAAGTATGAATGCCAGGAAAAGCCCGTGTGACATCATTCTGGTTCCCACCGCTGCAAAATGAGGTGGCCTTGAGGCGAGGACATGTGTGCCGCTAGGTACAGGCTGCTGATGCTGGCTGTTAGCAGGTAGCAGAGTATCCTGCTAGCAGGTAGCACTTGGATTAATTATGGATTATTAATACCTCATTAAACGAAGGAAACTTTCCGACCTTAGGCAGTTTTAATAGGCAATTATTAAGACATGTTTCCCTGAGCTCTTGCCTCATGCATGCATTGGTAATCTCAGACGATGCATAACTCCAAACCTCTTGTATAGGAACTAGGTCCCTGTGACGTCACGTGAAGTGGAATCGCATGGGCGCCAATCTGGCCTTTTTCAAATGAGGTTAAAATTGATCATTAACATTCATTTAAACTGAGATTTCTAAAATCAAATAATTTGTATATTGTGAGTACACTAATGGTGGGTAAGGAATCACAATCAATGCCTTTCATTTTTGCTGATGAAGGAAACTACCCCATTGACATGCTCCGTATCTTGGCTTAGATGGGGCCACGTCAATTAACGTGCACGTCAATGCATGCTGAATAAGTTAAAGTAAATACAAACCCCCCTCCCCCAGAGCCCAGAGAAATTTTTAAGTTTAACCCATTTTACTTAATTGGATTGATATTACTAATATAATAGTGTTAGGATGAATAAAATATCCCTCAGAAAGCCATAAAACTCACCATTTTGAACCATTTATCTTAAAATTCCGCAATTTATTAACCTTGCACCTACGGCTTATCCTGGTGGGTATTCCATACCCCAACACACCCCGGTATTAGTTGCACCTAAACCCCCTTCCAGCCTTAATGCCTAGCTGCACCCCTGTACAGCAAAACATGTTGAAAATTTTCCTAACATTTTTTTGTTCTATAGATTGAACTCATTGATATTTTTTCTATTTTTTCCGGACTATTTTGTGTCTATTATCATAGCTGAAAGTAGACCGTTCGATGGATGCACCCCATGTAGGTAGTCACGACAGAACTAGGAGTGAAATTGATAGTAGTTGGTCTTATATGTAAACCAAAATCCTCTATTTTAGTAATGTATATTTTAATTACAAAATATAATTTATTTTATTTTATGGTGGATTTCTAGAATACTTAATGCTCTAATGGGTTAAATCAGCTATTTCAAGTGGTTAGCATCCTTAATCCCTGCACCTTATTTGCCCGTGAAGCTCAAATCAATTTGTCCGTCAGCGAAGTGAGTGGCGACTTCTGTAAACACATTTAAATGCACAGTAGGTGACAACACATTAAGAGCCCGACACATTAAGAGCCCGACTTGAGGATCATGACGGGGAAAATTAACCCTTTCCTGCCGGAGTCTACAATTGGAAAACGTTCCGGTGCTACAAGTAGCATAAGAATATTTTAAATGCTCCGTACAGAGCTCTTTTTTGGGGTGGAGTTACCCTGGTATTTTCGTTCCTCAGATTTGTGGCCCAGCTCAACGGGGAGCCCATCGCTTACCTCGACCACTGGACTTCACCCTCTAACCCTATCATAGCACGAATCCACACTCAACATATTGCGTTACCAGTGATTTTTTCAACCAAACATTGTAGTTGATTTGAAATTATCTATTCTTCTAAAAGAATTACTTACGTTTTCTTAAGCATTGTGAAATTTTAAACGGGTTCCTAGCGTTAATAACTAGGTTAGAAAATATAAGGTAATATGACTATAAGTCTGGAAGTCTGTTATTTTTAATGCTAAAGTTCCGTTTAAAAATTGATTGGTCACAGAACAAAATAAAGAATTCATTTCAAAGTATAAAAACATAGTAGTATGCAATAAAATATATCACTGAAAAAATTATTGAAAAGGTAACTACTATGCAATGGATTCCTGCAGTGAGGATGGTCATAAATGAGTGGGAGGTTTGGGCTTTATTGCTTAGTAGTGGCCCTAAGGTCTCACTAAGCTGTGTCTCAGGCCATGCCTGAATGCATCAGACAATTGCTACCTCAGCGGTCACTTCCCTTCCCTAGTGTCGGCTAGAGCCGATGTCCGGTCATCTGTGCTGAAAAATCCACGACTGCTATACCCAACGTCAGGTGTTCTGCGCATGAAAAAGGCTGTCGGATCCACCCGATGTCCGGCACGTAAGGGTGAAAGATTCCGGAGAAAATTCCTTCCGTCACATCATTTGCCTTAATTCCTAGCCGCACCCCTTTTGTCAGCCATTTCATGATAATTTGTACATTGTGAGTACTCCAATGGTGGGTAAGGAATCGCAATCAATGCACTTCGTTTCCTTTGATGAAGGAAACTACCCTATTGACGTGCTCCGTATCTCGGCTTGGACAGGGCCACGTCAATTCATTCAAGTAATAGAATAGTGTAAGGATGAATAAAATATCCCTCAGAAAGCCATAAAACTCACCATTTTGAATCATTTATCTTAAAATTCCGCAATTTACTAATCTCATACCTTTCGCTTATCCTGGTGGGTATTCCATACCCCCACACACCCTGGTATTAGTTGCACCTAAACCCTTCCCCCCTTGCCTTAATTCCTAGCTGCACCCCTGATGTCAGCCTTATTATTAGCTGCTGTGTTTTTAGGGTGTAAGGCATGTAAGCCTTAGGAACTGTTTAGTTTAATAAATGCCCATATGTATGCTTGATTATGCACATGTAGGGCAAGATCAGTTTATGCTGGGGCTGATGATGTTCCAAGGTTCAGGTGGCCCTGCAATGTCGATGAAACAAATGGCCATTATTCTAAATAAATATGAAAAAATGATGATAATAGCTTTATCTTTATTGATTGATGGAATTCAGGACTTTGAAGTCCTCTCCTACAATCAAGCTGAGGATACGCAAATATTCCGAGGCCTTGATGGGGGAAGGCCACCCAGTTGGGAATCGAACCTGCAACCTCTGGGTTGGAAGGTGTAGAATTTACCCAATTAAACTGTGGCTTGCACATTGGGAAGCGTTCCACACCAAGGTGTGCAGAGTAAACTGGTCATGTAAGCCATTTCATTTTAGCTTGTCGCTAAAATCTTGTGCAAACATGATTTCAGCCAGCTTGAATGGTCTCGGGAGGTTTTATTGTTATTTTTTTATAAACATTTACATTATTAATTGTTTTGCCTTCATTGATTGACACTCAGCATTATCTTCTAGTGTACTGTGAAAGCGGAGAACGAAGATCACCTCAGTGAAGGTATTTGTCCCGTGACGTACACACCAGATCCAGCTGGAATACCAAGCGATGCCATAGACCCATTGGCAACGGATGATTTGGTGAGTGTACTTTTGCTTTGTTTAGCACAATTTTGTTATGACACATATTCAGGAATATCCGCCATGAAATATTCCAATATTCTTTACCGTAATAACAATACTTTTCCCTTACTTTATCAAATGTGAATGAGTAAACTTGAGGTGTGCCATAAGCCTTCATTTGACCATTCACGGTTACTCATCATCTTTGATAGTGAAAAGCTTCTCTGCTATGTTTCTGTGCAAGTTTGTCTGGCCCCTTCTTCTCCACTTCTCCACTATGTTGACATGCTAATTTTTGTCTACATTCTAAGTTTCCTGACCTTTTCTGGCTGCTTTTTCAAGGAAGATTAAGGGAATTAAAATTCCTAAAAGTGTAGGCCCATTGGCCCAAAAGTTTTTTCAACTTACATAGAGATGTGTTGTTCTTGAAGAAATGATTCAAAATGAATGGTTCATTGCTCTGAACAGAATTGGGGCATACAGCTGCTCTGATCACTCACCTTTGCTCACTGAGCAATTGAGGGCTCTGATATTATGCTATTTCCCATTTATGTGAGCATAGAAACACCATGCTCACTTCCAATTGCCACAAAACAGAAGGAAGGATCATCATCATCAGTCCTAAGATTTGTTTTTGTTAGATTGGCTACTGATAAATTGGTGAGTGTTCTATTACTTTATTTAGCACAGTTTTTCTACGACACAAATTCAGTCATCCATTGAATATTCCAATAATAATAGCCAGAAAACAAAACCTTTGCTCTAACTTTATCGAATCTGAACAAGTAAAATTTAGATGTGTTATAATTCTTCCTTAGAATTTTCATGGATACTCGTCGTGTTAGTTAACCCTTTCAAGATGGTGGAGTTCTCTCCCTAGCATGACTGCTGGATTGAGCCTTAAGGAGACTCTTCCATACCCTCCCTACGGAGCATTCTTGCTGGTCATTCGTTAATAAGGGGTCTTGCGGACCTTTTTCCACCCTTCCTAGCAGGGACTACACATGATCTCGGACTCCGAGGGTAATTGGCCTCCCTCCTTTAGGGGTTTATAACCTTACCAGACGCATTGGTACGCAGTCAGTGATGATTTGTTTGTATAAATTAGCTTTATAGATAATTGTTGCTTGCAAGTAAATTGCAGACTTTGAATTGAATTCCTCATTTTATTCGGAGAATCGTCAAATTTTTAACGAAACACGACCGTCAATATTAATGCATTTAATGCGGAAACAATTTCCATGTTAATGTTTATGCTGAAATTGAGATATAAGTTAATATTTGTGGTAGAATTTTGTGTAAAAATTTTATATGCTGCTCCAAATGAAAAGAATGCAATTCTTATGTTACATTTTTTGAGAGAGGAACAAATATTTATCTCAAAAACTGACTGAATGAACAATAGGGTAGTTTCCCTTATCAAAGAAAATAACTTGACTTGACTTTGTGTTTATTTAACCAGGCAATGAAAGGCATTGATTGCGATTCGTTACCCACCATTAGTGTATTCATAATATACTAATTATTCGGTTTTAGAAATACCGGTTAAGACAAATGGCAAGGGTCAATTTTATCCTCATTTGAAAAAGGCCAGATTGGCACCCACGCGATGCCACTCCACGTGACCTCACAGGGACCTAGTTTCTATACAAGGAGATAGAAGTTTTACATCCTTTGAGGTTACCAATGCATGCATGAGGCACAGAGCTCAGGGAAATATTTCTTAAAAATCACCTATTAAAACTGGCTATAGTCGGTAAGTTTTCCTCGTTTGATAAGGTATTAATAATCCTTATTTAAGCCAAGGGCTACCAGCTAGCATGGTCCTCTGCTACCTAATAGCATCCTGCGTCGTATCAGGGCTCAGAGCCTCGCGACAAGGTCACCTCCTTGCGGCAGCGGGAACCAGAATGATGTCACACTGAGTTTTCCCGGCATTCATACTTACCTGTCGTGTTTTTGCGTGCTTGAAATTTTTCACGTTACATTTAATCGCGAAAAATAGATATTGTCATTTAAAAATCTAAAAGCGTGAAATACGTACTCCAGGAGTAATATAATCTCTCGATTTAGGCAATAAAAAAATAATAGGAAACCACCCTATTGAATGATTGAGGTCACTTACCGCAAAAAGGGGTAATATAAGATGAGGGGTGTGGGTATGTAATTGCCCTGGATTTCGATAATACGGCCTTGTGTGGTCAGGAAACTAAGACTTCACGAGCTTCCGACCGTCACAAAAGGGAGAGAGTAAGGAAGCATATATTTTTGCCGTTCGTTTGCCTGCTTTGGAAAAAATCTCCAACAAAAATTTGCATCTTTTTTCTCCCATATCAAGAAACATCCTGACGCATATTTTTGTAGTTAATAGGGAGAGGTTTAAAGGAAGGCTTCAGGGCCGTACAAATTTTCAAGCTGCCCCCCTACATTTCCAAACCGGTTCTGATCACTTTTTCAACGGAGATCAAGGGACTGAAATTCCCAAAAGTTTTAATTTCTAACCAAAATAGAGGTGTCTGTAGGGCTCACACTCAATGGTGAAAACCTCTAAAACAGTGAATAAGCCGTGCATTTTGTCACAAAACCTTAAAATTTCTCAAACTTCATTGTAGTGACGATTGATCGATCAAAATAAAAAATCGAAATGTCCATCATATTTCAGTGTCAGTCACAAGCAGACACTGTCCACGAATTTATCTGCACACGTATATTCAGGGCGCAATTATTGTATCCATGTATAACGATGACACATAGATGTCAAGCCTGTACCAAAGCCGGAAGACTGGTAACCAAAGTGTTAATGAACACTCGCGAAAATTAATTTCCCTGGCACCTTGGTCCCTCTATTTTCCCTCTCACAACCTTTAGCACGAGCTGAATTTTGCTATCGATAGGTGATGTCGTGAGGGATAGACACATTATTTCATTTTTCTGCATTATAAAATGAAATTAGTACTGAAATAGATTGTTAAAACTCACCCCCAAAGACGTACTTGCAGAGCAAAACCGGGTAAAATAGAAAAACACAGAAAAAATTGGAAAAAAGAATTTTTTCTGAGTTTTCTGTGTGGCAAACAGGCGAAGAGCGGTGACTGACCCTCTCCCATACCATAACACCGGCGGCTGGTGCTCAGGGCAGAATAGAACGCAAATGGGAATCATTACGTAATCCTTATCCTCAGCAGCTCGGTAGTGACTGCCGTGACGTAGACGTTACGTTATGACTACGGAACATGTGAACCCCCCTAGCATTAATTCCTAACTGTGCCCCTGCCTGAAATAGGTACACATTTTTGATGAAAATAATTTTTTTCCATGGCATGGCAAAATGTTAATGAGCGTTCTTAAAAATTCAGACTTTTTAATTACCCTGGCACCTAGGTCCCTCTATTTTGCCACTCACAAACTTTCGCCGGAGCTGAATTTTGCTATCGATAGGTGATGTCGTGAGAGATAGGCACTTTCATTGCTGTATTTGCATTTTTGGCCTCTGTTGCATTTCGTTAATTTTTAGTTGACGTGCGATTGTTTAGAGCTACGATTGACGGATCAAAAGAAAAATTGATTTGTTGATCATATTTCAATGTCAGTCATGCATTTATCTGCACAAGTATATTCGAAGCGGAAGTATTGGTCAGTGTGCCATGACGACACATTGACCATAAGCTTGCATCAAATCCTGAAGACTGGAGACCAAAGTGATCATTAACCCTGGTGAAATTTCAGACGCTTCTCAACTTCCCTTCTACCATGCTCCTTCCATTTTCCCACTCACGACCTAAAGCTAGCTCTGAATTCTTCTGACAATAAGTGATGTCATAAGAGATAGCACTTTTATTGCTTCGTTGGCATTCACTGCATCTGTCAGACCTCCCACTCCACCGTGATAACCTCAAAACCGTGAATAAGCCGTGAATTTCGTCTACCGTGAGAAAAACCGGAAATAGCCGTGAAATTCATAGTAAAACCTTAACACTTTGAGTGCCGGCCGCTAATTTTAAAGCCCTACTGAAAACTCCAGCATTTTTTACTAAATTTGCTATTTTTTACAAACGTTAGCATCAAAAATATATTTATATCAATGTGTATTTCATTAAAAATGAACTTTGCTCTTCTTTATGAATGAGTTGAATAACATTTATTGCTAAATTTTTAATATATATAAGTTAACAATGAAAGCCTACTGTTTTTGAAAAATAAATAAAGTTGCAACTTATGCCATAACATGCATAATAATTTTTAAGTACTTTATTAATTAAGATCTCACAATCAATTATTCGAGGTAATCAAAGTCAAATTTCACTCCACAGTCAACTGCCCAAATGGTTATGCAATATAGTGGTTGAATTTTAACAAATAAAGAAGCACGTAAGAATTCATTGGCCATACAGCATCCTATATGGACCTTGTGATAGGCATTGCGATGTTTTAAGACCAGAAAAAATGTTTAAAGTGTGTGTGTGCAGCATCAAGTCATCCGTCACTGGGCCTTGATCTGTGGAACCTCTGATTCATAGCATGATACTTTACCAGCTACACCACCGGAACGATTGGGTTCTAAGGCAGTCTCAATGCCCAATATGTCGGCTGTCGGCTGTGTCCACTATGTCCCGACGAGAGTAGATTCCATTCTAAGTGAGTCAAGGGCGAAGCATACTTCGGAGAATATGGCAAAGAATTCGTAGCTGGATCTTTTGCGCCTTGTCATAATGCGACAGGCATGATTATTTCCTTGGTAAAAGGGATATATTGCTTTTAAAGCTACCAGTTGTATGAAAGCATTACGAGGGAAAAATTTTGGAAGACAAGTAGTTCACAAACTGGCTGCTCTCAGATGCCAACGAGCTTTGTGTTAATGTTTTCCGCCACTGTACATTATACTGATTTCCTTTAACGGAGGAAATCAACATTTTTGTTCTCCCTCTGCACATCTAAACAAAGATTGGTGGTCATTGATGAATGGTGTCATCAAACCATCAGGTCTCAAAATATTGCTGATGCATTTGTTCTTCCATATTAGGAAGGTTTTCCAATGGCTAATTGAAAAGGCAGAGTGATATAATTGGCTATATTTTGTTAGTCTATAGATTTATCCTGCCTTCCACTGTGAGGTCAGAAAAGCCTTTCAGGGAATTTTTGATTTATATAAGTACACTCTATATTTTATATTTTGGTTGTGATCTTTTTGTTTCTGGTAACAATGGGTGAAAACCTGTATCAATTAAGTGTTCTGTTTCTCTTAGAACGGCAGGGAAGTGTACGAGTCCCCTTCAGTAAAAGCGGAGCAGATCAGTGGTGATGACGATGGATATGTGCACAATGAGAGCTCTGGTGAGGCTGCAAATGTACTCATACCACAAGTATATGGATCATCTTCAGTAAAAGTGGATCAAATCAGTGATGACGAAGGAGGATGTGATGATGCCGATGAGGCCACAAATGAGCTATTGCCCCAAGCCTCTGGTCAGGTAATGTACTGTTTGAACAATTTATTATATAATTTAACCCTCAAGTGGGCATGGTTTATCTTCATTGTGTTCTCCTCCTGTTGACCTCTTATTCCTCCACTATTCCCGTCTAATTTTACTCGGAAATTTGCCATTCCCTTATCTTGATTAACCCTCCAGCGAGCACCTCTGATATTTTTACACGACCGGGCATATGGCATACTTTGTCCATGATATGCATTTGCATGCATGATACATATGCATTTAAATGATAACATTCATTTTTTGTTCAAATTTTTCTTTATTAGTAAAAATTAGTTCAAGCTTGTACATTAGTAGGCGATACAGACAAAAAGGTATGGAGGTGGTACACGGCCGGTAGCAGGGTATAATTTATAAGTCATGGTTGTCGGGTTCCTCTTGAGGATCTGAAAAACATTGATACAATACTTTGTGCTATAAAAAAGCCATGCTATAGACAGTCAAAAGGACGTCGTGAGAATACATGAGGCCATTCAAGAAAAGCAAATCAATGAGTATACGGCCGGTCGCACAGCGTACTTTGTAAGCCACGGGTGTCTTTTACTCTTGCTGGTCTAAAAATAAATTTGCTACAATAATTCAAGCTTTGAAAAGTTGCACTATAGGCAGTCAAATTTCAACGTAAGATTACATGAGGCCATTCTAGACCAGAATGTAGAAACAATGTTGAAACCTTTGGCTTTTTGAAGATTGGCATACTTTATACACCAGCGCCTCCACTCGAGTGTTAACACGATGCGTATGGATTGCGATTTTTTTCCCGAGCATTCCGGATGGATGACGAAGATTCTCGTCATTAAGGCCCGTCAACCTAAACAATTTTAAAGCGTACAATATGTATGCATTAGTACATTTTCAGTTGTTGTTCGTTATTCATAATGAATTGATGCATCATAACGTTTGATTGGGTAAAGTTATATTCTAAACATTAGCTTTTTAACCATGTTTAAACCAAAGGCATTACGCCCTTATAGGCACATATTTCCTAAATCGGCATTCCTTGGAATTTAAATACCCTGGTACGCAACGTGTTAAGTATACCGGGACTAGCCACGGTGATAGCTTTATGGAGTCACCCACAATGTAACTGTGGTATGAAAAATCCACAGAAAATATCATTCACCTTAAGTTGAACAGATTCAGGCTTCAATTGGTGGAAGCTAGACATATTGAAATAAATAAAAGATTGTAGCACTTTTCGACAAGAATTTTTAATTCATTGTTACTGAGTAAAAACTAGATGACTTGTACCAGATGATGGCTCAGTGAGCCGAAACGCATTGTACGCATTAAAATTAAAAATTAAAGGCAAACGTGCTACAATCTTTTATTTATTTAAATCATTCACCTTGATCAGGATTCGAACCTGGATGCATGCAACCTTGCTGTATAGTCCACAAATTTCCACAGGGGAGAATGACGCCGCGGTAGATTAACTGGCTAAAGCACTCGACTGGAAATCGGGGGATCTGGGTTCAAATCCTGGTCAAGGTGAATGATTATTTTCTCCGTGAATTTTTCACACAATTTATTGCATGTTGAACTAGAATCGCATGTGAACTTTAACACCATCATAAGTCTGCAATCCTTTAAATGGCTTAAAGAAGCTCTCCACTCAATTCTCCATTCAAGTTATCTTTTCATATCTACATATTTCTTTTCTTTCACATCCTTCATAACGTAATCCATATATGTATTTTGTTGGAGGTTTTCCATTTCTGTTCTTCCCATTCACTTGACCCTTGACAATTAATTGTCTTTATTATGCCATCATACTTCAAGATATGGCTGATAATGTTGTTGTGTCGGCCAATCAAGGTTTGTGCGAGGCTTCCCTTCTCTCCCTGTCTTACTAGCAATTCCTCATCAATTTCACATTGCCGATAAGCATCTTTAGGACTATTTTGATCCAAATTGGTATTCTGAATGAGTAGCCATGGCTGACATTTCACCAGAAGTCATTTTACATATATGGATATCACAGAAGAAACATTTGTATACAAACATACTTACATTTGTATGCACGCATGCACGCAAAGAGTTTCTTTTTGTGTAGAATGGCCCAGTTCCCAGCTGGCGTGCTGTCTACAGGGCGTATCTTCTAGTCGTTTTTTATGCTATGAAGTAATTAGATGATCATGGCACTGACAGTATCAATTTAGGGGGAAGGGATATGGGAGGGATTAAGGGCAGTTTTGGGTAGTTAATAACGTAAGGTAGAAGAATTTTCATAGTCCCAGAGACTTTCAACCATTTCCTTATTTGTGTTGCAAAAAGATTTTGAAAATTTATTGATGTATGATTTTAGTTCAGTTAGTAAGGGGCATATTTTCAAATCGTTCCGAATATTTGCATTGCTTAAGAACCACGGGGCTCCGATGATGCGCCTGATGATTACATTTTCTGCAGTTTGGAGTTTCTTCAAGTGGCTTGGCGCTGCGTGAAGCCATGCCGGAGAGGGGTAACTCAATAGCGGCTTGATGGTGCTTTTGTAGAGTAGAAGTTTTGTTTTCAGGGATATCAGAGCTGATGGCCTTAGTAAAGGTTGCAGGGCTGCAGCAACTCATTTGGCCTTATTAACACGTTGCGTACCGAGGTATTTAAATTCCTAGGAATGCCGATTTGGAAATATGTGCCTATTAGGGCGTGATGCCTTTGTGTATAAACATGGTTAAAAAGCTAATGTTTAGAATATAATTTTACCCAATCAAACGTTATAATGCATCAATTCATTATGAATAATGAACAACAACTGAAAACGTACTAATGAATACGTATTGTATGCTTTAAAATTGCTTAGGCTGACATGCCTAAATGACGAGAATCTTCGTGATCAATCCCGAACGTTCGGGAAAATAATGACGAGAATTCTCGCCATCCGTACGCAACGCGTTAATGGCAGAAGAAATATAATGTGACCAGGTAAGGCGTTTATCAAATTCGACAACAAGGTATTTGGTAACTTCATGTATTTAGATGGTTTTATTCTTAAAGTAGAGTTGCGGTCCTTCTCCAGCTCTTGGGCGTCTTGAAATATATATATTTGTTAAAAAAGCCCGCAACACACGCATACATCCGTGGCATGCTGGGAAGCCGTATCATTAGGATAACAGCAACGTGCACTGAGGTAAAATCCAGCAAGTCCTCAACTTATTTCAACTGACTCGGGTTCCCACTAGGGATGGTCGGATCGGATACCTCGGATCCAAATATCCGTGGATATTGCCCTTCATCGGATCCAAAGTTGCGGAAGACATCGGATCTGGATCTGAAATTTTAAATAATAGCTTCAGTGAATAAGGGTGGAAGTGTTCCGATTTTATCTTCGAAAGCGCCGTCGCATGCGATTCTTGTCGTAATCATGAACCGTTTTGTTTGAAAGCTCTCTCAGAGGTTACCTAGGAGAATTTCAGCCGAGGAAATTTGAAAAGGCAAAATACGACTGGCACATAGCGTGACTCTTCCCAAGTGATTGAACAATCATAGGGGGAATCTCAGCGTCAGGAATTTGAAAATACATTTGGATCCGAAAATATCCGATCCGAAAGATCCGGCTCCGAAAATATCAAGGATCCGATCTGAATCCGGATCCGAAAAAAATCCTGTATCCGTCCATTCCTAGTTCCCGCTCAACTGTGAAAGCCAGTTGTGGAGAGGTGGATTTTTTCTACCGTGAAAGAAACCTGGAAAATGCCATGAAATTCATCGTAAAACCATAAAAACCTCTCAAACATGATTGTAGATCTGCGATTGATGCATAAAAAGAAAAATCGATTTGTTCAATCATATTTCAAGGTCAGTCACTAGCAGACACTGTCCACTAGAGATGGACGGATTCAGGATTTTTTTCGGATCCGGATTCGGATCCTTGGTTTTGGGCGCCCGATCTTCGGATATTTTTGGATCCAAATGCAATTTCAAATTCCTACTGCAAAGCAGAGTATTACTTCAATTTTTTCGGATCCGGATTCGGATGGGACCCTTGATTTTGGGCGCTTGATCTTCGGATATTTTCGGATCCAAATGCATTTTCAAATTCCTACTGCAGAGCAGAGTATTAATTCAAGTTTCTCCTGGGTACATGCAATTAAAGGTATGCTGTTTAGATTTTCATACACATTTTAATATTTTAGCCGATTAAAAATCATTTTTGTAAGCTTTCAATCTATTTGACGGCATTCAAATTTTTACTCACGCGCGTTTCCCCCAAATTTTGTCACAGTATGCTGACTTGTGTTTTGCCTGCAAATGCTTCAGTTGTGGAGAGGTTGATTTTGCTCTTCCTCACGATAGTTTCAGACTGAAGTATAGTGTGGCTGTCAGGAATTGCGTTCGTGGGAGTCCAAAACCAGAGGGGAACATTAAAAAAAAACAGTGTACTAAAGTGGAGGGTTTTAACCCTTTTACTGCCACTGGGCCGATATATATCGGCCCTCGCTTGTTGAGCGAAAACTGCCAGGGGCTGATTTATCGGCCCGAATTATTTCACTTTTCTCTTTTAATGATTGTGGCCTTTTTAACAGCTGTAATATAATAAAGTAAATCGCGATTCTGGGTACACGATAAGCACGGAATGGAAACCGTTAATCAAAAAGATAACGGACAGAAGGCGACAACAATGCCCCCCGGTTTGAACGGCTATATAAGCGCAGGAAGGCAGGCCTGCAGCACATTCATTCTCTGAGGACAATGGAAGAGTGTTTCGTCGAAACGTTAGACCAAAAAAGTCTCACTCGGCTAGAAACCCGAGAAATATTTATAAGAAATATTCGAGAAAAAACAAGATCATATATTAGCTGTAATATATGTTAACCCCCATAATCTATCTATGGTTCTAAGCTATAAATATACCTTAAGGTTAGGGAAAAAATCTAGATGTATTAACCCATTATTCCCCAGACTGTATGTAGGGCTTTAAACTTTGGTTGTTAAGCTTTTTCCAATTTATTTTGTTCTAATTTAGATGAACTTTTGGAATAAAAATATTTTCATCGTATGATATGATTTTCATAATGCTGCGTATACGCAACGTTGGGAAAATTCCGGTAAATAAATGCAAAAAAAGCAATTTTTAAAACATAGGTTACATCTTTTATTTTTTATCTTGATTTGTTCACTCGACATCTTCGCCGGGAGTTATCAGTATTACTTCGGAGGAAATGCCCAATTCTGCCTTTTAACGGACATGCTGGGGTATGTCATTTTTCCTATGTCTCGTATGTGCGCATCGATTTTTATGAGATACGCCATCAGTCATAAAAATACAGTTATATATTAATGAAAATGTTGGTGGAAATGACAAAATTAGAACTAAAGATACTAAAAAAGGTCAGTAAAACGAAGAAAAAATTATTCTAAAGTAGAAACTTGTTCTGAGAATTAGGATTCAATAATGTTGTGTTAACGAAACGCTGGGGATTAATGGGTTAAATATCATTAAGTTAGTGAAATATTGCAAATTCCGGAAAATAGCCTTGGCAGTCTTCGGCAAAATCCCATCATCACCTCCTCGTGGTGCCGGCTGGATATCCAACCAACGATGAAGGTCTTCGACGTCAGACGGAGCGACGCGTCGGTCGAAGTATTCTCGGTCGCATAAATATGCAATGTCGAATCAAACTTTGGATTGTAAGGTTAGGGCGTCCCCCGCAGGCGACGCGCGTCGTCCTCGCCCGAACGGCGTGAGAAATATGCGAAGGCTCCCCGCTCATCCCAGTCTTCGCACATCCCACCTGAAATGGGCTGGCAGTAAGAGGGTTAAACTAGTTTTAAACTTTTCATGACCAAAAAAACTTCATGTGTCAAATTTTGTAAATTCATGATTTTTCAATATTTTGTTTCTCTTATGAAGCAAAGTAATTGTGTTTTCATATTTCTGGGGGGGGCTCCATTTTCCCTCTCACAACCTTTAGCTGGTCCGAAATTTTGCTAACAATAGGCGACGTCATAAGGGCACTTTTATTGCTGCGTTTGTATTCCCGGCTTTTCTGAAACAGTGGATTTCCCAGGTAATTTGGCTGTTGGTTCACATACAGTGTGTATTTCTAGCAAGCAGTGGTACATTGGAGCAATGAAAGCTTTCAACCATGAAGATGGTGATATTTCAGTTAAAATCATGGCACCTAAAGGGCCCTCACCTTCACTCTCTTGGCCAGAGAGATTTGATGTTTGCTGGTGCCACAAGGGCACTTATTGTGTGTACTTTATTCTCATGCAACCACAAGCTCTAGGAGGTGATACTACTTCTTGAGGGAGGAAGTGGACAACAGAAAAAAAATATTTAGACTTTGTGAAAAACAATGAAACATCTTAGAATGTGGTCAGCCAGTTAATAAGAGAAGGCTCACTTTCAAATCAATTCGTAAGGTCATTAATTTAATTTTACTGTTTTTGCCTTAATTTCCAATGATATAGAATGACTAAATGAAACATTGAAAATAAGCATTAGGATAAAGTACCTCAGAAATTTCTCAATTCAAATGATTTGATGACGGTTCCCTTTGACATTTGATAATGTACATTCCTGTGATGTAAATACATCTGGAAATGAAATGTATTTGGTCTTTGGACACAGGTTAAAAGATATGTAGAATGTAATAGTGTACAATGGATCATGCAGTTTTTTTTATTAAAACTCCCTCTGCTCAAATAGTTCTGATAGCACGAAATTAGCAGTAAGTGGGGGAGTACATTGACATGATTGCCTTTGTGTTTCCTACTCTAAGAACCAGTAGCATACACTATATTGAGATAATGCATGGTCCAATATTGTTTAATTATGAGTATTAGCTTATATCTCCTCTGAATTGTGGAATTTCTAGGTGCCTTGAAAAAGAGCCATTTTTTCCTGTGAACATGAACGAGTTTTTTATTTTAATAAAAGGAACGCCAGACTCACAATTTATTTTCATCAGGATCTTTGCTCATACATTAATAATTACTTTAAACTAAACCAGGAGTCGGTACTCACATGGCCTTTCCCTGTGGATGCTGATATAAAAAGTAGTGCAAGGGAGATTTTTTAGTAAACTTTATTTTTTTGCAGCTGAATTACTTCATGCAGTGAATATTTAATGATAATATTGGGATCATTATGGACCACTTAGAATTAGAAAAAAATCATTCCTTTTCATCTCACAGGAATGGAGTAATGGATTAAAATAAAAATCACCATGTGTTGCACTTTGCGACACTTTAGGGGTCAAGCCCGAATTTCAATTGCTCATATTTCATTAACAATTGACATTTGGAAGCTAAAATTGCACACAATTTCTAAATATACCGAAATGTATGACCATGGCAAGTTTCATGAAAATCCGAAGCGGTGGGTGTCATGGCCGATTGATTTGAAATGGAATGACCCTATTGCAATCTTTCGCCCATCAGTAATGTCGTGGAACAGAGCACAAGTGCACTCCATGGACACATTGATTCATTTGGTGAGTGAAAGGCTGTATCTTTTTGACCCGAGGAACCCCTTGTAGAAAAACAAGGGGAAGAGGATATCCAGGTTCTGAGAGATTGCGGAGGAGACGAGTCCATTAAGATGGATATTGTTAGGCATTTTCATTCTCCTTTGATTACTGTAGATAACATTGGTGTGATCACTGCTAATGTATTCTACGTTGAACTTATTGTGCTTAGATTAAAATATAGATGAGAGGCGATTTCATAACTGTAATTTTCAGAGGCAATACCATTGCCGATGACTGGAAAAATAAATACTATTCACAGAGGACAACGTACTTGGCGGAGAGGAGGAAGGTGGCATCCTTCAAAAAAATGGATTAAGGGCGGAATCAGTGAATACGTAGTATTTAACAATAAAATTGTTACTGCTTACCTTGATAAATTGATAACATTTTAGGATAAATGATACTTTGGTAATTGCAATAACCAAAGTATAATTTATCCTAAGGGTCATTTCATTTCAAATCAACCAGGCCATGACACCCATCGACTCGGATTTTCAGGAAACTTACCACGGTCATACATTTTGGTATGATCAGAAGTTGTGTGCAATTTTAGCCTCCAATTGTCATTTGTTAATGAAATATGAGCAATTGAAATTTGGGTTTGACCCCTAAAGTGCCGCAACGTGCAACACATGGTGATTTTTATTTTCATCCATAACTCCATTCCTGTGAGATGAAAAGTCATGATTTTTTTTCTAATGCTAAGTGGTCCATAATGATCCCAATATTATCATTAGATATTCACTGCATGAAGTAATTCAGCTGCAAAAAAATAAAGTTTACAAAAAAATCTCCCTTGCACTATTTTTCATTATCAGCATCCACAGGGAAAGGCCATGCGAGTACAGACTCCTGGTTTAGTTTAAAGTATTTACTAATGTATTAGCAAAGATCCTGATGAAAAAAATTGTGAGTCTGGCGTTCCTTTTATTAAAATAAAATACTTGTTCATGTTCACAGGAAAAAATGGCTCTTTTTCAAGGCACCTAGAAATTACACAATTTAGAGGAGATATAAGCTAATACTCATGATTAAACAATATTGGATCATGCATTATCTCACTATAGTGTATGCTACTGGCTCTTAGAGTAGGAAACTCAAAGGCAATCATGTCAATGTACTCCCCAACCTACTGCTAATTTCGTGCTATCAGGACTATTCCTATTAAGCTGTATCTTCCATGAGTAATGGGTAACTGAATAGTATGGTATAAAATGTAAAGCCAGAAGAGAGCCATCAGAAAGTTTTCCAATTTCAGTCTACGTGAAGTTAATTAATTTCTCATTCATATGGTGCTGTCTTAGTGATATCCTGGTTGAATTTCAGACTAAGTGACTCATGTTATTGTGACTGATAGCTAGGCTTACATTGTAGCATCTATTTTCACATTGAGGTCTGTCATGCCATGTCAGAGATAGCATTGTATGGTGTTGGCAAAGAACACAGTTCTGAATGCCACAAAAAGAAACCAAACTTTTTATTTCAAGGAACTACCAGAAGAGGACAGAGAATCAATTGCCCTGCTCTGCAATATTCCTATTTCATCACTGTTGACTTGTGTGATAATAATGAAGAAGCAGTTCATCATTATGTCACGTTTCCACTCCATCTTGCCTGAAACCTCAGATTATATTGACTTGTGTGCTCTCATCATCTTCATTGCAACTTAAAGAAATGCAAGTGTTACCAGCTTAAATGCTGTACCCCTTTGCCATAGATAAAGGTCCTGTGAGGACCACACCTCTAAAAAAAATTCTAAGCCTATGTGAGCAGCGGGCATCCTGGTGAAGCCTGGAGAAAAATTTTGCTGTAAGTGTGACAAGAGGATTTCCAAAATTTGTAAAATGAAGTTGTTTCCAATGGCAGTGAAGAAAGCAAGAGAGAACTTACATCTTGGAGGCTTTAGACTGCTCTCCTTTGAAATTACATTCTTTGTCTTCTCACAGTAGACACTCATACGGAAAAGGAAAGATAACACAGGCTAAGCATTACCTTGTTTCTAAAATGTCTGGTGCATTGAAATTAGTGAATCCATCCCTGGAAAATATAAGTAGTAATGAAGATGAGAGTGAAAGTCAACTCATCAAGCGAAAGGAAGCCAACTTGGATGGCCTGCTGACTACAATAAAGACTGATTGCCAACAGTTAGTTGGCAGGGTAAAATTCAAATGCTGATCCTGGCCCCTTTATCTTGGCCCAGGAAAAGGATAATTAGTGAATTTCATGTTTTAGACTACACTGTGAGACAGTCAAAAAAGTCACTTGATGAGAAGGGAATTCCTGCTATGCCATCAGCATGTGCTGGGAAACCGCGTCTAAACTCCATGGAAGAGCTGAAGAAAAATTTTTACCAGCTTGACAAGAATCCTAGACAGATTTCTGGAGTCAAAGATAAAGTCAGTGCGAGTAAGAATGAGTAGGTATATGTAGAAGAGGTTGAGCTTATATAACCTGAAGAAACTTTATGTGCTCTTCAAAGAGCAATATCCTCAAGAAAAAATTGGGTTCTCCAAATTTTGTTCACTTCAGCCAAAATGGTGTGTGATGGCTCGTGCTTCTAGGACTCATTCAGTTTGTGTTTGTGTCATACATCAAAATGTGAAACTGCTAATTAGTGCCTTGCAATTGAAGGAATCATAAGAAGTTAATTGCTATCATCAACTGTGACAAAAACAATTCAGATTGTATGCTCAGAAAATGTTTTTACTGTCCAGATCCTTCCAGGCTAAAGGATATCATCATTTCTAAATTTTGTGAATATGACCCTTCTGATACCGTGAAATATAGGCAGTGGGTTTCCACTGATAGAACAGAACTTCAGTTGTATATATATTCCATTGATGAATTCTTGGACATTCTATGCCTCAAAATGAATAAAATGATACCACATTATTACGTGACCTAAGAACAATCCTCGTTTTTTAAAATAAGATAAGAAACCCTCAGTAATGAAAAAGCAGTTATCGTAATGGAATTTAGTGAAAAATTTTCATTTTTAATTCAGGATGAAGTTCAAACTATCAATGGACCAATCTATCATGCATCATACACCCTTGATTGATTTACCAGAAGAAAAATGGTGCACTCACTACCTCATCTCATTGTTTCATATCTGATGACCTTAACTATAATGTGGCCTTGGTTATGGAAGTGCAATGTCACCTGATAAAATTTTTTAAGAGAATTTCGCCTGTGATCCAAGAGGTTCAGTACTTCACAGATGGATGTGCAGGGCAATATAAAAACTGCAAGTCTTTTATAAATTTGTGTCATTAGTATAGTGACTATGGAATGAATGCAACCTGGTCTATTTTTCCACAAGCCATGGAGAGTCCTCTTGTGATGGTATAGGTGGTACCATTAAAGGAATGGCACAGCAAATAACAAACAGCACCGGGATACATGAATTCTGTAGAGATAATATGAAAAACATCAAAATCCATTACATTTAGTTTAGTGATGTGGCTTGGTCACGTAGTAAACTTCTTGAAAGATCCACCAAGGCAAAAACACTTCCATGAACAAGAGATTTACATCACTTTTGTGCCTTTATCGGATAGAAAAGTCGCTGCAAAGTTCACTGGCCTGGATGATGAGTACAGCATTATATTTGATTTTTGTTCTGAAACAGTGGATTTCCCAGGTAATTTGGCTGTTGGTTCACATACAGTGTGTATTTCTAGCAAGCAGTGGTACATTGGAGCAATGAAAGCTTTCAACCATGAAGATGGTGATATTTCAGTAAAAATCATGGCACCTAAAGGTCCCTCACCTTCACTCTCTTGGCCAGAGAGATATGATGTTTGCTGGTGCCACAAGGGCACTTATTATGTGTACTTTATTCTCATGCAACCACAAGCTCTAGGAGGTCATACTTGAGGGAGGAAGTGGACAACAGAAAAAAAAATATTTAGACTTTGTGAAAAACAATGAAACATCTTAGAATGTGGTCAGCCAGTTAAAAAGAGAAGGCTCACTTTCAAATCAATTCGTAAGGTCATTAATTTAATTTTACTGTTTTTGCCTTAATTTCCAATGATATAGAATGACTAAATGAAACATTGAAAATAAGCATTAGGATAAAGTACCTCAGAAATTTCTCAATTCAAATGATTTGATGACGGTTCCCTTTGACATTTGATAATGTACATTCCTGTGATGTAAATACATCTGGAAATGAAATGTATTTGGTCTTTGGACACAGGTTAAAAGATATGTAGAATGTAATAGTGTACAATGGATCATGCAGTTTTTTTTATTAAAACTCCCTCTGCTCAAATAGTTCTGATAGCACGAAATTAGCAGTAAGTGGGGGAGTACATTGACATGATTGCCTTTGTGTTTCCTACTCTAAGAACCAGTAGCATACACTATATTGAGATAATGCATGGTCCAATATTGTTTAATTATGAGTATTAGCTTATATCTCCTCTGAATTGTGGAATTTCTAGGTGCCTTGAAAAAGAGCCATTTTTTCCTGTGAACATGAACAAGTATTTTATTTTAATAAAAGGAACGCCAGACTCACAATTTTTTTCATCAGGATCTTTGCTAATACATTAGTAATTACTTTAAACTAAACCAGGAGTCTGTACTCGCATGGCCTTTCCCTGTGGATGCTGATAATGAAAAATAGTGCAAGGGAGATTTTTTTGTAAACTTTATTTTTTTGCAGCTGAATTACTTCATGCAGTGAATATCTAATGATAATATTGGGATCATTATGGACCACTTAGCATTAGAAAAAAAATCATGACTTTTCATCTCACAGGAATGGAGTTATGGATGAAAATAAAAATCACCATGTGTTGCACGTTGCGGCACTTTAGGGGTCAAACCCAAATTTCAATTGCTCATATTTCATTAAGAAATGACAATTGGAGGCTGAAATTGCACACAACTTCTGATCATACCAAAATGTATGACCTTGGTAAGTTTCATGAAAATCCGAGTCGGTGGGTGTCTTATGTCTAAATATTGGTTGATTTGACATGGAATGACCCCTAAATAATGATGGAACATACATTTGCACGCAAGTGTATGTTCTATCATTATTTTATTGCCATGAAATTAAATTCACTGATGAATATACATCGCTTTGAGAGAGGACCTCAAATTTGGATATGGAGGCTGAGGTTAGTATTTAATTTTCTTATAAGCATTATGTATTTTGGAACCTTTGCATGCCACACTTGAGATTTAAGTTATTAACACAGTAGATACCATCTTAACTAAGGCACATGCAATAAAAAACTCTGTGGATGAAGTAAACATTGATAGAATACCCATAAAAAACAATTGTTTTCACACTAAGCAAAGGGGATACATTTATCAATACCCCACACTGTAGAACTCAGGAGGCAGTTACTTTGTACATCATGTTTTGGTAGTAATTATTAAAAAAGAGATTTGTCACTCATAAACACATATATCAACATCATCAATGACAATTCCTGAGTAATCATGAAACTGGGCCATGTTAACCTTAAATTATAATGCAAAGGAACTTCCTGCCTACGAAGAGAAGATACCTGTGCTTGAGGAAGGGGAATTAGAGTATGAGGTGGTAGGTCCAACCATGTATGTAGTTTTTGTGGAGGAAGAGACTCGTCCTGCAAACGCTCATCTGATGACTCAGGGAAAAATTTTTGCTGCGTAAGCCATTTGGAACTGTCATGTATCTGCTTTGTAACCACTGATTTGTATGTGCTTTCGAACTGCTGTGGAATTGAAACACAGTATACAGCAGTTGATGATGTCATAGCGTCCTGCCATATCATCAAGGGTGCGTTCCAAATCACGCTTCATCGCATGACCTTGATGCAGCCATTCCAAAATTGCACCAAGGCATTGATGCGCTTATGCTGATGCGTGATTTGGAACGGCTTGATGAGATATGAGGGGGAAGTATTTCACCGTTCAAAATACCCGCAGGCAGCAGTGCTGGAAGAGTTCGGGTTAAGCGATAACACAATGATTGATATACCAAAATTTAATATGCATAGTACCTATGACGACAAAAAACAATTAATTGATATGTATATTAATACTTCATTATATTCATTACGGTTGTTCGTAAGTTCCAAGCCGTAACTAGCAACTCTTATTTTTAGTGCAGCTAACTTGAAAAACGGTCAACAAAGAAGTGTAGGTAATGTATTGCATATCTCACATGTTTTTCATAAAAATTGGGAACAAATACTTAAAACCTCGATAAAATTTTCACAAATGCCAAGACATTTTTATTTAAGTATTCTACCACTTAAGGTAGGTTTGCATGGAGCATTCACAAAGCATTCCAAAAGTCCCTCCTGCCCTCATGGACTTCCCTCCTGAATTCACAACTTAACCCCTTTCATTCCATATAAAAATCCTATTATCTTCCATTCTTTCCTTTGCTTACCCAACATTCTATCTTCTAACGCTGTTTTCAACATCCACTCCAAGCTCAGCACTCGCCCTATCCATACCTCCTGTCTCATTTGAATTCTATCCTCTCCTCACTCAACATGTCTAGCACTTTGTATTTCTCTCAGTCAACTTCACTTTCTCCTTACCCATATCTCGAACACCTCCAGTCACTCTCATTCTCCTCCCTAAGTTCCCATGTTCCTACACTGTTAAGTGCTATACTCCAGATCAAAATGTTACAAATTTATCAACCAATGTACTGTCTGTAAGCAAGTTAGTTAAAAAAGACACACCTGTCTTGTTTGATGAATCTGGGTACAGCTTATTTGAGTCCAGATCTTTGGAAGTAAAAGGAGTGATCTAGCCACTAGTTTTGAAGAAAATGGCATATGTTGTCAAGATTTGAAGCAATATAATGCAGAAAGTAAAAGTAATGCAACTTTTTACGTAGGATTGACTGTGAAAGTAGTAGAGGACTGTTGTTAAGTCTGTGGCACAAGAGTAGCAGACTTGTGACAGAGTAACATGCAGGTTATAAAGGGGTTGTCAGTGGTGTGGATTGTCCAACTAATAATAAATTTCAGCCTTGTAGAGGATATGTTGATGGCAAGTTAGCAAAGAAATGATCCAAAAGAAGTGCTAGAATGGATGCAGTATGTAATAAATTAAGTGTGGTCCTCTCAGAATTGTGTGGTCTGATGTTATTATAGGTGAAAATATATGTATACTATTTATGTAAAATACATGCTCACCTTCACTGATGATTGTACAAGAAAGGTTTTTGTTTCCTTTATTAAAAGTAAGGAGTCTCATTTAGTCCTACAATGCTATACAATTTTTAAGTCCACCATGGAGAATGAGACAGGGAACAATATGAAATGCCTGTATACAGATTATGGGGGTGAATATGTGGGTCAGGCATAACGGGGAGTTAAGGGCATGTGCGATAAAAGATAAAACTACAAAATCTTATAATCGTCAAGCAGAACTGATTAGCTGAGCAAATAAAAAGCTAGGTACATACTCTCTGGCACCAATTTACTAAAATATTATTGGGTTGAAGCGTGTTGAGCAGCTGTATATCTCAAAATAGTACCATCCAAAGCAGGAGGAAATGCATTACCTGAGGAAAGATGGTCTGAACGAAAATTTAATCAAAGACATCTAAAAGTATTTGGATGTATTGCCTACGCTTATGTAGCTAAAGAGCAATGAAAGATGCTGGATGCCAAATCCAAAAACTATTGGCAATGGTGAGGAGTTAATAATGGTATTTTTTGGCTGACCCTGATATTGCGGGAAGATTCATCGAAGCATGTGATGTAGTATTCTTTGTAAATATGTTTAGGGAGTTCAAACCACTCCAAATATCTCCTGGTAACTCTTTTATTCTACCTAGGCTCTTAGGGGGATAAGGGATAGTTAGTTACTTGCCTCAACCTGACAGTGGAAAGAATGGCAGTGCTGAACTCACAAAGGTACCCAAGTAGTGAGGGTAATGACAAAGTTCCAACTACTGTAGACACTAGTTTTGAGAGTAATCAAGGAAAAGAGTCAGTGTATGGAAGCAAGGCAGGAGAAGCAGAAGAGACGTTTTCTTTAAAAAATGGTAAAGGGAAAGGTTAGGGTTGCGATATTAACCTCGCCTCAATCAACACACTAAAGTATTTTCGACCACGTTTATTGCGATGGTAAGCGATACACTTGTTTAATGTCTCTCACGCGAGATAGTCCATCTCCATTGCCCTCTCGTCAGCGTCTCCCTCCCGCGGCGCCTTGCTGGCGCTATCTTCCGCGTACCCTGGCGGCAGCGGCAGGGACCTCAGGGTCCCAGGGCAATGACCTCAACCAGGTGCTGACCTTGGTGATGGCGCTCGTAATGAAGGGCTCCACCACATCACCCCCCTGGCAGTGAGTAACCCTAGCGTGGAGAAGAAAAAAAAGGAAAAAGAAAGAGAAAGCAGAAAATTGGTCAATATGTGGAGGAGAAAAAAAATTGGAGAAGGTTAGAGGTGGTAGTCCAGCAGATGCTGCGGGAAACGGACACGCCTCTTAGGGCGGCCACTGGGCAGCGTATATTCTGCCCCTGGAGCTGCGGGTGCAGGAGTTGGCCCATCAGCTGGAGGGATGCTGGTAGATGGCAACACCTGGGTTGAAGGCTGCCTCCTGGTGGTCGGAATGAGGATTTCACTCCTCTCCTCAGGGATGATTGGCTCCTCGGAGGTGATGTAGGCAGGTTTCAAACGGTCAATGGCAATGTTCGCATCACGGTTTGGCAAACGCACTTTGTAAGTTTTACCATCCCGCTGTAGGACCTTGTATGGACCGTTGTAAGGGGCCTGAAGGGCACCGTGACTTGCGTCATGACGCACAAAAACGTGTGATGTTGATGGCAGGTCCTTAAAGATGAAGGCATGCCGTGTGCCATGGCGTGCTGCTGGTCGAGGGCTTAGGCCTCGAAAGTGCTCCCGGAGCTGGGAGGTGAAATAGGTGGCGTTGGGGGTGGGGCCACTGGTTGGGGAGAGGAACTCGCCTGGAAGTCTTAGTGGTTCGCCGTATACGAGCTCCGCTGGGGTGGCTTGAATATCCTCCTTCAGCGCAGATCGGAAACCCAAGAGGATTGCCGGCAGTACATCCACCCACTGCTGCGTTTGGTGGCAGCGGATGGCAGATTTCAATTGGCGGTGGAAGCGCTCCACCATACCGTTTGCTGCCGGATGGTATGCTGATGTCCTCAAGTGGACTGCACCGGCTATATTGGACAGCTGGCGGAAAAGGTCACTCTCAAATTGCCTGCCTTGGTCCGTGGTAATTCTCTGAGGCATGCCGAAGCGGGACAACCAATCCCGAAGGAAGGCACGTGCCACAGTTTCGGCGGAGATGTCCTCGACAGGAATGGCCTCAGGCCACCGTGTAAAACGGTCTACACAGGTGAGGCAGTAGCGGTAACCACGGCAGATGGGGAGGGGACCAACAAGATCTATGTGTATATGTTCAAATCTCCTTCCTGGCAGAGAGAAATTAGAAAGAGGTGAGGAGACGTGCCGTGTGATTTTAGATCGCTGGCAGGGGATGCAGGAACGAGCCCACTGGCGGCAATCTTTTGTGATTGATGGCCACACAAAACGAGTTGTCATTAATTTGGTGGTGGCTCTCACTCCAGGGTGTGAAAGGTTGTGTATCGAGTCGAATGCTTGGCGACGGAAAGCTGGTGTGACATATGGTCTAATGTTTGAGGTAGATGTATCACACATTAAATGTACACTGCACCCGGGGATTGGCACTTTCTTGAGAATTAAAGTTGTTTCAGAATTGATAAGGGAGGCCAGTTCCTCGTCAGTCTCCTGGGAACGGCCTAGTGCCTCAAAATCAATACCACGAGCCACTTCCTCAATTCGGGACAAGGCGTCCGCAACGATATTGTCGGCCCCCGCAACATGACGGATATCCGTTGAAATTTGGCCTATCAGGTCAAGGTAGCGGAATTGCCGGGGTGAGCACTTGTCGGACTTTTGTTTAAATGCATATGTTAATGGTTTGTGGTCCGTGAAAATCGTGAAAGTTCGCCCTTCGAGCATATGTCGGAAGTAGCGAACTCCACGGTAAATGGCCAATAATTCCCTATCGTATGGGCTATAATTCTTTTCTGCAGCATTGAGTTTTTTGGAGAAGAAACCCAAGGGTTTCCAGCCGGTGTCGGTTTGTTGCTGGAGAACTGCCCCCAGGGTAAAATCCGAGGCGTCGGTGAAAAGGCCTAGGGGGAGGGAACTGGGTGGGCGAGGAGGGCAAAGTTGGAGAGGGCGTCTTTACACTTTTGAAATGAGAGGCGCAATTCGGGCGTCCATGTGATCTCGTCATTTCCTCGCACTCCACCACGTAATAAATCATTGAGTGGCGCCTGTAATGACGCCGCGTTGGGTAGGAAACGTCTATAAAAGTTGACCATACCCAAAAACTGACGTAACTGTTTGATAGTCACCGGCTCAGGAAATTCTTGAATGGCACTAACCTTGTCTTTTAATGGCTTTGTACCGTCAACACTTACGCTATAACCTAAAAATGTCACTTGTGACACACCAAAAACACACTTGGAGGGATTGATAACGACACCGTAATCACTAAGCCTAAGGAAAAGTTCGCTTAGGTGGCGCTCGTGCTCGTCCTCGTCTTTAGAGGCGATCAAAATGTCGTCCAGATAGGCGTAAGTGAAATCTAGGCCTCTGAGCACCTCGTCAATAAACCTTTGGAATGTTTGCGCCGCATTGCGGAGTCCATATGACATAAAAGGAAATTCAAAAAGTCCAAAGGGTGTGGTGATGGCGGTTTTGGGAATATCTTCTTTGTGCACAGGAATCTGGTTATATGCCCTTACTAAATCTATAGTTGAAAAAATTCGGGCTCCACTAAGGGAAGAGGAAAAGTCTTCTATGTGAGGGACGGGGTAACAATCGGGTATAGTGCGGGCGTTCAAAGCGCGGTAGTCACCGCAGGGGCGCCACTCGTTACCTTTTTTCGGGACGAGGTGGAGGGCTGACGACCAGCTGCTGTCTGAACGGCGGGCGGTACCCATTCGCACCATCAACTCGAATTCCCTCTTGGCTGCTTCGAGCTTATCCGAGGCCAGGCGTCGGGGTTTACTGCATACGGGCTGGCCGGGAGTGGTGCGTATGAAGTGCACGGTTGAATGTTTTGTCTTCCCGGGGGTTCCTGCCGGGCGAGTAATCTCCGGGAAACGGGACAAAAGGGTGTGGAAACGGGACTCACCAACAACCGCTTTTATTTGGTCCCCGGAGTGGACGCCGATACTACCGATGGCATGCAGTGAGGTGGTGCCATCGATAAGTTTGGCGTTTCTCACGTCCACCAAAAGTCCAAAATGAGTTAAAAAGTCGACGCCAATGATTGGCTTCGATACGTCGGCGACCACAAAACGCCAAGTGAAGTCACGACGAAGGTTAAAATTCAAATTTAAAGTTTCCCAGCCGTAAGTGTGAATAATTGAGTCGTTCGCGGCGAACAATTGATAATCTGTCCGCGTCCGTGGTCCTTTTACATATGAGCGCGGATACACTGATAGGTCCGCTCCGGTGTCCACCAGGAATTGCACCTTAGTGCACACGTCGGTCATGAAAAGGCGGCTGGAAGTAGGGCAAGGGTCGGCAGCCGCATTTACAACCTGCCCGGGATGTTTTCCGGAATGTAGGAGCAGGGGGGAATGCACTTGTGAGCGTCCTTGCCGAAGCGCCATTGATACCAGCAGACATTCGGGTCGCGAGGGCCTGGTGACGTAGGGCGTGAGGCACTTTTTCGGGAGCGGGAACGGGATCTGTGACGGCGATAATGAGGGTGCCCCGAGACGGAGAGTGCGCCTACCTGCCGGGTGAGCTCGTCCATTCTGGCGATGAGGGAGGCCATTATCTGCGAACAGCCTGCGGCACAGGTTTGGGAGGTGGGGGCAACTTCACTTACACTGAGAGAAGGGGGAGCCGTTGCACGGGGGACCACTTCGTTTATGCGGTCCGCTAAGGACCCAAGGGCGTTGAGGTCTGGGGCATCGTGAGCCGCTAAAATAGCGTGCAAATGGCTCGGTAGACGTGAAAGCCACAGCGATCTCAGGAAATCGTCCGTGACGGAGTTACCCGCTAAATCCCGCAAATGTCTCAAAAACTGGGATGGTTTCCTATCCCCCATCTCCTCATGCTCCAAGAGGAGTTTTAATTTATGCTCCTGCGATGCGGAGAGTCTTTTAATTAATTCACTTTTTAAAGTATTGTACTTCTCAGAGGTAGGAGGGCACGATATAATGTCTTTTACCTCCTGCGCGTAGCGGTGATCTAGCTGCGAAACCACGAACCAAAATTTGGTTTCGTCCTCCTTGACGCCAGCAAGATAAAATTGTCCTTCTAGCTGGGAAAACCATAGAGAAGGCTCCTCCGGCCAAAATGGTGGTGCTCGAACGGCGATGCGGTCCGCGCCGGGTTGCGATGCTGGTGGATCGGGCATCTTCACAAACACAATATAATAAACACAAAATAAGGAAAACTATTTACACACGCACATAGCACAGGATCACAATAAAAATATCAACTTAGAGACTTGATGGCCAAGGATTCGCGCGATGTCGGCGGCATGGCTAACGGAACTCGGCGTGGTCGCGCACATGGTTCGAAAAAAAGTTTTTTTTTTCGAGAAAATAATTCGCGCCGGGGGTCACCACTGAAGGGAAAGGTTAGGGTTGCGATATTAACCTCGCCTCAATCAACACACTAAAGTATTTTCGACCACGTTTATTGCGATGGTAAGCGATACACTTGTTTAATGTCTCTCACGCGAGATAGTCCATCTCCATTGCCCTCTCGTCAGCGTCTCCCTCCCGCGGCGCCTTGCTGGCGCTATCTTCCGCGTACCCTGGCGGCAGCGGCAGGGACCTCAGGGTCCCAGGGCAATGACCTCAACCAGGTGCTGACCTTGGTGATGGCGCTCGTAATGAAGGGCTCCACCACAAATGGATTGGTTCAAAAATTACCAGATCACATAATCTCCTTATCATCTACTAACTTGACCTGCAATCAACCTTTGTCTCATAGAAGCAGGTTTGCATGTAGCTCCTGGTGACCCAAAAACTTGTCCTGATGTTCCATTTCCAGTTTTGATTGGCTGTCTTATGTATGCAATGATTTGTACAAGGTCAGATCTTATCTTTGCAGTGACTAAGTTAAGAAGGTTTAATGATGATTTTACAATGCAATACTGGGCATGGTTGGTTGTCATGATGGCCAGGCGGTTAACTCTATGACCTTTGACCTCCATACTTATCTGGAAGGGCAATTCGTGGATAATACGGGTATAAGAAGAATACCATTGACTTGGGCACCACTTAAAACCCAAGAATCGACACCTTTTTGGTATGCTATTCTTTTTGCCACCCTTATGACGTTGACTGTGTCCTTTCGGGGTCAATTTATTTACCACTAGCATCTTAACGGTGAACACATACTGGCCATTCGATTTTGGGGATGAATCTTTTGAGACGGTGGTGGGTCGAAACTAAACTGTTCGAAGGTGAATCACGTGGTCCCTCCGGTGCGAAACGTAATTAAAGTTTCGTTACGTCCCAGAGGTTTAGTTTAATTTCGACCTGAAGTAGTTTTGACTCCGATTTCATTTCGACCCTCAGTTTAGCTCTTCGGGTTTAATTCCTTTTCGTTTCGTTTCTACATTTTGTTTCTGGGAACGAAATTATTGAAATTTTACTGGTTTTGACTTTCGTTTAGTTTTGCTTGCCATCCCTGCAATCAAGTACATACACACACACACACAACACACACTGACCTGTACCTAAATGGCTTAAGTCACCACCATCCATCTCAAAAAAGAGCTGTTCTCTCTACCCTCCTGCATCGTGCACGGGTTCGCCCGATTGCAAATAGCGGCTGGTCGATCAAGAGCCTTCCTCGAGGTCCATCTCTCGATGACGGGGTCACGTCACCCCGTAAATCTGAGTTTTGGAGGGTCGTGTCTCGGAGGGACGGTGGTAGTGTCACTCTAAGACGGGGTTTGGGAGATGCTGAGGCAAATCCCGTCCCCGTCTCGAACAGGTACCAGTTGCTGTCGGATGGAAACTCCGAGGTGCCTGACGTGCCTACTCCTACCCCGAAACCGGCACCTAGGAAGGGGCGTCAGAGTGGGAAGGGAGGGATCATAGTGTTAGGGAGTAGCAATGTCCGTCGGGTGATGGTCCCGTTACGGGAGAGGGCAGACCGCGAGGGTGTAAGCGACCGTGTAACATCATGGTGCATCCCTGGTGGCGGTGTTCCTCAGGTGACGCAGGCGGTTGGTGCGGCGGTACGGGGCACGAAGTGCTCCAGACTGCGGGTCGTTGCTCATGTCGACGTCAATGATGCCACCTTCCGTGGATCTGAGGAAATTCTAGATTCCCTCCGGGATCTGAATTCCGAAGTGAAGCGGGTGGGTGGGACCATTGGAGTCGGCATTGAGCTTTCGATTTGTAGTCTTGTCCCGAGGATCGATCGTGGTTCTCTGGTTTGGAGCCGAGTGGAAGGCATAAACCAGAGGCTGCGTCGTTTCTGCACGGACATCGGAGCCTCCTTCGTGGACCTTAGGCCGGCAATCCGATCGTGTCGGATCCCTCTGAACCGTTCGGGAGTCCATTACACGGCCGAGTCGGCTAGTCGTGTAGCGAGTAGCATATTTGAGCACTGTAGATCTTTTTTAGAGTAGAGAGTAGGGCAGAGTGTAGATATATTAGTGGGTTGAAAAATAAAGGGGTAAGTTCAAAACTTTTCACAGACAAAGATTCTTCCAGAAATGAGAATAGAGAAGTAGAAGGAAAAATCAGCGTTTCAGGTATTACATTTAAGCACGAGAAGCGTCAGTCGAGCAATAGGTTCAAAGGCAGTCAAGGCTCAAGTCATTTTGATAGTGTGACAATAAGACATACATCTCCATTTATCAGCGGTATAGAGCCTGTGAATAGTCTATTCGACAAAAGCAAATCAGAATTATTCCCGAATCGCAATAATACTACTTCCGAAGTTTTAATCGTGGCTGTGGTTAATTGCCGTAGTTTAAGAAATAAGATTCCCGAATTCCACCATTTAATTCATAGTACGAAGTGTAACGTCATTTTTGGAACAGAAAGTTGGCTAACAGATGATGATTCAGACAATGAGATCTTTCCAAAATCGTTCACTGTTTATCGGAAAGATAGAATTAATCGAGTTGGGGGCGGAGTTTTTATAGCTGTAAAGAATTCAATCGTCAGCCAAGCGATAACCGTAACTGAGACCAGCGTTGAATCTCTGTGGTGTTTATTTAAATGTCCAAAATTCAAAACTATTTTATTATGTTCGTATTACAGACCACCTAACTCAGATATAACGTCAATGTTGGATTTTCAAAATCAAATAAACAGCGTAGCATCCAAGTATCCTGAAAGAAACTTGATTGTAGGTGGAGATTTCAACGTACCTTCTATAGATTGGGAGACTTATAGCTTCATTCCGGGTGAGAGGGATAAAGTGATCTGCGAGGCTTAATTACACACTTTTACATCTAATTCATTGTTTCAAATAGCATCCGAACCAAACAGAGGAGAAAACATTCTCGATTTATTAGCGACAAATATACCACATCAGGTAATAAACGTTGGCACTGTCGAAGGAATAAGTGACCATAGGGTAGTGACTGCAAAGTTTTCTCTAAATACCGCTGTAAACTTTAAAAAAAGAGCGTAAAGTTTTCATTTTTAAAAGAGCTAATTTTGATGGGTTTAAGAGTCATATGAAAAATGCTTTCCCCGAGTTTCAAGAATCAGTATTAAATTTAAATGTAGAGAATACTTGGAAAGCTTTTCTTTCGCTCGTAACTTCGGGAATAAATAGCTACATCCCTAGTAAAATAGTAAAAGAAGGCAGCGAACCGAGATGGTACGACGCGGAAGTGAGAAAATCATTGAGGCGACAGAGAGCGTGTCATGCTAAAATGAAAACAGTCAGCACGGATTTATCCGCTAATGAACGCGAGCTAATAATTAAAAAATATAGGATGACTAAAGCCGCCACGAAGGAAGCGTTCAGGAATGCGTTCACGAATTTTAAAAGATAAACACTAGTAGAGCAGTTACAGGATAACCCAAAAGCATTTTGGTCATATGTTAGGGAAGTTCAAGGTAAACGATCTACCGTATGTTCGCTGAGAAACAATAATGGAGATGTGTTGACAAGCAGTTACGATAAAGCCAATTTATTAAATTCCTACTTTAAAAGCGTGTGCACGGAGACTTCCGAAAACTCACCCGAGACCGATGACAATCCCTGTATACATAAGATGCCACCTATTGACATTAGTACGCTCGGAATAGAAAATATATTGAAATCGCTTAGTCCAAATAAATCACCTGGTCCAGACGAAATCCCTTCTCGCGTATATAAAGAACTAGCCTCAGAAATTGCCCATTACTTGCAGTTAATATTCAGTAAATCCATCAAGCAACACGAAGTACCGAATGACTGGAAAATCGCTAATGTCACGCCAATATTTAAAAGTGGAGACAAGGAACAGCCATTTAATTACAGGCCGATATCTTTAACGTCCATCTCTTGCAAAGTCCTTGAACACATCGTAGTCAGCTCGGTAATGAAACACCTAGACGCGCAAAACTTATAAATGGGAACTCAACATGGATTCAGGAAAAGCAGATCGTGCAAAACTCAGTTAGCGCTTTTCGCCCACGATATCTTAGTCTCCGGGGAAGACAACATTCCAGTAGACGCGATTTTTCTTGATTTCAAAAAGGAATTGGATAAAGTACCCCACGGAAAGTTAATAATAAACTGAAATCTTATGGTCTAGACGGCGATGTCATTTCCTGGATTAGAGAATTTTTGAGCGACCGCGTCCAAAGAGTAGTATTAGACGGTGCAGTCTCCAATGAGGTTAGAGTCACATCTGGCGTTCCTCAGGGTAGTGTCATTGGCCCACTCCTATTCCTTCTTTATATAAACGACATTGGCGAAGTAGTGCAGAGTAAGTTATCCAAGCTTGGTGCGATGCTTGGCAGTTAGAATTAAATTTGGAAAAATGCGTCGTAATGAATTTCTGGAAGAAAAATAACTCCCTACAGCGTAACTATTTCATTCGGGGCACCCAGTTAAAGGCAGTTGAATCCGTGAAATATCTAGGGGTTAGACTCAATAATGATCTATCGTGGAATAAACATATTCGAGAAATAACCGGTCAAGCTAATCGTAAAATGGGTTTTGTTAAAAGAATATTAGGAAAGTGCGACGACAAAGTGAGAGAAATTAGCTACTTTTCCCTCGTTAGACCACACTTGGAATACGCTGCCAGTGTTTGGGACCCTCGTGAAAAAGGCTTAATAACAGAGTTAGAACGCATGCAAAGAAGAGCTGCCAGGTATGTGAAAGGTCGTTACGATAGTCTTGTTAGTGTAACTGACCTCTTAGATAAACTCGGATGGGAATCTCTGTCGGACCGTAGATTGAAAAATAGACTAAACCTTTTAGATAAATTCAAGAGCCTAGTCTTTTCTGACGAAGTTAACCATATCTTGCGGACGCCAACGTACTACGGAAGATCAGATTATATAAATGAAATAAGAGAGATAGATTGCAGAACAGACAGATTCCGAATGTCATTTTTCCACGATCAATAAGAGATTATAACGGCAGCAATAGAACTCGTAAATAGATGCATGACTTGTAGTGTAGCCTACTAACCTATGTAAAAATTAATGCATGTTTCTTAATTCAATTATTATTTCTAACAGCATATAATAGTATAGTTTGTTAGTATGCGGGACGTTTTTTGGACGGTGTGGTGTGCATGTGGGAGTCCAAATGCATGCTGCATGCTGGTGATTGATCACCCCCTGCCAAACACCCTAGAGGTGGCTCGAGGTTATTATGTAGATGTAGATTACTGCGCTACCAAGTTCAACAGCACAGCTCGTAAGCTTACGATCGTTATCCTCCAGTAAAACGAATTTCATTTACATCTCGATTTGCCGCCGACGTATAGCAATAATTTGTCAAAACAAATATCAAGAGGGTCGTGGTATTAATTTTTGGTGTCCTAAAAAAAGGCTACTGTCCTACCACCCCCTGCCACACTCCTCTTAGGCGGCTTGCGGGGTATTATGTAGACGTAGATGTTTGTTTACGAATTCCTTATTACTACTTTGTGTAATTCAAGTAATGATCGGAAAATCTTATGGTTAAAATTCCTACTTGATATTTAAAATTGATGTAACGTGAGAACTTTCTGGAAGGTTGGCACCACATAAGACATTCAAATGAAACATAAAACTATATTTTCATGATAAAGGGTTATATCTTTCGTTTGTACATTTCATAATGTAATATTCTATCGAATGCATATTAGGCAGATTAGTCCGTTCCAGCAAAGATATAGATGAACTTACGAATGACCTTGTTGCTATCCAAGCGTGGTGCGATGCATGGCAGTTAAAATTAAATATGAAAAAATGCGTCGCAATGAATTTCTGGAAGAAGAACATCTCCCTACAACGTAGCTATATAATTCGGGGTACCCAATTAGAGACTGTTGAAATCGTGAAATATCTAGGAGTTACGCTTAATAATGATCTATCGTGGAATAGGTAGACATATTCGAGCAATAACCAGTCAAGCTAATCGCAAAATGGGTTTTGTTAAAAGAATATTAGGAAAGTGCGCCGACAAAGTGAGAGAAATAAGCTACTTTTCCCTCGTTAGACCACGTTTGGAATACGCTGCCAGTGTTTGGGACCCTCATGAAAAAGGCTTAATAACAGAGTTAGAACGCGTGCAAAGAAGAGCTGCCAAGTATGTGAAAGGTCGTAACGATAGTCTTGTAAGTGTAACTGACCTCTTAGATAAACTCGGATGGGAAACTCTTTTTGGACGGTGTGGTGTGCATGTGGGAGTCCAATGCATGCTGGTGTTTGATCACCCACTGCCAAATACCCTAGAGGTGGCTCGCAGGGTATTATGTAGATGTAGATGTTAGTGTTTTTAAACAAGCTGGTCTGTCCAAAACGTTGGTCTAGTAATATATATTGGCCGTGTTGGTCCAATATATGTCTTACTTCTTCAGTAACCACGGTTTTTCTAGGTTGGTCGAATGCTTTTATCATTGGAATCATTTGTTTTCGACGAGTGATAAGTTCAAAGATATTAGTAAAATGTTATTAAAATGCATGGCATATGCATGTTGTGGAATATTTTACTACGAACTATTCAGAATATGATATTGATCCCAGCGCGTTACAAACGGAATGGCTGGTAGGTAACACTATAAATACATCTACATCTACGTAATACCCTGCGAGCCACCTCTAGGGTGTTTGGCAGGGGTTGATCAATCACCAGCATTCAGCATGCTTTTGGACTCCCACATGCACACCAAACCGTCCAAAAAACGTCCCGTATACTAACAAACTATTCTACTATATGCTGTGGGAAATAATAATTGAATTAAGAAACATGCATTAATTATTACATAGGTTAGTAGGCTACACTACTAGTCATGCAATCTATTTACGAGCTCTAAAGCTGCCGTTATAATCTCTTATTGATCGTGAAAAAATGACATTCGGAATCTTTCTGTTCTACAATCTATCTCTCTTATTTTATTCATTTGATCTGATCTTCCGTAGTACGTTGGCGTCCATAAGATATGGTTAACTTCGTCAGAAAAGACACTGCTCTTGAATTTATCTAACAGGTTCAGTCTATTTTTCAATCTACGGTCCGACAGAGATTCCCATCCGAGTTTATCTAAGGCTGCTATTCTGGATGGAATAGCATTATGCTATTCTCCGATATTGCAACCGATGTTGCTATAATATAGCGTATTGCAACGCCTATGCTATTTGGTATTCAGAACGGTTGCAATTCGTGTTTTTACTACACCGGAAGACGTAATTCTCAGAATAGCATAGGCCCGTAGCAATTCACTATTCTGAACGGCGAATTGCAACCGGTAGGCTTGCTATAATATTACGCGGTCTTCGATGCCGAGCTATTCGGTATTGCAACCCTGAAAACGTGCGCATTGCGATGTCGAATTGTTTTTCTGAGGTTAAAGTAACATAATCAAGCATTGAAAAATGGAATAATAGCCAAAAATAAAATGTTATCTGCTTTATTTTAATTAAATAATAGTAGCATAAGTGATGAATATTTAACTAGTTAAGTGAATTGGTTAGAAATTAACATTCGAGCTTAATATATGAAGCTCAAGCTTGCTTCATCGACAGTACGAAAACAATAACAATTAATGCAAAGAATTACTACGATTAGCCCAAATTTTCCGTGTTTTATTCATATTTACAACTCATAATTTTATTTCATCACTTGACTTGCTACTAAAAATATCCTCAATGTAGGCTATCAGGTCGATTCTTGAAAATTTTCAAGCTTGTGTTAACACACTAACTCGCCAAATATAATAATAGTTATAGCTTTCAATGAAAACCATATATTACCATAATAATACCATATACTTTGATCAGCCGTTCATTTCCTCAATTGGACAGTATATACAAATACATGCAACGAGTCGAAATTATTTTCCCCACTATTCGCTACCTTCTACAATTAAAACTTAAAATTTACAAACTTATAACACGGGCAGTCGACTTGAATTACTTGCTTGAAAACAAAGGATTTCTCCGAACACCATTAAAGTTTCCGAACAAATATGATTCGCCACAAACGTTTAATGGAATATCCATGTACATCATTAATGCAATATATATCATGTGGAATTCAATACAAATTGTTTCCTCTATAGGCAAGTAAGTTATTCATACAATTAAGTTTCAGTATATCGGCACAGTTCAGGGTCTATCAAAAATTTCAGTGAGCATATTAAAATCAGCTGATACGAAAACAATAATAAGTGACACAACAGCACTTTCCACACGATTCACTATTGTTAGATTCACTTTTTCACAGTTGTTCCATCCATCCTCAAATTCACCATCACATCCCTCTGCTTTTTCCAAATCTGCAGCTGAAATATCGATACTATTCCATCATATTACATGAAAGCACAGCGGTGACGTTGCCACCTACTTCATTTCCTAAACAGAGAATGAATACTGAAATTAGGGAGTCATATAATATAAAACTAGTATTAGAAACGAAAGCTTCTAGTTCATACAGTAAAGCTATATCGTCACGATCAAAGTAATAAAAGTTGGTACATATTTATTTTGACATGTAACGAACAGACAGACTTCGAAGCCTAAGACAATTACGAAGAAAATCAAACATATTTAGCTTTCAATGATTATTTCGCATAACATATATCTCACGATAAAGGACCGATCGGATATAGGTAAATGATTCAATATTTATGCCCGATAAATCATCATTTTAACAGTAAAATTATGACCTACCCCACTTGTCTGAAGCCATTGTGATATTATCAAAACAACAACAATCAGCTGATTTCCTAAACGAGATTTTCAAAGCGTATTATATAAATCCACGGTTTGATATAATTTTTAAATGCAAATGAAGCAATTATTTGTAATTGCAAGTCAATATTCCATAAAATACAGAAAAATATATAAAATATCTTCTCCCTCATTGGTTGCGCAAACTGTTCAGAAAGTTTTTCATACGGGAAGGGGCGGAGCTTCCAAATAGCTCGCGCAAGAAATAGCATGCTGCTATTCCGAACAAAATTATTACTACGCTTCATTCTGAATACGGGGTCGTTGCAATAATGACCCGCAGAATAGCATATGCTATTTTTTGCAACGCTTATCCAGAATAGCAGCCTAAGAGGTAAGTTACACTAACAAGACTATCGTAACGACCTTTCACATACCTGGCAGCTCTTCTTTTCTTTGTTTTTGTTTTATCCAAATTTTATCCGAATCCGAAAATATTTGTTATCCGAACGTTAACAATGCGTTGTCAAGAGTTTGTGCCTCAGCTGAATGATGAAAGTAAGTTTTTTAAACATGCAAGTGAGGTGTCTTCATGACAATATTATTACTATATAGTATGTTGTTTCAAGTTGTGTTGACGATCAGGGATGTCAACTTACAAAAAATACTGGGGGGGCCAAACCGGGAATCTTGCCCCGGGAAATTGTATCAGTTTTTCTTAAGTTTTTTTAAAGCATTTTAGAGGAGTCTTATGATCAACATTAGAAACCTGATAACTCGAATCTCTATATCTGGACACACTGTTGAAAATCGACAAGCCTGAAACATTTTTTCCTCACACCCGTGACGAATCGAATAACAATATCGTTATTTTTCATCGCAGAAACACGGTTCAAAGACGTACTTGATAACATGATTGGCAGGAGTTCGATGAAAACAATCATTTTTTGATGATCGGATTGATTGATCGATTCTCAAATTGCAGTCAGAGAGGTCACTTTTCGACCCCCGCTGGTAGGGTCGATGAGACCGTCCTACGAGGGTTATATAGCTATTCGAGGATAGGGTCCCGGATTAGCGACTTTTTGGAGGGTGTACCACACCCATTACTGAAGTACCTGCTCCATGGGCCCACGAAACGCATGTTAACGTTTTTGCCGCATGTGAGGAGAAGGTTTTCAGAGATTGAACAGCAGCGAAAGGGTTAAGAAACAGGAGAAGTCTGTCCACTTTTTTGAGTACGAAGTATTCGACTACTAGTGGGTGACAAATATCGGCCGTGTTTGTCCAATCTATTGTTCTTCTTCAGTAACCACGGATTTGTACCACATAAATGTATGCATCAATGATTACCTACTTCCGATATATATTACCCTGCACCAGGGGCACAGCTAGGAATTAACACTAGTTTCAGGCGCAAAATACTGGGGTGTCTCAGGGTATGGAATACCCCCCAGGGTAAGCGGGAGTGGTGTGTTCCCCCCCCCCCCCCAGAAAAAGTTTCATAATATTGGTTCAAAATGGTTACTTTCACGGCATTATACCGAAAGGAGTATTTAAAAATTTCGAAGCAGGTATTTCCTCCCCAGTTTCCATTTGTTACGATGTCAATCTATGTCCTGAATTTAGCTAGTGAACGCATTTCGTTAGCGGTAAATATACTTTCATTCCGAGTATGCCACGCCATGCTTTCCTTACGGGAAAGATGGGTGTGGAAACCTGGGGTTTGAAAAAGCGCTTTGAGGTCATGGATTGACTATGATTCATGAATATTACCCTTAAACACTTCTCATTCCTTCAGCCTTATAACTTAATTAATTAGTAGGTCTAACAATAATTACAAGTATTTTTAAAAATGTTAAAAATTCATACAAAAACCAACTGCGCGGATTCCAAAGCTTTTCTTACGGGAAACCGTTCATGTCACGTTGAGGGGCACAGGGCCGTTTTGAAGAACGAAGGCCGAAAATGGAATGCGTATTCCGTTAAATTAATGTATTTCCAAAGTATCTTTGGAATTTCATCCGAATACTCCAGTTAAAAGTACTGAAAAAAGTCGTTGCAAGGGGAGTCTGCCACGCCGGGCTTTCTTTACGGGAAATACGGGAGTGGAAACCAGGGGCCTGGAAAAATGCTAATTTTAGGTTATATGGTCTGACAATGATTAAAAAATATTACCTTCAAACATTCATCATTTCTTTCGCCTTGTGACTGAATCCTTAATAAGGCTCAAAACCGATCATATGTACTTTAAAAAATTCATCCAAAGACCCACGGCATGGATTCCATTGCTTTTCTCATCGGAAAACGGGCATGGAACGTTGATGGGCATAGGGCCGTTGTTACGAACGAACACCGGAAATAGATTGTGCATTCCATTACTTTAAGGTATTTGCAATGTGTCTTCAGAATTTTATAGCTATACTCCATATTTAAGTACGAAAAAGAGTCGTTGCAAAGAAAGTCTGCCACGCCATGCTCTCCCTATGGGCAATATGGGTGGGCTGGCCAGGGATGTGGAACAATTTTAATGTAAGTTTACCCTTTGTCGATGTTTGTAAGAAAGCATTCAGCATTTCTTCACCAGGTTATTGCAAATAGCCGAGCGCAATTTGAAATTTCATCAGCGCCAAAAAATTCTTCGTAACGGTTTTATGAGTATTTGTTCATCTTTACTTGTACTTATATTTATTTCATCAAATAAATGGATTTGTACATCAAACATAAAACTCGTTATTGATTCACTTTTTGATTGATTACAGTAGTTGTTTTCGCAGCTGGAATGAGGCTAGGAATGTCGTGGGTACCTTCCGCAACCACATAGAAGAACAGTAAATAGCCAAATTGCGGGAATACATAGTTTGTTTTAAAAAGACAGGTGAGGAACCCGTGACCTTACATTTTCCAACTGAAAATACGACTTCAGAACAATGGGGCCGGAAAACACAACCGTTCGTCGAAGTAAAGCGGGATTGAAGAAAAGACATCGACTATATCAGTAAAAGATATCATGAATTCAGAATAAAAATATTCTCGCGAGCTGCCAAGCAAACACTAAGACCACCTTATTTTCCACATCTGCTACTTCATGATCATACTACGGAAGATCACATCGTATAAATAAAATAAGAGAGATACACTGTAAAACAAACAGATTCAGAATACCTTTTTTTCCACGATCAATAAGAGATTATTACGGAAGCCATAAAACTCATAAATAGATTAGATGACTTATAATGTAGCCTACTAACCTATGTAGATATGTTTATATAATTCGGGGTACCCAATTAGAGACTGTTGAATCCTTGAAATATCAAGGAGTTAGACTCAAGAATGATCTATCGTGGAATAAACATATTCGAGAAATAACCGGTCAAGCTAATCGTAAAATGGGTATTGTTAAAAGAATATTAGGAAAGTGCGACGACAAAGTGAGAGAAATTAGCTACTTTTCCCTCGTTCGACCGCATTTAGAATACGCTGCCAGTGTTTGGGACCCTCATGAAAAAGGCTTAATAACAGAGTTAGAACGCGAGCAAAGAAGATCTGCCAGGTACGTGAAAGGTCGTTACGATAGTCTTGTAAGCGTAACTGACCTCTTAGATAAACTCGGATGGGAATCTCTGTCGGACCGTAGATTGAACAATAGACTAAACCTTTTTGATAAATTCAAAAGCAGTGTCTTTTCTGGCGAAGTTCACCATATCTTACGGACGCCAACATATAACGGAAGATCAGATCATACAAATAAAATAAGAGAGATAGATTGTAGAACAGACATATTCCGAATGTCATTTTTTCCACGATCAATAAGAGATTATAACGGCAGCAATAGAACTCATAAATAGATTGCGTCACATACCTGGCAGCTCTTGTTTGCACGCGTTCTAACTCTGTTATTAAGCCTTTTTCATGAGGGTCCCAAACACTGGCAGCGTATTCCAAATGTGGTGTAACGAGGGAAAAGTAGCTAATTTCTCTCACTTTGTCGTCGCACTTTCCTAATATTCTTTTAACAAAACCCATTTTACGATTAGCTTGACCGGTTATTTCTCGAATATGTTTATTCCACGATAGATCATTATTGAGTGTAACCCCTAGATATTTCACGGATTCAACTGCCTTTAACTGGGTGCCCCGAATGATATAGTTACGCTGTAGGGAGTTATTCTTCTTCCAGAAATTCATTACGACGCATTTTCCAAATTTAATTCTAACTGCCAAGCATCGCACCAAGCTTGGATAGCAGCAAGATCATTCCTTAGTTCATCTATATCTTTGATGGAACGGATTTCTCTGCAAACTACAGCGTCGTCTGCAAATAATCGTAACTTACTGTGTACTACTTCGCCAATGTCGTTTATATAAAGAAGGAATAGGAGTGGGCCTATGACACTACCCTGAGGAACGCCAGAAGAGACTCTAACCGCATTGGAGACTGCACCGTCTAATACTACTCTTTGGACGCGGTCGCTCAGAAATTCTCTAATCCAGGAAATGACATCTTTGTCTAGTCCATAAGATTTCAGTTTTATTATTAACTTTCCGTGGGGTACTTTATCAAATGCCTTTTTGAAATCAAGAAAAATCGCGTCTACTGGAATGTTGTCTTCCCCGGAGACTAAAATATCGTGGGCGAAAAGCGCTAACTGAGTTTCGCACGATCTGCTTTTCCTGAAATCATGCTGATTTCCCATTCATAAGTTTTGCGTGTCTAGATGTTTCATTACCGAGCTGACTACGATGTGTTCAAGGACTTTGCAAGAGATGGACGTTAAAGATATCGGCCTGTGATTAGATGTCTGTTCCTTGTCTCAACTTTTAAATATTGGCGTTACATTAGCGATTTTCCAGTCATTAGGTACTTCGTGTTGCTTGATGGATTTACTGAATATTAACTGCAAGTAAGGGGCAATATCTGAGGCTAGTTCTTTATATACGCGAGAAGGGATTTCGTCTGGACAAGGTGATTTATTTGGACTAAGCGATTTCAATATATTTTCTATTCCGAGCGTACTAATGTCAAAGCTGGGATCTTATGTATACAGGGATTGTCATCGGTCTCGGGTGAGTTTTCGGAAGGCTCCGTGAACACGCTCTTAAAGTAGGAATTTAATAAATTGGCTTTATCGTAACTGCTTGTCAACACATCTCCATTGTCGTTTCTCAGCGAATATACGGTAGATCGTTTACCTTGCACTTCCCTAACATATGACCAAAATGCTTTTGTGTTATCCTGTAACTGTTCTACTAGTGTTTTTCTTTTAAAATTTTTTTTTTTAATGACATGATAAATGTTTGTAGGTTTTCCGAAATTATGAATCTTCTATTGCCTTATTTAAATAAAAATTTTGATTAGACCCACATGGTTTAATGTCGCACTAATTCGGGTTAAAGAGTGTAAATTTAATTGTCTTTTAATTTTTAAGTGATTCTTTTTTTCTCACTTGAAAGTTTTAATTTACTTTAATGCTATAAATTGATTGGTTTATGTCTATTTATTCCTTGGATTAAGTGCAATGTTCTCCAAATTTTAAGAATATTCTACATGTCGAGTTGCGTTGACGATCAGGGATGCCGAGTTACAAAAAAATGTTGGGGGGACCAAACCGGAAACCGTTTTTTTGATATGCAGTAGGTTGACAGATTCTCGCGGATTAAAGTATGATTAATACATTACACACATAGGCGGGTTAGCCATTTTTCGGTGGTCTGCAGCCGCTGTTTTTTTAGCAAAGTTAACAAGATCGTTATTTTTCAGCGCAGAAGAACGTTTCAAAGAAGTACTTGATTGCTTGATTGGTAGGAGTGCGATGAAAACAATCATTATTTGATGATCGGAATGATTGATTGATTTTCAAAATGCAGTCAGAGCGGTTACTTTTCGGGAGGGAGGCCCCACGCTACTAGGGTCGCTATCCAAGCAAGTGATGCTTGCTAGTTAGAATTTAATTTGAAAAAATGCGTCGTAAAGAATTTCTGGAAGAAGAATAACTCCCTACAGCGTAACTATATCATTCGGGACACTCAGTTAAAGGAAGTTGAATCCGTGAAATATCTAGGGATTAGACTCAATAATGATCTATCGTGGAATAAACATATTCGAGAAATAACCGGTCAAGCTAATCGTAAAATGGGTTTTGTTAAAAGAATATTAGGAAAGTGCGACGTCAAATTGAGAGAAACTAGCTACTTTTCCTTCGTTAGACCACAATTGGAATACGCTACCAGTGTTTGGGACCCTCATGAAAAAGGCATAATAACAGAGTTAGAACGCGTGCAAAGAAGTGCTGCCAGGTATGTGAAAGGTCGTTACGATAGTCTTGTTAGTGAAACTGACCTCTTAGATAAACTCGGATGGGAATCTCTGTCGGATCGTAGATTGAAAAATAGACTAAACCGTTTAGATAAATTCAAGAGCAGTGTCTTTCCTGACGAAGTTAACCATATCTTACGGACGCCAATATACTACGGAAGATCAGATTATATAAATGAAATAAGAGAGATAGATTGTAGAACAGACAGATTCCGAATGTCATTTTTTCCACGATCAATAAGAGATTATAACGGCAGCAACAGAACTCGTAAATAGATTGCATGACTTGTAGTGTAGCATACTAACCTGCGTTAAACATAATGCATGTTTCTTAATTCAATTATTATTTCTTACAGCATATAGAAGCATAATTTGTTAGTACACGGGACGTTTTTCGGATGGTGTGGTGCGTATGTGTGGGTCCAATTGCATGCTGCATCCTGGTGATTGATCACCCCCTGCCAAACACCCTAGAGGTGGCTCGCAGGGTATTAGGTAGATGTAGATATCGAGAATCGAGTTATCAGGGTTCCAATCTTAATCATATGACTCTTCAAAAATGCTTACAAAACTTAAAACTCAATACTGATAAAATTTCCCGGGGCAAGATTCCCGGTTTGCCCCCCCCCCCAGTATTTTTTGTAAGTTGGCACCCCTGGTAGCTATATAACCATATCGTATATATCGTGGACTATCGTATATATACCTGGTAGCTATATATACGATAGTCTTGTGTAACTGACCTCTTAGATTAACTCGGATGGGAGTATCTGTTACACCGTAGACTGAAAAATGGACTAAACCTTGTAGATAAATTCAAGAGCATTGACTTTTCTAACGAGGTTAACCATATCTTATGGACGCCAACGTACTACGGAAGATCAGATCAAATGAATAAAATAAGAGAGATAGATTGTAGAACAGAAAGATTCCGAATGTCATTTTTTCACGATCAATAAGAGATTATAACGGCAGCTTTAGAGCTCGAAAATAGATTGCATGACTAGTAGTGTAGCCTACTAACCTATGTAATAATTAATGTATGTTTCTTAATTTTATTATTATTTCTTATAGCATATGGTTGTATAATTTGATAGTATACATGACGTTTTTTGTACTGTGTGGTGTGCATGAGGGAGTCCAATTGCATGATGCATGCTGGTGATTGATCACCCCCTGCCAAACACCCTATAGCAGTTGTTCCCAACCCTTTACGTCTAGCGACCCACCTTTTAACTTTTTCCGTTTTCGCGACCCACCCCTACCCCACCTATGATTGCACACACACATACAAATACGTATGTATGCATATTATACACTTAATTGGTATTTATATACATTTGGTCAATCTTTAATCAACTTATGTTATGTTAAAAAATAACAAAAATGACACATACATAAAATTAAAATTATCTGGTGAATCAATTAAATTTGGTACATATTCAAGAGCCACGCCGCGACCCACTTAAGTTCCGCCCCCGACCCACTAATGGGTCGCGACCCAATGGTCGGGAAAAGCTGCCCTAGAGGTATTATGTAGATGTAGCTGTATTGACGGTATTGACTTTAGAGTTTTTGAAGTATTTTTGAAGAGTCATATGATCAACATTAGAACCCTGATAACTCGAGTCTCGATATCTGGACACACTGGTGAAAATCGAAAAGCCTGAAACATTTTTTTTCTCACACCCATAACGAATTTTTGAGGAGGCTTTGCCCCCCTCAGGACTCATGGAGTCAGCGCCACTCATGACGATTAACCCTTTTACTGCTGTGATCCTAACTAGTAACTCTCATCCACCCTACCATCGAGAAGCCTCCCTGCCGAAAAGTGACCGCTCTGACTGCATTTTGAATATGAATCAATCAATCCGATCATCAAAAAATGATTGTTTTCATCATTCTCCTGCCAATCAAGCAATCACGAGCATCTTTAAACCGTGTTTCTGCGATGAAAAATAACGATTTTCTTAAATTAGCTAAAGTGGCCATTTTTCGGTGGTCGGCAGCCGCTTTTTTTTTAGCAAAGTTAACAATATCGTTATTTTTCATCGCAGAAACACGGTTCAAAGACGTATTTGATTGCTTGATTGGCAGGAGTGCGATGCATACTATCATTATTTGATGATCGGATTGATTGATTGATTTTCAAATTGCAGTCAGAGCGGTCACTCTTCGACCCCCGCTGGTAGGGTTGATGAGACGAACGTGCGTGGGTTAGCGCGACGAGGATAGGGTCCCTGATTAGCCACTCTTGGGGGGGTGTACCACGCCCATTATAGAAGTACCTGCTCCATGGGCCCACGAAACTAATGTTAACCTTTTCGCCACCTGTGAGGGGAAGGTTTTCGGACACTGATCAGCAGTGAGAGGGTTAAGAAACGGGAGAAGTCAGTCCACTTTTTTGAGTAAGAAATATTCGTCAACTAGTAGGTAACAATTATCGGCCGTGTTTGTCCAATCTCTTGTACCTCTTCAGTAACCACGGATATATACCACATAAATGTCATATTTAATCTAGATAAATTCAAGAGCAGTGTCTTTTCTGACGAAGTTAACCATATCTTGCGGACGCCAACGTACTACGGAAGATCAGATCATATAAATAAAATAAGAGAGATAGATTGCAGAACAGACAGATTCCGAATGTCATTTTTTCCTCGATCAATAAGAGATTATAACGGCAGCAATAGACCTCGTAAATAGATTGCATGACTTGTAGTGTAGCCCACTAACCTATGTAAAATTTAAAGCATGTTTCTGAATCTCTATTCTATATTCTATTTCTAACAGCATATAGTAGTATAGTTTGTTATTATACGGGAAGTTTTTTGGACGGTGTGGTGTGCATTTTTTGGAGTGCAAATGCATACTGCATGCTGGTGATTGATCACCCCCTGCCAAACACCCTAGAGGTGGCTCGCAGGGTATTATGTAGATGTAGATGTAGAAATGTATGCATTAATGATCATCTTCTTACGATAAATATAACCCTGCACCAGGGGTACAGATAGCTATTAATAGTGTTGCCGCGAGACTCGAGACTTTCTCGTCTCGTCTCGAGTCTCGTCTCGTTTTCGAGACGAGACTCGAGACGAGACCGTAGGGTAGAATTCGAGACGAGACTCGAGACGAGACCACCTTTTGACGAGACGAGACGATACCACTTCCACGAGACTCTCGAAAGTCTCGAAATTTAGATACACGTCCTTAATTAATATTTGGTATAGTTTTATGCCTAGAGGTTTATAGGTTTATGCCTAAAACTATATCCTTCAGTTAGGACGAAATACATTTTACGTTTTTCTTAAGCATTGTATTTTAAATACAGCTGAATAATAACTTTTCGATAGATGATCAAACTATAAACTAGAATATGTGCTGAAAAACCAATTTATGAATGCATGAGCGACACTTATGGAGCCAAGTAAGGGAGTGTTAATGGCTGACTACTTTTCCTTGTTTCCCGGGATAATTAACTTGGAAAATTGGAGCCTTATTTTAATGTAAAAAAGTTCTGGCTAAACTTTCGAGATCCACAGCCTTGTGTTACAAAAATTTGTTACGTTGGGTGGTCAGCCCCTCGCTCGGTATCTTTTGCTTTGGGTATTTCCTGGATATATTTTTCTTGATTTCTTCAGGGTTACAAAGTATGTCTTCAATCTGCACTTGTGAAAGCATCGGTGTATCGTAAACAAAAGACTGCATTATACAAATATAAAATTAGGACGTATGACGAGACTTATTCCGCGTCGGTAAGCGATACCGCACAACATAATAGATCGTAACGAGAACGCCTGCAATCGTGTATGACTTTCGTAAATTGCAGTTTCCTTTTTCTTTCTACCGTTTTTTTGTAGCAATCCATCACAAAATTCACGTTTATATTACTTCAGTAATACTTATTACTGCGCCCTTCATTTCTAAATTTTTCCTAAGATTGCAACGACAGTATAATTTTTATTACAGCTGATAGGAATCTTAAATTACCTCTACTTTGATCGCTTCAACTCTAATGGTGAAAGGTTTTCACACGCCGTGCCAACTCCAAGTTATGCATTAAGTAGGAAAAATATATTAAAATTCTAAAATTTTTACAATTATTGAATTTCATAACAGACATAAACGTGTTTATAATTATATTCATTAAAATTCTTATATAGTTATTCATGATGAACTCCCCTGAGATCCTGCCAACTTCATTTTTTTCTTAACTATGAAGTCTGTGGTGCTGTCATTGGCACTAAAATCTCAGTAAGCTGAAGAGTCATGGTATCCTCAATTTTTTATCTCACTCATTTGAAGATACTCGGAGAAGATGAAAGTCGTGCCTCAGCAGTTTAACTTTTCTGAAAGAAAAAATTCGAATCGGTTCATAATTGGTAGAGGGTATTTCGAGGTGGTATCAGTACCTTCGTGTATTGCGATTTCATTACCCTATTGGAGTTCCATCTCTAAGGCTATGTCCGGAAACAGTTCACCCGCATGTAATTGCAAAACAATGAGCCTCGCGCAGCTGTTAGCTAATAATTGTTTCAACGTATTGCATATTGTAAGAACTTATGGAGAGAAAGTCGTACTTAAATATGTTACAATTGTAATTAATTTTTAAAAACTTATGGTGAAAAAATGTGTCCTACACAGTTATGCTACACTTGAGATAATCCGGGAAAAGCCTGTGGCGGGGGCATGAGGCTGCTGTTGGCCGCACCGCGATATAGAGGGATATATATAGGTCACCATATTTTGTCTCCGGAAGGCGTGGGCAAGGATAAATATTTGAGAGGAAAGTGTTGGTTCAAATGAAAAAACATCAACTCGGTACAATTATTTACTATAACCTGATGCCTTCTGAAATAGTTAGCGCATCAGAAAGCTCACGAACTCCATTTCTTTGGCCCAAAAATGATTTTCCCTTGGTATTCAATTAAAGTACCATGAAGATACCACCAAATAAAATCACAATATTAGATATTTCTAGCTGTCTGCACTTGGTAAAAATATATACTTCTTCTGCGTAGCTTTTAATTTCCTTTTTTTATTTCCATGAAGGTAACTTTTACTTTCAACTTGTTCCTCAGGAGTAATATTGGTACCACCTAGACCTCGTCATCAAATATTATCCCATCAGGACTAGCAGCCAAAAAAGTGCATTTTGATCATCAAAACACCTCCGAGCAAAATTTTATTTTTGCTTGATCTCTCATATTCCCTGACGGCAGATTTTTCATTGGCATTCCCCCAATCGGTTGCCTAGATTCCTCTGAAGGAAGGAAGCAAAACATCGTCAGCCAATTTTAATGTTTGATTTCCTAAGATTACACATACGACCAAAGGAAGAGGCTTGAACCTCTTCCACTTTTCTGACTGCCACGTCCCATTGAGCATTTGATCTCTAGTTTCCTTCTCTTAATTTTCACGCCACCTTTGTTTTATTTTTGCTGATGAAAGGAAATCACTCATTGAATCGTGATTGGACAATGTTACGTCACTTTGAACATCACGAAATCACGAATGAGTCTATAATGATTGTCTGATCCCTCTATTCGATGACGTTTATTTTTGGATGTTGCAGATAACTCCATACACGTTTCCTCATATATTCCTTATCCCTTTCTGAGGAAACATTTTTTTTGTAAATTCTCCTCGGCTCTTGTCCATTAGTTCTTTGTGAAAAATGTACATTGTTTTTCACATTGGAAGTTACTGATGCAATAGGGCACCTAGTTTCGTAGGACCCCTTAGACAAAAATTTACTCTCTTCCCTCTTATGTACTTTGCCACGTAAGAGTTGTAGAACTCCTTAAGATTGTTATTGAAATTATATATAATAAAAAATAGGGGACTGACTAGATAAGAGACTGTTACCATAAGCGATATCCTCCCATAAGCCGCAACTGATGAAATGAGGGATAAAGTGTTCCTCTCCTTCTTTGGGCCCTTTGCAATAATATATATCACATTTACTATGGTTTTCGAGGGTTATATTTCCTTTTCTTTAGCCGGTTACTCTCCGATATCTCCACATCACGTAACTAGTCGGTTGTTCCATTTTATACTTTCTCACAATCAAATCACATTCGACAGCAAAGTGGAAAAACAAAAGGGTCTCTCTCAGAGGTTGAGGAAAGAATGCCCATAGGTAGTACCGAGAGTCCGGTAGTACTTGGCAGTATTTAAAAGCGGTACTACCTTATCAATACTAGAAATACCGGTACTTATATAGAGGTACTTCGACAGCGCTGCCATTTTATGTTTTATCAACCAGCTAACTACTAAATTAATTGAGCGTTGATAATATTACAAGCGAAAATAATCGTGAAGAACATAGCTATTAATAATGACGGCATAATTTACAGTACCTATTCATGAAGATTTGATTACACGATTTATATTTTTTCTGCATGTATGTTAAATGACCTTAAAGTATCAATTATAAATGAAAATATACGAATTAAATATGACTTGCAAAGTAATTTTACCAGAATTTCAGCCAAATATCCAGTTCAAAATTATTACGTGTTTTGACTATGGCTACATGCTTCACTGCTTTGACTGTTCATCACTATGGCCATAAAAGATTTTTTAGCCACAGAAGGCAAGAGAATCAATGTTATTGAACCGTAAAATGTATATATTTTTCCAAACTAAACAGAAATGTGACCTACACATCTAATTTTATTCGATCGCAGTATTTTAGGCATAAATAATTCCAATTCTTGAAATGTAAAAACTACTATGTCTTTACATGGGACAAGTGTAAAAATATTTAACACACATAAATACAGCAGAAATTAAAATGACAAAAGCTTTCTCGGGCACCAAGTGAGTGGTTGTTGTATAAGTAGCCAAAGTTTGTGTCGTATTGCCACCGTCGGGTGTTTGAATAAGAAGACGTTCTGCTGACAGTATCTTACTCTTGTCTGAGAAAAATCCAAATTTATCATTCGCTAGGAAAACACCAAGAATTAAAACGCGTACTCCGAAATCGTTTGTATAACGTTGCCTTTGACAACTACATCGCTATCACAGTTCCACAATTAGATTATCGAGCCAGTGTAATCGTCCGGTATAATAATCTAATTTTCGGAAACACCGGATAATTATTATAGATTAATACGAAAGTTTATTTTCAACTTATTAACAAATTTTATAAATTACGAATGTACCAGTATACCGGTATTTTTTCGCCGGTGCAAACGAGGGAGTACTATTATTACTATTTAACCCCTCAAGCGTGACTTTAAATGCCCGTGGTCGTTCCCTGAACGCGCGTAAAACCAACGTCTGCGTCTTCTGAATGCCATGCCTCAAGCGTGAAAGACACAGTATGAGTTTGAAAGTTTCATTAGGTATTCCTATCTCTTAATCTTCCATGTATGTACTTCCAGTGAGTATATATGTGAGGCATATCTGCCTGATTTCGTTATGTGCCTCTTAATTGCCACTGTGTGCTCGAATTTTTTAAGAATATTTTTTCCAGCTGATGCCAGGATGGAGCGGCGTCTAGTGGACTCGTATGGAAGATAGTCTTCCACTTACGCTCCGATTTATGTGCTTTCTTAGCGATTGTGTGTTCAATGTGGGGACGCTGACTGCCTTACTCTGTGGTTCATTATCATCTCATCTTCTGTCTCATCTTTTCCTTTCTCTTTCATCGAGGCAATGATAGTGAAGGCTTGGACCGTCCAGGCATTGTCACTCAATAGTTCTTGGAACCTCGAAGGCCTGCCAGCATCTGGTATCTTATTTATTACGTTGGAAGCAGAGGGTTGGAGTTTTTTCACGCTTACGTTTGCTTCGGTGGTTTTATTTTTTTCGGCCTTGGGCCCCTTCCGTATATGAACCCCTTCTTAGTTGACCATGCCTTCTAGCTCTCGTGAGTGGTCCGATCAGTGTGTGCTTGACTTTCTGGAACAAAAGAGTGCAGAATGTTCTGATACGACTTCGTAAGTTTCAATTGGATACTCCCTTGACTCTAGGTTCGAAGATTTATAACATCTCATTTTTCTGTGAATTTTCAAGAAAACAATTGGGAAGAGATCGGCTGTGAAGACGCGCCTGTAACCTTTGCGTGTGATTTAGTTGAAAAGAAATATCGCCTATTCGTGTGAAAAGGATCCTTGGAATTGGAGTTATTTTTCGATGATGAAATAATTACAATTATAGTGACTGAGACAAACCGCTACGTGGCATAGTTTCTTTAAAATTCACAAAGAAAATTCCAAAGAAAAAAATGCGCTTTTAAAAGTGGGTTCCCACAACTCTGGTGGAAATAAAATTATTTCTAGGGTTGCTCATATTGATGGGAATAAATAAGAAACCACGCTTCAGAATGTATTTTATCGGAAAACATGTATTCGAGACTCAATTTTTCTCAATGTAATGGAAAAGGAAAGGTTTTCATTGCTCACCAACTTTCTCTGTTTTGTAGATAGAAAGAGGAAGGAAGTTGTAAAAAAAGGTCCTTACCACTATAAAATTTCGCCCATTAGTGAAAATTTGAATCTTAGTGAAAAAATTATAGCAGGACAGAATTTAGAACAGCACAAAGGACGGCTCTCGGATACCGATACGGAATGCTCGATCGACCAGATGGCATATTTTGTTCAACAAAACCCACAAATTGAAATATATAGGGTTGAAAGAAGAAAAAGTGTAATAAGTGAGATAAACATAAAGAGATACGAGACAAGATACAGATGTAAAACTGCCCAGGAACCTGTGTTTTGAGTAACCCCAGAGACTTTTCAACTACTAAACACGGCATACAGGGAGCAGGCAAAAGTAATCGGCGCTGAACATTGTAAGTACTTACGTATTAATAATAATCAAGTTCAAACAATTTTTAAGAGAATGTAATTTGTTGAATTTTTTTCGGTGATCGATTACGATTATGTCTACATTCCGTTTTTAGACATTTTTCGTTTTATGATACTATTTTATTCATTTATCATTTTATCAATAAAATCAATGATTTTAGCACCAGTTTGATTCAATTGGTGTCCAGATAAATATGTGTTTGCAATTTTTATTAATGGCTCTCCTATTTTTAAGACCTTCAATTCAGCGATTATGCACGCAATGGAACCGACGCTAAATTTATTACGGGGGAAACGAGACGAGACGAGAGTCTCGTACGAAACTCGAGACCGAGACGAGACTGGGGTTCTCGAGACGAGACTCGAGACGATACCAGAGGTCAGGAAACGAGACTGAGACGAGACTGGCGAAAGTCTCGTCTCGTCTCGTCTCGCGGCAACACTAGCTATTAACGCTAGGGGGTGGAGGGTTTCAGGCGCAAAATACTGGGGTGTCTCAGGGTGTGGAATACTCCCCAGGGTAAGCGGGAGGGGTGTGATCCCTCCCCCCCAGTAACATTTTCTTACAAATGGTTCAAAATGGTGAGTTTCACGGCATTATACCAAAAAAAGAGTACTCAAACATTTCGAAGCAGGTACTTACTTCCCAGTTTCAATTTCTTACGATGTCAATCTATGTCGTATTATTATTTATTATGTTCGTATTACAGACCACCTAACTCAGATATAACGTCAATGTTGGATTTTCAAAATCAAATAAACAGCGTAGCATCCAAGTATCCTGAAAGAAACTTGATTATGGGTGGAGATTTCAACGTACCTTCTATAGATTGGGAGACTTATAGCTTCATTCCTGGTGGGAGGGATAAAGTGATCTGCGAGGCTTTATTACACATTTTCACATCTAATTCATCGTTTCAAATAGCATCCGCACCAAACAGAGGAGAAAATATTCTTGATTTATTAGCGACAAATATACCACATCAGGTAATAAACGTTGGCACTGTCGAAGGAATAAGTGACCATAGGGTAGTAACTGAAAAGTTTTCTCTAAATACCGCTGTAAACTTTAAAAAAGAGCGTAAAGTTTTCATTTTTAAAAGAGCTAATTTTGATGGGTTTAAGAGTCATATGAAAAATGCTTTCCCCGAGTTTCAAGAATCAGTATTAAGGTTAAATGTAGAGAATACTTGGCAAGCTTTTCTTTCGCTCGTAACTTCGGGAATAAATAGCTACATCCCTAGTAAAATAGTAAAAGAAGGCAGCGAACCGAGATGGTACGACGCGGAAGTGAGAAAATCATTGAGGCGACAGAGAGCGTGTCATGCTAAAATGAAAAAAGTCAGCACGGATTTATCCGCTAATGAACGCGAGCTAATAATTAAAAAATATAGGATGACTAAAGCCGCCACGAAGGAAGCGTTCAGGAATGCGTTCACAAATTTTAAAAGAAAAACACTAGTAGAGCAGTTACAGGATAACCCAAAAGCATTTTGGTCATATGTTAGGGAAGTTCAAGGTAAACGATCTACCGTATGTTCGCTGAGAAATGACAATGGAGATGTGTTGACAAGCAGTTACGATAAAGCCAATTTATTAAATTCCTACTTTAAGAGCGTGTTCACGGAGCCTTCCGAAAACTCACCCGAGACCGATGACAATCCCTGTCTACATAAGATGCCAGCTATTGACATTAGTACGCTCGGAATAGAAAATATATTGAAATCGCTTAGTCCAAATAAATCACCTGGTCCAGACGAAATCCCTTCTCGCGTATATAAAGAACTAGCCTCAGAAATTGCCCCTTACTTGCAGTTAATATTCAGTAAATCCATCAAGCAATAGGAAGTACCTAATGACTGGAAAATCGCTAATGTAACGCCAATGTTTAAAAGTGGAGACAAGGAACAGCCATCTAATCACAGGCCGATATCTTTAACGTCCATCTCTTGAACACATCGTAGTCAGCTCGGTAATGAAACACCTAGACGCGCAAAACTTATTTATGGGAACTGAACATGGATTCAGGAAAAGCAGATCGTGCGAAACTCAGTTAGCGGTTTTCGCCAACGATATTTTAGTCTCCGGGGAAGACAACATTCCAGTAGACGCGATTTTTCTTGATTTCAAAAAGGCATTTGATAAAGTACCCCACGGAAAGTTAATAATGAAACTGAAATCTTATGGTCTAGACGAAGATGTCATTTCCTGGATTAGAGAATTTCTGAGCGACCGCGTCCAAAGATAAGTATTAGACGGTGCAGTCTCCAATGAGGTTAGAGTCACTTCTGGCGTTCCTCAGGGTAGTGTCATTGGCCCACTCCTATTCCTTCTTTATATAAACGACATTGGCGAAGTAGTACACAGTAAGTTACGATTATTTGCAGACGACGCTGTAGTTTATAGAGAAATCCGTTCCAGCAAAGATATGGATGAACTAACGAATGACCTTGCTGCTATCCAAGCTTGGTGCGATGCTTGGCAGTTGGAATTAAATTTGGAAAAATGCGTCGTAATGAATTTCTGGAAGAAGAATAACTCCCTACAGCGTAACTATATCATTCGAGGCACCCAGTTAAATGCAGTTGAATCCGTGAAATATCTAGGGGTTAGATTCAATTATGATCTATCGTGGAATAAACATATTCGAGAAATAACCGGTCAAGCTAATCGTAAAATGGGTTTTGTTAAAAGAATATTAGGAAAGTGCGACGACAAAGTGAGAGAAATTAGCTACTTTTCCCTCGTTAGACCACATTTGGAATACGCTGCCAGTGTTTGGGACCCTCATGAAAAAGGCTTAATAACAGAGTTAGAACGCGTGCAAAGAAGAGCTGCCAGGTATGTGAAAGGTCGTTACGATAGTCTTGTTAGTGTAACTGACCTCTTACATAAACTCGGATGGGAATCTCTGTCGGACCGTAGATTGAAAAATAGACTAAACCTTTTAGATAAATTCAAGAGCAGTGTATTTTCTGACGAAGTTATCCATATCTTGCGGACGCCAACGTACTACGGAAGATCAGATCATATAAATAAAATAAGAGAGATAGATTATGCAGAACAGACAGATTCCGAATGTCATTTTTTCCACGATCAATAAGAGATTATAACGGCAGCAATAGAGCGCGTAAATAGATTGCATGACTTGTAGTGTAGCCTACTAACCTATTTAAAACTAACAGCATGTTTCTGAATTTCTATTCTATATTCTATTTCTAACAGCATATAGTAGTATAGTTTGTTATTATACGGGACGTTTTCTGGACGGTGTGGTGTGCATGTGGGAGTCCAAATGCATGCTGCATGCTGGTGATTGATCACCCCCTGCCAAACACCCTAGAGGTGGCTCGCAGGGTATTATGTAAATGTAGATGTAGAAATGTATGCATTAATGATCATCTTCTTCCGATATATATTACCCTGCACCAGGGGTACAGATAGCTATTAAAGCTAGGGGGGGGGGGTTTCAGGCGCAAAATACTGGGGTGTCTCAGGGTGTGGAATACTCCCCAGGGTAAGCGGGAGGGGTGTGATCCCCCCCCAGTAACATTTTCTTACAAATGGTTCAAAGTGGTGAGTTTCACAGCATTTTACCAAAAAAAGAGTACTCAAACAATACGAAGCAGGTACTTACTTCCCAGTTTCAATTTCTTACGATGTCAATCTATGTCCTGAATTTAGTTAGTGAATGCATTTCGTTAGCGGTAAATACCCTTTCATTTCGAGTTATCCACGCCAAGCATTCCTCACGGGAAATACGGGTGTGGAAACCTGGAGTTTGGAAAAGTGCTTTTAGGTTACGGATTGACTATGATTCATAAATATTATCCTTAAACATTCCTCATTCCTTCAGGCTTGTAACTTAGTCATTTAGTAGATCTAACAATAAGAACGAGTATTTTTAAAATTCATACAAGAACCAACTGCATGGATTCCATAGCTTTTCTTACGGGAAACCGTTCATGTCACGTTGAGGGGCACAGGGCCGTTTTGTAGAACAAAGGCCGGAAATGGAATGCGTATTCCGTTAAATTAATGTATTTCCAAAGTATCTTCGGAATTCCATCCGAATACTCCAGTTAAAAGTACTGAAAAAGTCGTTGCAAGGGGAGTCTGCCACGCCGGGCTATCTTTACGGGAAATACGGGAGTGGAGACCAGGGCTTGGAAAAATGCTAATTTTAGGTTATATGGTCTGACAATAATTAAAAATATTACCGTAAAACATTTATTATTTCTTTCGCCTTGTGACTGAATCCTTAATAAGGCTCAAAAACGATCATATATACTTTTAAAAATTCATCCAAAAACCCTCGCCATGGATTCCATTGCTTTTCTCATGGGAAAACGGGCATGGAACGTTGATGGGCATGGGGCCGCTTTCACGAACGAAGACCGCAAATTGATTGTATATTCCATTACTTTAAGGTATTTGCAATGTATCTCCAGAATTGTATTGCTATACTTCATTTATAAATATGGAAAAGAGTCATTGCAAAGAGAGTCTGCCTCGCCATGCTCTCCCTATTGGCAATATGGGTGGGCTAACCTGGAATGCGGAATAATTTTAAGGTAAGGTTCCCCATTGTCGATGTTTGAAAGGAAGCATTTCTTTTCAGCATTTCTTCACCTGGTTATTGCAAATAGCCGTGCGCAATTGGAAATATCATCAGCGCCAAAAAAATCTTGGTAACGGTTTTATGAGTATTTGTTTTTCTTTACTTGTAATTATATTTATTTTATTAAAAAACGTATTTGCATATTAAAAATATAAATAATTAGAAAATTAGTTTTTGATTCATTACGTTAGTTTTTTCCGTAGCTGGAATGAGGTTAGGAATGTCGTGGATACCTTCCGCAACCACATAAAAGAACATAAATACCCAAATTGCGGGAATATATAGTTTGTTTTAAAAAGACGGGACTGGAAACCGTGACCTTACATTTTACTTCTGAAAATCCGACCTCAGCGCAATGGGGACGGAAAAAACAACCGTTCGTCAAAGTTAAGCAGGACTGACAAAAGAGACATCGAGTATATCAACAAAAGATATCATAAATTCATAACAAAAATATTCTTGCGAGCAGCCAGACAAACACTCCGACCACCTTATTGCCCACATTTGCTACTTCATGATCAATACGGAACATAAGATCGTATAAATAAAATACGAGAGATTGACTTTAGAACAGAAAGATTCGGAATGTATTTTTTTCCACGATCAATAAGTGATTTAAACGGTAGCGATAAAACTCATAAATATATTAGATGACTTGTGTTGTAGCCTACTAACATATTTGGATATGTTTAAATTATTCGGGGTACCTAATAAGAAACTGTTGAATCCGAGAAATATCTACAAGTTAGATTCAATAATGATCTATCGTGGAATAAACATATTCGAGAAATAACCGGTCAAGCTAATCGTAAAATGGGTTTTGTTAAAAGAATATTAGGAAAATGCGACGACAAAGTGTGAGAAATCAGCTACTTTTCCCTCGTTGGACCAAACTTGGAATACGCTGCCAGTTTTTGGGACCCTAACGAAAAAGGCTTAATAACCGAGTTAGAACGCGTGAAAAGAAGAGCTGCCAGGTATTTGAAAGGTCGTTACGATAGCCTTGGTAGCGTAACTGACCTCTTAGATGAACTCGGATGGGAATCTCTTAACGACCGTAGATTGAAAAATAGACTAAACATTTTAGATAAATTCAAGAGCAGTGTCTTTTCTGACGAAGTGAACCATATCTTACGGACGCCAAAATATTACGGGAGGTCAGATCATATAAATAAAATAAGAGGGATAGATTGTAGAACAGACAGATTCCAAATGTCATTTTTTCCACGATCAATAAGACATTATAACGGCAGCAATAGAACTCGTAAATAGATTGCATTACTTGTAGTGTAGCCTACTAACCTATGTAAAACTTAATGCATATTTCTTAATTTTATTATTATTTCTAACAGCATGTAGTAGTATAATTTTTTAGTATGCGTAACGCTTTTTGGACCGTTTGGTGTGGTTGTGGGATTCTAATTACATGCTGCATGCTGGTGATTGATCACCCTCTGCCAAACACCCTAAAGGTGGCTCGCAGGGTATTATATAAATGTAGATTTCATGCACATTACATGTGAATTAATCTCTGTAAAATTCCCTGCAAAATTTAAAACCAGAAATTCTATTCCTTGAAAATAAGGTACAAGGCAAGATATTTAAGAGCAATATGAAAATATGCAGAGCGGTACAAATGTGCTCAGGAATGAACCAGTGTTTGCTACCCACTCTCCTTTAGACCCCTTCCCGAGAACAAATGGCCATATTCTTTCTTCACCCACTCCTCTACAGACCCCACCCTCCACAGTGGTTTTTCCGTCAACCCACCCACTCCCACTGTATTGTGTTGACCATTTTTTTTCTGCCGAATCCCTTCCATGTACACCTGCTAATTCTCCCCTCAATCCTTTCTCAGGAACCCTTTCTCGGGACTTCTATCCCTCGCTTCTACTCCTTGCTTCGCCACTTACTCCCACCTCTCCATTTCAAATGGCATGCTCTTTCAACTTTCTCTTTCTATTCCTCTCCATCCCCAGTTCCTTCCCGTTTATGTGGTTTATTCCACAGTTCTTCTACAGTTATGGTTCGAGTCCTCCTTTTACCACTGGGTTTCTTCATATCTCTTTATGCCTGTTCTACACGCTCGGATCAGGTCATCTGGCTTAGCTCAGCCAAATCTCTTAGCGCGAACCCATGCCTAAGAACACTTGAGAATCGGCGAGCGCTGAACATAGACCTTGAATATAGCTATATTTGCTATCTAGCTATATAGCTATATAGCTAGACCTTGAATATAGCTATATTCAAGGTCTATGGCGCTGAAGCATTCTATGGAAAAACTGGACAATTTTCTAGCAATGCAGATAATTATCGGATTTATTTTGGCAGATCAGTGGTTTCCCGATTAGATATCTGAGGTACTTCTACGGAAGGAGACGAGTTTACAATAATTAAGATGATTTTTCGTCGGCTAGGACGATAATACATTGCTTCCTCACGTTTTGTTACAGGTTAAATAGAGACTTTTGAAGTTTTGACATCGAAAAAAAATCCTAAATACATATTGGGTATGTTATGACTCCGTTAATTAAATTTTGCGACTGTTTTGGATCATCAATGGCATGGTTATGAAAGTGACCACGAGAAGATGGTAAGAACGCAAACGAGAAGGCGACGACGGTAAAGGCTTTCAAATTTCTTGTTCAATGGGAACATATTAAAATATATCAGTAATATATATCAGTTTGTCTCATCAACAACCCCATTTTGAGCTCGCACCACTAACTTTATCATTTATGAGCTCTCTAAGAAGAACCACACTCGGAAGAAAAGCAAACGCAACCAAATACACGCGCCGTATGAGAGGGAGAGAGAGAGGTGATGGCAACAGCACGGAGTTTAACTTAAATTTGCAAAAAAAAAACACATCTGCTACTTCATGGTCATACTACGGAAGATCAGATAACATAAATAAAATAAGAGAAATTGATTGTAGAACAGACAGATTGAGAATATAATTTTTTCCACGATCAATAAGAGATTATAACGGCAGCGATAAAACTCATAAATAGATTGCATGACTTGTGGTGTAGCCTACTAACCTATGTAAAACTTAACCCTTTCGAGACCGCGGAGTTTTCGTCTTAGCTTGAATGCTGTACCGAGCCCCAAGAGACTCTTCTTTCTCGTGGTACGGAGCATTTTTGGAGGGCATTCGTTAAGAAGGGTCTCGTGGACCTTTTTCGACCCCTCCACGGTGGGACTCCGTATTATCTCGGACTCCGAGAGTAGTTGTGCTCCCTCCTTTTCGGGTTTACGACCATACCTGCGGCATTGGCTCGCGGTCAACTTATGTATTGCGTATATGTATTTAGCAAATGGATAATTGTTGCTTGCACGTAAATTACAGACATTGAATATAATTCCTCATTTTTATCTGAGCATTGTCAAATTTTAAACGAAGTTCTAAGGCCATTATCAAAGCATTTAACGCAGCAACAATTTCCATGTTGATGTTTATACACAACTCTAGATATAAGTTAATATTTGTCGTAGAATTTCGTTTGAAAATTGTAAACGCTGCTCAAAAGACAAACAATTCAATTCTTAGTTTATATTTCTTGATAAATGAACAAATATTTATTTCGAAAATTGACTCTATAAACAATTGTATGACCGCTGTCCCTTACCGCTGTGAGGGGTTATAAAAGACGAAGGGTCCGGGTACCTGCTCCCGGATTCGGAAGGGTTAATCCTAAACCCCGAAGCGTTGGGTCCCGAGACAAAGGCGACCTAAACCCACGACCGTCCTGAAAGGGGGAGAGCTAGAAAACGTATATATACGGGTTTCGTTTTCTTGACCGGGAAAATCTCACACGTATATATACGCCCGTGGTCTCCCGGGTCAGGAAACGTCCACACGTATATACATGTACGTATGTCATATTTAATCTAGATAAATTCAAGAGCAGTGTCTTTTCTGACGAAGTTAACCATATCTTGCGGACGCCAACGTACTACGGAAGATCAGATCATATAAATAAAATAAGAGAGATAGATTGCAGAACAGACAGATTCCGAATGTCATTTTTTCCTCGATCAATAAGAGATTATAACGGCAGCAATAGACCTCGTAAATAGATTGCATGACTTGTAGTGTAGCCTACTAACCTATTTAAAACTAACAGCATGTTTCTGAATCTCTATTCTATATTCTATTTCTAACAGCATATAGTAGTATAGTTTGTTATTATATGGGACGTTTTTTGGACGGTGTGGTGTGCATGTGGGAGTCCAAATGCATGCTGCATGCTGGTGATTGATCACCCCCTGCCAAACACCCTAGAGGTGGCTCGCAGGGTATTATGTAAATGTAGATGTAGAAATGTATGCATTAATGATCATCTTCTTCCGATATATATTACCCTGCACCAGGGGTACAGATAGCTATTAAAGCTAGGGGGGGGGGGTTTCAGGCGCAAAATACTGGGGTGTCTCAGGGTGTGGAATACTCCCCAGGGTAAGCGGGAGGGGTGTGATCCCCCCCCAGTAACATTTTCTTACAAATGGTTCAAAGTGGTGAGTTTCACAGCATTTTACCAAAAAAAGAGTACTCAAACAATACGAAGCAGGTACTTACTTCCCAGTTTCAATTTCTTACGATGTCAATCTATGTCCTGAATTTAGTTAGTGAATGCATTTCGTTAGCGGTAAATACCCTTTCATTTCGAGTTATCCACGCCAAGCATTCCTCACGGGAAATACGGGTGTGGAAACCTGGAGTTTGGAAAAGTGCTTTTAGGTTACGGATTGACTATGATTCATAAATATTATCCTTAAACATTCCTCATTCCTTCAGGCTTGTAACTTAGTCATTTAGTAGATCTAACAATAAGAACGAGTATTTTTAAAATTCATACAAGAACCAACTGCATGGATTCCATAGCTTTTCTTACGGGAAACCGTTCATGTCACGTTGAGGGGCACAGGGCCGTTTTGTAGAACAAAGGCCGGAAATGGAATGCGTATTCCGTTAAATTAATGTATTTCCAAAGTATCTTCGGAATTCCATCCGAATACTCCAGTTAAAAGTACTGAAAAAGTCGTTGCAAGGGGAGTCTGCCACGCCGGGCTATCTTTACGGGAAATACGGGAGTGGAGACCAGGGCTTGGAAAAATGCTAATTTTAGGTTATATGGTCTGACAATAATTAAAAATATTACCGTAAAACATTTATTATTTCTTTCGCCTTGTGACTGAATCCTTAATAAGGCTCAAAAACGATCATATATACTTTTAAAAATTCATCCAAAAACCCTCGCCATGGATTCCATTGCTTTTCTCATGGGAAAACGGGCATGGAACGTTGATGGGCATGGGGCCGCTTTCACGAACGAAGACCGCAAATTGATTGTATATTCCATTACTTTAAGGTATTTGCAATGTATCTCCAGAATTTTATTGCTATACTTCATTTATAAATATGGAAAAGAGTCATTGCAAAGAGTGTGCCTCGCCATGCTCTCCCTATTGGCAATATGGGTGGGCTGGCCTGGAATGCGGAATAATTTTAAGGTAAGGTTCCCCATTGTCGATGTTTGAAAGGAAGCATTCAGCATTTCTTCACCTGGTTATTGCAAATAGCCGTGCGCAATTGGAAATATCATCAGCGCCAAAAAAATCTTGGTAACGGTTTTATGAGTATTTGTTTTTCTTTACTTGTAATTATATTTATTTTATTAAAAAACGTATTTGCATATTAATAATTTGCATAATCATAAAATGGGTTTTGTTAAAAGAATATTAGGAAAATGCGACGACAAAGTGAGAGAAATTAGCTACTTTTCCCTCGTTAGACCACATTTGGAATACGCTGCCAGTGTTTGGGACCCTCATGAAAAAGGCTTAATAACAGAGTTAGAACGCGTGCAAAGAAGAGCTGCCAGGTATGTGAAAGGTCGTTACGATAGTCTTGTTAGTGTAACTGACCTCTTAGATAAACTCGGATGGGAATCTCTGTCGGACCGTAGATTGAAAAATAGACTAAACCTTTTAGATAAATTCAAGAGCAGTGTCTTTTCTGACGAGGTTAACCATATCTTGCGGACGCCAACGTGCTACGGAAGATCTGATCATATAAATAAAATAAGAGAGATAGATTGCAGAACAGACAGATTCCGAATGTCATTTTTTCCACGATCGATAAGAGATTATAACGGCAGCAATAGAACGCGTAAATAGATTGCATGACTTGTAGTGTAGCTTACTAACCTATAAAAGCGTAATGCATGTTTCTGAATTTCTATTCTATTTCTAACAGCATATAGTAGTATAGTTTGTTATTATACGGGACGTTCTCTGGACGGTGTAGTGTGCATGTGGGAGTCCAAATGCATGCTGGTGATTGATCACCCCCTGCCAAACACCGTAGAGGTGGCTCGCAGGGTATTATGTAGATGTAGATGTAGCTGGAATGAGGTTAGGAATGTCGTGGGTACCTTCCGCAACCACATAGAAGAATAAAAATACCCAAATTGCGGGACTACATAGCTTATTTTAAAAAGACGGGACTGGAAACCGTGACCTTACATTTTCCTACTGATAATCCGACCTCACCGAAATGGGGACGGAAAAAACAACCGTTCGTCAAAGTTAAGGAGGACTGACAAAAGAGATATCGAGTATATCAGCAAAAGATGTATACATAAGATGCCAGCTATTGACATTAGTACGCTCGGAATAGAAAATATATTGAAATCGCTTAGTCCAAATAAATACCTGATCCAGACGAAATCCCTTCTCGCGTATATAAAGAACTAGCCTCAGAAATTGCCCCTTACTTGCAGTTAATATTCAGTAAATCCATCAAGCAATAGGAAGTACCTAATGACTGGAAAATCGCTAATGTAACGCCAATATTTAAAAGTGGAGACAAGGAACAGCCATCTAATCACAGGCCGATATCTTTAACGTCCATCTCTTGAACACATCGTAGTCAGCTCGGTAATGAAACACCTAGACGCGCAAAACTTATTTATGGGAACTGAACATGGATTCAGGAAAAGCAGATCGTGCGAAACTCAGTTAGCGGTTTTCGCCAACGATATTTTAGTCTCCGGGGAAGACAACATTCCAGTAGACGCGATTTTTCTTGATTTCAAAAAGGCATTTGATAAAGTACCCCACGGAAAGTTAATAATGAAACTGAAATCTTATGGTCTAGACGAAGATGTCATTTCCTGGATTAGAGAATTTCTGAGCGACCGCGTCCAAAGATAAGTATTAGACGGTGCAGTCTCCAATGAGGTTAGAGTCACTTCTGGCGTTCCTCAGGGTAGTGTCATTGGCCCACTCCTATTCCTTCTTTATATAAACGACATTGGCGAAGTAGTACACAGTAAGTTACGATTATTTGCAGACGACGCTGTAGTTTATAGAGAAATCCGTTCCAGCAAAGATATGGATGAACTAACGAATGACCTTGCTGCTATCCAAGCTTGGTGCGATGCTTGGCAGTTGGAATTAAATTTGGAAAAATGCGTCGTAATGAATTTCTGGAAGAAGAATAACTCCCTACAGCGTAACTATATCATTCGAGGCACCCAGTTAAATGCAGTTGAATCCGTGAAATATCTAGGGGTTAGATTCAATTATGATCTATCGTGGAATAAACATATTCGAGAAATATTTGGTCAAGCTAAACGTAAAATGGGTTTTGATAAAAGAATATTAGGAAAGTGCGACGACAAAGTGAGAGAAATTAGCTACTTTTCCCTCGTTAGACCACATTTGGAATACGCTGCCAGTGTTTGGGACCCTCATGAAAAAGGCTTAATAACAGAGTTAGAACGCGTGCAAAGAAGAGCTGCCAGGTATTTGAAAGGTCGTTACGATAGTCTTGTTAGTGTAACTGACCTCTTAGATAAACTCGGATGGGAATCTCTGTCGGACCGTAGATTGAAAAATAGACTAACCCTTTAGATAAATTCAAGAGCAGTGTCTTTTCTGACGAAGTTAACCATACCTTGCTGACGCCAACGTACTAAGGAAGATCAGATCATATAAATAAAATAAGAGAGATAGATTGTAGAACAGACAGATTCCGAATGTCATTTTTTCCACGATCAATAAGAGATTATAACGGCAGCAATAGAACGCGTAAATAGATTGCATGACTTGTAGTGTAGCCTACTAACCTATGTAAAACTTACTGCATGTTTCTGAATTTCTATTCTATATTCTATTTCTAACAGCATATAGTAGTATAGTTTGTTATTGTACGGGCCGTTTTTTGGACGGTGTGGTGTGCATGTGGGAGTCCAAATGCATGCTGGTGATTGATCACCCCCTGCCAAACACCGTAGAGGTGGCTCGCAGGGTATTATGTAGATGTAGATGTAGCTGGAATGAGGTTAGGAATGTCGTGGGTACCTTCCGCAACCACATAGAAGAATAAAAATACCCAAATTGCGGGACTACATAGCTTATTTTAAAAAGACGGGACTGGAAACCGTGACCTTACATTTTCCTACTGATAATCCGACCTCACCGAAATGGGGACGGAAAAAACAACCGTTCGTCAAAGTTAAGGAGGACTGACAAAAGAGATATCGAGTATATCAGCAAAAGATATCATAAATTCAGAATAAAAATATTCTCGCGAGCTGCCAGACAAACACTCCGACCACCTTATTGCCCACATATGCAACTTCATGATCATACTACGGAAGATCAGATCGTATAAATAAAATACGAGAGATAGACTGTAGAACAGAAAGATTCGGAATGTCTTTTTTTCCACGATCAATAAGAGATTTCAACGGAAGCGATAAAACTCATAAATAGATTGCATGACTTGTTCTGTACACTACGAACCTATGTAGATATGTTAATATACTTCGGGGTCCCTATTTAGAGACTGTTGAATCCGAGAAATATCTAGGAGTTTGACTCAATAATGATCTATCATGGAATAAACATATTCGAGAAATAACCGGTCAAGCTAATCGTAAATTGGGTTTAGTTAAAAGAATATTAGGAAAGTGCGACGACAAAGTGTGAGAAATTAGCTACTTTTCCCTCGTTAGACCACATTCGGAATACGCTGCCAGTGTTTGGGACCCTCATGAAAAAGGCTTAATAACAGAGTTAGAACGCGTGCAAAGAAGAGCTGCAGGTATGTGAAAGGTCGTTACGATAGTATTGGTAGCGTAACTGACCTCTTAGATGAACTCGGATGGGAATCTCTCAAGGACAGTATATTGAAAAATAGACTAAACCTTTTAGATTAATTCAAAAGCAGAGTCTTTTTTGACGAAGTTCACCATATCTTACGGACGCCAACACACTACGGAAGATCAGATCATATAAATAAAATAGAAGAGATAGATTGTATAGCAGACAAATTCAGAATGTTATTTTTTCCACGATCAATAAGAGATTATAACGGCAGCGGTAGAACTCATAAATAGATTGCATGACTAGTGGTGTAGCCAACTAACCTCTGTAAAACTTAATGCATGTTTCTTACTTTAATTATTGTTTCTAAAAGCATGTTGTAGTATAATTTTTTAGTATGCGTGACGCTTTTTGGACCGTGTGGGGTGCTTGTTGGATTCTAATTGCATGCTGCATGCTGGTGATTGAACACCCTCTGCCAAACACCCTAAAGGTGGCTCACAGGGTATTATATAAATGCAGATTTCATGCACATTACATGTGAATTAACATATGACAATTTTCCTGCTATATTTAAAACCAGAAATTCTACTCCTTAATAATAATTAACAAGGCTAGATGTTTTAGAGCAATGTGAAAATTGTGCAGAGTGCTACAAATGTGCTCACGAATGAACCAGTGTTTGTCGCCCACTCTCCCCCCGACCCCTTCCCGAAGACAAACGGCCATATTCTTTCTTCACCCACTCCTCTACCGACTCCAACATCCACAGGGGTTTTTCCGTCACCCCACCCACTCCCACCGCTTTTTTTTCTGCCCTATCCCTTCCTTGTACACCTGCTAATTCTCCCCTCATTCCTTTCTCATGTACCCTTTCGCGGGACTTCTATCCCTCGCCTACTCCTTGCTTTGCCACTTACTCCCAACTCTCAATTTCAAATGGCATGCTCTTTCAACTTTTTCTTTCTATTCCTCTCCATGCCCTTTTCCTTTCCGTTTATGTGGTTTTTCCACAGTGTTGTTCATCTACAGTTATGGCTCGAGTCCTGCTTCTTCCCCTGGGTGTCCCCGTTTCTCTTTTTTCCTGTTGTCGTAGTCTTCTCGTCGGCGTTCTTGCCATCTTCTCGCGGTCACCTTCATAACCATTCCATTGATGATCCAAAACAGTCGTTATATTTAATTAACGGAGTCATAGCATACCAAATATATATTTAGGATTTTTTTCGATGTAAAAACTTCAAAATTCTCTGCTTAACCTGTAACAAAATCTGAGAAGGCATTATCGCCCTAGCCGACGAAAAATCATCTTAATTATTGTAAATTCATCTCCTTCCGTAGAAGTACCACTGATAACAACTCGCGATAACACTGATCTGCCAAAATAAATCTGGTAATTATGTTCTTTGCTAGAAAATTTTCCATAAAATGCTTCAGCGCCCGCCGCTTTTTCAAGTGTTCTTAAGCTTTCAGTTATTGGCATCAGATGGCGAGGGGTCGACTTCTCGTTCGGAATGGGTTCGCGCTGAGCGATTTGGCTGAGCTAAGCCGGATTAGCTGATTCGAGCGTGTAGAACAGGCATTAGCTCAGCCAAATCTTTCAGCGCGAACCCATGCCTAAGAACACTTGAGAATCGGCGAGCGCCGAAGCTTTTTATGGAAAAACTAGTCAAATTTCTAGCAAAGCAGATAATTATCCTCTATATTTTGGCAGATCAGTGGTTTCCCGAGTTGATATTTGAGGTACTTCTACGGAAGGAGACGAAGTTACAACAAATAAGATGATTTTTCGTCGGCTAGGACGATAATACATTGCTTCCTCACGTTTTGTTACAGGTTAAATAGAGACTTTTGAAGTTTTGACATCGAAAAAAAATCCTAAATACATATTGGGTATGTTATGACTCCGTTAATTAAATTTTGCGACTGTTTTGGATCATCAATGGCATGGTTATGAAAGTGACCACGAGAAGATGGTAAGAACGCTGACGAGAAGGCGACGACGGCAAAGGCCTTCAAATTTCTTGTTCACTGGGAACGTATTATAATATTCCAGTAAGGACGTTGATCTCATCCTTAATCCACTTTCGAGCACGCACCACTAACTTTGTCATTTATTAGCTCTCTAAAGGCCGTTTTACACGGAATTGCGCAGGTTAGAGCTGCATTAATTTCTAAAATGGCGTGGAATTGCGCGAATGCATGAACGAAATTAGAACAGGGGCTATTTTGCCGTCTCGCATCCACGCATTCTCGCATGTGTTCTAGCAATTCACCGCTTTACACGACGCAATTTTGATTGCGCCTTCACACGTACGTCAGACTGCGCAATTCCGTGTACCGTGTAAAACGGCCTTAAGAAGAACCACACTAGAAGAAAACCAAGGGCAACCTAATGCACGAGCCATATAAGAGAGAGGGGTGATAGCAACAGCACAGAGTTTAACTTAATTCTGTAGATAAGAAAACAATAAAGAACACATCTGCTACTTCATTATCATACTACGGAAGATCATATAATGCAAACAAAATAAGAGAAATAGACTGTATAACAGACGGATTGATAATGTCTTTTTTCCTCGGTCAATTAGAGATTAAAACGGAAGCGATAGAACTCATAAATAGATTGCATGACTTGTGGTGTAGCCTAACTACACTACGTAAAACTAACCTACGTAAAACTTAATGCTTGTTTCGTAATTTTATTATTATTTCTAACCAGAGGCGCAGCCAGGAATTAAGGCTAGGGGGGTTTTAGGCGCAACTAATACTGGGGGATTTTGGGGTATTGCATACCCGCCCGGGTAAGCGGGAGGTGCGGAGGCCCTACGCTGGAAAAAATTAACATAAACGGTCCAAAATGGTGATTTTTACGGCCTTCTGAGGGATATTTTATTAATCCTCACACTATTCTATTAGAAATATTAATCCAATTAAGTAAAATAGATTTAACTTTAGATAGATAAAGTTTCTATGAGCTCTGGGGTGGTGGGTTTATCCAAAAAAACCCCCCTCGCTGCGCCACTGTTTTAAACAGCATATGGTAGCATAATTTTTTAGACTGCGTGACGTTTTTTGGACCGTGTGTTGTGCATTTGGGTGGCCAATTGCATGCTGCATGGTGGTGATTGATCACCCCCTGCCTAACACCCTAGAGGTTGCTCGCGGGGAATTATGTAGATGTAGATAAGCGGTAGGTGCGAGATTAATACATGGCGGAATTTTAAGATAAAGGATTCAAAATGGTCAGTTTTACGGTTTTCTGAGGGATATGTTTATTAATCCTTACACTATTCTATTAGTAATATCAATCCAATTAAGTACAATGGATTAAATTTAAAAATTTCTCCGACCTCTGGGGGGTTTTATTCCCCCAAAAACCCCCCTCACTGCGCCACAGCTCTGATGCTGTATTGTCTTCTCTTTCCTTGTCTTATCTGCAGAATATCAGACTTAAAACGGATTTCAACTTTCTACACAATATCTTAAACTCTACTTGTCATGCAAAAAATCCACCGCACAAGCCCTGTCCCATATACCTGCCAATTAAATGTTAAACTTCCCTACTGGTTAATTCTTTGTTTGTTTTTATGTTGTTATTGTAGTGTGTCTAATTCATGTCATTGTTAAAAAAAATTGCTGTAAATAACCGTCTCAGCTGTATGGGAAAATTACTTAAATAAAGAAAATGTCAAATAATTACTACTACGACCTCTAAACGCAGATGATTTGAGGATTAGGAGTTTTTGAGTACATGAAGAATATCATAATTGAAACCGCCGAAGATAAAACTATTCTTTCAGAACGGAAAAAGTGTACACAGGACAGACTTCGAGTGGAAACGGGGTTGATTGTAGAAAGCGAGGAATAGACTCAAAGAATAATGGAAATGCAGCGGGGAGATATTTCGCCAACCCTTTTTTGTCCTCTAAAATCTATGGAATGAGCATGAAGCTAGTCAAAAGATTAAGTATCCTTTTGAAAACAGAGGCATAAAAACATGCAATTAATGTGGAGGTGTTAATTTAAGCATTATGCTCTGGAGACGTCAAGGATGTGCGTGGAGTTACACGGATGGTGTTACATGCCAGCTTATGTGGCTAGAATACTAATTCATAAAGGTGATATTATTTGCGAGGCTCCGTTACCCACTAAGATTCTATCAGAAGGGCCACAAGAGTCCCGGAATAAATATATCAGGCGCTGTAAGGAAAGTAACACCAGGGAAATTTCCGCTGCTACTATCAATGGAGACCTCATGGCCATGCTTTTAATCTCTTTATACGTCTTAATATCGTCCAAAAGAATCTTGAAAAAGGCGAAGAATGCCCGTTACCCAACCTGAAATTATGAATCTTCTATTGCCTTCTTTAAATAAAAATTGTGATTAGACCCAGATGGTTTAATGTCGCACTAATTTGGGTTAACAAGAGTGAATTTCATCCTATTTAAATTTTTTAGTGATATTTTTTTCTCTCAGTTGTAAATTTTAATGCTACAAAAAGATTGGTGCATGTCTATTTATTTCTTGAATGATGTGCAATGTTCAGTGGCGTAGCCGGGGGGGTCCATCCCCCCCCCCCCCGAGATATATAAAAACACACTTCATCACTGGTCAACAATCCTAGGATTGGTTTGTCGCAGCTCTCCACTCAGTTCTCCTATCAGCTAATCTTTTCACACCTACGTATTTCTACTCTTTCACATCTCTCTTTACTTGTTCCATATATTTTGTTCGAGGTCTTCCTTTTCCGTTCTTGCCTTCCACCTGTCCTTCGGCGATTGTCTTCATCAGGCCATCATGTCTCAAGATGTGGCCTATAAGGTTGTTCCGTCTTCTTATTAAGGTTTTCATGAGGCTTCTCTTCTCTCCTACCCTTCTTAGGACTTCCTCGTTACTAACTCGGTCGATCCATTTGATTTTCATCATTCTTCTGTAGCACCACATTTCAAAGGCCTCTATCCTTGCTTTCACCGCTGCGGTCATTGTCCATGCCTCACTTCCGTATAGGAGCATACTCCAGATGTAGGTTCTTATAAACTGTTTCTTTACTTCCATATTTAAGTTTCCCGCTGTAAGCAGGTCTCTCTTTTGGTGGAATGCTCACTTCGCCTGGGCTATTCTGCTGATAATTTCTTTCTTACTTCTCCCGTCACTAGTTATCTTGCTTCCCAAATAACAGAATTCATCCACCTCTATCAGTTTTTGCTTCTCTATTTTAATGTTCGTCTTGACTTCTTCTCTTCTGCTGCATACTAAGATCTTGGTTTTCTTCGTGCTTCTTTTCAGTTGATATCTACTCATTACCCTACCCATATTAACCAGAATATTTTTCAAATCCTTCTCTGTTTCTGCTATAACGGCTATGTCATCGGAAAATCTTAGCATGCTAATTTTTTCTCCATGGATATTCACTCCCAATGCCTTTGCTTACACAAAACACACTTATTGCCCTTCATAAAAGGAAACAAAATATTGAAAAATTAGGAAATTACAAAATGTTATGTAACAAATAAGTTTTTTCGATTATGATGAGTGTTAAATTAGTTTAAAACCCATTCCTTAGTGCCCGGTTTTTCAAAAAATTTCCCTCCTGGTTTTAGACCCCCCAACGAAATTTCATGCTATGCCACTGGCAATGTTCTCCTAATATAAAAATGTGTATGCATTTTCGCCTAATTTTTAAATGTATTTTTACTAGTTTTAACCTGCACCTTAGTTGTATTATTATTCTACTATTTCCATAGTGAACTTTTATATAGAAAGTTTGAAATTTAAAAGCAAGATACTTAATAAATTGCAATGTAAGCAGGGGTGCCGACTTACAAAAAATATTGGGGGGCCCAAACCGGGGATCTCGGCCCGGGAAATTTTATAAGGAGTGAATTTTAAGTTTTCTAAGCATTTAAGAAGAGTCATAGGATCAACATTAGAACCCTGATAACTCGAATCACGATATCTGGTCACACTGTTGAAAATTGACAAGCCTGAAACATTTGTTCCTCACGCCCATAACGAATTTTTGAGTGGGGTTTGGCCCCCTCAGGCCCAATGGAGACGGCGCCATGTCACCCACTCTCCTCTCCTTAAGATCCCCTTCCCGAAAACAAATGGTCAAATTCTTTCTTCACCCACGCCTTAACAGACCCCAATCGATCCACAGGGTTTTTCACGTCCACCCACCCTCTCTCCGTATTGTGTTGACCATTTTCTTTTGCTGGCAATTCCCCCCCCCCCTTAGGGAACTCATCTACATCTACAAATTACCCTGCGAGCCATCTCTAGGGTGTTTGGCAGGGGGTGATCAATCACCAGCATGCAGCATGCATTTGGACTCCCACATGCACACCACACCGTCCAAGAAACGTCCCGTATAATAACAAACTATACTACTATATGCTGTTAGAAATAGAATATAGAATAGAAATTCAGAAACATGCAGTAAGTTTTACATAGGTTAGTAGGCTACACTACAAGTCATGCAATCTATTTACGCGTTCTATTGCTGCCGTTATAATCTCTTATTGATCGTGGAAAAAATGACATTCGGAATCTGTCTGTTCTGCAATCTATCTCTCTTATTTTATTTATATGATCTGATCTTCCGTAGTACGTTGGCGTCCGCAAGATATGGTTAACTTCGTCAGAAAAGACACTGCTCTTGAATTTATCTAAAAGGTTTAGTCTATTTTTCAATCTACGGTCCGACAGAGATTCCCATCCGAGTTTATCTAAGAGGTCAGTTACACTAACAAGACTATCGTAACGACCTTTCACATACCTGGCAGCTCTTCTTTGCACGCGTTCTACCTCTGTTATTAAGCCTTTTTCATGAGGGTCCCAAACACTGGCAGCGTATTCCAAATGTGGTCTAACGAGGGAAAAGTAGCTAATTTCTCTAACTATGTCGTCGCACTTTCCTAATATTCTTTTAACAAAACCCATTTTACGATTAGCTTGACCGGTTATTTTTCGAATATGTTTATTCCACGATAGATCATTATTGAGTCTAACCCCTAGATATTTCACGGATTCAACTGCCTTTAACTGGGTGCCCCGAATGATATAGTTACGCTGTAGGGAGTTATTCTTCTTCCAGAAATTCATTACGACGCATTTTTCCAAATTTAATTCTAACTGCCAAGCATCGCACCAAGCTTGGATAGCAGCAAGGTCATTCGTTAGTTCATCTATATCTTTGCTGGAACGAATTTCTCTGTAAACTACAGCGTCGTCTGCAAATAATCGTAACTTACTCTGCACTACTTCGCCAATGTCGTTTATATAAAGAAGGAATAGGAGTGGGCCAATGACACTACCCTGAGGAAAGCCAGAAGTGACTCACCCCCGCCTCTTTTCCTGCGTCACTACTTTTCCTTTTATAACGACACGCGGCCTATATTTTTACCCTAACCCCCTTTGTTCACTCTTCTCAACCCCCCTCCCGTTTTTCCCGTGGTTCTTCCCACGTGTCGTTATTTTACAGTTATGAGTAGAGTCCTCCTTCAAACGTGGGTTTCCCACATCCCGTAGTTGTATGTTCAATCTTAAATGTTTATATTATGTCCTTGAATGTGTTTTATTTTGACAAAGCCTATGTCATCATTTTGTATGAGAAAATAGGTGAATAAAATATTATTATTATTATTATCTTTTTCAAATATTCAGCAGATTGCTAATTTTTAAATCCAATGGGTATAAAATAATTAAAATTATAAATTTAATGTTTCGTTTAGTTTTCACGATTATGTTACTCGTGCTTCCTAACTTAACTACTTTGATTAGGGTTAAGTACGGCATTGGCGAGGCAAGTAATCCAGTCGAGTTGATGAACAAATTGCGGAGGAATGCTAATTCATCAAGTCTCACGGAAGCTAGGACAGACTGAAAACGTGTCGAGAAAACACCAAACACATTCTGTCGCCAATAAAACGAATGCCGATGACTAAGATTTCCTTTTCATTTCCCCGATAATGAAAGATACTTCTCCAGCCTCTCTCCGGTGAGAAACTTACCACAGTTTAGTGATGGGTGAAAATATTCGATGTTCGATGATAATCGATTATTGTGGTCCAATTGTTTCGATTATGTAATCGATTATGAAGTTTCGATTGAATCGTTGAATCGATTATTAAAGCTCGATCTTCACTTGAAAAAATTGGCACCACTAGTTGTTGTTTTCATATATCTCTAATCGCGTGATAACCAAGTACGGGTGGCTACATTTTTATATAGAAATTATATTGCAGTATATTTGAACTACTAGTGATAGGAAAAATTCGTATCGAAAAATCGTATGATATCCTCGTAATTATCCAAGATAGAATTGTTATAATCGTATGATTTAATGCCTGCACATAATCGGTAAAATCATATGAATCGATGATTACAAAAAATCCAATTACTCATTGCCTTCACATATTAGGTAGAATCATATGATTCGATGCCTACTAAAAATCATACGATTCGGTGCTTATTGAAAAATCATGCGATTCTACCGATTTTAAAAATAATCGATTATGCCTTCCCGATTTTTACACTGAATCGCTGCTTGGGAACCGATTATCATTTGATATGATTCATCGATTACGGCGGAATTTAGCCCATCTCTACCCCCTTTACCGGTGAAGATGAACCACGCCATTCTCCACAGTGGGAGAACGCTTCCAAGTGGGTGGGGTGAATGAGGGTGGGATGGGGATTTCCCGAGGAAGGAAGTGTGGTCGGCATCAAGAGGGGAGAAGGGGGCAGGAGAAAGAAGGGTGGGGAAAGGGCCTTTAGCCTTGCCCGAGTGCGGGACCGTATTTTTTATACGATGAACTCATACTCCGTCACCCGAGGGAGGTGGCGAATGGGAAATGGTGGGGGTTTGAGATGCATAAGTTGGGGTCAGGAAGAATATCTAAAGGCTGCAGGAGGGAGTGAACAAAGGTTTCGGAAAGAAAGACATCTGGGAATGGGGGAAGGGGACGGAAGAAAGTGCTTGGTTAGAGTTGGAAGTGCCTCTTCATTTCGAGTAGCCTGAAAAACAAGTTGGTGGTAAATTGAGCCCAATATTTAAGATACTTAAGTTTTTATTCTAGAAAGCAAATCGAGACTCAAATCGCTACTAATCGGACTAACACTATAAACCTTCAAACCACTGTCACAGCAAGTGATGAATTTTTGCAATCAATGGCAACTGGAAGACATTATACATTATTATGAATGCACTTAACATATTAATTACGACATTATGATAGCCTTTTACCACAAATATAATTAGAAAAATCAGAAAATACTCAACAACCCCAATGATTTGTCGTCATGATTTCCTTAGGTATCCTCGGAATTCTACTTCCGAATTCGGACGATAGTTGGCGTATTGCGTGTCTGGATTCTCGTATTACATACACGATAAGGTATTACCAAAAAAATCTGCGATTCTTTTTTTCTTTTTTATCTTCTCCATCGCCGCCTCCACCATGGCTTCTAACTTGCATAAATGGTAATTAAATTAGGGTTCAAAATCGTTCACCAGATCAAAATTTCTTTTGGAGGGCAGCGTAAACTTCTTTTTTCTTCGGTGGAATGGAACAGAGTAAGGATTAATAAAATATCCCTCAGAAAGTCGTAAAACTCACCATTTTGAGCTTTCTTGAAATTCCGCAATTTAAATATCTCGCACCTACCGCTTTTCCTGGTGGTTATTCCAAACCCCCAGACACCCCGGTATTAGTTGCACCTTAACCCCCCCCCAGCCTAATTTCCTAGCCGCGCCCCTGGCATCGAATGCCAACCTCCGGGACGCCCTCATGAATCGCTATCAAAGGGAATCCGGACGACTTCCAGCAATTTGAGATCGTAGAAGAGGAAATCTCCATCCAGGATTCGGCTATGGCGTTGATTGCATGTAATAGCGCCCATTTAGCGTACCCCGAGTACCCTTAAATACCCAGAAAAGAATTCTTCCGAGAAAAATATCAGGGATTAAGGCTATTTGTCAGAATTTCCCTTGTAAGGTGTTTTGAGGCTCTCAGAGCAATATTAAGTCAGCTCATCATACTAATTGGGGAGAAGGTTGCAGCATACGAATGAGAACAATGATGCGTGAAATGTCATAATATAAATCAAAAAATTATATCCAATCAAAAAAAAATGACAAAAGATAGTACATATTGTACTATAAAAAATCGAAAAAAAATATATATATATAAAAATTATATCAAAAAAAATAATAAAAAGAATTAAACCACTGCAGGGGAAAAGAAAAATAATATCTATGTAACATTGTACTCATCGATTTCTCAAAGCAATGCCATGTCAAATATTACTGTTAGGATTATAGTGTAATTGTCAAGGTTTAGTCTAATTTTAAGTTTCTCTTTCTCGCGAACAAATCACTACACCGACAACGATACACGCACGCCATTTACTGTATTCATTTGTTAACTGGCTGGTTAGGGTGAGAAATATCTCACCGGCACAGCTGACAAGTTCGCGCCTACGGCGCGGTCATTCCAATGTAAAAAAAGGAAATGGAAAGTATACCGCTATCTCGTTCTGCACTCATTGTTGCATATAAATGAATCACGAAGGCATTCGACCAGAGTGAATTCAGTTTGCGTGGAATGAGGGGTTCGCCGAGGTGAAATCGAAATGTAGGTGAAATCTAGGCGAGGTCTATTTGCAATGAGGACGAGATGTGTCCTAGTCAATGGCAGTTCAATCCAAACTTACCTTCTTCAGAGTGTCTACATCTACATCTACATCTACATAATACCCTGCGAGCCACCTCTAGGGTTTTTGGCAGGGGGTGGTCAATCACCAGCATGCAATTGGACTCCCACATGCGCACCACACCGTCTAAAAAACAACGTCCCGTATACTAACAAACTATACTACTATATGCTGTTAGAAATAATAATTGAATTAAGAAACATGCATTAAGTTTTACATAGGTTAGTAGGCTACACTACAAGCTATGCAATCTATTTACGAGTTCAATTGCTGCCGTTATGATCTCTTATTGATCGTGGAAAAAATGACATTCGGAATCTGTCTGTTCTACAATCTATCTCTTATTTTATTCATTTGATCTGTTCTTCCGTACTCATGAGGATAAAATAAAATGGTTAACTTCCACATACTTTTTTTTATTAACAAACTACCGACCCGGTTTCGACACGTAGTGTCATTATCAAGGTAATATAACCTTGATAATGACACTACGTGTCGAAACCAGGTCGGTAGTTTGTTAATAAAAAAGTGTGTGGAAGTTAACCATTTTATTTTATCCTCATGAATATTAAAAATTTCCACTATACATCGCCGGACACTGTGAATTATGTTCCTCCGTAGTATGTTGGCGTCCGTAAGATATGTTAACCCTCGTCAGAGAAGACACTGCTCTTGAATTTATCTAAAAGGTTTTGTCTACTTTTCAATCAACGGTCCGACAGAGATTCCCATTGTCCCAGTTTCCATCCAAAGAAATCAACTACGACCGTTAGCATCAAGAAAAAAAAATTGAAGTGTTTGCCGTGCGCGCAGTCCACGGCAGCCCCCTGATGGTACGGAAAAGCGAGGTATTACTCAACATGCTTGCAAATCACTCTCTCGCCCAAATAGCTGACAAGCCTACGAGAGGAAGTAAGATATTAGACCATTTAGCAGTAAGCCATCCTAAGTTGATAGAACAAGTCGATGTTATTGACGGTAGAAGCGATCACAGAGTTATCCTTGCATCGTAAAAAATTGATGTAGTTTCAGCCGTAAACCCAAAGCGCAATATTGACTTATTTCATAAATGCAACTTCACTAAATTTTCCGGGATGGTTTAAAAACTCCTACAAAAAATTCGTAGTTACATCAAAGCACCAAAGCACAGATGTAACATGTAAACACTTCTTAGTAATTCTGCGCCAAGGAATCAACGAACATATTCCGCAAAAACTGTAATGTGATGATAAGGAACCTCGTTGGTATAACAAAGATGTCAGAAGAGAACTTAGGAAACAGAGAAAAACTATATAACTTGTATAAAAAATCCATTACGTCACGTAATAAATCGAAGGAACTTGAAGCTAAAGAAAGTTACGCTGCACAACGCTCAATAACCGAAAAATCTATGCGAACTGCAATGCGAAAGTTAAAAAAAAGTACTCGGTGAAGATCTCGGAGAAAATCCGTAATCCGTTTGGTCGTACGCAAGAGAGCTTCAGGGAAAACATTCAACCGTAGATTCGTTATTTGATAAAGATGGTAAACTTGTCACCGAAAATATTGACAACGCTAACACTTTAAATTCCCACTTCGAAAGTGTATACACTACTGACGATACTCAATTTAATTTAGACATCCCATATACTGAGGAATCGATGGAAGAAATATGTATACAAAGGGATGGGATAACTAAACAACTACAATCGATTAAGAATAGCTAATCTCTGTGTCCGGAGGGAATACCCGCGCGTGTCCTCAAGGAGTAAGCTCCACAGATCGCAGATTACTTAGAGATCATATTCAAGAAGTCACTCTCCGAAGGGAAGTTACCGAAAGACTATAAAATTGCAAGCGTTATACCTATATTCAAAAAGGGAAAGAGGAATGACCCAGGCAACTACCGTCCGATTTCATTAACATCGATAATAGGCAAGATACTTGAGCATATCATCCATCGTAAGCAATATCATGACTTTCTTGGAGAGACGTAACTTCCTTCATGACTGCCAGCACGGATTTCGTAAAGTTGAATCATGCGAAACACACCTCGCGCTCTTTCTTCACGACGTTATAAAATGTGGTGAATCGAAAAGACAAGTTGACGCAGTATTTCTAGACTTTAAGAAAGCTTTCGACACTGTACCTCACAACAAACTTTTATACAAATTACAATCATGCGGATTAAACGAGACAGTTGTAAACTGGATACGCGACTTTCTCAGAGATCGTAAACAAAAAGTAGTTCTTGACGGAATTAGCTCTGATGTTGTAAAAGTTACATCAGGTGTTCCACGAGGAAGCGTAATCGGCACCTGTTGTTCAGTATATACATTAACGATCTCTGCTCCCGCATTAGCAGTAAAATACGCTTATTTGCTGACGACGCTGTCATGTATCCCGAAATTAGTGATCACTCTGACTATGAAATTCTATCATCGGACTTAAACAACGTTAATTTGTGGAGCCAAGAGTGGGAACTCGGACTTAATCTGAGCAAATGCATAGCGGTACATTTCTTGCAGAATTCGTCCAACTCTAACTATGTTTTTACAGAGGATGGCATTAACATAAAAGCAACAGACGAAGTGAAGTACCTGGGAGTTACGATAACCTCGAACCTTACGTGGGGAACACATATAAAGAATATTTGCGGCATAGCCCTGAAGAAATTAGGATTAGTCAAGCGTATTGTGGGAAGATTTTCGGATGAGACATTAAAGAAAGGTGCTATTTCGCTCTCGTCCGACCGCACCTTGAATATGCAGCGAGCGTATAGGATCCGGTGGAGACAGACTTAATCCGCGAACTGAATAAAATACAAAGGAAGGGTGCGCGTTTCGTCAAAAACTGCTACGGGCGTACAGACAGTGTTACCCAGATTTTAATCGTATTAGGCTGGGAGCCCCTGGAGACTCGGAGGCTGCGCGCTAGGCTTAGATTGCTTGAAAATTTGAGAATGGATATTTTTAAGAGCGACAAAGTGAACATAATATTAGAACTACACTATATTTCCAGGTCCGATAGAAGCGATAAATTAAGAGAGATGTTTTGCCGAGCGGATAGATATGGGAATTCGTTTTCCCCGAACCATAAAGGACTTTAATCAACGCTAGTCCCAACTTGATACAGCACTTTACCCCCTGCCACACGCCTTTTAGGCGGCTTGCGTGGTATTATGTATATGTATATGAACATAGAACCTCTATGGTACGGAATGCCGTGACGCTGCGTACATTACAGTTTGTTGTGTACAATCTTATAGTATAATATAATAATAATAACAACAATAGTAATTATAAAGATATCTTTTATTTTCGTGTGCGCTGAGGCCTATGAGAAAATTAATGCACAGGTTTTACATTTTCACCATTGGTAGATAAATAGAAGAGAGGAAGTAAATAAAAGGAATTACAGACAAATTCAACCAGTGCAGATCGCGAAGAGCATCAAAACAATTCGGAAAAACAATATTTTAGACAAAAAACTATAGTAGTATAGTTTTATAGTCATTTATGCGGATGTTTTTAGATTTAATTACCTGTAACTATTTTATTTCACATGGGAATGATGTCACTATGGGATAATGAATTTCCTTCTCAATCCATAGTCAAGGACTTTTCCCCATTTTTCTATCATATCCAAACTACCTCAAATTTAAATCTGACAATTTCTTATGCACATTTTAACCCTTTTTGTGGGTAACACTTTTTTTGGGCTACTTTTATTCTCAAAGATAGAATCGTCTTTACAACCTTCTGGCCAGGCTACTTTTGGTGGGTATTTTCCCGTGCACCCCGCCAAGGCAAAAAGGTCCTTTTTATGACTAGGTGTTCCTTATGCGCGTTCCCTCTGAGCGATTTTGAAAAAAATAATCAAGTCATCCCAGCAAGTTCAAGACCTCATTACTCACACAATTTTATCGCTTTGCATTCCATGATTCATCGCCTGCATGTGCGAATGCATGCACAGAAAGAAGAACCTGTTCTTATTTGGTACATGCATTCGTACATGTTCCGTTCCGGTCCACAAAAATCATACACGCTAACGTACATTAAATTGTACGTGTTAATGTACCGGTAAACAGGCCTCAAGGGCAAAAAGACTTGATGTTTTAGAGTAATTCGAAATTGTAGAGAGTGATATGAATATGCTCACGAATGAGCAAGTGTTTGTCATCCACTATCCTCTCCTTAAGATCCCCTTCCCGAAAACAAATGGTCAATTTCTTTCTTCACCCACGCCTTAACCGGCCCCAACATCCACAGGGTTTTTCCCGTCCGCCCACCCTCTCTGGCTATTGTGTTGACCATTTTCTTTTGCTGGCAATATCCTCCCGGCACCCCCCCCCGCTAGTGGTCTCCTCACCCCCACCTCCTTTCCTGCCCCACCACTTTTCCTTTTCTAACGACACGCGGCCTCTCTTTTTACCCTAACCCCCTTTTTCTCACTCGTCTCAACCCCCTTCCCGTTTTTCCGTGGTTCTTCCCACGTGTCGTTATTTTACAGTTATGACTAGAATCCTCCATCCAACGTAGGTTCCCCACATCCCGTAGTCATGTCTTTTCCCACTGTCTCTACTCTGTAAGCCTGTTCCCACCCCCTTCTTCAAAGATGTGAAATCCTCCCCAACCCTTTCTCAAGGGTTAAACTCACAAAACTTCACCCTATCTAAACAAGCCTACCAATTTCAAACCGTGTAATTCTCCTTTTCTCCATCCCATCACCCCTCTGGAAATCCTGCAAATTGGAATGTCTCCCCAGAATAAATTATCATCTGGCTGTGTTGGTATTATAGACGACTTAATTATGCTTATGAGTAGAGATACGTAAAAATAGCACTTTCATTTTTATCATATCGCACTTTCAATAACAGTTTATCGCATTTTGTAGCGTCTATTTTTATTTTCATACTGAGATAGATGAGGATAAGATATAGTGAAACACAGTTATATGACAAAATACAGAATATTTTAAATAATTATGCTGTAGAATAATAATAAATTAAGGAATAAGACATAAAGTGGCGGAGGTGTAGCTTGCCCGCGCCCAATTGTAGTTCGCGGCCACGTAGAGTCCCAGCCAACTAGCAGCTGGCCAGTCGCTCAAATGCTTTAAGCAGTGAGTGTCGGCGGAGCATTTAATCTGCACTCGGCACAAAATGTACGAATTTTGCCATCGAAAAGGCAAATTTGCCGAAAAATATCATATAATTCCAGTCATTGCATCTATGTCGCATTTCTTTGCGCACATCGCATCTATATCGCATTTGCTATTTTCACGCATCTTTACTTATAAGTATTCTAATCCGTTTATAACTTCTGTACTTTCCTACTTCATTCTCAAGGTTAACTCTTTCTTAATCCCTTTCTTAAGGGTATAGAGGTGATTTTCAAATGTTTTGCAGGGTCTTGTACCAGATGATGGCTCAGTGAGCCGAAACGCGTTGTAAGCAGTAAAAAATTTTGTGGAAAAGTGATACGATCATTTATTTATTTAAATATGTCTAACTTCCACCAATTGAAGCCTGAATCTGTTGAAATATCATATATTCTTGAGACTACTTTCCCGGAGAAATTATGTCCAGTAAATAATTGTACCTCAAAAAATAATAGTTGGCTAACTTCTGAAATTATTCATCTGAGCAAACTTAAAAGAGAGGAATACAAGCGGGGAAATAATTGTGAAAATAAAACACTTTATACTTTCATTTCTCCGAATACTTCAGAAAAATGGTTCAGTTTTGCAAATTATCATTCAATAATAAGCTACTGATAAATGAAAACAACATTGTCAGTAATATATTACCCCTGCCAAACACCCTAGAGGTGGCTCGCAGGGTAATTTGTAGATGTAGATGTAGATATATAGAAAGCAATAAAAAGTCAGGAGTTCAGCATAACAATATCTCTTTAATTGACTCTAGTGGCTTCGAAACACTAAACACTAAAAATATTCAATATTTTAATAACTACTTCATCGAACTACCTGAAAAATCCTACAGTCTTTTAACAAAACTTACAAATCTTCAACCTCTCTAAACAAGTCTATGGAAAATACCAATTTCAAACCGTGTAATTCTTCTCTCCTTCATCCTATCACCCCTCAGGAAATCCTGCAAATTGGAACGTGTCTCCAGAATAAATTATCATCTGGCTGTGATGGCATTCCAGGCAAGACAATTATGCATTCTATTCCTATATACACTCTTTAAAAAATGGAAAAAAAGATCCTGACAATTACAGACCTATTCTTTCAGGTTTCTGAAAGATATTTGAAAAAATTATGTACAGACGTCTCATTGAATTTCTCTAGACAAAAATGCAACCATCACTCCTTCACAGTTTAGCTTTAGACTACATAGATTAACCAATGAGTTTTTTTTACTAATACTTTAAACAGTATTGATGACAAAAATCAAACCTTGGGATTCTACATTGACCTGAAAAAGGCTTTCGATACAGTAAAACATGATTTGCTGCTTGAACGTTTCACAAAATATGGCATAACTGGACTTCCTCACAATTGGATAAAATCATATCTAACTAATAGAAAACTACTAACTCAAATTTATTACTGTGATGCCTATACCAACTCAATTAAAACCTTTTCTTCAAGCACGAAAACTGTGAAACATGTGGTGTCCCCGTTTTACATTTTCTACATTTATCTGGAATTTCAGGTTTTAATATGTTTTTTCATAGTTGTGAGTTCGTATCTTGAATTGTGAAAGTGTCTTGAATTGCCATCACAAAGCCTTCAGTCTCCGGGTATATATAGCCATCTTGGAGCCATTTCAGAGATGCATTTCTGTCAACCCAATCCTCCAGTATGACTGTTGGGAACTTTCCATGTACGAGTTTAGGCTTCCATTCCTGTTTTTGTTGGTTTAAGTCTGGTATTTGGATCCGATTTTGGTTCTCTCCATATTATTTTTATCAGTGGTGTAACAAGGAATATGCTTTGGGTGGGGATTGAGAAAGGGCGACTTTCCACCCCTTTCGCACTCCCGTTTGGGAAAATTTCGGAAAAATGACATCCCTGCAAATAAATGCAATTTTACATAATTTTGTCACTTAAATTTTGGATTTCATGAAAAGGTTACGTTGACATTTCTATGTGTCAAAACTAGACAATAGTTGTGAATATTATTTTTATTTCCCTGAGGCTTTGGGTGGGATCTATCCCTCACATCCCCCCATAGTTACGTCACTCATTATTATTATTACCTTTTTCAAATATTCAGCAGAAATCTTATTTTTAAATCCAAAGGAAATAAAATAATTCTCATTAAAAGTTTAAGGTTTCGTTCAGTTTTCCCGATTGTGTTACACGTGCTACTATGATTAGGGTCAATTACAGCATTAGCGAGGCAAGTAATCCAGTCGAGTTCCGGCACCCTGATTATGTAACTGTGAAAAGGGTGAGAGCGATGTCGTTGCCAGGAGCAACGCGATTCCCACGACGGACGGTGATAGCAGCGATTATGAAACCGTGATCGCACTCTTTATCACGCTGCGAGCGTCTTGATTGTGGGTGGAGATTTCAACGTACCTTCTAGAGATTGGGAGACTTATAGCTTCATTCCTGGTGGGTGGGATAAAGTGATCTGCGAGGCTTTATTACACACTTTTACATCTAATTCATTGTTTCAAATAGCATCCGCACCAAACAGAGGAGAAAATATTCTTGATTTATTAGCGACAAATATACCACATCAGGTAATAAACGTTGGCACTGTCGAAGGAATAAGTGACCATATGGTAGTAACTGCAAAGTTTTCTCTAAATACCCCTGTAAACACAAATAGCTGCAGCAGCGCTGCACAGGGGTTTCACAGCTGCAAGTTCGTTTCCGCTTCAATGAAGCGCGGTAACAGCGCTTGTGCAGCGCTCTTTCGCAGCACGCTGGCGAAACATGCAATTGCAGCGCATCAACAGCGCATTCCCAAAGCATGCCTGCAGCACGCTGCTGGAACGCTGCAAATGCGAGTTTGTGCAAAAATCCTCCGCTACGCGATACGCGATTGTTTACCAGGGTGCTTGGGAAGTTTGCTGAGGCTATGGCGGCCAACTTTGTGAAACTGTTGATCGTCCTTGGGGATTCTAATTAGGTAAGAATTTATCATCTTCTTTTAAAATGTATAATTTTAGTTACTTTAAATTCAATGGTCCTTGAAATTAGGTAGAATTGGCATTCTTTCATGGTGAATATAAACACATTTTAAGAGTGAGTGTTTTTGTTTACATCTACATCGACATAATGCCCTGCGAGCCACCTATAGGGTGTTTGGCAGGGGGTGACCAATGACCAACATGCAGCATGCAAGAGGACCGCCACATGCACACCACACAGTCAAAGAAATATTACGCACACTAGAAAAATGTACATGCTCATTCATAAAAAAATTGCTAATGGTTAGTTATTCCTAGAGCAAATACATGCAAGGTTAGAACTACGAAAAAACATGCAATGGGTGATCCTAGCGAGCGTTGCCATTAATCCTTTCAATTGAGAAAACATTGCTATCATTAATTGTACGAGGGAAGAATGACATTTTAAATCTCTCTGTTTTGCAGTCGATTTCTTTTATTTTTTTCTCATGATCGCGTCTACTATAGTAAGATGGTAAACGAAGGATATACTTCACGTCGTCTGAGAAAATATTATCTTCGAGTTTCCTAAGTAAGTTAAGCCTATACTTCGATCTACGCTCCTGTAAAGATTCCCATCCTAACTCGTTTAACATACTTGAAACGCTGCACTTTTTGTCGTAACAACTCATCACAAATCTGGCCGCCCTACGCTGTACTCGATTAATTTCACCTATTAGTCCTACCTCGTAAGGGTCCCACACGCTAGCAGCATATTCCAAGTGAGGCCTCACTAGAGTCGGGTAGCTTATTTCTTTCACCTTTTTTGGGCATTTACCGAGAATTCTTTTTACAAATCCAAGTTTACGGTTAGCTTTCCCGCATACTTCACGTATGTGCTTACTCCACGAAAGATCCCGGGTAATGGTGACCCCCAAGTATTTAACGAATTCGGTATTTGGTAGTGGAATCCCGTTAGCGGTGTAGCTTCTTCTTGAAGATATAGCCTTTTCCCAAAAATTCATCACCATACTCTTTTCAAGATTTAATTCTAACTCCCAAGTACTGCACCAGTCATTTACGGCAACGAGGTCCTTTTGTAATGCTAATCTATCGCTAAGGTCGTAAATTTCACGGTATACCACTACATCATCTGCGAAGAGGCGGATTTTGCTCGTGACCACGGTGGTTATATCGTTAATGTAAAGAAGGAACAAAAGAGGGCCGATAACACTTCCTTGGGGTACGCCTGAGGTAACTTGAATTGTATCCGAGCTAACTCCATCCAAAACAACTCTCTGTTCGCGATCCTTTAGGAAATCTTTTATCCAACCAATAACGTGTGTATCTATGCCGTATGCTTCCAACTTTTGTATCAGCTTAAATGCGGAACCTTATCGAATGCTTTTCTGAAGTCTAAAAATATGGCGTCGACTTGAACATATCTGTCACCCGCGGATAAGATATCGTGAACGAAGAGAGCAAGTTGAGTTTCACAAGATCTCCCTTTTCTAAACCCGTGCTGCTCTTTTGCTAACAGATTTTGGCTATCAAGATGAGCCATTATCGAACTGAAAATAATATGTTCCAATATTTTGCAAGAAATGGAAGTAATTGAAATTGGACGGTAGTTACTAGGCTTTTCCCTATCCCCACCTTTAAATATAGGCGTGACGTTCGCTGTTTTCCAATCGTTAGGGACTGTGTGTTCTGCTAGAGATTTTTTGAACACTATCTTCAAGTAGGGCGCTATCTCTGACGCTGATTCCTTATACACTCGAGCTGGAATGAGATCAGTGCCTGTCGATTTCTTTGGATCAATAGAGCTGAGTTGTTTTTCTAAACCACTGTTTGAAATACAGATAGACGGCATCTGCTCTTGGTAGAGTCGAGGTAGAGGTGTTAACATATTGGTCGTGAAATTAGAGAAGATACTATGGAAAAACGTTGGTGAAAAATGTTACATACGTGGTCGTAGTTATGTTTGGAACCATTGGAAATAAGCTTTAAAATAATAATCATATAGGTTTCCATTAAAAGTGAAATAGGAAATTTGTAACGCATATCTCAGGAAAAGTTCACAGCTGAAAAGTTTTTAGTTAGCCAACCTTTTTAGTAAAATACTAAAAAGATTGTCTAACGAGATGGGCTGACGCGGGAGTGAAAAAATCATTAAAGCGACAGAGAGAATGCCCTGCTTAAATGGAAGATGTCAATACTGATTTATCCAGTAATTATCTCGTGTTACTAACTAAAAAATTTAAGTTGTTTAAAGCTTAAGTAAGCCTTCAAGAATGCATTGACGAATTTTAAAATGAAAACGCTGGTAGAGGAGTAACAGGATAACTCAATAGCATTTTGGTCTGGTGTTAGGGAAGTACGAGCAATGTAAAATATCTTCCGTTTGATCGCTAAAATACGATGATGGATAAGTATTAGCAAACAGTTTCGTGAAAGTCAATTTATTGAATTCCTACTTCAAGAGTGTGTTCACTGAACCCTCTGAGAACAAATTAGAAAATATTGACAATGTTTTTGCAAGTTCTAGCTTCAGGGTAGATTGCCTTCATGGGTGTTTGGCAAGTTTAGCCTTTATATAAATGAGAGAGTGTAATTTTCTGGCGTATGTAACATTGTTGTGACCGTGTGGTGTGCATGTGGGAATCCTCTTGAGTGCTTATGATTCATCATGATAAATATTATAATTATTACAAAGCTATTCTTGGTATAGTTTTTACTCTTGTCAGTTATTCCTTCCCTCCTTTTACAATTGATCTCCCATTGATTGCGTCTTTTGTATCAGTAGATGCTTTATGTGTGTTCTTTGGTATTTCCTCAGATGCTGATAAGAAGCCTACGCTGGTTCATGTTGATTTTGGTAAAATAAATAAAAAGATAGGAGAGTGGTACCAGCAATTGCACCAGGATAAGGAGATCCGTTTTTGACAGCGATTGTGTATACTGTTGCATTATTATGAATATATGCTTTTATTTTTCATTGAATTGCTCTTGCTTCATCTGATGTGTCTAGCATAATTATTTTAAACGACCACTGTTTATTCTCTAATTTTCAGTTTTGTATTTCGAAGAAAGAGCATAAAAACTTCCACTGCTATTATATGCCATGCAATTCTGCCCTTGGGTACTGTCTTTTTGTTCTGTAACTAGGAATTATGGTGCATTCTCATTCTATATTGAGTACTATGTTTGTTGCCTTTGCTTTTGATGATTTTTCGTGGCATTGCTTCTGCTGACATATCATGCTTTAATTACTTAACATGAATTTTGTTTATTCTCTAATTTTCAAATTTATTATTCTGAGGAGAGGGCAGAGAAACTTCCACTGCCATTAATTGCTATTTAAATCTGGCCTTGCATACTGTCTCTTTGTTCTGTAACTTTTTGGGATGCAAATTAAAAGATGCACTGAAAATAAATTTTTTAAAGCATATTTTGAATTTTTGCGATTTTATTCTTCTACCTTAAACTCATTCTGCTGTATGGATAATGCTGTATAGCGAATGGTGAGTAAATATCTGTGTTTAAGGTATGCTTAGTTATTCTGAGGATTGTTGTACGCTTTGTATGGAGTGGTTACCAGTTCTTAATTTTGCATTCTTTTTTTGATTCGAGATTTGAGAACTAGTGCTGTTTTGGCTGAGTGAAGTACTGATGGTAAGCCTAGAGTGAAAGTCAATGGAAATTTTACTTTCTAGGTTATGACCGTCATAGAATTCTACCCTGTGTGCCAAACTTCTTGTCAAGGTAATTTCGTTTTGGTTTACTACCCTGTGGCCATAGTTATGCAGGTTATTCCGGACCTTTTCATTGATGGTATGCTTTCAGTGTAAATCCCCAAAAGCAATTCCATCATTCATGTGCAGGTCTGAATTATCATCGCTGCTATGCTCGTAGATATGTCTACTTGTCCGGGCACTAGTCAGCCTGGCAGGTGAATGAAGAAATAGCTATTGGGCATACGCTATGAAAGAGTTCTGAAATAAATTATTAGGTCTTGATTGAATTACGCAGTTCAATCAAGACCTAATAATTTATTTCAGTACTCCTTCATAGCTTATGCCCAATAGCTATTTCTTCATTCACCTGCCAGGCTGACTAGTACCCAGACAAGTAGACATATCTACGAGCATAGCAGCGATGATAATTCAGACCTGCACATGAATGATGGAATTGCTTTTGGGGATAGGCCACCGGGTAGTAATTGGCAAGGATAAGCTTGATTCAGTACGCAATTAAAGCGAAATTCGGGCGCCGCAGCACCGCTGGTGTAGCGTTGCTAATGAATTTCTACAGCGCTGCAAGACGGTTGTTGCAGCGCTGCCGCAGCAACTGAACGGCGCTGCTGCAGCTGTTCAGCAGCGCTCGTGATGTTCCTCCGTTACGCTGCCGCAGCTGTTCTGCAGCGCTACAGTGGCGCTCTAGCAGCGCGTGTGGCATTCAAAAAACGGAAATTTGAAGGTTGCTGTCGCGCGTCGGCAGCGCGTGGGCACCGTCTGCAGCGCTACGGTGCAGCGCTGCTGCAGCGCGTCAGCAGCTATTTGTGTTTACAGGGACCGCTGTAAACTTAAAAAAAGAGCGTAAAGTTTTCATTTTTAAAAGAGCTGATTTTGATGGGTTTAAGAGTCATCAGAAAAATGCTTTCCCCGAGTTTCAAGAATCAGTATTAAAGTTAAATGTAGAGAATACTTGGAAAGCTTTTCTTTCGCTCGTAACTTCGGGAATAAATAGCTACATCCCTAGTAAAATAGTAAAAGAAGGCAGCGAACCGAGATGGTACGACGCGGAAGTGAGAAAATCATTGAGGCGACAGAGAGCGTGTCATGCTAAAATGAAAAGAGTCAGCACGGATTTATCCGCTAATGAACGCGAGCTAATAATTAAAAAATATAGGATGACTAAAGCCGCCACGAAGGAAGCGTTCAGGAATGCGTTCACGAATTTTAAAAGATAAACACTAGTAGAGCAGTTACAGGATAACCCAAAAGCATTTTGGTCATATGTTAGGGAAGTTCAAGGTAAACGATCTACCGTATGTTCGCTGAGAAACGATAATGGAGATGTGTTGACAAGCAGTTACGATAAAGCCAATTTATTAAATTCCTACTTTAAAAGCGTGTGCACGGAGACTTCCGAAAACTCACTCGAGATCGATGACAATCCCTGTATACATAAGATGCCACCTATTGACATTAATACGCTTGAAATAGAAAATATATTGAAATCGCTTAGTCCAAATAAATCACCTGGTCCAGATGAAATCCCTTCTCGCGTATATAAAGAACTAGCCTCAGAAATTCCCCATTACTTGCAGTTAATATTCAGTAAATCCATCAAGCAACACGAAGTACCTAATGACTGGAAAATCGCTAATGTCACGCCAATATTTAAAAGTGGAGACAAGGAACAGCCATCTAATTACAGGCCGATATCTTTAACGTCCATCTCTTGCAAAGTCCTTGAACACATCGTAGTCAGCTCGGTAATTAAAAACACCTAGACGCGCAAAACGTATTAATGGGAACTCAACATGGATTCAGGAAAAGCAGATCGTGCGAAACTCAGTTAGCGCTTTTCGCCCACGATATTTTAGTCTCCGGGGAAGACAACATTCCAGTAGACGCGATTTTTCTTGATTTCAAAAAGGCATTTGATAAAGTATCCCACGGAAAGTTAATAATAAAACTGAAATCTTATGGTCTAGACGAAGATGTCATTTCCTGGATTAGAGAATTTTTGAGCGACCGCGTCCAAAGAGTAGTATTAGACGGTGCAGTCTCCAATGAGGTTAGAGTGACTTCTGGCGTTCCTCAGGGTAGTGTCATTGGCCCACTCCTATTCCTTCTTTATATAAACGACATTGGCGAAGTAGTGCAGAGTAAGTTACGATTATTTGCAGACGACGCTGTAGTTTACAGAGAAATTCGTTCCAGCAAAGATGTAGATGAACTAACGAATGACCTTGCTGCTATCCAAGCTTGGTGCGATGCTTAGCAGTTAAAATTAAATTTGGAAAAATGCGTCATAATGAATTTCTAGAAGAAGAATAACTCCCTACAGCGTAACTATATCATTCGGGGCACCCAGTTAAAGGCAGTTGAATATTTGTAATATGTAGGTGTTAGACTCAATAATGATCTATCGTGGAATAAACATATTCGAAAAATAACCGGTCAAGCTAATCGTAAAATGGGTTTTGTTAAAAGAATATTAGGAAAGTGCGACGACAAAGTGAGAGAAATTAGCTACTTTTCCCTCGTTAGACCACATTTGGAATACGCTGCCAGTGTTTGGGACCCTCATGAAAAAGGCTAAATAGCAGAGTTAGAACGCGTAAAAAGAAGAGCTGCCAGGTATGTGAAAGGTCGTTACGATAGTCTTGTTAGTGTAACTGACCTCTTAGATAAACTCGGATGGGAATCTCTGTCGGACCGTAGATTGAAAAATAGGCTAAACCTTTTAGGTCAATTCAAGAGCAGTGTCTTTGCTAACGAAGTAACCATATCTTACGGACGCCAACATACTACAGAAGATCAGATCATATAAATAAAATAAGAGAGATAGATTGTAGAACAGACAGATTCCGAATGTCATTTTTTCCACGATCAATAAGAGATTATAACGGCAGCAATAGAACTCGTAAATACATTGCATGACTTGTGGTGTAGCCTACTAACCTATGTAAAAAAGAATGCATGTTTCTTAATTCAATTATTATTTCTAACAGCATATAGTAGTATAGTTTGTTAGTATAAGGGACGTTTTTTGGACGGTGTGGTGTGCATGTGGGAATCCAAATGCATGCTGCATGCTGGTGATTGATCACCCCCTGCCAAACACCCTAGAGGTGGCTCGCAGGGTATTATGTAGATGTAGATGAGCGTCATCGGCCTATCACGTTCAAAACCTATGGTGACAAGCATATGCTGACATAAAAACGAGCACAAAATGCAAATATTAGGAAAAAAATTATTGTTTATTTAATTTAAAAGTGCCCTTTATTCCAATTATGTAAAAACCAATAAAATTCTTAATTATTCCTACTGGAATGCTCTCTTGACATAATTATTGTCCACGTTGTTCAATTTTTATATGCGCATGGTGGTGAATTCGATTCAGCAGCTTTATTTTCACACAGCAAATTGGAAGGTACTGCTAATTGAAGTACATCCGTGATTTAAACGTCAATTACTTTATATCGAAGTTTAATTAACAACATTTTCCAAGTACGTTCTCCAATATATCTCCAATATCTCCGATTCGAATAACAGAGTTAGAACGCGTGCAAAGAAGAGCTGCCAGGTATGTGAAAGGTCGTTACGATAGTCTTGTTAGTGTAACTGACCTCTTAGATAAACTCGGATGGGAATCTCTGTCGGACCGTAGATTGAAAAATAGACTAAACCTTTTAGATAAATTCAAGAGCAGTGTCTTTTCTGACGAAGTTAACCATATCTTGCGGACGCCAACGTACTACGGAAGATCAGATCATATAAATAAAATAAGAGAGATAGATTGCAGAACAGACAGATTCCGAATGTCATTTTTTCCACGATCAATAAGAGATTATAACGGCAGCAATAGAACGCGTAAATAGATTGCATGACTTGTAGTGTAGCCTACTAACCTATGTAAAACTGACTGCATGTTTCTGAATTTCTATTCTATATTCTATTTCTAACAGCATATAGTAGTATAGTTTGTTATTATACGGGACGTTTCTTGGACGGTGTGGTGTGCATGTGGGAGTCCAAATGCATGCTGCATGCTGGTGATTGATCACCCCCTGCCAAACACCCTAGAGGTGGCTCGCAGGGTAATTTGTAGATGTAGATGTAGATTGCACTTCCATTATCATTTCAACATTAATTAGTTTCAATCCAAGGTCACGACTTTTCGACATTTCTCTACGATATAGCAAACATAAAGACTGCAGCATCTCCCGGCGAGCGTTAGCATAATAGATTATGTTATCACGCAACGAAAAGTAATACTACTCTTTCCCCATAACTTCACCATAATACGAGTACTTTATCATAATATTACCTCTTGGCGAAGTACTGAGCCTTGACTGTTATGTGTTCGTTGTTTGTTGTTGTTATTTCAAAGACTCCGCAGACGACGCCACGACGCTTTCTCGGACAGGGATGTGTCGAAACATTTTTCATTGGCTCTTCAGATTTCTCAATGATACCAACCTCGCGCGTTCGAACCTATATGATACGCTCGATGACGGTGGCTTACATGATCGTGTGATACAGCGGAACGTGATAGGAGAACGTGATGGTCATCTATCGCCGTCGTCGCTGTCACATTTACATAATCGAGGTGCTGGATGAACAAATTGCGAAGGAATGCTAATAAATCAAGTCTCACGGAATCTAGGATAGACTAAAGACATGTCTAGAAATGATGAAACACATCTGTTGCCAATAAAATGAATGCGAATAACTAACTTTTTCTTTACATTTCCCCAATAATGGAAGATACTTCTCCAGCCTCTCTCCGGTTAGAAACTTGCCCCCGTTTACAGATATATACTTCTAGTACGTTACGTACTTTACGTGTAAACAATTATTGAAAAACAAAACCTATTGTGATCTTATCTGTTTAGTTATTACTATTATTATTTTTATTTTTTTGGTGCCCTCGTTACCGTTGAAGATGAACCATGCCCTTCTCCACAGTCGGAGAACGCTTCCAAGTGGGTGGGGTGAATGAGGGTGGGATGGGGATTGCTCGAGGAAGGAAGTGTGGTCAGCATAACGAGGGGTGATGGGAGAAAGAAGGGTGGGGAAAGGGCTCTCAGCCTAGCCTGAGGCCACGTTTGGGGGCCGTATTTTTTTACGATGCCCTCATACTCTGTCGCCTGAGGGAGATGGCGAATGGGAAATGGTGGGGGTTTGAGATGCGTAAGCTGCGTAAGTTTGGGGTCAGGAAGAATAGCATAAGGCTGCACGAGGGAGTGAACAAAGGTTTCGGAAAGAAAGACATCTCTGAAGGGGGGAACAGGGAGGCGTGGACGGAAGAAAGTGCTTGGTTAGAGTTGGAAGTGTTTCTTCATTTCTAGTAGCCTGAAAAAGAATTTGGTGGTAAATTGAGCCCAATATTTAAGATATTTAAGTTTTCACTCTGTAATGCTATTACATACGCAATAAGATATCACCCAAGAATATCTATGATTTTTGAAGTGAAAACTTCTTATGACGCGTCGAGAACTTTTGTAGATGGTTAAAAGACATTAGACTCGCGTCACACTACATACATGTAAAGTAGTGTATATGATGTCTCCATGCTTCTGGGTTTAACCGCGTGGATTTTCTCTGCGACGACAGTTTCTCCGGTATTTCAACCGGAGTCTTCTGGTCGACCTTGTCATCGCAAACAAAATCCAAGCGGTGAAACCCAGAAGTATGGAGACATTTCTAGACAACGCCGCGGAAAACTACTCATCAATGATAGTGTATATTCTGTATGTACACAATATACTCACTATATATACCTACAGTACTTGTGGAGGGGTACAAACTATTGGACTCGCATCACCATCACTATCACCGTAACTAAATATATGCGTAATTGTATATTAGCCCGGTCAAAGTAGCCAAAAAATAGGGGCACCATTGCATAAAAAGCCAACATGATGAAAATTTCCAGAAACTCTAGGAATAACACTCTGATGAAATCCTGAAAAGTCCACATCGATCCCGTGTGTGCAAAAAATTTTATTTAAGGTCATAGGTCACAAAAAATTTTTTTTCGGCCAAACGGTTAGTTTTGCGATAAAAATTGCTACTATTTAAATTGTAGATCAGGTAATTTTCTACAAAATTGTCATCATACTTTTTTCTCTAAGATCTACCATTTCTGAGATAGAGCCATTCGAAATTACCCGTAACTCTATTTTCAGTAATATGCTTAACTATATTGTTGCACTCTCTGAACATTATTGGACGCTTAACACGCGTATTGGCTACTAGCTCTCACCTGTCCAGTCGTCAAAAATTGGGATTGAGGCTTTAGTCTAAATTATTCCCTCGTCGTGAAAACGTGTGTTTATTGCTAGTTCTATACGATTGTGATATTCATTTCGTAGAAAATGTCGGGATTCTGCTTCATCTGTAAGAAGCATTTGCCCGCAAGTGAAATTGTTACTGTTGATCGTGGTATGATGACGTTGATTGACGCAAGTGCTGGAAGAGGTGATGGATTCAATGAATCTCTTAAAACCAGTGGTAGTACATGTGAAATGTCGGACAAACTACACTAGGAGTAGTACTATTGCTTCATTTAACACGCAAATTGAAGGATATCTAGCCAGCACATCGAAGGTAAGCCCTACTCCTACCAGAACACGCGTAAGTGAATCACTTGTTTGTTTTAAAAATCATTGCTTCTATTGCGGGGATGAATGGAATGAATAATGCGAAAGGAAACGAGTTCAGAAATGCCGGCGTAAAATTTGTAATGTTACTAAACTTTCATTCAAAGAATCTATCATGAAAATCGCCCAGTCTCGCTCTGATGATAATTCAAAAATGATCATCGCTCGCATAAGGTTTGAGCAATATTTATAGTGGCTGCTGCGGATAGATATCATCATGATTGCTATGTTTCCTTTTAAAAACCTCCCTCCGGGAATATCCTGGTTGTCCCCAAGTTGAAGCATTGAGTGACGACTGTTAGTTTGCACTGGAATAATTGAAAAATGTAGGCGAAAATTCAAATCTTGCCAACAAAACTATTAAACTGCGATTGAAATTAAAATATGGCAATATGGTGATTATCAGTGGCGCAGCGAGGGGGGGTTTTGGGGGTTAAACCCCTCCCCCCCCCCAGAGCTCAAAGAAATGCTTAAGTTTAATCCATTTTACTAAATTGGATTGATATTACTAGTAGAATGTGTAAGGATTAATAAAATATCCCTCTGAAAGCCGTAAAACTCACCATTATGAACCATTTATCCTAAAATTCCCCAATTTATTAATCTTGCTCTTACCGCTTATCCTGGTGTGAATACCACACCCCCAAACACCCCGGTATCAGTTGCACCCAAAGCCCCCCAGCCTTAATTCCTGGCTGCGCCCCTGGTGATGATGACTTAAAAACCCGGACAACTAAAATTCGTATGCTTAAGTGATAATCATCATGATCTATTCAATCAAGCCTGTTGTGAAAAAAAACACAAATCAAATGGAAAAGAAGAGCGATTTAAGATCCTAAAAGCTGCGGCGGGAATCAAACGAGAAGACATTCAAACGATAGCCATCGATAATTCTCACTATACTCCACCAGGTCGCACGTTTGAAGACATAAATAATATTATTCCGGATTCATTGACACATTTTTTAGAGAAAATTATTTTAAAAGATAAACGGTCGAGCATTTAGAACATTTGAGATTAGCTAGTACAAACATCTGTCGTTATAACATGACTGCTGTTAGGCCTCGCTCCTTCAAGTCAAAGCTACAAGCAGTTTTTTTCATCAACGGTTTGCCTCAAAACGGCTCATTCAAATTGTTTCCAACCCTGATATGTGCCCATCTTATAATGAAATTATTGTGTACGATGCATCAGTAGTTTTCCATTGTCCGCCTCTTATATTACCACCAGATACCGGCACGTTTATTCAGTATGTGGCAGACAATACTGATATCAACGTAAGTACACTCGACGGTAATAATAGTCTTCACCTTATGGGTGTCATTCAAATTGTTACCACGACAACTTCAGTTTCACTAGAGGAGCCTATACAACGAAAAAGGGAAAAATTTTCAGCAAAAGATTTCGCCGCAACAGGTCATCTTCTAATGCAGGTTTATCAAAAGAATGGTGTAGAAAGTTACAGTAAAATAAAAGTTACAAATTTTACTTATGAGAGTGAAACCTCGCTACCGTTACTAAAAAAAGTCAATGAGGTATGGTTTTATGGCAAATAGAAACATTTATTGTTATCTAGTTGGTATGGTTACATTGAACACTTAACGAGAAACATTGTTCTGAAATTCTTTAAAATCTAACATTTCGTTTTTACCTTTGATTCATCAGCCTGCAAGCAACTACAAAACAAAATATGCGACCTCACTTTGTGCTTTGAATAATGAAAAACTTTACGGTCACGACGAATGTGTTATTACTTTCGATCAACCTCTGTGTGCTATAGGTCGAGAAATTGCATCAGCTGCGCCTGGTGCATCCGAATTGTGAATGATCACAGTCAGATTAGGAGGTTTCCGTCCTCTCATGTCGTTTTTTATAACAATTGGTTACATAATGCAAGGAAGTGGCGTTAAGGAAATACTTTCTTTGATATACGCTCCAAAGTCATTAGAAAAATTGCTAAATGGCCATGCTACCGAGATCACACATTACTCGAACTTCCTTTAGATACCATAGTATGCGGAGAAATTGTCCTTGATGACATTATGGATGCAAATCTTATCATCACTATTGAAAGCATAATGAATTACACTATTTCCTATAATGATATTGAAAGTGACGATTAAACATCTAAAGAATTACTTTATCAGTCCAATAGAAAACTGAAAGGGTATGGAGAATGAGGGCCTACGGCTAAACTATGGATAAAATATTTTAAAATGTTGTCCAACAGGGGCGCAGCCAGGAATTAAGGCTGGGGGGGTTTGGGTGCAACTAATACCGGGGTGTTTTGGGGTGTGGAATACTCACCAGGATAAGCGGTAGGTGCGTGATTAATAAATTGCGGAATTTTAAGATAAATGGTTCAACATAGTGAGTTTTACGGCTCTCTGAGGGATATTTTGTTAATACTTACACTATTCTATTAGTAATATGATTCCAATTAAGTAAAATGGATTAAACTTAAGCATATCTTTGAGCTCTGGGGGGGGGGGGGGGGGTTCTAGAGATTCTAAGAGCTGAACGTACGGGAGATTGACAAGTTCACCTGAACACCATTAAGGAGATGCTTCCTTAATTCCACGCATCAGGACATTTTCCTTACGCTAAGTCTGCACGCTTATTCCTGCAAGATATGTTAAAATTGAACATATCTATGAATCCTAGAGTTTATCAACGATTTAGAGAAGGATTCTTCACGGTTAGACGTTCTGATAAGTTAATTTGTGGATCTTCAACGGACATGATAATAGGGTGGTTTCCTATTATAATTTTAAAGCCCATATCGAAAGATAATTACTCCTGGAGTACGCAGTTCACGCTTTTAGATTTTGAAATGACGATATTTAAATTAGCTACTTTTCCCTCGTTAGACCACATTTGGAATACGCTGCCAGTGTTTGGGACCCTCATGAAAAAGGCTTAATAACAGAGTTAGAACGCGTGCAAAGAAGAGCTGCCAGGTATGTGAAAGGTCGTTACGATAGTCTTGTTAGTGTAACTGACCTCTTACATAAACTCGGATGGGAATCTCTGTCGGACCGTAGATTGAAAAATAGACTAAACCTTTTAGATAAATTCAAGAGCAGTGTCTTTTCTGACGAAGTTAACCATATCTTGCGGACGCCAACGTACTACGGAAGATCAGATCATATAAATAAAATAAGAGAGATAGATTGCAGAACAGACAGATTCCGAATGTCATTTTTTCCACGATCAATAAGAGATTATAACGGCAGCAATAGAACGCGTAAATAGATTGCATGACTTGTAGTGTAGCCTACTAACCTATGTAAAACTTACTGCATGTTTCTGAATTTCTATTCAATATTCTATTTCTAACAGCATATAGTAGTATAGTTTGTTATTATACGGGACGTTTCTTGGACGGTGTGGTGTGTATGTTGGAGTCCAAATGCATGCTGCATGCTGGTGATTGATCACCCCCTGCCAAACACCCTAGAGGTGGCTCGCAGGGTAATTTGTAGATGTAGATGTAGATATCTATTTTTTCGCGATGAAAAGAAAAGTGAAAATTTTGAAACGCGCGAAAACGCCACGGCTCAGTATGAATACTGGGAAAAGGCAGTGTGATGTCCTTCTCGGTACCGCTGCCGCCGTTAGAGGGGACCTTGGGGCAAGGATATGTACGCCGCTGCGATGGAGGTTGCTGGCATGCAGCGGAGTACCCTGTTAGCAGGTAGCTCTAGGCAAAAATAAGGATTATGAATACCTTATGAATCGAAGGAAACATTCCGACCATAGCCATTTATAATAGGTGATTATTTACAGATGTTTCATCTACATCTACATAATACACTCACTAACTAACAATCTACATCACATTCTGCCTCCAGCTCCTGACCGGAACGGACGCATCCCTTGCGCGCTCCCCAGGGCCACCTGACTACCTGCTCTTGCTACCTGCGCTTGCTGCTGCTTGCTTGGGTCTTGCTGCTTGTGCAATATAGTGCAGTGACATATATTGTCGTAGCTTATTTGTTTATTAGCGTAGGATATTTAAATTAGTCTTAGTTTTAATATAGGGGTGCAATATTAATTGTTAGTTGGTGTGGGTTTTGTGTGTGGTGTGTGCGAGTGAGTGAATATCCTGATTTTGTTTGATCCCGGTTCCTGCGACGTGTGATTATCGAGTATCTGCTAGTAGTGATAAGTAGAAAACTTACGTATATCTCAAAATTTTCTCTTCCCTTTAGTATTATTTATTGCATAGTTATTTGCACGTTATCTTTATTTGTGTCGCTGCGCCTTTACTAATCTGGTGTTACGGTCGTTAAGTAGAATATATATTTGGCTGCTTTAGATTTAATTTTTCTATCGGAATAGTGTCTTAATATTATTTAAGTAATTTTGTGATAGCTGCCCTCTTTCTTTTACATCAGGTGTGTAATCCTCTAAAAAAACTCTTAATTCTTATTATAGGCTAACGATATATATACATATTGTATTAATATATTTTTTTCTGTTATAAAGCTCTTCATATATTATTTGTTTTACCGTTGTTTTGAGGTCTATTTTGACTGTTAGGATTTTTATTGTAATTTTCGTAGCGCAGCACTCTCATTGTGATCTTGAAAACTCTCGTTCCGTTCTCCAGTAGTGGTCATTTTAGCACATATCTCCCCTTGAAACACAGGTAGTTTCTCCCGACCCTCTTGTTGTTAGTCATTGACTCACCCCTTCACTCCTAGCCTTCTCAAAACAACACCTGCGTCCTTGCAGAGCTAGGCACACCTCCCCCCCTGCTATCAATCCCTTTTGCTAATCCGTTTCTTCCACTTTCGGTTAACTCGAGTGACTATTTAGAGGGTAGGAGGTTGACCTTTTTCTTCTTCAGTTATTATCCATTGCATTTTCGAGTGCGGTTTTGATATTTTTGCCTTGTTAGCGTTTTTCATGTGTTAGGATATACTTTCACCAAACGCATTGCAACTGATCACACTTTTATCTCAAGGACTCATATACTCTTTTTTACTTATTTATCCAAAGTCTATTTATACTTATTTATTTGAAGTCTATTTACGCGTATTTATATATTGTTGTTAGTACTTTTATTACTTATTTACCCTTATTTATACATTTTTGTTAGTCTATCACCCTTTTTATAGCTTTGCTCTTTCGTGGGGATCATATTGCGGGGAATTTATATTTTAGCTAGTTAGTTTCGTCTTTGCTCTCTTGTTGATTATTATCGTTAATCAATTTGTCCCACGTTAAGTTATATCTTAATTTCGTTAATTAGTCTTCTTTGGAACTATATAGTTTTCTAGTTTTAAACCCATTAATCGACTTAATCCATATCCAGGTAACTACATTCCCTTATTTACGTTTAAAAAGAGACAAGTTAGTAAGTTTATCGGTTTGTTTTACTCTCTCTCAAATATCTATTAAGCGTAAATATCTATTAACACGTTCGCTGCCGGGCCCGAATTCTACTGTCATTCCGCGTGTGCCAGGCGAATATTTTCGAACCTATTACCAAACGGCAATAACGATATTGAGCCTATCTCCGGGTGTTACTAATATTTCTCGGTATATTTGGACTCATTATGTGATGCGCTATCGATTGTAACTTTAGTCACGTGCGACGCCATAGGGCGTCTCCCCACTTTTGACAATGCCTAAAATTTGATGAGACGCCATTTGGCGGCTCAGGCCATTGGATCTTCGTTCCAACGTTTTAGTGTACACTCAAAAGCTATGGTTGAAAATACTGTTAAAACAAATTTTATTGTTGATTATGCTTTTAATAATATTTGCTATCGTATCCGGAGATGATTAGTGCAATGATTTATACTTGGGAGGCTTGGGTACGGCTGATCCGGAGAGATCATAAATTTTGTAGAAACACGTTTGGCTTTACTGAGGGCAACTTTGCGACTCATCGTCTGCAAGAATTATTTGTAACATCCACGACAGCCAACACGGGCTTTTCTAAAATGAAGAAACAGCGCTAATATCTAATAGTGCGAAAAATACTAATTCTTGATTTTATATTATGATAATTTTATCCTCTAAATTACCAGACTTCGAAGGCTTCCTTCAGTGTTATTTGTATTTACCAGGTAGTGCGTCAATTTTTTTAGACCCTATCAACGGAATCCCGAAGAATATGCAGCCATTCTTCTATAATTTATCGTCTTAACTACTGGAGAGAGATCATGTGGGCACCTGGATTCCGTGTTTCATTCCACAGTATAAAAGCATTAACAATGCAAGTCCCAAAAAGAGCATCATCGGCCACCTTGTGGTACCACCTTACTTTTTTTCGATGGATGCAGTGACACAACGAAAGGGTCTCAGCAATGTCAATTCCTCCCTTTATTTTATTGTACTCAAACACCATCTTTGGCTTAGTTACCATGGCCCTCTTCGATTTCTTTCCCCGTTGGGATTATTTCCTATCTGATGGTGGTGGAGATCATGAATACGTCACGCTGATCTTTTCATTTCTTTACCGTTGCTCCACAAGTTTTTCATAGCACTGAAATGCCTTTCTTTAAGTTAGCAGTCGTTATTTCTCTTAACAGCCCTTTCCTATTTTTCCTAATGGTACCCACAAAATGAGACTTATCTCACAACATTTCTTTCCACAAGCGTGGGATGAATCAAATCACTAGAAGTATCTAAACATTACAGCAGGAGTAGGGGTGCCGACTTACAAAAAATATTCGGGGGGCCTAAACCGGGGACCCTGTCTCTGTAAATTTTATAAGTAGTGAATTTTATGTTTTTTAAGCATTTTAGAACAGTCATATGATCGACATTAGAACCCTGATCACTCGAATCGCTATATCTGGACACTCCGGGGAAAATTGAGAAGCATGAACATTTTTTCCTCACATCTGTAACGAATTTTTGGGGGGGCTCGGTCCCCCTCAGGCCCCATGGAGTCGGCGCCACTGAGCAGGAGTTATTAGATTGTGAATAAAAAAATGGAATAAGGAATCATACCTGTATTAGAAGAAGAAAGATTACCTGACTCTGAGGATTCATACGACTCCTCAGACACCCTGAATTAGCGGTGTCTCCTTCAGAAAATCCTTCAAGGTCGTTGGTGGAAGCCGAATTGTCAGCATGAAACATATGCTCGATTTCTTCTTCGTTAAAACGTCTTTTTCCCCCAATAATGCGTGACGGAGTACACATGATATATTCACTAAACTGGTTATGACTTCCGTATCGAAGGCACAGACACAAAGAATACATTTGGTATACTGATACGCTCCAAACTCGGTTAGGTACGAGGGACAAGTGAGGGAAGGAAAAAAAACGAAAAAAGCTCTGCAAATGTAATTTGAAACATTGTGTGGAGATATAATACCTCGAGCTTTCACTTGAAGCATAGAATGATATAGCCATTGAAAAATGGCACTCTCGAAAAAAACATGAGAAACCGAAGACGAAAAAAAAAATGAAATTCGAGCTGAAATGTGTTACCAATACCCTCCCTTCATAGAAGATAACATTGTCTCGTCAGTGCATAAGGAAATGTAGCTTAAATTTCAAGTTCTATACATCGCTTGATGATTCAACGAAAACGCTACTTTGACGCCCATTGGCGTCTCACTAGTAGCGTCCAGCAGCTATGCGAGACGCCATATGGCGTCTCACTAACTCGAATTTGAAGTTATGTGAGACGCCCTATGGCGGCGCGTGGCAGGGAACGTGTTAAAAAGAGACCAGCTAGTAAGTTTATCGGTTTGTTTTACTCTCTCAAATATTTATTAAGCGTATCTCCCGTCAGGTAAGCTTTTCTGAAATCCAAAGTTGCGATAGTGATAGGATGCCTTCGAATAGGTCACCCGTTGCCGGAGTTGAAAACGCCGGTGAATGCGAGGCTCTCGGAGACCGCATTACCGCGTTGGAGACGATGGTGCGGGAACTTCGGGCCCAGTTTGAAAGGGTGGCTGATACCGCTGGGGGGAATGGTCCGAGGGGTGGTTCTTCGAAAGGTCGCCGTGCCACAGGGGCTGCACGGGTTCGCCCGATTGCAAATAGCGGCTGGTCGATCGAGAGCCTTCCTCGAGGTCCATCTCTCGATGACGGGGTCACGTCACCCCGTAAATCTGAGTTTTGGAGGGTCGTGTCTCGGAGGGACGGTGGTAGTGTCACTCTAAGTCGGGGTTCGGGGGATGCTGAGGCAAATCCCGTCCCCGTCTCGAACAGGTACCAGTTGCTGTCGGATGGAAACTCCGAGGTGCCTGACGTGCCTACTCCTACCCCGAAACCGGCACCTAGGAAGGGGCGTCAGAGTGGGAAGGGGGGGATCATAGTGTTAGGGAGTAGCAATGTCCGTCGGGTGATGGTCCCGTTACGGGAGAGGGCAGACCGCGAGGGTGTAAGCGACCGTGTAACGTCATGGTGCATCCCTGGTGGCGGTGTTCCTCAGGTGACGCAGGCGGTTGGTGCGGCGGTACGGGGCACGAAGTGCTCCAGACTGCGGGTCGTGGCTCATGTCGGCGTCAATGATGCCACCTTCTGTGGATCTGAGGAAATTCTAGATTCCCTCCGGGATCTGAATTCCGAAGTGAAGCGGGTGGGTGGGACCATTGGAGTCGGCATTGAGCTTTCGATTTGTAGTCTTGTCCCGAGGATCGATCGTGGTTCTCTGGTTTGGAGCCGAGTGGAAGGCATAAACCAGAGGCTGCGTCGTTTCTGCACGGACATCGGAGCCTCCTTCGTGGACCTTAGGCCGGCAATCCGATCGTGTCGGATCCCTCTGAACCGTTCGGGAGTCCATTACACGGCCGAGTCGGCTAGTCGTGTAGCGAGTAGCATATTTGAGCACTATAGGTCTTTTTTAGAGTAGAGAGTAGGGCAGAGTGTAGATATGTTAGTAAGTTGAAAAATAAAGGGGTAAGTTCAAAACTTTTCACAGACAAAGATTCTTCAAGAAATGAGAATAGAGAAGTAGAGAGAAAAATCAGCGTTTCAGGTATTACATTTAAGCACGAGAAGCGTCAGTCGAGCAACACGTTCAAAGGCAGTCAAGGCTCAAGTCATTTTGATAGTGTGACAATAAGACATGCATTTCCATTTATCAGCGGTATAGAGCCTGTGAATAGTCTATTCGACAAGAGCAAATCAGAATTATTCCCGAATCGCAATATTACTACTCCCGAAGTTTTAATCGTGGCTGTGGTTAATTGCCGTAGTTTAGGAAATAAGATTCCCGAATTCCACCATTTAATTCATAGTACGAAGTGTAACGTCATTTTTGGAACAGAAAGTTGGCTAACAGATGATGATTCAGACAATGAGATCTTCCCAAAATCGTTCACTGTTTATCGGAAAGATAGAATTAATCGAGTTGGGGGCGGAGTTTTTATAGGTGTAAAGAATTCAATCGTCAGCCAAGCGATAACCGTATCTGAGACCAGCGTTGAATCTGTGTGGTGTTTAATTAAATGTCCAAAATTCAAAACTATTTTATTATGTTCGTATTACAGACCACCTAACTCAGACATAACGTCAATGTTGGATTTTCAAAATCAAATAAACAGCCTAGCATCCAAGTATCCTGAAAGAAACTTGATTGTGAGTGGAGATTTCAACGTACCTTCTATAGATTGGGAGACTTATAGCTTCATTCCTGGTGGGAGGGATAAAGTGATCTGCGAGGCTTTATTAAACACTTTCACATCTAATTCATTGTTTCAAATAGCATCCGCACCAAACAGAGGAGAAAATATTCTTGTATTATTAGCGACAAATATACCACATCAGGTAATAAACGTTGGCACTGTCGAAGGAATAAGTGACCATAGGGTAGTAACTGCAAAGTTTTCTCTAAATACCGCTGTAAACTTAAAAAAAGAGCGTAAAGTTTTCATTTTTAAAAGAGCTAATTTTGATGGGTTTAAGAGTCATATGAAAAATGCTTTCCCCGAGTTTCAAGAATCAGTATTAAAGTTAAATGTAGAGAATACTTGGAAAGCTTTTCTTTCGCTCGTAACTTCGGGAATAAATAGCTACATCCCTAGTAAAATAGTAAAAGAAGGCAGCGAACCGAGATGGTACGACGCGGAAGTGAGAAAATCATTGAGGCGACAGAGAGCGTGTCATGCTAAAATGAAAAAAGTCAGCACGGATTTATCCGCTAATGAACGCGAGCTAATAATTAAAAAATATAGGATGACTAAAGCCGCCACGAAGGAAGCGTTCAGGAATGCGTTCACGAATTTTAAAAGAAAAACACTAGTAGAGCAGTTACAGGATAACCCAAAAGCATTTTGGTCATATGTTAGGGAAGTTCAAGGTAAACGATCTACCGTATGTTCGCTGAGAAACGACAATGGAGATGTGTTGACAAGCAGTTACGATAAAGCCAATTTATTAAATTCCTACTTTAAGAGCGTGTTCACGGAGCCTTCCGAAAACTCACCCGAGACCGATGACAATCCCTGTATTCATAAGATGCCAGCTATTGACATTAGTACGCTCGGAATAGAAAATATATTGAAATCGCTTAGTCCAAATAAATCACCTGGTCCAGACGAAATCCCTTCTCGCGTATATAAAGAACTAGCCTCAGAACTTGCCCCCTACTTGCAGTTAATATTCAGTAAATCCATCAAGCAACACGAAGTACCTAATGACTGGAAAATCGCTAATGTAACGCCTATATTTAAAAGTGGAGACAAGGAACAGCCATCTAATTATAGGCCGATATCTTTAACGTCCATCTCTTGCAAAGTCCTTGAACACATCGTAGTCAGCTCGGTAATGAAACACCTAGACGCGCAAAACTTATTAATGGGAAATCAACATGGATTCAGGAAAAGCAGATCGTGCGAAACTCAGTTAGCGCTTTTCGCCCACGATATTTTAGTCTCCGGGGAAGACAACATTCCAGTAGACGCAATTTTTCTTGATTTCAAAAAGGCATTTGATAAAGTACCCCACGGAAAGTTAATAATAAAACTGAAATCTTATGGTCTAGACGAAGATGTCATTTCCTGGATTAGAGAATTTTTGAGCGACCGCGTCCAAAGAGTAGTATTAGACGGTGCAGTCTCCAATGAGGTTAGAGTGACTTCTGGCGTTCCTCAGGGTAGTGTCATTGGCCCACTCCTATTCCTTCTTTATATAAACGACATTGGCGAAGTAGTGCAGAATAAGTTACGATTATTTGCAGACGACGCTGTAGTTTACAGAGAAATTCGTTCCAGCAAAGATATAGATGAACTAACGAATGACCTTGCTGCTATCTAAGCTTGGTGCGATGCTTGGCAGTTAGAATTAAATTTGGAAAAATGCGTCGTAATGAATTTCTGGAAGAAGAATAACTCCCTACAGCGTAACTATGTCATTCGGGGCACGCAGTTAAATGCAGTTGAATCTGTGAAATATCTAGGGGTTAGACTCAATAATGATCTATCGTGGAATAAACATATTCGAGAAATAACCGGTCAAGCTAATCGTAAAATGGGTTTTGTTAAAAGAATATTAGGAAAGTGCGACGAAAAAGTGAGAGAAATTAGCTACTTTTCCCTCGTTAGACCACATTTTGAATACGCTGCCAGTGTTTGGGACCCTCATGAAAAAGGCTTAATAACAGAGTTAGAACGCGTGCAAAGAAGAGCTGCCAGGTATGTGAAAGGTCGTTACGATAGTCTTGTTAGTGTAACTGACCTCTTACATAAACTCGGATGGGAATCTCTGTCGGACCGTAGATTGAAAAATAGACTAAACCTTATAGATAAATTCAAGAGGAGTGTCTTTTCTGACGAAGTTAACCATATCTTGCGGACGCCAACGTACTACGGAAGATCAGATCATATAAATAAAATAAGAGAGATAGATTGCAGAACAGACAGATTCCGAATGTCATTTTTTCCACGATCAATAAGAGATTATAACGGCAGCAATAGAACGCGTAAATAGATTGCATGACTTGTAGTGTAGCCTACTAACCTATGTAAAACTTACTGCATGTTTCTGAATTTCTATTCTATATTCTATTTCTAACAGCATATAGTAGTATAGTTTGTTATTATACGGGACGTTTCTTGGACGGTGTGGTGTGCATGTGGGAGTCCAAATGCATGCTGCATGCTGGTGATTGATCACCCCCTGCGAAACACCCTAGAGGTGGCTCGCAGGGTAATTTGTAGATGTTGTAGATGACTGGAAAATCGCTAATGTAACGCCTATATTTAAAAGTGGAGACAAGGAACAGCCATCTAATTATAGGCCGATATCTTTAACGTCCATCTCTTGCAAATTCCTTGAACACATCGTAGTCAGCTCGGTAATGAAACAGCTAGACGCGCAAAACTTATTAATGGGAAATCAACATGGATTCAGGAAAAGCAGATCGTGCGAAACTCAGTTAGCGCTTTTCGCCCACGATATTTTAGTCTCCGGGGAAGACAACATTCCAGTAGACGCGATTTTTCTTGATTTCAAAAAGGCATTTGATAAAGTACCCCACGGAAAGTTAATAATAAAACTGAAATCTTATGGTCTAGACGAAGATGTCATTTCCTGGATTAGAGAATTTTTGAGCGACCGCGTCCAAAGAGTAGTATTAGACGGTGCAGTCTCCAATGAGGTTAGAGTGACTTCTGGCGTTCCTCAGGGTAGTGTCATTGGCCCACTCCTATTCCTTCTTTATATAAACGACATTGGCGAAGTAGTGCAGAGTAAGTTACGATTATTTGCAGACGACGCTGTAGTTTACAGAGAAATCCGTTCCAGCAAAGATATATATGAACTAACGAATGACCTTGCTGCTATCCAAGCTTGGTGCGATGCTTGGCAGTTAGAATTAAATTTGGAAAAATGCGTCGTAATGAATTTCTGGAAGAAGAATAACTCCCTACAGCGTAACTATGTCATTCGGGGCACGCAGTTAAAGGCAGTTGAATCTGTGAAATATCTAGGGGTTAGACTCAATAATGATCTATCGTGGAATAATCATGTTCGAGAAATAACCGGTCAAGCTAATCGTAAAATGGGTTTTGTTAAAAGAATATTAGGAAAGTGCGACGACCAAGTGAGAAAAATTAGCTACTTTTCCCTCGTTAGACCACATTTTGAATACGCTGCCAGTGTTTGGGACCCTCATGAAAAAGGCTTAATAACAAAGTTAGAACGCGTGCAAAGAAGAGCTGCTAGGTATGTTAAAGGTCGTTACGATAGTCTTGTTAGTGTAACTGACCTCTTAGATAAACTCGGATGGGAATCTCTGTCGGACCGTAGATTGAAAAATAGACTAAACCTTTTAGATAAATTCAAGAGCAGTGTCTTTTCTGACGAAGTTAACCATATCTTGCGGACGCCAACGTACTACGGAAGATCAGATCATATAAATAAAATAAGAGAGATAGATTGCAGAACAGACAGATTCCGAATGTCATTTTTTCCACGATCAATAAGAGATTATAACGGCAGCAATAGATCGCGTAAATAGATTGCATGACTTGTAGTTTAGCTTACCAGCCTATGTAAAACTTACTGCATGTTTCTGAATTCCTATTCTATATTCTATTTCTAACAGCATATAGTAGTATAGTTTGTTATTATACGGGACGTTTCTTGGACGGTGTGGTGTGCATGTGGGAGTCCAAATGCATGCTGCATGCTGGTGATTGATCACACCCTGCCAAACACCCTAGAGGTGGCTCGCAGGGTATTTTGTAGATGTAGATGTAGATTTTTTTTCGCGTGGGCTGATATGTTTTCAGAGTTGAACCGAGGTCCTCAATGTCAAAACCGCCCTTATTTGCAAATATACTATAATATTCAATGACCGTCGAAAGTTTTATGTACATGACTTCCCAAATAAGGAAGTAAGACAGAATCTTTTCGGAGAACGAAACAACTAAAGAAAAGGATAGAGGCCGTTCCCACGCCCTGTTAAGTTGGAGTGGGGAAGGGAGTGGGAGGGAGCGGGTTTGGGGGTTACTCGTGACTCTGAGTCATACCCGCGAGGACTGAGGTATTGTGAGGGGGACAGTGGAGGGGAGAGGATTTTAGAGAAGGGGGTTTAGGTTTGGAACCTCTATTCTTCTATGGAGGGGAGGGAGGGGTTTTCCAATTCACCCGCCATCTCCTGGAATATTTTGGATACTCGTTCTGAATAGCGTCCCGCGCACCAAAATTTTATCATTTCCTGCTCAGCTTTCGAAGGGTCAACATGTACAGAGTCGTTGTCTTCTGAGGATTCATCGCCTTCGTATCGCTGCCATCAACAATATTTAACCCATTAATCCCCAGCGTTGCGTAAACGCAACATTATAGAATCGTAATTTTTAGAAAAAACCTTTGCGTCAGGATATTTTTTTCTCTGGTTTTCTGAATTCCTGAAATACCTTTTGTTCTAATTCAGTTATTTTTGGAAAAATTTTCTTTAAAATAATAATTTTTATTTTACTTCGAAATTTGCCTATTTCGAAGAGTTGAAGTACTACATATTGTAAATCATTTTTTACAAAGATTTATTGAGTAATCTTACTATAGGTAATGTTTTCTTTTAGTTCGAAGTTTCTTTATTCATCATGTTTATATTTGTCACAAAATTCCGTCGTTACTGGTTTAAATATGGTTGTTGTAAATAATGTTGCGTTTACGCAACGATGGGAATTCTCTGGTAGACCAGAGGGCTTTTCTCAAAGCATAACGAAACTCGTCAGTATGGCTTTTAATCGACAACTTAGTCTTTTGGAGGCAGTTTAGCTGCATTTTTGGCACTCAAAGGTTGTGAGTTTGCAAACCAAAAGGTGAATGGCATCTTGAATTCCAAAATGGCCATCGGTACGAATTTTACATTGAACACTGGTACTTCGTGGGGTCAAACTTGCGCGCACATGTGGAACCGATACAGGGCAATGTCACTCCCATGTCGCTGAGTGGAAGGATTACTTAGTAGACGTTAAATTCAGCTTCAGATGCATTTAGTTTCAGAGATGGTAGAATGAGAGGGTGAGAAACGTATTAGTTGAAGCAGGATTGTGATGGAAGGTGGAGTGTTCCTCTATTCACTCATCGTAATTTTCTCCATGCAATCCTGAGTTACCTACTTTTTCTTTTATCGCTTAGGTGATGTAAGGCTAATAATCTAGCTTCAGTTGGATTCGTATCAGTTAGATAGTCCTCTGAAATGCATCTTTATCTCTCAACCAGTAATCATACCAATAATACCGCAGTAGTTTTTGCTCGGCGTTTTGCAAAATGATTTATCCAGGGGTTTCATTCAGATTTAAATGTGAAGAAAATTTTACCCGTTATTTCTACGCCTCAGAAGTATACTTTAGAAGAACCGTCAAGAAGGTACCTGAAGAATATAAATTAACAGGAGAGGTGAGGTATAATATTTTCAAAACTTTGGAACTACAATGGGGATTAAATCTTCTCAGTATTTCAAATATTGATGATTGCAGTAGGCAATTCAAGGCAAATCACAGTTTACTCAAGTAGTATCTAAAGAAAATTGTCCAGTTAATGCGCACGTCCAGGCAAAAGATGCAGAGAACAAAAGGTTCATCTAAATGTGAAAAAATAGAATCTACATCCGTAGTAGTCCCGAATTTCTGCGTGAAAAAAGTAATAGAAACACTTATTACTCAGTATGGAGGCCACTCACCAATCTGTCACTTATTTCTCAGTCGAAAATTACTTGAAATAATTTTGAGCTACTCAAATAACTACGATGAGGAGATAAATAACCATGCATTTACTCAGAGTAAGGCAGATTAATAAAATATAATTGGAATCCTAATGTTGTCGGGGTATCATATATTACTGCGCACTAAGTTGTACTGGACAAGCTAAGAGGAGATGTCTGTCGCAATTGTGAGGCAATGTATGACGCGGATTCGGTTTGATGAATTACCTAAATAAATATCGACAGCTCTCCGATAATTCTCAACTACACAAAGTGATAAATTTTTGAAAGTCGGATCTATTCTCAACAGACTAAACGAAAATTCCATTCAGTTACGGAATTTTCCTAACAAATAGTTCCATATTTCAGGTGGCACACAGCCAAATTGTTATTCGTTGGGAACAATTCAGAGTAGGTTATACATTGTAGTGTCTGGTCTCTTCTACAGGCTATTTTTATCAATATTTGCCATATGGAGAGGCGGAACTTGAAAGTGTTATTTCGTGAAAGGTGTTCACGAAGATTCCCGAGGAAAATCGAAATATCATCAACGATTATAATCAGGGAATGGGAGAGGTAGATTTACTCGATAATTATGTTGCATGTTACCATATCCAGATTTAGGGCAAAAAACCTCTATTCCGAAAAGGGGTTGATAGTCCAAAGTTGATTCCGTGGTGATTTTACGCCGAAGTCACGGGCAAAGAAATTCCTTTGTTAGAATTTCAGTCTGAGATCGTAATCGTTTAAGTAATCGTTTCCAATACAATGCTGATGAATATGCCGACTTGGCATAAAAATCGGTGCCCGCTGGCGGGACACCTTAGGAAAAATGGCAGACCAAGAGATGCCCGTGAAGGGAGAATTGGGCATTTCATCCGCAAGCATACTTATAACTCCCGACAAAGATGTCGAGTGTGCAAATCAAAGATAAGTTATGTTGTGAAAAGTGCTACGTTTAATTCCACGCTGAATATTATTGAACATTACATCAGAAAAGACGATGAAAAATAAAATACGCAACCTAAGTTTAAAAAAGTTATTTTTTGTTTTTATTTACCGGGGTTTTCCCAGCGTTGCGTAAACGCAACATTATGTAAATCATATATTACGATGAATATAATATTTTTTTCTGAAAATTAATCTTAATTAGGCCAAAATAAACCATAAAATACGAAATAACCTAAGGTAAAAGCTTTATATGCAGGCTGGGGAATAATGGGTTAATGTCCCGATATCAGTGCTTGCAGGAGTGAGAATGTCCCCCCCAATCAAAATGGTAATTTGACCAAAAAAAATGTTTGAAACCTGTGCGTTTAAGTACGATGAAAACCGAAACATCAAAAGTTTAAATAAATTTCAGTTTTAGATAGTACTTAAAATGCTGTTTTCAGAGGTTATTAAACAAATTTTCCAGGAACACTTAGGCACTATGGAATATCCCGTTTCACTGGGGGCTGTTCCATAGCTTATATATCCCCGGCAGGATTGCTGCCCCGCACATAAAACTCCAAAACTTGGGAGACAGGCCAAATTGCCTTTTGGTTGTCAACATCTCACAGACGTCTTCAATGGAAAGCTAAGGTATGATTCTCATTTGTAAAACACAACCCATGTTTGTGGTGGAATGTGCATTGTGCAAGCATGTGAAATCAAAGGAAAAATCGCAGAAATTCGCGTATTTTGATGGTCACTACAATAATGCACTAAAATGTTTCAAAGTTCAAGATTATTTTCTAGGTCTTCGCATTAGGTTTTCTAAATCCTAACGCTTCCATAGCCAATCACCATCCTTCGGGCAAAAACTGTTATACTTTTAAACTCGGTTTTCGAAGGAGTTAAAAATATCAGTTTATTCTCTAGACTGAGCCACGGAAACTTTAGCATTTGGAAACTGGTCAAACTCATTAAATTGGCGTGAAAGGCATTTAATTATTACGATCCACAAGGAAAATTAATATGTTTCAATTATGATATCATGCTATTTCTTGACGGAAATGGTCAATTAGATCAAATACCGAAGGTAACTAAGTGAAACAGATAAAGCCCGATCTTGGATAACTATGGATTATCAATATAAAGTTATTTAATCAAATTAATTGGAATCAATACGGTGGTCATAACGTTCTCTTGAGATTAGCATTTTCAAACTATATACAAACTGCGCGCTGAGATGTGAAAGCTCTAGAGCGCCAGCGGGAGACCCGGGTACTCAATGAAGTCAGCCTCATAGAGCCTTGGGGCAAAGGCATCGATGAGTGCAAAAAATACGTATGTTCTAAAGAAATTTTCTTTAATTATGCAATAGATATCCGAAACCAATGGCGCGATAAAAACTCTATGAACCTTTCAGCGCTCGTAGTTGGCAGTCTCATCGAAATCATGTTATTGAAAGTGGTTATAAAATCAAAAAAACTTAAGTCATGCCATTCGCTTTTACCATGGTTTATGATAAAGCCACGGGTCATTACAAGCGGCACCTATGGTGCCCGTAGGCACGCGTCGCAAGGTGTCTCCATGGAAACGAGTGGGGTGGGGGTGTTGACGGCTCTCGAGAACGGCCCGTCAAATCTTCTGATTGGCCACTTTCCTTTCGATGTTCCTCACTCCACTTTTTTTCGCCGTTGGAGAGCAGGGTGGGGGTGTCAGACTCGCATCCATGCATCCCTTATATATTTTGCTAGAAGTCAGCGAGTCTGTATTTGTACTAGTGTGAGTTAGTGATTCGCGGTCGGGACGTAATCCGGGAGGCATTGGGGAGGACTGAAAGGACAATCGTGGTAAACGGCTTTTCAAAGGAGGCGCCTGGTATTTTGAAAGATAAATGTAAGTCATGTGATTTATCTTCTTATCAGCTATGGCTTACTGATATTTTGTAACATTACTTTGAATTGGAGATAGAAAAATGATCAATTGAGGAAGAAGGTCACGTGACAAAATTACGGAGGATCTAGGTGGTTAAAAAAATGTGCTTTGTCTTTCACGTAAAGCGTAATTAACCGCATGAAGGAGGGTTTTAAAATTGCTATATCTTTCACTTAAAGGATTATTGACCGAAATAAGGAGAGTTGGGTGTAATGTAATATATACAAGGGTGCTGAAGTTCAGCATGGGGTATTGCTATCGTTGTTAGTACGAGGAAATGGTAAATCCTCGGTGTCTGATAAATTGTTTCGTGTGTTGTTCATAAGCTATTTTTTGTTGTTCGCGAAGTTAACATATGCTTTTGATTGAAGGTGTTCCTTAAAATAAGAAATGCATAGGTTTTTCTGTGTTGCATGCTGATATCTGTTCTCGTGTAATGTAATTATGATAATTGTTACGTCTCTGCTACTACATGTCAAAACATATTTTATCGAGTGTGATTAAAAATTGTTGCATGTGCCACATCGTCACAAGTTATCGAAGGGGCCTATTAGTGTATCCTATATAGTATTCGAATATATGTGTATTGAATAGGAATCGGAATCACGTGACTTATTTTAAGGCTTGTGGCGTGTAGACTATTCTTCGTTGTGTGAGCAGCACTGTGTAATAACTGTTCCAAGTAGAGCGTTTATTATTAGGATATATTGATTGGAAATTAATTGAAAATTCAGAATAATCAATCTAAAGAAAGTGCACATTAATTAAAATAATTTATTAATGCTATGGCAGGTCCAAGCTAGGGTTGCCAACCCTCCCGTATTTATATATTTATTATCTCCGTGCATCAATGGCGTAGCGGCCTTTCTTGACATCAATCCATCACAGCAAAACCATCTTTGAAGGAGCGTGGAATATATTACTTTCCGTTCACAACCCCTGAAAGTAGTTTTTTTTTCTAGTTAAACTTTCAGTTCCATGGACTCATGATGTTCTTTTTTGACAAAAATGTTTCTACAAAAAGTGGCTACCTTATCCCCAGTTCTTACTAATGCCAAATAACTGCAATAAATTGCATCATTTTGACTAGAGGCGTAACTATAGGGGGATGAGGAGATGTATCCCCCGCAAAAAAATTAATTGAAAATCTTGCCTGGATTTTTTCTTCAGTTAACGAAAGTGGTTGTCATTATATTTTTACATGCCTAGTATTTACATGGGATTTTAAGGCTTTCAAAAGACCACGTAAAATCTTATTTCGCAGAATTTACTCTCGTTTTTATGTGTACTAAAGAGTAAATTACGGCAGAAATTAGAAATATAGATAAACATATTGATGGTCTTCCAAATGGAGGCTTTGATAAAAAGAATGTGAATTCCGTATCAGTGCCATATATGCTAATATTTTATTTGGGAATTTGGGTGTGTTGTATTAAATTAAATACTGGGCTGTAATTTCATTTACTAAAGTTATTAATTGAGGTCAGTTTATTATTGTTGCCAATTTTAATGTCGTCAAAGATTAATTGCTTGCTGCATGAGATGAATACATGTAAAAATTCAGGCGCTAGATGGGGTAAATATACTACTGCCATGTCGTTGGTGTTAAAATATTTACGTGAGGGTCGTTGGTGTCGTTAAAGGCGATAGATAAGGGACAATTGAAGCGATCACTTAGGAAAGGTAGGAAGTCACTTAATGTGAATTATACAGGAAACGAAAGAAAGAGATTTGCCAACCAGTGTGAAGCCTATACTAGTGTACAAACTTCGTGTATCGTAGCAACTGATATATTGTACCAATTTCCTTTCTACGTTGTACTTGACATTGGCATGGGCATGCACTACCTTCTCCATGAAAAAACGAAAGTTTCTGACTTAATGCCTTTTCCATGTCAACTCTTCATTTACCCTGGGAAGCGTTATTGCCTAAAATAGTCGGGAACGTAAATGTTTCATGATTCAATTTTCTATGCAGGCGAATCGTTTCTCTCGCGTCAGGTCATGAATGACATCTTTTCTAGAAAGGCTGGCATCAAATCGTCATATATCCGCTATTATTCAGGTAACTACAATCGGTTCTGAGGGCAAATAATACTAGGTGAGTCGGCCTAGGTGGTGGTAGGCTTAAGTACTCGCTTGCTAATCCAGAGGCCGCGTATTTGAATCCCACCTGGTGGGTATTTACCCATTTAGGTATTTATTTTGTGTGAATGTACATCACGGTATGAGTGGACTGCACGGTCCTAAATTCACTCGATAAATTAGGTTAGGTAAACTCCTAGGTTATTACTATTATGTGACATCTCAGTTCGCCCCATTGATAAAGTTTTTCAAATTCATTTTTTCAGTGCTCCCTCAGCTTATTGCAATTATTTTCCGTACCCATTTCATTCTTCTCATTTTGGGTCAAAACATGAGCTCATCCTAAAGTAGGTTTATCCCTGGATGATATTAGAATAAAGAACGGGACAGTTGCACTGTTTTGGCGGTTGCGATTATGGTTCCCAGTCCCGGTTATCGGTTCGGCTTCTTCATCAACCGTTTCATTATTTAAACAAACTTATGTTCATTTGTGTCATTATAATTATTACTAAAGTATTCTACTGGTTAAATTAGCATCCACGGAGCATTTTGCAGATTACCAAATTACTTCTGATCGTATTTATTATTATTGGTTCTGATTCAGTAACGGATACAGAAAAGACTCAAGGGGGGACGCAAAAGATACCTACCTTGAGCTACCTTTACCTTTAACGTAATGAATGATTATCAAGTTGTATGCAAAGTTTAAGAAAGTTTTGTTTAAATGACGATACAGATGTACAAGACAATGCCATCATATGACGTATAAAAAGTTACAATTGTGGTTCTGCAATGTTTGGCAATGTGGGCGGCCCCGCAAGAGGGGGGGGGCGCCCCTATATGCATTCGCCACTGATCTGATTACGATTCCAAGCGTAAATAAAAAGTTAAAACCGACAACCGAGTCGCGGATACATACCTTATTTATAACACAAAAATTTCGTTTATGCTGTCGACTACACTCATCGCTGAGTTTTGAATGCCGTTGTGCTTGTACCATTACTCAACAGTATTTTCATGTGTAGTTTTAATGAAGGGTGAGAAGTCGAAGGGTGCAAGTGATTTTTTTCTAAACAGAGTTGGGTACAGAAATTAGGCAAAGAAAACAAACGAGATCGACTAGATATTTAGTAGTTCATTTGATTCTCCTTTTGATGTCAACACAGAATGGAGACTTCTTTCACCTTCGAAAAGTTTTCTCTTATTAAAAGAAGAATACGTCCGGTTGAGAGGAAAGCATGCGCCTTCTTCAGAAGCACCGTTGTCGTTGTTTACTTGCTTTCAGCTTAAAACTATCTTTCGTATTTCATAGTCCCTTCCGATATCGTTGTTCCTTTAGTACTTCCCCTTTCCTCCCTTCTTTCCCCTTTGTTTCCTTCGTAGCTACATTTTCCGTCTCGAAGCTCATCCCCACTTCTTTCCTCTAGTAAATCCCAAAACATTCTCCCCTTTCCCCTCCGCTACCCTTGATCCCATTAACTGCATTTCCTGGTTCTTTTCCCGGCCTTAGTGCCAACACCTCATCCCCTCTACCGTATCTTTCTCATACACACACACTCTTCACAAGGATAATCCTTCTTTATGTTGCCACTCAATTACTGGTAGGGTTGCTATGTTGGACGGAGGAAAGAGGAGATAGACCGAGGCCGTGATAAATTCGCTGCATCTATTTTGCTCGAGTTTGGGCCGCGAATGAATTAAATTAGCGTAATGTGCATCTATAAATGTATAAAAGAGGGTGTCTGTTTGTGTGTCCGCTATGCATTTCCATACGGCTCCACGGATTTCGTCCAAAGTTAGTACATGGGTACCTCTCATGATATCGAACCCCCTTCGTGCTACTTTCTGTTGCGTCCGACGCGTTCTTTGCGTCCTTTTCTAATTACCGTTTTTTACGTCACGTCTTACAACCTCTGCTGTTGGACATCCTGCTATGTGACCATGAATTCCAAGTTCCAAGTTTCCCATTTTTCTGGGTACTATCCTTGCCGAGCAACGCCGGTTGGCCAACTTGTTAATTATGTAGCAATAAATAAAATCTAAGATACTGTTAGTGAGATATTCCAATACCAATTCGTAAATGGGGTTTATAGAAAAAATAGTGCGAAACCTGGTGAAATTAACGGGAAATTTAGCGTGAAATTAGGTGAATTTAAAATTAATGGGAAATTAGCATGAGATATTTGGCCTGAGATATTTTTTGTTCGCTTTTCGCCCGCGTTTCGTTTTATCAAACCGCAAGTAATGGAATAAGGAAATTCGAGGCCTTTTTTGTAAATCCAATAAACTAACGGTTCTACTGGCGTCCCTACAAGTGTCTTCAGAGGATACGTGATTTATCTTGTAAAATTAATCGATTCGTTCTCCAAAAGGTAATCCAAAAAACAAGACATACAGCTATGGCCATGAAAAAATAACTCTCTCAGTAATATTTCTCAGTTAAAAAACGGATCCAGTTATTTAGAGGAACCCTTAATCCCAATGGAATTACAACGAAGGTAATTTAGAAGATGATTATGTCAGGTGCATATTGGCGATGAATCACCCCTGCCAAACGCCTTAGTAGGTGGCTTGCAGGGTAATTTGTAGATGCAGTGAACTCTCCGGTCGGCCTCTAGATATGTTGTCAACACGCGCCCATTCAAATTTCAATAAGTCGTCTCTGCTGAACGCAGAGCAATCCGAATTTCACTTTAAAAACTATAATTAAGGCTTTTAGCTACATTTAAATTCGATACGAAATATTATATCCAATTCATGGGTTAAAAAAATGTTTTTCATCGATTTTTTCCAAAAAAGACGTATTTTTTCTTCCACACGAATATCAATCATTTTTCGTTGAAGATTCACCGTCATGCCATTGAGTAAAATATCTATCATCTTCGATGACCAATTTTGATGAAACTAAGAGATTCAACAGTAATTATTCTCGTAATTGTTCTTGTCATGTCATGCTGAGCACCCTCCAGGATAATGTATTGCTTGAATCGAAAATCATCGCGAAATTAACATTAAAAGCTGCTTTCCTAACTTTATTTTCCTTTATATCATACAAAACAACTATATATAAAAATTACTGTGAAAACTTTTGGTTTCAAATAATATTTGCCTTTCATAATTTGTAAAATATGAGTAATATATTACATTACATTAGTATACATTGTTGTTCGACATTATTGGGTTAAATTAAATTGAACTATACGTTAAAGCTTATTCATATACAGTTATATGTCATCCATTGTATACAGTCATTCATTTATCGTCAAATGCAAACCTATTCTCTGCCCATGTTGCTATTATCGCAATCAATACAATTTTAGATACCCGCATAGGTCGGAGAAAATAAGCAGGAAGCAGTGCGTGGTGCTCACTAATTTTATGAGTGACCACAGAAGCTTTGCCCTTGGCGTATTCCAACGAATAAACGGGGAGGCAACAATGAATAAAATGAGGGGTGACAAACCTTAATATTTCATCGACAATTAACAAAAATGTGCTACTGAGATTGACAGATGCCTACAAAGAACAAAGATATTTAATCCTTACTCTGAGATATTTGCACACATGTCGACACATTTTTTTAATACCAATAATGAAAATAAAAATGCCTTATGATAACTCCAGCCCAATTCCCTTCGCTTCTCAACTGTCATTTGTGATGACTGCCGTCGGAAGGTCGGAATCTGTAGGATTTGGCAATGGATGGACCAATAAATATATACATATTGGGGAAGGATGATGAGGGCGTTTGTGGAGTATGTAAGAAGAAGGAGGCATCGGACATTAGAAAGGAGACGAATAAGGGATTCCCACAATCCGATCGAATTAGATGAAGACCATTTTCGAATGTTTTTCAGAGTGTCGAAAAACATTTTTGAGTATCTCTGCTGGTCTCTGGGACCCACACTAAGGAAACACAGAATAAGAAGATTCAACATTACACACGCCCATAGTGACATAATGAAAATTCTTCAATTATATTTATCTGTTTTTCCACGCTTAGTCCAGATACTCTTTACAGTGTCTTTTACTGTTGTGAATTTATTTGATCTTAATGTGTATAATAACGTTTATTTTTTCAGGGTTTGTTGGCCTACTGCTATTAAAATGCAAGCCATGGACATTTAATGATACACTTCCTGGGAACTGATGCACAGCTATTGATACTCTTATTTTATGTTGCAACTAGTGGAAGATTGATCTCAAGCATCATCCCAAATTATATGCAAATTATTTGTTGACTAAAAAGCAGAAAGTTCTGTTTGATTTGTCTTTTGTGACTTTATAAATTTTTATTAGGATATCATGAGATATAAACGTAAATCATCATTGTACACCAAAACTGATAATGTGGTAGTGCATCTGGGAAGACTTCCTGAATGGATTAGTGAACAAAAAACGGTGAAAGTGTCGATAAAATCTCAGGAATGTGTAATTACCTCTCTACCATCTTCTCTACCATGGAAGGAGTATCGAATTATGAACAGCTTTTGTGGGAAAAACTTGTTGCCGTCACAAAACCAAGATTTGGTCAATGGTCGGAGGTTAACTCGCTCTACTGGTGGGAACGTGACAGTGAATTTCATGGCCAAGTTACCCGATGACATAAATTATTGTTGTAAAATAATAGGGGCTTGCATTAACCCTTTCCTTGGATTTGATTTGTGTCATCATGCAATCTACTTACTGAACAATGAGGCCTTCCAGTGTCTTAGAAAAGTACAGGAGAACATGGATTTTGTGCTTAGTATGGCCATCACTGAAGCTCAGTGTTCTGATGTAGAGTGCAAAGAACGTTCATTGCCAATGGATGCACCGTGGCTAGCAGCATCAAATCTTGGAGGCAGCCTGGTAAGTTGTAGAGAGCAGAAGAGAAAAGATGGGAGTGAAGTTAAGTGGAATACACGTAGTCAAGTTATTAAAGAGTGAGGAGACATAATTTTGTTCTGGTAATGGTCCAATGAGTAATAGGAAAGCAGAATGTGGTAAAGACTTTTGTGGTCTGGGATGCATGGGTTGCAGATAGAAAGGTAAGGGGAAGTGTGTGCATTGTGGCCATAGATAATGGTGGTGACATCTGTTATTTTCATTTCTCGCCATGTTTTGCTAGATTTAACCTGTTATTGTGGAAGTTTTAGTAGCAAAAAATCTTGAACACTGCATTCTCTTCCATTTACTGCCATAATGCTCTCTATTTTTGTTCCCTTTGTCTGGTATTTTCAAATGAAAGCTTTAATTTTGTGTGTAATGTTTGCTTGGAATACTTTTTCTGATACACAGTTGTGGAAAAACTGCTTTTTAATGTTTACATTCTCTTATTTTTTATGCTAAAAAAGAGGACCGAATAAGTTTTAGGTGACCATGTGATATATAATTTTGCTTCACTGTGTCCCCTTATATGTTATATCTTTGCAGTGCACATAGAAGGCTAAGTTCTTAAACATTAATAATCGAACAGGTGTAGGTGAAGTGAGAAGAGACTAGAGTTACTTTTGTGATTTTTACATTGATTCTGGCAATCAAGAAAAATCTTGTGAATATTTTGGGAGCTTATATCATGCAATTTTAAAAAATTAAGTCTTTTATGTGTTTTGAATTATAAATAATATGGGATAATAAGCAATGTGTCAAAGAATTGAATGCCGCTTTGGAGGTGGAGCTAGAAGAGCCGGTTTTTTTTTCCTACCGAGGAGCCCCATTCCCTCACAGAGGACGTTTCCTTAGAGATGGACGTGTAAATGTGATGTGGTGTAGTGCGGCAGATGAGGTTTCACTCCTGGATTGGTGGGAAATAAAAAAGGTATAGGTTATAGATGGTAAGGAAGAAGGAAAACCACGAGCTCTACTAAGGAGCAGAGAATTCATATGAGGGTTAAGGAACATTGTTAGTTTCTTACCCTCTTTAAATACTATGGGGTGCATTTTAAAGGTAATTCAATTCATAGCTTTTCTATGCTTTCTCTAGCAACCTCCGATACTCTATTGCCAATATTGAGTAGAAATTGTACAATCTACACTCACTGCAGTGTTACCTAAAATGCTGGTCTCAGAAGTGGCGGCAGAATAAGGTACTTGCCTGCCAAACTGACCAAATGCACTGTTTTTGGGGTGGTGAAGATAAATATATGGATTGCTCACACTTTATTCATTCATTATTGTAGGAAAGCTCAAAGTTCCGTTGAAATTTACACATAGCAAGGAATGAGGTTTGTGTTTCAGGAGTCAGGTGTAAAACTGTGGTTGAAGGTGGATATCATTATATTTAGTACCTATTGTCACTTGTGAGAAGTATCCTAGAATACTTAAGGATTTGGTGGATTTTGCCCACAGGAATATATGCCTCTTTTTGCAGATTTAAGTATATATTGGAATGACTAGTAAGGTATATCATAGAAGACTTAAGTATTTGGAGGAATCTGCCGTCAGGTATATTAACTTCATTTTACAATTCTATAAGCAGCTTGGATCAAACAATAATTAATATTCAATATGTGTTTTTAACACCTTAATATTAAAAAATGCCCTGGTTGGAGCCTGAATTAAATATTTTGCTTTGTTATGGAATTCCAATAAAAAAAACTCCTTAAAATTATTGGAAAAAACGCTTAATCGCCTCCTAAAGGTCATGCTGCAAATAAAAAAAATACCAAAATTTGAAAAGTATTAACTCATTCTCTAACCCATTGGAATATTATGATCTCGTGATTTTGATTGAAAGAAGAAATGATATTGGGCACAATTATTTATACGAAATAACAAATAATGGAAACGATGGCAAAATTATTGCAAAGGTTTAACTGAATGTTCCTGACTATGGAGTGGGAGTGACAAGAATCTCATGATTACATGCATTTAGTCAGCTTGACTGGTCTCTGGTGAAAGAGGAAGTTTAATTATTATCATTCAACACATTCAGCGCAGATCAGGTCAATTGGCGTGCTCTGCTGGTCGGGCTGGGAGCCCTTTCTCCACCTCCATACTTAACCTTTTCCCTACTGCACACGCATATATACGTGTGGACGTTTCCTGACCTGGGAGACGACGGGCGTATATATATGTTTGAGATTTTCCTGGCCAGGAGATCGAAAGCCGTATATATACGCTTTCTAGCTCCCCCCCTTTTAGGATGGTCGTGGGTTTATGACATCTTTGTCTCGGGACCCAACACTTCGGGGTTTAGGATTAACTCTCGGAATCCGGGAGCAGGTACCCGGACCCTTCATATTTTCGAACCCCTCTCAGCGGTACGGGACAGCGGTCATTCAATTGTTTATACAGTCATTTTTCGAAACAAATGTTTGTTCATTTCTCAAGAAATATACACTAAGAATTGAATTATTTGTCTTTTGAGCAGTGTTTACAATTTTTAAACGAAATTCTACGACAAATATTAACTTATATCTCGAGTAATGTATAAACATCAACATAGAAATTTTTGCTGTGTTAAATGCGTTAATAATGGCCTTAGAACTTCGTTTAAAATTTGACAATGCTCAGATAAAAATGAGGAATTCATTTCAAAGTCTGTAATTTAAGTGCAAGCATCAATTATCCATTTGCTAAATACATATAAGCAATGCATAAGTTGACCGCGAACCAATGCCGCAGGTATGGTCGTAAACCCGGAAAGGAGGGAGCACAATTACCCTCGGAGTCCGAGATAATGCGAAGTCCCTGCGTGGAGGGGTCAAAAAAGGTTCAGCGAGACCCTTCTTAACGAATGCTCTCCAAAAATACCACGTACTGCTCTCCGTACCACGAGAAAGAAGAGTCTCTTGGGGCTCAGTACAGCAGTCACGCTTAAAAAGAAAAGTCCGCCGTCTCGAAAGGATTAACTAATATCCGCTTACGAGTCTTCCAATCATGTGTATGGCCTTCAACACTGAAGGTCGTGGGTTTGAGTGATCATTGTTAAGTTGTTAATATCCAGGGTATTGGTGATTATGATCATCTTTTCTTAACATATGCTAGATTTCCATCCTTAAAGTGCAATTTTTTTGAGTGGTGAAGATAAATATATATATATATATGGGTTATTCACACTTAATTCATTCATTATTGCAGGAAAGCTCAAATTTACACAAAGCAAGGAATGAAGTTTTGTGTTTCAAGAGGCAGGTGTAAAACTGTAATTGAAGGTGGATATCATTATATGAAGTACCTATTGTCACTTGTAAGAAGTAACATAGAATACTTAGGGATTTGGTGGATTTTGCCCGCAGGAATATAAGCGTCTTTTTACATATCTAAGTATATATTGGATTAACTAGTCAGATATATCATAGAAAACTTAAGTATTTGGTGGAATATGCCATGAGGAATATTAATTTTATTTTACAGATCAATTAGCAGCTTGGATCAAACAATAATTAATATTCAATATGTGTTTTTAATGCCTTAATATTAAAAAATGCACTGCTTAGAGCCTGAATTGAATATTTTGCTTTTTTATGGAATTCCAATAAAAAAACTCTTCTTAAAATTATTGGAAAAAATGCTTAAGGGTTGAACTAAATGTTCCTAACATTGAAGTGGGGGTGCCAACAATCCCATGATTACATGCATTTGGTCAGCTTGAGTGGTCTTAGGTGAAAGAGGAAGTTTTATAATTATCATTCAACACATTCAGTGCAGAGCACCTCAATTGACGTGCTCTACTGGTCAGGCCGGGAGCCCTCTCTCCACCTCCATACTTAACTAATATCCACTTCAAGAGTCTTCCGATCGTGTGTATGGCCTTCAACAAGATTCCCTCTATTGAACCGTGTGCACCATTTGTAAAAAGCAGTATTTGAATGGAAATTATGTCGCAGAAACCTCCTGCTATTTTCCTTTCTTATTATATCGGCCAATTTTGATGACTCTTATGAAAATCAGGCCCACATTGAATGTGTTAATGAGGGTCTTAGTACTATTATTTTGCCTTTATTTAGTGACACCTAGCATTCTATTCTAGTTTCATGTGAAAGAGGAGGAAGAAGACCCTCTCAGTGTAGGGAAGTATCCTGTGATGTATGCTCCAAATCCACTGGAAATTTCAAGGGATGTCACAGGTCCATTGGCAACTGATGAATTGGTGAGTGTACTCTTGCATGGTTCAGTGCAGTTGTGTGATGATACAAATTCATTCCATGGCTGAATATTCCCAGTGCCACTCAGCAGGAAAACACAACATTTTCCCTAAGTTGTTGAAAGTTGAATCATAGTACAGAGGTATCATTTGTGACTGTATCCTTCAAAACGAACTATGCATCGTAATGAAAAGAATAGGTGTGTTCTACCACTCAACTTTGCTCACCGCGGGTGCGATCCAATGAATGCCACATTCGCTCCAAGACACTTTGAATATAGCCCCTGCCTGGTACTGGGGAGCACCATGCAGGGGCTATATTTGCAACAAGAATTTCTTTTCAGATGGGTCATGAGCAAAGTCGAAATGTGGGATGAATGAGAGGGCTTAGCGTATTAAGAAATGGTTTTGGTTGCAAATTGAGGCAATAATTATCATTGAATATCAATGATTATGGTCGAATATACCGTATTTGCTCCCAACTAAAACGAGGTTTTTTCCCTCATAGCTCCTGCAGAAAAGAGGGCTCGTCTTACAATTGGATGCAAAATATTCGACGTCAATCGGGTTGCATAATTTACATCAAAAATTTATAGACACCTGAGGTTGCCACCTGATAGCTATGCAACGAAAAATCAACATCAAAAATAGCTTAACAGTAATTTAGCATATTTAATTTTGCGTTCAAGTAAAAAAATTCCATTTTTGGGCAGCAGGCAAAGATTCGGCGCGTGCCAATTAGTCGCCGGGTGCACTTCTGCCAGATTGTGTGCAAGATTGCTTGCTATAGCCTGGGTTCGGCCCCATTCAAGTTAAAGCTCGATCAACTCACAAAATGTTCGTGTGATTGGTTACAATTTACCCAAATTGAAACGTTAAAGCCTCAATGCTGTCGCGGAATAAACTGCTACAAAGCCGTTGCATTTTTCTCAGAGTAACGGTAAGAAAGCAAGGCATTGATCGTTTGAAGATTTTCTTTTTAGAAGAATTTCTTTTCAGATGGGTCAAGAGCATAGTCAAAATGTAGAATGAAAGAGGGGGGCTAAAAATATTAAGAGATGGTTTTGATTGCAAAGTGAGGTAATAATTATCATTGAATGTTAATGATTATGGTCAAATATCTTTAAATTCCAATGTCCTGGTTCAACAAAGTAGAGCAAGTAAGTTGAGACTGAATTTGTCACACCTATCGCATACCATGAATGTTGATGAAACTCATAACCCTGAACAGTAAAAAATATTTAATTACTTTAAAAAATTTTGAAGTTGGTACTTTTTCTGTTTTTCAAACAAATGGAGCATGTATATTTCGCAACCAATTTAAGTTTTAACTTCTTTAATATTATTTCCTGAAAGTAACAACAAATCGATCTCTTACAAGAAACTTTCAACATGATAATGTAACTATTGCAAAAATTATAAACAATTGAAAACTGACTGCTTTCCCTGGGATCAAAACAATAGGCCATTTTTAGAATTTTATTAAATGGCCATTGTGAAATAATGACTTAGAATGATGAAAATGAGTATTATTTTTATTTGCCAAAATTGATGTTAATAAAATGAAGCATAACCCAAAATGCACGAAATCTCTGACTAAATTCTCTGATATAGAATATATTTGTTTTCTGTTAATATGTTTTAATGCATTGGTAGTGAAATCATAAGCCAGGTACTCCCTGCAGATAAGTATTCATTACAAATAAGATGGTATCAGAAGATTGACACCTCCAGAATACTGCTCCGATGATAATTTTTTTGGCTTTTCACAAATTTTGCAATGCAACAAAAAGGCGTTTTGAGTCTGGCAAATATAATCAAATGGCAAACATGCAAACCAATTTTTAAGCTGTAAGATTTCCTTACAATTACTTCCTTGAGGCAGTTTAAAGAGTAGACTGTAGAATTAGACAAACACTATGCATAAAAATCAACCTCTAATTTTATTTCTGTGACATACACAACAAGGTGTTTCATCATTTTTCCAACTCTCTCATTATTTGTGCACTTATTATATGCAGATTCTTCTGCAGCCTTTGGCCTCTACTCCTTTCAAAGAAGAAGGGTTGGAATGTATGGCTGAAAGCACAGGAGCCATCGTGACAGACTTTGACTGGAAGCTAGTCGGGGCTGAGGACGAACCATCGCCAGAGGAGAAAGATGCTTTCAAGGTATGCCAGACTTTTGTCTAATCTAATGAAATTTAGGTGTATGTGATACTTACAAGGTGACGTGGTGAGTGAAGTTCATTACCTGCATGCCAATCAGAGGCACATTTCAGGTAGTAAGCCATAATGCACAAACTGTGCGAATATTTTCTCTGTGGATTTTTTGCACAATTTTGGCATTGTGGGTGGCTCCTGATAAAGTTATCGCCTTGGCTAGTCCCGGTATACTTAAAACTAGTCAATAGCGAACACCAGGAGGGGAGTATGGTGGCTTCGTAGATTCATTGGCTAAAAACTCAGGTGGTAATCGAGGGATTGGGGTTTCGAATACGTTTTGTAGGCAAATGACTTTTTCCCTCTTAGGATTTTTTTATGCAATTTACAACTTTCATTCAATTTAGAGCCAATTGTGGTGTTAAAATCAATGTTAGAGGCTGTGCGTTCTGATTGGCTGAAATCAATGGAAAAAGAGATGGGATTTCCATCCCTTGAGCTGTCGTTGAAAACGATCGCGTGAAACTGTCATTTTTCCCATCATTGTCGGAGATTTCATTCTTAAGGGGTGGTAAAAATAATGGTGTGATTCGGGCTTCAAACTCACTATAGAATTTTGAGGGCAGACAGAATCCATCAATTGTATCCATTGTGAGTTGAAGCAACATTTCCTGCACATCCTCATCCGTGCCACATGAGAGTTTGGACCCTAACTTTCCAACCCAGTGGCATAGCAAATGGGGGGGGTCCGTATTCCCCCTGAAATGTAAAAAAACCATTACTTTGCTGTATAAAACGGACCAAAGTATTGAAAAATCATGAATTTACAAAATATTTTGATTAATTAATCTTTTTGGATTATGAAAAGTGTAAAGATTAGTTTACCTTTTCCCTGCAGCCTGCATTGAAGCGGCACTCATAGAGTGGCCTCGCACAGCAGCAGTCAAAACCAGAATGATGTTGCGCAGCCTTTTCTCGGCATTCATATTTAGCCATTGCGATTTCATGAGCTTGAAAATTTTCACTTCTAATTGTATCGCGAAAAATAGATATTGTCATTTTAAAATCTATAAGAGTAAGATACGAAGAAATATCTTCTCAGGATATGTTGTTCCTCTCTACTAACAATCCAAATTCATCCGCCCATCTGGCGCAACGCTAATTAGAAAAGAATGAGTAAGTTGCCTTATATTTGGGACAAAAAATTTCATGGCGCAGTCATATGGTCACGCTTCACCCTCTGCAGTATGCTCTGCGTACGCTGAACGCGATAGCATAGCTTGTACGAGTGGTTACCTACTTTCCAGGGTGCCTTGCCTTCGTAACAGCAAATTTTTTCCGTGTGGGTTTAATAAAGTCAGGTTTCATTTTCACTAGTTTAATTTTTATTAGTCGAATCAACAAGAAGACCTAAGTGTCTCGATAAAGTACCACTATTACTGTCAATACGTGCCAAAAATCCTGCGTTTCCTGGGACATAGACAAAATAGCCAAACATTCCTGCATTGATCGTTTGGCCCAAGAAAAATTTTTTTCCCATAGTGGAGTTCCAAAAAAGGGGGGTCGTCTTAGAATCGTGTTCGTCTTAGATTCGTGCAAATACGGTATTTAAAATGAGATTTTTCCAATATCCTGGTTCCACAAAGTAAAGCAACAAACTTAAGACTGAATTTGTCACACCTACCCTGAATACCATGAATGTTGATGAAACTCATTACCTTGAACAGTAAAAAGTATGTAATTGCTTTAAAAAATGTTGAAGTTGGCTTTTTTTCTTTTTTTTTCAAACAAATCGAGCATATACATTTCCCAACCAATTGAAGTTTTAACTTCTTTAATATTATTTCCTGAAAGTAACAACAAATTGATCTCTTACAAGAAACTTGACAACATGATAATGTAACTATTGCAAAAATTATAAACAAGTGAAAACTGACTGTTTTCCCTGCGATCAAAACAATAGGCCATTTTTAGAATTTTATTAAATGGCCATTGTGAAATAACGACTTAGAATGATGAAAATTAGTATTATTTTTATTTGCCAAATTGGTGTTATTAAAACGAAGTATAACCCAAAATGCACAAAATCTCTAACTAAATAGGGTGGTTTCCTATTATTTTTTTATTACCTAAATCGAAAGATTATTACTCCTGGAGTACGTATTTCACACTTTTAGATTTTTAAATGACGGTATCTATTTTTCCCGATTAAATGAAAAGTGAAAATTTTCAAGCTCTCGAAAACGCGACGCGTAAGTAGGAATGAAGGGAAAAAGTCTGTGCGACACATTTCTGGTTCCCCCTCCCGCCTTGTGAAGTGACCTTGATCGAGACTCTGAGCGCTGATAGGACGCAGGATGCTAGCGGGTAGCTGAAAACCTCTCTTAATTTATCGCTTCTATCAGATCTGGAAGTACAGTGTGGCTCTAATATCATGTTCTCTGTGTTGCTCTTAACCCTTTCGCGCCGGTCCTTCGTTGAGGGAAATTCTTCCTCAATACGAGTCTTTTGAAAGTTTCTTTACTCCCCTGCACGAAGCTTTTTCGTGGTGACTGAAGGCAGTGGTTCCCTCCCTAACCATTTTTGGACCCAACTCAGTGGGGCGCCGATCCTTTTCCTCGGCCTCCGTCCCAGACCCTAGAGGGATTAAAAGCCCCTTCCTAGCATGAGTTTGCGGTCAACCGGCTAAAATGTTAATGCAAAATATATGCAAATACTTATAAATATGTAAAGAAAAGATGAAGACAATTCAATGTACTGTGGAACCTCAATCTATCATTCTTGCTAATGTGCCCCCACTGTAAGTGGCCAAAACTCTCATAAAAACCACGTGCTCTTGGTGACGTAGCCACCCCCTCCCTGGTTGAACGTTATAATTCTGGAGTTTGATCTGTGAGTCGCAAGAATCTCATGAGTGTTTTGGCCAGCTGGAGTGGTCTCAAGTAGAAGAGGAGTCTTTATAATTTAAGTGGTTATTATTCTTTTGCCTTTATTGAGTGACACCCATTCTTGTCTTTTAGCTCAATGTGAAAGAGGACAACGAAGATCGCAGCAGTGAGGAGAATTATCCTGATATGTACACACAAAATCCAGCTGAAAATACAAATAATATCTCAGACCCACTGGCAAATGATGACTTGGTGAGTGTACTCTTACTCGTGGCATTTTTACCAATTTATTTCAAATATGTACCCGACCGTTTTCCCGAATCGTAACGCGTCCTCTTTCCCGAAAGCTTTTTTCCCGAAACCCTTTTTTCCGAAACTTTTTTTACCGATCACCTTATTTCCCGATTGTATAAAAATGAGTTCATATTTTTCATAACCAAATATATTCATACACAAGATACATCTTTTTTTTAGAAAATTATATTGTGTGCGATAGCTTTAAGAAATTCAAGAAAATTCCTATCGTTCTTGTAATCTTCATATTCTTCTACAACCGATTTCAGCCTCTCGTGCATGTCGTACCTTTTCTTATTTGGCTTGCCCTTGATACGTACTTTTCCCAACACTTAATTCGATCAAGGCAATCTCTGTGTCAGCTTGTTCTTTCTGCAGCTGAGTATAAATCCGGGTAGTTTTTCCTGACAAGTAACCTAAAGCGGTTATGCCAACCTTCAGATGCATTATTTGTTGTTGCATAACGTGCTTTTGTAGCTTCATGTTGATTCCATAGACTAGGAGGATATAATTTCTCGGGCAATAGGGTTGTTTCCTTCATCAAAGAAAACGAAAGGCATTGATTACAATTCGTTACCCACCATTAGTGTATTCATAATACACAAATTATTTGGTTTTTGAAATACCGGTTTAGACGAATGGCAAGGGTCAAATTTTATCCTCATTTGAAAAAGGCCAGATTGGCACCCATGCGATTCCACTCCACATGATGTCACAGGGACCTAGTTTCTACACGAGAGGATAGGAGTTATACATCGTCTGAGATTACCAATGCATGCATGAGGCACAGAGCTCAGGGAAACATGTCTTAATAATCACCTATTAACACTGGCTAAGGTCGGAAAGTTTCCTTCGTTTGATAAGATATTAATAAACCTTTTTTAAGCCAAGCGCTACCATCCAGCAAGGTACTCAGATACCCCCTAGCAGCCTGCGATGTATCAGCGCTAAGCCTCGCCTCAAGGTCACCTCACCGGGCGGGAGGGGGAACTAGAAATACGACGTACGGAGATATTTCCCTGCATTCATACTTAAGCGTCGCGTTTTCGCGCGCTTGAAAATTTTCGCTTTTCATTTAGTCGCGAAAAATACATATTGTCATTTAAAAATCTAAAAGCGTGAAATACGTACTCCAGGAGTAATAATCTTTCGATTAAGGCAATAAAAAGTAATAGGAAGCCACCCTATTTTGCTGCTACTCCAGCAGAAACACGAGCAATCATTTCCTGGATAATTTTAGCCGGAGGTTGTTCAGGGTGCTCTTCTGCTCTCCTTTTTAGGTTGTGTTTAACAATTTCTGCACCAGCTGCTTCCCGATCAGGGGGATGATCGTGGTCCCCAACACTCGCAATTCAGAATTCACAGGCCCCATAATCGTCCGCGCACGACATCTGCATTCACCACGGCGAAGTTTTCTGCACTCCCAATATGTGACAGCACCACTTATCTTGGATCTTTGGCATATAAATCCGGCCAATACCATCTTCGTTTTGCCAATAATTACTGGGATCTCTTTTTCAGCCATTTCACACGAATTTGAACTTAGTATTGTGTTCTCTTTGGTACTAGAATTTTCTCATCTCAATAATAAACAATAACAGTGCCATGGAAACACATTCATAGCAATGGAATCATTGAACAATAGTTTCAAAAAAAAATTTGTTCGGTATAATTGACTTCGGGAAAAAGGTTATTCGGGAAAAATGGTTTCGGAAAAAAAATTCGGGAAAAAGGTTGTCAGAAAAAACGATTTGGGAAAAAGGTAGGGAATCATGGAGTATAGAGGTATCATTCGTGACTGTACCCTTCAAAGCAAACTATGCATTGTTATGAAAAGAATAGGTGTGTTCTGCCTCTCAACTTGGCTCACTGTGGGTATGATCCAATGAATGCCACATTCACTCTAACACACTTCAGACCGAAGTTTTGCGGAGTACCACGCAGGGGGTATTTTCTCTTCCAGAATTTCTTTTCAGATGGGTCAAGAGCATAGTCAAAATGTAGAATGAAAGAGGGGGGCTAAAAATATTAAGAGATGGTTTTGATTGCAAAGTGAGGTAATAATTATCATTGAATGTTAATGATTATGGTCAAATATCTTTAAATTCCAATGTCCTGGTTCAACAAAGTAGAGCAAGTAAGTTGAGACTGAATTTGTCACACCTATCGCATACCATGAATGTTGATGAAACTCATAACCCTGAACAGTAAAAAATATTTAATTACTTTAAAAAATTTTGAAGTTGGTACTTTTTCTGTTTTTCAAACAAATGGAGCATGTATATTTCGCAACCAATTTAAGTTTTAACTTCTTTAATATTATTTCCTGAAAGTAACAACAAATCGATCTCTTACAAGAAACTTTCAACATGATAATGTAACTATTGCAAAAATTATAAACAATTGAAAACTGACTGCTTTCCCTGGGATCAAAACAATAGGCCATTTTTAGAATTTTATTAAATGGCCATTGTGAAATAATGACTTAGAATGATGAAAATGAGTATTATTTTTATTTGCCAAAATTGATGTTAATAAAATGAAGCATAACCCAAAATGCACGAAATCTCTGACTAAATTCTCTGATATAGAATATATTTGTTTTCTGTTAATATGTTTTAATGCATTGGTAGTGAAATCATAAGCCAGGTACTCCCTGCAGATAAGTATTCATTACAAATAAGATGGTATCAGAAGATTGACACCTCCAGAATACTGCTCCGATGATAATTTTTTTGGCTTTTCACAAATTTTGCAATGCAACAAAAAGGCGTTTTGAGTCTGGCAAATATAATCAAATGGCAAACATGCAAACCAATTTTTAAGCTGTAAGATTTCCTTACAATTACTTCCTTGAGGCAGTTTAAAGAGTAGACTGTAGAATTAGACAAACACTATGCATAAAAATCAACCTCTAATTTTATTTCTGTGACATACACAACAAGGTGTTTCATCATTTTTCCAACTCTCTCATTATTTGTGCACTTATTATATGCAGATTCTTCTGCAGCCTTTGGCCTCTACTCCTTTCAAAGAAGAAGGGTTGGAATGTATGGCTGAAAGCACAGGAGCCATCGTGACAGACTTTGACTGGAAGCTAGTCGGGGCTGAGGACGAACCATCGCCAGAGGAGAAAGATGCTTTCAAGGTATGCCAGACTTTTGTCTAATCTAATGAAATTTAGGTGTATGTGATACTTACAAGGTGACGTGGTGAGTGAAGTTCATTACCTGCATGCCAATCAGAGGCACATTTCAGGTAGTAAGCCATAATGCACAAACTGTGCGAATATTTTCTCTGTGGATTTTTTGCACAATTTTGGCATTGTGGGTGGCTCCTGATAAAGTTATCGCCTTGGCTAGTCCCGGTATACTTAAAACTAGTCAATAGCGAACACCAGGAGGGGAGTATGGTGGCTTCGTAGATTCATTGGCTAAAAACTCAGGTGGTAATCGAGGGATTGGGGTTTCGAATACGTTTTGTAGGCAAATGACTTTTTCCCTCTTAGGATTTTTTTATGCAATTTACAACTTTCATTCAATTTAGAGCCAATTGTGGTGTTAAAATCAATGTTAGAGGCTGTGCGTTCTGATTGGCTGAAATCAATGGAAAAAGAGATGGGATTTCCATCCCTTGAGCTGTCGTTGAAAACGATCGCGTGAAACTGTCATTTTTCCCATCATTGTCGGAGATTTCATTCTTAAGGGGTGGTAAAAATAATGGTGTGATTCGGGCTTCAAACTCACTATAGAATTTTGAGGGCAGACAGAATGCATCAATTGTATCCATTGTGAGTTGAAGCAACATTTCCTGCACATCCTCATCCGTGCCACATGAGAGTTTGGACCCTAACTTTCCAACCCAGTGGCATAGCAAATGGGGGGGGTCCGTATTCCCCCTGAAATGTAAAAACACCATTACTTTGCTGTATAAAACGGACCAAAGTATTGAAAAATCATGAATTTACAAAATATTTTGATTAATTAATCTTTTTGGATTATGAAAAGTGTAAAGATTAGTTTACCTTTTCCCTGCAGCCTGCATTGAAGCGGCACTCATAGAGTGGCCTCGCACAGCAGCAGTCAAAACCAGAATGATGTTGCGCAGCCTTTTCTCGGCATTCATATTTAGCCATTGCGATTTCATGAGCTTGAAAATTTTCACTTTTAATTGTATCGCGAAAAATAGATATTGTCATTTTAAAATCTATAAGAGTAAGATACGAAGAAATATCTTCTCAGGATATGTTGTTCCTCTCTACTAACAATCCAAATTCATCCGCCCATCTGGCGCAACGCTAATTAGAAAAGAATGAGTAAGTTGCCTTATATTTGGGACAAAAAATTTCATGGCGCAGTCATATGGTCACGCTTCACCCTCTGCAGTATGCTCTGCGTACGCTGAACGCGATAGCATAGCTTGTACGAGTGGTTACCTACTTTCCAGGGTGCCTTGCCTTCGTAACAGCAAATTTTTTCCGTGTGGGTTTAATAAAGTCAGGTTTCATTTTCACTAGTTTAATTTTTATTAGTCGAATCAACAAGAAGACCTAAGTGTCTCGATAAAGTACCACTATTACTGTCAATACGTGCCAAAAATCCTGCGTTTCCTGGGACATAGACAAAATAGCCAAACATTCCTGCATTGATCGTTTGGCCCAAGAAAAATTTTTTTCCCATAGTGGAGTTCCAAAAAAGGGGGGTCGTCTTAGAATCGTGTTCGTCTTAGATTCGTGCAAATACGGTATTTAAAATGAGATTTTTCCAATATCCTGGTTCCACAAAGTAAAGCAACAAACTTAAGACTGAATTTGTCACACCTACCCTGAATACCATGAATGTTGATGAAACTCATTACCTTGAACAGTAAAAAGTATGTAATTGCTTTAAAAAATGTTGAAGTTGGCTTTTTTTCTTTTTTTTTCAAACAAATCGAGCATATACATTTCCCAACCAATTGAAGTTTTAACTTCTTTAATATTATTTCCTGAAAGTAACAACAAATTGATCTCTTACAAGAAACTTGACAACATGATAATGTAACTATTGCAAAAATTATAAACAAGTGAAAACTGACTGTTTTCCCTGCGATCAAAACAATAGGCCATTTTTAGAATTTTATTAAATGGCCATTGTGAAATAACGACTTAGAATGATGAAAATTAGTATTATTTTTATTTGCCAAATTGGTGTTATTAAAACGAAGTATAACCCAAAATGCACAAAATCTCTAACTAAATAGGGTGGTTTCCTATTATTTTTTTATTACCTAAATCGAAAGATTATTACTCCTGGAGTACGTATTTCACGCTTTTAGATTTTTAAATGACGGTATCTATTTTTCCCGATTAAATGAAAAGTGAAAATTTTCAAGCTCTCGAAAACGCGACGCGTAAGTAGGAATGAAGGGAAAAAGTCCGTGCGACACATTTCTGGTTCCCCCTCCCGCCTTGTGAAGTGACCTTGATCGAGACTCTGAGCGCTGATAGGACGCAGGATGCTAGCGGGTAGCTGAAAACCTCTCTTAATTTATCGCTTCTATCAGATCTGGAAGTACAGTGTGGCTCTAATATCATGTTCTCTGTGTTGCTCTTAACCCTTTCGCGCCGGTCCTTCGTTGAGGGAAATTCTTCCTCAATACGAGTCTTTTGAAAGTTTCTTTACTCCCCTGCACGAAGCTTTTTCGTGGTGACTGAAGGCAGTGGTTCCCTCCCTAACCATTTTTGGACCCAACTCAGTGGGGCGCCGATCCTTTTCCTCGGCCTCCGTCCCAGACCCTAGAGGGATTAAAAGCCCCTTCCTAGCATGAGTTTGCGGTCAACCGGCTAAAATGTTAATGCAAAATATATGCAAATACTTATAAATATGTAAAGAAAAGATGAAGACAATTCAATGTACTGTGGAACCTCAATCTATCATTCTTGCTAATGTGCCCCCACTGTAAGTGGCCAAAACTCTCATAAAAACCACGTGCTCTTGGTGACGTAGCCACCCCCTCCCTGGTTGAACGTTATAATTCTGGAGTTTGATCTGTGAGTCGCAAGAATCTCATGAGTGTTTTGGCCAGCTGGAGTGGTCTCAAGTAGAAGAGGAGTCTTTATAATTTAAGTGGTTATTATTCTTTTGCCTTTATTGAGTGACACCCATTCTTGTCTTTTAGCTCAATGTGAAAGAGGACAACGAAGATCGCAGCAGTGAGGAGAATTATCCTGATATGTACACACAAAATCCAGCTGAAAATACAAATAATATCTCAGACCCACTGGCAAATGATGACTTGGTGAGTGTACTCTTACTCGTGGCATTTTTACCAATTTATTTCAAATATGTACCCGACCGTTTTCCCGAATCGTAACGCGTCCTCTTTCCCGAAAGCTTTTTTCCCGAAACCCTTTTTTCCGAAACTTTTTTTACCGATCACCTTATTTCCCGATTGTATAAAAATGAGTTCATATTTTTCATAACCAAATATATTCATACACAAGATACATCTTTTTTTTAGAAAATTATATTGTGTGCGATAGCTTTAAGAAATTCAAGAAAATTCCTATCGTTCTTGTAATCTTCATATTCTTCTACAACCGATTTCAGCCTCTCGTGCATGTCGTACCTTTTCTTATTTGGCTTGCCCTTGATACGTACTTTTCCCAACACTTAATTCGATCAAGGCAATCTCTGTGTCAGCTTGTTCTTTCTGCAGCTGAGTATAAATCCGGGTAGTTTTTCCTGACAAGTAACCTAAAGCGGTTATGCCAACCTTCAGATGCATTATTTGTTGTTGCATAACGTGCTTTTGTAGCTTCATGTTGATTCCATAGACTAGGAGGATATAATTTCTCGGGCAATAGGGTTGTTTCCTTCATCAAAGAAAACGAAAGGCATTGATTACAATTCGTTACCCACCATTAGTGTATTCATAATACACAAATTATTTGGTTTTTGAAATACCGGTTTAGACGAATGGCAAGGGTCAAATTTTATCCTCATTTGAAAAAGGCCAGATTGGCACCCATGCGATTCCACTCCACATGATGTCACAGGGACCTAGTTTCTACACGAGAGGATAGGAGTTATACATCGTCTGAGATTACCAATGCATGCATGAGGCACAGAGCTCAGGGAAACATGTCTTAATAATCACCTATTAACACTGGCTAAGGTCGGAAAGTTTCCTTCGTTTGATAAGATATTAATAAACCTTTTTTAAGCCAAGCGCTACCATCCAGCAAGGTACTCAGATACCCCCTAGCAGCCTGCGATGTATCAGCGCTAAGCCTCGCCTCAAGGTCACCTCGGCCGGTTATCGCGTTTGCTATATTTTTAGTTAAAGTGCGGCCAGTGATTGTTATGTGATCAATAGTTCTTCCTAAAATGTCTTATCAACAGACCGTGAATTTGACGCAACCTGGAAAAAACTGTGAATTTTATAATGTAGTTGGACCGTGAAACCCTGGTATAAACTGTGAATTTGATGACTTAGTGATAGTGGGAACCCTGTCTACACAACCTTTTTCCACACTTCTCAATTTTTCACTTTTTTTGGTAAAGATATCGTGATAAATTCATCATCCAAAAGATTATATATTAAGTAATCCCAACTGAATGTTTTTGATACGTATATTTCTCAAAGTGGCTGTCTACACTCTAACCTTTACTACTACTACTACTACTTACTACTTCCTTGGCACTACAGCCCAGTATGGGCTTTGGCCTCCCACAAGACGCCTGTCCATTCTCTCCTGTTCTGCACTTTCTCCCACCATCTGACAATCCTCATAGCCTTTATGTCTTCTTCCACATACTGCATCCATCTTTTCCTCGGTCTTCCTCTTTTTCTCTTTCCATCCATATTTCCATGTAGAATCTTCTTAGGCATCCTTTCTTCACTCATTCTTTTTACATGACCTAGCCAAGCTAGCAGTTGGGTCTTCACAAACCTCACTATGTCTTTGCCTCGGATAATATTTTCTATTTCCTTGTTTGTTCTTATCCTCCAAGTTACCCCATCTGTCACGGGACCATATGTCTTTCGCAAAACCTTCCGTTCAAATATCCGCAGAGCTTGCTTGTGTCCAGCGGAGATGCTCCACGTTTCCGCTCCATATGTCACAACCGGTCTGATAAGTGTCTTATAGATCTTGAATTTCATCTCCTTAGATAGAAGAGTTGACTTCAGGAGCTTAATATTAGCAAAGTAAGCCCTATTTCCAGCCATTATCCTCTTGTTGATCTCTTCCGTCATTGAGTTCTTACAGTTTAAATTCACACTCTAACCTTTACCTTTCCAAAAGTGGCAGTCCAACTGCTCCGCGTGATTGCAAGACTTCAGTTTACTACATAGTTAAAGAATATTTTCCTTTGAATTCGGATACATTTAAGTGTTTACATGTGCTAAGAATAGTACAGTACATCCTCGTATGAAAATCTTTGTTAAGTTTTCATAAACACAGTAAAACCTCTTTACATTTTAATGGAGGAGATCAAAATTTAGACAATTTGATGCATGGAGTTTCACTATAGGGAGGTTTTAGTGATAGGCACCATTTGTTCATATCCTTCGGAAATGAAAGACAATATGTACTGTCTCTAAACCACTATATTTATGTGTTTTAGCAAACATGCATGTATTAGTGAACATATATACATATTTATTATTCATTAATAACAGAAACCGAGCTCTATTATGTGATATTTACCATGATTCAAAAGAAAATGATGTGATCTCTTTTAATTCAACAGTCACTTAAAATGATTAGAATAGTTGGATATCTTTTTTCTTCTTTGCTGTTAGGTATGCTCTCTCATGGAACGAAATGGCCATAACTAATGATAAAAATGAAAATTACAGCATATTTAAGGTGTAAAAGAAAAAATTTAAAAATGCGTGAAAAATTTATTGCTGAAAATGTCATTCCATGTACCTAATCGCAACTGCACTAATGATCTCTAATCTTCTCGATGCAATTTGCTGAGGTAGTTTGGCCATCTTGGGGGTGTCTCCTTGGTATGATAAGTGGAGGCTTTATGAGGTAAAGAGGTTTACTACATAGAGGTTTGACTATAAATTTACATGTAAATCTGATGGAACCGTAGGGGTAGTATGAAGTATGGAGGTTTGCGATGTAAAGAGGTTCACTATATAGAGGTCTAACTGTAACAATATTTTTGTAGAACAAATTTTACAGTAATTGTATGATCACGCTATGCAGATACCATAGCAATGGAGTTAAGCAAGGAAGGCAGCATTATGACCTCTTTTTATCAATAATAGCCATAGGATATTCCTCGTGGGGACCGATTTGGTGTGGTGACTAGAGTGTTGGCTTCGCACCCAGTGGACTCCGGTTACAATCCCGGGAGGGGCAGAGAATTTTCAGATACTACCTGATCCCTGCTTGAATATTATGTGGAGGATATTTCAAGGGCTGCACTCCGTCCGTCAGATGGGACGTTAAGCCGTAGTCCCCTTGGCACCTTTCGTTGAGAGCAGGCTAATGCCGATGCCGGGTTTCTCTCCACCCTTCCTTCCACACCCTTCCCTCATGGCGCCAATGACCTCAGCTGTCGGTCTCCTCCTCCTAATACCATACCCATATATTCCTCATTCACGATGATTCAGTAAGGACTTTGTGTGGCATAGCTGTTATGCTATTCAATTTACTTAATGGTTGCGAGTGAAGAATTATATACCAATCATCATTTAGCTTGGCTAGTGTAACTACTTATGGTCACATTTTTACAGCTGTAAATATTGCCAGCTGAAGCGTCCATACAAATGTACCTGGGTGCTATTTTACGTTGTAGTTAGTGATGAAAAATTATGCAAAGTTATTATGTGACATTATTAGTTGTTGTTTTTATGTATTTGGCGTGGCTTGTATTTTACTGCGTAAAATCCTGAGAACAATAAATCATACCATGGTAATGATTTTGAATGAAATCAATGGTTTGAGGCAAGATGTTGTTGAACATAATGATGTTAAATGAAAATGGTTCTTCACAGTTTTATCCAGACTTACGCTTCTGGTTTTAATATTAATTGTTGAGAATTCTCTAATGATTATAAAAAAACAATTTTTTAAAGAATTTCCAGCACTGCATTCTAATCCTCTGTATCGAAAGCCTTTGTTTGGTCCGCAAACAGGATGGATGTGGATTTATTCTTCTTCATTCTCTGGTGCATGATTCTTTTTAATATCTTCAGCACACGGGTTATTAGGATAATGGTCCTAAAATCTTCGTTTCCCCTCACTCCTCTTTTAGGGGAAAAGGAATGAGAATTTTCTTGTGGAAGTACATTGTAATGTTTACGAGGTACATTTGTAGTGCAGAGCTAATGTCTTTTCCCTTGCATTTTTGATAAGCTTGGTGGGAATATTTTCAGTTCCACATTTATTGGGTTCAGATCATTCCAATGCCCTTTATTGTAGTGTCAGTATCAGATGTTGAGATTGAAGCTTTCATTACATCCTTTTTTCACATTTGTCTTCAATTATTTGCGATGCTAAATTATGTCCTCATCACGGTAGATTCTTGTTATTACGAACAACCTTATTACGAAATCATCGTTATTACGACGCAATTCATTGGTCCGGACGAAACGGCCTATCCTATCCATGGTAAATGATACGTTATTACGAAATTTTTGTTATTACGTAATTACGAACTACAGTTCCGGTTCCGCCGTCTACAAAAAGGATTTTAGTACGATGTTCCTCGAATAAGCTACGGCATTTAGGTGGATATAAACTACGACACGTTAAAAACATTGCGCTAAGTTCTTCTCGTGCACCGTGCGCAAGAGCGTCAATTATGGTTCTTTCTTCAGTAGGAGATACTTCAGTATGCACGTAACATCATAGGATTAGTTTTATTCCTGTTGAATCATGGGGATCGACTCATTATCGCTCGTAAATTGGACGTAAAGTAAGTCCTTTTCTTACGAATTAACGGTTCACGAACTTTCAGTGATGCGAAAATTGGAATAATTCAAGCTTGCCCGAAATTTCAAAGTTGTCTCCTTTCCAGTTGGCCTTTGCGACGCGGTGTGGCCTAAGGGAACTCCCACTTTGGGCATAATCTGAACAAAGTATTGCTTAATGAGATGTAAATTCAGGAACTATTCAGCGTTTCGCCCGCTCTTCTTTCCCGCGGACAGCGATTTTTTTCGGCTCCGGCTGCGGCGCCTGCCCAGCTACATCAGTTCGTTACAAGAGTGAGTTCACGCACAATTGTAATTCAGTGTAGCATTCTGCAGGATAAGGGCACTTCTCGATGCCTTGAATAGCTTTATGAATTAAAGATTACTTTGAGAAACATTCATGCGAACTTCGTTATTACGAGACTCCAGTTTTCGGGCCAACGAAATTCGTTATAACGAATGTCTACTGTATTACTCCTCGGTGTACCCCTTCCTTCGATTCGATCTGTCTTCACAGTATTTCTTTCTCTGGTCTCGCACCCACTTGCATTGAATTTCTTGCTCAGCTCCTTGATTTGGTTCCATTCTTCCTAATCACAGCCTCTACTTTTATTCATGTGAGGTTATTCTGCAATCTTCTTTAACCAAATTTCTCTCATTTTTCTAGCTTTGTGTTATATTTTATTCCTTTTATCTTGTAGTAAACCTACTGTTAGGTGCAGTATTTGAATTGCTGAGTACATGTGCTCTGTGCCTGATATGCAGTCATGCGAATGAACATTATTTGATCTTAGCATGACTCTTTGGTGTAGCCTTTAATTATTAATGTATTCTAACACTTAATGATGTCTTATGTGCTGTCCACACACCCCTTTACGCACTGTCTGAGAGTCACGGCCCGATCCAGCAAGGTGTGATTGAACATGCTCGTTACGTTTTTCAGCAAGTCAATTGACGTGCTCTGCCGATCGGGCCAGGAGCTCTTTCTTCACCTCCGTACGTGACTAATATCCACCTCTGAGTTTTCCAATCGTGGCTATGGCCTTCAGCAAACTTCCTTCTTTCGAACCGTGTGCATCGTTTGTAAAAAGCAGTAATTGAACGGAAGTTATGGCACGAAAACCTCCCTCTATTTTACTTTCTTATTTTAATGGCCGATTTTGACAAATTTAATGGAAATCAGCCCTGCATTGAACTTGAGAATCACAAGAAGTTATGGTTTGTCATTTAGATTTAGCATATTAAGATTTTTATTAGAAAATTAAAAGATTTTTGTTGATTTCAATGCTCTTGTAGAGTTTTATGTGAAAGTATTTGTTAATTAATTGTAATGGTCGAGTCGAGCCCTCAATTTTTACGTCTTATCTACACAATCGTATTTTTACGGCCGATTATTACGACTTAAATGGAAATTGGGCCCGCATTGAATGTGTCAACTATTTTTACATGCAATGTATTTTTTCATATGAATTCTCCGGGATCAGTTTAAATTATTTTGCTAACCATGTTATTATTTTGCTTTATTATGCTTAATTATCTGCCACTTCTCTGCCAGCATATATGCAAAGAGTGGTGTAAGGCTGCATAGAGCTTGTAAAACAAACGGCTAAGTATGTGCATCAAGGGTCTATGCACTCTAGTGGCGTGGAAAATTGAATATATTCCCATGCTGTGCCTTCCAGATGCATTGTGCCCAGTGGAAGGTTTAGTTGTTATCATCGTCGTTAGTCAACAATTCCAAGATAGGCTAGATGCAGCTATCGATTCCTCTCTTCTATCCACGAGCCTTAACGTAGCGATGTATACAGCAGACTCCCGATTATCCGGCTGCGGTATTGCGTGTTGCGGATTATCCGTGCATGATTTTTTCACTCTTTCCCCATAGTTTCCTAGGTCTTTATTAAAAAACTAAATATGACGAAAAATCACCAGAATTACTTCATTTTAATTCTAGGATACGCCGGGCTTATTATTTCCACTGGAATCCCCTTCGTAAAACTGAAGCGATCGCGCGCCAGCTGCATTCACGGGAGTACCGCGTTCCTGTTTTCCAAGCCCCGCAGTGCACGATAGCGCTCCATGATCTCGGATGCATGTCGTAGCTGTTCATCCCGGGCAACTTGTACGAGACGCGACAACGTGGCGTGGTGCCTGAAAGTATTTTTTCCGACGTCGCGCAGTGGTTTTGAAGCATTCATGCCAACTAATTTTCTTTATCCATGAACACGCAGCCGCGGATGCGTGGTTTTCGTAACCAGTTCTTATATGGAGCCGTAATAATAGGAGTAAAACCTTATTATCGCCGCTAAACAGATCGCGAACTGGCGAAGAAAGTTCTCAATGAGTCGGGGAAGCACTCCAAAATAACAGAATATCTACATAAATGATAATTTAAAGTTTGTTTCACGTACATTATGAACATATTAAAGTGAAAGTTTTGGGTTATCCGTGTTTTCCGGTTATTCGTATCGTCTCTCCCGATCATTACCCCGGATAATCGGGAGTGTGCTGTATCTTCTCTTTTACATCCTTTATTACTCCTTGTCCTATGTAACTCATTCGGGGCCGTCCCTTGCCCTTCTTCCCTTCAACCTGTCCATCTACGATTGTCTTCATCAGGCCATCATGCATTATAATGTGGCCATTTAAGCTGTCCTATCTTCTGCTTATGGTTTTTTAGCAGGCTTCTTTTTCTCTCACTCTTCTTAGCACTTCCTCATCACTTACACCGTTTATTCATTTTATCTTCATCATTATTCGGTAGCAACACATATCGAGTGCTTCCACTCTTTGACTTCTCTGCTGTTGTCAACGTCCAAGCCTCGCTTCCATAGAGAAACATACTCCATATGTAGAATTTGATGAAATGTTTCCTTAGTTCTATGTTTGTATTCTCAGCTACAAGAAGATTCTTCTTTTTGTGGAAACCGTCTTCGCCTGGTCAATATATTTGGATGTTCTGTGTTATTTCCATTTAAATTCTTCCATTTAATTATTCTTAAACAACCGAAACGGCCTCACTCCTCACTCAGCGGCAGCCAGATGTTGCACTGGCTTTTCTCAGCGTTCATTTTTAGCCGTCGAGTTTTTGCGCGCTTTAAAATGTTCACTTTTCATTACATTGCGATAAATAGATATTGTCATTTAATAATCTAAAATCGTGAAATACGAACTCCTGGAGTATTAATCTTTCCATTTAGGCAATTAAAAAAAAATAGGAAACCACTCTATTAGAATCCAAGAATACCACCCAAGCCTCACTTCCATAGAGAAACATACTCCGTATGTAGAATCTGATGAATTGTTTCCTTACTTCTATGCTTGTATTCTCTGCTGTAAGATTTTTCTCTTTGTAGAAAGCCCTTTTTGCCTTCACTATTCTGCTGCATGAAGTTGTTATACACAAAGAATTTATTTGTTGATGCTTACTTTCAGCCTACTTCAACGGGTGATGGAGAACAGATCGAGAATTGGGCTATGGCCAATGAGTATAAGATGGAAACGGAGGGTGAGTGCTCTTTAAAGATTCACTTATAACTTAATATAGATGTCTAGTGTTAACTCATTTAATATGCTGGTTGAAAGGGAAGAAGATTTATCATTACTTAATCTTGCATAGGATGAGCTCACGAACAGGAAGTTGCTCATGAAGTGATCGTTATGCAAGTTTATAGAAAAAGCTAGTGAAGAGTTTGATCTGGAATGTAGTGATTTATGGTGTAGAAATGTGGACACTAAGGAAGGAAGACTGGAGGTATTCAAGATGTGGGTGTGGCCTAGAATGTAGTAGGTAAATTGAATGGAGTGAAACGAGAAATGAAGAAGTGCTGGACATGGTGGGTGAGGAGAGGCAGCTTCTAGATGAGATACGGAGGAGACAGAAGGTATGGATGGAACAAGTACTTAGCGGGGAGGGGATGTTGAAAATGGTGTTATAGGGTAGAATGTTAGGAGGAACGAGGGAGGGGAAGGAAAAGAATGGGATTTTTAGATAGATTGAAAGGGAGTAGGCCTTACAGTGAATTAAATAAGGTAGCGCTGGAAGGAAATGGAGGCTCCCAGATCACTTCTTGAATACCCCATGGAAACCTAGCTTAATGGCGAGCTTACAGCGTTGCGAGGAGTATGGGATGAGGATTAATCACAAGAAAACTAAGATTATGCGGTTTTGTAAAGCATCACGAGCGAGGAATGTGAGACTCAAGATAAAGGTGGGTGGTGAAAAACTTGAGCAGGTTGAGCAACTATTTAGGCAGTACGTTAGAGGAAAACGGATACAGTAGTAAGGACATAAGGAAGAGAATAGTATTGGCGAAGGAGGCGTTCATGAACAGGAAGGAGCTTCTGAGAGGATCGTTGTGTAAGAGTTTAAAGAAAAGGATAGTGAAGAGTTTGATTTGGAGTGTAGCTCTCTACGGTGCGGAAACGTGGACACTGAGGAAAGAAGACGAGAGAAGATTGGAGGCATTCGAGATGTGGGTATGGATAAGAATGGAGAGGGTGAAATGGACGTAAAAGGAAAAGGAACGACGAAGTGCTGGATATGGTTGGCGAGGAGAGGCAGCTTTTAGATGAGGTACGGAGGAGACGGAATGTATGGATGGAGTTAGTGCTTAGCGGGGAGGGGATGTTGAAAATGGTGTAAGAGGGTAGAATGTTGGGGAAACGAGGGAGGGGAAGGAAAAGAATAGGATTGTTAGTTATAATGAAAGGGAGTATGCCTTACAGTGAATGGAAGATGGAGGTCTAAAAAGAAAATGAAGACGGGCCAGGTAATATGTTTGCTTGGTAATTATGCTTACAATAATGTTTTTATACACTGGTATAATCCAAAAAAGCATTCAGATGTTAATTTACAAAAGAGACTATAATTTCACGTAACTTTTTGCAAACTTTATTGATAGTAACTTACCTAATAATAATTCGTGTTTATCTGTCAAATTTGATAAATTAAATAATAACAATACATTATGATTGTTATGTATGTGGTTAAAAAAAGGATGGTGAAAAGTCGGATCTAGAGTTTGGTTCTTTGCAGTTCGGAAACGTGGGCATTTAGGAAGGAGGATGAGAAAAGACTGGAGGCATTCAAGATGTGGGTGTGGCCAGGAATGTATAGGTGAAGTGGATTGAGAGGAGGAGGAATGACGAAGTGTTGGGTGTGGTGGGTGAGGAGATCCTTGAGCAATGTCAATATCTGATAGGACGTTGGGCGGAAGAGAATGTTAAGATAGAATGAAGGGAGTACACCCAATTGTGAACGAAGGGTAGACCATGAGATTACTTAGTAAATACCCAGTGCAAAGCTGACTCTATCAGTAGAATAAATTAATAATAACATTAATTTTAACATGTTTAGAGAATGTTGGGTAAACTAGGGGGAGGAAGGAATAGAATAGGATTTTTACAGAAAAGGAGAGGTGCGTCAAACCAATCCTAGGATGAAACCATCCACCAGTGATGATGAAATGTTTTAGTTGGAGGAAAGCGCTTTATGGTGAGGAAACGTGGACACTTTTGAAGGAAGATGAAAAAAGGCTGGAAGCATGTGAGTGTGGAGAGGAATAGAGAAGGTAAAGTGGACGGAGAGGAGGAGGAACTACGAAGTGCTGAACATGGTGGGTGAGGACAGGCTGCTATTAGATGAGATACGGCGGAGACAAGTTATGGATGGAGCGAGTACTTAGCGAGGAGATGTTGAAAACAGTGTTAGAGGGTAAAATGTTAGGTAAATCGGTAAGGGTGAGAAGCCTCATTGTGAATTGATGAGGGAAGTGCTTCAAGGAAAGGGATGCTACCAGAATTCTTGTTAAGCACTCCATGGAAAAGTACGTTGATAGGGTGGTTTCCTATTATTTTTTATTGCCTAAATCTAAAGATTATTACTCATAGAGTACGTATTTCTTACTTTTAGATTTTTAAATGACGAAACCTATTTTTAGCGATTAAATGAAAAGTGAAAATTTTCAAGCGCGCGAAAACGCGACGGCTAAGTAATAATGCTTGGAGAACTCCGTTTGACATCGTTCCTGGTTCCCGCTGCCGAAAGTGAGGTGACCTTGGGGTGAGGCTTTGCTAGGATGCTAGCGGGTGAAAGGTTTCCTGCTAGCTGGTAGCCCTTGGCTTAAATAAGGATTATTGATACCTTATCAAACGAAGAAAACTTTCCGACCTCAGCCAGTTTTAATAGATGATTATTAATAAATGTTTCCCTGAGCTCTGTACCTCATGCACGAGCGAATCGCAATCAGTGCCTTTCGCTTTCCTTGATGAAGGAAACTACCCTATTGGTAGAATACTTTTATAATAATAATAATCTTGCATACAATTGCTTGAGTTTATCCAATGGAAAAATTTTCTTTTTGGTTACACAATATTTAGCAATTTTGGCTCCCTTAAATTCATATGGGAATCCCAACCTTTTTCAGCCAACGTTTTACCTTATAGATTTCTTTATATAAACAATTATCGATAAATCATGTGCAAGGAGGACTCCGCATGAGATTACAGTGCTTGGATGTCATCTATAGAATCAATAAACATGGAACGTATTAAAATGAGTGGGAAGAAGAGCTTGAGTGTAGTGCAATTTTGATTTTTCCAGAAAATTAAGGTGAAACTTGGAAGTGGTTGCAGTAGACTCGTTAATACAAACAACATTTATTCGAAGTTCGTTATTACGAAGAAAATTTTCGGTCCCGACGAAACGGCCTATCCAATCTATAGTGAAAGAACCGTTATTACGAAATTACGAAACTCATTCCTGGTCCTGGCGGTTACAAAATGAGCTTAATTACGAAGTTCCTCGAAAAAGCAAAGGCATTTAGGTGGGTATGCACTATGCTACGCTATCATCATTGATCTGCGTTTAAGTTCTCTTCTTGTGCCGTGCCCAAGAGCGTCAATTGTGGTTCTTTCTTCAGTAGGAGATACTTCAATATGCACGCATCATCATATAATAAGCTTCTTTCCTGTGGAATTATGGTGATCCACTCATTAACGCTCGTGCATTACAGTCAGTGTATCCTCTTCCTACGCACATTGGATTTGCGAACCTTAAGTGATGGGAACCGTCGAATAATTCAAGCTCGACCGAAATTTCAAATTTCGCGCCTTTAGAGTTTGCCTGTGCGACACGACGTGCTGTATAGGAAAGAACTCACACTCTCGGCACAATCTGAACTATTTATCATTTAATCCGGTGTGAAGTAAAGCGTTTCGCCAATTCTTTCTTCCCGCGGACGGCGGTTTTTTTCGGCTTCGGCTGCGTTGCAAGCAACATCAGCTCGTCGCAATAATTAGTTAACGCACGAATGTGATGCAGTGTTGCGTTCTGCAGAATAACCACTCTCCTCGATGCCTTTTATAGGTTTATCAACTTAGGAGCATGCTCTCGGAACGCATCATCTTCGTATATCGAGGATATATGAAGTATATTGCGCATAATTTAATCGCATATGTAATGACTTGGCTTTGAAGATTTTAACTACAAGAGATTGAAAGGAAAAGAAATTTTGGCGATATTTATTTTTTTCTTTCGATGTTTCCTAAAAGAAACTTTCATACGAATTTCGTTATTACGAACATCCGGTTTTTCGGTCCCGTGAACTTCGTAATAACGAGTCTAGTGTACTTCTGTGTTCACATATTGTGTACTTAGCAGCCATCGTTTCTTAGACTAAACCCTTCAACTGTGGGAACGTTTTTAAATGTTTTTTTTTACGGTGACTGTGGGCAAAACGTTTCACCGTGCTTGACTACTTATGGCATTTTTCAAAAAAAATTATGGCTACCTTGGTAGAGCCCGAGTGCTGTCCCTCACTGTAAGGATCGCACATATGTTATAACTTGATCGCTCATGTATGATACCCTATAGGCTAGTTTCCTTCATCAAAGAAAACGAAAGGTATTGATTGCGATTTGTTACCCACCATTAGTGTATTCATAATGTACAAATTATTTGGTTTTAGAAATGACATTTCTGACAAATGGCAATGGTCAATTTTAACTAGATTTGAAAAAGGCCAGATTGTCACTCATGCGATACCACTCCACGTGACGTCACAGGGAGTTTCACAGTGAGTGAGTCACAGAGACAAGTTTCTATAGGAGTAGATAGGAGTTTTACATCGTCTGAGATTACCAATGCATGCATGAGGCACAGAGCTCAGGGAAACATGTCTTAATAATCACATATGAAAACTGCCTATGGTCGGAAAGCTTCCTTCGTGAGATAAGGTATTAATAATTCTTATTTAAGCCAAGCGCTGCCTGCTAGCAGGGTACTCTACTACCTACTAGCATCCTGCATCGTATCAGGGCTCAAAGCCTCACCCCAAGGTCACCTCACTTGGCGACAGCGGGAACCAGAACTACATCACACGGGGTTTTCCTAGCATTCATACTTAGCGGTCGTGTTTTCGTGAGCTTGAAAAATAGATATCGTCATTAAAAATCTAAAAGCGTGAAATACGTACTTCAGGAGTAATAATCTTTCGATTTAGGCTCTGAAAAAATAATGGGAAACCACCCTATCGAAAAATGAACTTTGAATAACAAAATCGATAGGGCTTAGAAACAGGTAGACTCAATTTTGTTACCTTGTGTGTCGCAGTTTTCTCTTATAGTTATGCAGAATAATAAGAGTATGCAATTATTTTTCTAGTTAGCTAAGGTTTCAGGCTGAGAGGCTCACCCACTTGTCTTCATGTGGTAAATACATATATAGGGCAATCGCCATGAGGGCATAATTGAAAAGTTTGAATAACTTGGTAGTTACAATTATGCCAATTAAGTGTATTTTTTATTATTATGGGCTTGTGGCCTTCTCTGTTTTCCATTAGACTTTTAATACTTTCTGATTTTCACGAAAAGTCATGCGGAAAAAATTCGTAAGTGCAATAACTTCTTATAGTCTCGCTTTGAGGTTAGTCATCTTGTTTGGATTAAAGTTTACTATGCAATGGTTATGCACTTTTTGACTATCTATCTAGTTGTAAATTTCTGAATAACGCAGGATCATTCATTGCTATCCGATCCAGCAGTTTCATTGTGATTGAACTGCTTCTCAATTTTAATTCAGAATGAAATATTAAAACAGGAGGTTAGTTGAAAAATGACCGCTAAAATCTGATTGTGATAACTTTATCTATAAAAAGAGGATTATACAGAATCATAAAAACCAATTTGTTTTAATCAGATTTTTTTAATTATCTATTAAACTAAAATTTCCAAATGAAGAAGCAGAAGTGAAATGGGAAAAAAGTGGAAAAGTAGAAAAGGGAGCTATACTAAAAAGAGGGGGAATATAATGTTGGAAATAAAATTTATTATTTTTAGAAGTCAAAATCTTCATTGTGTGTAAGCCTATGAACAATTCTACGCTGAAAAATTAGTTTTTATAATTAATTTCAACTTGTTATTATCATATTTTTATGATTATTAGCTACTGAAACTGTGCTAGTGTGCATGTTACGCAACGCATATCACCTCATCAAGTGTGGTTGTCAGGATAGTATGATTTCAACAGAAAGGGATCTTCTAACAACAGTGATGTTAGCAACAAGAAAGTACTATTAAAAAATTTTATTTTGTACATAATTTGTATGAAATCAGGTAGGAAATTATTGATTACTATGTAAATGTGTTGGTAAAAATGAATATGTTTTATCTATAATTTTGATTGTAGCACCCCTATTTGACATTAAGATGCCGTATTGAATGTTGATGTATATTTTCATTAGTAGAGGATTGTTGCGTTAAAAATATTCAGAAAGATCTGGTCTTAAGAAATTGGTTTCTTACAAAATTTTATCCATATAAATAAAATATTTTTTGAAAAAATTATTGCAAAATAAAAATATTTCCTTTTTAAATACAACTTTCATCTTTTAAACTAAATTTTAATAAAAAATAATTTTGTTTAAAATGAATTACATGTAGTTCATAGTATTTTGTGGTTTCATTATGTCTGTGACGTTCATTAATTAGCTAATGATTCAAGCCCATATGGGTTGTTGTCCACCTCGCTGTATGTGGTAATTATGTCTATGGGGGAGTGACCTTTTACCTTTGATATAAGTATTTGCGTAATAACCCTAATTTAGGGCAGAAATGAGAAGTTTGAATTATTTGGATGGGAATATACCTTTAACACTTTTTAATTTATATCAATGAATTATAGATTTCATGACTGAATTTGACACTTGTAATGTGAAATTCTTTTATAGGGATTCCACCTCCTGAAGGCGTTTTACAATCTTCTTCTCCATTGGTGGAAATAAATTTTAGGAGCGATCCAAGTGATAGTTGTATTGGTTCCTCAGCCTTGGTGACATCCACTGAATCCATGGCTGGAGCTTCCCATGTTGGGGAAGGTACGAATGTGATGTATGAGGAGTTGGAAAATTGTGGTAGTCTTCATGCTGATAAGATAGTGTGTTTTACAGTTCATGGTGATGGACAGTGTGCAAAATACATTCCAGCATCTGATATCAGTGGAGATGGAACCGAAAAGACTAACGTCGAAGGTGAACAACGCAGTAGTTCTTGTGAGCCCAGTACCTCCAAGGCTTTAAAAGGGCGTAGGAGGAAAATACAAGGGGTGGGCAATGAAAGAAATGCGCCACTCGAGGAAACTTCTGTGGGCATGGGGGTTGAGGGAAATGTGAGACAAGTGGGCCGAAGTTTCGTTGTTGATGGGAAACTGCACATGCCAAGTGTGTCCTCAAATTCCTCCTCCACTGAAAAACAATGTGACGACTTGGGTGCAGGTGAGAAACCTTACTCGTGCAGCCTTTGTTCCAAGTGTTTTTCTACAAAGGGCCAGCTTGGCATACACTTGCGTAGACACAGAGGAGAAAAACCTTACTCGTGCGATGTTTGCTGCAAAGTTTTCGCCGTGGCCAATGACCTGACCAAACACAAGAGAACTCACACCGGAGAGAAACCATACACGTGCATTGAATGCGCAAGGTCATTCACCACCAAGACGTACCTCGTCATACACATGCGCAGGCACGCAGGGAAGAAACCGTACTCTTGCAGCGCCTGTCCCAAGTGTTTCTGCGACAGAGGCGCCCTGGCCAGGCATATGCGGACTCACTCGGGAGAAAGACCTTACTCCTGCGCGCTGTGCGGCAAATCTTTCACCGAGAACAACAGCCTCACCAAACACATGCGGACGCACGCGAGAGAGAAGCCCTACGAGTGCAGTGAATGCGCAAAGACTTTCTCCACCAAGAGCTACCTCAGCATGCACATAATGAGGCACGCAGGGAGGAAGCCGTATTCGTGCAGTGTTTGCTGCAAGTCTTTTTGCGACAAAAGCACCCTCACCAGGCACGTGCGCAATCACACGGGCGAAAGACCTTATTCTTGCGGGTATTGTTGCAGATCTTTCCCCGGGAGTCGGGACCTGCGCAAACATATGCGTGTGCATGGAGGAGAGAAGCCCCATGAATGCAGTGAATGCGCAAAGTCTTTCTCCACCAAGAGCCAGCTCGAGTCGCACATTCGCGTGCACACCGGGGAAAAGCCATATTCGTGCCACGTCTGCCGCAAGTGTTTCGCTCACAAGCCTAGCCTTGATGTTCACATGCGCGCACATAGTGGAGAGAGACCTTATTCGTGCAGCGTTTGCTGCAGATCTTTTGCTGCGAGCAATGACCTGAGCAAGCATATGCAAATGCACGCGGGCGTGAAACCTTATTCGTGCAATGATTGTGGAAAGTCTTTCTCTAGAAAGAACGACTTAAACAGACACTCTCTCACGCACATCGAGGATAGACCTTTTTCCTGTCACATTTGCTGCATGTCTTTTGTCCATTCAAGTTCCCTCAGCAGGCATGTGCGAAAGCACACGTGAGGGAGGGAGATTATTCCTGCACCATTTGCAGAAATTCGCCCACACTGATGAGTAGCCGTGACAGACACGTGCTAACCCATTCATTGCAATCTGGTGGGATTCTAAAGAAATATTGTGGATTTGTATGATCTGAGGTTTCTGCAGAGTTTCTTCATAAGAGTCTCAGCTTCTGGGCATTCCTCCACGTTTAGTTGTCCATAGGTGATGGCAGCTCCTCCAGCCATCCTGCTGGTTTCTTCAAGTCAGAAGAAACTGTCGTCACCCATTGACAACTCTTATGCGGAAGAACACCTGGAAGCCGAGACTCTTATATTATGGGTTTGTGTTCACATCTGTTTTTAATGTTGGAATTAATGCAATAGCATGAGATTGGGCAAACCAGCCGGAAATTTAGAGAAAGACTGAAAGAACTGATTGCTTGTTTTAGACATAATAAGGCAAACCCTAACTTTGCCCGAAGTCTACTGAACAAGGGTCACGCCAGTGACTTATCCTTGGAAATTTTATTTTGTGCAAATAAAGGCCCCTTGCTAAATGCGCTTGAACAAGTTAAAATTTTTAAATCTGTGACATTCAATTGCAAAATTTTTATGACCTTGTATATACTTCCCGCTCTCCACTCCTCAACCTCTCCCTCATCCATTAACCCCATACCTTTTCGCATTATCCCTAACCTTCAACCTTCACCTTCACGTATGTTTTTGACCATGGAAAATTTTGTACTGTGTTGATGACCTACTGTATTCTCCCCGCCCTCCCCTCCCCTACCTCTCCTTCCTTTGCCCACCTTTCACTGCAAGATGTAAGGGTAAAGGGGAGTCCTTGCAGGATACAACACACCGGGGCCAGGAACCAAGTCAGAGACTTATACGCCCGATCACCTGGGGAGGGGTTTGGATGGGAAGGAACAAGGAAAGACGCGACGCCACAATAGGAGCCCGACGACGCCTCTAGGGTAGGGAAAGGGTTAGAAGGGATTGAATGGAGTAAAATACCTTACCGAAATAGAAACAAAGGGCCCACTTACAAGCGAAACCCGGCAACAGCCATGATTGTGCCAACTATTCTCAAAGATTTTCAAATTTGAGAGAAAAACCCGGTGATCAAATCGTTGGATTACTTTTCCCTGCAGTCAGCTTGGGTGCATCGGCCCCAACTACCTCACCATCCTCCCTCATTCCCAACTTTATGTTGCCTTTTACAAATTGAGGAAGACCCAACCCCTCCCTTTCCACCCTCCCACTTCAAACCCTCTTCCCATACCCCTAGAGCTCTCCCTCCCTCTAGTATGCACGCCTGGTAATTATGATGATGGACTAATGTAATCCTCACCAGAAGATGACGTTAAGCGTTGATACCATGGAAATGTGCGAATGAAAATTCTGGGGTAAAACTAAGTTCTAAATTTTCACCCATTACCCAATTGCAGTTAAATAGCATGATTCTATATCCAAATAAATCACCTTTGCCATTTTTCCAAGGGTATAATTTATTCATTACACTTCTTTACTCCAATTATGTTGTACCTCATGCTTGCTGGTGGATAGAATATTGTGAGAAATAAGTATGACGTAGGGATTTATTCATTGAAGTGGTTAAATGGTAAGTAGCCGAGATATGTATATCTACATAATACCCTGCGAGCCACCTCTAGGGTGTTTGGCAGGGGGTGATCAATCTCCAGCATGCAGCATGAAATTGGATTCCCGCATGCACACCACATAAATTATTATACACACACCACATAATAAATTATTCTACCACATGTTGTTAGAAATAATAATTAAAATCAGAAGCATGCATTAAGTTGTATATAAGTTAGAAGCTCACGCTATAAGCCATCAAATCCATTTGTTTAACCACAAGTACTTTTTTGGTTTAACCTTTTCCCTACGAAAGGCATTAATATAGGTGTGGACGTTTCTTTACCCGGGAGACGAAAGCCGTATATTTCAGTCTCAGATTTTCCTCACCAAGAGATTGAAAGCCGTATATATACGTTTTCTACTTCTTCCCTTTTTGTGACGGTCGTGGTGTACGACCTCTTTGTTTTGGGAGCCAACACTGTGGGGTTTAGGCTTTACCCTCGGAATCCGAGAGCAGGTGACCCCTCGTCTTTTATAACCCCTCTTAGCGGTAAGGGACCGCGGTCATGCATTTGTTTCTCCAGTCAGTTTTCGAAATAAATATTTGTTCTTTTCTCAAGAAATATAAAATAAGAATTGAATTCTTTGTCTTTTGAGCTGAGTTTGAAGGAGGTTGTCACCTCACGGAAAAATAACAGGGAAAAAGGTAAAAAAAGGAAACTACATGGTTTAAACCAGAAAAAAATCGCCACCCTCTGGCGAGTATTTAATATCCTAAATACAACGAAAAGGTAAGTGGCCGTGGTAGTGGTGGTGTAGTTGGTACGAAAACAGGGGGAAGGTTAAGGAGAAGAAAGGTTCACACCAGGCGGCGGGGATGACTGGGCGACAGCAGGGCCGCGCTGCAACGACCGGCACTAGTCAAGATCCGGAAAAAACAGTGGACTCTCGTCCCCGGGAAGGCTTTATATAAGCCCCCCAAATTGCCGGTGGAGTAGGTGGGGTGGGGAGGAAGCTGGCTCTACTGCCGTCCTCCAGGCACGAGCTTTTTTGACACCAGTCGCCCGGCCAGGCCCACCTCTAGCCATCATGCGCGCCTCATCCACTGCAGGCGTCGTCCAGTCACGTCCTGGTATGATTCTTCCATGGCCGGCCAGGCCGACCTTGAGCCCGCATGCACGGCTCATCCTCCCCTGCTGGTCCCCCGGCATGACTCCGGTATAAGGGGCCAGAGTACATCGGCTCACTCGCTGTTTCCTTCGCCCAGCCACATTGCTAACCGACGATAATTTGTTTTCTCCAAACCCAGTGAAGAGTGGTTGGGGGAGGGAGGGAGAGAGAAGGGAAGGAGTTATACTTATTTTGGGGTATAGGCAGGGTAACAGGTCTACACCACCACCACCAGTTACCTAGGCCGAAAAAAATATGCATAAATGCAACAAGTCATGTAAATATGCAACAAGTCATGACAATTACGGTTAAAAAGAAATCGTTTAGGAAAAAATATTAATAATCATTATGATACAAAAATTTGTTCACACATTCCCGCCTAAAGGAGGGGGAACAAAATCCGTCCAGTCATTATGATTTAACTCGACGCCGCTTCTTCATCGACGAACAATGTTTTTCTTCAATCGGCCCCCACGGACACCAACCAAGGTAAAAGCCAAGGAGAGTGAGGATGCCCGAGAGTAGCTCTCCAACCAGTCTCGTCCTTTCAGCCAGCAGCAGGAGAGCCCCAAACTACGAGAAAAGGGGATGAGGAAAGAAAGGAAAAAAAAGGGTGGGAAGCAAGGGTGCAACCTCAAGGGCCGGAAGAGGTTCCAAGAGGCTGTGACTGCTTCCGAAAATTTAGACATAGAATATCGCCCCAAAAATTTAGGGGTATGAGAAAAAAAACGCGAGCAGCGGAAATGGGGGCCTTACCGAGTCCCCCAATCTACCCCACCGCCGAGGTGTCGGCGAGCAGGAAAGGCCATGAAGGGAATATGAGGGTAGGTGAGGAAGGAGAAAAAAAGGGAAAGGTTAGTTATCGCCTCCGTCATTTCCGCGAATGGTGACCCCACCTGGCATGTGGTAAGGTTTAAGTTGAGAAACATGACAACGACGTCTGAATTCCCCCGTTTTGGGATCCCCGAGTTCCACGGTCACCGGGCTGGTGAAACTGGTAATTTTTAAGGGGTCGGACCACCTTGGCAATAATTTTCCTGATATTTTGTCAGGGGCAGAGCTAGTGGGATGAAGCCTATGAACGACACACTGTCCCACCACATAGGGTTGCCCCGCGCGAGACGAATTGTATTTTGCCGCCACCGTCCTGTTTACTCTCCTCAACCTGACTAAAACTTCCGCCCACCTTTCCCCCAAATTCTTATCTTTTATGTCAGTCCCCATCTCCATGCCGATCCCCCATTGCATTCCCAAGGGATGGTTAAGTTCTTTTCCCAAAAAAATACTCGATGGCGAGCAACCCGTCGATTCGTTTAAGGCGGAGTTGAAGGCGATCATTAGCATCGGGCAGCCTTCGTCCCATCTATCTTGAGAATCGTGATGGTACATGGTTAAAGCGGCCTTCAAGTTCCTATTGAACCTCTCTACCAAGGAAGCCTGTGGGAAGTACGGCGATGTGTTTACGTGTTTTATTCCATAATTGAAACACATTGCCTTGAATTTGGCTGATAGGAAAGAGGGAGCGTTATCGGAGACAAGGATTTCCGGAAACCCGAAATATGCGATGACTCTCTTGATGAGATTTTTCACTGTGCTTTCAGCGGTCATATTTCTAACGGGCAGTATTACGACATACCTAGTGAAACCATCAATGATCACCATGAGGGAGGTATTCCCCGAACGCGTACGAGTAATGGGACCCACATAATCAATATATATCCTTTGCCACGGTCGCTCGGTCACTTTCGCAGCATGGAAACCCACTCTGGTATTGCGCGCAGGTTTGACCCTCTGGCATAGTTCGCATTCCCTCACGTATTTAGACACCTCGGGGCGCATATTGGGCCAGTAAAATTCGCGTTCGATTGTATTTTTAGTTTTATGAAAGGCTAAATGCGCGCCCAACATCGAATCGTGAAAGTATGAGATCACCATGTTACGCACGCTTTCAGGGACATAAAGACGATTATGATTGCCCCGCTTCGAACGGTATACCAATAGGTCGCGAACTATTTTAAGGTTCCCCTTGTAACATCCTTCCCGGATCTTCGATCTTAATGCGCAACATTCGGGGTCAGTTTGTTGGTGGTCCCGTAGGGCTGTGAAGGATAACGGAGAATCTTGCAAAACGCAGACATTGGGCTCCGATGGACCTGTATTTTCAGGACATCCGTCGCTAAACATTCTCGATAGGCAGTCAGCTACGATATTTTCGCTACCGCAAACGTGATTTACCTTGAATTTAAAAGGTGATAATCTAAGTACCCATCTCCCAATTTTTCCGAGCTGTTTGGGGTGTCGGAACATCCATGACAGGGCCTCATTGTCCGTGAATAATTCAAATTCTCTTCCTTGTAGGTACTTTTCGAACTTTTCCACGCCATACACAACTGCCAAACACTCAGCCTCATACACGGAGTACTTCCTCTCCGATTCGGTCAACGCGCGGCTAGCAAAAGCCACGGGGGCGAGGTGGCCCCCTCTAGACTGTGAGTGCACGGCCGCAACGGCGTTACTTGAGGCGTCTGTATGTAGGTTAAACGCTTGGGAAAAGTCCGGAATTTGCAGTACAGGTGGTGAAGAAATTCTCTCTTTCAATTGACGGAAAGACTTTTCCTGTTCCGCCCCTCATTTGAAAAGACAATTTTTTCTTTTTAAATTGTTGATGGGTGCCGAAATTTCGGAGAATGAAGGAATGAACCTGGAATAGAAACTGCACATCCCCAGAAACCTGCGCGCTCCCTTCAAATTCATGGGTGGGGGGAAATCCTTTACTACTCTAGCCCTGTCCAGGTCGATATCCGTCCAGTCATTATGGCGCTCTCTGCAAGTTGCTTATATCCTAATGATACGGCTTCCCAGCACAACACGGATGTATGCGTGTGTTGCGGGAAATAAACTAGGCCCTGTTTACAAATGTACGTATGTTTGTACACAAATGTTTCTTCATTGATATCCATAAATGTAAAATGAATGTCTCTTCACGAAGAGTTATCGGGATCGCCACCGGATCAGAAATTGCATTACTGCCTGTTCGATACTATGCAAGACGCGCTTTTCTTGCATTGGGAATGTGCGGTGAGTGGAGCTACCATCGCCCTCTCTACACAAGAGTGACCAGTTGAGCCAAGGCTCTAGTCTTCTCTCTGCTGACGATCAATTCGGACAATCGACGTCAACGCTTATCGTCGCGGTGACAGGCCTGACAGCGATTGCTGCCGTCTTACCTTATCCGTTGGTATTTTTGTATGATACCCAATAGAGTATTTTCCTTCATCAAAGAAACCGAAAGGCATTGATTGCGAATAATTTCCCACCATTAGTGTATTCATAATATACAAGTTATTTGATTTTAGAAATCCCAGTTTAGACGAATGTTAATGGTCATTTTTAACCTCATTTGAAAAGGCCAGATTGGCGCCCATGCCTTTCCGCGTGACGTCACAGGGACCTAGTCTCTATACGAGTACATAGGAGTTTAACATCGTCTGAGATTACCAATGCATGCATGACGCATAGAGCTCAGGGAAATATCGCTTAACCCTTTCGCGCCGGACGTCGGGTGGAGCCGATGGGCATTTTATACGTAGAACACCTGATGTCGGGTAAAGCTGTCGCAAACTTTTCTACGCAGACGACCTGATGTCGTGTATAGCTGTCTCGGGGGATGGGAACCGACCGCAGTGTTAGTCAAGGTCGGTGGCATTCAGGCCCGGCCCGAGACCCAGCTTAGCGAGACCCTTGTACTCCCCTTAGGCAATTAAGCCCGACCCTCCCACTCATTTATGATCCTTCCCACAGCAGGAACTAGCGGTGAAGTGGTTGAAACGGCAATGATTTTTTCAAAGAGTAATTTGTTGCAAAGTCAAATTTTTTATTTACTGTAATGAATTCTTCGTTTTGTTCTGTGCGTAGGCAAATTTTAAATGAAATTTTAGTGTTATTTTTAACCAATTTTTAATATGAATGCTTTAATACCTTGTTCTTTCATCTTACGGGATGAAAAATATGTAATGGGGAGATGCTGTTGTTTTATCGCTCATGAATGTTACAATCCAAATAACTTCCTACATTACGTACCCTTTATTTTCTGATCCATTCATTTTCCCCCGAGTAATTACTAATGCGCCGGTATTCCAAAGTAATGTACATCCAACTTCGTACCTGCGATATATGCCCAAGTGTTAGCGACTCATTTTGGGTGGAACCTGTGCTCAGCTTACTGACGATGTCTCGGGTAAACTACGCGGAAAAACCAAACCTTCCACTCTCACAATGATATCGCACGTGCATTCATACAGTCCAGGTGTTGAGCGCTAATGACATTTTCGCCGAATTTTTCGATGGCCCTCTCCGATTCTAAGAAAAGCGATCCTCAATATGCTATTGTGCTAGTTCTTTCAAGGGTTTTCAGGCTTGCATCCCTTTTTCCCTACCCTTTTTCCTTTATTGCTGAATGCAACCTCAACTTCTATGAAAACGTTATCACTAAAACCCATTTCTTAGTACTTATGCCTGCCCATACGAGAATGCATTCCCACTCTAATTTCTCACCTTACCTTCTAAAAAACTTCAAAAATCTAACCTTCTGAAAAATGAAAAGTTCCTTACTATGTTGTTATCAACGCTAGAATCCCGTTTAAAATTTCACAATGCTTAACCCTTTCGCGCCGGACCTTCGTTGAGGGAAATTCTTCCTCAATACGAGTCTCTTGAAAGTTTTCTTTACTCCACTGTACGAAGCTTTTTCCTATCGACTGAAGGTAGTGGTTCCCTCCCTAACCATTTTTAGACCCAACTCAGTGGGGCGCCGATCCCTTTCCTCGGCCTCTGTCCCAGGCCCTTGAGGGATTAAAAGCCCTTTCTTAGGACGAGTCCGCGGTCAACTGGCTAAAATATTAAAGCAAAATATATGAAAATATTTGTTGCTCGCACCGATATTTTTACATTCAAAATGAATTTTGTGTTTTTTTCAAGCCCGCAGAAATTTTAAACGAAGTTTTAACGTTTATATAGACGGATTTCGTATATTTACTAGTTGTTCTATGACTCCGTTGATATTAACGTTAGAATTTTGTTTGAAATTTCCATGTGGTCAGCAAAAAAATATGAATTCATTTATAGCAATTGATATAAAAAGTAAGCAACAAATATAGTTTTGGAAAACTCACTGCAAATAACAGTAGTTGACCGCATGGAGAGGATAAGAAAGGGTCGACCTGAGTGACCGAAGATGGGACTGGGGCGGATAAGGCGGATCACGAGGGGCGACCGCGTCCGTGGGTCTATTGTGTCCACCACGGTCACTTTTTTCGACCTGTGCCGCACAGGCGTGGCATTCGTTGCTTAGGTTAGGAAAATTAACGCCGCACAGGTGTGGCATTCGTTGTTTATGGAAGAAAATCCTCGCCGCACAGGTGTGGCATTGGGGGCGCAAGGGTTAAAAATATGTGTTATTATTATGTAAATGTAATTTCTCAGAAATCGTAATCAATAATTATTTATAAAAAACACCGGTAAAATAATAAGTTGACCACGGACTCCCGCTATGAAAGGGTCCGAGGGTCATGTGAGAGGCAGGGATAATGGCCGGGCGTCCCGTTGAGTTGGGTCCCAAATCCAAGGGACGAGTGTAACCGGGCAACTCCCCCAAAAAAGAGCTCCATACGGAGAGTTTTAAAATGTTCTTATGCTACTCGTAGCGTGGTAAAGTTTTGCTTTCGTAGTCTCCGGCAGGTAAGGGTTAATAACCACCTATTAAAATTGCCTTTGGTAAGAAATTTTTCTTCGTTTGATGGGGTATTTATAATCCTAATGAAACAAAGCGCTGCCTGATAGAAGTCTACATCGTGGCGGCGCTCATAGTCTCGTACCAAGGTGGCCTCACACGGCGGCAGCTGGAACCAGGAAGACGTCACACGAGCTTTTCCCAGCATTCATACTAGGCCGTAGCGTTTTCTCGCGCTTGAAAATTTTCAATTATCAATTAACCACGAAAAATAGATATCGTCACTTAAAAATCTAAATGCGTGAAATACGTACTCAAGGAATAACAGATAATCTTTCGATTGAGATAATAAAAGAATGGGAAACCACCCTATTGTGTTGAAAATGTGGTTTGCTTCCTCCACACTGCCGACGTTTCGATTTCAGACTCTGCAATCTTCCTCAGGACTACGAGTGTTGACTCCGTCCGGCCGTCCACATCAAATTTTGCCCGGGTTATTTACCAAGCATAATCAGTACTGAACAGTTACGCCGGCTACATGGGGCCTGAGCCCCCTCAAAAATTCGTTATGGGGTGAGGAGAAAATGTTTCAGGCCTGTAAATTTTTCCCGGAGTGCCCAGATATCGAGATTCGAGTTATCAGGGTTCTAATGTTGATCATAAGACTCATCTAAAAAGCTTAAGACCCACTAATTATAAAATTTCCCGCTGCAAGATCCCCGTTTGGGGCCCCCCAATGTTTTTTATAAGTCTGGTGCTGAATTGAAACGAAGGCATTCAACAATTTTTTTTCAACCCACGAAAATTGATATGTATTTGCATAAGATATGTAGCTAAAATAAAACTATTTTTTCGGGGAAATAATCTCATAGACCAATGTCACAACTTGATTTGCACGTCTTCCCCCAGAACATGGCTTGGCGCCCCCCTAAACCATGGCTTGACCCCCCTTTACTTACGATTCTGGCTACCCCGGGTTATATACCAAGGGCCAGCACCTTATGAGTATATATACCACGTAGATGAAGTCTTCTCGGGAAATTAGCCGGGTGAGGATGGACATCGCTACCAACGTTTCAACGGCCTTCTCTGCCCTCGTCTTCAGGGCGAATGATGGATGTGGTTAGTGCCTGGCTTATATATACCCAGTTGGGGCGGTCAAGTCGACTGTGGTGGATCAGCTTTAGGTGTCCTTCATTCTCTTAGCTTACTCGTTATTTTGATCATGGGATTCCACGATTTTCTGTGGTTGAAACCCACGTCTCTATTAATTTCATTATTTGCGATTCTTTGCCATGGAGTCGCGCCACGTAGTCGCCTCTCTCGCACAAGTTGTCCGGGTTGCGACTGCTGCGGGACGTGTATCCGTGATAACGGAGCGCGGTCGCGCACTGAGACGCTTGGCAAACAAGAACTCAGAGCTCTCGTGAATGCAGCTTGCGCGAGACTGCTTCCCTTTCACGAAGGAGATTTTAAGGGAAATGACACTGTTGATGTATCCTTGCATTGATGAAGTAATTCCGATGATTTTGCGGTAGGTTTTATTTTTTTAATAAAGATCGCGAACCATTGAGCGATAATGGAATTGTGCACGGATAATCCGCATCCGGATAATTGAGAGTCCGCTGTACTCTGTTCTGATTTTGTAATTAGAATTATGTATACCTATTTCATGCCAGTGATGAGGTAAGCATCTGGCATCACCAGGGTCACGAGTGAGTATGCATTTCCAGTAATCACCTTAGGTTAGTTTCCCTAATTTTTCCCTATTTTAGCTACCAGACAGTGTAAAAGACACCCCCTGTGCAAGACGCACCCCCTGCCACGAGGTCAGGTCTGGTAGAGTTGAGCCCTCTAGCGCTTCTTGTGACGAAAAGTGCCCATGTGTAAGATATCCTAGTAGTGATAAAAGTTTGGGTAAATGCTGCAGTAAGCGTGCAAAGCTCTCAAGAATGTTCCCGCATTCTAAGGATTAATAGGAAAATGTTTACCACTTTTGATACTTACAATACTGCTGTGGACTTTTTATAATAATTCATGTAATATCTGCAATTTTCACAGTAATTATTAGCCCCTGTAAATTCTGTTTTTTTCTAAGGTATATGAGTGTTTTTTTTGGTGTTTGTAGTATGGTTTTAAAAAAGGAATGCCCTAATTTCATTATGGGTTTACACAACCTGGATATGCAATGTCGAACCTTGGTTACTTTGCTTAATTTGTTTGTGCTAGAGGCAATGAGGGCAGTCAATTTCATGTCATACTTGAGAAAGCTTCTAATACTGTAGACCATGAGTTAATTATGTCAAAATTGTAGGTATATATGCATCTCCTAAGTGGATAGAATTTTTTCGTCCAACTAAGAAATACTCTGCAATATATTATGTTTAAGAAATGCAATTCACCTGAGTACACTGCTATTCATGGAGTACTCCTAGGATCTAACTGGGGTCCCTGGCTGTTTTTATACTAATCAATGACTTGCCTACCTGTTAACAACATAGATTCTAAATAGATGTTAGCGGATGTAACACTTTTTCATTAGATTTAAGTATTGGTGGTGCATGCGATTATTATAGTAACGGCGTCTATGGACTGAGATTGGCATCCCCTTTATTTTTCATGGTGCTTCGTGGAGGAAACATATTTTTGGAGAAATGAAATAATGTGGGAGGTGATTTGACATAATACGAAGGTCACCATTTTTTTATATGGATCTTGTCACAGCATTTAGGGGCTAGGATAATTTAAAGAGAAATTCCTAGTAACAGACTTAAAAGCGAGGGAGATGCAAGCAAGCCTGCCTAGGACCCAGAAAAGTTAGCCGTGATGAAGGGTAAGGGTGCATTTCAAAAACAGTAACATTTTGGCTAAGTGCTCCTTTGCCAGGCAATTTCGGAACTTTTAATTCAAATGATCACCTTTTGTCTCATTTACATTTCATTAATAATAATAATAATAATTTTATTCACCTGTATGATCATACAATTAAGTAGACATAGGCTTTGTCAAAAAGAAATAACTTATGTACATTTCAATCAATTATAATTTCATAATAGGTTTTACAAAAACAACGAATATACATATAAGATGTGGCAAGTTATCATACAACAAACTAAAGGAGTACATATTTCATAAAATTTACAATTTACAGTACATTCTTGTTGGTCATAGTAAATTGTAGGAATGATAACTTTACGCAATGAAAATACAAAAAAATACAAATCAAAGTTATCAAGATTACACAACAACTTTTTAACAATCGTTCAATATATTCATTCTCTTGGGATAGGAAATGCTTTAATTAGCAAGAAACTAAGCCATATAGTTTTCACAATGTATCTTAACTGGGTGGGAACATAACACTTTCAGTGCAAGGAAAGTGTATGTATGTTTGAAGGCTTCATTTTTGGGGATTAGGTATACAAACAGTTCCCGAACCTCATGGAGACGTATTTTTTACCGGAGTTTACTAGCATATTCAATCTTTTTCGCTCTGTCCCCACAAAAATATAAAACGTCATGAGTACCTTCAATGCAAAAAAAACACTTTAGTCGTAAAACATTATGTTTTCGGAAAAGAGGCAACGAGAACTCAGTTTTACCCTGCCCTTATGAGTTCCTTTAGACAATCTGCCAAGGCTTAATATGAGGAAGGTAGGCTCCTTTCCAGCAAGAAATGCCATATTGCAGTCTTGATTCAACTAGAGCACAATATACTGAACAACCTATTCTTGGACATAAATATCTTAATATAAGGAATGTACTTGAAATCGATAGCATTTCCATTTCGATTTAATTGACATGTTATTTCCAGGTAATATTTTCATCAATATATTATCCACTATATTTATCCCAGATTAACTCAAAAAGTTCATTTTCTCAATTTCAAAATATGTCGAACAGGTTTATTCATGTCATACATGAGACATCTGTAGTAAACACTCCATTTTTCGAATATTTCTTTTTCATTTAAATGTAACATATTTTGTTCATTTGCTTGATATAAATTAATATGAATAAAATTAAAATTTTGTTCCATAACATTCTATTTTTGTAAATATATATCACTCATATCGTGCTATATAGAAACCAAAGCCGTAATATCCACAAGGGAAGTTATTTTAAAATTGAATCTCCACGGCACTACAGAAGAAAGTAATGTTTCTTGTCCATAAAAGTCATGTATTTTCTCATTCCCGGTTCTCCCACTGAAGTTACTCTGGAACTTTTTAGTAATGACTCCTCTCATTCCAGCTTGCCAATTTTTTTTAAAATAACAATGACTCGTCTATGCAAGCTTTCGTAATATTTACATATTACAAAACTGCAACTTTCTAATTATTGTTGAGTGCATCAGAGATAGCAGAACAGAGCTTTAAAATTGCATCTTCTGTACTTTTATCTTTCAAACAATCCCAATTACACGGGGGTAAGTAGTTATTGGTGTTAATTAAATGTTAGAGCTGAATTAAAATTTTTCCAGGACTTTTGAGAAAACAGGAAACATTGATATTGATATATAATTGCTAGCATTAGTTTTATCACCTATTTTGGAAATCGGGACTGCAATACCTGTTTTTAATTGTTTTGGAAGTTCACACTTCATCATAATCAAGTTTGCAATGTGTGTAAAAAACGGTAAAGTACGATCATTTACCTTAATAATATTGATACTCTTTTTATCATAACCCATTGCATTTTTAGGCTTAATTTCTTCAATAATTCTAATAACCTCTTTAACGCCAGTTGGAAGGAAGTACAATAACTGAGCCTCACCACAGCTTCAATTCACAGCTTATGACTTTCAACGCAAATATCAAAATATTGGGTTCACTTGTTAGTCTTTGAAAAGCTCAACTAAAATGATTGTTGATCTCACTCACTGTCTTCAGTGCAAAATACAAAAAAATGACTTGGTACGATTCCCATGGTACCATGGGAGATGACCCATCATCCCAATAGGTACTTTATCATTATTCATTCTTCATTGCGAAGGTAAGAATAAGGTATTGGGCTTCTCACTACAGATTTGCAATTGCTTGATTTAGAACAACTTTGATATTTATATGGATAATATTTCCAATGACCAAACATGTCAGGTGCACAGAGATGGCCCATCAGGGGAAAGCAACACAACTTACATAGCACGAATATTGCTCATCACTTGTTAGTGCTCATGTGGCGGTTGGGATTAGAACTAACAGTGAAAAACTTGGTGCTTACTCTGAATAAATTATGTTTCACAACTGTACGTGCACACTTGCAGTGGTAAGGGCCTTTCCTTGAAGTTAAGGACTTGCTGCAGACCCTGTATAAAAATGATTCATCTCATTTATGTACACCCATGTGACGGCCAAGGTGAGCACTTTTAGTAAAAGACTTGCAACAAATGTCACATTGATAAGGTTTCTCTCCGGTGTGAACTCGCATGTGATTGGACAGAGAATAACTCCGAGTGAAAGATTTTTTGCAGATTTGGCACGAATATGGCTTCTCTCCCGTGTGTACACGCATGTGAACCTTCAAGGAACTCCCTTGAGCGAAAGACCTGCTGCACACGTTGCATTTAAATGGCTTATCCCCTGTGTGCGTCCGTATGTGACTTCTGAGGTTACTTTTGCAAGCAAAGGAGCGTTCGCAGATTCTGCATGAATGGGGTTTCTCTCCCGTGTGAATTCGGATGTGAGTTCGGAGAGCACCTTTCTCAGTGAAAGATTTTTTGCAGATACTGCACTCATAAGGCTTTTCTCCCGTGTGCGTTCGCAAGTGTTTAACCCGTTCTTTACTGCAACTGAAGGATTTGCTGCACACATCGCAGGTATACGGCTTCTCTCCTGTGTGAATGCGTACGTGTATTACTAAGGCGGCCTTTAGAGAGAAAGACTTTTCACAATGATAGCAAGAATAAGGTCTTTCTCCCGTGTGTGTTCGCATGTGAGTTTTGAGAGCACTTCTATGAGTGAAAGGTTTTTGGCATATTTGGCACGCGTAAGGCATCTCTCCCGTGCCTACACACACGTGACGATTGAGGTGACCAATACCAGCGAAGGACCGGCTGCACACGTCGCATTTAAAAGGCATCTCTCCTGAATGCGTCCGCATGTGTCTTCTGAGATTACTACCGCTAGCAAATGATCGTTTGCAGATAGTGCATGAGAAGGGTTTCCCTCCCGTGTGTGTTCGCATGTGACTTCGGAGAGAACTTTTGTCAGCGAAAGATTGTTCGCAGATTCTGCATGAAAAAGGTCTCTCTCCTGTATGCCTTCGCATGTGTTTAACCAGGTTATTCTTCTCAGAAAAGGAATCACTGCACACGTCGCACATATAAGGTCTTTCTCCCATGTGTATGCATGCATGTCTTACTAAGTGGCTCTCATCCACGTAAGACTTCTCACACTCGTTGCATGAATAAGATGTCTCTGCCATGTGTATACGCTTGTGTTTGGTGAGGTCCATTTTCTGAGGAAAGGACAAAGTGCACTTGCTGCATGAATATGACTCCTCTTTTCTTCTCACACCCACGCGATTACAAAGGTTTCTATCGCAAGATGACTTTGAGGATGAACTCTGTAAAGTTGACTTCTCTTCTGCAGTAACACTTCTTCTCACTCGCCTAATTTTTTTCTCATCCCTTTTCCTGCCAGTGGTTTCCTTGAGAGGCCCATCCCCTTTTTCACCCAGCTCATCCATCAGATTTCTTTCTATCCCAAAATGGGATACTCCAACCTTGGAATCAATTTGTCTCAGCAGAGATGTGGGATCAATGCATTCATCAATCGAATGATTCATTACATTTCCTTCCGCAGAAAGATGTGAAGTTGATGATGCTGCAATGGACATTCCTTTGGCAGCCAGGAACCCTAGAAAAAATGTCACATTAAACCCAGATCACACAAAGTAAGAGAGTAACAGTTTCTTATGGTTTTCTTACGGAAAAATTGATAAGCAGCTTATCGTAAGCTAAGGGGCTCATATGAGTAAAGGGTAAGATGTTAGGGAAGAAAAGGTAAGGAATGCCGTCAAATATCCTCAGGCAAGGTTATTCGCTTCTGTTGGAAATTTAAAGGCGGGTGAACAGTGTACTACACATACTACACAGCTCATCCCGACATTAATTTAAAGGCTGCCGGTGAAAATAAGCAAGTCTTTACAAGGGCTTAACAACTGATAACAGATTTCGCCATGAATAGAAAAAAATAATAACTGCAAGCGATTACCTAGTGAAGATATAAAGCATAATGCAAGTACTTTATCCTTGTGACGGAAAGAAAAAAATAAACACCAGGGAGAACCGAACAAACGACCAATTTATCTGTTGCTCTGTACTCTCACCACTACACCACGGAAGCTGATGAAAGAAATTAGTTTAGTAACCAGTTTAAAATCCAATTATGTAGAAAAACATGTCTGGTATGGGCATGAAAAACTGAAATTATTCAAAGTCCACACATTTTAACATTTATGAATTTTAAGTCATGGTAGGAAATCACGAGTCGTTCACAGTGAACATGGCAGACTTTTGTTTACATCTATCGACTAGGGCTGATGTTTTTAATACAATATCTACGACATAAGATACGAGGCAGCTTTGATATTCCACGTGTTTCATCAAATAAATATCTGAGCAAACACGTAAAATATGAAATTAGTTAAGCTGATCAGCATAAATCGTTTCGTAAGTAACAACATAGTTCTCCGACGTCCGTCAATCGGTAAAGATGTATTCCTTTCCACATATTCAAAGTATTTCCAGGAAAACTTAATTCCAGCCGAAAGTCCCATTTTTAATGATTTTCGGATTTCAACAGGTATTGTTTGATAATATGTTCCACTGCTGAATTAGTGTGAATGCATATCATAACTCTACGCTGCTATGTGGTTGATGATTAAGTTATCATATTTAGCTGCAATCATTTACATATACTCTGATGAATTCCGGATAATGTAGGATACTTACTCAGCATCATTAATTAACTTCTGTACTTAAATTAAGTAGGTTACATGGTATTAGGAAATGCGTTTGTTGGCAATACGTTTTATTTTTAAGGCAAGATTGAAATCAGTGGAACTGCAGCTCATTTCATAAAACCTTTGAAGTCGAGTAAGAAGGACGTAAGCAAATCCTTACAGAATTTCTGCTTGAAATGAATGTATACGCTTGCTTCATTAGAAATACAAATACCGAATTAGAAACATAATTGCATATAATATTAACTTATAAGGACGATACCATACCGAATTCGCAGGCGACATCATCATAATATTCCTATTGTATACACTAACCAGCCGAAACATAAAGTATGCGAAAGCCTCCACGCTCAAGTTATAATCATATAAACGAATAAAATACTAAGATACCGAGAAAATGATTATTTTGATCAAAATTCGTTCAATTGAGAAGCACATGAAAGCAGCTCAGTGTTACAATGACAACAAATAATTAAAATTATCGACCCTACACGTAAAAATATGAACAGCGCAGTAAATGAATACTTTGCTAGTGACTGCAGGGGCCCGCGTTCGAGTCCCTCTCCTGCCCGAAATTTTTTATCCTCCTCACAGCCGTATTACATTTTAAAGTTTTTTAATTTTTTAAATGTATGTTAAGAGGGTACCAAATGTGGAGTTTGAGCATTTTTTAATAACAACTTCTAATTTAAATGATCGTGCGACGGGAATCCTGCGTTGTTAGCGCGATAGGACAAATCATTGCGTTTACCCTTAAGGAACTCCAATCAGAATCAAAGGTGAATGTGGTTCCCAGTGCTATAAGATTTCCTTTACAGGTCTGTAACTGCTCCTTTACCTTTAACCTTTGGGATGAGAACTATCGTAGCAATCTAATGATCCATATATGTAATTTCATAAATAGATCAATTTCAGCTGATTAAAAAGAAAATTATGAATGATTTTTTGCATCAATTATGCTGTCTCTCTGTGTAGTATGATGCCCAATTGTCATCAACTTGTCGCCATTTCCTACTAAGTTAATTTTCCAGTAAAGTTTTTCAAATAATTTTACCCTTTTCCGTTTCGTAATTGAGCAGTGACGGAAACTTTTCTCAGAGATAGAAAATATAAAAATTAAGTGAATAATTTTACTTTTAAACTCAAGGCCTCAATATTCTATAATCAGTGTTTTTTATACAGTAATTTTGATGGAAAGGGACAGAATGTGAGACCAGCTGATCTACTAAGCACAATCCTAGGAATAACCTATGTAATGTTAATCCTTAATCGTGCACCCACCCCGGTGCCTATTTTTAAATATAGGAAAGGGTTATCTTGAGGTATTTATCAACTATTCATCTAGTGCGTACTTTCTTCAAGCAAATTATGGCCTCAACATATATGATATGATAGAGCTACAAATTGTCCCTATTTACACTATTTTGGAAGTTTGTGAGAATCACTTACGGCCTGCAAGTTTTACTCCAGGTAACTTGCTTCCTCGTCCCTGGCTGGTAAAGTTGCGATAAAGATGTAGGGCACGACGAGGTGCAGGACTTATCAGCTGTCCAAACTACGGCCCGGGAGCACCCGATTAAGCGTTAAGAGCTGAGGGAGTGGCTACATTCTGCGCAAAATATTTTACCTCCCGAATCAATAGTCTGGAATTTAAAAAGGGCGAATATTGGTTGAAATTGACTTTCAATTTAATCTCAGTCTGTTTTTGTCATTGGAAACCTTACCAATGGCAGAATACCTGGATAGGGAAAAGTTGTACTACTAAGTCACTCTTTAAGTTGGCTGTCCTTAATAATATAGTAATGACCTAAATATTAAAATGGAAACAATAACTAATTTATTATAACAAAAAAGAAGATTAATGCGACATGATCACTAAATATGTTAGTGCTATCGTAAAAATTTAAGCCTCTCCTAGATATGCAAACAGTAAAAATAGAGACACATTCTGCTAGCAACAATGAAGCCTAGCGATTTTTTTTGGCAATGAAAATTCCATTTTTTTCCAAGGAAACATTACCATTGGTGTAAATATAATTATCTAATTAACAAAAATTGATAATTAATGAAGAAGATAGCTTATGGAGCTATCTTTATCAGCTTCAACCGAAGTAAAGAACTATTTAATGTCATTCAATGTAAGATCGTGGAGACAAAAGAGCCGTGTTTTTTCCCGGAAAATTGCCAGTTAATTTTTTTTTCATTTATTTATTCTCCTATATCTAACAAATATTTCAACAACTTAATATAAAGCCTCCTGAATGACGTTGAATCCCTAAAAAGTGTTAGGAGCCAGTTGATTTCCGTGTTCCTAACGGCGAAATCGTGACCCCAGCCGGCCTTATGGGGTTTACCATTGGAAGCCAGGCCTCATAGGTACCCACTCTTTTAACGGGTAAATATTTTCAATTATCTACTACAGTCAACTACGAGTATAAAAATAATCTCAAACGCCGCGACGACGCAACAACATTTACGCTGGTTTACTCAACTGAGCATCGTAATGGTTTCCTACGTCTCACCCGAGTGTCACGACGACCCGTTCGTGAGGCATTCCCAAGCTACCATGAAGATTCATCGCAAGATAGTGATCATCAAATGTAATGGTGGCCAGAAATCGACGATGGAGCGAAAGTAGCGCCACTCGATTTGTTGCAAAACTTTTGCAAACGATAGTACTTCATGTCCATGTACCTAAGAACACTGCCAATTATACCAAGGAACACAAGTAAGATTGGTGGGAAAAGTAATTAAACAGTGAAAAAAGGAAATAAATTTGATTTGTTAATTAAATTTGAAAATACATTAACGTGTCTTATAAGGAAAATTAACGTAGCTTAGGTTAAAAAACAATTTTAAAATATAACTCCTTTCTAGTAAAAGTAAACTTAGGTTTAAGCCTCCTAAGAGCATTCTTTAAAGTCCAATTATACTATGAATTTCACACAAAAAAGCAAATCATAGAATATAAGACCATATATTATCACTGACTACAAAAATTACAAACAAAAAAACATGTTCCGAGGAACATCATGGGCTTGTGTTCCTTGGTACAAGAAGTAGCCATTTTTAATGTGGGCTGAATTTACTGTTCCATATAACGTCTAAAATACCATATAAGTATGGAAAACCCACATAGGAAAATCATTCACCTTTACTGGGATTCGAACCCGGATCTCTCGATTTCAGGCCGAGTGCTTTAGCCAGTTAAGCTACTGAGGCGTCATTCTCCCCCGTGGAAATTTGTGGACTATACCGGACAAGGTGGTATGGACTGCTGAGCATATTGTGTGACCAGCAGTACAGGTAGCACAGCCGGAGAGCAAAGCCCGAACTTTGAACACGAAGAGGTGTTCGCTCTATACTTATCCAAATATACTGGGACTAGACACAGTGATAACTATTACCGAACCGCCCGCAATGCACAAAACCAATGTGGATGACTCCGTAAAAGTTATCACCGTGGCTAGTCCTGGCATACTTAAATAATAGGTAGCTAATACTAACCACCATTATGTTGATTTTGCTGATGTTACTATAGCAACTGTTGGAGTGATCAATTTTTGGTAAAAGACATCGATACGTAACCAAAACTTTTTACTTTTCAGCGTCAAGAATTTCAAGCTAGCATTTTCTCTGGAAACATCATCTAAATGAACTGAAATTGACCTATGCTACACTATAGTGCTTCTTTCGCGTTATAGCTTACTCTTAAAGCCCCCAGGTCAAAGCACTTGCCGATAGTTTCAAGTGTTCCTAGGTAAAATATACCCTAAGTACACCACCTCCTTGCAAGCTTGCACTAGCTATCTGCCCAGTGGATGGAATAAGACTCAAGTTCTGAAACGTCAGCAGAATGGAGAAAGACCACCCAGCTGGAAGCCAAAATAGCCTTCTTTTACTTATTTAAGAGGATGAGATTGGCAGCTTTCTAGGTTGTTCAATAATATATGATGTACAAATCTCCTGACTTATTATAATCACAAACCCATTTCCTGAAAAGATCCCCACTGCTCAATCTATTACTGAAATTTTGAATTTCTCCTGAATGAGTTTTCAATTAACTACTAAAACTTTTGAAGATAAAAGCAATGCAAATAAGAAGGGATGGGCGGATCCTTGATTTTCGGAGCCCGGATCGGATATTTTCCGATCCAAATGCATTTTCAAATTCCTGACGATGAGATTCCTCTGATGATTGCTCAATCTCTTGGGAAGAGTCACACCATGTGCCAGTCGTATTTTGCCTTTTTTATTTTCCACGACTGAAATTCTCCTACGTAACCTCTGCGAGAGCTTTCAAACAAAACGGTTCATGAGTAGGACAAGAATCGCATGCGACGGCGCATTCGATGATAGAATCAGAACTCTTTCCACCCTTATGGGGCGTTGCATTCACTGAAGCTTTGATTCAAAATTTCGGATCCAGATCTGATGTCTTACGCGACTTTGGATCAGATGTATCCGATGAAGGGCAATATCCGCGGATATTTGGATCCGAGGTATCCTATCCGACCATCCCTAATTAAAACATTTGAAGATAAAAGCAATACAAATAAGGGGTGAGCTAAAAAATAAATGCAAGTAATCATGTACCACCAGTGGCGAGACAGATTAAACTAAGAGCCATGAGGGCATATTGAAAAGTTAGGTCTCCAACAACACCATTTCCCAATCCCCAAGTCGCCATGTGGAATATGACAACAGCACAGCATTTGAAATCAATCGATTCAGCTTTGACTTTGTGAAAATCCATGTTGAAATGAAAAATAAACAACCTTGGCAACTTGAAAATGATGCCTCAGCATTGAAACGCGTCGTAACAATCAAAACTTCCCGGGAAAAGTTACCAAGGTTTTGCATTTTTTATTTCAGTGCTACATTTCTTGGTTCCTACACCAAAGTGTAGAATCGCCCATGTGGTCATAGCCCGTTCAGTAGCTACATAGCTGTACTTTAGAATGGATCTCCCACTTGGCTCACCCACTGCGACGGCTGCCTGTCCTTAGGCTACTGCACTCAACAGTTTTTTTTTGTCTTCATAGGATTCTACCCTCGAATGCGGAGAGTTCAGCAGGCGATGGTCGGAACGTATATCCAGAATGGCAGAGAGAGAGAGAGCAGGGAGTCGTTCCGAGGAGACGTGAGCGCGAGGATTACCGTAGGCAGTCAGCTATTTTTACTGGGAGTGTTTTTTTTTCTTTTTGTCGAGGCTAGTGCCACGAGTGTAGTTAGTTGAGGTTAAGTGTATCCCTTATTTGTTATCCCATTTCGCTTCCCCATATTCCCGGTGATGAAAAGGGAGTGGTTTGGACGATAGCGCGATCATTCCAACTTTCTGAGTGAATTACTCCCTCCAACAGGGGAGTTGTCACCATTCCGAGTACGGGCGGAATTATTTTTTCCCTTTACGCTGCATCCCTTACAGGTGCCCAGAAATCTGTTACCTTACGACGAACCCAGAACCATGGCTTAACCCACAGCTCAACCACTACACCACCAAGTGCAAACTACTCTCAGTCACTCGATAAGATTTTCCCGATTGACATTCATCCCTAGTTGATGGTAGGGTACGGTGAGAAGTATATAGACATCGAAAATGTGAGGAAATGCTGCCAGGAGTTTCCTGTTGGATGGAAAAACGTCCATGGTGAGCAGAGCAGTCAGGGTGGGGAATCAACAGCAGCTTAAATTGACAATATGGCATTCAATAACCAGAGAGTTACTCTTCATGAGATAAAGGAAGGTCTTGATGAAGGCTGTAGCTACATCTCTGTGCGGAACACTGGGTCAGAGGCCCTCCGTTACGATGCGTTTTCTGCCAGATGAGTCTCATAGCAGTATGTCTGCATCATGACAGTGCACGTTCACATGTGTCATATGAAACGACTACCCTACTCCATGAATTTGGTTGGGATATCATACGCCACCCTCCTTACCACTCTGACATAGGCCGAAGCGAATACCACTCATTTCCCATTCTAAAGAAACACCTTAAGGGACAGAAATTGAAGCCTGACGATGCAGTGCAAGAAGTAGTCGTCAGTTAAAAATACAGGGGGAGCAGTACAACACGAGAATTAAAACGCTAGTTACAATAATGCCTAAAAGTAGTTAATCCTCAGGGCAACTATTTAGAAAAATAGCTAAATGGTCCCCCTTTCCAATGATGTAGGCAAAGTAAAAAATAAACTGATTTTTTTAGGATTAAACGAATAGGAGACCTTAAAATTGTTACAGAGGCTTATGCGGTGAGTTATTAGGTGATTGTTTTTCGGATTCCTTACGCTTTGACTCATATTTGTGGACAACCAAAAAAAAAGTAACTAATCCCAATCAATGCCTTTCGCTTTCTTTGATGAAGGAAACGACCCTTTTCTTTGTTAAACCAAACAAAATACAATAGCCAACCCCTGGAAAAAAGTGAATAGGATTGGGCTTGTTTTACAATTCTACCTATATTACAGTGGAACCCCGATTTATCGTTCCCGCATTCATCGTTCGCCGCTCCTGGTCCCAAATTAAGTTCCATAAAGACAATGTAATTTTTTCCCGCAACTATCGCTCCCCAAAGTATCGTTTTCCCGCACTGATCGTTCGAAGATCGCAGTCCCGTCGTTTAATTTTCCCGCATCCATCGTTTGACAAAAATAAGACGAAGTGTTTACAACGTGTTGTTTATGGCTAATAACGACAGACACAAAGTTTGAATCTTCCCCAGGAGATTGAAATACGATAGGGAGACGCTGAGTGCCGTGGGATAGTTACATTAGCGCATTTCCCAAGATCCGGTATCCCCCTCCATTCAGCACTCGTCTCCCCCTGTCTGAAGCTTTCCTCTTCCCCGAAACAAAAAAAGGTACCAGCTCGAGCAGGGATCGTATTACGACGACCTTAGCTTCGAAAGAAAATATCAAGTTACTCGAGAACAAAAGAAGCCTTTTTCACGCTTCCCCCTTTCTCGACCGCTGACTTTTTTTTAGCAGACTCGTTTCAAAGATCCCCACTTCTGGAGGTCAACTGCTGCATGAATCACCGATTAGCCCGAAAGGTGTGTAAAAATGAATTTCGGCAATTGGTATTATATTTTTATTAGATTGAGATATAAGTGATGTGAACGTAATTCAAAAAAGAATGATACCAAACACGACGTATTTCTAACGTTATTTATCCTTTTTAAGCAAGGAAATAGTTGGAATAATAAGATAGTGATTTCTGGCGAATATCGATATCCTCGCAGCTGATAGTGAGCTTCACGGGAGTTGATGCGGATTTTTTTCGAAAACAGGGCGTCTGGTTACAATTTACGAGTTACGCTACAAGTCTCACTTGCCTGAGGTGCAAACGAAGCGGATGTCTTCACAGGATATTTTGTTTCTCCCTACTAGCAATCTGAATTCATCTGCTCATCTAGAGCTACGCGACTTATTGTTAGAAATGAGTGGGTAAGTTGCCTTCTCTGTAGGATAAAAAATTTGCGCAGTCTTATGGTCATGCTTCACCCTCTGCTTACGCCGTACGCGATAGCATTACTAAAAAATGCTATCGCTACGGCATTACTAGTAGTGCCGAATTTCACCTCGTACGAGTGGTTCCGTACTTTCCAGGGTGGGTTCACTTAAAACCGGCGAGTGTTTTCCGAGTGGGTTCCATAGAGTCCGGTTTCATTTTTATCAGTTTTATTCTTATTCGTCTTCGGACCATGGCCCATTCGAAGACACGAGTTAGAACTTTAAAAGATACACTGAAAATAATTGAAGACAAAGAAAAGAATCCGGGCTAGAAATGCGTGAATATTACAGCACGCCTCGGTATGTCCGCTAGTACATGACGGCAGGGGTAGGGGTAAAGCGAGATCCCTGGTGAAAACAAAAAGTGGGATGAAGCCGAGGATCAGTTGGGCGTGCCGCTGACGATTAACGCCACATTGCCTCAATCATATTAAAAATTTAATTGCTATAAAGGAACATTTCAATTAATAAACTATTTTTGGCCTTCTTGATCCATCTCATAACCAATCACTGCGACGGCGAAATCGGTTGTTTGAGGCATAACATGCACATTTCTCTCGTAAATACGTGTACTTGAAATGGCATTTGATGGATAAGATTTTTTACATCGGACAGAAAGGCATGATAGCAGTGAAAATTCCGAGTGGAGTGAAACATTTTTTAGCAAGGCGGCGTGTTCCTTCAGGATATTTGAAAGAGATAAAATCCGAATCAACAATATGACCTAAGTGTTTCGATAAAGGAATAATATTCCTGTAATCAGCTAAAATCTTTTTTAAATCCATTAATGAATGTCATAATTCGCAAAAAATCCAGCGTTTCCTGGGACAAAGGCAACCCGGGCAAACATTCCCGCATTGATCGTTTTTTTCATCCATCCCCCTGAAAAACGATAAATCAAGGTTCCACTGTATATATAATTTTCAACATTTTTGCTGGACATTCCTTAAGAGGGGTCTCGATGATAATCACGCATTCTCAGCACCAACCCTTTTCTACCCTCCCTAGCGGGGACTCGGCAATATCTCGGACTCCAGAGGGTAGTTGACCTCCCTGCTTTCAGGGTTTATAACCCTACCAGTGGCATTGGTTTGCAGTCAATCATGCTCTGTTTATATTAATTAACTACATGGATAACTGTTGCTCGAACGTAAATTGCAGACTTTCAAATGAATTTCTTGTTTTACTCTGAGAATTATCGAATTTAGAACGAAGCTCTACCATCAATATTAATACAGCAACAATTACCATGTATTGTTTATACCAAAATCGAGATATATGTTAATATTTACCATAGAATTTCATTCAAAAATTGTGAAAGCGGCTCAAAAGGCAAATAATTCTATTCCTAGTTTATATTTTTTGAGAAAGGAACAAATATTTATTTTGCGACATGACCGGACAAACAATTGCATGACTGCAGTCCCTTACCGCTGCAAGGGGTGACATAAGACGAGAGGTCCAGGAACCTGCTCCTGGATTTCAAGGGTAAAGCCTAAGCCATGCTGTGTTGGGTCCTGAAGCAAAGACATCGCAGACCCGTGACCCTCATAAATTGGGAAGAGCAAGGAAATGTATATATTCAGCATTCGTTCACCTGGGTAGGAAAATCTCCGATCAAAATTTGTGGCTTTACGCCTCCCCGGTCAAGAAATGTCCAGATGCATATTTTCATCTTTAGTAGGGAAAAGGTTAAATACTAAAAAATCAGTAGAAAAATATTTTGCTTGGGAAAATCATTTAAAAAAAACCACATAATTACACAATCATTTAAAAGATAACTTCTCTCCCCATTTCAATTGGCAAGCAAATTAAAAAAAGAAAGTATGGAAGTATTTCTATTTCATTAGCTTCATCCTCCACAATCATTTACGACAATAGGGTAGTTTCCTTCATTAAAGAAAACGAAAGGCATTGATTGCGATTTGTTACCCACCGTTAGTGTATTTACAATAAACAAATGATTTGGTTTTAAAAATCCCAGTAAATGCGAATGGCATTGGTCAATTTTAACCGCATTTGAAAAAGGGCAGATTGGCACCCATGCGATTCCAGCATGACGTGACGTCACAGGGACCTAGTTTCTATACAAGTAGATAGGAGTTTTACATCATCCAGGATTACCAATGCATGCATGAGGCACAGACCTCAGAGAAACATGTCTTAATAATCACCTATTAAAACTGGCTATTGTCAGAAAGTTTCCTTCGTTTGATGAGGTATTATTAATCCATAATTAAGCCAAGCCCTACCTGCTAGCAGCGTACCCTGCAACCTGCTAGCAGCCTGCGCCTAGCAGCGCTCAAAGCCTCACCCCTAGGTCACCTCACTTTGCAGCAGCAGGAACCATAATGACAACACATGGGCTTTTCCCGGCATTCATACTTAGCTGTCGCATTTTCGCGTGCTTGAAAATTTCCACTTTTCATTTAATTGCGAAAAAATTGATTTAGTGATTTAAGAATCTATAAGTGTGAAATGCATACTCCAGGAGTAATAATCTTTCGATTAAGGAAATTAAAGAAATTATAGGAAACCACCCTATTCCTCCATGTATTTATTTCCCTTCTGAGCACTCACCCAATGCTTCTGTTGTAGACTCAAGGGCCATAGTGATTCCCTCAATTGGCTCCCCATCCTCCATAAATGTTGGCTGAAAGTAAGAAATTTAGAACTTTTTTTGAAAGGCTCGACCAAATAATTTATAAAACGTATTGCATCAAAATTTTTGAGGCCCTCCAAAGTATTTTCTCAACAAAATTACTTTCTTACAACACTAAGAAAGTTCAAAATTTTCCCACAACTCTCAACCAGGAAATGGTCATTGAATAATATTACATCTGTTAGGTTAGGTTATATAGGTGATAGTTTCATCTCTGAATTACAATTATAAGTATATGTACTTCAATTTGCAGTAGGAAGTTCAGCAAAGCACAAGGAAGGAAAAGGATTTCAAAATATGTTACCAACAAATTAAAAGTCATTATTCTCTTGCCAGAAAAAGTGAAAGCATAATTTTGAAACGAGGCAATATTTTTGAAAAAAAAACATCACTGTCAATAAAGTAAAAATCTGTACAAACACAACCAAATGTCGTCTTTTTTGTCCAAGTAGAAACTGGATAAATATGCACTTATTACATAAAAATTCTTGATTAATAGTTTACAAAACCTCACTTGAAACCAAAGTCATAATGCAGCCATTGCAAGATGTCCAATGTACTTCCACTTGACATCCAGAAGTCTCTTATGGACATCTATTAGATGTCATTTAGATGACATCCAATGAGGGTCACTACAAATACATCCATTTGGAGGCTCTAGAATGCTATCTGATGGACATTGTATAAAATAGATCGTAAATAATATAAATTATATAAATTTATGACTTCTTAAAGTTGCTGGAGATGAGTATTTCCACCAGCAGTTCAAGTCATCAGTCTTGAGTTTTCCTATTCCTGTAGGCCAATTTTGGAACTAACACCCATGACTTACAACTATCAATCTATCGACTTTGATCGATTTAGTCAGAAATCAAGTACCATCAATACAAGATGGTAACTGGCAACATATTACCAGTGCTATGTGTATTATCATGAACAATGTTGATGTACTGTCACCCAAATACAGTAGCAGTTATCGGCATTGAGTTGTGAATCAATGATCATCTGACAGTGCAGTGTATTTTTTTGATTTTGTGGAATTTTTCCAGATTCCTCCAAAGAGTATCAACGGCTAATCGGATAAGCAGATTGTTTATTATTAAAATTCGTATTTGTCAGAGTTTATACTAATCATATGATTGTGAACCTGTTTTTACCAAGTGGATTCCTTAAATGTGTTGACTAATCAGATATGTAGTAGGCTCAAGTTAAACTTTGATAACTAATCAGATGTTATCATTGCACTAAAATCAAAAGCTTGTTTTTTATCAAATTATATGTTTACTTTGAAAGTGCGATTCCTCAAGGCTGGAATCTACAATAGAAATACAGTAGCTTATTTTAGAAATTCCAGGTTTGATACAGCATGCTTTTTAAAAGAGAACATAAATGCAAAAAATTGAGGTTTTGCAATTACCAAAATGACAAAATCTGATTCTATGAGGAAATTCGAGTAGGACGACAACAGTTTTCCTCTCATGGCACCAAATCTTGTAATATTTTAGGGTAAGTAGGAATACCAACTATGTATTTGCCTTGTAAAATTTTGAAACTTGGTTAGCCTAAAGAAAAATATTTGGGCATCAACCACTGATCGGATAACCAGATTGTTTGTTATTAAAATTCATATTAGGCAGAGTTTATACTAATCATACAATTGTGAACCTGTTTTTAACAAGTGGATTCCTTAAATGTATTGAATATGCAGATATGTAGTAGGCTCAAGTTAAACTTTGATAACTAATCAGATGTTATGATTGCACTAAAATCATAAGATTGCTTTTTATCAACTTATATATTTACTTTGAAAGTGCGATTCCTCAAATCTGGAATCTACAATAGAAATACAGTAGCCTATTTTAGAAATTCCAGGTTTGAGACAGCGTGCTTTTGCAGAGAACATAAATGCAAAAAAATAAGGTTTTATGATTACAACAATGACAACATCTGACTATGAGGAAATTTGAGTAGGAGGATATCAGTTTTCGTCTCATGGCACCAAAACTTGTAATATTCTAGGGTAAGTTGGATTACAAACTATGAATTTGCCTCGAGTGCAATCAATGGATGTTATGAAAGCCTATAAGAATTTGCAGTAAAATTTTAAAACTTGGTTAGCCTAAAGAAAAATATTTGGGCCACATTGTATTAATGTTTCATTTTTCAAACTTTACTTTGATTTCATGCTTACTGTCAAAATCTGGTCGGACAATTCCATTAAAAGAGTATTCAATAGAATATATTATCAAAACGATGATACGTTTAATAAGAAAATGCAATCAACAGTTTCAGAGTTTGTCTCCAAGAGTTTGGCATGAACTATATACACACATTCAAGAAATCCGCTTGATGAAAATGGTCCTCAATATATAGAATATAAAAGCTGGTTAGCAGGAATTTTAATCATCTACTAACCTAGGAGCTGATGAAACAAGTAAAAGGACTTCAGTGGTTGATACCCTTTGAGGGACCTAGAAGGATTCAAAAAAGGCTAACAGAAGGGGGAAAGAAGCCTTCCTTCTCTTTTTCTTGGTTTACCAACAGAAGGCCCTGCGCAGAACCCCCATTGACATAAGGCCTGGCTACGAAATCTCCTGCTGACAAAATGCCCAATGACAAAATCCCCAGGTGACAAAATACACAATGACTTTTCACTTTTCTTGGGCTGAATCATGTTTTCACATCTATTACCATGTTTCTTTTGACAAAAAAACATCACTTTTTGTGAATTATTTTTCTGAAACCTAACCTAACCTGAATGGGCTGAAGCATCCTTTCAATTTTTAAAACAATTAGGAGAACAATTCAGTAAATGATTGAAGTTGACATTTCCATACAAATTTAAATATTATTAACAAAATACATTAATAGATAACTCAAGTTTAAGCAATTAATTGTTTTTTATTTTTGTTAACTTATTTTTTAACTTTTTCAAAACTACATTTGTAGCAACACCTTGTAAGTAGCTGCGGGGATTTTGTCACGGTGATTTTGTCCTGGGCGTTTTGTTGCTGGGAATTTAGTGAACTGACACCTTTCTCTCGACTTATCTCTCATCCTCAGGGGATCCTCTCCTGAGGATGCTTTTCAATATGTCGGGAGAAAAGGACGGAAATACCAGGTGGGAAGCCAAAGAAATCTTTCTTCAATTGCCAAATCCTGAAAAAGACATGCTCCGAACGTATAGAAGTGTGACATTTGGACATCTATCAGAAGTCCAAAGGACATCAAATGGATGTCAGCTAGTACATCCAATAGATGTCCAATGGACATCATTTCAGTGGCTGGGAACCACAAAAGACAACACCATAGGCTGGTCCTAATTTTTCACAATTGAGAAAGGTTATGTTTTTTTATTCTCAAAATGATCCAAATGAGGTTTAAATACACATGCTAAAATTGGGTAAATTTAAAATTGCAGGAGACTATGCCACAGGGGCAATTAGTACTGAGGAACTTCAATTGAGCTTTTTGGGACAAAAAAGCACTGTAATTGCAGAAAAATGAAAGTGGAATCCTAAATGCCAAATTTCTGTTTGTTTTGACCTATCTCCAATCGTTTCAGAGATATCCACTGTCATAATGTCAGCCTCCATTGGAGTACTACCCCACATTGTGGCACTGCTGACATGGCCAGTAGAAACTTCAACTCAACCCCCTCCCTACCCTTGGCAAAGTCTTCCCTCACAGGTAAATTAACATTCACTTGCTAAAGATTTGAACATGCTGTTTCTCTTGTTCCATTGTTAATATTGGTAAAGCTTATAACATAACTTTTAAGCTTTCCAACACCATCCTACATGATGGGTACCGCCCCTTTAACCTCAAGTTGAGTTGCAACATAAAAAGGAACAAACAGCTTATTTTGAGATAAAAACACTTATTTCAGCTATTTGTAACTTTGAATCAAATGAGTGACTAATAATATTGTGTAGAAGGAACAATATTCTATCATTTACAACGATTAACTCTTTATCTGTGGGAGCGTCAACATTTTTCTGCCACTGTGTGCAAGACAAAAGCAAGGAAGATATTTTTCTGTCGACCCTGGGCGTGTTAAAGGTAGTGGACCCTCAAGGACTGCCGACACTACCCCCTGACGACAGACTACAAATTTAATGTTCTAGGTAGTTACACAGTGATGGAAGAGCCACCACTGATAGAATAAGGAAGAGAGACCAAGGCATTCAAATAAGTTTCCCCGGCTAATGGACAACAGCAAGATAAATAAATTCCTTGGAAATGCAAGGATTTGTTGGAATTGTTTTCATCGTGAATGCACCGTGGAGAGCAGGGAGCTCCCTCTCTCTCTGAGAAGGGATAATAATCCAGGTAGCACTCCCCGTGGTGAGGGTGCCCAGTCATCGAAAGACACCTTTGCGCGCTCTGCCATTAGGTTGGGAGGAGTTTAAGCAACTGCAGAAAGGACGGCAATAAAATCTTAAGGAAGGGCTGCCAGTGGTAAGAAAATCTGGTGGAACGTTGAAAAATGCTTTTCCCACACTCACTATGCGGACTGTTTAAAAACGTTCCCACAGCCTAAGGGTTAATATTTAGATTTATCACCAAGTACCTCCTTGATCAATTAATTTAATTGGATTACAGGAATTTCATACATACCTCGGCATTATCCTTGGGAGATGGTTCCTTCTTGGCCCCAATCAGCTTCCAATTGAGGTCTGTCAACATGGCTCCTGAGCTCTCGACTTCCATCTCCTTACCATGGGAAGATGTAGAGGCTTGGGCCTGCAAGAGAATCTGCAAGCATCATCATCGACATATTCAGTGCAGAGTGTGTCAATTGACGTGGTCCCGTCTAAGCTGAGATAGGGAGCACGTCAATTGATGTGCTCTCCCTTTCTCCACTTCCGTACATGACCTTTCTCCACCTCCATACATGACTAATATTGACTTGCGTCTTCCATTTGCATGTAAGGCCTTCAGCAAGCTTCCCTCTTTCAAAGTATGTGCACCGCTTTTGAAAAAAGCTGTATTTGAACTGAAGTTATGGAGTGGAAACCTTCGACTATTTTTCATTCTTATTTTAACGGCCAATTCTGACAACTTTTATGAAAATCAGGCCCGCATTGAATGTGTTAATTATTGAAATACAGAAATATAGCAATACTTTTGGGAATTTGTCACGGGAATAAAATTAAAGTTTGATTTTTATGGATGCATTCTTCATACCACCTTGCGTAACAATACTGATAATGCATATGTACTCTACATAGATGTTTAATAGGCACGAAGCAAGCTGAAACTGCCGCTTCAGTCCACACTGGTGTGGACTTGCGGGTGATAAATACTTTTGAGAATTTGTAACAGGAATAAAATTAAAGTTTGCTTTTTATGGATATATTTTTCACACTACCCTGCAAGCTGCCTAAAGGTAATCCATAAATGAATGAATACTTTTAATATGATTCAGGTAGAACCTGTGATAGATAATGAACACAAGATACATGTCTTGCTCCAACAAAATATTAAACAAATAAATAGCATTTTGACAAAAATATAACAACAGTGTTACAAAGAGTCATTGTTCAGCTTTTGTGATTATTTACAATCATTGCTAGGCTTAACAAGCTGTTAATTTTCAGACAAAAACAGTGACATATTCAATATTAAATAACAAAAAAATATAGGTTCTACCAAAAGATAATTATGGACACACATTTGTGTAAATTAATTTATAGAAAGTTTTGATAGCCTCGTAAAATGAAGATGATAAACTAACCTTAGCCCTGGATTTCAAATGGGAGCAAAGCCTTTCTTTAAATGATTGAAGTGAACAAGTTAATTTTCTACTCAGTGGTAGAGAGTTCTAGAATCTGGATGCTGTTAGCTGAACCGAAATATAGGAACTTTGATCATGTAAAATTAGGTTTTTTGAATTTACCACTTTACTATATGCCAAATACCTCTCATTTGCATTGCAAAATCCTGGCAAAAGCCATGTGATCAACCTCTGAGCATTAGTTTCCGGAGTTGCAAAACTCCAGATATAACTTCACTCATAACAAAAACTAGTGTGTAAGTAACGCTATGCAGGAGATTCCAGAGACCATAGATAATGAAATAGATGCAATAAATGTAAAAATGGTCTATAACAAAGATTTAGTCTATTTTGGGTTATAATTCAGTTAAATAACATCAAACCCTTTGGTTAGTAAAATAACTTGGGCAGTTGAGATATAACGGAAGGACATGCTACGTTATCGAAAAAGAGAAATCCGTAGATTGACTCCTTATTAGACAAAAGGTAAATAACTTCAACGGGGAATTGTGAATGATTTGTTTTACTTTTAATGCACAGTTAACAAATTGTGCATCCTAGAGGTGCAGTTACATCCATTGACTGAATACTAATTCTATAATGTCTGTTTCAGTAAAAAACCATCAGTTCGACTGGAAATAACTGAATCCTTCACAATTTATTTGCTCAAGAGGTATCAGACAGTGCTTTCGAATGTATGATATCAACATGGTGGAATTGCAATACATCTGTGATAAAATATAAATTAGAAATTATAATAAACAAATTTAAATATATAGCTCTACTATCGACCACAGTTTCAACACTCTCCGTCATTTTGATATTAGCTATTAGTGATGCATGATGGGAGAAAGAAACAGTCAGTATAATAGCATGGACACAAAGAGCATTCTACAAAAAGAATATAATCACAGCTGAGAATACAAATCCAGAAGTAAGGATACGATGCACCACACACTACATACGGAGCATATTTATAAACGACAGCAAGGCTTCAAAATTGACAGCTACAGAAAAGTCAAGAGAGAAAGCTTTCAAAATATGTTGCTCCTGAAGAATGTTGAAGATAAAAGGGGTCGACAGAGTAAGTACCAAGGAAGAGCAGAGAATAGTAAGAGATAATAGAATTATTCTAAAAATGATGACCTGATAAAGACAATCAGAAAAAGAAAAGGACACGTGTGCTGTAAGAGGGGAAAGTAATGCTTCTGAATGTGTTCCATGCATCAGATTATTAAGGCGTAACAGAGAAGAAGACCGTATAAATGGAAAGAAATGCAGATAGCCAAGAGCAATGGAGGGCTATATAAAACCAATTTTAGGATTGCTGACTTATGATGGCAATAAAGTTTAGAAGCAGTTCTAGTTAAACTTACAATAAATAGTTCATAAATAGTATTACCTGATCAGAGGATGCTTCATTCGCCAGTTTGCTTGAGGTGCCATCAGTAAAATCATTGTCCACACATCCACCTTCATTATCACTGATCTGATCTTCTTTAACATGAGATGACCTGTATATTCCCAAATCACCCTAATGGAAAGAGAAACACCACAGATAAACATTTTAATCAATTGTTACAAGCAGTTGGGTAACTATGGGGGTATAAGGGGGATAGATCCCCACAAAGCCTCAGATAAATAAAAAAATATTGAAAACTATTGTCTAGTTTTGACATATAATGACTGCATCTGCGTTAAATTTTAAGTGCCAAAATAATGTAAAATATATTCCCAGGCATGGCATTTTCAAAAATTTCCCAGGACCCCAATTGCCTACGGGGTTCACACCACGACCCCTTCATCCATCCCAAAGCATATACCTAGTTACACCACTGGTTATAAGAAACAAAATTGATCATGCACAAAACTTGAATTACAGGATTTCAGTAGAAATTAAATAATCCCTCGTGAACAATTCTGGTGCCTCTGTAGAAAACAATAACTTAACCAACATTATTTGGCCAATGAATTTATTTTTCTTTCTTATTTGATGGAATAACTAGAACTTGATGAGTGGAACTTAAATCATTGTTATAAATACACAAGGAAGACAAGAAGAGGCAAAAGCCCATTAGAATAGAAAGGGAAGTTATGGATTCCACTTGTTATAATGCCCAATTGTAAATTGAGCACAATTAGGTAGTCTTCCTTTATGATGTTTTAAATACAAAAGTGTAAAATTGATTTTTTGAATGTTATTTCATAATGAAGTGTGTTTCTATACCCTAAGGTAAGACGAAACCAAATAAATAGAAAGTGTTACAAGCTCAACATTCCCTCCATTGGATGGGACGTTAAGCCGTGGTCCCCTTGGTGCCTTTCGTTAGTAGCAGGCTAATACCAATGCTGGGTTTCTCTCCACCCTTCCTTACCTATCGTTTCCACACAGCACAAATGACCTAAGCTGTACGTTGCCTCCTCCAAATATCATTCTGCAATTATCAAGATTATTAATTAATAGCCAGCCGTCCGAAGATTGATATGTCTTATCAACACTCACATCTACTATCAGCAATAGGGTGTTTTCCTATTACTTTTTAATCACCTAATTCGAACTTGATTATTACTCCTACAGTATGCATTTCATGCTCTATGATTTTTGAATGACGATATCTATTTTTCGCGATGAAATGAAAGGTGCAAAAAAAGATGAAATGAAATCCCCACACATATGCCTCATTTTCTTCCCTCCGTAGTGTGTCACGGAATCTCTTACGCCACGATTATAGCAATAGCATCAAATCAATTACAGAGGACATGGCTTCTATCCCTAAACGCTTCTGGTCATTATTTAACTCAAAACGGAAATCAACCCGAATACCAACCATCGTTAAATCAGACCAAGGGTCTTTCTCGGGAGTAGAGCGACCTTCAGCTTTGAACAAATACTTTTCCTCAAACTTCACCCCTCCCACTCCGCAATTCAAACTTCCAACATCTTATCCAGTTGCTCTCACTCACTTACCATGGTCTCTGTTATGCCTGAGGAGAGACTACGCCTCCTTAAATCTTTGCCTCCCAACAAAGCCACTGGAGCCGACAGCCTCGGATCACTCTTTCTGCACCAAACAGCTGATTCTCCCCACATCCCCCTCTGTAAATTATTCAACCGATTCTTTTCATAGGGATCATTTCCTTCAACTTGGAAAACAGCACTTATTACTCCCATTTCAAAATCCGGCAAAAAAGATGATGTAAGTAACTACCGTCCTGTGTCTATCCTCCCTATTCTTTCTATTTTATTCGAACGTGTTATTCATGACCAACTTCTATCATTTACTATCGCTTACATCTCATCCCAGCAGCATGGCTTCCTTCCAGCTAGCTCCACTGTTACGAACCTATCTATCCTACATCAGCATATCACCGCTGCTTTTGAAACCTCTTCACAACTAGATGTTTGCCACATTGACTTTGCTTAAGCCTTCGACTCCGTCAATCACACCCTTCTTATCCACAAACTGTCTTATTGCTACAATATCCACGGCTCTTTCCTATCTATACTCTCGAATTTCCTAACCGACCGCACTCAGCGAGTTGCTCTTGACTTGTGTCTTCTCCAAGCACCCCCATCCTTTCAGGCATCCCCCAAGGCAGTGTTCTCGGACCTCTTCTCTTTTCCCTCTTCATTGACGATATTACGAGCTGTGCACTTTCTAATGCATGCAAAATTCTCCTCTTTGTAGACGACTGCAAAATATTCAAAAGAGTTGAGAATACTTCTGACTCTCAGTCTTTGCAGTCTTCCCTTCATTCCGTCAAGGCCTGGTGCCTTCAGTGGCAACTCAAAATTAATACAAGCAAATCAAAATACATACCCTTTTCTTTAAAACGCACCCTCAATCCTCATAAATATACTATTTTTAATGAAATTGTTCCGATAAAGTCCACCATCAATGACCTGGGTGTTACTTTCGACCCCAAACTAACTTTTCTTCGGCACCTAAATAAAATGAAATACAAGGCCATGTCAGTCGTGGTAGTTCTTTATCGACTCACTTCTGTTACCGATCCAATCGCCATGAGAGCTATTTTCACAGGTTGCGTTCTCCCAATCCTCGAGTACTGCTCCATTATTTACTCCACTGCCAGCCTCTCCAACCTTAAAATTCTTGAACGCCCAGTTAATTTCTTTATTTCAATAGTTCGACACTATGTACCTCACCTCCGTAATTCTTCTCGCTCTGAAGTAATGTCTGCCCTATCATTGGTCCCACTATCCTCCCGTAGGAATTTCCACGATATTTCCTTAATTTACAATGCCTTAAATGCCAAGTTCCGATCCTCAGATATGCTCCCTTTCTTTTCACTCCACATTCCCAACCGCTCCTTCCGTAGTAACCACCTACTACACCAACCTAAATTCCATCTTTCTCTCTCTCTCTCTCTCTCAGAGATCACTATTTTACAGACTCCCTACCTCCTTCAATGCCATTTCGAGTACTCACCCTTCCCTGGATCTTTCAATGCCCGTAGGATTATTCAAGAGACAGCTTCAAAAAGACATGTACTGAATCCTTTTTTCTTTTTTATATACTTTTTAAAGTTTCTTTTATAGTTTATAGTTGTTAAAGCTGCGCATTTTATGTTTTGTATTCAATGTAAAGGCCATTATGGCTGGGTTTGAAATATGTAATAAATAAATAAATAAATAAAAAAGTGAAAATTTTCAAGTGTGCAAAAACACGATGGCTAAGTACAAATGCTGGGAAAACCCCATGTGACATCATTCTGGTTCCAGCTGTCGCCATGTGAGGTGACCTGGGGGAAAGGCTTTGAGCTCTGATACAACGCAGGATGCTAGCAGGTAGCAGAGTACCCTTCTAGCAGGTAGTGCTTGGTTTAAATAAGGATTATTATTCCCCTATCAAATGAAGGAAACTTTCCGACCATAAGCAGTTTTAACAGGTGACTATTAAGAGATGTTTCCCAGAGCTCTGTGCCTCGTACATGCATTGGTAATCTCAAACCATGTAAAACTCCTGGCTGCTTGTATAGAAACTAGGTCCCTGTGACGTCACGAGGAGTGGCATAGCATGGGTGCCATCTGGCCTTTTTCAAATGCAGTTAAAATTGACAATTGCGATTTGTCAGAACTGCGATTTCTAAAACCAAATAATTAGTATATTATGAATACACTAATGGTCGGTAACAAATCACAATCAATTCCTTTCATTTTCTTTGATGAAGGAAACTATGCTACTCTTTCATCACTCATATTAATCCACTGTTTTACATTCCATATTACGGATTCTATACATCTCATTAGAGGCTTTCAACTTTTCTTAAGATCTATAATTTACTCACATGATCTTTCACAATTCAATGTTTCCACCTTCAAATCCCAATGACTAGATGCGTCCGCAATGTTCACAAATTTGAGACAAGTGCATTCAACATGCTCAATTAAATAACAAATGAGACAAGAATTTGGACAAGTAGGGTGCAATTTGATGGCACGAAGCGGGGCATTGATTTGTACCTCTCGAAAATCTCTTGAAATAGAAGATGTTTATGTTTAATGAAGTGAGGGAAAATGTTTTGAGTTCCTGCTGAAAGGTGTTGGGAATATTCCACAACAGAATGAATTTTTATATTACCATAACTGTGCTAAAATAGCCAAGAGAGCACTTGCCAAGTCATCAGTGGCCAATGGGTCCGGGGCATTATCCGAATTTTCAGCTGGATCTGGAGTGTAAATCACAGGATAATCCCCTTCACCAAGTTGGTCTTCGTTCTCCACTTTCATATTAACCTTGAAGAGAATAATAGATGTCACCCATTAAATGCAACATAATAACAATAGCGCATGTCCAATAATATTTAGAAATGGTTGGATCGGATACCTCGGATCCAAATATCCGCGGATATTTCCCTTCATTGGATACATCGGATTCAAAGTTGTGGAAGACATCGGATCTGGATCCGAAATTTTGAACAATAGCTTCAGTGAATGCAGTGCCCCATAAGGGTTGAAAGAGTTCAGATTCTATCTTTGAGTGTGCCGTCGCATGGGATTCTTGTCCTAATCATGAACTGTTTTATTTGAAAGCTCGTCAGAGGTTACGTAGGAAAATTTCAGCCGTGAAAAATAGAAAAGGCAAAACATGACTGGCACGTAGTGTGACTCTTGCCAACAGATTTTACAATCATCGGAGGAATCTCAGCGTCAGGAATTTGAAAATTCATTACGATCCGAAAATATCCGATCTGAAAAATCCAGCTCCAAAAATCAAGGATGAGATCCGAATCCAGATCCAAGAAAAATCCTGGATCCATCCATCCCTGATACTAAAAATAACAATAATAATATAATAATAATGATAATTATAATCACTAAAATAGTAAAAACTCTTATACTTAAAACCACTCAAGCAAGCCAATATACTCATGTAGATTCTTGCAACTCACAGATCAAACTCCAGAATATTAATATTCAGCTACTGCAATATTTAACCATTCTTTCACTTATTTATAATAGGTATTTATCGCCAATGCCTTTTCCTCCTTCATTCACATTTACAAGATCATGAAAATTAAAAATATTTTCAAATGAAATTAGATTTTCATAATTTGGACATACAGTGTAATCCTAAAGGTGTCACTGATCAATTCATGATCTAAAGAGTCACTTTTGTATTGTTTCCAATAATTGCAAGAACAGTTTCTTTGACTTGGTCCATAAAATACTCGACTTGAGTGTTTCAACTTGCCACCTCGTAGCACCACTCTCTGAGTCTTGTTCTGGGAAGAGTAGGAAGTTAGCACATGCAATGAACATATGCTAACAACCTAGGCAGGGACACGTAGGGATCTCAAACCCTGAACACATTTATAAATTCATTAATTATCAACATATAAAAGCATTTGCACAGATTTACTGAATGACTAAGGAAAGCATCAACATATGTTGCAATGTGTTCCAGCGAATACTATAAACGAAAGCTTTGGCCAAAAGAAAAACATGTACTTATTGCTCATTCTCATCCAGTGTTAAGCAAACATAGTTTATGCTGCGGAAGCTACAGTCCTGATTTGACATATATTGCATTAAAATTCTCAAAAAAAAAAGAAGTGTACTACTTTTCCAGCGTGCTGGAGACCAGAAATCCAGAAACCCTTTGCTCCCAAGCTTTCTGGATTTGAGGTCCTCAATTATGTTTACAGCAACTACTGACATTCAACCAAGGAATTTGTACAACTGAAGGTCTTTCAACTCTATACATATAGGAGAATAAAACTTACCAGCATATTGTCCAATGGTGGTTCACACTCTGGCACAGGAATATATATTTCAGTCACTTGAACTGTGCATGGGATAGGTGACGTATCTTCGGATACATCTTGAATACAGTACTTTGTCTCTGGAGAAGATCCTGGCTCATCTTTAGCTGCACCCTCTGCTTTGATATTCTGCAGAGAAAGTTACACTATTAAACAAATGAACTCCATTTATATCAACAAATAAGGGAGGCTCCTAATCTTAATTAAACAGGGGGTTTAACATCTTTGTCCCATTTCTCATGGATGCAGACGGTCTGCCATATTCATGCAGATAAGGTTCTGTCCATCCACGTGGCAACTTTGCCCCCGGATCATCCACTCGTGTACAGGGCACAGAGACAGGTTTGTGCTTACACATGAACGCGGACGGCTGATGCGGACCAAGCAGATTTGTCAATGGAAATAGGGTGAGCTTGGAGATAACAGTGCGAGTGCATCTTTTTACCTTGTATGTAAAGTGAAAGTGGACATGCGAAAATAATGGAAAAACTTTCATCTCGATGAACTTCAGGAAATGTGGTCATGAAAGCGGCTTTTAATTTTCTTTCTGCCACAATAGGGTGCACCCAAAACCTCCTTAGAGGGGGACTTTTCTTCTGTTTTTTCTAACATGGTTCACAGCAATTTTGCTTGGAAATCACTTTGAAATACGGTGTTCTTTTACCTATGCAAGCTGCACCAGCTGATATTACTCTGGCTGTGGACACATGGGCTACGTGCACTCCACACACATAGTGCGGACCATCTGCATCCATGTGAAAAAGGCCTTAACTATGCTATTGTCAAAATGGAGTGGTGCCTGAATGTCTGTGAATACGTCACTCAAAGGCTACAGACCAGAATACTACAAAATTTGGCAGGAATATCATTGGTACACTGAGTTCACTTGCAGGCTATATTACAACATCCTTAGAGCCATGGAAAGCCCTTCAAGTGACGAAAAGCGTACCAGGTGTGGAAGAAAGAAAACAGAATTTCCCTATTGGTGGTGTACGCTATCAGTTTAACATTTGAGGAATCACTTCTGCAATGCCATCATCTCCAAGGTAACTGACAAAGTTTCTCAACATAGGCAGAAATGGGGGAGGGGGCACGTGCTTCCCCCATTTGCTTAAAAAATAGACAAGACTTTCATTACAGTTATCATTACGTTCATTTTATTTTGTTTATTGCGGAGCCTAAATCATTTAATTTAAAATAACATTTAATAATAACTTTCATATCAAAATAAAGAACATATTTTTCACAGTAATTGTTGTATTTTGTTTTTAATCTCAAATATAAGATGACCTGTCAGACCCTTGTGCCTCCCCAGAAAAAAATCTTGGATCCCCCCTGTTTGTCGACATGGAGTAAGCTAAATTTAAAACATCAGCATATTTTTCTACTGGTTCGATAAAAAATACATGATGGCCCTGGAAGAGAATATGAGGTGATGTGCAGAGATTACTTAATTCCCTCACTGACATTACTAAATGTTGAGATAGAGGGTTGTAATTTTCATGAGGGAATGAAGAAAAAACTTCTTATTCTTCTGCTAAATTTGGTTCCACCATTATAATTTTCTGACAAGGGGAAATTGCGAGAGCAATGTTCAGGATCTGAATGCCTATGTTATTTTCTGAAATTTTCCAGGTAGTGTAGAAAAAGTGTCACAGCTTTCTTCAACATCTGCCCATGTTTGAGAGATAAAGATTTGAAAGATGAAAAGGATCATGTAAAGATTTTGCTCACCATTACACTCCTTGAGTAACAAACTCAACTGCTAAGAAAATTAAAGAGTTTCATAGTTAACAGCTAAAAAGGGGATTACAAAATTGAAGAAAAAGCTATAATTGTAGAGTAAAGTGAATAAACTTACCAAAAAAGGATAGTAGACAGAACTTCAGCCATAAAATTAATTAAATTTTGATGAAAAACATTTCGTTCAGTGATACAAATTTTTCGTTACCCATCTACAATTTGAATGCTCATGTACCTTTAATAAAAATTTCTTGTTCATTTCCATATTAAAATGTTTGCTTTCATGTATAATTCACCTATTGATGTAAATAAATTAAGACATAAAAGTGCCCCTCTCGGCCCCAGGCTGGGGCAGAGTAGGGCACTGAAAGGAACATCGGACTCACGATTTTTTTTTCATCAGGATCTTTGCTCATACATTAATGATTACTTTAACTGAACAATGAGTCTGTATTTACATGGCCTTTCCCTGTGTATGCTGACAATGAAAAATGGTACAAGCGAGATGTTTTAGTAAACTTTATTTTTTTGCAGCGGAAATACTTCATGCAGTGAATATTTAATGATAATCGTGGGATCAGTATGGACCACTGAGCTGTAGAAAAAAAACAATGCCTTTTCATCTCACAGGAATGAAGTTATGGATGAAAATAAAAATCACCATGTGTTGCACCTTGCGGCACTTTAGGGGTCACTCCCAAGTTTCAATTGCTCATATTTCATTAACCATTGGCAATTGGTGGTTAAAATTGTACGATATTACTAAATTCACCAGAATGTAGGGCCATGGGAATTTCATGAAAATCGGAGTCGGTGGGCGTCATGGCCGGGTTGATTTGAAATGGAATGTCACTAAGGATAAAGTAGCATTTCTAGGATTGCCACGAACCATGACCTTTTCCACACGCTTCCCCTAAATGGGATCCTTGTATTTCTTGCTCTGTGGGGGTTCCCGTTCAGTAAAATAATTATCAGAGTAGGTGAAAAATCTTCTTATTTATAGTGAAAATATGAGAAATCTCCATTCTCTGACTCTGAATGGGATATTAAGTGGCACGTCTTAATTTTTGAGAAAGTAGCAACAAAAATATTTGTAAATGGTATTCTTCCTTATTATAACTCTTCAATGACCAATATTTATAGTTTAAAAGACTGACTAGCAATTTTCAATCATCACTTACCAAATGAAAAGCTATCAGACAGCTAAATGGCTGTTAACCATAAAAGAAATACTATCTTTTCCCAGATACTCCCGCATCAAAATTTCGAGTCGCCCCTGCAACTAGGGTTCCCGTATCACTTTTACCTGTTTTCAATTTTTATTGCCCTTCTTAAATAATACTATGGACTACCTTATCCTAAATAAATTTCATTGCATCCTTAAAATAAACAATGCGCAAAAAGTTTCATTTATTCAGCAGTATTTTAGCCAGGTTTTTTCAATTTCAGGCCCCAGTGTGACTGTTATAGAATGCTTCCAATGCAACTAGCCAAAAAAACTTCTCAATCTATGAAAATAGTACAACTGCTACGCTTCTGACTTTTTTTGGATGGATAAATGAAGTCATTTTACGCACATGAACCAAAAAATCAAAGGCAAACTCTTCTGGCAAATATTTATAGGAGCGATTCAAAATTATGAACACTCATTTTTTTAATATCTAGTAGATACCTATCTAGAATATGTCTACCCTATGAATGTGCAGCTGTTTCTTAGCCATATAAATTGCCGACAATTTGGATACTGAGAGTAATTTAAAGAAATGATACATACCAGAGAAAAATTTTCTGTGACAAAATGGTAAGCATTGACAATTTATTCTTATGTTATTAACCCTTTCACACTCAACATTGGGTGAAGCTGTCTTGGGATCTTCATACGCATAACACCCAACATCGACAATAGCAGCCGTGATTTTTTCATCAAAAACGACCGGACCCTGGCTCTAGCAGATACATGGGGAAGGGCTTTAATAATTTATAAAATTATTTGCTTGAAAATATATTTTCATTTCAGTTACGTATCTCATACTGAGTAATATCAATGTTCATGGGTTTGAAAAAAAATTTGTTGAAAACTTTCAATTATATCCAGTCCTGCTATTCCATAAAGAATTTTACAATTTCTATTTCCAGGGGGGTAGCTGCCCCCTTTGGTCCCCCACTGGGCATGCCCATAGGAAGTGTAGTAACCGCTTAGGTAGTATTGTCCAATGCATTTGGGCCCGGCCCGAGACCCAGCTTAGCGGGAACTTAGGGCCACTCCTTGGCAATTATGCACGACCTTCCTAATGCATTTATGACCAAGCAGCAATTCATTGCCGACTGAATAAATTGTCAATGGTTTTTGGAATGATTTATTTTGTAGAATTTGGCATGTTAAAATTTTATTTTAAAATTACTTATGGACAGAACATAACCAAGAATTCATTTCAAGGTATAAAAAATTTGTTGCATGCAACAAAATATATCAATGAAAAAAACCACTGTCAATATAACCACTAGGCAACGGTGAGGATGATTACAAATGAGTGGGAGGGTTGGGCTTAATTGCTGAGGAGTATGTCTCAAAGCCTGCTTACACAATACATCACCACGTACGGGTTAATGCCTAGATGTATGAATGCGAGAATGAACCCCAAAATGCACCGTGTAGCCACCCCACTTGTGCAAATGCATGCACAGAAAAAAAAGAACCTGTTCCTATTTGGTTCATGCATTCAAACATGCACTGCCCAGGGCCACCAAAATCATTCATGCAAACATACATTTACTTGTATGTGTTAATGTACCGCGTAACCAGGCCTTCAAGCCGGCCTGAATGCCTCCGACAATTACTACCTCGACAGTCACCTCCCTTCACATGCGTCAGCCACAGTCGACATCCAGTTGTTAGCGATAAAAAATCCGGCGTCCAGCACGAAAGAAGTAAACTTGATCACTTTTGCATTTGTTGTACCCTCATTGATTCATATAAAATGCCTTGAAAATGGACATTAAATTTCTGAAACGTCAGCTACTATGTTTAAATTACAAATGACTTAAAACTTCTGAGATCATAGTTCAAGATAAACAAGAGGTCCAGATCAAAAGATATGTTATAATATGTTTAGGTGCACTTCAGTCCATGCTTGACAAATGATAAACAAACTCATCTCCAGGTCGGTCACAGTTCATTATTTGCCAGCCAATAGTAAATGTTTGTTCAATTTTATATGCTGCGGTAACCAAATCGAATATTTTAAAAGGAAGTGTGGTATATACGTAATGGCCTAGTGGGTATATTGCTTACATCACTTGATCAATGGTGAACTTGGATGCCTCACTTTACCAGAAAGATTGTTTAGTACACACGAAATTGTACCAGAAGACACCACGTCTTCAGTCGTTGCCGCTAAAACGCCTACTGCATCATAACAAGAACCTTGCCAAGGCTTCACAGATTGCGATAATTACAGATTGTAGGAAATTGGACGTTTTTTTAAGAGCTCCGTCGACAATGTAAGAGGGCCTTTCATGTCCCCTAATGTTGTTGATTAACAAAAGGTACGACCAAATTAACTTTGGATCACTTATAGAAGTGTCTTCATAGTTTATGTTGGATTTAGTGGCCTTATGAAGTCATACAACATTATGCCTCCGCACTAGGGTCAATTATTTCAATATTGAATCAATCGTTTCAAATTCATTTTATATATCTATTAGGATCCGCAAATAATAATCTTCCTATATTTCTTACTGCCGTCAACACAAACCAAATATTGTAACTTCTAACTTTCCGAAGCTTATAATTGCACCGGTCTTCTATTGGGAAAATATGAAAACTACTCACCCCGCAGTTATTTCTCGACGATATTTTCCTCAGTTCTGTGTCCGATTGTAAGCATGTCTTTTTGAAAAGACTGAAATCCTTGAGCTTTCTCAGACAAGGTGAACAAATGGTGGTGGGAAGGCCATCTCCCTCATCGACCTAAGAAAGCAATCAACCAATTCGTTAGAGACATACGGGCATAAAAGATATAAAGCAAACATTACGAAAACGAGAAATCTAAAAGATGAAACGTGGCACTTACTTGTAAACCGACTAAATCATGCAGGACATGCTTCACACTTATTTCGTATTCTACATTCGAAGTGAATAAGTTGCAAAAATAATAATGATTCTTCCTGCAAAGTCTGCAAACGTCACTCTCTGAATTCCTTTCTGTCGAATTCGTGAAAACCCCGATGGTACGACTCATTTCTTCACTTCAATACTCCACTCAATCTTAAAATCGGCTCAATCATCCACTCAACACTGACAGAGATCATTAAGGTTGACTCGGGTATGAACAGCAGATTATGTAGATGGTCAGATCGGAAGAAAGAGTCAACCTTTTCGTAGACTCCACTGCAGTAAATCAAATCTTTAAGGTTCACATGTTTATATAAGATAAGGCAAGCAAAGGTTTGTTTAAATTCGAGGTCTTTAGTTACGTATCTCACCGCTGACTGATTATACGTATACAACAGGCCTAATATCGACAAATGACGTTGATTGATGACTTGTATATTCTTGACTTTAACTGCATGACTGCTAATATGGCTATCTTTAAAACATTTTTTATGCATTATACTAAAGTTTGGTTTAACCTATTTATCTCCGCAAGGCCGCAATGGCACCATGGAAAATTCCATGAAGTCACTGCACCTGTGTGGCGCTCTAATACCATTTCTGACAGAAGTATTAAATTATCGCTGCAAAATATTTGTTTTTCTACCACTTACATAAGCAAAATTGATAATTTACTGTGAAAATTCCATTTTTAGTGAGGTAGAAAGAAATTAATCTTAAAACGCAAACAGTTAGCCTGTTCTATAGGGGTGCCGCAAACGGAAAAAACTAGAACTAAGAACTATACTACACACATATCTTCTCACATTGTCCGCTATCGTCCCATATTAACAAACTCCGTTAACGTGTTGGGCGAGCATTGAAATTGTTGAAATATTCTCAAACTATTCTATTGTGTTGTCATTTATCTTAGATTTGATTTATTAATTTTAGATATTTTTGTATATTTCCTAGATTATTCCTTAGTGTTTTCACTTTCACACATCATCGAGGTGTATATAGTTTTCTTGTGAGACTTTGAGATCTCTGTCAGTGTTGAGTGGATGATTGAGCCGATTTTAAGATTGAGTGGAGTATTGAAGTGAAGAAATGAGTCGTACCATCGGGATTTTCACGAATTCGACAGAAAGGAATTCAGAGAGTGACGTTTGCAGACTTTGCAGGAAGAATCATTATTATTTTTGCAACTTATTCACTTCGAATGTAGAATACGAAATAAGTGTGAAGCATGTCCTGCATGATTTAGTCGGTTTACAAGTAAGTGCCACGTTTCATCTTTTAGATTTCTCGTTTTCGTAATGTTTGCTTTATATCTTTTATGCCCGTATGTCTCTAACGAATTGGTTGATTGCTTTCTTAGGTCGATGAGGGAGATGGCCTTCCCACCACCATTTGTTCACCTTGTCTGAGAAAGCTCAAGGATTTCAGTCTTTTCAAAAAGACATGCTTAGAATCGGACACAGAACTGAGGAAAATATCGTCGAGAAATAACTGCGGGGTGAGTAGTTTTCATATTTTCCCAATAGAAGACCGGTGCAATTATAAGCTTCGGAAAGTTAGAAGTTACAATATTTGGTTTGTGTTGACGGCAGTAAGAAATATAGGAAGATTATTATTTGCGGATCCTAATAGATATATAAAATGAATTTGAAACGATTGATTCAATATTGAAATAATTGACCCTAGTGCGGAGGCATAATGTTGTATGACTTCATAAGGCCACTAAATCCAACATAAACTATGAAGACACTTCTATAAGTGATCCAAAGTTAATTTGGTCGTACCTTTTGTTAATCAACAACATTAGGGGACATGAAAGGCCCTCTTACATTGTCGACGGATCTCTTAAAAAAACGTCCAATTTCCTACAATCTGTAATTATCGCAATCTGTGAAGCCTTGGCAAGGTTCTTGTTATGATGCAGTAGGCGTTTTAGCGGCAACGACTGAAGACGTGGTGTCTTCTGGTACAATTTCGTGTGTACTAAACAATCTTTCTGGTAAAGTGAGGCATCCAAGTTCACCATTGATCAAGTGATGTAAGCAATATACCCACTAGGCCATTACGTATATACCACACTTCCTTTTAAAATATTCGATTTGGTTACCGCAGCATATAAAATTGAACAAACATTTACTATTGGCTGGCAAATAATGAACTGTGACCGACCTGGAGATGAGTTTGTTTATCATTTGTCAAGCATGGACTGAAGTGCACCTAAACATATTATAACATATCTTTTGATCTGGACCTCTTGTTTATCTTGAACTATGATCTCAGAAGTTTTAAGTCATTTGTAATTTAAACATAGTAGCTGACGTTTCAGAAATTTAATGTCCATTTTCAAGGCATTTTATATGAATCAATGAGGGTACAACAAATGCAAAAGTGATCAAGTTTACTTCTTTCGTGCTGGACGCCGGATTTTTTATCGCTAACAACTGGATGTCGACTATGGCTGACGCATGTGAAGGGGGGTGACTGTCGAGGTAGCAATTGTCGGATACATTCAGGCCTGGCCTGAAGGCCTGGTTACGCGGTACATTAACACATACAAGTAAATGTAAGTTTGCATGAATGATTTTGGTGGACCATAACAGTACATACTACCAATGCATGAACCAAATAAGAACAGGTTCTTTTTTTCTGTGCATGCATTTGCCCAAGTGGGGTGGCTACACGGTGCATTTTGGCGTTCATTCTTGCATTCATACATGTAGGCATTAACCTGTACGTGTTGATGTATTGCGTAAGCAGGCCTTGAGATCCACTCCTCGGCAATTAAGCCCAACCCTCCCACTCATTTGTAATCATCCTCACCGTTGCAAAGTGGTTATATATTGTCATTGGTTTTTTTCATTGATATATTTTGTTGCATACTACAATTCTTTAATACTTTGAAATGAATTCTTGGTTATGTTCTGTGCATAAGCAATTTTCAAACAAAATTTTAGCATACCTAATTCTACAAAATAAATCATTGCAAAAACCATTGACAATTTATTCAGTCAGCAATGAATTGCTGTTTGTTCACAAATGCATTGGGAGGGTCGGGCTTAATTGCCAAGTAGTGGCCCTAAGTTCCCGCTAAGCTGGGTGTCGGGCCGGGCACAAATGCATTGGACAATACTACCTAAGCGGTTACTACACTTCCTATGGGCATGCCCAGTGGGGGACCAAAGGGGGCAGCTACCCCCCTAGAAGTAAAAATTGTAAAAGTCTTTACAGAATAGCAGGACTGGATATAAATGAAAGTTTTCAACAAATTTTTTTTCAATCCCAAGAAAAATGATATTACTCAGTATGAGATATGTAACTAAAATTAAACTATATTTTCAAGCAAATGATTTCATAAATTAATAAAGTTCTTCCCCATGCAGCTGCTAGAGCCAGCGTCTGGTCGATTTTGATGATAAAATCACGACAGCTATAGTCGACGTTGGGTCTTATGCGTATGAAGATCCCAAGACAGCTTCACTTAATGTTGAGTGTGAAAGGGTTAATTTTATAAGAATTAATTGTCAATGCTTACCATTTTGTCACAAAAAATTTTTTGTCTGGTATGTACCGTTTCTTTAAATTACTTTCAGTATCTAAATTGTCGGCATTTTCTAAGGTTAAGCAACAGTTGTACTTTCATAGGATAGACATATTCTAGATAGGTGTCTACTAGACATTAAAAAAATGAGTGTTCATAATTTTGAATCGCTCCTATAAATATTTGCCAGAAGAGTTTGCCTTTGATTTTTGGTTCATGTGTGTACAATGACTTCATATATCCATCAAAAACAATTAGAAGCATAGCAGTTGTACTATTTTCTTGGATTCAGAAGTTTTTGTGGCTAGTTGCATTGGACACATTCTATAACAGTCGCACTGTGGCCTGAAATTGAAAAAAGGTGGCCAAAAATTGCTGTAGGCTTTAATATTGCTGAATAAATGAAACTTTTTGCGCATTGTATATTTTAAGGATACAATGAAATATATTTAGGATAATGTAGTCTATAAAATTATTTTTGGAGGGCAATAAAATTATAAATAGGTAACAGTGATGCGGGAATCGTAGTTGCCAGGGGTGACTCAAAAATTTGATGCGGGAGTATCAAGGGAAAGATAGTATTTCTTCTATTGTTAACAACCATTTAGCTATCTGATAGCTTTTCATGAGGTAAGTTATGGTTGAAAATTGCTATTGAGCCTTTTAAACTATAAATATTGGTCACTGAAGAGTTATAGAAAGGAAGAATGCCATTTACAAATATTTCTATTGCTACTGTCTCAAAAATTAAGACGTGCCAATTTATATCCCATTCTGAGTCAGAAAATTTCTCATATTCTAAAATATTTTTAATATTAATGAAGATTTTTCACCTACTCTGATAATTATTTTACTTAATGGGGTACCCTCACAGAGCAAGAAATAAAGGGATCTGATGTGAGGAGAAGCATATGGAAAAGGTCATGGTTCGTGGCAATCCTAGAAACTTTCCTGCTGTGTTTTTCACGATATCTACTTATATCATTACGGTGGGCTTCTAGCGCCTCTTCAAAAAGCTGCCCAATAGGAAGTATGGCATTTTTCACAATTTCCACTTTAAGTATTAAAACTGTGAATAGTTGGTGGCATGTGATACCATGGATAAAGTTTTACATACAATTAAGTAATTTTAAGGCAATGAGCTGAGTAAAGCAAATTATTTACTCAAAGTCCTACAGCTCTCAAAATTACTGAGAAGTGATTAATTACATCCTCCGACATTCCTGAATAGGAATGTATATGGCACTGTATTAGGACTGTCGATTGCTAATAGTTAACCGAATCACGCAATAATGACATCCAAACTAATGACGAAGAAAACACACTGAGCTGACCAGTTGTCAGAAATCTACTATTTATTCTGAAGAACCCATCCTACTTTCCAAAATATTGATGAAAAAACATTTTTTTAAATAAAGGCTGTAAGCAACGTTTTAAATTACTCATCTCCTTCCAAAATAAGGTTTATTGCATAAAAACTCCAGCGTGAATGATTAATTCTGCTTCATAGACCCCCTCTAAACCTCAACTCTGCCAATATTGCCCTATGTTAATCTTGGCGAGTCACTTTTGTTGTATTCATAACTTATCAACTTCTCTGTGAAGGTATTTCTGCACATACTTCAACAAGGAATACTGAAGGGAGACTAATGTTGTGCTCTTGGTTACACGTGAGCGAGCCAATTGAATAAATGGCATATTTTGGGAAATCACAATTTGTAGAATGGAAACATTTGCACGTGTTCGCATAAAAAAAATCTGGGTGCATATAGGGGTAGTCGCCAAGGACAAAGGGCTTGGGGAGCGAGGGTACCGTTTACGTTTAGGTTTATTGCCATATGCTCTCAGATTGCACACAAAGAATCAGGGGTAAAACCATTAGAAGAGGTTACATACCATACATACACTGCAAATAATAAGTGGTTAAATGCAGTGCACTCAAGATATAAGGGAAATGTATTCTTTCTTACGGACTGCTACAAATGTCATGCTAAGTTCCCGAGTGCTTACTTAATAAGTATTGCGGGTGATGGCATTGCAGAAGTGATTTCTCAAATTTTAAACTGATAGCGCACACCACCAATAGGGAAATTTTGGTTTCTTACTTCCACAACTGGTATACCTTTTGTCACTTGAAGGCCTTCCATGGCTCTAAGGATGTTGTAATATAGCCTGCAAGTGAACTCAGTGTACCAATGATATTCCTGCCGAACTTTGTAGTACTTTGGTCTGTAGTTTTTGAGTGACGTATTAACAGGCATTCAAGCACCACTCCAATTTAACATTACCATAGTTAAGGCCTGTTTCACATGGATGCAGATGGTCCGCACTACGCGTGTGGAGCGCCATTATTAAAAACGTTAAACAAGTACCTGTAAAAGGAGGTTTAGGGTGCACCCTGTTGTGGCACAAAGAAAATTAAAAGCCGCTTTCGTGACCACATTTACTGCAGTTCGTCGAGATGAAAGTTTTTCCATTATTTTTGCATGTCCACTTTCACTACACATACAAGGTAAAAAGAGGCGCTCGCACTGTTATCTCCAAGCTCACCCTATTTCCATTGACAAATCTGCTTGGTCCACATCAGCCGTCTGCATGCATATGTAAGCACAAACCTGTATTTGTGCCCTGTACTCGAGTGGATGATCCGGGGGCAAAGTGGCCACTTGGATGGACAGAACCTTATCTGCATGTGTAAGGCGGACCGTCCGCATCCATGAGAAATGGGCCTAAGAGGTTAAACCCCCTGTTTCATCAAGATTAGGAGCCTCCCTTATTTGTTGAATCAGATGGAGTTCATTTGTTTAATAGTGTAACTTTCTCAGCAGAGTATCAAAGGAGAGGGTGCAGCTAAAGATGAGCCAGGATCTTCCTTAGAGACAAAGGACTGTATTCGAGATGCATCCGAAGATACTTCATCGGTCCCATGCTCAGTTCAGGTGACTGAAATATATATTCCTGTGCCAGAGTGTGAACCACCCTTGGACAATATGTTGGTAAGTTTTATTCTCGTATATGTATAGAGTTGAAAGACCTTCAGTTGTACAAATTCCTTGGTTGAATGTCAGTAGTTGCTGTGAACATAATTGAGGACCTCAAATCCAGAAAGCTTGGGAGGAAAGGGTTTCTGGATTTCTGGTCTTCAGCACGCAGGAAAAGTAGTACACTTCTTTTTTTTTTGAGAATTTTAATGCAATATATGTCAAATCAGGACCGTAGCTTCCGCAGCATAAACTATGTTTGCTTAACACTGGATGAGAATGAGCAATAAGTACATGTTTTTCTTTGCGGCCAAAGCTTTCGATGATAGTATTCGCTGGAACACATTGCAACATATGTCGATGCTTCCTTAGTCATTCAGTAAATCTGTGCAAATGCTTTTATATATTGATAATTAATGAATTTATAAATGTGTTCAGGGTATGAGATCCCTACGTGTCCCTGCCTAGGTTGTTAGCATATGTTCATTGCGTGTGCTAACTTCCTACTCTTCCCAGAACAGGGCTGAGAGAGTGGTGCTACGAGGTGGCAAGTCAAAACACTCAAGTAGAGTATTTTATGGACCAAGTCAAAGAAACTGTTCTTGCAATTATTGGAAACAATACAAAAGTGACTCTTTAGATCATGAATAGACACCTTTAGGATTACACTGCATGTCCAAATTATTAAAATTTGATTTCATATGGAAATCTTTTTAATTTTCATGAACTTGTACATGTGAATGAAGGAGGAAAAGGCATTGGGGATAAATATCTATAGTGAATAAGTGAAAGGATGGTTAAATATTGCAGTAGCTGAATGTTAATATTCTGGAGTTTGATATTTGAGTCACAAGAATCTCATGAGTATATTGGCCTGCTTGAGTGGTTTTAAGTATAAGAGTTTTTACTATTTTAGGGATTATAATTATCATTATTATTATATTATTATTGTTATTTTTAGTATCAGGGATGGATGGATCCAGGATTTTTCTTGGATCCGGATTCGGATCTCATCCTTGATTTTTGGAGCTGAATTTTTCAGATCGGATATTTTTGGATCGTAATGCATTTTCAAATTCCTGACGCTGAGATTCCCCCGATGATTGTAAAATCTGTTGGCAAGAGTCAGACTATGTGCCAGTCATGTTTTGCATTTTCTATTTTTCACGGCTGAAATTCTCCTACGTAACCTCTGAAGAGCTTTCAAATAAAACAGTTCATGATTAGGACAAGAATCCCATGCGATGGCACACTCAAAGATAGAATCGGAACTCTTTCCACCCTTATGGGTCATTGCGTTCACTGAAGCTATTGTTCAAAATTTCGGATCCAGATCCGATGTCTTCCACAACTTTGAATCCGATGTATCCAATGAAGGGAAATATCTGCGGATATTTGGATCCGAGGTATCTGATCTGACCATTTCTAAATATTATTGGACATGCACTATTGTTATTATGTTGCATTTAATGGGTGACATCTATTATTCTCTTCAAGTTTAATATGAAAGTGGAGAATGAAGACCAACTTGGTAAAGGGGATTATCCTGTGATTTACACACCAAATACAGCTGAAAATTCGGATAATGCCCCAGACCCATTGGCCACTGATGATTTGGTAAGTGCTCTTTTGCCTATTTTAGCACAGTTATGCTAATATACAAATTCATTCTATTGTGGAATATTCCCAACACCTTTCAGCAGGAACTCAAAACATTTTCCCTCACTTCATTAAACATCAACATCTTCTATTTCGAGAGATTTTCGAGAGGTGCAAATCAATTCCCCACTTCCTGACCCCAAATCGTACCCTACTTGTCGAAATTCATGTGTCATTTGTTATTTAATCGAGCATGTAGATGGCACTTGTCTCAAATTTGTGAACATTGCGGACGCATGTAGTCGTTGGGATTTGAAGGTGGAAACATCGAATTAAAATTGTGAAAGATCATGTGAGTAAATTATAGATCTTAAGAAAAGTTGAAAGCCTCTAATGAGATGTATAGAATCGGTGATATGGAATGTAAAACATTGGATTAATATGAGTGATGAAAGAATAGGGTAGTTTCCTTCATCAAAGAAAACGAAAGGCATTGATTGTGATTCGTTACCGACCATTAGTGTATTCATAATATACAAATTATTTGGTTTTAGAAATCGCAGTTCTGACAAATGGCAATTGTCAATTTTAACTGCATTTGAAAAAGGCCAGATGGCACCCATGCTATGCCACTCCTCGTGACGTCACAGGGACCTAGGGCCGTATTTTTAAACGAATCTCTTTCTCTTACTCTTCGCCGGAGTGGGGAGAGTTAGAGATGTATCTCCACCTACTATTCGCAGTCAAGAACGTTCCTACAACGAAAGCAATCTCTTCCTCTTCGAAGTAGTGAGTGTTGAGCTGCTCGCTGAAATTCTCATATCTACGTCACGCGTCCTTGACGTTTCGTGTGGCGTTTGCTGCCCACAGTTCATTGCGCGAAACAGAAACAGACAGAAAGATGGAGGACCGCCGTATGGTTCGGCTCACAAAGGAAGAGACGAAGTTGTTGGTTGACATCATTGTTAAGCATCAGGAGGTTTTGTAAAGCAAGAAGACGGATGCATTATCAAATGCGAAGAAGGCGAAAGCCTGGTTGGATGTGCAGGAAGAATTTAATTCTAATGAATTTGTGCGGAAGGTAAGTAACTTTGGAAGTATGATGGTTATGAATGTATTGTGCGATTGTAGGAAAGGTTCTGCATAACTCGTATAACTCTGTTCAGAAGAAGGACTTTTTTGAACGCTACTTAAGTTCCTGGATCATTCATTGGCTTCGGGGTTTAGAATCGGTTGATAAAACTTTGAAGTTTGTTTTCCATTCTTTGCTGGAATCCTTAAGTGCATTTTGGTAGTAGATTGCAAAAAACCTTTGTGATTAAGTCGCTGTCAGAGATTTTACTTGTAACGTATTTCCCTTCATTAGCAATGCAAGATGAAATATGATTCACGCCATGCAATACAAATAAATGTTACTTTCCAACGCCGAGACCAAAAGCTTCACAATAATAATTCCATGTTATGGAATGCTATTGGAATTATTGTTGTGAGCTTTTGGTATCGGCGTGGTAGCGGTAATGATTACAACTACTCCACAATGGTGGCGGAGTAGTTGTAATTGTTAAAGTAAGTAATTTTTTAATAAACGTAGCATCATAAATTGTGGCTGTATTGATGGATATTGATTTTTAGTTTGTCCAGTAATTTATTTTGTGTCGTAAACCTCAATGTTAGCGATAATTTCTCGCCATTATAGCGCACCGCCAAGCAATTGAGGAAGAGTTGGGATAACCTGAAGATGAGAAAGAGGAAAGAGCTGGCTGATGAAAGGCAGGAGAGGATGAGGACTGGTGGCGGACCTATGCCGTCCACCAGCAGGGAAGATTTGCCACCAGAGATGGAAATTGCCATGTCGTCCATCTCCTACTCACCGCCGAATGCTGGAGACTGCGATGCATTGCCGGTCCCCAGCGTTTCCACGGTGGGTAGGGTTGGGACCTCGGAGTGTTTGCTTCCTCCCAACGTTTCTGAGATATCAGGCAAGTTGATTGAAAATAAGGATTATGTACCTATCATTAATGACGGGAATTCCATAGTGTCACACTGAGATAAACAACAATCAAAAAAGTATCACATATAACATCTGCCAGCCAAAAATTAGTAGTGGTGTACAGTATCATGATTTTCCATGAAAGAATAACACTTCTTTAAAGAGAAATTTTACTGTATCGTACTAGCCTTTGTGTATTATGTTCTTATTTTCCTGCGACTTATGGAAGTTGTTATTGGATATCAAATATAATCAAGTTTAAGTTGAGTTTCTTGATACCATTTCCAGGAATGTTAAGTATCTCATGTTTTTCATTAATCAATGGTGTATTTTATGATGTTTCCTCAGATTGTGACGAAAGACCGGTAGAGGAAGCATACACTGCGAGGATTCAAGGTGCAGGGACCTCTTCCAGTTCGAAAAGGGCACGATTTACCAGGGAAGCGGCCATTGAGAAGGAGATGGAAGCTAGGCTGGAGCACATGGCATCTTATAATGAAAAGGAGGATGCCATCCAGCGGATCCGGAAGAGAGAAGCAGAGATTGCATGCGCAATCAAGGAACAGGAGCTAGCCAACGCCAAGGCTGCTGGAAAGACCATCCAGATGGAGGAGGAATTTAAGAGGCGTATCTTAAGTATACAGCTTCAAACGGAGGAGGCGAAGCGGAAGCGTGTGGTACTTGTTATGATATATTACTATGCTGAAGATGAAACAAGTTTAGTAACAGCCAAATACATGAGTAGAATCTTAAATGTGAACGTGAGGCAATAATCATTCCTATTGTGAGTTCATAATGCATCAGTGTTCATTCCAAAATTTTTAATACACCTCTTGATGAATAACATTTCTGCAAATAGCTAACTTACAATAAGCATAGCATTCCTTTTAATTTCTAGGACATTCCATTGTTCTTTATCTTGTTGTTTGATGATGTGCTTGGAATAGTGATAAATGAAACATCTACAGCATGAAATAATATCTCTACCAGTGGCAGACTGCTTTTGGAGGGAATACCTCCAGTTCTTCATGAACACATTTCTGTTTCCACTCATTCCATTTGCCCGTTATTGAAGTTTTTTATTATCCCCCATTAAAAGATTAAATTCATTAAGGTATGAAGTACTTCCTTTAATTTGGTTTTATTTAAAATTTCACTGAAGTGTGTATTGACAGGAATTGACAATGAAGCTTAAGGTACTTTCTCATTGGTTCTTGAATAATGCATGTCATGGTCACACATCTTTTTTATTTTTTGATTTCTCTATTTTCTCTTAATAGCTTTTAATTATAGGACTGGCATGTCTTTATTTTTCAATAACTTTAAAATACTGGAAAATAAAAAAGTTATTTCTTACTGGATTCATTACTTGGTTACTCATTATCCCTAATATGTGCGTTCTTTCACCTAGGTAAAGGTGTTGCCAGCGTCTTTCTTGTTAAAATTCTCCATTATCTTGTTATCTGTAAAGTTATTTGCTTATGATTCTAATCCAATGGCTATTCAGGAAAGTACATTCATTAAAATCAGCCAATTTTAGGGATAATGAAAACAAAATATATGTATGTTAAGTTTGATGCATGTTTCAGTTTTCTGCAGAATTGGCATATTAGTTGTGGGAACTCAAACTTTCAAATGCATAGCCAACTTTTCATTGTATGAAGTCTTGCAGTTATGAAACCCAGCATGATAACATTTAATCCATGCAATGCTCCCTTAAATGAATGATTGTAAATAAAAGCATGTGAATGACCATTGTATTTGCATATTGATATGAAGTTGTAATGCATGATTTGAGGGGCCAAATTACATCTGTATTATTGTGTGGAGTTTGTATGCATCATATGCTTACATGCCAACTTCTTTGTAAGCTTTCAGATACACCTCTATGAATTCCTCCTCTATCTTGGCGTTGGTGTGCTTCCTGTTCCTGCTTCTCTCTCCCGGACTGCTGGATGCGTCTGTGTCATTTAAGATGCCATTGCTCCCGCCTGCTTCCATGCCTTCTCATGGACCATTTCCCCTGGTGATGGTGCCCTTTTTGTAACTGGAAAGAGATCCTCTGCACCTGCATGACTATTTTCCATCCTGCTTGACTCCTGCCTTTCATTAGCCATATCCCAACTCTTCCTCATGTAATTCTGCACATCCAACCAGCAATTTTGCCTTCTTTGCATTTGATTTTGCATCGTCTTCTTGCTCTCAGAAATATGTTTTGTCTGTCAACCAACAACTTCGTCCTTCCTTTGTAATTATTTTGTATTTATTTATTTATTTTTAAATTTTAAATAAAGTTTAATTCAATTGAACATGGATAATGTTATTTAGCTGCATTTCCCATTCCTTTAATTACTCTTTCTTTCAATCTGTTCAGGTAATTCGGTGACGTAGGTAAAAGCAATACGTAATGTAATAATTATATTTAATTTTATGCATTCCTTTCTCACCATGAGTGGTCACCATTAAAGGTGTAGTTTTGTGGTTTAATACAAAGCAGTTTTTGGATCACTTTAACATGTTGCTGAAGGTAACACAAACTATTCATTGGAAAAACTTTCGTTTAGCAAATTGAGTGAGTAATATTTATGTTGACATGTCAGCCATTAATGCATCATGGTTAACCATAGTGACTCTAGCATATAGTTGCTTTCATGTGAACGATCTCTCTTAATACCTCCCATGAATGAAAATAATTTAATGCTAATGAAATACTATGCTTACTCGTTCATATTCATCGTTCATGATTATTTTTCCATGACATTGTATTTCCTCACAAATATGAAATGGACAAATTGAAAGGGCATAACATGGTCCGATTGTCCATGGATGTGCCTGCTAGATAAATTTTAGTATGTATAATACATAAAACATTAAATTAATTTCCACGCAGATAGAGGCCTGAAATTAGGGTTATAGCCATGAGAAGTAATTATAGCTCTTTTCATATGCTTCATTTTGCTATCCATATTCATGCATTGCAAGGAACATGCAAAACTTGTGGGAGCCTAGAGCAAAAAGGGAAATGAAGGAACTACATACATGGTTTTAAATCAGAATAACATAATTTATTTATTAAGATCCATTGCAATTGAACAATTCACTATGAAAGTACGTGATGGCAGATGCATTTATGTTGGAAGAATACACAAAAGGGATTGGCAGAATCCCATTAATTCAGAAGTAGAATTCCTCAGCAACCGCGGTTTGCCTCATCCGGATATTTTCAAACCATAATTTGCCTCGAGATGAAGTTGCCAATTTCAGCATAAGATACTGCGCAATGCAAGCAGTCCTGGAGTTGTGGATTGCACTGCAACCATGCTCCCTACTCGGCGAATTGTTTTGATGTTGAAGAGATGTTTTACCCAATAATAGAAATAATGGATATGTTTACAAATGACAAGTTGAAGCTCATGATGCAAAATTTTCCAAAAAAGATGGCATGCATAGACCAATGAGACAAATGATATCCTTAGGTCTGCTTCCTGGGACAAGGTGCCATGCCACATGAAGTTATTTACTTCACACAAGATTTTTGGTGCCGTGAAGTTCTTCTCATTGTGTTTATGCAGAATCAAATCCTATGCCACGTTCTGAGGTTCAAGAACATTGACCTATTTAAAAGAAAAATGACATTGTATGATTTCGTTAGAACATGCATAGGTACCTTACAATTTCAGGGCTACATATAATGAGTAATCTAAGTCAATAGTACATTGTTGTTAGATCTGAAGATTAACATGGTGAATTCTCAATGGAGTACACTGAATATAATCTTAAATCAAATCGAATCATATTTTATCAGTGAGCTTTCAAAATAAATGAAATTATGGAAGTTAAAATTGAAATCTTTCCAGCCATTGTCATACATATCTCCATTTCTGCATATCATTTCCTTCTTTGATATCACATAAAGTAAGCCAAATGGAGTTGAAATGGTAATTTTCATATCATATTAATTTTCCCAAAAATAATTACCTCTTCACCAAAATGCCTCTCTATGAATGCCGCCCGGATGGCATTTGGGCGACCGTGAACAGGTTGGAGTCTTTGTACAGGGACTTCCAACCTGGGCATAGCTGGCATACGATCAGGCATAGGATCATGATTCTGCATAGCCACATTGTGAAGAACTGCACAAGCCAAAATGACCTTCTGTGCGGTAAATAACTTCACGCGGAGCTTCATACTGAGGCATGGAAATCTACGTTTCCACACCCCAAATGTACGCTCCACGGTGCACCTTGTCCTAATGTGGGAGATGTTGTACCTGAAAGGTTAGTTTTCATAAAACACCATACTTAAGGCATTGAGGTGCTATAACTTTTGTCAAAATTACAACGTGAATCACAAATTCTCTCTTTATTTACCTCCTCTCAGAAGCAGACTCTGGTCTTAAAACTGGTGTGAAAAGATATGGCAATAGAGGATACCCACTATCTCCTAGAAGGATGCCCTTCACCTCATTGGTCTCAAATTTCAGCTTAAGGCGACTATTGTGGAAAATTCTAGCATCATGAGCTGAACCTTGCCATCTGCAAACTATATCCATTATTTCCATATTTGGACCGGCAACGACCTAAGTTAAAATGAAATTATAAGATTCCACTTTAGCACTTGTTGACATAAAAACAATGAAATTGCATTCTAAATAGTAGTGCAGAAGAAACTTGAATAAATAGTAGTGTAACATCGAGAAATCTAACAACTTGGTGCAACATGATGACGATAAATTGGTAAATAAAATATACATACCTGCACATTTAGGGAAAACCACCCCTTACGGTTTCTGTACAACTCGCCAAACTCCCCCCCCCCGGACTCACAATCGGAACATGGGTGCAGTCGATACAACCCACCACTCCAGGAAATTGACCTTTTTCGTAAAAGGATCTCTTGCATCGAGCAGTATCTTCATCTGAACTTGGAAACTTCATGTGCCGAGGTAATACTGCCACCAGGTCATTACTGATGCTCTGTAATGATTACCAAATATTTGTCATGAAACGCCTTATAACTCTCCCCCCACAAATGGAAATTTTACGCTCATACAAGTACCAAACTAAGGAGAAAGCATACCTTAATAATTTTGCACACCGTCCCCTGAGTAACCCCGGCCAGATCGCCGCAAACTAACTACAAAAGGGATTTGAATATGTATTACATGATCAACGCGACAAAAAAACATTTATAAATATTACGTAAAAGATACCACATACCTGGAATGACCCGGTGGCGTAAAACCTCAAGGCAATTAGCAGCTTCAAAATATCCGGAATCGGCAAACCACGGTTGCTTAAACGCTCACTCCTCACATAAGGTAATAAAACGTCTGAGACCGTTCTCTTCGAGAAGCGATACCTCTGGAGGAATTCCGCTTCTGAATAAAACTCAATGGGATTCTGCCTATCCCTTAGGTGCATTCTTCCAACATAAATATACGGCTCTTCCATCACGTACCTTGCAAATGCTGCGTCCATGTTGATGCAATGTTTGTTTACTTCATTGCTATTACGGACTTCACTTTTTCGTTCTTTTTATACGTTTCCTTATAACAGGCATATATGATGAAATAAATAAACATCAACCGGTTAAAGAAGCGACATTTTAACTACATTATGATCGCATATTGCCACATGTGTCTAAAAAAAAATGCCAAAATCCGGAGGTGATCAACGCATTCCGCCATGTTAGGCCTTGAAACCGTTCCCACAATTTAGTAGCATGGTCTGAGCCATGCTCAAAATAGTAGGGAGACAATCGGTATGCTTGTAGATAGAGCTGGTCCTACAAACGAAGAGGTTCGTTTAAAAAACGCTTAGAGGTTGACTTCCCCCTAGTAACGCGTCATACGGGAAGAGTCGTTCCTCTAGGAACGTCTTAAAATACGGCCCCTAGTTTCTATACAAGCAGCCAGGAGTTTTACATGGTTTGAGATTACCAATGCATGTACGAGGCACAGAGCTCAGGGAAACATCTCTTAATAGTCACCTGTTAAAACTGCTTATGGTCGGAAAGTTTCCTTCATTTGATCGGGGAATAATAATCCTTATTTAAACCAAGCACTACCTGCTAGAAGGGTACTCTGCTACCTGCTAGCATCCTGCGTCGTATCAGAGCTCAAAGCCTTTCCCCCAGGTCACCTCACATGGCGACAGCTGGAACCAGAATGATGTCACATGGGGTTTTCCCAGCATTCGTACTTAGCCATCGTGTTTTTGCGCACTTGAAAATTTTCACTTTTTTATTTATTTCTTTATTAAATTATTCAAACACAGCCATAATGGCCTTTACATTGAATACAAAACATAAAATCTGCAGCTTTAACAACTATTAACTATAAAAAAAACTTTAAAAAGGATATAAAAAAGAAAAGCAAAGGGATTCAGTAGATGTCTTTTCGAAGCTGCCCCTTGAGTAATCTTACGGGCATTGAAAGATCCAGGAAAGGGTGAGTACTCGAAATGGCATTGAAGGAGGTAGGGAGTCTGTAAAATAGTGATCTCTGAGAGAGAGAGAAAGAAGGAATTTAGGTTGGTGTAGTAAGTGGTTATTATGGAAGGTGCGGGAGGGAATGTGGAGTGAAAAGAAAGGCAGCATATCTGAGTATCGGAACTTGCCATTTAAGGCACTGTAAATGAGGGAAATATCATGCAAATTCCAATGGGAGGATAGTGGGACCAATGATAGGGCAGACATTACTTCAGAGCGAGAAGAATTACGGAGGTGAGGTATACAGTGTCGCACTATTGAAATATAGAAATTAACAGGGCGTTCAAGAATTTTAAGGTTGGAGGGGCTGGCAGTGGAGTAAATAATGGAGCAGTATTCGAGGATTGGGAGATCGCAACCGGTGAAAATAGCTCTCATGGCGATTGGATTGGTAACAGAAGTGAGTCGATAAAGAACTCCCACGACTGACATGGCCTTGGATTTCATTTTATTTAGGTGCGGAAGAAAAGTTAGTTTGGGGTCGAAAGTAACACCCAGGTCATTAATGGTGGACTTTATCGGAACAATTTCATTAAAAATAGTATATTTATGAGGATTGAGGGTGCGTTTTAAAGAAAAGGGTATGTATTTTGATTTGCTTGTATTAATTTTGAGTTGCCACTGAAGGCACCAGGCCTTGACGGAATGAAGGGAAGACTGCAAAGACTGAGAGTCAGAAGTATTCTCAACTCTTTTGAATATTTTGCAGTCGTCTGCAAAGAGGAGAATTCCGCATGCGTTAGAAAGTGCACAGCTCATAATATCGTCAATGAAGAGGGAAAAGAGAAGAGGTCCGAGAACACTGCCTTGGGGGTTGCCTGAAAGGATGGGGGTGCTTGGAGAAGACGCTCCGTCAAGAATAACTCGCTGAGTGCTGTCGGTTAGGAAATTCGAGAGTATAGATAGGAAAGAGCCGTGGATAATGTAGCAATAAGACAGTTTGTGGATAAGAAGGGTGTGATTGACGGAGTCGAAGGCTTAAGCAAAGTCAATGTAGCAAACGTCTAGTTGTGAAGAGGTTTCAAAAGCAGCGGTGATATGCTGATGTAGGATAGATAGGTTCGTAACAGTGGAGCTAGCTGGAAGGAAGCCATGCTGCTGGGATGAGATGTAAGCGATAGTAAATGATAGAAGTTGGTCATGAATAACACGTTCGAATAAAATAGAAAGAATAGGGAGGATAGACACAGGACGATAGTTACTTACATCATCTTTTTTGCCGGATTTTGAAATGGGAGTAATAAGTGCTGTTTTCCAAGTTGAAGGAAATGATCCCTATGAAAAGAATCGGTTGAATAATATACAGAGGGGGATGTGGAGAGAATCAGCTGTTTGGTGCAGAAAGAGTGATCCGAGGCTGTCGGCTCCAGTGGCTTTGTTGGGAGGCTTAGTCTCTCCTCAGGCATAACAGAGACCATGGTAAGTGAGTGAGAGCAACTGGATAAGGTGTTGGAAGTTCGAATTGCGGAGTGGGAGGGGTGAAGTTTGAGGAAAAGTATTTGTTCAAAGCCGAAGGTCGCTCTACTCCCGAGAAAGACCCTTGGTCTGATTTAACGATGGTTGGTATTTGGGTTGATTTCCGTTTTGAGTTAAATAATGACCAGAAGTTAAATAGTTACACAACTGATTGTAACAATTGATTAAAATGTTTATCTATGAGTGTTTCTCTTTCCATTAGGGTGATTTGGGAATATACAGGTCATCTCATGTTAAAGAAGATCAGATCAGTGATAATGAAGGTGGATGTGTGGACAATGATTTTACTGATGGCACCTCAAGCAAACTGGCGAATGAAGCATCCTCTGATCAGGTAATACTATTTATGAACTATTTATTGTAAGTTTAACTAGAACTGCATCTAAACTTTATTGCCATCATAAGTCAGCAATTCTAAAATTGGTTTTATATAGCCCTCCATTGCTCTCAGCTATCTCTTCTTTTTTTCATTTATACGGTCTTCTTCTCTTTTACATTCTTAATTATCTGATGCATGAAACACATTCAGAAGCATTACTTTCCCCTCTTACAGCACACGTGTCCTTTTCTTTTTCTGATTATCTTTATCAGGTCATCATTTTTAAGAGAATTCCTTTATCTCCTATTCTCTGCTCTTCCTTGGTACTTACTCTGACTACCCCTTTTATCTTCAACATTCTTCAGGAGCAACACATTTTGAAAGCTTCCTCTCTTTACTTTTCTGTAGCTGTCAATTTTGAAGCCTTGCTGTCATTTATAAATATGCTCCATATGTTGTGTGTGGTGCATCGAACCAGGGTTCCCACTCAACCGTGAAAACCTTAAAACCGTGAATTAGCCGTGAATTTCGTCTACCGTGAAAAAACCTGGAAAAAGCCGTGAATTTCGTCCTAAAACCTTAAAAATCTCTCAATCTTGATAATAATACCTTACCAGAAATTTTCAACTTCGTTCGTGGCGAGCGCACTTCTTTCATTGTGGCGAGCATCGTCGCATGGGTCAGAAAAGCGTGGGAACGAATGTTGCCTGAAGAGAAAAAAACATCTTTTCCCAGCGCAGGCCTTTTCTCTCCCCCCTCCTGAAATATGACACCACTTCTCATCAGCTTGTTTACTTTCCTCGACTGTCTTGGTTTCCCCTCCCTCGGTCACTGCTTAGTCCCCTTCCACCCAATTAGGCTTCCCACTGGCTGCAGCGATCACTTTCAAAACTAAATCTAGATGGCATTTGTTTTGAAAAATTTGAACGTTTATTCAACACCCTCAAACCTGTGATTGGAAGACCGCTAACCTGGACAACCTGCTATGCGCTGTGGACACTACACTCCTTGCGTTTGAACCGGGCGACAGCGAGCTTTCGGCGCGAGGTTACTAATTCTCGCGCGTTGCGGCCTGAAAACGAGAGAAGATTTCCGCTTATGGCAACACAGCATTACACGATCTACGCATGCGTCGACCTGGGCCTTGCCAGTTTTACGTCGCAACCGGAAGGTTTTTGTGGAAATATTTGACGAGTGATAAAGTGAAGTGAAAGTGAAAATAACATGTTTCAGCAGGTATTTATTATGTCTTTATATATGTATTTCAAACCAAGTGAATTATAATGTACCTATTTGCACCTATCTAAAACAAGTTTTTTTTTCCTCCTAACTCCTGCAGAAAAGAGGGTTCGTCTTATAATCGAATGCAAAATTCTCGACGTCAATCGGGTTGCATAATTTTCGTCGGAAAAAAATATGGATACCTGAGGTTGCAACCTAATATATATAGCTATACAACGAAAAATCAACGTCAAAAATACCTGAACAGTAATTTAGATTATTTAATTTTGTGTTTAAGTGAAAAACTATTGCCATTTTAGGCAGCAGGTAAAGCGTGCGTGCCAATCAGTCGCCGGGTGCACTTCTGCCGTGTCCGCGAGATCGCCTGCTTTCCCCCTGGGTTCGGATGCATTCAAGTTAGAGCTTGATCAACTAACAAAATTTTTGTGTGATTGATTACAATTTCCCTAAATTTTAACCAGAGGCGGATCCAGGATTTCTTTCTGGGGAGTGGGGAGCACAAGCAAAGCCGTATCCAGGATTTTGTTCTGGGGGGGGGCACAAGGATACCTCATGATACAAAACGAGCGCAATGATAATGTGACCGTATTCAAAATCTCGCATATTTTTTAAGTGTCTGGGGGGTATGTGCCCCCGTGCCCCTCCCTAGATCCGCCTAGGATCGTAACGTTAAAGCCTCAATGCCGTCGCGATATAAACTGCTACAAAGTCGTTCCATTTTTTCCAGAACAACAGTATGAAGGGAACATGATTTGCCTCTGATTAGAGAGATCGATTCAGTTTTGGTTTCAGAGTATTACGGTAGCAGAGAAGTCATTACACTGCCGCTTTCAAAAGAAAAGTTATACGGTGGAACCTCGATCTATCGTTCCCGCATTGATCGTTCGCCGTTTCTGATCCCAAATAAAGTTCCTTATAGACAAAGTAATTTTTTCCCGCATCTATCGTTCCCCGAAGTATCGTTTCTCGCATTGATCGTTTGAAGATCGTGGTTCCGACGCATAATTTTCCCGCATCCATCGTTAGACGAAAATGAGACGAAATGAATACAATGTGTAATTTTTGGCTAATAACGAATAGCACATAGTTGGAATCTTCCTTAAGAGATGGAACTACCATTGGGAGAAGCTCAGTGCCGTGGGAAAGTAACATTAGCGCATTTCCCAAGATCCGTTATCCCCCTCCATTCAGCATTCGCCTCCCCCCTTCCGACGCTTTCCTCTTCTTCAAAATAAAAAAAGGCCCCAGCTCGCGCAGGGATTGTATTACGAAGACCTTAGCTTCGAAAAAAATATCGAGTTACACGAGAACAATAGAAACGTGTTTCGCGCTCCCCCCTCTTCTCACCCACTGACCTTTTTCAGCCTAACTCCTTCAAAGTTCCCAGTTCCTGGAGGTCAACTGCTGCATGAGTCCCCTATTAGCCCAAAAGGTATCTAACAATGATATTCAGCAATTGCTATTATGCTTTTATTAGATTGAAATGTTAGTAATTTGCACGTAATTAAAAAAAACGAGACCAAACGCGACGTATTTTAAGCAAGGAAATAGATGAAAAAATACAATGGTGATTTTTGGCGAAACGCGATATCCTCGTAGCTGACAGTGAGCTTCTCGGCAGTTAATTCGGCATTTTGTCCCGGAAACATGATATCAGGTTGTTATCAGTTATCAATTTACGAGCTATACTATAAGTCTCACTTGTCAGAGTTACTGACGAAGGGATATCTTCTCAGGGTTTTTGTTTCTCCCTACTAACGATCCGAATTCATCTGCTCATCTGGCGCTACGATAGTTAGAAAAGAATGGGTATCTTTAGGGTAAAAAATTTGATGGCGCAGTCATATGGTCACGCTTCGCCCTCTGCAGTATGCTCTGCGTACCCCCGTACGCGATAGCATCAGTTCCGAACTTCACCTCGTACGAGTGGTTCCCTACTTTCCAGGGCGGCTGGACTTCGAACCACCGAGTGTTTTCCATGTGGGTTTAATAAAGTCAGGTTTCATTTTCACTAGTTTAATTTTATTCGTCTTCGGACCTTGGCCACTCCGAAGAAACTATTGAGAACTTTAAGAGATGGACTGAAAATAATTGAACACGAAGAAAAGAATCCGGGCTAGATGCGCGTGAATATTGCAGAGCGCCTTGGGTTGTCCGCTAGCACATGACGGTAGGGGTGGGGGTTGAGTGAGCTACCTGGAGAAAACAAGTAGAGATATGAAGGCGAAGATCCAGATGAGCGTGCCACTGACGATTAAGGCAACATTGTTCACGCTTTACACACTACCTCTATTATATTAAAAATATATTCATTAGACAGGAACAATTCAAGTAATAGACTAGTTTTGCGGACATTCGCGGTTGGGCTGGTCCTTTAGTCGGCCCTGAATTTTGCAAACGATAGATCACGTCATAACAGATATCACTTTTCATTGCGGCGTTAACATTCACAGCGTTTGCCGCGTACGTTAATTTTCTGTTGATATACGGCCAGTGATTTTCTTATTGTTGGCTTATTAACGGACCGTGAATTTAGCGAAATTGTGACCGTGAAAACCTGAAAAAACCGTGAAAACGTGAAAAATAACCGTGAAAACCTGGAAAAAGCCGTGAATTTCATTATTCAGGTAGAGTGGGAACCCTGGTTTCATTACTTCTGGATTTGTATTCTCAGCTGTGATTATATTCTTTTTTGTAGAATGCTCTTTGTGTCCATGCTATTATACTGACTGTTTCTTTCTCCCATCATGCATCACTAATAGCTAATCTCAATACCGCATAATTTGTCTCACTGTAAGGATATGAGACCTTGAAAATGACGGAGAGTGTTGAAACTGTGGTCGATAGTAGAGCTATATATTTAAATTTGTTTATTATAATTTGTTATTTATATTTTATCACAGATGTATTGCAATTCCACCATGTTGATATCATACATTCGAAAGCACTGTCTGATACCTCTTGAGCAAATAAATTGTGAAGGATTCAGTTATTTCCAGTCGAACTGATGGTTTTTTACTGAAACAGACATTATAGAATCAGTATTCAGTCAATGGATGTAACTGCACCTCTAGGATGCACAATTTGTTAACTGTGCATTAAAAGTAAAACAAATCATTCACAATTCCCCGTTGAAGTTATTTACCTTTTGTCTAATAAGGAGTCAATCTACGGATTTCTCTTTTTCGATAACGTAGCATGTCCTTCCGTTATATCTCAACTGCCCAAGTTATTTTACTAACCAAAGGGTTTGATGTTATTTAACTGAATTATAACCCAAAATAGACTAAATCTTTGTTATAGACCATTTTTACATTTATTGCATCTATTTCATTATCTATGGTCTCTGGAATCTCCTGCATAGCGTTACTTACACACTAGTTTTTGTTATGAGTGAAGTTATATCTGGAGTTTTGCAACTCCGGAAACTAATGCTCAGAGGTTGATCACATGGCTTTTGCCAGGATTTTGCAATGCAAATGAGAGGTATTTGGCATATAGTAAAGTGGTAAATTCAAAAAACCTAATTTTACATGATCAAAGTTCCTATATTTCGGTTCAGCTAACAGCATCCAGATTCTAGAACTCTCTACCACTGAGTAGAAAATTAACTTGTTCACTTCAATCATTTAAAGAAAGGCTTTGCTCCCATTTGAAATCCAGGGCTAAGGTTAGTTTATCATCTTCATTTTACGAGGCTATCAAAACTTTCTATAAATTAATTTACACAAATGTGTGTCCATAATTATCTTTTGGTAGAACCTATATTTTTTTGTTATTTAATATTGAATATGTCACTGTTTTTGTCTGAAAATTAACAGCTTGTTAAGCCTAGCAATGATTGTAAATAATCACAAAAGCTGAACAATGACTCTTTGTAACACTGTTGTTATATTTTTGTCAAAATGCTATTTATTTGTTTAATATTTTGTTGGAGCAAGACATGTATCTTGTGTTCATTATCTATCACAGGTTCTACCTGAATCATATTAAAAGTATTCATTCATTTATGGATTACCTTTAGGCAGCTTGCAGGGTAGTGTGAAAAATATATCCATAAAAAGCAAACTTTAATTTTATTCCTGTTACAAATTCTCAAAAGTATTTATCACCCGCAAGTCCACACCAGTGTGGACTGAAGCGGCAGTTTCAGCTTGCTTCGTGCCTATTAAACATCTATGTAGAGTACATATGCATTATCAGTATTGTTACGCAAGGTGGTATGAAGAATGCATCCATAAAAATCAAACTTTAATTTTATTCCCGTGACAAATTCCCAAAAGTATTGCTATATTTCTGTATTTCAATAATTAACACATTCAATGCGGGCCTGATTTTCATAAAAGTTGTCAGAATTGGCCGTTAAAATAAGAATGAAAAATAGTCGAAGGTTTCCACTCCATAACTTCAGTTCAAATACAGCTTTTTTCAAAAGCGGTGCACATACTTTGAAAGAGGGAAGCTTGCTGAAGGCCTTACATGCAAATGGAAGACGCAAGTCAATATTAGTCATGTATGGAGGTGGAGAAAGGTCATGTACGGAAGTGGAGAAAGGGAGAGCACATCAATTGACGTGCTCCCTATCTCAGCTTAGACGGGACCACGTCAATTGACACACTCTGCACTGAATATGTCGATGATGATGCTTGCAGATTCTCTTGCAGGCCCAAGCCTCTACATCTTCCCATGGTAAGGAGATGGAAGTCGAGAGCTCAGGAGCCATGTTGACAGACCTCAATTGGAAGCTGATTGGGGCCAAGAAGGAACCATCTCCCAAGGATAATGCCGAGGTATGTATGAAATTCCTGTAATCCAATTAAATTAATTGATCAAGGAGGTACTTGGTGATAAATCTAAATATTAACCCTTAGGCTGTGGGAACGTTTTTAAACAGTCCGCATAGTGAGTGTGGGAAAAGCATTTTTCAACGTTCCACCAGATTTTCTTACCACTGGCAGCCCTTCCTTAAGATTTTATTGCCGTCCTTTCTGCAGTTGCTTAAACTCCTCCCAACCTAATGGCAGAGCGCGCAAAGGTGTCTTTCGATGACTGGGCACCCTCACCACGGGGAGTGCTACCTGGATTATTATCCCTTCTCAGAGAGAGAGGGAGCTCCCTGCTCTCCACGGTGCATTCACGATGAAAACAATTCCAACAAATCCTTGCATTTCCAAGGAATTTATTTATCTTGCTGTTGTCCATTAGCCGGGGAAACTTATTTGAATGCCTTGGTCTCTCTTCCTTATTCTATCAGTGGTGGCTCTTCCATCACTGTGTAACTACCTAGAACATTAAATTTGTAGTCTGTCGTCAGGGGGTAGTGTCGGCAGTCCTTGAGGGTCCACTACCTTTAACACGCCCAGGGTCGACAGAAAAATATCTTCCTTGCTTTTGTCTTGCACACAGTGGCAGAAAAATGTTGACGCTCCCACAGATAAAGAGTTAATCGTTGTAAATGATAGAATATTGTTCCTTCTACACAATATTATTAGTCACTCATTTGATTCAAAGTTACAAATAGCTGAAATAAGTGTTTTTATCTCAAAATAAGCTGTTTGTTCCTTTTTATGTTGCAACTCAACTTGAGGTTAAAGGGGCGGTACCCATCATGTAGGATGGTGTTGGAAAGCTTAAAAGTTATGTTATAAGCTTTACCAATATTAATAATGGAACAAGAGAAACAGCATGTTCAAATCTTTAGCAAGTGAATGTTAATTTACCTGTGAGGGAAGACTTTGCCAAGGGTAGGGAGGGGGTTGAGTTGAAGTTTCTACTGGCCATGTCAGCAGTGCCACAATGTGGGGTAGTACTCCAATGGAGGCTGACATTATGACAGTGGATATCTCTGAAACGATTGGAGATAGGTCAAAACAAACAGAAATTTGGCATTTAGGATTCCACTTTCATTTTTCTGCAATTACAGTGCTTTTTTGTCCCAAAAAGCTCAATTGAAGTTCCTCAGTACTAATTGCCCCTTTGGCATAGTCTCCTGCAATTTTAAATTTACCAAATTTTAGCATGTGAATATAAACCTCATTTGGATCGTTTTGAGGTTAGGAAAACATAAATTTTCTCAATTCTGAAAAATAAGGAGCAGCCTATGGTTTAGTCTTTTGTGGTTCCCAGCCACTGAAATTATGTCCATTGGACATCTATTGGATGTACCAGCTGACATCCATTTGATGTCCTTTGTACTTATGGCAGATGTCCAAATGTCGCACTTCTATACATCCATCGCATGACTTTTTCAGGATTTGGCAATTGAAGAAAGGTTTCTTGGGCTTCCCACCTGGTAATTTCGTCCTTTTCTCCCGACATTTTGAAAAGCATCCTCAGGAGAGGATCCCCTGAGGATGAGAGATAAGTCGAGAGAAAGGTGTCAGTTCACTAAATTCCCAGCAACAAAACGCCCAGGACAAAATTGCCGTGACAAAATCCCCGCAGCTACTTACAAGGTGTTGCTACAAATGTAAAGTTTTGAAAAAGTTAAAAAATAAGTTAACAAAAATAAAAAAACAACCTAATTGCTTAAACTTGAGTTATCTAATAATTTATTCTTTAAAAATATTTAAATTTGTATTGAAATATCAATTTCAATCATTTACTGAATTGTTTTCCTAATTGTTTTAAAAATTGAAAGGATACTTCAGCCCATTCAGGTTAGGTTAGGTTTCAGAAAAATAATTCACAAAAAGTGATATTTTTGTCCATAGAAACATGGTAAAAGATGTGAAAGCATGATTCAGCCCAAGAAAACTGAAAAGTAATTGTGTATTTTGTCACCTGGGGATTTTGTCATTGGGCATATCGTCAGCAGGGGATTTTGTCGCCCGGCCTTATATCGACGGGGGTTTTGCCCCGGGCCTTCTGTACGCAACCCTAGAGAAAGGGAAGGAAGGCTTTTTCCCCCTTCTGTTTGCCTTTTTTTGAATCCTTCTAGGTCCCTCAAAGGGTATCAACCACTGAAGTCCTTCTACTTGTTTCATCAGCTCCTAGGTTATTAGATGATAAAAATTCCTGCTAACCAGATTTTATATTCTATATATTGAGGACCTTCATCAAGCGGATTTCTTGAGTATATATAGTCCACGCCAAACTCTTGGAGACAAACTCTGAAACTGTTGATTGCATTTTCTTATTAAGCATATCATCGTTAAGATATTGTATTGAATACTCTTTTAATGGAATTGTCCAACCAGATTTTGACAGTTAGAGTAATATCAAAGTGATGAGATTTAAAAGTGAAACATTAATACAATGTGGCCCAAATATTTTTCTTTGGGCTTACCAGGTTTCAAAATTTTACTGGGAATTCTTACAGGCTTTCATCACATCCATTGATTGCACTCAAGGCAAATACATAGTTTGTAATCCTACTTACCCTAAAATATTACAAGTTTTGATGCCGTGAGACAAAAACTGTTGTCCTCCTACTCAAATTTCCTCGTAGAATCAGATGTTGTCATTGTGGTAATTGCATAACCTTATTTTTTTGCATTTATGTTCTCTGCAAAAGCACACAGTCTCAAACCTGGAATTTCTATAATAGGCTACTGTATTTCTATTGTAGATTCCAGCCTTGAGGAATAGCACTTTCAAAGTAAACTTATAATTTGATAAAAAGCAAGCTTTTGATTTCAGTGTATTGATAACATCTGATTAGTTATCAAAGTTTAACTTGAGCCTGCTAGATATCTGCATAGTCAACACATGTAAGAAATCCACTTGGTAAAAACAGGTTCACAATTATATGATTAGTATCAACTCTGCCAAATACGAATTTTAATAATGAACTCTCTGCTTATCCGATCAGCGGTTGATACCCTTTGGAGGAATCTGGAAAAATTCCACAGAATCCAAAAAAAAACATTGCACTGTCAGATGATCATTGATTCGCAATTGATAACTGCTACTGTATTTGGGTGACAGTACATCAACATTGTTCATGATAATACACATAGCACTGGTTATATGTTGCCACTAGACATCTTGTGTTGATGGGACCTGATTTCTGACTAAATCGATCAAAGTAGATAGATTGATAGTTGTAAGTCATGGGTGTTAGTTCCAACATTGGCCTTCAGGAATTGGAAAACTCGGACTGATGACTTGAAATGCTGGTGGAAATACTCATCTCCAGCGCCTTTAACCCCTCAAGCGCGGCGGGCATTAAATTTTAATCCCATCTCAGCGGCCGGATGAGATTTAAATGACTTCGCTTTTTTGGCACACTATCATTCAATAATTTATATCTTTCATAATATACGATGTGTATCGTTGAAAATTTGAGTGAACCTGCGTAATATAATACGCTACTGCATAATAATTTTTCGAGCGATTTGAAAGAATATTTATTGTTTTATGTATCTTCTTTTACGAACTTATGAATAAATTTTCAATTTCGAAAGATTTTAATTTGATTTCGAATAAGCTACAAGATGTCTAACATTCCATGCATTAAAAAAATACAATTACATGATGTAATTTAGTTATTTGGGGTTGTAAATGTCATAGCAGATTGGATACTTTCGATAGGATTACGCGTTTCGCCTACTTGAAATTTACCACTCCGCCCACTTCTCTGACTTCGTTCCATTATTACCGTATCATTCCATTTAGGTAATCACATGCTAATGTTTCAAACGTCAATATGTGAATATTCAAATGATTTACCTTAGAAAATCTGCTTTGTGTGGCATGATTTGAAGCAATCCAAACATATCCCACTGCACATTTTTCACACCAGTACACGCAGTCTATTCATTACCCATATTAGGCACAAACTGCACACCTCCTTTGAGACTTTGATTTCTTCCCAGCTGCAGGAATTTTCTTTAGGGAATGTATTTCTGTGAGTCTTGGTACTAAACTGTGCAATGAGTGACGGCCATGTCCAAACAGTTCGTATGACGTCGGATATTTCAAAAGTATTACCTCGACCAATGGCACGCGAAATGATTAGTCAAATTTTTATACGTGTTTTTCCTATGATCAACATATGAATTTAGGACTGCCGCATTCAATTGTCTCCTAAATAACTTCATACACCACTTGTAATGGCGTTTTCTTTCCATTAGTTACGAATGCAATAACAGGTCCTTGAAATTCACCCAACCAATGAATTTACTATAACCTAACACACTAACAGACTTCCGAGTCTCTTTTTTGCCTTTCAATACTATTCCCATTTCGTAGGATCCCCAATTGTAAAAAAATACCACCCACAGTAAGTACACCCGATGAGAATTTCAACACACTGCCTGAAAGAACTCCACACAGCATGAATGACTCTAGTGGACTGAAGCTGGTGGTTTGGAAGCTCCCTCAAGAGACGAGAAAATATCTCGAAGGGCCCTGGTATATGCTGACTGTTTAGATGGAATCTTATCTTCGTTGATTACTGTCCAGAAAAACAATATAAAAAAATAAATGCAGAGCGAGGCACATGGCCCCTTCGCCTAGGACCGTAAGGACTAACGAGGCGGGCCAAACACACTTGGGGCTCGAGGTGACGACAAACAAGCAGAAGACGGAAAGAAGGCATTCAGTTCTGAAGATACCGTATCTCAAGCTAAAGTAGCTGACCCTTCTCGACGTCTCTCAAGCAGAATAGGCGGAAGTTTTCATGATAGAACAGTTGAAGGAAGGCGTTGAGTTTTTTGACCGAAGTCGTCAACTGTGGTTTAAAACGGAATTTTATCGAAGCATTTTAAAAACATTTTGAAGGCATAAAGCCGTTATGGATATGTTATTGGAGAGGAAAAACATTTCTTCAAGCGATAGAGTAATTAGTTTTAATTTAACATGCAATGTCTGGCGGAGAAAAAATATTATATACAGTAGGTCAGGAAGCGTACTGGGTACGCATGGCGGTGGCATACGAAATTTAAAGGGCGCGTACTGCGTATGCATGACGGCGTTGAGGGGTTAAGAAGTCATAAATTAATATAATTTATATTATTTACTATCTATTTTACATCATGTCCATTGGATATCATTCTAGAGCCTCCATATGGATGTCTTTGTAGTGACCCTCATAGGATGTCATCTAAATGACATCCAAAGGATGTCCATAAGAGACTTCTGGATGTCAAATGGATGTCCATTGGACATCTTGCAGTAGCTGGGTTATGACCTTGGTTTCAACTGAGGTTTCGTAAACTATTGATCAAGAGTATTTAATTAATAAGTGCATGTTTGTCCCAGTTTTTACTTGGAAAAAAAGACGACATTTTGTCGTGTTTGTACAGATTTTTACTTTATTGACAGTGATGTTTTTTTTTCAAAAATATTGCCTTGTTTCAAAATTATGCCTTCACTTTTTCTGGCAAGAGAATAATGACTTTTAATTTGTTGGTAATATATTATAAGCTCCTTTTCCTTCCTACTGAATTGAACTACATATTATTATAATTATAAATGTAATTCAGAGATGTAACTATCTCCTATATTACCTTAGTTATGATAGGGTAGCGTACAAAAAGACATCACTGGCAGAGTAATCTAATAAATATAATATAACAATGCAGACGTAATATTATTCAATAACCACTTCCTGGTTGAGGGTACTGGGAAAATTTTGAACTTTCTGTGTGTTGAAAGAAAGTCATTTTGTTGAGAAAATATTTTGGAGGGCCTCAAAAATTTTGATGCAATACGTTTTATAAATAAGTTTATCGAGGCTTTAATAAAAAGTCATAAACTTCTTACTTTCAGCCAACATTTATGGAGGATGGGGAGCCAATTAAGGGAATTACTATGGCCCATGAGTCTACAACAGAAGCATTGGGTGAGTGCTCGGAAGGGAAATAAATACATGGAGGAATAGGGTGGTTTCTGTTGTATTTCGTTAATATTCTTATTATTTGATATTTAAGAAGTCATACAGATACAACCATTACAAGAACTTAATCAACAACAACAACAATAATATTTTACCTTGACATGGTAACCTATAAACAAATGAGAAACATTAAACATATGAGAAATTGCATTCTCTAACACTCCTCCTCAATTTCTCATTCATCTCTACCCCTATCTTTTAATTTTATTCATTTAACACAATATACAACTTTAAGTCATTAACCTTCAGCCAGACCAAGTTCTGCTCTGTGTTTTGAAAATGATGTATATGGTAACCCTTTGGTGAAAATGTCTGCTACTTGACAATCAGTAGGTATATATTGAACATCTAACAACTTCTTATTAACTAATTCCCTTACAAAATTATATTTTACATCAATATGCTTCATTCTCTTTTGATCCCATTTTGACAAAGAATTAATACAAGCTTGATTATCCTCATATAAAACAATTGGATGTTTCACCTGAATTTTCAATTCAACTAGTAAATTATACAACCAAAGCAGTTCTGCAGTAGCTGAAGCTAGGGCATAAAACTCATTTTCAGTAGATGAAAGTGCAACTGTGCGCTGTTTTCTTGAAGCCCAAACAACTGCATCTCCATAAAGTTTGAAAACATAGCCTGACACAGACTTTCTATCATTATGATTAGCATAGTCTGCATCAGCATATCCAACAACATTGCTATCATTAAGACCTTTGAAGAACAACCCATAGTTCTTAGTTCCTTTTAAATAACACAGAACTCTTTTTAAACCAGTCCAAAGAGCTTTAGTGGGTTTGGTCTGATATTGACCATAAAAACTAATTGATGCCGAAATATCTGGCCTTGTTGCTACACATGCATACATAAGTCCTCCTATCAACTCTCTATATCTATTATGTTGAATTGGTTCTGATTGAACATCACAGAATTTGCCAGATGCCAAAGGAGTATCTCTTGGATTTGCTGTAACCATATTAAATCTCTCAAGTAATTTTTCAATATATTTAGTTTGACTTAGAAACATACTTCCCTCTCTTCTTTCTATCTTTATACCCAAGAAATAGTTTAATTCGCCAAGATCTCTCATTTGAAATTCTTCTCTTAATTTTCTTACAGTACTCTCAATTGACACCTTTTCATTACTGGCGACAATTATGTCATCTACATACAACAAAACATAGTCAATAGTAGAGCTTAGACATCTTACATACAAACATTTGTCACTTACACACTGCTTATAGTTAAGTTTGGTTATAAACTCATGAAATCTAAAGTTCCACTCCATAGGAGCCTGTTTAAGTCCATACAATGTTTTCTTTAATTTACAAACCAAGCCTTCTTTAACTTTCAAACCTTCAGGGGGTATCATATATATATCTTCCTTCAACTCTCCATTTAAAAAGGCGTTCTTTACGTCCAATTGATGGGAATACATATTTTTATGATTAATTACACTTAACAGAGCTCTAAGTGATGACAATCTTGCTACAGGTGCATATGTCTCTGTATAATCTATACCTTGTTTTTGTGAACATCCCTTTGCCACTAACCTAGCTTTATATCTAATTATTTCTCCATTACCATCTCTTTTTAGAGCAAAAACCCACTTGCATTTAATCGGTTTTCTATCAGGTGGACATTGAACTAATTCCCAAGTTTTAGTTTTCTGAAGTGCATTCATTTCCTCCTGAACAGCCCTCATCCATTCCTTTTTATCACTCCTGCCTTCTATCTCATCAAAAGTTTCAGGAACACTCTCAGAAAAAGCTATTGCATTTAAAACTAAATTAGAATTTTCTTCAATCGCGTGAGTTAGAGGTTTAGTGTTTTCATCAGTAAGAAAATGAGCCAACAAGCAGTGATCTATTTTATCTTGATCCTCTCTCTGAATCAAGTCATTATAAGCTAATGTCACATAACCTCTAAGATAAGTAGGTCTTTTTACTACTCTTGTGCTCCTCCTCAATCCTTGATCTTCTTCCGCATTTTCAGTTTCACTACCGCTATCTTCTACATTTTCATTCTTACTCTCATTCCAGAGTTCTACATAATTTTCCCCATCAAATTTAGTCTTATTTTCATTAAATATAACAACTTATGCCGAGATCATTTTATTCTCAGTCAAACTCCACAACTTAAACCCATTGGGACAATAACCTATAAAGATACATTTCTTAGTCTTTCCATCAAACTTTCCTCTAAGTTCATTTTTGTTCTTTTTGACATAGGCAACACAACCAAAAACTCTCAGTTTCTTCAAATTTTGACGAGTACCATACCAGAGTTCCGCTGGAACTTTTAAAGGATCAATAGCTTTAGTCGGTATTCTGTTAATTAAATACACAGCTGTTAAAGCTGCTTCGATCCAGAAAGATTTATTCAAGTTACTACCAATTAACATACACCTAGCTTTGTCCTTAATTGTTCTGTTCATGCGTTCAGCTGCTCCATTTAATTGAGAAGTATAAGGGATCGTAAGTTCCCATTGAATCCCTTGTTCCTCAAAGAATTTAATCAATTCTTCATTTACATATTCCCCACCATTATCACATCTAAAGTGAACTACTTTACAATTGAATCTACTTGTTGCCATTGCTACATACTGTTTTACAAATCCTGCAGCTTCTGATTTCTCCTTAAGTCCATATGTGACACAAAAATGTGTAAAATCATCAACAAAACTGATCAAATATCTGACTCCATTATGGGCAGTTGGAGTAAAAGGGCCAGTTAAATCAGAATGAACTCTTTCTAGTTCCCTTGTTGCTCTATCTCTGGTTTGAGTATGTGGAACACTAGTTTGTTTTCCTGAAATACAAATTTCACACAAATCTTGACATACCTTATCAATGGAATCAATACCGTCCAAACATTTAACTAATTTCTTCATTACTCCACCACTGATATGCCCAAGTCTCCTGTGCCATAAATCATCAGAAATAGTAGCATTATAACACTGACCCGTTAGATTCAACTCTAATTTATACAGACTACCATCCCTTGTACCAACCCCTACAACTCTATTATGTTTCTTATTAACTATTGTAAATTCGCCATCATCAATGAACATTTTATTACCTTTGTCTTCAAGTTTAGAAATAGAAAGCAAATTACACTTCAATTGGTCAACCATCAAAACATCTAAGAAATTAATATTTATAATGTTACCATTTACTAGTGTGGAAGCATGAATGTCACATATCTTTTCAGCAATTATAAAATCTCTGGTTCTAGCAATGAGTATTTTACTGGTTTTTCAAGAATTCTAATATTATTAGCTAGGGTATCAGCTCTCACCAAATGTTCAGACGCACCAGAGTCCATAATCCAGTCATCTTTGGATGCATTCTCCATATCAGCTTTACCCTCAATATAGCATGCTTCAACTTCAGTAACAAAATTATAAGTTAATTCTTCAGTATTTAGTTCATTAGTTTGGATATTTGAATTAGCATTAACTCTCATATTTGTAAGATGAGCTTGATGACTACCTCTATTATTATTATTCATACCACCTCGGCTGCGATAGCTGTTTGAATTCCGATCCTGATGGCCACCGCTGCACTGCTGATGCTGATTCTCACGGCCTCTCCGAAAGGTACCGCATCCCTCACGTCCACTGCGTCTTTGATGCTGTTGATAGGCACCACCTCCTGGTCGGAAGCAGTCAGCAATCTTGTGTCCAACAATTCCACAATTATTGCATAGGAATCGGAAAATTGGCTTTGGTGAAGTCATACCTCCTCTTCCTCTGAAACCAGCAAACGCCGTTGGCTGGAAATTCACATTGTTCAGTCTCTTCTTTCTGTCATCGCCTTGCTCATATTCTTCTATTTGCTGTCTCACGATTTCCATATTTAAATCTTGAGTTGCAGCAACAGTTCGTAATGAAGTTACTACACTGTCAAATTCACTTGGCATAGTAATGAGAAAATGGATAATCTGTTGCCTTAGATCATACTTGGTTCCCGCTTCATAAATTTCACGAACAGTCTTATCGAATTCTGTGCAAAATTTCTCAAAAGTGTTTTGGTTAGGCAAATATCTTAGATTTTGAAATTTCTTGATGAGACTAATTACACTCGCCATGGACCTTTTCTCGTATCTATTTTTCAGTGCAATCCACATTTCGTGAGCAGTGACGAAACCTTTAACTATTTCCAAAAGCTCCATTTTGATTCTTTCAGCGATATATCTCTTCGTTCTCTTATAATCTCTCTCATATTCTTCCAATTTCACTTCTCTTAATTTCTTCGCTGCTGTGGTTTCACCGTCTGGGGCAGTTGCGCAAGGCGCTATTATTTCTGAATACGGCTTCTCTATTATATACCTTACGTTCTTTTCGTCCAGTATTAATTCCATTAAGAATTTCCAACTATCGTAATCCTTCCCGTCAAATTGTTGCATCTTAAATCTGTCTTCTTCTTCCATTTTTAAGGTCTCCAGTCAAACCGAATAATCTATGTTCACTATCTTCAATATTCCACAAAACGCACGAGACACCGCGGCCAGGTACTGAGTTAAGCAGATCCACATAAAACTTTTCTTCTTTTATATCGTGACTGGGCCCATAACCTGTTGTATTTCGTTAATATTCTTATTATTTGATATTTAAGAAGTCATACAGATACAACCATTACAAGAACTTAATCAACAACGACAACAATATTTTACCTTGACATGGTAACCTATAAACAAATGAGAAACATTAAACATATGAGAAATTGCATTCTCTAACAGTTTCCTATTATTTTTTTATTTCCTAAATCAAAAGATTATTACTCCTTGAGTATGCATTTCACATTTATAGATTCTTAAATCACGATATCTATTTTTTCGCAATTAAATGAAAAGTGGAAATTTTCAAGCACGGGGCAAATGCGACGGCTAAGTATGAATGCCGGGATAAGCCTGTGTGATGTCATTCTGGTTCCTGCTGCTGCAAAGTGAGGTGACCTAGGGGCGAGGCTTTGAGCACTGCTAGGTGCAGGCTGCTGATGCAGGCTGCTAGCAGGTAGCGCTTGGCTTAATTATGGATTAATAATACCTTATCTAACGAAGGAAACTTTCCGACCTCAGCCAGTTTTAATAGGTGATTATTAAGAGATGATTCCCTGAGCTCTGTGCCTCATGCATGCATTGGTAATCTCAGACGATGTAAAACTCCTATCTTCTCGTATAGAAACTAGGTCCCTGTGACGTCACGGGGAGTGGCATCGCATGGGCGCCAATCTGGCCTTTTTCAAATACGGTTGAAATTGACCAATGCCATTCGCATTAACTTGGATATCTAAAACCTAATCATTTTATCAGTGTATCATAAATACACTAATGGTGGGTAACAAATCGCAATCAATGCCTTTCGTTTTCTTTGATGAAGGAAACTACCCTATTGTCGTAAATGATGGTGGAGGATGAAGCTTATGAATTAGAAGTCCATCCATACTTTCTTTTTTTAGTTTGCTTGCCAATTGAAATGGGGAGAGAAGTTATCTTTTCAATGATTTTGTAATTATGTGGTTTTTTATAATGATTTTCCCAAGCAAAATATTTTTCTACTGTTTTTTTTTGTATTTAACCTTTTCCCTACTAAAGACGAAAATATACGTGTGGACATTTCTTGACCGGGGAGATGAAAAGCCACAAATTTTGATCGAAGATTTTCCTACACAGTTGAACGAATGCTGAATATATACATTTCCTAGCTCTTCCCCATTTATGACGGTCGTGGGTCTGCGATGTCTTTGCTTCGGGACCTAACACAGCATGGCTTAGGCTTTACCCTTGACGTCCGGGAGCAAGTACCCAGACCCCTCGTCTTATATCACCCCTCTTAGTGGTAAGGGACTGCTGTCATGCAATTGTTCGTCCAGTCATGTCGCAAAATAAATATTTGTTCCTTTCTCAAAAAATATAAACTAAGAATTGAATTATTTGCCTTTTGAGCAGCGTTCACAATTTTTGAATGAAATTAAATGGAACATATTAACATACGTCAGATTTTGGTATAAACATCAGCATGGAAATTTTTGCTGCATTAATATTGATGTTAGAGCTTTGTTCAAAATTTGATAATTCTCAGAGTGAAACAAGGAATTCAATTGAAAGTCTGTAATTTACGTTCGAGAAACAGTTGTCCATGTAGCTAATTAATATAAACAGAGCATGATTGACTGCAAACCAATGCCACTGGTAGCGTTATAAACCCTGAAAGCAGAGAGCCGAACTACCCTCTGGAGTCCGAATTATTGCTGAGTCCCTGCTAGGGAGGGTGGAAAAGGGTTGGTGCTGAGAGTGTGTGATTATCTGTGACACCCTTCATAACAAAGGTCCAGCAAAAGTGCTCCGAACGGAGGGGATGGAAGAGTCTCTTTGAGGCTCAGTACAGCAGTCATGCTGAGGGGAGAACTCCACCGTCTTGAAGGGGTTAACTACTTGGATCAGTGGCCAGGAACATTTTCTTTGTAGCTTATTGAAATGCAGCATTTTTTGCAGTGAAGATTGTTACTAAGATTCGTACGCATTATTTGAGCTAAGGTTTAGGACTGGTCTATTGAAAAAATAGCAATAATTAACCAGAAAAAGCATTTGGCTGCGAATCAAGTATCCATAAGTAAATATCAGCGCTCATGGAAAACGTTAGCATGGAACCTGGTCAAATAAGTGCAAAAGTTAGCATCATATTTGGTCCAATTTTAATAAGTTGGAAAATTAGGTAGAACTGTAAAACAAGCATTATCATATTTGCCTTTTTAAAGGGGTTGGCTTTTGTATTTTGTTTGGTTTAACAAAGAAAAGGGTAGTTTCTTTCATCAAAGGAAACGAAAGGCATTGATTGGGATTAGTTACTTTTTTTTCGTTGTCCACAAATATGAGTCAACATGGAAGGAACCCCAAAAACAATCGCCAATTAACTCATTGCAGAAGCCTCCGTAATAATTTTTAAGGTTTCCTATTTTTTTAATCCTGAAAAATGAGTATATTTTTAACTTTGCCTCCATCATTGGAAACGGGAAAGATTAAGCTATTTTTCAAAATATTTGCCCTGAGGGTAAATTAATTTTTGGCATTATTATATCTAGCTTTTTAGTTCTCGTGTTGTACTGCTCTTCCTGTATTTTTAACTGACGACTTCTTGCACTGAATCATCTGACCTGAATTTCTGTCCCCTTAGGTGTTTTTTGAGAACAGGAAACAAGTGGTATTCGCTTCAGCCTATGTCGGAGTGGTAAAGAGGGTGGCGTATGATATACCAAATAAATTCATGGAATAGTGTGGTCGTTTGGTATGAATCATGTGAACACACACCTCTGACCTAGTGTTCCACACAGAGATGTAGCTACAGGCTTCATCAAGACATTTCTTTATCCCATGAAGAGTATATCTCTGGTTATTGTATGCCATCTCGTCAATTGAAGCTGCAGTTGATTCCCCGCCCTGACTGCTCTGCTCACCATGGACGTTTTTCCATCCAACAGGAAACTCCTGGCAGCATTTGCTCACATTTTTGATGTCCATACACTTCTCACCATACACTACTATTAACAAGGGATGAATGTCAATCGGGAAAATCTTTCATCGAGTGACTGAGCGTAGTTCGCACTTGGTGGTGTAACGGTTGAGCCGCAGGTTAACCCGTGGGTCTATGCTCGTCATAAGGCGTCGGATTTCTGGGCACCATAATGGGATGCAGCGTGAAGTGGAGAAATAATTCCGCCCGTACTCGGAATGGTGACAACTCCCCTGTTGGAGGGAGTAATTCCCTCAGAAAGTTGAGAGGATTGTGCTAGCATCCAAACCACTCCCTTTTCATCACCGGGAATATGGAAGGGGACATGGGATAACAAATAAGGGATACACTTAACCTCAACTAACTACACTCCTAGCACTAGCCTCGACAAAAAAAACACTCCCAGTAAAAATAGCTGACTGCCTACGGTAATCCTCGTGCTCACGTCTCCTCGCAACGACTCCCTGCTCTCTCCCTCTGCCACTCGGGATATACGTTCCGACCATCGCCTGCTGAACCCTCCGCGTTCGAGGGTAGAATCATAGGGGCGTAGTCCAGTACAAGCTCCCAGTGCTCCAAAGCACTGGAAGTGAGTCTTTGCGTGGTCCAGTACAAGCTACAAAAGCTTCCGTGGTGCTCTCGTACGTCACGCATGACGTCACTATATTCGCTTCTCTCTCGCTACAAACGCTCCCGAGAAATAGGTGGGTGAGCTGGAGTGAACCGGTTTTCAGCGCGAATTTGAGCGGGAAGGAATGCAAAAGAAAATGGTATTCATAAAAATTGTGGACCTGGCCAGCGATAATATGACCATTTGGAGTTGATGGAAGAAGTAGCTAAGAGATCCAGGATGGTAAATGCTAAAAACAAATGGTTAAAGAACTATTCGGGGTATATTACGGTGAGGCAAATGGCTGTAACTCAATGGTTTAACAATTCAGAGTCAATGTTCGCCATGGGCCAGATCGAGGAAGAAATTTAGCGGCAAGTCCAAGATATCTTATAAACTTTGTTGTTGTGATAATTAATTATATATAATATTATTTAATTATTAGTGGTTTAACCTTGAGCTAGCGAGAAGTGGAGATAGAAAATGGCTATTTGAAATTTATAAGGCATGTGGTGAGTGAACTTTCCAGTGGAAGCATTCCGTCTGTTACTTCTATTAATTTTGTAAGTTATTTTGATTTATTTGTTATTTAGATCAATTATTAGTTATTTTAACTTGATATTGCGTGAAATTGAGATAGACTATGACTTCTTAGGTTAGGGTACGTGAACTTCTAGTCAAAGTATACCGTTTGTTGCTTTGTGGCGGCCAACCTTTCTCCATGAAGATTGTATTATCTGTCAAATGATGATATCTTCCTCTAATCTTCAACTTAAGTTTAATAATTTATTGATTTTCGGTTGTATTTTACTTGTGTAATTTTCTTAAGGTCAGGTTGACACGCATTGCATTTATGCTTAAGGCTTGCTGTTGACGAGATTGGTTCAAGTGCAGGACTGCTTTTGAGACTACCATACAATGTCACGAGTGCAATTGATAAATCGTTGAAAGGACACTCCACTTAAGGCCTTTTTACACCTACATAAACCCGTACAAGTCTAAATGTATGAACGCGAGAATGAACACGAAATGTACCATACGGTCGCGTTGTTGCACGTTAAGTGGTTACACGTGTAACCACTCAACTTGTGCAAATACATGAACTGCAAATTGAACCTATTTTAGCTTGGTTCAAACAATCGTACATGTTCCGTTTCGGTCCACAAAAATAATTCACGCAAACAGGCATTAACTTGTACGTGTATCGTTTAAACGCAGGCTTTTAGACGAGTTAAGTTAATTAGGCTTATTTTGGTTCATTGAAATTTCTCTAATAAGGTATTTAATCAGTCTTTTCTTTTTTTATATGTATCATATGATCTGCTCTTTTTAGTTTAAGTTTATCACCTTGTCGTTTGAAGGAATTGCAAACCAGTAGGTAAAATCTTCAGGACAAACATCGGTCTGTTGTGGTGTTCGATCATGGTATCCAATGAAGATCTAATATTAATTAGGTTTCTTGTGGTGTACCCCATGGTCATATTCTTTTTGTCATTTATATTACTGACCTCTCTAACAAGCTAAGTAAAGTACAAGGGGCTATAAAAATCCCTAATTCAGGCGATCTAATATCTGAGCAGACGATACTAGTAAAACAAACGACTAACAAATGCTGCAATCGCTCCAGCCGTGATCCAGTAGGGTAGCACTGGGAGCGATAGGAGCGAAAGTGGACCACGAATCTGTAGCGTCTGCAGCGTGAGCACGTGGGAGCATTGGGAGCGTGTACTGGACTACGCACTATGAAGACAAAAAAAACTGTGAGTGCAGCAGCGTAAGGACAGGCAGCCGTCGCAGTGGGTGAGCCAAGTGGGAGCTCCATCCTAAAGTACAGCTATGTAGCTACTGAACATACTATGACCACATGGGTGATTCTACTCTTTGTAGTAGAAACCAAGGAATGTAGTGCTGAAATAAAAAATACACAACTTTGGTAACTCTTCACTGGAAGTTTTGATTGTTACGACACGTTTCAATGCTGAGTCATCATTTTCAAGTTACCAAGGTTGTTTATTTTTCATTTCAACAAGGATTTTCACAAAGTCAAAGCTGAATCGATTGATTCAAATGAAGTGCTGTTGTCATATTCCATATGGCGACTTGGGGATTTGCAAATGGTGTTTTTTTGAGACCTAACTTTTCAATATGCCCTCATAGCTCTCAGTTTTATGTCTTGCCACTGGTGGTACATGATTACTTGCATTTATTTTTCAGCTCAGCCCTTATTCGTATTGGTTTTATCTTCAAATGTTTTAATTAGGGATGGTCGGATCGGATACCTCGGATCCAAATATCCGCGGATATTGCCCTTCATTGGATACATCTGATCATAAGTCACCGAAGACATCGGATCTGGATACGAAATTTTGAATCATAGCTTCAGTGAACGCAACCCATAAGGGTGGAAAGTGTTCCGATTCTATCTTCAAAGGCGCCGTCGCATGCGATTCTTGTCCTACTCATGAACCGTTTTGTTTGAAAGGTCTCGCAGAGGTTACGTAGGAGAATTTCAGCAGTGGAAAATAAAAAAGGCAAAATACGACTGGATATGGTGTGACTCTTCCCGAGAGACTGAGCAATCATCAGAGGAATCTCAGCGTCAGGAATTTGAAAATCCATTTGGATCCGAGAATATCCGATCCGAAAGATCGGGCTCCTAAAATCAAGGATACGATTCGAATTCGGATCCGAAAAAAATCCTGCATCCGTCTATTCCTACTTTATGGTATTCCTTTTATCTTCAAACGTGTTAATAGTTAATTGAAAACTCATTCAGGAGAAATTCCAAATTTCAGTAATAGATTGAGCAGTGGGGATCTTTTCAGGAAATGGGTTTGTGATTATAGTAAGTCAGGAGATTTTTACATTGTATTTTAGTGAACAACCTAGAAAGCTGTCAATCTCATCCTCTTAAATAAGTCAAGGAAGGCTATTCGGGCTTCCAGTCGGGTGGTCTTCCTCCATTCTGCTGAAGTTTCCGAACTCGAGTCGTGTTCCATCCACAGGGCAGATAGCTAGTGCAAGCTTGCAAGTACGTGGTGTACTTAGGGTATAGTTTACCTAGGAACACTTGAAACTATCGGCAAGTGCTTTGACCTGGGGGCTTTAAGAGTAAGCCATTACACGAAAGAAGCACTATAGTGTAGCATAGGTCAATTTCAGTTTATTTAGATGATGTTTCCAGAGAAAATACTAGCTTGAAGTTCTTGACGCTGAAAAGTAAAAAGTTTTGGTTACGTATCGACGTCTTTTACCAAAAATTGATCACTCCAACAGTTGCTATAGTAACATCAGCAAAATCAACATAATGGTTATCAGTATTAGCTACTTATTATTTAAGTATGCCAGGAATAGCCACGGTGATAACTTTTATGGAGTCATCCACAGTGGTTTTGTGCGTTACGGGTGGCTCCGTAAAAGTTATCGCCGTGTCTAGTCCCGGTATACTTAAATAAGTATAGAGCGAACAACTCTTCGTGTTCAAAGCTCGGGCTTTGCTCTCCGGCTGTGCTACCTATACTGCTAGTCGCATAGTAATGCTCAGCAGTCCATACCACCTTATCCGGTATAGTCCACAAATTTCCACAGGGGAGAATGACGCCTCAGTAGCTTAACTGGCTAAAGCACTCGGCCTGAAATCGAGGGATCCGGGTTCGAATCCCAGTCAAGGTGAATGATTTTCCTCTGTGGGTTTTCCATACTTATATGGTATTTTAGACGTTATATGGAACAGTAAATTCAGCCCACATTAAAAATGGCAACCTCTTGTACCAAGGAACACAAGCCCATGATGTTCCTCGGAACATGTTACTGTGTTTGTAAGTTTTGTAGTCATTGGTAATATATGGTCTTATGATTTGCTTTTTTGTGTGAAATTCATAGTATAATTGGACTTTAAAGATAGCTCTTAGGAGGCATAAACCTAAGTTTACTTTTACAAGAAAGGAGTTATATTTTAAAATTGTGTTCTTACCTGAGCTACGTTAATTTTCCTTATAAGACACGTTAATGTATTTTCAAATTTAATTAACAAATCAAATTTATTTCCTTTTTTCACTGTTTAATTACTTTTCCCACCAATCTTACTTGTGTTCCTTGGTATAATAGGTAGTGTTCTTAGGTACATGGACATGATGTACTATCGTTTGCACAAGTTTTGCAACAAATCGAGTGGCGCTACTTTCGCTCCATTGTCGATTTCTGGCCACCATTACATTTGAATGATCACTATCTTGGGATGAATCTTCATGGTAGCTCGGGAACGACTCACGAACGGGTCATCGTGGCACTCGGGTGAGATGTAGGAAACCATTACGATGCTCAGTTGAGTAAATCAGCGTAAATTTTGTTGCGTCGTTGCGGCGTTTGAAATTATTTTTATCCTCGTAGTTGACTGTAGTAGATACTTGAAAATATTTACCCATTAAAAGAGTGGGTACCTATGAGGCCTGGCTTCCAATGGTAAACCCCATAAAGCCGGCTGGGGGCACGATTTCGCCATTAGGAACACGAAAATCAACTCGCTCCTAACACTTTTTAGGGATTCAATGTCATTCAGGAGACTTTATATTAAGTTGTTGAAATATATGTTAGATATAGGAGAATTTATAAATGAAAAAAAATTAACTGGCAATTTTTCGGGAAAAAACACGGCTCCACCATCTTAAATTGAATCACATTAAATAGTTCATTACTTAGTTTGAAGCTGAAAAAGATAGCACGATAAGCTATCTTCTTCATTAATTATCAATTTTTGTTAATTAGATAAATATAAGCACTATTATGCACTATTATTAGACCTTAAAACTAAAATTTAGATAAATATAATTACACCAATGGTAATGTTTCCTCGGAAAAAAATGGAATCTTCATTGCCAAAAAAAAATCGCTAGGCTACATTGTTGCTAGCAGAATGTGTCTCTATTTTTATATTTGCATATCTAGGAGAGGCTTACATTTTTATGATAGCACTAACATATTTAGTGATCATGTCGCATTAATCTTCTTTTTTGCTATAATAAATTAGTTATTGTTTCCATTTTAATATTTAGGTCATTACTATATTATTAAGGACAGCCAACTTGAAGAGTGACTTAATAGTACAACTTTTCCCTATCCAGGTATGCTGCCATAGGTAAGGTTTCCAATGACAACAACGGACAGAGATTAAATTGAAAGTCAATTTCAACCAATATTCGCCCTTTTTAAATTCCAGACTATCGATTTTAGAGGTATAATATTTTGCGCAGAAAGTAGCCACTCCCTCAGCTCTTAACGCACAATCGGGTGCTCCCGGGCCGTAGTTTTGGTCAGCTGATAAGTCCTGCACCTCGTCTTGCCCTACATCTCTATCGCAACTTTACCAGCCAGGGACGAGGAAGCAAATTACCTGGGGTAAAACTTGCAGGCCGTGAAACTCACAAACTTCCAAAATAGTGTAAATAGGGACAATTTGTAGCTCTATCATATCATATATGTTGAGGCCATAATTTGCTTGAAGAAAGTAAGCACTAGATGAATAGTTGATAAATACCTCAAGATAACCCTTTCCTATGTTTCAAAATAAGCACCGGGGTAGGTGCACGATTAAGGATTACTATTACATAGGTTATTCCTAGGATTGTACTTAGTAGATCAGCTGGTCTCACATTCTGTCCCTTTCCATCAAAATTACTGTATAAAAACTCTGATTATAGAATATTGAGGCCTTGAGTTCAAAAGTAAAATTCTTCTCTTAATGTATATCTTTTCTATCTCTAAGAAAAGTTTCCGTCACTGCTCAATTACGAAACGGAAAAGGGTAAAATTATTGATAAACTTTACTGGAAAAATTAACGCAGTAGGAAATGGCAACAAGTTGATGACAATTGGGCATCATACTACATAGACAGACAGCATAATCGATGCAAAACATCATTCATAATTTTCTTTTTAATCAGCTGAAATTGATCTATTTATGAAATTACGTATATGGGACATTATATTACTACGATAGTTCTCATCCCAAAGGTTAAAGGTTAAGGAGCAGTTACAGACCTGTAAAGGAAATCTTATAGCACTGGGAACCACATTCATCAGTGATTCTGATTGGAGTTCCTTAAAGGGAAACGCAATGATTTGTGCTATCACGCTAGCAACGTAGGATTCCCGTCGCACAAACATTTAAAGTAGAAGTTGTTGTAAAAAATGCTCAAATTCAACATTTGGTACCCTCTTAACATACATTTAAAAAATAGAAAAACTTTAAAATGTAATACGGCTGTGAGGAGGATAAAAAATTTCGGGCATGAGAGGGACTTGAACGCGGGCCCCTCCAGTCGCCAGCCAAGTATTCATCTACTGCGCTGTTCCTATATTGACGTTTAGTGGTGATAATTTTAATTATTTGTTGTCATTGTAACACTGAGCTGCTTTCATGTGCTTCTCAATTGAACGAATTTCCTAATACCATGTAACCTACTTAATTTAAGTACAGAAGTTAATTAATGATGCTGAGAAAGTATCCTACATTATCCGGTATTCATCAGAGTATATGTAAATGATTGCAGCTAAATATGATTACTTCATCATCAACCACATAGCAGCGTAGAGTTATTATATGCATTCACACTAATTCAGCAGTGGAACATATTATCAAACAATACCTGTTGAAATCCGAAAATCATTAAAAATGGGACTTTTGGCTGGAATGGAGTTTTCCTGGAAATACTTTGAATATGTGGAAAGGAATACATCTTTACCGATTGACGGACGTCGGAGAACTATGTTGTTACTTACGCAACGATTAATGCCGATCAGCTTAACTAATTTCATATTTTACGTGTTTGCTCAGATATTTATTTGATGAAACACGTGGAATATCAAAGCTGCTTCGTATCTTATGCCGTAGATATTGTATTAAAAACATCAACCCGAGTCGATAGATGTAAACAAAAGTCTGCCATGTTCACAGTGAACGACTCGTGATTTCCTGCTCTCTGAAAACAGCTAATATCACTCAAAAAGAGCCAAGCTACAAACTTTTTAAAATCTCTCCGAGGAATTACCTTCGATCTTTCCACCTGCATTAAATGCTACAATGTGTTTGGGGGAGCATAATGAACACAAATTTCACTTAAATGGAAGCAATCAAATCCCAAGACTGAAAAGGATGAAAAAATATCTCACCCACCTAATGACCCGTTCTCCATATATTGAACCATTAAGATTAGTGTAGGTTTACTGAATATACCCAAAAATCGTATAGATTCCGAGTGCAATCTTTGAGGAGCGAAAGTGGCGACGACCGATTTGTTGCAAGACTTTTGCAAATGATAGTACATAGGGATAATAAAAACCACTTTGAGAAGTTTTAATTATATCCATTAACAGTAAAGGTACGAGTCTAAAACTTAGAACTTTAGTTAAGAAATCCTGATGGATTGATTTTTTACCATTTGACTGAATCTTAAGTAAATATATTTGCTTTTTATGAAAAATTTGAAAAACTATTTCGTGATGCAACACTCTCCCCTACTTGCGAGCCGTATCTCAGCCATGATGCCCTAATGGCATCATCATACTGCCATAATTTGAAAATCATTCACATGTATGAACTGATATCGAAACGACGGTCATAAGAAAAACACAAAATTTCACAAGAATAGCGACGCAGAATAATATAAAAAATATCGGAAGGAATGTCTAATATACATATTGTAGCAATCGAGTCATCAAGCCATAACTTAAAATTCATAAATGTTAAAATGTGTGGACTTCGAATAATTTCAGTTTTTCATGAACATACCAGAAAGTTTTTCTACATAATTGGATTTTAAGCTGGTTACTAAACCAGTTTCTTTCATCAGCTTCCGTGGTGTAGTGGTGAGAGGACAGAGCAACAGATACATAGGTCGTGTGTTCGGTTCTCCCTGATGTTTATTTTTCCTTTCCGTCACAAGGATAAAGTACTTGCATTATACTTTATATCTTCACTAGCCAGTCGCTTCCAGTTATTAATTTTTTTTCTATTCACGGGGAAATCAGTTATCAGTTGTTAAGCCCTTGTTAAGACTCGCTTAATTTCACCGGTAGTCTTTAAATTCATGTCGGGATGAGCCGCGTAGTATATGTAGTACACCCCAGCCGGCACAAACCATCAAATTTCTTTTTGGCAGCTGGATGTCTTCCAGATGCAAAGAGTATGAGCGCATCCTTTCATATAGATGCCATCCATTTGCCGGTCCGCTGCCGAGGGGATGCGGAAGAGAGATACCGCCGCACTTAGAGAGATGCCGTGAGGATGAGGATGCACGAAAGCGCTGCCATCTAACTGACGAAAATTGAACTCGGTCGAACTAATTTCCGATATTGCTTGTCTGGTTCTCTGTGTCTCATGATTGTTTTACACTACTCGGGATAAATCAGTGCACGTTTTATTTCAAGAGTATAACTTTAATGACTCAGCATAAAACAAGAGACAGGCGAACAAAGGAATAAAGGCGTACACAAGACAACATATGAGAAGTACAACATTGCTATCCATCGGAGTCCAAAACAAACGCAAGAGTTCAAATCCGGGAGAGGAGAGGCCAATGAGTGCGCGAGGGTCGATACTGGGAGATTAGACAAAATTGCGGCAATGGTCAGAATTAAAAAATATCACTATAAAACACGCCCAACACCACACTCAATCTACGAGGTATAACATAGCTATCCATCGGAATCCAAAACAAACGCAGATTTCAAATCCAGGAGAGTGGAGGCCAATGAGTGAGCGAGGGTCGGCACCGGGAGATTAGTCAAAATTGCTACAATGGTCAGAATTATAAAATATCACTATAAAACACGCCCAACACCACACTCAATCTACGAGGCTCCAACACGTCGAGATAGGGAAAGATGGCTACCAGACAACAAGTCCATACCTACTGCTGTAGTCATTGGTAGTGCCTTATGTTCGTGAAAATCTTGAATACAATGAATAATTATAATAATAATAGTTCTTGAAGTTTTATAATAATTAATGCGAGGATTTGCAGATATTTTTTAAGTATTAAACCACATCATGAAAAATATGGCATACATAGGCGCAACTAGCAAAGGATGACAGAAGGATATTTGGTACTCTAACGCATCCTGTCACACATTGCATCCACTTCACATATAGATGCAGTATGGGCTCTGCCGGCTGGGACTGTTCAGACGCCTTTAACGTTCCAACATAAGCAAATAACCTTGCCTGAGGATATTTGACGGCATTCCTTACCTATTCTTCCCTAATATCTTACCCTTTACTTATATAAGCCCCTTAGCTTACGATAAGCTGCTTATATATTTTTTTCGTAAGAAAACCATAAGAAACTGTTAACTCTCTTACTTTGTGTTGTCTGGGTTTAATGTGAAATTCTTTTCTAGGGTTCCTGGCTGCCAAAGGATTGCCCATTGGAGCGACATCAACTTCATATCTGTCTGCGGAAGGAAATGTAATGAATCATTCCATTGATGAATGCATTGATCCCACATCTCTGGTGAGACAAATTGATTCCAAGGTTGGAGCATCCCAATTTGGGATAGAAAGAAATCTGATTGATGAAGACTTGGAAATATGTGGCACTCTAGATACTAATAAGAAAACAAATAGCTCAATTCCTGATTATAGACAATGCAATACAAAATACATCGAATCACTTAGAAGCAAGGGAGGCGGAGCGACATTGACATTTGTCGGGGATAGAGGTGGTCGTGATGCATCAAACACCACTCATAACCTCAGGTCAATCATAATCAGGGGAAATGACACAAGTGGCTGTGAGATTGTCATGGGAGACAATGAAGAGATAAACAATTGCTTGATCAAAAATCCTGAGAATAGTTGCAAGTCAAACGAAAGTTCATATCATTGCTTCAACTGCGGAGATGTATTTAACAACAAAAATGACTTAATCAAACACATGAAAATTCATTTGAATGGTGATAATTTGGACGCTGAAGAGAAATCATCAGTGGGAGGAGATGTGTCTTTAAAAAACCTTCAATCAAGCGGAAGTAGTTATAGTTCCTGTGAGCCCACTACCTCCAAGACTTTAAATAGGGGTCCGAGAGATAGACTGGGGCTGAGAAAAAAAGGAAATCGGCCTCTCAAGGAAACCACTGGCAGAAAAGGGGATGAGAAAAAAATGAGGCGAGTGAGAAGAAGTATTACTGTAGAAGAGAAGTCAACTTTACAGAGTTCATCCTCAAAGTCATCATGCGATAGAAACCTTTGTAATCGCGTGGGTGTGAGAAGAAAAGAGGAGTCATATTCATGCATCGTGTGCACTTTGTCCTTTCCTCGGAGAAAGGACCTCACCAAACACAAGCGTATACACATGGCAGAGACATCTTATTCATGCAATGAGTGTAAGAAGTCTTTCGTGAATAAGAGCCACTTAGTAAGACATTTACGCACACACACGGAAGGAAGGCCTTATATCTGTGATGTGTGCAGTTATTCCTCCTCTCATAAGCATTCCTTGGTTAAACACATGCGAAGACACACGGGAGAGCGACCTTTTTCATGCAGAATCTGCAAAAAATCTTTCACCAGGAAATGCACTCTCAAGACCCACATACGATTACACACGGGGGAAAAACCTTATGAGTGCAGTATCTGCAAAAAATCTTTCACTGACAAAAGTTCTCTCCGAAGTCACATGAGAACTCACACGGGAGAGAAACCCCATTCATGCAGTATCTGCAACCGATCTTTTACTTGCAGTAGTAATCTCAAAAGTCACTTACGGACACACACAGGGGAAAAGCCATTTATGTACAACGTATGCAGCAGGTCCTTCAATGGTATTGGTCACATGAATGGTCATGAATGTGTAGGCACGGGAGAGATGCCCAATACGTGCCAAATATGCCAAAAATCTTTCACTTATGGAAGTGCTCTCAAAACTCACATGCGAACTCACACGGGAGAGAAACCTTACGCATGCAGAATGTGCGAAAAATCTTTCTCTGATAAATGTAATCTTAAAATTCACATCCGAACACACACGGGAGAAAGGCCTTATTCGTGCTATCATTGTGAAAAGTCTTTCTCTGCAAAGACCGACTTAGTAAAACACGTACGCATTCACACAGGAGAGAAGCCTTATGCCTGCAATATGTGCAGCAAATCCTTCAGTTGCAGTAAAGAACGGGTTAGACACTTACGAACGCACACGGGAGAAAAACCTTATGAGTGCAGTATCTGCAAAAAATCTTTCGCTGCGAAAGGTGCTCTCCGAATGCACATCCGAACTCACACGGGAGAGAAACCTCACTCATGCAGAATCTGCGAACGATCTTTTGCTTGCAGTGGTAATCTCATATGTCACATGCGGACGCACACAGGGGAAAAGCCTTTTAAATGTAACGTATGCAGCCGGTGCTTCGCTCAAGGTAGTTCCCTGAAGGTTCACATGCGTGTACACACGGGAGAGAAACCATATTCGTGCCAAACCTGCAAAAAATCTTTCGCTCGGAGTTCTTCTCTGTCCATTCACATGCGATTACACACAGGAGAAAAACCTTATCAATGTGACATTTGTTGCAAGTCTTTTGCTGCTAATTCTCACCTTAGCCGTCACATGGGTGTACATAAATGAGATAAATCATTTCTATACAGGGTCTCCAGCAAGTACTTTACTGCAAGGAATGGCCTTGACCACTGCAAGTGTGCACGTACAGTTGTGAAACATAATTCATTCAGAGTAAGCACCAAGTTTATTACTGTTAGTTCAAATCCCAACCGCCACATGAGCACTCACAAGTGATAAACAATATTTGTGCTACGTAAGTTGTATGGCTTTCCCCAAATGGGCCACCTCCGTGCACTTAACATGTTTGGTCATTGGAAAGATTATCCATTTAAATGTCAAAGTTGTTCTAAATGAAGCGATTGCAAATCTGTAGTGAGATTAGATTAGCTTATTCTTACCTTCGCAATGAAGACTGAATAATGATTAAGTACCTATTGGGATGATGAGTCATCTCCCATGATACCATGGGAATCGTACCAAGTCATTTTTTTGTATTTTGCACTCCAGACAGTTAGTGAAATCAACAATCATTTCAGTGAAGCTCTTCAAAGACCAACAAGTGAACCAAATATTTTAATATTTGCATTCAAAGTCATTATAAGCTGTGATTTCCAACTGCGGTGAGGCCCAGTCATTGTACTTCTTTCCAACTGCCGTTCAAGTGGTTGGTAGAATTATTGAAGAAATGAAGCATAAAAATTCAATGGGTCATGATAAAAACAGTATCAATATTATTAAGGTAAATGATCGTATTGTACCGTTTTTCTCACACCGATAACAAACTTGAGTATGATAAAGTGTGAATTTCGAAAACAAACAGGTATTGCAGTGCCAATTTCCAAAATAGGTGGTAAAACTAATGCTAGCAATTATATACCCATATCACTGTTGCCGGTCTTCTCAAAAGTCGTGGAAAAAAATTAAATTCAGCTCTTTCATTTCATTAACACCAATAACTACTTATCCCTGTGAAATTGGGATTCTTGAAAGGTAAAAGTGCAATTTTAAGGCTGTTCTGCTATGTCTGATGCACTCAACAATAATTAGAAAGTTGCAGTTTTGTAATACGTAAACATTACGAAACTTGCATAGACGAGTCATTGTTATTGAAAAGATTATTGCAAGCTGGAATGAGAGGAGTCGTTACTAAATGGTACCTGAGTAACTTCAGTGGGAGAACCCAGAATGAGAAAATACGTGACTTTTATGGACATTAAACATCACTTCCTTCTGGACTATCCTCGAGATCGATCTTGGAGACTGTTCTTTTTCTTATACATGTAAACAATTTCAAAACTGGAATATTCAATGTTAAATTAACTTCCTTTGTGGATAATACAGCTTTGGTTTTCATATTGCACGATATGAGTGATGAATACTTACAAAAACAAATAGAATGTGATGGAAATTTAAAAAAAAATTTAATTCATATTATTAGTGTCAAGCAAATGAATAAAATATGTTACATTTAAGTAAAAAATAAATTATTCGAAAAAATGGAGCGTTTACTACAGATGTCTCAAGTGTGACACGAAAAAAAACCTGTTCGACATCTTTTTGAAATTGAGCAAATTCACTTTGTGAGTTAATCTGGGATAACTTTTGATGAAAATATTACCTGGAAATAATGTCAATAAAATGTAATTGGAAATGCGATTGATTTCAAGGAAATTCCATATATTAAGTTATTTATTTCCAAAAAATAGGTTGTTCTGTATATTGTGCTCTAGTTGAATCAAGACTGCAATATGGCATTTCTTGCTGGGAAGGAGCCTACCTTCCTCATATTCATCCTTGGCAGATTGCCTAAAGAAACTCACAAGGGCAGTGTAAAACTGAGTTCTCGTTGCCTCTTTTCCGAAAACAAAATGTTTTTTGACTAAAGTGATTTTTTTTCATTTGAGGTACTCATGACGTTCTCTATTTGTGTGTAAAACAGAGCAAAACAGATTGAATATTCTAGTAAACTCCGGTAAAAAATATGTCTCTATGAGGTTCGGGAACGGTTTGTATACCTAAGCCCCAAAATGAAGCCTTCAAACGTACATACACTTTCCTTGCACTGAAAGTGTTATGTTCCCGCCCAGTTTAGGTACTGAGTCAAAACTCTATGGCTTAGTTTCTTGCTAATTAAAGCATTTCCTATCCCAAGAGAATGAAAATATTGAACAATCGTTAAAAAGTTGTTGTGTAATCTTGATAATTTTAATTTGTCATTTTTTTTGTATGTTCATTGCGTAAAGTTATCATTCCTACAATTTTTTTTCTAAAATATTCTGTAATCTCATTGAAATACATGTTTTATTTTGTATTTTAATTTTTTCCCTACGCTGCTGAACTTAACACATGCATGTTTGAATATCAAACTTTTTTTTCCTCTTATATTTTATATGGTCATAAATCAGCACCAGCTGTTGCTTTTAGTTACGATGGTTCCTCCAATTCAGGATCACATCGTACCTATATTCTACTTTATTGTTTTATTTACATGCTCTTTGTAACTTACGAATAAGTGGAATAAATATTATTATTATTATTATTATTTTTGAAATGTATGTAAGGATGAATGTATTGAAGGATTGTGGCAGCAGAAGGATATGCCCAGGATAGAAGTTAAGAGTCAAACAGCCGGCTTGCCTTATTTTTTTATTGAAGGCCTGCCTTTTTTTCCATCAAAGGTGCATTCTTCAAGGTCTCTTTTCAATTTTCGTGTCTGGTTTTATATTGGTTCTGAATTTGCCTGGCATTAACCATGATTGCTTGGTGGAAATAAACAAAATATTGTCCCTATGCTAAGAATAAAGTACTATTAGTTCACAATAAAAGGCATATAACTGATTTTGCTAATTAAATAAATTTGTGTAACTTTTCCAATTTGAAGTAACATAATTGCATTTTTGTTCTTATTTATCTGTTTTCAAAAGTTTCCATTCAAAGATGATGGTCAAAATTCAATTGATTTTCTAGTTACTTTCTAAACTTTCTTTAAAAAATTTCAGCACTGTGTCACCAGTTCATTTTCTCTTAAATATCAATTGATTGATTGACAGAGATAGTGCTACAACTCAACCACTTGATTTCCGATATGTGTTAATCTTCCTGTATCCATGTGCCTGATCTGTTTTAATACAACATTGAAAGAAATTTTGGTATCTGCAATCTGTATCGGTTAAGAAAGTATGACCGGATATTGCTAGAGCTTAAAATTGTTTGCACTGAGAAATTTTGGGAATTTCATTTTCACATGAATTTCCAAGAATGCGATGGTGAATATGTCTCGTTGATTGGTATTTAATCAGTTGATATAAGTACCTACTCTGCATGAAGGATAATTAAATGGGAAATTTGTAACCTTACTTGAGTGCTTATGCATGGCTAGGACTGATTCCAGTTAATTCTTTCTGGAATATAATATTTTGCATCAACCCTTCAACAAATAATATTGCATAGCATGAGAAGTCCCAAGCCAAAGATCGCATGAATGATTTTCATGTTGAGTTTTTGGATAGGTTTTAGAAGTGGTGTTAAATAATGTATTTATAAGAAACGCAACAGGCATTTCAGTGTCACACTTGCGTGAATGGCCAACTACCATTTAACAACAGCAGACCAAATATCAAGTGTTTTCTAAGCATGTCTTTTTAAAGAGTTAAAAATCTGTATAAAAAGGAATAAATTGCTAACATGAATAATCACCAACATATAAGATTGGAAGTAATTTAAGCCTATTTAATGATCACAGGCATATTTCTGAAACAAATGACAATTATGATTCTCAAGTAATGAAATTGAAGACATAATTTTCACTGTATGATAGTTTCTATTTCTTATTCAATTGAAAATCATCTAATATTGGAGGGAACATTTACTTCATAACATTTTCCTTGACATCTCCCGCAGTTATATAAGTCATTTTATCAGAGATGTAAGACTTCTCATTATAATTTGTTATGCTCAAAAACTTATAAAAAAAGGAATTCTTGAATATTTTTGTTCCACAGGCACTCTTAAAATGTATCTTAAGCAAAAAAACCTCTTCATGAACAAATGCTGACAATTATTACTGATTTTTTATTGTATCCCATCATTAAACATCATAACTTTTGGAAAACTGAAGTCAAACATATGAACAGCCACAATACTTAGCGTAAAGTAGACATAGTTAACAAAAAGTACCTGAAGCTCCTCAATGAACATAAAAGTGATAGGTAAAGCATGCCATTATAAACGAGTATATTTTCATAGATCACTCCTATGCATGAAGCACTCGTATAAATGAGGCACTCTCGGTGATCATTTGAATTAAAAGTTCCAAAAGTGCCTGGCAAAGGAGCACTTAGCCAAAATGTTTTCGAAATGCACCCCTACCCTTCCCCACGGCTAACTTTTCTTGGTCCAAGGCAGGCTTGCTTGCATCTCTGTGGCTTTTATGTCTGTTATAAGGAGTTCTTTCCAAATTTCTCTTTAAATTATTCTAGCCCCATAATACTGTGACAAGATCAACAGCAAAAATGGTGACCTTCGCATTATGTCAAGTCACCTCCCACATTAATTCCTTTCTCCAAAAATGCGTTTCCTCCACGAAACACCGTGAAAAATAAAGGAAATGCCAATCCTAGTATAATAGACGCGGTTACCATAATATTCGCATGCACCACCAATACTTAAATCTAATGAAAAATTGTTAATTATTTTGTTCTACCACAATTTTTATTAACACACTACCATGGTTTCGACGCTTCATATACTGGTGAGAAGTGCATTGATCCTTCATCTAAAATACACGACGCACGAACTAGAGGGAGGTGGGGAGTAAACTGTAGAGGAGGGGAGAGAAGGTTTAGCCTTTTCCCTACTGTACACGTATATATACGTGTGGACGTTTCCTGACCCGGTTGACGACGGCTGTATATTTACGTGTTAGATTTTCCTAGCCAGGAGATCGAAAGCCGTATATGTACGTTTTCTAGCTCTCCCCCTTTTAGGACGGTCGCGGGTTTACGTCATCTTTGTCTCGGGACCCAACACTTCGGGGTTTAGGATTACCCCTCGGAATCCGGGAGCAGGTACCCGGACCCCTCGTCTTTTATTACCCCTCTCAGCGATGAGGGACAGCGGTTATTCAATTGTTTATACAGTGAATTTTCGAAATAAATATTTGTTCATTTCTCAAGAAATATACACTAAGAATTGAATTATTTGTCTTTTGAGCAGAGTTTACAATTTTTAAACGAAATTCTACGACATATATTAACTTATATCTCCAGTTATGTATAAACATCAACATGGAAATTGTTGCTGCGTTAAATGCGTTAATAATGACCTCAGAAATTCGTTTAAAATTTGACAATGCTCAGATAAAAATGAGGAATTCAATTTAAAGTCTGTAATTTACGTGCAAGCAACAGTTATCCATTTGATAAATACATATAAGCAATACATAAGTTGACCGCGAACCAATATCGCAGGTATGGTCGTAAACCTGGAAAAGAGGGAGCGCAACTACTCTCAGAGTCCGAGATAATGCGAATTCCGTACGTGGAGTGGTTGAAAAAGGTTCATCGAGACCCTTCTTAATGAATGCCCTCCAAAAATGCTCCGTACCACGAGAAAGAAGAGTCTCTTGGGGCTCAGTACAGCAGTCATGCTAAGACGAAAACTCTGCCGTCTCGCAAGTTTTAAAGTGGGGAGGTTGTAAGAGGAGAACTTTTCGGGTCTTTCCCAGGCCGTAAACCAAGGGAATGTATTCCCTTAATCCTTTCGAGACGGATCTTTAAGTTATCTTTTCGTATCTACGCATTTCTTTTCTTCCACATCCTTTATAACGTAATCCGTATATTTTATTCGAGGTTTTCCGTTTCTGTTCTTCCCATTCACTTGACCCTTGACAATTAATTGTATTTATTATGCCATTATACTTCAAGATATGGCTGATAATGTTGTTGTGTCGGCCAATCAAGGTTTCTGCGAGGTTTCCCTTCTCTCCCTCTCTTCATAGGAATTCCTCATCCATTTCACTTGGTCTCATCCATTTCACTTGGTCGATAAGCATCTTTAGGACTATTTTGATCCACCTTGGTATTCCGAATGGAGTAGCCATAGCTGAAATTTCACCAAAAGTCATTTTACATGTATGGATATCACAGAAGAAACATTTGTACACAAAAATACTTATATTTGTATTTGTAAACAAAGCCTAGTGTAATTCCCGCAACACACGCATACATCCGTGTCGTGCTAGGAAGCCGTATCATTAGGATATAAGCAACGTGCAGTGAGGTCAATTCCAGTTAAGTCCTCTACATACTTGTTTTAACTGGCTAGGGTTCCCACTCAACCGTGGAAATCTTGAAACCGTGAATAAGCCGTGAATTTTTTCTACCGTGAAAACACCTAGAAAAAGCCGTGGATTTCGTCATAAAACCTTAACCCTTTAGAGAAGGCGGAGTTTTCGTCTTAGCGTGACTGCTGTACTGAGCCCCAAGAGACTCTTCTTTCTCGTGGTACGGAGCATTTTTGGAGGACATTCGTCAAGGAGGGTCTCGCTGAACCTTTTTCGACCCCTCCACGCAGGGACTTCGCATTATCTCAGACTCCGGCAGTAGTTGTGCTCCCTCCTTTCCGGGTTTACGACCATACCTGCGGCATTGGTTCGCGGTCAACTTATGTATTGCTTATATGTATTTAGCAAATGGATAACTGCTGCTTGCACGTAAATTGCAGACTTTGAATTGAATTCCTCATTTTTTCTGAGTATTGTCAAATTTTAAAGGGAGTTCTAATGTCAATATTAATGCATTTAATGCGGCAACAATTTCAATGCTGATGTTTATACATAACTCGAGATATAAGTTAATATATGTCGTAGAATTTCGTTTTAAATTTGTAAAGGCTGCTCAAAAGACATATAATTCAATATTTAGTTAATTTTTTATGAGCAATGAACAAATATTGATGTCGAAAACTGACTGGATTAAAAATTGAATGACCACTCCCCCTTACCGCTAAGAGGGGTAATAAAAGAAGAGGGGTCCGGGTACCTGCACCCGGATTCCGAGGGTGAATCCTAAGCCCCGCAGTGTTGAGTCCCGAAACAAAGACACCGTACACCCGCGACCGTCATAAAAGGGGGAGAGCTGGAAACTGTATATATACGGCCTTCGTTCTCGTGATCAGGAAAATCTCGGACGGAAATATACGGCTTTTGTATTCCAGGTCAAGAAACTGACACACACATATTTACGTCTTTAGTAGGGAAAAGGTTAAGGAAAGGCTGCCAGTGGTAAGAAAATCTGGTCAAACGTTGAAAAATGTTTTTCCCGCACCCACCATGCAGGCAATTCAAAAACGTTCCCACAGCCTCAGGGTTAATTAGGTCGAGGGCTGGATCAATGGTTAACTTCCTTTAATACCCAGAGGAACTACAGTGGAACTTGGGTGTAACGGCATTGGCTGTAACGTCAACTTGGGTTTAACTTCACATTTTATACGGACCAGCCAAAATTGAACATTTTATGTTGCACGAAAACCCGTTTATATCGTCAACAAATATTGCGATGCACGGGTATAGCGTAAAAATTTTGCGATTCTTAGGTTGCAAAAGTGGTAGTGTGATTGTATTATGTCCCAAAGTTCGTAGAAACCATGTGTAGAAACATCAGAAGCAATAACAGGTCACAAGCTGGACGTTGAGCTGGTGATGGGATGCAACTCTTTTGTCTAATTGGTGTCTGGAGGGAGCGGGGGCTGTCCCGCATACCTGGGTCTTATCCCTTTACCCCTACATTCTACAAGGTCACTGACACTGGCACACCATATTGTATTGTTTGTTTTGTTAGTTACGGTAGATCATAAGTCACATCACTACCTACCTCCGGGTGAGCATCGCGTATGTTGACAGTTATCTTATACATCGTTAGTTGTGTTTTGTTTGTGCAATGTCAAGCTGTGGTGTCACTAAAAATTAACGCTGATATTTTTATATCGTCACTGGGATATAACGTTTAAAATCTTCTGGTCCCTTTGATGACGTTATAACCAAGTTCCACTGTAGATACCTGGATATTTTTGCAAACACATACCAACCAACGAACTTTGCCTACTGCCGTCCTTCAGAATAAAGGTCATCAAACTTGCTTTTTGGGCTGCATTGGTTGTTAGAGTTACTTATTGTTAGCATCAAGAGCTAATTATTCATTCAGAACTAGTGTTACCATCTCCTTCCAGTTGTAACTGTTCGCAGTTCCCAAAGAGTGAAGATATCACAAAAGCATAAGATGCAAATAGCTTCAAATGATATACTGCATAGTATTACCATGCAAAACCATTACATTCACTATATCTTTTACTGGAATACAATGTCTTTGTACATATGAGTTAGGTGAAATTCACAGTTGGTTACAAAAAAGGACTTGAGGATATTCTTTTTGGTCAACTGATTAACGAGAAAAAGGATAATGCTGAAAGTATGAATGCCTGCATGAAGGCAATGCTTCTCTATTACACGAATGATACAGATAATCTGATAAAGAGCAGACAGCTTTATAGACAAAATTGGATTAAGCTGGCATAAATATTGGAATTAAAAGAGGATAACTGTCTAAAATGACTTAATTATACTCCAAAATGTGAAAAAATGCACTTTATTTCCAATCTTTCAAACGCCTACAGAAAAAATCACTGAAAGAATACAAAATCAAATTTATAGTCAGGGATTAAAAATACAGATCAGCTCTTACAACATATTCATCCTTCAAAAACAAAATTTTCCACAAAGATTATAACTGACAGCATCAAAGAACAACTGCAAAAGCTTGCAATTGCATTTTCCAAGTGAAACCATAGAAATGACGTTAAGGAAATCAATTTTCACAGAAAGGCTATTCGAAGATAAGATCATCAAGAGTAAACCTGGCAATCAGAAAATAGCAGCAAATGGATTTATAGATATAAGGGCTTTCGGTTACATATTGAATAAAATTTCATTACTAAGCCGGATGCTGTGTTTCTTGCAACCACTGTTTGTGCAACAAACAGTGGTTGCAAGAAAATATATAGATAGATATAAAATAGAAACTATTCAAAAATACAAATATTCCAGCAGCATATTTAACGAAAACCTAGAAGATATTTCTCTACCTATATGTTCTCTAGCTCTATGTAAATAATTTTCACAATGACAAAATGCATCAATCAAATTAGATTAAAGAATGAAACAGTGAATGACAGGAAAATCTATGATAAAATGCATGCAAATGCGCTGAAAGACTTGCAGAATTAAATTTTTGATGCAGAAAATAGTTACAGCATGTACCTTTCAATGTGATTACAAAATATGAAAGCAGTTCCTCACGGCAGGCATAAAATAAATAAAAAGTGTGACAATTACTTAACACATGAGAGTAATACGGTAAACCCAAGCCTTTTACAATACACTGAGGGGCTTGATGAAAAAACTGATGAATATGAATAAAATAATCCTCTTCAGGAATTGCCCCAATGTATCGTCAAAATTACGTCAGGTTGCCTTCATCTCTGAAAGAAGAAAAAAATGGATATCACCTTGAGAGAAATAATGCAATTACAACCGAATATAAAATTAAAATGCGCGATTAAAATATTAATATGAGGTCCATTTCCATTGTGCGATTAGGTATCTGCCCAACTAACAAAACTTCTATAGCTAAAATCACACAAACAGATGTAAACTATCTTAAAACCAACCTACATTGTGACAAGAATCATTGATTTGGTGAGTCAAGGAAAACAATGACACTTGCAAAACTATAAAGAATTTACATTCAAGAGATTGTGTAATGGATTTGAATTTTTGGCGTCTTAATCTTTTGATATCATTGAATTTATTATATCCATCACACATTTTTTGTAAGAATTTTTCAAACACAGAATATGAAGAAATTCAATGTGTCAATAACAATTTTGATATGAAATACGGTAAAATTAAAACAATTTTAAACTACTTAATCACACTTTCAAATAAAACAATGAAAAGTTATTTCTATTTTCAGTCAGAGATTTTACTTCATTACAACGCAAATACATAAAATCAATGGACCATTTTCAGGATTCAAAGAGCATTCGACATCAACTGGAGGACAAAACAAGAGGCCTACACATGGGAAAGGAATACTTGCTATGGTTCGTTCAATTTTATTAGGCTCAAATATATAGAAGTTAATACTCAAAAATGAGAAGGAGACTTTGTTGATATCCACTGATTTGTTTCGTCTGTACGACATGTTTAAAACCATAGATGACCTCTATGGTTCGAAACATGTCGTGGGGACGAAATAAATCAGTGGAAATCAACAAAGTCTCCTTCTCATTTTCGACTTGTTATAGATCTCACATGAAGGCTGTAGCAGATACAGAAAAAACTCAAGGGGGGACACAACAAATATATCTTGAGGTGCCTTTACTTTTACCGTAATAAAAGATGATCAAGTCTCAGGCAAAGAACAAGAAAATTTTATTTAAAGTGATTACACACATGTGAAAGACAATGCCATCGTATGATATAAAAAGTTACAATTGTGGTTTTGCAATGTTCTGAAAGACGGGCGGACCTGCAGGGAAGGGGCGTGCACCCCCATTAACCCCCTCTCTACCCGCCACTGAATGGGCAAAAAGTAGCACCTTGGGAAAATAAATTGTTACTCACGCTTGCTGTTATCCAAACTGAAATTCTATATAAATTCTATAAATTAATGATTTGATGGCTCATGAACAATGGCTTCATAAAATGCATTGAATGTTTTGATTTAGCCCTTCCACTGCTGTGAACGTACTTTTTCTTCCTCCATGCTCTTTCCCAAAAGCACTTCGACGGGTCCCTAATCCAGGACCCTTTCCTGGACCTGCTCACCCACGCAGGACCGTCTCATCAACCCTACCAGGGGGGCCTACCTCCCGAAAAGTGACCACTATGACTGCAATTTGAAAATCAATCAATCCGATCATCAAAAATGATTGTTTTCATCGCACTCCTGCCAATCAAATACGTCTTTGAACCGTGTTTCTGCGATGAAAAATAACTAATTTGTTAACTTTGCTAAATTGGCCATTTTCCGGTGGCCCACAGCCAAGTTTTTAGCAAAGTTTATAAAACCGTTATTTTTCATCGCGGAAACATGGTTCAAAGATGTACTTGATTGCTCCATTGGCAGGAGTACGATGCAAGCAATCATTTTTTGATGATCGGATTGATTTTCAAATTGCAGTCAGATCGGTCACTTTTCGACCCCCACTGGTAGGGTCGATGAGACGGTCCTGCGTGGGTGAGCTCGTCGAGGATAGGGTCCCGGATCAGCGAACCTTTGGAGGGTGTACCGTGCCCATTATTGAAGTACCTGCTCCATGGGTCCATAAAACGCATTTTAACCTTTTTGCCGCATGCGAGGAGAAGGTTTTCAGAGATTGAACAGCAGCGAAAGGGTTATTTGAAACTGAAATTTCTCAAAACAAAATAGGCGACAAATATGGAATACTAGATATTTAATGAAAATACAGGAAGGAGAAAGAAATAGAAAAAAAACTCACTCTTGCCTTAACTAGCAGCGCTGGTACCACATACTTAGCGTAGACTGAGAAGAGGAGACGGGCCTGTTCCTGCAGAATAGCTCTTCCTGCCGTTGATCCATGAAATGTGATAATCCCAGGTACTGCGGCTGCAAGGTGACATACCCTCGCAAACTGCGTCTTCTGATTCAATGCATAAATGATCCACCGATGTAATTCCCTTCCCCTCTTACTCTCCTCCTCCACCTCCAATAGAGCCCTCAACCACTCACACTCCTGTTCTGCATCCTGCCCATATGGTCTCCCCCCGTTGCAAAACACCAGCTTCAGAGATAACTGGGATAAGGCCCGAGCTAACTTGGCGCCTTCCTCCTTCTCACTGTAACCCGAACAAATCTCTGCTCCTAAATAAACAGTATCAGTCCCCAAATCACAAAACGAATACCAATCATTCCCTTTCCTCTGAGTCCCACCCAAGTCCACAACCTTATCCTTCATCCTTCCGATGCGACTAAACTCACAGTCCACCAAAACCTTCACCCTGTCATCCCCACTCAGATACTTCAATACACAAGCAGTGCACTCGTCTTCATCATACAGTCTCTCATACAACCTACGCATAAACTCTACTCCATCGCCGTATACTATCTCAGTCTTGCACATCATGGCATCCACGCATTCCTGCCTAGCTTTGGCCAGATCAGACGAAAGCTGACTCACCACAGACCTCCCTCCTGGGCCAAACTTCATTGACATCACCTCCTCTGCAGTTGAGAGCACTGCCTCTTCTATACAACTCAGTTCATCACGTCCACATGCCCGCCCCCTGAGTTCCTCCAAGGAGGAGGTCAGCTGACACACAAGAGACTTCATCTCTTGCCGCAAGGCGTCCATAGAGGACTTCAGATATGCAATATCCCGATCTTGCCCAGTCACGGATGTTGTGCGGGTAGTACCCTTACTGTAAGATAATTCAAGGTGACGCCTCAGCACCTGGTCTCTCCGGTGTACCAATCTCACCAACTTAAGAACTTGCGATCGGTCAAGGTCCTCGGGAAACTGTCGAACCATCTCCTCTGCTGAAGATAGTGCATTCAATTGACTCTCATCCTTTAGGCCTGGGGCCGCCCCTCTTGCCAGAAGCTCTTCCACCCAATCCGCCTTACCAAATCTCACTCCAACATGCAAAAGAGTACTCTGCTTTATTACCATGGCATCCACGTCTTTCAGACTGTCCAGCAGCTCTTTATGCTGGAGTAATGAACCAGTGAACAATCCATTCAAGAGCCTCTCCTCGACAAACTCCTCATTGTTGCTAGCACCAACGTAGTTTGCCATTATTGCAAAACCATGAAGCAATAATTGTAAAAGTTTGTTCTGTTCAGATGACAGTAAGTTGCCAATGGAAATGAGGAATGGCTTTGATGGTCAGCAAGGAGAAACAAAGTAGTATCTCACAATGGGCACGAAAGGATGAAATGTTGGCTGCAAGGAAACAAAATGAAAAACAAATTATTACCTCAGAAGTTATCAGCATTGGTGCCAAAACAAGCAAACTGGCTTGTGCATGACATGAGAAACAACTAGGAATAAAGGCTTAATTTAGTTCAACTGACAAAAGAAAACTTTAAGTGCAACAGTTATTTGGGGTTCACTTGTAAGAGAATTCTTTAAAAACTTACCATTGATTCATGATTAAACTTGAAAGAACTGTACTACATATTTGTAATAAACACAGAGAACTCATACTAAAAAGAATTAAGGTAAATCAATACCTTGGCTGAAAAACCTCAAGTCTCTTAAAAAGTTTGACTGCTGCTTTTGAGGAATAATTAATTAACGAACATTTTTGCAGTCTAGATCATATTTTTTATCTCTTAAAATAAAAATTACATATATGGTTCAAATTGGACCCCTCAGCCGAGGGAAAAATTGACGTACCTACCTCATTGAGTGTAGCAGTTGCACCAATGGAATAAGATGATTTATTTTATATGCAGAGAGAAGTATATTGATTTTGCTAACTGTTTGATGCCGGTACGGTAGGAGTGATCCTTCAACTTCTGACAAACTTAACCCACACCATTACCCTGTCAATTCTTAATACAGCAGAGAAATCTCATCTTGGATAATCAGCAGCAATGTGCCTCGGTTATAAATGTAAAACTAGTTTTGACAGGGAATTATATAATTTGGCTAAATAATTGACAAAACCTAGTAGGAAGATTGTTTAAAGAACTGCCTCAGGCCATTACTAAAAAAGTCAACCCAATGAGGGAGCATCACCTTCACCTACAGGTTGTCCCAACACAAGATGATAAAAGACTTTTAACATCACACCAAGCTGAGGCACCAAGTGGGTGAGATGATGCACTTAATAACAAACTAAGAAATAACAGAAAGTGCAAGTAGGAAGATCCACATGCTCTTCATCCAGAAGACAAAACTACAAGAACTTCACGATAATACCCCCTTTGAGAATATCAAGGTTCAGGCAAGTTATTTTAGAATGTATTGCTGCAAAAATAATGTTGAATAACCACTTAATTTGACCCAAAAAGCATTAAGGTAGAAATAGAAGGACAATCATTGCAAATGCCTATTACCAGTTAAATAAACTACAGTACAGTAGTGGCACAGTTAAAATTCCATGAATATAGTAACTGCAGCTAGAGCTGTGATATGTCTTTTGAGCAATGGTAAGAAGACTAATTTAGATGTAGAAATGAACCATGACTGAAATGCCATCAAGGCATACTAATCTTTATTTCATTAGTAATTCAATGTAAAAGTCGTAAGTAGCAAAATAAACACGTGATACACAGCCATCTAAACAGGACTGTTTATACACTGTGGACAAGAGAAAATACCCAATAACAAATCACCTCAGAAACTCATAAATTACAGCCCTATCTTGTGGATAGTTTCCAACATCCTCATCTAACCAAATCTTTAGTTAGAAACCTAGACTTAGCACTTAGCACATATTTGACGGAATGTGACTTCGACGACATGTAATAAATTTAAAATATTACTGAGTATTTCATAATAATCTCCAATTCTAACTCAACTAGAGGAAATACAGCGTAACTGTATTTTAAGCAGAAAAAAAATAAGAAACAAGCTATATTAGATGAAATATATAGATTCTGAACTTCCTTTATGGCCCTAATCATGAACATGTTTCCCTTTTAAAAACAGTATAATAAGAAAATACAAATACAGCACAATGTACAGTAGTGGAACAGCGAGAGGGGGGGGTTTTGGGGGATGAAACCCCCCCCCCCTCCCCAGAGCTCAGAGAAATTTTAAAGTTTAATCTATTTCAATTAATTGGATTAATATTAATTATGGAATCGTGTAAGGATAAAAAAATATCTCTCAGAATGCCGCAAAACTCACAAATTTGAATCATTTCTCTTTAGTTTTTATGGCGGAGGGCCCTCACACCTCCTGCCTACCCTGGTATGTGGCTATGCCATACCCCCAACATTAGTTACACCAGAAACCCCCCTAGCCTTTATTCCTAGCTGTACACCTGACGCACATTTTGATATTCAATTCCAAGAATCAATTAAACAAACTGGGTAGAAAAAAAACAAGAAATTCATTGCAATCAACAACCGGGATTGCAAATGACAATATATTGGCAGTATGGGCCAGCAGTGCCCACCTGCATGCTTTGCACCCTGGTTAATCTTCCTCGGCTACCAGCTGTTACCTTGTTGCTTGTCATGGCCCAGTCATGCGAATCATGGGCCGATTGCGTGAAAGTGTCTCAGGGAGTTTGGGGGACATGGCATTATATGTTCCATTTCAATGCCTGCTTTTCCTTTGCTACACTCATAGGCGTACCCTGCTGAGGGATGGGGCAACTAACCCCCCTTAAAGCGAAAATAAATTTAGTTCAAAACAGAAGTCATGAACAAAGTTTCCTTTGGAAGAAAAATAATTGATCGGAATTAATCGGAACAAATAAAAGTCATTATTTTTTTGTAGCAAATAAATATAAAAAAGTAACCGATTGCTGCCACGAATTCCTTGAAATTTTGGTTTTATTAACCTTTTTCTGTGCAAAACAGTTACAACTTTGAACGGCCACAGCTAGTTTTGCCCCATCCACATAGTTTTGATTCTGGGTACGCCCATCCCATGTGGAAAAGTTTACTGCTCCAGAACTGGACCAGAAATTTTTCCACATGGGAATGGCTACAGTTTTGTACAGGAGAACCAATTAAATGAGGAGACGGGTATTAATTGCGGCTTGTCACTTTTTACCTCCCGTTTTGTAGGCTGGCTGTTTTTTGTCCGTTTCCGCACGTTTGTCATCGGGCAATGGGAATTAGTATCGCCATGTTGATAAATATAGGGGCAACACACTGCATTGACAAGCACGGATACCTTCACAGTTCATAAGAGAAAGTCGAGGCAAGAGCATAGGTATTAAATAAATGCCAGAAAATAACAAAAACCAACATTATTAGAAAGAGAATAATCAGTTTCAAATAATACAGGTGACTGCCAACGAAGGTCTGATAACTGTACTTACATTAACGCCATGTTTTTACCCACCCTTTATCGACGGATTACCCACCTACACGAATTCCCATAACCTTTAAAATTTAACCATTCATAAAATGCTACCTTCGTCAGGTCAAATCTTTATACCATATGACTGATCATTATCATAAAAAGTGTTTTAATTCATTACTGCGAATTTATGATTTATTATTGTTACACACCTATAACTGAATATAAGTGGGGTGAACGAGCTGAAAAATTACGAATTGAATATAAGACTTAATTATGCCAGTAGCGCACGTTTCCCACAAGGTAAGTCCTCGCAACAAGTGGCCGTAAGTCTTAAAATCTGGAATGAAAACCAGTATATGCATACAAAATAATCACTATAAAGCCAATACGATTCGTAATAAAATGATTAATTTGCTACAATGAAGTAGCTTCTCCCACCGAGTGCACATATATTCACGCATGAACGAAGCAATTGCGATGAAAAGCAAGAGAAAACAAAAACTAAATTTCTTGGAGAGGAAGTGTAAGTGTTGATGACACCACATACTTAATAGTCCTAAAACTCTAAGACATTGTGCATACATATTTCCTTACACTGAAACAATAACATGAAAATGATCACTCACTCAGATACGATGCAGATCCAATTAACATGGATTGAGGGTTGAAGAAGGCAATCAGCAACGAAAGGAATGCGAACACTCCTATGCAGAGCAGCTCTCAGACAATGATCGCATATCCAACGCCAGACAGGAAATGCGTTGGATGTTCAGGAGTTGGAGATGCAAGAATTGTCCACGAGCTAGCTAGCAAATCGGTTTACTCCACATGTTTCCCTACCCTAAACCAGGGCTTAGGCACAAGGCGGGCGAACTGTTGACAGCGTGCGACACAACAGCTTGACGGGCGTTTTCTTGAACTAACGCTATCGTTTCGCAAGATAGTTTTGATTAATAAATATTATTGCGTAAAAAATTATTTCATAACTTGTGTAATGTAACTCAGTTGGTATCTTTAATAATAAATAGGAAATATGAAATATGTGTGCTTCCTCTGTCTCACCCATCGACCAATCATGAATCGGCCAATGAAATTTCGTCTCCTCATTTCGAAAGTTTTGATCGTTAGGAAAACATCTACTTACTGTGGACCGGTTAGATCTTGTGTTATCGCGATGTACGGTTTTAGGCGTTGTTTGTATGTAGTTGTTGATTCTATTTTAACTTAATTCTCTCTACATCAAGTTTTCAAGCCTGCGTGTGGTGTGTGAAGTGGTTGACAACGTTATATTTTCGAAAAGTCACGTATATTCAGCCCATTAACGCTTGTATAGTGATCTTGATTTTGCTTACCAATTTCTGTTTTTCAACAATCTCATATTCAGTGCAGTGAAGTGGCCACTGGTAAAGGAATTTTCTTTGTGGTGTTCTTATCCCGTAATTTGTGATGACACTGAGGAATTATAGTTCGCTGTGTGTGTGGGTACGAGGACTTATGCGTACACAAGTGAGGCATGGAGAGATTCTTGTCAGGCTTTCGCCATCCTGTGTATAGTGTTTATTTATTTACTAATTCAAATCATTGTATTTTGCAGGTGAGTGACTTTTTATGTGAACTTTTATAAAATAAATGGGCATTTGCTTTGCACATGTTGTGATTTTATTTAAATGATATCCCGCATAGTATCCCTACCGTATGCAACACGCAAAGCAAGAATAAAAGTGGAATGGGGACTGGAGGGGAGGGGGTACGGTAGGGGAGGGTGCTAGTTTACGGAAAACGCCCGCAGAATGCGCTGTAGTGGCTCCAGCCGCGTCGTCCGCTACGCTACGCTGTCTACACTTTTTAACATTGTGTGTCACGACTGTGCCCTAAACCTTAGAAAAATAAACAGTTGATATACAACTAAAAGTTGAAATAAGGGCGAGTGTTATGATGCGCATACGACCACTCACTTGTTTTCCTTGTACAAATTCAGGGGGACTGCTTTGCATAATCGCGTACCGCACTAAAAAGGAATACTAAAAAGGTATGCAAAATTTACTACCTTTCTGAGTATTTTTTTTACAGTATCCTGCAAAGAAAATTATCCTAAATCATAGTTTACATTTGAGTATTCCTGAAAGGTAGACTCTTTCTGTGGATTTTTTTTACAATTTCCTCCAAAGGAATCATCCAACATTATTGTTACATTTTAGTATTAGTGGTAGTTCAGTATATATAGTGAGTGTACATTTGTTGAATCATAAACATGAGATAATAGCCATATCTTAAGTTAGCATTTGAGTCAACCGAAATGGATGACACTGTCGATTTTTTCTGCATTTTATGCCGAGGAAATGATAAAACCGTGAGAGTCTAACAAAAAGGTTGACTCTTTCTTTCGATTTGTTTTGAATCTTATACTGAGGAATTTCAAAGTTCTACGAGTCTACCAATAAGGTTGACATTTTTGCCGATTTCTTTTGAATCTTATATCTGAGGAATTGATTAAATCAATGAATGTACGTATAAGGTTCACTTTTTCTTTCGATTTGTTTGGAATTATATACTGCTCAATTAATCAAACCTTAAGTTAATGCTTGAGTCTACCCAAAAGGTTGACTTTTTCTGAAGATTTATCTTATTTATATCAGCATACTGTTTATAAAAACTATGCAATTTCCCTATTTCTGTAGATTTATCTTGATTGGACTGTGCAGAGGAATCGCCTATTTGTTTAGAGTTTGGCGATTCTGAAAAAGGAAGCCTTTCACTCAGATTGTTGCATACATGTACTTCATGTCCATAGATACAATAACTGAATTAACAGGTTTCTTTCAATTAAATGGTTTTTTTTTCTTTATAACCTTCCCTCAAATACCCCCTGGAAAATCAATCTGGAAAATTTTATACGAACCTTTATCAAAATCTCTTTTAAGTGTTTTCATTGCGTCCTTTCTTTAGATGCATACGAAGAGGCGCCAAGGAGTATGAGAAGTGCATTGGAAAGCTGGGGCAAGCTCGGAAACCTCGTTACGCCTTTGAGGCAAGAAGGCAAGCTCTCCTGCATAAAATAAGTGTTGTCTACCCAAAGAAAAAGGCATTTCCTGTGGAAGTGTCATCAACTGATGATGATAGTTCATTTTTGTTGCATGAACTTCCCCCAGTTCCCAGGAGGAAGAAAATTGAGACCGGCAAGTACACTGTTGCACTCCAGAAATATTCTTCACACTAGAATTCCTGGCTGGGTCAAATTGACCCATCTAGGAATTCCTTTAAGATTTGCCAGATTTAAAAAACCTCACACTGATATACAAATGCATAAAATACCATACTTACAAAGTTATCAAAGCTTGGTACTAAAAATTTATCCAGAGAAAACTGAATACACCCTACAATGCCTATCATTTCGCAACGTGGTTTCTTTATTATGAACGTCACAGTACAGTGACGCATTGTAGCAATGAAAAGCAACTTATAATCCTCATACACAATATTAATGGATAAAATATATTGCTTACGACATAATGATAGCTTAATGTCCACAAAAAAATAAGGAAATCAGAAAATAGTGAACAATAACAATGCTTGATCAACCTGCGGTAAATGCCTAGCCTCTGTTGGTTCCCTCAAAGCTCTTCTTTCAAAGTTGGCCGATAGGTGGCATCTCTTAGGTCTGGATTCTCGAATAGAGAGTATTTATGTTGATTATTTTGAAAGGACTTTGACTCATATTTCATGACTTTGAATTATTTAGTCTGGTTTACCACTGTGCAAAAGTTATGCCTGATATTAATATTGTTATTTTTATCCATGCTTTCTCATCACTTATACCTGCCATACCCAGATGGCTCATTTTAACCCAGACTATCAAATAATCCATTTGAAGCCTCTCTACATTTCCTTTGTATTCAATGTAACGGTGTGTTTTATATATATTTTGTATTGCTGATATTTTGTCAAAATGTTACTGTAATTTTTTTTTTAACCTGATACCATTAATTGTAATGATACACAGGTTTTGGTACAGAATACTGATACAATTAATTGCAATCATTCAGTGTACCTCCCAAACCCATCCGAGGAAAAGTGATAGGTGTTCACAAATTTTTGGAAGCTAGTTTCCCTGAACACCATAGAAATTGTTGAACGACTACAATTATAATATTTTTCGTCTAATTTAATTTTCTACTACCCTCATAAATGCATTATAGACAATATTAATAAATAAACTAGGAAGGAATTTAATATTTTGGGTAAAATATGCAAATGGTCATGTTGGGTCGAATTGACCCACTCAGGCATAATAGAGTGTAAGGATTGGTGGGGCATGCTAGTGTTAAATATTGCTAACAGTATCCTCTTTCATTGCTTATTATATCACAACCTGAATCAGTACACACAGATGGTTCAGGAATGACCAGAGTAGAGCAACCATTAGTTCTGGTGCATTCTGGGTGATCACTGGAAAATCCCATTGACGATTTTGAAATTAAAAATAATGATTTTTTGCGACAGCCTGCAGCCCCACATTATGTTTCCATGTTGGTATCACAGATAAGTTTGGACAGTGCCCTCATCTTCAGATGAATTCAGAAATTGAACGATCACCCTCTTTGCCCTGCAAATTGAGAACTTACCTATTTTAGAGGGAATAATACTATGATATGCGATGGACCAGGAGAGAATTAATACATGCTAACAGGGGCGGATTCAAAATTTATTCTGGGGGGGCATAAGGGTCCGACAGGTCATCCCATATTTAAGATTTAAAACAAAATGGAGCAATTTCTGCAAAATAATATTCTCTTTATTTAGACATGAAAGTTATTAATATAGGTGCACGCTGGGTGATCACACTACACTCACTTTACTACAGTGTATTGAGTGAAGGGTCTTAAACGACCCGCTTGGGAAGTAACGGGTTAAGTACCTTTCAACCGACTATGGTAAAGAATTGTGTCATTTTGATGCAGAAGGGAAATGAAAATCTGTATTTGGTAATAATTGAGAGAGAGGCCGCTAGGTGTCGGTCTATCACATAATAGGGTAGTTTCCTTCATCTACGAAAACAAAATGCATTGATTGCGATTCGTTACCCACCATTAGTGTATTCATAAAATAAAAATGATTTGGTTTTAGAAATACCGGTTTAGACGAATGGCAAGGGCCAAATTTTATCCTCATTTGAAAAAGGCCAGATTGGCGCCCATGCGATGCCACTCCACGTGACGTCACAGGGACCTTGATTCTATACGAGTAGTCAGGAGTTTTACATGGCCAGAGATTACCAATGCATTCATGAGGCACAGAGCTCAGGGAGACATCTCTTAATTATCAGCCATTGAAATTACCTAAGCTCGGAAAGTTTCGTTCGTTTGATAGGGTAAACATAATACTGATATAAGCCAAGCGCTACCTTTAGAAAGGTAATCCGCTACCTGCTGGCAGCCTGCATCGTATCAGCTCTCAAAGCCTCGCCCCAAGGTCACCTCACACGGTGACAGCTGGAACCAGAAATGCGTCACACGGTGTTTTCCCAGCATTCCTACTTAGCCATCGCATTTTCGCGCACTTGAATATTTTCACTTTTAACTTAATTGCGAAAAATATATATTATCATTAAAAAATCTTAGAGCCTGAAATGCGTACTCAAGGAGTAATAATCTTTTGATCAATGCAATAAAGAAATAATAGGAAACCACCCTATTGCTCCCATGGATTTGCTCCCATGCAAGGGAGTTCAACTGACTCACAAGTTAGTGTAGTCGTGTGGATGAAGCAGTACGGTGCATTACGTGGTGTGACAAGGACCGCGTCACAAATCATCGTGGTATACGTGGGAAGGCATGCAGTGAAAGGTAGGTGGACGTCGGGGCTCTCTCTCTCTCTCCTATTCAGAATACGGTCCATTTTTTATCGTTATTTTGAGGCGAATATTTAAATTTCACATTTCCGTGAAATTCTATTGGCCCAAGCAAGCTGCACCAAAGCTATCAAGTATCATGTATTCAGAATTTGCGTCAGTGCTAAATTTCATAATCACATAGCCGTCACTTTGTGGAAATCCATTGCTCTTGAATCAGTAATGGGTACAGAAAAAACTCAAGGGGTGTAGGTAGCCAAAAATATTGCCTCGTTCAAATAACAATCGTTCCAGGAATCGTTGGAACTATCGTGCATTCACACGACGATGGTTAAAACCTGTGCTGCCCTCTAGTGCTGACATCTAATGTGAACGAGAAATTGTTGGTTAGCAAAGCTGTTGAGGTATGCAGGGTAAAGATATTACTTTGTTCAACGTGTATTTACCGAATAATTTTTCTTCCGCCAATATTCTTCCTTCCAAGGACAAATCCATGAAAAAATACAACTAAGAGAGCTTCGCGAACTTTTCGTCTTTCTCTTGTCGCTTCCTTTTCCGGTCTCCCAGCGTCTTACCATCGTAAAGTGGCAACGTTAGGAACTGCATTAACTAAATTGTAAGGACATGCATTCACACTGCTAGTTCGGCCAACTATCGTTAGGACGATCGCTCGGACAATCGTAATCCTAACGAGGCGTTTAGGAAGCCAAAGATATCTTTTGCTACCTATATTTTATCGTACTGAAAAATAATCAAATAGCATGCAAAGTTTACGAAATTTTTATTTAAACTGCTTGTGCACATATACAAAATAATGCCATCTTATAATATTAAATGTTACAATTGTGGTTCAACAATGTTCGGCAATTCAGGCGGCCCCGCAATGGTCGTACCCAGCGAGGGACAGGGGGGGCAGCTGCCCCCCTAGAAGCAAAGATCGCAAAAGTCTTAAAGCAAAATCAGTACTGGATTGAAACGAAAGCATGCAACAAATTTCCTTTAAACCCACAAAAAATGTTATGTATTAGTAAAAGATACGTGACTAAAACAAACTATTTTTTCAAGTTAATAATCTCATAAACTAATATCACAACTTGGTTTGCCACCCCCTAGACCATGGCTTGCTCCCCCTTAGTTATGTACTTGACCCTTGGGCCCCGCAATGTGGGGCGCTCCGTTCAGCCCCCCCCATATCTATCTGCAAGGCCGTAGCCAGGGGGGGGGACAAATCCCCTTGATCCCCCCCCCCGAAATGAAAAAAAATTAACTAGATACTTTATGCTCGCTTGGTGCTCCCACGACGATACTACAATGTGGTGCAAGGACATCTAGTAGTTCAATGCGACTTAAGTCAATAATTATCTAAGCAAATTTGTAGGTGCAGTGTGTGTAGTTGTAGTGCAGTGTGTGAAATAATAGTGCTGTGAATTAGTAGAGAGATGAGTGACTTATGAGCCTCCTGAGGGACCGCAGAATTGACATCGAACCTGAGTAGTTAATTCATTTGTTCGCTGCAAAAAAAGCTAGAAGGCTAAATTCAATTTTATAATAATATTTTTATATTTTCCTGCAAGGGTTTATAATAAATATGTATATTTAGCTGTATTCGCTATTTTATTTAACTTATAAAAATAATTGTATGTTTGTCTACTATTCCATAAACCCCCTGAAAATATTTTCTGGCTACGGCCTTGTCTATCAGCCACTAAATTTAATGGATGGCCTTTTTACTTTTCACTATGGTTTTCACACGCAACACGCTTCAACCAGTGGGGTAGCCTGGAATTTTGTTGGGGGGGGGTCCAAAACTAGGGGGAATTTTTTTTAAAAAGGGTTAATTAAGTAATGGGTTTTAAACTAATTTCAACACTCTTCATAATCGAAAAAACTTCATTTCTGAAAGAAGTACTTTTTAAATTAGTGATTTTTCAATATTCTGTTTTCTTCTATGAAGGATAATAATTATATTTTTATATTTCGGGGAGTTGGTCCAGACCCCCGGCCCCCCTCTCTGGCTACGCTACTGGCTTCAACACTTCAGTACCATCTACCGGGTATTACGCAAGTTTCAAGGCATCTTTAATCCCTACACCACTTTCTCCGGCTGGATACAGAATGTGATGACATAACGAACACTTTTAATACTGATGAGTGAAAATAGTTGCATTTGGATGATGATATCATCAATTCGAATTAACCTTGCATAGGTGCTGATATGTATGCTATACTGTAATTTTCTGTGTTTCAAATTAAAACTGCAAATAAGGACAGGTCGGCCAAATGTCAATTTAATCTACATATATCGTAACAAAGGCTTACCCAGAATAAAAACTAGGGGGGCAACTAGCTGTTCTCATTCAGGTTTTGACTTTTTTGCACAGAAAAGGTTAATGAAACAGAAATTTTAAGGAATTTTTGAAGGTTTATACATTTGTATTATTCCTGAAATATAGTCAAAACCCTCATTTTTTCTGCCAGGCGATATTGGAATACGGAAATTGTCAATTGACTTGGTGCCAATTTTTGCAAAAATAATTAAAAATATTGCTCAAATCATATATAAAAATGCTCAACAAACTGTAGTAAACACAAACTAAACAAAAAAAATTTCCTGCTGATTCTAAAGACTTCCATAAAAATCAGTCCTGCGTTGAATATGTTAAGAAACTTGCCCATTTATACGCATGACAAATCGATGAAGAAAGTAGTTACGTATAATTTCATGAAGTTATTAGCTCCAAGTTAATTACATCTTGGATCTTCGATCAATGTGCATTTTCTAGGGGGGGCAGTTTCCCCTCCGCTGGGTACTCCCATGTATCTCAAGAATAAGTGGTAATACTGTTATAAGATAAGCGTATTGAACTGTCATTTTTCAATGTAATTTGACGTTGTATCAAGCCACATTGTCGCAGGTCTTTCTCTCTTCGCTGGCGTCGGCTGGTCCTTCGGCCGCCATCTTGAGGAAGATGTCGTATCGTGGGTCGTCTGGCGTGACGACGCTGGTGACCTTGAGGAAGGTGTCCCTGAGAATGGTGTTGGGGCCAGAGTGGAGAGCGTAGATGAGCGATGACGTCACCCGCAGACGGTCCACCGCAAAATCACCGCCTTGCCTCAATGCTTTCAGCAGGCGCCTGCGACAACAATGAGCGGGGGCAATTATGTCTGAAACGAATGAGAGTCTTTGAAGGATACGTTCGATAGGGTGGTTTCCTTCATCAAAGAAAACGAAATGCATTGATTGCGATTCCTTATCCACCAACAGTGCATTCATCTACATCTACATAATACCCTGCGAGCCACCTCTAGGGTGTTTTGCAGGGGGTGATCAATCACCAGCATGCAATTGGACTCAAACACGCATCCACACAGTACTAAAAACGTTACGCATGCTAACAAATTTAACTACCATGTGCTGTTAGAAATAATAATAACATTAAGAAACAAGAATTAAGTTTTACATAGGTTAGTTGGCTACACCACAAGTCATGCAATCTATTTATGAGTTCTAACGCTGCCGTTAGAATCTCTTATTGATCGTGGGAAAAATGACATTCTGAATCTGTCTGTTCTACAATCTATCTCTCTTATTTTGTTTATATGATCTGATATTCCGCAGTATGTTGGCATCCGTAAGATATGGTTAACTTCGTTAGAAAAGACACTACTCTTGAATTTATCTAAAACGTTTCATAATATATTCATATTCATTTCATACCCATATTTCATATACATAATATACAAATTATTTGGTTTTAGAAATACTGGTTTAGACGAATGGCAACGGTCAATTTTATCCTCGTTTGAAAAATGCCAGATTGGCGCCCATGCGATGCCACTCCACGTGATGTCACAAGGACCTAGTTTCTATACGAGTAGATAGAAGTTTTACATCGTCTAAGATTACCAATGCACGCATGAGGCACAGACCTCAAGGAAACATGTCCTAATAGTCACCTATTAAAATTTCCCAAGTTCGGAAAGTTTCCTTCGTTTCATAGGGTGATAATGAACATTATTTAATAATATATAATAATAGTCACCTATTAAAATTGCCCAAGTTCGGAAAGTTTCCTTCGTTTCATTGGGTGATAAGGAACATTATTTAAGCCAAGCGCTACCTGCTAGCAGGGCACTCTGCTACCTGCTGGCAGCCTGTATCGTAGTGGTGCTCACAGCCTCGCACCAAGGTGGCCTCACACACCGGCAGCCAGAACCAGAATGACGTCACACGGGCTTTTCCCAGCATTGATACTTAGCCGTAACGTTTTTGCACGCTTGAAAATTTTCACTTTTCGTTTAATCGCGAAAAATAGATATCGTCATTCTAAAATATAAGAGCGTTAAATGCGCACTCAAGGAATAATAATCTTTCGATTTATGCAATTAAAAAATAATAGGAAACCACCCTATTGTTTTTCACTTTTCATTTAATCGCGAAAAATAGATATCGTCATTCGAAAATATAAGAGCATGAAATGCGCACTCCAAGAGTAATAATCTTTCGATTTAGGCAATAATAAAATAATAGGAAACCACCCTATTAGTATTGCCCTCTTTTCACATAATTAGTTTTCGCCCGTGCGGAAATAAATCTAACGAGCCTTATGCCCTGAAGTCCCTCGACACATAAGTAGGCAACAACACAGGAGTGGCTGAAACTATGCAAGCAAATTATGGTACTCAGGCACTCGTAGTTATCTGTAGGACTAGGTAAATTAAATCAGTTAAAGTAATCGTTGTTTACGGGCAAGTAACGATCACAACGATAGTAACTATTCCTCTGTAATTATAAGGAGTAAATTAGAAATTAAAATTACATATCGTTAAAAGTAATCGTTGCAAGTGATCCAGTTACCTTAAATCGATCACCTACCAGCACTGCGTATAATGCCCTATTGTGGAATAGCCCACAATCATCTTTCATACGGTTTATGTTAATTTTGAAATAGCATTTTGGTTTCCTTGCGTATAATATCCCATTGTAGACTAGGCATTAGATTGGAAGGAAGGGCTAGACGGTGAATATTGTTATCCCTTTTGGGACGGTGGAATTCTCTCCTTTGCATGTCTGTTGAACTGAGCCCCAAGAGATTCTTCCGTTCCCTTCATACGGAGTATTTTTGCAGGACATTCGTTAACCCTTCAACTGCGGAAGCGTCAAACTTTTGCTGCCACTGTGTGCGGGACATGATCGGGAAAGATATTTTTCCGTCGACCTCGGGCGTGTGTCTAGCAGACAGTGGACCCTCATAATCCGGGACTGCCCACCTTACCACCTGACGACAGACTACGTATATAATGTCCTTGGTAATTATGCAGTGATGGAAGACCCACCACCGATAGTTTAAGAAAGAGAGGCCAATGCTTTCAAATAAGTTTCCCCGGCTAACTGGCGTGACAAGGTATATGCCTGGAGGGATGGGATGGTCTGGGATGGCGAGTCCCTCCTCTGGGAAAATCTGGGAAAATTTTAGAAAAATGACATGCCAGGAAACACATTTTACAACATTTTAGCTCTAAAAATTGAACTTAAAGCTGATGCAGTTATTATATGTCAAAAATAGTCAATAGATTTAAATATTTTTGTTATTTTTCTGAGGTTTTGGGGGAGATATATATCCCTAACCCCCCATAATTATGCCACTACCCCGGCTAATGGACAGTGGCAAAGTCAATAAATTCCTACGAAATTCAAGGATTCGTTGGAATTGTTTTCATCGCGAATGCGCTGCGGGGAGCATGGAGCTCTTACTCTCTCGGAGAAGGGATAATCCGGGTAGGGCTCCTCGTGGTGAGGGTGCCCAGTCCTCGAAAGATGCCTTTGTGCTCTCTGGTTGGGCCGAGTTTAACCTTTTCCCTACTATACACGTATATATACGTGAGGACGTTTCCTGACCCGGGAGACGACGGGCGTATATTTACGTGTGACATTTCCTGGCCAGGATAACGGAAGCCGTATATATAAGTTTTCTAGCTCTCCCCCTGTTAGGATGGTCGCGGGTTTACGTCGTCTTTGTCTCGGGACCCAACATTGCGGGGTTTAGCATTTACCCTTGGAATCCGGGAGCAAGTACCTGAACCCCTCCTCTTTTATAACCCCTCTTAGCGGTAAGGGACAGCGGTCATACAATGGTTTATCCAGTCAGGTTTCGGAATAAATATTTGTTCATTTCTCAAGAAAAATAAACTAACAATTGAATTATTTGTCTTTTGAGCAGCGTTTGCAATTTTTAAACGAAATTCTACGATAAATATTAACTTATATCTCGAGTTATGTATAAAAATTAACATGGAAATTGTTACTCCATTAAATGCGTTAATAATGGCCTTAGAACTTCGTTTAAAATTCAACAATGAAAAAATGGGGAATTCAACTCGAAGTCTGCAATTTACGTGCAAGCAACAATTATCCATGTGCCAAATACATATAAGCAATACATAAGTTCACCGCGAACCAATGCCGCAGGTATTGTCGTAAACCCGGAAAGGAGGGAGCACAACTACTCTCGGAGTCCGAGATAATGCAAAGTCCCAGCGTGGAGGGGTCTAAAAAGGTTCAACGAGACCCTGCTTAACGAATGCCCTCCAAAAATGCTCCGTACCACGAGAAAGAAGGGTCTCTTGGGGCTCAGTATAGCAGTCATGCTAAGGCGAAAACTCCGCCGTCTCGAAAGGGTTAAGCAACTGCGGAAAGAACGGCAATAAAATCTCATGGAAAGGCTGCCAGTTGTAAGAAAATCTGGTGAAACGTTGAAAGAAGTTTTTCACGCATTCACCATCCAGACCGTTCAAAAACGTTCCCGTAGCCTAAGGGTTAAGAAGGGTCTCGCGGATAATCACACATTCGGAACACCAACCTTTTTCGACCCTTCCTAGCGGAGACTCCGCACTATCTCGGACTCTGAGGGTAGTTGTGCTCCCTCCTTTTGGAGTTTATAACCCTACCAGCGGCAAACATAATGAAAATACACTTTTGTATGTTCCACAAGAGCTTTTAATACCGACCCAGGTTTTGGCAGTACACACTGTCATTATCAAGGTGAATATACAAAAATTTTGCGAGCTTACATATACCTTAGGGAGAGGGGGGTTAAGACAGGGAGGAGGTGGTGATGGTGGGAGGGGAAAAGCTAACGAGGAATAGTTTCCTCAAGGTCAGCGGGTTAACTTGCTGAGTCCAGCAGGACTGATAATAAATGGGAGGAGTGTGAGGGGTACAAAAGGTCGTTAACCACCCTTACATTTTTGTTTCGACATGCTCTTAAAATTTGTAACTGCTCAAGAAAATCCATCTTTTTACCTTTACACACATTGTGGAGAACCTTGACATTAACCTACCAGCGGCATTGGTTTGCGGTCAATCATGCTTTTTTATATGAAATAACTATATGGATATATGGTTCGTTTAATTGCTTAAACTTATTTTGTTACAAAATTTATTATAATTTCATTTCATGTTAATTTTCCTATTACTGTATTCTAATCGTATTTTGTATGTTTTCAAGGTTGTATACATGCACATGGACAAATGTTTCTATGGAGGACTCATAGAAGAGCCACTTTTGTTTAAAAGTTAATATAAAATGTACTGCCGAGCATTGCCTTATTTGTATGTAATGGCAACCCCTAATCAAGACTCATCTTAATGGGTGTCTAATTTCACTGTTAATGTATGACATATGTTGTAATATTTTGGGGCAGTGAAATAAATATCTTTATCTTTTTAATTGTTGCTTGAACGTAAATTTCACACTTCAAATTGAATTCCTCGTTTTATTCTGAGAATCATCAAATTTTGAACGAAGCTCAACTCTGAATATTAACGAATTAAATGCGGCAACAATATCCATGTTGCGGAAAAGTTTCTCGGGTCTTCCACGGGTTGATTTTATCCATGTCTCCCGACGTTTCGATCAGCGACTTGCTGATCATCCTCAGGGGATCTTCCGAATGCCTTTCTTTAATATTTGTCCAGTATATATGCACCCCCATCCGTGGTCAGGTGTAACCTTATTGGTTCACGCGTGTTGTGCTTTTCCCGCCATTATTATTGTATATAAGGGACTTCAATATTGGTCTCCATGCATTGCTGACTTGGAACCCACCCTGTAAACATAAATAGCTGCTGAAGCGCAGCAGCAGCGCTACATCGTAGCGCTGCAGACGGTGCCCACGCGCTGCCGACGCGCGCCAGCAACCTTCAAATTTCCGTTTTTTGAATGTCACACGCGCTGCTAGAGCGCCACTGCAGCGCTGCAGAACAGCTGCGGCAGCGTTACGGAGGGGCATCACGAGCGCTGCTGAACTGCTGCAGCAGCGCCGTTTAGTTGCTGCGGCAGCGCAGCTAACACCGACTTGCAGCGCTGTAGAAATGCGTTAGTGGCGCTTCAATCGCGTACCGAATGGAGCTTATATTTGCCGATTACTTTATAAGGATACTCTATCATACATACCTAATGCTTCTAGATATTGCATTAGTTACCTGGCCGAACGCGTAGACATGTCGAAGAGCACAACATGGATGATTACTCAGACCTAAAAATGAACGATGAAATCGCTTTTGGGGATTGACATAAAAACAAACGATTTATGAAAAGATCCGGAAAAACTGCACAACCGCGACCACGGGGAAGTACACCTAGTTGAAAACATATCTTGGCAAGCTGTAAACGAGAAAGCCGTTATGCTATGGACTAGCTACAAACATTGCATTGCAACACCAGCACCCTACTGCATTAATACACTTCAAGCTCTGACTCTAAATAAATCACTTAAACACACTCCTACAAAAGAATAGCTTCCCTCTCGGTAAAATATGAACAGTCCACTTAAAATATTTAGAAAGCAGCGAAGGACGGTGGAAAAAAATCTCAAAATACACTTCCAACAACTTTTTATTGAATGGACAACAAAAATGCATACCACACAATGGATACAAAGGGATGGACAACAAGGGAATAATCACATAGTAATTGCACAAACAGACAAGGTTCCATCATTTCCAAATACACAATGTTACAAATTCAATTCTTCTGTCATATACATAATGTATTCCATTTCCGAAAAGAAGATAATAGCATTATTTACATCAGCAGACTTTATTCTCTCATCAATAGGCAAAGTCAAAAATTATAATACAGACTACTTGTAAGTAATGCATGCTGGAAGCATCAGCAGAATCGATAGCAAGGGAACAAAATTGCAACAAATTAAGCACACAGAATGAAGGTTATGAATACATTCTAATCCTCTCTCAAATGATCAAGTGAAAGTACCCAAGGGGGAAATTGAATAACATTATGTATATGGGCAGTCTGCATGCTCTCATCATTAGGCAAAGTTTAAAATAATAATGCAGAATACATGTAAAGTAATGCATGCTGGAAGCGTCAGCAGAATCAATGGCAATGGAACAAAATTGCAACAAATTAAGCACACAGAATGAAGGTTACGAATACATTCTAATCCTCTCTCAAATGATCAAGTGATAGCACCCAAGGGGGAAATTGAATAACATTATGTATATGGGCAGTCTGCATGCTCTCATCATTAGGCAAAGTTTAAAATAATAATGCAGAATACATGTAAAGTAATGCATGCTGGAAGCGTCAGCAGAATCAATGGCAATGGAACAAAATTGCAACAAATTAAGCACACAGAATGAAGGTTACGAATACATTCTAATCCTCTCTCAAATGATCAAGTGATAGCACCCAAGGGGGAAATTGAATAACATTATGTATATGGGCAGTCTGCATGCTCTCATCATTAGGCAAAGTTTAAAATAATAATGCAGAATACATGTAAAGTAATGCATGCTGGAAGCGTCAGCAGAATCAATGGCAATGGAACAAAATTGCAACAAATTAAGCACACAGAATGAAGGTTACGAATACATTCTAATCCTCTCTCAAATGATCAAGTGATAGCACCCAAGGGGGAAATTGAATAACATTATGTATATGGGCAGTCTGCATGCTCTCATCATTAGGCAAAGTTTAAAATAATAATGCAGAATACATGTAAAGTAATGCATGCTAGAAGCGTCAGCAGAATCAATGGCAATGGAACAAAATTGCAACACAAGTGCAACAAATTAAGTACACAGAATGAAGGTTACGAATACATTCTAATCCTCTCTCAAATGATCAAGTGATAGTGCCCAAGGGGGAAATTGAATAACATTATGTATATGGGCAGTCTGCATGCTCTCATCATTAGGCAAAGTTTAAAATAATAATGCAGAATACATGTAAAGTAATGCATGCTGGAAGCGTCAGCAGAATCAATGGCAATGGAACAAAATTGCAACAAATTAAGCACACAGAATGAAGGTTACGAATACATTCTAATCCTCTCTCAAATGATCAAGTGATAGCACCCAAGGGGGAAATTGAATAACATTATGTATATGGGCAGTCTGCATGCTCTCATCATTAGGCAAAGTTTAAAATAATAATGCAGAATACATGTAAAGTAATACATGCTGGAAGCGTCAGCAGAATCAATGGCAATGGAACAAAATTGCAACACAAGTGCAACAAATTAAGTACACAGAATGAAGGTTACGAATACATTCTAATCCTCTCTCAAATGATCAAGTGATAGTGCCCAAGGGGGAAATTGAATAACATTATGTATATGGGCAGTCTGCATGCTCTCATCATTAGGCAAAGTTTAAAATAATAATGCAGAATACATGTAAAGTAATGCATGCTGGAAGCGTCAGCAGAATCAATGGCAATGGAACAAAATTGCAACAAATTAAGCACACAGAATGAAAGTTACGAATACATCCTAATCCTCTCAAAAATGTTCAAGTGATAGTGCCCAAGGGGGAAATTTACATTGAAAAGCAAACAGCCATGTTGTTATGCATTCCTTGAAATGGAAAGGTACAGTGCACAAATTCTATGTTAAGTAAGTAATTTGAAAACCAAAATATCATTATGATATTATAACATCGAAGCATTCAGTCCGTCCCAGGGATCTCCTCATCCTGGTGCCAGTTTGACGGAACCACTCTCCGATCTTCTTATTTATCTTGTCTACACCCACATTTGCCAGAGCAGGTTTCTTACCAGCATCTGAAGAAATATGGAAGAACATACATATAACACCAATCGATACAAAACATGTTATGAGTACGAGATCAATTTAATGAAGGAAGGAATAAATGGCAAGAGGATAAATGTACCTAGTATTGCTTTGTGCAATTTGGTATCACAAAACCTTTTTTTCATCACCCCGTCAGCTCCTATTTTTCCTGTAAGGCTGTACTCTTTGGCCACAGAATCCTTCAGGAGAAAGTACAGAAGTTTATATACAAAGGATGCATCTTCCTCACCGGAGCGACGAGCAAGTTCTTTCACCTGAGAAGGAAGAGTTTTCATAAAAGTTATAACTCTTGACAGATGAAGGAAATCTGTAGAGAGGATGCTTCAAAGACCACTTTGAATGGTGCACCTTCAAAATAATGGGTATTTAAGGAAATGGCTTTATGTGTAACTCACCAATGCTTTATATAAAGAGTAATTACTCTTAAGCTGCTCCTCCAATTCGTCAAATTCTTCAATTGAGGACAAGGGAAAGTTCTCTATGAAGGAAGGTGCCTCTTCACTACTGCTCAGATTCACTAGCAGCTTATTCCCTGTTTCCGCCATGCTGGTGAGGGCATTAATTTTTTCCTCCAGCCTCATGTGCCTCCTTTCCCACACCACCTCTCTAATCATTAGTTTTTCTACAACAAAGGAATTTCAAAATTATAAATATGAAAAGCAACAATAAAAGTCATGGTGAAAGAAACATTTACCTGACAACTGCTCTACAGATTTCTGGAGAGCAGACACTGATGCCACACAGTGATTTGATTTGCATGACACTCCTGCAAAGAAAACAAGGCTATAAATTTTCTCTCAATTACCATTAATAAAAACACCACGATAGAGGTAGACAATGCTTCAGATGCTCAATGTTAAATCACAATTCGTTGAGTCTTACTGCACCCAAATTATAACTAAGGCAACTGTTAGTATTAGGAAATTTGCTGAGTTTAATTTATGATATTTAATGCATCACCAATTGCATTAAGGTACTAATAACCTTCAAATGTTCAGCACATGACAACTAAAAACATACAATAAAATTAATGAATATTTCCAGCTTTGTGATTAAGAGAAGTGGCAGCAATAATGTATGTAACCAAAATTACCAAGTCAACAATTATTGGTGGATAACAATAAGAAACCAAAATTTAAGAAACATTTTCCTTTCCCAAAATCCTATGGCCATGAACAATCACACTTTACCTCAATACCAATGGTACATCATTCAAATTCTTCATCAGGACCCAAAACACTTACCACTTGTCTCCCCAACCAATTCTAAGTCACATCTAGTGGTGACAGATCTTGCTTCCTTCCCAGGAAATTTGGAGGTGGTGCCTGAGTTATCTATGCCTGAATCAACCAAAGAAAAATTGAAAATTAGTAAATTATGTTCATAGCTCTGTCCAGACAATCAATAAGTCACTTTGAAAGATATGACTAAACTTTACCAGCACTAGGGATATTAGGCCGTACTAAATTTCCCTTTTCACGCCGAGGTACCTCAGACGGCAATGGAGGAGGAGACTGTATCCTAGACGATGCACCACGAACATCCTCATCAGAACTGCTATAAGCTATCAAGGTAAAATAAACCAGGAAATAGTTTTAAAATGCACACCGACTGATTCATCCACAATAATTATTGCAATAGACAATATCACTACAGAGCTGAATAAAACATCAAACATTACATGAATGAGCCATCGCATGTAGAGATGGCAAAGTCTCCACATGCCCATCGATTTTCTCTGGGCGCCTCTTCCTGCGTAAACCCCTTCCCAAAGGTTTGGAGGCATCAATCTCCGATGACTCCATACATTCCTTTTCTAGCTGTGTTGCTAGCTCATATTTCCCTGAAAAGAATGAACAAATAGTTATTTTACCATAAAGTTTACTACTGACTTTCATGTTCAAAAAACCTTGAAAGACTACCTTTCATCAATATAAATACCTGTTCGAGATTTTTCGAACACTCGACAAATGTGTGTTTCCCAAGTGTCCGTTGGCACTTCCCCAGTCCTAAGCCAGGAAGTCATCATCTTGTATGAAGTACTGTCTGGAGGATAGAAGCATATATCCTCCTCTACCCCAGGTACAACCCAGGAAACTGGCACTGCCTTGCACTCCCTCGTCTGAGTGAACTCCACAACTACCCACTCCATTCCTGTAAAAGATGTATATTCATCAATATATTATTCTCGAAAGCAGAAAATTCAAATCCAAACATGTTTATTGTAGTACCATGTTTCAAATTTGGTGCAATACTGTAGCAATGTAGTGCCGAGAGTCCTCAATGGGAATGTTGACCACTTTGCATTCAATGTCTTCTTCACGAAGTAGGACCTCCACATCACACAAGTTGCTTGCAAGCATGACCCCAACATCAATTGATGGAGATGGGGAGTCAAAATAGGATCCCACAGACAAGAACTTTTTAAATATGAAGCTACGGACACCAGCTTCGCAATATATACCATTTAATAGCCCTACATCACCGCTTACTGTTTTAACACAGTTGTCGGGACTTTTGACACTTAACCTCCCAACCTTGGTTTGAACATAGCGGTAGCTCTCCTCATAGCTATCAGACTTACTGCCACCACCCTTAACTTTGAAGTCACCACCAACACTGTCACGCTTCAATGTATGTTGCCTTTCCTCAATAATCCTACGCACAACTGTTTGCAGGGGAAGACGAGCATGTGAGATTTTCTTCTTCAACACCTGGAGGTAATTTTCATACTTAAATGCACTGTAAGAGTCCATGGCACCAAATTTCCTTACATCTTCAACCACATGTAACAAACAATGAACATTATATGAGCAATAAGCTTGCCCATAAACCGTAGGAAACACTTGCACAAAGTACCTCAGTAAGGTGTCTGCATAGCTCAAAAATCTCTCTTTTTTGCACAGAGAGCCACAAGCCAGTATTCTGAGGGCATAGAAGTATGACATGACATGCTTCTGCGCTGCTTCATTAGGGAAAAAGCGGGCAATCAATGGAATTAAATATAGTGTGATGTAGCGGAGCTCTGCTGCTTTCCAGCGTAACAGCTCACTTAATGGCCGCGGTTTACGATGAAAGCAATGGGGAGTAAACTTCGCTACACGAACTAACTCATTGTCCATGGCTATCCTCATTCTTGCTCTCAGCTTTGCCACACTTGCACCCTGAGTTAAGCACGTTAGCATTTTTCGAGTAACACCCAAACAAATTAAATGCATGTACTCAAATGGCACATTTTGTACAATGTCAAAAGCTCTGAGGTGACACAATGGGGACTGTCCTGCATGATGGTCCTCATCCTCCAACTTTCGGAATGTGTCATCATTCCTTAGCTCACTGTCCAATGTCAAGAAAACCATCCTACCTTCAATCCTTTCTCCCTTCACATAACATCGATGGCATGGATAATAAGAGTTATGGCCTTTTATCTGGAGCAGGAAAGCACGGGCAGGTGCATCACATATAAAAGAAGTCACATTCACTTTCACTCTTCTACCATCGAAAATCATGCCCTCATTCATAAGCACAACAAGTTCATTGATGAGGGGGCCGAGATAATCTTCCACAGATACTGGCTTAACTAAACCCCAGTATATGCCGACAAGGAAAGGATCACCGATGAAATTAGTAACAGAAGCCAAGATAGGCCAAAACTGACTTCCAGAACTCTTGGTTATTGGTATACCATCAATGTTGAACTGTAAATCAATTGAGTCTAAGGTGTGTTCCCTGGTTAACTGAGTCTTCAATGATTCAGCCACCCCAAAGTAGAAGAATTCCCCAGAACCAACTTTGCTTACAGCTAAGGACAGTGGAGTTTTTGTCACAGTCCTAACATCAGAAGGAAGGTCCTTGAAGCAGGAATGCTTTCTCAATATTTTCAGCAGAGAGGTGACTTTATGACGCGGAACATCTGCAGCCCATGTTGAAATTTCCTCCCTCAAATCACTGCATGACAAGCTTTCATCACAACTGTCATCAAATGAAGAGCTGGGGACAGGTGAATCAGATAATTCATGCGGAGAGGTTATTCCATTGTCAGAATCAGCTTCAAAAGAAACTGCTGGGCCTGTCATGATATCAGTTATGGCATCAGACTCCCCCAAATCATCCTGATGGAGAAACTCAGCTCGCACTCTATTTCTTTGCTGTCGCTTTGAAAGCAAGTGAAAGCTCTTGTAGCCTCCTTTAGGCATTCTTAAATGAATGAGCAAAAGAACTGCAAGTAAATGAACAGTAGCAATAATGGTAATATTCATCTGACAATGAAAACATCAAGAATAAAACAGTGGTTATGCATCAGACAACTGAACAACTAAGTTTTGCATAGTATAGCTTACAATAAAAATATTGAAATCATTTGGCTTTATCGGAACTGTCTAGTAATACTTCACTATCGTATCTCAGCGAACTACATATATTTTACCTTTAACTTCCTTCACATCAGACCAAAAATGATTTAGAGTTACCCCCAAACCGTCCAACAAGTGTTTCACTTTTAAAATTCGTGAATGCATTTCTGAACGCTTCCTTTTCGGCGGCTTTAGACAACTTACATTATTTAATTACTAACTCGATATAATCAGCATACAAATCAGTGCCGATTCTTACCAATTTAGCATGGCACTATGTAACCTTTTTGATTTTATCACAACAGGTCATCCAATCTCGGCGGGCTACCTTTATTTTATTGGCGACATAAATTTTCATTCCTGAAGTTATAAGCTATGGAAAAGCCCTTCCTTGTACATGAAGCATGTACCCCTTACATTTAACCCTATATTTATTCTTGAAGCGCTAGGAAAGCATTCCCCAAACGATTCTTGAACCAATCATAGGTATAATCAGCTCTTCCAATAATGAATAATTAGTTCTTGTTATAAAAACGAGATACTGAAAGATGACTTAGCTGCTATAACCCAACGGTCACAGATTCCCTCGACCGTGCTCACGTTTATTACCTCATGTGGAATATTTATCGCTAATAAATCAAGAATACTTTCTACACTTTAAGGCAGACAAAGCTATTGAGAGTCATGCATTTCATGAGAAAGCGTGATCATAGATTTAAGACCAGTGGTTCAACTATTCCTGTAACGTGCGTAACAAATTTCCTATTTCATCATTACTAAAAACAATGTACTCAACATTTTAAAGCTTATCCTCAAAGATTCTACGCTACGACCACGTGGGTAAACAAAACCAAAACTTCATAAAACGCGTCTAGATTCACCATGTCAGAATACCAATTTCGACAAAAGCTTTCCAAGTACCCATCTAATTTACCCCTTTTAATGATTCTGAAACTGGGAAAGCATTCCTCAGATGCCCCTTCATCAAAATCGGCTCTTCAGCAATTAAAAATTGCCGTTCCGGAGAAATAATTTTCACAATATATAAAGAAACCTTTGCTATTATATTCCCCTGTCAAACACTAGAGAGGTAGCTAGCGAGCCATTACGAAGACGAACCCAATGGTCGTAGATTCTTCGACCGTGCAAACGTTTACTACCTACCTCATGTGGTAAATTTACCGCTAATAAATCGAGAATATTTTCTCCTCTTTTAGTTTAAGAGACTATTACAAACGACGCCTTTTACGAGAAAGCATGAGCAGCACAGATTTAAGATAAGTAGTTCTTTAAAAAAACTTTTAAACCGCAAAATTTTCCTCAGATGCGTTGCAAATTTCCTATTTCACTATTAAAAGTCATCGTTATCCGCATTTAAGAGCTTATTCCCAATGGTTCCCAATCATAACTAAGACCACGTGGGTAAAAATACCACCACTTAAAACGCGTCTAGATTCACCAAGCAAGAATACATATTTCAAGGATAATAAAATTTAAAATACATAAATGTTATATTTTTAAAAACGAGATGATAAAATTCTTACCTTATGAGAATTCTCGAGAACGAAAGTAGCACTCAGCAACTCCACAAGGTAAGCCGCCTCAGCCAGTAGCTCAGGGATCTCTTTCCAAAGAACTAGGTAACCAAACAACCGTACCAGTACCGCGTCGACAGGAAAGTGAACGAGGGTTGCTGAAACTCGCTTTAGCAGCGTCCCGGCAGCGTGCTGCAGGCATGCTATGCGCATGCGCTGCTGATGCGCTGCAATTGCATGTTTCGCCAGCGCGTTGCGAAAAAGCGCTGCACAAGCGCTATAACCGCGCTTCATTCAAACGGAAACGAACTTGCAGCTGTGAAACCCCCGTGCAGCGCTGCTGCAGCTATTTATGTTTACAGGGCAGTGTCTCGGTTTACGTTGTTGCGGTTGATTCGGATCTGAATGGCTTCCTTGACAAGGCGGTCCCAGTAGCCATATCAGCAAGTCGCTGATCGTAACGTCGGGAGTCATGGACGAAATCAACCGGTGGAAAACCCGAGAAACTTTTCTGCACCTGATACGCCGGGTTAACCTAAGATCATACAATATCCATGTTGATGTTTATACATAACTCGAGATATAACTTGATATTTATCGGCGAATTTAGTTTAATAGTTATATAAGCTGATCAAAAGAAAAAGATTTCAATTTTAGTTTATAATTTTTGGGAGAGAAACAAATATTTATTTCGAAAACTGACTACATAAACAATTGAATGACCGCGGGTCCTTACCACAAAGAGGGGTAATATCAGGATAAGGGGTCCGAATACATGTTCCAGGATCTAGACGATACGGCCAAAGTCCCACCTTTTTCGGTCCCTAAACTAAGGCCCGTATTCATAGTCGCGTCTTGAGCATTTGCTTGATGAAGATCGCCTCAAGCACGAGCTTATTCGCTATTTCCGTTTCATAGTCGCCAAACAAGACGGTCTCAAGTCATTGTTGAATGAGACGAGCTTCATCAAGCTCGCCTTGTAATAAGGCGAGCTTGTCCGCTTTCATAGTCGCGCCTTATTGTAAACAAGCAAATGCTCAAGCGCGCCTGTATTCATAGTCGTCAAAGGTCGTCTTGTTTATCAAATAAGACAACGAATAAGATCGCCTTCGTCAAGTCGACGTCGACCCCGTCTTGAGCAAATGCTCATTCAAGTTTGTGTTACGTTATCCGCTGGAATCCGGACAAATTACAGTTTTCTGACGTTTTTACTCGAATTTTATTACTAATTATGGAAATTATTAGTATTTTGCTTCGAAATTCGACGAGTTATGATGTGTTTCGAAGAATAGATTAGGCTGTATGGTATGGAAAGGAGTGGTGAATATATCCCTAAAAAGAAGGTTTAAGGGCGTAAAATTGTGGCTGATTCGTATCCTGCGTGTTATGCCGTAAATTCTAATGTAATCTGTGCCAACTTCTCTGACGACTTGATTCACTTCATTGCTGTCACAAAATGGGAAGTGGACAACCGGTAAAGTGTGTGTAAAACATTGTTTTTCATTGCAAGAAGAGGATACCTCGCCTTATATGCTTCAGTAATTACATTTCGAATATCAATGAGTCTTATTTGACGTGGATTACGTGTTCGAGTGGAATATTTCATAGATAAAGTGGTGTCTGAAACAAAGTGCGAGTAACATACCGTTACGTACAGTTCGCGATTGTGCTCCTGTGCAAACCTTTTGTGGCATAAATTGTTCCATTTTAATTGTTTTACACATTATTAACCTTGTCATTATGCGTATCTGATTATTCATGACAGTAATATACTCTTCAGAGAGTACCTAACGTTTAAAACAAAGTCATTGTACTGGAGTGCTTGTCAATCAGTTATGAAATATTTTGTTCCTTTTGAAAAGAAATATATCCTTTAGTTGCACTGTGTAATTCCTGTTCTTCGAGTTATTTCTAACTTCTCCAATTAGTGGAATGCATGTCTGTTCCTACCAACATGTATTTTGTGGATCTTCGAGAGTACAATTAGAATGGAATAGGCATACATTTTGAAATAAAGTTAATAGCTGCTGCTTTGAAGACTGCTGTAAAACAGTCTTCGATGGGACCTTTGTGGCAGTGTATATGTTGTGGTATTTTAGTTGTATTGTGATGAAATATTTTGTGCTCTAAAAAGGTGACAGTTTTATAAAAATGCTGTTCGAATATCAAATTAAGCTACAGCTTGAGATTGCCCTAAGCTTTTAATATGTGTTTACTTTTTGCTGAGGCTGTCTAATTTAAGAGAGCCTATAAGAGTACCTTGTATAGCACATCTTTTGAGTACAAGTGATAGAGTAAGTGACGATAAACGGATTATCCCTGCCGATGCTTACTTCCCTTGCCAACATAGAGAAGGTACAGCTATATTACCTATTTGAGCTAATAGTACAATCTCTTCATGTCATGCTACCAGTATGGGGTCTTTAGTTTAACAAATTTGCCATGTTTGTATCCACTTGTAAAATTTTACCTTTCTTTTCACCCACTATCACTTAAATACCAATTTTGAAAACTATGCTCTCAACAATGAACATATTTCTATAATTATAGAGGAACCAACTAGTAAGTATTGCCTCTGGTGTTTGGATTACTATACCATAAATGTGAGTGATACTCGATTAGTATTATGTAAGCATAAGATATGATTGTTTTTAAGTCAATTTACATATTGGAGTAGGCCTACTCCAATACCGGTACTTCCCCTAAGTATATTTCACAATCAGTGCTGAGTATTAACTCTCTGTTTTTGTTATAGAATCAATTGTGGTTAATTGTTCAATAAAGTTCCATCAGGGCTGTGGTTCTTAACCTACCTAGGGCCATAATACTAAAATACTTTTCTTGCTGCCATGACCTCCATATAAAAAGCATGGAATTGTATTCATTGCTACTTTTATTGTATTTATTATCATTGTAATTTTAAATATTTTTTGGTGACGGTTTCCGAAAACCCTTGTGAAAGGGTCAGTCCACATCACAAGTGGTCATAACCGACAGGTTGAAAACCTATTCAATAAAAGAAGAGGTCTTTGAATGATATTTACTGAAAGTAAAATCCAAACTGATTTCTAGGAAATGGTTTGGTATGATGTCAGGCTCCCATTTAATCATTTTTTCCTGCAAAGTTGTCAGAAAAGGAGGTTTTCATGAAAAATGATATTCTTCAAATCTTTGATATAATTACAAATATTTAATATTATTATATTTTTAGAAGCAATGTAACACAATGACACAATTGCTGTTGTACATAACAAAATAATTCTAACACAATACAATCAATGTAACACATAAAACATTGTTACATTCAACGAAACACATAACACAGTAACACATCTGGGATAATGAAAGAAGCAACAAAAATTCATAATTCATTCTCTTCTTAGTTTCCTATAGCACCCTCTTTTCAAGGCTAACTCGGATTTAGCGAAGCTTTTTTCCTCCATCTGTTCTTGATGATGCAGGAGCTGTAATAAAGTTATTTACTTAGGAAAATTTACTCAGTTTTATAATCAGGGAACTACCACTTAGGGTTATATTTATTACTTGTGTGGTATGTCAGATGGAGACTGCATATTCTAATTTATAAGAATCAATCTTGTGATCAACAAAAACACTATCATTTTAATCTCTTATATAAAACTGATGAGGTAATTTCATTTAAAGCTCATCATGGCCTCTAAAATCAGGATATGAAAAAAAAGATTAGTTATTTAGGCACTTCGGAAGTCATTGAGTTAAATTCCAAAAAATTTATAATACTAAGGTATCCATAGATATGATAATAGTAATAGTGTTGTTTCTGTGGTTATTGAATGCTTTATTTTTCATTCATTCTGATGAGTGAACCTAATCATTCAAATTTTCATTGTATTTATTTGCTGCCTTATGAAGAACCTGATTGAATGAAAGAATTCAGAAGTTGAATTATTTACCCCTGAATATGTATATTGACAGCAGGGGCTGTTTGAGTAGCTGGTCCAAGGTGTGGAATATTATTGAAAGGAACAGAGTTCTGGTTTTTTTCCTGAGACCACATAATGTAGGTGGAGTGTGACTTAATGTAGATGTTACATTGGAATCACCTCAGATAGTGTGTTGCACTTTAATTGGAATGCCTGTAGAGAGTAGGTACTCGAGTACAGGGAACCAATATAACTTCATAACGCTTCTAAATACATCATATTTAAGTTAAATAGATTAGAATCTTATTTGGAGTCATATTGGCAATGCTGCTAACTATAGCCTTATTTTTTCTTTGTGGAAAGAGTGTTTGGCATTTGGAAGAAGAGGTTTCCATGCCTTTCAAAGAGTGTTTACACAAAACTTCTCTGGTCAGCAAGTGACTTTGTAGCCTGTGCTGTGCTGCACAACTTGAGCCTAATATTCCATGTTCTTGTAGAAGATGATCATAGAGAAGATTAAGTGGTTACAGTTGATTCACTGACTTGCATCCAGGAGATGGTTTTGCTATACGACAAGCATTAATTGATCAAATCTTCCTTTAATTTGTGAGAAAAGAATTATCCCTTAACCCTTTGACTACCTTTTTTTTCCTTTATATTTCTTGCTCTTTTTCATTATATTTTCGATTTGTTTACTCCAATGAAGATATTCATTCAATATTATGAACTTTTGATCAGGGGGGGCGGAGATGGAGGGGTGGGACATATGTGTCCCACTGGTATTACGGCGTGGGACATATGTGTCCCACTGGTCTTACAGGGTGGGACATATGTGTCCCACTGGTCTTAGAGGGTGGGATGCATGCGTCCCAATGGTCGTTAGATTTTTGGCTGTATATTCCCGTAACAATCCATTCTAAAAGCAAAAACACCATGATGTTTTCAAAGTATTTATTAGCTATACATCTTGATGTTTTTTTTGTAGATTGATACTCAAAGCTGAAAGATACTCCCACAAATCTCTTTCAAATATCAACATAACAATTTTGTTACAAATAAGAGGAAATGATTGAAAGTAATTATACTGGTACACATAAAACAAATATTCATTATATCCAAAAATGCTCAATAGTTTCAGCAGACAATGTCAGTTCTAATTATATTGTAGTCACTGAAAAGGGAATTACATTTATAAGTTTCAAAAGACAGAGTAAACCGGGAATACAATTGCTATGTGTGATAGGAAGTGAAACATTGTCTACAGAGTGGCACTTGACACATTGTGCACAGAGTTTTTGTTCTCTTTTCTACTTTGTTCTGTGCACATCTCATGCACCGTCTCCTTGTATTTCCCTCAACGGGAAGGTGGTCACCGACGTTCAGCATAAGCTTTGCTATTTTTGATGGTCTGCCTCTGCATCGCTTCCGTTTTACTTTGCTTTGTTCCTTACCCATTGCCATCATTTTTTCTGCCAAAGGCACGATGAACTGCAATAGCCTTACATCCTTTTTGGTTGTGTCCATATACAAAATCCATGAATTTACCACTGCTAACATAAGTACCTTATAAAATACTTTTTTCCACCACTTATTAGATCGCCTATCGAAGTCATACACGCCCACCTTCTGGTCTGAAAGATCTACTCCTCCCATGTATTTATTATAGAAGCAAATTAATTCTGGACAGTCTACCTTTACTTTTCTTCCATCCTTTTGCTTTCGGTTTGCTGTATTCACTGTTGCATCATGGCAATTACTGAGAACAGTTACTTCTTTGCTATCCTGCCACCGGGCTGCCATTGTTCGTTGGTGATTTGCAAGAAATTCGAATTCCCCTCTTTTCAATTTCCCTTGAAATTTCGGCATATTTTTTCTTGTACTAATAGCAGTACCTACTGCTGGATATTGAATACTATTTAGTAGATGCACGCTCGTGAAAAACCTATCAAAAACAAGAGTAACATCTGGATTTCTGATTGTTTTTGTTAGAGATAAGACAACTCTTTCCCCCAGAGTGGAACTCTCCGGTAGGTCTTGTCCCAATTCCTTGCCAGAGTATACATTCAAATCATATGCATATCCAGTCATTGCATCACAGCGCTCCCAAATTTTTATTCCTCGTTTTATAGGCTTGAGGGGAAGATATTGCTTTAGAGCTGACCTGCCCTTGAATTTCGTCATAGATTCGTCAATGCTCTGGTAGGGGCTTTCATCTCTAGCCTTGGAAAATGTATGTTTTAGGCAAGATATTACCTCATCAATATAGTATGTCTTTGAGGAGCTGGCAGGTTGCTCAGGATCTGTGAAGTAGAGCTTTGATATAAGCAGTTGAAACCTGTTTCGTGAAATGGCTCCTTTGATTGCCTCATTTCCCAAGGAAGGATTATGCGACCAATAGTCCGAAATGCTTGGAACTTTATTGTAGCTCATCACGAGCATGCATCCAAGAACTAACAATATCTCCCCTGGATCAGTTTCACAGAGATTGACCAAATTTTTCTTCTTGCGTAATATATCCAAACGTTTGTTAGTACACTGGCTGATAAAAATGATCAAACTTCGAGGAAACACTTTTAGAAAGTATGCCATTTCGTCAGATGACATATCCAAGTTGCATAATGAGGCTGTTCTACGATGTAATGTCACAGTGTGTCTAGGAATAAATAATACCTTCGGTGGAGACCAGCATATTTCACTAGAAACCTTTTTTTTAGATGAAGCCGGATAAGGAACCTCATCGCCACTCACCCCGTGCAGGAGATTGACACCATAAGCTTCTAACGAACTGTCCTCAGCATCCTGACTCACTCCAGAGCAGTCACTATCACTCTCTGTACTACTTTCATGTTCGGGCTGATATTCCCCATCTGATGAGTCGTCCGAAAAATATTCTTCTTCAGATTCATCCAGTATTTGGCAAAGCTCTGCTTCAGAATATTTCCTTTTATTGCTCATTTTTCACGTCTAAAAATAAAAAAATTCTGTTGATTATAAAATTGGATATTGTGAAATTATTACAATATATTCTTCTTTACTTACTCTTGCGGGTTGAGATGAACTGCATACACTGAACTTTTGACATAGGTCAAAAGGGCAACAAAGGAAAAACACTGGATAGCATTCAATGATCTGAAAGAGAGTTAAAATTTGTGTAAAAAAACATTCATGATGATAAAAACAATATAAATCATATAAGGTTTTCATTTACCATGAAATGAACATGGGCTGAAATCACAGGAGAAGAATACGTTTTGTGATGTCCACACGATCCTTTAGCTGGTAAAACCTGGTGCAGAGAAAATACATGAATCAAAACAGAAAATTTATCCATAGGTTAGGTACTACATCAGCAAATATTAGCGAAAGCTTACTTACCAAATGGATAGAGGAGTCGGGAAGGAAGATATAGTTGCACACTGGTACTCGATTAGAAGATACAGATGCACACTGACATGTAGAGTTCCCATAATGACATGTTGTACAGTAAAATATATTCATAAATGCCACTCTAATTTCAGTGGATGCGAAATTGATAATTCTTCACGTAAAATGAATGCTGTCAAATGATTATGATATGTGCATACTATAAAAATGAGAAGTATAACTTTACAAAATAAAGAATATTCAGTACGAGCGTAAGTTCACTGGAGAGCTAACGGGTGACGACCAAAAGGTATTTCACTAAAGTAAGGTAGATGCTGCTACCTGTTGCCGGAAATTCAACCTAAATAACAATTGGTACCAAAACAACCATTGGGACAAAAACATATGGGTTTTTCCAAAGCTTTTGCCCCATTGGTATCTCAATACTCCTTTGTGGGACATATATGTCCCGTTGGTAGTCAAAGGGTTAAAAGCATAAATTATATCATTAATTTATTCTTGTTTGCAGTTAAAATTTGTAAAAGTGTATTTAAGTATTCACCATCAAAACCATTCCTAATTTTGGATTCATTAACAGATAATGCATGTACCTCAGTGAAATATTGTGCATTAGTTTGTTTATTGTGTTTTGGTTAATGAATAAGAGCTGATAGACACCAACCTCGATACTGACTTCACCAGCCTAAAGGTTATGTATTTGTCTTACAAGCTCGCAGCTCATTTTTTATATTTCTCTCTCTGATATACATCTAATCAAAGCCATCTCCACACTGGAATGAACCCATGATGAAACATATGATGTTTAGGGCAATCGATGCTGCAGTCAGGGTGTCGTAGGGTGAAATTATCAAAAAATCAAAGGTTTACCCATTGTACCAAACAATGCCTGCTTTGCACAGCTGACAGAAGTACTATGCAATTAAAATATATGTTCACCTGTGATAAAATCAATCCACCCACCTTGATCTAATGATGCCTCACCACACTGTGTGTCATGCATGCCCACCTCCACTTAATTTGTATCTACAATTAATAAATGAAGCAAATAAATTGTTATATTTAATAATGTAAACAAGTTTAACATCTCTCCCTACTTACAACAGTGATTGAAGTTTATTTAGCTATATTTTAGATTTTGTAATTCAATAAAATACTTGATAATGGTAGGTACATGATACTTAATTGATTCTTGTCTTGTGTGCATTTGCAAAAGGAGAAGTATGAAACTATAAAATTTTATATCTTTCAATTTACATACTTGAGGTACCATAAAATAATTTTAAAATAGAATTTAAAATGTAACTACAAATAAATAGCATGTATATCCATCATTAATACCCATCCCTTAAGCATATGCCTCACCTGTGGATATTACTTCAGTGTTTTCACCTATTTCTTGTGATATGAGGTCTGCTTTTTCTATAAAATAAAAAATAATTACATTAAAAGAATGTTAATATGACTTTCATAATTAAAATGCTACCAAAAAAAATGAAAAATTAATAGGCACAGCAATGTAAGGTTGACCATCAGTAGCCATAATATCTGCAGTTTAATTATTCCAAGGATACCGAATACATGTTAATCAACTACGAGGGACAGTGATAAAAAGCCACTAATATAACATGAAATATTTCCGAAAGCCCTATAGTTACATCGGTTTGTTTAATCTTCATAATTTTAAAATCGTATTTTGTTTATCTTTTTCAAGTCTCAGCTATACTTAATTTTTATTTCACTTCTATTTACATCTAAATTGAAATATTATCCGCAAGCATGCATGCACATTCTTTAAGGAATAAATTTTCATGGACATATTTTCTAACTATTTATGCAACACAAAATATTTACCTGCAATTTCATCAGGAGGTATGTTGGAATTAAAAAGTATCGGGGTTCTATCCATCAAATCCGGAACAATATTTTGTACCTCTGCATCAATTACCAGGGATTTAGGTGGCCTGCCTCCGCCAGTTTTCATACGATTTTGCTTTTCCTTGGTCGATGCACTCCTTTTGTTTTATGTTAGACCACCATGTTTTGAGTTAGGCTTCCGATCGCTGCAACATAATAATTACCTCTTATATTATTGCTGCAAAGGCCATTGAAATGAATGACATTTCGTGCACTCACATTTTACCGGTAAATTAAATGAACACACAGGTATTCCATACTGTAAAATTATAAAATGTTAACCTACCTCTCGCGTTATGACAGACGACGTGTGGTACACCTGCGTTATTTGTCGCCAAACATCTTCTTTTCGACGAAGTGTTGCCATATCTCCTCTTTTATCTTCTTTTTTATACATTTGCAAGTATATCCAGGGATACTTTCCTTTCCATTGGAGTATTATGTCGATATTTATTAGACGCGGATGCCGTGATCGCGCTTCCGTGAATGTTATTAAAGTCACTCGAATTTACCGCGGTAGTGTGGCGCTGGTTGTCAAGTAAACAAATGTAACGTCGTCGGTGATTGGTCGATCAAATAAGCAATTGCTTGAGCATTTGCTTGACGAAGCTCGCCTTGTTTCAAATAAGGCCAGCTTGATCAAGACCAACTTCGTCAAGACGAGCTTATTTGTTGACTATGAAAGCGGCAACCAAATAAGCTCGCCTTGACCAATAAGGCGGTCTTCATGAAGACGGTCTCAAGTAAACAATCAAGACGCGACTATGAATACGGCCCTAAGACTTCGCGAATGTCTCATTCACATTACGATTGTACAAGCCATCGTCCTAAAGATAGTTGACCGAACTAGCCGTGTGAATGCATGTCTTGACAATAGTTCACGTAGTTCCGAACGTTGCCACTTTACGATGGTTAGGCGCTGGGAGACCGGAAACGGAAGCGACAAGAGAAAGACGGAAAGTTCGTGAAGCTCTTCTTTTTTCATGTATATGTCCTAGGAAGGAAGAATACTGGTGGAAGAAAAATTATTCGGTAAATGCACGTTGAACACAATAATGTCTTGTCCCTATACCTCAACAGCTCTGCTAACCGTCAATTTCTCGTTCACTTTAGATGTCAGCACTAGAGGGCAGCACAGGTTTTAAAAATCGTCGTGTGAAAGCACGATAGTTCCGACAATCGCTGGAACAGTCGTAATGTGAATGAGGAAGAACCCGTGTACTTCATGAAAGGGGGAGAGCAAGGAAACGTATATTGTCGGCATTCGCACACCGGCGTAGGAAAATCTCCGACGAAAATTTTCGCCTTTCGTCTCCTGGTTCAGGAAACGTCCTACCGCATATTTTCGTCGTTAGTAGCGAAAGGATTTAATGTACCCACCTGTGTACGACCACCAGCTCCTTGAAGCTAGTCTCGCTGGCCTGGTGACAGTTGATGACGGAGGCCAGGAAGTGCGCGTCGTGGTTGCGCAGTGACGAGTGGAAGCCAGTCGCCTTCAACTTCAGCGCCGAGTAGTGCGCCATGCAGTCCCTTCGCCTCAGCAGTGATGAGGAGAACCTGGCGGCGAAGGCGAGAACTTCTGGCGGACAGTTGCCGCGCATGAGCCGCACGCAGAAGACGTTGAGCAGGCGCTGGGCGAGGTGGACGGAGAATTGGACCTTGTCGCGTTTGAACTGCTCTTCGATCAATCGAATGGTTGACTTCAGGACGTCCATGTTCTCCTGCATTGAAAATGGAATGGGTTTTAATGCTAGGGGACTGAGCAGCATTACGACGTTGGCCCAGAGTCGGACCATTGTTGGCTATTGTTGGTTATAGTTTGGGCCAATGTCAGTAGCCGATCTCAGGCTAAAGCCCCTATGACACTTCCCAATTTATTAGCCAATGCAATGGTTATTGGATTGTGGTCCGACTGACACACACAAATTTCTATTAATATATCCTTTTCACAATATTGGACTCAATTTCTTGCCCAATATTGGTCCAACTGACACCTAATAATTTCTAGTCCAGACCCCCCTCACTACGCCATTGACATCAGCTATCTTTTGTTAGAATTTTGTGTCACAACACGCATTCTCGCATGTGTTCTAGCAATTCACCGCTTTACACGACGCAATTTTGATTGCGCCTTCGCAACGTACGTCAGATTGCGCAATTCCGTGTACCGTGTAAAACGGCCTTTTCATACCGAGAAGCGTGTGATAGGACAGGACAGGAGAAGCAGGAGCAACGTTACCGCTGTCTCTATCAATTTTTTACTGTGAAATTATTTGGATAAAAATTACTCACTAACGTTGACAAATTTTAGCAAAGAAAATTTGCAAAAATTACGGCCCGTTAAATGGTGGATATTGGTGTTTGAGGTAGCCAAGCAACCTCGGTCTTCCCAGTGTTGAATTCCAATAAGGAGTTTAACTGGGCGTAGCAACGGTGTTTATTTCCAGATCTTCATGTGTTTGGTAAATCTATATAAATCGAAGCCATCCTGTCTAAAAAAAATTTTAAATTGTGAAATGACTTGAATAAAAATCACTCATTGTAAAAGTAAATGAATAAATAAGATTTATCAATTAATTTAAACACAAGCAAAGAAATATTTTAAATCAATATTTCCCTTTAAAATGACGGATAATGGTACCATAAGGTGGCATTGCCACACATATCTTTCTCTTGTTAAACTCCAAGAAGGCGAGGCACTGATGTTTGAAACCATATCTTTCCGTGTTGGGTAAATCTCCATAATTTGATCGCGGCTATCCCTGTTTATTCTTTATTTTAATTATATACTTGCCGTAACACACCCGACCGTTTGCTTCCAATATTGTAAGAAGGGACAAAGGCACAAAGGCTAATAGTCTGACTGAGCTGACGAAAATTTTAGCTCAAAAGAAGATGAATTTGACCACGCAGGACAATAATGTGTGAGGATCTAGTGCAAGCAGTGATACGCCTTCTTTGCGCGGTACAGAGGTCAATTTTGGTGTGTCCACATGCAGCCTAGAAAAGTTTTCCATCTCCCAACTTTCTTCTCCAAGCAATGAGAAGTTACTTGAGTGAGTCATTTCTGGAAGGGCTCCCCACAGCCCAGAAGACTTTTCTAACTTTTCCTTCTCCGATGTTCCCTCACCAAGTCCAGAGAGGGCATCACCACTGGCAAGACGAGCAGATAAGCAAGGGAATAGGGTTGTTTCCTTCATCAAAGAAAACGAAAGGCATTGATTGCGATTCGTTACCCACCATTAGTGTATGACATAATATAGAGATTATTTGGCTTTAGAAATCCCAGTTCAGACGAATGGCAATGGTCAATTTTAACCGCATTTGAAAAAGGCCAGATTGGCGCCCATGTGATGCCACTCCACGCGACTTCACAGGGACCTAGTTTCTATACGAGTAGATAGGAGTTTTACATCGTCAGAGATTACCAATGCATGCATAAGGCACAGAGCTCAGGGAAACATGTCCTAATAATCACTTATTAAAACTGGCTAAGGTGCGACTAATTGCGACTTTTCGACAACCCAAGTTCCTTCAGCACCCAGGAATGTCCTAGCAGGTCAAGTTTCACCGAATCGTATGTCTATTTATTGAAATTTTCAGGACTGATGTGATAACTTCCTAGGATCAGTGCTACTTGCCTAGTGGGAAATAGTTGAAAAACTGGAGATTTTGTCTGCTAATCAGGCTAGGTTGAGCCTTAATCTCTTGCCCAATGAGAAGATTATTACAAGACCATCAGGGATACCACCCCTTTCCAGTTCATAAAGAGGTGGATCTTTAGAAGGTGGAGTTCTTGATGGAATCTAATGAGAAAGACTCTGACATGGAAAGTGTCATGAACATTTAAAACTTTTGCATTTAACCCTTTCACCGCTGTGAACTGCTGAGTTCTCACGCTGTATTTAGCTTGTGATACCATTGACGGGTATGTGTTATGATAATCTATACTCCTCTGTGATTGTAATCTAATTTAGAGTTAACATTTATCCTATGTTTAGGAAAGGTACGAAATATCTATGCTTAACACTTCAAAATAATAGTAAATAATGAAATAAATAGCATTTGTCACTCCCATTAGAGCTAACATTGCATATTTCTATACCTAAGCTTCCCATAAACAAACAACAATTCGAAATCGTCGGCGTACTGCCGCCTTCACGCAGAGAAAATCCGACACGTTCAGTTTTTCTGCGACGACGCAGTGAGCTGGAGACGTGACGTCATCAATTCTCAAAGACGGGCTCTGATTAGCTCGCTGGCCGCGGCGTCAACGCAATGCCGAACTGTGAAGGCACCCTTAGTACCATCTGCTCGAACTGTCGTGCCTGCGACTGACACGTTCCTGGGTCATCGCCAACTGCATTGCGAAGTGCCGCTCCACCCGCGGTGATGACACCCCGATCAAAGCCCTGAAGACTATTGGCAAAAGGATTATGCTTGATGGATGGCCCTGAGTTGGCGGATGGCCCAGGACCCGGGCCCCCCTTTGATCTGGTCCTGGTTGCCACCAACGGTCATCGGATTCACGGATCTTGTACATCAATTACAATCTAGCGATTTGATCGATGGATTATTCTTCCTCACAGGAAAATCTTCTAAAATCGCTGGCACATTAATGGCTTTGCCTGGTTTCGTTTATAGTTGGGCCCTCTTCGCTTCTATAGCGTTGAGGTGCTTTTCCCTGTCCCGTTCCTTCCGCTCCTATCGACGTCGTAAGACTCCTATCGCGGCGGCGCCTCTTTCCTTTTCGCTTCCTCTCCAGCCCCTCCCCGGGTGATCGGGCTTATAAGCCACGGGCTTGGTTCCCGGCCCCGGTACGTTGCATCCTCGAAGAGTTCTCCCAGAACCCTCATGCCCTTTGTACATCAATTACTCACATTGTTCTTCAAGTCGGCGTGTCCGAGGTGTCTGTGGCAGAAGTATTGGACGGCTTCGAGGCGAAGGTTCATGGCAACGAGAGACAGACCGTACGCGAACCTCAAGCTCAGCGTGACGTCGCCTTCCATCTCGCTGTTCACATCATCCAACATGGCGTCCCGGCGCATCTCCACGAACACGTCCACGAACCTGCGTATCGAGGGAAATAAAAAATTTACATCAACTTATAATTCAAGTGATCCTTTGTGTAAGTTTACGTGTCCAGGGAGATTATTCTGTGTATACAAAGAAAAAACACATTTTGAGAACAGGTTGATCATAAAATGAGCCGCTCAATGAGTTTTTATTGACGCTTAACGATGTCACAATGGAAATGAAAATATACCAGTACACTGAACCTTTTAAATAAGTAGATAATAAATTTATTATTTCGTGGGTTAGTCCGTATTTTTGGATGAAATTGGTTATTCTGAGAGCTCTTTGTTCACAAAATGATGCGCTCGGTTACTCATTCATTGATTTACACTCAACGGATGACAGGATAGAAACGGACTGATCCCAAAGAAATGATTCATTCATATGAACCGTTTAAGTGAGCCCAAAGTCCTCAAGATTGCCTTTTAATGACTACAGAGTGGATTCTTCGCTACCCGTCAATCTTTGGCAAATAATAGGGTAGTTTCCTTCGTCAAAGAAAACGAAATGCATTGATTGCGATTCCTTATCCACCATTAGTGTATTCATAACGTAATAATTATTAGGTTTTAGAAATCCCAGTTTAGTCGAATGGCAATGGTCAATTTTAACCTCATTTGAAAAAGGCCAGATTGCCTCCCATGCGATTGCACTCCACGTGACGTCACTGGGACCTAGTTTCTATTCAAGTAGATAGGGTTTTTACATTGTCTGAGATTACTAATGCAACTATGAGGTACAGAGCTCAGGGAAACATCTGAAAACATCGGAAAATGAAGAGACAAGAGAAAGACGACAAGTTCGTGAAGCTCTATTTTTTCATGGATTTGTCCCAGGAAGGAAGAATATGGACGGAAGAAAAATTATTCGGTAAATACACGTTGAACACATTAATATCTTGTCCCTCCATACTTCAACAGCTTCGCCAAACAACAATTTCCCGTTCTTTTTAGATTTCAGCAACAGACGGCAGCACAGGTTTTAACCATCGTCTTGTGAATGCACGATAGTTCCGACAATCGCTGGGACAATCGTAATGTGAATGAGGCACTACAGAATGGAATGGCACTACGTGACGTCACTTCCGAAATTTGACGATCGAAAAGTGCTGGTGAGAGCGCAATAATGCATTTACGGTGGATTATAACACGGCACTAGTTGATACTACATGAGTAATCAGAATCAGCTGGCGTAAATTATTATGTATTCATCTTATTATTCAATACTTCTAAGCTCTGAGAGACCGGAAGAGGAAGCGACAACAGAAAGACGAAAAGTTTGCAAAGCCCTCTTCGATCTATTTTTTCATGGATTAGTCCTAGGAAAGAAGAATATGGGTGGAAGAAAAATTATTCAGTAAATACACGTTGAGCACAGTAATATCTTGTCCCTGCATACCTCAACAGCTTTGCTAACCGTCAATTTCTCGTTCACTTTAGATGTAAGCACTAGAGGGCAGCACAGGCTTTAACCATCGTCGTGTGAATGCACAGTGATAGTTCCAACGATTGCTGAAACAATCTTCTATATTATTTCTACTGTATAGATGCATTTTTCTCAACTTATATGCAACCAAACTCTACAAATGAGGTACCAAAATGCACAGAATTTATCAGAGAACATGCGACGGCATATCTTACTTCCTAAGTATTGCTATTGTTTCCCAAAATTCGTTTTAAAAATGACCCTTGATATTTCTATTAGGGGATGAGGCCATCCGCCATATTGACGTCACGCACTTGCTCCATGGTACAGAGCAAACCTTTATTTCAGGATATTTAATTGATACCAATTTAGTTTCAGATACATATTATTATATTTTTTTGCAATATAACGCGCTTTCAACATATTATTTCTAGTTAACACAGAAAGGTGTTGGACTCAACACGTACTCAGTCTCTGGCAAACCATTTTCTGTCTCTCATTCTCTGGCACCCTCTTTTCTTTGTTTTCGTGTCTTGGGAATGGTGGAATGTTCGAGAGGTAAACCGGTAAATATTTCTGACTTTAACGGCGCACAAACTGATACATTTGTTCATTAGCAACAATATCTCGCATTCTTTAAATGACTTTTATCAAAATGCGGCTGATTCCACATTCAAGTCTCCTGTTGATACGTAATTAAATTTGTACATAAGACCCTGCCTTTGTTTTCTACATTTTGAAATTAGAAACGCGCCTATCCCTCTGTGGACATGCATTGAAAAGAGCGGTGGAAGCCCGCTGGGAGCGGGCGCAGCAAGCTCGTCCTAATTAGAACGGGGCATTACCTTTCGGCGACGATGAGCAGCTTGGCCCTCTTCCGCCTCAAATCCCGCGATTTGATGAATCGCCACCCGAACTTCCTCTCGTAGTAGAAGTTGGTCAGGTCGTACATTTTGATGGCGTCGTCGAAGAGTCTCGAACGGAAGTATTCGTCTCCTAGAAGCTCGGCCGCCCGCAACAAGTTGTAGTTGGACCACTGAGAACGAAGGATGGATATTGAAATGCAGTAATGCGTCTTGTCAAAGAAGCCATTCAGATCCTTATCAACCGCAGAAACATCAACAGAGACTCTGGGTTCCAAATCAGCAATGTTTGGAGACCAATAATGAAGTCCCTTAAATACAACAAAAATGGCGGGAAAAGCACAACAATTTTCGAAAAACGGCATTCTGAAGATCCCCTGAGGATGATCAGCAAGTCGCTGCTCGAAACGTCGGGAGACATGGACGACATCAACCGGTGGAAAACCCGAGAAAATTTTCTGCAACTGATACGACGGGAAAACCTAAGATCATACAAGAAATGCAGTAATTAATACAAGGAGGCCCGGGCCGTACTGCTTCCTAGAAGGACCAGTCGGGCAGACCGGGGTAAAACCGCACGGGGGGCAATACCGTTCACCAAAATTTTATATCCGATAGAGTATGGCAGTGGCGTAATTAGAAATATGCTTTTGGCGGTATGAGGGGCCTTATGGGTGACTCCCCCCCCCCCCAAGCAATCGGGACCCGAGAAAATTTTTGAAAAATAGCATTCCTGGGTATGCATTCTACATCACTTTGGTACTTAAAGTTTAACTTTCAGTAGATGCAGTTATTATGTATCAAAACTAGGCAAAAGTTTTATAATCATTTTTTGAAGTGAAAACTTCTTTAGCGGCGCTAAGCACTTTTGCGGGATGGGGAAAAAGCATAGACCTCGCGTGAGCGTCACCGACCCGACACCGCGATCGCTACAGCGAGATATACATTTCCCTCTTAAAATTCGTCTCTTAGTATCACAGCCTCGGTAGTATAGTGGTCAGTATCACCGCCTGTCACGTGGGAGAACAGGGTTCGATTCCCCGCCGGGAAGGATTTTTTGTCTCAATCTCATAGAATTTAAAAAAATTTACAATGGATATTTCAACTACGCAGGCTGACTGGGTATGGTAAATAAACGTTTTTAATATATAGACTGTTACAGTCTTTTTGTTTTAAAAATATTAAAATTGAAAATAAAAATCTATAGTGTATATTGTATTAGTTCATTAAATATAAAGAGCTCATGCATGAACGTGCAGAAGAGTGTACACGCTATAAAAATACAGGTCAGTACAATTTAAGGCAGTTTCTTTTATGTGCATAGTGAACAATTATAGGTTTGAAGCATATTAAAAGAAAGAAATGAAAGCATATTATATTTTGATAAATAAATGTTACTTCCTATTCATACACATCGTATTTTTAATTTGATAATAAACACTTTGCTGAAAAAAATAATTTAAATTTTTGTTGAAAAATGAGTATTACTGGAAAAATTAGTTATTTAATAATATTTAATCTATATAAAAAATAAATGGATAATAATTATTTCAGTTTTCACTTCTGTCGGCCAGTCCCACGACTGCTCCGTTTTTTTCTCTGTGGCTTTTGGGGGATCTATGCCACTAATTCCCTCCCTTAGTTACGCCACTGGAGTATGCGTTAGAGCGCTGGGAAGTGCTGAGGCGATAGCGGAAGGAAAGGGAAACCGATAAAGATAATTATCCAGGATTATAATCCAGGAGCATCTGACTCTATACACGTGCATGCAGTGGCTCCGACTCCATGGGCCCTGAGAGGGCCGGAGACCCCTCAAAAATTCGTTATGGGTGTGAGGAAAAAATGTGTCAGGCTTGTCGATTTTCCCCGGAGTGTCCAGATATCTAGATTGAAGTTATTAGGGATCTAATGCTGATCATATGACTCTTCTAAAATGCCAAAAAAAAGACTTAAAACTCACTGCTTATAAAGTGTCCCGGGTAGTAATACCGCACAGAGCGGTATTTCCCCTAACTGGTGATCTATCTACATCTACATAATACCCTGAGTGCCACCTCTAGGGTGTTTGGCAGGGGGTCATCAATCACCACCATGCAACATGCAATTGGACTCCCAAATGTACACCATTCGGTCCTAAAAACGTCGCGCATGCTAAAAAATTGCACTATCACATGCTCTTATAAATAAAAATAAAATTGAGAAACTTGTCATATAGTCGTTGTCATAAGTTAGCAGGCAACTCTACAAGTCATCTAATCTATTTATGAGTTCTAACGCTCTAGTTATAATTTCTTATTCAGTGGCTTAACTATGGGGGGGATGAGGGGATAGATCCCCCCCCTCAAAGACTCAGAGAAATAAAGAAAACATTTTAAACTATCGTCTAGTTATGACATATAATAACTGCATCTTCTTTAAGGTAAATTTTAAGTGTCAAAATGATGTACAATATATTTCCAGGCATGTAATTTTTCAAAAACTTTCCCGGACCCCCTGTTGCTCGGCCTCACCCCTAGACCCTGCCATCTCCCTCAAAGCATATTCCTAGTTATGCCACTGCTTTTATTGATAGATAATCGATCGTGATGATGAACGATATTGCAAAGAATGTGAGGGAAAAAATAAAGATGGAAAATATTATTTTAATTTATATTCCATCATCCAAATAAGTAAAACATAGCACAATAGCTTACATTAAAATTAAAATAATACCAAACCCATTATCTTATTTCTTGATTGAGGCTTTCGCGGCTCATGGTGATGAAAAGAGAGGGCGCATGCCGCATGTCATAGTGGAGATTGCCCCGACGTTTCGCGACCAACTGCTGGTCACTCTCTCAAGGGAATGGTGTTGGGATTTGTTTTTTTTTCAAGATCGTCTCTGGTTTTCAAGATCGGCAACATCCTCCGGAAATTTGAAATTAAAGCCATTTTTAAACCACACGCCCAAGTATGATACCTCCTAGGAAATGCCAATGATAGGACGCCACTTCAAATTGAAGGAGTGGACGACATCCCCTGCGGAACTTGCTTGGAGAAATACATCGGGGAAACGGACGAACGGTCAAAACTCGAGTATAAGAGCACAAGCGGACCATTCGACTGGGTCACTCTTCAAAGTCAGCCGTAGTGGAACACGAAGCCACCGGACATGCGATCGACTTCGAAGAATCAACAGTCTGCGAGACAATGAAACATTTTAAAGCCCGACTCATCCGCGAGGTCATAGAAATAAAGAAGAACAAGAACAACTATAATAGAGATACCGGATTAAGAATCAGCAGTACTTGGAACCCAGTCATCCGCAACATTTCGTCATCTTCCCCCTCCACTCCTCAAACCCTCCGCCCACCCCTCCCACCTGAAATATAAAAAAAGGCAGCAAAAAACCAATCCCAACATTATTCCCTTGAAAAAGTGACCAGCAGTCGGGTGCGAAACGTCGGGGCAATCTCCAGTGCAACACGCGGCATACACCCGTATGTCACTTATTTTTAATTACGTGTTGCTTGATGGAATTACTAAGTATTAACGGCAGGTAGGGGCAATTTCTGAGGCCAGTTCTCTTTATAGGTGAGAAGGGATTTCACCAGGTAATTTATTTGGACTGAGTGGTTTCAATATATTTTCTATTACGTGCGCACTAACGTCAATAAACGGCATCTTTCGTACGCAGAGATTGTCGACTGTTTCGGATGAGTTCTTAGAAGGCCACCGGAAATACGATCGATCTCAGGCCTGACGCAGGGTGACGCAGTGCGTTGAAACTATGGTAGTTATCTAGTAAATATTTTATGTGGAAAAACATAGTTTAATTTTCATTCGACGGGAAAAGAAAGGCCAAGAATGCACTGGAATGAAGTTAAGAAGGATGTGAGAAAGATGGGAGCCCAGCTGGGTGTGGCGGGCGACCGGAGAATGTGGAGGCACCAAGTTGGTGAGGCTAAAGACCTTCTAGGTTTCGAATGGCCATAGGAGTAAGATAATGAGTATTAAAAAATACATTTTTTTGAAATGCAGCCCAGTCCTGCTTGAGGCGGGGGTTCGCAGGACGCTAGTCATCAAGAAAAGGAGATGCATGTGCTCCCTTCCATTCAGCATTCATTTAAACACATTTATTGTGGTGGGGAAAACGAAGTTACAGCCGTTCGGACTCGTAATAGGGTAGTTTCCTTCATCTAAGAAAACGAAAGGCATTGATTGCGAATCGTTAGCCACCATTACTGTATTCATAATGTACAAATTATTTTGTTATAGAATTCCCAGTTTAGACGAATGGCAATGGTCAATTTTTATCCTCATTTGAAAAAGGTCAGATTGGCGTTCATGCGATGCCACTCCAAGTGACGTCACTGGGACCTAGTTTCTATACGAGCAGATAGAAGTTTTACATCGTCTAAGATTACCGATGCATACATGAGGCGCAGAGCTCGGGGAAACGTCTCTTTATGATCACTTTTTTTTTAATTGCCTATTGTCGTAAAGTTTCCATCCTTTGATGGGGTTATTTAAGCCATGCGCTAACTGTTAGCTGAGTACTCAGCTACCTGCTAGCTGCCTGCATCATGGCGGCGCTCATAGCCTCGCACCAAGGTGGCCTCTCACGGTGACAGCTGGAACCAGTATAACGTCACACTGGCGTTTCCCAGCATTCATACTTTTTATAACTTTTCATTGAGTCGCGAAAAATTGATATCGTCATTTAAAAATCTAAAAGCGTGAAATACATACTCCAAGAGTAATAATCTTTCGATTCAGGCAATAAAAAACAGGAAAACACCCTATTTATGCCATCCGTGGGACCTGGAAATTAATAAAGATACGAATGTCATGTTTTTAGCGCGGCAGACTCCGTGTACCGGCGCAAAACATATTAAAGTTGACCTTTAATTAAGTATACGGAGCATGATGTCATGAAAGTAAAGTAAAGGGTGGGGCTCTCGGTTACGCTGTTACGTTTATTAGAAACTACTCTATAAATATCGTGAAGAACGTATAGGATTTTCTTGTTGTCAGTCTGAAATTATGGATTTCTCAATCTATCTTATCCAAGCATTTTCCTTACGAGTCTCTTGCAGCTCTTAGAAATGTTATGGTAAAATCTGTGTTTTACTTTCAGTCCGATCATAGTAGGTTTTGGCGAAATATGGATTAGCTTGGAATATTTGTAGCCGATTAATCGGTTCGCAGGCCACCAGTGCGGGCGAGTCCAAAATAACCTAATTTTTTCCTTATTTATTATCGTTTACTCACCGACTCCATGGTGACGGGGACCTCCCCAGGCATGAGCAGCCAATCAGAAGCGTCGCCCGCGTAGCGGAGGCATGTGACCCTGTTTTTGACGTCATTTCCGCCGGCGTTGAGTTTGCTGAACATCTCGCGGAGGGCGTTGAGGTTCCAGTCGTGTAGGGCGGGTGGCGCTCTGATGGAACCGTCCGTGATCACACCCCCGAACACCCTCTTTCGGGCGGCGTTGAAGTCACTCGTTGCCGTGGCAACGGTGGTCATGTTGTTTGCGCGGGAGACCCCGTTTGCCGACATCAAAAGGTATTACAAAGATCCTTTAAGAAGTAGAAATGGGGCTTCAAGGTCAATCATGGGTTCACGCAATAAATATATATGTACATGAAAACCTTCACATTAAAGCAATACCACAAAATACAAAAGGCACCGCAAAAGCCTTTGAAGACTCCCTGCGAAGAACACAGAATACACTATTAACACCTATCTGAAATTACCAAGAAAACCCGCATTTTAAATATCGTAGATAAATAAGAGCAATTAATCATCCTACCTAGTAAAACAAATAGCCATGTAACTCATGAACCCTTTATAACCCAATGTTGCTTATAAGCAACATCAAAAATGTTTAAACTTTCTGCTCCATTTAGGAGATATCTAAACTAAATATTATTTTGTAGCGTAAATTTTATTGATGAAGTATTTAGCTGGCAGGATAATTGTCATTGAGTGTAATATTTTCGAGTTTTCAAAATGAAAAATCTTGAAATTTGATTTTTACCAGAAACAGCTCTGGGTTGGAAAGGGTTTACGCCAAATTGCGCAATATACCGAAAGCCTATTACCAGCAACAGCTGGATATCAGGTACAAAACTGCTAATCAAAGTTACCACACATGATTTGCGTTACAAAGGCGTGGCGTCATCGGAGTGAAGTAAATAATAAGCAGATTAGGGAAGATTGGCAATAGCGGATACAGAAAAAACTCAAGGGAGGCGCTAAGTACATCTTCAGTTGTCTTTACTTTTATCGTAATAAAAATGATCAAGTCAGAGGCAGTATAAAAAAGTATTTAAAGTGATTATACACATGTACAAATAATACTATCTTATGATATAAAAAAGGTACAATAGGGTGGTTTCCTATATTTTTTTTGTTGCCTAAATCGAAAGATTATTACTCCTGGAGTGCGTACTTCACGCATTTAGATTTTTAAATGACGATATCTATTTTTCGCGATTAAATGAAAATTGAAAAATTTCAAGCGCGCGAAAACGCGACGCGTAAGTATGAATGCCGGGAAATCTCTCCGTGTGACGTATTTCTGGTTCCCGCTGCCGCCCTGTGAGGTGACCTTGAGGCGAGGCTTAGCGCTGATACGACGCAGGCTGCTAGCGGGTAGCTGAGTACCCTGCTGGCTGGTAGCGCTTGGCTTAAATAATGATCATTAATACCTTATCAAACGATGAAAACTTTCCGACCTTAACCAGTTCTAATAAGTGATTATTAAGACATGTTTTCCTGACCTTTGCGCCTCATGCATGCATTGGTAACCTCAGACAATGTATAACTCCTATCTTCTCGTATAGAAACAAGGTCCCTGTGACGTCACGTGGAGTGGCATCGCATGGGCGCCAATCTGGTCCTTTTCAAATGAGGATAAAAATGGACCCTTGCCATTCGTCGAAACCGGTATTTCTAAAACGAAATAATTTGTATATTATGAATACACTAATGGTGGGTAACTAATCGCAATCAATGCCTTTCGTTTTCTTTCATGAAGGAAACTACCCTATTCTGGTTTTGTTATGTTAGGCAATACGGGGGGGTCCGCAAGGGGGGGGGGGGGGGGCGCCCCCCATCTGTTTATGAAAATTGGGCAGATTATGCGGGACATAAAAAAATTGTGTGGCTGACTTTACCCACGCATTGTCATTGGGCTCTGAACTTTAAAAAATGGAATCTGATATTTAATCAGAGACAATAAATTGCGCATCTAGGCATCTTGATAACCTCTAGAATTGCGCTCTATTTAAACCAATGCGGAAGAATAAATAGATAAAATATGAAATTTTTTCTCAACCCATGATTCGGATAAGGTATGGGACTGGGCTCAGGGGCGCCGACTCAATGGGGCCTGAGGGGTCTTGAGCCGCCTCAAAAATTCGTTATGGGTGTGAGGAAAAAATGTGTCAGGCTTGTCGATTTTTTGCGGAGTGTCCAGATATCGAGATTCGAGATGAAAGGGTTCTTATTTTGATCATATGACTCTTCTTAAATCCTTAAAAAACTTAAAACTCACCACTTGTAAAATTTCCCGGGGCGAGATCCCCGGTTTGGGCCCCCCAATATATTTTGTGAGTCGGCATCCTTGATTGGGTTGATAAATTATTTGTTTCCCCGGCGACAATCCGTCAAACAGTCGTCATCAATCTGCTACTCTGTCATACTGTCAGCATGTAAAAATGTCAAAGTTAACTCCTACAGTTCCTGAATTGATGACGTCACCCTAGCTTCGGTGTAATTAATCAACCATGAATAATGCGTAGCAAGGTTTTCGGGTTTCCGCGTCGTTTAATCTTCATGACGGCAGTCTGACCGGCGTTGCAGCTGGCGTCTTCAGGTTCGAAGTGTTTGATGCAGGTTTTTGCCCGTCCTAAATAGGCATTGGTTTGGGCTAGGTGCGTTCTGATTGGTCCGTTTGGGTAAGAGTCTCTTCCAGGTGTTTGAGAGCGAATAGCAGTCCTCCCAGTTGAAATTGGATGTTTTCGCTATTTCGATAGCCTCTCGTATGAGTCGGGGAAAGTAATGCTTTTCTCCAGCGATGATTTTTGCATTTTCAAAGTCCATATTGTGAGTTGGTCCTTCCCATACGTGCTCGGCGATTCAACAGGGAGGACAACTATTCGCTCTCAAACACCTGGAAGAGACTCTTAACCAAACGGACCAATCAGAATGCACCCAGCCCAAACCAAGGCCTATTTAATACGGGCGAAAACCTTCATCAAACACTTAGAAACTGAAGACGCCAGCTGCAACGCCGGCGAAACTGTCGTCATGAATATGAAATGACGCGGAGGTCAACCCAAAAAGCTTGCTACGCATGCTGCACCACCCCGCGAAAGTCTCCATCAACAACCATGAATAATATTTCAGAGAAATGAAAGGAGGCGCAAACTGGAGTGTAAGTGAAAGCGAACCAACTGAAAAGACTGACGATGAGCGGAAAACGAGAACATTGCTAAGTTGGTGACGTCAATACGCGAGGAAGAAGCTTACACTTAACCCTTAACCGGTAACAAGCGGTCTGAGAGACCGCTGCGTTTCTAAAATTATTAATATTTTCAAAATATCAGTCATAATGATAATGACATAATATATATAATAAGGACATGGCACTCGTAAAATTTAACGTTCTTATTATTTATTTCTAAAAACTTGAAACTGAATTTGAGTAGCGGTCTGTAAGACATCACGTCACTAAATTAGAAATCCAGTAAACGTAATGCTAGTGGAAATGATTCAAAAAGCTATTTAAAACAATTCCTAGCGATTTTTCAAGAATAATAATTATATTATAAATTCATAAGGAAGCATTTTTAGTTGCATAAAGTGGATAATTAAGTAGTTCATTAAAAAAGCAGCGTAGTAAAAATAATAACTCAAGTGATTTTTATATCAGTTTTTTGATCCTGTGCGAATTAACAATTTTAACTGAAAAAGTTTGGAATGCATAATATTGAATATAAGTTTAAGAATAGTTCAGAGGCCAAAGAAACATTCAACTAAAAAATAAAAATGAATTTGCAACGTTTTACGAATTTTTGTTTTATTGCGGTCTCCCAGACCTCACGTCACTGGTAATGTAACAAGAATTGCACGTCATTGGTTAACGGTTAAAGGAAAAGACGCGTTCACGAGAGCTTAAGCTACAACGGACCACCCTGTATCCATACAAAAGACGGAGAAGTAGTATGGAAGCGGGAAAGAAGGCCAGAATGATCTCTTGACGTCATCAATTCATCCAATAGGCTACTATATCGCCGCAAGGAAACAAGGAGCCACTCGGAAAGAGTGACGTCATGATAATTTCATAGAAAGGGATACCTCCGTCCACTTAACGCCGAGAATAGCACGAGAAGATAATTTTTAATGAAACAAATACGGGTCGTTTCACTTTTCAATCTCTGATTGAATTTAAATTTATGTAAAATGGAGGACGAGACCTTTCGCAAATAAAAACGTATCTGGTGGGCGCTCTCATTGGGGTTCACATACTTATTTCACTTCAGCACCACATGAAAGAAGTAACTTTACATCTATATTATACCCTGTGAGCAGTGGCATGTCCCCCCCCCCCCCACCCAAATATAAAAAAATATTTTCCTTCGCAAAAACTAAAAATACAAAATATTGAAAAATCATGCCTTTACAAAAGATTTCTTTGACGAATGAAGTTTTTTCGGTTCATAAAAGTGTTTAAATTAGTTTAAAATCCTCTACTTTGTACCCTCTTTTCCAAATATGTCCACCCATGATTTTGGATCCCCCCAGACGTAATTCCTGGCTACCCCACTGCATGCGAGCCACCTCTGGGGTGTTTGGCGGGGGGTGACCAATCACCAACATTCAAGTGAACCGCGACATGCACACCACACGGTCATAGAAATATTACGCATTCTAGTAAAATACGCCTGCTTATTCATTAGACAAAACTTGCCAAAGGTTAATTATTCCTATGGCATATGCATGCGAGGTTAAAACTTATGGAAAAAATTCCATGCAATGAGTTATCCTAGCGAGTGACGCCTGTATTCCTATAAATTGAGACAACGTTGCTATCCTTATTAGTACGAGGGAAGAATGACATTTTAAATCTCTCTGTTTTGCTGTCTATTTCTTTTCCTTTCTTCTCATGATCACGTCTACCATAGTACGACGGTAAACGAAGGATATTATGTACTCATCTACCTGCTCTGCTACCTGATAACAGCCTGCGTCGTATCAGCGCTCAAAGCCTCGCCCCAAGGTCACCTCACACGGCGGCAGCAGGAACCAGAACGACGTGACACGGAGTTTTCCCAGCATTCATACTAAGCCGTCGCGTTTTCGCGCGCTTGAAAATTTTCACTTTTCATTTAATCGCGAAAAATAGATATCGTCATTTAAAAATCTAAAAGCGAGAAATCCGTATTCCAGGAGTAATAATCTTTCGATTTAGGCAGTAAAAAAATAATGGGAAAAAACCCTATTAATTTTTTAGTACGAAAATTATGTGAAATGTATTTCCAGGCACGTTATTTTTCAAACTTTTCTCCGAAGGGGGCGGGGGATTACCACAGCAGGCTATCCCATCCCGCGCAAAGCGTAGTCCTATAGTTACGCCACTAAATCGCAGTGAATTCATTGGTAGCTAATCTCAGACGATGTAAAACTCCTATATATTCGGTCAGCATCTAGGTCCCTGTAACGACACGTGGAGTGGCATCACATGGCGGCTAATCTGGCCTTTTTCAAATGAGGTTAAAATTGATCATTGTCATTCGTCTAAACTAGGATTTCTAAAAGCAATTAATTTGTATATTATGAATACTCTAATGGTGGGTAAGGAATCGCAATCAATGTCTTTCGTTTTCTTTGATGAAGGAACTTACCTACCCTATTGGTGGGATGCAGCGTGCTAATGGACACTGACACTCCATCCAACTAAATGAGAAATAATTTTAAATTCGGTGAAAATAATTTTGAAATTGTATCGAAATAAAAATAAGGAAAGTTATTTTTCTACTTTTTTTTGCAAAAAAAAAACAAGCTATTCCTTCTTACATAACCATTTATATCTTGCCTACAGAATGGGACTAAATGATACTAAACTTATGAAGAGCCGCATTGTATGCACTATTTTAAAATAATTTTAAAATCCTTGAAAAGCCATGAATTTGGCCATATTATGTCATTTAGAATTTAAATAGTTTTAAATAGTGGTATAGAAATAAGTATAAATGTTTCACTTACTTTTATGTAGATCCTTTTGAGGTGCACTTCTTGATGAACTCTTGAGATGATCACAACCAGGGAGTATTCCTACTTACTACGATGAGGATGAACTGTGAATAACTTCACCGCAGAACCACACTCATGCTACTACGGCGACCATGGCGCCTCCTCGCGTGAGGGGCGGTAAACGCAGTAGAGACAACAAACGGTGGGCCGTGATTGGTCGAACGGATGCAAGGGGAATTCATAGAAAATGTCCTTGACGTCACATCCGTCCGTTAGTAATAATATTTTCCACTCCTGGGAGATAAAGTCGACATTGTTATTATCGCTCCGGCAATTTCGCCGGCATCGGCAGAAAAACAAGTGACTGTGGAGGTGATTAAAATATGTGATAAAGAGCGAAGCCATAACAATGATCTATTCTTAGTCGCGCAATAATCGGGAAGGAATGTTGAATCATGGTATTTTTCCGTACGTGGAATGCGGGGAGCAAGAGTTGCTAGGGGAAACGCAAGCGTAAACTGTGGTGTTTCACGCCACAGGAGACTTAAAAGGGTGTTGAGAAGTACCATATATTCGAGTGAAAAAATTTCATTCTCATTTTTTTGTCGAAATTTTTTTGCTACTTGGGATGCTTTCCAGGTACATTTGAATGGGCAGTGGTTCTTATAGTCAAACTGCACATCACATAAACATCTCCTTACCTAGTTTTTGCTGCATGGAATAGGGTGGTTTCCTATTATTTTTAATTGCCTGAATCGAAGGATTATTACTCGTGGAGTACGTATTTCACGCATTTAAATTTTTTAATGACGATATCTATTTTTCGCGCTCAAATGAAAAGTGAACAATTTCAAGCGCGCGATATCGCGACGGGTAAGTATGAATGCCGGGAAAAGCCTGTGTGACGTATTTCTGGTTTTATCTGCCGTCGTTCTGGTTCCCGCTGCCGCAAGTGAGGTGACCTTGGGGCAAGGATTTGAGCGCTGATACGACCAGGGATACCGCCTTACAAAGAATATTGGGGGGGACCAAACCGAGAATCTTTCCACGGGAAGTAGTGAGTTTTAGGTTTTTTAAACATTTTATAAGAGTCATATGATCAACATTAGAACCCTTATAACTCGAATCTCGATATCTGGACACTCGGGGAGAATCGACAAGCCTGAAACATTTTTTCCTCTAACTCACAACGAATTTTTGAAGGGGCTCGGGCCCCCTCAGGCCCCATGGAGTCGGCGCCACTGGATACGACGCAGGATGCTAGCAGGTAGCAGGATACCCTGCTAGCAAACTACGAAAACGAAGAAAACTTTCCGACTATAGGCAGTTTTAATAGGTGATTATTAAGACATGTTTCTCTACACTATATATAATATTACACTAATGGTGGGTAATGAATCGCAATCAATACCTTTCCTTTTCTTTGATGAAGGAAACTACCCTATTGAAGGAGTATACGAAATCCCCTGCGGAAAGTGCCGGAAGAAATAGATCGGGGAAGCGGGCCATTCGACTGGGTCACTCTTCAAAGTCAGCCGTAGCGGAACACGAAGCCACCGGACATGCGATCGACTTCGAAAAATCAAGAGTCATCGCGAGGGTGAAACATTTTAAAACCCGACTCATCCGCGAAACACTTCAAATTAAGAAGAGATACCGGATTAAGAATTAGCAGTACTTACTTGGAACCCAGTCATCCGCAACATTTCGTCATCTTCCCCCCAACAGTCCTCACACCCTCCGCCCACCCCTCCCACCTGAAATATACAAAAGGCAGAAAAAACCAAATCACAGCATCATTCCCTTGAAAAAGTGACCAGCAGTCGGTCGCGAAACGTCGAGGCAATCTCCATTACGACACGCGGCATACTCCCCCATGTCAATCTCTTTTTGTTTAATCACCACGAGCCGCGAAAGCTTCGACCAAGTAATTCGGGGCCGTCCCTTGCCCTTCTTCCCTTTCACCTGTCCTTCGACGATTGTCTTCATCGGGCCATGCCTCGTAATGTGGCCAACTATGTTGTCCCTTCTTTTGTTTAGGGTTTTTAGGAGGCTTCTCTTTTCTCCCACTCTTTTTAGCACTTCGTCATTACGTACGCGGTGGATCCATTTCATCCTATTTTGGCATAATCATCCATTTTCAGCGGAATTCCCCAATATGGAACTGTTTCAGACACATTAATTTTAATTCATCTCCTTACTGTGACTCAATTGCCATCAAAGTTGCTCGTTATCTTTTCATTTTTACAACAAACTAAACAATTTAAATGGAAAATTCTAAATGGAAAAAAGTGAAAATATGTTGGAGCATGCTTTGCCGTATTTCCTAGTTTAAGAATAGGGTGGTTTCCTATTATTTTTATTGCCTTAATCGAAAGATTATTACTCCTGGAGTACGTATTTCACGCTTTTAGATTTTTTAATGGCGAAATCTATTTTTCGCGATTAAATGAAGAGTGAAAATTTTCGAGCGCGTGAAAACGCGACAGCTGAGTATGACTACTGGGAAAAGCCTGTGTGACGTATTTCTGGTTCCAGCTGCCGTCGTGTGAGGTGACCTTGGGGCGAGGCTTTGAGAGCCGCTATGATGCAGGCTGCTAGCAGGTATAGAGCGTTCCACATTTAGTTGACAGTATGGGCTCTTATGGAAAATCGTTTCCCATGTTAATGTCCATAAGGCCGGGAGCGCGGTGTTGTCATTAATAGCACGAAGATTAACGTTGCGTTATGCACTGACTAAAATTGCATTCTTATGTGAAAAGAGATACTGCATTTATTGGTGCCAATAGGTTTTCGATAAAAATTATAACAAAAGCTATAAAAAATATTTCCTTAAATCTCCGTTAGAAACGTGTATTTTTTTAATTAATCTTCTTCTCGCAATTTTTGCCTGACCGTTGTTTGTATTCAAATGAATCTTCTGCACAAAATTCTTCATACTCTTTTATCTTTGATGATCTTCACCTATTTTACAATGATTGAGTTAAAATGTTGTTATGCCGACGTAACACCCTCTAGGACAAGAAAATTTTGATTTTTGCAAGGTAAAAAGTAGTCGCCTACTAACATACGTTTTATACGTCGTAGATCCCCATATGCTGCGTATCAAATTGGAAGAAAACTACAAAGTTATTTTTAGTGAAAGAATCATTAACTTACATCAATTCTGAAGGGAGCTACAAGGTTTTGTTCATAAGAAAAAATATTACGGCGCCGGGCCGGGCTTCTTGGTTTTTCTTGCGCGCAGGGGAAAACTCTCGGGCGGAAAAGGAGCTTTTTGTCAATTAATACTATGAAATATATAACTATTTGTTTGATATCCTGAACAGAGAATGCTCATGCATCGTAACAGCAGTGTTTTTATTTCAATGCATTGATACACGAAAGCAAGCAAATTTTAACGGCTTGGAAAAAAGACGCAAATTTCGCCTTGGGTGTTTCGGCCCCGCCGCAGAAACCAAGATAGAGAATATCTCATAATCTGTGCGAAACACTACCCCTTCCAGTGCATGTCTTTTACAAAAGGGGGCTCGGGTTTTTCCTCAAGTTCCGTTCATAGGGTACCATAAAACATTTGCACCAGAAGCGACCCTAGCGGAAGGGGCCGGGGGAAGAATTTACGGAGGCGTTCAGTTTGTCGTTGCATTCTTTTAAGTGAACAAGTTTTGTGTGGTCTGCTGAATTTGAGAGCCGCAAAGTGTTTTTTACACTTATCTCTGCTGTAACTTGCCCAATCACCATGTCTGATACAAAGAAGAGGAGAAAAGGTGAGAAGCTCAGAAGCCGCGAAAGACAGTTGGTGATCAAAATCTTCTCGTACTTAAAGAAATCTCTCAGCATTAGTGAGGCCTGCCGAGAAACTACGATGGCTACTGGGTGCTCGGAGTCCACTTTTTACAGAGTGAGAAAGGAAAGCTACCGTGGTCCATTGGTAACTCCTTCAAAAACTAAAGAAATTAGACAGCCTTACAAAAATTCGAGAGCAGTGATTTTCGACGATTTTGTGAGATCGGGAATTAGAAGGAAGGTACATGAATTATTCGTGAAAAATATTCCTCCGACTTTAAAACCCATCATAAACTCGGTAAATGTGGATAGTGATCTCCCAGATTACAAAAGAACTACACTATATCGTCTTCTTTTGGACATACGCATCGTGTACGAAAGAAGGGGGAAAAGAAGCATATCCTCATTGAAAGGGATGATATTATTCGTTGGCGGCACAATTATTTAAGGCAGCTAAAAAAATATCGTCACTTCACAGTTCGGCGTTGCGTTGACGCCTTGGCTAGCTAGCCAATCAGAGCCCGTCTTTGAGAATTGATGACGTCGCGTCTCCAGCTCGCTGCGTCGTCGCAGAAAAACTGAACCTGTCGGATTTTCTCTGCGTGAAGGCGGCAGTACGCCGACGATTTCCGATTGGTGTTTGTTTCTGGTTATACGAATATGCAAGATTATCTATAATGGGAGTGGCAAATGCTATTTATTTCATTATTTACTATTATTTTGAAGTGTTCAGCTTAGATGTTTCGTATATTTCCTATACATAAGACGAATGTTAACCATAAATTAGATTACAATCACTGAGGAGCATAGATTAGCGTAACACATACCCATAAATGGTATCACAAGCTAAGTACAGCGTGAGAGGTGCTTGTTGGTGACTACGGTCGTTTAAATTCCATTTTATATCCAATGATTGTACCCTCATGATCTACTCAGAGCTATTTAGATAACATGACTAGGAAAATCTGTTTGAACAACAGTTATCATCAATAAATATTCCTGATAACATTCCACGTCACTCATGTTTATTGAGTGTATGTAATTAGCTATTTTTCGAATATTCCGAGTTAGGAAATAAAATTTAAAGGTCATGATAATGCATAGGCAAGGGCCATCACTACATGCATGATTATAGACTTTATGGTCGCCATATTAACTTCAAATACTATTTATAGTTAAGAAGAACATTTTAAGAAATGAAATTGTGTAAACATGAAGAAAACAACATATGTATTGTGCGTTTGGTTCGAAATCATAAGATGATATGCTCACAGGCCGATTTTTAGGAGCCGACGCTTTTTGCCTTTCATTTGTTTTCGCAACGCAAAGCCACAGAGTATACTCTGTGGCAGAGCTGTGAAGGGCTCCAACTTGCTGCGATAAGTTAGCTCCCCCCCCCCCCCCAAGTACGCAAAGCCGAGCTATGAAGGCACCCTAACACAGGACGATTGTACTCACAGACGAAACTTGGATTAATGTTGGACAAACAGTGAAAATGACTTTGCGAGACAAACAAATAGAAACTCCGCGTCAAGCTTTCTTTGCTGGACTAACTATAGTTGTATATAGTATACTGCGCTTAAGGCCCCCACTTCCTGTGGAGGACGATTTGCAATTATACATGCAAGGACGGAAAGAAGGGTTCATAAAAGGAGCATCGCGTGTGTTTCTGTACAAAAAGAACTCGGTGGATGAGCATGAAGAAATGGATTGCGAGTGTTACGAGAGATGGTTTGAGCACTCACTTCTTGTAAGCCTACCGAAGGTTCAATTTTAGTGGTAGATGATGCCTCTTATCACTCAAGGAAATTGGAATCCTTGCCTACAACAAGCTGGAGGAAAGAGAACATTAAGGAATGGTTGGCTGGTAAAGAAATGAGCTTTGATGATGACAGCTTAAAAATAGATCTTTTATTTACAGTAAACCAAGTACGGGAAAATTTTTATAATTTTAAGATTGACGAATTAGCAAAGGAATACGGCTGTACGGTTCTTAAATCACCACCGTATATATCATTGCGAATTAAGACCCAATCAAATTGAGATAAATCCAATTGAGATGGTTTTGGCTCAAGTGAAAAATTACGTCGGCATGAAGAATTCAACGTTCAAGAAGACTGAAATGGAATAACTGATAGCAGAAAGCTTTGATACTATTACTTCGGAGAACTGGAAAAACTATGTTGAGCACGTCAAGAAAGTGGAAGAAGACATGTGGCGTGCAGACAATTTGCAGGATGATGTAGAGGAGTTGATTGTTCGTCTGACATCGTCTCCATCATCTCTGTCGACATCGTCTTCAAAGGAGGAGCCAGGGCCACAGTCAAGCACATCCCGCTGCGTGGAGGGAGTGGAAAATCTCTCCTGATTACGACGCTCGTGTACTATTAATCCTCAGGCAAGTACTCATTGAGATTTGAAAGATTATTGCTATTAATAATTTATCTGCGTCACAAATTGCATCATAACGCTTGTCATACGAAAACCAATAAATAAAAAAGAGAATTAAGCCTAAAAAACATGAGCACTAGCCCTAATAGGTGCCTGTGTTGGAAATGCGTTAAATTTCTTGTATTAAATGTTGTCAGTAATGTTCTTTACTTGCCTCGTCCTTAAATTTTGCTGGGTGAAAATAATTCTGATGGCAGTGAATTATTTTACTAACATAATTACGCATACATTAATTATCGTTTCGTTTTCATCGCGGTTATTACGTTTTATCTCCTTGCATGAGTCGATAATGTTTGGATAAACTCTGATATGAAAGAAAATTTCAAATACATGATGGATGGTTTTTCAAGTTGGACGTTCCATGGTTAATCATTGGAGTAAAGGAGAAGAGTAGTATTAGATTCGGCTGCTACTCATTCCTGACGGTCTATTCGATTTATCCTTGAGTTTTTATTGACGTTCTCCGAAAATTAAGGCACGAATGAATGCATGGAAGCAAAATATCAATAAGGTCATCTTTCTTACAACACACATCTTACAGCTTACGTCAGTGGAAATAGACGTTTCGCTTACAGTAAATTTTCATGATAACATTTAAAAGCCAATTATTCGTCTGATATAACCATCTTAATCTTATACAACCTCACCTTTCATGTAATATTAGCCAAAGCCAAAAATACTGCATAATATGTAAGGAATAGAAATTTAGTCGCATCCAGAAGTCACGATAAATTTTATTATCCTTAACTTTATTGATTTCTTTGCATTACAGATTATTCACTATTCAGCTTGTGTATTGAATAAGTACCTACATAAAATAACATTAGACTTTTCCTTTTATATTGCAGTAAAGGTATTTTAGTTACGCTAAAACATTTCTTAATTCACGCCGTTTTTCGTGCAATCCCAAACTCCTTTTTAAACTGCACCATTTTGGCGCTCTATTATGTGTGGTTGCATACGCTATCTGGATGCCTGCCGGCGGACCGGAAGCTTGGCAATACAGTTCTCCATAAGGCCCGTACTGTCAACTAAATGTGGAACGCTCTATAGCAAAGTACCCAGCGAGCAGGTAGCGCTAGGCTTAAATAAGGATTATTATTCCCCTATCAAATGAAGGAAACTTTCCGACCTTAGCCAGTTTTAATAAGTGATTATTAAGACATGTTTCCCTGAGCACTGTGCCTCATGCATGTATTGGTAATCTTAGACGATGTAAAACTCCTATCTACTCGTATGGAAACTAGGTCCCTGTGACGTCACGTGGAGTGGCATTGCATGCGCGCCAATTTGGACTTTTTTCAAATGCGGTTAAAATTGACCATTGCCAATAGTCTAAACTGGGATTTCTAATAACGAAATAATTTGTATATTATGAATGCACTAATGGTGGGTAACAAGTCGTAAGCAATGCCTTTCGTTTTCTTTGATGAAGGAAACTACCCTATTATGGAAACTAAATCCCTTTGAGAAGCAGATGTGACTTACACTAAAATGGCCCTCACAAATTCGATAGCAGCCCATTTCTTAAGGAATGTGCTGTCTCCTTTCAGCGTCGTACCACCGCCTTTTTCGGTCTCGCTCACTTGACTCATCAAAAAAAGTACTTTTCTGGTATTTTACGAGAGGTATATTCACATCTCGGCACAAAAAAGTGGACGTATGGCTTCCACCCACTCATTCAAATTATCCGTTTGATGTACTATTTATTTATGCTGGAAATAACGCATTCTTACCATGCACTCCTTATGCAAGCAGGGAAGATATCATGAGGCTCACACGGCGTCACCAACATGGCGTCGCCCTAGAAATACGTTTTTGGAGCGGAATTCAAGTTGCAACTTCAACTGAACCAGTGGCGCCGACTCCATGGGGCCTGAGGGGGCCCGAACCCACCCAAAAATTCGTTACAGATGTGAGGAAAAAATGTGCCAGGCTTGTCGATTTTCCCCGGAGTGTTCAGATATCGAGATTCAAGTGATCAGGGTTCTAATTTTGATCGTATGAATCTTCTAAAATGTTAGAAAACTTAAAATTCACTACTTATAAAATTTACCGGGGCAAGGTCCTCGGTTTGGGCCCCCCCAATATTTTTTGTAAGTCGGCACCCCTGAACTGAGCTAACTAAACTGCTCTAGGGGTGATTATCCAGCGCTCAATGGTAAACTTTGGTGAGAGCCTTTCTTACACACATTGCATTTTAAATCAAACATAATTTTTGAGTGTGTAATCCCTTCTATATTGAGCATTGTATTCCAATTCACATAAGCAAAAGCCTTCTCTAGGTCTACAAACACAATTAGTGTACGTTTGCACAATATTTCCATGCATTTACATATATCCCTAAAATGCAAGAATCACTCGCTCAACTCCCTTTCCTTTCTAGGGTATAGATATGCCTATCCGTAAACCTGTGTGTCCCTTGAAAATGGAACCTAAGCGTTGAAACCGGTCGGATGGTAAAATTCTCATGGAATTGTGCAGTCTTTTTTTCAAGAGCACTGGACTTCAATAAGAGACAGCAAGTTTTATATACAAATAATTCCGTTGCCTGTGAGTATGGAAACACCTCTCTGCGATTATAAATATTGGTAGAATTGACTTATACTATCCAGAGTAGGATCACTGCGCATTGTTTCTGCGCTGAAAGTTTGCCCAATAGAGCTCTGGACACCTATCAAAGTAAAGACCTTTCTGAAAAGTACGTGTAAATATTAAGCTAAGTGGTCTAACACTTAGGCCGTTTAATCTTGCATTTTTTATTTCGAGCATTTAAAATAGCTGTCACTTGCCATGCAAGAAGAACGTAATTCGTACCACTGCCATCTTGAATGACGTCAGCTCATGCAAAAGTGTTGTTCGCGTCCGTGCGCATTACTGTAGAGGAGGTAAAGAATTAGTGATATTGTGGATATTATGCCGTTTTTGTTGTCGTACGTATTTCGTCGATTTGCAGAAGTACTGCATTGTGCCTATGTGCAGTAATACTAGTAGAAATGCCTCTAATAAGTATTTTCACACGGTCCCCCAAGATGGTGAACGACGAACTGTTCGTATGAAAAAGTTCCGACGAATTTCAGTTTCTTGATTTATTGGTACTTACTTATAAAAATCTAATATCATTAACTGAAGTTATTCTCTCTTGAAACTAGGGAAAGACTGGAGTTAACAATGTTAGAGTAACTCGAATATATGCTTACAAAACCAAATGAATAAGTACCGCAGAACCCTACAGCTCTTTGATAGGTAACAAATGTAATAATAATTAGCGGATAGTTTTATCTCCTATATTTTTGCTGCAGGTAAAGAATGTAAGGAACAGCAACAGAAAAGGGGATTTTTTTATCCCATTAAGTTACTTAAAAGTGAAATTTTGCGCAAGTGGGCTACTTCGAAGAAGTTCCATATTATATTTTCCACACTTCAGGAAATACTAATTGTTAGGTCTATTAAATCGGAGATTTCACCACTTAAAAATTTCATCAGGTGGTTCTACACGAATAAATAACGGGAAAATGTGTTTACCTTAAAATGCCAAATAAAAAAAAAACATTACCACTTAGAGTAAAGTCTTACGTACCCAAACTGGCTTTGTAATTCTTACACGAAAGAGTCACAACTTCTCTTTCGCCGCTCTCCTCCAAAAGACGGGCTTCAACAACATAGGCCTTCGATCGAACCTAGGAATACGAGCACGGACGATGGATTCATTTTTATCACGCTTAACTTGCATGTAACCTATACCATCAACGCCGTATTCTTCTCGTCCGACTCTATGTGAAAAAATGGATTTAGAAACGTTAAAATCAACTTATACCATAAGAAAATCAATTTCCAATCGTGGCGATATACTCACCTAGCCATCTTCACTCCCCGCGTCTCAGAATTTATGTAGTTACTATTTCTACTTATGAATGTAAATATTGAGGCAGTTGAAATTTTAGGCAAGGTTCTCGCGTCTCCCTTATCGAAACTAGGATCCATGATGCCCACAGAAGCAAAATAATATCCCTAGTAACTTTTTCACTCTTCGGAAAAGCACGTCACGGCGATATTATGTACACTTCTCCAAGTGAAACGCTTACGAAGTCTAAGCCGATCCGTGCTTAAGATCTTGCAAATCCGCCGAACCCCCATGGATTTCATAGTACCGCCGCATGGTTGCATGAGCTGACGTCATATTTCCCTCAGCCAATGGAAATACGTATTGAGGTGGGAGTGTCTGCTGATGAGAAAAGCTTCATTTTCTTGCGATTAAAAAACATTCCATGGAAAATTATTACATATAATAAACGTTTTACTTATATATTTATCCTTGTAGATTTTTTAGAACATATTTCAAGGCAAATTAAAATTTTGTCCAGAGGTCTATTCACTTACGGTGAGGCAGCAGATGTTACAAGAAATAATGCACATGAATTTCATGCAAATGATCTTTTTTGAGATCATTTACTGTGTAAAACGGTCATATGCTTCTCCAGTAGATTGGACAATTCCCACAAAATATGGAGAAAAGATGTGAGATGGTGAGGTTTAGAATTTCATTCTGCCATTGATAAAAAACAGACCGAAAGAGAACAATTACAAAATTAGGTCTTCACTTCACCACCTTAACCTTTCACAGTTAAAATAACATTATTTGTGAGGTAGTGTATGATGCTCTAAATAGCAATATATGTATAATGCACTACCCTGACTGAAAAAAACAAAAAAGCTTATGATTCCATTACATAATGACAACTTCAACACTCAAGAATCCGTGCATAGTGTATCCTAGTTCAAATTCATTCGAAGAACAAGATATAAGGCCCACCATACACGTTCGGTTTGGCCTAAAGACCTGGACTGTACAGTCCCGGTCTGAAGGCAGAACTGATAGTGTGCGGCGATGCCTTGAGGCGGATCGTTGGCCGAATGGGAATCCAATGAGGACCGGCCTCAAAGCCAAGCGACCTTGAGGCCGGACTTCATTGTTTACCCATCCGGCCGCCTTCCGGCCGACAATCTGCCTCAAGGCATCGCCACACACTGTGAACGTGTATGGTGGGCCTGCGGCTCCGGCCAAACTGCGCAGTCCCGGCCTCAAGACCGGGCCTTGAGGCCGGGACGGAACGTGTATGGTAGGCCTAAAGGTAAAATAATCTGTCCTCGAAAACACAATAATAGAATTTTATTATGAAAGTGTGGGGTACAAATACACAGGGTGCATCTTTGAAACATTAATTTCGTGGAAAAAATCTGAAACTGAAATGTTAAAAATATCTCCATACTCTCTACCTCCCTAACTGAAACGTTCATATAAAATGTCAGGAAAACTAATACATTGTGTGTAATATTCCAAACCCTGCCGCGTGAACGGCGGTGAAATATACAAGAATTGCCATGAGAAAAAATTCCCCTGGACCGGGAATCGAACCACGGACCTTTGGCTTTCCGGGCCAATGCGCAGACCACTACGCTACCCAGGTTCTTTAATTCGGATTAAACGGTATAATTGCCAAGGGAATTAAAGAACCTGGGTAGCGTAGTGGTCTGCGCATTGGCCCGGAAAGCCAAAGGTCCGTGGTTCGATTCCCGGTCCAGGGGAATTTTTTCTCATGGTAATTCTTGTATATTACATTGTGTTTCAGATAGGGAGGTAGAGTTCCCTGACATCACCCTTCCTTTACCCTTCTTTTCCCCACCATGGGGAAGTTTATTTTTATCAGGGGAACAGCATTGTTAAGTGAAAAATATCTGAAATTGCAAACACTCAAGATGTGAAAAAATTGGGTCTGAAATGATTGTTATTGACAAACTTATTTGGAATATCCTTCTTCAAAAGTTGACTAGAACTTCACTTGAGCCAGTGGTGTTTACAATTTTAAGTTCTTATTCAAGGGATGAGACACTGCAATTGCAAGGAGAATTCAACGGAGGGGGAAAATGGGGTGCCTAAAAATAAATTGCAGTTTCTTGTCCCGAAAATGAAATACCACCATCGAGCATAAAATTCTGGTAAATATGCGTAAAATGGGCCAGATAAATAGGTAAAACATGGATTGGCAGGGAGAAGGTTATGAGCTCAATGCTATAACAAAGCTGCAAATAATATCTTTTTCAGTTTTTTTTATTTTCTGTCCAAAGTTTTTCAAACATCAAGTATCAACAATGGCCGAGCACTGAGCCATTCCAGTGCATCAACATTTTACTCTTGTTTTTCATGCATTGAAAAATAAAATTTCTCATTATTGTTATGTTGGCAGCCTGCGTGCTGTGAGTAGTGTTATGTTGGCAGCCTGCGCGCTGTGAGTCATGTGGGCAGCCTGCGCGCTGCTGAGTGTTACGTCCGGGCAGAGTGCTGTTCGGGCGGTTGACGAGTTGAGAGAGGTCGCAGTCATTCGTTACTCATGTCTGTGAGACCCAAAGTGAAATAAAGTCTAAAAGCCAAAGAGTAAGATTGTTCTTCTTGTAGACAGCTTCCTTCGACATAATAATTATATTCATTCATATTTCACATATATTTCAAAGCAATCTACTATCTTTCACTCTTGTAGGAATAGACAAACATGCCTCCAAGTATGCATAGTTTATTGTGGTTCAATTATCATGATTTCCAAGAAAAATTTAACACATTTGAAACTGAAAAACTAGAAAACCCAAGTACAGCATGGATTCAGAAAAAAAGGAGATCAGATGAGTTAGAGAGATCAGTAGATGATGACAGAGAAAGATCTGGAAAGTGTTGGTCTCCAGTTTGAAGTGCCACTCCAATTCTGAGTTTAAAACATAAATAAAAACTGATGGAAATAAATGGAAGTGTTATATTCAAATGTCTGATATTTTGCTTGTAAATATTATTCATGACATCAATTTCCTATATTCTTTCTTACAACACCTTCAAATGCTTTCTTTCGACTTCATAACACATAATTATCCTTAACATACAGCCGGGAACTCAACTGGCTCATTGCCAATTGATGGAACACATTTTCCAGGGCATTGTTGGGAATTCACATGAACATGAAATTCTCTACACTTCTCAGTGGAACTTATTTAAAGGCACAACAATATCTGGAGACGTTTGATAAACCAATGCCATTCATTTTCATTTGAATCAATGGCTAGCTCAATTTACTTAGACATAAAATCCTATCATATCCATTATTATTCAAAATTACCAATAATTTCCAAAATACCACCCATTTTAAGCATCGACCCCACAGCAGTAATGATAAATTCAATTTGAGATAAATTGCAAACCATGAAGCATATGAAAAAATGAAGTAAGACTTAGAGCAAGACACTTTTTAATAAAAATTACAGACAAAATGTTTTCATCATAAAGGTTGCTTCATCCCCACCTGCTTACCTAGGCTTGTATTCTCTTGTGATGCCAGGCTGCGACAAAATGGAAAGTGAAAACACAAAAATACATGATTCAGTAACTTCCACATGGCATTATGTCCATAGCCCACCATCGCTAATGGGTACCTCCTCATTGTTTCTTGTGTAAGACAGAATTTAGTACGTAGCTTTTAAATAAAAATTAGCATGAGGCCGATTGAGAGCAATGATGGCATAAATATAAATCATCCTGTCCATGAGCAAGCATGACATGCGTGAGTGGGTGGTCCCTCACTCATGTTTATGGAAGAGGTAGTCAGGGTCAGTGAAATAATTTGCACGCAAACTTCATAAATAACATTTCTATTCTGTGCCTGTGAGAATGTGTACGACTTGGGCATACAGTGAAACCTGCCTATAGCGGAAGCTGAGTTAAGTGCAAACCTGTCTTATTCGGAAAATATTGTTGGTCCTAGCGGTCGCTATAGGGTTTTATGTGTATTCAGTGCCCTCTGTTTAACGAAAACTGTCGAATGCGGAAACGGAATTGATTCCTGGGCGAGTTTCTGGGTTAAGCGGAATTGTAGAAAACAATTCCAAGGAAAATTTTTACCCTAAGGAAATGAAATTCGAAAATATTCTGTTTAGTCCTCTCCCTAAAAAACAATCCTTAAAACGGAACCAGCCAAAGATGTCGTTCGTTCTCTATGGTCTACGTCAGGGGTCTCCAATTTACTAGGCCACGAGGGCCACATTCCAAGATCCAAATCGCCCCGCGGGCCGGATAGCAAATTTGCAGATTACTGAAGTATTCGATGCCAACGTCTACTGAAGTATCCGATACCAACAAACAGTAGAAGGCCACTTTGACGTGTATTAAAGCACTGCAATGCTCCTAGCGGCATCTCACAGAGTTAAATGAGCGAGAATCACGTGGTACTTGAAATGAGTGCGCGGGCCAGATGAAAGCCCTCTGCGGGCCATATTTTGGAGACCCGTGGTCTACCTCATTGTTGATTGACATCACACCGCGCGAGGGACTCAGGCAAATATGACATTAATCTTGACTACAACACTTCCACGTCTCGCTAAACCTAGCGTTAACCCTCCTCTAGTACCCAATGTCCCTCTTAGTTTCGTTTCACGTACATTTCGTCAAAGGCCCTACAACACTCCCCCCCTTTTCCCTCCCGTCACCTATCTCTTTCTTAACAATTTTACTTGCCCATGTCTGCATGCTTACCTTCCCTCCAACTCGTAATACCCTCTCCTCTCTCTACATACACAAACATTTTGTGCAGCCTTGCTTGCAACCGAATCAGAAGGAATCATTCTCCTACATGCTGCTGACAGGGGAAGACTACAACACAGAACGCTAAGAATAAGAGGAACTGCTGATTGATTTCCGCCATGCGGCGTAACATATTAATGCTGAAAAATAAACTGGACTTGATCAAGTGTTTTGAGGGAGAAAAGCTCTTCGTGAGGCAGATAGGTACATGAGAAGGGTGGAAAGACGCAAGTTTACGAAACAATCAAGGAAAAGGAGGAAAATAAGAAAGACTTTGAAAGGGGTAGGTCCTTACAAACCGCTTTCTTCATATCCCATGCCACAATATTTTGCAAAACGACACACCATAAAATAATTGTTGTTTCTGTCCATTATTTTAGGCCTGAGTTTACATTGAAAGAGGAAAACACCTCTCTGCGAATAGGAAGAATTAAACGTATTAGTTTGGGAATGGCTTGTGTGAGCAAGATTGAGGAATATTCCATTGTCAGGTCCAATAGTGCAAAAAAAGGCAAAGGAGTTTGCATTTTATTTAGGAAAATTAGATTTTAAACCATCTAGTGGATAGCTACAGAGCTTCAGAGCAAGACGCAATATTGTTGGGAGCATTATTGTTGGTGAGTCAAACAAAGAGGTTATGTAAACCGTAAAGGAGTTGAACTGCATGGTTCAAGTTTAAATTAAAGACAATCGACCATGTGATATATATAATGCGGTTGAAGCGAATGTTTTTAGGTATCTGCCGTCTAAAACATTGTGCGCAAAAGGAGAAAACTGTAAGGGTTTGTATGTATTTGCGAGTTCTATTTCTTGAAAATGGGGCATAAATGGAAACAACTGTTACATATACACTTCAGTCAGGGTTAGTGAAAGAATATGCACAGAAAATTCATGAATAACATTTCTGTCCTGTGTGTGGGCACGCGTATGATACGGGTGCTATAAATGTAACTGGGGCGGGCGAGATGTAATGGAATGACACCCTTCTACTGCCACCGGGCTGATATATCGGCCCTCACTGGTTGAGTGTAAACTGCCAGGGGCGGATTTATCGGCCGAAATAATTTCTTTTTTCATGATTGTGGCCTTTTCAACGGCTGTAATTTAAGTAAACTCCCATAATCTATCTAACATTATAATATATAAACATATCTTAGTAATTGGGGAAAAAATATAGACGTATTAAATAAAATTTAGTAGGTTGGTAAAAAATTTTAAGATCTGAAATGTTGCAAATTCCGGAAAATAGCCCCGGCAGTCTTCGCACATCCCACCCCAAATGGGCCGGCAGTAAAAGGATTAATGAATGATTCATTGAATCTAATTCTGATGCATCAAATTAGGCTGCTTTTTCCAGAGAACAATGGATCAATCACTACCTGAATATGTGCATAATACGGGTGCTGTAAATGGGTACCTGTAAATGTAACTGAAGCAGACGAGATGTATAGGAACGACCCCTTTAATGAATGATTCATTGGCTTGGAGTGATTCATTCAAACTGATTCTGATTTATTACATGCGGGTGCATTTCTAGAGAACAGCTCCAATCAATCACTATGTGAATACTGTCCCTCTCCTTTGTGTGTCTGCTTGTGCTTTCTGAGGTAACTAGGAAGACAGAAACTACTTACGGCAAATGGTGTACGATTATGGTTTCCCTTGTCTGCGAGTACTCATGAAATTTCTGCTGTTTTTAACCCTTTCGAGACGACGGAGTTTTCGTCTTAGCACAACTGCTGTACTGAGCCCCAAGAGACTCTTCTTTCTCGTGGTACGGAGCATTTTTGGAGGGCATTCGTTAAGAAGGGTCTCGCTTAACCTTTTTTGGCCCCTCCACGCTGGGACTCCACATTATCTCGGATTCCAAGGGTAGTTGTGATCCCTCCTTTCCTGGTTTACGACCATACCTACGGCATAGGTTCGCGGTCAATTTATGTGTTTAGCACATGGATAATTGTTGCTAGCACGTAAATAGCAGACTTTGAGTTGAATTCCCCATTTTTTTCATTGTTGAATTTTAAAGGAAGTTCAATATTAATGTATTTAAAGCAGCAACAATTTACATGTTGATGTTTATACATAACTCGAGATATAAGTTAATATTTATCGTAGAATTTCGTTTAAAAATTGTAAACGCTACTCAAAAGACAAATAATTCAATCCTTGGTTTATTTTTCTTGAGAAATGAACAAATATTTATTTCGAAAACTGACTGGATAAACAATTGTACGACCGCGGTCCCTTACCGCTAAGAGGGGTAATAAAAGGCGAGAGGTCAAGGTACCTGCTCCCGGATTCCGAGGGTAAATCCTAAACCCCGTAGGGTTGCGTCCCGAGACAAAGACGACGTAAACCCGCGACGGCCCTAAAAGGGGGAGAGATTGAAAACGTATATATACGGCTTTTGTTGTCCTGGCCAGGAAATTCTCACACGTAAATATACGCCCGTCGTCTCTCGGGTCAGGAAACGTCCACATATACGTTTATAGTAGGGAAAAGGTTAATGAATAATTCATTGAATCAATTATAATTCATCAAATCAGGCCGTTTTTTCTAGAGAACGACGGATCAATCACTACCTGAACGGGGTCCCACTCCTTTATGCGTGCGCTTGTGTTTTGTGAGGTAACTACGAAGAGAGAAAGACTTGTGGCAAATGGTGCAGGTAAAAGGTTTCCCTTGTCCGTGCGTGCGCATGTGTTCATTGAGGCTACTGATCTTTGGGAAAGACTTGGCACACAAACCACACGGATAAGGTCTCTCGCCGGTGTGTGTCCGGAGGTGATCGTTAAGGTTGTTACTGTACGCAAAAGTTTTGGAGCAAACGCTACATGAGTAAGGCTTCTCCCCGGTGTGCGTTCGCATATGCTTCTTGAGGTAACTCCGAAGGGCAAAAGACCTTTGGCAAACGCCGCACGGGTAAGATTTCTCCCCCGTGTGCGTTTGCGCGTGGCATTCGAGCTGATAACCCTGGCTGAAGGACTCGAGGCAAATGCCACACACATACGGCTTCTCACCAGTGTGTGTACGGAAGTGTACGGCTAGGTAGCTCTTTCTGGAGAAAGACTTTGCGCATTCACTGCATGAATAGGGTTTCTCTCCACCATGCGAATTCATGTGCAAGGCGAGGCGCCTGTGTGTTGAGAAAGTCTTGGCACACACGCCGCATACATGAGCTTTCTCTCCTGCATGCGTTAACGTGTGTTGCTGGAGTTCAGAACCGTCGGCAAAAACCTTGCTACACACGTTGCACGAGTAGGTTGTCTCACTTGTGCTAGCACACATTTGATTGCTCAAGTTTCCCATACAAGAGGAGAGCTCGGAGGTCCTTCTATGAGTACGAGTTTTCCCATCTCCAACGACACTTTCACTCTCCTGTCTCACACTTTCCCTCTCACATATTCCTCCAGAGATATCCAAAACAGGCTCATTTCCTTTTTGCCCCAGCACTTTTAAAGTCTTGGAAGTGGATGGCTCACAAAAAATACTGTATTCTTCACTTGATACAAGGGTCTTGAGAGACTCATCTTTCCCCATAGATGATTCTGCTTCAGCGTCTGATTTGCTGGTGCCAAAATTAATTTTAAAACCTTGTCCATCATCAGAAATGGAGGAAATTGTTCTCTCATCAGCAGGTAGAGTACCACATTTTTTCAAGCCTCTAACCATCACATTCCTTCCTTCCCCTGCATGGGATGTTCCCCCCTTGGATACAATGAGTGGTACAAAGGCTGAGGTAGCAATACAGTTATTGCTTTGATCAATCCATACATAACTTTGTGGTAGTAGATATGAAGTTGACTCTTCTTGCAGAGGCACTCTACTAGGATCTGGCAGCACTAGAAAATAATTTTACATTACGACTATAACAGTCAATCATGAAATTTATGACTCCTTGATCATATTTTTAAAATATCCTGGACAGATAACCTAAGCAGCTGGCTAGATAGCAAGAAAGCTGCGTTGACTCTTTTGCCAGTTTCTACACAGGTACAAATGGTGTCATAAATAATCTCAATACTTAAGTAAGTTTTATAAAAAATAGAGTTGTACATCAATTCATATCTGGCTTATAAATGTTTAAGAAAAAAATAATGAGGCTGCTTTGAAGATTTGCTAGTTTACAATACAAGACGTGAGTTAAAAGATTTTGTATTTTCCTGTTACATTCCAAACTTGATACTTAAAAATGGCCAATTAATATTCTATAGTTGAATATTTCAGAATGCATTATTGCAGATGTCCCTAACAATACTAATGTCAAAATTTAGAGGCATTTCTGATAGGCATGAATGAAAAAAGTTTAGTATTTACACCTTCCCTGTGTGCCAAAGCTTGATGAACCCAAATATAAAATTCAAAAATCATTAAAAAATGAAAGGTAGCTACACAACGGTACAGATAAATCTTTTTCCTTTTCCATTAGCATGTGAACTAAAGAAAACATTAAGTATGGACGGATGAATAATTCAGGATCTTCATCCTTCACCATCTGTTGCAACAAGTCCTCCAACTATATATTTAATTTCTAGCCCTTTAGAGCACTCACCCGCAGCCTGCGTCAAATCCTCATGGGCCATTGCATAATTCTCCATTGGCTCTGCATTCCCTAAAGATGTAGACTGAAAGTAAACATCAAAATACGGATCATGCAAAGCAGGGGTTTTAGAACTAATCAGGAAATGATTACCCACAACTGATTTAAAAAATATTTAAAAAAAAATTAAAATTTCCTCATGAAGAGTCTCTTTGCAAAATACAGTAAATCCTCTTTACATCGTAATAGACGAGACCAAAATTTGGGAAATTTGATGCATGGAGGTTCACTATAGAGAGGCTTCAGTGATAGGCACCATTTTTTCATATCCTTAGGAAATGAAAGGCACCTCTGTCTTTTAAACCATTACATTTATGTGTTTAAATAAACATGTATGCATTAGTGCAGCGGTTCCCAAAGTGGGGGTCGTAGGCCGTTGGGAAAGGGGTCGCGAGATACTAATAATATGGTGAACAACGTACTTAAACTTGGACGACCATTTTTAGGGGGTCGCGGCTAAAAAGAATGAGCTGAAATGGGTCGCGGAAAGAAAAAGTTTGGGAACCGCTGCATTAGTGAACATGTATTTATTATTAAACGAGTCGATAGTCGCTTGAATTCATCAAGCGGGTTCGAGAGGGGGGTGGGAACATGTTTGTGTCATGCGTGATCGACTATTGGGTCCATAAGTTGCTTAAAAAGGGAAAGAAAACACTTACAATATCCTTTTAATAGATAAAATAGACGGCTGATACGCTCTTTCGCTCTCAACAATACTTAACGTCGTCTTAGTAACCCCGATGATATAAGCGTTAAGACCGTTTTGAATAGAATATTTACGTATACGAATACGAATATTTACGACGGATGCACTTGTGAAATATCGCCGATTTTTCGTATTTATACCCTTGTCCTAGAATTGTAGCTTTTCTCTTTCTGACTATGAAGATTTGAAGCCAACATACTTAAAAAAATAAAACAGCTTTTTTTACTATCGGACTGAGACCAAGGTCGCGGTCCGTTTCACGCTTCAAGCGATTTGAAGCGACACCGCTCTAAAGGCCGGTCCGTTTCATTCCTTCGCTTTGAAGCGCTTCAAGCAAGACGGTGAAACGGACCGGCATTTAAGAACGGCGGGCATTTCGACTTAGGTTGCTAGGGAGTTGTTGAATGAAAGAGTTTGTTTATAAACATGTTATCAATCAGACATCTCGATCTTACCTTCAATCGCACGGAAATGGAATGTTTTTTCCAATTGCTAACAAATATTCTTGATGGCGAATCGGATACGAGTGATGACGCTAGTACAAGTGAGAGTGAGGAGGAATTGGGAAACGTCGATGAGGTGGATTTATTAGTAATTTATGCCATCAAAATGATGGAGGCGAGGGGAAATCTGGCATTGAAGCCACGGATTCTATCTTACGTAGAAAATGTGGTGGGGAATTACAGTGCACTAACGTTCTCAAGTAATTTCAAGTATTGTCATTGATCAGCCTGATCTTATTTAAAATAATAAATCAATCGTGTGGCGAGCAATGCAGCTACCGTTCATGACGAGCGGGTGTTAAAAATAATCACGGCTCTCTTACATTTGAGCCATCAAGAGGAATCCCTTCCCAATGATACCCACATCATTGCAGACTCTGCTAATGGAATCAATGAGCATTTGATGGTACTATTCAGAGATTCAGTGATTTTACGGGTCTTGATGCGAAACGAAAAGATGAACTACACTGCGGGATGACTTTGCATCAGAAACTCTTCAATGCTAAGTTTTCGAAGTCTCGAAAAGTAATAAATGATAAAAAAGTAAGAGACAAAATGAAATTAATTATATGTGGAACAGATAACGGTATTCATCTTGGCTTGTTGTGCGCTCCATAATAATTGTGAAGAAAGTGGAGGCGAAGCGCCCGATGTAGCTCCAATTGACGTAGAAAGAGTACCGATTAAATTAAATGAAAACATAATTAGGATGAGAGGAGTGAATAAAAGGCAGATAATCATGATTATGAATTACCTCAGGACTAATTACATTTATATATCTAAGAAATTAAATACATTATAATTATAAAACAATAACAAATTACAAGAACTTATTATAAAAATGCATTGAAACTCTTCTTACTTATTTCATATCAATTACGTTAAAAATATTATGAAAACCCAATCAAAAAATGTCACTGATTTAAAAAAATTAGTTTCTTCATCAAATCTATCACTGTTCTTTACAATTCCATTTTCTCCTCGGGCCTTTGACGCTTCTCTTCATCTAATTTTTTCCCTCTCCTCCGTCGCATTTTTTCTTTCTTCCCTCTCTATTTCGCGCTCCCGCTTGTTATTTTCCTTTTCCTGGTTGATATTTTTAATGAACTCCTCAATTATTACATCGACTCGCCTCTTCTTTGGCATTGCTTGGGAAAAATGAATTGATAGAGATCACCACAAGAAATAATGTTACTTTACGGACTTCTAAGCTAATTAATTCAATAAACTAAAGTATCGTCACAGTAAACACACTATTAAATAGAGACATCATAAATAACTATAACGCTAAAGTCATTAACATCTCTTGAAATATTTCATCGTTTGTATTCACTTACTTTCTGCAGATTTTGATGGCCCTTCACGGCATGGCGGCTTCCTTTAACCGATCGGGCATGCACATTTAATATTATTTTTCTCTCCATTACTTTCAATTATTAACCAAAACCTTTCTCAGCTACGATGGTAATGTCTTCTATTCCACAGCTTTATTTATTTATCTCACCAGTGCATAGTAACCGTGATAATATCATGGGAAATTGGCGCAATTTCTCGAATGATTGCAAACGATATATCGCATTCGCTCCAAACACTTTACGTAAATGCTGGGGCGTTTGGAGCTATAAAAGTTGATAATTTATGCTCGCTCCCGGGCCCCACCTCCTGTGCTTCAGAGCCCTCCAAAGCGTGAAACGGACCGACCTGAGGCGCTTGAAGCGTGAAACGGACCGCGACCCAAGTCAATGCACCAATACCCAGCCGATCAAGTTAATCTCGAAGACAGAAATCCAAAAAGTGCGGATCTATTAAATGTTATGACCTTTCAACCGAGAGAAGCTCAAACGCTCTGTCCTCAAAAATCCAGCATTCGCATATTCCTTGAGGTTTATTTATAAAAATTCGACAATTCATACACATCATAACTGTTCATCTATTCATAAATTTATGAGCGCGGAATAATGTGAAAGATAGCTATCGCCTGGCCAGTAAATTATTTTCACAAACAGCCATAAAATTAGCTATTCTAAAACCTGCTCTTATTTGAGAGGTGGGAGATGGCAATATGAACGCGAAATATCGGCACTCAAAAGTATCACCATGGACGAAAGTATTTTTTATTAACAATACACATGAAAATAAATGTTCTAAAAGATATTTTTATTATCACTGTATAGATGGTGCCACCAACGCAAATCAGCGTAACACGGCTTTCATAACAGGTCGCGGAAGATTTTTTCATAATCATTACATATTCACAGCAAATTATCTTCGCCGAATTAACTCAATTTTTGGTTATGGCATTCATTTGTCGTGACGCCTTAAGCGAGCTTTATTAGATATCGATTCCCGACTACTTGAATCCCATATAATGTTAAACAGTCTTAAACGATGAATTACGTGAGGGTGTAGTCTCCGTAACCCCAAATTTCAGCGTTGGTAAAGAAGTATGCGAAAGGCATAACATATAGACCCTACGTATGCTAGAAAACGCAAGTAATTATTTTAATAGCAAACTATCCGTAATTTCATGTGTCAAATATAAAAAATACATAAATAAGTTAAGCATTTTGAAATGTAATGTATGCAAACGTCATTGAAAGTAAAAAAATAAGTCAATGTTTAAACCAAAATAATGAATTGGTTACGCTTACGTGTAGTAGAGTTGGTTTACCAGACATCAACAAACACTTCCAGCCTTAGCAACCACTTCGAAATCCTTAATGAAATCGTACGTAAAAACGATATGAGTGTATCGCCATTTACTTTACATTGAAATTAAATGTCGATATAAAATGAAAACTATGGTTGCCATGAAGCCCTAATTATAAAGAAACATTTATATTGCCAGTCAGGTACTACCCTGAAAATTGCGGACAGGTACGGTCAATAGCAAAGGAGAAAATGAGACCTATCGATATAAATTCATATCGATATATTTTCATAAGGAATCGTTACCCATCAAAATTATTTACATTTCTGCATAGAACTTTTCTTTCTTACCAAATTATTAAAATTTATATCCCCGTAACTATGTAAATAACTCAGAAAAAGGGATATATCGAATGCACACTTCCATCGATGATAACATCGGTTCTAATCATTGAATCGGCTTGAATTAACTTTTATTGGATAAAACACATTAGAAGTTGTATTGTGTATGATTTTCATGTTCAAAACTTGATTAACAAAAACGTTATTAGCGAATAAAGCGTAACTAAGGAGATTCGTATCGATATAACTCGCACATGAATCGATCGAGCGGAATGGCCATCATTTCAAAAGTTGACCTTTTTGATTAAAGTATTACCCTAAAAATTTCATTAATCTAGCTTGAACGGTTGCTAAGATATTCAAGGTTGTATGCCCCACAAAAAAATGGCGACAATGATTTTTCGCGTGCAGGATGTTTTTCGGAATTTTATTATGAATAAACAAAGATGGTTACGGGAAAAGTAAGGTAGATCGTGAGGGTACGAAGTACTCTCTACGGTTTTTCTAGGAGATTCCAAATTTTTGTATGGCACATGTCTCAAGGCCGAAATCCGAATTTGAAAATTCGCCCATCACGACAATGTAAAATCGAAATCGTTTATTCCTCGGAATTGTTTCGACATATGAAAATTCCAAGATAGCCAAAAAATCAACCAAAAAATTCTCTACCATATAAGTCAAGGAATTTGTCGTACGATTATTGCAAATTGGTCAAAAAAATTCCTAAACTTTTTCCATAAGAAAAGCATAGAAAACGTTCAAAAAATAATAAAAAATACTGAATATCAATTTGTCGCTATGGCAACTATACCAAAAAATCAACCAAAAAATCTAGTTTTTGTCAATTGAATATCATATTCCTCAGACGTTTAAAAGTACAAAATAAAAGCGAAAAAGTTTTAGTCCCATAAGGCTCCCATGTTAATTCAAGTCGATATATCTCGAAAACTAATCGACTTTTCAAGTTTTCAGATTTTTTCTCCCGATGAATTTTTTTTACTTTTACGTCTAATAAGCCAAACACCCCCACTTATCACAGTTTGGGCTGCGAATTGTGATGAATCAGTCAGTCAGTGAGTGAAATCGCAGCCTTATATATGCGTTAAATGATAACTGAAGGCGAGCACTATCACATGATTTTTAACATGATTCAAGAGATGATGAATGAGAAGAGAATGATCTCTCTTAATTCAACAGTCAGTTAAAATGATTAGGATAGTTGGATACAGTAGACCCTTGTTATTACAAAGTTTACGGGATCGAAAAACTGGAGGTTCGTAAAATCGAAGTTTGTACGAAAGTTTCTCTTGGGAATGGTCGAAAAAAACCGTATATAATAAACGCGTTTAAATTACGCGGAAATATATATAAACAGTAAAATACGCTTCAGTTTCTCAACAAAAGAATGCAACATGATACAATCGAGTGTTGATGTCTCCCCGAATACTGTAAGTCCGATATACGAACTAGATGCGTCCCAAGACCTTGTTCCTAAGTAGATAAAACTACAGACCGGCCTCGGAGAGTAGTCCGAGGCAGAATGGTTTATGTCAGGGTAGGGGGCAGCATTGCCAGGTAAGAAAGGGAATCGAAGTATACTAGAAAGATTGCTACAGGACTATTTCTAGCCATACATTATACTGCAAATATTGATATAGCATTTTATAGTGCAAATCATATTTGCCGGGATGTTAATTATGGTTGATTACTACGAACATTACATGCCAACGGGGCTTCATTTTTCTTTATTTGTATTTATTTACATATTGGCCGTAATATTTATACAACATTGTATGACAAAGCAAGTGTGTAGGGTGCGTTTGGGGGACAGCAATTGGCTGTAAACCGTGCTGGCCCAGGGTTATCCGCCCCTCCTATTGTGCCGTTATTGGGCAACTCTCCCCATCCAGATTATACGCGAGGAATCGAGGAGTACGGTTATCCTGCAGAATGCAACACTGCATAACACGTATGCGCTAACTCACGATCGTGACGAACTGATCTACCTAGGCGTGCAACGCATCCGGAGCCGAAAAATAGCACCCCGCGGTGACGAAGAACATGCGAAACGCTGAACAGTTCCTAAATTCACACAGGGTTCAATGATACTTTGTTCAGATTGTGCCCACTGTGATAGTTTCCCAACGCCACACCGCATGGCATCGGCCAAATTCGAAATTTGAAAATTTAGAATACTCGTATCTCTGAAAATTCGAAAATCGAATGTGCGCAGGAAGAGGGCTAACTGTGCGTCGAATTTACGAGCTGTTATGGGTGGGTCACCATGACTCCACAGGAATGTAGCGTATCACATGTAGCGTTTGAACTGAATAAAGAACCATAATTGACGCAATTGGGCACAGCACACGAGAAGAACTTAAACGTGGCGCCATTATTAAAACTTAGGGTAGTGAATATACACCTAAATGCCGTTGCTTATGCGTAGAACTTAGTAATAAAGTTCATATTATAACTTCCGGGACCGGGGCTGAGGTTTGTAATTTCGTAAAAACGAGAATTTCGTAATAACGTTCCTTTGACTATAGCTCGGGTAAGCCTTTTCGCCAGGACCAACAATTTACTTCGTAATAACGAGAACTTCGTAATAACGTTGCTCGTATTAACGAGAGTCTACTGTCTATTATTTCTTATTTACTATCAGGTATGCTCTCATATGGACCATCTAAAAATAGCCATAAATAATGGTTAACGTGAAAATTACTGCACATTAAAGGTGTAAAATTAAAAAATAAGCATGAAACAATTATTGCTGAAAATTTCATTCCATGTACGTAATCACGGCTGCATAAATGGTCTCTAGTTGTCTCTGTACGACTTTTGGAGGTAGTTTGGCCATCTCACGGGTATCCCCTTGGTCTCATAAGTGGAGGTTTTACGAGATAAAGAGATTCACTACAAAGAGGTTTGCCTACAAATTTATTTGTAAATATGATGGGACCGAAGGGGTGGCATGAAGTATAGAGGTTTATGATTTAAAGACGTCCACTACACAGACATTTTACTGTAGAAATTTCTTCAACACACACACTGTCCTCATGGATTTCCCATTTATTTTAACATGGCGCCAGCATTTGAAATATGTTACGCCGACATTTTTACAATGCATTTATGCAAAAGCTACTGCTAATATTACGATTTTTATTATTGATATCATCTATTAATTATTCTAACAGTCCATGCAAAGTTTAAATTATGAATATTGTTGTTTCTAATTCCATTTTGCAATGGAAAATTCTGAATATGCAGGGAAGGAAAAGGCAGCTTATTACCAAAATCATAGGTAGAGGTCCATGAAATTGGTTTTATTTTTTGCTAAAATTCGTTTTGAAACCATGTGATTTCGGTATCATAGAAAATTGTGGCAGTGTTATTATAATGCTACAATTTTCCCACGTTTATAAGCGTTTTATTATTTTATGGTACACATTTCATGAATACTTATACTTTTATTAAGCTTTTTACATAACAATTAACACAATTTCGATGGTACAAAATTTCTGATAAAACTAAATGAAAAAATGGTTCAACTTATATTGGTTCAAGGTATATGAATGGGTCAAGTATGTAGTCTTGGTGAATATGATCAGCAAACAGCAAACCCCCACTAACCTCATATGTGTACACTTCGAGAGCCACTCCAGAATTTTTGGATGGTCAACTTTCTCTACACTAAATAAAGCCTTTAAAAATCCTTCTGCAATAGCAACCACAAGCTCCTCCTTTGCTTTCTTTGACTGAGTGACTGTGTGTTCAAACGATAGCTGTCGTTTTGCGGGTCCCCTTAATTTTGTATGTGTAAGTGTATCGCTACTGATGTGCTTTACAAAGTGTCACATCATTCAAATTAAAATCTTTTACCACAAACTTTGCACAGTAATACTGTCTTTCACATAAAATCCTTCTCAGCTGAATTCACTTGCCCAGGTATGAACATTATCACTAGCATTTGGCATTTTAAAATTCCTATCCTTCGTTCGATATTTACAGCTGGAACTACGACAAAAAAACAGTCCAACCGTAAAACATAACCTCTTACGATGGTATTTTCAAACTGAGTGCTGGGTAGCTATGGTATAACCATAGTACAGTATAACTTACAAACTGGCCAAAATGTTTCATGTCATGGGTTCCCTTTCGATACCCCTCACCAAGGTGTTGAGGGAAGGTAGGACAGCAGCTAGATACAACAAAATCGCTTATTTTTTATTACAGCTGTTGCCAATCGGTCTGGAAAGGCAGCGAAAGAAGCACATTTAACAAAACATTATCGGATTCAAAGAAACTTGAAAAATTATTTCCCGTTCATCGATCCTGAAACATCTAGAATGAGACGCTTTCTCACATGAAGAGTTAGTTATTAGATTTGGCCAATGTCGAAATGATTTTTTTTGCATTGTAGCTCATTGGAGAGCCGAATATCCGACGATCCGTCCGCTAAATAGGAGAACCCCCACTCCTCCTATCCTTCCTCCTCCTTCCTTCCCTTCCTCCAGTGCTAGTGCTTTGTCCTTTTAAATAACCACACATGTCTATGGTCGTCTTTAAACGAATCGAATCATGCAGTTGACGGCACGGCACCCATTTTAATCCGGCCCGGCGCACAGTGGGGCCAAATGCTTAAAAGGTGGTCATAATTATTAAATATCATGTAATGTGTTTAAAATTTCGAATATAACAGTTTTCGAGGTCGCTAATTTCGAATATGATATTAAAATATAAAGAAAATTTATATTTTGCCAAAAAAATTGGAATTTTTTGCTAAAATAAGACATTAATTGTTCCTTATGTCCAGTAAAAAGGGGGGAATATTTTTAATTATATTATATTACGAATATGAAACTGATTTTGAAAATTAAATGAAATGCATTTCAAAGATTTAAGGCAATGGATTAATAATTCCATGAATTATTTTAAGTAAATAATCAATTTTATGGCTACTTTTAATTTTCAAACATTCTAAACGAATTAATTGCCGATATTGTTACATGTATCTTAATTTACACGTTATAAGCATGTATACATACTTATGGCTTAAAAATATATCCTCGAACATAATAAGGTAGCAAAGAAATTATAAACATTATTGTATAACAGTCAGTCTGCGTAGAATATGAACAGGCCCATGACCACTCACTTAAAAAAATGCAAATACTCAATATAATTCGTCTCTAATTCGTCCCATGAAAAAATTATCTAAGCACAAAACTGCATTATTGAAAAAACCCACTTATTATTTTGAATATTAAATGAAAACTATTAACTTAAATGTCTTTATAAGAATATATAAAACGTTAACAAACACATTTACATCACACATTATTATATAGTAGGTTTTCTACGTTGAATATGAAAAGAGCTGCGCACACAGGCTTATAAACGTAAACTCAAATTTCAATCAGACTTCGTTCCATCCAAAGAATCGTCTACAGATTCCGATGAAGATCCTGATTCTATCAGGTAGGATTCATACAAAATATTCATGGCTACGGAATATAAAACTGTCGGTGACTTGGACCGCATCACAATCTGACTTACAAGAATCGAGTCGGAATGTAACATCAATCTCACGACCAAGTCCACTACAGTTTTTTCCTCGAGCACTTACGGGTAAAATCTTTCCTGAATTTCCTCAACAATTTGTTGTACGCTTCGTCTGACATTTTTCCGATGGGTAACAATGAATTTTGTATGGCATTCCTTTCTTGCCACAGTATTTAGGGTTAACATTGTCGGCATGCAAAACCAGTGATATAATTCAACAATAGCCGTGCTGTTTAGATAGAATACACTTTGCATACATCTATATTTATTCTATAGCCAGAAGATAGCTTGTAAAACAGAATTAAATCTCTGAAGAAGCTCCAAATTGAGGCCTGTTATATTGGCGGAAATTTCAGAGTTCTCGAGCTGTGTTGTCGTCATTACTACTACCATACACCTGTTTTGGCCGGTTTAAACTAAGCTCCTTTTTAAGTCCTCCTTCTTAGGCTCCTCCACCAATTTTTTAGCGTTTGTATTGCATATCTGCCAGGTTTTAACTTACATTCTGAAAGCCACTTGCAAGTAGCATTCGAAATTTCGAATCCATGCATGCAATGTGGTTAAACTACATTAGGGATATCATTCTTTACTGGACGAGATATTATAGCATCAACTTTGTATACACTTTGTCTTGAGTCTTTGTTGCGTCAATTTATTGCAAAAGAACTCATTTTGTTGCGCTGATAATAAAGTAAGTGCTCCCCCTTGCGTGCAGCGAGTCAACGAGCCACGCGCTTCGGCGTCCATACGGTTGGAGGTTACTTACGTATTGCTTCATTAATTCACGAAGGGGCGGGTTGGGGCAGTTAATTTATTTTTTTTGATAGCCAAGCGTTGTGGCTACAATAATATAACTATATAAAAGCACTACAGAGCACTGCTATATAACTTAATGATGTTCCTATTTTTATTTTTGAACAAAAGTTGTGCAATTTATTGGTTAATATTAATAATAATTTTAATTTTGTTTCAATGCTATGGTAAAGCAATATCTTTTTATCTATGCACATTGCTGCGTTGATTACATTTTTTAAATTTTAAAGTTAGCCAATTGGGTAGCTGAGGAGGAGTCTAGAAGATGAGGGTATTTAGATGCGAGAGGGAGGCTATGTATTCCAGCAGCGCACCGGTCACTTTGAAAGTGATTTTTACGAAGAGGTGCACACTTACCTGCTTCTCGAACATATTTCTCAGCAGCTCAAATAAGTGTATTCCCAACCATGTAAAAAGAAATCATAACCCCGAACTTTAATTTTTCTAATTATGGCCACCTTTTATAGATTTGGCCCCAGTGTGCGGCGGTACGCCGTCTACGGCGTGAAATACAGGCAGTGCTACATTGCGGCCGCTTTCTGACGAAACGACTTTTCGCCGGCCGCCGCTCGCGTCACGACGCCGTGAACTTCAGGCCGCTTTGAGACGAGGCCACTCTGCCACGCTGTGGGCCATAACGTGAATGGCGGCCCGGTCCAAGCCAGCGGACGTGTTTAAGTCAACTAAATTGTTACATTAGACCCACACTCAAGATTTTCCTGCAACAAGTTATCCAATAACGCTGTCTAATGCGTCGCGGTAAGTCACCGAAATTACTGCTTGGCACTGACGCGTACCGGGCGCGTGAGCTTGTATTTCCGCTCTTCCGCGGCCGCATTGAATTTCTTTCCGCACATTTTTAATTCCTAATATCTAATTCTTCAGGTGAGAAAGCGCCTCATCCTAAGCATTTTAGGATTGATACATGGGAATCGAAGAGAGAGGCTGTGATAAATTTAACAGCCAATACTGGCGGAGAAATCACTACAGTGCGCGATTTTACGCGGATGCGATATGTGCGAGACTAAACGAGCCAATTGACCTTAGAATCGTAATGAGATAGAGAAAATGAACGCCGGCAGCGTTAGACAATGAAGGCTTAGGCTTTAATTGATTGTGTGATTTTTTTCGAATCCACCGAAAATCGCAATTAATGCGAAATTTCGTTTTTACTCACAGATTTCGCGTTATTTCGCGTCTCGCAAAATTCACAGACCTCTAATCATAGGTTATAATTTCCTCACTACAAAAAGAAAACACAAATTTCAACATTCTCTCATTTATTTAAACACAAAAACAACCTTTCATTTATGTTATACACCCACTGTAACAAATCATTTATGTGATAAATCAGACATTGATGTCATTATTTTTTCATGTGGTATCAACAACTTATTATTCTAACAAGGCATTAAAAGCTTGTATCTATGAAAAAAAGCATACACTTATGTAGCCCTTACAAAACTGACATTGACCCATTCCCAACAAGATGAAAATTTGCAGGAAAGTTAGGGAAACTGCTCTAAGGAAATGCTGAAAAGTCTCCATCAATCAAATGTGTAAAAAACATTTACTGAAGGTCAAAGGGTGAAAGAAATGTTTTTTTTAGCCAAACGGTTAGTTTTACAATAAAAATGGCTTAGACATAGACTGTAGACATTGTAATTATCTACAAAAATGTATGTTCACCTTTTCCTTTAAGATTAACCATTTCTGAGAAAATTCCATTCAAAAGTTATCAGGAGCTATATTCTCCAAAATACGAATGACTACACAGTTGTTGAACCTTATTAGAGGTGCTATATGAGTAAATTCTTCATTACGGAAGTACTTCATCAGTTGTACCAAAACCTGATAGAGTATAAAGCATGAGGATCTACATTAAACTATTGGCACAATATTTTTACATGGCGTCCATCGCTAAAGAGTTTCCACCATTTATGAGGTAGTGTATGGGACATGTTCATTTTTAAATGTGGCTTACCAAGTAAGCCTACCCCACAATCTGTTTTACTTGTAAATTGCTGCCTTTTGTCACACAGTGACATTGTTTAAAAGCTTTAATATATTTGTTAAATCGTTATAACCCTAGAATACTATGGTAATTTTTTTACCAAAACGTCTCCTTGAATTTATGAGACTTGTTGGGAATGTTCAACCCAGGAAGGACTTTGTGTCTCAGCAAAACTGTGCTAAACAAAGCAAGGGTATACTCACCAAGTCATTTGCGTACGATGAAAAAATGTAGAACTATATTATGAGCTGAAATAATAACAGAAAATCTCATTTGCAAAAGAGCCCTGGCCCAGAGGAATAGAGGCTCGTTTTGCAGCCTCACCTGGGTCAGATGTTGCAATAAACAAGACAGCTGTACTGCACATTTTCATGTTTTATCGAACAAGGGAAAACATTGTGCCTTTCAACTGAGGGATAAAGTTTGTGCATTTCTGAGACTTGTTCGGATTGTTCCACCCAAGAATGACATTGCATCACAGCAAAACTGCATCAAACAAAGCCAGAGTAAACTCACTATGTCATATGTTGCCTATGATGCAAAAATGTAGAACTACATCATCCTCAATAAAACATCAAGAAAATGTTGTTCACTATATGCCTACAATGTAAAAAAAGGGTTCCCAGCCTCACAACATTATGAAATTCACGTTTTTTTCCAGATTCTCATGACCTAAATGTCATCAAACTCACAGTTTGTCGATAAGGCATTTTAAGCAGAAATATTGTTCATGAGACAACATCTGTCTATCGTAGTTCTGCAATCAAGTTTGAGAGATTTCTAAGATTTTATGATGAAATTCACAGCTATTTCCGGGCTTTTTGTAAAAAATCTATTTTGTAAAAGAGCCCTGGCTCAGGGGAAGAGAGGGCCGCTTTGTGGCCACACCTGGGTCAGATGTTACAATAAACAAGAAAGCTGTACTGTACATTTCATGTTTGATCAAGCAAGGGAAAACATTGTGCCTTTCAGCTGAGGGATGAGGATGAGTGTTGTTGGGAATGCTCCACCCAGGAATAAAATTGCATCACAGCAGAACTGCGCTAAAAAAAGCCAGAGTATACTCACTGTGTCATGTGTTGCCAGGGGATCTGAGGCATTGCTTGAAATCCCAGCAGCAGCATCCTCTGCGTCCAGCACATGATAATTCCCTTCTGCAACATGGTCTTCTTCCTCCTCTTTCACATTAGACTTGAAGAAAATAATGGGTGTCAATCAATTAAGGAAATAATAATGATAATGATAAAATTTGGCCGCTGAAATAAAAAAAAAATTGGAAGTTGAAAGACGTCAGCATTCACCCACTGCAGAGGGAGTCTTGTCTAAAAGATTCAGAAAAGAAGTGGAAGACCTGGGAATTAAAAAAACAACTGATTAACCTCGGGCAAAAAGCTGTTTTACTACAGACCTGCCAGATCGTGAGAAGATTCCTGGGTCCGGCATGATCGGACAGTGTAGGATAGGGTGAATTCCCTTCCTTAACATCCGAGCCTAATCCTAAATTTACCTCGGGATAGGTGAATATTTCCAGCTGGTTTTAATCAGCTGAGAAAGTGCATAAACTAATAAATAATAATAATATTAATGTCTTTAGATAATAAAAATTTGTATTTTACTTGAGACCACTCAAGCTGGCAAGAAGACTAATTAGATTCTTGCGACTCTCTGATCAAACTCCAGAGAAAAAAATTTGAGCACCTGCACTACTCAAGTATCCTTTCCACCAGGGAGTGAAAACAACCCACGTCAACTGTAAACTATTAAATAAACCAAATTATTGTGAGATCTATAAAATGAGGCTATCTACCAAATGTTTGGTTGTAGAGAAGGCATGCCTAAGTTTGTAGCTCTGTTTTTCTAAGGTAAAAAGGCCACCGTAGGTATTAAAAAGTGATAACCGCAGTGCAAGCGCTAAAAATATTAAATTTGATCCAAGGACACTAAGTCCTAATTGTTGTGGGATGAAAACTAGGTAGGCATCGATAATGAGAACTTTGAGTAAGATTAATAGAGGGAAGTTAGACAGCACCCTCTTCATTAACCTTTTCCCTACTAAAGACGAAAATATGTGCCCAGTCGTTACTTGACCCGGGACACAAAAGCCGCAAATTTTCGTCAGAGATTTTACTACGCAGGCAAACGAATACCGAATAAATAAGTTTCCTAGCTCTCCCCCTTTTTTGACATCATAGGCGTGCGATGCCTTTGTTTTCGGACCCAACACTGCGGGGCTTACGCCTGTTCTACACGCACGGATCAGCTCATCCGGCTTAGCTCAGCCAAATCACTCAGCGCAAACCCATTCTTAACGAGAGGCTTAAAGTCGACTCCTTGCCATCTGATGGCAATAGCTGAAAACTTAAGAACTCTCGAGAAACGGCGAGCGCTGAATCATTTTATGGAAAAATTTCTAGCAAAGCACATAATTACCGGATTTATTTTGGCAGATCAGTGTATTCCCGAGTTATTATATGCAGTTCTCCTATGGAAGGAGATGAATTTAGAATAATTGAGTTGATTTTTTGTTGGCTAGGGCGATAATACCTTCTCAGGTTTTGTTACAGGTTAATTAGAGAATTTTGAAATTTTTACATCGAAAAAATCTTAAATATATATTTGGTACATTATGACTCCGTTAATTAAATATTATGACTGTTTTGGATCATTAATGGAATGGTTATGAAGGTGACCGCGAGAAGATGGCAAGAACGCTGACAAGAAGGCTACGATGGTAAAGGCTTTCAAATTTCTTGTTCACTGGGAATGTATTATAATATTCCAGTAAGGACATTGGTCTCATCCACAATCCCATTTTGAGCTTTGCATCACTAACTTTGTCATTTATGGGCTAAGTGAGAAGAACCACACTCAGAAGAAAACCGAATGCAACCAAATACATGCACCATGTGAGAGAGAGTTGATGACAAGAGTGCAGCGTTTAAATTAAGCTGGGGGTCCCAGGCGAGATGATCCGACCCCCTCGGCTGAGCCGTGGCAACATCTCTACAAGGCAAGATTAGCCGCCAGGACGGCTGATCTTAGGCGCTGAGCCGAGCGTGTAAAACAGGCATTAGGCTTTACCCTAAAAATCCAGTAGCAGTTACCCGGACACCTCGTCTTATATTACCCCTCTTAGCAGCAAGAGTGTGGTCATACAATTGTTTATCCAGTCATTTTGCAAAATAAATATTTGTTCCTTCCTCAAAAAATTTAAACTAAGAATTGAACTGTATCAGTTTTTTGAGCAGCTTTTACAATTTCTAAATGAAATTCCATGATAAATATTAACTTATACAGTGGAACTTCGATCAATCGTATTTCAGGGGGATGGACGAAAATAACGATGCATGCGGGAAAGTGATTGATGGGGGAATTTTTGGCTAGGTTGCCAATGTCTCAGGAAACACATGATTTTGGTGCCTAATTATGATATTCGTTAAAGGATTCAAACAAGATTTTAGCCAATTACTGGAATACTAGTACTTCATCGAGACACTTAGGTCATATTGTTGATTCGAATGTCTCTTTCAAATATCCTAAAGGAACACGCCACCTCGCTAAAAAAGTTTGCTCTCCACTCGACATTTACACTGCTATTATCGATTTCTGTCTGATGACCTCGCCAGCCTCGGTGGCGATGGGGTTAAGTCATAGCCTGCCAAACGTGAGGTCGCACGTTCAAGTCCCACCTGGGTAAGTTTCCCTTATGCAGGGCATAGTTGTTCGTGCACGCTTCATTGTTGAATTTGTTGAACACCTCGATTTAAAATGGCCTATGAGAGCTGTATTCCGAGGTTTGGAAAAAAATAAAAAAATGTAAAAATTCTCATCCAATGAATGCTATTTCCCGTAAATGTATTCACGAGAGCAATGTGCATGTTATGCCTAAAACAACTGCTTTTGCCGGCGCAGTGATTGGTTGTCAGATGGATCACATAGGCCAAAAATAGTCAATTATTTGTAATGTTCCTGTCTAATAAATATATTATCCATGTAATTTAGGCAATGTGTAAAGCATGAACAACATTACGTTAATCGTCAGTAGCAATGCCCACCTGACTCTCGGCTTCATCCCACTTATTGTTATCACCAGGTAGCTCACTCTACCCCCACCACTACTGTCATGCGCTAGTGGACAACCCAAGGCGTGCTGCAATATTCACGCGCTTTTATCCTGGATGCTTTACTTCATATTCAATTATTTTCCGACAATCTTTTAAAGTACTCACTTGTTTCTGCGGAAGGGCCATGGTCCGTAGACGGATAAAAATAAAACTAATAAAAATGAAACCTGACTTTATTAAACCCGCACAAAAAAACACTCCTAGTTTGAAGTCAACCCACCCTGGAAAGTATGGAACCACTCGTGCGAGGTGAAGTTCAGAACTGATGCTATCACATACGTCTTACGTAGAACATACTGCGGAGGGTGAAGCATAAACATATGACTGCACCATGAAATTTCTTGTCCTAAAGAGAAGACAACTTACACATTCTTTTCTAAATAACAGTGCCAGATGAGGACATGAATTCGGATTGTTAGCATGAAGAAACAGAATATCCTGAGAAGACATCCCTTCCTCAGTAACTCTGACAAGTGAGACTTATAGTACAACTCATAAATTGATAATAGCCTGATATCCTGTTTTCTGAAAAAAATTCTGCATCAACTGCCGAGATACTCAGCTACGAGGAAATCGAGTTTTGCCAGAAATCACCAACTATGTATTTTTCCAACTATGTGCTTGGTCTCATTCTTTTTTGAATTACGTGAATATTACAAATATTTCAATCTAATAAAAGTGCAATACCAATCGCCAAAATTCATTGCTAGACACCTTCTGGGCTAATAGTTGAGTCAAGCAGCAGTTGACCTCCAGAAACTGGGAACTTTGAAGCAGGTAGGCTGAAAAAGGTCAGTGGGTGAGAACAGGGAGGGGAGGGCGTGAAACATGTTTTTATTGCTCTCGTGTAACTTGATATTTTTTTCGAAGCTAAGGTCTGCACAATACAATCCCTGCGTGAGCTAGGACCGATTTTTATTTTGGATAAGAGGAAAGTGTTAGAGTGGGGGAGGTGAGTGCTGAATGGAGAGGGACAGCGGATCGTAAGAAATGCGCTACAAATGTTACTATCCCATGGCACTGAGTTTCTCCCTATGGTAGTTTCATCTCCTGGGGAAGATTCTAACTAAGTGCCTGTCCTTATTAGCCATAAACGACACATGGTAAACACTTCCTCTCATTTTTGTCAAAGGATGGATACGGGAAAGTTATACGACAGGACCACGATCTTCAAACAATCAATGTGGGAAAACGATACTCCGGGGAACGATGGATGCAGGAAAATATTACATTGCCTTTATGGAACTTTTTTTGGGACCCGGATTGGCGAACGATGAATGCAGGAAAATGATCAAGGCAGGAACGATAGATCGGGGTTCCACTGTATCTCGATTTTCGTACATACATCAAAATGGAAATTGTTGCTGCATTAAATGCATTAATATTTACTGTAGAGCTTTGTTCAAAATTTGACGATTCTGAGAATAAAATGAGGAATTCAATTTGAAGTCTGCAATTTACGTTCTAGCAACAATTATCCATAAAGCTATTTCATATAAACTAAGCATGATTGCCAATGCCGATGATAAGGTTATTAACTCCAAAAGGAGGGAGCCCAACTACACTCAGAGTCCAAGATAATGCAGAGTCCCCACTAGGAAGGGTCGAAAAAGGTTAGAGCTGAGAGTGTGTGATTATCCGTGAGACCTTTCTTAACTAATATCCTGCAAAAATGCTCCATATGCAGGGAACGGAAAAATATCTCGGGGCTCAATGCAGCAGTCATGCTAAGGAGAGAACTCCATCGTCTCGAAATGGTGAAGAAGGCCCCATTTCATTCAGTATGAAATTTATTTATGTTGTCATTTAGGGTGCATTATACATATATGGTTTTCAAATGTGTGCTGCATGGCAATGAGTTCAGTTTGATCCATTCATTCTCCATATTCGCAACAGAATACAATCAACTCCTGAAAAACTGTGTGGTTTTTAGCTGTTGATGGGTTGAATTCCAACAAATCTACCACGAAATTGTCTTCTACAATGACGCTTAATACAACATTTAAACTTCAGTACTGTCATTTTAATTTATTCCTTCCCATGAGCAACTCAGCAAAGGCCTATGAAAGATAATTCTTTTCATCTTATTTTTTTTTAAAGTAGCAGAAATCCCTCTGTAAACATAATAATTGATGTTCATAAAAAGTCTAATGTAAAGTGAGAGGAATATATTAGGCAGTGCAATTTTCACTTTAAGGGGGCTATTTCACACCCATGAGCATAAATACAGTTGATACATAAGGCACAGTGATTGCAATCACAAGTAATTTTTATCTTTTGTAAAGCCAATTACTTCAATCGAGGTAAAGCAGAAAGACTGTTTAGAACAAATGCAGAGCATTCATGGGCCCAAGCCATGTTTTACCTTGGCTATTGGCTTTAAATTACAGTTGAGACAGTTCATCATAGGCCGACTGAATGGGATTCACAGCAATACGTTAATGAGATTAGCTCTCTTGTACAACTAAATTAACTTCACTTAAGTTAGTGGGAGTTAGGGATTAGATAGTGGGATTTAGCCTCACATTGGTCAGAAAACTAAAGGCCATAAAATTGTGAGTGATTTTCCACAAAGTGCATGTTTTTTTATTCGGGCAAACCCACTTTCATCATACAACTTCGTACAACTTTTTGTTGAAATTTGGCCCTTATTAGACAAGGTAGCCAGCGACGAAACTGGCTACTCAGCTTGTCATGGGTCATTGATTACCAAGGACCTTATTACACGAGGGCAGCGAGCGACGTAGCCACACTTTGGCGACTGACTGGCTACTGAGCCCCGTCACCACTGGCTACCCATACTGGCGACGCTGCATTGTAGCATACAGAGCATATTACACTACGTCGCCAGTCCCAAGTCGCCACTCGGTCAGATTGATGCCCAATATTTTCATCAATATGGAAAAAATTCTCGCTACTGAACTGACTACTAAATTTGGTAGCCACTGCATCGCCAGTTACTGCCACTGGCGACATCACCTGGCTACCTCATCTAATAAGGGCCCTTGTAACACGGACAAGCAAACAGGTCAGGCTTCAGTGCAGATAAAAATTAAACTTACCAGCATATTGGCATCGGGGAGTTGGCAGTCTGGCACAGGGATGTATATTTCAGTCGTTTTGACAGTGCATGCATTCTGTGAAGTGCCTAAACTCACATTTTGAATGCTGTCATTTGTCTCAGCAGAAAACCCCAACTCGTCATCTGCTGACCCCTCTTCTTTGATGCTCTGCAGAGAAATTAACAATGATAAACAACTCACCTCTCTCAAGATCAACAAATAAGTGATGCTCTTAATCTAAACGGTTCACAATTAGACTGCATGAAAACCGCCTTGGAGCCATGGAAGGCCTTTAAGTTGGCACTTTCTCTGTGAAATATGTGATGGCCTGGGACGAGAATATTGGGGGGCTCTTTTGCACATTACTTAAACATGAGATTATGGCTAATAATTTCACAATGAAGTGAGAGAAAAAAACTAAATTTTTTAGTATGTATTTCACTAAATTTGCTTCCAAAAATATAATTTTGTAAATACTGCATTTGCAAGGTCAAAAATCACATTTTTTCAACAACAATGTCTTTGAACATGAACCATTGATGTGGGATGTGTTTTCAAAGTATTTCTTTTGGTGTCGATGTCTTATTTAAAATAAGACAATCGATAACAAATAATAAATGGATTTCTTATGGGATCCCTCAAGGCCGCAATTCTAGCTAATTTCAATATGAACTACCTCTTAGACTCAGTGATTGGTAAATTAATTTTAAAAATCCCTTTCATTAACAAATTCGTTAAGGATTTCTATCTGCCACAGCCAGATGACATTCAAGAACATACTTTTTTGAATTAATGAAACTGCTTCCACCCTGAATTAAATTTTCATTAGAACATAATAATTAAATTCATTTCCCTTGCATGATAAACACAAGAATTCCTGAAAGAATTTCTACGGACTAATGGACAAAATGTTATTTATCTAACAGATTATCAAATTTTCAATCACATCTCTCTCTCTCTTGCACAAAGTATACACAGCAAAACACCACGAGGGTAGTCTGCGGCATAGCCACACTTTGGCGACTGAGTGGCTACCGAGCTCCGTCACCACTCCAGATGCCATTGGCCACCCATACTGGCGATGCTGAGTTGTAGCATACAGAGCTTATCACACCAGGTCACCAGTCCCAAGTCGTCCCTCAGTCAGATTGCATGACAAATATTTTTATCAATATGGAAAAAATTCTAGCTACATAACTGGCTACTAGATTTGGTAGCCAGTGCATTGCCAGCTACTGCCGCTGGCGACGTCGCCTGGCTGCCTCGTCTAATAAGGGCCTTTATAACACTGACAAGCAAACAGGTCAGGCTTCACTTCAGATAAAAATTAAACTTACCAGCATATTGGCATCGGGGAGTTGGCAGTCTGGCACAGGGATGTATATTTCAGTCGTTTTGACAGTGCATGCATTCTGTGAAGTGCCTAAAATCACATTTTGAATGCTGTCATTTGTCTCAGCAGAAAACCCCAACTCGTCATCCGCTGACCCCTCTTCTTTGATGCTCTGCAGAGAAATTAACAATGACAAACAACTCACCTCTCTCATGGTCAACAAATAAGTGATGCTCTTAATCTAAACAGAACACCATTTGTCAAATCTAATCTATTCTATTAAAAAGAAATTGAGTGGTGTCTATCTGTCACTAAATCTCTCAAAAAGTATGCAAATGAGTGAAACAAAATTTGGCAGACAGATCCTTTTTGTTCTAGGTTCACAATTATACTGCATGAAAACAGAATTGGAGCCATGGAAGGCCTTTAAGTTGGCACTTTCACTGTGAAATATGTTAGGGCCCAGGGAGAGAATGTTGGGGGTTATGCAGAGATTCCTTCATCCTCTTTTTCACATTACTTAAAAATGGTATCATGGATTATAATTTCACAGTGAAGTGAATGAAAAAAACTAAATTTCTTTGTATTTATTTCCCTCAATTTGCTTCTACAAATATAATTTTGTAATTACTGCATTTGCAAGGCCAAAAATCACATTTTTCCAACAACAATGTCTATGAACATGAACCATTGATGTGGGATGTGTTTTCAAGGTACAGTAGATTCCGTTTAATGGGTCCACCGGTTACTTGGGGCAGCCGCTTTATTGGAGCAGATCTTGAAGAGCAGATTCCAATAGAGGAATATCCACCAGTATTCTCCACTTAATTGGGACAGCATGCCGCTTTATTGGGCCATGAGTCGGTGACATAGACTCTATACTAGGGACAAAATTAAATTGTTTTGTTTTCAGAATACTATTTTTTATATTTTCCTCCTTTTATTTACTCTTATTTTTCACAAATATTCCGATTATTGCCCTATTTTGAAAGCTCTTGTCGTTATACTATGCACAAGAGGATAGGACTTATTTTTAGTAAAAGACTTTCATTCAGCGTCGCCCGAGGCTGTGAAAAATGTTATTAACTAAATTGTTATGATTTTTAAAAATTATCATAAATTAACTAAACTTGCTTATTTATTCATCAAATTAATAGAACTAATAATTAAACTTTTAATAAACTTATGTTGCATTATAAACATTCTTTAACCTTCTTTCTACCATTTCAAAGTTTTTCATGCCCATATACGAGAGAGTTCGCCTAATTTGGGCAGCCGCTTAATTGGGGCAAAGTGCACTAGTCCCGATATGTCCAAATTAACCGGAATCTACTGTATTTCTTTTGCTGTTGATGTCTTGTGCAAATAAGACAATCAATAACAAATAATAAATGGAGTTCTCATAGGACCCCTCAAGGCCGCTATTCTAGCTAATATCAATATGAACTACCTCTTAGAATCAGTGATTGCTAAATTAATTTTAAAAACCCCTTTCATTTACAAATTCTTTAAGGATTTATATCTGCCACAGCCAGATGACATTCAAGAACATACTTATTTTGAATTAATGAAACTGCTTCCACCCTGAATAAAAATTTTCATTAGAACATAATAATTAAATTGATTTCCCTAGCATGATAAACACAAGAATTCCTGAAAGAATTTCTACCGACTAGTAGATAAAATCTTATTAATCTAACAGATTATCAAATTTTCAATCACATCTCCCTTTCTTGCACAAAGTATGCATAGGAAAGCACCAAAGTTTGAAGCTATAAATTCGGATGAAAAAATTATTTACCAAAGAAACTTGCTAACAGTCAGGATAAACTAGAAAAGACCAGTTTCATAAATCAATTATTCATTCCATTCTGTACTCTAAAAATATTTCTATCCCCTTACGCTCCCGATAAGTTGGATAAAATTGTTTCATAAAATAATACACAATCCCATTTTCCATACCCTAGAGTTATTTTCACCAAAAATTTAGCTTCCTTTAAAAATCAAAGTTAATTAAAGCAAAGATTAGGATCGGCAATGGTGATGAATTTAACAATGAGCTTCTCACAACATAGCGCAAGGAAAAAGAAATAATTTTGGACTTCACCATTCCATGTACTCCTCAATTGAATGGAAATAGTGAACGATTAAATCTTACGTTAATGAATAAAGCCAGAGCACTCAGTTTTGATGCTGAATGCAAAAAATACATGTGGAGCAGTACAAATAGCAGCTTATCTGGCGAACAGAAGTCCAACCAAAGGAATGGCTCAAACCCATAATGAGAACTAGAATAAAAAGAAACCTTACTGGGGAAATTTACACATTTTCGGCCAGAAATTTTTTTCAAAAATAGTAAAACCACAAAAGAAATTGGATAATAGGAAAGAAGAAGCTATTCTAGTAGGTAATGCCTCAAATGGATATCAATTGTGGAACAAAAATGAAAGAATAGTTTTTGTTACTAGAGATTTAAATTTTACAAAGAGTTTTCCTATCTCTGCAAACAAACTAGAAGAAGAAATCAATACAGAGATACATGAAGAAAATGAAGATCAAGAATATTCTGAGATAAATGAAAACCAAGAGCAAGAAAATAAGATCAAGAAATGCATCCAAAACAAGACAAAAGAAAAGAAGAAGAAACTGGAGACCCATTAGAGAGAAAAGACTACCAGCAAATAACGAAAATTATGTATTGAATTTTGATACTAGTGAAGATGAAGCACTACTGACCTATAACGAGGCTGTCAGTTAGGAAGAGAAACAGGGATGGATGAAAGCTATAAATTATGAAGTAGACTCATAAATGAAGAATAAAACTGGACATATCTAGACGAAAATGAAGCACGAGGAAAAAAGAACCTCACTGGTCACTGGGTTTTTTAAGTCAAAAATAATGGAAAATTTTAAGCCAGATTATTGGCAAGAGGATGTTCTCAAGACAGGAAAAAACATAGACTACAAACATATTTTAAGTCCAATGGTTGATACAACCTCTTTGAGATTGTTATTTGCCATAGCAGCCAAGAGAAATTCGGAAATTCAAACACTAGAAGTGAAAACAGCATTTCTGAACGGTGAATTAGGAGAACCAATCTAAATGAGAGTACCAGAAGGTTAATTATGATCAGCCAAGAAAAATCTGTCTCTTACACAAGTCACTTTACGAACTGCGACATGCACCTTGTCAATGGAACAAGAAGTTCACAACAACCCTCAACGAAGAACTTAACATGGTTCAGCTTGCGACAGACCAGTGCACATTCAAGTCATAAGCTGGAGATGTGTTTCTCTCGATCAAATCAATGATGGAAAAATTATGGGTAAAAAGAATGAAATGATTAAGAAATTGTTAGACAGTTTAAGGAAAATTTTTTGAAATGACAATTGAGTCAGAATCAAAATCATACATTGGCATGAACATAAAAATGAAGGAGGACAAAGCATATCACAGAAAAACTATGCACAGCTGATATTGAAGACATATGGCATGAAAAACTAAAACCAACATAGACATGTATTATACCTAATTAAAAACTAGATGAATATGCTGAATTTACAAAAAAGAAACAAAATTCGACTACCCATGAGTAGTTGAAAGTCTTTTATACTTATCCAGTAAGACACAGCCAGATCTAAACTTTGCTGTAAACTTGAAAAGCAGATCAATGGAAAACCCACAGAAGTAGCCTATGTTAACATTAAGAGAACCCATATTCGTCATAATTTCACATCCCCTATTACTATCGATCAATAATTGTATGTCAACGATTTTTTATTCTAATAGACGTGATTTTACAGTTCAACTTCGATTTGCTAGCTTTGTGCAGTCACACAACACTACATTTTCTCCACTTGTAGCATCAAGTGATTATTGAACTACATTATGGAGTTGCACCTTTCAAATTAATGTTAAAAACCTCTCGCACCCACCAACAAATTCTCCGAAAATCACTTCGCAGCAAGCTTCAAATGAGATAAAATGAAATGAACTCACCGTCAAGTCAATGCTCGAGGACAATTTTCTCAGTTCCGCGTCCGATTTATAACAAATCTTTTTGAAATCGCTGAATTCCATCAGCTTTTTCAAACATACTGGGCACACGGTAGCGGGTAAGCCATCTCCCACAGCAACCTGCGATAGCAATCAACACACTGTACGTGAAGAGATTTCGGAGGTATCCGAGAAAATACGTCCAAAACACGGAATAAAATAGGAACCGTGACAAACACAATCCATAACACGATAATCGCGACTTACTTTTAAACCGACTAAATCAAGCAGGACATCCTTCACAGCAACTTTGCATATTACATTTGAAGTGAAAATGTTAACATAATAGTCATGATTCTTCATGCAAAGCCTGCACAAGGTACTCTCGGAATCACTTTTCGACGCATCCTCGGGGCACTCGTTGACTAGAGCCATGTTTTCATTGCAATATATCATTCAATCCTCACATCAGTTCAATCGTCAACGAAGTCATCAACACAGCACTGACGGAGATATCAAAATCCAACAAGGAAAATGCATTAACTCCAATGATATATGGAAATGAAGTACATTTAAATTCACACGGAGAAGGACAAGATAACTCACAATGAAAAATTTCCAAAATTAAGCTAAATACACTGCCGCAGATAAGACGGAGATGTTTTGCTTTCGTCTCCCATACCCAATGTTAATATAAGATAAAGGTAAAGATTGGTTGGAGCCGAGTTTCGAGCCTAGTTGCATATTTTACCGCGAGGGGCTCTCTTATGGAGCAACTTTCCTATTATATTTTGAATTATTACGCTATTTCCTTTCGGTCGGCTTCATTGCATCGTCGATAAAATGTGTTTTTCTTTTATAAAAATTACAATATTTCAATTATTGGCCTTCAAAATAAAATAGGAAGCCCTTGGAAAGCCTGCTCCATAAGAGAACCTCTCGCGGTAAAATTTGTAAGTAGGACACCTAGCCTCCAGCCAATCTTTGCTATTATCTTGTATTAACCATAGGCATGCATGGGAGATGAAAGCAAACTATTCTGTCTTCTCTGCGGCAGTGTATTTAGCTTAATTTTGGAAATTTTTCATTGTGAGTTATCTTGTCCTTCTCCGTGAGAACGTAAATGTACTTCATTTCCATACAACATTGGAGTTAATGCATTTTCCTTGTTGGATTTTGATATCTCCGTCAGTGCTGTGTTGAAGACTTTGTTGACGATTGAACTGATTTGAGGATTGACATAAAAAACATGGCTCTAGTCAACGAGTGCCCCGAGGATTCGTCGAAAAGTGATTCCGAGAGCACCTTGTGCAGGCTTTGCATGAAGAATCATGACTATTATGTCAACATTTTCACTTCAAATGTAAAATGCAAAGTAGCTGTGAAGGATGTCCTGCTTGATTTAGTCGGTTTAAAAGTAAGTGGCGATTATCGTGCTATGGATTGTCTTTGTCATGGTTCATATTTTATTCCGTGTTTTGGACGTATTTTCTCGGATACCTCCGAAATCTCTTCACGTAAAGTGTGTTGATTGCTATCGCAGGTTGCTGTGGGAGATGGCTTACCCGCCACCGTGTGCCCACTATGTTTGAAAAAGCTGATGGAATTCAGCGATTTCAAAAAGAATTGTTATAAATCGGACGCAGAACTGAGAAAATTGTCCTCGTGCATTGACTTGACGGTGAGTTCATTTCATTTTATCTCATTTGAAGCTTGCTGCAAAGTGATTTTCGGAGAATTTGTTGGTGGGTGCGAGAGGTTTTTAACATTAATTTGAAAGGTGCAATTCCATAATGTAGTTCAATAATCACTTGATACTACAAGTGGAGAAAATGTAGTGTTGTGTGACTGCACAAAGCTAGAAAATCGATCATGAACTGTAAAATCACGTCTATTAGAATAAAAAATCGTTGTCATACAATTATTGATCGATAGTAGTATGGGATGTTAAAGGCTCTCAAATATGATCGGCGAAAAAGTGAAACCGAGTCGAATTTCCCATGAAAAGTGTTTCAGTTGTAGTCCTTGTTAAGGGTCTAGTTTACCTACAGTTAGGGCCGACGACTGTTGACGTTTTGTCATCTGGTGTAACTATGTGTTTGGAAACCATTCGTAACTAACAAAGTTGGCAATTTAAATTGACCAATGGTCAACTTGGGAGGACGATATACCCTCCAGGCTATACCACAGCCACACGTATCTATAGTACTCACCGCGATTCTTTGGCAATGAAAAGAAGTTGTGACATGACAAAATGAAATTGAAAATCCCTTGCAGTTAATTACTGAATCATAAACTATGAGAAACCTGGAGACTAGGCGGTTTATTGCTTGTTAAGTGTTGTCTCAAGTGCTCGAAAACGTATTATTTATATTATGCTCTTTGATATCTTGCTTATGTTAGAAATGAACTGTTTTAACCCCTATGAAAAAATTGTATAGACCTGTTTCAAATTTTTGTTCATTCTTATACAGTACCATGGCAACGTATTAGAATATATAAAAAGTTGAAACAGGTTTATACAATTTTTTCATAGGGGAAGGTTTGGTTCACTGATGAAAAAACGCATTAGGCCATGATTACAAAAGTCATTATACTTTTTCAAAGCGCATTATGTCTAAAAAATAGCTCCTCTTAGACCTTTCACAGTACAATATATTCAAAAGTGGCCAAATGCTAATCTGCAATATTACAGCTTAATAATATCAATGACGTATTTTAACAAATATATATAAAGTTAAAAAATAATTTGATGAATTCGGGATTTTGGAGTGGTGGGAATTTCAACTTTGGTTGCTAGGGAGTTGTTGAAAGACATTTGTCATCAATCGGACATCTCGGTCTTCATCTTCAATCGCACAAAAGTGGAAGGTTTTTTTTGCATTGGGGTGGTTTCCAAATTTTTTAATTGTCTAAATCTAAAGATTATTACTCATGGAGTAAGTATTTTAGATTTTAAAACCATGGTATCTAATTTTCGCGATTAAATGGAAAGTGAAAATTTTCAAGCGTGGGTAAACGCAAAAGCTACATATGAATGCTGGGAAAAGCCCATGTGATGTCATTCTGGTTCAGGCTGCCACTTAGTGAAGCTGCCTGGGAGCACCGCTACGATGCAGGCTGCTAGGAGGTGGCCCTTGGCTTGAGTGAGGATTACAAATACCCAATAGCATTTTCCAAATGAGGTTAAAATTGACCATTAACGTTCGTCTAGCTTAGGATTTCGAAAACCAAATAATTTTTATATAATGAATACACTAATGATGGGTAACGAATCACAATCAATGCCTTTCGATTTTTTTATGAAGGAAGTGAAATATTGCTGACAAAAATTTTTGGTAGCGAATCAGATACGATTGATGACATACGTATGTATAAGTGAGAGTGAGAAGGAATATGAGGTAGTTTCCTTCATCAAAGTTAACAAAAGGCATTGATTGCGATTCGTTACCCACCATTAGTGTATTCATAATACACAAAGTATTTGGTTTTAGGAATACCGGTTTATACGAATGGCAAGGGTCAAATTTTATCCTCATTTGAAAAAGGCCAGATTGGTGCCCATGCGATGCCACTCCACATGACGTCACAGGGACCTAGTTTCTACACGAGAAGATAGGAGTTATGCGTCGTCTGGGGTTACCAATGCATGCAAGAGGCGCAGAGCTCAGGGAAACATGTCTTAATAATAACCTATTAAAACTGGCTAAGGTCGGAAAGTTTTCTTTGTCTGATAAGGTATTAATTAACCTTTTTTAAGCCAAGCGCTACCAGATAGCAAGGTACTCAGCTACCCCGTAGCATCCTGCGTCGTATCAGCTCTCAGAGCCTCTCCAAGGTCACCTCACAAGGCGGGAGGGGGAACCAGAAATGCGTCACATGGACTTTTTCCCATCATTCCTACTTACGCATCGCGTTTTCGCACGGTTGAAATTTTTCACTTTTCATTTAATCGCGAAAAATTGATATCGTCATTTAAAAATCTAAAAGCGTGAAACACGTACTCCAGGAGTAATAATCTTTTGATTTAGGCAATAAAAAAATAGTAGGAAACCACCCTATTGAAAATGTCAATGAGGTGGATTAACAAATAATTTATGCCTTTATAATGATGGGAGAGACAAGGGTAAATCTTGTATTAAAGGCATAGATTCTCACTTGCGTGGAGAATGTGGTAGGGAGTGAAGAGTCAGGGGTGGCAAGTGGAACAAAACAAAAATGATTCGTTGCGACCTTGAGTGAAATGAAAATGCAAGGCCTGGGTTTAGTATTTTCCCACGCGGAATTTAAATCACCATGGAGTTTAGTTGCGACTCGGTACGAGATGATAATCCCGGGAACGAAACTAAATCAATTGTAACTCGGCTGCTCTTAGTTAAGTTTCGATCCCAAAAGTTGAGTGCAGGCAAGAAAAAGGGAATATTTGCTCATTACGTTTGACATGCATCTACAGTCCGGCCACTGAGAGTTGTCCGATGACATGTAGAGGGGTCTAGATTGGGGCAGGGGGCAATGTAGCCAGGTAAGAAAGGGAAACGCGGACGTCACATGTAAACAAAAGGGTTTTTAGTGAAGAAAGGAGCTGGAAGGGAAGACGAGTGTGAATTATTAAAAGGAAGAATCTTTTGTTTAGGCGATTCAAAGAAAGGGCTTGTTTAGCAGGCTCAGGCTTGTTTCAGTTCTTCATATGCGTGTGACAATGTCGCATGACTAGGCGAACGTTTGAGGTGCATATAGGGGACAGTGATGGACTGCAAGCGGTGCTGGCACTAGGTTCTACGCCCCTCCTGTTGAACTTCCATCGGACAACTCTTTCCGGCTGGACTGTAGAGAGGTTAAATCATTGAGTTTAAAAATTGAATGGCCAGTTTACATTCACCGTTCTCCTGTTAGTGGTGAAAATATGAGTGCCCCATGCATCTTATGGCGGTAGGCCGAACCTCTACTTCATTCAGCCATACTTAGTACTCGGTGTATGGGTCAATACTAAGCTGTTTGAAGGTGAATCTCATGTTCCCTCAAGTGCGAAACATTTTATTTGTTTTGTTTCATTTTTAGATTTTGCTCTCTGGAACAAAACTGTTGAAATCTTACTGGTTTCGACTTTAGTTTCGTTTCACTTGCCATCCCTGGTTACATAGCACAAACGTTCTTAAGTCATTTCATCTATTGTCATTGATAAGTCTGATCTTTTTTAAAATACGGTGTTAAAATAAAAAAATTGTGTGGCAGGCAATGCAGATTCCATCCAGGGCCCGAGGTTGTTAAAAAATTCTCTTACTTTTTGATCCATCAAGAGGGATTCTTTCCGTGTGATACCCACATCATTGAAGACTCTGGATATTGAATCCATGAACATTAGATGTTACCTTTCAGAAATAACAGGTATCTGACTTTTCGTCAGAAAAACTTTAATGGTAAATTTTTGAAGGCTCAAAAACTAATTGAAATGGTTTTTGGATTGCTCAAAGGGTGATTCAGAAGACTTAGGGTGCGATTCATAGATGGCCCTTTAGGCTAAAGTGTACTTAAGCCGGGCTAAAGTGTACTTTCTCCGTTTCATAAACACCACTTTACCAGAATAATTGCCAAATCATCACTTTACAGTGAATTCCCCAACCGGAGCTCACTTTAGGGCTGAAGTGTCGTATACAGTTGAATAAATATGGCCGCACCAGCTGTTGTTGAAGTGGAAATATGAAGATATTTCCGTTACGTAAATGAATAGGAATTAATTTTTTGGTGAGTACGCAGCAGCAGACAGGCACGTTTCAAGAAATAACCATACATGTAATGTGTCTCTTCCCTGAAAATATATTGAGTCAGTATTGATGGAGATGACCCATTGCTTCTGCAGTTGAACTCTATTGGTCGTTATGCTACCTAGGACATTTTTATGATTATTTGATAATTACAGCACAGTAAGTGGTTGAATAGGTTGGCATACTTTGTGTTGATTTTGTATACAAGCTAATTGTGATCTTAGGTTATTTATGTGTTTATATTCTAGAATTCCCCTACTTGAAATGATAGCTAAATTCTGTTTATATTGGCATCAATGGTCTTAGTTAGCAAAGACTTGATTTTCATGTCATTTGGCCAGCAAAATGCTAGTTTCTATATGTTGCATTGTATTTTAAGCGTTTTCATTCCATAATTGCTTAATGTACTCTTTCCACATGCCTCCATATCACCTTTAACACGTTGCGTACGGATGGTGAGAATTCTCACCATTGTTTTCCCGAACGTTCCGGACGGATGACGAAGATTCTCGTCATTTAGGTGCCACAGCCTAAACAATTTTAAAGGGTACAATACGTAATCATTAGTACGTTTTCAGTTGTTGTTCGTTATTCATAATGAATTGATACATCATAACATTTGATTGGTTTTTTAACCATGTTTGAACCTAAGGCATTACGCCCTATTAGGCACATATTTCCAGAATCGGCATTCCTAGGAATTTAAATACCCCGGTACGCAACGTGTTAACATTTTCCTGTTTCTGTAATTTTGAAACAGAGTTTTTGTTTCATTTTTCAAGTACGCATTTGAATGTTTACAATGACAATATAGCATCTTGTCATGAAAGGTAGGAATAAAAAAGTAAAACATACCTTCCTTCATGGTCATATAATCTGCAGCAGAGCAATATTTTCTTGAGGATGAAGGATTGTTATGAAACTTTCTTTACACAGTATCGCAGATTTCATTGAACTTTTTTGCTACAAAATTTGCCAATGGATATTGCGTGTTAGGTATAGGTATCATTGGGAGTAGACACAAATATGTTTATTGATATAAATCCATTCTCAAATTCAACATGTTTCATTGCATGGTCATTAGGGTGGGCCGAAAAAAGGTTTTTTTCCTGATCAAATTCGCCCTATGCGGGAAAGGTGCAAAATGATATAAGGATCTCGCACACAAAATTTTTTTCAAATCGGATAATATTAACCACTGCCACCCAAGCTCTAAAGTTTAAAATTTTGCAAAAAATCAGGCTGATTTCAGAATCAAACGGCTATGAGGACGAATTTAGGAAAATATGGGATAATGGATAATATCAAATAGTGGATACATGTTTATATTTTATGAAAATGAAATTTGAAGTTTTTTTGACAAAATCTATGGTTAAAAAAATGTCAATGAATTAACAACAAAATTAGAGTATAGGCCACCCGCACAACGCAACTCATTTTTTCCTACATTCCTAAAACTCCATTTTGGGGGCTAAATTGTAGATTAAATAATATTTATTTCGATTGAATTTCATTTCTTATCAAATAAGTCATCATATGGTGGTAAATAATCCCACAAAAAGTAATGATAAGGTAAATAATTTGAAATTAACATCAATCATAATGACGAATAACGTACCTGTGGAGCTATTTTCAACAAGAAATTCAGCCAAGGCTGAGAAAAAACAGAACCTGAACACCAAGCATTTCACTAAGTAGCTCTCTGCTAGTTTTGTAAAGAAACTACCTGGAACTCACCACGAGTCTTAAGGACTGGACTTATGCGGACGCTGAGTGTAAGTCAAACTGTCCCTTTCAAAGCACAGAAGTCATAGGCAACACCCGAAGTTCGAGCTCGGCGGAAAACGTAGTTGCTCGCGCTAGCCGTGGGGACCGACTTTTGAAAGTGACTGTACGTTATTCGTCATTATGATTGATGTTAATTTCAAATTATTTACCGTATTATTACTTTTTGTGGGATTATTTACTACCATATGATGGCTTATTTGATAAGAAATGAAATTCAATCGAAATAAATATTATTTTACCTGCAATTTAGCCCCCAAAATGGAGTTGGAGGAATGTAGGAAAAAATGAGTTGTGTTGTGCGGGTGGTCTATACTCTAATTTTGTTGTTAATTCATTGACATTTTTTCAACCATAGATTTTGTCAAAAAAACTTAAAATTTCATTTTCATAAACTATAAACATGTATCCACTATTTGATATTATCCATTATCCCACATTTTCCTAAATTCGTCCTCATAGCCGTTTGATTCTGAAATCAGCCTGATTTTTCGAAAAATTTTAAACTTTAGAGCTTGGGTGGCAGTGGTTAATATTATCTGATTTATGATTAAAAACTTTTGGGCTATGTCGCCGTGTCAAATCTTGGGTGGCTCCAATGTTTCCCGACCGATGCTGGTCGCTTTTTCAAGGGATTGTGAAGAGATGGGAATTAATGATCTTTTATATAGGTATCTGCGTCAGGTGGTGGGGGGAGGGGAGCCGGAGGTTGGGGGAGTGGGTTGCTGCTTGTTTTTTCTTATTACTGGTTGCCAAGTACGGCTACTTTTAATGCCGGTGTCTCTGTTGAAATTATTCTTATCTTCTTTGGATATTTCAATGGCTTCTCTGACGAGTCTCTGTTTAAAACCTTTAACTTTGGCGAGGATTTTGACTTCATTGAGGTCGATGATGTGGCCAAGCGCTGTGTGTTTGGCTACCGCGGACTTTGTTGATTGCCCCAGTCGAATCGCTCTCGCGTGCTCTTCTAGGCGTGTTTTGACCGACCTGCCTGTTTCACCGACGTAGTTCTTCCCGCAGGTCTGGCAAGGAATGTATGGTAGGAAGGCTTTCTTCTGGTCGCTGAGGTCATTTATGGATGAGTTCGCGGCTTCTGCAGTGTTGTTTTTCATTTCGTTCTTTTTGATGATTTTATTAAAAGTGCGACAAATAACTCTGTTGTCAAATCCATTTCCCCGTAGAATGGCCTATAGCTTCCGTCTCTCTTCGGCAAAGTTGTCCTGGTCACTTATTGTGTAGGAGCGGTGAATCAAAGTGTTTACCACTCCATTTATTTGGGCTGGGTGATGGTGAGATGAAGCGTGCAGGTACCGATTTGTTGCTGTTGGTTTTGGATACACTGCATGCCCAAATGTTCCCTCCGTCTTCTTTTCCACGAGAACGTCCAAGAATGGAAGTTTTCTGTCTTCTTCCACCTCCATTGTAAACTTAATGTTTTCATTAATCCCGTTCAAATAAGTATAAAACTCTTGAAGCTTTTTCTTGCCGTGCGTCCAAATTATAAAAGTGTCGTCGATATATCTGAACCAAATCTTAGGCTTGTGGGCGGCGTTTTGAATTGCTGTTTCTTCTATGTGTTCCATAAATATGTTTGCAATTGCTGGGGAGAGAGGGGAACCCATCGCTGCTTCAGACGTCTGTTGATAAAAATTATTCCTCCACCGGAAGAAAGTGCTTTTGAGGCAGATCTCGGCCAGCTTGGCGATGTTGTCTCCGAATCTGTCTTTGATGACATTTACCGCCTCGTTACAAGGAATATTTGTGAAGAGGGATGTCACGTCAAAGCTGACTAGGCATGACTTTTAAGGAAGAATTATCTGATTTGAAAAAAATTTTGTATGCAAGATCCTTATATCATTTCGCAACTTTCCTGCATAGGGCAAATTTGATCAGGAAAAAAACCTTTTTTTCGGCCCACCCTAATGGTCATGCATTCATTCGTTTTGATGGTATAGGTATTCTTGAGTGTCCATTTCTCTCGTATATACAGCCCCGTACATCAACAGTGCAAGAATTTAAATATTGGTAAGCACAAAAGAATTCAATACACATCCATACCTCCTTCAAAATATGCATCCACCTGAGACAACCACTGATTGGTAATTCTTCAAATTAATTGCTACAGTTTCAAGTTAATGCAAGAGAATTTCGCCCACCTTCAATGAACTTATACCATCAAGCTTCGACTAACTTGTAGTCCAAACAACCGTGTGCAGTTAAACGTACAAGATTATCATAAAATTATGTGAAAATATCAGTGTTTGAATTTTTACTTTCTCTAGAAACATCAAAGAGCATTTCCAATGCAGGAAGCTAATTAAAAGTGAGCTTTTATTCACCCAACTCAGTCATTAAGGAACGAAAAAGTTAGTGGGGAAATGCTTTAGATAACGCTGGATTCACTTACATTTGCACACAAAATGAGAGAACAAGATAATGCAGCATAATAAAATCTTTGTGTAATACAACCCTGAAACTCAGTCACCAAAAACCTGTTAAATACTTTGCAATTAATATCCTGTTTCAACTTTTTGTTAACTTATACACAGCATTCATTGCCAACACTCAAAATTTAAATGCCTGATCGAGACTTTAGCAGCTAAAGTTACACTTTATAAAGTGAAGTCCTTGGGACAACTTTGAAACGAAACAAAACTGTAGCTGAAGTTTCACTTTATGGTAAGGAGAGACTTTGTAAAGTGAGCAAATTCAGTGTTGTCTATGAATCACACCCTTAGAGGCAAATTGAAATTAGTTGATATGGAAAATATACCAAAGTTCATCTTGGCTTGTTGTGCGCTCCATAATTTTTGTGCAGGAAGATGAGTCAAGGCACCACTTCACGTGGAAAGAATACCAATTAACTTTAATGTAAACATAATTAGGATAAGAGGGGTGATTAAAAGGCAGAGAATCATGAATGAATTACCTTAGGATAAATTACATTTGTACATATGCAAGAAATTAAATACATTATAATAATAATTCAATAGCAAATTAAAAGAACTTACCATAAAGAATGCATTGAACCTCTTTTTACTAATTTTACATCACTTTGATTAAAAATGCTACAAGCACCGTATTAAAAAATAATGTCACTGATTTTCCTCTATTAGTTTCGTCATCAAATCTATTGCTGTTCTTTGCGATTCCATTTTCTCCGCGAGACTTTGCCAATTCTTTTCATATATTTTTATCTCTCCTCTTTTGCCTTTTCTCTTCCTTCCCTCTCTTTTTCGTGCTCCCACCTATTATTATTTTCCCTTTCCTGGTTGATATTTTTATTGAAGACCTCGATTGTTACCTTGACTCGCCTCTTCTTTGGAATCGATAGGGAAAAATGAATAGATAGAGATCACCACAGGAAATAATGCTACCTTATCCGTAGGGATGTTTGAGCTAATGAATTCAATGAACTTAAGTATCGTTACAGTTGACACGCTTTTAAAATGAAAAATCATCAATCACTAAAACGCTTAAGTCATGGCACTGCTTGAAATATTTCATCGTTTTTATTCACTAGCTTTCTGCAGATTGTGACGGCCCTGCTATACATGGTGGCTCAGGGCCATCGTTCTTGGCTATGGCTGGTGGATTGAATCAAAAATGAATTGAAGAAATCTCTGCATGACCCCCCCATATTCTCTCCCTGGGCCATCATATATTTTGCAGTGAAAGTGCCAACGTAAAGGCCTTCCATGTCTCCAAGGCTGTTGTTATGTAGCCTAAATGTGGTCTTCGTATACAGAGGATTTCTCTGCTTAATTTTGTTTCAGTCTTTTGCATAGTTTTTGAGAGATTTAGTAACAGATAGACACCACTCTACTGTATTTAACACTAGAACCGTGGAGAGGACTTTTCTGTCCCATCGCCCTTTGCAAATGTTTGCCATTCATGTACTAGCAGTTTGATCCTTTTGAAATTTACTGACTATTACTCATTTTTTATGCTCTTTCAAATGTTTATATCGAAAATATTGTACGATGTTTGGTTTGCGAGAAAAGCGACGATTTATCTAGAACCGCGGGATGGGACTTATTTGTCCCACATGGGGAAAAAAACAATTTCAGTTTTTTTTTTGTACACTTATTTTGTATTTAGCATAATAACAGTTTATTACGAAGGGGATCGATGCACAGATATCGTTATTTTGCCAGTTAGAAGTGCAGAAGGGAATAATCTGTGCACTTCGCCGGCTGTCTACTCACACAGCGCCGGCCGCGTCATCTCTGCCCTCAACACTTTTGCTGTCAAAATAAGTTTACTGTATTCCTAGTTATACTTAATAAAACGTTTTAAACATTACCTAAACAAGTGTTTTGTTCACACTAGCCACAAAAAACCGTCAAATATACTTAAACATGACAGGATCAACGTATTTTGTCAATGGGACAAAAAAGTCCCATGCCGCGGTTTTGGTGGGGTTGGAAAGTTCAGCGGTTCTAGTGTTAATAGAATAGATTAGATTTCACAAATCATGTTCTGTTTAGAGTAAGAGCATCACTAATTTGTTGATTATGAGGGAGGTGAGTTGTTTATCATTTTTACTTTCTCTGCAGAGCGTCAAAGAAGAGGGGTCAGCGGATGACGAGCTGGGGTTTTCTCCTGAGACAAGTGACAGCATTCAAAATGTGAGTTTAGGCACTTCACAGAATGCACGCACTGTCAATACGACTGAAATATACATTCCTGTGCCAGACTGCCAACTCCCAAATGCCAATATGCTGGTAAGTTTAATTGTCATCCACCGTGAAACCCGAGTAAAACAACTCAGTGTTACAAATTTCTTCAAAAAGTTGTACAAAGTTGTGTGACGAGAGTGAGTTTTCCCAGATAAAAAAATATCTCACTTCTGTGGAAAATCACTCACAATTGTATGGCCTTAAGTTCTCCGACCAATATGAAATGCCTAACCATGCTATTCTATTTTCAATGAAGTTAGTTTAGTTGTACAGCAGAGCTGATATTGTAACAGAAGTGCTGTGCATCCCCTTGAGTAGGCCTATGATGAACTGTCTCAACTGTATTGTCATGCCAATAGTGATAGGTAAAACATGGCTTCGGCTCATGATTGCTCTGCATTTCTTCAAAAAAATCTTCCTGCTTTACCATGATTAACACATTGCGGACCGAGTATTTAATTCCAATCTCATCGGGTAGGACCGGGCATTTAAATGAGCTTTAACCTAAATGACACTGATACACGAAAACCCTCAATATTTACTTTTTAACGTTTTTTCATCAAATTTGAAGCGTTTCTCTTATTGGAGATGTTAGTACTTAGTTTTTGTATGGTATTTGGTGAAACATATTCCTTTGTGCCACCTTGCAGAATCCACAGATATACCAAGTTTCCTTCCTTAGTTTATTAGCAGAGCAAACTCGACACATCCATGATGGATATTTCTTCTTCCTATACCCCTCTATCTTCTCTAGAGTGTGTTCCATCATTTCCCTGCTAGCCTTGCCAGGATATCCTGCCGAGGCACTCGCTGAGTTGGCTTTTTTATCTCGCTGTCCTTGTTATCACCAGTGGTCGACACACTTCTTCCCTCCTCACATATAGCCCACCCCTTGGCTACTTCCAAATTAAATTTTTTGAAGGTCACCTGTGTAGAAGTGTTCAATGTTTTGTAAACCACAAAAGAATTAAATAGGGCACAGTTGATCAACCATAACAGTACTTTTTTGTCCACTTCATAGTTGTTCTCAGTAATGAAAAGTAAGCCAAATACATATCAGCTTTATCTACTCCTCCCATGTACTTATTGTACTCCAAAATACAAATTGTTTTTTTGTATTTGTCTCCTCCATCTGTTTCCCTTTCCTTTGCCCATACTCGAGTTATGGATTGTGGATATCAAGTTTGTAGGAGCGATTTTGTAATGATTTATATCTAAAAATATACGTTATTTTGTTAGCTACATTCTAGATGTACATTTGCGGTGAAATTCGATAGAATATTCGATTTAACTTCTATGAAAAAAAGCCCTCGTAATGTAATAAAATATGATTCTCTCAGTTCTTAGTCGTGAGCCAAAATTACAGCGACTATTTTTGATAACCTCTTACCAACCTTTGAATACAAAGGTATTATAAACGAATGTCGCTATAAATACTGATTAATGCATATCCTAAAAATTCGTAAATTTAATGTACGATAATGTATGATAAGGAATGTTTTACGTAGACACATGTTGTGAGAAGCATTCCATACCATTGCAGGAAAGACAACTGCTCTACCCAGGTAGTTGCTCTCATATCTTGGATCTCTGGTCAGGTTGCACCTCACAGAGTTAGTTCGGGACACATTAGCGCATTAATGTTTTCTTGGAAAAACTTATTATCCTCCAACTTGAAGACCCAAGAGTATATTGGAGTAAGTATTCTCCTACTGAAATATGTACGTGGAAGGTGATAACCTCACTCTTCTCGGAATAGCTCATTTTCTTTTCAAAATTTTCTTGGCGTGTATTCAAATTTAGCCGTTAACTATCTGTACGCATTCCGCTACCTATACCAGGGATGGTTTCTGTGGAACCCTGCTGTGCGATGCAGCTCATACCATGAATGAAAGAGAACTGCACCACCCAGGTAATTACTCTCATATCTTGCTTCTCTGGTCAGGATCCAGGTGGTCTGCTTTGTGCCCCTCTTGGGCTTATTTTGGGACACATTAGCGCATTAATGTTTTCTAGGAAAAACTTATCATCCTCCAACTGGAAGACCCAAGAGTATATTGGTGTAAGTATTCTCCTACGGAAATATGTACGTGGAAGATGATAACCTCACTCTTCTCGGAAAAGCTCATTTTTTTCAAAATTTTCTTGGCATGTATTCAAATTTAACCGTAAATGTTCTGTATGCATTCCCCTTCCTCCTCCTGCAAGGATTTTTTTTCAAATGATTTTTCGGTGGAATTACATTTTTTCTTGGAATTATACAGCCAGGATTTTTTTCTTGAAGTGCATTTCGTTTCGCTTTCGTTAGTTTTGCTTACGTTCTCGACCTGTTCGGAGTTGCTTGGCCGAGAGGAGCGTTAGGCAAATTTCCTGGACTTAACTTGCACTGGGAAAATGTCCCGGCTAGTAACGGATCAATCGATCCTGGAAATACTTACGCAAACAGACAGTGAAGACGAGGATGGTGGCTCGGATAGCGATGTGTCTGAAACGGCGTCATCAGGGGATATGGAGCGTGAGCCGCTGCCGTCTACGCCGAGGGCCACGACAGAATCACGTTATCCGTAGCCTTCTTCAGAATCTTCATCAAACGAAGAGGAGGGATCCACTCCGAAAAGAAGACGGATAGCTGATAGCTGCGTTTTGTGGTTTAGATTTTAGATTTATACAAGCAAATTTGCTTTAAAATAATACATATTTAGCTATTTCAAACAACAAGTTTGTATGATTCAAGTAGTTTTATGAGAAGTTTTCGGGAAAATATTCTTCTAAAAAAATTCTAAATGTTTCATTCTCATGTTTTCAGAGAACTGGAGAGCAGACGCAAATGAGGAGTGTGGATTTTGGCATCATGGATCTAAATTATGTTAATATCATAAATCGTAAATACCTAGAAGTAGGCTAGGAACATTGACAGATTTCATTCCCTTTAAAGTATTTGTTGGTCTATGATATAATGCCGTTTTGCTGAAAACCCTAAAAATAACCGTAGAACTTCGTTTAAAAGTTCTACAGGCATTGCAAAATGAAAGGAATACATTGATGAACTGACATTTAATGCAACAGTAACAATAGGGTGGTTTCCTATTATTTTTTTATTGCCTAAATCGAAAGATTATTACTCCTGGAGTACGTATTTCACGCTTTTAGATTTTTAAATGACGATATCTATTTTTCGCGATCAAATGAAAAGTGAAAAATTTCAAGCGCGCGAAAACGCGACGCGTAAGTAGGAATGAAGGGAAAAAGTCCGTACGACGCATTTCTGGTTCCCCCTCCCGCCTGGTAGGTGACCTTGATCGAGGCTCTGAGCGCTGATAGGACGCAGGATGCTAACGGGTAGCTGAGTACCTTCCTGTCTGGTAGCGCATGGCTTAAAAAAGGTTTATTAATACCTTATCAAGCGAAGAAAACTTTCCGACCTTAGCCAGTTTTAATAGGTGATTATTAAGACATGTTTCCCTGAGCTCTGTGACTCATGCATGCATTGGTAGCCTCTGACGATGCATAACTCCTATCCTCTCGTGTAGAAACTAGGTCCCTGTGACGTCACGTGGAGTGGAATCGCATGGGCGCCAATCTGGCCTTTTTCAAATGAGGATAAAATTTGACCCTTGCCATTCGTCTAAACCGGTATTTCAAAAACCAAATAATTTGTGTATTATGAATACACTAATGGTGGGTAACGAATCGCCATCAATGCCTTTTGTTTTCTTTGATGAAGGAAACTACCCTATTAAAAAAAATTAAAATTGCACTGGTAACAATTAACTGACCGCAAAAGTACGCCGGGATGGGCTGCTCTCGGGGAAAAGGGTCGAGGATTATCCCCACTAGGAAAGGTCATTAAGGGGAGGAAGCGACTACCTGGTCAGTCCCGAGCCGAAAAAAACTCCGTACGGGGCGAAAAAGAAAATCTCAAACCCTTCGTAGAGCCAAAAGCAACTTCCCACGAAGGAGCTCGGCGCGAAAAGGTTAATTTTCACACTGAAGAAAAGCTTACACTTTTGCCTATATTTCAATGTAGTCTCCTTTTTTTTGACGCACCAACTTGTTGAGGAAGCTTGGGCTTCATTGTCGCTCATGAAGCGTTTGTCACCTGGGTTGTCACCCACGTTTCATCTCCCGTGATGATAGACTCCAACAACTTCTCCTTGTTGCCTCTCCCTCACATTGTTAGCCATTAAATAGTGCAGATGCTCAAATTTTTTTTCCCTAAAGTTTTATCAGGGAGTCGAATCTCATGAGTCTTTTGGCCAGCTTGAGGGGCTCAAGTAAAGTACAAGTTTTTAATGTCTGAAGATATTATTATTTTTAAAAAAATATATTTTCGCAGCATTTTTGCTGGTTTTAGGCAAGGTAGGGTATCACCACGTACTCTCGTCTCTTTACTCTGCATTGAAAAATTTTCTGACAATCCGGCAAGTACCTATTTAAAATTGCTGCTTTTTGTATTGTAATATACAAGTTTTTCGGCAGTCCAATAATTTGAAGACCTTCATGGATTGAATGAGGCACTACTCCTGTGGCAGAGATAATGATTTGTGTTACGTGTACTTTATTTGATTTCCACAATCTCTTAATTTCATTTTTAAGTTCTCCATACTTTTCCATTTTGTTGTAGTAGGCTGTAGTGATATTATGTGAAGTAGGCACGGCAATGTCTATAAAGTACGTTTTATTGTGAGTGTTATCTTGCACTACTAGATCAGGTCTATTGCTATGAACTGTTTTATCGGTAATAATTGAAAGGTCATAATAAATCTTGCAGTGATCGTTTTCAAGGTTGGTTTTAGGTTTGTACTTATGATAGGGAACTCCATTTTCTATGAGTTTATACTTAAGAACTAATTTCTGGTGGATGATGTTGCATATTTGATTGTGACGGTGTAGTTAGTCTTTTTGAGATAAGTTAGTGCATCCACTTGTGATGTGCTGTATCGTCTCAGAGGCACTATCACATTTTCTGCATCTGTCATCCAATAAATTTGGGTTTTTAATTATATTTTTTTCATGATTTTAATTATTATTATTTTAATTATTATTATTATTCATGATAATAATAATTAAAATAGTAATGATACAAAAGGAAAAGAAATAATAATAGTAATATCGATTTAAGGGCTTTAGGAAAGTATGAGATTCCGCGATGTTATACGCAAAAGGGTTGTAGGCAATTGAAAGTTGTTGTACCTAAACTGTTTAATAATTTGAAGAGCGAATTTAAAGAGTTAAAATCGTTGAGTGAAGTAAAAAGAAAAATTAAGACATGGATATTGACTGGTTGTTGATAATGGAATTTAAGAGTATTTTATATAATGATATGCTTATTTGCTATTAACAGGTTGACTGCCGTGGCGGACACCGGTGTCCACTGTGGTATCTTCTTCTCCCGCCGTGGCGGTCACCGGTGTCCGCGGAAAAAAGTTCGTCTTCGTGTGCCGGGTGACCGCCATTTACGTACTTTTGCATAGATATCTTTTCCGCAACGGCTTCAGCTAAACTGTCACTCCTTTGGTTTTTGCTAATTGTTTATACAATTTTTTTTGCTGTCTTGAATGTTACTTACGTATTTTTTTATACCGGTTGGCACATTGGAAGCCGTTATCCCTCGAAGTAGACCTCCGGAGACGCTTTTTCCGTGTTAAATGTTTCATAAACTACGATGTTGTATGAGCAGGGAGTACTTACTCTTTGATCGTAATCCAGGGCTGCTATATATACATTAAATCTGAAAGCATACTATAGTATGCTTTCAGATTTAATTGAGAAATAATATATATCTTCTTTAGGAGACGAATTATATTTTCTACTCAGTGTTTTGCATCCTTCAGATAGTTTCAACTGATAAACACATCTATAAAAAGAAATTGAAGAGAAGGATAACAAAATCTTTCCCAGCTTTACCTTATAATTCAAATTAACTTTACCGCAGTAATTTTGTAGGTCTTTAGAGCCCTCCTCTCACCGACATTTATTCTTACTTTCCCTTGCTCCTGAAATATCAGAAAGGTGAAATAAATAATATATATCCTTTTCAAATAATCACTTTTTATTGCAATAATGGACAATTATTCATATTTTTACAGATGATGTTTATGAAAGCAATCCAAACAGAACCGTGGCTTTTTAGGGCAGTCATCACAGTAGGTAGTGACTTTTTTCACTTTGTTTTTTTCAATTTCCCCAAGTTGTTTCTTTTCGTAGCATCCTCGGCAATATTTCCGATTGATTCGCGCACCTCCTTCCTCCTTTTTGAATGAATGAGTAGCCATTCTTTTCCGTGATGTTTGTGGCAATGTAAGACTGGTCGGAGATCTATCGCCCTGTGACTCATTTCCCAAAAGCGATCCAATAAGGTTTTCCCTGAATTTTACTATCTGCATCTTACTGCCACAAATTTGGTTGAAAATGAAATAAGCGTTCACCACAGAAGTCCCTAATAATAGTTCTAACGCTACTTTTCTGTACCATTTCAAAGACCGACGCAATGGCGTTGAATAAGAGGAAAGTTGATCAGAAAGGTCTATGGATGATTTCCCCTCATTATACTTCAGGATAGCTACTGGTTTCAAAACCCTTGACCTATATTTTTCCACTTCCTCCATCTCGTTTGAGTGGCATGTTGACAATAGCAAAACATCGCGTTTATCTTTCCACTTCATTATTGACACACCTCTTTGATTTTCTTTGACTACTATTTCCCCTTTCTTAAGTTTTTTGGCCGTTACATCTTTGGGTATTCCCCTCCGATTTTTACGCAGGGTACCTAGTAAATGTGTCCTACGATCAAGAAGTGAATTGGCCAACTCTAAGCTCGTGTAATAATTGTCTGTAACAATCGTTCTGCCAGCATCTAGTAACTTCTCGGAGAGCTGCATAACTACAGCTGTTGGAACAGATCGCCTGGCATCGCGCTCACGTCCTGCATAAATTTTCATATTCCATACATAGCCCTTACCAGAGCACAATTTAAAAATTTTGACACCGTACTTATGCCTTTTTTGAGGAATGTACTGTTTTAATGCTAACCTGCCTTGAAATGGAATAATTGATTCGTCAACGCATAAAATTTCCCCAGGTGTATATAATTCCTGATAATTACAAATGATTTTATCCAAGAGTGGTTGAATTTTATGCAAACGGTCTTTGTTTGAATTTTCTTCATTATTGGAGAAGTGCAACATCCGTAACAAGAGTTCAAAACGATTTCTGCTCATGTGAGAAGGAGCTACATCATTACGATATATGAAGTTTTTACTCCAGTAGTCAGAAATTTTTGGCATTTTTACCACACCCATATAAATCAGAATCCCAAAGAGCTTTTTGATCTCGTGAAGAGTTGTCTGTTTCCAATCTACCACACGAGATTTTCTAGAAGTAGTCAGACCTTTCACTTGATTGGCATAAATATTAGTTTGTTCCACTATCATTTCGAGAATTTCATTGTCTATAATGTTAGAAAATATTCCAAAAGGGGAAGGATTACTCATATCTGCAACTACAGCACTCAATCCACTCTGCGCCGTAAACTGAAAATTCGGATGATTTTTCACTGGTTCAGTCCAAAAGTCAGATGACGCATTTGGTGATGAGGGCACCGGTCTATTTAGCTGCACATTTTCACTCTCACTTAGCTCTCCGTCGGTTGTATCGGAGGTTGCCCCTCGTAGCAATTGTCCATCCTGCAAGGAATCGTCACTTGAAGAGTTCACTCTGATGTCCTCATCACTGGAAGGGATATATTCATCATTTCCCGTTACACTTTCAGAATCAGATGACTCTTCTAAGTATTTCCTCTTAGCCGCTTCAACAATGAATCTGGTCCGTGGAGTGAATTTATCCATGTGGAATCACTAATGATAAAAGTAGATTTTGGTTCAACATTTCTTATATAATGAAAAAGATTATGAAAATATTCAGTGAACCAAAAAGTAGAAAAATGCAACTAAATATGTAAACCAAACTTACCAAAAGGACGATGACGCACCAAAGTAGAATTCAGCACAGGACGCACAAAGTGGCACCGAGCACTCTTCACATTTCTTCTACTAATCGTATTATAGAAGAAAATGTAGCCTCTTTTCATGTCACTGTGACAGCACTGATCTTTCGAAACGTTCTGTCGTCTCAAGACATAAAAGCGCCCTATATATAATGCTACGTATTCCTTCAACAAGCAGAAAGGGATACATTGTGTTGATGATGTGATATGAAGTTCCACACAATGTTTTACATTAGTCGAATAAAAGAGTTCTCCGTCATAAACATAATAGCACTACATGTAGAAGGAAGGAGGGTCTCCTGGTATAACTTGTTGTTTAGTGTCTGTGCAGCGCCTACTGGCAGGAACGGACTTGAGTATACGCTACGGAAGGAGACAAAGTTAGCTCCGCGGAGGACTGCTGTGTCCGCGGAGGGGGGGCGGACTGGAGAGAAAACTGCTACTAAGAAGTGTAATACTGAATATAAAATGAATGTAGGTGTTATTTATCACTACGAATATTTTACTGCACTACAAATGAAGTAATTGCCGTATTTTCGTAAATTTATAGGTATCCGCCAGCGCATAAGTTGGTGGTCGTAACGCTGACACCGTGGCGGACACCGGTGTCCGCTAATTAAATTTATCATTAGATAGAAAAAATAATGTTACGTGCAATTTATTTTTTCATTAGCAAAGTTTTACTGCACTACAAATGAAGTTATTGCCATATTTTCGTAAATTTGTAGATATCCGCGAGTGCATAAGTTGGTGGTCGTGACTCCGACGCCGTGGCGGACACCGGTGTCCGCTAATTAAATTTATCATTATAATGAAAAAATTAATGTTATGTGCAATTTAATATTGCTCAACTCTATTAGTCACAATAAACACATTTAAATATTAACTTGGCCTTAGGGGACATATTAAAAAAAAACCCTCGGCAGTTAACCTGTTAAGAATGTTTTTTTTAATGTTTAATTTGTTTGTTAATGAAATTGTTAATTTAGTAATTTTTACAAGACACAAATTGTAATGCTTAAGTTGGCACCTGCTGACAAGCCAATTTCGGCTTAGCGGGACCAGAATGTTTGTTTACATTTGAAAATTTAAACTGTTGTATAAACATTATTTCTTGTTTGTACATAGTTATAAAATGAATAAATAAATAAATTATTAATTATTAATAAATTAATTATTATCATTATTATTATTTCCTTGACTGATTGACATCCGTTATTTTCTTCAAGTTCAATGTGAAGGAGGAGGAAGAAGACCAACTTGAGGAAGAGAATTATCATGTGTTGGACACAGAGGATGCTGCTGGGATATCAAGCAATGCCTCAGATCCCCTGGCAACAGCTGCCGTGGTGAGTACATATACCCTTGCTTCGTTTAGTGCAGTTTTGCCGTGATGCAATATCATTCTTGGGTGGAACATTCCCAACAAGTCTCAGAAACACTCAACCTTTATCCCTCAGCTGAAAGGCACAATGTTTTCCCTCGCTTGATCAAACATGAAAATGTACAGTACAGCTTTCTTGTTTATTGTTTAACCTGGCCCAGGTGTGGCTACAAAATGGCCCTCTCTTCCCCTGGGCCAGGGCTCTTTTACAAGTGAGATGTTCTATTATCATTTCTGCTCATGATATAGTTCTAAATGTTTCTGGGTTTCCACTTAACCGTGAAAACCTAAAAACTATGAATAAGCCGTGAATTTCGTCTACCATGAAAAAAACTGGAATTAGCTGTGAATTTTATCATATAATCTTAGAAATCTCTAAAACTTGATTGCAGAACTACGAAAGACGGATTGAAAGGAAAGTCTATATATCGGACATGTTTCAAGGCCGAGTCATGTGCAGATACTCTCTGTACGCATTTTCTGCACACTTGTATTTGAAGCGCAACTATTAATGGGTCGGTGTGCCATGACAGCACATTGACCTTAAGCCTGCGATTGGAAGATGTTAATCCTGGCAAAAAAATCAGGCACTTCTTCACCTCCCTGGCACCCTGCTCTCTCCATTTTCCCACTCACACCCTTTAGCCGGACCTGTATTTTGCTAACGATAGGTGGCGTCATAAGAGATAGCACTGTCATTGCTGTGTTAGCATTCAAGGCATCTGTTGTGGTTGTTATATTTTTAATTATCGTGCGGCCGATGGTTGTTACGTGATCAATATATCTGCTTAAAATGCCTCATCGACAAACTGTGAATTTGATGACATTTGCATCCTGAAAATCTGGAAAAAAATGTGAATTTTATAATGTAGTTAGACTGGGAACCTTATTTTTGCATTGTAGGCATATAGTCAATAACATTTTCTTGATGTTTTATTGAGGTTGATCTTCTCCACATGTTGTTATTTGGGTCGATGATCAAATCAATGTTAAAGGCTTGAGCTAAGAACTTCAAAGACCTTTATTTTTACCTGAAGGGTTTTTATTTCTTTTATTGGTATACAAGCAAAATTTTCCACTTGTCTGTCGACTACATGTTTGCTCAGTTTCATATTGACCCATTCTTACAAAGATTACCTCTGACCTCCAGGAAAGTGGGCAGGTAACCAACATCAGGTGTAACCCGTGAAGTGGAAACATGGCAGTAGGTTTCAATCCTACACTAAGCATTAAACTGAAAAATACCTTCCTGGAAATTCTTTAGATGATGGACAAGATCACCTCCACCTCTGTTCCAGTATTTAACTTAATTGTTATCAAAGGATTTCCCTCCCATCTCGAAATCACCATAAACTCTCTTGAAGATATTGCAAGACCTTGTGGACCTTTCTGTCAGTGAAGTATGTAAGAGGAAATTGACTTTTACTTATAGAGAAGCAAGAATTTTCCTTTGACTTTTAGCACACAAACAGTTAATTTATTTTTAAAATGCAGGTATTATAAACTCAACATTGATTAAAGTTAAGTGTGGTAGTGCAGAAAAGAATTTCGTGACACAAGCTGATAATGACTCTGATATACCAATTGTTAAAACTGCAACAAAATACAGGGTGTCCCATTTATCCTGAGCACCCGAAATAACTTTTTGTCCAGAGTTAAATTCAAAAATGTGTGAGGCAAATGTCCATTAGCCATCAGGGGGATATTGATTAGCATGATTTCCTTCCTTGTAGCTTTGTTATTTCAAAGATATCAACAGCAGTATTTCTTTCGTAAATGGCACCATTTATTTTTTGTTCGGCAATTCATTTCCTCCATTTAAAAAAGATACGCCGCTGTTCATATTTTTGTAAATAACAAAGCTACAAAGAAGGAAGTCATGCTGATTAATGTCCCCCTGTCATCTAATGAACATTTGTTTGACACACTTTTGAATTTGCATCTGAGCATAAAGTTACTTCGGATGGTCAAGATAAATAGGACACCCTGTATATTAATATTGATGAAGACATTGATCTGTAGGTATTAATTACTGCTCGAACTTCTAGTGACAAAATTATTTATTTTTTGAAACCTGGCAAGGCTCAACAATCTGCAGAATTTTTTCCAATGAGAGTTTATCACCTTTTCTTATTTATAGACGCTGTTTTTTTACATGCCTTCACTAGCTGTGATACTACATCAGAATTATTCATAAGGGGAAAAACATCGATTTTGAAATCATTCAAAAAACAGGATTTAGTCAACTGTTTGAATATGTGAACTCAAAGCATAGAACTCTGATCCATCAGGAGATTCACTTTCTTCTTTCAGTCAGTGGAACTTCAGCAAAAATCACTTTCTGATTAGTTGTGATCAATAAAAAATCATTTCCTGATTAGTTTAATTTTCCATTGCAAAATGTAATTAGAAACAACAATATTCATCCATGATTGAAGCACAAATGGTAATCAAGGTGAACCTTCAAAATGACACCAAGTGTCGAAACCATGGTTGGTTAAGTGATAAATAAAATAGTGTGGATATTAGCATTTGTGCTTTAATCATGGATATATCATTATTCCACAAAATTTATCCGGAAACGTTTTTATACAAACAATATTCATAATTGTAAACTTTGCATGGACTGTTAGGATAATTAATAGATGATATCATGAATAAAAATAGTAATATTAGCAGTAGTTTTTACATGAATGCATTGTAAAAATGTTGGCGTAACATACTTCAAATGATGGCTCCATTTTAAAAGAAATGAGAAATTCATGAGTACAGTGTGTGTGTTGAAGAAATTTCTTCAGTAAAACCTCTGTGTAAAGCTTATTAAAACAACTTGTCTGATACCACACTAATTTATTTTTACCGACCATGGTTTCGGCAGCATGTGCCTTCGGCACGTTGACAATGGCACAAGCTGCCGAAACCATGGTCGGTAAAAATAAAATAGTGTGGAAACAGACAAGTTGTTTTAATAAGCTATATATCAAAGATTTCCACCGCATCACGCCGGTCACTGTATCTTTTAAAACCTCTATGTAGTGAATCTCTTCACATCATAAACCTCCATACTTCATACCACCCCTATGGTCCCATCATATTTACATGTAAATTTATAGGCAAACCTCTTTGTAGTGAACCTCTTTATATCGTTAAACCTCCACTTATCATACCAAGGGGATACCCTAGAGATGGCCAAACTACCTCTATTTTGTAAAGAAAATCTCCCTGAGGAAATTCCAAATTTTTATTTGAAATAGTTTTAAAATCAGTTGTGGGTAATCATTTACCTGATTAGTTCTTAATCCCCTGCTTTGCATGATCCATATTTTGATGTTTACTTTCAGTCTACATCTGCGGAGAATGCAGAACCAATGGAGAGTTATGCAATGGCCGATGAGGATTTGACGGAGGCAGTGGGTGAGTTTTCTAAAGGGCTAGAAAGTAAATATATGTAGTTGGAGGGCTTGTTGCAACTGATGGTGAAGGGTGAAGATCTTGAATTATTCATCCATCTGTACTTAATGTTTTCTTTAGTTCATGAGCCAATTGAAAAGGAAAAAGATTTATCTTTGCCTTTTTGTTGCTATGTTTTACTTTTATAATGGTTTTTGAATTTTTTGTTCCGCTGAATTTTATATTGTACGGCAGACTCGCGATTATCCGGCGGTGGTTTATCCGGGTTGCGGATTATCAGTGCATGATTTTTATTCTCGCTCAATTTTTGTCGTGATCTTTATAAATAAATAAAATCGGATGCAAAATCATCGGAATTACTGCATTAATGCAAAGATACACCGCACTCATCATTTCCGTCAGAATTCCCTTCGTAAAATGGATACAATCGCGTGCTAGCTACATTCACGGGAGCACCGTGTTCCTGCATTCCAAGCCTCGCAGTGCGCGACCGCGCTCCGTGATCACGGATACACATCACGCGGCAGTTGCAACCCGGAGAAATTGTGCAAGACGTGACTCCGCGGCGTGGTGCCTGACAGTGTAGTTTCCGACGTCGAGCAGTGGTTTTGAAGCATTCGTGCAAACCAATTTTCTGTATTCGTGTGGTTTTCGAAAACGTGCAAACCAATTTTCTGTATTCGTGTTGTTTTTTTCGATGTGTGGTTTTCGAAACCAAGCTTTACGTGAAGCATTAATAATACGAGTACAACCATGTTATCGCCTCTAAAGATATCACGAACTGGCAAAGAAAGTTCTCATTGAGTCGTGGAAGCACTCTAAAATAACAGAGTAACTGCATAAATAATAATATATTGTTTGTTTCAGGTAAATTATGAACATTTCAAGACATTTAAAAGTGAAAGTTTGGGTTATCTGTGTTTTCCAATTATTCGTGCCGTCCCTTCCCATCATTAAACCAGATACTCGAGAGTGTAACTGTATTTGGTTACTCCATTGGTTAGAAAAATTTTCTTTATGACTCAGTGAATTGAGGTATTTTTGGCAGTGAAGGAATAATATGTATTTTCTGCCTTACTTTAGCCAACATTTTCCCTCAAAGATTGGCTTTTAAAAAAACAATAGAGATAAATAACCTGTGTAGAGCTCTTAGCCGAAGATTTGAGTGCCCATTTGCCAACGTCAGCTTTCAAACAGAAAATTACCGTGGAAAGTGGTGAGATGAGTGTGGAAACTCGCTTTGCTTTTGCCAATTTTTAATTTTTATTTATTTATTTAAGTAAATTTCACATACAGCTGTGACGCCAGTTTACAGTGAAACTTTTAACAATGACATACATGAATTGGAAGGGAGTGGAGGAAGGGGGGAGCGAGTTTAGGAGGGAGGAGAGGCGATATAAAGGTGAGCACTTGGTCAGGGAAATTCTGGGAATAACAGGCAGGTGGAGTAGGGAGAGTGAGCGGGTGGAACGAGTCTGTATTCTAAAATTCAACTGTGAGAGGAGTTCAGGGCAGTCAAAAGTCGAGTTCAATATGTTGTGTAGAAAGTTGAAGTCCGTTTTAAGTCTGAGATTCTGCAGATTAGACAAGGAGAGAGAAGACAATACAGCATCAGAGGACATATTGCGTAAGTGAGGGATTCTATGCCTAACTATTTTGGCAAAGAAGTGGGGGATGCAGTCGAGGGATATTAGGTTAGTCGGGGCTGACATGGACCAAATTGGAGAGCAATACAAAACTATGGGAAGGACAATCGTTGAGAAAAAGGAGTGGAGTGCAATTGGATCCTGAATTTCCGTGAAGCGGTAAAGAAGGCCTAACAGAGACATGGCTTTCTTTTTTACAGTCTGAATGTGGTCGGAGTAGTTTAGTTTGGGGTTGAAGTAAGTACAGGCGGTCCTCGACTTTCGTACACTCGACTTTCGTACAATTCCCACTTTCGTACGTTCAAAATTGACACCTTTTACTTGACTTCCGTACGCTAAATTCGGACTTTCGGACGTTGGTCTGTATTTTTAAAAAATTCCCGCGATGTTTATTGCGCATCCCAACATTCAATTGTTTCAAATGACAGTATATGCGAACAATACGAACGTTTACAATGAAGGGAATTGTTTTTAGTTGACTCAAATCTAGGTGATTTATTTGGGAGAACGACTGCTTGCTTTAGGCTCCTTCATCAAGAGAAGAAGAAAGCCTTCATTGGAGAGATTTTTCAAAAAAGTTGACTAGACATCATCAAATAGCTTTCAATAAAACTAGTAAGATCTTCTTTCGAATTGTGTTTTTTCATTTGAGGGCTGTTTAATTCAAGTACACCTTCAGCAACGATATTGCGTTTTGCACGAAATATCACCCGAATTCCGTTTGTCTTTTGTCTTTTTCGAATGGCATGCGAGATATACGCAATCACGAATGTCACCTGCCGGATGTCGCATTTTGGTGTGAAAATTAAAAGGCATCCCGAGTGCGGGTTCAACAATTACATTTGGTTATGCTTCTTGATATGTCTTTTCATTTATAATGGACGTAACAAGTGGAATGTCAGTTTAAATGGCAAGAGGAAGTTTCACTCGATAGCCAACAGAGTTCTTGTTTTTTTTAAACTTTTATTTACAGTTTCCAAGTATTTTCGAAATAAATTAGATGATTTGAGGAATATTATTAACATATTATTAAAATTTAGTGAATTGAATTGAAATCCGTGGAAAAAAGGTTTTAGTGCATATATATTCCGCTCTTATGGAACGTAACCCCTAATTAGTATTGAAGTCAATGGTTCGACATTTGTACATTCGACTTTCGTACAAGTTCTCGGGAACGCATTGTGTACAAAAGTCAGGGACTGCCTGTAATTGGAAAAAAAGCTGGAAGCTTTCAAATGAGTGCCATTCACTTTTTTCATGTATTAACACATTCATGGATGTTGTCAGAATGGGGCGATAAATTTTTTTTTGTTTTGCTTAACCCCTCGCGCTGTAATGATGAGTGTAGCTCGTCATGAACTTTCGACGAGTGTATATCGTCATTGGATTTTCATAATTTTAGCAATACTTAGAGGGACAATATAATTATTTTGAAAACTTTAAAAAATTGAAACATACATAGCATTAAAAAATCAAAATTTCACATTTAATTAATTCATATTTCACATACATTGCATAGTCGTCTACATACTGTCTTTCAGTGTGAATTTATAAAAGGAATAGACAAACATGCCTCCAACAGGGTTCCCACTCAACCTTGAAAACCTTAAAACCGTGAATTAGCCGTGAATTTCGTCTACCGTGAAAAAACATGGAAAAAGCCGTGAATTTCGTCCTTAAACCTTAAAAATCTCTCAATCTTGATAATAATACCTTCCCAGAAATTTTCAACTTCGTTCGTAGCCAGCGCACTTCTATTCATTGTGGCGAGCATCGTCGCATGGGTCAGAAAAGCGTGGGAACGAATGTTGCCTGAAGAAAAAAAAACATCTTTCCCCAGGGCAGGCCTTTTCTCTCCCCCCCTCCTGAAATATGACACCACTTCTCATCAGCTTGTTTACTTTCCTCGACTGGCTTGGTTTCCCCTCCCTCGGTCACTCCTAAGTCCCCCTTCCATCCAATTAGGCTTCCCACTGGCTGCAGCGACCGCTTTCGAAACTAAATCTAGATGGCATTTGTGTCGAAAAATTTGAACGTATATTCAACACCCTCAATCCTCTGATTGGAAGACCGCTAACCTTGACAACCTGCTATTCGCTGTGGACATTAGTGATGGGCAAAGTCGATCATTTTGGTGATTCAATCATTTTGACTCGAGTCACATAAATGATTCAATCAATTGATTCAATCATTATGATCGAAAAGACTCAAATGAATCAAGATCGAAAAGACTCAAAGGAGTCATGATTGAAAAGACTCAAAGGAATCAAGATCGAAAAGACTCAAAGGAATCATGATCGAAAAGACTCAAAAGGAATCAAGATCGAAAAGACTCAATCAATGGATGTAATAAATCACTTTGAATAATCGAATAAATACTGCCTCATCTGCGAAGATCATTGGTAACGCTGATTGCTATCCATATTATCATTTCATATACTATTTTGATTGTGATTTACTAGATCAGTAAATTAGATTGCAAAAATGAAGGAAGTAGTGTCATGAAAATATTTGGGAAGGCAAAACTGCCACAGTTTCTTAACACTAATAGAAGAATTTCTAACTATATATCTCAAAATATAACACTAAGTACACCACACCCATGAATCTGATCTGCAGGATAATTTTATTAACGGCACAGTAAAATGTTAACAGTAAAAGCAGTAAAAGTGAAAAACTATTGCCATTTTAGGCAGAAGGTAAAGCGTGCGTGCCAATCAATCGCCGGGTGCACTTCTGCCGTGTCCGCGAGATCGCCTGCTTTACCCTGGGTTCGGCTCCATTCAAGTTAGAGCTTGATCAACTTACAAAATGTTTGTGTGATTGATTACAATTTACCTAAATTTTAACCAGAGGCGGATCCAGGATTTCTTTCTGGGGAGTGGGGGAGCACAAGCAAAGCCGTATCCAGGATTTTGTTCCTGGGGGGGGGGGGGCACAAGGATACCTCATGATACAAAACGAGCGCAATGATAATGTGACCGTATTCAGAATAATGCATATTTTTTAAGTGTCTGGGGGGAATGTGCCCCCGTGCCCCTCCCTAGATCCGCCTAGGATTGTAACGTTAAAGCCTCAATGCCGTCGCGATATAAACTGCTACAAAAGTCGTTCCATTTTTTCCAGAGCAAAAGTATGAAGGGAACATGATTTGCCTCTGATTAAAGAAATCGATTCAGTTTTGGTTTCAGAGTATTACGATAGCAGAGGAAAGAAGTCATTACACTGCCGCTTTCAAAAGAAAAGTTATACGGTGGAACCTCGATCTATCGTTCCCGCATTGATCGTTCGCCGTTTCTGGTCCCAAATAAAGTTCCTTATAGAGAATGTAATTTTTTCCCGCATCTATCGTTCCCCGAAGTATCGTTTCTCGCATTGATCGTTTGATAATTGCGGTTCCGACGCATAATTTTCCCGCATCCATCGTTTGACGAAAATGAGACGAAATAAATACAATGTGTCATTTATGGCTAATAACGACAAGCACATAGTTGGAATCTTCCCAAGGGATGGAACTACCATTGGGAGAAGCTCAGTGCCGTGGGAAAGTAACACAACACTACCTGAATTATATTAAAAATGTATTCATTAGACAGGAACAATTCAAGTAATAGACTATTTTTGGCCTTCGTCATCTATCTCACAACCAGTCACTGCGCCGGCGAATGCGGTTGTTTTAGGCACAACATGCACATTGCTTTCGTGAATACATGTACTGGAAATGGTGTTTGATGGATATGAATTTTTATCTCAGACTGAAATCCATAATAGCAGTGTAAATGCCGAGTGGAGAGCAAACTTTTTTTTAGTGAGGTGGCGTTTTCCTTCAGAATTTTGAAAGAGATATGGGTCGAATCAACAATATGACCTTTGTGTCTTGATAAAGTACTACTATTCCTGTTATCATCTAAAATATTGATTGAAACCTTTAATGAATATCTTAATTACTCGCCAAAATCCTGCGTTTCCTGGGACATAGGCAACCTAGCAAAAAAATAAAGCATTGATCGTTTTTCCGCATTCATTTTATTATCGTTTCGTTATTAGGAAAAAAAAAATTCCCCTAGTGGAGTTCCAAAAAAGGAGGGTAGTCTTAGAATCGTGTTCGTCTTAGATTTGAGCTAATACGGTGTATGAAATTGTTTTTCGATTTATTATGTTCTATAAACAATTTTCATAAAATATTTTCCGTTAAATAAGAAAGAATCAATTTATTATATTCTATAAACAATTTAAATAAAATATTTTCCGTTAAATAAGAAAGATAGGGGTGGGGGAAATTCGGCCACTGTGCAGTAATAACAACGTGCGCAAAAAACAATCTCTCGGCGAGGAATTAAAAAAGGCCCTCTGGTGTCCGGACGGAAGAAGGTCCGAAGGGTATTCGGCGTCCAGGCAAGAGCGCGGTTGGGCTGGTCCTTTAGTCGGCCCTGAATTTTGCAAACGATAGATCACGTCATAACAGATATCACTTTTCATTGCGGCGTTAGCATTCACGGCGTTTGTCGCGTACGTTAATTTTCTGTTGATATACGGCCAGTGATTTTCTTATTGTTGGCTTATTAACGGACCGTGAATTTAGCGAAATTGAGACCGTGAAAACCTGAAAAAACCGTGAAAAATCTGAAAAATAACCGTGAAAACCTGGAAAAAGCCGTGAATTTCATTATTCAAGTAGAGTGGGAACCCTGCTCCAAGTACACATCTTTTATCAAGGTTCATCGAAATCAAGTGAAATGCATACAGCATTCATTATGAGATTTTTTCCAGGCTTTGGATTACGAAGAGTTGTCTTCCCTGTTTAAATTAGGTATTTTGGCTATTTGTAGACAAGAATAGACTATCACCGAACACGTATGGGAAGGGCCAGTGCACAATGTGGATTTTGTAAGTGCTTAACTCATCCCTTGTGTTACAATCCCCAACTCACCAGAGAGGATTACGAAAAACACTATTTTTTTATTTCGAGGTAATTACTAACCCTTTGCGCTGTAATGACGATTCTAGCTCATCAAGAACTTTCAACACCAAACCAGGCAATGACGTGTGTATCTCGTCATTGGATTTTCATAATGTTAGAACTATTTCGAGGAACAATATATTTATTTTGAAAGCTTATAAATGTACATACATAGTAAACATAAATAATACATATTTCATGAATCATGATTAGGGATGCGTGAAAATCGCAAATGCGATAAATGATTTTAGAAGCGATGTGCGCAAATGCAGTGAGTCCTCGTTTAACGTCACTTACCGTTCCTGAAAAATGTGACGATAAACGAAATGACGTTAATCGAAACAGAATATCCCATAAGAAACAATGTTAAAAGTGAATATCGGCTCCTAGACCTCACAATTCCTACGCGAAAAAATTTTAGCGTATCATATCTGGGGAATTTTTTACGATGGGAATGCCAAACTATGGCAGAAATACGAGTTCCTGTCTACATCGACGACAATAGCAGCAGTGACGTAAATCCCTCTCCATTTTTGTATCTTCCCGCATTTGCTTTTCGGCTTTGCTATGGTGGTCGCCCGGGCGAGCGTCGCCTGGGCATCATCATCGCTGAAACATCGTCGCAGTTACAGGAACCAAAATTATTGTGAACACGGCAAAAAAAGTGACGACAAAAACTCCGAATTCTACACGGAAAAATTCCTCGAAATCACTTTTTAGGTTCCTGAAAGCCATTATGTCAAGTAAAACCTTGCGCACCTACCTAAGAACTCATTTTGCAGAAAATTTTCTAAAACCATAATCGCAATTAACAATAAACACACCGATTTACACTTCGTTTAGACTGACTGTATTACCGCCCGCAAAACGAACAACCTGCAATGCCCGCTGCTTCATGTTTTTTCTCGCGCAAAATTTAAAATACTTGAACGAATGACGGTCTCAAAATTTTCATGGCGTTATCGCGAAATGACGTTAAACGGGGCGACGTAGAACTAGGACTCACTGTAAACGTGACATAGATGTGATGACTGGGCTTTTATGATATTTTTACGCAAATTTGACTTTTCGACATCAAAATTTGTAGATTTTGTGCCGAGCGCAATTTAAATGCTCTGCCGACACTCACCGCTTAAAGCATGTGAGTGACTGGCCAGCTACTAGTTGGCTGGGACTCTACATGGCCGCGAACTACAAGTGGGTGCGGGCAAGCTATACCTCCGCCACTATGTCTTATTCCTTAATTTATTTTTGTTCTACAACATAATTATTTAACATATTCAGTATTTCGTCATATAACTGTGTTTCACTACATTTTATCGTCATCTACCTCATTATGAAAATAAAAAAATAGATGCTACAAAATGCTATACTGAAAGTGCGATTGCATAAAAATGAAAGTGTGATTTTCACGTAACTCTAATCATGATGCATTGGAAGGATTGAAATAGCGATAGCTGTGTTCTCCATAGATAAAAAGGTGGGCTCTACGGCCTCAATCTCAACTGGGGAAATAAAATCTCCAATGGCCGTAACATAGGACCTCATCACAGGTATAAATAAAACACTGTGTTGCTATGCTGCATACCAACACAGTGTTTTGTTTATACCTGCGACGAGGTCTCCTGTTACAGCCATTGGACTTTTTATTTACCCAGTTGTGTTCTCCATGTTTAATAATCACATTTTATTTCATGGATCTACGTTGATTACAAATTACAAAATATCATTCCATTACCTTCCATTTAAAAGAGAACCACAGAAAAAATATACAGAGAATAGGAGCACTATATTCGGAAAATTAATCAAATGGAAGGGGTTAATTTGTGTTAAGCACTGTTTCTTATACGCATTAATTCATGATTTGAGCAAAATTTTAAATTATTTTTCCGAAAATTGGCACCACGTCAATTGAAGTGCTCCATATTTCAATATTGCCAGTCTTGAAATAATGAGCGTGTTGACTATATTTTAGTATAAGTACGAAGTTCACGGTAAAGCTGCGAGGGCTGTTTTTTACCATAAAATAAACCAAAATCATTTGTTTTCTCAAAATTCTTTTACATTTAGTATTTTCTTTATATTTCCCCATAGTTAACTTGTTTGTTTCGGCACTTAGCACTCCTTCAAACTAACAAAAGTTTCGAAACCCCTCTTCAAAGAAGAACCTCAGATCTTTCATCCGCTTCAAAGAAGTTTGCCGCCTGTCTTGACAACCAGCTGGGCTATTCTGGTAAATGGGGCCATATGTATGGCTGGCCATAAGTTTCTTATGGCCTGACCCAAAATTATGGCCTATACTGACTCCACTCTTGAGAGGCCATATCGTATAGCCCAGCCAAAAGTCTTAATGCCCTTTCTGCAGGCGAGTATGAGAATTATAATTGGTGCTATAAGTTGGATTCACTTTTTTAAACACTTGTCATTTTTTTGAGAAGGTGGTTAGTTCCAACGTGGATAAAAAATTAATTCCATGTTCCTTAACCGAAATGGAATCTTAATAAAGGATAAATGTGGATTTTCTTAGACCTATTTACGGCCAAAGTTGCGGAAACGAAACATTGGGAAACGCAAAAAAAAAGTTTCAATTGAATTTTATTCATATTGAATTCGCTTTTTTCGATAAAAGTAGGTTTAAACTGATTTTTAGTGAGATTACAATTACATTTCATAATTATTTTGATGTATATAGAAATACTCAAAATGTGTCAATTTTCAAGTCACCTGTTAAGCAAGATAAATAATTTTTCCTAAGAATAACTATTCCCTTTATTAAGTTTTTTATTCGTCCATATGGTCGTCAAACTTTCAATTAATAGATGTTAAAGCGTATATTACGTCAGGGAGTCAACATTAAGCGAAAATCAGATCCGGAAAATAATGTTGCGTTTTCGCAACGTTGCACAGTGGGCGGAATACCCAATCTAGGCGGAAAAAAATATTTTTTTCTAAATTTGGGAAAAATATGAACTATCTCCATATTTTTGTTAATTTATTAGTGAAAATTATTAGCCAATGATATTTTTAAGTATAAATTCGCTTTAAACTCAATTTTAGCCATTCAATACCATTTAACGGTAGTTAGGGTCTAGTCCTAAACCAGCGGTTTGACAATGGCAACCTTGCATGCACATCCGATAACGGTGCTTCCTTTTACTTGCCCAGGAATTGTGATTGTCTCCAAAATTATATCTTCCAAATCGTAGAAAATAATGGCACTTTTGTTTGCGGGGGAGGCGGTTAATGGCAGTACATGCGACAGCGTACGTGCGGCTAACAAAGAAACTTACCGTGATCACCCGCCTCCACGAATTCGATTCCGCACAAATTTTGTTGATTTTGACTGAGGCAGAAGTAAAATATAGAAAAGAGATATAAATGATTTTATTGTATACGATCAGGTATTCAAATCATTCCTCAAGACAAAACAAAAACAAATATGAGCAGAGCAAGGCTACAAACATTCAAATAAAATAAAATATCTATTTCATTAATTCACTCAGTACAAGCGAAGAAGAGCAAAATAATAGTTGATACAAATGGTAAAGGTGGCTAAAAGTTTAATTAATATTAATATAAGAGTCAAAATTTTGAATGCATGTAATTTTCCCTGCGGTAGAATGATAATATTCACAATAACGTTATCATATTATTAGTCACTGTCTGACGTTTCGATTTCACTGCTATAATCTACCTCACTATCTCCTGGTTTCACATGGCTCTTTTAATAATTACAAAACTTCAGCAGAAATACCATTACTTTTCTTTATACTTTGTTGACGTTTGGATGAAATGAGAGGATCTGAATAAATTAGCAACCTAATGAAGGCATCCTCAATATTTGCGGAACGAGAAATCTTCATAGCATGCCTACTCCTAATTTTTAAAAATCCTTTTCTCTTGCCTCCTGTGCCTCATCTGACGACTGTCCAATAGGAAGAATGGCTGATTCTATTATGGAAGCATCATGTATTACTTTTATTGGCCGGCAGAATTCAGTGGACGACGGTTGTGGATTTTTCCACAGTATCGTTCAATTCCCCACTAGTCCCTGCATTTCATATAATTCTAGAGGTACGAGAGAGATGACAAACATAGATGAATCATTCTGAGCACCCTCGTTAAGTTTCATAGCGCTGTTTATATACGCTTTGACCACTGCTAGCGTCACACCCCCATATCAACATTAAATGCAGTTCTCTCTTAATAGTGCACTGCATGAGAACATCCTTTTGCACTAGTGCAATGCGTTCGATTGTGTGGTCCAAAAGAGCTAGTAATTTATTTCTGCACACCTTTCTGGTACTTTTAAAGCTTCCTTAGGAGGATAGCACTGCAATTTTGACTATTTTAACACATCATAAGACGGGTAAATGTTGCTTAATCTGTCATTCGATCCTGTCCTGATTCTCGTGTACTGCGCCTTTGTCAGTCCAGTTTCAATCAGAAGCGCTAGCGCCTCCTCTCCAGGTATTGTGTGTTATGGGGGCGAATTGTAGGCTTTCTTTAGTTTATTAGCCCTACTAAGTAGTTTGGGTAACTGCTCTCACCATAGCTGCAGCGTCTCGTTTCCCAGAAGAAAGGAGAGAATACTGGGCCGCGAACACGATTTCATCCTCTGTGCGCGACTTAATCAACGGCTGCACTCTCGTCCGTTTCGCTCTATCCGTGCAATGTTTGAACACTTTTCTGGGTCTTCCCTTGGAAGTTGATGACTTAGCTTCGGCACTAAAGTTAATTCTGAGACGTTTTTCTGTCTCTTTTTTGGGCAGGAGCAATGGGTTTTGAAGCCACGTATTATATTTTTTTAAACGCCACTTTTTTTAAACGCCTGGCGTAATTGTTTAAAAAATTCCTAATAGCTACACTGTTACACTTCTTAGCATCAATTTTACTGTGACTCAACTCAAATTTTTTCATTAAATAATCTGGTAATGAGTCTTTTGTCTCGATTTTGTCGTGAAGTAGGCTACATAGCTCTCCGTGCGTCACGACAATGCTCTCCATGTCGCCAGAAAAAAACACAAAAACTACATTTCCGCACTTTTCCGCACCAAATCCTTTTATGGTCTCATTTTTAAATACATTCTCTAGACATTATTACTTAAATTAGCTTGACATCCCTAGAACATTTTTTTATAAGTCAAACCAAACATTTGGTATCACAAAAAATCAAGTATTTTTGCAATGTTTATTTCAAAAAACAGTACAAAATTTGAAATGGCAAATGTAACACTAAATATCATGAAAAACGGTGGAACATACCTTTAAAATAGTAATCCAAATTCTACATATATGCCTTTTGCACTGGTCACCTTACTGCAAGCTCTTCACTTCACTGTCAAAACACAACTGAGCCTGGTCGGAAATTGGTCTCCGTAGAAAGGGTGCCTTTAAATAGCCATAGCGGCGCTATTTTCCCGAGGGTAGTGACCTCAATGGTGAAAAAGGGTGCTCCAACTATCCCAGGATAAGGCTAACGGCAAAAATTGTCCCAACTGTAAAGTCGGTTTTTGGACTTTTTTCCGCCTAGATCCTGGATTCCGCCCACTGTGCGTTGGCAGGATCCGATATCTATAGGCAGTTATGCAACCCGCATTAACACAAATTTCCGTCTCGTAGGAATATGCCATTTTTACCGTCAGATATAATCCTACGCCTTTTTATGCCGCGTATGTGACAGATATCCTCATATTTGATAATTAAAATTCTTAGATATTATATTTCCAATGAGAAGCTGCATTATTTTACCTAAATCCAATATAAATTGAGATGCATTATGGTTTGAAATAAATGAGTCAAAGTGAATATTTACAGAAGATAACATATTTTCCAGTTTTTAATTGACATTTTTTCACAGCAGATTAAATTACAACTAATAATGACTATTTATCGAATGCATGAAATAATTTCAGGTGCAATGGAACACAAAACTTTGTACATTCATTCCGAATTAGTCCATCCTTACTTCATGATTCAGCGATATCACCGACTTCCACAACAAGATATTGGGTGAAAGAAGACGATAAGGCATAGATTTGATTCGGAAATGGTTGAACCATAACATATTTAGATAAATAAAAAATAATCTACACTTTTCAAACAATTCCTGTCTGGACAAAAATTGTCAATCCATGTCTGGACATATTTGTAAATTATGACCTCAATTTGACGACTTGAATGAATAATTATTAGAATTCGGAATATTTGTGTATCATTTTTCAAATGATGAGCAAATGGTACCTTACATTGGTCACTACAGTGCATAAATGTTCTTTAAAGCAAGCCTTTTAGATTTCGCTTTTAACTTTGGTGCTAATGTTATTCAGATGGTTTTAGGGTTCAACCTGGCAATAGGAAATTACTTTGCTCGAAAGTTAGGCTTGGAAGCAAGTGTTATTCTGGAATTCCTCAAGGTTATCTGTGAATCATCAAATCATCGCATGTTTCTTGATAACTTATTTTCATCTTCCAGATTATTTATTTTTTTGAAAGAAAAATGATTTTTTTGTCACTGGAGGCATCCGTTAAGATATAATGGAGGAGTGCCTGATAAAATTTAGTAAAACCATCAGCATAAAGCCGAGAGGAACATGAAAATAAACATTTGATAAAGCTAAAGGTCTTAGTATTGTTCGATGGAATGATAACTAGATTGTCCCTGTAGACAGCAATACAAGTTCTGCTCTTCGATTGGGCACAGGGAAAGTTTCAGCAGGAAAAAGAAAATACTATTCCACAGCCTCGTGTTATTGGGGAGTATAGTAAATACATGGGAGGTGTGGAACTACTTGATAATGCAAATGCAAATTACCACACTAGAATTCGGAGGAAAAAAGGTCCTGGTTTATCAACTTACTGGACAGCGTTTGCACTAACACCAGGAAATTGTACAGGTTATGCAACGGAAGTAAATTTCTCTGGTATACTTCAAATCGTATCTAGCAGGGACGCATCTAAAAAGTGAAGTGAATCAGTCAGTAGATGAAGTATCTCTATGCGATTCACGTCCATAAATATTGAAAAAGGTCGGCGATATAATTTATCGCGGATTCGTGAAGCATGAAAGGATGGATTTGGCTTTAGAGTTCAGACCAGAAGTAGTTGCTGAAACGAGAGTGTAAAAGCCAAACCATATCTGAATGTACAAAATTTAGTGTTCCATTGCACCCAAAATGCTCGAGTATTTCATAAATAGTCATTAATTGTTGTAATTCAATCTGCAATGATAAAATTAATGTCAATGAAAAAATATGAAATTCATGCTCTTCTGAGAAAATTTTCGCTTTGACTTATTTCTTTCAAACCATAAAGCGTGTCTATTTTATAGTGGATTTAGGTAAAAAAATGCAACAATTTATTGGAAACATAATATCTAAGGATTTTATTTATCCAATATGACGATATTTGTCATATGCGTGGCATAAAAAGGCATAGGATTATATCTGACAGTAAAAACGGCAAATTCCTATGAGACGACAATATATTGTAATGCGGGTTGCACGACTGCCTATAGATGCCGGATTCGGCCAATGTTGCAAAAACGCAACATTTATTTTTTATCATAAGCAAATTTTTTCGAAGGCCCATATTTTCAATTTACCTTATTTAGCATGTTGTTCCGTAAAATGAAGAGAAAAAATTGTGTATTTTCAAGTATTTATTTAATCGGCCGGTAAATGTTTTAAACTCTGATCTGATGACAGATGCTGGATATCTTTAAAAAAAGTGAAGAATTCAAATCACAGACGAGAGGAAGCATAAGAAATTTGTAAACGAACCTACGCACGAATTTTGTTTGCTAAAAATCCATGAAATTTAAAAAATCCTGAAAAGATTTATACTTCTAATATTAAATCGGAGGAAATTACGGCTACATTTCCATGATAGTTAGCTATGCATATCAACAATGCAGTGGTACAATTATATAATGTTCAACGGTTAGTGAATGCCTGACATAGGTAATCTATACCATGTATCTCTCAGGAGGGTTTCTGGATTCTACATGCAGGTAGATAGACCAAAATGGGCAGAGATTATTGCTACTGAATAATTTACGAAATCGACAGTCAGATACACTGAGATCATTGTAAATATAACACTTACGTTTGCAAATTTTTCGCAAACAGACATGCGTAATAAATCTTCATTAAATGTAATTCTTATGATGCAACACCAACTTCTAAATTTATGAACTTTTCTGCCACTTTTCCATACATCACTATAAACATGAAGGCAAACGACTAGTTAAAATAAAAAATGTAATATTTAAACAAAGTTAGAGTGAAAATTTACTGTCACCCTTGCCAGGTGCTACGGAATATTTTTTCTTTCCCTGAAAGAAGTTTTTTTAGGAAAATGAAATATCCTAATATGTTAACATAGGCAGCAATATAAAATTTATACTTATGGAGCTCAAAGAATGAAGAGATGTCCCTCTTTATAGTTCTTTATATTTTAAAAATAAAATGAGCAATAATTAGACAAAGTTCTAAAAACATCTAATATATAGTGCAAATATGTGGTCTAAAAAATGTACGAGGGTGGTTTGAAAAGTTCTCAGAATGGAATAGAAAAAATGTTCTTACATTACTAAAACTTACTTTATTTTTCAATATAGTCTCCTTGTAGATTACTACATCTGGTCCAACGATATTCCAGTACCTTGATCCTATCTAGAAAATGAGATTTCTCTAGGCCTACAAAACAGTTGTCAACTCCGGCTATCAGTTCTTCATTTGAAGTAAATCATTTTATCCACCAGGTTCACCATCAAAAAATTTCAGTTTTGGGAAGAGATGGAAGTCTGACGGAGGCACATCAGGTGAATAAAGCGGAAGTGGCAACAATTAATACCATAGTTCATGTTATTTTGCAATGGCGACAGCACGTATGTGCAGGCGCGCATTGTATTGATGAAAGATGACTTTCTTCCTTGCTAAACCTGGTCTTATTTCCCGTACATTTTGTTGCAATTAGTCCAAGAGGTTTTCAGCATCCTCGAGTAATTGTTTGCCTAGTGGGGAGACAATCTATAAACAGAATCCCCTTCGCATCCCAGAACACTGATGTTATGACCTTTCCAGTCGAAAGAATAGTTTTTCCTTTCTTTGGTGATGGATAATCATCGTGTTTCCACAGCTTTGGCTGTGTTTTTGTCTCTGGGGAATAGTAATGGACCCAAGTTTCATCTTTGGTCACAAACCGGTACAAAAAACGAGTTCGTTTTCCTAAAACGGGTCAAACATTGTTCCGATATGTCCATTCTCATGCGTTTTTGATCCAGCGTCAAGAGTTGAGGCACTCATCTTGCAGTTAATTTTTTCATTTCTAATTTTTCCGTTAAAATATAATATACCTTTTCAGATGACATTTGGCAAGCGAGAGCAATTTCACCCACTTTCAATCGGCGATGCTCCATTACCATTTTGTGCACTTTTGCAATGATTACTGGAGTAGTGACACTTCTTGGCCGACCTTTGCGCGGACCATCATCTAAGTTCCCCCGACCAAATTTAAATTCTTTTGTCCTCTTGGCAACAGTTGACTATGAAGGAGCAGAGTCCCCTAGTGTGTTATGGGAATCGGCATGAATATCCGTTGCTTTCATACCTTCCTTTACGAAGTACTTAATCACTGCACGAATCTCTATTTTTTCCATCTTCGCAAATCACTATGCGGGAACAACAAAAAAGTCACGCCACCGACACAGTTCTATTCCACGAGCATTGACATGGTATGTGTTTACAGCGAACAGACCTATGAATATCTATTCAAGGAGCTAGGCATAATGACATTGTATGGTCAAAATATATTTAAATGTCTTATAAATGTAAAAATGAACCTGGACAGACATGAAACTGTTAGTGACGTTCACCATCATAACACTAGGCTAAAAAATAATCTCATTCAGCCTCAATGTAGGCTGTCAACAACAAGCAAGTCTTTTGACCATGTAAAGCTATGCCTTTTCAACCACCTACCCCGAGAGGCCAGAGACTGTTAATTACCCAAGTTTAAGCGTTGTTTCCACCTATGGATATGTAGCCAAGCTTTCTGCTCTATGAATGAATTTCTTGAATGCAGTACTCAGAATTGTATTATTTAGCTCTAGTATTTCATTGACTTTGACGAAGACTATTGCATTGTATTGTGTTTAACGATGAATAAATCATTATTATTATTATTATTGTTATTACGTGAAAAGCTCGTTGCACTAGCACTGAAAACTCGTGGTGATTCCGAGAACTTTTCAAACCACCCTCGTATATTTAACATAATTTTGCGTGAAAAAAATTAAAACAATGAAAAAGATGAAATGGCGCATATTAGCTACATTATGATAAGTATCTCATTTATAAATATCGATAAAAAATAATGGCATATATTGAGGTGGAGAGAAAAAAAAGGATGAAAAATAGAGAGGTGTCCGCGCCATCACTTCCGTTCAAATAGTGCTACAGTATATTCCGTTTAATGGGTCCACCGGTTACTTGGGGCAGCCGCTTAATTGGGGCATATCTTGTAGAACAGAACCCAATAGAGGAATATCCCAGAGTATTCTCCGCTTAATTGGCACTGCATGTCGCTTTATTGGGCCAAGAGTCGGCAACATAGACTCTATACTCGCAAGAAATTAATTTTTTTTGTTTTCAGAATACTATTTTTTTATATTTTCCTCCTTTGATTTACTCTTATTTTCCACAAATGCTCCTATTTTGCCCTGTTTTGAAAGCTCTTGTTGTTATTCTATCCGCAAGAGGATAGGACTTTTCTTTAATATGACCTAGTAAACGACATTCATTCAGCGTCGCCCGAAGCTGTGAAAAATATTTTTTTTACAAAAATGTTATAATTCTTAAAAATCATAATAAATTAACTAAACTCGCTGGTATTAATCAAATTTATAGTTTTATAAACTTATGTTGCATTATAAACATTCTTTAGTCTTCTTTCTATCATTTCAACATTTGTTTATGCCCATATACAGGATAATTCGCCTAATTATGGCAGCCGCTTAATTGGGGCAAAGTGCACAAGTCCCGATATGTCCCAATTAACCAGAATCTTCTGTATTTTCAAATGGTGCATTCGATTCGACAGAGGGAAGCTTACTGAAGGCCATACACATGATCGGAAAAGTCGGAAGTGGATATTAGTGACGTACGGCGGCAGAGAAGAGGGCTCGTGGACCGACTGGCAGAGTATGTCAATATGGTAGCTTCCTTCATCAAAGAAAACGAAAGGCTTTGGTTGTGATTCGTTACCCACCATTAGTGTATTGATATTGTAGAAATTATTTGGTTTTAGAAACCCCAGTTTAGACAAATGACGATGGTCAGTTTTAACTGCATTGGAAAAAGGCCAGGTGGGCGCCCATGCGATTCCACTCAACGTGACATCACAGGGACCTAGTTTCTATACGAGTAGATAGGAGTTTTACATCGTCTGAGATTACCAATGCATGCATGAGGCACAGAGCTCAGGGAAACATGTCTTAATAATCACCTATTGAAACTGCCTATGGTCGGAAAGTTTTCTTCGTTTTATAGGGTGTTAATAATCCTTCATTAAGCCAAGCCCTACCTGCTAGCAGGGTACTCTGCTACCTGGTAGCAGCCAGCATCGCTATCTGGTAACAGCCAGCATCGAAGCGGCACACAATATCCTCGCCCCAAGGTCACCTCACATGATGGAAGCGGGAACCAGAATGACGACACTCGGTGTTTTCCCAGCATTCATACTTAGCCATCGTCTTTTCGTGCACTTGAAAATTTTCACTTTTCATTTAATCGCGAAAAATAGATATCGTCGTCTAAAAATCTAAAAGCTTTAAATGCCTACTCCAGGAGTAGTAATCTTTCGATTTAGACAATAAAAAAATAAAAGGAAACCACCCTATTGATGTGCTCCGTATCTTGGCTTGGACGGGACCATGTCAATTGAAGTGCTCCATGCTGAATGTGCTAAGCATTTTGCGGCTCCACCCTAAGTGAGGGCAGAAATGATAGGTGTATAATTTAGGATATAGGTAACGTATGATAGTTAACTTAATGCTTCGATGACGATGATATTCTGGCTTTTGTGTATTGCTTTGAAATTTGAATGTTTTCTGAAGTTTTTGATAATTCATCTCAGATAAATTTGAAATTGCAAATGTAGATTAACTTGTAAGGATTGCTATTGGAAATGGGAAAATCGTCAGTGAAAAGTAAAAATACTGAATCGTCACGGAAGATTATTTGTACACGACCTGATAGGAAGTAATTGCTGCTGTTCTTAGCTTTTTATAGTGATGTCTGCAAACTGATGAAATGAGAAAATGAAGTAATTTCTAGCATTATCTACCCATGAATCCGCACCGCGGATAATGCTAATAGAAACGGACCGCACCGTAAGTGGAGGATCAAGGACTTAAATTCTGCATTAAAGTCTTCTCCTAATTCTTTAGAAAATGAATGTGCGGAAAAAATGAAAAAATTGAGTTGCTACTCTCCAACTGAAGTTTTTTCATGATTTTGTGTTAGAAAAATTATATATTTATCAAATAAAAATTCTGTTGACCACGACAGGCATAGCTTTTGTCCATCAATGATAAGTATCATAAAAAATCTGATTTTTTATTGTATCTGGTTATCACCGACTTCCACAACAAGATATTGGTCCAAAGACGACGTTAAAGGCATAGATTTGGTTAGGAAATCATTCAGCCGAAACAGATTTAGATCAATAAAAGAAAATTTACACTTGAGACAATTCCTGTCTGGACAAAAATGACAGATTTGTAAATTATGACCTCTATTTGACGACTTGAATGAGAAATTTTTACAATTCGGAATATTGTCACATAATTTGTAAATTGTTGACTAAACATACATCTAGAAGGTACCTTACTTTGGTCACCACAGTGCAAAATTGTTCTAAAAAAACAAGCCTCTAAGATTAAGCTTTAAACTTTGGTGCTTATGTTCTTCAGATGGATTTAGAGTTCAAGCATATGGTGGGTGAAGGGAAATGACTTCAGTCGAAAGTTACGCTTGGGGGCAACTGTTATTAGGGAATTGTTCAAGGTTATCCCTGAACCCTCTAATCATCGCATGTTTTTCGATAACTTCTTTTCATCGTGCAGACTATTGTTTTGAAAGTGTAAAGTCATGTACAAAGTTTTGAGTTCCAATGCACCCGAAATGCTTTCATGTTTCATAAATAGTCATTATTTGTTGCAATTCAATCTGAAATGGTAATAATGTCAATTAAAAACTGAAATACATGGTCTTCTGAGAAAATATTCCCTATGACTCATTTCTGTCAAACCACAATGCATATTTATGTTATTGTAGATTTAGGTTAATATTACTACATCTCACTGGACGCATAATATCTAAGAATTTTAACTATCAAATGTTACGATATCTGTCAAATACGTGGCATAAAATGATGTAAGAATATATTTGACAGCAAAAATGGGACATTCCTACTAGACGGCAGTACATCTATGGTAATGCGGGTTGCATAATCGTCTATTGATACCTAATTCTGCCAAAGTTGTGAAAATGCAGCATTTATTTTTTACCATATGGATTTTTTTAGGACCAATATTTTCAATTTACTTTATTTAGCGTATTATGAGGCCAATTAAGTGAAAAAATGGTATATGTCCAATGTCCATGTATTTTACTCGGCCAGTAATGAGTTAATGACACCATTTTTCAATGTTGGTGGTTGGTTTCAGGAAATGTTGTATAGGTAACATTGTCTGCTTGAACGAAACACTTAGCAGTGGAGATGCAATGGGTTAACGAAACATATACAGGGTGTCCCATTCATCTTTACCACCCGAATTAACTTTTTGTCCAGATGCATATTCAAAAATGTGTCAAGCAAATGTTCATAAACTGTCAGTGGGATATTAATCAGCATGATTGCCTTTCTTGTAGCTTTGTTATTTACAAAGATATGAACAGCGGTATGTCTTCTTTAAATGGCACCCTATTCGACAATTCAACCGACGATGGTTGACTGATTGACTGGTGTGCATTTTACTGTTTTCATTTGTTCACTGCCAACGTAAGCAAGTGGAGTAGTTCCAATACCCGCGTAAGTGCTAGTGAGTCAGTCATTTTTCATAACACTGTGTTTATGTTAATGGTCCACTGTGAATACGTCTTTGGGAGAGGAAATGAATTACCATATAAAAAAATATAGGGTGCTATTTAAAAAATACAACTCTGTTCATATCTTTGTAAATAACAAAGCTATAAGGAAGGCAATCTTGCTAATTAATGTCCTCCTGACGGCTAATAGACATTTGCTTGACACATTTTTGAATTTGCATCCGGACAAAAAGTTATTTCGGGTGGTAAAGATAAATGGGACACCCTGTATAAGATCGAGACGAGAACGGTTTCCCTCCCATTCTCTCGAAAACACTCCCAGTAGGAGGAGTGAAACGTCGAGCAGATACTGTTACCTACGCAACATTTCCCGAAAGAAACCACCAACATTGATTAAAGAAGCTGTGAAAATCTTCATACAAAAAAGACACCATTTGTACTTGTGCAGCAACTAGCTAAGGGATTAGTTGAAGTGGATTTCTTAGCATCTATCCGACTGTTTAGATTATCTGTCCAGGAGCTTTTAAAAATAAGATCGATGAGTCATAAATTTCATGATTGACTGTTAAATTCGTAATGTAAAATTCTTTTCTAGTGCTGCCAGATCCTAGTAGAGTGCCTCTGCAAAAAGAGTCAACTTTATATCTGCTTCCGCAAAGTTATGTATGGATCGATCAAAGCAATAACTGCATTGCTTCCTCAGCCTTTGAACCACTCATTGAACCCAAGAGTGAAACATGCCATGTGGGGGAAGGAAGGAATGTGATTTATAGAGACTTTGAAAAATGTGGCACTCTTCATGCTGATGAGAGGACAATTTCCTCAATACCGAATGATGGACAAGATTATAAAATTAATTTTGGCACCAGCAAATCAGACGTTGAAGCAGAATCATCAATGGGGAAAGATGAGTCTCTCAGGACCCTTGTATCAAGTGAAGAATGCAGTATTTTTTGTGAGCCATCCACTTCGAAGACTTTAAAAGTGCGGGGGCAAAAAGGAAATGAGCCGGTTATGGAAATCTGTGGAGGAATATGTGAGAGGGAAAGTGTGAGACAGGAGAGTGAAAGTGTCGTTGGAGATGGGAAAACTCGTACTCATAGAAGGTCCTGCAAGCGCTCCTCTGGTGTGAGAAAATTGAACAATCAAATGCGTGCTAGCACAAGTGAGACAACCTTCTCGTGCAATGTGTGCAGCACGATTTTCTTTGACGGTTCTGTACTCCGGCAACACATGTTGACGCATGCAGCAGAGAAAGCTCATTTATGTGGTGTGTGTGCCAAGTGTTTCCCTACAAAGGCGCGCCTCATCATACATACCCGTACTCACACAGGAGAAAGACCATATCCATGCAGTGAATGCAAAAAGTCTTTCATGACAAACAGCCACCTCACCATTCACAAGCGTTCGCACTCGGGAGAAAAACCGTATTCGTGCAGCGAATGCGAAAAGTCTTTCACAATGAGCAGCCACCTCACCATTCACAAGCGTATTCACAATGGAGAGAGGCCCTATTCGTGCAGTGAATGCAAACAGTCTTTCTACGAGAAAAACCGCCTTGTCGTGCACCTACGAACTCACACCGGAGAGAAACCATATGCATGCAGTGAATGCACCAAGTCATTCTCCAGAAAGAGCAACCTAGTCAAACACTTGCGTGTACACACTGGAGAAAGGCCATATGCGTGTGGCGTTTGCTGCAAATCATTCGCCCAGAGCCATCAGCTCAAAACTCACGCGCGAATACACACGGGAAAAAAATCACGCGAACTCATTTGATTTGGGACTTTATTATAAGCCATAGAGGCTGAGTGGTGAGGGCCTATTCTGCTTACATTTTAAGGCTGATTATTCAGATGGACATTGTCTTTGCCACGTGTCTCGTGGTTATGGATTGAGGAGTTGGATGTAAACAGGTGCCTATTGTTCTCACAAAAGTACAGCAATTCAAGATTTAACCCTCTCGAGACGGCGGAGTTTTCGTCTTAGCATGACTGCTGTACTGAGCCCCAAGAGACTCTTCTTTCTCGTGGTACGGAGCATTTTTGGAGGGCATTTGTTAAGAAGGGTCTTGCTGAACCATTTTCGACCCCTCCACGCGGGGACTTCGCATTATCTCGGATTCCGAGATTAGTTGTGCTCCCTCCTTTCTGGGTTTACGACCCTACCTGCGGCGTTGGTTCACGGTCAACTTATGTGATGCTTATATGTATTTAGCACATGGATAATTGTTGCTTGTACGTTAATTGCAGACTTTAAATTGAATTCCTCATTTTTATCTGAGCATTGCCAATTTTTAAACGAAGTTCTAAGGCCATTATTAACGCATTTAACGCAGCATCAATTTCCATGTTGATGTTTATACATAACTCGAGATAAAGGTTAATATTTATCTTAGAATTTCGTTTAAAAATTGTAAACGCTGCTCAAAAGACAAATAATTCAATTCTTAGTGTATATTTCTTGAGAAATGAACAAATATTTATTTCGAAAATTGACTGTATAAGCAATTGAATGACAGCTGTCCCGTACCACTGAGAGGGGTTCTAAAAGACGAAGGGTCCGGGTACCTGCTCCCGGATTCCGAGGGTTACTCCTAAACCCCGAAGCATTGGGTCCTTAGACAAAGACGTCGTAAACCCACGACCGTCCTAAAAGGGGGGGGAGCTAGAAAACGTATATATACGACTTTCGATCTGCTGGCCGGGAAACTCTCACACGTATATATACGCCCGTCGTCTCCCGGGTCAGGAAACGTCCACACGTATATATACGTGTACAGTAGGGAAAAGGTTAAACACAGGGGAGAGTAAGTATTTTAAGTTCTTTGAATAGAGGTTAGAATAGAGCTTGAATGCCACACGCAAACACATACGGGAGAAAAATCTCATTCGTGCAGCGTTTGCCGTAGGTCTCTTCGAAGCATCCTCTGAAAACACATGTGTAGCCACACTGGGGACAAGCCACATACGTGCGGTGTTTGCTCCAAAACCTTCCCTTACAGTCACAGCCTTAAAGTTCACAACGTACGCATATTTGAGAGAAACCTTGTGTATGCGATTTGTGTGCCAAGTCTCTTAACCTTTTCCCTACTATGCACGTACACGTACGTGTGGACGTTTCCTGACCCGGGAGACAACGGGCGTATGTTTACATGTGACATTTTCTTAGCCAGGAAAACGAAAGCCTTTAATATACGTTTTCTAGCTCTCCCCCTTGTAGGAGGGTCGCGGGTTTACGTCATCTTTGTCTCTGGAGCCAACCCTGCGGGGTTTAGGATTTACCCTCGGAATCCAGGAGCTGGCACCCGGACCCCTCCTTTTTTATAACCCCTCTTTGCGGTAAAGGACAGCGGTCATACAATGTTTTATCCAGTCAGGTGTCGAAATAAATATTTGTTCATTTCTCAAGAAAAATAAACTAAGGATTGAATTATTTGTCTTTTAAGTAGCGTTTACAATTTTTAAACGAAATTCTTCGATAAATATTAACTTATATCTCCAGTTATGCATATAAATCAACAAGGAAATCGTTGCTGCATTAAATGCGTTAATATTGGCCTTAAAACTTCAATTAAAATTTGACAATGCTCAGAAAAAAGTGAGGAATTCAATTTAAAGGCTGTAATTTACGTGCCGGCAACAATTATCCATTTGCTAAATACATATAAGCGATAAACAAGTTGACCGCGAACCAATGCCAAAGGTATGGTCGTAAACCAGGAAAGGAGGGAGCACAGCTACTCTCGGAGTCCGAGATAATGCAAAGTCCCAGCGTGGAGGGGTCGAAAAAGGTTCTACGAGACCCTTCTTAACCCTTTCGAGACGGCGGAATTTTCGTCTTAGCATGACTGCTGTACTGAGCCCCAAGAGACTTCTTTCTCGTGGTACGGAGCATTTTTGGAGGGCATTACTTATGTATATCTTATATGTATTTAGCAATTGGATAATTGTTGCTTGCACGTAAATTACAGACTTTGAATTGAATTCCTCATTTTTATCTGAGCATTGTCAAATTTTAAACGAATTTCTAAGGCCATTATTAACACATTTAACGCAGCAACAACTTCCATGTTGATGTTTATACATAACTCGAGATATAAGTTAATATTTGTCGTAGAATTTCGTTTAAAAATTGTAAACGCTGCTCAAAAGACAAATAATTCAATTCTTAGTGTATATTTCTTGAGAAATGAACAAATATTTATTTCGAAAATTGACTGTATAAACAATTGAATGACCGCTGTTCCGTACCGCTGAGAGGGGTTCTAAAAGACGAAGGGTCCGGGTACCTGCTCCCGGATTCCGAGCGTTAATCCTAAACCCCGAAGCGTTGGGTCCCGAGACAAAGACGTCGTAAACCCACGACCATCCTGAAAGGGGGGGAGCTAGAAAACGTATACATACGGCTTTCGATTTCCTGGCCGGGAAAATCTCACACGTATATATACGCCCGTCGTCTCCCGGGTCAGGAAACGTCCACACGTATATATACTTGTACAGTAGGGAAAAGGTTAAAGAATGCCCTCCAAAAATGCTATGCACCTGGAGAAATAACTGTCTCTTAGGGCTCAGTACAGGAGTTATGCTAAGACGAAAACTCCACCGTCTCGAAAGGGTTGAAGACAGCAGAAATCTCATGAGTACTCGCAGACAAGGGAAACCACAATTGTGCACAATTTGCCGTAAGTCTTTCTCTCTTTGTAGTTACCTCACAAAACACAAGCGCACACATAAAGGAGGGGGACACTATTCACATAGTGATTGATCGGAGCTGTTCTCTAGAAATGCACCCGCTTGTAATGAATCAGAATCAGTTTGAATGAATCACTCCAAGCCAATGAATCATTCATTAAAAGGGTGTCGTTCCTATACGTCTCGCCTGCCTCAGTTACATTTACAGATACCCATTTATAGCACCCGTATAATACATATGCCCATACACAGAAGAGGAATGTTATTCATGAATTGTATGTGCATATTCTTTCACTAACCCTGACTGCCACATCCATAAATACTAGTGAGAGATCACCCTGGTAGACCACCTTTTCACCCGTGTCATGCTTACTCAAAGATAATTCATAATTATGCCAACATTACTGTCATTTGACCTCATTTTTATCTGTATGTAGATGCTACATGGTTAATTCTGTCTTAAAGAAGGACCATTGATGAGATACCCATTAATGATGGTAGGCTATGGGCATGATGCTGTATGGAAGGACCAGATCATGTATTTTCGTGTTTTCATCATTCATTTTGTCAGAGCCTAGCAGCAAAAGAGAATACAAGCCCGGACAAGCAAGTTGGAATTAAGCAACCCTTATGAATGAATTGGGAAAAAACTATTTCACAGTATTTTTTAAGTTGTCTTGCTCGAAGTCTAGTCTCACTATGCCATATCCTTCATGGAATTGCAATTTATCTCAAATTGAATTTATCATCATTGCTAGTTGGGTCTATGGTTAAAATGGGTGATATTTTGGAAATGATTTATCATTTTGAATAATAACAGATATATGATTGGATTTGATATCCAAGTAAATTTAGTTAGCCGTTTCTTAAAAAAAAATTTCATTTTCATGTGTATTCCCAACAATGCCCTGGAAAATGTGTTCTGCCATCCATTGACAATGTTGACTTCCCGGCTGTATATTATGGTTTATGTGTAATAAATTTGGTGAAGTTGAAAGAAAGTATTTGCCGAGTTTTGGAAAGCTATGTCATATCTCATATTTACAGCCAAAATATCCGACTTTTAATATAATACTTCCATGTATTTCCATTAATTTTATATAGGTTTTAATGTCAGAATTGGGTTGGTACTTTTAACTGGAGACCAACATTTTCCAGGTCTCTGTCATAATCTACTATTCACTCTAAAGGCCATTTACAGTGCACTGAATTGTGCAGGTTACAGCTGCATTCATTATTAAAATGGAGGGGAATTGCGTGAATGCATAAACAAAATTAGATCAGGGGTTAATTTGCCATCTCACGTCCGCGCATTCTCGCATGTGTTCTAGCAATTGATCGCTTTACATGTCGCAGTTTTGACTGTGCCTTCGTACACACAGCATATTGTGTAAGTACGTGCCCCATGTAAAACAGCCGTAACACATGTGATCTCCTTATTTGCTGCATCCTTGCTGTACTTGGTTTTTCTAGTCGTTCAGTTTGGATTGTGATTTTGGTTGTGATGGAACTGTTGAAAGGAGGAAATCATGAATTGAACCACAATAAACGATGTGTACTTGGAGGCATGCTTGTCTATTCCTTTGATGCCACTGAAAGACAGTAGATGACTATGGAGTGTGTGTGAAATATGAATGAATTGAATGTGAAATTTTGATTTTTTTTACGCATGATTAATGTGAGTAAAATGATGATGAACTAGAACGGCTCAGAGCTCAGCCATTGTTGATTCATTGTTGGAAAAATTTACGACTGAAAATAAAAAAAAACTGAAAAAGATATTATGTGTGGTTATGGAATTTGCTTTTGTTGTATAATTTGTAATGTGTTTATTGATATAGCGCACATAAATGTTCTGGTTGCATAAATATTTTATTTTTGGCTAAATAATCCATCATTGGGTATAATATTTTCTAAGAACACTGCTAGGGTGATAAATCCAGCAGGCAATGTTAGCATTCAATAAGGTATACATCAGCAGTGTATAACTACCAGACATGTACAAATACCATACTTTCATTGATTTTTTGTTATCTTTCTCATTTGGGTAACTTAAAGAATGATTTTGGTAGTTTTTTTATTCTGTGTGGAACTCCAAAGAGCCTGTGGTTTTTTTTCTCTGCAACTAATCTCCAAAGCAAGAGAAACATTGCAACAGGAGAGTGAGTTTAAAGCTTGTGTTACATTTGGTAGCTAAATATTTTAATTTTTGTTCTTAAATAAATTGCTGTGAATATATGCGATAAAAATCGGGTCTTACTTGGATAAATGTATTTGGTGTGGTGAAGAGTCGGCCCCGATCAAAATCGAGCCATTATCTAAGACAATAGAGTGGTTTCCTATCATTTTTTACTGCCTAAATGGTCAGATTAAAAACCCTTCTATACATATTTCGCGCTTTTAGATTTTTAAATGACGATATTTATTTTTTGCGATCAAATGAAAAGTGAAAATTTTCAAGCGCCCGAAAACGCGACGGATAAGTAGGAATGCTGGGAAAAGCCCATGTGACGTCATTCTGGTTCCAGCTGCCGCTGTGTAAGGCCACCATGGAGCAAGACTATGAGGGCTGCTATGGTGCAGGCTGCTTGGTGTCGAGCTTGGCGGTGGTGCAGAGTACCTAGCTAGCAGGTAGCAATTGGCCTAAATGAGGATTATTAATACCCTGTCTAACAAAGGAAACTTTCTAACCATAGGCAATTGTAATGGCTGATTATTAAGACAGGTTTCCCTCAGCTCTGTGCCTCATGCATGCATTGGTAATCTCAGACGATACAAAACTCCTATCTGCTCGTATAGAATCTTGGTCCCTGTGACATCACGTGGAGTGGAATCGCATGGGCACCAATCTGGCCTTTTTCACATGAGGTTAACAATTGACCATTAACATTCGTCTAAACTGGGATTTCTAAAACCAAAATATTTATTTATAATGAATACACTAATGGTGGATAATGAATCGCAATCAATGCCTTTCGTTTTCTTTAATGAAGGAAACTACCATACTGTGGCTTAGTGCTCTCTGTAAAACTGTTTGCTCACATCAGTCAAAGCTTATCTTCCTTCTACATCATATTATCACAGGATATATCTCTCATGCCTCGCAGAAGATGCCATTTATTCTGTTGGCCTATTAGTTATTTTTATGGAAATCGATATTGAAATCATGTTTTTTTTCGCGGGACCCTTGACAAGGATAGATCCAGAAATTTTTTTCTGGGGGCAGCACCTGGGTCTTACAGGCAAATGGTACTATCATTTTTAGGATTAAACACTACATGCAACAAATACTCTACGAAAAATACTCTTAAACCTAATATAAAAGTTATAAATATGTATATGTTTATAATTTTTATTTTAAAATATTAACGTTATTGATATTTGTAATGAAAATCTCGTGTATCTCATGAGCATCTGTGCCGCCCCTTACCCGCCTCTGACCCTTGAAGTATTTCATGCGGACAATATTTTGTGATAATCACGGCTTCATTTAGTAGTAATTAGTTTCAGGAAAAAATGTCAAGGTTTTTCTTGCAACAGGAATGGAGTTGTGGATATGAGCAAATATCACTGTGCAGGAATAGTTCTCAGGTTTCCCACCGGGTTTAGATTTGGGTCACAGGTCCCAACGTTTCGGTGAATAAGTCTGCCATCATCTTCAGGGGTTGAATGTCGAGCCAATTTCTTGCTGGTATTTATACCCTTGAGAGCCATTTGGATGTGCCTTGAGTGGTCTGTTCTCGATCAGTGAGGCTTTTATGTCATTCCGCAATTTATCAATCTCGCACCTGCAACTTATCCTGGTGGGTATTCCATACCCCCACACACCCCGGGATTATACCATTTTTCGGAACTGATGGCGGCTGGGTGGAAAATAGCAAGTAGCCAATCGGAAGCGCTGCCCCTTCCACCTCTCCCTTCCCTTTTCCGCTCCGCTCCCCTCCATCCGACCGACAGGCGTTGCCAGCCTTGAGAATAACGGTACTTTTGGGGCGGCGGAAGATTCTCGGACGAACGCTGAACTATTCGATTTGGCAACACTGCTTGCTGGAGAGCGATCTGCACAGCACAGAATTCAGAGAGAGACTGCGGGCGCCTACACACTTTATACTATCGCTTTCCTGTGATTGGCTAGAAGAGTGGGTGGGTTTCGAGCGCACTCAAGGTCAGCCGCCCTCAGTTCAGAAAAATGATGTAGTTGCACCTAAATAGGGTAGTTTCCTATTATTTTTTAATTGCCTAAATCAAAACATTATTACCCCTGGAGTACGCATTTCACGCTCTTAGATTTTCAAATGACGATATCTATTTTTCGCGATTAAACGAGAAGCGAAAATTTTTCAAGCGCGCGGAAACGCGACGTTCAAGTAGGAATGCTGGGAAAAGTTCGTGTGACGTATTTCTGGTTCCAGCTGTCGGCGTGTGAGGTGACCTTGGGGCGAGGCTTCAGTTTTAATGGGTGGTTGTAAAGAGATGCTTCCCTGAGCTCTGTGCCTCATGCATGCATTGGTAATCTCAGACAATGACAATCTCGTATCTACTCGTCTAGAAACCAGTTCCCTGTGACGTAAGGTGAGTGGCATCGCATGGTCGCCAATCTGGCCTTTTTCAAATGAAGTTAAAATTGACCATTACCATTCGTCTAAACTGGGATTTCTAAAACCAAATAATTTGTATACTATGGATACACTAATGGTGGGTAAGGAATCGCTATCACTGCATTTCGTTTTATTTATTTATTTATTTATTTCTAAAGCCCACATACAGCAATTATTGCCAATTTACAGTGGCGCAAAACCAAGAAAGGAAGGAAACTACCCTGTTCCTAGCTGCGCCCCTGTTTCCAGCTACTATTCCGTCTACATTACCAATATTAGGCCGATATCGTTGAACAGCATTGAGTCAATGCTGGGATAGAGTGGCAGAGATTTTTCAGAGGGTGCCTGCCCAGTCAACACATCTATTGTGGCCATAGTGGGGTGCCATTATGGCCCCATAATGGTTTCGACCCCCGGCCATAGTGTGGCCATAGTGTTGCCTGCCGTAATGTGGCTTAAGTGTGGATAATACACTTACTTTATATCAACTGAATCAACCAACTTCCATTTTAGTAACTTACCAACTAATCTGAATCAATCAATCTAATCATTAGCAACCGTAATATACCTATGTTTACAAATGTTTGGTTTGCCAATCTGTGGCCTTCCTGAGACAATCCACAGTGTGGCCATAGTTATGCATGTTAGGCGAGCCAGACTATGACTTGCCGCATGGCAACCGCAGTCTGACCACAATATGGCAATCTGTGGGGAGCCATATCCATAGTTGCCACAGGTTAACAAAAATTCGGCCACAGTGTGACCATAGTTGTAGTGTTCACCAGGTGATCCCTGCCGGAGTGCCTTAAGGAGGACACTTCATGTACAGCAATCCGTCAGTCAGATGGGACGTTAAGCCATGGTCACCTTGATGCCTTTCCTTACTCGGAACTTGGAACGAATTTTCTTCCGTCGAGCACTCGCTGACAACAGCTTCCACACCGAACTCTTCAGGGCATGATTACGAGGAAACAAGTTCGCCCAAACGAGAATCCTAAAAACAGCTTTTCCAAACTTGTTCACCTGAAATTTTCAAAGAAATCACTGTAAATAAAGAGCTCTATACTTTAGCAGATGTTGAGGGAATCAAATTTCAGTTATATTGGTTATTAAAAAGTATATTGTGTCACTGTGGCGTCGCTACAAAAAGTGATGCTACTCTCTGGTTTAATTTTCCATTGAATTATATTTTACCATTTTCAGCATTGCATCAAGTAACTTAACTTAGCTTACTTCATGCTCCGGTAATAGCCAGAAATTATAATTGCGAGGCACATTACTTCGGCACTTGCAGTCGCGTTCATGTTCCTCCTTCATTGTTTATTTGCTATCTCGTCGCCAACGTTACGGTCCACTAGTCACAAATCACATTTGAGGATCCAAAATGGCCAACCGTCAAGATATGAATTCGATCTTTCATAAAATTATTTCAATTAAAAAATTATCCAATGAAAATCAGCACTCCTCTATATTTATTTACGAAAATAATCGGGTAATTTTTAAGTACTTGAATTTTTGTTAGTAAAGCCTTTCCTCGATAGCGTGTGTATAATGTGAAACTATTTGCGAAATGAAATCGAAAATAATTTGAAAAATATCACTACAGTGTCACTGTTAATATATTGAACTTTACTTTTCTACTTAAAACTTTTCTCAACCTCATACAATTAAGTAAATGCCTCACTATATATTTTTTTATACTTCACTGTTGGCAATTCTGCACGTGAGTAATTAAGTGGTAAAGAGAGGGTAAAGGTTACTAGGGTAAATTTGCCCCAAATTACCAAAATAATTTCTGTCTAAATTATCTCATGTGCTGACTGGGGTGTTATCATTAAATAATATATAACGACCTACCAGCAAAACTATTTAAGCCCTTCCAGAAAAATTAAAATATTTTTAAAAAGTGTTTGAAGAAGTAGGGTCTAAGGGCTTCTTATAATGTTTTATATTGTTTTTGCATCATATGTACATGTTACCACCAGGCCAGTGGCCTACTTGTAACCATTTAATAATTATATATGTTCACTAATGCATGCATGTTTTTTTAAATCCATAAATATAATGGTTTAAAAGACAGTAGTGCCTTTCATTTCCAAAGGATATGAAAAAATAGTGATTATTATTGTACTGGGTTGATTTTCAGGCCGAATGGAAAGTAATTTGTTACTTCAATCTTAAAAGAACATGTATTCGCCGTTGTAAAGATTCACACACACTTAAACTCATATTTTTTTTAAATCAACAATGCACATGGTAACACATAAAGTTAACATTGAAATTGCATTCACTTGTATAGATATACATGGTGTCCCATTTATCTTGACCACCTGAAATAACTTTTTGTCCAGATGTAAATTCAAAAATGTGTCAAGCAAATGTTAATTAGCCACCAGGGGGACATTATTTAGCATTATTTCCTTCCTTGTAGCTTTGTTATTTACAAAGATATAAACTGCGGTATTTCTTTTTTAAATGGCACCATTTATTTTTTATTCGGCAATTCATTTCCTCCATTTAAAAAAGACAAACCGCTGTTCATATCTTTGTAAATAACAAAGCTACAAGGAAGACAGTCATGCTGATTAAATGTCCCCCTGACGGCTAATGAATATTTGCTTGACACATATTTTTGAATTTGCATATGGACAAAGAGTTTCTTCGGGTGGTCAAGATAAATGGGACAACCTGTATTGTATACCATAATTATTTTTTTTCCTCTTCTATTCTTGACCTTGTTTAATACATTTTATAATATTTCTTGGGGTTTAGGTCAATGTAAAACAAGTTATAGCCAACGTTTCGATTTATTTTAAATCATCCTCAGGGCTATGAAAGAAAAAACATGAAAAATATAAAATACAAAGATGACAACGATATACAATATTTTTACATAAAAAAGTTACGATCGTGTTTTGTTATACAGTAATATAATTTAAAGTATGCACATATATAATATAACATATAAAAACATACATAACAAATACACACATATATATATATAAGAACAGAATAGAATACACAAAAAAGTTTGACATAAAAAAAATATAAATAAAAAAATATGTATATACCAACACATATCATTGAAACCTCTCTATGGTGAACCTCCACAAATCAAATAACCTAAATTATGGTCCCTTTCATTACGATGTAAAGAGGTTTCACTGTAGTTGGAATAATTCATTAGCATGCTTTTACAGACTCGTACTCCCTGGCGAAGAGGAAGGCTGCTGTTTCAGATCATACTTCCACCACATCATCTGATTCTGAGGATTTCGTTGAAGAATCACAGAGAAAGAGGTTTATCGAAAAGCGTCAACGCTATCAGCCAGACAGTAGCGATGAGAATCAATCGAGCGATGAGATCAGTCTGGGGACAGCTGTTCCAGAATTCCCAGGCAAAAGCAATAGGTGTGAGCAGCCTGAGAAGTTCCACCAAAAGATATCTTCTGATAACTCTCCCACTGGTGAGCATGAATCTTTACTCATGAATGAATGAATGATCATAAATAAAATAATCATGAGTGTTACTTTAATCAATGTACAGTTGAGGACCTCAAATCCAGAAAGCTTGGGACCGAAAGACTTCTGGATTTCTGGTTTTACTGGATTTCTGGTCTTCATAGTATATTTAGTGAGTTAATTAATTAGTGCTCAGGCTCTTGTACTTGATATTTGATGTCCTTGTGTGTCCCTGACAAGGTTCTTAGCGTATGTCCATAGCATGTGCTAACTTCCTACTCATCCTAGAACAAGGCTTGGAGAGTGGTGCCCGGAGGTGGCAAGTCAAAACACTATGCAGAGGAATTTTTAAATGTTCTGGATTTGTGGTTATCCAGGTTTCTTGATTCTGGATTTGAGGAACTCAACTGCATTTATGATAGTCAGAAATTTTGAAATTTGGGGAAAGTTTATCCCTAAGCATGAGAGTTTTTTCAATATCGTGCTAATATGTCTGCATTTATTCGAATTTCAGTGATTTGCAAGATCATCAAATGTTTGGAATCATTAAAATATGATTTGAACGAAATTAGGCAGGAGATAAGGAAGCCTAAGGGTAACTGCCACTGCCACGGGAAACAGGAGCAATCTAAAAGAATGGATTTCAGGTTACCTGTTGTAGAAGATGAAGAACTTTCCTCACTTTCAGAGACAGTGAGCGATCCATCATCGATGGATCTATTGGTAACCCTCTTGAAATATGTTTCATTAACCCTTCCACTGCGGTGAACGTACCTGGTACGTTGGCATAGCAGGCTGCTGTGAACGTAATAGGGTGGTTTCCTATTATTTTTTATTGCCTAAATCGAAAGATTATTACTCCTGGAGTACGTATTTTAGATTTTTAAATGACAATGTCTATTTTTTGCGATTAAATGAAAAGTGAACATTTGCAAGGGCGCGAAAACTCGACGGCTAAGTATGAATGCTGGGAAAACTCCATGTGACGTCACTCTGGTTCCCGCTGCCGCAAGTGAAGTGACCTTGGGGCGAGGCTTTGAGCGCTGATATGACGCAGGATGCTAGCAGGTAGCAGAGTACCCTGCTAGCTAGTAGCGCTTGGCTTAAATAAGGATTATTAATACCGTATCAAACGAAGAAAACTTTCCGACCTCTGGCAGTTTTAATGGGCGATTATTAAGACATGTTTCCCTGAGCTCTGTGCCTCATGCATGCATTGGTAATCTCAGACGATGTAAAACTCCTATCTACTCGTATAGAAACTAGGTCACTGTGACGTCACGTGGAGTGGCATCGCTTGGGCGCCAGTCTGGCTATTTTCAAATGGGTTTAAAACTGACCATTGCCATTAGTCTAAACCAGTATTTCTAAAACCAAATAATTGTATATTTTGAATACACTGACAGTGGGTGACGAATCGCAATCAATGCCTTTCGTTTTCTTTGATGAAGGAAACTACCCTATTATTCTTCCTCTCCGCCATGTGCTCGGCACTTTTACTGAAGCCATCGGAAGGGTTGCCAATCCAGGACCCTTTCCCTGACGAGCTCACCCTCACTGGCCCCTCTTTTCGACCCTCGGAGTGGGGTGCCTCCCTAACCAAAAGTGACCGCTCTGACTGCATTTTGAAAATCTATCAATCCGCTCATCAAAAAAGATTGTTTACATTGTACTTCTGCCAATCAAGCAATCAAGTTTGTCTTTTAGCCGTGTTTCTGTGATGAGAAATAACCATTTAGTTAACTTTTCTAAACGGCCATTTTCCGGTGGTACGCAGCCATGTTTTTAGCAAAGTCAACAAAACCGTTATTATAAGACACGGTCTCAGGCATTATTTTGTGGAATTGCTTCATCGTTGAATAAAATAACTTTGTTTTATTCCACACTTTATTTTAAATAGCACGACCCGGGTTTCAACATCTACCTGATGTGACCTGATGTTAACCTGATGTGACCTGATGTTAACCTGATGTGACCTGATGTTAACCTAATGTGACCTGATGATAAAACTAGTTGTTGAAACCCGGGTCGTGCTATTTAAAATAAAGTTTGGAATGAAACAAAGTTATTTTATTTTAATCAATAAAATCGTTATTTTTCATCCCGGAACACGGTTAAAAGATGCACTTGATTGCTTGATTTGCAGGAGTGTGATGCCAACAATCATTTTTTGATGATCAGATTCATTGATTCATTTTTTAAATTGCAGTCAGAGTGGTCACTTTTCTACCCCCGCTGGTAGGGTCGATGAAACAGTTCTGCGTGGGTGAGTTCGTCGAGGAAAGGGTCCCGGATTAGCGACCCTTTGGAGGGTGTACCACGCCCATTATATAAGTTCCTACTCCATGGGCCCACGAAACGCATTTTAACCTTTTCGCCGCATGTGAGGAGAAGGTTTTCGGAGATTGAACAGCAGTGAATGGGTTAACTTTGAACAAAATTAAGTTTGTGTGCTTGACTTATTCTCAATCGTGGTATTTGCAGGTTCAAGAGCTTGCAATTGTTGGCGGAGGAAGCATTACACAAGTCACGTATAACATATTGAAAAAGCTCATGGGCAACGACCTCTGCAAGCTCTACAGCTGCTGTGGGAGAAAGGGGAAGAAAAACTTTTCGGCTCTTCCTATTTATAAAGCTGTTGAAGGTTAGTTACGTAAATTTTTCAATTGGCTATCTTCTATATTATTTCTACTTTATAGATACCTTTTTCTCAACTTATACCCAACCAAACTCTACAAATGTGGTACCAAAATGCACAGAATTTATCAGAGAACATGCGACGGCATATCTTACTTCCTAAATATTGCTATTGTTTCCTAAAATTGGTTTTTAAATAATTTTAAAAAAACAAAAACCGGTAAATATTCCTGACGTTAACGGCGCACGAACTGATACATTTGTTCATTTGCAACAACATCTCGCATTCTTTAAATAACTCATATCAAAATGCGGCTGATTCCACATTCAAGTCTCCTGTTGATATTTAAGTACGAGTCATCATGTGCGTTTAACAGAGGATAGTGTAATTACTTCCAATGTTGTGTTTAAAGAGGTCCTCTGACCTCAATTTGTTCATGAACATTCCAATTCAATTTGTATATAAAACCCTGCCTTTTTTTCTACATTTTAAAATTAGAAACACGCCTATCCCTCTGTGGACGGACCTGCATTGAAAAGAGCGGCGGAAGCCCGCTGGGAGCGGGCGCAGCTCACTCGTTGAGTTATAAATTTGGTTTTCTCTTAGATGTGTTCATATCATGTAGATCAGAGTGCATTTATATGCTTCTTGTCAAGCCCAACTGGTTAAAAATTTGTAATAATGATGTTATCGCTTTAATTTTTCAAAGTGAATACTTCTTCTTAACATTACTTCCGCACATTGATGGCTAAGTTTTAACAACACGTATCTCAAAATCGGCCGGTTTGAGACAGGTATCTTAAACAAAGTTTAATAGCATTAAAAAAATAAAATACAAGCAAAAAACAACTCTTTGTTTGCAAATGAATGCTTCTTTTTTTCAGTTTTGTTAACTTTTGGTTTTTGATTTCAGTGAACAAGTAAAAAAATCAATCGCTTTTCTGCTCCTAAAAATTTCTATTTTTGATATCTATACGTGTTGTTAGAACTTTGCCATCATTATAGTAATTTAGAGGAATTTTTGTTCAATTTTTATTTCTTCTGTGTTAGCATTGTAGTTGAGATAGTCTCGTCAATAGATGATTTAATTTTTTAACTGAACTGGTTTTGAATTGACACACTACGTTACATTTTATACAAATAGCTTATTAATTTCTGTGCATAGTATATAATTTAGATGAATATCTGTTTTATTTTCCTTTTATACTGGTGTCGTGGGATGAAAAGGGACCAATGTTCATACAACTAAAACTCGAAGGACCAGAGAAATGCAGTAGATTCCGGTAAATTGGGACATATCGGGACTTGTGCACTTTGCCCCAATCAAGCGGCTGCCCCAATTTGGCGAACTATCCTGTACATGGGCATAAACAAACATTGAAATGATAGATAGAAGAAAAAGAATGTTTGTAATGCAACATAAGTTTATTAGACTATTAATTTGATTAATAAATCAGCAATTTTAGTTAATTTATTATCATTTTTAAGAATTATAACATTTTTGTTAAAAATATTTTTCACAGCCTCGGGCGACGCTGAATGAATGTCTTTTACTAAGTCCTAATAAAGAAAAGTCCTATCCTCTTGCGGATAGTATAACAACAAGAGCTTTCAAAACAGGGCAAAATAGGAGCATTTGTGGAAAATAAGAGTAAATCAAAGGAGGAAAATATAAAAAATAGTATTATGAAAACAAAACATTTTAATTTCGTCGCGAGTATAGAGTCTATGTCGCCGACTCACGGCCCAATAAAGCGGCATGCTGTCCCAGTTAAGCGGAGAATACTCTGGGATATTCCTCTATTGGGTTCTGTTCCTCAAGATCTGCCCCAATTAAGCGGCTGTCCCAAGTAACCAGTGGACCCATTCAACGGAATCCACTGTACAACGCACTTTTAAACGTTCAAAGAATATGGTACTCGACCGTTTTCCCGAATCGTTTTTTCCGACGACCTTTTTCCCGAAAGAATTTTTTACCGAATCGCAACGCGTCCTCTTTCCCGAAAGCTTTTTTCCCGTAACTCTTTTCTCCGAAACATTTTTTACTGAACACCTTATTTACCGATTGTATAAAAATTAGTTCATACTTTTCCTAACCAAATATATTCATACACAAGATACATCATTTTTTTTAGAAAATTATATTGTGCGCGATAGCTCTTAGAAATTTAAGAAAATTCCTATCGTTCTTGTAATCTTCATATTCTTTTACACCGATTTCAGCCTCTCGTGCATGTCGTACCATTTCTTTTTTGGCTTGCCCTTGATACTTTTCCCAACACTTAATTCAATCAAGGCAATCTCTGTGTGTATTGCAAAACCTGCTTTTATAGCTCGAAAGTTGTTTCAACGTCTTCAACTGGAACAAACGCTAAATCTGCCATCATATGAACTGTCGTTTTCAGGGTTCTATCTGTTGGGTCATTGTAAGGGACTTGGAGTCCCACTTGTTGTATTTTACGATAAATAGCTTGTTTTTTATACAATCGGGAAATAAGGTGTTCGGTAAAAAATGTTTCGGAGAAAAGGGTTTCCGGAAAAAAGCTTTCGGGAAAAATGGATTCGGAAAAAAAATTCGGGATAAAGGTCGTCGGAAAAAACGATTCGGGAAAAAGTTAGGGAATCAAAAAATATGCATGTATTCATAACTTTTACAATATCATGACAATAGTGAATAATAATAATGGGGGGAATTTCACTTATCAGTCCTGTTCAGTCAGTAAGCCTCCTTGTCTGCAGTGCCGCTGACACCTGAGCACACTTGGGGGGAGGGGGGCTGGGGCAGCTGAGACACCACACATTCTCACTATGAGTTCCACACACTGATTCTCACAACTGACTCTGAGTTGACGACGACTGGCTGCACGTGCACACACACACACAAAATTGAATATCGGAATAAAACTACACCCTCCGGTGGCAGTTACGACAGCTAAAACATACCTCTGTTTACAGAACAATAGGGTGGTTTCCTATTATTATTTTATTGCCTTAATCGAAATATTATTACTCCTGGAGTATGCATTTCACACTTTTTAATTTTTAGATAACGATATCCATTTTTCGCGATGAAATGAAAAGTGAAAAATTTAGAGCGTGTGAAAAAGCGACGGCTAAGTAGGAATGATGGGAAAAAGTCCGTGTGACGTATTTCTGGTTCCCCCTGCCGCCTTGTGAGGTGACCTTGGGGCAAGGCTTGAGTGCTGATACGACGCAGGCTGCTAGCAGGTAGCAGAGTACCCTGCTGGCTGGTAGCACTTGGCTTAAATAAGGATTATTATTCCCCTATCAAACGAAGGAAACTTTCCGAACTTAGTTATTTTTAATGTGTGATTATTAAGAGATGTTTCCCTGAGCTCTGTGCCTCATGCATGCATTGGTAACCTCAGACGATGTAAAACTCCTATCTACTCGTGTAGAAACTAGGTCCCTGTGACTTCACGTGGAGTGCCATCGCATGGGCTCCAATCTGGCCTTTTTCAAATGAGGTTAAAATTGAGCATTGCCATTCGTCTAAACTGGGATTTCTGAAAACCAATAATCTGTGTATCATGAATACACTAATGGTGGGTAAGGAATCGCAATCATTGCATTTCGTTTTCTTTGATGAAGGAAACTACCCTACTGGTATTTATATTGCATTAGAGATAATCCTACTTTCATCTTTTAACTGAAGATCTCAATTTTGATTTAATACGTAGTGACTAACAGATTTTAATAGTTCATGTGATACTGTTCACAGGTGCCATAAGGAAGAATTATCCCTCTGCTAGTGATGCCGAGATAAGGGGGAAGGTGGGCAGATATTTGGTGGGGTCTTGCGACCGCGATGGAGGAAGGAAAAAGAGGCAAAAACTAGATTGATTGATGTAATCGAATGATGTTATATGTACTGAATAAATGCATTTTGAACCCAAGCTGTTATTTTATAGACATTTAACTTGATTGATCGATGTAATCAAATGATGTAATGCAGTGAATAAATGTGTTTTTAACTCGAGCTGTTATTTTATAGACCTTTTGGTATGAATATGTTAATGAAATATGTAGCTGGTTATATTTAGCATTGAAATTCTGACTTTCACTTCTAGATACGTGTTACTGAATGATGGTACAGTTAAACCTCTTTACATCGTAATGGAGGGGACCAAAATTTGGGCAATTTGATGTATAGAGGTTCACTATAGAGATATTTTGGCGATACGCACTATTTTTTCACATCCTTTGGAAATGAAAGGCACTACTGCTTTTAAACTTTATATATATATATATATATATATATATATATATATATATATTTCCTTACCTCTGAATTTATATGTATGTTTGCGCTTAAGGCGCCGTGTGAATGAATGAAGTAGTGTATCGGCCATATTGGCTTATTTCACTTGGGCTCTGCGTGCCCCGAAACGCATGTCCCTGTCTCTTTCCTACTATCGTGTGAGTGTGTACCTTTCCTTTCATCCTTGTGTCCTCGTCCATTCCTTCCCTTGGTGAGTGGTGAGCTGCCCCAGTGCCATTTATTGGTTACTCTCGTGGGCCACAGCAAAGGGAGTTTTCTGTGTATAAAGCCCCGCCGAAATCATGGTAAATCTAAGCGTCCTGGTAGCGCAACTGGTAGAGCACCTGGCCGGCAACCAGGAGGTTCTGGGTTCGAGTCCCAGTCAGGCCGCATTTTTACCCTCTGATTTCTGGCTTTTTTCCACCTACCACAGCACCGTTGTCCTCGTCCTTTTTCTATTCCATGTTCCTATCCCATTCTTTCCTTACCTCTGAATTTATATATATATATATATATGCATTTAAATAAACATGCATGCATTAGTGAACATATATTTATTATTTAATGATTACAGAAGGTGAGCGCTGTCGCGTGATTTTTTACCATGAGTCAAGAGAAAAAGATGTGATCTCTCTTAATTCAACAGTCACTTAAAATGGTTAGGATAGTTGGATATTGTTTTTATTATTTGCTGTTAGGTATGCGCTCAGATGGAACAAAATGGCCATAACTAATGGTTAACGTGAAAATTACAGCATATGAAAGGTGCATAAGAAAAAAATAATCACGACCCAGACGGCACAGAATCCTCCATATCTAATTGTATGTTAACGTAAGTATAAAGCATATGCATATCTAATTCGTATGCAGATAGTATCCATTGACGAAAAGCGACAGAGCGGTATTCAATGGATACTATCTGCATACAAATTAGATACGGAGGATTCTGTGCCGTCTGGGGAACATTTATTGCTGAAAATGTCATTCCATGTACATAATTGTGGCTGCATTGATAATTTCTATTTGTCTCGAAACGATTTGTGGATGTAGTTAGGCCATCTCGGGGGTGTCTCCTTGGCATGATAAGTGGAGGTTTTATGAGATAAAAGATGTTCACTACAAAGACGTTTGCTTATTAATTTTCATGTAAATCAGACGGGACCGTACGGGTGGTACTAAGTATTGAGTTTTATGATTTGAAGAGATTGACTTCATAGAGGTTTAACTGTAAATGATTTTTCTCGTGCATTAAACTCTTTGTGGGGCTTCTTTTTGTCTCTATCTCTCTTTCTATGTGGCCGTGAGGCTCTGCGTGGTCCTTCAACACCTCCACGATTTAATTTCAGTCTGTCACGTCTTCTCTTCCTGCAGTTAGCAGACGGGAAACATCTCAAAGTTGGGTATTGAGGACATCTCGTCCCCTACAACGTACCGATTACCTGCATCTGAATGATTATAAAGTCGCACTAATGTCAACATGAGATGAATTTATCAATAAGGCTAAGGGAATGAAGTCCTTCTTAAAATCGATGCATTAGTACTCGCCACAATAACAACTTTTCGTGCACAATGGTCCATTTCGAGAATAGGGTGGTTTCCTATTATTTTTTATTGCCTAAATCGAAAGATTATTAATCCTGGAGTACGTAATTCACGCTTTTAGATTTTTAAATGACGATATCTATTTTTCGCGATTAAATGAAAATTGAAAATTTTCAAGCGCGCGAAAACGCGACGCGTAAGTAGGAATGATGGGAAAAAGGTCCGTGTGACGCATTTCTGGTTCCCCCTCCCGCCTTGTGAGGTGACCTTGAGGGAGGCTCTGAGCGCTGATACGACGCAGGATGCTAGCGGGTAGCTGAGTACCATGCTATCTGGTAGCGCTTGGCTTAAAAAAGGTTTATTAATACCTTATCAAACGAAGAAAACTTTCCAAACTTAGCCAATTTTAATAGGTTATTATTGAGACATATTCCCCTGAGCTCTGTGCCTCTTGCATGCATTGGTAACCTCAGACGATGTATAACTCCTATCCTCTCGTGTAGAAACTAGGTCCCTGTGACGTCACGTGGAGTGGCATCGCATGGGCGCCAATCTGGCCTTTTTCAAATGAGGATAAAATTTGGCCCTTACCATTCGTCTAAACCGGTATTTCTAAAACCAAATAATTTGTGTATTATGAATACACTAATGGTGGGTAACGAATCGCAATCAATGCCTTTCGTTTTCTTCGATGAAGGAAACTACCCTATTGTTTCTTGAATGGTGGAACAAAAACATTAATTAGCTCTCCAATCGCGTGAGTCCTCCGAATATAATTCAAAAGTAAATTCACTGCATTATTAGCGCTAGAGCCGTAAATGATCTTGTGGGCTCTGAGCGAACGGAAAAGATAGAGAAATTCCTTTCCTGTAATTTCTCTAGAGATATATTTTCTCCATTATTTCCCTTCCATTTATATGAAGAATTTCTACTGTGCCGGCTGGATCCACTTCGAGAATTTAAAATGGATGATTGCATGCTATAATCGTTTTTTGAATGGTGGAACAAAAACATGAATTAGTTCTCCATCTGCATCAGCCCTTTGAATATGATTTACATGTAAATTCAATGCATTTTCAGCACTAGAGCTGTAAAAAATCTTGTGGGCTCTCTGCGAACAGTAAAGATAGGGAAAGTCCTACCCTGTAATTTCTCTAGAGATATATTTTCTCCATTTTTTCCCCTTCCATTTATGTGAAGAATTTCTGCTGTGCCGGCTGGGCAGGCTCTAAAAATGTCTATAAAATGTGCATACATGGTATATAATGTACAACTTTTATACGGCTGATACAAATGCATGTAAAATGTGTACATTGCACATATCCTATGTAGAAAATTGTGTAAAAAATTTTCATTGGGGAAGTGTGCAGAAAGTGTTTGGTGAAGAAATGTGCTAAAAGTGTGAAAAGAGTGTGCAAGAAGTGTGAATAGAACTGTGGGCACACTTTTTGTACGGTTCTCTGCACACTTTATTTTCACCAGGGCTACTTCTTTGGTTGGATGTAGTATGATATTTTCCTCTAACATGAAACAATTAATCTGGAGGTACATATTCCTTAAACAGAAGTTAGTACATATATGTTTGTTTGGCTGATTTTTTTCTTAGGTTGTCTACAAGGGGTGGTGATCCACAATAACAGACATTTCAAGGCCAGAATCGTTCCTTGTCATCAGGTTAAACGAGGAAAAAGAATCTGTGATCAGGGACCACCTCACTTGGAGAAATATCTATGCTTTATTTAATTCATTGCGAAAGCACAGTATATTTCATCATATGCGTGATTGGATTACCTGAGACTGGTTTTATATTTTTTATGCCATATTCATGAACAGCAAACATCATCCTTACGGTTCGGTTAGCAATAAAAAGTTTACCTGAAAATGAAATTATTATTACTGAAAGTGAAATTATAATTCTATGTTTCAGATGTCACTATTGAGACCGATAATGCTTGTACCTCGGAGGAAACTGTCTCTATTAATGATGGTAGGTATTTTTTAAAATTGTGTGTTGCATTGAATCTTACTAACTCTGTCTGATATGTCATTTTTTTACCATGAATTATCCTGAGTTCGGTATGAAAACTTGTCTTTCAGATTCAAGGGTTGCAGAACTGATCAAATCTGAGTTCCGGAGGCTAAACTCCAGAATTGAGTCGATTGAAAACACAGTCCTTGTTTTAGTGAATGGGGCACAGGTTGGAAGAGGAAAGGGGACAGTGTGCGAGACTGCCTTAAATAATTTGCCAAGTTTCCCCCTGGACTCCCTCGCTGATTTGAGGAAAGTTGAGGCAGAACTTCAGAAATCGGACGGAGTGAGGAAACAGTTTGTGAGTATTAAACTCCGTTGGCGGTGAATTCTTCTCGAGTTTCCATCCGGGTGGGCTCCATCTCCATCGCTGCCGACGTTTCGATAGAATCATTTTCTATCGTCATCAGGGCCGATGATGCCAGTAGGAAAGTGCCAGGTTTATATATCCTCGGTCGTTATGTTGGGTCGTTCTGATTGGCGGAGAAAGAGTGCGCTTTTCCCGCCACTTTCAAAATCGGGTTCCATGCCTTACTTAAGTTGAAACCCTCGTCTCTGTTGAAGTTTTTCTTGGAGAGTCGTATTTCAATTACCTCCTTGGTGAGGCGATCCCAGTAGCCGCTGGAGAGGCAGAGCATTTTGGTGTTTTCCCAGCGAATCGCGTTGTAGAGATTGATGGCGTGCTCCGCAACCGCCGATTTCGATGGTTGGCACAGCCGGAGATGACGCTTATGCTCTTAGATTCGGGTCTCGATCGTTCTTCCGGTTTCACCGACACACTCCTCACCACACTCGCATGGTATGCTGTAGACACCAGGCAATTTCAGTCCTGCATGGTATTTTGGAACAGACTAAGACTTGTCTTAGTTTTTTTTATATATATAAACCTGGCACTTTCCTACTGGCATCATCGGCCCTGATGACGATAGAAAAGGATTCTATCGAAACGTCGGCAGCGATGGAGATGGAGCTCACCCGGATGGAAACCCGAGAAGAATTCACCGCCATCATACGCCGGGAAAAAGTGAAATCTTACATTAAACTCCGTTCATTTTATCTCTGTGGGTGAGCTGGTGTGGCCAAAGCAAGTGGAGATGAGGGGAGGAAAAGTTTCTCGACACGTGACTTTGCCTTTGCCAATCAGCGAACAGCAGGCGTGGCCTCAGTGAGTCGCTCTCAGACCTCCACCGAGTGAACACCGTGAATCTGCCCGTGGAGCAGTGTTGCCAAACCTCACGCGTTCTCCTTGTATGTGACTAAGGGGACCTTCACAGTTCGGCGCTGCGTTGACGCCGCTGCTAGCGAGCCAATCAGAGCCCGTCTTTGAGAATTGATGACGTCACGTCTCCAGCTCACTGCGTCGTCGCAGAAAAACTGAACCTGTCGGATTTTCTCTGCGTGAAGGCGGCAGTACACCAATGATTTCCAATTGGTGTTCGTTTCTGTACATACAAATATGCAAGATTAGCTCTAATGGGAGTGGCAAATGCTATTTATTTCATTATTTACTATTATTTTGAAGTGTTCAGCTTAGATATTTCGTATCTTTCCTAAACATAAGACGAATGTTAACCATAAATTAGATAATAATCACTGAGGAGCATAGATTAGCGTAATACATACCCGTAAATGGTATCACAAGCTAAATACAGCGTGAGAGGTGCTTGTTGGTGACTACGGTTATTTAAATTCCAATTGATATCTAATAATTCTGCCCTCATAATCTACTCGTTTAGAGCTATTTTCATAACGTGACTTGGACAATCTGTTTGAACAACAGTTATCATTAATAAATATTCCTGATAACATTCCACGTTACTCAGTTCATTCAGTGTATGTAATTAGCTATTTTTCGAATATTCCGAGTTAGGAAATAAAATTTAAAGGTCACGGTAATGCATAGGCAAAGGCCATCACTACATGCATGATTAATGACTTTATGGTCGCCATATTAACTTCAAATACTATTTATAGTTAAGAAAAACATTTTAAGAAATGAAATTGTGTAAACATGTAGAAAACAACATATGTATTGTGCGTTTGGTTCGAAATCATGAGATGATATGCTCACAGGCCGATTTTTAGGAGCCGACAATTTTTGCCTTTCATTTGTTTTCGCAACGCAGAGCTGTAAGGGCTCCAACTTGCTGCGATAAGTTAGCTCTGCCCCCAAGTACGCAACGCCAAGCTATGAAGGCACCTTAAGTATGCCTTCCACCAATGGTGCCTCATTCAGCGCGGTAGCTGACAATGTCACGGGCTTCTGTGAGAGGATTATCCCCAATGTCTTCCAAATGAGTAGGTATATTGTCTCGGTGCTGGGGCCAAAATACCTGTGGCCACCTATGATTCACACGTTTTCAGTGACAAAGTAGGGCGGCTATGTACATTTGGCAACGTTGTGTTCTCTCCTCCTCTGTCTCTCTCGGTACTACCCCTCCCCTATCAGCGAAGCCATCCGAGAGTCTCCGGGATCTCACGAAAGCTCACCCGCAGACATAAAATGAATTGACTATAGCAGCCATCTAAACATGGATTTTTGTTCTCTTTTTACATGTTTTTTGATGGATAGATTTGATTCGTCTTCTTTGCATCAGGACTAGTATAATAAGTATGATATGTTCCTTGATGATTTGAAATACATGATAGCTATCAACATGGTGATTATCTTTGTTTCCCATATCTCTTCATGATATGATTAATCACAACCCCTTTTGACCTATAAATTCGTCTTCAATCGTTTCTTTACTCCATGATTCAGAGGGGTCTTATATTTAAATAACAATCAGAACTATATAGAGAGAGTTCAACAGTATTTTCTGAAATTACCATGTAGGGAACTGGGATACTATCCTCCTGATGTGCCTTGTGGTAATCTTATTTAATGCCGTAGTATAACTACCCTAATTGTTTGGAGAGTTATCAGAGAATTACATTCTTACATACCCTCTGTGACAATCGTGATGACTGCCCTGTTCATCAAGTGTCTTCATATTTTCACTTACTTCAGTGCCATTAACAGAATGATGGGGCTATTTTATAATCTACCAAGCAACATTGGCCTAATACTCTGTCATTATCTTCCGTGTGCACATTTGTTTACTCAACTCTTACTTTGCAAACTCAAATGTCTTGATTGTTATGAGATCATGTAGCCTGTTAATAAATGGAAAAATTACTAAAAATTTCTCCCTATACCAGGAATACGTTTCTATGAAAATGTGATGAATTTTGTGCACTATATGGAAATAATTTTATTCTTGCCTGTTTTTCAGAAGCTGAAGATCAAACTTATAGGAGGAATGAGTGGAGAACAGCATTTTAGGCGAGCATTAACGCACTTGCTGTCGAATGACTTAGCCTACCAGCTGACATGGATGGCACCGCAGCACGGCAGCAGGAAGCGGGGTCATTGCACCGATTCAGTGTATTTCAGTGCACTGATGATGTGCGATGTATTGATAGGTATGGATAGCCTTGCTTTCACTCCCTTCACTCAGATACCAAGGCAAGCATGAGTCAATCTTGAATCATATGGACAAGACTCTCCACCATGCGAGCTTGGGACTAACCAGGAATTAAGCCATTGCGGGACATAATTGATTCAGACCCTAGTAGCACCTAAAGGATTATATCTAGATTTAATACGTATCACAGTATACACTGTATACATATTATATCTGTATAAAATACATGCAAATGTCCACTACTACACAGAAAATATCTAGATACTATACGTATTAAATCTGCTGCCATAATATGGATTTTATATAGATTAAATATGTGTAACACGTCGTAAAACTATGTATTATACATATCTCATACATGTCTGATGATACCTGTTTATGCTGTAAGGGAATTGTTTGTATATTTTAAAGATTCTGGTATACATCAAGGATCTTGGATCATCAGACATGTATAAAATATGTATAATATACGGATTTGCAAATCTGTATACCGATGTATTTCGAAATCTTTAAAATATTGGATATAATCCTTTTGTTGCTACTACATAGAGGGGAGTATTTAAGGACAGCTGTTGAGATTATTATTATCAGGTGTATTTGATGTTTCCCAATATTTCATTTGTTAAACTTAAGTTCGATGGTTATATTTTTCAGCCTCTGTTATGGAATGCCATCCAACTTCGTCCTCTGTTGCTTCATTGGAGAGAGTGGGAAAGCAATGGTTGCAGCACGCAGGGGATAGGCTCAAATACGCTGAGAAGAAGAGAAGATGAAGATTTTGACATTTGTGGCATTGAAAAATAAATTGTGGTATTGTCCATTCCATTTGTTTGTTCCGCATTATTCCACCTATGGTTGTCATTTAATGTGCGTTTTGGCCTAATTTTCATTGGATAAGTTGAATACTGCCATGTTATCTTCTGCTCCTATAGTGTCACCAAAAGTAGTTTAAAAATGCCAGACCAACTAACTTAGCAATTTGTTCTTCTCCAGTTTTGAGCTAGCTTCAATCAATAGGTACCAAGAAATGTTATTTTGTAGGCCTTGCAAGTTGTGTAGTATCCCTCCTTCATCTTTTATACCGTTCACGTGAAGTATTTTGAAGTTACCTCTTATAGGAGACCTCTTGTATGAGCTCTTTAAGGGTCTTGTGAGTCCCTCGAAATGGGATATTTTTTGGAGTGCATATGACCTCACGGAGACATCATTATGAGGTCATTTGGGACTTTCTAGGAATCCTACAAATTCGTTAGACCTCTTAAGACCTCTTGCATGAGTCCTACGTGTTGACTGGGTGTATCAACCTCTTATATTACCTATTAATTACCTAATTTCGATCCACTAAAACTTTTAATTAATAATTTAAATACGTCTTTTTTTATTTTTATCCGAAAACAATTGTAAAAGTGTTACCCCTTAAAATAAAGAAAAAAAATCATGTCATCTTCACGCCAACATTTTATTTTATATTTTCTTGGCTTTTCATATGAATTATTTACATGATAGCAATTGTGTTTTAACTTGCTACGGTACGTGTGTTTCACTATTTATTATATGTATGTATACAGCATGGCGAAAATAAAAATACATTTTTTGTGATATCACCAAAAACATATAACAATGATCAAACAATTTATCTCGCATTCATAATTTTTCAAATGTTTTATTAATATTACTCAGTATAATCACCTCTTGCCTGAAGATTTTATGTTTACATGTTTCTCTACCCTTTATTGCTACTGCGGGTCACCCAATTAATACCATTTTGTGATAGGTGATTCCTACACCGGCAAAAAACATCACGAGCACTGAAATGCCGAGTCCAAGAGCACAGAAGGGCCGTAAAAAATAGACATTTCACCCAGTCAGCGGTGGCGGAACACCAATGGAGTGGACCGACACACAATATTGACTTTGACAACGCTTCTCTATTGAACAAAGAAGGCCGCCACTACCCGAGAGTAATCAGGGAGGCGATCGAAATCACCAAAACAACGAAGAACTTGAACCGTGAATACGGCTACAATCTCGCCAGCGCGTGGAAAAGGGTCTTCAAACATCCTGACCAATCAGGGCACACCTCCACAAAAAAGGCGGTAAACGGGGTGTATATAAGATGAACAACTTTCTGCATGGAGACTTCAGTGGACCTGAGGAAGCCAACTGGGACGTTGGCGAAATATTGTCCTATAAATTGGATAAACGCGGAAGAATACCCGGAAAATCCCTAAATATCATCATGATCTCCACGGAAGCCTTATACTTGGAAACCATTTCGTAGTGGCGGACTCCGCAGCAAGCTATTTCCAAACGTCTTCTTCGTCGGTTGCGCGGATCAGAAAATTTAGAAATTTTGCATTTGAAAGATTACTAAAATATTGAGATAAGCTACACGAAACTTGTTATTTTTTAAGTCTTACTTTGGAGCATACATCAAGGAATATTTAGTATCCATTTTGCTACTGCATGACCGTGAATGCAATGCATTCATGCGGCAACCGAAAATGCACTAAAATTCTTTTTATGACCACATAGTTAATTCAAGGCATACGCATTTTTAACAAAAAAAAGTTAACACTAGAATGCCAAAGTGTGTCATTTTGACAACATACGCGAACGTTTTATTCAAAGCTGGCCTTTAAAGAGTTGCAGAATAAAATATTTCGTAAATTTTTAATCATTTTTAGGGCTTAATAAGACGACATTGTTAGGGATACCCCCTCTCTTTTTTCTGCCTTAAAATTCAAATTTACCTTGAATGCCGGAGGTTGTCATTTTGACACCCAGTATATTGTATCATTTCTTCTTTCGGCTTAGGTGCTTCGTGTGATGCGGCTTCAGTACCTACTTCAAGCCAAATTAGTATTTTAGAATAGTGCATTTCCTTGATGATTGTTTTTTTACATAATTTCAATAAATAATTTATTACCTCGTGTGGTAGGTATATTCCGCTCTATTTGCGAATGATTTGCCTTGAAACTAGCCAAATTTTACCTCGACGACAAATATTTGCTGTCTCCTTCTAGTCTTCGGGTTTTCTTTTACACAAATTTGCGGTTAAATAGTCGTAATATATTTTATTGTTTTGAAATTTTTACCGTTAAAATCAAATTTCCACACTCGAAGACGAAAACCTGATGCAAAAAAAGATGCCGCAGTCCAAGAGAAGTGGTATTTTTGCATATTTTTTCTTAAGTGGACTTACTTACTTTAAAAAACATTTTTTTATGCTTAGGAACAAATGCATGCATTAGGGACAAACTTCAGGGAAACATCTCTTAAGAATCACCTGTTAAAACTGCCTAAGGTCGGAAAGTTTCCTTCGTTTGATAAGGTATTAATAATCCTTATTTAAGCCAAACGCTACCTGCTAGCAGCCTGCATCTTAGCGGCGCAAACATCCTCGCCCAATGGTCACCTCACTTTGCGACAGCAGGAATCATAATGACGTCACACGGAATTTTCCCAGCATTCATACCTAGCCGCCGCGTTTTCGCGCGCTTGAAAATTTTCACTTTTCATTTAATCGCGAAAAATGGATATCCTCATTAAAAAATCTAAAAGCGTGAAATGCGTACTCCAGTGATAATAATTTATTGATTTAGGCAATAAAAAAATAATAGGAAACCACCCTATTATTTGTTTCTGTGTTTTATACTGACGACTATCGCCGTAAAAAAATAAAACGCTGAGCTGTAAACATTTGTATGAAATTCTGCCGAAGCAAAATTGGGTCGTGTTATATAATTCGTTTTACTCATTGTTGATTCAACTACAACAATGATTCATTTAACACTTTGCGTGCCATGGACGTAATATTATGTCCTGTTAATATTTCTGAATATTGCTATGGACGTAATATTACGCCTTTCTATTTAATTGGCTTTGTACGCGTGAAGCCGTAATATTTCGCATGTGGTACTTTTCCGCTATACTGCTTAGTGGTTCAGTTATTTAAAAAATGAAATCCTTGATGGAAAAAGAGTTCTTTTAATGCCTTGAGGACGAATAGTCCTCTGCAGCTACCGGCATCCTTATCTTAGGCCACTTGGTGTGAAAATTCTTTTGCGGAAAGAATCGTTCGTTAAGGGAGCAGTGACCCTTTTTGTCATCCAGGATTTATAATGCTTTCCTTCAAAAAATGCTGTTTTGGTGATTTCCATGGTTTAAATAGTTCAAATTGAGCGAAATAAAAAAATTTTATGCATGTTATGGCGGTACATCATATGTAGCAACTTTTTTTATTTTTCAAAAACAGTAGGTTTTCATTGTTAAATTATGTATTTAAAAATTAGCAATAAATGTTATTCAACTCATTCATAAAGAAGAGTAAAGTCTCATTTTTACTGAAATGCTCATAGATATAAATATATTTTTGATGCTAATGTTTTAAAAAATGTACAAATTTAGTAAAAATTGCTGGATTTTTCAGTGGGGCCTTAAAACTAGCAGCCGGCACTCTGCGTTGACGTCGCCCCACGGCAATGCACTTAACAAATTTGGCGACATTCGTCGTTGTGTTTTATCTTTAATTAGAGGAACATTATCAGCATTCCCGTACATGAAACACTGACAAATATTTTCTCCATACAGCATGCGCAACTTCGAAATTCATTTACTACTACATATACCCTACTTTTCGGCCATATAAATAATGGATAAAATGTCATTTCAAACATAATGATTCTTAGCTAAAAGAGAAAACGAAATTGGTTTGGTAATATTTCCCTTTTTTCAAACGATTTCATTAGGTTTATAAGGTTTAAAAAATTAAATAATATGGTAATAAATACATTAGAGCATTTCGTACGAAACTTAATTGCTTTCACATTAGCATTGAGAGTACAGTCCCCGAAGTAGCGACGAGGAAATTCTTGGTCCAAGTAAAACTAAGTCGGAGGCTATGGAAAAACAACTTTGGCTAGCCATGATTTTCTATGAATAATTCTTGTAAAATGATGAAGTTTTGTCTATAAACATTATAACAAGGCAAACATTGTGATTCCTAGCCATTAGAGAAAGCAAAATTGGTTAAGAAATATTTTCCTTCTGTTAAACAATTTCATTTTTTTTATAAAGTTGAAAAATTAAATAAAATTGTTATAAATAGATTATGGCATTTCATATTAAACTTAATTGCTTTGACATTAACATTGAGAGTGCAGTCCCCGACGTAGCGACGAGGAAATTCTCGGCGCCGCAGCGGCGCCGTAAATTCAACCACGTAACTCTTTTAATTAGAGGCCAATAAAATGTAAACTATCAACACTATACAAACAAAATTATATACGTGGACGTAGAAAGCAGAAAAAATAGACTACTAAAAATTTCAAAATGATCCATCTGAATGGAAACTGTTTACGCCACATGAAATATAATCGGGTGTTTTCCCGGCGTAGGTGTTGGATGAAAAGTTCTCGGGCTTTCCACCGGGTAATAAAATCCTTCTCCGCCGACGTTTCGATGTCCTTCAGGGGCATCATCCTCAGGGCAGCTGACACACTGAAACTCCTGGCTGATAAGTTTGACCACCGCACAGTGAAGCTGTTTCAGCATACCCTGACCTCCACTTACTTCCAGTACCGTGGAGAATTTTACGAGCAGGCAGACGGCGTTGCCATGGGGTCACCATTATCCCCCGTCATAGCGAACTTCTTCATGGAACACTTCGAAGAGAAGGCGTTGAACTCTGCTCCACTCCGTCCCAAGGTATTTTTCCGCTACGTTGACGACACCTTTCTCATTTGGCCCCATGGTAGGGAATCCTTGGATGCGTTCTTGAATCACATGAATGGCCAACATCCCAACATATCCTTCACCATGGAAGTTGAAGAAACCCTTCCTCGACATCTTGGTTCACCGGAGACTGGACGGAACACTGGGGCACAGTGTATATCGGAAGGCTACACACACGGACCTCTACCTCCACGGAGGTAGTCATCACCCTCCCTCTCAACGTGCGGCCGTCATTTCCACCTTGATCCACCGTGCCACAGTCATCTCAGATGAAAACAGCCTACCTTCTGAGTTGGAACATTTGAGAAGAACCTTCCGACTTAACGGATACGGTGACAGGATGTTCTCGATGGCCCTTAAAAGGACCATTGGTACACGACACCGCATGGCGAAGGAGACGGCTGATCCACCTATTGCCAGGGCTTGTCTTCCCTATATCTCTTCAGTTTCTGGGAAGATATCGAGAATACTGAAGAGACACAACATCCAAACCATCCACAAGCCACCTTCTAAAATACGAGCGACGAGGGATTCTTGTGGAAGCCAAGGACCCAAGAGGCCTCAAGACATCTTGAGTCTACAAGGTGCCCTGCGGCTGTGGTAAGGTCTATGAGGTGTATGTGGCCCGGACGATTGAAACACGTCTGAAAGAGCACAGTCGCCATCTCAGACTAGGACAACCCGAAAAGTCTGCCATCGCGGAGCACAGCATCAGCTGCGATAACCCTATCCGGTTCGAGGAGACGGCGCGGTCATCGCCCGGGCTTATGGTTATTGGGATCGACTTGTTAAGGAAGCCATCGAGATCCGGCTAGAGCCCAACAATTTCAATCGCGATAGTGGTTTCAACCTAAGCAGCGCGTGGAAACCTGAGTTGAAGACCATCCGCTTAACCAGAGATGGCAAGAACCAATCGGAGCGCACGATGACCCGACGAGGCGACGCCGACCAATCACACGGCACCTGACCACCTGGCCGTCCCTATAAATGAAGTTCGAATTTTTGTCTCGACACTCAGCTGCCCTGAGGATGATGCCCCTGAAGGACATCGAACGTCGGCGGAGAAGGATTTTATTACCCGGTGGAAAGCCCGAGAACTTTTCATCCATGTTTACGCCACTTTTAAATCCACGAGCGCCGCCAAGGCGCAGTGAATCCATATGAAGGTTAAATAGGCGGCCAATCCTGGGTACCAGTGGTGCAGCGAAGGGGGGTTTTGGGGGTTAAACCCCCCCCCCCCAGAACTCACAGAAATGTTTAAGTTTATTCCATTTTACTTAACTGTATTGATATTGCTAATAGAATGGTGTAAGGAAAAATGAATATCCCTCAGAAAGCCGTAAAACTCACCATTTTGAACCATTTATTTTAAAATTCCGCAAGTTATTAATCTAATCACCTACCGCTTATCCTGGTGGGTATTCCATACCCCCACACATCCCGGTATTAGTTGCACCTAAACCCCCCACCCAGCCTTAATTCCGATCTGCACCCCTGGTCTGGCCAACATACAAACAATCACAATCAGGTGTGTTAAATCGAAGAAGGAAGACACCTCATTCGGAAGATCCCCTGAGGATGATCAGCAAGTCGCGGATCGAAACGTCGCACAGTGGGGCCAAACCCCACTTCAAGTGGACTAAAGTCCAGAAATGAAAGTTTGAAATGGGTTTTTTTTTAAATATTACGTTGGGTAATAGGATGTATGAACTGCATAACAGTGTATTTCACGGGTTGGTATGTGTGCACCTTCGCGTAGAAATAAGTGTCAAAGTAAGAGAAAAGTCGCAGAAACCTAAATGAACGGTCGATTTTAAACTATGATTACAGTACACTGGTCCCTTTGATTTTATTTTTTTAACTTTCAATCAATTGGAATAAGTATTGAAAATATAAATTTGCTTTTACCATTTATATTTTGGAGAAAATAGCCCTGGAGAAATTAATTATCATGAATGGAACGTCGTTGATTTTTCACGATGAAAAGTTTTATTTAATTAGAGAAAAGTTATATAATCGGACGGAATCGAAACGTGATTTTTAGACATATTATTAATTGAAGAATGAGCTAAATAATGCAAAAGAAATCAACTGCCATCGAGTTGCATAAAGAGTTTTATGATACAAGACTAGCTATGCATGACATGCCGAAAGGGAATCCATCCGGCCGTAATGGCCGCATAGCAACGGGTAAACTATAATATAAACAGTGTCCATTAAGATATTATTGTTTTGTAATAAATGAAATTTGCATGCATTATATATTTTGTCTACTCATAGATACAGGCGGTGAAGTTTTCTACACAAGAGCTGAGATTTTTGAAATGTAGAGAAGCCATTCCCGAGGCTCCCACCCTGTCATGAATGAAGTGCTCGAAAAGGTTATTTCCGTTCAACTGAGGTGTACTTATTCGATTCCGGAATGCCAATTTAGTACTTTTTCACTCCCTACGCGCAATAAACTATATTCTATTGTATTTTATTTTTGAAAGTTAAAACTACCTCTTCAATGCAGTATTTTCTTTCTTTGTCTTTTGAAAAATGGTACATGCAATTTCAAGAGCAAATCTTTGTTTTTCTATTAAGCATGAAGGTTTTTCAAAGATATTGCTAAAATAATTTTGCAAACTTTATATAAGATTTTTTCTGACCACTAGGATTATTAACGTGAACTTTTTCATTTTTATTATTTCAATTTTTTATATATTATCTATTTTGACCACTAATCATATTACTTTTCAAATTCTAAAAGTAATAAAATTGAAAAAAATAAAAAAATCGAAAATATTGAAAACTTAATAATGGATTTCATCAAAGCGGTCTCTATAACTTATACATGAATATTTTAGGGTTTTTAGTAAAAGTTTTTGACTTTTGTCCGTCTAAAGTGGGGTTTGGCCCCACTATGTGCGTCGGGAGACATGGACGACGTCAACCGGTGGAAAACCCGAGAAACTTTTCTGCAAAGGAAGACACTATTTTTCTGTATATTCTTCACCTGCTCTTTGGAATTAAAAATCGCTCCACCGAGGGTCTTATTTGAATAAAAAAATCACTATTAAGTTATTCCTGGAAAATGTACGGGCCAGTTTATGCAGTATACCTTGTATGAACGGTGTCTTCCTCCATTTGACTTGGTCGATGGGCGTTTGTAATTAAGACGATGTGGTCCAAATGGCTACCCTTTTCTTTTTCCGGTCAATTACTTTATCAATAATGGAAGCGCTGTACATTCATCAACGTCTAAAGGACTCAGAAGTCCACAACGATAGCATCTTATTATTGTTTGTTATCTTTCCCACGTAATTGGAGTTAGGACCTGCAGAGTTTTTCCAGCTAAAAATTGCGAGTTTTGGGGAAAAAGGAGGTTCAATTATTACCTAAAGGAAGAAATGGTACTGATAGTGAGCGGCCTGCGGTTTCCAACGATAGAAAAACTGCTATAAGTTTTTGCTGTGACTAAAAGTAGCTGCGATTAAAAATCAGCGAAGAGAAGACAGAACTTATAATTAAAACGACACTTGGAAGATTTTGATAAGTCATTAAAAGTAAAAAGTCGCACATTAGAAAGGACGACCGGGTTTAAATACCTATAGGGGTTGTCATGGAACAGAAAAATAGATCAGAAATAGAACTGAATGCGATATTTATTGCTTGGGAATAATTGCTATTGGGCCCTTAAAACTGTGTTGAAAAGTATAAGGATGATGTCCAGGAAAACAAAATCAAAAATATACAAGATTATGATACAAACGGTAGTAGGTACTCTACGGATCAGAAACTTGAATATTAACTAAGAATCAAGGGAAGAAAATAATAGCATTTGAAAACATAATAGTTGTCATTGTCAATCTGTTTAATAAGGGTCACTCCCTTTAGAAAGTATGTTACTTCCAATGGGATGGATGTGAGTCTTCTCACCAGCGATTGAAAAGAGAGCGGTTGCAAATAATTAAAATTTTGTGGAAATTTCAATGAGCTTTTGTTAAATTTTTATGAATATCACTTGATGACAAGAAATAAAATCACTATATTTTGAGGCTCTATTACGAGAGGTTACGAAGTAAAAAATTGGGAAATCATGTAATTCAAAAATTAAAAAAAAAATATTCGCAAAAATTTTTGTTTTCATATTTTGTCAAACTTTAGGTCCAAAGTGCCATCAAAAGATGTCAACCGGTTTTGATAATTGTTTATTTTGCCTTTTCTATACAATCTGCAACTATTATTCGAGCTATTTCACCCCATCCAATTCGATTTATTTTCCGAATATTCTCTATTCTCCTTCTCTCCTTCCTATTCTCTATTCTCTATTTTTCTCTATTGTTCCTATTCTCTATTTTTCCTGGGGTACTCTTTTAAATGGTAGGTAATGAAATGATATTTTGTAAACTTAAGTATACCGGGACTAGCCACGGTGATAACTTTACGGGAGTCACCCGCAATGCACAATTGTGCGAAAAATCCACAGAGAAAAAATCATTCGCCTTGACCGGGATTCGAACCCGGATCCCTCGATTTCCGGCCGAGTGCTTTTAGCCAGTTAGGCTACCGAGGCGTCATTCTTCCCTGTGGAAATTTGTGGACTATACCGGACATGGTGGTATGGACTGCCGAGCATATTATGCGACGAGCAGTCCAAATCTAAATCTAATGATATTTTGTAATTAATAATAAACGTAGAGCCGTGAAATAAAAGGTGATTATTAAACATGTAGAACACAGACATCGATACTCGAATAAAATCATTTTAATCCTTCCAATGCATCACGTTTCATGAAATTCGATTGTCGAATCCACATTGTCGACATGAAAATCGGATTATTTATGCATACTTTGAATGTTTTAACATTTTTTAAGCTTTCAAAATAATTATATTTTTCCTCTAAATAGTTCTAAAATTAAGAAAATCTGATGACGAGATACCTACACTCGTCATTACGCGGTTTGGCGTCGAAAGTTCTTGACGAGCTAGACTCCTCATTACAGCACAAAGGGTTTTGCTTTTCGTCAATGGATACAATCTGCATACGAATTAGATACGGAGGATTCTGTGTCATCTGGGTCGGTATAACCTCGAAACAAAAAATAATGTTTTTAGTAAGCCTCTCCGGTGAGTCGGGGATTGTAAGACTAGGGATGAGTTAAGCGTTTAAAAAATCCACATTGTGCACTGGCCCTTCCCATACGTGCTCGGTGATAGACTATTCTTTTCGTATGAAGATTTTCACAGATTCTTTTATCAATGTTGGTGGTGGTTTTCGGGAATTGCTGCGTAGTTAACATATATCTGCTCGACGTTTCCCTCCTCCTACTGGGAGCGTTATCAAGAGAATGGAAGGAATTTATTCTCGTCCCGAGCTTATATATGTTTCGTTAACCCATTGTTGACCCGATTTTGAATTTTCGCGGAAGGCGATATCCGTTGGTCATTACGGGTGCGGTCCGTTGAACGCTACCAATGCTTCGGAGCGCCACCAAGCTGTCCGTTATTCGCTACGGAGCGCTACAGGTTAGGCTGTGACGTCACGGCAAACGTCATACAACCGTTTCCCGCCTCGCTCCGGACCAGCTCCAGACGCTCCCCTGAAAACTTGGGTCAGCGGAGGAGCGAGTCAATTTTTGGCGGAAATTCGAAGGGAATGCACTGAGGCAATGGAGAGTTTACTCACGTTGCAGATGATGGACGCTGAATGTGGACACCTTTCTCCTATATATGTGACTACGAAGTAACGGAGTAGACGCACTTAGTAAATAGATGTAAATTTAATTGTGATTTAAATAAATATATAGCAAGAACTAAATATCGACAAACATTCTCGTATCTCCCCCGAAATGAACTGAAATGTCTTTGGAAGCAGCCTTTACATACAAAAGGCAACAAAAATTATTAAAAGGGGCATGAAATATAAAGGAAGGATTGTAAGAACATATATCGACAAATTTACTCATGCCATAAATTAAAATCTGAAGAAAAATAGGATATACATGAAATAGATTAATGTTTTTTAATAGTCGTTAACCATGATAAGTTAATATGTTTCAACTGGGAAAACGGTAGAGTACCTACTTTTTCCTTTACTAGGGTAATGAGTTTCATTGAGAAGGGTAGGCGAGGGTTGGTGTGAGAAATACAGTCCAAAGTTTCTTCCTTTACTATGTGGAGCCTCGATATTGAAAAATAAAATTCATTTTAATGATATTCAAACATATTTATTAATATTCAATGATCATAGTCACCTCAATTCGCAATTAAAACCACATTTTCGATTTCATAATCCCAGTTTGCCCACCCTCGTTCATTTCCGCCATCTTGACTTCGCTCCTGACCGGTCCGAAAAGAAATTCTCGTAGCGAACGTAGCGCCTATGGACCGGTGCTCCGGAGCACTTCCGTCTGTAGCGTCTGGTAGCGGAAGTAGCATTCATTGGACCGCACCCTACATTGCGCCTGAGGTTATATCCATCCTACCTATTGAAGTTGTTCGACAACAACTAACATCTTCAATAGGGAGGATGGATATAACCTCAGCCGCATATGGAGAGGGTTCCTGACCCTCTAATCTAATGACCAACGGCTATCGCCTATGGGTAAAGGCCGTTTTACACGGTACACGGAATTGCGCAATCTGACGTACGTGCGAAGGCACAATCAAAGTTGCGTCGTGTGAAGCGGTGAATTGCTAGAACACATGCGAGAATGCGTGGATGCGAGACGTCAAAATAACCCCTGTTCTGATTTCGTTCATGCAATGGCTCAATTCCGCGCCATTTTAGAAATAAATGCAGCTCTAACCTGTGCAATTCCGTGCCCCGTGTAAAACGGCCTTAACGAAACATACATTATCTCGGAACGAGAACGGTTTCCCTCCTATTCTCTTGATAAAGCTCCCAGTAGGAGGAGTGAAACGTTGAGTGTGAAAAAGTTACCTACGCAGCAATACCCGAAAACAGCCATCAACATAGTCTATTCTTGTCTACAAATAGCCAAAACACCTAATTTGAACAGGGAAGACAACTCTTCGTTATCCAAACCCTGGGAGAAATCTCATAATGAATGCTGTGTGCATTTCACTTTGGATGGTGAAGAAACCACAGACAGCTGCTTTCATCGAAACGGATAACTGTTTGAACAAGTTTACACAGCAAGCCAGTACCTTCAGCGCTGGTTTTACCAGTTTTACCCTGACACTCTCATTAGACACTGAAGAATAAAATAGGTGGCAGAGACATCTGGTGAGCTAGGGGGAAAGTAGCAGCGGAAATACCGGGAAATTCAAATTAGGTAAAAATCCGTATTCAATCATGTACCCTCCGTTTCACCCTTTTCCAATATCCTGAAAATGAAATATCAGCGGAAATTTACTTTCAAAAAGTAGTAGGAGACGTCAATAAAAGAAAGAACACATATATCAATTTTATACATGTATTCTCACAAAATGAAAATGGTACATTAAATTACACAGATATTCAAACAAATTTAACAAGAAAATCCTTTTCGGCCCCAGAGAATTAATGACTTAATGCAAGGAAAATTAACAAAGTTAGTAATTACTAATATCCACAGAAAAATGACAAAATATCACATCATATAAGGGTGAAATTTAATCACATCAAAACCACATAAGGCATTAAATTCAATGGCACATTAAATTTCTGCAATTCATTCAATTCATTGGTTTTACCTTACCTCGCCTATGTGGCCCATGAAAGTTTTGCAGTATTTTGACCTCATCAACAGTATGTCGCCATCTTTCTCTACCTTCCATCCATGCCGTTTCTCTTCAACTCTAATCCCACCGTACTTGATCGCAGGGGCGCAGCTTGGAATTAAGGCCAGGGGGGTTTTAGGGTAACTAGTACTTACTTGTAATGGGGTATTGCATACCCACCAGAATAAGCAGGAGTTAAGGCCTGGTTACACGGTACATTAGCACGTACAAGTTAATGTACGTTTGCGTGAATGATTTTTGTGGACCGGAACGGAACATGTATGGATGCATGAATCAGATTAGAACAGGTTCTATTTTCCGTTCATGCATTCGCACTAGTTGGGTGGTTTTACGGTGCATTTTGGCGTTCATTCTCGCGTTCATACATTTAGAAATTAACCTGTACGTGTTAATGTATCGTGTAACCAGGCCATTACAGGTGCCCTCCTCCAGAAAATTTTTAAGAATAATGGTTCAAAATGGCGAGTTTTACGGCTTTCTGAGGGATATTTGATAAATCCTAACTCTATTCTAATAAGTAATACTGATCCAAATAAGTAAAATGGATTAAACTTAAAAATTTCTCTGAGATCTGGGGGGGGGGGATTTATCCCCCAACCCCCCCCCCCCCCTCCTAATCCCCCGCTGCTTAATCGTGCTATCTTATTCGATGCCGTCCCTTGAGAAAGACTTTCCATCACCATTCTTAGAATTGGGTGGTTTTCTATAATTTTTTTATTTCCTGAATCGAAAGATTATTACTCCTGGAGTACGTATGTCACGATTTTAGATTTTTAAATGACGATATCTATTTTTCGCGATTAAATGAAAAGTGAAAATTTTCAAGCGCGCGAAAACGCGACGGGTAAGTACGAATGCCGGGAAATCTCTCCGTGTGACGTATTTCTGGTTTCCGCTGCCGCCCTGAGAGATGACCTTGAGGCGAGGCTTAGCGCTGAAACGACGCAGGATGCTAGCTGCTAGCGCTTGGCTTAAATAAGGATTATTAATACCTTATCAAACTAAGAAAACTTTCCGACCTTAGCCAGTTTTAATAGTTGATTATTAAGACATGTTTCCCTGAGCTCTGCGCCTCATGCATGCATTGGTAATCTCAGACGATGTATAACTCCTATCTTCTCCTATAGAAACTAGGTCCCTGTGACGTCACGTGGAGTGGCATCGCATGGGCGCCAATCTGGCCCTTTTAAAATGAGGATAAAAATGGACCATTAACATTCGTCTAAACCGGTATTTCTAACACCAAATAATTTGTATATTATGTATACATTAATGGTGGGTAACGAATCGCAATCAATGCCTTTCGTTTTCTTTGATGAAGGAAACTACCCTTTTCCCCATTTTACATTATCAGCCACTCTTAGCCTGCTACTTTTTATTTGAATATGCATATGTGGATCTGTTTAGAGTTCTCTAAACTCTTCGTTAGACCTGATCCTCCACACACAATTTTCTTTAACCCATTAATCCCCAGCGTTGCGTTAAAGCGACATTAATGAATCCTAATTCTCAGAACAATTTTTTACTTCAGAATAATCTTTTCCTCGATTTACTGACTTTTTAAAAGTATCTCTAGTTCTTATTTGGTCATTGTCACCAACATTTACATTCATATAATTGTATTTTTATGACTGATGGTGATTGGCATAAAAATCGGTGCGCACATACGAGACACCCAAGGAAAAATGACATACCCCAGCATGTCCGTTGAAAGGCAGAATGGGGAATTTCCTCCGAATGAATACTGATTGCCCCCGGCGAAGATGTCGGGTGTGCAAATCAAGATAAAAAATAAAAGATGTAACCAAAGTTTTAGAAATTACTTTTTTTGTATTCATTTACCGGAGTTTTCCCAGCGTTGCGTATACGCAGCATCATGAAAATCATCAGGGGTGCCGACTTACAAAAAATTTTGGGTGGGCCCAAACTAGGGATCTGCCCCAGGAAATTTTGTAAGTAGTGAGTTTTTAGCTGTTTAAGCATTTTAGAAGAGTCATATGATCAATATTACAACCCTGATAACTCGAATCTCGATATCTGGACACTCCGAGGAAAATCGACAAGCCTGACGCATTTTTCGTCACAGCCATAAACAATTTTTGAGGGGGCTCGGGCATGACCACCTAGATACTCAAGGCCTCCGCACTGAGTTGTGACGTCACAGCTTTGGGGCTGACGGACGGCCGGAGAACGACCACGGAACCCTGATCCCGTACCAGAGGACTGGGAGGGTAGGCGCCGGTGGAAAACAATGCGAAACACTTCAAGAATAAACACGGAATGAATCTTTTGGCAAATGCACAGTACAATGCCTTCACTTATCTATTGGATGATTTGTTTGAGTTATCCTCCAATATCATATTCGCCTCAAAATAATTATCAATGCGCGGAATAATTGTCAATGATCATTATGAATGCATTGGAAGACTATATTTCTGTACCTGACGGCTCTTAAGACTAAAGAAGTGATTTAAGTCCTTCAACTGCACTATTAGCGCTACAGTCATTCACCAAAATAAAACTTACGAATGAAGACGATAGCGGAATTCTTGCCAAATTACGAGAAGAATGAAGTTCTAGATATTGTTTATGATGTTAATATCCATGACCATACCGTTCACGAAAAACATTAGAAAAGGGAAAATAAAGCATTAATCCCAGTATCAAGGCTAGCACTAAGAAACCGTAAGATTTTTAATGGATATTAAAATATCATTTTTAATTTGTCCAACCTCGAAAACGGATGAAAATCTGTTGATTAAGGGTACGGAAGAATCGCGACGGAGAAAATCAATGATGTCTGTTTAACGAAACCAAAAGAGGTAATATATAGACTACTTCCTGCGCTAATGTTTTTAAAATGGATCAAAAAATACCTCGTTTAATCACATTTTTCAGTGTCGGACGAATTATTGAACAGGTTCTACGTAAAGGATACACAGAACACAACTGTCACAGGCTTGTGAAATTTTCAGAATAAGAACCCCTAAACTCATTACATTCAGACGCACTCTAGAAGGGGTTAGGAATATGTCTGATCTCTATCAGAGTGAAACCAATCATTAATCAGATTTAGCATCCCACAGAGCCAGACAACACTAGACCATTTGCTACCCAAATCATTTAAAAATGTGTGAAACATTTACCTCCATTTCTCACCACCAGCAGAGAGGACACCAAGAAACCAAATGTCACTTGCTTGTCTGTGAAACTTTCAGAGTAATACCCCTAAACTCAGCCCATTCACAAGCACTCGAGAAGGGTTTGGGAAATTACCTGATATCTATCAGGGTGAAAACAATCATTGATCAGATTTAACAGCACCTAAGTTGTATCTCAGTGCCTCTTTCTTCTTATGAAGTAATTGCAGTTGGGTAGAAAAAAGTCATTAAATTTTTTATTGTTTTTAGCATTTATTTTAATGTCATCAAGAAGCTTACAAATCTTTGAACAGTAGTTTATGTGGTCAGTTTTTGTCTGCCAGAGTTAACACTTAATCGAATGAGTTAAGTTCCTGTCGTGCCTCCCAAAGGATTTCATCTTAATGGCAACCCTGGAAAAAAGATTATCTTGTTAGTTTTTGACACTTATGGGCACTGTAAGAATAACAAATTTCTAAGCTTTCTGGTTGAGCAATGGATATCAGAGAAATAAATTGAAAGATTCAAGATGCTGTCATAAAATAAGGTAAATATTCTGAACAAATTACTAACTTATTGGACCGGCAAGTATCCATCCTTGTTACTAGGGGTCACAATAGACAGTCATCATGACTACCAAAAAAGTAAAAGCACCCTCTTTCTCATTTTTGACTATTTATACAGCTTCTTAAAAATAGGGAGTACAAAGAGCATGCATCAATTAAGTCATTGGAAACGACAGTTTTGAGAAAATGGCATTTTGATACCATTCGCCGCTCAATGCAACCCTATGGCGAGCAATCACCGAAGGACTCACACTAATGAATGAAATAAAACATTAATTGGTGAGGGAAGAAAATTGCTGATAAAATGGAGGTTGGAATGAAAAAAATTCAGATGATATGCTTTGTTGCGCATATTTTACGAGCACAAGTCCCAATATAGGCAAAGATAAGAAAACCCAATAAATGAAATCGGATGTGAGAAAACAGAAATGAAGCCAGATGTGAAAGATGCAAGAGTATGTGGATGTGGGGCATACATCCAAATTCGAGAGACATTAATTTGACAAAGGAAAAATGATGATTTTAAGTGTGAAAGGATAAATGTTTTGGGATCCTAAAACCTGAAAATCTGTGAATGAGAGGAATTTGATTTCTAATAGAAATAAGAAAGTGGATGGCAAGATGTCATTTGAGGATCACGATAGCGAAGAAAAAAATATAAAGCCACAAATATAAAATTTAAAAAATAGTAGCAAATTGATCACGATGTGTATTTTGATGACATATTTAATTACTATTGACAATTCTTCAGGAGTAGCATTTAGTAATGAATGAGCACCAGTCATCATACGCAGGATCGAGATGATAATAGAATGTGGTTAGAACAGATTAAATACCCTTTAATACATAATATAACTTTATCAGTAAATAGCGCAAAGCCAACCACTTGCTAATGAACGGGATTACGAATACGGGACAAGAATAAGGAAATTTTATATAATTTTGATGATAATTTAATATGAATAGTATTTCCTAAGCTTTTTTTACAGATACAAGAAATTGACGTAAACATAGCTGAAACAGTAGATTCTGATAGAGGGAGAGAGAGAGAGCGAATAATTCCAAGCCATTGAAATAAAGAAGTGTATGAAAAGGTTAGATGATTCACATTTGAGGATCCATATGATGAAGAAAAAAAGAAGCGAAGACTAAATAAAAAGCAAACAAATAACCTATACACCCGCCTTATAGAGTAGCAGCTTACTTCACGGAATGCTTTCGCAGCTATTTTTCAGGAAAATATCGGTTAATAAATGGAAAATACATTAACACCTATCAATGCGATCAAATAAATAACCTTACCTTAATCACAACGGTACTTTTATGATGCTGGAAATATTTCTCGGCGTATAGTAATTGTGGCGGCGCTGAATGCAGACGACACGGCGCCTAACGAGAATCAATTGTTCTGTGAGTTCTTCCAGCGGCCACGAGAGGATGCTCGGGCCGCCCGGGGGAGAGAAGAGAGCGCCAGTACGACTCCGACCACCGACACGAACAGTTCTTCCTTGTGAATAGTACCTTGTGATCGTGATCATTACATGTAACCGTGATAGAGAATAAATACGTCCAATCGGATAATTCACGACCAACACGCTGAGTATCATTTGTAGCGTGCGACCTACAACTGGTGACCCCGGAGTGAAAAGTTTTATTTTTTTTCGAGCACCGCCATTTTGTTTTACACGTGTCCACGATAATAACCGTTGTGCCGTGCTGCGGAGCTATTTTTTTGTACATTTGAGTGACCTCAGTGCCCCCCATAAGTGCCGCGCGAAAAATTCCCCGCTACTCCCCGCAAAACATTGAGATGGCGACGGATACGCCAAGTGCCGTGGCGATCCGTGCCGCCCTCAGGATGCCGCCATTTTGGCCAGAGAGACCGGCGTTGTGGTTTTCACAACTCGAGGGACAGTTCGCGCTGAACGGAATAACGGACGATAGCCTCCAATTTTGGCACGTCGTTAGTGCCCTCGATAGCCGCTATGCAGCCGAAGTCGAGGACGTAATTACCAACCCCCCGGCCGAGCAGAGGTACCAACGCATCAAAAGTGAACTCGTGAAGAGGTTATCGGCGTCACAAGAGCAAAACATCCGACAGCTCATGGAACGGGAGGAGATGGGAGACCGGAAGCCCTCCCAGTTCCTCCGCCACCTTCGTCAGCTGGCCGGCAACAACATCCCCGACAGCTTCCTGCGTTCCTTGTGGATCGGACGCCTGCCGTCCCATTTACAACCGATCGTCACGATGCAAGACGACCGAGATCTAGATGCCGCCGCCACCTTGGCGGATCGCGTCTACGATATCACCCCGCGACCGCAAGTAGCCGCAGCTTCCGCAAGTGACGCCTTAATCGGGACGCTTCTTCAGCGCGTTGAGGACTTGAGTCGGCAGGTGGCAGCCTTATCCGTGTCTAGACTCGAGAGCTAGGTCGCGGCCGTTCGTATAGTAGGAGACCAGAGTCCCGCGAAAATTCTCCACAGAGCGACAGCGGCAATCGGTTGTGCTATTACCACTACCGTTTCGGACCTGCAGCCTGGAATTGCCGCCCCCCCTGCTCCTTCCGCCCCCAGCAGTCGGAAAACTAGCCGGGCAGTCGGTCGACGCGGCCGCCGGCTCCTGCCCCACCAATTGCCGCCTATTTATTACCGAGGCCTCAACTGGACTGAGTTTCTTGGTGGATACTGGGTCCGACCTGTGTGTGTTCCCCAGAGGCGCGGTTAAGGGCCCGCGGGAGAAAACTACATACGAGCTTTTTGCGGCCAATAATACGGTAATCGCCACATACGGCTGGACAACCCTCACCCTGAACCTTGGGTTACGCCGCGAATTTACGTGGCGGTTCGTGGTGGCCGACGTTACGAGACCAATAATCGGTGCGGATTTTTTAAAATACTTCGGCCTTCTGGTGGACATACGACGCCAACGCCTTGTGGACCCGCTTACCGCCTTAGGCGTAAAGGGACGCACCACGACGTCCGAGGAATCCGGCGTGAGAGCCATCAGCGGCGACGGTCCATTCCACGAGTTACTGCGTCGTTACCCAATAATTACGCAGCCTGCCGGGAGACCCTTATCTGTCAATCACGACGTCGTCCATTTTCTCCGCACGACACCCGGACCACCGGTCTCCTGCAAACCCCGCAGACTCAACCCGGACAAATTGGCCGCTGCGAAGCGGGAATTCCATGAAATGATCCGCCTCGGAGTTGCGCGGCCATCCAACAGCGCATGGTCATCACCTCTGCACCTGGCGTCTAAGAAGAGCGGAGAATGGAGACCGTGCGGAGATTACCGCGCCCTTAACGCCCGGACGGTGGACGACAAGTATCCCGTGCCACATCTCCACGACTTCACCCACACCCTCTTTGGCAAAAAGGTATTTTCGACGATCGACCTAGTGCGGGCCTACCACCAAATTCCCGTCAATCCAGCAGACGTCCCGAAAACCGCCGTCACTACGCCCTTCGGATTATACGAGTTCCCCCAAATGTCCTTCGGGTTGAAGAATGCCGCGCAAACTTTTCAAAGGTTCATGGATACGGTGGTGCGTGGACTGGACTTCGTGTACGTCTACATCGACGACGTGCTCGTGGCGTCTGCTTCGGAAGCGGAACACGAGAAACACCTGCACGAACTGTTCGATCGTTTCGCCAAGTACGGGATCCTTATAAACGTTTCAAAGTGCGTCCTAGGAGCCCCGGAAGTCAAATTCCTCGGACACACAGTGACGACGAACGGGATTCGTCCCTTAGATGAAAAAGTCTCGGCTGTGACGAATTTCCCAGCACCCAATACGGTGAAGGAACTGCGGTGTTTTTTGGGAATGGTCAATTTCTATAGGCGGTTCATTCCGAACGCGGCCACCATCCAAGCTCCCCTACATAGCGCTCTCGGAAAGAACGTCAAAGGCAGTCACCCCGTCGTGTGGACACAGCAAATGCGACAAGCATTTGAAAAGTGCAAGGCATCCCTCTCCCAAGCAACGTTGTTGTCTTACCCGGACCCATCCGCCCCTCTGGCAATCATTACCGATGCCTCCCAGGTGGCTATCGGAGCGGCGCTACAACAGCAGTGCGCAACAGGTTGGCAACCGCTTGCATTTTTCACCCGGAAGCTATCCGCGGCCGAAAAGAATTACAGTGCCTACGATCGGGAGCTGATGTTGGTGTACTGTGCTATCCGACATTTCCGTCACATGGTAGAGGGCAGACAGTTTCATATCCTTACGGACCACAAGCCGCTCACGTATGCCTTCCAGCAAAAGGCCGACAAGTGCTCGCCGAGGAAATTCAGGTATTTGGATTACATCTCCCAGTTTACCACCGATATCCGCCATGTGCCTGGGGAGGAAAATACAGTAGCCGACACGTTGTCACGAGTGGAAGCTATTGACGCCGCCGTGAGCTACGAAGACCTCGCAGCCGCCCAGGAATGCGATGAGGAACTGACTACTCTCCTAACTTCGAACTCTACTTCCCTCAACCTCCGCAAAATATCCCACCCCGAAGCTAATACCTACTTATTCTCCGATGTCTCTCGTTCTACCGCTCGCCCTTTCGTACCCGCCGCTCTGCGGCGGAAAGTGTTTAATTCCCTCCACTCACTGTCTCACCCAGGGATCAAAACATCGGCCAAACTGATAACAGACCGATTCGTGTGGCCATCCATCCAAAAGGACTGCAGGAAGTGGGCGCGTGAATGTATCAAATGCCAGAAATCCAAAGTGTCGCGGCACGTTTCGTCCCCCATTAAAGAGTTTAAAACACCGCGGTCTCGCTTCGAACATGTCCACATCGACATCGTTGGTCCCCTTCCCCCCTCCCGCAATTATAGATATTGTCTCACCTGCATAGACCGTTTCACACGTTGGCCGGAGGCAATTCCCATAGCCGATATATCGGCAGAGACGGTTGCCAGAGTTTTTTTTCGCGAGTGGATTGCGCGCTATGGAGCCCCAGCCAAAATAACAACCGACCAGGGACGGCAGTTTGAAAGCCAATTATTCCAACAACTTGCTGCCATGTGCGGATTCACTCGCATTCGGACGGCAGCATATCACCCCTCGGCAAACGGCATGGTCGAAAGGTTTCACCGCCAGTTAAAAGCCGCGATCCGTTGCCATGAAACGAGCGATTGGGTCGACGTCCTGCCCGGAATCCTCCTCGGCCTCCGCGCCAGCTGGAAAGAGGACCTCCTATGTACTTCAGCGGAAATGGTGTTTGGGGAACCTCTTAAACTACCTGGCGAGTTTCTCCAACCTTCATCCACTCTCGCCGCCAATGACCCCTCTGATTACGTGGTACAGCTCCGAGCACACATCAGAAAGCTCACACCAGTACCGGCATCGCGGCACGGCGAACGGAAAACTTTCATTTTCCAGGATCTCGCTACTTGCTCGCACGTTTTCGTGCGGAACGACAGGCCAGGAAAGCAATCTCTACAACCACCTTACGACGGCCCTTTTAAAGTACTGCACCGCAAGGAGAAGAATTTTTTGTTGAAGATAAGAGACCGCGAAGTGTGGGTGTCCGTGGACCGGTTGAAACCAGCTTTTCTCGTCAACGAGGACGACATGAGGGGAGAACAGCGTCCCATCGCAGAGGACGACATAATCCTCCTCACGCCACCACCACCTGGCCATCAACCGCCACCTACACAACCACCTGAACAACGGCCAGCACCGCCGCCTATTCAACTTCCGGAGCCGCCACTGGACCGTCACCCTGAAGCAGGACTCGGTGAACGACCAGGGCAGAAAACAACAAGATCTGGGCGTCGAGTCCACTTCCCACAGTACCTGGACGACTTCATCCTCTAACCGGGACGCAGCCATCTAGCAGTTTCCCCCACCCTTTTCTTCTTCTTTCTTTTATACGCAGGCCAAACTACTACAAACTACTACAAAGGGGGGTGATGTGGCGGCGCTGAATGCAGACGACACGGCGCCTAACGAGAATCAATTGTTCTGTGAGTTCTTCCAGCGGCCACGAGAGGATGCTCGGGCCGCCCGGGGGAGAGAAGAGAGCGCCAGTACGACTCCGACCACCGACACGAACAGTTCTTCCTTGTGAATAGTACCTTGTGATCGTGATCATTACATGTAACCGTGATAGAGAATAAATACGTCCAATCGGATAATTCACGACCAACACGCTGAGTATCATTTGTAGCGTGCGACCTACAGTAATGATTCTAATCCATGATTTTGAACGACTAAAATTTATTAAATTCACAACTTTTAAAATCCTTCTCTTGCAAATAGAACAGTTAGCAACAAATGCAATAGGACATGGCCAATGTGACTATCGTTTTGACGATCAATGTAAAAATTAATCTTTGAATTCACGAAGGATAAGTTCAGGAAGCTGCAATAATTAATTGAGACCAACAGATGACCATTTCCTAACTCAAACGTTTCACTGCTTTCTATTCGTACAATCCCTGATGCTACATAGTTGATATAATAACTTTACTCGGTGCACATGTAACAATATAAGATCAAGCCCAGAAAGAATTTAACCCCGAAAAGTTTATGAGAAGAGAACCCATACAAAAAAATCTGTGCTGTGGCTGTACTAAAGCTGCACTGTAACTGTGCTAAAAGGGCTGTACTGTGACTCTACTTAAACTGCACTTGAATTGAAACATCACAGTACAGTTATAGCACGGTCAGAGTGCAGTTGCCATAGCACAGTCACAGTGGAGTTGTCATAGCACAGTCACAGTGGAGTTGCCATAGCACAGTCACAGTGGAGTTGTCATAGCACAGTCAAGAGTACAGTTGCCTTAGCACAGTCATAGTGCAGTTGCCATAGCACAGCCACAGTGCAGCTGCCATAGCACAGTTTTTACTGTAATACCTACTCTTTCCATGAATCAATAATTGAGTCTTGATGTGGCTATTGCATTCCCTGTATATCTTATTGAAAACAAGAAGCAGAATTAAATCAAGATAGGACAATTAGCAGAGATATATAGTTCCCTTTTTGGGTGTTTGAAGATTGGTTGCCTGATCCAATCAGAAAACAGCAAAGAGATAACAGTGGCCAAAACGACTACACTCATTCGAATGTTGACTAGTCTAAGGAAAGATAAACCATATTCCTAACAGACACTCACTGAATTTGTTACGTTCCACTTCCTTAATATGAACAAAGTTTATGGTACTAAAAATATTGCTATCGAAGCACTTAGGTTCTATGAGAAAAATTGACAAATCCTATTCTGCACATCAACGGGCACTCAACATAAAAACCACCAAAATTTACGTCAGTGCTATTTGTCTAGTTGCCACAAATATGCCCACCTTGATAGTTTTTGTTGATGAAGTTTCAGTACTAACGCCGTGGAGCACAATAAATGACAATAAGATATGAAAATAAAAGAAATTTATTAAATACAAATACATGTACTCATGATTATAAACATAAAAATGAAAGTCTTGTTAAGGCATGGCCGCTCAATTCATTTGCCTCTTTGGCTTCCTTCCTGAAATTAAAAGGAAAACACATTACATACTGATATCTAATCAAGTGTTACTTCAAATTTTGACTGTTTAAGTTTGTCTGAATTTAATTTTAGATAAGTTGAGTACTTACCTCCAGCAGCAGAGTATAAATAAAGATATGTCTTTTTTCAACTCTCTCGTGCTTCGCAAGGAGTAGATTGCGAGTCGTCGAAATCAATCGTGGAAAGTTGATTCATCGCGAACCACACGGATTTCAGCAAAATCGACGATATCACTTCACCCGCAAGAAAATTTCCCGGCTAAGTAGCTAATTTTGATGTAATTGAAGTAAAGTTCACTTCTTCATGTTCTTAGCGTCGATCTTACATCGACGCATCCATCGTACAGCGTAGAATTAAAAGGATGAGAGCACGTAAACAAGGAATGTTACAACCGGTTCAACACCAATGCTGTCTCACAAAGATGGCTGAGTATCGGCGGAAGTTGTTCTTTTGACCATACTTTACCAAAATAATAAGCAAGCTGGAGCTATGCATTGCCGCGGTAATGTCAACATAAATTTTTATATAATTTACGCATTCATATTCTCATGGAAATGATAGTTAATCGTGATATGAAATAATATAGGAAATACTTTCTCCTGTCAATGACTAGTTTAAGTCCAGCCCTGTCGCAGCGGTTTGAGCCATAGTATAGATCCAGTCATGTTACCCAGCCCAGTCACAGTCCACTTTTAGCCACAGTACACTTCCAGTCATGTTTTCTAGCCCTGTCACAGTCCAGTCTGAGCTATAGTACAGTTCCAGTCCAGTTACCCAACCCAGTCACAGTCCAGTTTGAGCCATAGTACAGCTCCAGTCATGTTACCCAGCCCAGTCAAAGTGCAGTCTGAGCTCTAGCACAGTTCAAGCACAGTGATCCAGCACTGTTACAGTACAGTTCTTCTCAAATTATAGCTGCCATAGTACAGTCTAGTACAGAAAAGTGTACTGTGTCTGTGCTAAACACAGAGTTTAGTCCAGTTACAGTGCAGATTTAGTGCAGTCGCAGCACAGATTTTTTTGTATGGGAATGCATGTATCGATATGGCAGCAATTACCTCCCCAGATAGCATGCTAAACTTGCTGCAAGCTTGTCATGACAAAGTTGCAAGTTTGCAGCAGGCTTGTCATGACAAGCCTGCAAGCTTGCGGCAAGCTTGAATCAAACCTCCTAGTTACGCTTTTTCAAACTTGCAGCAAACTTGTCGCAACAAACCTGCGGCAAACTTGTTGCATCAAACCTGCAGCAAACTTGTCACATCACACCTGCTGAAAACGTGTAGTGTCACACCTGCTACATACTAGGAAAACTAGTTCCACACCTACCATTTCTGTAGTGACACTTGCTGAGGAAAAACTGCCTTTAAATGTCTGCTAAATAAAATGCTCTCCTAAATAATGATCAATTTACAACAACAAAATTGAAAATTTTCTACTCTATCAATTGTTAGTCATTTCACATGCACAGAATTTGGCTGCTAAATTTATTTAATAAAATGGGCAACAAATAAATGCTGAAGAGTTTATTTTTCTCATTAATTATGTACATGTTGAGGCAGCAGTGGACATACCAAAGATAGATGTCTAGTCATCGATAGTTAATCATTATTAATGAAGTGAGTGAAATACTTACAAACTGAATAGGAAACATTTAAGACAGAAACACTTTAAAAAATTTATGACCCCCTAGGCCACACATGGTAATAACTAAATTACAGAAATCTTCAAAAGGTAAAGACATATTGCTCGAATTTTATCAAAACATTCACAAGTATGCTGATTGGCTTTGAGGATTTAAAATTAAAACTTCATTCTTTTGAATTCTTGTTAAGTTATGGGAGTACAAGGCTGTGCATGGAACTTACATGGTTACATACTTATAGATCGTTACTAATGAACTTATTAAGCAAAATTATTGTCTTCATCAGCCTGATCCTCGGTCTGTTTATCCTGCCAATCCCTGAAGAGAAAATAGTAATTACTCCATGTGAAATGATATATCATGTATCATTTGATTAAATCAGGGAGGTAAATTGAGAAATTATTAACTAATATTCCAAAAAGAATAAGCAATCGGATTCAATAAATAATACGTCCATATTGTACCCCCACATTCTCATAATGGCGGTAAATGATTCAACTTCCATCGAATCGAATTAATGTGGCAGGGAAATGAGAAGCAACTACTTACATTCTTATTTTCCTGACTTTAGCCTGGTTGAGCCAATTACTCAGACACCCTTTCAGCACCACATCTGATGTATCAGGGTAGACCCTTCTGCATACACCTATGAAATTATAAAAAACATACTTAACCCTCTCCTTCCTAAACCGCCCGAAACCGGCCGTAAACATTTCCCCGTCATGCACGAAGTTTAAATACCCATTTGCCCCACTGGTAGACCTATTTTTCTCCGCGATGAGGAACTGACGCAGGTTACTTTAATTAACTTACAATAACTTGAAATATATTTAAGTGATTTGTTTTAAAATTTGTATACGTTTTAAGAATATATTAATTTATTGAAAGAAGTTGGTCTTACCTTATATTGAATTTAATTCCCTCCTTCAAATCCATTTTCTTGGTGATATTGATGATAACATCCTATTTTGCAAAGAGGTAAATCGCATCCGATGCATTTCCATGACGTTTCTATGCTCCGACCAGCAGGAGTTTTTCTTTTCTTTGAGCTGCAATAGGCGCACACTTTTTTTCTCCCCACGATCTTTACAAAAGAGGGTTGCTGTCTCTGTGAAAATGTGCCCATCGGAAGGATTCTTTTACGTCCCACTACTTTACGCGAGGAGAATTTCCCTATCATCGGCCTGTAAAGTGCTAAACGAAAATTCTTCTGTGTTACTCCATGCCTAGTATTTGAGGCCATTCTATACGAGATGATCTTGTAGTAGCGCATGCGTATGTGTTATTCATAAGTAGTAATTTCATGAGAGACACACTCGAAAAAAAGCTATCAAAGTACAAATGATGATTTTTCCCTAAATAGTTTTTCATTAAATTCATTACAACTTGCGTCCCAAGAAACATTTTACGATTTCTTTTATCTTTTTTCCCTAAGTACACATTTACCTGCAGAACGTAGCCATGGGAGCTTGCTAAAACCCAAACTTTAAATCCCCACTTCGTTGGCTTTCCTTAGATGTATTGTTTAATTTTATGACGTCCTTTAAAAGCAACCATCGCCTCGTCAACACTTAATTCTCTACCGGTTTATACTTTTGCTGAAAAGTTTCCATTACATCAAGAACCGGCCTAATTTTATGCAATACATCAAAACCCTCCTCTCCCTGTTTTTTTCCTGAGTTATATCACTAATATGGAAATATTTTGAAATGTTTGTCCATCTTCCAAAGGTCATACAGTCACGAACAATTGAGCAGTCAATATTTTAGCTATGCCAGTAATCCTTGCTTTCAGGCAAATCGAATATTCCCATGTATACTAGCACTCCAATGTATGCCACCATTTCATCGCACGTACCATCTACCCAGTCTTTGTCAGCCTTTCCCGAGGAATGTTGAAGATGTTCTGCATATTTGTTTGTGTTCTTGACAATGTTGTAAAAAAAAACTTCGCCCCCTAGCATATATTTTAGGAAGGAAAATTCATTTTCACCTATCGCCAAATTATAAATATGCCCTCTCTCTTCTTTGAACTCCGACGGTTCTTCAAAAATCAGGGTGTTTCTCCAAGAGTCATGCACCTGATCATCACCTTTTAAATCACTCGTGCTTGGGGTAACGTCATCCTCCAATGGTACATCACCTGATCTGACACTATCACTGTATCCTTCTTCTCCATTCAAACAACTAGAACCATCTGAATCACTCGAAAATTCGCTTCTGTTCACTTCTTCTGCGATAGCATCCTCACTTAACCAAGCCATGGTCAGAACTGAGGGGCATTAGGTTTCTTTTCATTTGAGCTGAGCTTTGCCTCCTCGCCATATGAGATAGGAAAAGTGTGAGAGTGCCTGTGACCACCCACAAACAGAACTGAGGGGGATTAATTTTCTTTTCATTTGAGCTGACCAGCTGAGCTTCGCCTCCTTGCCATGTGAGATAGGAAAAGCGTGAGCTTGTGTGTGACCACACAGAAAGAAATATCGTCATTAGATGTGACAGTCACTCTAAATAACACAGGGCAGGCCTAGGGTTTTCGTATCACACCATTTCAAAACTGGCCCTCCTAAAAATCCCATCGTAAGAGCTTAAACAACTTCTCAGTTAATGTGCCACGCTGGAACAAAGCACCTTATTGTCTCGGGATTTTAGCTCATGGTGACGACGTTCTGCTTCTTCTTAATGAAATGAGAGATAGGAAGGATGCTTGTGCTAGCAAAGATAAACACTCTCAAGATAAAACAGATGCCTATGAAGCTCAAAAGGCTGCCCCAAACAGAGCAGACCAAGCCGGGCGGATTCGGCCGGTTTATGAAGGAGCGACTTAAATGGCGGCGGCCGGTTTCGGCCGGGTTATGACGGAGCGGAGAATGAGGCATTTAAACTTCAATAGGGAGAGGGTTAATGCAGTATGTTAAAAATTCATTTCAACGATCCATTATTATAATAATCTTAGAATATCTTATTGGATGCACTCACGAAAAATAACAGGACACACTGAAGTGCTATACAATGATTTCTTAACCGAAATCTTCTGAAGTTTGCCCGTAATGGAATACAGCTCTGCTACATAGTCATTCTAAGGGGCCTATTACGAACGAGCGGGCGGTACGCTACCGCCGGGCGGAGTTTTCGTTCGGTATACGGTATCATACCGCCCCTTGCGATTACGAATGGGACGGTCGGCAAGTCACCGCCGGGCGGAGAGTACGTGTCAGGGGGTCGGTAAGGAGCGATGCGGCGGAAGTGACGTTTGTATGAAAAATTCTGAGCTCCTTCAGCCCGAAAATGGTGTAGCCAATGGCAAGGGCGTGCGGTGTTCCAATTCCGCGGCAACTGTTCCTAGCAGACGAATATTTCGGCAAGAGTTGTTGGCAGTCGATAAAGACAATTAATGGTATTTATGGATTAATAAGGATGCGTTCTTCGTTAATTCACCTTAAAAGTTTGACAAATGAACGAATTTTGCTCCTCAATTCTTACTTATAGGATAAAAAGTTGAATAATACAATAATTAGCAGTGACTTGCGGATGATATCAAAAAATCACGTATGAGCAGACGCAGGTAGTGACAAATTGCGTGGCAGACCATCGAAAAATTACGATAGAAGTACTTTTAGGGCCAACGGGCAAGGTGAACCACCAATTCCATTAGAGCTTTGACCGAAATGCCCATTCTTAAAAAATATATGAAAATCCACCACGAATACTTTGCTGGAGAGCCTTAATCACAGACAATATGACACTCAACATCTGTGAAATGACAAAATATCTGTTGCTCTGCATTCCTTTCGTGTTAGTAACGGGGTTTGAAAACCTAACGAATATTCAGAGAACAAGAAAGGCACTTTTAAAAATAATGAAAAATAACTTTTTGGCTGTTATATATGAAAAGCAATGGAGAATTAAAAAACACAAGATATTCACTTCTGGTTAAAATAAAATTTTATTTCAATATAATGTGACAGAATTTCACCATTTCTTTGGTTTAATCACGGGTACACAACCACAGCAAAACAGTCTGCCCACAATAAACAAGTGAGATCGCGAATCGGTTCCGCGGCAATCACACACACAGGCTACAACTTATTTCAATATTTCAGGTAAAATCCACAATCGATACAAGCTCACACCATTGTAAATAATGGTAAATAGGCAAATACGATCATCAAAAACTGGAAGTCACTACCATTCTTATATTCATCACGTAAACATTACAATCAAGAGCTCGCTATGATGAAAACAACTATTTAATCACTGATTTTAAGCATCACATTATCCTACGCAAGTGGCACAGGTGACTTTTCTCACTACAACTCCTTGGTATGAAATTGATATACTAGTATATAAACAAATTTCACACATGGCTTTGAACTTGATCGTGAAATGTTATCTCTACGGTGAATGACGAAGGTATAAACGCCACTGACAATCTTTACATTACTATCAGACACTTCTCGAAAGCGTAAACCACTGTTTAAAAACCAACCACAATGGAACAGTGATAACTACAGCTCTTGGCAGATGTTTGTCAAACTTTGTGCATTACAACCACTGGTACTGTGATTAACGGTAGTTGTCAAATTGAAAATAACACTATTTTGAAACAAAAGATGTTCGTAGAAATCTCCAAGCAGCGAGCAAAAGTTACATTCTCCTCACTATTCAAGCAGTTATAACGTTGAAAATAACACTACTTTGGCACAGAAGATGTTCGTAGAAATCTCCAAGCGGCGAGCAACAGCTGTATTCACCATACAATACAAGCACAGGCAGTCCTTAACGACGAATTTTCCGGAACCTATGAAGAAATGGAAGATGTTTTTGCATGTAAAAACATAGTGGACATTAAAAAACATCCAAATTGTTCTAATTAAATAAATGAATGAGGGTCAACTTACAATCAACGTATCCATCTCCTACGGCCGTGGCTCTCTCTTTCTCATCTCAGACGGCTACAACGTTGTTATATGGGTATTATACTTTTTTTGTTCAACTGCTCCAGTCGGCTCCAGTTTTATATTTTATACGCTTACTCAGACATTAATATTATAAATAACACAAAATAGGATAGCTTCCGAGTTTCTATCGTCGGATATTTTGTTTTAAAAACGCCAACTCGACCCGAAAAATGTAAACAGACGTCCGCCATTAGGGGGTCGGTATCTCACCACCGGGGTAGCTGGCCGTGGTATCATACCGACCCCTAAGCCGTGGTATGATACCGACCGGTGGCCACTCGTAATCGCTCGGGGGCGGTAAACTCACTTCGGGGCGGTATGATACCGCAGGCGGTATCTCACCGCATGCGGTAAGCCGTTCGTAATAGGCCTCTAAGACGACGCAACATATTTTGTAGAAGTGTTCATTCATTTCTTCTACCAACTGCTACCAAACATTGCACCTAGAGATAAAAAAGATCAGATCAATTAAGAGTTAACAGCTTATTCAAGAATAACAAAAATCATGTTTATAGCCAGAAGAAAAATTCACCAAAAAAATTAACACAATTGTCATGGTTAGTATGCTCATGTAGTATGTGTGCACAAGTGCATATGAAATAACAAAAATCCAATCATACCATAATTGTTTACTATTTCATTGGACAATAATCCATACGCACTTCAAAATTATGTTGTACTTGAGTATTTTTATAGCACTTTGAATTCCAAACACCGAGTGTCTGGCGAGCTCCAGATTTACATCAATTTTGAAACTTTCTTACAAAAACTTAATTGTTCTTTCATCAAACAATCATACATTTTTTAAATCAGGAAGGTAGCACACAAATTATCATTATTCACTTACCAACTTTGGCTCAAATGAGGTTTCTTCACTTATCCTACGGCAGAGTTTGATGAAATCCTCATCTGCTGTCAATGGCAATCAGCTGAAATTCATCTCCTTCACAGCACAATCCTTTTGCTTTGGGTCACAAGCCAATAAAGCATCTACTTTCCTCTCCAAGTGAGAAAACCCAGGTGCCATTTCTCCCATCCACATGAGGAGCTGGCCATTCTTTAGTTTTAATTTACTGCAGCCTATAAATATGAAATTGTTATAAATACAATAATACCAATTTGATTTGCTTATATTATACTACCTTAGCACACTTGGTACTTAATCATCATAATTCCTGCCTAAATGCTTATCAAACAGGTGCTAACCATATATTTTAATACACCACTTATTTTTCTGTCAACAAACACGAGTAATTGATTACTTTACATCTCAAAAATTTTAAGAATTGCAATCTTATTGCACAGAAACAGCTTAGAAATGTGTTACTTATGCCCTTGAGTGCAACATGCCTGTTAAGAATATACTGGCAGAAATGTACGATATATACATGGGCATTTGTAAAAAAAATGAACTAAAGCATAAATCAATGCCTAAATTATAATGATTAGAGAGAGTTCAACTGATGGCTATGTTTAGAACAGCTAATTAACTGCTATTATTCTTCGACATATTCCCAATAGTTATTCATTTTCAAGAAAATTCCTTCATAAACGAGTTTACTGAGGTTGAGACTAATACTTTAACGTCATAAAGAACTGCTAACAAAGTGGATTCTACTGCGAGAACCCTGATATTTCAACTTAAACCGTCTGAATGGAGTCTTTTCACTATGCCAGCGAAAGCAAAGATCATGCTAAATTGTAATTACACTGAGACTAAAATAATGAATAATCTTAAATAATTATTGGATAGCAATTGCTATTAATTAATTGGCGGTTCATTAATCATACATAGTATCGAATAGAAAAAAATGTGCTATTTACTCACAATTACATGGTCAGCACAGCAGAGATGAGTAGATGCTGACGGAGGCAACTTCTTAAATCTCTTCGTGCCGCTAAAAGCCACTGTTTCCGAGCATTCAGTAATCTTCCAAGCCCCTTTTGCCAGTATTCACTACGAAACAGGGATTATTTTCTTCTTCCATAGCATACTTCAACGTAAATTTGCTTGTAAAACAAGATTTTACTTCACGGCTAAATTCACAATCACAAAATAACGGCAACCGTTAGGTCACGTGGAACATAAGACTGCCGCCGGGCGTTTTGGCGCGAGTTCAAAATACGATTTTTAATCCAAAATATTAAAATAAGTTCGTAATATAATGGGAAAAGTTTTTTACTTGAGTTTTTTTATGAGTATGAAGATAATTATATCAAATAACATTATATTGTTATATTACTATAAATCTCATTAAGTGCATATTATTAAAATCTTACAACCAAGCCAAATAGGCTGGAAATAGGCATGATAAATTCAACCTTGAGATGGCAAGGAAAAGTCAAGCTTCACGTAAGCTAACATGCTATGAGTGGGTAGTAGCAGGTTTGATATGGCAAGTTTGCTGCAGGTGTGATATGGTAAGTTTGCTGCAAGGGTGATATGGCAAGTTTGCTGCAGGTTTGATATGGCAAGTTTGCTGCAAGTGTGATATGGCAAGTTTGCTGCAAGTGTGATATGGCAAGTTTGCTGCAAGTGTGATATGGCAAGTTTGCTGCAGGAATGATATGATAAATCTGCTATGGGTGCAATATGGCATGTATTCTGCAGGTGTGATGTACAAGTCTACGGCTTGTGTGTGTTCACATAACTTGTAAGCTTTATTCAAGCTTGTACATAGCTTTCATGCCAGAATAGGTTTGTCACAGCAAGTTTGCTGCAAACTTGCCACGACAAGGCTTGTCGTGACAAGCCAAGGACAAGCCTATGACAAGTTTGCTGCAAGCTTGCATGCTATCTGGGTCACGTTTAACTCCTCTAGTAGAAAATATTTAATTCAATTATTAGAAAATATTCACCTTATTATGCTTAATTTTAATAGGGAAAAATAAATACTTACTCTTGAGTGCTTTGAAGGTTGATAGTCCTTCCTTGGGATGGCATTCATCCACCTCCTTCTCAGTCCTTCCTTGGGAAACTGGAAAACACTCACTATCTCTCTCCCGTCGTAATTACAACTATATTGATGTACACAACACTTGCCTACTATACTGAAAACTTTTTAAACACAGCAAATCGATAACTTCACCACAATAAAGGCTTGAAAACTCAAATCGCTTGCTCACACTACAACAACAAGGATCGCAACTGACGCTACTCACATGTGCTCTGTCGCCTATGTGCCTATGATTCCGGTTTTTTCGCCAGCCGCAATCCTGTGACGTCAGAGAAAAGAGAAAGTTCAGTGCGAAGGCCTTGAGTATTTAGGTGGTCATGGCTCGGGCCCCCTCAGGCCCCATGGAGTGGGTGCTACTGAAAATCATACAATATGATGAAAATTTTTTTTTCCAAAAATTGATCTTATATAGGCCTAAATAAATCGAAAAATGCGAAAAAAACGAAGTTGAAACCCTGGCAGAAAAGAATGGTAACATTTTTGTAACCTAATGATAACTTTGGAGTGTACCATTAGTGTAGGAAAATTGTAAACTCTGTGTAGGCTGTGTGTAACTATAGTGTACATAGTTATAACTCCAGTGTACAATCTGTGTAACTTTGTGGTAAAGTGGCCCAATCTGTGTAGGTTTTATGTGTAACTTGTGTAACAAATGGCGCTGAATTGTGTACAGTGAGTACCGAGTTTGCTGTGGTACATGATGTGTACACGATGTACACTATATTACCATTTAGTATACAGCTGTGCAATAATGGTAACAAGGGTTCCATGCAATTAGGATTAAAATTAAAAACATAAACGCAGGAATGTTTAAAAATCGATCTTTATTGCTGTTTGAAGAAGAACTATAAATCATCAATTGTTGCCTCCTCTACTCCCTCTTGATGATCTTGATAGTTCCTGTTAAATGAAAAAGTAAAATTAAGAACATTTGTCAAGCAAAATTTTATAACTTGATAAAATGGACAAAAGTTTGGTTTAATGAATAACATGACACTTTTTCTGTCAAAACAATCTTTCTTTTTTTTAATGAAATGAAACAGTGGTTGAGAGGCCCTTATTTTTCCCAATATTTTCATAAATAACAACCCCTTAAGTTACTGCTCGTATTTATTTTACTTCGTGCCATGTTGATTCCAGCCAACTTATATTAAGCCAATAGGTAAAATAAAATTTGAAGTAACATATGAAGCCAGGCTCCTGAGATTTTCTTCTTCCCCAAGCCAGTGTCATGTCTTCCATTTAAATCTCTGGCCAGCTTTGACAACATGGCTTAAGACCCAAATACAGTCTGGGGAATAATAGGTTAATGAGTACCAAGATGATTCTTAAGAATTTGTTTTCAAATACTATATTATTATTTTCTTCTCTCGATTCTTATTATTTGTATGGGCGGTAACTATTGTTAATATTCAAGTTTCAGATCCGTAGAGTACTACCGTTTGTATATATATAATCTTGTATATTTTTGATTTTGTTTTCCTGGACATCGTCCTTATACTTTTCAATAAAGTTTTAAGGGCCCAATAGCAATTATTCCCTAGTAATAATATCGCATTTAGTTCTATTTCTTCTCTATTTTTCTGTTCCATGACAACCCCTACAGGTATTTAAACCCGGTCGTCCTTTCTAATGTGCGACTTTTTACTTTTAATGACTTATCAAAATATTCCAAGTGTCGTTTTAATAATAAATTCTGTCTTCTCTTCGCTGATTTTTAATCGCAGCTACTTTTAGTCACAGTAAAAACTTATAGTAGTTTTTCTATCGTTGAAAACACAGGCCGCTCACTATCAGTACCATTTCTTCCTTTAGGTAATAATAGGGTGGTTTCCTATTATTTTTTATTGCCTACATCGAAAGAATATTACTCCTGGAGTACGTATTTCACGCTTTTAGATTTTTATATGACGATATCTATTTTTAGCGATTAAATGAAAAGTGAAAAAATTTCAAGCGCGCGTAAATACGACGGGTAAGTATGAATGCCGGGAAAACTCCGCGTGACGTCGTTATGTTTCCCCCTGCCACAAGTGAGGTGACCTTGGGGCGAGGCTTGAGTGCTGATACGACGCAGGATGCTAGCAGGTAGCAGAGTACCCTGCTAGCTGGTAGAGCTTGCCTTAAACAAGGATTATTAATACCTTATCAAACGAAGAAAACTTTCTGACCTTAGCCAGTTTTAATAGGTGATTATTAAGACATGTTTCACTGAGCTTTGTGCCTCATGCATGCATTGGTAATCTCAGACGATGTAAAACTCCTATCTACTCGTATAGAATCTAGGTCCCTGTACGTCACGTGTAGTGGAATCGCATGGGCGCCAATCTGGCCTTTTTCCAATGAGGTTAAAGTTGACCATTGCCATTCGTCTATACTGGGATCTCTAAAACCAAATGATTTGTATATTATAAATGCACTCATGGTGGGTTACGAATCGCAATCAATGCCTTTCGTTTTCTTTGATGATGGAAACTACCCTATTGAACCTTCTTTTACCCCAAAACTCGCACTTTTTACCTAGAAAAACTCTGCAGGTCCTTCCTAACTTCAATTACTTGGGAAATATAATAAAAAATAATAAGATGTTGATAAATTCTTCACGGGAAATCAGCCAGGTAAGGATGGACAGTGCTGCTAACGTTTCAATGGCCTTCTCTGTCACCGTCTTCAGGGCGAATCATGGGCCTAGCTAGTGCCGGGCTTATGTACGCAGTTGGGGCGGTCAAGTCGTCTGTGATCGGTCAGTTTTAGGTTTCTGGTATATTTTTAGGTACACAAGTCGACTTGCGTCGCGGTTTTCAGGTCCCCTCTGAGTGTCGCCGACTGTTGTGACCACAGTCGTGACACACAATGTTAAAAAGTGTAGACAGCGTAGCGTAGCGGACGACGCGGCTGGGGCCACTACAGCGCATTCTGCGGGCGTTTTCCGTAAACTAACACCCTCCCCTACCGTACCCCCTCCCCTCCAGTCCCCATTCCACTTTTATTCTTGCTTTGCGTGTTGCATGCGGTAGGGATACTATGCGGGATATCATTTAAATAAAATCACAACATGTGCAAAGCAAATGCCCATTTATTTCATAAAAGTTCACATAAAAGTCACTCACCTGCCAAATACAATGAATTGAATTAGTATATAAATAAACACTATACACCGGATGGCGAAAGCCTGACAAGAATCTCTCTATGCCTCACTTGTGTACGCATAAGTCCTTGTACCCACAGCGAACTATAATTCCTCAGTGTCATCACAAATTACGGGATAAGAACACCACAAAGAAAATTCCTTTATCAGTGGCCACTTCACTGCACTGAATATGAGATTGTTGAAAAACAAAAATTCGTAAGCAAAATCAAGATCACTATACAAGCGTTAATGGGCTGAATATACGTGACTTTTTCGAAAATATAACGTTGTCAACCACTTCACACACCACACGCAGGCTTGAAAACTTGATGTAGAGATAATTAAGTTAAAATAGAATCAACAACTATATACAAACAACGCCTAAAACCGTACATCGCGAGAACACAAGATCTAACCGGTCCACAGTAAGTAGATGTTTTCCTAACGATCAAAACTTTCGAAATGAGGAGACGAAATTTCATTGGCCGATTCATGATTGGTCAATGGGTGAGACAGAGGAAGCACACATATTTCATATTTCCTATTTATTATTAAAGATACCAACTGAGTGACATTACACAAGTTATGAAATAATTTTTTACGCAATAATATTTATTAATCAAAAATAATCTTACGAAACGATAGCGTTAGTTCAAGAAAACGCCCGTCAGACTGTTGTGTCGCACGCTGTCAACAGTTCGCCCGCCTTGTGCCAAAGCCCTGGTTGTGACACAAGTCAACAAACGATAACGCGCAGGAATTGAAGAGCTGTTAACAGTTACCGCGAGTCGACACTAGTCGACGCGTGAGTCGCATGCATGAAAAGCACCCAAATAGAATGCAGTGAATATTACGATCGTAAGGAACTTAATAAAAACAAGCGACTCTTAACGACTCGCTCCCAGCGCTTCGGAGCACTGGGAGCTTGTACTGGACACCGCCCTCGGATTAGGCCTGCTGTATAAGTGTGCCTCTGGCGGTCAAAGTTCCAAATAATACCGGTGTTCCTCAACCAATCTTTGTTTGCATTGTCTGATAATAACATGTTCTGATAACGTGGCTGGCTTGCATGAAGATTATTACTGGCAACATTATGCCTATATTGCTACGGTTTGATTTAACTTTGAGGAGATAGTTAATTGTGAGGTACCCTTTTCCTTGAGCATTACTAAGTTTTTGCATTTTTTCGTTGCATCGAAGGAATGCAATCTCCTTGTGGGATATTAACGTTAGTGCCTCGTTCATTATTTCGTTGTCGATTGAAGTGATTTGGAGATTGACTGCGTGTTTAAAATGAAAACATGAGTCGTACCAACGGAATTTTCTCGGATTCAACACGAAGGAATTCCGAGGGCAACCTTTGCAGACTTTGTATGAAGATTAATCGATACTATTACAACGTATTTACTTCAAATATAGCATCCACAACAGTAGAGGATGCCCTTCGTGATTTAGTCGGTTTAAGAGTAAGTGGCTAGTTACATTTTATCCATTTTCTTTGACATATTTCTTACTTAATACCATGTTATGACGATAATTCGGAAACATCTGAACGTTTAGGTAATGTTTTCATTGTTATCTCAGATTGCTGTGGGAGATGGTCTGCCCGTCACCATGTGTCCACTGTGTTTGAAAAAGCTCACGGATTTCAGTGAATTCAAAAAGATTTGTTTTGAAGTGGACGCAGAATTGAGAAAATTTTCATCGAGGAATACCTTCACGGTGAGTGCTTTTAATTTTTTCTCACTTGAAGCATGTTGCAGAGAATGTAAAGTGACTGTTGAATGCTATGAAAAATTTAGGAAGATTTACTTATATGCGGGTTGGACTGTTTAAAACAAAAATTTGAAAGAAATAACTCAATCATATTTGAGTTGCATATACGCCGGGAATTTGGAATTTGTGTTTGTGTATGGGGAAGCTTAGTTGCGCAACGTTGAATGAAGAATGCCATTCATTTCATTATTTATTGCTATCCATAATTTTTAAGTAAAGATGTTTCCACTTATTCCTAAGCATTGCAGAAATGATTGCACAAAATTAGATTACCATCACGAAGGAGCTAACATTTGCGCAATAAATGCCCTTCATCAAAATTACAAACTAATTGAACCTTGAGAGCTCGTTGGTGGTGTCTGTGGTTGTTAAAATACCAATGCATATTAGACAAGGAGATTGTGAATACATATATTTATAACCTACTTGATACATTCATGTACCCAAAGGACGTGCTCCAGGGTCAATTTTTTAGAAACCTACGCTTCTCGCTTTTCATTTGTTTTGGCCACTACTGTCGAGTGGCAGATTTCGAAACCGAAAAAAGTTGATTACAAATTTTGAGGGCGGGAGAACTGTGGAATTGCATCGCCAGACCTCAGTATACATGCATGGAAAAAATGGACCCCGAGGGATTTTGTCCTTTCATTGCAATATGTACTTGCGTTTAATAGAATATATCAGAAATGAAGATCATTCTAATCCTGCAAAGGCGTCAGAGAATGGTGGCAATAATAGCCTGGATTCACCCAAGGCCGTAGCCAGAAATTATTTTTTTTAATGGAATAGTAGACAAACATAAAATTATTTTTATAAGATAAATAAAATAGCGTATACGGTTAAATGTACATATTTATTATAAACCCGTAAAGGAAAATATAAAAATATTATTACAAAATTGAATTCAGCCTTCTATCTTTTTTGGCAGTGACCAAATGAATTAACTCCTCGGTGTGGATGTCAATTCTGCGGTCCCTCAGGAGGCTCATAAGTCACTCACCTCTCCACTAAATCACAGCACTATTATTTCACACACTGCACCTATAAATTTGCTTAGATAATTATTGACTTAAGTCATATTGGAATACTAGATGTCCCTGCGCAGCTATATAATATCGTCGTGTCAGCACCAAGCGAGCATGAAGTATCTATTTAATTTTTTTCATTTCGGGGGGGATCAATCCCCCCTTGATCCCCCCCCCCCAGGCTACGGCCTTGGATTCACCGCATGCAGAGACGGAGAGTCATAAGTAACAAACTGCTGTGAAAATGGTGTTGGATAATACTGCGGTGTAGATTGCAGTGTAGAAGTTAGTTATATATTTAAAAAAGAACACGTTTTGCTCAATTCAACCTAGTTTTCTCACAATTTTAAACTGTTCCTCACGGAAAAAATTACGTGCTACTTGCCAGTGGCGGCTGGTGGTAATTTATCTAGGGTTTGCATTAGATCAGATATATGATGATTTAATTATATTATGTTAATCCTAATCCATGAACATCATATTTCGTCATAATAGAATACATAGTAAGTAAAACATATCACTGGTACATCCTACACTTAAAATTTCATGCACAGAAATAATATTAGCATGCATGAAAATAATTATTCTAAACACACCTTTACATTGTGACGGTAGGTGAGATTCATTCTCCTTTCCTTACACCCTATGAGGAAGTAGTGTAGAAAACGGCCATACAGATGACTCTGTCGCAGACAGATTAGGATCCTCGGCGCAGGTAGCACCTACACCACTACACTACCTGCCAGTCACTCACCAAAAATATGCGCGTGCGCATTCGCATGGTTTTGAGTCTGCTCCCATCACCCATTTGAACTGTACATACCCCCCGTTTACCTCGTCCCGCCAGAGCACCCTAAAGCGATAGCACAAACCGAATATGCGACAGGCGCGATGCCACGGGATCACACTCTTGTAGAGCGGTGAATTCGAAAAGGAGATGGCTGTAACATTCGGAGCTTCATGTTTCTTGCATCTGTAGACAGGATTTTTATCCTTCTCGTTGCAAAGGAATAGCTTTCTTTTATAATTCATTCATCTTTGGGTGTGTACTTGCTAACATGCGTGTATGCACGCGCTGCCACTGAACCCCCCTCTGCTCCATGCGAGTTAAGGTGAGAATCAGGTTGACCCCTTAAACGTCTCACGTATTCAATGTATGTCGCCAAACAAGCCCAATTTCCCGTATGTGCTTGCAAATCCGTTCACCTGTTTTAGGTGAATCTTTTCAGAGTGGTATCTTCATTGTTGTGGTTTCAGCGGGATATCCCTTGAAATAACTCCTAAAATAATGGCGCTAAGGAAGAAAAAGTAAAGAGTATTATGTGAGCAACTTTGCTAATAGCAATTTCTTGTGATTTAAGGGTAGTTGAGTAGAAGCTTCTATTTACGGGATTAAGATTACTGAAATTTTAATTTTATTGCTGCTCTCCTGTTTATATTTTAACATGACATCTCCTTGAAATTTATGTACCATTTTCAAGTGTTATTATAAAAAAGATTAGAGGTATATCAAACAAAAAAGTGATCAGTTATTAAATATCAATTTGATAGTACTTTATGATTATAAGATGATATTGAATTGCAGGTAATTTAATGTGGATTCAAAATATATCCAATAAAACATTTTAGCAAATGGATTGAATTTTTCTTAAACAGGTTAAAAAAGTAAATGAGATAGGTATGCCTTTTATATTAAACCAGTTTCTTTGATTCTAGGTCTCTTTGAGTGTAGACAAGACTTTCTCAGCAAGAAACTGATTTACTACTGAATGAGAGATCATGAATAGAAGAAAAAAACACAACTCTTTATGTAGTTTAGTAGTTTCATTGTTATTTTCTAGGTTACGATATTACAATTTTTATATTCATATCAATTTTGATAAATAGGATCACAATATATTTTGCTCAAGCCATCTATATCAGTTCACTATTACAGTTTTTTGTGTTTGAATTTTTAAATCATGTCTTTAAAATATCTTTTTGAAAAATAACAGTAAAACCTCTATGTAGTGAACCTCTTTACATCATAAACCCACATACTTCATACCACCCCTATGGTCCCATCAGATTTACATGTAAATTTATAGCAAAACTTCTGTGTAGTGAACCTCCTTATCCCGTAAAACTTCCACTTATCATACTAAGGAGACATCCCCGAGACTGCCTAACTACCTCCGCAAATCGTACTGAGACAACTAGAGACCATTAATGCATCCACGATTACATACACGGAATGGCATTTTCAGCGATAAATGTTTCACCTGTATTTTATTTCTTTTACACCTGAAGTGCATGGTTTCGAAGCTCCAGCAAGAGATGAGAAAATATCTCGAAGGGGTCTTGGTATACACTGAATGTTTAGAAGGAATTATATCTTCGTTGATTACTGTCCAGAAAAAAAAAGAAAAAATAAATGCAGAGCGAAGCACATGGCCCTTTCGCTTAGGACTAACGAGGCGGACCAAACACACTTGGGGCTCGAGGTGACGACACACAAGGGAGAGACGGAGAGAAGGCAGTGAGCAGCTTATGAGGAAGATACCGTGTGTCAAGCCAAAGTAGCTGACCCTTCTTGACATCTCACTAGGAGAATAGGCGGCAGTTTTTAAGATAGTACAGTTGAAGGAAGGTGTTGAGTTTATGGACCAAATTTGTTGACGTGCTGGTTTAAAATGGTATTTCATCAAAACATTTTTAAAAACCCTGAAGGAATAAAGTCGCTTGAATATTTTATTGGAAAGGAAAAACATTTCTTTAAAATATAGAGTAATTAGTTTTAATTTAAAGTACAATATCTGACGGAGAGAAAATATTATATGCAGTAAGTCAGAAAGCGTACCGGGTACGCATGACAGCATTTAGTGGTTAAGATACAAAACCACAAGGAAGAGAAAGTATGTCATCTACTTATGGGGTCAAAGCAGATTCTTGCCTTGCATTGAATGAATACCAATAATGTCTGTATATTAGGAACACAAAATAATACATAAATATAATTTCTATATAAATATTGAAATAATTTTGGGTGTATAAAATTCCTATTTAGTATTGCAATTATCACGAAGATTAACCTATACTTTTGAAAAATTTCCTCAGAAAACGTGGAATTATGGGTGAATTTTTTCTTTCATTGCCTGGACACCCTTGTGTTATTCGTTAAAGTTTTGTCCTAAAGATCTTCCTGCCAAACTTTATTTCAGTTGGTTCCATAGTTTTTTAGTGATTGAGGAAGACAAACATCATTCAATTTTTACGCAATGGTATAGATTATATTTAAAAAAATTCTGTTTCATCAAGATAAGAAGCAATGGGGTGGTTTTCTATTATTTTTTATTGCCTGAATCGAAAGATTATTACTCATGGAGTACACAATACATGCTTTAAGATTTTTAAATAACGATTTCAATTTTTTGCGATTAAATGAAAAGTGAAAAATTTTCAAGCACGCGAAAATGCGATGGCTAAGTATGAATATTGGGAAAAGCCCTTGTGACGTATTTCTGATTCCTGCTTACGCCGTGTGAGGTGACCTTGGGGCGAGGGTATGTGCGCCGCTGCAATGCAGGCTGCTAGCTGGTAGCGCTTGGCTTAAATAAGGATTATTAACACCTTATCAAACAAAGGAAACTTTCCGACCTTAGTCAGTTTTAATAGGTGATTATAAAGACATGTTTCCCTGAGCTCTGTGCCTCATGCATGCATTGGTAATCTCAGACGATGTAAAACTCCCAACTACTCGTAGAGAATCTAGGCCTCTGTGATGTCACGTGGAGTGGCATTGCATGGGCGCCAATCTAAAATTTTTTGAACGAGGTTGAAATTGAGCATTGCCATTCGTCTAGCCTGGTATTTGGAAAACCAAATAATTTGTATTTCGTGAATACAATAATGGTGGGCAATGCTAACTATTTGTAAGTCCCTAGATCAGCGGGGTCCGTCGAGGGGTCATCAGGGAACCAATTAAGACGCCAACACAAGGTTCACAACTCTCGCCTTATTCGACCATTCAGTGCAACTTCCGCACCCAGACTCCTCCACTCGTTCCCGAGAGCGCTCCACAGCCGCTCGTCGTCACCACGTGACTCCTCGCTGGCCATTCCCTATTCGTTGCCTCACAGTCACCCCATGCATAGGCGACCAGGAGACAACGTTGTGTTTTACTGCTGCGTATGCGTTCGCAATTCCTCGGCGGCTAGGTAGAAGGGTTGGGGGAAGAGCTGATACAGCGGTATGGGCAAGCAAGAAATGGGGCAGGTGGAATGTGGAGTGGGGGAAAGGTGCCCAGTCATTGGGCGTACTTACATATTACTAATTATAGCTAACTATTACTAATACACATATACAGTAAAACCTCTTTACATCGTAATGTAGGGGACCAAAATTTGGACAATTTGATGTATGGAGGTTCACAATAGAGAGGTAGTAATAATAATAATAATTTTTTTTTTCAAACAATAGTTCGATACCTATAAAATATTAACCATTCGTTAATATCCATTCAAATAAGTAGTCATATTGCATAGCATATCACAAAATTTTTAAAAATGTTACAAAATATAAAATATTATCTGAAAAATATGATATTGTCACTATATAATTCAATTCAGTTAAGTATATCTTCCAATAAAACATTTAAGTTCTCTAAATATTTACATTTGAATGAAAACTACATTATTTTTTCATTTTAATGGTCCTGCTAAGCTTTAATCTTATCAGCAGGTTCCATTATTATCTTTACTCTTACAAAACATTTATTAAGTTTTTGCACACAGACAATATACATATACCCCATCATATATATATGAGCACTAAAGTATTCCTAAATTCCCTAGCCACATAGTAGTTTTAGATTATGACACTCAAAAACATATCTTAAGAAAATTATAAAACATCAGTTTTACGATCTCTCCAGTAGGTGCTTTTTTAGTTTAATTTTTAATTCCCTAATAGATTTTATTCTCTTTAAGTTATTTGGTAACTCGTTTATTGCCATTGGGATTTTAATATTCATTACACCTTTACCATAGTTGTTATTATATTTCGGTACATAGTAATGAGTAAGATTTCTCATTTCCATGGAGTGGTTGTAATCTTTATGAATCTTTAATGTATTGCTGAAATAATTATTAATTACTAACACATAGATGTACAGGTCAGTAACCTTTAGTATACCGAGTTCTTCATACAAAGATTTATTATGTTCAGGAGAACCCTTGAGGGATATTCCTGCATTCTTATGATTTGTTGTTGATTCAATCCCTGCTTGAATTAATTTGAGAATTTTTTTTTGAGTTTTTAACAGAGCGTCCTGATAGTATTGTGCAGTACTTCCCCAAATGGTAATTCCGTAGCGTAATATTGATTCAACCACTGCGTGATATATCATAACCTTGGTTTTTGTTGAGACTAGGGTATTAATTTGATACATCTGATAATTAATTTTCCTTAGTTTACTGTTCATTTTAACTATGAGTAAATAATAATAATAATAATAATATGTTTTATTTGCCCAAAAGACCAAGGTACATTTGCACAGGTATAAGGCACGTCCATCAAAAACATAAGTTACTTCACAAAGCATAAAATCAGTGTACATATATATCACATAAAGTAATCACTCTTAACAAGGAAAAGGAAAAAAAATCACATTGTATAACATTCCATCAAGCCCTTAACTCATGTAAATATTCCTACAAAGAGTAATATGAGCCTGAAAGAAGGAACCTTTTTAATTGTATTTTAAAAGCATTAAAATTTTTAATATTTTTTACATCAGCAGGGAGTTTATTATAAAGTCGTACCCCCATTTCCCTCGGGCCCAGTTTGTTTAAGTTTGTCCTTGTAGTAGTGTAATGTATGTCATGCTTGCATCTCGTGTGATGGTGGTGATGGTCACTATTGAGGAGAAAGCTTATGATATTAGATTTGATGTACAACACAGTAATCATAATATAAATGCAAGGCAGTGGCAGAAGGCCTAACTCCTTGAATAAGGGTCTGCATTAGTATCTGGATGGTTTCTGGGTTATTATTCTAACAGCCTTTTTCTGAAGTCTGAAAATGCGTAATGAGTTGATATGAGAATATATATTTGAATGATATTAGAATGAGTTCATATAGGTTTTAGTGATATGCACCATTTTTTCATATCCATTGGAAATGAAAGGCACTACTGTCTTTTAAACATTACATTTATAAATTTAAACAAACATGCATGCATTAGTGAATATATATTTATTATTTAATGATAAAACAAAGCAAGTGCTATCGCATGATTTCTACCATGATTCAAGAGAAAACAATTCAACAGTCACTTAAAATTATTAGGATAGTTGGATATCTTTTTTTCTTATTTACTGTTAGGCATGCTCTCATATGGAACTTAATGGCCACAACTAATGATTAACGTGAAAATTACAGCATATTAAAGGTGCATAAGAAAAAAATAATTATGAAACATATATTGCTGAAAATGTCATTCCATGTACGTAATTGTGGCTGCATTAATAATTTCTCTTTGTCTCGAAACGATTTGTGGAGGTAGTTAGGCCATCTCGGGGGTGTCTCCTTGGTATGATAAGTGGAGGTTTTATGAGATGAAGAGGTTCACTACAAAGTGGTTTGCCCATAAATTTACGTGTTAATGTGACAGGACCATAGGGGTGGTATGAAGTATGGAGGTTTATAATGTAAAGAGGTTCACTACATAGAGGTTTTACTGTAAATAGAATATGTGTGTGTGTGTGTGTCTTCTAAAACCAAATAATTTGTATATTATGAATATGCCAATGGTGGGTAACGAGTCACAATCAATGCCTTTCTTTTTCTTTGGTGAAGAAAACTACTCTATTGTTGATTTTAAAAGATTTGATGTATTTATCACCGTTTCTTTCTCTGTAGAATGTCAAAAGAGAGGGGGCAGCTGAGTATAAGTTGCGCTCCTCCGCTGAGACAAAGGCCGGCATTCGAGATGCAATTGAAGGCAATGTACAGCTTGCACGCCCAGTCCAAGTGACGGAAGTATACATTCCCGTGCAAGACTGCTCGCTACCCGGAGCCAATAGTTTGGTAAGTTATTATCATTATTATTTTATTTGCCTAGCGATCTAGTAGATTAAATAATGGCCCAGATATAAGGCATGTCAAATCAAACAATATATCTTCTATATTATTTCTACTGTATAGATACCTTTTTCTCAACTTATACGCAACCAAACTCTACAAATGAGGTACCAAAATGCACAGAATTTTTCAGAGAACATGCGACGGCATATCTTACTTCCTAAATATTGCTATTGTTTCCTAAATTGTTTTTTAAATAAAAAAAAACAAGAACCTGTTAATATTCCTGACGTTAACGGCGTGCAAACTGATACATTCGTTCATTTGCAACAATATCTCGCATTCTATAAATAACTTTCATCAAAATGCAGCTGATTCCGCATTCAAGTCTCCTGTTGATACGTAAGTATTTGGTCATCAAGTGCGTTTAACAGTGAATTGTGATGGGGAGAGGCAGAAAATGCAAATAATCCAAACTTTTGCTTTAATTTCATGCTATTTTCACAATTTACGTAAATCAAAATATATAATAATATTTTCACACGTTGTCCGTTATTTAAGATAGCTTCCTGGACCCTCCTAGAGCTTTCTTTTCCCTACTGCGATCTTCATAGCGGCAGACCTTCATAGATCACATATTCTGAAAAGAAATTTGCTGAGTGATTTTGCACGGATGCTCCAAAACCACTGTGCAACAGTAAATCAAAATATATAATAATATTTTCACACATTGTCCGTTATTTAAGATAGCTTCCTGGACTCTCCTAAAGCTTTCTTTTCCCTACTGCGATCTTCATAGCGGCAGACCTTCATAGATCACATATTCTGAAAATAAATTTGCTGAGTGATTTTGCACGGATGCTCCAAAACCACTGTGCAACATCGGAAACTACACTGTCACTGTGTGAACTGATGCACAGATAATCTGCAACATGCACAGATAAACTGCAGCTGGGTAATGAGGAGTCGGCAGTATATTTCTAATATCCTATGCATTCAACAAACCTTAGATTGGTTTGACGCAGCTCTCCATTGTATATTGGGGAGATGGAGAGGACCATTGAGACGAGGGTGAAGGAGCATCGATGCCACCTCCGACTCGGACAACTTGAAAAATCGGCCATTGCTGAACAGGTCCAGGAAAATCATAATATCCACTGGGAAGAAACTGCCCAACTTGGAAGAACAAGAGGCTATTGGGACCGTATAACTAAAGAAGCCGTAGAGATCCGTCTTCACCCCAACAACATCAATAGAGATCGAGGACTGCAGCTAAGTAGCGCTTGGAACCTGGCATTAAATAGGACGAGGAAGGAGGAAAAATCCCGGAACAATCAGAGACCACCTAGGTGAAGGAGGAGAGTATAAATATCGGAACACCACGACATCGGCATCATCAGCCCTTAGGATGTTGGGAAAGTCTCCCAACGAAACGTGGGCCTACACCATGCAGACCCTGAACCGGTTGGAAACCCGAGAAGCTTTCATCCACGCAATTCACCGGGAAAAGCTCAGATTTTTCAGCTCTCCATTCCTCTCTCCTATCCGCTAGCCTTTTCATAGCCACGTATTTCTTCTCTTGTACATCTTTTATTACTCATTGTCCTATGTAACTCATTCGGGGCCGTCCCTTGCCCTTCTTTCCTTCAACTTGTCCCTCTACGATAGTCTTCATCAGGCCATCATGCCTCAGAATGTGGCCAGCTAAGTTAAGGTGTCTTCTGCTTAAGATTCATTCAACGATGTTTGGCGAGATGTTGTGGAATATATTGCAATTATAAATGAAAGTGAAAAAACTTTGTGAATGTCCACAGTATTTATTCAAGTATGATGCGTTTCAGCGAATCATCGCTATCATCAGGTACAAAAATCATCGTTATCATCAGGTTTTTGTACCTGATGATAACGATGATTTTTGTACCTGATGGTAGCGATTATTCGCTGAAACGCGTCGTACTTGAATAAATACTGTGGACATTCACAAAGTTTTTTTCACTTTCATTTATATTCTGCTTAAGGTTTTTAGAATTATTCCCTTTCCTTCCACTCTTATAATCACTACCATTTCTTTCTCAATTCGTCCATCGTTGGTAATTCAGCTTCCCTAACCTTATCTATAAATACAAAATGCGATATTTGTTGTACAAAACCACTGCTCATGTGACAGAAATAGAACTTTATGTTTAACTTTAAGCACATGCAATTATTATCTATCAAAACCTGGCAATAGGGTGGTTTCCTATTATTTTTTTATTGCCTAAATCGAAAGATTATTTCTCCTGGAGTACACATTTCATGCTCTTAGATATTTGAATGACGATATCTATTTTTCACGATTAAACGAAAAGTGAAAACACATCGGCTAAGTAGGAATGTTGGGAAAAGTCCGTGTGATGTCATTCTGGTTCCAGCTGTCGCTGTGTGAGGTGACCTTGGGGCGAGAATATGTGCACTGCTGCCATGGAGGCTGCTAGCGGATAGCGGAGTACCCTGCTAGCAGGTAGTGCTACGCTTAAATAAGGATTGTTATTACCCTATCAAACGTAGGAAACTTTCTGAACTTAGGTAATTTTAATAGGTGATTATTAAGAGATGTTTCCCTGAGTATGCATGCATTGGTAATCTCAGACGATGTAAAACCCCTATCTACTCGTATAGAAACTAGGTCGTTGTGACGTCACGTGGAGTGGCATCGCATGGGCGCCAATCTGGCCTTTTTCAAATGCGGTTAAAATTGACCATTGCCATTCGTCTAAACTGGGGTTTCTAAAACCAAATAATTTGTATATATTATGAATACACTAATGGTGGGTAGGGAATCACAATCAATGCCTTTCGTTTTCTTTGGTGAAGGAAACTACTTTATTGTTTTAAATATTTTTTTAATTTCTCTGAGTCTTTGTGTGGGAGATCTATCCCCTCATCCTCCCCATAGTTACACCACTGATACTGCCTGTAATACACACCTCTCTGAACTCAAAATTTCCTCTACATGACACTTTTCTGGTTAATATGGGTAGGGTAATGAGTAGATATCAACTGAAAATAAGCACGAAGAAAACCAAGATCTTAGTATGTAGCAGAAGAGAAGAAGTCAAGACCAACATTAAAATAGGGAGGCAAAAACTGATAGAGGTGGATGAATTCTGTTATTTGGGAAGCAAGATAACTAGTGATGGGAGAAGCAAGAAAGAAATTATCAGCAGAATAGTCCAGGCGAAGAGAGCATTCCACCAAAAGAGAGACCTGCTTACAGCGGGAAACTTAAATATAGAAGTAAAGAAACAATTTATAAGAACCTACATCTGGAGTATGCTCCTATACGGAAGTGAGGCATGGACAATGACCGCAGCGGAGAAAGCAAGGATAGAGGCCTTTGAAATGTGGTGCTACAGAAGAATGATGAAAATCAAATGGATCCACCGAGTTAGTAACGAGGAAGTCCTAAGAAGGGTAGGAGAGAAGAGAAGCGTCATGAAAACCTTAATAAGAAGACCGAACAACCTTATAGGCCACATCTTGAGACATGATGGCCTGATGAAGACTATCATCGAAGGACAGGTGGAAGGCAAGAATGGAAAAGGAAGACCTCGAACAAAATATATGGAACAAGTAAAGAGAGATGTGAAAGAGAAGAAGTACGTAGGAGTGAAAAGATTAGCTGATAGGAGAACTGAGTGGAGAGCTGCATCAAACCAATCCTAGGATTGTTGACCAGTGATGATGATAATGATGACACTTTTTAGGAACTTATCTGTAGTGTTAAGTGTGGGATACCCGTAATGACCTCTACAAAAGAAATAACCTCTATCTTTCAGATCATAGTCCATACCATACAATCATGTCCATTTATAACAAATTGCCATCAGATTTAAAAACTATTAACAATTTAAACATTTTCAAAAGTAGAGTAAAAAAACACCTATTTCAACACCCCTACTACTCTTTAGAAGAATATTTATTGTAAGTAAACTATCTCCTTAATCCATTTTGTACAAAACCCGTGTTATTTCTTTTCTTTTTTCTGTTAATTTATGCATGATTATGTACCCAATTTACCTTTGAAGTATGTATCTTAATTTATAATTTGACCTGCCTTATGTTTGTAATCCAAACCAACGGGGCCAATAAAGATTATTATTATGTTCTTTAATTTTCTTCAGTTTTCACTGAGTAGCTTTAGTGTTTAGAGCACGGGTTCTCACCAAGGTAACTCTTTACTGTTGAATTGCGTTAGGAAATTTTCTCGTGATATGACAGGTTGAAATTATTACAGCCTTTTGCAGTTTGATGTATGTATTTGGATGGAGGTCGAGTATTTTGAAACTATTTTGTATATGTTTTAGAATGATACCGGTAGCTGAGATAACAATTGGAGCTATATAAACCTGTTCCATATTCCATATTCTTTTTATTTCTATTGCCAATTCTTGGTACTTGTTAATTTTTCCTGTAATTGTCTTTTCGATGTTATGCGACAGTGGCACGGCAATATCAACTATGTAGCAAGTTCTATATTTCTTGTCAATCAACACTATATCTGGTCTATTATTAACTATAGTTTTATCTGTTTGAATAGGCAGATCGTAATAGATTTTAAATGCGCTGTTTTCAAGCACTGTTTCAGGGTGGTACACATAATATGGGGTCTTAGTATCTATTAACTTGTGTTGGTAGGCCAGTTTTTGGTGGATAATTTTTGCAACTTGATTATGTCTACTGAAATATTCTGTATTAGCTAGCATCTTACAGCCAGATATAATGTGCTGGATTGTTTCAGGTACTTGAAACACCTTCTACATTTGTCATCTGTTATGCTTTTATCACCAAGGATGTACTTTGCATAATTTTTACTGCGGATAACCTGGTCTTGTATTGCAAGCATGAACCCTTCGGTTTCTCCATAAACCAAGGTTTATGGTTTCTCTTCGGTTTCGGTTTCTTTCTTTCGGTTTATTATTTTTATTATTAATGGGTACAAAAATGTGATTGAAAAGATTTTTGTGGGCATGTCTTGATTCGCTCAAGAGGAGGACAATTATTTTTTTAAAGTGAGTACTCAACCCTTAGGCTATGGGAACATTTTTGAACGGTCTGCATGGTTAGTGCGCGGAAAACGTTTTTCTATGTTTGACCAGATTTTCTTACCACTGGCAGCCTTTCCTTAAGATTTTATTGCCATCCTTTCCTTGCGGTTGCTTGAACTCGGCCCAACCTAGAGGCAGAGCGCAATAAAGGCATCTTTCGAGGACTGGACACCCTCACTACGGGGATAATCCCTGGATTATCCCCTCTCCGAGAGAGGAAGAGCTCCCTGCTCTCCACGGTGCATTCACGATGAAAACAATTCCAACAAATCCTTGCATTTCGTAGGAATTTATTTATCTTGCCATTGTCCACTAGCCAGGAAAACTCATTTCATAGCATTGGTCTCTCTTTCTTATACTTTTGCTGGTGGGTTTTCCATCCCTGCGTAATTACCAAGGACGTATTATATTCATAGTCTGACTACAGAGGGTAGGGTGGGGAGTCCCGGATTAATAGGGTCCACTACCTGCCAGACACACACCCGGGATCGACGGAAATATGTTTTTGCTGCTCATGTCCCGCACACATTGGAAGCAAAATTTTGACGCTCCCGCAGGGAAAGAGTTGAGTCTGAATGTTGCATTAGCCATCAGCGAGAGCAGTATTTAGTGGCGTATTACAGAGGTCTCCCGATTATCCGGCTGCGGTTTATCCAGGTTGCGGATTATCCGTGCATGATTTTCACTCCCGCTCAATTTATTCCGTGATCTTTATAAAAAAAAATCTGACGAAAAATCATCGGAATTACGGCATTAATTCAAGGATACACTGGGCTTATAATTTGAGTTATAATCCCCATTATAAAATGGAAGCAATCGCACGCTAGCTGCATTCACGGGTGCACCGTGTTCCTGTCTTCCAAGCGTCGCAGTGCTCCGTGATCACGGATGCACGTCCCGCAGCAGTTGCACCCCGGGCAACTTGTGCGAGACGCGACTACGCGGTGTGGTGCCTGACAGTGTAGTTTCCGACGTCGAGCAGTGGTTTTGAAGCATTCGTGCAAACCACTTGTCTGCACCCGTGATCACCCAGCAATGGATGTGTGGTTTTCGAAACCAGGCCTTACATAGACCATTAATAATACGAGTATAACCGCGTTATTGCCGCTAAAAAGGTCGCGTTCTTGCGAAGAAAGCTCTTAGTGAACCCGGAAATCTATCTAAAATAACAGAAAATATGCGTAAATATTAATAAATTTCTCGATTTACCTTCATGATGAAAATTTAAAAAATAAAAGCTAAAGTTTGGATTATCCGTGTTTTACGATTATTCGTGCCATGTCTCCAATCATTAGCCCGGATAATCAAGAGTGTACTGTAGTTGAAAGATTCATCCATCAACGGCTCCGTGAGTGGGTCAAAATCTGTGCATAGATAATTGGGAGTTCATTGTACCGTATAAGCGCGTATAAGAGGCGCACCTTTTTACCCAGATATTGCAGCCGAAAATGGGGGTGCGCCTCTTACACAAACTTCTTATCTTCCCCCCTCCCCATCACCGGTTGCAAGTTCAAGGGGAACTGAGTGGCCTTGGTTTTCAGCGTGAGTCAGTCATCTCAAACCCTGGGTCAAAATCAAGCGGCAGGCAGGGGAGTTTCTCCCTTAGTGACGTATTTTTAAAATGCTCCTGTTTGAATTTCTTGCAAGCATCGCGCCGTCACGACGGTACCCCAGAGGTGAACATTGAAAAGATCGCGCGGGGTGATTCGCTCCGGAGCGCGCGCTAAATTTATTGCCACGAGTGGGCATCCCGCGGCATTTATACTGCATATAGTAATATTGGTGTCACAACCTGCGGTTGAAAAACTTCGAACGAGTGTGCTCATTGTTGGACTTAATGGTGGATAGAAGAAATCGGAAATGCTTATAAGTGAAGAGCGCTGAAGGAGCGCCCTCCCTCCCCTCCGTATTTCAAGCTACGAGGCTATGAGCGAAGGAGCAAGGGAAGAACACGTCCGATCTTGCATGTGACGTCGTTGCCTTTAAAGCGAAGGGGCGAAGGCGCAGCAATGTGATATACGCAGTTTGCGTTGCCTGAGTTTCCAGTCCGTCTCGTCTTGTTTGAATGCGCTTATGCTACGCTTGTTTCTTCCGAAATTGTGCTGTTTGGACTATGTTGAATATTAGTAGCCTTATTTTAGCTATAAATCTTTGTGTCAATAAATTAGAGCTCAAAAAACTTAAATGCTGTAACATATACGTCACGTTAGGTCTAATTCTTTTTAGAACCTCGTGCGTGTCATACAATTGCTGAAAGATATCGAGGTATCTTCGAGCTCAGAAGGTGACTCACGTAGCATTTGACCTCCAAAAACTCGGGGAATTGAACCTGGTCGACCGAAAAAGGTCAGTTGGTGGAATGGGGTAGGGATGAAACACGTTTCCATTGTTCCCCTGTAACTTGATATTTTCCGGTGGAGTCTCGGAAAGGAAAAAAACGGCAGAGGCATTAGCTGATGGAGAGCCGAGTGTAGTTCCGTTAGGCCCCTTGCACACACACCGATTTTGGACGGCCGGTAAAATATTGGCCGATATTTTACCGGCGAAGCGATGCTTGCACACATGCCGGATTTTTACCGGTCAAACGATACGTTGCTAAGTTTTTGAGCCGGCGCCGGCGATCCACAGTGACAATAGCCGGCAGCTAACCGGCATTTTGCCGGTGCCGGCGTGTGGTCGGTACGTGTGCAAGCTCCAATGCTCTCCCATTGTTCACTATTGGAATGTGGACGGCCGATATTTTACCGGCCGTCCAAAATCGGTGCGTGTGCAAGGGGCCTTAAATCTACGACGTGGTTATTATCCTACGGCGCTGAGGTTGCCTCGATAGTTGTTCAATCTCTTGGGAAAGCTCATGCCATTTGCCTGTCGTGTTTTGCCTTTAAATTTTCCACGGCTGCAATACTATTGCAATACTCCTGCAAGAGCTTTTAAACAAAATTGTTCGTGAGTAGGACTAGCATCGTAGAGCGATGGCGTATGCAAAGAGAGGATCGGAACTCTTTCTACTCCCTCTTATGCCGCCGCAGTTATCAAAATTTCCTCTTTCAAATAGTACTGAAAGAGGACATTTCGATAACTGTCGAAATTCCAGGCATACGTCTGCGACACCGCACGATAGGATAAAAAAATGTCGCAAAACTTTTTTTTCTTTATAGCTTCGATCCTCAAAATAGGGGTGCACCTCTTACACGTGTGCGCCTCTTACACAAGCTTATACGGTACTTGCATTGGCAGATTTAGGAGGGGGGGCCCAGGGGTGTACTCCCTCCCCCAGACGCATAACAAATAGACGATATTTTTAATACAAATTAAAGTAAATTTTACATTTTTAATATAAAATTAATTCGTATTTCCATGTTAATATTTTTTTAAATTAAGAGCATGTTTTGTAGAGTAATTGTTGCATCTAGTGTATTTTTATCCCAAATTTGAGAATACTGCTTGCCCCTCAGACTCTGATGTTAATTATTATGTCCCCCCCACACCCTCTAGAAATAATCCTGGATGGACCTTGTGTACTTGGTTCCAAATGTTGAGAATAAATGGCTCTCTTCGCTCATTTCCTTGCTTCAGAAAATTTTTCCCAATTTCAAGGACATGTTTCCTAATAGGGTAGTTTCCTTAATCAAAGAAAACGAAAGGCATTGATTGTGATTAGTTATCCACCCTTACGGTATTCATAACATACAAATAATTTGGTTTAAGAAATCTCAGTTTAGACGAATGGTAATGGACAATTTAACCTCATTTAAAAAAGCCAGATTGGTGTCCATGCGATCCCACTCCACGTGACGTCACAGGGACCTAGTTTCTATACGAGTAGATAGGAGTTTTACATCGTCCGAGATTACCAATGCATGCATGAGGCACAAAGCTCAGGGGCACATCTCTTAATAATCACCCATTAAAATTACCTAATTTCGCTAAGTTTCCTTTGATTGATAGGGTAATAATATTTAATCCTTATTTTAGCCAAGTGCTACCTGCTAGCCGGGTACTCTGCTACCTGCTAACAGCCTGCGTCGTATCAGCGCTCAAAGCCTCGTCCCAAGGTCACCTCACAGGGCGATAGCTGGAACCAGAAATCTGTCACGCGGACTTTTCCCAGCATTCCTACTTAGCTGTTGCATTTTGGCACACTTGAAAATTTTCACTTTTCATTTAATCGCAAAAATTAGGTATCATCATTTAAGAATCCAAAAGCGTGAAATATGTGCTCCAGTAGTTATATTTTTTCTTTTTAGGCAATTAAAAAATAGGTAAATGGGAAACCACCCTATTCTCTGGGCACTATGTATCCTGCCCAAACTATGCCTGGTGGCCTGCTAGTTGTTATTATTGTTACTTTATGAAGTGACGTGCATTATTCTCTTCTAGTCTGATCTCAAAGAGGAGAATGGAGAACACCTTATCGAAGGGAATTATCCCTTGCTGTATGCGCCAGATGTGGCAGAGACTTCAAGTGACGCCTTAGACCCCCTGGCCACAGACGATTGCGTAAGTACCCCCTTGCCTTTTTTAGAGTAGTTTTGCTGTGATGCAAATCCATTCCTCTGCATTCCCAGCACCACCAACCAACCCTTAATTGCTAGCTGCATGCCTGCGCCAAATGCACCCACTCTGCTCATTACATTCGACGAGTGATCAAGAACGTTATCATTCATGAATGTTATCGTAATGCAGAGGTAGAATTTTTATATTCTCATCACTATCTACAGTTTATTTACTTTATTTATTCTTCCTCTTATTCTTTTGATGCACAAAATTATGAAAATTCCGTATTCTCTATCTTTCATCCAAATCAACGACAACCCATTATTGCTTTTTCCATGACAACTTTTATACTCATTAGGTAGTGAGGGTTTTCTTTTCTATTTACATATAACATGTGTACTTTGGGGGAAAAAAGTATCCCAACAGAGTTTGTGCTGCCACCATTGCTTCGCCGGAGAATGGATTCCCTTTCTAACGGTATATAATCCTTGGAATGAGACGAGGGAAATTCAAATACGGTCTGATTTGAGCCACCAAGGTCGTGACGGTGAATTTGCCTGCCTCGAACCGAGGCTCAAACATATTTCGCACTCCTCTCTAGAATATTGGCGCATTCGATATCCTTAGGAATTGTGCCTTCCTTTTACCCGCTATCTCCCTCTAACCCTCCTTTCCGTTCCTTCTTCACACCTACTCCGGCACTCGTAATACAATTCACTGAAATCCCATCTCCACTTCCTCATTTTATCGTTTCTGAAAATTTACGGGATAAATATTCGCTCGACGTAATCAGCAAGGCAGCAATGGTGAGGAGCGATTTTGGGCATAAGGAATTCATTAGCATCACTGGTCAACAATCCTAGGATTGGTTTGACGCAGCTCTCCTCTCTATTCTCCTATCAGCTAATCTTTTCAAACCTACGTATTTCTTTTCTTTCACATCTCTCTTTACTTTTTCCATATATTTTGTTCGAGGTCTTCCTTTTCCGTTCCAGCCATCCACTAGTCCCTCAATGACTGTCTTCATCAGGCCATTAAGTCTCAAGATGTGGCCTATGAGGTTGCTTCGTCTTCTTATTAAGGTTTTCATGAGGCTTCTCTTCTCTCCCACTCTTCTTAGGACTTCCTCGTTACTAACTCGGTCAATCCATTTGATCTTCATCATTCTTCTGTAGCACCACATTTCGAATGCCTCTATCCTTGCTTTCTCTGCTGCGGTCATTGTCCATGCCTCACTTCCGTATATAATCATACTCCAGGTGTAGCTTCTTTTGATGCTAAAAATTATGAAACTTCCTTGTTCTCTATCTTTCATCCAAATCAACGACAACCCATTATTGCTTTTTCCATGACAACTTTTATACTCATTAGTTAGTGAGGGTTTTCTTTTCCATTTACATATAACATATGTACATACGTCAATGTCTCAGCTCAGCTGTTAGTGTTCACATTTGATCAAGTGAAGGACTAGGTTGTGTTTTTCCACTAACAAGGGGAGACCACGTACCTTGCCCCGCCTTTTTCAACGCCGTATTTTTTTATGGCCTTCGGAATGGTGAACACATCCCTTAACTATTAGCGGTTCTGTTGAATGGGCCTTAGTTTGGCTGTAATTAATTAATTTTCATGTGGTACTTTTCACTAGCCATATATAATTCCAAAATATTGCGATGCTCAACAGAAGGTCAGGTGGGTTAGTGGTAGCGTGAACGACTTCCACCGCGGGGGCTAGAGTTCAGGGCTTCGTCATGGCAGTATATTTTGTTATCTTCATTCTAATCATACGGCATTAAGTTTATCATTAATTTTAATTGCAGCAAGCATAGACATGAGACAATTTTTGTATCATCATAATGGCGTTTTGGTATTTAAGCAGTGCCATTTCAATCGCAGAGAAATTAAGGCTCCACTTGCTACTCTCCTCAAAAACATACCGAAAGATCAATGGGGGGCTAAAACAGTGGCTTTTTTTTCGAAAAAATGACATTTGTTGGTGGGCATCTTGCTATTAAATGGATGGGCCACGGAAGATTTTGGGAAGCGGCGAGGGTAATGGGTTCCTCTAGCTGATCTAAAAAAATAAGCTACTATACCTTGAACTTTGAGAACTCACAATATAGACGGTTTAAGTGCATTGTAGGAATACACGAGACCATTCTAGCCCAGAATGTACGTACAATGTTGAAATCCTTGGTTTTTGAAGATTGACGTATTTTATACGCCACCACGCCCGGTCCAGGGTTATCAAATTTTATTTCATCCTATTTGTGAATTGAAATTGTATTTTGGAATGGTTCTTTTAGCACAAAGGTACTGTGTAAGTAAACTCCCTTTGGAGTAATGTGAATTGGGAACTTGCATGGGTAGTCGATTGCTCTGAAAACTATTTTTAGGGTTTTTCCATTTTACAGTTTCTCCATTCAACATCAAAATAAATAAAAAAATTGACTTTAAAATCGAGAAAAATTTCTCTGAGCCGACCACTGCGCGAAGACGCCCGAGCATTGCCAAGGCCAAGCGTGACATGATTAGCGGTCAATAATCCTGGTGCCTTTGCATCCGATGTTGTTTTTTAAAGATTGCGTAAGCATCAAAGTGGGGTTAAACTCAAGAATGGATAAATTCCAATCCCTGATAACAATGGTAATTAAATATGGCCGTTACAAGTAACATGTTACAAATGCACAATTTTAAAATAATGGAAACATGATAGAAGTCCTAGAATTCAGCAGGTTTCAACAATTTCCCGTCGTCAAAGGCTACCATTATCCCCTCCTCTGCTGGCTCCAATACCTCCAGTGAACCTCTAGACTTCGTCTAGGTATCCCCTTAACCCTGCCATGATAATAATAATAATAATAATTTATTCTTCCATGCATACATATTTTTTACAGATTATTACATCCATTCAAGGAAGTAAGGAAGCCTACGTATAAGGCAATAAGCCTGTGTTTAGGCTAACTTCAAATTTCATAAATTACGGAAATGATAACACATACAACCAAAATACACAATACCTTGAGAAAAAAAAACATTATATGCGTAATAATATAATGACAGAGCTGACTGTAAGATGAGATACAACATGTAATGTACAACACAAATGATGCCTAGGGTATTTTCTGCAATATACCGACCCTTTACCATATAGAGGCAGGGATATTACTTTTCGATGTCTTCAAAAGTCATTATCCATTTCTTTATCTACCTTTTGTATTTACCAAAAAAATTTGTCTCTTTAATTGTATTCGGTAGCATATTATACAATTTTGGTCCCATTTACAAAAAACTCCTTTTGAGTACATCGTTAAATTAGGCCTGTGCATAGGGATTGAGAAACCTCTGCAAAAATTAAACAGCACATTGCTCCCAAAACTTTTTCGGCTGTATCCACTACGCAAAAAAAACAACATTTTTTACGCTCTATAACAATACATATGTATATCTTAACGGGAGTATGTCAAGTTCGATGAATAAAGGACGGGAATGTTCGTAATGCTTTTTAAGTAATAACAAAATAAAACTATATTCATACATAATGTTTTATCACAGGTATGTATATCAGTCCAGCATAAGCTTTTTTTTACAAATCCAGACGTTTGGGGGGAACAACTACTCTGTTACTTCGGCACAATTGCGCTTGGGGAACTGCAACCCTGTCACTTTGACGTGTGATGGCTGTAGACTCAAAGCCTCGTCACTCACCCCTCCCTGGCTCTCTGCACTGGGACTTTGGGGCACACTTTTTTGCTGACCACATGAATCCATCCCAGGCTCTATGATTTCTTTTATTTTAGGTTGAGTGTCACACAATTTCCTCAATTGATCCAGGTGTACTAACCTTACCCCGTTTGGAAGTGTTACTTTGAAGGTTGCTTTGCTTGTAACAGCCACTATTTGACCCATATGTATAACATATTTAAATGCCCCCAGATTGCGATCCCTCACCAATACTTCTTCATGAAGTAAGTCTAAACTCTGGGATCGTTTGCCCCTTACTAACAGCTCTTGGAGTCCTTAGGAATCCCCACAGGGAACACTTCAATTTCCCCGTGGAGTGTTGGTCAGAATGTGATAATTTGTTGAGTGAGAAAGCAGAATAATATAAACAGCCATATCTTATTAGCTGATTAAGTCGTTCGGCCTTCCACCATGAGATGAGAACAGTTATTCAGGGAATTTATAGTTTGAGCTGACACCCTGTAAATCATGCTTTGGTTGTGGTCATTTTTGTATTCTCGTACCAATTGGTAGAAACTTGTATGAATCAGTGGCAGACACATATGGGGAGCGCAAGAGGCTACTTGTATTGCCTAACATTGCAGAACCACAATTGTAACTTTTTATGTCATAAGATGGCATTGTGTTGTATATCTTATAATCAGTTTAAATAGAACTGTCTTAAACTTTGCATCATCATCATCGTGAGACAACAATCTTAAGATTGGTTTGACGCAGCTCTCCATTTCTCTCTCCTATCCGCTAATCTTTTCATAGCTACATATTTATTCTCTTTAACATCCTTTATAACCCTTTGTCCTATGTAACTCATTCGGGGCCGTCCCTTGCCCTTTTTCCCTTCCACTTGTCCTTCAACGATTGTCTCCATCAGACCAGCGTGCCTCAAATGTGGACAACTAAGTTGTCCCTTCTTCTGCTTAATGTTTTTAGGAGGCTTCTCTTTTCTCTCACTCTCCTTAACACTTCCTCGTTACTCACACGGTCAATCCATTTTATCTTCATCATTCTTTGGTAGCACAACATTTCGAATGCATCCACTCTAGATTTCTCTGCTGCTGTCAACGTCCAAGCCTCGCTTCCAAAGAGAAACATACTCCATTTGTAGCATCTGATGAATTGTTTCCTTACTTCTATGATTGAATTTTCTGATGTAAGTGCATTTTCAATGTGGATTAATGTTCTTACACCTCGTACATTCCCTACGCAATTGCCCCTTCCTTCTCGTAACATACGCATGTGTCCCACAAGGTTTTGTTATAGGTCCTGTTTATTTTTATATAAGACCTATTTTATTGGAAGCCTCTTCTCTTTTCTCCTACTCTCCTTAGCACTTCCTCGTTACTCACACGGTCAATCCATTTTATCTCCCTCATTCTTCGGTAGCACCGCATTTTGAATGCTTCCACTCTTGACTTTTCCGCTGCTGTCAACGTCCAAGCCTCGCTTCCATAAAGAAACATACTCCATATGCAGAGGCACTGATGGGGCTTGAGGGGGCCCGAGCTCCCTCAATAATTCGCTATGGAAAAAAGTGTCAGGCTTGTCGATTTTCCCCGAAGTGTTCAAATATCGAGATTCGAGTTATCAGTGTTCCAATGTTGATCTTATGACTCTTCCAGAATGCTTAAAAAACTTAAAACTCACTACTTGTAAAATTTCCCGGGAAAAGATCCCTGGTTCGGGCCCCCTCCCCCCCAATATTTTCTGCAAGTCGGCGTCCCTGTTTGTGTAGCATCTGATGAATTGTTTCCTTACTTTTTCAGGAAAACTTTGCATGTGACTTGATTATTTTTCACTGCGATAAAAGTATTGGTAGCTCGAAATATCTTTTGTGCCCCCTCTTTGAGTTTTTTCTGTATCCGTTACTGGTATCAATGGAGTGTTTATTTTCTTTCAATTAGAGTGGTGCCGATGCATACAGGTCCTCTACAGTGAAAGAGGATCAGATCAGTGACGGCGAGGAAGGTCATGCTCACAATGATTGCACTGATGGGGCCACGGATGAACTCATGCCTCCAGCCTCTGGTATTCAGGTAAACGCACTGTATGAAATACTTATTTAATGTTGAACTTGAATTTCATATGACATTTGTCGCCATCACAAATCAGCAATCCTAAGTTTGAAAGCAATGCATATTTCTATGGGATTTAATTCTTCTTCTGCCCCATAAATAATTACTAGACAAAGTTTTAACCCTTAACCAGTGACGTGCAATTCTTGTTACACTACCAGTGACGTGCGGTCTGGGAGACCGCAATAAATCAAAAATTCATAAAATATTGCTACGCCATTTTTATTGCTTTGTTTCATTTTTCTTTGAATGCTTAACTTTTCTAAAACTTATATTAAAATTTTTACACTCCCAATACCAACCAATTTGCCATAAAAAATTGTGATTTGAAGCAGGATCAAAAAAACTGATGCCCAAAACACTTGAGTTATAATTATTATATTTATGTATCAATATTTTGCCAGATTCAAAAAAGGCCTTAAATGTGAAAGTCGGAAGGCTAAGAAGTAAGTGGCCATGAAATTTATCCCGCTTATTCCTTTTCTTGATGCATTCTTAGTAAGTGACGTGCGGTCTCAAAGACCGCTAATCGAGTTCAATTGCAAATTTACAGAAATTAATAAAAGGAATGTTAAATTTAAAGAGTGGGATGTCCTTGTTATGCAACAATATGAAGCTAACGAGAATTATAGATATTTTGAAAATATTCATAATTTTAGAAACGCAGCGGTCTCTCAGACCGCACGTCACCGGTTAAGGGTTAATTCTTCTTCTGCTCCATAAATAACTACTGGACAAAGTATTAAATTAAATAATGGTCTTATTAATCTCAAATTATACATGCCCTTGTTGTCTCATTGACTGATTCATCTTATCCCGTAACTAATCAACAACTTTTGACCCTAGGCAATCCTTCTGCTCATTTATTTTAATTTAAATTAGCAATTGGTCAATTCATTCACTTCAACACTTTTCCTTGTTGATTTAAATTAACATTTGTTAAAACAACTACTTTAACTCTTTCTATTGGATTTAATTCTTCTTCTGCTCCATAAATAACTATTAGACACTGTGTTAACGTAAATAATGATCTTATTAATCTCAAATTATTGTCTTGTTGACTGATTCATCTTATCCTGTAGCTTATCAACAACTCTTGACCCTTGGCAACCCTTTTGCTTATTTATGTTAATTTAAATTACCAATTGGTTAATTCATTAACATCAACAGTTGTGATGAGAGTCTGCTTTATATTTCTGACAACCTCACAAAGGTGTTTCCGTATTTCTGTCATTAATGATGTTGGGTACAAAGGTCAAGTATAAGGTGTGAATTTAGAATGCATGAAAGTGTTGATTGTGCAAAACTCGGAGACCTCCTGTAAATGCTATTAAAAAACCAAACTTTGATTATGTATCTCAGACAACTTCACCAAGGTATTTCCATATTTCTGTATCTCTTGAGATACAGAAATTTGAGTTGAGGCATAAAGTTGTGAAAGCGATTCATTATGAAAAACGATAAAGAAGAAACCTTGTGCTTTCACATGAATATTTATTTGCACATTTACACGACCATGGTTTCAATGTTAGACGTCATCATCATGTCCGGAATCAGGTCAGGATCGGAAAGGTGTCTGTCCACCTGATGATGACGTCTAACGTTAAAACTACCCAGTCAGCACAAAAGATATTTCAGCCAATTATTACCCTACTTTTAAATGGGTATAATTGTGGTAAAAGATGGGTAACCTGCGTGGTAACGGGTAAAATATCTGTAAATTTAAGTGGTAAAATTCGGGTAATTTCGCGGTAAAACACAGGTAAAATTCATACTTTTCCTGGATAAAACTTCCCGATGTGACATCAGAGCCATCTGTGGAGCTTTAAAATAAACATGACGACACTCCCTCTGTCGGTGCTATTGTGAAGTAACAGTACATAGCTTTAATGCACCATAGGCGTTCATATGCACGATAAATGAACAAAATCGACATTGATATTGAAGGTTACTAGGGTAAATTTGCCTCAAATCAATAGAAAATTTTACCGTCTGAATTATCTGTTGTGCTGACTGGATATGGTCGTGAAAAAGTGTGAATAAATATTCATGTGAAAGCACAAAGTGTCTTCTTTTCCATTTTTCATGATGAATCGCTTTAACAAAGTTACGCCTCCAACAGTCAATTTTAGTTAGAACACCTCAGGTAAAAGTTACAAGAATTTGATGAAAATTTGGTCACATATTCTTTGAAAGATGTACTTTTGATGACCTGTAGAAAAAGGGATTCCAGTGAGCTGTTTTTAAGTTATTTTTAAGGTTAAATTTAGTACAAATCACTATTTCCTCTCATTAGGGATGTGCAAGTACTCAAAAATCCGCGTTGAGTCGAGTAATTGGCACTCCATTCGAGTGTTTCATGTAGTATTACGAATGTCGAGTCGAGTGCTTTTGGTTACAGAGCTGAATAAATAAATAATCAGCTGTGTGAATAAATACTCATGTGAAAGCACAAGGTTTTTTCTTTCTCATTTTTCATTCCGTATCTCTTGTGCTAATGAGGCTGGATGTGGATTCTCTTGCAGCCCCATACCTCAACTGCTTCCGAAGGTGAAGAGTTGGGTGCTGATGACACAGGAGCCATCGTAACAAATGTTGACTGGAAGCTGGTTAGAACCAAGAGGGAACCATCTCCCGGGGAAAGTGATGATTCCCAGGTGTGCATGAAATTCATGAAATCCGTTAAAATTAACCCATTAATCCCCATCGTTGCTTGAAAGCAACATTATTGAATCCTAATTCTCAGAACAAGTTTCTACTTTAGAATAATTTTTTTCTTTGATTTATTGACTTTTCTAAAAAGTATATCTAGTTCTAATTTCTTCATTTCCACCAATATTCTAATTTATACAATTGTATTTTTTGTAACTGAAGGCATTTGGCATAGAAATCGATGTGCACATACACCCTAGGAAAAATGCCCAAATGCAAACACCCAGCATGTTTGTTAAAAGCAGAATGGGGAATTTCCTCGAAATAGAATACTGATAACTCCCGGTAAAGATGTCGAGTGTGCCAATCAAGATAAAAAATGAAAGAGGTGACCGAAGTTTTAAAAATTACTTTTTCTATATTTAGTTACCGGAGTTTTCCCAGCGTTGTGTGTACACAGCATTATGAAAAGCATGTTATATGATAAAAATATTTTTGTTCCGAAAATTCATATTAATTAGACCAAAATAAATTGGAAAATGGTAAACAACTGAAGTTAAAGCCCTGAATACAGTCTGGGGAATAACGGGTTGAATAAACCTTTTACTGCCATCGGGCCGATACACGGGCCCTTGTTGGTTGTGAAAAAACTACCACGCGCCCATTTATTGGCCTGACTTATGCCTTTTTTTAAATTGTGATTGAGGCCTATAATCTCCGTAATCTATCTATGGTTCTAAGTAGGGATGGACGGATCCAGGATTTTTTTCGTATCCTGATTCGGATCAAATCTCCTTGATTTTTGGAGCGGGATCTTTAGGATCTTTGGATATTTTCGGATCCAAATAATGCATTTTCAAATTCCTAACGCAGAGATTCCCCCGATGATTGTTCAATCTCTTGGGAAGAGTAACACTATGTGCTAGTCGTATTTTGCCTTTTTTTATTTTTCACGGCTGAAATTCTCCTACGTAACCTCTGCGAGAGCTTTCAAACAAAACGGTTCATGAGTAGGACATGATGCGATGACGCATTCCAATAGAATAGGAACTATTTCCACCCTTATGGGGCATTGCATTCGCGGGAGCTATTATTTAAAATTTCGGATCCTGATCCGATGTCTTCCACGACTTTGGATCCGATGTATCCGATGAAGGGCAATATCCGCGGATATTTGGATCCGAGGTATCCGATTTGACCAACCCCAGTTCTAAGCTATAAATATAGTTTTAGAATTGGGAAAAAATCTAGATGCATTACATAAACTTAAGTGGGTGAAGATATTTAAAATCTGAAGTCTCGCAAATTCCGGAAAATAGCCTTGACAGTATAAACTCTTCTCGGGATTCCACGCAGGTAAGATTTTGTAAGAGCGCTGACATTTCAGGTACCGACACGTTACCCTTTCTCTGAGTAGCCGTGAGTCATATTGTCGAGTCGAGACATATTGTTTGCCGGGAAAGTGTAAAATCTTACATAGCCTTGACAGTCTTTGCACACCCCTCCCAAAATTTGCTGGCAGTAAAAGTGTCAATGAAGGTCATCGTCGTCGATCCTCAAATTTGACCGGGCTATATACCCGTTGGTCGTCCAGCTGCCGATGAGTATATAAACCACCTCTTCAGCGGCGATGATTTTATGCAAAGTGCGTAATCAGGACAAAAATGACGATACAAGTGTATAGGAACCAGTGTAACCTTTCCAGTGTTAGTGAAGGAGAATTAGAAAGACAGGCTTCTAGTGAGCGTGTGCGAAAGCACTCTAAAATTAGGAAGACTACAAGCTAACGGCATCGGAAGCCGGGAACGGCCCTGATTGGCCCAAAACATGGCACTTCAATTTTAACATTTATTTTTGGATTTTCTCAGTTATTTCATTTTTTTTTTACATAACAATGCATTTTGTTAATTTTTATATTTTTTTTGCACATATTTTATCAAGTTTTATCATTTTTTTCTTGATTTTGAACAATTTCATATATTTTTTTTGTTTTAAGTATTTTCATTTTTCCTTTTTTCAAACCACAAAACAAGATTGACAGTGACAATAATTACAGTAAAACCCCTTATTTACACTTTTCTAGGGACCCAAGAAAAAAAGTGTAAATTGCGGGAAAATGCAAATTGTGGGAAATAGAGAATTTTCACTTTTATTCATATACTGGCTTTGGAAATGTTAATTTTTTAATTGTTCACTAGGCATTATTCCATAACATTGTTTCCCTCTGAAGCACAGTGTTTTTGCTGGCAGCAAAAATTAAAAAATATGTAATCCTGTTTTGTCTGCACTGAAAACATCTTTTGGGCTGTAACCTTCCAGAACTCTAATATATTCAGATTCTTTCCACTGAGTTGCTGTCTCTATGTTAACATCTTTGCTTTCACCACTCACTGTCTTATATACAAGACTACCTATTTTTGAATCTATCCAACCAACCATTATAGATGCCGTGGAATCTTCGATTCCCAATCTTGTGGGGAAATACCTTTTCTCAAGGGCCTTTGGGCCTGTTTACACGATACATTAACACGTACGAGTTAATTTCTGCTTGCATGAATGATTTTTGTGGACCGGAACGGAACATGTACGAATGTAGGCAGGGGCAGATGCAGGATTTTTTCCTGACAGGCAAAAGATCTTGTCTTAATTGAGATTAAAAACAAGATATAACAATGACTTTAGAAAATTCTCTTTATTTTTATATCAAAGTTATTCTTATTGAATTAAATGATTGAGCCTCCTTGAGTAATACACAAAACAAAGCAAACGTAATGATGACCATCAGGGGCAGATCCAGGATTTCTTGCTGGGGGGCACAAGCAATGCCGTGATTTTTTCTGGAGGGGGGGGGGGGGCACAATGATACCACGTTATACAAAACGAACGCAATGATAACCGGACCGTATTAAAAATCTTGCATATTTTTTAAGTGTCTGGAGGGGCACGTGCCCCCTAAATCCGACTATGAATGCATGAACCAAATTTGAACAGGTTCTATTTTCTGTTCATGCATACGCACAAGTTGGGTGAATACACGGTGCATTTTCGTGTTCATAATTTAGACATTAACTTGTACGGGTTAATGTACTATGTAAACAGGCCTTTAGATGACACCATTTGCAGGGACATTTGATGATCTTGCATCTAAAAACTACTCTTTTAGAATTCGTTCTATTTATTCTTACCTGGAATTCTTCACATATATTCTCTTTTTTGATAAATGTCCGCACTGGTTTGCATATTTTACAATGGCATCGCGATTTTTCACCACGGTATTGAATGTTGAGACTGGAAATCCGATCGGATTGCCAGTCTCAACATTCGAGTTGCTTCGCCAGCGTTAGAATCGATGCGGGTTCCGGTGTGGGAATCAACCATCTCTAAAATTTTAATTTTCTCGTCAATTAAAAATGTCCGTTTTTCACCTCGAATTTCCATTTTCAAGCCGGATCAATTCTATTTCCCGTACGAATTGAGGGTAACTCGGCAACACACGAGTATCTGAACTACCCCTCGGCGATCAAATGCGTTGTACAAACTGTCATGAGACTTCATAATTTTCGAAAGTTACAATACTTTGCGATACACTGCTATTTGAATGGGATAATTCAAGTTTAAATAAGTTTTTTTAAGTTTTTAATTAACCCATAATTGCTACGCAACTGTTGAATGAAGTCAGCGCAAATGATCCCAGTTGTCGGCCAAGTTTTATAGTTCCGGCATTTATCACGTTTCAGCACGTCTGGTTTCCTTTCAAACTCTCGTATCAAATTATCGACTACATGATTATTGTCAACATTCCTTCAGGAGTTCTTGCATTATAATTAATACATAGCTCGATTGCTCAAAACACCTACTTTCATAACGTGAATCTTTTCGCCGCTGATAGAAAACGAGATGACGTAGTTCAACTTTCCGACGTTAGTGGCGTTCTGTCCCGCCACATTCAAATTCTTCCCGAAAATAGTTCTGATTACGTCTCTTTCTCTTGGATTTTTAAATAAAAATGCGCGAAAGGAATCCAAAAGACAGTTTTTTAGGGCTGATATGCGCGATTAATTGTTTTAGTACGCAAAAAAAAATTTTTAGTCGGCACGTCGTGATGCACATGGCGGGAAAACGAAAAAAACACGGCGTAAATACAGGGTTCTATTTACATTGGAAAGATAGGAAATATGACGGGACCCAGAAAAAAACTTGCAATTTGCGGGAAAACGTAAATTCCGATAACGCAAATACGGGGTTTTACGTATTTGAAAGAAAAGACATAGGAAAGAATTCAGTATTAGCGAATTAATATTTCTTTTGGAAGTCTGTAGCTGTTGTGATTATCATGAACTGGTTTTCTGCCCTTCATTGGCAGATCTCCCAAACAACATAGTTTTATCTACCTCCATCTGTCCAAGGCCACCTCAATGGTTTCCTTATACAGTAAAACCTCTATGTAGTGAACCTCTTCACACCATAAACCTCCATACTACATACCACCCTACGGTACCGTCAGATTTACATGCATATTTATAGGCAAACCTCTATATAGTGAACCTCTTTATCTCGTAAAACCTCCACTTATCATACCAAGGAGACACCCCCGAGATGGCCTAACTACGTTCACAAATTGTACTGAGACAACTAGAGACCATTAATGCAGCTGCGATTTGGTACATGGAATGACATTTTCAGCAATAAATTTTTCATCCTTATTTTTTTGTCTTATACACCTTTAACACATTGTGTACCTGAGTATTTAAATTCCTAGGAATGCCGAGATTGGAAATATGTGCCTATTAGGGCGTAATGCCTTTGGTTGAAACATGGTTAAAAAGCTAACGTTTAGAATATAACTTTACCCAATCAAACCTTATGATGCATCTATTCATTATGAATAACGAACAACAACTGAAAACGTACTAATAAATACGTATTGTACGCTTTAAAATTGTTTAGTTTGACGCGCCTAAATCACGAGGATCTTTGTCATTCGTCCGGAACGTTCTGGAAAAAAATGACAGGAACTCTCGCCATCCATACACAACCTGTTAATATGCTGTAATTTTCACGTTAAACATCAGTTTTGGCCATTTTGACCCCTGGTGGAGTGTGCTCCTCCCAGCATTTGACTCATGAGCCTCCACTGAGGGTACCTCCCCTGTACCTTCTTCCTATTCTGACGTGGTCTCTCATCTTTAGCCTTCTTTTTCCTCTTCTCTTTTCTCCTTCAACTGTTCCCTCGACTGCAGTATCTGGGATCCCCATCACTTTTGAAATTTGCCCGATCCAATTCCCTTTCTCTTTAGTATATACTTCTCAGCAAAGTAATAATAGGGTAGTTTCCTTCATCAAAGAAAACGAAAGGCATTGATTGCGATTCCTTACCCACCATTAGTGTATTCATAATATACAAATTATTTCATTTTAGAAATACCGGATTAGACGAATGGCAATGGTCCATTTTTATCCTCATTTGAAAAAGGCCAGATTGGCACCCATGCGATGCCACTCCACATGACGTCACAGGGACCTAGTTTCTATACGAGTAGATAGGAGTTATACATCGTCTGAGGTTACCAATGCATGCATGAGGCACAGAGCTCAGGGCTTAATAATCACCTATTAAAACTGGCTAAGATTGGATAGTTTTCTTCGTTTGATAAGGTATTAATAATCCTTATTTAAGCCAAGCGCTACCAGCCAGCGGGGTACTCAGCTACCCGCTAGCAGCCTGCGTCATATCAGCGCTAAGCCTCGCCTCAAGGTCACCTCACAGGGTGGCAGCGGGGACCAGAAATACGTCACACAGAGAGATTTCCCGGCATTCATACTTACCCGTCGTGTTTTCGCGTGCTTGAAATTTTTCATTTTTCATTTAATCACGAAAAATAGATTTCGTCATTTAAAAATCTAAAAGCGTGAATTACGTACTGCAGGAGTAATAATCTTTCAATTTAGGCAATAAAAAAATAATGGGAAACCACCCTAATGTAACAGCTGCAGTAATTTTCCACACTTTTTAAAAATCTTTCTCGACCGGTTTCAGACCTTGCGCATCATTTTAGAGGGCTGTTTAACCTAAGAGCAGCAAGCCTGCTATTTATATCGAATGTAGGTGTATGTGGGGTAAAATATAGAAGTAGAAATGGGGAAGGGACTGAGGTTAGGTACTAATTTGTGGGATATCTATTCAGGGTCATCGGAAAAGGTTACCAAGGGAGGACAAGGAATTCTCACCTTAAGGTAAGGTGAAATCAATTTTGCTACCACATCATTGGCAAGGCATTCACCAAACAACTTTGAAAATACACCTATTTGAAAATTTTATACAAAATCCAGTTTTTTACCTTTGTCAAATAATTGTAAAATTTTTAAGTTAATCTTTTTAAGCTGTTCTTTTTTTCTAATGTATGTGATAAATTTGAACTGTATAATATTTCCCTATGTAAAATTCTGGGACCAGTAAATCATATCTTAACATGATGATGACGTCGAATGTTTGACAAAACCATTGTTGCCTGATAAAACATCCTTCATTTATTTTTTATCGCTAGTTTTCTTCATTGTGTCTGCAAAACAGAATGATCAATTTCTAAGTAAAATCTCTCTAAGAGTGCATATTTCTTCGGGCACAAATGAAACATTTTGGGTGATCAACCAAGGAAAATAAAGAGAGTAAGGGAAACTAAAATTTCTCGAGAAGCAGATTTGGTGCCACAAACTTAGTCCTAAAACTTGGGAAAGTGACGGTAAATAAAGGAAAATTTGAGACAAGTCACCATCAGTGCTGCAATGCATGGGCATCTAACTGGAAATGGTGACAGTGAATACATGTACTACCAGTCAACTGCAATCTACAACTAGAGCCCTTTTTATATGGTCACAATGGTGGGTAACCTTTTTGCTCTAGGTATTAAATGTATTCCCTCCCTTAAATTAATAATTAAGCTGAAACTTTTATGTTGGAGAAAATGCTACTGCAGCATCAACGATTTGTTCAGGGAGTGTTCTCATCCCAAAATAAGCTGATATTTTTTTTTGTTGAATGCATGCGATATATTTGAACTGTATTACATATTACTATAAACATATTCTGTGACGAGTAAATCATATCATATCATGATGATGATGTCGAGTGTTTGACAAAACCATTGTTATGTGATAGAATATCCTCTGGAAATTTACAAAGTTTTTTTATGGTTGCTTAAAAGTGAATTTATCGCTAGTTTTTTTTCATAACCAGGCCTCTTTTCATTACAGGTGGATTGCTGTTATCGCAGCTCCCCCATTCCAGAGAAACCTACATCTGAAGAAAGTAATGTTTTTGTGAGGGCTCAGGGAATAATTGTGGATGAATTACGAAGCAGTCTCCACTGTCCTTCTGCACATGGGAGAATAATTGAGGAAGAGGAATCTATAACACAACCAGCGGCTCTTACATCAATGTTTGCAGCAAAGAAAGAGGTAATGGAAGAATTCACTCCTTCGGCTCAAAGGCTGTCCCCAAACAGGGATACGTTGGAGCTGGACCCGAAATGTGAAGATCAACCCTTGTCTCACCATCAATCAGAGATCCCTAGCTGTTTTCCTGTTTCAATTACATCAGCAAACGTGCAGGTAATGCAAAAACGAAGGTTGCGATGTGCCACAAGTCCCAGGGCAAAGAAGGGTCGTCGGAATGTGAAGTCTCGCGGTTCGAAGGGTGAATGCTTCGTAGAGAAAGAGTCTTGTAGAAAGCGCAAAGCCCAGTCGAAAGGCAAGAAGTCGTTGCATTGCGAAACCAAAGAATGCAGCGCTTGGCCCATGACGGATGCCAAGTGTGAAGTGAATCGTGGGTATCAGGAAGAGGGAGGGGTATCTAGCCATAGTGAAGGGTATGTCTGCGATAGTAAGGGAATGTCTGTGAAAGTAAAGATGGCTTGTCAATCAGGTAGTGATTGTGTTAAAGAGCAAGAATTGTACGGTGAGGGTAAAGTTTGTTCTAATAGTAAGGATTTTCTCCATCATGAAACCCTAGAGCCCAGTGCTTGTCCCTTAGAAGCCAGCGATGAGGTTAAGCCTGGAGGTGACTTTGAGTTTAGAAATTTAAGCTGGGAAGGAGAGATATCTGCCCACGGTGAAGGCTACATCTGCGACCATTGTGGAAACAAGTATTTGGACTTGATATCACTATCAATGCACGTTACAAATCACGTCATGATGAAAGCAAGTGGCTTACAAGGCGAGAGTCCAGAACGTGCCGTTCGTGTGAGTTTAAAGAATGTGCGGAGGAAGATGACTCGTGAATCGGATGCCGCTCTACAAAGAGACGAGGAATCGTCCAGTAAGCGTAGGGTACGATCGGAGGAGAGGAGATCATTTAGGTGCTCAGACTGTGGAGAAGAATTCAACAACAAGCAGAAATATACCTACCACGTGTCCACAGCTCACTCGGAGAAGAGATATCTGTGCGAGATATGCGGCCAAGTGTTTGTGTCTAAAAGGGGCTTCAGTAAGCACGCAGTCATCCACTCCGGTCTTCGCCCTTACATGTGTAACTTGTGTGGTAAGACGTACATGCGCAGTGATCACTTGAAGGGGCACCTGAGGAGCCACAGCAAGGATACTCGAGGCAAGGATACTCGAGGCAAGGATATTCCCAACACGCTTGACAGGCCCTTCACGTGCACCGAATGCGGCCGAGGGTTTACTCGGAAGGATGGCCTCAGGGCTCACACGAAGGCGGTCCACTTGGGAGTGAAGAACCTCAAATGTGGTTACTGCGGGAAGGCATTCAACCAAAAGAGTACCCTGGATGGCCACGTGGCGGCACTGCACACGGGCGAAAGGAAGTTTGTCTGCTCGGTGTGTGGCCGCGGCTTTTATCACGGCACTCACCTGAAAGATCACATGTTGATACACGCGGGACTGAAGCCGTTCGAGTGTGGGGACTGTGGGAAGACATTCCGTCGCAAGGGACACTTACGCCTACACACTGTCCTCCATACTCGGAATTAGGGGACGGTGGAAGTATTAATGGCTGCTCCTTAGTGTTGACTTTCACCCATAAGCTGTCGCATTTATCAGAATTAAGCTTGTTCAAAATGCCTCCTTATAAAATGATAAATATAACAACAATGAGCAAGTTCCATTCATTTCGATAAAGTCTTATATAAATAATAGAACTAAGAAGTTTGTGAAATGGTATCTGTACACGGGTGATGGAGAGTCTTAAAAACATGTATTGATGGCAAATTTCTCAGTCAGGGACACTTATGCCTGCACACAGTCATCGGTACTCGCGACTAGAGTATGTAATTATTGAGGGCCGCACCAAAGTGTTGACTTACATCCATAAGCTGCCGCATTTCTCAGAATTGAGCTTGTAGAAAATGCCTACTTTTAAAATGATAACTATTATAACAATGACAAGTTCCATTCATTTGGATAAAATTTTATTTTAATAATAGAACTAAGAGGTTTGTCATCGCCACTAGAGCTCTGTGAAATGGCATCTGCACACTGGTGATGCTGAGTCTTAATTACATGTATTGATGGCAAATTTCTTAGAAAGGGACACTAACACTTGCACGCGATTATCTGTACTCGCAGCTAGACGATGTAATTATTGAGGGCTGCTCCTTAGTGTTGATTTTCTTCCATTAGCTGTCACATTGCTCTGAATAAAGCTTGCCGAAAACACCTAGTTTTAACCTTTTCCCTACTAAAGATGTTAATATACGTGTGGACATTTCTTTACCTGGGAGACGAAAGCCGTATATTTTCGTTGGAGATTTTCTTACACTAGTGAACGAATGCATTGTATATATGTTTCCTAGCTCTCCCCCTTTTACAATGGTCGCAGGTGTACAATGTCTTTGTCTCGGGACCCAATACTGCGGGGTTTAGGTTTTACCCTCGGAATCCGGGAGCAAGTACCCTGATCCCTCTTCTTATGTTACCCCTCTTAGCGGTAAGGGCCAATGCCACAGGTATGGTCATGAAATTGTTTTATCCAGTCAGTATTCAAAAATATTTTTTCGAAATTTATTATATTAAATATTTTTTATTACTATTATTACCAAGAATTAATTATATTATTATTATAATTATTAAATTATTATTATTAATTATATCATTACTAATAATTGAATTATTTGTCTTTTGAGCAGTTTTTGGCATTTTTAAACAAAATCCTATGATGAATATTAACTCATATCTTGAGTTCTGTATAAATGTCAACATGGAAATTTTTGCTGCATTGAATGCACTAATATTGACATTAGAACTTTGTTTAAAATCTGGAAATGCTCAGAAAAAAATGAGGAATTCAATTCAAAGTCTTCAATTTACGTGCAAGCAACAGTTATCCAAATTCCAAATGCATGTAAGCAATCCATAAGTTGACCGCAAACCAATGCCGCAGGTATGGTCGTAAACCCGGAAAGGAGGGAGCACAACTACCCTCGGAGTCATAGATAATGCGGAGTCCTTGCTGGGAGGGGTCGAAAAAGGTTGGAACTGAAAGCGTGTGATTATCCGCAAGACCCTTTGTTGAGACGAATGTCCTCCAAAAATGCTCCGTACCACGAGAGAGAAGAGTTTCTTTGGGCTCAGTACAGCAGTCATGCTAAGACGAAAACTCCGTCGTCTCGAAAGGGTTAAATTGATATTGACGGCAAACTCCTGATTCTCCGGACCAATGGTGAGAGGGGTAGCATGAATAATTTACTTAAAGCAAACATTCTATCGTTATTTATGCACACTGTCTCCTATGCTAGATTGCTTTCTGGACTCATTGAGAGTTTTTTTACCGTCGGCGATCTTTTTGCAATGATAATGTGATTTTATTCCTAGTACTCTATATAATACAGTAGATTCTAGTTAATTGGGACATATCGGGACTGGTGCACTTTGCCCCAATTAGGCGAACTATCCTGTATATGGGCATAAACAAACGTTGAAATAATAGAAAGAAAACTAAAGAATGCTAATAATGTAACATAAGTTTATTAAACTATTGATTTGATTAATAAATGAGCGAGTTTAGTTAATTTGTTATCATTTTTAAGAATTATAATAATTTAGCCTAAAATATTTTTCACAGCCTCGGGTGACGCTGAATGAATGTCTTTTACTAAGTCCTATTGATGAAAAGTCCTATCCTCTTACGGATAGTATAGCATCAAGAGCTTTCAAAATAGAGCAAGAATAGGAACATCTGTGAAAAATAAGAGTAAATCAATGGAGGTAAATATAAAAAAATTGTGTTCCGAAAAGAAAAAAATTTAATTTCGTCGCGAGCATAGAGTCTATGTCGCCGACTCCTGGCCCAATAAAGCGGCATGCTGTCCCAATTGATCAGATAATACTCTTGGATATTCCTCTATTGGGTTCTGTTCTTCAAGATCTGCCCCAATTAAGCGGCTGCCCCAAGTAACCAGTGGACCCATTAAACGGAATCTACTGTACCTGGTTTCCTGAAACCCAAGCAGCCGTGATTGCGTGATCATGGATTCAGAAAAGTAGGTTGTATGAATGCTTCAAAATCACTGTGCGACGTTGTTAACGATACCGTTGATAAAATCTTCACAGGAAACCAGCCGGGTAAGGCTGGACATTGCTGTCAACGTTTCAATGGCCTTCTCTCTGCCATCATCTTCAGGGCTAATGATGGACCTGGTTATTCCTGGGCTTATATTCACCGGGTCCATCCATTTTAGGAAACCGGCACTTACGGCAATAGCTAGGTGCATCTTTCACCCTGAAGACAATGGCAGGGAAGGCCATTGAAACGTTTGCAGCAATGTCCATCTTTGGTATGGTATGGTATTTGGAGGAGGCAACCGAGAGCTGAGGTCATTTGCACAATGAGGGAAGGGTAGGTAAGGAAGGGTGGAGAGGAACCCGGCGTCGGCATTAGCCTGCTCTTACCGAAAGGCGCCAAGGGGACCACGGCTTAATGTCCCATCCGACGGACAGAGTGTTGCGCTTGAAATGTCCTTCACAAAACATTCAAGCAGGGATCGGGCAGTCTATGAAAATTCTCTGCCACCACCAGGATATGAACCCGAGCCCATGGTATGGGAAGCCAACACACTAGCCACCACACAAACCCGATCCCCATGTACATCCTACCTGGCTGGTTTTCCGTGAAGATTTTATGAACAGCATTCGCCGGGAAAGCACCAAATCATTCCTCGTTAACTACACTGTTGGGCACCGCGCCGTGTGGTGTCTCACAGATGTTTCCCGGGATGTAACTGCCTCTGTTTGCAAATCCGATCGTGGGCCGCACCCCTTGGAAATCAGGAACAATGGAACTCCCCTGAAGGAAACTGGCACTCAATCACGTCATCGTGCTGCAGAAGTTTTAGGAAACCAGCACTCACGGCAACCTGTCTATGCAGGTGAGTGCCTGGTTGTGGTTCATGGTATCTTTACTTCCTCTTCCCCTGCTTCCCCTTCCTTCTATCATTCCTTTGTTCTCCAGTTTGACTTTGTCTAGTCACGGCGTAAATATGCCCGAGTGCAACGAAGTCTCCGGTTCCCTCGCACCGTATTCAACCGCATGCAAGGCCACGGCAATAATTTTGAATTTGTGACATGAAATATGCAGTGCAACTTCGATAAAACTAACACTTAGGCAAAATCTATAGGGAATGACCGTAAAATATAAAATATAACTAATAACTTAAGGCTTTACTTTGTGAAACCTCTCCATATTGGAAATAAAGAAATAATAAATTTGTAAGGTTTACTGTTATTTAATTATGGGCACGACCAGGGTTTCAATGTGACCACATTACGAAACCCGGGTGGTGCCCATTATTAAATAAAAATGACACTTACAAAGTTATTATTTCTTTATTTCCAGTAAAATATAAAAATTTTCAATTCTTGATGCTCCCCCAAACCTCCACCTAAATGGCATTAGAGTGAGGGTCAGGGGATTTATTTATTATTTATTTATTATGTTTAATGTTCGCCCAACATGTACATAATTATAGGGCGAACAATACATGATTATAACTACAAAAAATAGAAAATAAATTGGTCACAGCCACAAAAAAGTAACAATCATGATAACAAATGGTAAAAATATTAACTAAATACTATCACAGTCGCGAAACATATTCTTAACATCTTTTAAAAAGCAGTTTTTCTTTTGATACAGGTCTAAATCATTGAAGTTTTTGTTATATAGTACACAGATCCTTCGTATTGGCGTATTGGAACAATAATTTGTTTTAACCTTAGATATGTAAAATGTTCTTTTGAACCGGCTATTAACATTTGGTACTATTATTTTTATTTCCTTAAGCAATTCATAACATAGGCCCTTATTAATGACATCATGCAGAAATAGCAGGTCGTTTATGGTTCTTCTATTTTGCAGGGTATGGAGACCAAACACTCTTAACAAATCACTATAACAAACATAATTCTCGAAAAGCGGATACACATGATATAATACAAAATATAGAAATCTTAAAAATCTCTTTTGAACTTGCTCTAGCAGTGCAATATGTTTCTTTAAATAGGGATTCCAAATAACTGACCCATATTCCAACTTACTTCTTACATAAGAGTAATACAATGTCTTAAGTACCATCTCAGAGTCAAAATATTTTGACATACGGTGTATAAAGCCCAAAAGTTTACATGCAGTTATGCTAGTATTCAATATATGTGTGGTGAAATACATTTTGCTATCAAAGGTGACCCCTAGATCCTTCCATTCATTAGTCCTATTCAATTTGGATTCTTCCATATGGTAATTGCATCAATTTGAAAAGGTAACTCTGGTTTTTTATCCGCCCATTACCACCGAATGACCCTCTTTTCTGAATCCAATGCATTTTAAATATAGCCTCTCTTAAAAATCATAACCACACTTGCCCTATTCTTAACTTTGATGTGACTATTTATAGCTAAACGAAATTATAAGATGCTGTTGCAGCGAGATTAAAATGATTTGGAATATATTGAGAAACATAAAACAAGAAAAAAATCTTGTGAGCGGCGTTACAGCGTTGGAGACTCGAACCATCAAAAACCACCCGCACAGTTGACCATTTACTCAACAAAGCCACCGCAACTGTTTGCAATATGAGTATTATAACGGGCAGTAGAAATTAGCAGTGGAAACCGGGTCAAGTACGCAGTAAATGCACAGGAAATAATCATTGACTGTGCAAAACAGAATGATCAATGTCTAAGTAAAATCTCTCTAAGAGTGCATATTTCTTCGGGCACAAATGAAACATTTTGGGTGATCAGCCAAGAAAAATAAAGAGAGTAAGGGAAACTAAAATTTCTCGAGAAGCAGATGTGGTGCCACAAACTTTGTTCTAAAACTTTCGAAAGTGACGGTAAATAAAGGAAAATTTGAGACAAGTCACCATCAGTGCTGCAATGCATGGGCATCTAACTGGAAATGGTGACAGTGAATACATGTACTACCAGTCAACTGCAATCTACAACTAGAGCCCTTTTTATATGGTCACAATGGTGGGTAACCTTTTTGCTCTAGGTATTAAATGTATTCCCTCCCTTAAATTAATAATTAAGCTGAAACTTTTATGTTGGATTAATGCTACTGCACCAATAATGATTTGTTCAGGGAGTCTTCATATCCCAAAATAAGCTGATATTTTTTTGTTGAATGCATGTGATATATTTGAACTGTATTACGTATTACTATAAACATATTCTGTGACCAGTAAATCATATCATGATGATGATGTTGAGTGTTTGACAAAACCATTGTTATGTGATAGAATATCCTTTGGAAATTTAGTTTTTTTTTTATGGTTGCTTAAAAGTGAATTTATCGCCAGTTTTTTTTCATAACCAGGCCTCTTTTCATTACAGGTGGATTGCTGTTATTCCAGCTCCCCAATTACAGAGAAACCTACATCTGAAGAAAGTAATGTTTTTGTGAAGGCTCAGGGATATATTGTGGATGAATTACGAAGCAGCCTCCACTGCCCTTCTGCACATGGGAGAATAATTGAGGAAGGTGAATCTATAACACCACCAGTGGCTCCCACATCAATAGTAGCAGCAAAGAAAGAGGTAATGGAAGAATTCACTCCTTCGGCTCAAAGGCTGTCCCCAAACAAGGTGGACCCGAAATGTGAAGATCAACCCTTGTCTCAACATCAATCAGAGATCCCTAGCTGTTTTCCTGTTTCAATTTTGCCAGCAAATGTGCAGGTAATGCAAAAACAAAGGTTGCGATGTGCCACAAGTCTCAGGGCAAAGAAGGGTCGTCGGAATGTAAATAGAAAGTCTCACGGTTCGAAGGGTGAATGCTTCGTAGAGAAAAAGTCATGTAGAAAGCGTAAAGCCCAGTCGAAAGGCAAGCAGTCGTTGCATTGCGAAACCAAAGAATGTAGTGTTTGGCCCATGACGGATGCCAAGTGTGAAGTAAATCGTGTGTATCAGGAAGAGGGAGGGGTATCTAGCCATTGTGAAGGGTATGTCTGTGACCATTGTGGGGCTAAATACTTGACCTTGAAATCACTCTCTCTCCACATTAAAAGTCATATGACTGATGGAGTGTCTGAAGTGCGCAGTCGCATTCAGGGAGGTATAAATCAGAAATGTACCCCACGTCCGCGTTTGAAAAAGGGTCATCAGGAAGCGAAAGTAAAGATGGCACATCAATCGGGGAGTGATTGTGTCAGAGAGCAAGGATTGTGTGGTGAGGGTAAAGTTTGGTCCAATGGTAAGGATTTTCTCCATCATGAAGCCTTAAAGGTCAGTGCTGGTCCCTTAGAAGCCAGCGATGAGGTGAAGCCTGGAGGTGACTTTGAATTTAGAAATTTAAGCTGGGAAGGAGAGAAATCTGCTCACTGTGAAGGTTACATCTGCGATCATTGTGGGAACAAGTATTTAGACTTGATATCACTATCAATACACGTTCAAAATCATGTCATGATGAAAGCAAGTGGCTTACAAGGTGTGAGTCCAGAACGTGCCCTTCGTGTGAGTTTAAAGAATGTGCGGAGAAAGATGAGTCGTGAATCGGATGCCGCTCTACAAAGAGACCAGGAGTCGTCCAGTAAGCGTAGGGTACGATCGAATGATAGGAGGTCATTTTGGTGCTCAAACTGCGGGAAGGAATTCAAAAACAAGCAGAAATTTACCTACCACGTGTCCACAGCTCACTCGGAGAAGAGATTTCTGTGCGAGATATGCGGCAAAGTGTTCGTCACGGAAATCATCTTGCGGAAGCACACCGTCATCCACTCCGGTCTGCGCCCTTACATGTGCGACTTGTGCGGCAAGACGTATATGCGTAGCGACCACTTGAAGGGGCACCTGAGGAGTCACAGCAAGGATACTCGAGGCAAGGATATTCCCAACACGCTTGACAGGCCCTTCACGTGCATTGAATGTGGCCGAGGGTTCGCTAGGAGGGAGAGCCTCAAGGAGCACACGAACTCTGTCCACCTGGGAGTAAAGAACCACAAATGTAGTCACTGCGGGAAGGCGTTCAGCCGAAAGGGGAACCTGGAAAACCACGTGGCGGCGCTCCACACGGGCGAAAGGAAGTTTGTGTGTTCAGTGTGTGGCCATGGCTTCTACCACAGCTCTCACCTGAAAGTTCACATGTTGACACACGAGGGACTGAAACCATTCGAGTGTGGGGATTGCGGGAAGACATTCCGTCGCAAGTGGCACTTACGCCTGCACACTGTCCTCCATACTCGCGACTAGAGGATGTAATTATTGAGGGCCGCACCAAAGTGTTGGCCTTCATTCATAAGCTCTCACATTGCTCAGAGTAAAGCTTGTTGAAAATGCCTCCTTATAAAATGGTAACTATAATGACAATGAGCAAGTTCCATTTGTTAAATAATTATTTTTTTCTTATCTTGACCTCGTTTAATACATATTAAAATAGTTCTTGGAGTGTTGGTATGTCAAAAAATATTATATATATATATATGTATATATATTTCATTGTATCGGTAGCCAAATCAGCTGTGTACTACGATGTTACACTGTATTTTAGAGAAAAAGTAGATTTTGTTTATTACTTGCCTTCTGTAAAGAAGAAATTATTGAGAAGACTGAAGTCCGAAGAAAGCTACCACCAGGCTAGTGATTCCATGACAGAATATCTAGCCTTTTGGGGGTATAAGGATTACCTCATAAATCAAGGACTGGAGAGCATAACAAAAATGCTCCATTATTTAGTTCACTTATAGTTAAAGAAGGCAAAAATTGTTCTTTAAGATGGGATTTTGAGTAATTGGCAGCATATTATTACCTTACTTCATTTGAAGTCCCAGTCAGGCCGCATTTTTACGCTCTGATTTCTGGCTTTTTTCCACCTACCACAGCACCGTTGTCCTCATCCTTTTTCCATTATATGTTCCTATCCCTTTCTTTCCTTACCTCTGAATTTAAATGTATGTTTTGCGCTTAAGGCGCCGTGTGAATGAATGAAGTAGTATACATGTATGTTTATATATACAGTGAGTCCTCGTTCTACGTCACCCTGTTTAACGTCATTTTGCGATAACGTCACGAAAATTTTGAGACCGTCACTGGTTTATCGCACCTTCGCTTTGTGATAACGTCAAGGCTTTCAAATTTTGCACGAGAAAAAACACGAAGCGGCGGACGTAGCAGGCTGTTCGTTTTGTGGGCGGTAATACAGTCAGTCTAAACGAAGTGGAAAACGGTGTGTTTATTGTTAATTGCCATTACGGTTTTAGCAAATTTTCTGCAAAATGAATTCTTAGGTAGGTGCGCAAGGTTTTACTTGACATAATGGTTTTCAGGAACCTAAAAAGTCATTTCAAGGAATTTTTCCGTGTTGAAATCGGGGTTTTTGTTGCCACTTTTTTCGCCGTGTTCACTATAATTTTGGTTCCTGTAACTTCGACGATGTTTCAGCGTTGATGATGCCCAGGCGACGCTCGCTCGGGCGACCACCATAACGAAGCCGAAGAGCAAATGCGGGGAGATACAAAAATGGAGAAGGATTTACGTCACTGCTGCTATTGTCGTCGATGAAGACAGGGACTCGTATACATGCCATACCTTGGCATTCCCATCGTAAAAATTGCCCCAGATATGATACGCTTCAATTTTTTCGCGTATTAATTGTGAGGTCTAGGAGCCGACATTCACTTTTTACATTGTTTCTTATGGGATATTATGTTTCGATTAACGTCATTTCGTTTATCGTCACATTTTTCATGAACGGTAAGTGACGTTAAACGAGGAGTCACTGTATGTATGTATGTAATTGTAAAAAGACCCTATCATAAAATTTATCTGTGCAAAAATATTGCCTATCTTTGTAATCTTTGTATTTTATATTTTTCTCATGTGCTCTTTCATAGCCCTGAGGATGGTTTGAAATAAACAGACACGGGGGCTAAAATTTTTAGTGCATAACATAGACTGACATGCACTCCAAGAACTATTTTAATATGTTCCATTTATTTCGATAAAGTCTTATATTAATAATAGAACTGAGGAGTTTGTCATCACCACTAGAGCCCTGTGAAATGGCATCTTTACATGGGTGATGGTGAGTTTTAAACACATGTATTGATGGCAAATTTCTCAGTCAGGGACACTTACGCCTGCACACAGTCATAGGTACCCGCAACTAGAGGATGTAGTTATTGAGGGCCGCACCAAAGTGTTGACTTACATCCATAAGATGTTGCATTTCTCAGAATTATGCTTGTTGAAAATGCCTATTTTAAAATGATAACTGTTATAACAATGACGAGTTCCATTCATTTGGATAAAATTATATTTTACTAATAGAACTAAGAGGTTTGTCATCACCACTATAGCCCTGCGAAATGGCGTCTGCAAAATGGTGTCTGCTCACGGGTGATTGTGAGTCTTAAATACTTGTATTGATGCCAAATTTCTTAGTAAGGGACACTAACACTTGAAGGCAGGCATCCGTAGTCACAACTAGAGGATGTAATTATTGAGGGCCGCACCAAAGTGTTGACTTACATCCATAAGATGTTGCATTTCTCAGAATTAAGCTTGTTGAAAATGCCTACTTTTAAAATGTTAACTGTTATAACAATGAAAAGTTCCATTCATTTGGATAAAATCTTATTTTAATAATGGAACTAAGAAGTTTGTCATCACCACTAGAGCCCTGCGGAATGGCATCTGCACACAGGTGACGGTGAATCTTAAATGCATGTAATAATAGCAAACTTCTTAATTCTATCGGTATTTAGTTCCATACTCTGGCAGCTGTAACTATTGTTGAAAAATTATATGAAATTATATATATAAGTCATGTATGAAAGATTTATTATGGTGAGATGTTCTATGGTCGGGGATGTGTATGTCAAAGTTGTGATTTCTGGAGGGTATGTTTTTTGGGAGTTTGAAAGGTACTTAGCACAAAATACCATGTATGGTTACAAAATAAGTCCCTCAAGTTGTTCTTTAGGACTCTGTTCTGGAACGAACTATCTTCTTTTTATGCATGAATGACTTACCTGACTATTCCTTAGACTGTAGGAGTTAATCCCATTCTGTTGGCAGAAGATACTATCAATGTTTCATCGCCTAGTCTTCATTCTCTCCTCAATGATGGCGTAGATGTTAGTTAATACCTAAATTACTGGCCCTGACTTGGTAGTTATCGCTCAATTTTCAACCAGACAAAAAGAATATTTCACTCGCAAATATTTTGTAATCATTCATATTTCACACTGTTTATATTCCCTAATGCTGTTTTTGTTATTTGATGTTAAATGTATTTTTGATATAGCATTCATAAATTTTCTGGTTACATAAATTTATTTTTGGTTTTATTACATGCCTTTCGGTGTGACATTTTCATAGAAAACTGACAGGGTAAAAAAATTGATAGCTTTGAGCATAAAAACACTTTGTGGTAAATTGGGCTTACAACGTCTGAAATCACCAAAAATAACCAGCGAATGAAAAACATCAGACCCTTAACTACTCAGCGTGGGGCAACATTTATCTGAAAACAATGAGGATGACAGCCAACTGCATGTAAAAAGTTAAGGCATGGATATATACCATGATTTTGCCAATTTTTGTCAGGTTCCTGATATGTTTAACTTTTGAAATGTATTTTTTTCCAATTCTGTGTGGACTCCCAAAAGCACTTCTTTCAATGATACACCTCGAACAGGAGAGGAGCGTTACCTTTGAGATTATGTCAGCAATAGGGTGGTTTCCTATAATTTTTTTATTGCCTAAATGGAAAGATTATTACTCCTGGGTCTTTCACGCTTTTAGATTTTTAAACGACGATATCTATTTTTCATGATTAAATGAAAAGTGGAAATTTTCAAGCATGCAAATAGGCGACGGGTAAGTATGAATGCCAGGAAAACTCCCATGTGACGTCGTTCTGGTTCCCCCTGCCGAAAGTGAGGTGACCTTGGGACAAAGCTCTGAGCGCTGATATGATGCAGGCTGCTAGCAGGTAGCTGAGTACCCTGCTAGCAGCCTGCATTGCGCAGGTAACACTTGGCTTAAATAAGGATTACGAGGGCCGTTTTTTTTCAACCTCCGATAGGCTATAAATAAAAGACAATTTCATATAAAACAATAATTTAATTACCAAAAGATTGGTACACTTCTGGTTATTTTTCGACATATTCGCCGAAGAAATTGAGACATTTGTCATATCTGTGGACAAGCTTTTCAATACCCTCTTCAAAGAAAGTTGCCGTCAATGAATTCATGTAGTCCTTGACGTTGGTTTTAAGGTCCTCATTGGTTTGAAAGCGCTTCCCACCAAGCCACGTCTTCAGTTCAGGAAAAAGATGAAAGTCACTGGGTGCTAAGTCAGGACTGTATGGCGGATGATCGAAAATGTCCCATCCAAATTGTTTGAGAACCCGTTGAGTTGCTCCAGCAGTGTGGACGGGCATTGTCATGGATCAGAACAACTCCAGCGGTCAGCTTTCCTCTTCTTTTGTTCTGAATGGCTCTACGCAAACGTCGTAAAGTTTCACAATAAACAGCTGCAGTGATTGTGGTTCCGGGCTCCATAAACTCCACAAGCAACACACCTTGTTGGTCCCAAAACACAGTAGCCATAGTCTTTCTGTTGTTGAAGGTTTGTTTGAATTTCTTTGGTTTGTTTGGTGAATTTGAATGCATCCATTGTTGAGATTGTCGTTTTGTTTCCGGTGTGTCGTATTGAATCCAGGTTTCATCCCCAGTCACGATTGATTTCAAAAAGTTGCCTCCTTCATCATGATAACGCTCAAGAAACTCCAAAGCTGACGCCATTCGTCCAGTTTTGTGGCCGTCTGTCAACATTTTTGGGACCCAACTTGCACAAAGTTTTTTGTAGTCTAACTGCTCAGTAACAATAGAGTACAAAACAGACCTTGAAACTTCTGGAAATTCCGTAAACAACGCAGTAATGGTGAATCTGCGGTTTTCTTTAACCCTACTGTCAACTCGTTTAACCAGGTCATCTGAAATGACAGATTTGCGTCCTTGGCCCCCTTCATCATGCACATCATTACGGCCATCTTTAAACTTTCGACACCATTCACGCGCAACACCATCACTCATGAAGTTTTCCCCATAAACACGACTCATTCTCCGATGGATTTCTGCAGCACTATGGCCTTCAGCCTGTAAAAAACGAATCACACTTCGCAATTCACACTTGGCGGGAGCATCAATAATGGCGGACATGTGTACGTGGCTGTAGCAAAATGCCGACTCGTATTAATACCTCATCAAACGAAGGAAACTTTCCACCCTCAGCCAGTTTTAATAGGTGGTTATTAAGACATGTTTCCCTGAGCTCTGTGCCTCATGCATGCATTGGTAACCTCAGACGATGTAAAACTCCTATCCACTCTTATCGAAACTAGGTCCCTGTGACGTCACGTGGAGTGGAATCGCATGGGCGCCAATCAGGCCTTTTTCAAATGAGGATAAAAATTGACCATTGCCATTCGTCTAAACTGGGAATTATAAAACCAAATAATTTGTATATTATGAATACAATAATGGTGGGTAACGAATCGCAATCAATGCCTTTCGTTTTCTTTGATGAAGGAAACTGCCTTATTGGTTGCCACAAATTTTGACTTTTTTCATGTTTGCTATAAATATATCCAATATTTATTTTTGAACAGTAAAATTTTTGATAGAAAATCAGGCCCGATAAATACTCATAAAAAATTGCCTCACTGAAGACAGGAACTCCAGCCTTAGATGCAAGAATAGAGGTAATCCCATGATCCTTTTGAGCTAGTGGATGATGAATACATTAATTATTTATTGTTTGTAAAAAAAACATGACACCAAAGTTTGAGGAAGTCTGTCATCTAAATGAAGCAATCAATTTCAATGCAACAAGAAGCATATAAAAGAGATTTTATTTCTACATTTGACCATTTACTTTTTTAAAAATTCCTTCCTACAGTATTTCGTTCACTTAATTCTTCCCAAAAAAACCTATTTTTCACGTAAAATCAAGTTTCCCAACTTTGGGTGTGTAGCGATGGCTACGCTAAATAACACACTTCGGTTATCTGCGGAGAGGCGTTTATTGTGACTTGACAATACAGGACTGAACTTGGGTAGCCCAGATGGCTAGCTTATATACATGCGGCGAATATTCTGGAACGCCGCGCCGGATCTTCCTCGAACCTTCTAGAATTCCTGAAAAGATATAGGAAAAAATACCGGCCGGCGCTAGGACTCGAACGCGCGCCGTCCGATTAGTAGGCGGACACTTATCCACTGGTCCAACTCTACATTGTGGCGGACGATGCGCCACACTACTCCCCCCCTTGGAGGAGAGACAGAGTGTTGGCAACAAAACGTTCTGGAGGACGGACGGCGCGGCCGGAGCGAGTGGTGGTATCTGGTGACGGAGTAGGCGGAGGGTCCTCCTCAAGAAGATGGGCTGGCTTGAGACGGTCGATTGATATAGTGGCTGGTTTGCCATTGATGTACAGGGTATACGTCTTCTCACCGCGGCTGAGGACAGGATATGGTCCCGCGTAAGGTGGTTGCAGGGCTGGCCGCAAAGCGTCTTGGCGGACAAAGACCTGGGAGGATGTGGCCAAGTCCTTGTGGATGAAGACACGCTGCGATGAGATGTGGCGTGACGCAGGGGTCGGACGCAGCTGGCTCATGTGGTTACGCAGCTGAGAAACAAGATCCTGGGAGTCCAGATGCTGGGCAGAGTCGACAAAAAAGTCCCCGGGAAGACGCAGTTGCTCCCCGAAGAGGAGTTCGGCAGGTGTTGTCTGCAGGTCGGCTCTCCAAGTTGTGCGGAGGCCGAGAAGAACTGTGGGTAGTGCGTCCATCCATGAGTTGGAAGAAGAGCACATGAGGGCCGCCTTAAGAACGCGATGTAGTCGTTCGACGAGTCCGTTTGCCTGGGGATGGTAGCTCGTGGTGTGATGTAGCGTTGTTCCCAGAGTGGTGCAAAGTCTCTGGAAAAGAGATGACACAAACTGTCGTCCACGGTCGCAGGTGATGTGTTGAGGACAGCCGTAGTGAGCAACCCATCCAAGGAGAAAGGCGCGGGAGACGCTGTCTGCGGTGATGTCTGCTAGGGGTTCTGCGACTGGCCAGCGGGAGAATCGGTCGATAATTGTGAGGAGGTACCGGTAGCCGGAGCAAGACGGGAGAGGTCCCACGATGTCCATATGTATGTGTTCGAAACGCCTGGTTGGCGGAACGAAGTCTCCAAGTGGCGTTGTGATGTGACGAGACACCTTGCAACGTTGGCAGGAGAGGCAGCTGCGAGCCCATGCGCGACAGTCCTTTCGCATGGATGGCCAAACATATCGACGGGAGACGAGTTTAATGGTGGAGTTTGCACCAGGATGACTAAGGGAGTGGATGTTGTCAAAGATTTGCCGGCGATATGAGGGAGTAACGTAGGGGCGTGGGGTTGGCATGGAGGTGTCGCACCATAGTGAAATGTTCGTTCCGGGTACAGGCCTACGGTGAAGTTGAAGAGCCGTACCGCTGTGGCGTAGTCTTTGGAGCTCTTCGTCTTCATCTTGGGAGCGAGAGAGAGCGGCGAAGTCAATCGGAGACGGTGTGGATATGGATTCTACCCTGGAGAGACAGTCCGCGACGACGTTGTCAAGTCCGGAGATGTGTCTCACGTCCGTGGTGAATTGTGAGATGAATTCCAGGTGATTAAATTGTCGTGGTGAGCAGGTGTCGCTACTCTTCTTGCTGGGGCCAAAGGCATAAGAGAGTGGTTTGTGATCGGTGAAGATGGCGAAATCGCGGGCTTCAACCATCGGCCGAAAGTGCCTCACTGCTTGGTGGGTGGCGTAGAGTTCGCGGTCGTAAGTGCTCCACTTCTGCTGGGAAGGTGTCAGCTTGCGAGAGAAGAAACCGAGTGGCTGCCAAGAGTTCCCAAAATTTTGCTGTAGGACAGCGCCGATTGCGGTTCGGCTAGCGTCGACGACAAGAGCCAGAGGTGCTGAGTCGATTGGATGCGACAGGGTTGCCGCCTTGGCTAGTCCGCCTTTAGAGGCATCGAAACTCTGCTGAAGTTCTGGTGTCCAGAAAATTGGAGTGGAGCTCCTGATATCAGGACCTTGAAGTAGAGCATTGAGAGGGGCCTTTGTGGATGCGGCGTGTGGTATGTGCTGTCGATAAAAATTCAGCATACCGAGGAATCTCCGAAGGTCCTTTATGGTCTTCGGTGGAGGGAAGTTGTTGATAGCAGCTACCTTGTCAGGTAACGGCGAGCATCCGTCAGCGCTCACGTGAAAGCCCAGAAATGTGACCTTGGAAGATCCTAGGACACACTTAGCTGAGTTGACGATGACACCGTAGTCAGAAAGGCGCTGAAATAATATCCGCAGGTGTTGATGGTGCTCTTCCTGCGAACGGGAAAATACTAAGATGTCATCTATGTAAGGAAAGCAAAAATTTAGGCCTTCGAGAGCTTCGTCGATGAAGCGCTGCCATGTTTGGGCGGCATTTCGAAGTCCAAATGGCATAAATAGGAATTCAAAAAGGCCGAAGGGTGTAATTATGGCTGTCTTCTCTATGTCTTCGGGAGCCATTGGAATTTGAGTGAAGGCCTTGGCACAGTCGATAACACTGAAGATGTTGCACCCCTGAAGAGCGTGGGAGAAATCCTTCAGATGGCGGACGGGGTAGCGGTCCGGTATCGTACGTGCGTTGAGAGCCCTGTAGTCACCACAAGGTCGCCAGCTACTATCCTTCTTGCGAACCATGTGTAGTGGTGAGGCGTAAGGGCTGTGTGAGCGACGTGCAGTGCCTTCGCGTACTAGTAGCTCGAATTCTGCCTGTGCATCTCGGAGTCGATCCGGGGCTAGACGGCGGGCACGGCGGTAGATTGGCGGTCCAGGTTGTAGGCGTATGTGGTGCTTGGTATGATGGTGGATCTCCCGAGGAGTCCCTGATGGCCGCGTGATATCAGGAAATTCGGCCAGGAGGTCGTGGTAGGATGAAGAGCCCGACAGAGCGCGCACGCTGTCCTGGTAAGTTCGACGTCGATGACCCGATGTAGAATGGCCAGTGATTGCGTCGATGAGCTGAGCAGTGGCCATGTTAGGAATGAGTTGAAAGTGGGTTAAGAAATCTGCTCCGATGATTGGCTCGGTAACGTCGGCAACGATGAATCTCCAAAGGAAGTCACGCGGGAGGCCGAACTGAAGGCGTAGAAGTAAAGTACCATAAGTACGGATCCTACTGTCATTGGCTGCGGAGAGCTCGTAGTCAGTGCAGGTTCGTTGTTCGGTGCATAATTTTACAGGGTAGATTGAGAGATCCGATCCTGTGTCTACGAGGAAACGCCGCTGGGAGAGGCGGTCGGTGACGAAGAGGCGGCAGCCTGTGATAGAACGACTCATAGCCGCCGTTACGAGTCGCTGTTGGAGTTTACCGGATTCACTGCATTTGCGGTGCATGGCTGGATGCAACGTCTGGCTTCGGCTCCAAATTTGCGATGGTAGTAACACATCTCAGGCTGAGCGGGGCGCGGCGCGGGTAGAGATCTGCTCCAAGTCCGTGAGTACGGAGGTTTTTTCAGATGAGCTTGTATATCTTCGAGCTGCTTTGAGAGTTTCTCAACCCGTTGGGCCAATGACGAAACATCGTTGGTATGGCGTACTGCATGGATGGCGGGTGCAGTTGGAGGCGGAGCCACGGCGACGATGCGGTCGGCCATATTTGCAAGTTCATCAAGAGGCATTGAAGTAACTTGCGTTTGCAGGATGGCTTGAGCGTTGGCCGGAAGACGTTGCAACCATGATGTGCGGAGGAAAGAATCCTCCACAAGGGTGGTGCTGATGAGAGACCGCATGCGTCGTAATAGTTGCGAAGGCTTGGTATCACCGAGCTCTTCTGCTGTGAGGAGTTGCCGCACCCGTTGATCCTCGGAGGGAGAGACGCGCTGTATCAATAGGTTTTTCAGCGTTAGGTAACGATTCTCGGCCGGAGGATTCACGATAAGATCGCTTATTTCACTGGCAAAACGATGGTCTAGGTTTCCCACGACGTTATCGTATTTAGTCTTGTCCGAGGTGATGTTGCCCAAAGAAAATTGTGCTTCGACTTGGGCGAACCATATTTCAGGCTGTGCTGGCCAGAAAGGAGGCAGTTTCGGAGTGACGCGGTAGACGGCAGCAGTGTCGACGCCGTAGGATGATGGAGACGGTGAGGCTTGTTGCGATGACAGCGTTGTTTGCTGCTGTTGTTGCTGCAGAGCCTGCTGGTGCTGTTCTTGAAGGAGCGCTAGCTGTTGGCTGTGGTTCGTTTGGTGTTCGGCGAGTTGCTGCTGGAGTCCCGCGATTTGAGCCTGCAGTTTGGCGAGTTGATCTGCGTCTGCCATGGTCGCGTGTTGTCGGGGTCACCACTGTAGCGATGGCTACGCTAAATAACACACTTCGGTTATCTGCGGAGAGGCGTTTATTGTGACTTGACAATACAGAACTGAACTTGGGTAGCCCAGATGGCTAGCTTATATACATGCGGCGAATATTCTGGAACGCCGCGCCGGATCTTCCTCGAACCTTCTAGAATTCCGGAAAAGATATAGGAAAAAATACCGGCCGGCGCCAGGACTCGAACGCGCGCCGTCCGATTAGTAGGCGGACACTTATCCACTGGTCCAACTCTACGTTGTGGCGGACGATGCGCCACAGGTGTTTGGCATTCTCTTAGTTTTAGTTGCAATAACTTTGAATTTGATTTGAGAAAGCCAGATCTATTGTTGAATATTTGCAGAAAATACAGTTTACATGTGTTACAATATTGTTTACAAAATTTGATAGATTCTTTTGATATTTCTTCTATAGAAACAGAAATCTTTGCTAACTTCAAAACCAATGGATCAATAGAAAATTGTATTTTGACAGTGCCCCGTATAATCTGGTTCTATTATTTCTCATTCTGAACTATTGATAAACAACTCGTATTCGAACTAAAATATTTTCACCAGTATACATCGTGAATAGTGGCATGTGCTTGCATAATCTGACTTAGTAAAATTGTGTAAGAACAAGAATGAATGTATGTACTGAAATGATGAGAACAGCTCCAACGTATGCGAGAATGAATCATGTTGAGACGGTAAAATAACACTTGCTCCTACTGCGCGAGAGTATTTGCTCCAGATTATGGGAAAATTACAGTTAATTATGCAATTACGTGCCTGCTACGTGATAAACTGGCTTTGCTACGCAGCACTTGACAACAAATAGAAGAAATTATATACAAGTAATAGCTATAAAATAAGCAACCATACCTAATTATGAAAAGGTATTTTTAAAGGAAACGACCTTTGTACTCAATGGAAGGAATCTGCCATGGTATTCCGTATGTTTTATGTTGAAACTTAAGTTTTAGTTTGCCGCTGGAGTAAGGTGTCGAATATTCTGATTCGTTCTTCGCAATCCGCACAGCTACCAACATAACAAACTCCAGTCATCGTTGCGCATTCCAACTGTCAATCGCAACCCGTCAAACAGCTCATACGGCGGGAGGCGTCAGAGAAAAAGGATAATGACGATAATGAAACCAAAATTTCCGATCGCAGAAATATGGCAAAACTGTGGTCTGCTATCTACCCTTTACTTTGCTATCCACCCTCCCTTCCCCTCACGTTTTAAGGCGGCGTGACGTCACGTTTGGGAACCGCATGGCTGAAAGGGTTGAAAGTACATGGCTGCGAATGGGAATGTATGAATCACTGCGATATTTTGACAATTTTCTTCGCGATTTTTCAATTGAAGCATTTGTATTTACTGTGTTACTTAAAATGAAGAGAGAATCCATTGAACACTTCCACCCAGTCATTGGTGTCCCGCTTTACGAATGTTAAAATCAAGTCACCTTAGGTAAATCTTGTAACGTAATAAACGTTCTCATTTACACATGACACTCATAATCAAATGCATTTAAATCGATCGCTTCCCAACTTATATTGGTTTATGTAACTCTTTGCTCGCATTCATGGCCTTAATTCATCGCAAAGCTATGCATTTCGTGTCTAAATCATTTTGAGGGCCAAATATCTTCACTTTTCAGCGAATATGCAACGTATGAGCGTTAAATTGCTTTAGCGCGTAAACAGTACGTCCATGGAAGAAGGAGAGAAGGAGGGTCCTCCTTCTTCCATGGTACGTCGTCTGCATTCCCTATCGTGACGTCACGCTCCCTCAGGGTGTCCCCTCCTTTCGATGTTGACAACAGCGTACCGACCCAACGGCGCATGTAGTAGTTTATAAGGTCAGGTAGTAGAGGCTGGCGAGGAGGAGGCATTTCGCGAGTCGCGTTTCCATAAATACTCTACACAGGATTCTCCACTCCCTTGGTTCCTGTGATTCCCACCGATCGCATCAAATAGCGGCGCTGATGTAGCGAGCCCCGATTGTTGAGTCCTTCTTATTGGATAGAGGGATAACCTCAGAAAGCAACCTGTCATGGCGAAATGCGCAAAGAGGCACAAAACGCCGCGAAGTTAAAAATTAAGTGAAAATGAAGATATGTAGTTTTAAAGGAAAACAGGATTCGAAAGTGTTGTAATATATGACATATGTAACCGCACAAAAAATTGGGATATTTCTTTGCATAGATTTATACATATAAGTTAATATGTTTACTATATATGAAATAATATAAGTTAATATGTTTACTGTATATGAAATGTGCATTACCGTGATACTTGAGAGCCATTCATTTTAGATAAATGTTGCTTCATCGGCTGAATAAAATAAACAAAAACGTAGTGCAACAACTCATTTCGATGGACTGGGATAACCTCAAGAACAACCCATGTTTACTAAACGTATTAACTTATGTGTTATTCATATGATATGTATTTGGTATCTAAAATAACAGTAAGGCGTTAAGGATGAAAACGAAACAGTCTTTTGTAAACAAATAGTTTAATGACGAAAGATTAGATGAAATAAAGTTGGACAAAATCTTGAACAGCGTTCCGATGCACAGTGATAACCTCAAAAGCAACCTTTGTTGGCAGAACAGGGAACAGTCCCTACGACTGTCAAATAATCGAAAGAAATGCATATTTAAGAACTCATTACCGTGATACTTGTGAGCCATTCATTTTAGATAAATGTTGCTTCATCGGTTGAATAAAATGCACTGAAAAAACTGAAGGGACAGACTCAGCAATTTTCCACAAGAAAGCTGCGATGATCGTGTCATACAGCCAACCTCTCTTAAAATCAGGGAAGACTTTACGAATTGCACTGACTTCCTCCGGTGGTATTAGAAAATCTAAGGACTTCAATTCATACATTTTGACGGAGAATGAACCAACCTTGCAAACTTCCATTGATAGACTGGCAACATCTACAATTGGCTCAGTGAAGCTGCTCACCTCATTAGATAAAAGTGATATTTTTATATCTTTCCTTCGGACATAACCAGGTCTTTTAAATAGATTAACCATGGGCCTTCTCTTCTTAATAGCAGGATGTAACTTCAGCTGAGGGCTGAGTTTGGCATTTGGAGGTACATCATGTGCTGATAATGTCCCCAAAGTGGAATTGCTTTGGTTGCATTCAATAGCACCCTGACACGTCTCCACCAGCAGCTTTAATGATTTGCTAAGGTAGGGAAGTAATACAGGAGAGCACTGCTGGCTTAAGATTTTCAATTTATCCAGGTGTTGACCAATGGCATGACTGTGTTGTACATTAATGTGCTCTAATTTGCAATCCTTAGAGGTGGAAACACTCTTAAACAGTTTATCTGGAGGAAAATTTAGGATTGTTTCATGGATAGGTGCAGGAGTAGGTCTATTTCGGACAACAAATGAATGAACCTTATGTACATGTTTACAAAGAGCATAGTTGTTAGGACAAGAGCATGTATATAAGTGGCAACAAAGGTCCTGGCATGAAAACTCATTACACCTTATAAAACACAAGTCAGGGTAGAGACAAATCTGGGATATATTTTCCACCGTGTATATAGTAGATTGGTCATTTTGAGATTTAACATGCCAGACATTTTCATCGGATGTTGAAAAAATTTCATCATCGGAAATTTTCAATCCATCATGTGGTCATTATAGGGTGGTTTCCTATTATTTTTTTATTGCCTAAATCGAAAGATTATTACTCCTGGAGTACGTATTTCACGCTTTTAGATTTTTAAATTACGATATCTATTTTTCGCGATTAAATGAAAAGTGAAAATTTTCAAGCGTGCGAAAACGCGACGGGTAAGTATGAATGTCGGGAAATCTCTCCGTGTGACGTATTTCTGGTTCCCGCTGCCGCCTTATGAGGTGACCTTGAGGCGAGGCTTAGCGCTGATACGACGCAGGCTGCTAGCGGGTAGCTGAGTACCCTGCTGACTGGTAGCGCTTGGCTTAAATAAGGATTATTAATACCTTATCAAACGAAGAAAACTTTCCGACCTTAGCCAGTTTTAATAAGTGATTATTAAGACATGTTTCCCTGAGCTCTGCGCCTCATGCATGCAATGGTAATCTCAGACGATGTATAACTCCTATCTTCTTGTATAGAAACTAGGTCCCTGTGACGTCACGTGGAGTGGCATCGCATGGGCGCCAATCTGGCCCTTTTCAAATGAGGATAAAAATGGACCATTGCCATTCGTCTAAACCGGTATTTCTAAAACCAAATAATTTGTATATTATGAATACACTGATGGTGGGTAACGAATCGCAATCAATGCCTTTCGTTTTCTTTGATGAAGGAAACTACCCTATTATAGGAGTTTTGAAATCCTAATGGAGGCTTCTTACTCATTCTTTTATATGCTAAACCTAAATGGACAGTTTTATGAATGGTAAGAAGCACCTGAATTAAATCATCAAGGCGCCTATTTACTTTTCTGTTCAGATAGTGGCTTTTCAACTTATTATGAAATGATTCAACGAACATATTGGTATCTGTAGCAGCATGAGGAAAATTTCTGTTACACATGGCCCACTTCTCTTTCTTGCTACAATAGTAATCTTTGAAATATTTTGTAAATTCACCAGCTTGATCAGAATATTTGGCTAAGAAAGAGTTTAGCATAGCATTAAATACAGTATCATTTTTTTCCTCAATCAAAGTTTCCAAAACTTCGTTGACTTCCGTAATAAGTTCCTTATTTTTTACTTTTTGGTGTAGGCTTTTATGCCAGTTCCTTTTCACATGCCACAAACAAAGTAAATGTTTAGTTTTGTGACCAGATACCCCCCTCACTGCATTACCTAAGGCTTCATCACCATCTGTCATGACAGCATTTACATGCAAATCAGGGGACCTATCCATAATACTTTGCAATAAGTAAGTTAGTGTCTCCTCATCTAAATGGCTTGTGATGAAATGGGCGACAGGGTAACCAACACCATACTCATCTGGTACAATCAAGTTAAGCAAATGAAATTTGTACTGATTGGTGCCATGAGTAGAGTCTATGCATAGTATTCTACCACAGCCCTCTATCATTTCTTTTAACTGAAGTTTCTGCTGAATACCCAAAACAAAAAGTTCAGAAGCGTGTGGTAAATTATCTAAACCCTTATTGCCTATTATTGTACCTGAGCCCATAGGTTTATAAACCAAGATCGAATCCTTACTTTCATCTTTCATTAAGTGCACAAGTAAATCAACAGCAACTGCATCATCATCACTTAGGTGCTTTTTTGAATTCAAATCATACTTCATTTTGTTTATTTGAGTTGATGTGATAAAATGTTCTTTAAGGGGTAGCATATCATTTAAACTGGGATCAGCAGGCTGAAAATACTCTTGAATTTTATGTGCTGGCACACTTTGTTCCAGAAGGGAATTTATTTTATACTTTGTTGCATTGTCCCATCGATAAAATTTAACATTTTTAAATTCCAGGTCATGATTGTGAGCATTCACATATTTCACAGACACACCCGATTCACTTTCATTTACCAACATACGTGCTATGCAGTCACTATTAGGCATACGGCCAAATTTCCTTTTTCTATTTGTTTTATTGCTCACTATGCCATTCTTGTGGTGATTGTTAAATTTGCAGATGAAATACATGAACCTTTTACCACGATTCACACGCTCCCCATTGTGTTTGACCAAGGACATGTAATTTAGCTGACATTGACTAGTTTTCCATGCATTAAAATCAAACATATCTTTGAATTCATGATCTTCAACACAAATATCTTCCTGATGTACGCTTTGTAAATGACAAATCAGGATGGAGTGGCTTTGAAATTTAACATTACACCCATCATGAGGACATACAATATATTGTGACTTTTCGTTACAGGTTTTCTTATGCCTACTATAGTTACACTTGTTAGAATATGACACCAGGCATATTTGGCACACTCTAGGATAGGAAATATTACTATCACTTTTCTCAATCCTCAGACAAGTGGCTTTATGGTGACAAAATGAAGATTTATTGGCATACACTTTATTGCAGTTAGGACACTTTCTTGGATATAAAGTTGAATGAATATCAAGTTTTCCCTCTGATGAGCCACCGTTTTGAATTTTTATAGTTAATCTATCAGTAAGAGGATTTTTCAACTTGAAAACAATTTGCCTGCAAAGTCTGGCAGGGAATTCTTTAGTAGTCCCATCTTTGTTGGTGTTACGAACATCAGATATTAAAGGCAATGAGGATGGGCGGCAGAATGCTGAAGATGGAAACATTTTAGGAGAGATTGATTTTTTCTTGATACAAGACTGTTTTTTTGTACAGTTTGCTACTGAAGAAAAAGAAGGCATGAAGGAGTCATTCAAAGAGGACAGAGAAGACCACCGGTTATTTAAGGGGATTTTGAATGATGAGCTACTATGCTTTGGAACTATTTTAGGTTTATTACAGTGATGATTGCCTCTCCTAGTCACGGTGGTAAACTTAAAGCACGAGGGAGTAGAAGATGAAGGACTAAGAGGCGGAGAAGAATATGAAGAAGCATTGGTTCTAGTTACAGAAGGAAGGTGAAGAGGTCTTACAGAAGGCTGAAAACTGGAGACTTGCATTAAATCATTATGAAGGGGCAAGTTACTACAAAGAGCATCAGAATAAGAAAAAGAAGGTAGAGAAGCATTCATGCCAGCGCCATCAGAAAACGAAGGGGAAGGTAAAGGATGGTGGCCAGGAGAGGGAGCAGAGGAAGAGGCAGGGGAGGGTGCTGGGGAAGAGGCAGGAGACGGCGCAGGGGAAGAGGCAGGAGAGGGTGCAGGTGGTAGGCAGGCAAGAGAACGAGGGTAATCCCTCCTCGCTTGGAGGCAAGCACGATAGACATTACCTGTGAGCACCCTTAAACCACGCCTACTCAGGTGAAGGCCATCCCTTCCCAAGAAGAACTCAAAGGGATCCTGACTCTGGGCCTCGAACTCCCGCCAGTTGTCTATGAAGACCACATTCATCCTGCCAAAGGCAAAGTTAGGTATAACAAACAATACAGTTAGGAACACATGTTTAAGAACAGCCCTGACTAAATGTATGAATTACCTCAAAGCCAGTTGCTTCATAAGCATGTTTAATTTGTCAATCTTCAAATTCATCTCCTCTATATACAGGTTTCGCTGTAACGTCCACGATTTGAAGTAATTCACCCTCCTCTTCAACACACTAGAGAGGAAAAGCCGCACCTTTGGATTCCTCAGGCGAATCCTCGTCAACAGTTCCTGCTGGTGCTCTACTACTCTCTCCGGTGTCTCACCTGTACATAGGGTTGTTGTAAAATCTAACAGAATAATCACAACACAGAAATACACCCAAAGAAAACAAATACTAATGGTAAACTCACCACATATCAAATTATTGGTGCCCAAATGGACAACCGTGTCATTAAAAAATTCTGTGGCCAACAACATTGTTGAATCCACCTGGTGAACTTGCATCCCAGATACGGGTATCACACTGACATCAAATTCACCAAACTCCTGTACTTCAGGAACGGCATACTTCCACTGGGAATCACTAATTACAAGTAATCCAGGTGCAGCCATGGTCAAACTGTCACAGAAAAGTCATAAATTTAATCAGTACTGCACTGAAAGATTGATGAGTGAAAATTTAGGCAAAACTTCATAATCACAACTGAAAATATGTGCCGAGAGTATAATTAAATTCATAATAATTATTAACAAACTAATCATACGGTATATCTGCTACTGATATACCTGCGGCAAGTTATTATTAAGCAAATTATAGTCACTGAGAATGAAATTTATCTCCAAAATACACAATACTCACTGAAAGTTCTCACCCAAAACACCAAACAATATGCAATGCTTAGTCAACACACCAAAGCCAAATATTTTGTATGTAGTGGAATTACTAACCAAAAGAAATTATACAATACGGAAGGAAAAACGGGAACAAAAGGCTACACGAAGAGGCAAAGACAATGGGGATGGAAATCTGAAACAAGATATGATAGCATGATAAAATAAAAAAACGTAACTGTAAAAAACTGAGATAACATAGAAAGTATCAATGAAATGGCTTTAAGGCGAAGCAGAGCTTGTACACGATGTAGTCTACTACTTAACTAGCCATCGGTGGGTCAGGAACCAAACATCAGAGGAGAAATCCGGCAATGAAAAGGAAAAATACTGTTGCTCCCCGCTTGAGGAGATTTGATTATGCATTTACTTACCAAGAAAACGGCTACTTATCGAGGGGAAACAGGGCAAAATAAAATTTGGGGTACCAATCTGAAACGAGATAGCGTAGAGGGATAAATAAACGGAATCTTTGGAAAGGACGACTTGAAATCATATAATCAGTAAATATAGTGGGAACCACTTACCAAGAACAGAAAATCAGCAAATAGTCACGGACCAAATCAGCAGATAGTCACGGACCAAATGATGAATGGGCGATGCTGCGAAAAATAAGATAGCTTAAGAGGACGTGGGACATAAATTTTTCTCCTCCCACGAGGCCGTCTGAGTTTGGAGATAGTTCTCTTGTCGGCCGGTAGAGTCGTCTCAGATAATCCATCCTTGCGTCGGCGTTTTTGACTAGGGTTTATTATCTTCAGTTTGTTTCTCTTTGAGGGAATGAGGCGGGCGAGGCTTCTGCAAGCTCTCGCTCCTTCTCCCGTGGCCGTCGCCAACGGGAATTCACTCGCACCCTTGGGTGTGTGTGCACCCTGACAGTAGCGATACTCGAGGGTCAGTTACCCTTTCTCATCAGAGCCCTTTTACTTTCAGCATGTGTCACTTTGTGTTTTTTCATCTGTATTCATGGAAAGCTGAGAGCGTATGGACGCAGAATTTTGCAATGCGCTTCCTCGGAAGTCACGGAGGAAATAAATCCACATTCGCTGGAAGGTGTCCCCGCCTTATCGTAACCGGGGGCCCTCAGCCCCACGCGCACATTTTTTGGTCCCTCGGGCCAGATCAAACTCATGCTGTGAATCTGACATCCTTGGATACCTTAATAAAACCACAGAAAAGAGACTTGGAAACGAAAAATATCATTTTCGTAGCATAAAAATAATATCCTATTTTCCTATTGAATTTGTATTTTAATAGTACTTACTTATTCAGACGTTATGAATCCGAAAAGCTTTCGTAGTGTGGATAATATTAGTAACTAAAATTGCAGGCCAATTCGTTCATTTATTTTTTCAATTAAATCGTACCCGTACCGCAAAACTACCCGTTCGACCCCTTAACGCCGTCATGCGTATCCAGTACGCTTCCTGAACTTCTTTAAGTAAAAATTTTTCTCCGTCAGATATTTTATTTTAAAAGTAATTTATCGTATGGTGAGGAAATTTTGTGGTGTACTTGAATTAACACTTAATTCATTTTGAGAAAGAAAGATTCCGTTCGGCTAAGAAATGAAAGGAATATTTTGTGTTGCACTCATCAAAGGACAAATAATTAAAGCTATTTGCAATGAATTTAGTGCATTTACGAGTAGGAATGTTTATGAAACTTACCACTAGTTGATCAGGAATAGAAGGCTTATGGTCCTCAACCAAGCCATTAAATTTTTTGGGTTTTGTTACTGCTATTGGTTAGTGTACATTATTTTGATAGGGGAATTCACCCTTGCTTGAAGTGCTGTTGTTGATTTATTTTGGAATATCGACTTAGATTTCTATATCTCATGGTGATTCATTGATTTTTTCTATCATATTTGCGTTTGTTCATCTTTGCTGAGTTATTAATTTAGTCAGTTTTAACCGTACAGAACGCTCCCTATTATCCGGGATAATGATGAGGAGAGGAGGCACGAATAATCGAAAAACACGATTCTTTCGCTTCAATATCATGTTATTTTCACAATTTACGTAAATCAAATAATATACTATTTTTACGCACATTGTCTTCTGTTTTAGAAAGCTTCCCGGACTCACTGTTCTCCGTTCTGCATTTTTGCAATTCCGGCAATGCGGGGGCAGCCCCGCAAAGGGGGGAATGGGCCCCCCCTTCGCCCCCCATATGTATCCGCCACTGCTCCGTAGGTTAGTGTTTGTCTTATAGCCTCCTCTCTTCTGCTGCGTAGTACTTATAAAGATAACAAAAATATATACCTCTTAGATGGTTCCTATTCAAAGACACAATTGATGAAAGAAAAATGAAATAATTATTTGATAAGAATAGAGATAGTTATAAAACTTTTAATTCACGTAACTAATTTTGGCATTTATGTAATTAATTTGAAAATTAGTGACATTGATGCCAAAATTATCCAATTAAAAAAGGGAATTAGGATATCCCTCTACGACCCCTTATATTCTCTTCCAGGGCCACCTTGTATTTTAAAGCGAGAGGGTGACTCACTTGATTACTGCGGCAAATTAATTTTGGAGGTGTGTGCGGAATCCGTGAATGGGTTCAATAGGAAATGGAAACAGGTACGTGTGTGGAAGCAGCTGAATCCTGAGCTCTCCTCTTTGTGCCGATTGACATTCATGATGACAACGTTTTATTAATGTACAATGGATCCTAAAATTGAAGAGAGATGAAAATGGAAAAAAATCAAGATACGAAGCAAAATCAGTCATCTTTCAATGTTCCTAAAAAACCAGATTTCATTACGACGAAACATAATATGTCTCTTTTGCTTGAATGCCAACAGCTACAGCTCGTATTCTACATGTACGTTCGTATGTACTATCATTTGTAAAAGTCTTGCAACAAATCGAGCGGCGCCACTTTCGCTCCATTGTCGATTTCTGGCCACCATTAAGTTTGAATGATCACTATCTACGTATGAATCTTCATGGTAGCTCGGGAACGACTCACGAACGGGTCATCGTGACACGGGAGTGAGACGTAGGAAATCATTACGATGTTCAGTTGAGTCAACGAGCGTAGATGTTGTTAAGTCGTCGCGGCGTTTGAGATTATTTTTGTACCCGTAGTTGACTGGAGTAGATAATTGTAAATATTTACCCGTTAAAAGAGTGGGTACCTATGACGCCTGGCTTCCAATAGTAAACCCCATAAGGCCGGCTGGGGCGATTTCGCCATTAGGAACAGAAATCAACTCGCTTGTAACCCTTTTTTTTAGGGATTCAACGTCGTTCAGGAGACTTTATATTAAGTTGTTGAAATATTTGTTCGATATAGAAGAATTAATTAATGAAAAAAAATTAACCGGCAATTTTCCGGAAAAAAGCACGACTCTGTCGTCTCCACCATATTTAACGTATTATAACGTAATTCTTTACGTAGGTTGAAGCTGATAAAGATAGCTCCATAAGCTTTCTTCTTCATTAATTATCAATTTTTTAATTGGATAAATATATTTACACCGATGAAAATGTTTCTTCGGGAAAAAAATGGAATTTTGATTGCCAAAAAAAATCGCTAGGCCTCATCGTGGCAAGCAGAATGTGCCTCTATTTTTACTCTTTACATATCTAGGAGAGGCTTAAATTTTTACGATAGCACTAACATATTTAGTTATTCCAAGGATTGTACTTAGTAGATCAGCTATAAGTCTCACATTCTGTCCCTTTCCAACAAAATTACTGTATTAAAAAAACACTGATTGTAGAATACTGAAGCCTAAAGTTTAAAAGTAAAATTTTTCACTTAATTTATATCTTTTTCTATCTCTAAGAAAAGTTTCCGTCACTCCTCATTTACGAAACGAAAAAGGGTAAAATTGTTCTGAAAAACTTTACTGGAGAAATTAACTTGGTAGGAGATGGCGACAAGTTGATGAAAAATAGGCAGCATACTACATAGACGGACAGCATAATCGCTGCAAAATATCAATCATAATTTTCTTTTTAATCAGATAAAATTGATCTATTTAAGAAATTACGTATATGGAACCTTAGATTATTACGATAGTTCTCATTCCAAAGGTTAATAATGTTGAGCAGTTACGGACCTGTAAAGGAAACCATATAGCACTAGAAATTACATTCACCAGTGATTCTGATTGGAGTTCCTTCAAGAAAACGCAATTGATTCGTCCTACCGCGCTAACTACGCATGATTCCCGTCGCATGGTCATTTAAATTAGAAATTGTTGCAAAAGATGCTCAAATTCAACAGCTGGTACCCTCATAACATAAATTTCAAAAATTTAAAAAACTTTAAAATAAAATACGGCTATGCGGAGGATAAAAATTTTCGGCCACGGGATGGATTTGAACGCGGGCCCCTCCTATTATCAGCCCGAATGTTTATCCATTGAGTTATTTCTAGCTCAAGGTCATTACGAGACAATTTTAATTATTTGATGTTATTGTAACACTGAGCTCCTTCATGTGCTTCTGCTACGGCTTCTCACTTGAACGAATTTGATCAAAATAATCACTTTCTCGGTATATTAGTCTTTTATTCGTTTATATGATGATAACTTGAGCACGGAGGCTTTCGCATACTCTATGTTTCGGCTGGTTAGTATATACAATAGGAATATAATGATGTTGTCGCCTGCGACTTCGGTATGGTATCGTCTTTTAAAGTTATTATTATATGTTATTATATTTCAAACTCGGTATTTGTATTTCTAATGAAGAAAGCGTATACATTCATTGCAAACAGAAATTCTGTTAGGATTTGCTTACGTCCTTCTTACTCGACTTGAACGGTTTTATGAAATGTGCTGCAGTTCCACTGATGCCTTAAACATAAAACGTATTGCCAACAAACACATTTCCTAATACAATGTAACCTACTTAATGCAAGTAGATAATTCAATTAACAATGCTAAGTAAGTAATCTACATTATCCCGAATTCATCAGTGTATATGTAAATGATTGCATCTAAATAAGATAACTTAATCATCAACGCCATAGCAGCTTAGAGTTATTATTCGCATTCACACTAATTCAGCAGTAGAACATATTATCAAACAATACCTATTGAAATCCGACAATCATTAAAAATGGGACTTTTAGCTGGAATTAAGTTTTCCTCGTCATACTTTGAATAAGTGGAAAGGAATACATCTTTACCGATTGACGGACGTCGGAGAACTCTGTTATTACTTACGCAACGATTAATGCCGATCAGCTTAACTAATTCATATTTTTCGTGTTTGCTCAGATATTTATACGATGAAACACTGGGAATTTCAAAGCTGCCTCGTATCATATGTCGTAGATATTATATTAAAACATCAACCCGAGTCGATAGATGTAAACAAAAGTCTGCCATGTTCACGGTGAACGACTCGTGATTTCCAGCTCTCTGAAAAGAGCTGAGATCACTCAAAAAGAGCCAAGCAACCAACTTTTTAAAATCTCTCCGAGGAATTACCTTCGATCTTTCCAACTGCATTAAATGCTACAATGTGTTCGGGGGAATATCATGAACATTAATTTCACTTAAATGGAAGCGGTCTAATCCCGAGACTGAAAAGGATGACAAAATACCTCACCCACCCAATGACCCGTTCTCCATGCATTGAACCATGAAGACTAGTATTGGATTGTTGCATACACCCGAAAACCATACAATTTCCGGGCACAATCTTTGTGGAGCGAAAGTGGCGCCGCTCGATTTGTTGCAAGACTTTTGCAAATGATAGTACGTATTTGTATGTTCGTATTTGAGTATCATTAACCCATTTAGCTGTGGGAGTGCATGATTTTAGCCACAAATCGGGAGAAAACCAAGAAAGTTTCTCCCCTCTAGCCAGAGGCGAGTGTGTTTCAAAGAGTAAACCCTTACAATCTAGGGCTAGCCGTTTCTCTATCTTTATAACCAACAGATGGTCCTACAATAGGGTGGTTTCCTATTATTTTTTTATTGCCTTAATCGAAAGATTATTACTCCTGGAGTACGTATTTCACGCTTTTAGATTTTTAAATGACGATATCTATTTTTCGCGATTAAATGAAAAGTGAAAAATTTCAAGCGCGCGAAAACGCGACGCGTAAGTAGGAAAGTCCGTGCGACGCATTTCTGGTTCCCCCTCCCGCCTTGTGAGATGACCTTGATCGAGGCTCTGAGCACTGATAGAACGCAGGATGCTAGCGGGTAGCTGAGTACCTTGCTGGCTGGTAGCGCTTGGCTTAAAAAAGGTTTATTAATACCTTATCAAACGAAGAAAACTTTCCGACCTTAGCCAGTTTTAATAGGTGATTATTAAGACATGTTGCCCTGAGCTCTGTGCCTCATGCATGCATTGGTAACCTCAGAAGATGTAAAACTCCTATTCTCTCGTGTAGAAATTAGGTCCCTGTGACGTTACGTGGAGTGGAATCGCATGGGCGCCAATCTGGCATTTTTCAAATGAGGATAAAATTTGACCCTTGCCATTCGTCTAAACTGGGATTTCTAAAACCAAATAATTTGTGTATTATGAATACACTAATGGTGGGTAACGAATCGCAATCAATGCCTTTCGTTTTCTTTGATGAAGGAAACTACCCTGTTGGGCACATGCCGTGGGCGTATTAATAGCGTGGAGCAGGGAGGAAGCATTAGGAAGTGGGATAGGAAGTGCCTTGGGGTACCCCTGCCATGGGGGTTGACTGGAGAGTGTTGAGCCGCTTTAGCGATCCATACAGGGAGGGGAAAACACAACACTATGACATTTGAACGATTATATAGAAGATAAAGTACAAGATAATATAGACAATGATGAACTGGCAGCATTTGCCCTAATAACCGTAGAGTATGTTAGTGATGTAAGATTTTACACCTTCTCGGCAAACAACATGTATAAACTCTCCTCGGGATACCGCGCGGGTAATATTTTGTAAGGGCACCGACGTTTCGGGTACCAACTCGTTACCCATTCTTACGGCTACACCAAAAAAATGTAACGTACCCGAGGAGAGTTTATACATATGTTAGTGATGTAACAGTCACATTTGAATAATTGGAGCAGAGCAGCGATGCACCACAGTACATGGAAGCCACCGAGGAGGAACTATCATCACTGCAAGGAAATAAAACTTGGATACTCTGTGAATTTTCCGAAGGAAGACAACCCATTGATGCAAGTTGAACCTCTATGAAGAAGAAAGATATGAAAATGGAAACAAATACAAGATGAATTTGTTTCCATTTTCATCTTTCACTCGTGAAGGGATACGCTTAAAGAAAAGGACTCTATTATGAAGAAACATATTTCGCTTGAATGTCAACATCAAGAGTTCGTATGTAATTGTCTGTCGCTAACCCTTTCGCTACAGGAGTAAATGATTTTGGCTAACAGCCTGTGCGGGAGACAACCAATAAATATTCTTCCCTGTAGCCTTGCCAAGGATCTCCCTAGTAATGAACCCTTATAAATCCAGGCAAACCCTTCTTTCTCTCTTGCCAAAGAATGGGCCTACATTGAGGCACTAGTCGTAGGAAATTAACACCATTGAGCGGGAAGGAATTAATACATAATGGGCAGTAAGATAGGAAATACCAGGAGCCACCCTGATAGGAGGGATGGCCTGGGAGAGATAACCCATATTAGCGTTCTCTAGAGCCAGGGAAAATGCACTTCTGCTCAACACGGATATCATTAATAACTTTGGGAAACTTGTAGTAGTTAGTCGAGCAGTGGTCAAACGCTGAAGAACGTTTTCCCTCAGTCGGTATACAATATATATATGAGTCTTGGCTTCCCATGGGAAGAAACGCCGCGGAAACCTCAGATCAAACGGTATACAATACGTTTAAAAACGGCCCCGCAGCTTACGGGTAAATATCCATAACTGGCGATAATCTTAGCTAATGTTATGATCTGTCCATTTTATGGCTGCGGGTGAGCTTTCGTGGAGCCCGGACACTCTGGGAAGGTTTCGTAAGTGGGGACAGTAGCGAGAGAGGGAAGAGAAGCGAACTTAACGTTGCCGAATATACGCAGCCGCTGAAGTTGATCACTGAAAACGTGTGAGTAATACACAGGTAATTTGGCCCTGGCGTACGGTGTACTGAAGTCGAATAAAGCTGGACAAAGCCTCAAAAACGATTTTTTGAGTGCGGAATTTGAAAATTTGCACAGATGTTGTCAACATCACAGTGCATTTTTTTTACGAAAACCATTTTTCATAGGTAATTTTTTAAGCAAAGTACTCGGGCCTCAGATTTGGACAAATTTCGCGAAAATTGCCCGCGTTGATTTTTTTTCGAATCGCAGCATGTTATACCCAATTCCACACCTTCTGTAGTATTTCAATAGAAACAAAAATTTACAATATAATATGTGGTTTATTATTGTTAATTCTTGGCAACTTGACAACTCGACATCTGCAAGTCATCTTATCTCGACATCTGCATCTATGACGGCAGTCGAACGTAATTCCGCGGTAAATCATCATAATAGGGAAAACAGTGTAATGAAAACTTTACTGAGGCTTTTAGGGGATCTATGACCCCTATTATATTTACGCCACTGCTTTTATGAAGTTTAAATATTATTGAAAATGACTTTATTATTCCACACTCCAATTTTGAGAGCCGAAATGATGTAGGTAAACTGTATTTCCAGTCATGTCGTATTTCAAAAGTTTTCCGCGGACCTCCGGTTTCCTGGGGGGTCCTCTCCCGAAGGAAATTCTCATTGCTACGCCTTTGAATTAAAGGATTCAAGGGACCCATCGTTGAGGGCTACGAACAAAGGTGGAAAGCTCTTATCATATATTGGAAGTTGTCGTGGTTGAAGCATTGGAGGATTTGGTTCATGTGTTGAGCTTGTGCCAGTGACATAGCCAGGAATTTCGTTCAGGATGGGGTCTAAAAATTTTGGGGGGAAAGGTTTTGAAAAACGAAGTACTAAGTAATGGGTTTTTCACTAATTTTAACAATAGTCATAACGGAAAAACTTCGTTGTCGAAGAAGTATTTAGTAAATTCATGATTTTTCAATATTTTGTTTTCTTTTATGAAGGAAAATGATTGTGTTTTTATATTTCCGGAGGAGGGTCCGGACCCCTCCTCCCATTGGCTACGCCACTGGCTTGTGCCTAAAAATAAGCGATAATATAATACTGATGGTGTGATATTATAATATCGCTTATTTGTATGCACTATACATTATGTAGATATTAGAATGGCAGCAAGGACGCCGACTTACAAAAAATATTGGGGGGCCCAAACCGGGGATCTTGCCCCAGGAAATTTTATAATTAGTGAGTTTTAAGTTTTTTAAGCATTTTAGAAGAGTCATATGATCAACATTAGAACATTTATAACTCGAATCTCGATATCTGGACACTCCGGGGAAAATCGACAAGCCTGACACATTTTCTCCTCACACCCATAACGAATTTTTGAGGGGGCTCGGGCCCCCCTCAGGCCCCATGGAGTCGGAGCCACTAAATGGCAGGCTACGCCTGGTCCGCGCTTTCCGGAAGAAAGTTGGCCTTTTCCTTATTGGTATTGAGGAATAACTACCTATGTATCCGCCACTGGTATACAATTTTTTTTCTGATTTCTTCTTAACAATCAGAAATACCAGAGTACAAATGTTGTATTCGTAATTTTTTTCAAATGTGGTTCTTTATGATAGTGATCATTATACATCATCTCTCGAGAGGAAGCTTGCTTTATTTCAATTTTCGCCACCCCTTAGAGCTACTGCTGTCCTTTAAATTTATACAATTCGTGAATAGAAATTATATTTATATTATTATAATGATCCGTATGAGGACTCCATAGCAGTGTATTTCAAAATGTCGATTTCTTCGAGTGCGCAAAATGAAAAATGACGTAATCCTAAGTTCCCAAGATAACTAATACATTATTGAGTGTAATCAAGTTAGCCTTTTTATGGCTGTTTTGAAAAATTTAGTTCATATGATTCATCAAAGAAATTTTGTTACATATCCACTTAGTCAGTGCAAGGCCGTATACATAATATTGCATTCCTGCGGCAACTAGAAATGCGCTTTAATTCCGTTTCTGACCGCATAATTAAATAAAGTTTGTCAAAATAAATATTTTTCTGCTAACAATCATGGCAAAAATGATGTATCTTCAATGAAATGTCCTTATTCTTTTATGGAATGGTAATTTCTAACTCGTATAGTAGGCCTCTTTACGTGTGTCTCTAGCGGTGAAAATTGTAACTAGCACACCTTGAATCTAGACGAATCTTTGATTCCATAGTCTCACACTAACAAAGAGAATGAAAGCCGAGGCATAACCGTTCGACAATGTGCGTTATTATTCTTGTTTTATTTTAAGTCATTGTTGTTTGTGAGCAATTGCCTTCCACTATTAGCATTATAAATTTATTTCATTTCCATATATCATTGAAGTTGTTGTAGTTTCTTCGTAGGATTTCAAGATTTCTCTCAGTGCTGTGTTGACGATATCGTGTACGAATGAACTTGTGTTACCTTGGCCCACAGTTTTTTCCCAAACATCTGCAATGCTGCCAACATTTAGGTTAAAACTCCAGTGACGGTATCAGTGTACAATATTTAACCTTACTCACTTAAGCGTCCATTGACATCGCTGATTTTTTAATATATGGCAGACAAAACATCAATACATAGTACTATATGCAGATATACGGCGAATCGTCCTTGATTTACAAGTTACAGTACCTGCAATACTTAGTAATTTCTCGCCGCGACGCTGTGACTTGACCGACGGTATGAGTTTATAATATTTACCATTACTCAGTTATGCGTCCATTCATATCGCTGGTTTTTTAATATATGGCAGACAAAACATCAATACATAGTACTATATGCAGATATACCGCGAATCGTCCTTGATATACAAGTTACAGGACCTGCAATGCTTAGTATTTTCTCGCTTCCCCCCCTCCCTCCCCCAGAGCTCAGAGAAAATTTTAATTTTAATCCATTTCACTTAATTGGATTGATATTACTAACAGAATAGTATAAGGATTAATAAATGATTCCTCAGAAAGCCGTAAAACTCACCATTTTGAACCATTTATCTTAAAATTCCACTATTTACCGATCTCGCACCTACCGCTTATCCTGGTGGGTATACCATACCCCACACACCCCGGCATTAGTTGCACCTTAACCCCCCCCCCCAGCCTTAATTCCTGTTTGCGACCCTGACCACAATAGAGGTTCTATCCTTCATGATCAGCACAATAGACGTTACATACATTGAAAATCGTATGAGCGTTACTTATAAGTGAGGAACTAATATCCGATATCAGTATTGTGGCATTCCATTTCTCGATCTATTCCCGGGCGTTTTCAAAAATTTTAAACCAGTCGAAACCTTCAAATTCCCTCATTTGTCCCGTCACTTACTTCCTGAAGTGAAACTGATTCATGATCGACTTGCCTGCGAGAAAAGAATCACGAGTCTTTTGATTCACATGGTGATTCAATCGTTTTGAACGAATCGTTCGCGAACGACCCATCACTATTATGTAGATTGCCGCATGCGAGAAATAACGAGCGGGTCATTGGGATGAAAATGAAAAGTTATGGGACAGGAAGTGACTCAGTGGCGTAGCCAGGAATTTCGTTCGGGGGGGGCAAAACCAGGGGGAGGGGGAATTTTTGAAGAGCAGAGGACTTAGAAAAGGGTTTTAAACTAATTTGAAAACTTTTCATAATCGAAAAACTTCATTTCCTAAAGAAATATTACGTAAATTTATAATTTTCAATGTTTTATTTTCTTTTATGAAGAAAAAAATAATTGTGTTTTTATATTTCGGACCCCCCACCCATGGCTACGCCACTGAGGTGAGTCATCTGTTTTTGGAGGATTTGATCTTCAGATTTGTGAGAGTGAGACGACGTAGAGCCTGGCAGTGGATTGCTAGCCCTGTATACAGAATCCAACTTCACTTGCATGTAAATGACAATTAATTTTTCATCACTCACGCATTCAGGATTATTCCAGTGAATTTCAATTCCACAGGCGTGCTCGTACCATATGTTCGTCTCGCCCAAAATTTCTTCTCACTTAATACTCACATCTGTGACAGCAGACCCGACGAACACTAGGATTAAAACAAAAAAAAACGGCTTAGTTCAGTGTTACTGCAAAGTTATACAAAAGAGAAGGAAGGACATGAGAAAGGTTTTTTGAAGATGGTATAACAGATGATTATAGTATGAATCTTGCGGTTGAAAATAATTATAGTAATAAAGTGTCACCTCTAACTACATTACCGATGACGAGGTGATTGAATACAAAATAAAACGGCAACTGAGAATTTCAATTACTGACCACATTCGTTGGATATCAAACGTAGGCGGATCTAGGGTGGGGGGGGGGGGGCAAGGGGGTACGTTCCCTCCCAGGCCCTTAAAAAATATTCCAGATTTTTAATAGGACCACGTTATCATTGCGTTCGTTTTGCATTATGAAGTATCCTTGTGCCCCCAACAGAACAAAATCCTGGATACGGCCTTGCTTGTGCCCCCCTAGAAAGAAATCCTGGATCCGCCCCTGGGCCTTAACACAATATTACATATTTAAACGAACCTTAAGTGACAAGTTTCCTCGCAGTTCTCAATAACACACACATACACTCATACGAAACTTCCGCTTACGCCAGTCACCCACTCACACCAAAGAAATGGACAAAGAATATACAATTAGGAATATCACGGTCACACTCACGACCCTCGCGGAGGACCAGTGGCCTTTTTTAAAGGAACAGTGGCGTAACTAGCAATATGCTTTGGGGGGGGGGGGAATGAGAGGGTCTAGGGGTAACGCCGCCCCCGGCGAGCAACAGGGGTCCGGGAAAATTACTGAAAAATTACATGCCTGGAAATACATTTCACATCATTTTGACACGTAAAATGATAAAAGAAATGGACAAAGAATATAAAACTAGGAAATATACGCTCAGACCTACAAATTTCCGCGTCTAAAGAACAAATTTCCGCGTTGGACACTCGCACTCACAGAAGAAGGTTTTGTGAAGCTTACGCGTACGACAAACAGTCGGGAGTTAGGGATGGGTAGAAGGATTGGAAGTGCCAAAGAACTGATTGAATTCGCGGATCATTGCCCGGAAACACAGAAACGAAAAAGTATTCTCCAAAAAAATGTACATACGACTCAGAAAGTAAAAGATAGATACAAAAAATAAGGGAGAGAGATTAAAAAAATATTAATACGGTTTTTTTCCCGACAATGAGAATCTATCGGAGAATAGCAAAGTTTGAAATAATATCAGTTTTAACAGTATCACTCATTGAGGTGCTGTTGAGTTCAGTGGAGTTACTTGGAATACACTTCGGGGGGGGGGGGGGATGAATGGGACTGGGAGGGTAACCCCACCCTCTACAGACAACGGGGGTTCCGGGAAAATGTTTGAAAAATGACATGCCTGGAAAAACATTTCATATCAATTTGGAACTTAGAATTTTACTAAAAGCAGATGTAGTTATTATATATCAAATCTAGACAATAGTTTAAATAATTGTTTCATTTCTCTGAAGATTTGGGGGGGGGGGGTCTATCCCCTCATCCCCCCAATAACGCCACTGGTCGAGTGAATAGCTGACTAATTCTATCGAATCATAAAATTCTAAAAATCGACCATATTTTTATGTATTACGAAAGCAATTTTCCGTCGACCGGCGCACTGAGAAATGGAATACAGATTACGATAGCAATGAAAGCCCACAAAATAATAATAATAACAATAATTTACTCACTCACTAAATCACGGTCAATCACGTGAAATTCTTCCCAGCAATCCGCTGTTTGCAACAGGTTATCATCCTCCTCTGAACTCACACGCACGTATTTTTCAAACGTCACAAAATTCCTCAGGCTATCCCTGTTCGTGCGCCGATGTTGTTGAAGTTAGGGACGGTGGTCCGTTGGTGTAAACACCTGCTGCACTGACAGTGTGCAAGTAGTTTTCGAAATGACACCGGAGAGTGAGTCATAGTCTTCTGACGGTTAACAAGACAAGAAATTCCGCCAGAGTTTGGGGGTGGGTTGGATCGATAATGGAATTTCGCGACGCCTGGTTGAATGGAGCACTGAAACCGTTTGGAGAGTCAAAAGCGGCCAACTATCGAAACTATCGAAGTTATTACGCAGCAACACAAGGAAGGTATAACAGTTCTTTGGAAAACTAAATTATTTTAAACGAATTTATATAAAATATTACATTTTAAAATTAATTTAAATAATAAACTATTTATTTATTTGAAACTAAAAGCCTGTTTTAATATATTTACGGAAATACATCGATCTTATTTTCTTGACGTCCTTGGCGTTGTCCAATCAGGTGCCTGTTCGCTCTTCGAATCTTCGGGAGCCTTGATTCGTCTCAGTTTGGTGAACGTCGTCTTCGAGTTAAGAGGTAAGTGACCCAGCCATGTTTAAGTTATCGTACCCTGTTTCATATTTACGCCATTGCTATTTTCTGTTAGTGTTCAAGATATCAGTGTATTTGCTATGATTAATGCCGATAATTATAGGTGAGCTGATTGCTTTTAAGAACATGTATCACCCTTAGCAAAGATCCCTCAAGATTTGAAGCAAGTGTTTTCGTGTTATCTTCAACAGTGAAGTGTGTTTACTTACATTGTTCCTGCCAAAGATGCGAGGATAGGGGGGATATTTTTCCAATCCGTGCCTTATCGTCATCGCTCATTCACTTCCACGGTCGACGACTGCTATTGTGATACGTCTAAATTGTTCATCATTGAGTACGATGCCTAGTAATCTAGTTTCAGTCATGTTGTCTTCATGTCTCACGTATCAGATTTTTCGGAAAATTGCCCTTCACGGCGATGCAGTGGTAATATTGTAATAATTTAGCCACAAAGGTGTACTCTGTTTATTTTTATCTGTGTCGAGTGTTTGTGTTTCGTCGACGAAGTGCTTGAAGATCATCTGTACGTGCTTCTCTAGTGGTTTCTTAAGGGTTTTGAGTACAGCCAAAATATAATGATTTTTTTCTCCCATCGTTGGCTAGAGGGGATTGTTAATGTGTTTTCACTTCGTCTTAGGTCTTGCCGCGAGAAAATTTTGAGACCATTTTCGGGATTTTTTCAACAAAATAGTTGAATATTTGCAAGGCTGTGCCATATCACCACTTAATGCCTAACCTTGCAGTTATTAGTGGCATGGTATTATTCAGAGATCCTTCAAGATATACTCCTAAATATTTCGACTTGAGAGTTGGAAATACACGCCTTTCCTTAGTTGAAGTTCGCAAGTGGTTGTAATTGCTGAACTTTATCGCTAATGTTCGGGGATATGCTCGGAATTCAACCAACCAAGACCTTTAGGATTTTTTTTCTAAAATTTTATCTTCCCGACCGCAAACTTACAAGGCCTTAGCAATCATAATGGAAGTATAATCGAATAAATTAGTGCGTTAACTATCATTAGTCACCAACTCCAGCCTAAAATTTTCCGTCATCGAAATAGCGGGATGATGTTGAGATAATATTTCAGTATTAAAATTTTATGCATTTCGTATTTTTGGTTTGAGAATTATTATTTTGAATTTCGCTTTGACAGCATTATGTTAATGTGTGTTTTTCTCTGATTGTTTTCAGTATATCCAGTACATGTGAAAGTTTTGGAATGTCTGTTTTACGGGTGATATTTCTTGGAATCGTTGTGCATTGGAGAGTGATCCTGAGGAATGAATGGTGAGTTAATTTCAATTGTATATATTACTCAGCATTATATTATGTCGTACGCCAAATTGTTGCCATTTCTAATCCATAGTATTCACTTGAAATAGAAGATTTTTTCACGGGATTATATAATGTAGTCTGGAGGCTAACAATATTTTTTATTCTGCTTGTTCCGCCTTGAATAGAATACTTAAGAATTCCGAATTCCAGGGAAAATACCGGAAAAGCTGCGTGGAAATTTGTGCGTTTAGGTATTTCGATGCAATTCATAAGGTATAGGTAGGCGACGGGTTCTCCTTTGCATAGTTAACTTGTTTCAAAAGTGGTTTCTAAATATTTAACTACACTTGTATAATAGTTATAAATATCATCGTCTTATCTGAATATGCTTTACGAATAATCTTCAGTGTATGTTAGCACTTAGTGAATAAGTAAATTGGTTCCTTTTGTGCATTAAGATATTTATGTCCCGACGATTATGCTACCTATTATTGGTTCTACGACTTTCGACAACATTTAAACCTAATAAAATAATCTTAATAGTTTTGTCTTGTAGAAACTGACGAAGAATCTATTGAAATGAGCTCCATTCTTTGCAACGCCAACAGCTTTTGATATTTCATTGCGTTAATATCTACAGTATGGTTTAACTTAAGGCTTCGGCTTCTAACTAAACCATTCAATTCTTTTGAATGCATTTAGATATTAATTCCGTTGAGGATTCATTATGTTTGAGAGATCCTTGCTATAGGTATTTGCAACAGGTAAACAAAATATACGGCTGTTTTTTAAGCTTGTAGTCACTTCATGGTACGTTTATAGTACCTATTGTCACTTTATTGTTTTATGAACATATTCAATTTTGAATTCTTGTGTCACATACTTCCAGTTTTGGTGGTTTAGCTATAGGTATTTGCGATTAACAGGTAAATAGCATACTCGGCTGTTTTTTTTTAAGCTGGTAATCACTTCATAGTACGTTTATAGTACCTATTGTCACTTTATTGCTTTCCAAAGGTATTCCAATAGGAAATTTTATGTCACATTCGGATTTGGAGGTTTTAAAAAGCATTGCCAGCACATTTAGAAAATACAACTCCATGTTCTAAACATTTTGGTTGAATATACGATTTAATAATTGTTACTTGCTTGCTCAGACGTTTGCTTCCTGAATTTTACGGAAAAGAGAAGGTGACCATCAGAGTTATTGACGTGGTTAATTTATTTTTTTGAAAAAGCTTTATCAGTTCGAAAGACGGGTTCGTTTATGTCCTTATTGTTTCGAATGTTTCCCTAGTTACCGCAGTTGAGTGTTCTTCGGCCGGTACCCTTTGAGCAGCGGCGACTTAAGTATATCCGTGTGGTATTCTATCCGCTGAACTCCTAACTGGAGAAGGGCATGGGAGGGGGGTACACGCTTACTACAAAGCTAAGAAGGGCGTGCTCTTTATAGCAAAACCTGGATAACCTTCACTGTTCATACATCTACATAATACCCTGCGAGCCACCTCCAGGGTGTTTGGCAGGGGGTGATCAATCACCAGCATGCAATTGGACTCCCACATGCATACCACAAGGTCCATAAAACGAAACGCATACCACCAAATTATACTACCATATGCTGCTAGAAATAATAATAAAATTAAGAAACATGCATTAAGGTTTACATAGGTTAATAGGCTGCACTACAAGTCATGCAATCTATTTAAGAGTTCTATCACTGCCGATATAATGTCTTATTGATAGTGGAAAAAAAGACATTCTGAATCTGTCTGTTCTGCAGAGTTATCTCTCTTATTTTATTTATATGATAATATCTTCCATAGTAAATAGGCGTGCGTAACTTATGGCTAACTTCGTTAGAGAAGACACTGCTCTTGAATATATCTAAAAGGTTTAATATATATTTCAATCTACGGTACGACAGATATTCCCATCCGAGTTTATCTAAGATACAGATTGGAAGAGTAGTCTATATTCCGCAGACATTTCTTTAGATGTCGTAGAATTCCTTTTCTGGAGATGTTGTACCTCGTATGTAATCCTTTAAGGTTCGACTCGGTGAAATGCGATATATCCATGATAAAGTATAAACTACAAATGGTAATTTCAACACTTAAATTTAAAAATCTGCAGCCACCAGCAGGGGCGCAGATAGGAATTAAGGCTGAAAAAGGAGGGATTTAGGTGCAACTAATACCGGGGTGTTTGGGGCTACGGAACACCCTCCAGGAAAAGCGGTAGGTGCGAGATTAATAATTTGCTGAGTTTTAATGATTAAATGTTCAAAATGGTTAGTTTTACGGCTTTCTGAGGGATATTTTGTTAATCCTTTCACTATTTTATTAGTAATATCAATCCAATTAAGTGCAATGGATTAAACTTAAATAATTCTCTGAGCTCTGGTGGGCGGGGGGGTTTATACCCCAAAACCCCCCCTCGCTGTGACACTGGCCTATATGGTGATTAACGGCACTGATTGGCGTATTTAGGATTCACTTCTAACTTGAAGCACCGGTTACTGAACCACGCGTTGAGATTGGCAACGCGAAATATGATAGGGAGCTTAAAATGTAACTTACAATTAGACATGGGATCCTTACTATAATTACGTAGTCATTGGGTATTGGAGTTTATATTTAAGTATCAGGAATTACCATTAGTAGTTCATATTTTATCATGGATATGTTGTTCATCGTTGCTGCAACCATTATATTTATTTTTAACAACATAACTCCATTTTCAAGCTTTACTTTCTACATATTTCATGTCATTGTTAAAGGTGCATCCACTTTCCATCGCCAATACTTATTACTATGAAGTTCTTTTTCATCGTTTGTCTTTAGCCGAGAACTTTTCCTTTTTTAATATTCTATATGAAGTTGTGTTGCATGAGTATGTAGCCGACTAGTGTTGATTTCTTATTTTGCTTTTTTTTGCTTAAGTTCTTTTTCCAATTGGATTTCTTGCGGTAATTCCTCAATTTTCTTTTGGTCTACCCATTTCTTGTTACTCTCCTCCTTTGGGGATCCCAACAAAGTTCCACTAATCTTGAATTTACGAAGAGACTTTTCTTCAATTGAAAAGTTTTCTTCGCTGTTGATGTCCTTTTTTTGGCCTCAGTGTGACAGTTATTATTATTCATTTGCAGTATCGCATCCAGGATAGTGTTTTGGGGGGGTGACACAAGGGTCTGACAGGTCTTCTCATATTTGAGAATATAAACAAATGACAACAATAGGATGGTTTCCTATTATTTGCCTATTATTTATTCCTATTGCCTAAATCGAAAGATTATTACTCCTGGAGTACGTATCTCACGCTTTCAAACTTTTAAACGACGATATCTATTTTTTGCAATTAAACAAAAAGTAAAAATTTTCAAGCGCACGAAAACGCGACGGCTAAGTATGAATACAGGGAAAATCCCGTGTGACGTCATTCTGGTTCCGGATTCCTCCGTGCGAAGCCATCTCGACGTGACGCTCTTAATGCCGCTATGATAGAGGCTGCTTGCTGGTAGCGCTTGGCTTAAATAAGGATTATTAATACCTTATCAAACGAAGGAAACTTTCCGACCTTAGCCAGTTTTAATAAGTGATAATTAAGACATGTTTCCCTGAGCTCTGCGCCTCATGCATGCATTGGTAATCTCAGACGATGTAAAACTCCTATCTACTCGTGTAGAAACTAGGTCCCTGTGACGTCACGTGGAGCAGAATCGCATTGGCGCCAATCTGGCATTTTTCAAATGGGGTTAAAATTGACCATTAGCATTCGTCTAAACGATTTCTAAAACCAAATAATTTGTATATTATGAATACGCTAATGGTGGGTAAAGAATCGATATCAATGCCTTTCTTTTTCTTTGATGAACGAAACTACCCTATTACTGTAGAAAATATTCTCTTTATTTGATATTAAAATTTTAATATTAAATTTAATGATTGAGGCTCTGTAATGCACAAGGTAAAACGAACGTAATGATAACCGTATTTAAAATATTGTCTATTTTTTAAGCATTTGGAGGGGGGCAAGGCCCCCCTCCTTACTTTGCCTATGTTCTCTAGTATGTTTCTCAGGCTTGTAAACACTGCATGACGTAGAGGTCATGATGTAATAATGAGACAGATTTCGTTGTTCCATCTTCTTCGGATGATTTTTAAAATATATCTCTTTTTCCTCCACTCATCATACTTTCTTACTCGAGCGAATCACTTTCTCTTTATCATTCTTCGGTCGCACAACATTTCGAATTCTGCGACTATTGAGTTTTTTGTTAACGAACCTGAGAAAATAATTTCCTCCTCCCAAACCTCATTCCCTTCTGCCAGCGAATTGAATGCCATAGAGTAGTGACTGATTGCCGATAAACAAGAAGATATAGCTCTCGCATCGATAACCATTTAAGGCTATTGAATTTCTTATAAAGATCAAAAACACAACAATACTTATCTCCATGTAAATATAGATATGTAAGCATCCCTAATATGAACATTAACAAAAACATTTAATCACATTACATACCAAACCTATCACTTTAAATTTCTGCATTTGTCGTTAGCTTCTCTCTCGTTTCGGAATGTGGAAAACTTAAATGTTGTTACGTTCCATGAGGAGCTTTCCTCTTGCGATTAGACTTAAATGTTTGACTCAATTTATGATAATAATAATAATATTTATTATACGGACAAATGTCCTTTTACAAAAAGTTACCATAGAAATTGTTACATTGAAATAAAATACAAATGAAAGTAAAGTTACACATTTTGGCGAACAAATTTTTTGAATGCATTTTGGGATAAATGAAAAATATCTGATGAGTTACAATGTTTGTTAAAATCCCTCATTATCTGAAAAACTGGTAGGTGAAACATGTTATTGGTTCTCAAATGCGGAATATGAAAAAGGAAGTGACATCTGGAGTGAACTGATGCAACCCTTAGGTTAATTAATGATAAACGATAAGAGCACTTAATGTGATTATTAAGCAATGAGTGTAAAAATATTAGTCCTATTTGTTTTCTACGTGCAGAAAGGGTTTGGATATTGAGTACTTTCAAAATATTGTCATATTCACCACTTTCCCTTACCATTCCGGCCTTAAAGGCCACAAATCTAAGAAATTTATTTTGAACCTTCTCTAGGCCTAACTCATATTTATGATAGAATGGAAACCAAATCATAGAGCAATATTCCAGAATCGGTCTAACTAGGGTGATGTATAGGAGTCTAATACAAGCCATATTATTAAAGTCTCTGGAATTGCGAAAAATGAAGCCGAGAGTTTTGTAAGCTTTTGTAATTGTAACTTCAATGCGGCTGTTAAAAGTTAAATCAGAGTCAAATATTACTCCCAGGTCAAGTTTCTGGTTCACTCTAACAAGGTCTTGTCCAGACAAAGAGTAATCGACAAGAACCGGAATCTTAGATTTACAAAAGGTTAGTACATTACATTTACTAATATTTAAATGCAAGGCATTCATTTTACACCATTCGGAAATATTTGTCAGACATCTTTGAAGTACAAGAGCATCTGCATAAGAGTCTATAGTGTGAAACAACTTTATGTCATCAGCATACATAAGATAATTAACAGGTTTAATTACAGTTCCAATATCATTAATAAAAATTAGAAATAGAATTGGTCCTAAATGTGACCCCTGGGGGACACCAGATACAGCTTTGAAGGAAAAAGAAGTGACGCCATTGATTTTTACCATTAGTTTTCTGTTTGCCAAGTAACTGCAAAACCAGGATAGTAAGTTTCCACTTATGCCATAAGCATTTAGCTTTGCTAAGAGTATTTTGTGGCATACCTTGTCAAAAGCTTTGGTAAAATCACAATAAATAGTGTCTACTTGATGGTGTTCATACGCTGGGGCAGTGACAAAGTGCTGAAAAGTTAGTAGGTTGGTGACGGTAGATAAACCACTCCTAAACCCATGTTGCTCTTCGACAAGAATATTTTCAGTAAGTGGGGTGAGTCTATTTGTCACTAAACTTTCAAGCACCTTTCCAAAAACAGATTGGATAACAATAGGTCTGTAGTTACGTTTGTAACTACAGACCTATTGTTATCCAATATATAATGTTAAATTACGTTTTTAAAATTCTAATATTAAAAGGAAAATAAACATGGTTGCTCTTCTTTAGGTTTGTACTACAAATCGTCTTTAATCCCTATTGCACAGCCCCGTTTTTGTGAAGGTAATTTCAGATAGAATCCGACTCCACCTCCAATCGAAGTCTTTTTCTACTTTTTCTTTCGGAATGCGGAATACTTAAATGTTCTAATGTTCCATGAGGAACTTTCCTCTTGTGGTTAGAATGAAGTGTTTAACCCAATTTATATTGATGATAAACTGCATTTTTCAAATTCTAACTTTAAAAGTAATATAATTATGGTTCCTCTTCTTTGGGTTTGTACTTTAAATCTTCTTTAATCCCCATAATTCAGCCCCGTTATTGTGACGGTAATTTGCAGAAGTAGAGATAACTATAAGTATGAGGGAAGAGCGGACGATTGGGGTTTAACAGACCATCATGCTGTATCATGTTCTTTAAATATTAATGTACCCATTAATATATACGAACGAGTTTATCGAAGCCATTGCCGGATAAACTTTAACCATCTAAATAATAGTTTGCTAAGATGTGACTGGAATGATGTTTATTCACAACAAAATGTCAATGAAGCCTATGAAATATTTATAAATAAACTGAAATGCTGCATTGAAAAAGCTGAATACGTGTCAGACAGTAACAGATCGGGAGGAATGAAGAGGCCATGGATGACTTACGCTTTGTGCGGGAGAATTTCTAGGCGAAATTTTCTGTATAAAAAAATGAGGAAACACCCTGAAAATGAAAAGCTAAATAGGTACTACGTATCGTACACGCAAAGAATATGATATTAAAAAGCGCAAAGAAAAGTATTACAGGGACCTATTTGATAGTAATGTCAATAATACCGCTGCTCAATGGCGCATTTTAGATTCACTCACGGGAGGAAAGCAAGGAAATGAGAATTGTGTAAAAATTAGAACTAGTAATGGTATCGTTGTCACTAAGTGCCAGGACATTGTAAACGAATTTAGTTCACATTATGGTAAAGTAATTCAAGAATTGACCCAGAACAATTATTTTGAAAGTAATACGAATAAATACAAAGAAATATTCCCAACCTCCAATTCAATTGACTCACTGTTTTTTGTTCCTACTGATGCGAAAGAAATTAGCAGCATTATTAAGGAATTAAAGTCTAAAAAATCTAAAGGTGTTGATAATATTTCCACACAAGTTATAAAAGAAGTAAATGCAAATATTTCGGAGGTCCTTGCCCATATTGCTAATCTAAGTATGTATACTGGAATATTTCCTAAACAATTAAAAACTGCAATAGTGATACCAATTTTTAAAAAAGGTGATAAAATGAACGTAAATAATTACAGACCAATATCCCTATTATCTGTATTTGCTAAAATAATAGAAAAAGTTGTTAAAGTCAGACTTCTTAAATTTCTAAATCAGCATAGTTTTTTCAATAAAAACCAATTTGGATTTATGAGTGGTAAGAGTACAGAGGATGCATTATTAAAATTCTGTTCAGAGCTGAACGACGGACTGAATAAGAACTGTAGAGTTGCTGGCTTATTTGTAGACATTACCAAAGCCTTTGACTCCATTAATCATAACATACTAATGAATCGATTATGGGAAGCGGGTATACGTGGAACCGCATATGATTGGTTTCAAAGTTATCTTTGTGATCGAGATCAATGTGTGCGTCTCAAAAATTGCTACAGTGAAAAGATTCGACTCACCTGTGGTGTCCCACAGGGTTCTGTGTTGGGACCCATACTGTTTTTAATATATGTAAACAATTTATGTGCTGGCAGGTTTAAAGGTCAATTAACGTCATTCGCAGATGGCACTGCACTAAGTTACTCTGTTAATAGTGTTGATGATCTATATGAACACATACAAAGTGATCTATTAACACTCAATATGTGGTTTTCGGCTAATTATATGTTGTTAAGTGAAAAAACGAAATATATTATGTTTAGCATGAGTAAATCTACCTCAAACAAAAGTAAACTATACTATCAATGTGCAAATTGTATAAAAGATAATGTTACTTCCTGTGATAAATGTATTTTGATCGAACAGGTTAGTCGCATAAAATATTTAGGTATATATTTTGACCAAAATTGTAAATGGAAGTCTCACATAAATAAATTAAAATCAGAAATGATTACTATTGTAAGAAAATTCTACTTCCTCAGATACATATGCCCTGAATCAGTGTTAAAAATGGTATATTATGCTCTCGTTAATTCAAGATTGCAATACGGAATAGCCTGCTGGGGTGGAGCATATTTTATCAACATTAAACCATTGATAGTGGCGCAAAAAAGGGTTATCAGGGTTATAACACGATCGTATAGGAAAAGCCACTCATTTCCTCTATTCAAAAAATTAGATGTCCTCCCACTAAGGCATTTATTCATTTATAAAGTCCTTAGAATATTCTATAACCGTAGTGGTGAAAAGGCCCGACCACAAAACTATGACATTAGAGCTTGGAGAAACTTCCATATACCTAGGCCGACGACCGAAATTTATCGACAGTCATACAATTACTTAGGGCCTAAATTGTTTAGCATGTTGCCGAGTAATGTAGCAAACTCGGAAAAAAGATGGGGATTTAAATCCGCCGTTAAAAAATGGCTTATGATGTGTGAGGAAGTAGAGTTTCTACTAAGAAAGGTGGGTTAAAAAGTTTACAATAAAAGGTATATTGTATATTCTATGTATGTAATTATGCGTTTATATAAGAAAAATAAGAAAAATAGTTATCCTTGTCCAAATATTTGAAATACGTTTTGTAATAATGAATGCAATCGGCAATAGAACAAATAACTGAATACAAAGAAATTTTACTTCTCATGTGTGCTAGCACCAGACCTATGTAAAAAGTTTATGATGGTAGCCCCAAAACTACTAAAAGGGGTACCTATGTATTCCAAAATATTTAAGTATGTTCTAAAATGTAATATTTGATTGTAAATGGAATAAATTATATATTATTATTATTATTATTAAAAAAAAAAAAAATTTCAGATAGAAATCGACTCCACCGGAAATTCTTACGGACAATGGATTCTAAGGTATTTTGTTATTCTGGGATCTCCGAAACTTAGCAAAGACACGGGTTTTGGGGCTAAGCCGCCTCTATTACTCACATATTTTCTTCAGCATAAGTGACGCGACTCAAACGTGGCACGAACAAACGGAACCTTCGGTCTCATTCGGCCTCGTGTCAATGGCCTTCCGTTAGATAACTCCGTTGAAAAAAATTATGAGAAACATGGAAAATGAAAGAATTTAATTTGTTAGGTTCACTTATATATTTGGGTTTATACGACCCGGTTTTCATTAAATCTACATTTACATAAAACCCTGCGAGCTACCTCTAGGGTGTTTGGCAGGGGGTGTTCATAGCAGCATGCAATTGGATCCCGACATTTACATCACACTAGTGATGGGCACTGTGCGAGCTAGCAAGTTAAAATGTGCGACTCAGCAGATAGAGCTGTGAGGCGAGAGAGTCGCGACTCCCTCCCCCCCAATGACGTCACACGACTCCCTCACCACCGCAAACGCAAAGTGTGTTGGAGTCGTGAGAGGTGGAAGTCGGACTCAATGCGCACGCGACTCATTCCACAAACATTTTCCGTGTGAGGCTCATCGCACGTTCGGCGGGTCAAAGGGAGCACATGGCACTTTTAGCGGGTGACTCACCACTGATCACCTTTTCACGCCGCTCGAAAGATAGATTCTCCCGATTCATTTTCAGCGTATTACCATTGGCGTAGCCAGGGGGGTCCGAACCCCCCGAAATATGAAAACAAAATTATTTTCCTACATAAAAGAAAACAAAATATTGGAAAATCATGAGTTTACAAAATATTTCCTTAACAAATGAAGTTTTTTTCCGTCATGAAAAGTGTTAAAATTACTTTAAAACCCTCTACTTAGTGCCGTGTTTTTCAATAACTTTCCCCCTTGGTTTTGGACCTCCCCCCCACCCCCCGAAATAAATTCCTGTCCACGCCATTGGGTTTAACTCAAAAGAATCTCTAAACATGACCCTTATCGTAATTCTCTCTCCTGCATGTTCCATGCATCGTGAAAGAAAAATGGTGGTAGATGCTCATGGAAAAGTATTCCGCAACCGCAAATTTATGAAAATAATACCAGACAAAAATGAAAATTTGTCGTAATACAAACAACTAAGATTAATCGAGGAAATTAATTGTGAATCGTTAACACGATACGTAGTTTCGGAGATAATATAATCGTTACGATATAGTTTTTTTTTAAATTGTCGTCATCTCTAAGAAGGGGACATGGAATACATTTTCCGTCTTCCATGAAAGGTATAACGTACCGGCAGAAATAATTCCTGAGTTATATCACCTTTCAAACGTTGTGACTATGCAATACGTGATTGATTTGAATAGAAATTTTCAAATTGTTATCTAGGAAATGTTGCATTTTGAATGTTCGTTCATTAACCCCCACCCCTCACCACCTTCCCCTCTTCCCCTTCCTTCCACTCCCCTCTTCCCCCTCCCCTCAACCCAGAAGCGCTTTGCTGAGTCGCATTCATTGTGTGAGCTGCTCTCAGGAGTGAGCTGTGAGCGGTAAGGTAGCTCCACAAAAAGAGTCGTTCATGCCATCAGTACTCTACAAAGTCCAAAAAACGTTACACATGCTAATAAGATCATTCTGCCACATACTGTAAGAGATAACAATAAAATTAAGAAACATGCTTAAAAGTGTGCATAAGTTAAAAAGCTAAACTACAAGCCATACTATCTATTTGTGAGTTCTAACGCTGATGTATATTCTCTTATTATAATATCTTATTGATTGTGGAAAAAAAGTCGTTCTGAATCCGTCTGTTCTACAGTCTCTCTCTTAAATTACTTACACGAAATAATCTAACGTGGTGTGTTGGCGTTCGTAAGATGTGGTTAACTTCGTCAGAAAAGACAGTGCCCTTGATGTATAACTAAAAGGTTTAGTCTATTTTTCAATCTAAAGTCTGATAGAGGATCCCATCCGAGTTTATCTACGAGGTACATTACACTTACAAGACTATCGTAACGACCTTTCACATACCTGGCAGCTCTTCTTTGCACGCGTTCTAACTCTGTTATTAAGCCTTTTTCATGAGGGTCCCAAATACTGGCAGCGTATTCCAAATGTTGCCTAACGAAGGAAAATTAGCTAATTTCTCTCACTTTGTTTTCGCACTTTCCTAATTATTCTTTCAAGAAAACCGATTTTACAATTACCTTGACCTGTTATTTCCCGAATTTGTTTATTCCACGATAAATCATAATTGAGTCTAACTCCTAAATATTTCACGGATTCAACGGCCTCTAATTGGATGATATAGCTTTGTCGTGAGGAGTTATTGTTTTTCCAGAAATTCATTACCACGCATTTTTTTCAAATTTAACTCTAGCTGTCATGTATCGCAATACGTTTGGATACCAGCAAGGTTGTTCGTTAATTCATCCCTATCTTTACTGGAACGGATTTCCCTGCAATTTACGGCGTCGTCCGCAAATAATCGTAGTCTAATACTACTTTTTGGACGCGGTCACTCAAAAGTTCATTTCTCTAGGATAATATATTTTCACCTAGTCCGAAAGATTTCAGTTTAATAGATAATTTTTCGCGGGGCACTTTATCAAATTCTTTTTGAAACCAAGAAAAATTTCGTCTACTGAAATGTTGTCCTCTCCGGAGACTAAAATATTGTGGACGAAAATCGCTAACTTGGCTTCGCATGATCTGCTTTTCAAATAATCCATGTTGAGTTCTCGTTAACAAGTATTGCGGTTGTAGGCGTTCCATTACATAGGTTACTACGATGTGTTCAAGGAATTTGCGTGAGATGGACGTCAAAGATACCGGTCTGTAATTTGATGGCTGTTGCTTGTCTCCAATTTTGAATATTAGCGTTACATTAGCAATTTTCCAGTCATCATACTCTTCGTGTTGACATTATACGCTATAGTATTATAGTTGATACTACATTTGACATTAAAGCCATTTTTAAACCACACGCCCAAGTACGACACCTTCTGGGAAATGCCAAGGATAAGACGCCACTTCAAATTGAAGGAGTGTACGAAATCCCCAGCCGATCGTGCGAGAAGAAATCCATCGGGGAAACGGGACGAACGGTCAAAACTCGCATAGAACAGCACAAGCGGGCCATTCGACTGGGTCACTCTTCAAAGTCGGAGCGGATAGCCACTAGCGGATAGCCAATAGCGGAGCACGAAGCCACCGGATATGCGATGGACTTCGAAAAATCAAGAGTCTTCGCGAGGGTGAAACATTTTAAAGCCCGACTCGTCCGCGAGGCCATAGAAATAAAGAAGAACAAGAACACCTATAATAGAGATACCGGATTAGGAATCAGCATTACTTGGAACCCAGTCATCCGCAACATTTCGTCATCTTCCCCCTCCAGTCCTAACTCCTCTAAGAATTTAATAAATTAACTAAGGATTTAATAAATTGTCTTTATCAGTCCCTTTTGCCAACTTATCTCCATTATCGTTTCTCAGAAAACATACCGTAGATCTTTCACCTTGAACTTCCCTAGCATATGACTAAAATGATTTTGGGTTATCCCGTAACTGCTCTACTTGCGTTTTTCTTTCAAAATTCGTGACTACATTCCTGAACGCTACCTTCGTGACGGCTTTAAACAACTTTATATTTTTAAATTATTAACTCGCGTTCATTAGCGGATAAATCCGTGCTGACTTTTTCCATTTTAGCATGGAACGCTCTATCTGGCCTTAATGATTTCCTCACTTCCGCGTCATACCAGCTCGGTTTGCTACCTTCACTATGTTTTACAACGGATGTTGATATTTTTTCCAAGTTTGTGAGCGAAAGAAAAACTTTCCAAGTACCCTTTGCGATTAACTTTGTTATTGATTCATGAAACGCGGGAAAAGCATTTTTCGGATGACTCTCCATCGAAATCAGACAATTTAAAAATGAAAACTTTGCGATCTTTATTTAAAAATGTCAGCGGTATTTGGTGAAAACTTTGTAGTTACTACCCTATGGTCACTTATTTCTTCGACGGTTCTCACGTTTATTATCTGATGAGGAATATTTGTCGCAAATAAATCAAGAATAATATCTCCTCTGTAAGGTACGGATGCTATTTGAAACAATGAATTGCGTGTAAAAGCGTGTAATAACGCCTCGCAAATCACTTAATCCCTTCCCTCTAGAATGAAGCTATACGTCTCCCAATCTATAGAAGGTACCTGCGTTGAAATCTCCACCGACAACCAAGTTTCTTTCAAGACACTTGTATGCTATGCTGTTTATGAGTTTCAAAATCCAGCAGTGATTTTTTATGAGTTGGGTAGTCTGTAATGCAAGCATAAAAATATAGTTTTGAATTTTGAACATTTAATTAAACAACACACAGATTCAACGCTGGTCTCAGATACGGTTACCGCTTGGCTGACGAATGAATTCTTTGCAGCTATAAATACTCCACCTCCATCTCAATTTATTCTATCTCGGTCCTATATAATGGTCTCGGCCGTTTATTGGTATCGCGAACAGTTCACAAGGGTCTGAAACGAATGGATTGCCGGCTAAAGTCTGATTTTTCTTTCTATTACTCTTTTCTCATTTCTGGAAGAACTTTTGCCCCTGAAAACTTTTGAATTCACCCCTTCATATATCAATCCACTCTTATGTATCCACACTCTGCCCTACTCTCTACTCTAAAAGGGGGTTAGGTGGAAGAGGGGACTTTCCAGTCTCAACCTCGCCCGAATAAAGGCATTTTATTGTTATTATTATTATTATTATTAAAAAGACCTACAGTGCTCAAGTATGCTACTCACCACACAGTTACTAGACTCGTCCGTGTATTGGTATCTCGAAAGGTTAAGAAGGGTCTGACATGACTGGATTGCCGGCCTAAGGTCCACGAAGGAACATAGAGGAGAGATTCACGTGTATGCTGCGGAAGTTTTGATAATGGCCAATTTTTTCCAACCACTACTTAATTTGTCGAGGGAATACGAATTCCTTTACTTATCCGTTTGGCGAAATATCGCTCTTATTGTATTGTTTCGGCCAGACCTTAAAATATAGCTCGATTCCTGTATTATGTTCTATTCGTCGCTCTTGACCTTAATCTGGAGATGAACTTTAAGGGTATCTTTAAGGTAATTTGATGGTAGACCGTTTTTCTAATAAAAACTCAACAGGGTGGTTTCATATTTTGTTTTATTTCCTAAATCTAAAGACTATTACTCCTGGAGTACGTATATCAGGCTTTTAGTTTTTTAAATGACGATATATATTTTTTGCAATTAAATGAAAAGTGAAAACTTTCAAGCGCACGAAAACGCGACGGAAGAGTATGAATGCTGGGAAAAGCTCGTGCGACGTAATTCTGGTTCCAGCTGCCGCGGTATGTGGCCACCTTGGTGCGAGGTTTTGAGCGCCGATACGATGCAGGCAGCTAGCAGGTAGCGTTTGGCTTTAAAAAGAATTATTAATACCATATCAAACGAAAGAAACTTTCCGACCTTGGGCAATTTTAATAATTGATTATTAAGAGATGTTTTCCTGAGCTCTGTGCCTCATCCATGCATTGGTAACCTCAGACGATGTAAAACTCCTATCTACTCGTATAGAAACTAGGTCCCTGTGACGTCATTTGGAGTGGCATCGCATGGGCACCAATCTGGCCCTTTTTTAAATGAGGTTAAAGTTGACCATTGACATTCGTCTAAACGGAGATTTCTTAAAACAATGTTATGAATAAACTTATGTTGGGTATCGAATCGCAATCAATGCCTTTCGTTTTCTTTGATGAAGGAAACTACCCTATTGTTCGCGGGAAGTCGAATTCCTAAACTTATCTATTGGGCGAAGTACCTATCTCTATTATTATATCGTTTTGCCCCACACGAAAATTTGGTCGGTTCTTGCACTGTCCTCCGAGTAACTCTTGACAGATGTCTATCCTCTATTTTCCACGATATATAAGCCCAGAACTTAGCCGCTGAATCACCAGTGGCCTCCAACTAACTTCGTCCCAAAGCTGTGTAGCGATATCTGATCGCCCGTAGTAATTATTTAAATGTCTCAGCCCTATTTCATTGATGTTTTATTTTTTTGCATTCGCAAGCTGTTATTGCCCAAATCCCTGGCAGACCGGTTACCTTCCTTCCACGACTTTCATTTCTCAACGTATTTATCCGCAAACTCATTACTTTGAGGTGGGGCAACCGGCGATCTCAACTTTGAACGTATGACCTCTCCGCCGTTTTAGGGCAACAACTGAGCTCGCCTTAATTTGGCGTGCGTTACTGAAAACTTGATAAGTGCATCTACCGGTTCACAATAACTTAGGGCGTTGTAACTCGACTGTGAATACAAAAAAATGGATCGGCTTCAATTTGGCGGAATTTTTCAACCATTATGATAGCGGACAACAAAATATTTTTTTTAATTTTCAATACTTAAGTCAAACTCACATGGTTTCTATCTATGAACGAAGGTTATTTACTGAGTTTCCTCGTTAAAAGACCATTTCCCTGATTTCTGCTCACCGTTGCTATGTATGTATTAACCTTCCTCAAAGGAATCACTCATTATTGAGCCACCATTTCTTTCCCTCAGCCTACAATTTCCTTTTCTTTGACCAGTGGCGCAGCGAGGGGGATTTTGGGGGATGAACACCCCCCCCCCCCCCAAAGCTCAGAAAAATATTTAAGTTTAATCCATTTTACATAATTGGATTAGGATTACTTATAGAATAGTGTTAGGATTAATCAAATATCCCTCAGAAAGCCGTAACACTCGCCATTCTGAATCATTAATCTTAAAAACTTTTCTGTAGGAGGCCCCCCGAAAATCCCGCTTACCCTGGAGGGTATGCAATACCCCAATACCCCTAATTACTAGTGGCACCTAACCCCCAAGTCTTAGTTATTAGATACGCCCCTGTCTCTGACCCTTTTGTCCATTTGACATGCTATGGTGTTAGTGTGCGTTAACTAATTGGTATTTCTTCGTAAACGTATGTGGGTGTCATACATATCCTCATCATTCCCTTGTCCAAAACCCCTTAGAATATTCACTTCTTCTCCACTCCAACTGTAATGTGTATAATTTATTTGGGTACTTAGCTGATGTTTGACACTTCGAGAATGACGCTTATCCGTCGAAACCTGGGTCAGTGCAAGTTTTTTTAGCGAAGTTTGGGAAATGACAAAAGTAGGTGTGCGTTTTCTCCTATCAGCGACTTGGAATGTCAATAAGTTGAAACAGTCGTAATTTCCTCAAAACTCATAGTTTTGCAAGCATAAAATATACCATATTCATATAATACCGTATTTAGCCATGCAATGAGTTCGATCATGGTTAATGGGGAACATGCATGGAATTTGTTCATCATGCTTGTTAGTCTCATTGAATAGAAAATTTTCTCACGAGTCCAAAGATACACTCCAAAACTCTCCTAGTACTCCGCAAGCGTCAATGAATGCTAATTAAAAATGCTCGAATTTCGCTTGAAGTCACGTGACCTGAAACGATTTATGACGTCATCGCACGGTACGCCATTCACTTCGCTGGAGAGAGTTGAGTGGTAGAGCCTTCAATGCAAGATATCGAAGTAAAAATCTTCGTCGAGCTTTGTGGTAGTTCCTAAAAGGACAAATTGACTTGAGAGGGATTTAAGAAAGCACAATACCTCAGTTTACATTAGCTCGATTTCCTTATGGCGGCCGATTTTTTATTCTTTCCAAATCTCCCCAAACAATCCCCTATATTTATTTCAACGACGCCTTGGCAACCCAAAATATTCACAGTCTGCATTTTTTCGTTACAACAGCACTTGTTTTCGCCAAATTTGCATTTGAGCCCTCGTAGATCGATTTTCTATCCACTTCCTTAGTCTTTCATCAGTGGATGCTGTGCCATGACGTCACGCTCCGATGACGTCGTGTTTTCAAATAGCCGATGAAGATAAATTTTTTAAGACTCATAACTCAGCTATAAAGCATTATTCATACGCGAAATTTTCGGCGAGTACATTTTTTAGGTAGAGGCCTTCTTATTCCAGTACTTTAAAAAAATTGTGAATGTTCCCTATATGATTGTATGGGTGTTTTTTTTAGCTTCACTATAACTCCCCCCTAAGTCGATACTCGACCGATAAACAGTCATAAAATCAGCGACAACCTTTTATGCCCGTTGAATGAGGTAGTGAGACGAATCGTTTGAATTAATCCCTAAAGGTCCTTAAAGATAGCAGCCATTTAGATCGCATTACAAAATACGTTTTTCAATAATAGGCAAGATACTTGAGCATATCGTCATTGGCAATATCATAACTTTCTTTGACCGACCTAACTTCCTCAATGAATGTCAGCGCGGATTACGAAATGGTCAGATCATGCCAAACGCAGCCCGCGTTCTTTCTTCACGATGTTCAAAAATCTACGGGAATCGAAAAGACAAGTTACCGCATTATTTTTACATTTTAAGAAAGTTTTCGACACTGTACCTCACCACAAACGTTTATACAAATTACAGACATGCGGATTAAACGAAACAGTGGTAAACTGGATACGCGACTTTCCCAGTGATCGTAAACAAAAAGTAGTTCATGACGGAATTAGCTATGATGTAATAAAAGTTACATCAGGTGCTCCACAAGGAAGCGTTATAGGTCCCCTTTTGTTCATTGTATACAATAATGATATCTGCTCCCGCATTAGCAGTAAAAAAAACGTTCATTTGCTGACGACGCTGTCATCTATCGAGAAATTACTGATCAATGTGACTATGAAATTCTATCATCGGACTAAAACAACGTTTATTTGTGTAGCCAAGAGTGGGGACTCGAAATAAATCAGAGCAAATGAATATCGGTGCATTTCTTGCGGAATTCGTCCAAATATAACCATGTTTATGCTTTGGATGTTATTAAAGTAAATGCAACAGACGAAGTGAAGTACCTGGGAGATACGATATCTTCGAACCTCTCGTGGGGAAACACATTTGCGGCATAGCCCTGAAGAAATTAGGATTAGTCAAGCGCATTGGGGGAAGATTTTTGGATGAGAAAGTAAAAGAAAGGTGTTATTTCGCATTCGTCCGACCGCACCTTGAATATGCAGCGAGAGTATGGGATCCGGTGCAGAAAGACTTGATCCGCGAACTGAATAAAGTACAAAGGAAGGCTGTGCGGTTCGTCAAAAACTGCTACGGGTGTACATACAGCGTTACCCAGACGTTAAGCGAATTAGGCTGGGAGCCGTTGGAGACTCGGAGGCTGCGCGCTAGGCTTAGATTGTTTGAACAATTGAGAATGGATATCTTTAAGAGCGACAGAGAGAACATAATATTAGAGCCACACTATATTTTCAGGTCCGATAGAAGCGATAAATTAAGAGATATGTTTTGCCGAACGGATAGATATGGGAATTCGTTATTCCCCCGAACCATAAAGGACTTTAATAAACGCTAGTCCCAACTTCGTTAGAGAACTTCATTTTTATGTGCAAACGGCTGGTTTCCTAACACCCCCTGCCACACACCTTTTAGGCGGATAGCGGGGTATCATGCAGATGTAGATGAAATTATCGTCGCGCAATTGTTTTCTGCGACCACTCCAAAGATAAGTATTCCCACCACTTTATCATCATACGTGTCGCCTTTTCCGTCGTTAAAATAGTTACTAAAACCCCATATCAGCCAATCAGAACGCATTCCCGTATGGAGCGATTGCAGCGCAACGTTTGGCAATCGTGGGAACGACATAGGTAAACAAACACGCCATATATATTTTCGCGATGCGGGTGCTATGACAACGAGCTGTGATATCGAATGTGATGCGAAAGGCGACGGCGGTAGGGACCGTGTGATTCAGAGAAATGATCACTAGAGCGATCATTCGAGCGATCGCTTTTCCCGTTGCGAAAAGCTATCGCTCGAAATATCACTTATCGCGACGTAAAAAAAATGATCGTGAGATTCAGGATTAGTAGTAATGCGTGGATTCCAAATACGTGTATATGAATGCGATATCTGTAATAGTTATTGAAATACGGTCTGAGACGTGAAATAATAAAAATTCTCCATTTCTCATGGTCCACATGGTGTGTCACATGACATTTAAAAACACTTATTTTGTGAAAATTAAAGCAAAAAAGTGTAATGTTTCGTAAAAACTCCACAGGATAGATACAGATAAAGAATAAACCCTCAAGTCCTGTTATGATTGACGTTCTCGTTGATTTGTTGTAAACTTTCGAATTTCCACTTCGTAAAAAGAATTTCAAAAGAAAGTTCTTAAAAATGTGCAAACTACAATATGTAGAGGATATTACGAAAAGAATGTAAAACTAGAATTCCACAGCCTATTCTTCAATAGAACCATCTCTTACAATTATTCACGTTCACATTACATTTTGAGAGAATTCCATAAATTTAGGACATGTATGTCCCATTTACTTCCCAGCAAAGAAAAACTGATTTCCATTAGATTTTTCACTGATATCCAACAGGTTTGACACACTGATTTCCTTCTCCTTTGAATCTGTTTTGAAAATTGAAACAGCTGGAAATCAGTAGGAAGACAGTTGGAAATCAGTTGTGAAGGTCCAATATGGCGGCTGTTTTCCTACTCATTTCCATGAATGTGGTTTGACTCTGGTTTCCACCGTTCAACAGATTTGAATCCGGTTTCCCCTTTTTAGCTATTTCGAATCTGTTTTCCACCGTCATACCGATCTGAATCTCGATTCTCACCTCCTATGACCTGCTGATGCATGAGTTATTTCCGCCAATTCCAAGTTTCGCAGAGCTGCACTCAACCAACGTTTCTAACTTCACATACTACATCTCAATCATCAACCTGGATGTAGACTCGGCAGAAAAAAGTTTACAAAATACAACCTAACAAAATGAACTTCATGTAAGTCTCCCACCACAATGAAATAACACAGGCTCTATTAACGTATTTATTAAGTATGCACAAACCCCATTGCAAGTACATATTCAATTGAAAATACATTGTCATCTAATTTGGTAAATTTCTGAGGCTGAATACACTTAAAATCTCAATGTCATGCATTAGAAATAATTTAGGGAAACACAGCATTTACAGATGAAATCTCATTTGAAGGAGAGTTTGACAAACTAGTAGTGCTTTTCCACACTGTTTATCAGTTCTAACAATCTTGAACACTCATCGAAAGGCACAAGGTTTGCCAAGAGTAAAAGAACAATCATTGCACCAGAACAACAACTTACATCAAATTTCACAATCTTGAATTATCGAAGAACACAAATTTTTCCGTGATTAACAGAAATACCACAACACTAGAAAATATTTCAGATGCCTTTATGAAAGAAAGACTTCTTTACATGCCTTATGAAAATAATTCTGATTCAGTATTAAGCCAACCACATCTGTATGTTTCACTACAGAAACTTGCCATACTGTTTATACATGAACACGGTCGTTTCACTTAGCACAAACAAACCTGCAAGATACACAATACTCTGAAAATCCTGGTAGGTTCTCGTCGGCGACGTAACGCGCGTACATGTTATACATATTGCATACAAAAATATCAGTAATCGCTCAAAAACTGTAAACAAAAGATAAATTATTCAATGAAAACACAAAAGATCCAAATCACATCAAGAATTTCACTGTCGCTTAAAACCTGAAGAGATGCACGAATGGCTAAATTCAACGCTGCGGGAATTTAGCACTGGTTAAATAATACTGATAAGATTATTATTTTCTCCACACCGTATAACTTTAGCACAAAACAGACAACCACAAGCACGTAAACATTCAAAACGAAATCGGGTGTCAGCGTTGCTACTTTGTCTTGCTATCTTTCGTAGTTAGGTGGCAGCACTATACCGGCTATATTTTTTTATGCGAAGTGAGGTTTTTACGTGCTTTCATTCCCAAGTTATGTACCGTTTGGTATATTGGTGGTAGTGAGTTCCAACAGGTGAAATGATGAGCAATAGAAAGTGCGGATGATGTACATTAAATTTTTTCATCACCCGTGCATTTTTGGAAGACGGCAAAGTACATGTTTCCTCCTTTATGTCATTATTTTATTTCTGACCATGATTTTGAATTAAATATACTCATTGACACCTCAGAAAAAGTAATTTTCCAATCAACGCAGTAGTATAGCCTGTGTGAGATGGGTTTCTACAAGACACTCATATCAGGAGAATTTCAAATTCATTCCACAATTCAACTCTGTTGGAAAGCACTTGCGGAAAACACTTTCAAGCCAATAAATAAGGAAAAGAGTTTCAAATGACATTCAATTCAGTGTCAATACAGTCCGTGTGGAAGACAGCTGGAAACCAGTTACAATGGAAATGAGATTCAAATCACTTCCTTCCATTTCCTGTCCGCTGGAAACCAGTGGAAATCAGTGTCAAGACAGAGTCAAATCAGATTTTAACGATTCAGATCAGATTCAAATGAGGTTCAAAACGGTTGGAAATCAGTTTTCTTTCCTGGGTTTACATTGAAAATAATTGTCGACATAAAATGAGAACTATGGTTGCCGTTGAGCCATAAGTATAACGTAAAATTTATATTGCCAATCGGATACTACCCTCAAAATTTCGGACAGCTATACGGCCAATAACAGAGGAGAAAATTCTAAGATCGTGTGATTCAGGCTAAAGATAAATACATAATATTAATACGTAGATTCCAAAAACATTTATACGAAAGCGATATCTCTAATACTTTCTTAGATACCATCTAGGACGTGAAAAATACCATTTATCGCTCCTTCATGGTGGTTTAATTAAATTTAAAAGGATCAAATGCGGCAGCTCTTGTTTACATGTTGAAGTAATTGAATCACTTGGCTCAAAGTTTCCGTAGTTTAAAAATGGTGCTTTTTCCAACTTAACATCATTATTAATTTTGTTTTATACTGACATCAGCTATCCAGGATTAACATTTCTTAAAATACTTTTTCTCTTGAGCATTAAAATCGTCCCGCAAATACACTTATGATTTCCTAAACATTTAATCTCATGTTAACTACCGATACAAAGGTAACCAGGGAAATATATTTTTGTTATAATTATCATGATGTAAAAAAAAACAGCCTAAATCGTATGGAAATACCAATAAGAAGACGTAAGTCAATGAAATGTTAAGAAATATCAGAATATTTTCCACAGTAAATGTCATAAGTTATCGATCCGAAAATTGGTTTGACACATGTGTATTATCCCGTTCCCTATTAATTCCAGTTTTCCAAATTAGCTCGCAATTCTGGTAATTTGGTTTTCCCTCATCCAGTTACTATCAAACGGCTCTGCTCTTCTTTTAAAGTTGGTTCAATTAACGAGCAAGATGAGCATGTGTTTCTATCTTACATGAAGCACCGAGAATCTCATTACAGAGTCATGAGCGTTATATCACCCTTATGATGGATGAAGTTCATTAGAAACCCTTTCTTGACTACAAGGGCAGATGTATTGTAGGACCTACTTAAAACTCCAGCAGTTCAGCCTCTAGTGCTGATGTTTTTGCGGTAGAGAAGTTACTATATTCATTTAAAGAAGCTGTCCATATACTGCCAGTAAAGACTCTAAAAAAACTCAGTCACCTGTGTACTAAATGATATTCTGGAGAAAGTCATCATTGGTCTCGAAAAAGTTGGTCTGAATGTGGTTTGTGTTATAAGTGACAACAATTCCATCAACAGGAAAGTAGTATTTCTCTTCGCCAATCCACCAAAGCAGAGTATAGTTTATCCACATCCTTATCATCATTCTTGACTCTGTCCATACGTTTAAATTCATTTAAAAATCCCGTTCATATTTTCTTACTTGCATATGTCTTCTGAATTACATTTGTAATAAACTAATGTATTTAACTCATTCTGGGCGTTCCATTGCAACACTCGGTCTATCCATTTGATGTTAATTATATTTCCGTAACTCTACATTTCGAATGATTTCATCTTTTACTTATCTATCGGTGTCAACATACGCGGTCTTCTTCTATATAGAAACGTGTTCAGCAACTGATCCATTGTTTCCTTGCTTCCATGATCGCTATTTTGGCTTCAAGTGAATCCTTTTTGAATCTTCTCCTTAAATACAAACACGGTCAACTGAATATTTTCATGCAATATCTTCCAGAGAAATTAAAGTGCAGATTAAAAACGTGAATGGAGACATAACGGGGCCTGCCTCAAGAACAACGGGGAACTACAATTTCGGCAATTTTTGGCAATATAAAAAATAATAGGAAACCACCCTTTTTATTCCTCTCTTTTATTCAGTAGATCAAGAAATGCATGAAAAAGGTGTTTCTTATAAAAAAATACGTAAGAATATTCCTTAATTCGTGCAACAAAAAAGAAGAGTTACTTCAAAAATGAAAACATTACGTACTGCTGTACCTGAATGTACTGCGGTGGCACGGGATATGTGCTGTAGATAGCAGAACGCACACTAATTTTAAAACGCATAAAAAGTAGTTAGAATTCGTAAGAATATTCCTTAATTCGTGCAACAAAAAAGAAGGGTTACTTCAAAAATGAAAACATTACGTACTGCTGTACCTGAATGTACTGCGGTGTCACGGGATATGTGCTGTGGATAGCAGAACGCACACTAATTTTAAAACGCATAAAAAGTAGTTAGACAAAAGACATTTTAAATTGAACAAAGCCTCTAAAATACAAACACGGCCAACTGCATATCTTCCTGCAATATCTTCCAGAGAAATTAAATTGCAGACCCATTAATCCCCAGCGTTGCGTTAACGCAACATTATTGAATCCTAATTCTCAGAACAAGTTTCTACTTCAGAATAATATTTTCTTCGATTTACTGACTTTTTAAAAGTATCTCTAGTTTTAATTTTGTCATTTTCACCAATATTTTCATGTATACAATTGTATTTTTATAGCTGATGGCGTTTGGCATAAAAATCGATGCGCACATACGAGACACCCGAGGAAAAGTGACACACCCCAGCATGTCCGTTGAAAGGCAGAATGGGGAATTTCCTCCAAAAGGAATACTGATAACTCCCGGCGAAGATGTCGAGTGTACAAATCAAGATAAAAAATAAAAGATGTAACCTTAGTTTTAAAGAACTACTTTTTTTATTTATTTACGGGAGTTTTCCCAGCGTTGCGTATACGCAGCATTATGAAAATCATATAATGTGTTGAAAATATTTTTATTCCAAAAATTCATCTTAATTAGACCAATATAAATCGGAAAATGCTAAATAACCAAAGTTAAAAGCCCTACATACAGTCTGGGGAATAATCTGTTCTGTTCTGTTCGCAGTTCAAGTTCTGCTATAATCCTAACTTGGCACATTCAAAGTCCTAGCAAAGAGGGCACATGCAGGCAGACGAAACCCACATAATAAGCCTGCTGACGGCGGTTCCCTTAAGTCCGTTTTACGCGGGGCACGGAATTGCGCAGGTTGGAGCTGCATTTATTTCTAAAATGGCGAGGAATTGCGCGAATGCATGAACGAAATTATAACAGGGGCTATTTTGCCGTCTCGCATCCACGCATTCTCGCATGTGCTCTAGCAATTCACCGCTTTAAAACGACGCAATTTTGATTGCGCCTTCGCACGTACGTCAGATTGCGCAATTCCGTGTACCGTGTAAAACGGCCTTAAGAGTTAGACCCCTGGCGAAGAGATTGCAAAGGACAAAACGTTATTCCTCTCCCGCTAGATGTCAATAGTGGTCATTTTTTATCACTGAAGGTATAAATACACTAAGTTTCAAGATTTAGTCTTGAAACTTTTAGTCTACGGTTTGAGTCTCAACCACTTAAATCACCAGATTTAGTAAGGTAGGATCGTGTAAAACGGCTTTTAAAGAAACTGTTTGTTTTGACATTCGCTAAGTCGCCTCCAGTACAGATCATTGCCGGTTGCCTAACAGAAGGTGCCCCTTGGACTGCGTATCCCACAGTCACGTGACTATTCTGCCTGAAGGTAAATCCGGCCCTGACTGCAGTACTATCATTACCCCTTACCCCAAGTCAGTTTCTTTCCTTACCTGAAGAAATTTATTCCTCTCTTTCTTCAGCAGATCAAGAAATAAGTAACAAAATTCTTATTCTTCCTGTAATTCTTGATCTGCCGCATTTACAACAACTCCTTGCCTTCCTTGAGGGATTCTTCTTCATTTGTTTCCTCCATTACGTGTCTTATATTATAAGAGATTTCTCACTTTATATTCATATCTGCCATCAATAGGATAGTTTCCTTCTTCAAAGAAAACGAAAGGTATTGATTGCGATTCGTTACCCACCACTGGTGTATTCATAATATACAAATGATTTGGTTTTAGAAATCCCAGTTTAGACGAAAGACAATGATCAATTTTAGCCTCATTTGAAAAAGGCCAGATTGGCGCCCATGCGATGCCACTCCACGTGACGTCACAGGGACCTAGTTTCTATACGAGTAGATAGGAGTTTTACATCGTCTGAGATAACCAATGCATGCATGTGGCACAGAGCTCAGGGAAACATCTCTTAAGAATTACTTATTAAAACTGGCTAATGTCGGAAAGTTTCCTTCGTTTGATAGGGCATTAATAATAATCCTTATTTAAGCCAAGCGCTACCTGCTAGCAGGGTACTCTAGTCTACCGCTATACTCGGCAGCAAGCAGCCTGCATCGTAGCGGCGTTCATAGCCTCGCACCCAGGTGGCCTCACACAGCCACGGCCAGACGTTACACGGGCTTTTCCCAGCATTCATACTTAGCCGTCGCGTTTTTTTCGCGCTTGAAAATGTTCACTTTTCATTTGATCGCGAAAAATAGATATCGTCATTTAAAAATCTAAAAGCGTGAAATACATACTCCTGTAGTAATAATATTTCGATTTAGGCAATAAAACAATAATAATAGGAAACCAGCCTATTTCTTTCTCACTTTAATTCAGCAGATCAAGTAATGCAAGAGGAAGGTTCTTCTTAACAAAAAATACGTGAGAAAATTCTTCTTCTTCTTTTCATTGTTTGATTACTGCCGCATCAACTTCATTCTTGGCTTTCTTATAGGTATTTTTCTTAATTTCTTTCCTCCATTACGTGTCTTATATTATAAGAGATTTCTCACTTAAAATTCATTTCTAATTATCTAAAATTCTATTTATCACCATCATTATTCAACAATCCTAAGAATCTTTTGACACTTACTCGTTACTTACTATGTTAATACATCCATTCTTATTTTCCACCGCATTTCTATTGCCTCCAATCTTAACTTGGCATTTCATAAATTCTACTCGAAATATTAAACGAGCTGTACATCGCTAGAATATTTATCGGAGTAATCTCCAGAAAACAAGGACATTTTCCTCTCCCCAACTTTTATATGAAAAGCACTATCGTCAGAACAGCCGCTGGCCAATTACTATTGGTTTAAGTTTCCTTTATTTAAGAATTAATTCCTGAGCAATTAACTTACTGCGTAGGAAATCAGACCGGAGGAACAAGAAATCGTGAGTAAACCTAGAGGTCATCTCTCTGTCGCGATATTTTTAATAATGGCATTAGGGGAGTGAGGGGCAAGAGTCCGCATGGGGCAAGATACCTTTCCCGAAATATTTCTCTAAATTCCCCGATGATGCCACCTGAAGTCAATCAGTTTCATTAACGTGACCAAATTTAACAGAGGGGTGCGTTCAGCGGAAGACAACGAACGACAGAACGTGAGTTTTTCTTATTTTTTTCAGTTTTACGCGACGTTTATCTAATTTGTAGGGCCACGTAATTTTTATATGTGCTTTGGGTATTTATTTAATTGTTACGTTTATCTAGCATTCCTTCAAATGTATTCTTTGCGTAAAAAAATTCATGCAGTCAGCAGGTTTGCAGCCCACTATGTGGTTGTGTTATGGCGTATTAGGTGTAGCAAGTGCTGTTGGGGCAAGTGGCCCCATGTGGACTCTTGCCCCACGGGCGCTGACTCCTGTCCCACTTTATAGGATTGCTTTTTCTATGACTTCATAGTTTATGCCAGAAATATTATAATTACTTTTTTAAATAATTGAATTGAAAGAAAATGAGGAACTGTAAGAGAAAAAACATATTGGGAAGCATTAGGATAACAAATTTTGGAGATTATCTCTAAATAATAGCTTGAACCTGAATGCATGATTTTTGTAATTGTTTGTTCGATGCGTACTCTTGCTCTTCATTCCCTTATTGATTCACTATTTATTTTTCAGCGTCTGATGTCTTATTTATGCAATTTAATCATAATTTTCGTTGACAATTTTTATCAAGCACGATTTGTTACGTTCTTCTCATTAATTCTTTTGCAAAGGAAAGAAAAATAGCTCATGACATCAGTTGATTACTCACGACACTATCATAACTCACGATCGTAGAAAAAACCTTATTTTTCCCTGAAAAACCTTTTACAGCTATTGTAAAAATATTTGTGTTATTACTCCTTTATAACCCTATCTTACTTCTAAGCAACATCAAAAATGCTTGAACTTTCAGCTCTATTTAGGAGATATCTAAACTACCTACTATTTTTTAGTGTGAATTTTAATGACGAAATATTAAACTGCCACGATAATTATGATTGAGCGTAAAATTTTCAAGTTTTCAAATCGAAAAAACTTCCAATTTGATTTCTCCCAGAATCATCACTGGGTTAGAGAGAGTTGATGATTTAATACCAGGTTTCACAAAAGGCTACGGAAATTAAAAGATCGAATTGAGCCAAGTAATGAAAAAATATTTTGCGGGAAGGAGAAGGCGTCCATTATTTTTCGAACTTGATCCATTGTTTGATATTTACATTACTTATTGATGCAGAAATTGATTTGGTTAACTAAAATGACAAGATCACGTAACGAAAATTGGAAACAAATTCACAACGAAGTTCATCAACCAACACTCCTCAGTCAACAATCCTATGATTGGTTTGACGCAGCTCTCCATTCCTCTCTGCTATCCGCTAGCCTTTTCAATGCGACGTATTTCTTCTCTTTTACATACTTCATTACTCATTATCCTATGTAATTCATTCGGGTCCGTCCCTTGCCCTTCTTCCCTTCCACCTGTCCTTCTACGATTGTTTTCATCAGGCCATCATGCCTCAAAATATGTCCAACTAAGTTGTTCCGTCTTCTGCTTGAGGATTTTAGGAGGCTTTTCTTTTCCCCCACTCTTTTTAGCACTTCCTCGTTACTTAGACGTTCCATACATTTTATCTTCATCATTATTCGGAAGCACCACATTTCGAAAGCTTATCCTCTTGAATTCTCTGCAAATGTAAACGAAGCTACTAGCATGAAATGGCATTAACGATTTGGCGTATAACTGTAATGAATTGATTAATTTAAATAGTGATTTAATTGATTTTAAATGAACGAATTAAGTTAATAATTGAATTAAATGTTTTATTTTTTATCTATTTCAGGGTGGAATACGGAAAATATTCATCGAGAGTGAGAAGGAAGTGGAATTATCTGAAGTGTTACAAAAGCTGACGCAAAGGTGGAAGCACAATATTAATCTCGTACCAACTTATAAGGAAGGCGTGTTTGTGGAAGTTGGATATCCTATCTTAATATGGGTTTGCAGTGATGCGCAGGACGCTGCGCTTCGCTGAGGTGATTTTTTTCATATAATTCAGTTATTTCTGCAATGCCGTGAATAATATGTTTTCCTCCACAGGGTTCTATCAAAGAAAGGCTCATGAGCATGGTATATATGTACTTTGGTATGAAGGTAACATAAGGTCTGTCTTAGATAAGTGTGTTGCAAAAGAATGGGCCTAATCTCATGAGATGAGAGTTATAGTAACGAACGAAGCGGTATAGACTCATGAATAATTGGGTCTTGGTATGAGATCTCTTGTGAACGTTCACATAATTCATTGGTATAGTAAGCATTAATGCTATATTACAAAAGTCGACAGAACACTAAAGGTACCTAGCGAAGAGTTGAAGACTCATGAATAATTGGGTCTTGGTATGAGATTTATGGTGAATCAATGGTATAACAAGCAAAAATGCTAAATTAAAAAAGTCGACAAAAAAACAAAGGTACCTAAAGGTATAGCGGCAAAATTTCCCCAAAAATATAAAAATTTAGCCGGCATAGGATAATAGAAAATGCATGCATAAAGGTACAATATCATATTTGAATAACGGTTTCTTTGTATTCGCAATGTTTTATGATAATTGTTTATTTAAATATTGTTTTGTATGTCTATGTTCACTAACCCACGTATTACAGGATGACATGTTGAGAATAAACACAAAAATCAGAGCTCGAAGAAAGAAGACGAAGAGCGTTATGCGTGCAAACTTTGCGATTTTTCCGACACGTGGATTATTTGAGCGAAAATTACGTTTTAAGCGCACGAACGACAAATTGATTCGTGTGTCCTCCAAATTTAGGAGGAGAAGAAAGAACACAACATGACGAGAAGACCACGCGAGGAATTTGGGCTTCAGTGCTAGTTATAGTTTTTTGTGTCGAATCGAGGTTTGGCATGCGCTGTATACCATTGCAGTACACGGGGATTTAACTGTGTCACTTGAATGGAAAAGTGGTAATTTCCTTTAGGTGCCACAGTGACTTCCCGTGTATTGTGATGGGGCGTATGCAATTCCTTGGGGGAAGGGTCATTTATTTTCCTTGTATGTATTCTCTCCCTCTCTCCCCAGGGTCTAGGTCATCAGAACTTCACGTGAAGAGGACCCCAGCTTCAAAACTAGGTTAGCTTTTGGGCCATTATGGCTATGATTCAATGCGTCGAGTAAGGCTAGGTCTTTTAGCTTGCGTTAATTTTAGTTTTTTTGTGTCGAACCGAGGTATGGCATGCGCTGTGTACCATTGCAGTACACGGGGATTTAACTGTGTTACTTGGACGGAAAAGTGGTAATTTCCTCCAGGTGCCACAGTGACTTCCCGTGTATTGTAATGGGGCGTATACGATTCCTTGGGGGAAGGGTCATTTATTTTCCTTGCATGTACTAACCCGCTCTTTCCCTAGGCTCAAGACATCGTCGTGGACGAAGATTGAAGACATCTTGAGAGCAAGAATATCAGACAAAGAACTAAGGACCGTGTCGCCTGTGAAAAACATCCCGGTGCTGCCACTGAAATCGGTAAGAATAAAGTTTTGAAATATTTTTCATTGTTGCTGTTTTTGCCTTCTTTTTTATGTTTTATCTATAATTCCGTGTCAGTATGATACAATTACGTTTGTTTTATCCATCGCAATGAATTTCTTCCCTTTGCTTATTTCTCCCGATGTTTTCTATGCATCACATTTTCGGTATTTCCCTATTGAAATCAACAACTAAGTTATGATATGAATTTTATATTACACTTATGCCCAACATGATTTCATAGTAACTAATTCTAGTTTCATAGTATTCGCCGATGGGTCCTTTGGCTATTTATTTAATTTTAACTATCTCCTTATGCGTCTATTATTTGTTCGAGGTATTTAATCTGCAATTCAAAATAATAGCTTGTATTTTACTTTTTGCACCAAAATGTGTAAGAATTATCTCTTTCTTTCTATTCATAAAATAAATTATGAATCATCCGGATGGTATGTGAAAAATGTTAAGCCTTGCCTAATGCAAATATTATCATTTAATGCAATCAATCCTTATTAATTGTTTTTTTGTTTCTGAAATCCAAAGGACTTAATTAATCAGCAGTATAATTAATTTAATGCGTGATATTTTTGTCGTGACTTTTTGATAACTTCAATGCTTTCCCTGTAGAATTTTCATAAGTCTTTATTTCGGAATAGAACTATTTTATTCTTTACCTTATTTTATTATAATTTCTATATAAATTCAAAACCATCAATGCATATTGTATCTATTGAAATGTTTTCATTTATGTTTTAAGAACTTAAATGAGAAATTCAACTCTATTTACTTCTCATATTTTTCAAAAATTGAAAGGTGAATTTTTCTTAAATATCAAATCGAAAGAAAACTAAAAAAAATTCATAGTAAAAAAAATACTTTTCATGTTTCTTGCCAGTAGTAGAGCTTCCCTCCAAACTATCGTTTTATAAGTAAAACCCTTTGTTTATTTAGATTTTAATTTGGATTTATTTGTTTTCGCAAAATGAGTTAAATTTATACAGCACTTCATTTACAACCCCGTAAAGCACGTATGAGTTACGTTCAGGTTAGAGACCTTAATGTTTTCTGTAACTTTGTTAATTAATTCGAAGAAATTCCCTTGTTTTCTTATTAAAATTAGATTACCTATGCTTCCCTATCGAATATTCCTAATCACCTTTTCAACTTTTCGTGCAAAGATAAGACATGCGCTTCTTGTGCCAATAATATTGAATTCGCGTACGGCTGTATATGAGGTCACTTATATGGAGTATATGTATTTCCACGAGGAAAATTCAATATCTGTATCATTTATCTCTCTTCAGTCGCCAGTCATCTCGGAGGTTGCAGCTTGCAGAAAAATCAGGATAATCCGGATTGTGACGGTGTACTGACCACGCCAAACGGTAAGAAAACATTTCATTACGTATTTTCTGTTGGTCCTTTAGTTAATTTTTAAATGTGTTCGAATGCGAGGTTTCCTATTGTTATTTTATTGCCTAAATAGAAAGATTATTACTACAAGATTATTATTTCACGCTTTTAGATTTTTAAATGGCGATATCTATTTTTCGCGATTAATTTGAAAAGTGAAAATTTTCAAGCTCGGGAAAACCCGACGGCAAAGTATGAATTCTTGGAATAGCCCGTGTGACGTCATACTGGTTTCGGCTGCCGCCGTGTGAGGTCACCTTGGGGCGAGGCTCTGAGCGCTGATAGGACGCAGGATGCTAGCAGATAGCAGAGTTCCCTGCTAGCAGGTGTGGCTTGGTTTAAGTTAGGATTATTAATACCCTAACAAACGATGGAAACTTTCCGACCTTGGGCAATTTTAATAGGTGATTATTAAGAGATGTTTCCCTGAAGTCTGTGCGTCATGCATGCATTGGTAATCTCAGACGATGTAAAACTCCTATCTACTCGTACAGCATCTAGGTCCCTGTGATGTCACGTGGAGTGGCATCGCACGGGCGCCAATCTGGCCTTTTTCAAATGAGGTTAACATTGACCGGCTGGTGAAGATATAAAGCATGATACAAGTACTTCATCCTTGCGGCGGAAAGAAAAAAAGTAACAATAGGGAGATCTTAACGTATGACCTGCATATCTGCAGCTCAGTATACTAACCATTCCACCACGGCAATTGATGAGTTATAGGGGCGTAGTTACCAGTTTAAAATCCAATTATGTAGATAAACTTGGCTGACATGTGCATGAAAAGCTGATATCATTCAAAGTCACACAATGTAACATTAATGAATTATAATTTACGGTCTTATAACCTGATGAATACAATATGTTTATATTAGAGATTCCTTCCGGCATTTTCATATTATTCTACGTCGCTATTCTTGTGAAATTATGTGTTTTTCTTACGACCGTCGTTTCGCCATCAGTTCTTAAATGTGAATGATTTTCAAATTATGGCCGTATGATGTTATTTCTACTCATATTATATAATTATAGAAGTGCAAAAAAAGGAAAAATTATTCTTATACATATATCCATTAATAAATACTCCAAAACGATGGGAGAGATGGAACAGCATCTACAGAAGTGCTGACAGATTGGCATCCATTTCGTCACATCTCTGGATGTTTGCCGGCCTGGCCGTAAGAAACCCATAACAAGTTACTTGATAAGCGACTTCCTTATTTCTTCCTTTCAAATTCTCTCAATGGCTTATAATGTGCTATCTGAGCTACAATTGGAAAACGTTTTCCGTGCTACGATTAGCATGAGAATATATTAAAAATCTCTGTATGGAGCTCTTTTTTTGGGGTGGAGTTACCATGGACCATGAAGAAACCCTCTAAACCGAATCTCAACAATAAATCACGGTCAATTATAACGTTACCAGCGTTTTATTTCAACAAAACATTGTATTCGATTTTCAAAAAATTTACTATTACAAAAATTAATAATATTTTTTAAGGATTATGGAATTTTAAACGGGATTTTTAGCATAAAAAACAAACAAGTTGGTGAACAAAAGGCAATGAGGTTATTGATCCGGAAGTCCGTTATTTTTTTCAGCTAAAATTTCGTTTGGGAATTGCTTATGCACGGAACAAACCGAAGAATTAACTTCAAAGCATAAAAAATTGTAGCATGCAACCAAATATATCACTGCAAATATCATTGGCAATAAAACCAATTCGTAACGGATTCCTGGGGTTAGGGTGCCCTGAAGAAATTAGGATTCGTCAAGCGTATTGTGGGAAGATTTTCGGATTAGAAAGTAAAAGAAAGGTGCTTTTTTGCACTCTTCCAACCGCATCTTCAATATGCAGCTAGCGTATGGGATCCGGTGAAGAAAGACTTAATCCGTGAATTAAATAAAATACAAAGGAAGGCTGCGTGTTTTGTCAAAAAACTGCTACGGGCGTACAGACAGCGTTACCCAGATGCTAAGCGAATTAGGCTGGGAGCCGTTGGAGACTCGGAGGCTGCGCGCTAGGCTTAGATTGATTGAAAATTGAGAATGGATATCTTTAAAAGCGACACAGAGAACATAATATTAGAGCCACATTATATTTCCAGGTCCGACAGAAGCGATAAATTAAGAGACATGTTTTGCCGAACGGACAGATATGTTAGATAGATAGGTTTTTCCCCCGAACCATAAATAACATTAATGAACGTTAGTCCCAACTTCGTTAGAGCACTTCATTTTTTGTGTGTATATGACTGGTGTCCTAACACTCCCTGCCACACGCCTTTTAGGCGGCTTGCGGGGGTATTATGTAGATAATCGTAAATGAGTGGGAGGGTCGGGTATAATTACCGATGAGTGATGTCTCGTTAAGCCAGGCCTGAATGAATCCGACAATAGGGATGAAGGAAACTACCCTATTCTCAAAAAATGTGTTAGTAATGGCTCGCAACTCGTTTGAAATATCTACAAAGTTGACGCCACTCGGGTGGTTATCTAGTATTGCATTGTGTGGAGCATACGCGGGTGTCGCTTCCTTTGGAATGGCTTCATCGTCGCCAATCTTCTGGATGGAGTCCATTAAAATGCGATCACTCCTCGTAAAATCGTTGTTCGTAGGACTTCGATCAAAAGACGCACTTGATCGTTCCACGGTTAGGCCCACTTAGTTATTGTATCTATTTACCTCTGACTTTCCGAATCGGCCAAGTAAAAAATGTACAAGGACTGATTAAATCTTCCGGAAGAACCTAATCCCGTGACGTCTCTCTTTCGAGGGTCAGGGTTATCTCTCAGAGGGCGAGGATGGGTTCGGGAAAGGGTCATGCTCCAGCAAAAGTTACTCCGTCCACGGATTTCGTGTAATTTGCAGGATAGGGTACGCGATGCCTTTGGAGGCTCAGTGACGCGCGCGAAACATACATGCTTGGACAATTGTTTTCTAGAATAAAATATGTGAGGAACAAAATCGGGATAAACCTTCCGGTTGACAATATCGGCTCACAGGGGCATAACTATGGGGCGGCGTTAAGGGGATAGATCCCCCCAACAAGGGCGCAGCTAGGAATTAAGGCTGGAGGGGGGTTTAGGTGCAACTAATACCGGGGTGTTAGGTGGTATGGAATATTTGTCCACTTTGTCCATTACGAAAAATATATATTTCGTTAAAGTCTGAAAAATCTTCTGGGATGGAAAAATGTTCAAAGCCCACATGCCAGACTCACAATGGTTGCAGCTAGGAATTAGGGCTGGGGGGGGGGGGGGGTTTAGGTGCAACTGATTCCGGGGTGTGTGGGGGTATGGAATACCTACCAGGATAAGCGTTAGGTGCGAGATTAATAAATTTCGGAATTCTAAGGGTCCGTTTTATAATGTCTAGTTAAGTTTTTTGGAGGTTAAAAATTAGAGTTAACAATATCTTCCACTTGAAGTCACCTGCTAAACTAACCTTTATCCTGAACTACTTTCACTGCATTAACTTTAAAATACCTTTAAGTTAAGGTTACGACAGTATCATGTTCTAGTTAACGCTAATTAGACATTATAAAACCGGCCCTAAAGATGAATGGTTCAAAATGTTGAGTTTTTCGGCTTTTTAAAGGATATTTTATTAATACTCACACAATTCTATTATTTACATCAATCATATTAGGTGAAATGGATGAAACTTCAATGTATATCTGAGGTCTGGGGGGGGGTTTAACCCCAAAAAACCCCCGATCTCTGCGCTACTGCCCCCCAAAGTGTCAGAGAAATTTACAAAGAATATTTAAAAATATTGTCTAGTTATGGCATGTAATAACTGCATCTGCTTAAAGTTAAATCTTTAGCGCCGAAATTATGTAAAAATGTATTTCCAGGCGTGTCATTTTTCAGAAAATATCCTTTCATCCCCTTCTCACCCATCCCCCGTCGCCAACCCCGTCCACCCTGCACCCCCAAAGCGTATTCCTAGTTACGCCCCTATCGGGTCAATGTTCATGCTAAAGACATTTAAGGCGAGAAATGCCAGTTTTTTTGGCATCCAGAATACAATTTCTACTCATGAAGGCGATCACGTGTAGTCCATTTTTAATATTTTTAAATAATAACTGATCTATTAATATTAAATAATAATATTACCCAATATATATGATAGTAATATTAAAGTGAGTAATTTAAAAATTCCATGTTCCGATATTTAGACTTTGAGTGAGTTATTCGGCTACAGTGGCGCCGACTCCATGGGGCCTGAGGGGGGCCCGAGCCCCCTCAAAAAATCGTTGTCGGTGTGAGGAAAAATTTTTTCCGTTTTTTCGATTTCCCCCGGAGTGTCCACGTATCGAGATTTCAGTTATCAGGGTTCTAATGTTGATCATATGACTCTTCTAAAATGCTTAAAAAACTTAAAACTCGCTACTTATAAAATTTTCCGGGGCATGATCCCCGGTTTGGGCCCCTCCAATATTTTTTGTAAGACGGCATCCCTGTTCGGCTACCAAACTGCAGTTTGATACGTAAAAAAATAAAAATGAAATGCCTCCTTTGTTTCGCGCGATGCAATTTCATACACCGACCTGCGTTTCGTCAACTATATTTGCATTTTAAGCGAGGACCGAGGGATAGCTACCCCTGAAGTGTTATTCCACTAATCGTATGGCCATCGCATAAGTCGAAATCGAGCATAACTACGGCCTCGAGACAAATTTATGGCTTCGAGAGGTTCTACTCTGAGCGATAGGCCATAAATTGGGCGATAGTTATGGCCTAAACGCCGTAATATTATTCCCTGCCATGTCATAACACGGGCCATACGAAATAACATTGCACGCCTAAGGAGTTATAAAAGAAATTTGCGAACTACCATCGATTATTTAGCGACTGTTTTTACAATATTGGTTCCAGAGACAAATGGCCAATTAGGTTTTTATTATTGAAAGAATTTATTTTGCGTGTTAAACAATCTCTTTAAATTCAATATTAAATTCCTTCCTTTCCGTTGGAGCGTAGCTGATATTTGGGGTAAGTAGTTTTTACTCAGCTATCGCTCATAATTTTTGAAATGCCGCGGGAATTGTCCGTTTCGGTACTTTTGCAATTTGCTAAATAATAACTTGTATCATTTTGTTATTGACTTAATTCATTTAGAGAAAATATATGTAGGGATATTCGATATTGATAGGCTTTCGTCTTCGCCTTTGTGTGTCTGCAAGGAGCAATGCCGCAGCATATTGAATATTTGCCAGAAATAAAAACAGACGAGTGTGAATTAGTACGATGTTTTAATAATAACCGTTAGGTAAACAGTTAAAAAAACACGTGACTCATGAAATACCTTAATATCGGCCCCCTGGTTAATCGCAGCGATTGTTTCAAGAAATATATGAATATTGCGAAGGAGCAAATACGGATTGGGTAGATGTGTAAAAGAAAGACGTCGATTTCATCCTGACAGGAGGAGGATAAGGGATACGTGTAATCCGTTCGCATATTACGATGATATTTTCATTAACACTAAAATGCTGGGAAAATGGCACACCCCAAGAATGCCGCGAGGGTGTCATTTTGACACCCATGTTCTTATAGCCGCATTATGTTGCAGATTATTTTTTTTCTTAGTCGCCAGTGTTAAAGCGTCATCTACATTGTATTACTTGTTTAAGGTTCCCTGAAAATTTCAAAAAAATAATGTTTTTTGTGTGTCGTCGTGTGTAGTGCATATTAAAGTGTGTAGTGTATATAAAAATAAGTGTCGTCGCGGTAAAATTTGGCTGATTTCAAGGAAAATCATTCGCAAATAGAGCGGAATATACTTATCTCACGAGCTAATAAATTTTCGAAAAAATGATGAACAGCTGATATTTATTGAAATCATGTAAAACAATAAACAATCATGAAGGTAATATACTATTATAAAATACTAACTTGGCTAGTAATAATCAAACTGCATCCCACGAAACACCCAAACAGAACGAAGAAATTATAAAATGTACAGGTTGTCAAAATGACACTCTTCCAGTGTTAAATATTTTCCGCGCGTCAAAAGAAGTTTTTACTTACTTTGTAAGTAGATACAGTGGATGGAATTTGAGCGTTTGTTTATAGTTAAAAGTTACGAATACTTTTTAAACAAACGCTCCGTTTATGCGACCGGAGGATCGTGCTTTTATTTGCTTATAGATTTCTTACTTATTTGTTTCGACAAGTTGTAGGCAGCTTGAAATATCCGCTCTCTGAAATGTTTTAAATTTGTCGTTGCGTTACGGTCCACGGGAGAGGATATCAGCGAAACGCAGAGCAAAACATTTTTTTGGCATTAACGCAATCCGCATTAACTCGATGCGTAAAGGACAAGTGTAAAGCATCAAGGAGGGAATGATAATTTCATATTAATATTATAATTTTTATTGAGCTGCGTCGACCATTTTCATAAAGTAGTTATAATTTTACACAGCTACCTAAACTTGAGCCTCTGATAATAAAACTCAAAAGTGACCATTTCATTTTTAGATATCGTGCATTGGCTGGACTTCTGATGCTTTTGGTCGCAATGACGTAGTTTCCTTCATCAAAGAAAACGAATGGCATTGATTGCGATTAGTTACCCACCTTTAGTGTATTCATAATATACAAATTCTTTGGTTTTAGAATTCCCAGTTTAGACGAATGGCAATGGTCAATTTTTATCCTCATTTGAAAAAGGCCAGATTGGCGCCCATGCGATGCCACTCCACGTGACGTCACAGAGATCTAGATGCTATACGAGTAGTCAGGAGTTCTACATCGCTTGAGATTACCAATGCATGCATGAGGCACACATCTCAGGGGAACGTCTCTTAATAATCACCCATTAAAACTGCCTGAGGTCGGAAAGTTTCCTTCGATTGATAAAGTATTAATAATCCTTATCCAAGTTAAGCGCTACCTACTAGCAGGGTACTCTGCTACCTGCTAGTAGTATGCATCGCAGTGGCGCACATATCATCGCCCCAAAGTCTCCACGCAGGCGGTAGCGGGAACCAGAATGACGTCATAGGGGCTTTTCCCAGCATTCATACGTAGGCGTCGCGTTTTCGCGCGCTCAAAAATTTTCACTTTTAATTAAATCACCAAAAATAGGTATCGCCATTTAAAAATCTGAAAGCGTACTCCAGGAGTAATAATCTTTCGATTTAGGCAATAAAAAAAAATAGGAGACCACCCTATTTATTTATCTCGCACCTACCGCTTATCCTGGTGGGTATTCCATACCCCCACACACCACGGTATTACTTGCACCTAAATCACCCCCAGCCCTAAATCCTAGCTGCGCCCCTGGTATGACGGAGTCACGCATTACGTTTTATAATTGGACACTTGGATTGGATTAGAGCGACATCTAAATGTTAAACAATCGGGCTGAAATTTTCAGGATATGCATTCTGCACTCCATAGCATATTTTAAGACGTAGAAATCATGAATCCGAGATAAAATAAAAAAGTAAGCAACAACCTAATGGCCCTGTTTAGCTGAATGGCCTTGCAAAAACAATTTATTGATTAGATTTTACAAAACACATGATGGTGTGTTCGGTCATGCATTAATTTTCTTCCCCTTTTTTGCTAACTAAATCAATATTTCTAGAAGTTATGTAGAGGTAAATATCGCAAATAAGTTTGCACAGTTTTTATTTAGAAATATTAATGATGCCACCATAAACTTAAATGCCTTAAGGCCGTTTTTTAACCTTAAGGCCGTTTTACGCGGGGCACGTAGTTTCAGAATCTGACGTGCGTACGAAGGCGCAGTCAAAAATTGCGTCGTGTAAAGCGGTGAATTGCTGGAACACATGCGAGAATGCGTGGATGCGAGACGGCAAAATAGCCCCTGTTCTAATTTCGCTCATTAATTCGCGCAATTCCACGCCATTTTTGAAATTAATGCTGTTCCTAGCCGTGCAATTCTGTGCCCCGTGTAAAACGACCTTTAAATGAAGATTTTAAATGATGTTAGTATTTGATGCACCGTTCAAGAATTTGTCGTCAAATGAAGCTATAATCAGTGGTGTCACGGCGTAGAAACCCGTTAGAAAACACATGATAGTCAATTAGAACTTATCGATTTTGGCGCCTCGAAATTTCTGGTATATACATTCGTACCCGAAACAAATTTTTTTGTAATAAAACGTTTATAATAACCTACAAATAAAAAACACACGGAGTATTGCATCACTTTTGAAATAAAGTTAAGCAAAATGACCCCCTCTGCTAGGCCCTGCTAAAAATGCCATGACGTCAATGGCAGTGGCGCCTACTCCATGGGGACTGAGGGGGCCCGACCCCCCTCCAAAATTCATAATGGGTGTGAGGTAAAAATGTGTCGGGCTTGTCGATTCTACCCGGAGTGTCCAGATATCGAGATTCGAGTTATCAGGGTTAACAGTTAAATATGACTCTCCTAAAATGCTTAGAAAAAATTTAAAAATCTCTACTTAAAAAATTTTCCGGGGCAAGATCCCCGGTTTGGGCCCCCCCAATATTTTTTGTAAGTCGGCATCCCTGGTCACTGGCTATAATGAAACACAATGCAAAATCCATTTTTGGAACTGCAATGGTCGGCTCTAAAAATAAACTTAAGTAAAGAATCTATAAAAACAAACAATAAAAGGGTTTTCCAAAGCAAAACCCTTGAAGTTCAATTCTCTGGGTCAAATTACAACCACCCATGCCGTTTTTGTCTTTCTACTTTCCAAAGGTGAAAAATGCTCAATTGACTAGGTTAAAAATAATTTAATTACTTTCAAAAAAAAAAAACGATACGTTTCATGTCTTTTTTCGTTACTTTTTAATCTTATTGTTGAGTACATTCGGTGTTTTTTGTCTACTCTAGGGGAAGTACGGTAGCCTTCAATCGTGGGCTCTGAAGTAGCAGCTTTCGGAATGAAGAAATAGTGGACTGCCTTACATTGACTCATTGAAGTGAAATAGGAACTCAGCGAAATGAAGAATGGAAGTAATTACACAGAGTGACACGTGAAGATATGAAGCCTCAAGAATTGAAGATACAAGAGGAACATACAGAGATTGAAGACTCAATAGTGATGAAGAAAGGCCTTATGGAGACGCTGATATTATATTGTTGCATCTTTTGTATCTGTTTAAAATGTATGAGCTTTATTTTTATTTTTTATAACTGTATTTTGCTGTGAATGAGAGAATGTGATTACGTGTGAATGTAATATGGTGGGATTGAGAGTATTATAATTAAGGGTTTATTATATGGAGTGAATGAGCTATGTCATTTGGTTTGAATGAGACTATATCAATTGGTGTATATGACAGTGTTGTTTCGTGTGAATGAGGAAATGCTATTTAGTGTGAAATACGGTATGTCATTTGGTGCGAATGTGTGGTATTAATTTAGGATGAATGAGATTAGGTATTTTTTAGATTGCGAATGAAAGTATTATAATAGTATGAATGCGAGCGAGTTATTTAGTATGAATGAGTACATGTTATTTAGTGTGGATATTGGAATGTGATTTAGTGTGAATGTGATTACGTGTGATACATAGTGTGAATGATAGAATTGATTTAGTATGATTGGGAGTGTTTTTTTTAGTATGAATGAGGACATGTTATTTAGAGTGAATATTGGAATGTGATATAGTATGAATGTGATTACGTATGTTATATAGTGTGGATGATAGAATTAATTAACCATGAATGGGATTCCGTTATTTAGTGTGAATGAGGTCATATTATTTAGTGTGGATGAAATTACGTATGTTATAAAGTGTGAATGTGATTATGTATGTTATAAAGAGTGAATGTGATTACGTATGTTATATAGTGTGAATGGTAGAATTAATTTGGTACGAATGCGAGCGAGTTATTTAGTATGAATGAGGACATGTTATTTAGTGCGAATATTGGAATGTGATTTAGTATGAATGTGATTACGTATGTTATATAGTGTGGATGATAGAATTGATTTAGTATGATTGGGAGTGTGTTATTTAGTATGAATGAGTACATGTTATTTAGAGTGAATATTGGAATGTGATTTAGAATGAAACGGTATATTCTTTGGTGTGACTGAGGGTACCAATTAAGTGTGAATGATATTTAGTGTTAATGCGGTTATTAAGTAAGTGTGAAATGAAATGTGTTATTTAGCGTGAATGGGGTTATTCATTTACTGTGAATGAATGAATATTGTTTAGTTTTAAGATTGGTATATCTTCGCTTTAGTATGAATGTGACTATGTAATATAGTATTAATGACTGTGTGTTATTTAGTGGTAATGAGTGCATTGATTTTGTGTGAATGAGTGTGTTTTATTTAATGCGAAAGCTGGGTCATTTAGTGAGAATTTAGGTATATGTTTAGCGTGAATGAGTGAATGAGATTTGGTTTGAACATTGGTATGGAATTTTGTGTGAATGAGTGCGTGCTTTAGAGTAATAAATGAGGGTGTAAATTTAGCGTGAGTTTTGGTACACGATTTAGTGTGAATGAGACTGAGTTTTCAGTGTGATTGAGCGTATTAATTAAGCTTGAATGTCAGAGTGATATTTAGTGTGATTTATGGTATGTTACGTAGTGGGAATATTCAGTTTTGGTGTTTTTATTGCATTTTTAAACGGTAGATTGATACTGCTTGGTTTTATCGTAGACTTTGTTTAGTGTAGTGTAGTGCATGTCCCCCTCAAATCCAACTGCGTCCTCAACGTGGTGAGGGGGTGTAACAGCGAACAGTCATGTTACACAGAAGTCGTGAAGATCATCTACACAAAATTGCTGCATTTCATTAATCGTCTTTCTCGCTAATATTTTTCACAGTATTAGCGGACTACTTTGAGCGAATCCAAATGCTTAAATCATTTCAAAGTTAAAAAACTGAATTAATTTACATACATGACTTTCCGCTGGCTAATGCAGTTGGTGATGTACGTTTATTTGATGTAGATTATGCGAAATTATTTCTATGTGTCAGAGATGTGATTGCCCCAGTTTTAATCTCAAGTGGTTTCATTTTTTTATTCATAGATTTGTAATTTTTGTTGTAAAAACATGTTTATTATTAATTTGTAAATTTTATCTGCAATAAATTACATTTTATTACGATGGGCACCTTGATATTTCCAGTTAAACTGCATGATGTAAAAATTTTACACATGATTCACATCTTATGTAATGTGTTGTTGGGAGAAATTAAAATTCAAAACACTTATTTATGACTTATGGAAATATTGGATTTTCATTTTTTTTCTTTAAGACTGCATATTGTTATTTTCAACAAACTGTAATCATTTGACTATAATTAACTGGCCAACTCATCCACTTAATTTCTGTTCTAATATGATAAATAAATAATTAAAGAATACATATTCCTTCTATCTGCCCTGCCAAAACCAATTTATTCTGTTTATTTCAGTGTAAGAATTTGCCTTGTCATTATTGATAAAATTTAAATAACCAAAGTTTGCTATCTACAAATGGAGTTTTCATTTTTCTATTTAAGTGTGGACCTTGCTAATTTGTACAAAATGTTAATATACACCCATATTTTATCCTTCTAATAACTTTTTAGTTCATTTGCTACTGTGAGAAATAATGAAAAATACCTTTTTTGTAATTCGCGCCTTAAAAAACATTCCTTTATTTTTGAAATGCAAAATATTGTTCCATTTAATGTACTTATACCTATTACTGTCTATTCAGTTTCTTTTTTTACTGTCAGAAGTAAAAAATTGAAATTGCTTGCTGTTATATGGACCTGCTAAAACCGATATAGCTTCCATTTCAAATTTCTGACTTTTCCTTGATATTTTTAATAAAGAAAAATTTCACAACTTGGCCTCTAAATATATATGTACTTAATTAACCTATTACCATAGAAAAATTATTAATTACTTATTATTATTAGTTAGCCTAGGGTATATTTTTTTGAGTGGTGGTATGCAATTTAGTGTGAATGATATCGTACGTGAGCATGTTGAAAAATGCAGATGAGAGTATCTAATTTAGTGTGAATAATGTGTTTATATAGCGTGAATTAAAGTAGGTATTTCATTTCTGTGAAATAGGATGTAATTTTTGTCAATTAGATTATGTGGTTTAGTGTGAATGAGAACAAGTAATTTGCTGTAGATAGAGTGTGTTGCTTAGTATGAATTTAAGTATGTGATGCATTATGAATGAGGGATTGATGTGCTGTGAAAGAGTTTGAAATTTGGAGTGATAAGAATATGCTGTTCAGTGATAATATGGGTGTGTTCTTGATGGGGAAATGTTTTTTAGAGCTAATGCATATTTGCATCATGCATCTAATGCAGCTAATGCATCATGATTGTATGTAATGTATTGTAAATCAGGGAGTTTGAAAATTTATTGGTTAGCATAACCTCAATTTTAGGATTTAAGTGCAATTTATTAATGGAGAAAGAAAAACATTAGCCCCATAACTACTTTTAAGCATAGGCGTGCAAACGATTTTATCGAATTTTCGCAAGGGTAAGTACCTCTCTCAAAAAAGCAGACAGGAATCTGTTTCCGGGGGATCGGGTTGGTGTGGTGGCTAGAGTGTTGGCTTCCCTCCCCGTGAGATGGGGTTCATATCCCGGCGGTGGCAGAGGATTTTCATAGACTGCCCGATCCCTGCTTGAATGTTGTGTGGAAGATATTTCAAGCGCAGTACTCCGTCCGTCGGATGGGACGTTACAGGGGCGCAGATAGGAGTTAAGGTTGGGGGGGGGGGTTTAGGTGCAACTAATACAAGGGTGTATGGGGGTATGGAATACCCACCAGGATAATGGGTAGGTGCAAGATTAACAAAATTGCTGAATTTTAAGATAAATGGTTCAAAATGGTGAGTTTTTATGGCTAGCTGAGGGGTATCTTATTAATCCTTACGCTATTCTAGTAGTAATATCAATCTAATCCAGTAAAATAGATTAAGCTTAAAAATTTCTCTGAACTCTGAGGCAGTTTTAACCCCCAAATCCGCCCCCTCGCTGCGCCACTGGGCTGTTAAGCCGTGGTACCCTTGGTGCCTTTCGTGAAGGGCAGGCACCGGGCAGACGCCGGGTTTCCCTCCACCCTGTTGAGCACACAATCCACACGCACCGATTATCGAGGATTAAAACACTTTGTCAATTCTTCCAATACCTATAATAATACAAACAAATATAAAATTAACTATACATCAGTAGCTAGTTAAGTACGGATTTCCTTTTGGTTATTAGCATAGATGCCGGAGTTCCTCCTACAGCACATTCTCGTAGTCTCGAACGAAATGCCGAGCTTAACTGTTAACGAGATTATAACTGTATCACTCCCACTCACTTCCCTAGCTTATTGCGACGGTGGAGGCGCAGAATTGAGAATTTAATTTTTTTGTTTAAACAGTTATATTAAAATATTGTTAAAAAAATTAAACTTCGCTTTTACCTTTGCTCTGTGCAAGAACTATTTTTTTTCATGTATTGTGAACCATTTTTCCATGTGTATATTTCGCGGATGGAAACTGAATTTTACATATGTAATACGTCTGTATTTCGCGTGCATTTACAAATTAACATAAATATGGCCGCAATACTACCCTTGCTCACATCGACCAGTATATGATTTATTTTTAAGCTCTCTGGGTATAAATTCGAATGGATGAATGATCATTAAAATGAGGAAATCTGGCGTTTGCAGTGAACATATTATTTGTGGAAAAAATGTTTATGAACATTTCCCAAGACGCCACGAAAATCCACCTCTCAAAAATTACTGGAAATATACATAATGTATATTTTGTGTATTTTTGACCACATTTACATAAGTAGTCAAATTTCAAAAATACACAAACATACAAATGTATTTATCGTGTAAGACGTACCACTTTTACATACGTATGAATACAAAGGAAATACATTCAATAATACATATGTATTACAGATATAATACATAACAAAAATACATATGTATGTGACCCATGAAAATACAATATAAATACATACGTATATCCAAATGTTGGGGACACTCCGAAGATGTAAAATTTTCAAAAGAATATGACATACATAGACCAATTAGACAAATGCCATCCATGGAGTCAGAATCCTCTACACCTTAGGTCTGCTCCTTTGGACAAGGTGCCTCGTAACATGAAGTTATCTACATGCCACAAGAGTTCAAAGGGTCGCGCAGTTATTCTCATTGTGTTTATGTGAAATCATGTCCTATGCCACATTTTGATATTCAAGAACATTGACCTATTTAAGAGCTAAATAACATTGCATGATTTTATTAGTGTGTGTATACCTTACACTTACAGTTTCAGGGCTCAATATAATCATTAATGTATGCCAATGGAACATTGCTGTTGTATCTAAAGATTTACAAGGTGAACTCTCAAGAATGTAGAATAGCGAATAAAATCTTCTATTAAATTGAATGTTATTTTATCAGTAAGCTTTAGAAATAAATTTAGTTTATGGAAGCTAAAAATAAAAATCTTTCAAACCCCCAGTGTCACAAACCCCCAGTTTGACATATATACTTCTTTGAAATCAAACAGATGAAGCCAAATAGGAGTTGAAATGGCAATTCCCACATCAAATAATTCTTCCTGGAGATAATTACTTATCTCTTTAACAAAATGCCTCTCAATTATTGCTGCCCGCATGGTATTTTGGCCACCGTGAACAGGTTGGAGTCTTTGCACCGGGACTTCCAGCTTGGGCATGCTGCAATATAAACTGGCGTAGGATCATGATACTGCACGGCCACTTTGCGAAGAACTGCGCAAGCTAAAACAACCTACTGTGCAGTAAAAAACTTAATGTGGATCTTCGTACAGAGGCATGGAAATTGACGTTTCCACACTCCAAATGTACGTTCCACTGCGCACCTTGTCTTAGTATGGAAGTTGTTTTACCGGAAGGGACAGTTTTATTAAAACACCATCTATTTAGGGTATAGAGATTTATCTTGTAATTTTGCCAACATTACAGCATTTATCACAAAAATTCTCATTTTTTACCTCCTCTCAGAAGCACACTGTCAGAAGCTACTCGGGTTCTCTCTCTCAACCTCTTCAGTGCTGTCGATGGAAATACATGTAACCATTAATGAAGCAGTAAGTCCCAACGTCCAGTGGCGAGGGGCGGAGGGTCCGGACCCCTTACGATCCCGAAAGTATAAAATATAGAATAGCGATTTTTTCCAAGCCAGAGAAGATGATTGTCACCAAAAGCTGCTGTAACAGCATTCTCTAGACGAAAATTGTTGGTAAAAATGCAAATACGTATGGATAAGTATACGTTCATGAAACAAGAAAGATATTACCAAAAAACTTCATGAAACTTGCAATATCGCATAATACCAACTTCGCAAAACGAAAACGACATTATAACGACTTCGCCTAAATTTCGCAAATACATTTAGCATCTCGTCTTTAAATACATTAAACGTATCCTCTGTTTATAAGTAAACAGATTTATTTAAGATTTACCGGTAATAATGTGAATATTTAGTCAAGGCGTATCGTCTACAGTTTAAGCCGGTAGGACACTTTCCAATTAATTGGCTAATAAATCGACGCGTACTATTGTTAGAAATATTGGGAGTTACCATACATTATTCACCTCGGCCTCCCCCACTACATCCAACCGAAACAAATACGCCTGCCGCAAGCGCACGAAATTCAAATTGCACTCTTAGATTGACTGCGACTGCCTCGCTCTGAATCTAGCGATTCGATCGATGGATTTTTCTTCCTCACAGAAAATCCACTAGAATCGCTGGAACATTAATTGCTTATGCTTGGTTTCGCTAATTAGTAGGGCACCCTTCACTACTATAGCGTTGGGGTGTCTTTCCCTCGTCCCGTCACTTCCGTACCTATCCCTTCCCAAAGGCGTCGTCGGGATCCCATCGCGGCGGCCCCTCTGTCCTTTTTCCTTCCCGTCCTTCCCCTCCCCGGGTGTCTGGGCGTATAAGCCACTGGCTTGGTTCCCGGCCCCGGTGCGTTGTATCCTTCGAAGGGTTCACCTAGGACCCTCAAACTCTTTGCCTCGCTCTGATTGGTCGACAGGCCAGTCGCAGTCGCAGCGCCGGCCGCAGTCGCTAGCGTGATACGGCCTTTACGACCCATCTGCGGAAGCGTCGACGAGAAGTTGCCGAGACGCTGCTCATCAAAAGAGCATAAGTGTCACGGCCACGTTCCAAATTCCTTCCGTCATCTCAGTGGAATTGTTGAGAGTTGCCTTCAGTCGCCTCAGCCACATCAGAAATCAGTCCATTTGTATCCGTCGAAAGGTGAAGTGATTTTGATTTCATAGATAATCGTAAAAAAATCGTCACCTGGTGTCGAGCATGGTGATGTGATTCTAGTTCTCAATGCTCTATTCTGCGGTCAAATAAGTTCTCACGGATCAAAAAATGTCTCAATGCGACTAAAATCTCCCCAGCCATCCCACACAGCATTTCCTATCTTCTTGTTCTACCATCTTTTCATGTTCTACCATAAATGTTGTGATGGGTATAGGTGCATACTTAAGTTTTCTTGCTATGATTGATTGAGTTGATTTCAAGATTTCATTTCCATGCCCTGATGTGTTAGTTGTGCTGAATTCCATTCGGAAATACCTGATGTATGTTGTACAAGTTTATTTTGTAATCTCTTTTGTATGTAATATCCATTTTTTGTTCTTAATGGACAATTTGTCCATTAACAATAAATATTATTATTATTATTCAGCTGATTGCAAAAATTATGGAAATAGGGAAATAGAATATAATGACAATAGTAAGGTGGGACTACAGACAAATGATTAATAATGGGGCACTGTAGTGGAGAACAACCCTAATATTATGTTTGCAAAACTTAGTCTGATATTCAATGACATTTATGAAAAATCAACGGTAACCTTCAAGCCTATAGGGCGAAGGAAAGAAAATAAATGGATGAATGAAACTATCTACAAATTAATATTAGAAAGAGATAAGGCCTTTAAAAGTGGAAAAGTAGCCCTAGAAATAATTTTATCAAAGAAAATTATAAAACCATAGGAAATAAAACAGTGAAACTTATTAGGAAAGCAAAAATTGATCACTTTAATACCAAGGTATCAAAAATACAAGATAATAGGACACTTTGGAATGAAATTAATAGTGACAGGTAGGAATATTAGCAGATGTAATGATGATACTATATTTAGCCACTTAGTTAATGCTTTTAATGACAATTAACAATTTTAAGGCTATTTTGGCTCTCATAAACTTGATAAAAGATAAAGGAAGAAGTTATGAAAAGTGAAAATGTCACGGTATATTTTTTAATTTTTTATTCCCTTACTACAGAATCCACCTTGTATCAGCCATATTATATCGAGATATCGAACAGATATTATAATTGCATGTACATAAACCACCAAATCCTGATTAGGAAAAAGGTACCCAGGTGGGACTTGAATCCTAGACTTTTAATTTGACAGGTGAGGACTTTTCCCCGTTACTACCGAGGCCAGGGAAACTATGATAATTCTTATTTGTAAACTCTAGTACTATGATACATATCCATAAATTATAAACTATGATAGGTAATATATTATGTTTTAATGCCTTTTAATTACGTTTTGGGCTAAAAAACTTCTAAATGGACAATTTCAAAAAGCGTCAGTTTATCATTGATCTTCATCATCATCATCATCACTGGTCAACAATCCTAGGATTGGTTTGACGCAGCTCTCCACTCAGTTCTCCTATCAGCTAATCTTTTCACTCCTACGTATTTCTTCTCTTTCACATCTCTCTTTACTTGTTCCATATATTTTGTTCGAGGTCTTCCTTTTCCATTCTTGCCTTCCACCTGTCCTTCGACGATTGTCTTCATCAGGCCATCATGTCTCAATATGTGGCCTATAAGGTTGTTCCGTCTTCTTATTAAGGTTTTCATAAGGCTTCTCTTCTCTCCTACCCTTCTTAGGACTTCCTCGTTACTAACTCGGTCGATCCATTTGATTTTCATCATTCTTCTGTAGCACCACATTTCAAAGGCCTCTATCCTTGCTTTCTCCGCTGCGGTCATTGTCCATGCCTCACTTCCGTATAGGAGCATACTCCAGATGCAGGTTCTTATAAATTGTTTCTTTACATCCATATTTAAGTTTCCCGCTGTAAGCAGGTCTCTCTTTTGGTGGAATGCTCTCTTCGCCTGGGCTATTCTGCTGATAATTTCTTTATTGCTTCTCCCGTCACTAGTTATCTTGCTTCCCAAATAACAGAATTCATCCACTTCTATCAGTTTTCGCCTCCCTATTTTAATGTTGGTCTTGACTTCTTCTCTTCTGCTGCATACTAAGATCTTGGTTTTCTTCGTGCTTATTTTCAGTTGATATCTACTCATTACCCTAACCATATTAACCAGAATATTTATATCAAATCCTTCTCTGTTTCTGCTATGAAGGCTATGTCATCGGCAAATCTTAGCATGCTTATTTTTTCTCCATGGATATTCACTTCCAATGCCTTTTCTTTGATTTCCTTAATGGCTTTTTCAATGTATACGGTGAAAATTACGGGTGACAATGTACAGCCTTGTCGCACTCCTTTCCTAATTCTTGCTTCTTCACAGCTGGGCCCTGATTTTATCACGGCTACTTGGTTTTTGTATAAACTGTGGATGATTCTTCTGTCATTATAAAGAACCCCAATTTCCTTTAGGATTCCAAGCATTGTGCTCCAATCCACGTTATCAAATGCTTTCTCTAAGTCCACAAACGCAACGAATGTTGGCTTGTTCTTTTCCATTCTCTTTTCTATGAGCAGTCTTAGGGCCAATATTGCTTCCCTTGTGCCTTTGTTTTTTCTGAATCCAAATTGGTCCTCATCCAAGTACTCTTCTGCTTTTCGTTCTATTCTTCTATAGATGATCCTTGTCAGTATCTTTGATGCATGTGTAGTAAGGCTTATGGTCCTAAAATCTTCGCACTTCTCCGCTCGTTTCTTCTTAGGAATAGGGATTATAATGTTCCTCTCGAAATCCTTTGGTATCTCACCTGTCGTATACATTTCACTAATGATTTTGTATAGCTGGTTCAACGTCTTCTCTCCTGAATTTTTGATTAGTTCTGCAGGAATGTCATCAATGCCAGACGCTTTATTTATCCTGAGGTCTCTTACAGCCGCATCAAATTCCGATCTTAAAATTGGGGCTCCCATGTCATCGGCATCCACTTCCCTCTGGTTTTCGATAGCATTCGTTCTGAGGCGACTTCCTTTGTACAAATCTTCCAGATATTCCTTCCATCTCTTCCCTTTTTCTTCGTTTTCAATCAATAGTTCTCCGTTTTTGTCCCTAAGGGTATTACATCTTACGCCCCTTTCCTTAAAGTGGTTCCTCACTATCCTATAAGCGGCCTCTACTTTTCCATGTTTAAGATTGTTTTGCACGTCTTCGCAAATGCTTTTCATCCACGTTTCTCTAGCCTTCCGCGCTTTACGACATATTTCGTTCCTTATCCTCTTGTAACGATTCTGTCCTTCCTCTGTTTTTGCAGCCTTGTATTTTCTTCTTTCTTCAATGAGATCTAATACTTCCTGCGTGATCCATGGTTTTTTCATAACGACTCTTCTTTTACCAATAACTTCCTCAGCTGCCGCCTGCAGACCACTTCTAATGGTTTTCCAACTCTCTTCCATTGGTTTGTTGGTCGGATCCTCCCCTATTTTATTTTCTACAGCCTCTTTAAAAGCCAGTTGATGCTGAACCTCCCTCAATTTTTCAACCTGCCATATGTTTTTCACGGCTTTCTTCAACTTTTTAAATTTAAGGTGGCATTTCATCATAACTAGGTTATGGTCACTATCGATATCTGCCCCTGGATAGCTTTTGCAGTCCTTCACCTAGTTCCTGAATCTTTGTTTCACTAGAATGTAGTCGATTTGGAATCTTCTACGGTCTCCTGGCATCTTCCACGTGTATCTTCTTCGCAGGGGATTTTTGAATAAAGTGTTTGCAACCACTAGCCTGTGCTCCGTGCAGAATTCAAGTAGCCTTTCTCCTCTTTCATTTCGGTTGCCCAACCCATATTTCCCAGTTATTATTCCGTCTTGAACTTCGCCGACGACAGCGTTCCAGTCCCCTAAAATAATAAGATTTTCTTCCCCTCTTACCTGCTTGATAACTTCCGCTATGTCTTGGTAGACATCTTCTACTTCTTCGTCTTCATAATCTGACGTAGGCATGTAAACCTGTACCACTACAGTAGCTACGGGTTTAGTATCTATCTTCACCATTACTATCCTTTCATTAAACTGCAGGTAGCTTTTAACACGCATCCCGGCGCTCTTTCTAAGCATTATGCCTACTCCAGCATTACCATTTAGCGATCCCGTGTGTATCATTCTGTAGCTTCCACTCCAAAAGTCTCCTTCCTGGGGCCACTTCATTTCGCTGATGCCTAATACATCGAGGTTCATTCTTTGCATCTCCACCTTCAAGTTCTCTAGCTTACCGCAGGTACGAAGTGATCTGACGTTCCATGTTTCTATCCGTAACATTCTATCTCGTTTGACCGATGTACCCTCTCGAGTAGTCCCCGCCCGGAGATCCAAATGGGGGACTAGTTTACCTCCGGAATATTTTACCCGAGAGAATTCCATCATGTCATTATATAAATTGAGTGGAGTAGCTGTGACTCCTCGGGATGATAATGTGGTGGTTTCCCCTTGCCTTCCACATCGCAGTACTACAGCCGTTAAAGTAAATGTTACCACGCCCGTAGTGGAATGTGTGTCGCTGTACCGACCAGTATGGTCTCCACCTTCGCACATGTGAAGAAGAGCTGCTGCTCTCTCCCCCGGGTGATGAGAGGCATAATTATTGGCGGCCCCCAGTCGCCAAGTCACGGTATCTTCACAGGATTTGGTATCTTTTAAATGGTCTACCTTACCCAAGGGTAGCCCAATACCCCCTCAGAATACCGCCGCTTTTTGTCCACGACTGCTTATTCGACGAGAGAACTCGCTTATCTCGCAGCTAACCTCTATATCTAAAGGTCGACCCACCATCCGCAACCCGGTGGACGCACTCGGTGGCTTTAAGCTTATAACACCTTAATTTTTATAATCTCTTTTTTACACTTAGTATGTTTTAAATAAGGAAAATTATGAAGAGGTAGACTTAATAATTGCAGAAAAACGTTTGTTCAAGTGATTGGCGTCTTTTTTATTGAATATTTTATTTACAATGGACGGTGAGAAGATCCCATAAGTTCGGGGCCCTCTGCGATCACCGACCAGTCGACCTGGGGCCGTATTCTGTAACTCCAAACCGATCGGTGCGGCACCGATTCGTCGGGTGCGACGTTACACCGACTCCCGGCAAGAAGTGGTGCGATTCTGTATGAACCCGATCGGTGGGGCACCGACGTGAGGACGGGAGATCGTTGGTAGCCGTACCGACAGCAAAGAGGTGTCGGTACGGCCACCGACTAGTTGATTTCATGAACGGTGCGCAATGTCCGTTTTATTTTGTTTTTACCTCATCACCGAGTAAATAATGAGGTTTGGTGCAATGTTATCTTTTTCTGTCCCTTCGAATACGCCTCTATAATTCATGGTGTCATCATCTATATTGATTACCTTGACAGAAATCTAAGATATTGGTTAATAAACACGAGGTTTGCTGACATATAATGACTTTCTCTCATTTATGTTACCACTTTCACTAGCAATAGGCTTTATTTCTCTCCATCATCATTTATTTGCTCCTTTGACATAAAATATATATTTTTTAAATTAAATATGAGTTTTTCAGCAATGTTATCACTTTATCTCACTCTGAATAGGCAACTATTATTCCACTCAATCATCATTTGGCGTTTCTATCGGCATAGAAATAAGATCTTTTTATTTAAGCACGAAGTTTGCCAAAACGGTATCAGTTTCTTTCATTTGTAATAGGCAACTATATTTCATTTTATCGTCAGCCATTGATTCCCTTGACGATAAAAGAAGATATTTGTTAATAAGTATGAGGTTTGTCGCAATATTATCATTTTCTCTCACTTTGAATGCGCAACTTAAACATATGTATTTCACCCAATCACAATTTCTTTACTTCCTCGTCATTACACTTCTTTTAATTACACCCAATTCCATATTTTTATGACAATTTCCTAACTTGTTCCTCTAATATGACATTTACATTTGCTTTTGAATCCTACGTTCACGTTCCATGGTATTTTATTTTCGTCTGCTACGGTGCCAATGGCATAACCTTCCGTTGATAACATTTAGATGGAACTTACTTAATGACAACTATATTACTAAATCATGAATAAATAGCAATATACGGAACCAATATTTGAAATAAACTACGATCTCGGGGATAGTTTCAATAATTATTCCAGCAACAACAATCTCCATCACATACAAACTTTATTGTGATGTTGTAATATTGTTTCCTTCGATTCTGTAGGTACAGCATTACTACCACACATTATATAAGCATTGTTAACAACTTATCCAATATTGATTATCCTAATCTAGCAATAAGTCGTAATTTCCGCAAATAAAAAGATTGAAAATGACGACAACAAACTGTGCCAATGAGTCTTCACTTGTTTTTACCCTTCTTTCATTGGTGGAGACACGTTAGATGACTTCTAACTTCGGATATATTCGGATTTTCCCTGTTTGGGAAGGAGGGGAACCGTACCGACTGGTTTGAAACCAACGACCTTACAGAATCGCTGTAAGTGCCGTCGTCGGTACGGAAGCCGTTGTTGGTACGGAATGATGTCCTGTCCTGTCGGTGGGCTTGAAAGGGAAACCGATCGGTGCGGTACCGACGAAATACAGAATACGGCCCCTGGACATACAATCCATGATAACACTGTTCCTCCTAACAAGGATTTTAACAATCTCATTGCTCCCTATATCCATGACTTTATGCCCTCGGTATCTCACTAGAATTTTCTATGCCATGATGATTAATTCAATTAATAAATTATTATTTATTAATTGAATTAATTTAATTATTTATAATAAACGTGCAGCCAGGACAACATGGAGGAATATGGAACAAAGCGGTAGTCAGAACAATATGCGACAGAAGCAAGACCACAGCTGTATGCTCTTGCCGGCGCAGACCAAGCTCTAGACCCTTAGTCATGGAGGTTTCTCACTAAACCAGTTTTCGCTTAGCGAGTTTTTACTGTAACTGGGATAAGAATTCATTTTCCCACGTTCTACACAGAAAATTCGTCAATATTCCCGTGGTTTAAATACAGCTATATTATCAAGTAATACCTTGAAAATTATGTAGCAGTATCTATATCATAGTTAGTGCTAAGATATATGGCGTGGGAAATAAAAGTTCAATATTTTTTCCTCAAATCATTGTTTTATTAAGTTTCAAAAACCCATAATATACAGAAAATGAAAAAAACACATTTTGACAGTCATTTTTCTTTCGGGATTTGGATTATAAATGTAGGAAGTGAAATTCAAGCGATCGGAAACGTGGGCCGTTGAAAGAGCTCGATCAGGAAATAATGGAATCCTCACGATCCAGAAAATCAAACTCACACAAAGTGTTTGGAAGTAGTTGAGAAGAAAGGGTACTATGGAGAACAACATGGTAACTGGTACGATTTGGCCCTGTTCCTCAATGTTTGTTTGAACGATAATTCAACAGCTTTGGGTAAACGCGCAATAGCACTGCAAAGGTCAAGACCACGACCAGGTACGTGCTGCCAGGAAAACATGGAGGGATATGGAACAAAGCGGTAGTCAGAACAATATACGACAGAAGCAAGACCACAGCTGTATGCTCTGACCGGCGCAGACCAAGCTCTAGACCCGCTTGCCGTTGCAGCGTGGCTGCTATCAGCTGATATGGGACAACGGGCAGTATTGCAGAATGCTGTATGCGACCATGAGTAGGTGGGAGAGGTTAAGCCGAGTGATTGAGTTTTTCTGTGGTTTGTGAACAATTTTACCGAAGCGGTAATCGAATTCCCAACCACATCGAGGCAACATTGCTGGCGTTAGCATATGACATCCATGAAATATTCATGCTAATCCAATAACGTTATGTCTGACAAACATCCAAAGGATCCGCCAGAAAACGTTGCAGAAATTTCCAACAGTAGACACGGAAGTTCATATTACATGATCTATTAGAAATATTCACAACATTCAATGAGTAGATAATTATGGTGATGCTTATTATGGTGTTTGTAATCCCAAGACATAAATTTGCTCTTAAATTCCATTCAGAACATATACTAGCAATGAATCCTTTTTGGAACAAAAATTTTTTATATCATCAATTTGAATATATATGTGACCTTTTTACAACTCGTCCTGGACGTCACAAATTGGGTATATATGTAACGTTGTGAATACATCCATCCTGAAATAACAACATGTTTTGGACATATATCAACCTTATTTATATATCCGATGGATATCATCTGCTGCTTTGGTACTTGAACATAATGTAAAATGGCAGCAGATCCAGAGTTGGATGCAGAAATTTCGATACAGGAAGTAAAAGAAAGATCTTTTTGTGGGATTTTTCGTCAGATGATTACGCCAACATAATAATGAAGCATAGGAATAAATGACGTTGCTGACTCTTGTTTCTGTCGGCATCTGTTTTGTCTTGGTCAATGTTCTGTCGTGATGTACGAGAACAGTACTGGTCTTGTTCTTGGTCGTGGTATTTACCGTACTAGCACGCGTCAATCCCTGCACTGAGAAGGACTTCATTTATCTTCTCAAGTATACAACCAATCAGGGGAAAAACTCCGCTCACTAATGTTGGCGCATGTGTGCGTAAGACGGAAAGATTGATGAGATATTCTTCCTCTGTTCAAATCTACATTCGAATTAAATTTGGTCGGGATATAACCTCCGAAACGAGCTTTTATACTGTCTCAGGCAATCCAAAAAACCAGTTTAGATTGCTATTTGCCCAGCCCTAAATCGATTTTAAAAACAATTCTTCTCCCAATTGACTATTACTCGTTCAGCATATACTCATTTCTTGGCTCCATGCCTGTAGTATTTTTCTCAAGTCCATCAAGTAGATTATTCCCCAAACGGATTTCCTTACCGTGGCGGTGACAGGCAGGAAAGACATGTGGTCGACACGATAGAATAAACAAGGGAATTAACGAAGTTACCATGAGTCTCACACCAAGTCTATGAGTTGACGAACGACAATGTTTCGGTAGTGTTGTTTACTTCCCAGGGAGGACGAAACAGCAACATTTAAAAAATCAGGCTCAATATGGTGGAAATACGCAATATATCCGCGATATAACAACGCAGCATATGGCAATCTTCACACGTTAGGTTGTAGTTCCAGTACTGCCCACGGTTACCACAGTAAATGGAAAATCACACTTTGAGCATGGCATAAAGTGTCTAAGCCATGTTCGGCAGTGGAATTGTATTTTAAATGTGAAAATTACCTTATGTTGTTCATATTTTATCACAGAACAATTTATTATCCCGTAAGTTCAGTTTTCTAATCTTTTTCTTGAAGTCTCTTCCACATTTCCACTAGGGTAATTGGTTTTAAATCACCAATGTTTCAACGGACAAATATTCTACCATATTAAGGGTGAAACTCATTAGGATTCGACACCATGCGCCCTGATGACGATAGAGTAGTTGCTATCCGATTGTAACGGCCTCTGTTGAACCGTTGTGCCAATGTTACTAACTAAAACGTCTTCCTGGATTATTGGAAAGAATAACATCATATTTTACTAGTAGTTATTTTGTTTGAGTCGATTGCTCGTATATGTCGCTGGGTGCCTGTATTAGGGTCGTATTAAAACTCGTTTCCCTAAGAGACCCCTAGGAGATCATTTCTCAAGGGGCCCCTAGGAGAACAGTGGTAATTATAAACGTTCCCTTGCAGCTTAGGAGGACACTATTAATATCAAATTCATGCGTGGGTACCGTAAGGGACAATATAGACCTAGGGGGGTTCCTTAGAGTCGGCTATTAACCTTTAGACTGCGGGAGCGGTTTTATATGTTAGAACATTGCTTCGACTACCTAATGCAGTTTCCAAAAATTTTATTGCTCCCCGGGTAAGGCCCAAGAGCACTTTCCCTCCTGTTGGGATTGCTAATGCAGCTAAACACTCCCTGGCCATCCCATATGGCAGCGCACAGTGCCTCCCGACATTTCCTTTCTTACTGCCCATTTCGTATGGTTTTGTTCCCGGTTTACGCTGTTAATATGCCTATGATAGTTGTCCAAAGGTGGGCCAATCCGTTGGTAAGGAAGAAGGATGGGTAGACATGGATCCTAAGGTTCAGTACTTGGGAGACAGAGTTCACTAGAGGGAAGAATATTTTTTGCTTCTCTCCCGTACAGGCTGGTAGCTAAAATAATGTAATCCCGTGGCCAAATGGTTAATACGGCCCTTAGTTTCCTGCGTACATTTCACCTAAACGTTCCCACACAGATTTTCCCGCTTCCAGCTTCTTCCCCAGGCTAATCGAGGAAGGGAATGGGGGCCCATTAGGACACTCTTTTGTGGGGTTATGCCTGGATGCATTGTACTTGAGAACCATTCGCAAGAATACAAAGTTGAAGGCTAATATAATCGCCGTGATGATCCACCGGTAGTATGCCAACGGATGTCCGCCGTCCAATAGAAATGGCCAAGATAGGGCTATAATCAAGGTTTCAAAGTGGTAAATGGCGTCGTCGTAAAAGTCAACGCGCCAAATATTCAGGACATATGGCGTGATGAAAAGGCGATGGACTGGCCACAGCGGATAGGATTCCGTAAGATCCCTATTTGGAGAGAAAAGAGAGGAAGAAGAGAAAGAATTATAAATCACATTTTTTTACAGGGCTAAATTTGGGATAAGGGAGTCCCACCGTTTCAAGATGTTGCAATTTGTAACGGAATGATAGAAAATGCAAGTTACACAATTTTCAGTAAATTTATTAGTAATGTACCAAACTGAGGCCGTCGCCTTCCCAAATGCACGCAGAACTGCGCGCGCAATTTCTGTTTCCAACGGCACTGCTCGGCGTGCCTCTGGTTTTATTCACAGCTGCATTGACAACACCAACGAAGTGTTTTTTTATCAGCAGCGTCAATCATTCATTAATGTCATTATTGAGAAATACATGTTTACCAAATACAACCCAGATTCGCTTCGAACCCCCATATACATGATATTTTTCTCCGTTTTTCCAATATTATAAGATTTGCCTCCATATTGACAGACGGCTCATGCTTGGTGGGTTGCCCTGAATTAGTGAGTGACTCAAGGTCCGTGCCTCTAGTGCCCCCCTTCGATCCGGCCCTACTGCTTGAGATATAATGCATTCTTCGAAACCAATGGCTGAGTTGAAATATAACTAGTACTGTAGCATGCCCTGTATATGTATCAAAAAATAATGCCAGTAAATATTTAAAATCCAACGAAAAAAAGGCAATTTTGTTATAATTATTTGGAAAAACTCGGTGAATTTCTCTCTTAAAATTTAAGGCAACGCAGTACATGTAACTCCTACATGTACTTGCCAATACTGAAAAATAATTATATTAAAAACCATGATGACGATGGTGATTATTACAACAACAATAGCAGCAAAAAAGATAAATTTAAATTGTCATTCATCTCTCGTACAATAAAGAATGGCCAGGGTATTTCAATTTATGGAAATAACTACGTCACTCGCTAGGACGAACCTTTGAGTTTGTTTTCCCTGCATGTCTCTAATTTACATGAATTCGCTACAGGAATGCTAACTATTGGAAAGTATGTCCTTGCATGAATTTGCACACATAATTTAATAATATTCATGGTATTTCTATTACCGTGTAGTGTGCACATGGCGGCCCTCTTGCATGCTGGATGTTGATCATCTTTCAACCCCTGTCAAACACCTTAGACGTGATATATGGTGAAGAGTTTTCGGGATCGCCACCGGTTCAGGAACTGCATATCTGCCGACGTTTCGATGACCGAGTCGGACATCGAAACGTCGGCAGATATGGAGTTCCTGACCCGGTGCCGATCCCGAGAACTCTTCACCAAGTCCATTCGACGGGAAAGCACGAAATCTTTCTTCACCCTAGAGGTGGCTCGCTGGATATTATGTACATGTAGCATGAACAACACCTAGAAAACAGCAAGAACAATATAAATATCCGATTTACGGATCCCCGAACACGAGGGTTCCAGGGAAAGTCAGGTCACAGAATGCTATTCATCGCCAAATAGGAGAGACTGCATTTAATAGACTAATCCGAATATTGTTGAAGCTATGAAAAATGGAATTGAAGTTTATATGTAGCAGTGTGATTCAGATATGCCGCTGCGACGCCAGTTTGAGAACCATTGTTATTTAAAGTTATGCATGTAACGAAGCAGCCAACAAAATGGAACCTTAAATATAGCAATTAGATGAGAATATTGGAAATGTTTCTTAAATAAATTAAGGCAGTGAAAAGGGTATACCCTGGAATAAATCTTTTAGTGTCACGCAACGCAGTTGTACTTAGACCTACATGTATTGTTGTAACCGCTCTCAATTCGTCCAAGTAATTTGAAATTTTTCCCTCCTGCCTCAGCACACACCAGTCACGGTGGCCTAGGTATCATGAATTCGTTCTCTACATATATTCTTATCTGTGGCAAGGGGAGTGTGACAAAACAGAATCTCAGATTTCAATCAAACTTCGTGGTGTTTTAGTCGATCGGAAGCTATCCATGAATCAAATATTTGAAATAAATGAAACATGCTTAATATCGCAGACTCTACCCAGGTTCTCTCTCAACCTCTTCAGTGCTATCGGTGGAAATACATGTAACCATTTATGAAACAGTAAGTCCCAACGTCCAGTGGCGAGGGGTGGAGGGTTCGGACCCCTTACGCTCCCGAAAATATAAAAACACAATAGCATCGCTTCATCTTAAAATAACGCATAGCATTGAAATACCTTCAATTTACAGAAGATTTCTTTGAAAAGTGAAGTTTTAACGATTGTGAAAAGCGTTTAAAATAGTTCAAAACCCTTTGCTTACTATCCTGCTTTTCAAAAATATTCCACCAAAGAAGTCCCCCCCTTAACCCAGACGAAAGTCCTGGGAACGACAGTGCCAAGGTCTCAGGGCGAATCTCACGCAAGTTTAAGAATAAATATCTTTAGCGGCGACACGGAGAACATAATTTTAGTGCCCCACTCTATTTCCCAGTCTGACGGAAGCAATAAGTTGAGAGAGATATTTTTCCCACGGGTCGATGTGGAAATTCGTTTTTCCCCCAAACCATAAGAAGTTGAATAAATTTTATTCATAATTTCGTTAGAGCAATTTCTTTTTATTTGTAAGCGTCTGGTGCCCTAAAACCCCCTGCCACACGCCTTTTAGGTGGCTTGCGGTGTAGTATGTAAATGTAGATGAATTTTCCCGCGAAACTTCCAAAATGGATGACTGAATATAGAGGTGTAGCCAGGATTTTCGTTTGGAGGGGGGTCAAAAAAAAGGAGGCGAAAAGTTTGTAAAAACAGAGAACTAAGTTGATGGTTTTAAACTAAATTTAACACTTTTCATTATAATAAAAATTCATTTGTCAAATAAATCTTTAGTGAATTCATTATTTTTCAGTGTTTTGTTTTCTCTTATGAAGCAAAGATACTGTGTTTTTATATTTTTTGGGAGGGAGGGGACCCCCTGCACCACCCCCTTGCTACGGCACTGACTCGAGGTGAGAACACAATGCTCACTCCGAGTCCCGGTTCACGTGGTGTCTTCTGGCCTCCTGCCGCGCGCTGCCGCCAAAAACCGTTGATGTGCTCTCCGATCGACGAGTTTGAGTCAGACCTGTGTGCTGACGACATTTTTGGCGGTGATGGCTACTGACCATCTTCCGACCCGGTTGCCGTGGAATTTGCGGCAGGGATCGAGTAAAATGTAACAATGTTATATCCAGGAGTGTTTTTTTAAAACGACGCAATATCTACGAGATGATGCCATGAAGGAACTCGATTCAATGTCAAATGCAAATGGCAGAAAAGTCAAGACACAAAATTCATTATCGGTAAATATAGATCATTGACGATCTTTGGTAGTGTTTTAATTACCGTAGTTAATTCATACTTGTGAACCGGACCGCCACCAGTGCATAGTGAAAATGTACTGGTGGCGGTGGTTTAGCTTTTTCGCGCCCAAGGAGTCCCAGAAAAAAAGCGGTAAGTCTCGGCGGAGCATTTCAACGGCGTTCGGCACTAAATGTACGAATTTTGCCATCGAAAGGGCAACTCTGCGGTTTCAATATTAAAAAGTCCTAATATCGCACCTATGTCGCATTTATTCACGTGCACCGCATAAATATCGCATTTGTCGCATACGCGATTTTCACGTGTCTCTAACTATATATAATCATTCCCTGTTCCATCCCTACCCCGTCTCACCAACAGGCCTTTTTAGGCCAACCAGCTTAATTTATCTCTGTTTCTGGGGGGAAAATGCTAGGTTATTCACCTACTTGGAAGGAAGATGTCCCTATTTCATTTACAAAAATGGATGAAACGCGCGAGGATAAATGAAGAATGAGACCAAACGCAACGCATCTCTCGCTGCATTTAAGTTTTATGCTCTATTTAGGTGAAGTAAAAATGTTTAGTCACACCAAGGCTGAACCATTGTTCAGCATTGCACAAAGAGAACAATTTTCAGAGGAACAGGTGTAGCATGAGCACGCTCAAACAAGACGACAGGGACTGGAAACGAAAGGCACATGCTCGTCTAGCTTTTTTTAATAATAAAACGTTGTGGATGCGTTATACGAACGTTGCGAGGAGTATGGGATGAGGATTAATCACAAGAAAACTAAGGTTATGCGGTTTTGTAAAGCATTACGAGCGAGGAATGTGAGACTCAAGATAAAGGTGGGTGGTGAAAAACTTGAGCAGGTTGAACAATTCAAGTATTTAGGCAGTACGTTAGAGGAAAATGGATACAGTAGTAAGGACATCAGGAAGAGAATAGCATTAGCGAAGGAGGCGTTCATGAGCAGGAAGGAGCTTCTGAGAGGATCGTTGTGTAAGAGTTTAAAGAAAAGGTTAGTGAAGAGTTTGATCTGGAGTGTAGCTCTCTACGGTGCGGAAACGTGGACACTGAGGAAAGAAGACGAGAGAAGATTGGAGGCATTCGAGATGTGGGTATGGAGAAGAATGGAGAGGGTGAAATGGACGGAGAGGAAAAGGAACGACGAAGTGTTGGATATGGTTGGCGAGCAGAGGCAGCTTTTAGATGAGATACGCAGGAGACAGAAGGTTTGGATGGAGTTAGTGCTTAGCGGTGAAGGGATGTTGAAAATGGTGTTGGAGGGTAGAATGTTGGGGAAACGAGGGAGGGGAAGGAAAAGAATAGGATTTTTAGATAGATTGAAAGAGAGTAGGCCTTACAGTGAATTAAAGAAGGCAGTGCTGGAAGGAAAGGGAGGCTCCCAGATCACCTCTTCAGTACTCCATGGAATCGGTAGAATACTATAATAATAATAATTGTACTTTTCCACACGATTTAATTAATACGACCGGTATGGAAGGCATTTGAGAAACGGGGAGTTAGAAAAATCGCATTTCGCGAAACATCTATGGGAGAGTGACCACAGGAGCAATTTTGTTCCGGAAATTCTCCACCTTGAGGGGAAGAGAAGAAGGATGGACTGCTTGGAGGAGTTGGAGATAAGGAAGCATATAAAAAATGGAATTTTAGCAAATGACAATATTTTTTTAAACTATTCCCCGCTCTTGGAGATTCCCCTGAAGCTGAGTGACGCTCCAACCCCAACGCAACCCTCCCCTACCAACGTAATAGCAACCAGATAAACAAGAACAAAATAACTGTTATTATAACGATTTCTGTACCTGATGATGTCGCCTCTGCGACGAAACCGGTCGTATTAATTAAATCGTGTGGAAAAGTACAATAACGTTTTATTATTAAGAATGGATTTTTACAAAGTAAAGCCAGAAACTATCAAGTTTATTCGTCTAGCTTTGCTTAAATGCAATGACGTCATATGTATGATCGGACGTGTTCGTCCCTTGCTCCCTCGTTTGTAGCCCCGTTTCTTGAAAGATGGAGCGAGCGCACCTCCTCCCCTCCACCTCTCATTTACGTACTTTTGCTGTTCATTCCTTCCTCTCGCTGTCTCGTTCTCTTTCCGCACCTCACCGCAAGTGACGTCCATGATTTTTGTGTGAAGATTTTCACAGCTTCTTTTATCAATGTTGGTGGTTGTTTTCGGAAATTGCTGCTTAGGTAACATGTTCACACTCAACGTTTCACTCCTACTGGGAGCGTTATCAAGAGAAAAGCCTCCCATTAGGAGGATTGAAACGTTGAATGTGAAAATGTTTCCTAAGCAGCAATTTCCGAAATCCACCACCAACATTGACGTCTATGATGTTCTAAACTTTGTTAATTATGTCACAGTTTGTGAAGTAGCAATGTAAATTTATGGTATACTGATAAAAAAGTGTCCCATAGTATGAAAAAAAATAATTTGGAAAAAAACACCAATGCATTCCAAGTGCAGAAATTGCGTGGGGAGAATATGGCGAGAAAGTGCCAATCTTCCTTGCCATAATTGAAACATTTGCGCGTGAAAAACATCTTAGTATGCAATGAGAGACCGTCCCGTTAAAAACCTGAACGTGTAAAGATGAAAGGGTTTTTCAAACTTAACTCGAATGCTTATAGTCCTGAACTTAAAGATTCAATTCGGTTCTAGATCCGAAAAGTATCCTGGGACCGTTCATCCCTGTTAACGCCTTGCATGAGAATGCATACATTCCAAGAGAACTGGAGATTTTGTCACACCATGGAGTCATCACGCCGCACAGTGGTCCAAAATAGAAAAAAGCAGGAAAAAATTAATAACATCCCAATTTTACATAAATTTGATACAAAAATGAAGGTTCCTTACTTATTTTTATCGCCTGAATTTAATTTTGGCATTACTTAAACGCTATCTCTTCATTTCATCGTTCTTTCGCTGTTTTTATTCAAACAATTTTTAGAAAATCTCGATATAGATGTCATTGCGATTGGCGATAACGTGCTGTTACTGGAGAACTTACAACAATATAGTTTTAATGTATAATATAAATAAATTGTAGGTAAAAGCCTTGATAAAACTTGCGATACAAAATTGAGATTCGCACCCGTGACCATCAGAATAGTCGGCGAGATACCGAGATCAGAAAAACTACTCCGACTTACACATTTTTGGATTCCATGTATTAGATAAGTCACGTTAGATTAAATACATTGACTGATGATATGGAAATTGAGGAGAACATTGTTCAAATTTCAATATAACCACTTTAACGTATCCCAAAAAACGAATTTTAAAAGAATTGTCATCCGATGTCACCCCACCTGACTCTTTGTCGCTGTGCGAATCACTGGAAATTAGCAAATTCTCACCTCTCCTGATGGGCTGACCTCGTTTTTTTTTTAGAACTTCTGATGTAATTAAAATGTAAAGTTCAGATATTAAAAGGAGCCTTCGAAAGTTATCTGCATTACTCGTATTTAACACTCATGAGGATTTTGTCGCACGGTGCTCTCGGAATTTCCTCATGTCTGTTCCTGGCCTTCAATGCTTCATCCCTTAAAACTCGAATTGGAAGAAAGGATTCATTTCCATTTTCCGTTCCATGTGTCAGTACTTAATATACCATGGGCGGTATGTCATACCAACCACATAGCTTGGTGTACAGCTCAGTTGTTTCCATGACATAATGGCTGAAGGCTTCACTATGTATCTCATAGCCACTGTATAGGGATTTCAATATCACTGAAAGTCGAAGGATAAGTCTTTCATCGATACCTGTAATGATAATTGCAAATCATATTAATAATTACATTTCATGCATCCAAAGCATCAGTTCGCTGATTTTTCAAAATTATGGAAACAGGTCCAATACTTCTTACTAATTTATTATTATTTTAACTTACTCGTAGTTTTTTTGTCTAAAATGAAATTCTGAATTAAAATTCCACCGTTAAAAGTATGATGATTGAGATTAATTAATGATTGTTTTTAAACACTGCATATATTCGCCAACTGTGCATGCATGGTAATCATTTGCACCCACAAGATGTAAGAGGGAATTGACACACTTCTGGAGGAATTTCAATTCATTCTGCAACCAGCTTTTGAACGTCTTTTTGAAATGCTCATTTGTCCTCAAGCTTTGATTCCACTTTCTAAGGTATTTCGGGAAAAATACCTCGCAAAGAGCACGTCAGATTTTTTTGGCATGATTGATTTCACTCAGTAGAAATCTTATTACCAAATATTCCATGACATAATCCTTCTTATTTGCTAATGAATATTATTTTCTCTCTGAATTTTTCATGTGTACCGCAAGGTACGTATTTGCGGCATCCATAATTCAAATCTAGCAAGAGTATTTACTGCTAAAACGATGAATGTGATTTTTAACAAGTTGTCTTTTTTTAACCAAAAAAAAACCGGAAATATGAGTTAAAATTGAATAAAATATACAAACATATTGTGACATACCGACCGTATGTCACGTATTTTCTTTCGCTGTGTAATGACCCGAGTAGGGGATGATCACATATGTGTGGATGAGCGTGCGTATGTCGGAGTGTGTGCGTGGATAGTTTGTCATGCCCCGGGCATGAGGTACAAGTGACTCACAAGTGTTTAGTGTTTGGTCAGCACGGACCTGTGGTTGCCCCACTCAACAGTGAGGCCCAAGTGTAACCCCTCTTGTCCCAAAATAACCCATCCCCTGTGTATCATCCCCCTCCACATCACTATAAATCGGCGGACGGAGAGAGCCTCGAGGCGAGAAATGCGCGCGCGCAGAACGGCGCGCCGTATCTAATCACCAAACTGTTGACTCCTTGTCAGAAATCTGATTCAGTGTTACCACGAAAGCAGCCTAAAAACTTAATTTGGGCAAATGGTAAACTCGGCCCACGAATCCTAAAAATCACAAATTGTTTCTTTTTGTATTCTTTTGGAGGGGGGGCAATTGAATCCTATCATCTTGTGCATTTTTCGTTCACTCATTTTCATCAGGGTATTTAAGTTCGATAAATGTGTGTGTATGCTATGTCTGAAGTGGAAAATATATTTTTTTTGTGTCTCAAAGTACTCAATAATTGTTCGATCATTCCGTAATCGGGACCATTGATGCCCTCCCCACCAAATAAAATATGTGGCGTTTTCATGTTCCGTCACAATATACAGAATTATCTCTGAGTTTCCGGCTTATTCTGAAATTGGAATGCCAAGGCAAACCAAGTGCTTCAATTATCTGGACAGGAGAAGCTTCTCGAGTTGGCACAGATAACATAGCTCGGATCTAAGCACTTTTTCACTAAGCAAACCATTAAATTAAATTGAATGGGAAATATGCACCACATCCGTGCAATGGTCATGGTGAGGGAGACCGTTATCCTCATTGTTATATAAGAAAAAATGTACTGCAAGATGCACGCAACCTTGGTTGGTTTGGACCACTTTTTTCTCCTCATTTCCCTATCTACGTCTACGGGCTGTTTAAATGATCCTGTGAACAATTATTGGCGGCACTGCGGCGGCAAGGGGATAAGAAGGCATTTATATCTCCTAGCACAAAGACCTTATTTCGGAATAATGTGCTGGCAACGCTGTCCAGCATGTAAGAAATCTCTCCTTTATAAAAATATGAGGAAAATTTTGCAGAGAAAAGTATCCAGTGGTTATTGTCAGATCTCGCATAGGGACTTATGTAGTCGCTTTTGATCACTCATAATTTGTTTCATTAAGAGTATGAAAACAAGACCTCATTGGTTTCATGAATATTTGAAGGAGAGTGTACATACGAGAAGTGTTCATACGATAGGCGTGAAAAACGTAAAGTATGAAATCTCACAGGGTTTAGCATACACCATGCGAGTTCGACCACCGATACAGGAATATCTTAGCAAAAATGCCATTCAGTCTTCCGCCGGCCGCAGGCCAGCCGCCCTCAGTGGAGCGGTGCACCGCTTGACTTAAAACCCTGTAGATGTCGGATAAGCAAGTATAGGCAAGTTTTTTTCTCCATCTTGTTGTATATACAATTCCCAAGGATTCTGCAAGGGAATCTTTGAGGAGTACGGAGGAGCACAAAACTATAACGACTCAGTTTACTAAAATAGGCCCAAAAGTAGCTAACATTATAAATAATTAAATACTGTTTAAAAAATATAAACGAACAAAACTTAAAACTATATTGTGAAAAAGTATGCAAATTCACCGTATAAAAATTAACAGATGAATCCCGTGAAATTAAAATAGTTATTTATTAAGTTGAGTTTCCCTAAAATCGACTATTTCTATGCGTCAGGCGTTTTGGGCTGAAGATGCCCATGTATGACGGCTTACATAGGTCAACACTATAATCACACAGACCAATCAGATACGAAATAATGTAGGCCATATACTGCAAAGTTCAAACACATAATTTAAAACTTCCTGGTAAAAAGTGGAAAAAATGAGTTTCGGCCAACTTTTTTCGATTTGGGACCACTGTGCGCAGCCTTAAGTCGAGGTCACACGTAAGAGGAATCAACATCTACATAATACCCTGCAAGCCAACTCTGGGGTGTTTGGCAGGGAGTGATCTATCAGCATGCAGCATGGAATAGGATTCCCACGTGTAGCATGTAACAGGATACATGCACACTACACGGTACAAAAAAAGTTACGCATAATAACAAATTATACTACCACATCCATGCAAAGGCAAATCTTGCTAACTGCTCATCAAGGATATCTGCCAATAAACGTAGATCATGCAGAACATACTGTTAGAAATAATAAGAAAATTCAGGCAGGCATACATGTACAGGCAAGTTCGTAAGCTACATTACAAGTCACCTAATCTACTTATGAGTTCAAAGTCTGCCGTTATAGTCTCATATTGATCGCGGAAAAACGAGATTCTGAATCTATATGTTGTACAGACTTTAACTCTTATTTTATTCTCATGATCTCATCTGCAGTAGTACGCTAGTGTTCGTGATATAGCTAACTTCATCGAAGAATGCACTCATCTTGAATTTTTCTAATAGGTTAAGTCTTTGTTTATTGTACGGTCCGAGAAAGTTTCCCATCCAAGTTTATCGTACAGGTCAGTTACAATAACAAGACAATCGTAAAGATTTTTCACCGACCTGGTAGATATTCTTTGCACGCGTTCTGTCTCCATTTTTAAGCCAATTTAATGAGGATCCCAAACACTGGCAGTGTATTCTAAATGGTCTCTAACGAGTTAGAAGTAGCTTATTTCTCTCACTTTGTCGTCGTAGTTTCCTAATCAGTGTTCATTTTATCTTTGAGGGTGAGGTGGTTTGACTGAGGCTAGTGCGGTCGAGGGGAGGGAAAATATCTCGACCAACTTAAGGCTGGACGGCGACATTTGGTGGAACTCGGTGACAGGAAACATAATGAAGATACTCTGTTGTATGTTCCACAGAAGTTTTAATAACCGACCAAGGTTTCGAGGATACTCTATGTCATTATCAAGGTGCCTTGGAATCAACGGTGCCTTGATAATGACATGGTGTATTGTCGAAACCTGGGTCGGTTATTAAAACTTCTGTGGAACAAAGAACAGTGCATCTTAATTAAAGCTTCTCGACACGTTCCAATTCCCTCTTTGCCAATCAGCAAACAGAAGGCGTGGCCTAAATCAGTCGCTCTCAGACCTCCGTCGAGTTGACATCGTTAATCTCCTCGTTGCTCAGTGTTGCCAAGCCTCATGTGTTCTCCTCCTGTGTCGTTAAGAATCCCTTTCACCAACGGTGCATCATGCAGCGAGGTAGCTGACAATGTCAAGGGCTTCTTTGAAAGTATTATCCTCAGAACCTTCCAAATGAGTAGGTATATTGTCTCGGCGCCTGGTCCAAAAACTACGATGCCACCCATGACTGAAGCCTTTTTCAGTTTCAAAATAGGCTGGCTATGTTCATTTGGCAACATTATGTTCGCTGCTTCAGTCTCTCTCTCTGTACTTCCCCTTTGGCGAAGCCTCCCGTGGGTGTCCGGGCTCTTGCGAAAGCTCTCCCGCCAACGCAAAATGAATGGATTGAGGTTTACCTTAAAAAACAATTTGCGATTAACTTGACCTATTAGTTATCCGTAGGAACGGAAAAGTAGAAGTTAAAGCAGACATTAACCCATTTACGGCCAAAGGTGCGAAAACGCACCATTTTTTAATTAGTTCGTTAAAAAAATTTCCTCCGTTATTTAATAGTTTTTCCATAGTAAATTAGCCTTTAGATGGTAAACTTATTTTTTAAACCATTTTCTTTAATAATTTTGACGTGATTATTTAGTTATAATTATTCTAAATTTACTAGATTTCTAGCTCATCGAGGGCTATCAATTTAATGTTTTTTTACGAGTGCACTAAGCATATTTATGAATCCTAATACAAGTATCATAAATGTACTAATAATGCGTAATTACTCAGATTTTTTAAAACCAAATAATATATTTAGAGATGAACAATTTTGACACTTGCATATAATGGTGCGTTTTCTCACCTTTGGCGTTTGGGGGTATGGCGGATTCGGGATGAGGCACCGTACCGAGAGACAAATGTAGCAAACCTTGGTCACTAATATTGTACGCCACCCTATAATTATTCGGTGAATCAATTTAATCCCTGTTGTGTTTTAAATACCATAAAATGTACTTTTATATCTTATTGGTCTCACAGCTGTCGTCTTCTAAAATGTGGCTTCTTTTAGCCATTGTGTACTAATGAGCAGCTCGATTACCCGCCACGAGACCTATCGGTTTTCAACTGTGTGTAATATACTGTTTCTCAAACAGCACTGGTCATTCAGAAACGGATCACTGCTATGTATAGTTCAATGGATCTTACCTTCTAACACTAGAAGAAAGCTTCAAGAAGTTAGTCTCATTGGTCTATACGCATTTGTTAGGTATGTCGGGTGTAACTGGGTGATCTTACATCTTCAATATCAACGTTTCAGGCAACGTAAGAGTGAAAAAAAATATCTTTTTCATTTCATCAAATTTTCCGAGACGACTGTAGGTGGATAATAAAAGAAGGTGTATGTCCACCCAAGATATCTTGACCACTTTAGAGGAAACCCTGGATTCTGTGGATGACGCCACGGATGTTGTCTAAATACCGCCAGACGTTAAGAACTTGACTGATGAAGACGTCGATGATAACATTTGAATTGTGAAGCCGATTAACAATGACATCGCGGTAACATTGCAAACGCATCGAGGCGATGGCATAGTAGAGCACCGGCTGAGTGCGCAAGAAGGAGAAGGAAAGCCATCAGGGCACCAAAAAAGATATCCAGTCGCCTGATAAAAGGCACTTTTTTCCACAATAGAAAAAGGATATTGATGCTAAGTTTTTGTGTCGTCCAATATCAAAAGAGAAGGAATATGACGAAAAAAATAAGACGTCAATTTGGAGGTATGTCTCCATTTGACATTTTCCTCTGGTTTCTTGACGACGAGGTTTGGCGGGGAATGGCATATTTTTCAAAAAAAGCAATATATGTTACTTGTAGCAGTAGGCATCAGTTACAATTAGTATTGTAGACTTGAGAAGTGTCTTGAGATTTTGATTCTCTCCAGGTATCATGTGCTCCCGCAGCAGAACTTGTACTTGTCTAAAGATATTATAATAATAATTGGGTTGAATTAGTTCCTCAAACGATGAGTAGAAAGAGATAAAGGAAAATATCCACCTTTTCTCTCGACAAAACGGACAAATGTGCAAAGCTGAGACCAATATTTACTATGCTGAATGCTAATTTTTTGCCGTTTGGAATATTTTCTCATAACCTTTCTATGGATGAGCAAATGGTTCCGTGATTTGGACGCCACTCAGCAAAAATGTTGATACAAAATAAACCGATTTGATTAGGGTTCAAATTATGGTGCCTTTGCTCTTCAGATGGTTGCCTCATCCAATTTGTTTTCGTATGCAGGGCTACATCAAATCAAACTCTCAAACAATCAAACTCTAATGGAGTGAAGGTAGGATTAAGAGCTATCTTTGTTTCCCATCTCTTGAAAATAATTCCCGAAATTACTCAGCATCGGTTATTTTTTGACAACTTCTCTTATACATGTTTCTTGTTCCAAACACTGAAGGAAAGGCGATCCTTTGTAACTTGAACCACTCGGGAAAATAGAACTGGAAAGTGCTCGCTTGAAGACCCTAAAGCTTTTGGAATAAACCTCTGAAAATTGATTATGCTTTTGACGAGGAATCTGAATTGTTCGCGGTCAAATGGAATGAAACCTCTGTTGCAATTGTGGCCAGCAACAAATAGCCAAATTACCATTTGAAAGAAAAGGCATAACTATTCCCCAGGTTCTGTCATTACATTAATCCCATAGGTGGATTATACATCACGATACTGCAAACGCTAATTATAGAATCAAAATCAGAGGGAAAAAGTGGTGGTGGACATTGCTTACCAATTTACTGGAAAGTATGTTAACTAATTCATTAAAAATCTATAGGAGGGCCAGTTGGCTCAAAATGTCTCCAATTGATTTCTCAAAGATCATATGACGCGCTAACGTCAATCAAAAGTGACCTATTCAGTTATGGCAATCACTAAGAAACACATGCAGAAGGACCATCAAATCCGAAAAAGATAAACCTTCTAGTAATTCTTTACTAGCAGACACTAAAAAAGATAATGCAGGTCATATTTTCGAGAAAAAGGTTACAAGGAAAGGTGTAGGTAATGTAATAGGCACAATGTATATTTTTGGGTAAAATGTAATGTGCCCTTATATTAAAATAATTTTCATTAATAAAAGAGAGTTTTTATAGTATGAACGGTAACATAATGATTTTAAATATTAAATTATGCGTTTCTGTGTGTTTATAAATTAAAAAGGTGGAAAAGAAAAAGATTTTAGTTTTTCACGGTATGATAACCGAAGTACCCACATTCCGCCAAAGGTGCGAAAACGCACCATTATTTTTTTGGTATAAATAAATTTTTTAGAGCCTCAAATTTCTTTTCTAGTATCTATTAAGACTAAATATGATGATAAATTCAAATATTTCCACCAGATATTAGCCTTAGCCGTTAATTGGTTAAGGAATAGAGATTGCATGAGTAACCCACGAGAAGCAAGGCGTTCGCTTGCGTAGGTAGCTGGAATGTATGGAACATAGGAAATATACAGTTACATTGACCCTTTCACCGCTAAACAAAACCAGGTTCAAGTGAAGAAAGCTCTCAATTAGACATCGATCGACACATTGTGGATATGGGTTGCTATGTACTTAGAATTTGCTTGGTTGCGCATAATGTATAAATAGCTAAGTTTCATTGTAGTAGCCATATCAGTCGGATCAAGTACATGCCCAATGTTTTTCCATAAAATTCATGTGTTCCATTCAACAACTAAATTCCAGTATGGGTTATTATAGAATGTCACTATTATTCACCAATATCCTGTTTTTCGTGCTCCATAGACAACCTCGCTTATATGTCCCAGTGCCCCACTTTCATAGTTATCCAGCATTCATTTTTTTCATCGATCCACTTAAAAATGATAGATCAAGGTTTCACTGTATGTAATATTAATAAAGTGACTGTGATAGTACGAATTAATTTAAAATTATCATTGAAGAATGTGAAGTATGTTTGTTAATATGATACGAGCATTAATTACTGCATTGTTTTCTTTTAAATTCAATATGAAAATACACCTATTTAAAGGTACAGGTTACTGATTTAGTAAATGTACTGACTGACGGAATACACTTAGAATGTGAATCAAGTGAACTTATCTATTACTGCAGCTTAAAAATACAGCACCTTACCTGTATTTAACTTTGTCTGAACTCATGTAGTAGAGGTAAATGAAGCGAAGTCCTAGGTAGAAACCTGCGATCCCTAAGAACCGCATCGGATAGAGGGCCGCGACACAGGAAATAGCCACAAATCTGCCAACTATGGACATGAAAGCAAACCACAGATCAATACAAGTAGATGAACTAAGAAATTCGTGTCAATCCTAACAAGCAAATTTTGAATTTACTGCACACAACTACATCTACATATAGCCCTGAAAGCCACCTAAAATGGCATGTGGCAGGGAGTGTTAGGACAGCAGTCGTCTACACTAACAAAATCATGTACTCAAACAAGTTTACGACAGCATTTATTAAAGTCCTATATGTTTCGGGGAAAGACGAATCCACATATCTATCCGTTTGGCTAAATATCTCTATTTATTAATAGCTTCTGTAAGAGATGGAAATACAATGGGGATCTAATATTATGTTCTCTGTGTCGCTCATAAATGTATCACTTTTCAGTTTTTCAAGCAATAAAGGCATAGCGCACAGCCTCCAAGTCTCTAACTACTCCCAGTCTAATTCACGAAACCTCTGGGTAACGCGGTTTGTATTACCTTGACAGTTTTTGCAGACCTTCCTTTGTATTATATTCAGTTCGCGGATTAAGTCTTCCTGCACCGGATCCCATTTTCTCGCTGCATAATAAAGGTGCGGATGGACGAGTGCGAAATACCACCCACCGAAAAGCCATCCCCCTCACACCACTTCGCCATCCTTCTACAACCTCCCCAAAATACATAAAGTAAACTACCCAGGCCGTCCCATAATTTCCTCCCGAAACTCGCCTACTGAACGAATTTCTGCATTTGTTGGTTTATATCCCCAACTCTTCGTTCAGCCCCTTACATCTTATATCAAAGACTACCACGACTTCCTTTCAACTCAATTTCATTTCCCACCCTCCCAAAATCAGCCCGTAATCATGACTACCATTGATGTGACCTCGCTGTATACCTCAATCGCCCATTCTGAGAGACTCGCGGCTCTTCGCCACAATCTTTCACAACGACCCACGCCTCAAAATCCTAACACTGACTCTCTTCTTGATCATTCTCATTTTATTCTCACCCACAATGCCTTATTTTTCAATAATCAATACTATCTGCAAATGTCCGGCAGCGCAATGGGAAGTCGGTTAAGCTCTTCTTATGCTAACTTTTTCCTCGGCCTGTTTGAAGAAAGCTTCCTAGAAAATTACTCTCTAAGACCTCTTGTTTGACCTACCTATTCAAACCTACTTATTGAAACCTCTTTTATACATTATTCTTCTCTAGGATCATAACTTCAACTCTCCTAAAACCTTTGTTTCGTCACTAAACTCCTCTACTTAAGTTTGTTTCACTTCTTCTATCTCCAACACTAATATCACTTTATTGGATGTGGACATACACTTTTCCAGCAACAAAATATTCAAAACATCGTCATTGGGTATGGGTTTAAGGAAGGGGTAGTTTTGCATGAATGACTATGGCTATTCATTCTTATAGATATCGGTGTAGTACATTCTCCTATGTAATACGTGGGACTAAAATTACAATACAGTCTGTACACAACGTTGAGGAAAGTGCAAGACGGTGTGAAGGAGGATCTATTGATGACTGTGAGGTGGTGGGGCGAAGCAGGGGGCAGCACTTACAATGGGGGCGGTTGCATGGAGACGGGGAGGAAGGTGGGGGAGTATGTGGCGGAGGAGGGGGCGAGTGGATCTTAAAATAAGTTAGGTGTTCTTCTGTAGGCAATGAAAGGGCCGAATGGAAGAAGAGCGGCTGTGGTTTTTTGTTACTAATGATAGGGTATATATCTTCTAATATTTTTTTAATTTTTTGAGTGCCCTGGAAGAATGTGGTGGTGACATTAAGTTTGCCAGTTTTTTTTATGCGTGGGGTGTACTGCTCAGAGGAGGAAAGTATTCTCTTTTTAAGAAGGGGTTCTGGATACTCACGGAAGAGCAAGGTGAAGGTTGTGTGTATCTAACAAGGGCCTTCTGACTCATGCCTTTCTTTTTACCGAAGAGAAGCAAGCTCCTCAATGTGACAAGTTCAGGTGCTACTTTGCTCTTTAAGTATCCGACATATCTTGACAAAGTGCGACAAATACCGTCACGCGCGGACACGGTTCAATCTGGATGGGGCCTAGAATCTATTCTAGGAGACAACCCCACCAATGTAAGTAGTACAATTTTGTTTCTCAAGGAAATAGGTCTTTTTAATAAAATTTAAAAGTTCCCCTCTTTTTTATATAAACAAATTGCGTAGTAAAGATCCATTTATAATGCGTCTTGAATCAAACGATTGAGTTGTGGTGCAAAATGACCCTGCCGTCGACGCACCTTTACGCTCAATTCTACTACTATTACTATCTAACAAGGGGAGACCACGAAACTTGCTCCGCCTTTTTCAATGCCGTATTTTTTATGACCTTCGGAATGGTGAACACATACCTGACCTAGTAGTGGTTCCGTTGAATGGGCCTTAGTTTGGCTGTATTTAATAAATTACATGTGGTACTTTTCACAAGCCGCCTATAGTTTCATAATATCGCACCACTCAGCAGACGGGTCAGGTGGGGTAGTGGCAGCGTTTAAGGATACTATCCAGGGGACTAGGGTTTGAGGCTTCGTGATGGCTATTTGTTTTGTTGTCTTCATTATGATCATACGGCGTCAAGTTTTTCATTAATTTTAATTACGAGAAGCATATACATGAGACTATTTTTTATCATCATAATGGCGTTTAGGTATTTAAGCAGTGTCATTTCCAACGCGGAGAAGTGAAGGCTCCACTTTCTACTCTCCTCAAAAACATACCGAAAGATTAGCGGGGGGCTAAAACAGTGGCTTTTTTTCGAAGAAATGACATTTGTGGGTGGGCATCTTGTTATTATATTGGAAGGGCTACGGAAGATTTTGGGAAGCGGCAAGCACAAGACACATTTGGTGTAATTGTTGCTTTTAACCCTCTAGCGGGCGCGACTGTTATTTCTACACTACCGGGTGAATGGCGTACTTTGCCCATGTTATGTGCACATATGATAACACTCGATATTCGTTAAAATTAATCTTTATTTGTATAAATTAGTTAAACCTAGTACATTTATAGGCGATACAGATATTAAGGTACACAGGTAGTGCAAGGCCGGTCGCGCGGCGTAATTTATACGCCACTTGTGACGGGTTCCTCTTGCTTATCTAAAAAAATTAGCTAAAATACCTCGAACTTAGAAAACTCGCAATATAGACAGTCAGAGTATATTGTAGGAATACACGAGACCATTATAGCCCAGAATATACGTACAATGTTGAAATCCTTGGTTTTCGAAGATTGACGTATTTTATACGCCAGCACGACCGGTCCTGAGTCATCGACTTTTATTTCATCCTATTTATTAATTGACATTATATTTCAGAATGGTTCTTTTAGCACATGGTAGTGTGTAAGGTGTATTGGTACTGTGCAAGTAAACTGCCTTTGGAGTAAAGTGAATTACAAGTGTTCGAAAATTATGGGATTTTATAATCGTTTTGTGTTCTTATTAATTATGTCTGAACGCATGTTGTTGATCGCCGCGAGCCTTTAATGGCATGACCTCTCGCAAGAGTGGTTTTCATTTTTAATGTGGAAGTTGATCAGTATATGCAATGAAAAAATTAACTTTTTGGCGCACACCAACCCTTACTCGTGTAGTCGTCGTATCTCCGTGTTTGAAATAACACTGCTCAAATACCTAAACGCCATTATGATGGTAAAAAAATAGTCTCATGTCTATGCTTGTCGTAATTAAAATTAATGAAAAGTTAACGCCGTATGAACGCAATGGAGACGACAAATCATTTAGCCATCAAGAAGCCTCAAACCCTGGTCCCCTGGATGGTAGCTTTAAACGCTACCACTACCCCACCTGACCCGTCTGCTGAGTGGTGCGATATTATGAAAGTATACGCGGCTTGTGAAAAGTACCTCAAGTAAATTAATTCATTACAGCCAAACTAAGGTCCATTCAACGGAACCACTACTAGTTGAGGGATGTGTTCACCATTCCAAAGGCCATAAAAAATACGGCATTTAAAAAGGCAGAGCAAGGTTCGTGGTCTCCCCTTGTTGGTTCAGGAATGGTGAATTGTTGCAGATGCAATGGGCACGGACTGAGAGAGAGTAGGGAATTGCGTGTTTGGCGTGAGGTGGTGGGAACTGCTGTAGTGTAGGTATTGTTTATGGTTTGTGGGCTTTTTGTGGATGGAGGTGATGAAGGTGTTGTTCTAAAGGCGGATGGTTATTTCAAATAAGGTAAGTAAGGAAGCAAAAATGGATGAAGTGAGAGAAACAAATGAGGTGGAGCGTAATGAATGTGTCTAGGGAATCATGCCCGTGGGCCCGCAGTAAAAAATGTCGTCGATGAAGCGATCTCACAGGAGAGGGTTAAGAGTTTGGGAATTAAAAAAAGAGTTTTCCGGGTGACCCATGTAGAGGTTTGCGAAGACTGGGGGCCATTCTGGTTCCCATTGGGACTCCTCGCTTCTGTGAGTAGATGGTGTCGTTGAAGTTGAGTGTGTTTTTGTTAAGAATTAGTTCAGCTAATTGGATGATAAAGTTGTTGGAGGGAGAGGGAGGATGAGGGCGTTGGGCAAGAACGTAGTTGAGGGCGTTGAGGCCTTCGTGGTAGGGAATAGAGGTATACAGTGAAACCACTTCAATTGTCGCTATTATGAGATTGGTACCGGTAGGGAGAGGGGTTGAGATAGGTTTGCTTAAAGAAAGGATAGGCGTCTTTTATAAAAGATAGAAGGGAGGTGACAAGATGTTGTGTGCAGTGATCTAAAAGGGCTGGTATTCTTTCAGTAGCCGAATTGCGGCTAGACATAGTTCGACGGCCTGAGTTATTGGGTTTGTGTATTGTGGGGAAGAGAAGGAATTGTGGAGTGTTGTAATCGGCCGGAAATAGAAGATAAATATCGGAGGGTCTGAGTCCTTCTCGTTCAGTTGCCTTAAACCTTCCGCCATTAATTTCTTTTCGTCAAGAACGACTACCGTTGAGCCTTTGTCCTTTGAGATTATGATGTTGTCTTGGTCGGTGGAGAGATTTATTAAGACCTGAAATTCCTGGCGTGTGAGATTTTCAGGTGGGATGACAGAATGGAGGAATTTGTGGTAAGTGATTCTGTTGAGAGAAAGTTTGATATATATCTCTACGAGATGGTTTCCATGGAGTGGTTTAGGCTCTCGTACGGGTGGTGGGGCGATTTGAGCCAATGGGTGAAGATTGGGGGAAAATGTGTTTGGATGAGACTGCCAGAAAGCTTTACACCACAGGTTCCGGCAGAAATTGAGGGCATCCGTCAGAAGGCTCATGTGGTTAACTCTCGGCGTGGAGTGAAAAAGATACGCAGATAAAAGCCTTTGCTGAGAACTACCCACTCGTTAGTCTCTAGGACATGCGAGAAAAGATTCACTTCTTTGTCTCCCGGGTTCTCGCACTGACAAGGGGAGACCACATACCTCGCTCCGCCTTTTTCAATGCGGTATTATTTATGGCATTCGCAATGGCGAACACATCTCTGAAATGATAGTGCTTGCATTGAATGGGCCTTAGTTTGGCTGTTATTAATTAATTTCTGAGCAATTTTTTTAACAAGCGTATATAATTCCAAAATAGCGCCATCACGTCAACAGCTTTCAATGGTCTAGTGGCTCTCACCCGGGTTCGATTCTATGTCACGGTAATATATTTTGTTGTTTTCATGTTGATCATACTGCGAGAAGTTTTTCACTAATGCAGCAAGCATAGGTATGAGAAAAAAATTTTTATCATCAGAACGTCGTTTAGGTATTTAAAGCAGTGTCATTTCAAACGCGGATATATACAGACTATACTTGCTACAGTCCTCAAGAACATGCGGAAAAATGAACTCTGGGCAATGATAGTGGCTTTTTTTTTCGAAGAAATTATATTTGCTGGTGACCCACTTGTTGCTGGAGGGCTGCGGAAGATTTTGGGGAGCGGCGAGCATTGGACACATTTGGCGGAATGGTTGATTTTAAATAAACAACTTTTATTCCTTCCTACTTGTCATTTGAATTAATATTTCGGAATGGTTATTTTAGTATGCAGGTACTTAAAGTTAACTTTGGAGTAAGGCGATTTACAAGTGTTCGAGAGATGTGGTAATTAATATTCGCTTTGTCTTCTGATTTATTGCATATTGCTGCTCGCCGTGGGCTTTAAGGACATATGCTCTCGAAAGAAGTGGTTTTTATATTTAGTCTGGAAGTTGTTCAATATGAGAAATACTAAAAATTAACATTTTAGTGCACAAACCTTGCTAGTGTAGTCCTCATATCTCCGCGCTCAAAATGATACTGCTTAAATACCTAAACGCCGTTATGATGATAATTTTTTTCTCATGCCTATGCTTGCTGCAATTAACGTTAGTAAAAAACTTCTCGCCGTATGATCAACATGAAAACTACAGAATATACTGTCGTGACATAATATCGAACTCGGCCCCGCCTTCAGAGAGCAGGACGTGCTCACCACTTGACCAACTGTGCTCTGCAGAAAGATTGGCGCTATTTTGGGATTATATACGCTTGTTAAAAATACAGCTCGGAAATTAATTGATTATAGCCAAACTAAGACCCATTAGATGCAAGCACTATCAGTTCAGAGATGTGTTCGCCATTCCGAATGCCATAAAAAATACGGCATTGAAAAAGGCGGAGCACGTTTCGTGGTCTCCCCTTGTGAGTGTGTGGAGGCGGTCGCGGTGGGGGGCGAGGGTTAAGTGGCACCAGAAGGTCTCTTGGTGGGAGGCGGGAGTTTGAGTACAGTGGGTCAGGTTTGTAAAGGAATAAAGGCGGGGGTGTGGGTGGAGGAGGGGGGGCGAGACTAGTGAGGGGGAGGGGAAGGTCGGCGTGAACATGCACTAAGTTTGTGGACATGCACTAAGTTTGCTCTTCATTTACCATCGGCGTGAAGAAATGAAACTCATCCCACGGAGGGGTATCCGCGGCGGAGAAGATACGTGTGTACTTAAGAGAGGAACTTCTAAAGGTCTTCTGAGTTATTGCAGATCCCATGTCCACGTTATAATTAATTGGTATTTTTAAGTGTCCCTTTTCTCCCTTAACTCTCCTTTTTCGTTGGTAGCTGTCCAATTTTTTCACTCCTTGATATCTGGTCACCCTAAATATAACTAAATAATACTAAGTAATATGAAATAAAGAGACAGAGTGCTTACAGACAATGAAGAAATGAGCCAAAAAGTCAAAGAGCCTGTCTTTGTTTTTGAAGTTGTTCTCGAGGCCAACGTAGTGCATCTTATGGTGGTACAAGTGGAGAGACCATGCGAAAGTTGTCAGTGACACCACCATTCCAAATAAAGTACCGTACCCTGGAAAATACACAAATTCATTACATTAACAATACTACAGCTATCTACATGTACATTATACCCTGCGAGCCATGTCTAGGGTGTTTGGCAGGGGGTGATCAATCAACAGTGCGTAATAGGATTCCCGCATGCACACAACATGCTCCAAAAAACGGTGCGCATTTTAAAAATTATGCTACTGCATTCATACAAAGGCAAAACTTGCCAAATACTCATTAAGGTAATCTGCCAATATACGTAGAACAAACAAATTGTGCTTATAGAAATAATAAGAAAATTCAGAAACACACATGGGCGTACCCAGCGGAGGCAGGAGGGGCAGCTCCCCCCCCCACACGAACCAAAGGTATATTTAGTTAAAAACGAAATTTCTTCTGAAATATTCTTGAAACCCAAGGAAAGTGGCATTATTATAAAACATGAAATCAAAATGAAATTATTTTTTTCGAGCAAATAATTTTAAAAACCAATTTTGTTCCATGACATTTCTGAAAGACAACTGCTGAACTTGTACAACTACGGCTCGTCCCCCCTTGTGTTGATCCTTGGTGCGCCCTTAGCATGCATTAAAGTATAAATTAGTTAGTAGGCTTATATCTCTTATGCTATTTATTTGACGTGATCTACCGTGGTATGTAAGCGTTCGTCGTACTATACATTGCTAACTTTATCGGAAAATACACAGCTCTTGAATTTATCGAATACGTGAAGTCTATTTCATGGTCCATGGTCTGACAGAGATACTCATTCGAGTTTACCTAAGACGTCAGTTAAGTCAATAACAAGATAATCGTAACGCCTTTTCACGTACCTGGCAGTTCGTTTTTGCACGCGTTCTCTTTTTTTGAGCCTATTTCATGAGGGTTCCAAACACCGACAGCGTATTATAAATGGGATATAACGAGGGAGAAGTAGCTAGTTTATCTCACTATGTCGTCGCACTCTCCTAATATTCGTATGACACACATAAACCCTGATAAAATGAAAAATGTTTTCACCAATGAGGGCGTCCTCAATGTTTTTCTAACACTCCATTTGAAAAGTGACAATCAAATGAGGATATTAATGAGATAGTGTATTCGTATCACCCACAGTCAGGTAGCCAATCACGTACTCTGCCAATATCGAAAGTGCACATGTTTGCAAATAGTGCCAATATGGCATAAGAGAATAAAATTGAAGTTTAGGGTGCGGCAACATAACTTCCTTTAACCCTTTACCTGCGGGAGTGAATGATTTTAGCCACCAGCCTGTGCGGGAGGGAACCACGAAATATTTTTACCACTAGCGTGGCCGAGGGTATTGCAAGGAGTTAACCGTTAATGTTGGTGGTTGTTTTCGGGAAATTCTGCGTAGGTAACACTGTTACACTCAACGTTTCACTCCTCCCAGTGGGAGCGTTATCAAGAGAATGGGAGGTAACCGTTCTCGTCCCGTGGTATGTGTACATGTTTCGTTAATCCGTTGCTGACCCGATTTTGAGTTTTCACGGAAGGCGATAGCCGTTGGTCATTATATTGGGCCAGGAACCCTCTCCAGTTGCGGCTGCGGTTATATAAAAGATAAAGATAAAGATAAAGATAAAGAAATATTTATTGTTCTTGGACCTATGTGTAAATGTATTGTTTTTCTAAGGTGGCTTTGCCACAGAAAATAAATAAATATATTATTATTATTATTATGTGGTCCACTAAGAACATACAATGGCTTACATTCATATTAGAGCTCAGTGCACAGAAGAATAAGATACATGCAAAAAAATAATAAAAAAATTGTAACAGAATATAGTGGCATATTGGTACCATTACATTTTTTCTTGTAATAGCATTTTAGTGAACATTAGATTTTTAAATGACATCAGCTATTTTGCGGTTTTGATTGGTTCTGGAGTACCATTCCATAGCCTTGTCCCAACAACTGAAAATGAATTATCAAATGTAGTCGTACGATGTTGAGGAACAATTAAAAAATCAGCTGATAATCTAGTTACAACATTGCGATATTTCTCTTTACTCTGAAAAAAATGCATAATGTATTCTGGCTGTTTGCAATTAAAAAGTTTGTATAAAAAAGAGGCAAGCTGGTATTGCCTCCTTGTTTTTGCTTTAAGCCATTCTAATTTAGAGAAATAAGGGGATATATGTTCATCTTTTTTAAGATCATAAATTAACCTAACACACATGTTTAATTGCCGTTGAATCAGGGTGTTAATCTTTTCGGTTAGGTCATTATATACAAGGCAGCAGTAATCAATATGGGGGAATATTAACGAGGATACAAGCTGCTTGCGTGTATGAGAGGGCATAAGGTTTTTATGAATTTTTAGCTGAAACAAGATCATGTTGATCTTATTGCTGATGGCTTTAACATGGTTTTGCCAAGACAAATTAGGCATCAATAAGACTCCAAGATTTTTAACGGAGTTTGTATATGATATTTCGGCATCACCAACAAAAATCTTGGGCAGAACATCAAATTCGACATATTTGAGTAGTTTGAGGTACCAAATAACATAGATTTTGTTTTCCTAGGGTTAAGCACAAAGTTATTGTCTGCAGCCCATGAAGTGATGGCCTGAAAGTCCTGATTTACTTTGGAAATTGCATCATTCAGCTCATACAAATGACAGTGAAAATAAATATGTAGGTCGTCGGCATATAAGAGATATTTACAGTTTAGAATACACCTAGGCAGATCAAGGAGATACAAGGAAAATAGGAGAGGACCAAGAACTGACCCTTGGGGGATCCCGCAATGGACAGTAGTCCATTGCCATGTATTCCCATTCGCGTCCTAGACTGCCTGTTGACGATCTTTTAGATAGGAGTAAAACCAGTTAAGTGAGGAACAGGAAAAATTAAGGTTTTTCAATTTGTGGAGAAGTTTGGCGTGATTAACAAGACCAAAAGCATCGGTGAAATCAAATAGAACCAGAATTGTAACCATCCGTTTATCAATTCCTTGACGTATATCATCCGTTAATTTGAGTAGCGCTGTTTGCGTAGAGAAGTTTTTCCGAAATCCAGATTGATATGGATCATGCAAGTTGCATTGGTCCAGATAATTCGATACCTGCTGAAAAACAATTCTTTCTAAGCATTTAGAAAGAGAGCACAGAATAGAGATTGGCCGATAATCACTGGGAGAAGTTGGTTTTTTAACTCCTGGTATTGGTGTGATTAGTGAATATTTCCATACATTCGGAAATACAGATGACGATAAGGAAAAATTATAGATATCAAGTATAACAGGTAGAAGTACAGTTGACGCGGCCTTAATAAATTTAACTGAGATTCCATCGACCCCAGTTGAGTTCGATTTAGAGAGAGATAACGTTTTACGTAGGTTGTGTGGGGTTACGTGTTGGAAGAAGAAATTTCTCTCGTTATAGGGTACAAGTGGATCAAGGTTAGAGAGACTGAATATGTCAGCAATGCTATTTGCCTCGGAGGTAAAGGCGGGAGTGAAGTGCTTGTTAAGATCATCGATAGATAATTCATGTAAGGGCTGCTTGTTTCGTCGCTGCACGAGTCCAAGACTTCTATGTTCCCTCCAGACCTTGTTTGGTTCTGTCAAATTGGAGAAGGTAGTTGCATAATATTTTTTCTTGGCTTCCGTGACGAGATGCTTTACCTGATTACGCAAGACGTTAAACTCAGTGTAAGCAGTCTGGCTTTTTGTTCGTGTGAAAATTCTACGTGAAATATCACGTTCCTTCATTTTTTGCTTAATGTCACTAGTCAGCCAGGGGGCTGAAGGCCATCTAGGTGCGCATGTTCGCAGGGGGGCATGACAATTTATGCACTCTAAGAATTTCTGATTAAAGAGTTCTAATTTTGAATCAATGGACGAGGAGCTAAATATGTTGTTCCAGTCAAAGGTGAGCAGATCGTCCTGAAACTTTGCTGTATCGAAATTTTTAAGATCACGATAGAAAATTTTAGGTATAGGAAGACGAGGGGAATTGAATGAATAAGAGAGTAAAATTTTGTCATGTGCGGAGAGGAAAGGTCCAGGGAATTGTGAGAATGAAGAGAGTTTTTCAGGGGAATCAACTTTACAGAGATCGAGGAGAGTATGACTATGTTCTGTATGATGCGTGGGCTGAGTTGAGGCCAGATGAAGATTATAATTAAAAATGAAATTCCTGATGAAGGAAGAATGACAGCTGTCCCGTAGCAGATCGGCGTTAAAGTCACCTACAATTACAATTTTTTTATAGTTTGGACTAAAAGTTGCATATGCTTCTTCAATATCAGTCAAGGACCCAACATTTGGAGGTCTGTAAGCAACAAATAGAAGAAGTTTAGAAAGGTTTATACCATGCACTTCAATAACTATGAACTCGGGTCGGCATTCATAGGTCGCGGAAGAGGTCGCCAGCACCGACGAACTCAGTCGATGATGAATGAAGGCACCAACCCCGCCACCGCCTTTCCCGATCCGATCATGTCTCAGCAAGTAATGTTCACTAAGATCAACCATGCTATCAGGAATATTTGGTTTTAACCATGCTTCGGTTAAACAGATTATATCACTTACACAGGAAAAAAATGAACCCGAAATTCGTCGATATGACATATTAAAGATTGACAATTGAGGAGGGAAATGCTGATTTCATTAGCAATTGGTAGGCCTGCGGGAAGAGAACAGGCCCCCGTATGTTATTTTAAACAGTCAAGGTCAGTTTCAACAAGAATAGAAATGCGTTCACCACCATCATGGACCCGAGCAAACACACGGCCATTACGAATCCACAGTTTTCCGATTTTGGAACTACCGCCCGTGATTTACAATTATCGATCTATCGACTACAGTTGATTTCGTTGAAAGTCGATTTCCAACGATATAAGACATAAAAGATGTCCGCCGGCAACATGTACCGGTGTGACCGGGGTTGTGTGTGATACTGTCACACGAATACAGTTGCTGTTATCTGCATTGAGTTGCGAATAAATGATATTCCAACTGTGCGGTGTTTTGTTTGCCTTTGTGAAATTCTTCCAGATTCCTTGGATGGGTATCAACCGCTAAACGTGTGAGAAAAAGTTTTAGTATTACTATTCATATTAGGCAGAGTTTATTAATTTTATTGTGAACAATTTTTGCCAAGTTGATTTATTTAATGTGTTGCCGACGTAGATATTTGGTTGACTCGAGTTAAACGTTAGTAACTAATCAGATGTTATGATAGCAGTAAAATCAAAAGCGCACTGTTTATCAAATTGTATGTTTATTGTGAAAGCGTAATTCGTCAAGGCCGGAATCTACAGCAGGAAAAGCCAATTTTAGTAAGCAATAATAGAAATTCCAGGAGTGAGACAACGAGCTTTCGCAGCAAACATAAGTTTGAATTAATAAGGACTTTGTTATTAGCAAAATGACAATATCTGATTCGAGCAGAAAATTTGAATCTGGAGACAACAGTTTTCGTCTCAGGGCACCATGACTCCTAAAAATATTTGGGTTGCATTGTCTTAAAGTTTCATTTTTGTCAAAATCTTCGCTTTGACGTTATTCTTAATTATTAGTCTACAGAGTAAGTGATCAACACGATGATATGCTTAATATGAATGTGCAATGAACAGTTTCAGAGTTATGTCAGTTTGTGTGCAGTATGTTCAGTTGCGTTTATCGTGGACTACAAACATTCAAGAAATCCCCTTGGTTAAAATGCTCCTCAACATATTGAATATAAAATCTAGCTAATAAGAATTTTAATAACCTGCTCATCTAGGTGCTGATGAAACAAGTAAAAGAAGTTCAGTGGTTGATATCCTTCCTTTCCAAATCCTGGAAATGACATCCAATGGATATCCACAAGGGGGATGTTTGGGTATCCATATGGAGTCCAGAATAAGACATCCAATGGATATACACAAGTGGGACATTTGGACATCTATGGGAATTCCAGTGAACATCAAGTGGATGTCGATGGATGTCAGCCCTGTCATCCAATGGACGCCTCTGAAGTGGCTGGGAGGTTGCTGATCGCGTTCTGCTTCCGTGAATGAATCATCATCTGAGATTTTCATTGTGATCTCAGTGCACTTTAAACTACCACTTTTATTTACCGCGGGTGACCAGTTCGTCCCTTTAATCATTCCGTCTTGAACGTGGAATGGGATATGATTCAAAAACCTATTCAAACCTATCAATTGTGGCCGCACACTCATGCTGTTCTGCAGGGCTCTTTGTGGTCGGGGACGGTGATTAAACTGATCAAATCATGAGTACAATGAAAACCATTTCAAAGACTGCCTCTGGATGGAATAAATTACTTTCATTGAATGTGAACAGAAGCATAAAAATTATGCAAGGAATAATGGAGATTCCATTCTAAACTTTTCATTCTCCATCTCCCTTATGTTGAGAGATGAGCCGCCAGATCCGTGATAACTCGTTACGATAGTCTTGTTATTGTCACTGACCTCTTTGAACTCGATTGATAATCTCTGTCGGATCGTAGACTGAAAAATAGACTAAACCTTTTCGATAAATGGAAGAGCAGTCTATTTTCTGACAAAGTTTGCCATATCTTATTAACGCCAACATATAACTGTAGATCAGATTATATAAATAAAATATGAGAGACAGACTGCAGAACAGAAAGCTTCAGAATGTCTTTTCCACGATCAATAAGTTACTATAACGGCAGCGTCAGAACGTATAAATAGATAAGATGACTTGTATTTTAGCCTAGTAACTTGTGTCTAAGTTTTGGCGTGTTTCTGAATTTTCCATTTATTTCTAACAGTATACTATGTTCAAGCTATATTGGCAGAAAACGCTAATGAGGAAGTGGCAAGTTTTGCTATTGAATATACGTGGTTGCGTCATTTGTTAGTATTTGCAACGTTTTTTTTACCATGTGTTGTGCATATGGTAATCCTATTTTATACTGCATGCTAGTTATGGATCATCTCCTGCCTAACACTCTTGAGGTGATTCACATGGAGATACGTAGATATAAATTATGTTCAACCAGTCGGGAGTTTTTTTTTATTCCATCGACCGCAGTGAACACTGATCATACATGTAAATCCACTCACCGTCCACCTCGCCGTTGGCAATTAGAATGTTGATGATGATCATCTGGAGGAGGAGCTGAGGCGCCGACTCATTCAGGGCCTCATTCATGTTCCACTTATACAGGAGCTTCGCATTCATCACCATCATCGCAGAAGACTGCGCCTGGATAAGTGGTGCTTTATACCTATAAAAATAGGCTAGTGAAAACATATGAGTGTGTCAGGTAACGCAAACATATTCATTTATAAAGAACAAAGCTAGAAAAAAGGCGAGAAAAGCAGAGCACGCCAGGACCAATCTACATCTACATCTACATAATACCCTGCGAGCCACCTCTAGGGTGTTAGGCAGGGGGTGATCAATCACCAGCATGCAGCATGCAATTTGGACTCCCACATGCACACCACACCGTCCAAAAAACGTCCCGTATAATAACAAACTATACTACTATATGCTGTTAGAAATCGAATTCAGAAACATGCATTAAGTTTTACATAGGTTAGTAGGCTACACTACAAGTCATGCAATCTATTTACGAGTTCTATTGCTGCCGTTATAATCTCTTATTGATCGTGGAAAAAATGACATTCGGAATCTGTCTGTTTTCTACAATCTATCTCTCTTATTTTATTTATATGATCTGATTTTCCGTAGTACGTTGGTGTCCGCAAGATATGGTTAACTTCGTCAGAAAAGACACTGCTCTTGAATTTATCTAAAAGGTTTAGTCTAATTTTCAATCTACGGTCCGACTGAGATTCCCATCCGAGTTTATCTAAGAGGTTAGTTACACTAACAAGACTATCGTAACGACCTTTCACATACCTGGCAGCTCTCCTTTGCACGCGTTCTAACTCTGTTACTAAGCCTTTTTCATGAGGGTCCCAAACACTGGCAGCGTATTCCAAATGTGGTCTAACGAGGGAAAAGTAGCTAATTTCTCTCACTTTGTCTCACTTTGTCAACTGTCAACCAATGAGGTCATACCTGACGCACGGACGGGGTGAATGTATACCATGCATAATGGAAAGACGGAAATAAAAAAAAATATTTAAAATGCACCAAAAAATAGATGAAAACTCATAAATAATAGTGTTTCGTATTTCATGTACTTCTACCCAATCGGACCATTCCCGAATCCCAACATAGATTGGGATTAGCCTTTGCAGTTTTAGTGTGCCTTGCACCTCCTCACTTGTAGCCTGTCTCTCTCATTCTCTTTCACTGACAATGAAAAGGTTACACTGGTCCCTATCCTTTTGCTGAATCATTTTTTCCCCGCGTATGCTTCTGTACTCGATTCAAAGCACTGAAGAGTTGGTTATATAATCATTGGCAGCTGGGCCCCTTACTAACTATTAAAGCTGGGCTAAATTTGTGCGGAATGGGTGGAGATTACATTCACATTCACACAGGTCGCCACAGGCGAATATACAATCATAATAACATATAATAGAAATTGAAACAAAGAGATAGAAACATAAATGCAGGACGATGACACTGTGGCGTGGAGATGAAATGAAGGCTGAAAACACATAGAAAGTTCACCTGAACTGGGAATCGAACCACGGACCTTCTGCTTTCCGGGCAGATGCTCAGACCACCGAGCTATCCAGGCTAATCTAATTTCCAGTGTTTTCGGCGGGGGTTTATACAACCAAATCCCCCTAGGTGGTTCATGGTTGGTGGGTTTTTTGTGGATGGAGGTGCTGAAGGTATTGTTTTCAAGGTGGATGTTTATGTCAAGGAAGGTAAGGGAGGAAGCAGAAATTGATGAAGTGAAAGAAACGGATGAGGTGGAGTTGAGGGATGCAATGAATGTGTCAAGCGAATCACGCCCATGGGTCCATAGTAAAAAATACCCACCAACCATGAACAATACCTACACTACACCAGTTGCCATCCACCCCACACCAAACACGCAATCCCCTACTCCCTCTCAGTCCGCGCCCATCGCATCTGCAACAATTCACCATCTCTTCAAAGAGCCACACAGAACCTCCACCATTCTCTCCTCAAACGAGAGTATCCAGAATCTCTGCTTAAAAAGAAAATACTCTCTCCCTCCGAACAGTACACCCCACGCACCAAAAGAGAACAAACCAGCAAACTAAATCTCACCACCACATTCTTCCCTGGCACTCAAAAAATTAAAAAAAATTTAAAAGATCTATACCCTATCATCAGCAAAAACAAAACCACAGCTGCTCTTCTTCCATCCTGCCCCTCCATTGCCTACAGAAGAGCACCTAACTAAGGTAATATTTTAAAATCCACCCATCCCTTCCTCCGGCAAACACTCCCCCCACTTTCCTCCTTGTCTCCATGCAACCGCCCCCGTTGCAAGTGCTGCCCTCTGCTACGCCCCACCACTTCACCTGTCGTCAATAGATCCTCCTCCATACCGTCTTGTACTTCCTTCAACGTTGTCTACAAGCTGCTTTGTAATTTTTGCCCCTCGTACTACATAGGAGAATGCACCACACCCATATCCATCCGAATGAACAACCACAGGCACTTCTGCAAAACCCCCCCCTTTCATGAACCCATCCCCATTCACACTGCCTCACACAATAGTTCTTTCGATAAATGTTTTTCCCTAACCATCATTGAAATTCTGCCAGAAAAGGCAACCATAATCGAGGTGAGAACGAGGGAAATGGCACATATTTGGGCTGAAAAGGCGTTTGAAACGCCCGGACTAAACATTGCCCACTAATAGTCAAAGCAAGCCCTACCGTCCCTTCCCCCCTCTCCCCTTCCCCTTCTTCCAACCCCACTACTTCACCAAGGAGAGCTTCTGGAGGATCTGCCTGCAGCAGTTCACCTTTGATAGCACTGAGGATAGCGGGTCAACCCGCTGAAACGTTTGCAAGATTCTTTGTGAGTGTCCTTTTCTATGTGTACCTATGTTTTTATTAGTGTTTATTTTGTCCGTTACATACTTATACTATCGCGTAGTGCGCTTTCCTCAAGACTTTATATATAGATATCGATACACATAGAAACACCAAAAAGAAACACTCACACGGGATATTAACTAAAGCTTTCGAAGCACTTGAGGCCTCTTCCTTAACTGAAGTAAGAATGGAAAGGAAAGGAGTATGTTGGACAAGGGAAAAGAGGGGAAGGGGAGAGGTGCGTGGGGAGGGGGGGTTATTAATAGACGTTAGAATGCGACGTTCGAACCCGGAAAGCTATTGGCTTGAAAGTGCCAAATGCAATCCAATTCGAGGCTGTGGAGGTTGAGGGCGGAGTCGGTGGGAGGGAGGGAGGCAATAATGGATACATTGTAGCATTGATTGAAGATGGATTCGTGTGACAGACAATGTGTAGGAACTGGTAGAGAGGAGTGGGGGGACGATGGACAACAGGAGGCGCGATGATTGTTGATTCTGAGGTTTAGGGGGGTAGTGCATTGGCCAATATAGAAAGCGGGGCAGAAAGTACAATGAAGAAGGTAAATGATGTTGGTGGAAGTACAAGTAGTGGAGGGGAAGATCGGTAGGCATTTAAGCTCGGGGAGGAAAGAGGCAGGGGATGGAGAGAATATCTTGCAGGTTTCACACCTGGGACGATAGTCGGGTGTGGAGTGACTAGAGACTCCAAGGTGTGGAGATGGTGACTGACTGCGACTTTTGAAGAGGGCGGGTGGCTTTAAATATGGTGTTTAAATTCGGTGGTCTCTTAAATGTGATCCGAGGAGTGGAAGGGAAAATCTGAGAGGCGGACTTGTGTTTGGAAAGGATGGGGTACAAGTCCTTCAATATGTTTTGTAGCACATGAGCACCAGGAAAGTAGGTAGTGAGCGAAGAAGGAGAGCAATGTTTGTCCGCACGGGGTTTATTGGAAATAGCAGGTTTTTTTCTTATTTTATTCATCAAAAGTTTTTTGGGGTAGCCGCGGCGAAGAAGAGAGGTGTGAAGTTTGGAGAGAAACTTTTGAAGGTCTTCGGGATTATCACAAATTCTGTGGACAGAGAGGGAATAAGGGATGGAACGTTTGGTGTGTGGTGGATGGCAACTGCTGCAGTGGAGGTATTGTTGTTTGTTAGTATTTTACCTCTTCTATCTCCAAAACCAATATCAACTTCTTAGATGTGGACATACACCTTTCAGATAATAACAAATTCAAAACATCGGTTCACATCAAAGCCTTGCTGCATGGACACAATTACTTAGTGAGAGGGCCTCATAATCTGACATCACATAATACTCGGGGTTGCATTTAATCCACTTGGCAAGGGTCCTTCTTGCCTCCGAGGATGGTCACTGTATCCTCCTTTTGCAATCGCTTTTCCCTTTTCGTTCTCTTGCTACAACCCTGAAAACATACGACTTGACGTCCACCTGCACTGGCTAAACTAAAGCAACTTGTACATTATGCTGCATAAGGAATAGTTATTAATTACTTTAAATCAAAGATATAAACTAAATAAACTTACTGGATAAGAATAATGTACTCTTCAAGCACCAAGATAGTACTTGATTTTGCCAAAATGGCTCAAGACGGTACTTCATTTAGCCGAAAAATCAAGTACTGTCTTGAGCCATTTTCCATCACATTTAAGGAATATTATTGTGTCCATGCAACTCACAAAATCTTTTATTATTATAGAGTTTGTTTGTTTATAAAAGAGTCCGTTTTCCTACACTAAGCACACGATTTAAGTCCATTCTCCGTAGTAGTATATGGAATGTACTAAAAAAAGAAACCTTTCACTGCACCTCTTGCAGTGACCAGCGATGGCATAATAAGAGTCATTCGTAGTAATATTTATTAAATTTTCTTTCTGGTGATTACTTTCTATCACTATTATATCTGTTATCCACATATAAAAATGAATGAGACCATATTGCATCCACGCGCTTGCCGCGTCGCCGTACTCTCCGCCGCCGCGGGCCAGAACTGGAGTCGACCGCACGCTCGAAAAAACGATTTAAAATTCGGGGTTGCAGGTTAGTGCAAGGTTTTACTTTAGATTCACAATAAGTAAGCTTCAAAAAATGACATGATATAAGTTACTTAGTGAAAGTTGACGATAATATCTATTTTTTCTCAACGTTTATGTAAAAAAAGGGCTGAAAACAGGCTCCGCCATTTTGTTATATATCTATGGTTATGAAGATGAAACTAAATATTTAAAAACCCTTCAAATGAGATAAATTAAGTTTCAATTAAGATGGTATGACAGTTTTTTCGATAAATCTATTCATTAAACCACTGCACGAGGATAGAGTTGACAATTTTCAGAAAAAATCGAGGGTCGTCGTTTTTCGCTAAATTTGTTCAACTTTGACCTCACATATATTGTTAACGTGGTAACACAGGAAAAAATTATCTGGAAAGGTATGCACAATTAATTTGAGAATATATATGCGAAGTTTCAACTTCCTAGCTCAAAAAAATCGATTTTGAGGTTTTGGCCAGCTTTTTTCGATTCTGGCCCACTGTGCAACAATGCGAAAACGCTACATTTATTTTTACCATAAGCAAATTTTTTTTGAGGACCCATATTTTCAATTTACCTTACATAACATGCTATTAGGTCAAATGAAGAGAAAAAATTCTATATTTTTAAGTATTTCTTTACTCGGCCGGTAATGGGTTAAATCGACAAGAGAAATTAGGAGCTATTGCAACAGTGTCATCAAGAGCCATCAAGAGAAGGGGAGACTGGGTACGGTGGAGACAATTCTCCTTTAATCGCACATAGTTCTGTAAGTAGGCTAGCAAGCTTAACAAAAAGTTTTCTTTAATGTAATTTGTACATTGATGTACGTTTAAAGACTAAATGTGTCCCTGAAAACATTTCTTAGCTCAAAGGGGCAATTAAAATAAATTAAGTATCACAAACGACAACACCCCAAGGGCGATTGTAAAAGGTTTCCATAATACTCTGAAATGGTCTGAAATCGTTTTAATTGTAAGAAATATTGGTAAATTTTTACAAGAGGTACAATCCGGATTTCGCCTTCAAACCTTCACTTTCCTGTAGTATTTTTGCCTAATGATTAACGTGGTGACATTCATTCCTGGCGGAAATCAATAGTTTTCGAGATATTTTAACTTTTATGGATAGCGATTTTCGGGTTCTGCGCATGCGCGGCCATATTGGAATCGCGGTAAATGAGTTTCACGGAACATGTTTGAAATTGTAAACAAGAGAAAAATATCCCTAGTGATGGTCCAATAAATAACAGAGTGGGAGGTAGAAGTGGATAAATCACTTTCTGGGCACATGTACGGGCTGGTCAACTAGAAAAAAATATCCTTCGAGCTGGTCCAGTTGGTGAAGTGGGTAAATCACTTTCCGGGCACATGTACGATTTGGTCAACTAGAAAAAAATATCCTTCGAGCTGGTCCAGTTGGTAGAGTGGGTAAATCACTTTCTGGGCACATGTACGGGCTGGTCAAGTAGAAAAAAATATCCTTCGAGCTGGTCCAGTTGGTAAAGTGGGTAAATCACTTTCCGGTCACATGTACGAGTTGGTCAACTAGAAAAAAATAATCCTTAGAGCTGGTCCAGTTGGTAGGGTGGGAGGTAGAAGTGGGTAAAATGTGCTTACCTTCCAGTGCTTATGGTTGCCCAGATGTCCCAGGCAGGTCTTCCTCAGTGGGTAAACTTTAAATTTGGCGGCATGGTAATGTTTGCGCATGCGCAGAAGGTGAAGTGCGTAAAGTAAAGGGTGAGTAAGTGAAGATCGTAAATGGCGGCGCATGCGCAGAACCCGAAAATCGCTATCCATAAAGGTTAAAATATCTCGAAAACTATTAATTTCCGCCAGGAATGAATGTCACCACGTTAATCAGGAGGCAAAAATACTACAGGAAAGTGAAGGTTTGATGGCAAAATCCGGATTGTACCTCTTGTAAAATAATACCGAAATATTTATAATAATACGGTATAACCTTCTTTCTGAAAACATTGCATCTTAATAACAAAGATATAAATTTGGGAATACTTCAATCATTTACAACAAAAAAGGCAGTATAGCATCTAAAATTATTAGGTCTATCTTGACATTTACTCTATAGTGAATACATCCGTCTCCATTAATAACAATGGACGGCATGAAAATCGGCCCTGACACCATTCCTGCTGATTCTTACGTAAAATGACATCCTAAATCCGAATATGAACTCCGTTTTCTCCAATCACCCACCATTTTCGGGGGAGCTCCCCCCTCCAATTTTCATCACTTTTTGGTCGTTTGGAGGAATTAAAAGGATTATTTAAGCATTTAAATTATTTCTAGTGGTTTTGAGGGGAGCAAAATCCTAAAAAAATATTTATGTTAAAGAGGTATATTTTGGGCGAATAAGTCTCCGTAAATTTTGTAAAAACACATTAACAGTGATCAATTTTGCATTTGTTTCGCAAATTTTCAAATGTATAAAAATTTCCAGCTTCCATTTCACATCGTCCTCCCCCCAATGATAAAATATATAACAACTTGAAACATCAGTAATAATAAAAATATCTTGCTGCATAGCATAGCAACAACAATAAAAAAATTAGCAATGGCTCGGAGGATTCACTTTACTACGATGGCCTGTCCCGCTCAGGCTTGGACGGCAATTCTCTTGCTTTCGCTGCTAAAAAAGGAAAAGTAATACTTTCTAATTATACGAATAATATAAGATTGAGATTTTTATACTCTCATTGCAGTTAAAAAATATTCTTCCTCCTTAATCATGGAGTTCCACAAAGTATCAGCCTCTCAAATCAATTATGTATATTGAAGTAGTCGTCACTTTCTCTCAGTATACCTCTGATGATAGCAGAGTCAAATCTTTCGGTGTTCTGGACAAGGGTCCTTTTTTCAAAGTATTTTAAATTGTGCAAAACAGTAAAAGTTGTTGTACTCCGGCTTTTTCCGAGCGAATGTCAGTATGTGGACTTGAGTTGTGATTATTACCGTGATTTAATGTGCAATAATGTTACGCGTGTGTAAAAAACATCCTCACACTTCAGCTATGTTTGTGGTGAATTGATTTAAACATCGCAACAATAACCTCTTTCTTTAATTCTTAAAACTTCATATAAATTTTACTCTGACATCCAACTCTTATTGCAGCTTCTGAACTGCTTCATTTGTGAATACAACAGCCGCGCCTGAGAAAAAAACATTACATCATACGGAACTGGCCTCTGCGAGAAAGCTTCACACATGGTTATAAAAATGTCTCTCATGTTTCCCTGGTTCCAACAAAAAATGATCACTTGCCACCATTGCACATCAAACTAGGACAGATGAAATATTTTGTGAAAGCAATCGGCAAGACAGGAGCTGAATATCTATTTTTAACCTAAAGTCTTTGTTTTAGTGAAGCTAAAACCAAGGAAGAAATTCGTGGGCAGCCAGAATAGGAAACCTTTCCAAGGCTTGACGTTTATTAAACACCTGAACCATAAAGAAAACTGAGCTTGCTTTGGATTCTGAAACGTGTGTTAGAACTTTTTGGGTGACAATGAAGTGATGATTATGTCGCCCATGTCGAGGAATTGCTGCCAGCGTATTAGGCCATGGGGTGAAACATATCACTAAAAATGCATTTCCTTCATTCACACCTGGATCTTTTCATAGAATATTTTGAAGCAGTTTCAAATTAGCATAGGGAACGGTTCCATGAAGATATCACTGAAGGAGAGGAGATTTTCCGACAACTTGAATGCGGGCATGTTGGTATGTATATTAAGCCTACTGCTGGTTTTTGTTTGAGAAACTTCTACCTCAGTTTATGAAGGGAAATCAAATACCAAACTACTTTTGTTATTCATCGTTCTTCACATTTGTTATTTTTCTCTTTATTGATGCGCGTGTGGTATTGATGGCGCCAGCGTGGTAGCGTGTCTTCTGAACTGTTGGCACAAATTTTCATTATTTTTTCTATCCCGTGTTCTCAAATATTTTTATTATTGCTATTATTAGCTATTGATATATTTTCCCATCATTCTTGGATATTTCGGGTAAGGGAAGATGGAATGGGAGCTAACAAATGAAGAAAATAAATGAAAAATTGCGAGAAAAAGGAAAGGTTGATAATTCTAATGCGTTTTTAAAATCGATAACGGAAACTAATCCCCCCTAATCTAAGTTCTTATTCCTTAATTATCATGTTTTAGAACTTTTCCCCTCTCAAAAAGCTGATAAGAAACATAAATGTTAATATTATCCTTTTCATTCTTAAAAATTATTGCAAAAGAGATGAAAATCAGATGGGGGCTGCCCCCCAAAAATGGTGGGTGATGGAGGAAAACGGATGTCATATTCAGACTCAAGAGGTTATTTTGCATCAGAATCAGCAGAAATGGTACGAGGGCTCGAGAAAAAATATTTTTTGCCGTCCAGTGTAATTGGTGGAGGGGTTGAGTAAACATTTCTAGGTATGCTTGAAATGAATTATATCGAAATATGAAGACCATAAGGACATACTGCAAAATGAATGTCCGGGCATCGTGTTAAGTATTCTGATAGCTGCTGCTGCTGTTCTGTTGAAAGGCAAAAACGCTTTGTTTAGAACAACATACGCCATGCTGACAAAGCTTTCATTTCCGTCCGCACCAGGGCTATCGCGGCTACGAACATATCTTAGCAAAAACATGCGATTAACTCTGTGCATTACCGCAGCTCTCTGTAAAGAAATCTTTCGTTACACTTCTTTGTAACCGTATTCTTGGTGTAATATGCCAAAATGTCCTCTTTAAGTCTTTTTTGTGCATATTTTGGTCATCTAAAACAAAAAATAACTTTTACTTGTGTCACAGCCATACCCAGGAAACATGTCATAACCGTACCCGTACCACTCTTTCGCAAAACAAACAATCACCATGTTGATAAGAAGAAGTCGCTGCTAGTGAAGCAAGAATGTCTATTTTATATTATGGAAAAACGCTAAACTATCTATCTATATTCACCTAACACAAATCATCAAAAGAAATCGAATAAAATATTTACTTATGAGTGTAGATTACCAATATGCTTGCTAGCATTTACGTCGTGCGATGGCCGACACAATACTGTGACATAAGTAATAATGTGCAAGCTGCTCCTTTATCCCCTTCATAATCCTCTTTTACCAATAATTTGCTAATGGGACGACTGTCACTACCGCACCCAGGCACAACCGTACCCAGTCTACCCTATCGCAATAAATATTTCGTAAAAATCATTAGACACCGTATATTTTATGTTAAAATTAATTAATACATACTGGTCTGGTAATATGTTCTAATATAAATATTCATCTTGCCCACCATCCCCACCCTGAAGTCCTAAAATAGAGGTCTTACCACAACTTATTATATTGGTATCCTCAATGTTTCTTTACTTTCTTTCACTTCACGGTTTATTTTGCACTTCAACTACTTTACCTATAAAATCTACTACTATTCTGTACTAATAAAATTTTCATTTGTTTAAATTGACAAGAGATCTCAAATAATACGGCAAGAGTTTCATCAACATCCTTCAAATTTTCGTAATGGATTCTAACTGGTAATCTTGCGAGCCTATTTTGTCCAATATTTTGAAATAAATGCCTTGATGCACTATTGTATTATGCAGTTCCTCTTTTTTCTGTATTGTCTAAAATCTTTTCATCTCTAAATTCAATTTGTTAACTTTTTCCTTCAATGTGAAATTGTTCTGTATCAATTATTTTTTATTCATTTATCCACTGGAACGTAGATACGGCAGGAGTTTTAAGTGAAAACGAAAATTCCCCGTGGCAATACCCAATTTTCAGAGAAAACCATAAAAGGAATGATAAATCGCAGGCTTCTGTTGAAGATGAACAACAGAAAAAATAAACGCGTACTTTAAGCTTTACAAGCAGATGCTTTTTTCACCCACTGTGATTGCATCGTCTCCATTGAATTTATGTGGCCATTTCTAAAACTCCGTATTTCATTTTTACTTCTAAATATTGCTTGAGGTATTCTTCCAATCGTGGTAAAACTGCAAGAACATTGTATTGCAATCCAGTTTTAAGCGAACCTGAAAATTTCAACCGTCTTGTTAATCAGGAAGTGCTCAAAATTTGAGTTTCAAAATGTTTCCCGGAAGGACAAAGAAGAAAGCGAGTAAAATAAAAATAAAACATGGCATTAAAATAACGACAAAGAAAGAACTAATTACTCCAGTTTAGGAATCTGTAATCAACTTTCCGATAAGTGAAATGAAGTTTGCATCTGGTTTTCGTCTTCGAATGTGGAAATTTGCTTTTAAACATGAACATTTTGAAAACAATAAAATAAATTACGAATATTTAACTTCAAAATTGTATAGAAGAAAACAAAAACACTGTAAGAAACACAAACAAATTCAATACTTTTTTGTACAGACTTCCAAATCATCTAAATTGCTGATTCTTTACATTTGTGGCACTTTCGCGCTATTTTGGCCACACTGACTTTTTACACAGCTTACAAAAACTAAAAGTTCTGTTTCTATTGTATTTTATCTTTACTTGACAGTTTCTAGTCCGTTTTGTTCATTTTCGGGCGATTTATTAGAGTTGTCACTAATGACAACATGACGGCGAAGAAGGCTTAGACCAAGAACGCATTTTGTCGGTTTGCCCTGATAAACGGTAACTGTAACGTAACAATTTTTGTACAATTTATTTAAATGCAACTATTCCTGAGAAGCTTTTATTCCAGCTGAGATATCTTTCTTTATCTTATTCACGGTACCCAAAGGCTTGTACCCTTTATTTATAGAAAAACCAAGCAAAGTGATGTGAAATTGGCCTGTAGTGATATTTCTGCCTTTGATCAAGTAGGGCCGCATAATATTCAATACATCATGATCTGTGAAGCGATCGCCAGCTTGATGAGAGTCGTCCTTGCCAAGGTAATGAAATCCGTTTATCAAATAATTACTATCCTTATCCCCTGCAAGCTAGTATTTTTGCCCATATTTATCACGCTTTGATGCCATGAACTGCTGCGTGAATGAGCATCTAGCTTTGTTTGGAAACAGCTGTTTGTCAAAGGTTATTTGTGGCCCAGGCTATGCTTCCAAAGCATGGTCATCTCCTTCTCACGTAGGATCTTGAACGAGAAGGCGTCGTCACTTTGAAGCCTGACCAGCACCCCTTCCACGTCGGCAAACAGCCTCACGACTACGCATAAATTTCTTCTGTCCGATAGCGCTGATCCAGGTTTTCTAAAACACAATGATGAACGCATCGCTTATACCGTACGTAGCAGATACAAATACTCAATCGTGTGTAGGTACTTACATATTACGATCTTTGTTAGAGGAAAACGGATACAGTAGTAAGGACATCAGGAAGAGAATAGCATTAGCGAAGGAGGCGTTCATGAACAGGAAGGAGCTTCTGAGAGGATCGTTGTGTAAGAGTTTAAAGAAAAGGTTAGTGAAGAGTTTGATTTGGAGTGTAGCTCTCTACGGTGCGGAAGCATGGACACTGAGGAAAGAAGACGAGAGAAGATTGGAGGCATTCGAGATGTGGGTATGGAGAAGAATGGAGAGGGTGAAATGGACGGAGAGGAAAAGGAACGACCAAGTGCTGGATATGGTTGGCGAGGGGAGGCAGCTTTTAGATGAGATACGCAGGAGACAGAAGGTTTGGATGGAGTTAGTGCTTAGCGGGGAGGGGATGCTGAAAATGGTGTTGGAGGGTAGAATGTTAGGTAAACGAGGGAGGGGAAGGAAAAGAATAGGAATTTTAGATAGATTGAAATAGAGTAGGCCTTACAGTGAATTAAAGAAGGCAGTGCTGGAAGGAAAGGGAGGCTCCCAGATCGCTTCTCGAATACTCCATGGAAACCTACCTTAATCGGTAGAATACTATAATAATAATAATCTTTCGTAACTGAAGTATTACAATGCCCTAACCATAGTCTGGACCATACATAACCATTGACGAACAGCTGTTTCCAAACAAATTTAGATGTCCATTCACCGCAATTCATGGCATCAAAGGCAGGAATATCATTTAGTATTGCAATAATTTTCTCTGGCGTACACGTCCATGCAGTGCCAAAATTAAGATGCTGATGCAAATCAAGAAGCACGTCTCGACTGGTCGTGACACGCTGGTGTGTCAAACTCTGCGCTGGGAAGCTGAACACAAACTCTCGGCAGAAGCCAACTGCATTGTGGCGCACTTCACTACACTAATGTTTCACGGCAAATGAGTGTCGTCGCGGTAAAATTTGGCTCGTTTCAAGGAAAATCATTCGCAAATAGAGCGGAATATACTTATCTCATGAGCTAATAAATTGTCGAAAAAATTACAAACAGCTGATATTTATTAATATTATGTAAAACATAAACAATCATGAAGGTAATATAATATTCTAAAATAATAATTTGGCAAGTTATATTCAAACTGCATCCCACGAAACACCTAAGCCGAACGAATAAATGATAAAATATACTGGGTGTCAAAATGACACCCTCCGGCATTCAAGGTAAATTTGATCTTTTAGGCCGGAAAAAAGAGAGGGGGGTGTCCCTAAAACTGTCGTCTTATTGAGCCTTAAAAATGATTGAAAGTCACGAAATATTTCATTCTACAGCAATCTTTGAAGTCCAGCTTTGAAAAAAATGTTCGCGTAGGGTGTCAAAATGACACCCTTCGGCATTCTAGTGTTAAAGGGCTGAAAGTGACCAATACTTCGGTGTCCACTATATCTATATCTACATAATACCCTGCGAGCCACCTCTAGGGTGTTTGACAGGGGGTGATCAATCAACAGCATTCAGCATGAAAGAGGACCGCCACATTCACACCGTGCGGTCGTGGAAATATATAACGCATACCAGCAAAATATACATGCATATTCATGCGAAGACAAAACTTGCCAATGGTTAGTAATTCCTAGAGGAAATCCATGCAGAGTTAGAACTATAGAAAAAAAACAACGAGTCATCTTAGCATCTAAAGACTCATCTTTCGCGGTCTATTTCTTTTTTTTTCTTCTCATGATCACATCTACAATAGTACGACGGTACACGAAGGATATATTTCGCGTCGTCTGAGACAATATCTCCTTCGATTTACTAAGTAAATTCAGCCTATACTTCGATCTACGCTCCTGTAAAGATTCCCATCCTAACTCGTGTAATGTACTGGAAACGCTGCACTTTTTGTCGTAACAACTCATCACCTATCAAGCCGCCCTGTCCTGTACTCGATTGATTTCAGCTATCAGTCCGGCTTCATACGGGTACCACACACTACAGCATCGTTATGACTGGAGTCTGACTACAATAACAGCCTCTAGGAGAGGGTGTCAAACACGGTCAAACCTCTTTAATTCTTGCACTACTAACGCTGGTAATAAATTACTTCCAATACATTTCTTGCCCTGGGAGTCAAAAGCCGGAAATTTCAGTCGTAGAAATTCCTGGCAGTTTTTGTTTTTTGTTGTTCAATGCGTTTTTATCGAACAATTTTTCTTCCTCCCATATTCTTTCTTACAGAGACAACTGCATGACAAAATAGAGCAATGGGAGGTTTACAAACTTTTAGTCCTTCTTTCGTCACTTCATCCTGGCAGAACGTTTTCCGATAATATAGGTTTCCATGCTCTTTCCCTCTTTTATGACGGTCGCGGGTTTGGGAACTCTTAGCTTAGGAGCTCAACACAGCTGGGCATAAGCCTCGTTCGAATTACAATTGTTCCAGCGATCGCTGGAACTAACGAGTATTCACACTACGATAGTTAAAACTGTAATGCGTATGTACCGCGCGGGGTTTAGGAAAAGGACCGCCGCGGACACAGAAGACAAGCCTAAGGGGGCCTTCACAGTTCGGCGTTGCGTTGACGCCGCGGCTAGCGAGCCAATCAGAGCCCGTCTTTGAGAATTGATGACGTCACGTCTCCAGCTCGCTGCGTCGTCGCAGAAAAACTGAACCTGTTCAATTTTCTCTGCGTCAAGGCGGCAGTACGCCGACGATTTCGAATTGGTGTTTGTTTATGGGTATACAAATATGCAAGATTAGCTCTAATGGGAGTGGCAAATGCTATTTATTTTATTATTTACTATTATTTTGAAGTGTTCAGCTTAGATATTTCGTATCTTTCCTAAACATAAGACAAATGTTAACCCTAAATTAGATTACAATCACTGAGGAGCATAGATTAGCGTAACACATACCCGTAAATGGAATCAAAAGCTAAATACAGCGTGAGAGGTGCATGTTGGTGACTAAGGTCGTTTAAATTCCATTTTATATCCAATAATTGTGCCCTCATGATCTACTCAGTTAGAGCTATTTAGATAACATGACTAGAACACTCTGTTTGAACAACAGTTATCATTAATAAATATTCCTGATAATATTCCACGTTACTCATGTTCATTGAGTGAATGTAATTAGCTATTTTTCGAATATTCCGAGTTAGGAAATAAAATTTAAAGGTCATAATAATGCATAGGCAAGGGCCATCACTATATGCATTATTAACAACTTTATGGTCGCCATATTAACTTCAAATGCTATTTATAGTTAAGAAGAACATTTAAAGAAATGAAATTGGGTAAACATGCAGAAAACAGCATATGTATTGTGCGTTTGGTTCGAAATCCTAAGATGATATGCTCACAGGCCGATTTTAAGGAGCCGACGCTTTTTGCCTTTCATTTGTTTTTGCAACGCAGAGCTGTAAAGGGCTCCAACTTGCTGCGATGAGTTAGCTCCGCCCCCAAGTACGCAACGCCGAGCTATGAAGGCACCCTAATGCATGTCCTTTTGAGCCCAGGCCCTTCCTCGAACTGAACGACCCTTTTCTGTCCCCTCCGGGCGGTCATTCACTGCTTTTTTGGCATTTTTACCAAAAAATAGTCGTAGCTTACCTGATATACCTGACGTTAGACATGAATTCTTCATTTTTCGCTTATCACATGGAAATTTCAATCGGAGTTCAAGCGTTAATCTGATTCTCCGATTGAAATTTTCATGTGATAACCGAAAAATGAAGAATTCATGTCTAACGTCAGGTATATCAGGTAAGCTATGAATATTTTTTGGAAAAAACGCCAAAAAAGCAATGGATGACCGCGCGGAGGGGACAGAAAAGGATCTTTCAGTTCGAGGAAGGGCCGAATCTGCCGATTTGGAATAGAAATAGTCTAATTCCGTCAATTCGATCGTAAAAACTTCACTTAAAATTTCTTCACGCTCAGAAAAACACAAGGAATTCATTTTTTACATGAAAGAATTGCCGTCCCACTGATTTGGGTCCCAGCCTTAGGACGGGTGCGAACTTCTGCTTCCTTTCCACGCGAGTACAGGGGGTGCAATAAATTTTCAAGGGACTCCTAGTGTGGAAGAATTTCCCTCCACGAGATTCGGTGCCAAAGTGTACACAAATATTCCCAAATTTTAATTGGTTCTGAAAATATTAATATAATATACATTAATATTATTTGAACTTATTTTATAATATACATGCAATTTTATCCATATTACAACCACAAAAGGATTCATTTCCCTTCAAAACACCTAAAATCATACTCCTCTGCAAAGTCACTTGGATGCTAAAATTCATTGCATTAAAGGTAATTTATCTGGAGAGAAAGGAAAAAAAAATATTGAACATTATATTTTACATCACCTCTTTAGTACTCCATGGAAACCTATATTAATCGGTAGAATACTATAGTAATAATAATAATATTTTACAGTCCCATAAACTTAATTAATTAAATGGTCAACTTTTTGCAAACCATGCACGTCTCCTCAACCTTCCATTCTCAAATAAGCATACTCCTTCCCCGGATCCTTCCCTTCCGAAATATTGGCCCATCTCAATTCCAATACTTGGTTTATTCTTCTGTAGCCGCTCACTTCTCGCGTTGGAAACCCCAACTCCTTCCCACCTACTTTACTCTTTCTTCTTTCCTTTTTGACTCTCCTTAACCTTTTAGATATTCCCTCTCATTATCCCTAGACGCCCCAGACTCTTGACCACTTCACAATATCTCTTTAACTATGTCTTTACCTGATGGCCAAACCTTCTCAAACAACTCCTTGACCCTTTGTTTAACAGTGGAAAACCCCAGCATGTGCCGTATAATCCCTCAATAGAGTCACGAAAACAAACCATCTCCCACCTCTACTTGCGCGGGAGAAATCCCGCTCGGAATTTTCCAGCTTGCTACCTCATTTGAGTGGCCAATGACCTTTCCTTTTCTTTCCCTCCATTCCCTCTTCCCTAGAATTTTAATAGGTTAATTGGCTTCCTCCCCAGCCCCTCTTCGCCGTTGAGTGAGTGAGATGGCAGATCCGAAACTATATTCCACTATATGGTACGAAACTATCGCGTCTTTATGGATCGGCGGTTTTTTTCCGTAAAATGCCATTTCGGATTTGAGGAGGTTTCATGCCATCCCATTTCTTGCAATTTTGGTTTAGTGCTTTTTCGGTTTAGTGCCTTAATGTGACAGCGGTCCGAAACTATTGAAATTTCATACTTTCAACTGCTTTTTCGTATCGGATCACATTCCTGGTGATGTGACAGATTGATTATCCGCGAGAACCTTCTTAATGAATGCCCTGTAAAAATCGTTCGTACAGAGAGAACCAAAGAATCTCTTGGGGCTCAGTCAAGCATCCATTCTAGGGGGAGAACTCCACCGTTTTGAAAGGTTAATGGACACCTCCAAGTAAGGGCACTTTCCATGATCGAGAAGTTTTCTCGGTGCGAGCAGAATAACATCGAACGCAATGGAACTTAAGTCTCCAAATAATTTCAATGACGGACAAAGTCAGGAGAAGATCTTAATTTTCGCCGAAATTGCCTTTAACAATGCACACCTTCCATTTAAGGATTCTTTTTTAGGTCCAAGCGGCAGAATGTAGAACTATGAAACTACCGCTTCCAAACAGCAGACATTCTGAATAACGGAGGCGGAGGAATAGCAGAGCGGAAAGCAGAAAATGTGTATTTCTTCTCCAAAAACGTACAATAACGGGCACTCTTAATGATGGAGGGGGACAGCAGGTTATGTATATTTTTGTCCCAATATTCTATTGTATTGCTTACCTCCAAATGGTGGACAATTGCAATTAGCAGACACCTCTCATTACCAGAGTTTTTAATGCCCGATGGTAAAGTATCCCACGGAAAGTTAATGATAAAACTGAAATCTTATGGTCTAGACGAAGATGTCATTTCCTGGATTAGAGAATTTTTGAGCGACCGCGTCCAAAGAGTAGTATAAGACGGTGCAGTCTCCAATGAGGTTAGAGTCACTTCTGGCGTTCCTCAGGGTAGTGTCATTGGCCCACTCCTATTCCTTCTTTATATAAACGACATTGGCGAAGTAGTGCAGAGTAAGTTACGATTATTTGCAGACGACGCTGTAGTTTACAGAGAAATCCGTTCCTGCAAAGATATGGATGAACTAAAGAATGACCTTGCTGCTATCCAAGCTTGGTGCGATGCTTGGCAGTTAGAAATAAATTTAGAAAATTGCGTCGTAATGAATTTCTGGAAGAAGAATAACTCCCTACAGCGTAACTATATCATTCGGGGCATCCAGTTAAAGGCAGTTGAATCCGTGAAATATCTAGGGGTTAGACTCAATAATGATCTATCGTGGAATAAACATATTCGAGAAATAATCGGTCAAGCTAATCGTAAAATGGGTTTTGTTAAAAGAATATTAGGAAAGTGCGACGACAAAGTGAGAGAAATTAGCTACTTTTCCCTCGTTAGACCACATTTGGAATACGGGTATGTGAAAGGTCGTTACGATAGTCTTGTTAGTGTAACTGACCTCTTAGATAAACTCGGATGGGAATCTCTGTCGGACCGTAGATTGAAAAATAGACTAAACCTTTTAGATAAATTCAAGAGCAGTGTCTTTTCTGACGAAGTTAACCATATCTTGCGGACGCCAACGTACTACGGAAGATCAGATCATATAAGTAAAATAAGAGAGATAGATTGCAGAAGAGACAGATTCCGAATGTCATTTTTTCCACGATCGATAAGAGATTATAACGGCAGCAATAGACCTCGTAAATAGATTGCATGACTTGTAGTGTAGCCTACTAACCTATGTAAAACTTAAAGCATGTTTCTGAGTCTCTATTCTATATTCTATTTCTAACAGCATATAGTAGTATAGTTTGTTATTATACGGGACGTTTTTTGGACGGTGTGGTGTGCATGTGGGAGTCCAAATGCATGCTGCATGCTGGTGATTGATCACCCCCTGCCAAACACCCTAAAGGTGGCTCGCAGGGTATTATGTAGATGTAGATGTAGATGGTAGTAGTTAGAACCTTATGGAACTTATACATCTAAGTAGTGGCCTCTTGTTATAATGGACGCATAAAATGCTCAATTTTACCTCAGTAAACATCACGGTATTTCCAAAGATCAAATAGAGATGAGAGAAATCATGAGTCAAAGACTGTCGAATCACCACGTAAAAGAGTAAAATTCTTTTCCATCATCAAAATTTCAAATGACGTAAGCCTAAGACTACGGTATTTACCTTCGCCTCCTCGGCTGGCCCTCGAAGCGAACGCAACGTAATCGGTGCAGCTCCGAGTAGAATCTGTCCAGGTCATCACCAAACTGACTCCTTGAGTTCATGGCATAGCACAGGCTCCAGATAGATCTGAAAACAGACGTTCAATTCATTAGCACACTTATGATCGCTAATTAAATATCATATCTCCATCATGTGAATGGCTGTCAATAGAGCTTACTCAAAATAATTCCATCAAGCTTAAAAGTTTCGGCATTTTAAAGGCAGCTCAGGCTCGTATACTAAATTCACCACAGTGAAACAATATATCAAATTCCTAAAACCATATGCCTATGATTTCCTGTTTCAATGATAATCAATTGCAATTGAATATTAATATTTCTCGTCTTTTTTTATTTTCTTCTGATAATTGTTCACCACTTCTAATAACCCCGTCAGCACATATTTGGCCACATTTTCGATAAAGCTGATATTTTGGGGATGACTTATCTCCAATGTTCATTCACCCTTTTTTCCACGATTTCACGTGTTTGGGAAGGAGCTCTCATAGTACCATATCGCCCCAATTGACCTCATAACGTCCTCCATTACCGTTGATGACGCTAGTAGCTTAGTGTTTACCTATGTATTGTTGCTTGTAGTGGTAATTGTGCGTAAAAACCGTAGATTATTTGTTTATGCATTAATAGTTAGAGTGATAAGGCTACCTAAAAATCTTTGTTGTGGCCTTAATGGATTTTGAATGTGTGCTTTTAAAACCATACGTAATGTACTTCCACCGTATATGATATGATGTGATAAGGCTAAAATGGACTTGAATATGGGCTATTTATGCGATTATTTTTTAAGAATAAATAAAAGAATTCATGTACAACAGTTTTTTCGGTATAACTTTACCCATTCCAATTAATGCTTCCATAAGTTAGCTAACTTTTGCCCATTCTGAAGGTGTACTATCATTTCTCTCTAAACCTCAGAGTTCTGGGGAACCATTGCGTAAACGGAAAGCATTTGTCTCACACAGGTTGGCAAAATAGTGAACGCAACGCATTTCGCTGCTCATAAACTTCTTACTTCTATGATTTTCCATCAGAACTCTGCTGGTATTTGGGTAAGAAAATAATACTGGCAAAATGCTTGCAGGTAACAGTTTCCAAAAAATCAATAGCAACTGATTCACTCTATTCTACATCTACATCTACATAATACCCTGCGAGCCACCTATAGGGTGTTTGGCAGGGGGTGACCAATCACCAACATGCAGCATGCAAGAGGACCGCCACATGCACACCTCACAGTCAAAGAAATATTACGCACACTAGAAAAATATACATGCTTATTCATAAAAAAATTGCTAATTGTTAGTAATTCCTAGAGCAAATACATGCAAGGTTAGAACTACGAAAAAACATGCAATGGGTGATCCTAGCGAGCGTTGCCATTATTCCTTTCAATTGAGACAACATTGCTATCCTTAATAGTACGAGGGAAGAATGACATTTTAAATCTCTCTGTTTTGCAGTCTATTTCTTTTATTTTTTTCTCATGATCGCGTCTACTATAGTACGATGGTAAACGAAGGATATGCTTCACGTCGTCTGAGAAAATATTATCTTCGAGTTTCCTAAGTAAGTTAAGCCTATACTTCGATCTACGCTCCTGTAAAGATTCCCATCCTAACTCGTTTAACATACTTGAAACGCTGCACTTTTTGTCGTAACAACTCATCACAAATCTGGCCGCCCTGCGCTGTACTCGATTAATTTCACCTATTAGTCCTACCTCGTAAGGGTCACACACGCTAGCAGCATATTCCAAGTGAGGCCTCACTATTCGGCCATGACACCTTATTTAGGATTTTCTTTCGTAGGTCAATACTTTGCATACAAGTTGTCTGGACTGTAAAAAATTACGCAATACATATTGCTACATTTTTGCTGGCTAAATTCAGCCTATACAATTCTATTCAATGCATAAAATTGCATAAAATGTGTAAAAAGTACACACAATTGCATACATATTTTATACAACCCCTATACAAGCTGTAGACTATTTGTTAAAAATTTGTAATTCCATTCAACCATTTTGTATATAACTCTCTTTCTCTTATACAAATCTCTTATACAAAGTGTACAGAAACCGTAAACCAAATTTATAGAATATGTGTAAATAATTAATATCAAAGTAGCTAAAAGCCTCTCTCCTTACTTAGGGAGCAGTTTCAGTGATTCAAAGTTGAGTAATCCCTTCCTGAACGAATTCCTAAACTCCCCTCCCAACAGCGACCTGAAAAGAGAAGAAAGATGTGTGAGTTGATTTGCTAATTTTTTGGTCCTATTATCAAGCAGTCAGAGTAAAAATCTTAAAGGGAAAGGAGTATCTTATGCAAAAAGAAAGAATCCACACATGCTACGGTTAATAACCCGATTGGAATCAACTTAAAGTATGTGCTTTGATTACTCTAGCATCAGGGTCGAATCATAGGGGAGGCCAAATGGACCATGACTCACTCACAAACTCAGGGTCACTCACCAAGCAGTGGGCTCCCTTCAATATAGAGATAAATCTTACAAAATTGGAAAAAGAGGATATATCGTGTTTATGGGATTTCGAAGTGAATCTGGGCGGTATTTGGTGAGCATGTATTCATCAACATTGACGTCAATAGAGAGTTGATGCTGAAGATAAAAATACACTTTATTCGTTTGCGTTGTTAATGTAGCTGAGAACACAACCACTGGCACACGGTGTCGTTGAAAACACAAGATGCGCGTGCAGCTCTTTGTGCATTTAGGAAGACGAAGAGCTCAGTTTGGTAAGCGTATTGCAAATTGCAGGACTCTGAAAAAGTGGATTTCACACCGAAATGGACCCCAGGCCACCCACTCCCTAAATCCAGCAATGTCTAGCACTTCATACTGTAACCGATGCCGCTTGGCGCGGTTCATGGGCGTCTAAATCGGCGTTTACGAGGTAGGGAAGGCTTATGTAATTTTGTGTGAATGTGTGCGTGAGTATGTGAAGCGTTAATGACCCAGGTGCCGTATTTTTCCATCCCCCTCCCACGATTCTTCCGCCTACTTTAAGAGCGGAATTTTTCTATGTGTACGTGACAAGCAGTAAGTTTACCCCACCCCACAGCGAGAGAAGATCACCTGCACATAGCAAACGGAAAGTGATGTAATCCATTACCCCCACTCTCCACCAATTTTGGCGAAAACTCCCCCTCCCCTCTTGAAGAGTCGGAGAAAACCAGCCATCTCGTATCTCCCATCCTTACCCCAACCCACAGAAAGTGACCCACGGGGCTATAAAAGCTGAGTACAGCAGTCGAAAAAGAGACTATTCGGCATGGAGATGCAACCGGAGGCTCTGGCGGTCATCTAAGGCATTCCCGTAAACCTGTGGACGTGAGCGAGAGAGAAGTGAGAGGTGGAAGTTGACTTTGAAATTAATTACGGCAGTAGCAAGGAAAGAGGAGACGAACGGGAGATTTCCAGCTCTCATTATAGGGAAACGTCACTCCACGACGCCCAGTGAAGAGATTCTCTCGTCCTACAGCGTGAGGAAACGCAGCCACGTTGACCGGAGCCAGCCAAGGAAGCCATCTCCATCCGTAACTCAGAGAGAGCGATAAGTACTCTTGTCACCCTTTATCCCACCCCCTGAATTCAGAAGACCCCGAAGAGCCCCATTTCTCCCCACTATTCAAGACAAGAAGAACTGTGAAACATTCCCGTGCATTTTTTATGATTTTTCTGCCCTCCCCTTCATCCCCGCGTGTGTGTGAGCAGTTAATTATAGTAATTAGGACAAAATGTGATCATTTGATTTTAGCGTTTGTCATTAATCAACTATTCCGTTTTCTTTCATTTACGCCAACATTTGTTAAAACAGAGTTCCTTTTCTTTCATTGTTTGATAATTGTTGTCACGTAGTATTTAACTGGCCAGTTGCAGTAGTTTTATTTTTATTCAGAAGAATAATTCATTTGCGTGTTTTGTTGTTCATTTCAAAGTTAAATTGTGCATTTAAAGTTTTGTTGAAATTGTAAATTGTCACTTAAGCATTTGTTATTTCGTGCACGCCAGCCTCCATTCAGCAATTGAAACCCACCCCACACCCACTTTTCCCTTTTTGTTTCCCCACCTCCCCTTACTCCCGAACCACGACCCGCTCGCCTAGAGCGAACCCTCCAAAGAATCCTCCTCCACCCCCAAAACCCGACGAAACGGGTTACAATAGATCGTGATAGCAGTAAAATTACATTCCCACATATGTAAATAATCATTGAATTATCTACTTACGCTCACTCACGCGTTGCTTCAATTCAGATGTTGGTTTGAATGTATGAGTCCAGAGCTCACACCACACATAGCAACAGGGACAAAATATCACAAATTTATAGTAAGGGTGGCCAGTTCCCTCCCATGAAACAGCTTATTAATTATTAAGCTGAGAATAATAAACGTATGAGAGGGTACCGGTGACATACATACAGTTTGGTCGGATATTCAAAGATATGCTACCATGGTTGTTATTGAGTTATTCTCAACAGTAAATTATCTTCTTTTAATAAATTTTTTGGTTCAGTCGCACCATATCCGAATTATTGCGATTTCAATTCGCCAATCGCAGTGCAACCCGGGCGAAAGCGAACCTCCTTAGAGAGGCGGTGTTGTCAAACCGAAAATCGTTTCAAAGCACCAGCCAGACGAAGCGAAAACCACGAATATTACAACAGATGACCCTCAAGTAGGCCTCTTAATATGTTGTCATCCACTGCGTGTTTAAATCGAGTTGCGAAAGTCGCCACTCACGTCGCTGACAGATAATTTGATTCTAGTTTTACGGGGCAATAAGGTATAGTTAGTGGTGTTAAAAGATATTCATGAAAATAATGCTGTAATCTGACATTTTCATAGCTTTCCTATTACTCCTCGCATTAAAAAAAATGGAATGCAAAAAATTGTATTGCTCTGCACTTATCTCCACACTTCGGACATTAAAAAAAAAGATTAAAATAAGACCGAATTGGTACGTAAATCAGCCTTCCAAGGAGTGCAATTGGGCCTCCTCTACTCAGTACCCTTGCTGAAAACATTAAACTTAAACTCTCGAACCAATTTCAACAAAGGTGTTTCAGTTGTTCAAGTGGCAAGAGGTCTGCATACACGAGACTCCCTGTCCGAAGATAATTCGATCGAATCATGCATGACCATCCAATTCATTCGAGAGTAAATGTTATCTTTTCACTTTCTCTGGCTGCTTCTTCCAAACCACATTCCATTCGACAACACTGCCTCCCTAAAGAAGTTCGTATTTGCCCGCGCTGCATTGTGATTGGCTAACATCGATATCATCGAACATCTTAATCGAGATAATCTTAGCCCAATCATCCACTAAATTGCATTCCTAGATTACATTTCAATATCCTCTTTGGCCAAATGGACAAGATTTACACGCCAATATTTAAATAGATCTACATCCACCGAAATATATTAATTGAAATTAACTGAAGTTAGTTGTGAATCATATGAGGAAAAATGTGATCTAATTAATATTAAAAGTATCTTTAATGAAGATGAAAGGCTTAATCAAATAGGCAACCTCGTTTGTAACAAATAACAGTGATAGGCTATTTTTTAAACCGTTTACCCCAAAATTGGATTTTTATTGGATTTTGAAGATTGGTTATACTTACACAATAACGTAGCTTATGATCTCTGCCATCATAGGTCCGCAAACAAAAAGCACTGTTAAGCCAAAATACAGGTAGTTGTTATGGCTGAAGTGTAAATATGCCGTGTGGATATCTGTCAGCATGTCCAACAAATAGAGATGCGGGGCAAGCATCAAGAGGAAAACCTTTTTGGAACAGAAAAATCGTATCAGTAACAAGAGCTCTTGATTCTTACTCATTCAAGTTTATCTATGTCAAGCAGAAGTACTATTTTAGCTGGTTCAATTTAACTATGCGGCAGGGCTATTTAAATTAAAGGTTTTATTAAATAGTCACCTACATTTTTGATAACTAATTTTAAATGTAAATTTATTAAACTAAATCATCCTAATTACGATAACGGATTTGAAACTTCTTAAATTACCTTCTTTGCACATATATTACATACACATTGTAACGATACACGCCTGCTTATCGTGCATCGTCGAAAAAAGATCATGATCTATGTTGTTAAAGTTACGTGGGTTCTGACGCTCGCGGTCAAGATGAGAACTCAGAATAAGGACGCAGCTTTGAATGCAATGGCGCAGCAAGGAGATGAAGGACCTCGTACACAGCGTTTGAATATCATACACATTTAAAAATGAACACTTTAATTCTTAAACACTAATGAGAGATGGGGTGATGCGGACTAAGGCGAGACATAAATGACATACATATCACTGCAAAAACGAAACAAATATGCCAAAAATGAAGAATACGCAAGAAACAAAAAGAAAGAAATCTTACTCCTAATATATGAGAGATGAGATGACTACTGGAATAAATGCACAGAAATGAGCAAAAATGACACTGAACATTTCCAGAATCGGCATGACACGGGCACTCGTTATCTTTCTCAAACGACCAAATCCACTGAACTTCATTTTAAGACCAGTTTAGATAAAGTTCGTTGCTTTACTTCTATGTCACAGGCTTCTCGTTCTGTTTTATCAAAATGAATCTGACGTCGGTCTTAATGTAATGACGAGAACGGGAGAAACGTGATACAATGGAGACGGTATTTGGACCGGGAAAAAATGACGTGAGTTTATCTGTGAGACCACTAGGTTATTATGACGACACACATGCACACTGGGGACTTTCTTTGAGGGCATATGGGCTGGCTGGAGCGGGGGAGGATCGGGATTATTTCCTTGACCCGTGAGAGGGTTTAGAGTACTTAAGTATCAAATGGCGGGTCCGAATCCTGTCGCCGCATCACGATCCGTCAACCGCGGGGAACTACATCCCGTGGATCCTCGGACGTTGTCGTGATGTCTTGACGCGGCGAGGACACTTTCCCGTTGCTCACCTGCACTCTGCGCTCTCCTCTCCGACACGTCTTCTCCGTTGTCGCGTTCCCCGACCTCCGAGATGCCGTATGCCCGTCTGCAGCGGCTACGTCCTCTCTGCGCCCCCTCGGTACGTTTACCGCGTCACCTCTGGTCTCCGTCATCTGACCCACACTTGGTCAGTCTCTGCCCAACCTTTCCGCTGGAGACTATTCTCACATACTTCTGCGGAATCCCCCCCCACCATGTTCACCCGATACCGGACCTTATATACCCATTTAAACATGACGAAAGACATACTAAATGATAACAGATGAGAAAAAGAGGTCGCTCATTACTTGCTGCGATCGCGCGCCAACTTGAACAGGAAAAAGGGCAGGATACGAACGCGGAATTTGCCGTGACGAGGCTTTTCGTCAAAATATGTATGCTGGATATGATATAAAAGAAAAAAGCATCAATTGTCAAGTGACTGGGCATACCAATCGTCGCAGCGAAGACATATGCATGTATCATCGCTACACTGCTACGAACAATGAAAACAGCTGTCATTGGGAAATAAAGACGTATAAATCTTTGCTTGCAAGCATTTAAAATGAGCCTGAAAGGATATCATACCCTAAAAGGATAACAGAGTCAAATGTGATAAAATATCCTGACAAATAAATACAATTATAGCATAAGTGATATTCCTCAGGAATCCTTCTCTTAAGCCGGTGTCCTACGGTCAAATTTGCACCCAAAGTTTTGCATCAAAATGTTTGGACCAAAAATGTTGATGCAAAAATGTGTGTACAACTAAATGAAGGTCTCCCACGATCCATTTCGTCGGAAACTAACGAAAAACGATATTTATGTAAACAAATGTGGAAGCTTTTGAAGTGCAGGATTCTATCTTTTTTTAGCAGTCGAAATTTTATTTTGCAGGCCTCTTGAACATTAAAGAGTTGAAAAAAGAAAACGGAGGGAGTACTGGACCTGGCCTTGGCCAGATAGGGGATAAAGGAAAGGGGAAAGCTTTGGAATAGGCGTGCTAGCCATGTGGGAGAAGGAGTTGGTTGCCGAAGTTCCAGCAAATAATCGACTTTAGTTGACGATGAGTGAGGATATTTTCATGTCCCTCATCAGCAAGGTTGAGGGCAGAATAAATGCCGGTATTAAAACGTGAGGCATTTTATCCCTGCGAGGAAAATCTTATTAATAAGTGATGAATATTGTAGTTGAAATGGTGTTAATAATAGTCTTGTAAGCGTGCATTGAAATCACATTTTCCTCTTATCATACAGCAGTTGCTAAAAGAAGGTCCGTACCCTATAATCATAGTGATCGAAACGGGAGCTGTAGTGTTTCACAGGTATAATCGTCATTTCATAGTAATCATTTCTTCAGCTGCTCGTTCGCTCGGTATGGCGTACGCGATTAGGTTCGCTATGTGAAGGGCATGTGCCCTCTACAAAGCTAACCTGTTAAATTTGGCCTAAATAAATATACCTTACGTAAATCTTTTATTCTTTCCCAAACACCGCTCCTTGCATTCCGAGTCTAAAAGAACGCTTTCTACTTATTTCATATGAACTCATTACATTGCATTGTAACACACAATACCCTGGCAGTCTATGAATAATCCCCTGGTTCCTTCTGCCGAGTCGGTGGAAACCATGCACCATTTTTTCCTCCATCTCCAACGACGGACCTGCCGGCAAGCGCACATCTAGATAAATATTAAGCGACATTGACTTTATAAGCGATATTTTATCTAAATGTTATAAGTACCACTTTTCGATTCATCATACAGCACATATCGGTAACAATAAATTTTCAATCGATCCATTGTTTAAGAATTTAATGTAAATTTGCGTTGTTTACAACAAATCGATACATTTTGGTGACACAAACAATTAATTTTTTTACCAACAGTGAATAATGGATACGGCATTCTCATATAATGATTTCAAGTTATTTGAACGAAAACTATGGGAATAACAAGCACTCTAAGTTGGACGACTTGATTTTACGCGCAGAGCACTGGTACCTTTTTAGAAAAAAAAGGTACAGGAGAATGTTAGACTCCCTAGACAGGTACGGTTCAGTTCTGCGCATATTCTACATCTAACGTTGGAAAAGGCAGAAAAAGAAAGGCAAGAGGCGAGAGGCAACCTGAGCGGCACGTTAGCGGCAGCAGTCGCTGCATCACGATCGCTAATTTTCGAGTTTAGGCTTTTATCTTGAATCTCATATTCCTCACTTGCGATGCTTAAAAACCGCATTACCTTGATATTTGTGTGATAAATCCTCCAAATGCCAACTTAATCTCACCGCCAAAATTTTCCCGAGCACCCAAAAATTTTAAAATTTTTAAAATATCTGTACCGTATCGTAAGCACCAACAAAAGCACAACCGCTCTTCTTCCATCCGGCCCTTCCATTGCCTACAGAAGAACACCTTACTTGGGTAACATTTAAGATCCACTCGCCCCCTCCTCCGCCACACCCTCGCCACACCCTCCCCCCACCTTCCTCCCTGTCTCCATGCAACGCCCCCGTTGTATATGCTGCCCCCTCCTTCGCACCACCACCACTCCAGTCATCGATAGATCCTCCTCCACACCGTCTTGCACTTCCCTCAACGTTGTTTACGAACTGTATTGTAATTTTTGCCCTACGTGTTACTTAGGAGAATGCACCACACCCATATCCATCAGAATGGATAACCATAGACATTCGTTTGAAACACCCGGGATAAACATTGCCCAGTAGTCACCAGAGCCAACCCTATCCCCTCATTGCCTTCCCCCATCACTGGCGTGCTTAACATCTAGCATGAGCGGAAAAACTAATGTGGTATTAAACACTGCATTAATACCGTATGAATTTTCCTATAATGATGCAGTCATGAAAATGTTGTAGTTGATTGGAAGGTGGTTCCTACTTCTCTCCTACTGATATTACAGAAAATACAAAAACTTCAATTCAGCATACTGCGGCAAAAGTGGCACCGCTCAATTAGTTACAATACTTTTGAATCGGACTGTACATTTATAACGTAACGCACAGTACATTATGTTACGACCCAACCACATTTCCAAGTCTGATAGAAAGGATTAAATACGAGAGATACGTTGCTGAATGGATAAGTATGGGAATTTGTTTTTCCCCTGAACCATTAAGGACTTCGATAGCTAGGTGAAGCGTGGTTTGATCGTTTCCTTTTTACTTGTAAACCGCTGGTGTCTCAACATCCCCGCCACACCCCTATTGAGGCAGGCAGAAGGGTAATATATACATATATGTGAATCATTTCGACGAAATCAGACATCCTTATTGCTGTGCGTTATTCCAAGGCTAAACCGCATGAAGCTCTGAAAAATGCACTTTCTTCTGGGCTACATCGGCATATAGTCCCAACGTGAATGTTTCCGTTCTCCTTATTTTTTCTTGCATAGTTTGGAAAATTCTAGGAGAGTAGCAAAATTTAAGAAGAATAGTACTGCAAATTAAGGAAATCCTCAATTGTACAGCCAAAGTTAACATGTAATGACGAAGAGATTTAAATTCCGTTTAAGAGAATAAGAGGCACCACATAATTCGTGAGAATACTCATTTGCTCCATAGTATGCACCAACTTCTGCTTCTTCTTGGGTTCAACTGAAAACTGCAATGATCACAAGAAATTAATGGGAAGCAATTCCCATTCCCGTTATCATGTCCCCACTTAACCTATAACATAAAACATATGCCATTTGATGGATATTCTGATGACAAAAATGATGGTATTTCAAGAAAACATAATTGGTCAAAATGCCGTTGTCAGCCATCTAGGTACTTTAAAAAATTCCGCCCATCTAAAGTTGATAATGATATCCCGCCTTACGAGGGTGCATTTACAGTTTGGCATCGTTTGTTGTCGCGGCTTGCTATCCAATCTGGAGCCCTATCCACCAAGGAAATCTCTGGAATAGTTCTTAGTTTATTCCCGAAAAGACTTAATAATATCCACTAAGGTCTATCCGAACTTTCCGTCACGGAAATCCATCCGAGAGCGGCCGAAAAGACGGTGGGTCTCGGAAAAGGACTTTCCGGTTCTCGGAATCGTAAAGTGATGTACCAGCTATGTTATGAAAGTTATGGAATATTTTTACCGCGAAAATGGTGCTGCAGAAGCTAATAAGAATGTTCCAGTATTTTGAAATAATGGCTCGGGGTGTGTACTAGAATAATGGGAAATGGATGATACTGTAAGGAGTTAGTAATTAAATAAATTTAAGGTAAAACTAGTCACAAATGCAGTAAATTTAGTATAGCGGATAGCGTAAAAGCGCTTCCGAGCGACGGAAGCGGAAAGTTCGTTTCAGAAGTCTCGGAAACGAGGAGACGTAGTTGCTAGATAGGGATCCTGATCCCATCATTGGGATTTGATTACATCAGATCGCTAGCTAACTAATTCGTGTTTGAAAATAGACAGTTCTTTTTGGATTTTCTATGCGTGGAGGTGGCAATACGCCGTAAATTTCGATTTGTGGTTGGTATAGCGGCAGCTTACGATTACTAATCTGGTCGAATGGCTCAAGTAGGAACGAATAAAGCTATAAATGTCATATTACACTAATATTCGGGAATTTTTACCATCGAAATTTCGACTTTTATAATAATAAATAAGACAAATGGTAGCCCTATGTTACATTTAAATCGCGGAAAGGCATATAATAGGATAGACACTGTTAATCGGTATCACAAGCTAAATGCTGCCTGGGAGCCCGTTGCTGGTGACCACGGTTATTTTAATTACCAATTTACATTATCATTTTCCGTATGATCTACTATGTTGAAGCTATTTAGAGAACAAGGCTGGGCAAAGCTACTAGAAAAACTGTTATCATTATTAAATGTTCCTGATAACTTTTCAAGCTAAACCTTGGTCACCGACGGTATTCAATATGTAATTCTCCGTATATTTCATATTAAAACTTCGAGACCATAATAATGCATACACAAGTGCCATTTCTATATACAAAATTCACGATTCTATGATCGCCAGATAAAATTACATCAAAATTAGTAATTCAGAAAGATATTTCAAGCAATGAAATCGGCGCGATAATTCAAAAGAACATTTTTAAAATTCAAAACGATATTCTACGAAGGGACCGAATGATCCCCTCTGATAAAACCATTGAATACGAGGGGAGTTTAATTAGTAATGCAACACTTTTTTCCAATGCCAATTTTGGTTAATGAAACTTGGCATTTCTTGAGGAATCTTTTCAAACTTGCTCGGTTTGCCTCGTATAGTTGACAGTTGACTCGCATTGACTTCCAATAAGTGACCGTACTGTAAGTGTCCGAGCTGTTTAAATGGCGTGTGTAACAAAGAGGCGTTCCAAAAACGGGCATTGATTGAGATAATTTTGGCGAAAGAGCAAGATATCTCAGACAGTCAGAGGTGCTTGTAACATATCTAAAGAAATCTGGTAGTGGAAAAAGGCACAATAAGGCCTTCGAAACGTGTTTCTCACAATAGCCTTAAATGGGATGATGAAGAAGTTATCGATGCTGTATAATGTTGGCTCCAATGTCTATCAGTGAAATGGCATCGTGTAGGCATACAGGCCCTACCTTCAAAGTGGCGTCAAACCATTACGTTGAAAAATTGTGTTACGTAGTTAAAAGATTTGGAAATAACATGGTATATTTTGTATACTTGAAAAACATGGTATATTTAAATAAGTGAAATACTTGTCGCCGTATGATCAAAATGAAGGCTTCATTACATGCTGCCATGACGAAGCCGTGAATCCTGGACTGACAAATAAGAGCCGACGACGCTAACCACTACAGCATCTTTAGAGAGGCACGCCATTTTGGAAATATATAAGGTTTGTTAAAATTAACGCATGAAAATTAATGAACCACAGCAAAACAGATGCCCATTCCATTGAAACACTATTTTTTCAGAGATATGCTCACCGTTCCGAAAGCCATAAAAAATGCGCCATTGAAAAAGGCAGAGCAAGGTACATGTTTTCCCCTTGTTAGCTATGGGATGTTGACTCCCGTAGATGTAGGTGTGGCGATATCAGTGCTCGTTCACTTACCTCAATTATCCCAGCACAAAGTTTCTTCCACGACATATTGCTTTTATTGAGCTCCACGGAGGCGACTTTCAAGATTTTCTCTCCCCACGACTCCCTACCTTCCTGGCTGTCTGTCACAATGCCCTCCGCTACCCTGTCCAGGTTATCTAGGATGTTCTCGTTGGCTGAGCTAGCCAGCTCCCTCAATACTTTCTCTTCGTCCTTAAACAAGAGGTGGTCTATGGACAGTACCCCACTCCACAAATTTTCCCCTGGATGGTATGCATTTTTTAGTCTTTCCTCAAACACACTTCGATCTTTCAGTCCCCAGAATTCTTTCTCTTTCCGACTCTGGGCGAGCGCATAATCCGTCAACTTTTCGAGTCGGAAAGCGGCTTCGCCCAGCAGCAGTGGCATGCAGTCTACCCCTGGCACACGGTCAGTTATGACACGGATATTCTGATAAAACATCCACCGGAACATTTTCATCGTGTACTTGCGGGTATCATCTCCGTACCTGAAAGGAAGAAAGAATTGTTTAGGATGTTATCACTCATTTATTTCTACCTTCAACTCTTAAGTAAGTTCTTTGTTAAAACTTTCGCGGGTGCTCAGCATTATGAATAAAAACTTTTAGGCAATGTCGCCGCGTCAATGCTTGGGTGGCCCCAACGTTTCCCGACCGATGCTGGTCGCTTTTTCAAGGGATTATGAGGAGTTGGTAATTTAAATTCTTTTATATAGATAACTGTGCGAGGTGGTGGGGGAGGGGAGTGGGAGTTGAAGGAGTGGATTTTTGATTGTTTTTCTCACTACGGGTTGCCAAGTACGGCTAATTTTAATGCCGGTGTCGACAAAAATATATGTGGGCTGAGTGATGGTGAGATAAAGCGTGCAGGTACCGATTTATTGCTGTTGGTTTTCGATAGATTGTATGCCCTAATGCTTATCCGTCTTCTTTTCCACGAGAACGTCCAAAAATGGATATTTTCCGTTTTCCTCCATCTCCATCGTAAACTTTATGTTGTCGTTAATCCCGTTCAAATAACTATAAAATTCTTGAAGCTTTTCCTTGCTGTACGTCCAAATTATAAAATTGTTATCGATATATATGACCCAAATCTTAGGCTTGAGGGTGGCGTTCTGAATTGCTGCTTCTTCTCTGTGTTCTATAAATATGTTTGCAATTACTGGGGAGAGACGGGAACCTCGCTGCTCGAGGCGTCTGTTGATAAAAATTATTTCTTCATCGGAAGAAAGTGCTCTTAAAGCAAATGTCTGCCAGCTTGGCGATGTTATCTCTGAATCTGTCTCTGATGACATTTACCGCCTCGTCACAGGAATATTTATGAAGAGCGATGAAACATCAAAGCTAACTAGAAAGTCTTATTTTTTGACCTTGATTCCACTAATAATCCGAAGAAAATGTTGAGAGTTCTTCACGTACGATTTCACCTCTTCTACTGCGAGCTGTAAAATCGGTGCCACGTGTTTCGCTGATTTATATGTTGGTGAGTCAATGGTGCTGACAATAGGGTGGTTTCCTATAATTTTTTTATTCCCTAAATCGAAAGATTATTACTCCTGGAGTACGTATTTCTCGCTTTTAGATTTTTAAATGACGATATCTATTTTTCCCGATGAAATGAAAAGTGAAAATTTTCAAGCGCGCGAAAACGCGACGCTTAAGTATGAATGTCGGGAAGTCTCTCCGCGTGACGTATTTCTGGTTCCCCCTCCCGCCCTGCGAGGTGACCTTGAGGCGAGGCTTAACGCTGATACGACGCAGGCTGCTAGCAGCTAGCCTAGTACCCTGCTGTCTGGTAGCGCTTGGCTTAAATAAGGATTATTAATAACTAATCAAGCGAGGAAAACTTTCCGACCTTAGCCAGTTTTAATAAGTGATTGTTAAGACATGTTTCCCTGAGCTCTGCGCCTCATGCATGCAATGGTAACCTCAGACGACGTATAACTCCTATCTTCTCGTATAGAAACTAGGTCCCTGTGACGTCACGTGGAGTGGCATCGCATGGGCGCCAATCTGGCCTTTTTCAAATCAGGATAAAAATTGACCATTGCCATTCGTCTAACCCGGTATTTCTAAAACAAAATAATTTGTATATTATGAATACACTAATGGTGGGTAACGAATCGCAATCAATGCCTTTCGTTTTCTTTGGTGAAGGAAACCACCCTATTGGCCTAAGGGGCACTCCTTCCTTATGAATTTTTGGCAGGCTGAAGATACAAGGAGTTTTCGGGTCCTGTGGGTTGATTCTTCTTCTTTCGGCGGGATCCGGTGCTTAAGTCTTTATTAATTCTGTCACTTTCCTTTTCTGTTTGGTGGTTGGACCCCTGTCGACATTTTAATAATGTCCTTCCGCAATTAGTTCTTCTATCTTTTAATCATATTCTCGCGAATGTTAGGTGCAAATTAAAAGGATGAGGCTTCCTTTTGACGCAAGCTTCGTCTTAATCCGCCGAACCAAACCTTCGCAATGATCCGTCAAATTTGGAGAAAAATCGGAATTTCTGCAACTCTAACAACGTTTGGTAACTTAAAATATATCCGCCGTGAATTTTGCACCCCACCATTGCACTATTTTCAGAATTTTTACAATTTTTTTGCCACTTTCCGCCGATGTAGGTAGGGATACCAAATTTGCGTCAGTGGTGTCTTTCACGCCCCCCTACGTGCCGCTACCTGGAGAACTCGGAGTGTTTAATTTAAACGAGTGCCACCGACGAAAAACCATGCTTGCACTACAGCTAGAGGGAAGGAATTTTTAGCAAAGGAAAAACGATTAGACATAACACGTGAAAAGCACTTAAAAACCCCCGATAACCCCCTGGAGCTCCCAAAAAAATAAAATTAGTTAATAAGTCCCATTTTACGCTACCTATCAATTGTAAGAATAACTGTAAAGTTATGTCGTGCCTTCGCCTCATTTTTCCGTTCCCCCTTCTCCTTGATGTGCTCCCACTTCCTGTCGCCCCATCGTCCGAGTGGGACCTGTCTCTCTCCCGCGGCATGACGAAAAGCCTTTAGATGAGTGTCGTATGTACTACTATGTGTGTACTTGACGTAGTATAATTTTTTTCTTTGCTAATTCCAATACTTAGAGGTAAATAAATACACAAATGCGCTCTTTTGATAGAGGTTCTACAATGAGAAATAATGGTTTTACGAAAAATGATAAAATTTACGCCGATGGCCTCCAGAGAATTGGCAACGCCAAACGTTTGTGAGTGGAGGGGGAAATAAAGAAATTTCTTTTTCTTCCCCCACTCCACATTGAAGTTCGTTCACGTGTTTCCGGAATTCTGGTGACAACTGCAAAGGTGTTTGGCAGATTGAGAGTTTTAACCATCGTACACTATTTTATTTAATATTATTCTTGCGGATCTGCATCTACATCTACGGATCTGTATCTACATAACTCCATGCAAGCCACCTCAAATGCGTTCGGTAGGGTTGAGCAATCACCTGCTTGCAAAAGAATTTCCACAAGAATGAACGCAACGGAAAAATGGAGAAAAAAATCACGCAATCTACATCTACAGAATATCCTGTGAGCCACCTCTAGGGTGTTTGGCAAATGAGGATCAGTCACAAACGTACAGCATGGGAAATGATCGCAACGTGTGCACCACAAAATAAAAGTAACAGAAGCTGATGAGATGTAGTGTAATGACATCCTATTAGTGTTGAAAGAACAGAGAGATGGCAATTTTCCACAGGTTTACTGTTGAAATTACGACGCGCTTCGACCACCAGGTCATTATCGAGTACAGTGCAAAAAATATGATTGTTCTTAATCAAGTACAAGTAAAACATGATTGTACTTGATAATGACCTGACGGTCGAAACGCCTCGTACTTTCAATAAAAAACCTGTAAAAAGTGCCACCTCTATGTTCTTTTAATAGTAGTACACCACACGGTCATAAAATATTACGCATTGTGGCAAAATATACGTGGAACATCCTGAAAAAGCATAACTCGCCCACGGTTGCAATAGCAATTCATGCAAGATAATAACAATGGAAAAAAAATATACAATGAGTCGACATAGCAACTGTGGTGAGAATTCTATTCATCTACATGTACATAATACCCTGCAAGTCAACTCTAGTTTTTGGCAGGGGGTGGCCATCCGAGTTTATCTAAGAGATCAGTGACGTTAATAAGACTAGCGTAAAGATCGTTTATGTACCTAACAGCTCTTTTCTGCAACCTTTAAAACTTTGTTCGCAAGCCTATTTCACGAGGATCCCAAACACTGGCAGCGCATTCTAGTTGGGGTCTAATGAGGGAGTAGTAGCTCTAATTTCTCACTTTGTCGTTACACATTCCTAACATTCTTACAACAAAACCCAAATTACTATTAGGTAGACCTTATACTTCCCGAATACGTTTGACCATGATAGGTCATTACTGAGTCTAACTTCTTATATTACACAGATTCAACACTCTCTGATTGGGCAACCTATGAATGATATAGCTATGTTGTAGAGAGTTACTTTTTCCAGAAATTTATTACTACGCATTTTTCAAATTTAATTCTAACTGCTACGTATCGCGTCACGCTTGGATAGCAGCAGGGTCGTTCATTTTTTTCCCTATCTTTAGTGGAACGGATTTCCCTCTAAACGACAGCGTCGTCTGCTAACAATCGTAGTTTACTGTGGACTATTTTACCAATGTCGTTCATATAAAGAAGGAATAGGATTGTGACTATGACACTGCCCTTAGGGACGCCAGAAGTGATTCTAACCTCGTTGGAGACTGTACCATCTTATTCTAGTATTTGCACGCTATCATGCAAAAGTTCTCTTATCCAGGAAATGACATCTTACTGAAGGCCGTAAGATTTAGGTTTCAATAATAACTTTTCACGGGCACCATGTAAAATGCTATTTGGTTCTGGGATGCAGGATCAAGGATATGTTGGACAAGGGTAAGGGAGAGAAAAAAGGTGTGATTTAGGAGGGATTTACATGATACATTCAACCCGTAGGGCACTTCAAATATTTGGGTTTCAATTGCTGGCTTATTGAAGGTTGTGGAGGTTGAGGGTTGATTCAAAGAGGGTAGGGATAAAAAAACGAAGCCTTAAAACAAGCCTTGATAAGTATGAAATATTTACTACATCGGTGTACACTTTCAAAGCAGGACCTATTAATGAGTGGATACTTACTCAACTACAATGGCAGCGTCAGCATATGGGATGTAGATGTCGTTGAGGATGTAGGGATTTTCATAGAAAAAGTACGAGGCACAAATATTTTGGTCATGTTCCGCATCTTCTTCACTCTCCCTCGCCCAAACGTAGTCTTCAATGAACCTGTGCAGCGACCACTCCAGATGGAGCAATATGTGATTCAGGCTTACAAGCCGGTTTATGGTATCAATCACGTCCTTGCCAAACGTATTTCCACAATTTTCTTCATCCAAGTATTCAATGCGAAGCCTGGGACACGTCTCGTCACCACCATCTTCATACATTACTTTTGAATCGGTTACAAGCCCGAGTAGGCATGAAGTTTTCTTCAGAGCTTCCTTTAGAATGCTGCCGATGGATTCGGTATCCATAATTGCAAAATTACCTAGAAAGATACACACTAAATTAATTTTGCATCAAGACAATTGAATTTAATATTTGGTTGGGGTATAGGGTCCTGAAATTTTTATGAGAATCTTATCAATGCCCATTATTTTTATAACTTATTTGTTATAACCAGAATGAACGTTTAATTACAAAATCACGACTCTATGCAGATACACAATTCACATAGAAGGAATAAACCTTTAAATTAAAACTACAATTTCATGACTAGATGCGTGAGACAAATCAAATGAAATTTATATAATCACCATAGGAACAGCAATAAACTATCAGCAAAGTGCACACAACATTCCCATTAAATGATCCATGATAATAGCATGAAACGTGAATTGGAAATGCTCATTAAAATCCAATTTTGCTCCCATCTTGAATGAATATTAAATGTGCATCTTTATTTAACTGTTTTTGTGCATTTGATAAGTGTTTGATGAGGAATACTCTTATTATTGTATGTATTGTAAGCCTTATCTATTCCAGACATCACAAAAACCATCACCAATGTTTTTCTCGGAAAAGTGGTTGCATTTTGTAGAAACGAAGTTTTTCCTTTCAAATACCAAAACTAAATATGTGTTTCAGGAGTTATCCTTCTTCCAAGAAAATACTATTTCCCAAAAGCGTGGTTTGGTGTTTTTATCACGTTTATTAATGCTTGGTTAAGGATAGCTCGCTCAAAATCAAACAATGACATTACGTTACCCGCACTTCCAGACACGAGGAGCTGTGAGCGTGAATTTTTTTCGTTCCTTTGCCTTAAAACCGTACGTTCTATGTTTGGCCTGTGCCTTTTCTATCCTCCGCTTTGATCCATATTCCTACTTCTTCTATTTTCTAAAAGAAATTTGCTATATAAGTGTATGAATCGGGATGAGATCCATCGAAACAATACAATACTAAGGCGTAGTATAGACCCTGTAAAAGCATTTTTACGACGTTCTTTATTTTCAGTTACTACCTCGTCGGGTTGTTGAGACGAAAACGACAGTGTCGCTTGCATTTCTGCCAGAGTCTCCAGGTCGAAGATTTACTAAGGCATTGTAAGAGACAGAAACAGCAGACATAATTTCCGTTCCCATCCTTTCCACGCCCCCCACCCATCACCAACACTATCCTTCCTATTCCTTCCCGAGTCATGAGTTTCTGTCTCTGCGAAGAGTCGGGTCGCTTTACTCTGACTTCCTGTGGCCGTTTTCCATCCTCGCGTGGGAAACTGCAGAGCTGGGTGGAAGAAAAAGACGATGACTGTGTATGGGGAAGGGGGAGGAGGGGAGGTCAGCGGAGGGGGCCGTGGGGGAGACGGACGTCACGGAGTCAGACGTGTGACGGCGAATAATGTATACGGGTGAATAAAATCATCTCTCCGGAGTCTATGAGTTTCCTTCCAAAAATCCCTGCCAATTGATCGGCGACACCCCTTCGAGCATCGGGGATCTTACAGAATCATTTATTTTTCGACCTGAAGAAGCTAGAAACAGTGCAAGGGAAACTGTCGTCATCATTACAGCAAACCAATGCGGTGGTATCGTGGTATCCGAAAAAGAAGAATTTCATCGCACACTGCGGATATCCCCGTTCTCACATTTTCCTATTTCGCGTTTCGTTCATCATAGTCCTATTTAATGAAACACGCAAAATTAACCTTTATATTAGCCCAAAGAGTGGAAAGCAGGGGTAAGAGAAGAAGGTGGGAGCCCTCCATTTTGCTCGGCAAAGGCAGTTACACCACCAATTCATTTTTCTCAGAGCGAACTTCGGTATGGGTTTTCGCCGAGCAAGGCGCTGAAGTCACAAGTCCATAGTATATGACCTGTGGGAAAGATAGTGCTTTTTAACCCTTTCGCTGCTGTTCAATCTCCGGAAACCTTCTCCTCACATGCGGCGAAAATGTTAAAATGCGTTTCGTGGGCCCATGGAGCAGGTACTTCCAGGATCGGTGCGGTACACCCTCCGAAGGGTCACTAATCCACGACCCTTTCCTCGACGAACTCACCCACGCAGGACCGTCTCGTCGGCCCTACCAGCGGGGGCCCTACCTCCCGAAAAGTGACCGCTCTGACTGCGTTTTGAAAATCAACCAATCAATCCTATCATCACAATATGATTGTTCTCATCGCTCTCCTGCCAATCAAGTACGTCTTTGAACCGTGTCTCTGCAATAAAAAATAACGATTTCGTTAACTTTGCAACAAAACGTTGCTGCGGACCACCGGAAAACGGCCATTATATCAAAGTTAACAAAATCGTTATTTTTCATCGCAAAAAAACTGTTCAAAGACGTACTTGATTGCTTGATTGGCAGGAGTGCGATGAAAACAATCATTTTTTGACGATCGGATTGATTGATTGATATTCACATTTCAGTCAGAGCGATCACTTTTCCGGAGGTAGGGCCCCCGCTGGTTGGGCCGATGAGACGGTCCTGCGTGGGTGAATTCGTCGAGGATAGGGTCGCGGATTAGTGGGTCCCTTCGAAGTGCTTCGGCGAAAGTTCTGAACGCATGGCAGGGAGGAAGAAAAACTACGTCCACCGCAGTCTGCCGTGCGGACGTACTAGGTACGTCCACAGCAGTGAAAGGGTTAAGCCGATTTTGGAGAGAAATACGCGACTTAGTCGCTTTGAGATTTTTTTCACAATCACGCGCTCGAGTTAAAAGTTAAATACACCAAGGACGAAAAATTTTCTATAAAATATTTTGGGAAGAAAAAATATTGCATGGAGAACATCCTCCATGGAGTGTTTAACTTTGTACCGCTGGACCTTACTGCATACAATGTCACTTGTTTTATGGAGTTCTTCAACGAAAATATTTCAAGATGAACGAATATTTCTCCTTTTGAAGATAGTCCTCTTCTCTTGGGCTATACTTCTGACTATATGTTCCGCACTTTGTTCATATTTTCTCAATCGCCTAACCTAGTGGCAGGCAGAGTCATTACCTTCATTGGTTTTTGATTTCCTCGTTAAAAGTTTGTCTTTGCCTCTTCTTTTCTACTAAAGACCAATAATTTCGTTCTCTTTGCATTTGTTTCCAGCTTAAATCTAATGATAATCTTTTTTTATAGGCATGTTTCCCAAAGAAGAAGTTAAAATTACTGTTGACAGAGCACAAATTTGTCTCACCTTTTCCTAATTCTTGCTTCCTCCCAACAGGATACAGATTTATGAGTTTCATATTATATTGCTACATTTCTCCACCAAATCCCTTTGTACTACTGTTTCTCCATTGACATGAATTAAGGGAACTTTTAAATATTTTGACAGAAAATAGGGGAAAGTCATATAAATTGAAAATGGAAGCTTGGTATGAGACCTGAATGTTAATTTTAAAGAATAGACCAGGTTATTTTTCTCTCTTCCTCTGCTATGAATGCTATACGATTGGAAAATTGCAGGATAATATTTGTGTAATGAGTTTACGGAAACGAGAATCGAATATCCCAAATTACCCATAGTATCAAAGTCTTTGATGTGAGATTGACCATTAGAATATAAATCCTGCTCAGTTGGTGGTTGTTAGAAACCTGTCGCATGGAATAGGGTAGTTTCCTTCATCAAAGAAAACGAAAGGCATTGAATGCGATTCGTTACCCACCATTAGTGTATTCATAATACACAAATTATTTGGTTTTTGAAATACCGGTTTAGACGAATGGGAAGGGTCAAATTTTATCCTCATTTGAAAAAGGCCAGATTGGCGCCCATGCGATTCCACTCCACGTGACGTCACAGGGACCAAGTTTCTACACGAGAGGATAGGAGTCATACATCACCTGAGGTTGCCAATGCATGCATGAGGCACAGAGCTCAGGGAAACATGTCTTAATAATCACCTATTGAAACTGGCTAACGTCGGAAAGTTTTCTTCGTTTGATAAGGTATTAATAAACCTTTTTTAAGCTAAGCGCTACCAGCCAGCAAGGTACTCAGCAACCCGCTAGCATCCTGCGTCCTATAAGCGCTCAGAGCCTCGATCAAGGTCACCTCACAAGGCAGGAGGGGGGACCAGAAATGCGTTCCTACTTACGCGTCGCGTTTTTGCGCGCTTGAAATTTTTCACTTTTAATTTAATCGCGAAAAATAGATATCGTCATTTAAAAATCTAAAAGCGTGAAATACGTACTCCAGGAGTAATAATCTTTCGATTTAGGCATTAAAAAAATAATAGGCATTAAAAAAATAACCACCCTATTACTGTCTTCGGTCATCATATAACCTCGCTACCAAACCTGATTAATACCGGTGTTGAGCACAGCCCGAGTTAAGGTAGGAGAGATCAGATTTATTAACTGGAAGTGAAGTGGAGTGAGTGATATTTTGCAAGTATTTACCTTCATTGCGGGATCTCAGTCGTCCGATGGCAATTTCCTCCCATTCCTCCTGCTCCAATAGGATCTCGTTCAATGCCAAATGCAGCCACTGAAAGGACATGAACACAGTTGCAACTCAGGTACACTAAGGGCGCAGAGATGCGGGGATATGTCAAAAATGAGTTGATTTCAAGAGATTTCAGAAAGTTTCTGAATGAAGTTAAAATATGGTATTGGTTTTCTCGTTGGTGAATCTAGATGATAATTTCATTCAAGTAAAAATTGCATCACATGAGGCTTATGTTGAAAGGTACCCAAGAATCTGAATCATATTGTATGCAGTTACGTACATGGGTGAAAATGCGAGTCAAGGGTGATATTTTGCATTTAAAAATAGTTATTGTCTTTTTTCATGGTAACTTAACCAGGTATTTTATTCTACCTGAGAAGATAACGCATTGAATTTAGTTGTATTTAGATAACATACACACCTATTGAGTTTTAGTTGGTAACTTCATTCATTTACGGGGTAAATGGATACTCATAGAAAAATAATAGATATCAGCATTATGCGTGCTGATAGCCGAAGCAAAAATAAAGTAATCTCTTTTCATATCGATTTAAAAGAATCACAGTTATCAATTATTTGGCTTAGCCAGTACTTGAACCCGAATCTCCCGATTTCCGGTAAGGTGTGCAACCAGTTCCACCCCTAGCAGTCAGGCTCGTATATCGAACAAACCGTTGATATCTCATGTCCACACAGTAACGGAAGTTTATCTCACTATTGTTAGCTACTGTGCGATTGAAAAACCCTACTTTGCCGCTTTTAAACAATGTACGTCTTCCAAAACACCACATGAAAAAAGATACTTTTTTGCTTAGATATGAGTACAAGTGAATATTTACGTCAAGGGTGATATTCTACATGAACTCATTGTGCTTAGCAGGGATATGAACCCAGAAATTCTAATTTCAAATCGCTTTTGCGACCAAATACACTACCTAGCAGTGGCAGATCCAGGATATGGACAAGGGGGCTACGTGGGGCTTTAAGCGGATACCCAAGGGTTTTTTCCCCTCTTCCCCCTCTCTGGATTGTGGGATACTAAATATGAGTAAAATAGTTTGCTTAGAGCTTGTTTGTATTTAATTTGCTTAAGGAGGTTCTCCCGTTTCCAAAAGTATGTAGATACCCAGGAGTCCCACTTAACTGATTGTGCTGGGTCGGTGAAAACTAAATAGTCGTCACTCAAAAATAGTAATAACTTTAAAATGCCGTAATATCGGAGAAAACGAAAATTCCAGAACGCGTCCTCCAGGGAAAGCAATCAGCTATCGGTTCATATGACCATGTCTTTGTCCTGAAATTTATGCTCGATTTTGGCGCTCTTATTTTTAATGCCACGGCAATTAACTACGACAAACTTGATGTCATATTTTGGAGACTGAATTTGGTTGATTTTTTTCCACGCTTATGATCTAGGTGGGCGAGTTATATTGGAAGTGCTTGTTGCATTGATTAAATTGCTTTCCCTGGAGCACGCGTTTTGGAATTTTCGTATTTTTCGGTATAACGGCACCTAAGGTAATTTTATGTTAAAAGTTTCATCATGCGCATTACCTTCGAGGCTACTTTTAGTGAAATAAACTCATTCGCTTAAAAAATTCAGTTTTAACTTTTTATTGGTTTATCTGTTTAGATTATGTTTATTTTCAGGATGTCTCTCTTCAAAAGTGGAAAAGTATTATATTTCTGATTCGAACCCTCCCAGAACTTTGACGCAACTACCGCGCACAGCATAGACCTACTTTTCCACGGAGTAAGGTATTAGTAAGTGCTAAACGGTGTGTCCAAATGTGAATCCTAAGATTGATAAAACCTCGCCACGGAGCCCGAAAGAAAACATTCCGACGGCGCAACGTGAGCGTGGAGGTGAGTTACCTCAGAAACTTACATCCGCTAATCTTAATTCTGATTGGTCTTATGCTCCTGGTGTTTGCTCCAGCTTTGGCAGCTAGGTCGCGTCCACCTCCGTCCTCGTCGGCTCTTGGTGGCATACGAGTGAGGGATGCAGGTCGCTTCAAGGAATGGAGAAGTGAAATAGAGGCAAAAGGAGGCATTGATGAAGGGAACGGAGATTGCCCAACTCACTGAAGATCAGCCACGCGCTTGACAGCATATTAAATTTGCTGGAGTACATGGAGCAGTGTAAATACGATTACAGTGATACCATCTTCGCTAAAAAGAATCGCGATGCTTTTTATAACTATGAATTATTGAATATTAAATGTTACTTATTATGAATTTGATCATTTTCGTGTTTGGGCGCCATTTTTGTCAGATAGAAATCCGTCCTAATAGAGTAAATGACGAGCTAATGTGCTTACATTTCAAGCGAGAAGGCATATCGTATTAGATTACTTGAAAGAGGAATTAGTAACAAAAGTGTTTGACCAAAGTTTTTCCGTAAAATTCAAATGTGCCTATAAAAGGCTAAGTTATAATGTTTTCATTTTTTTCCGGCTCAAAGGGGATAGCCGAATAAGAGATTGTAAAGTCACCCCTCACGGATTTTTCCCAGACTTTGGGCATAGGATTTGGGATCAAATAGGACTAACATCCCCCCCCACTTCCAGCCCGCTAGAGGCCCACCAGGGCCGGCTAGCTCGAAATTTCAATTTCCACTCTTTTTTAAATATCTCGAGATAGAAAGCATATATTTCAATGCGGTGTGCGCCATGCGCAATGTCTCTCTTTATGTAGCATATGTCCAATGTTTTTCACAACTTTTCAGGTTCATGAGGAGAAATGGCGTCGATTTGAAAATTTCAAACGATTGTTTTCATAAAATATTTTTGAGAGGGCCACAATTAATAAGTGTGTTGCGAAGGAGTATTTAAATACCTTTCGGCTAATGCAATGAAAAAAGAACATTTAGGGGGTGGAACACCCCGAAAAAATTAAATATGCCATTTCGGCCATTTTTTGCTGTTTTTCCCGTAACCTTTACCCCCATATGAAAAACTTGAGCAGGTTGAGCAATTCAACTATTTAGGCAGTACGTTAGAGGAAAACGGATACAGTAGTAAGGACATCAGGAAGAAAATAGCATTAGCGAAGGAGGCGTTCATGAACAGGAAGGAGCTTCTGAGAGGATCGTTGTGTAAGAGTTTAAAGAAAAGGCTGGTGAAGAGTTTGATTTGGAGTGTAGCTCTCTACGGTGCGGAAACGTGGACACTGAGGAAAGAAGACGAGAGAAGATTGGAGGCGTTCGAGATGTGGGTATGGAGAAGAATGGAGAGGGTGAAATGGACGGAGAGGAAAAGGAACGACGAAGTGCTGGATATGGTTGGCGAGGAGAGGCAGCTTTTAGATGAGATACGCAGGAGACAGAAGGTATGGATGGAGTTAGTGCTTAGTGGTGAGGGGATGCTGGAAATGGTGTTGCAGGGTGGAATGTTGGGTAAACGAGGGAGGGGAAGGAAAAGAATAGGTTTTTTTAGATAGATTGAAGGAGAGTGGGCCTTACAGTGAATTAAAGAAGGCAGAGCTGGAAGGAAAGGGAGGCTCCCAGTTCGCTTCTCGAATACTCCATGGAAACCTACCTTAATCGGTAGAATACTATAATAATAATAATAATTACTCCATAACATGCGTCTCATACCATCATGCACATATTTAGTCCTCTCACTAACGCTCAAACTCATACCGATTGTAATTCCAACCTCAAGGGACAGAGCTTTGTGGATGCTGGTGCCAAAAATGGCTTCAAGACTCCAAAAACCTCCGAGTAAGATATTTCAAATCAAAAAATTCCACACACCCAAACCCCTTCCCCACTCCTTCACAGCTGAGAATAGATTTAATTTGTAAGTGTACGAGATTTATCCTGAGTCCTCGAGGATCTACTAGTCAGATATTCCAAAATGAAAAAATCCTTGAGACTGAATGTTCAATTTTTTAACTTTTTGTATCTAGATCATTTTTGAATGAAAATATTACAACATGCACAATGAAGATTCAGAGGATGACGAATAAAATTGTTTAGTGAAAATTCACCAAAAATCGATGTTTGAGCAGATATTGCTAATTATTCACAAGTTTTTTTTGTTATTTGTATGCAAAACAGTAAAATGGTAGAAAAATTGAACATTTTGTACTCTTCATTTTAGGACGTGCCTAACATTAACCTATGATAAAATCCCAAGGGTTTAGCGTAGTTGGGGTAGTCTCAAGAAGTTTTTTTCATTTTGGAATATCTGACTACTATCTACTTTGAATCCTTTAATAATGTCACAATTACTTGCCAAACCTGTCAAATTTTCCCGAATTCATCGTTGTTTTGTCCACCCCTTAAAAAAACGATAGATCGAAGTACCGCAGAAGGAAAAAAATGATAAAGAATGATAGGGAAATGTGGGGATCAATGAAAAAATCTTCTCCATTCATAAATTCTTTCCTACATTTATAGTGAGAAAGTGTGAGGGTTTCTGGCTAGTTTTTATGAATGGGTAACAAGTTCTGGTTCATGGACGTGAATGGTAACGAATCACAAGAGACCCGTTTGTAGGTCTATGAGTGGCTGATAGTGAAGGATCACTTGGATTAAGATTCTGACGTGTTTAAAGCATCAGAAAAGGGGTTAAAGCATGTTATTAATCATCACAAACAGCTTAAGAAGCAAGCGCGGATCAAGAAATGGAAAAATAAAGATTCCTATATTTTCCATATCACAGTCAATTGACAAAAATGAGAATGGGTGCATTACCAAACTAAATTGCATTCTGTCATGTCAAAGGTGATCTGCTTACCCTCCTATTGTTATATTCTACATCCGCAGAAAGTAGTATAGTCTGTTTGAGGCAAATGATTTTTGCTGTTTATTTTGATTGAGATACATCGGAATTTATATGCATGTATTTCTGAAAGGGAATTAAAAATTCTCTAGTAAGTAGTTAGAGATAGCAAATGAACAGTCATAAATTATATACCTATCGTAGGCTTCGTTATTCATCTCATTGATGCAACTCTGTGTATTTCCCACAGCCATAAACTAATTTTCAAGACATTTCCATGACTCCCCTGATTCGTATGGAATTCTTTCTCCCTCGTTAGACCCCGTTTTGGATACGCTGCCAGTGGATGGGACCCTTATAAAAAGGATTAAAAACCGGGTTGCAACGCATGCCAAGAAGGGCTGCCAGGGGCGTGAAAAGTGGTTGCGATAGTCTTGTTTGTCTTGCGACTGACCTCTTTGATAAACTCGGATGGGAATTTTTACATACTACTTTTCTACGTACATAGAAAAATAAAGTAAACCTTTTAAATAAATTCCAGAGCAGTAAACATATTCAGGAACGAATAGGTCCCCATACAAAAAAATCTGTGCTGTGGCTGTACTAAAGCTGCACTGTAACTGTGCTAAAAGGGCTGTACTGTGACTCTACTTAAACTGCACTTGAATTGAAACATCGCAGTACAGTTATAGCACGGTCAGAGTGCAGTTGCCATAGCACAGTCACAGTGGAGTTGTCATAGCACAGTCACAGTGGAGTTGCCATAGCACAGTCACAGTGGAGTTGTCATAGCACAGTCAGAGTACAGTTGCCTTAGCACAGTCATAGTGCAGTTGCCATAGCACAGCCACAGTGCAGCTGCCATAGCACAGTTTTTACTGTAATACTCTTTCCATGAATCAATAATTGAGTCTTGATGTGGCCATTGCATTCCCTGTATATCTTATTGAAAACAAGAAGCAGAATTAAATCAAGATAGGACAATTAGCAGAGATATATAGTTCCCTTTTTGGGTGTTTGAAGATTGGTTGCCTGATCCAATCAGAAAACAGCAAAGAGATAACAGTGGCCAAAACGACTACAATCATTCGAATGTTGACTATAGTCTAAGGAAAGATAAACCATATTCCTAACAGACACTCACTGAATTTGTTACGTTCCACTTCCTTAATATGAACAAAGTTTATGGTACTAAAAATATTGCTATCGAAGCACTTAGGTTCTATGAGAAAAATTGACAAATCCTATTCTGCACATCAACGGGCACTCAACATAAAAACCACCAAAATTTACGTCAGTGCTATTTGTCTAGTTGCCACAAATATGCCCACCTTGATAGTTTTTGTTGATGAAGTTTCAGTACTAACGCCGTGGAGCACAATAAATGACAATAAGATATGAAAATAAAAGAAATTTATTAAATACAAATACATATACTCATGATTATAAACATAAAAATGAAAGTCTTGTTAAGGCATGGCCGCTCAATTCATTTGCCTCTTTGGCTTCCTTCCTGAAATTAAAAGGAAAACACATTACATACTGATATCTAATCAAGTGTTACTTCAAAATTTGACTGTTTAAGTTTGTCTGAATTTAATTTTAGATAAGTTGAGTACTTACCTCCAGCAGCAGAGTATAAATAAAGATATGTCTTTTTTCAACTCTCTCGTGCTTCGCAAGGAGTAGATTGCGAGTCGTCGAAATCAATCGTGGAAAGTTGATTCATCGCGAACCACACGGATTTCAGCAAAATCGACGATATCACTTCACCCGCAAGAAAAATTCCCGGCTAAGTAGCTAATTTTGATGTAATTGAAGTAAAGTTCACTTCTTCATGTTCTTAGCGTCGATCTTACATCGACGCATCCATCGTACTGTGTAGAATTAAAAGGATGAGAGCACGTAAACAAGGAATGTTACAACCGGTTCAACACCAATGCTGTCTAACAAAGATGGCTGAGTATTGGCGGAAGTTGTTCTTTTGACCATACTTTACCAAAATAATAAGCAAGCTGGAGCTATGCATTGCCGCGGTAATGTCAACATAAATTTTTATATAATTTACGCATTCATATTCTCATGGAAATGATAGTTGATCGTGATATGAAATAATATAGGAAATACTTTCTCCTGTCAATGACTAGTTTAATTCCAGCCCTGTTGCAGCGGTTTGAGCCATAGTACAGATCCAGTCATGTTACCCAGCCCAGTCACAGTCCACTTTTAGCCACAGTACACTTCCAGTCATGTTTTCTAGCCCTGTCACAGTCCAGTCTGAGCTATAGTACAGTTCCAGTCCAGTTACCCAACCCAGTCACAGTCCAGTTTGAGCCATAGTACAGCTCCAGTCATGTTACCCAGCCCAGTCAAAGTGCAGTCTGAGCTCTAGCACAGTTCAAGCACAGTGATCCAGCACTGTTACAGTACAGTTCTTCTCAAATTATAGCTGCCATAGTACAGTCTAGTACAGAAAAGTGTACTGTGACTGTGCTAAACACAGAGTTTAGTCCAGTTACAGTGCAGATTTAGTGCAGTCGCAGCACAGATTTTTTTGTATGGGTCAAGCTAATCATAAAATGGGTTTTGCATAAAGAATATTAATTAAGTTCGGCGACAAAGTGAGAGAAAATAGCTAGTTCTCCATAGTTAGACCTTATCTTAAATAATAGGCTAGTGTTTGGGCTCCTCATATAATACGCAAAGTTAGAATGCGTTCCAAGAAGAGCTGCCAGGTACGTGAGTTGAGTCACTACGATAGTTTTGTTAATGTATTTGACCTCTTAGATAAACTTGGATAGGAATTTCTGACAGCCTGTAGATTGAAAAAGAGACTAAATCTGTTACATAAAATCAAGTGCAAAGTCTTTTCTGACGATGTTTGCCACATCATACGAACGCCAACATACTTCTTTAGATCAGATTATATTTATAAATAAGATAGATAATCTGTAGCACAGACAAATTCAGAATGTCTTTTTTAGACGCTCAATAAGAGATTATAACGGCAGCGTCAGGAACCACAAATAGACTAGATGACTTTTAGTATAGCCTACTAACTTATGTAAAACTTAATGCATGTTCCTGAATTTTGCTATTTTTTAAAAAGCATGAGGTAGTATAACTTTTTAGTATGCGTAACGTTTTGTGGACCGTGTTGTTTACATGTGGGAATCCAATTTCATGCCGCACACTGGTGATCTACCACTCGCTGCCAAACACCCTAGAGGTGGCTCGCAGTGTATTATGTAGATGTAGTTTAAATTTCATCTCATACCTTAATGTCCTTGAGATTCCGCCCGTTACCACGACAGGATCTGTGGATGTCGGTCAAATTCTGGAAGCAAGCGTCGCTATTCTCTCTACTCATGTGGACTGGGAATGGACTTCTTTCTTGAGCGTAGTACTCAAGACTGGGCCACAGGAAAACCATCTGCTCGATCGAGGATGACAGGAGGACCTTATTCAGCTTTATTAGCTCCATGGAAAGTTTATCAACATAGATTTTCCCCTCCTTGATGATCCTGGAATCATGAAAAATAACGAGTATGAGTAGAGGAGCCCTCTTCTCCATCACTATTTACATTCATAACTTGTCACGTGCAATGACTATCTCAAATTTTCTGTAGCTCAAAGCCTCTCTCAAAGCTTCGGGAAAAATTTCTAAAGTGGATGAGATAAGTAACGTAACTCTCTTGATAAATCATAAACTCACCAAAATTACACACAAAAGTACTCTCGCGTTATTCGTCATGATGACTGATGTTTATTATTATAGTATTCTACCGATTAAGGTAGGTTTCCATGGAGTATTCGAGAAGCGATCTGGGAGCCTCCCTTTTCTTCCAGCTCTGCCTTCTTTAATTCACTGCAAGGCCTACTCTCTTTCAATCTATCTAAAAAACCTATTCTTTTCCTTCCCCTCCCTCGTTTACCTAACATTCTACCCTCAAAACCGCATAACCTTTTGTAAAGCATCACGAGCGAGGAATGTGAGACTCAAGATAAAGGTGGGTGGTGAAAAACTTGAGCAGGTTGAGCAATTCAACTATTTAGGCAGTATGTTAGAGGAAAACGGATACAGTAGTAAGGACATCAGGAAGAGAATAGCATTAGCGAAGGAGGCGTTCATGAACAGGAAGGAGCTTCTGAGAGGATCGTTGTGTAAGAGTTTAAAGAAAAGGCTGGTGAAGAGTTTGATTTGGAGTGTAGCTCTCTACGGTGCGGAAACGTGGACACTGAGGAAATAAGACGAGAGAAGATTGGAGGCATTCGGTTAATTTAAAATAATTTACCTTATTATTTAGTGGGATTGTTTACTATTTTATGCTAATTCATTTACTAAAAAATGAAATTCAATCGAAATAAATATTAATTTATCCGCAATTCAGCTCCCAAAATTGAATATTCGAAACGATGCTCTGCGCAGGCAAAAATTCTTTGTGTTGTGCGGGTGTTCTATGATCTAATTTTGTTGTCTACTCATAGACAGTGTTTAAGCCATAGATTTTGTCAAATAAATTTCAAATTTCTATCTTGTAGACCATCAACATGTATTCACTCCTTAATATAGTTCATTATCCCATATTTGCATAAAATTAGTCTTCATAACCGTTTGATTCTGAAATCAGCCTGATTTTTCACAAAATTTTAAACTTTAGAACTCGGGCGGCAGTGGTTAATATCATCCGATTTGAAAAGAAATAATGCGTTCGAGATCGTGACATCATTTCGCAACTTTCACACACAGGGCAAATTTGATGAGGGAAGAAAACCTTTTTTCGGACCACCCTAATGTACGCTCTTCATTTATGCATGCACTACAGCAGCAACAAGTAATGATGAACTTTCGAAACTTTAAAGAAAATAGAAAAATATTTTGAAATGCGTCCCACAAAAAGTATTCGGACACCTGAATTTTTCATATTAAATGAAGTTATATGGCACACGTTACACAAAACTTAGTATTATGTGGGATTCCTATTGGTTTTCAGGACTGCCTGAAGGCGATTAGGCATCGATGAAGCCAATTTTGATGTGACAAATGGGATATCTTTCTCTTGCTCTAACAAGGCAATCTAGATGTCGTTCTTGTTTTATATTTGCCTTTACCTTATTTAATCTCCAGAATACTCCTAAAATGCCCTATCATAATGTCGTCAGTTGATTATGGAGCGGTGTTTGAATGTGTTATGCACGATCATTAGCTTTGTCTTCTTTGAATTGATTTTTGGATCATTTTCCTGTTGAAATATTAATTAGTTTTTGAGTCCCATTATATTTGTACTTACTAACAAATTTTTCGAATGTCGAATCACATATTGCGGTCCATGATCCCATTCAAAAATTGCAAAGTACCCACTCCATACGGGCCCATGCACCCCCACACTATCATAGAACCAACCCCATGTTCCACTGTTACTTTCAAGTTCTTGGGATCGAGCTCAGTGTTGCTCCGACGGCACATCATTAGATGACCAACGGATATGAATATGTTTCACTTGCTCTCGTCAGTGAAAATCACGCTATCACTTAAGGCTCAGAATGATGTTCTCGAGCGAAATACGCCTGCCTCTGGCGATTGACCACGCTGACACACGGCGCCCTCCTTGCTACTCGGCCGCGGTAACCGTTTTACTTCCCCACATTCCGGATGGCACCTACATATACGTAAACATCACACCTCTGTTGATCAGTGGTTACCTTGGAAACGCAGGTTTTTGGGTCCTACTTGATCTCCCGCACGATTCATCGGTTGTCACTGTTAGTCAATTTCTGTGGACGTCCGCAAATGGGCCTGTTTAGAACCTTCTTTGTCTTCCCGAATCGATTTACTATGTCGTAAACAATTGGCCTGGGTCGTCCGACAAGTCCAGCTATTTGTTTCAGTGGCTCACATTGATTATAGCATCAAATAATAAGATTTTGCTCAGCTGCAGTCTTCTCCGTCGCCTTTCGTCCCATGCTGTCAATACTTCAGGTCACCGTTATGTCAAAGATGATGCGTTACACTTCGCCACAGCAAGGAGAAAGCATATGCGCCCACAGCGCCCACAACTGACACCCGTGGAATTCCTCCTTTGGAAATATTATTCCCCCCTGATAGTTCGCATGTCTCTTTACGCGTTTCCTTAAAATCTTGCACGGGAACAAACCAATCTTCTAGTGTACTAAATCAAATTAAATTTTAACACGCAGAGTTACCTCGGTAGATTTTTGCTCATTTCACGTCCATTTACCACCATTAAAAGGCTACTGCGTTAATTACATAAAAGTATACTTAGAAGGGTCCGTCAGTTTATACAGAAAATAAATTGAAGATATGATGATGTATCTATTATGTAGCATGAACTGCACAATTCGAGTGGTGTCAAACATTGCAAATATCCACCTTATATTGCCCTTTTATGAGGAAGTAACAACAATATTGCGGGAGATGGCAATATTGTTCAAATTTCCATCTTACCAGTATTGTAAAAAATACTGATACTCAGTCTCTAAGCTGCCGCTAAGATGTTTGAAAGTGGTTCCTTTGAATTATTTTATTTTCTTATCGCAACACAATGAATTTTTAAGATGCACTGGTACTTGATTTCCATTTATGTTGCAATATGATATTGTAGAATTCAAGCTTAGCATACGAATCGGGTGGCATTATTAGTTGAAATTTCAACACCCTACATAGTAGGAAACAGACATAACCGGAAAGCTACATGATTTATGATAAGTAATGATAGTTCTCTCGATGTAAGAGGTAAAACCAAAGTTTACCAGCCAGACGCTTCTCGGGATCCTCTTTGAAAAATGTGTCGTACTCGAATGATTGCCCCAACTCCTGAGAAAGAGACCTTTCCCTCCCCGGCGAGCCCCTCTCTGGAGTAATTATTTCAGAGCTCTTTTCCGACGCTTCGAAACAAGGCTTTAATTGTAAGGAAGAGTCCAAAATAAGGCATTTAGGAATAAAAGGAAATCAAGTGAAAGTGTATATTCGAAATTCGTCGTGTTGCAGTGCGGAAATAAAATAGTTCAAAGGAAGATTGCTGGTGAAAAAATGGGAAAGAAATCAGATATGTCATTTCTGCAGAAATAATTTACTTACATAAATAATTATGTCAACAAAAAACATGATTTTTTTGTAAATTCAAGGCTATAGTCACAGAAAAGGTAACAACAGATTATGAATAAAAAGTACCGCAGATGAGTAACCATCTTGGAAATTTACCATGTGAGTAGACCGATATAGTAAGGGACCAAGTTACATGAATTTATGCTGCAGCTCTGAAGGCAATACGAAAGCAAATGCATCGACACCTATCGATTCTCACGCCACTGGTGACAATAAATTGAAAATTTTGTAATGCATGATGACCGTGTTTACATTACGACTGCTCCTGCTACATAGTGGAGTCTCCTATATTAAATAAACTATTTGCATTTAACCACAGTTTTGCTGTGTCTGGGAACTTAGTCGGCAATTTTTCACTGACGACGCTATGTAAAATGTTGTTCTATATAACAAGTGCCCCAATATTAACGGAAATCATGTGGAAAACATTTTAAAGCCTCGGATTTTGCATAGAAATACAATTGCTACCAATTTTATTTTTTTATATTTCAAACCGGAAATCACTTTTAAAAAACGTGACTCGTGTACGGTTCATAGGAGATTCATTTCCCAGTAAAAATGCCCCGGGAATGCATTCTTAACTTTTCAATGTAAAAATCTAACTTTAAACGCAAACTCGACAAGTGCAAAGACCCCAAGGACCCCATATCTTGTGCTAAACGAGGCATGAGTGTGTTGCGACGCACACCGCACGCTACACATCATTAGTGTTCAGGAGTGTGCCAAAGGAGAGCACCGGCCTATAGTCAAGTGAGCTGGCGAGGGAGCTCGGGCGGAGACAGCGGAGGAGTCATTTGGAAACACAACACAAAAGGAAGAAGGAAAACAACCTTTCAAAGCCATGGACAACGAAAATTCATCCAATTTCTATTTTTTATTTTTGTTAAATTGTATGAAAACTGAACATGATTACGTAAATATAAATAGTTTGGATGATTTTGTTCCATCTTGAGTCGATTGGAGAAATCAATATATCAGAAACCTACTGCCATAAGGAGTTGTGGCCTCCACGGTAGTTAGTCAATTGCAATAACAATTACTATACTATATGCACTACATTTTTTATTGCTAAAGCTCATTTCCTTAATTTATCAGTGACTGTTGAAAATCTTACCTTTTTCTGTATTTATTGAACCGATTGAGTCTCCAAATTTCGTTGGCCACATCCCTTTGCAGATAAAAATTATATTCATTGTCACTCCTGTAAAATATAAAGGAATCAAATCAATACTTTAAGCACTTTCCTAGCTGCATCTTTTTTGTCTGTACTTGACTGCAGTACTTATGTGTTGGTGGAACTGAAAATTACGGAATAAGACAGAGCACAATACGTAAGGAATGGAAATTTATGTGTGTAAAGAAACAGTACGACACCTTCAACGCAAAAGTGCTCATCAATCCCTCACCGAATCATATCCGCTCACGGTTGACCCATATTCGTGTGGTCCCAATGGTTTCCCAATATCCATTACCAAGAAAGAGGATATATTCAGTCATCCTAAGAGTGTGGTGAAATTAACCAAGCTTGATTTGACTCAGGATACCGTCATCTAAACATGGAAAAGAGTTCACAAGAAATTATACCAATCGCAACCGTAGGCGTACTGGAGAGTGCATTAGCTATACCTCCTCCGCAGGCACGTGAAGCCAAGAATGCGTGGCATTTAAGCCCGTCCACCATATTGAGTCACCTCGACATAAGGTAAAAATATATATATAGGCTTTTATGGCATGTTTTTCGAAGGAAAATGAATATTTCCCCCAAAAACGGCTAGAGAATACCAGCGGAGAATCTTAGTTCAACACCCATGTATATCATGACCCGTGGCAGACATAGGAGACATGCAATTCAACAATTGAACGCGGAATAATGAAATTGAGTATACAAAGTGATTTGAAGAAGTAGTTTGCTAGGCTTCAGACGTGCTAGGTTGACCATAACTCGAGCGTTCTCTCTGCTTAACTGCGCTAAGATTCTTTTGAAGTGTGATAGTCCAAATAAATTTTGGCATGGCAAGGTAAGTATATAATTTACTCGAGGAAAAAATATTTTTCGTGAGCTCAACAATTAGTTTCTAATTTAGTTGCAAACAGCCGACTACAACAGAGATACTTCACGAGCAAGAAGAGTTGGATGAAAAACCTTTAAGAGATTAAGTATATATTTACATAACTTCTCCAGAAGATGGAAACGAAACATGTGAGGATTCTTGGGACGATGACTGTAACGATCCTGATCGCATTTGTGGCCGGCCGCTGCAAGCGGAAGGTGACTTCAACATTGACATTGAAGATGACCTTGGTGGAGTTGATGAGGAAATCAAGTTCGTTGAAGAAATCATCCCATTCTAAAATGCAAAGGAAATGCTTCGAAACCCAAAACATAAACCGGAGATGGGTGAATTGTGATCTAACCACCCCTGTTTGTGAATCTTGGAGTACATGTTTCACACCTCCACTGATTTTATCCTCGTCCAGTCACCCATTAGAGGTTTTTAAACTTTTGAATGACAACAACATCATCACAAAACTTGTTGAGTTTACAAATAAATATGCAGAATCGAGGAAAAAGTGTGAGCAGGTTTCAAAGGAAGAAATTTATACATATTTAGGCATACAGTTCTTGTCCGGATATAACTGGCTATCAAGGAAAAGAATGTCTTCGGAAGGAAAGGAAGATGTCTAAAATACACTGGTGTCTATAAGTATGAGAAGAAAGAAGTTTGATGGAATACGTACTTCCGAAAATCCATTGTGCAGATAATGGTATATTTGATATATCTGATCGTCTCGCAAAATTGCGTCCAGTCATTTGTGAACTAAACAAATACTTTTGTGGATTTGCGCCTTTAGAAATACCTATTTCTATCGATGAGACTATGATTCCATACTTTGGAAGGCACGGATGCAAACAGTGTATTCGGGGGAAGCCATTGAGATTCGGTTACAGGGCCTGGGTAGCTGCTCTCCGCCTAGGGTACTGCATCCAATATGATATCTACCAAGGGAAAGTAAAGGAAAAAAGTTATCCACTTCTGAATTCCTCCCTGCATTTCGACAATTTTTCCACTTCTGCAAAACTAATACGCAAACTAACAAAATTCGGCTATGGTGGAACGGGAACCACTAGAGTGAACCAAATTGATAACTCCCCCTTGCAGGATGTTAATTGTTTAAAAGAAAGGAGAGAGGTAGATGTGACTGTCGTTTATCCCTGGAGTACAATATCAGTGCAGTTAGGTGAATGGACAATAACGTCGTCACAATGCTATCTAATCAGTTTGGCGTCGAACCTAAGCAGAAGGCAACGAGATATTCAGCATCCGTAAAAGGAAGCATTGAAATTCCACAACCCCACGTTATTGCCATGTACAATCGAAACATGGGTGATGTCGACCAAATGGAGGATAATATCTCTAATTACCGTATTCGTGGGAAAAAAGATGTACATGACCACATTTCTCTGGATAGTGGATGCATGCATGAGTAATGGATGGTGTCTCAGCAGGACTTATGGTATGAAACTGGACAGTTGAACATCCAGAAGAGAAATAGTAATATCAGTATTGAAGAAATATAGTATTCCATCACAACGAGCAGGACCAACGAGCAAGTTTGCACCTCCAGTGATAATCCTAACGAGTGGACCGCACCATATCATTCTCACAGATCAGCCAAAAAGAAGATACGTTTTATGCCGTAGTAAAACAGTAAAATGATGCCATGAGTATTGCATTCCTTTGCATAATAACTTTAAGGAGTACCATAAAATATCTCTGACTGTTAAAACTTTGAAGAAAATAAACAATTATTTTATATGAATAGCATCTTAAAATATTTTTATTCAACAACTTATGACAAAATATGGTAAGTTAAATAAAACTTCACTTAAAAACAGACCAAAACAAATAAGAAATCATAAAAAAGTTGCAACTCAATAACTCTGAAGAGTCTACTAGAAAAGAATACAAGGGTCAATATGCTAAATGTGCTCACCAACGCCGAAGTGGGTCGAAAACGACCCATGTCAAAATTTTTAAACAAATAGTTCAGGATTTTTTCAATATGTTTCTGTTGTCTAGAGGAATGATAAGTTTGAAAAATTTAAATACTGTTAAATTTTCATGCAAAAAATTATTAGTCATAAAGTATCAAAGCCATAAAGGTTAAAGTGAAAAATTTACATACTTTGGCAATAAATTCAATCAAAACTTGAAGCATATACGTGGTGGAAGGGTTCCATATTAACAATGAAAACACTTTGTTACTTCCACAAAATACTCAATATAATCAATAAAAAATAGTATTTTGTGGAAGTAACAAAGTGTTTTCATTGTTAATTTGGCAATAAAAGTTAATTCAACCACGTGAGGAAATTAATAAAAAAAGGCCCACGATAATTCACTTTCAGCAATAGCTAATAAATTTGGCTAAATGCTAATGAATAATTAATGAAATCATGTGCACCATTAAATGCATTAGTCATGATAGTTACAGCAGAATTTTGTAAACCAGGTTTTACTATATAACAGCAAGAAAAAGACTATGGAAAAGAGAATATTGGGAAGGTATTATGCGCTAACATAATTTTCACGCTCTTATGTGCATAACAAGATTGTGATTTGGCACTTGATCCGTCAAAAAATATAGAAATCGTGCCACAAACGAAGAAGGACGTTTGAAGATGATCGTCATCTGGGGAAAATCCTCAGTTGCTTTAATCAGATACTTGCCGATGCTATTAACTTATAGCGTATATCCAATATATAAGGTATAAAGAGTAGCATGCGGAACAGAATGAATATAATAATATGTATTCATTTTGTGGCTACGTAAAAAGAAGGGAATTGAATATATTATTAATGTTAAAAGATTTGAAGAAGAAATAGGTTTGTTGTTATATAAAAAGAAAAGTATTCGTTCGACAAGAACTTTGCCACACTACAATAATTGCTTCAAACATCAACCACAACGAAAAGTATCTGCAGGACAACAAGATATTCATTCCATAAAGATCATGTGGGAATAAATAACCGAGAATTCTATAAAATAATATTCAACGATTGCTAAAACGCTAAATTGCTTTTCCAGCTAGATGCTCGATATGTGTTCTCCGGTCAAGGTATTATGAATCTTATATATAGTCTCTTATGTCAAGACTAAAAAATTTGACTGAAGTGGATCGTTGAATTGTGTTTGCTTAAAGTTAGCTGCGGACTACTAATGGGTGGATACATTTGAGAATGAAATTGCACAAAGGTTTTTTAAATGTAACTCAATGACGGTTTGTTTTCAATAAACCATATGTGTTTAAACAATGATGTCAGTGTTTTCAGACCGACGTCATAGATACAAATAAACTCCGACCAAACCCGAGATGAGGGATTTTTTTTACGAAAATGTGAAGGTTATTGATTAGTTTTACTTCGCACATGAGCTTGAAAAAGTATGTTCTTACCTCGTTTTCCTCACAAACACCAACAACTTCTGAATGATTTTTCGGACCTGAATTGTGGGAGATTCCTCTGGTTGCCTAGGGAAAAAAGAAAATCCAGTTTCTTTGATTGTGCATCACAGAGTAGACTAAAGACAAAATTAATGAAAGAAAGACACAAATCATAATCATTTACAATCATGAGCCCACACGCTCGCAAGCACAAAAGACAAACTTCCTGACTTTTCAACACTCTTATGACCATGTAACATTTTCGAAAACATTCAGTCAATTATTGCAATACTTGAATTCTTCTTAAGACGTATTTCTTTATAATAAACCCATTCAAAAACAATAGCCTTTAAACATAATTTCAGATTCATAAAAAGTAAATACATGGTTAAATTTTAAATGAAACATCAAACAAAAGTCGTTACGTAGTATATATAAAAATAATAGCCTAATATACCTGCTGACTTAATTACAATAAAAACATAAACTTGCAAACTCACAATTCCTCATGAAAAATCATGCGGCCTATTCCCACATCAAAGACGCAGGCTCTCAGCCAATCAAAAACAGCAAATGCCATTCATCGAGTGCATTCACTGCACCCTTCCTTTAACGGGAGCTTCATTTACTATTGAAATGCAGGGGGTGCTATACTATTGAAATACAGGCAGTTTGGTTCAGGAAAAACAACTTCTTTCGTGAAAAGTAATATGTCCAAATAATGGAACCACTGTAGGTACTCCCTGATATATATTCATACTTTTGGTTTAACATCACCTGATTCATGCTCAATCAAAGCCACACTGACGCAGAGGAAAAATGCACACTCACCGCATGGTTCTCTGAAGTTGAGTGAGTATCACAAACAAGGTAGTGCGCATGCGGTTGCTGAAAACACAAAAGGAATGCCAAAACAATTTAGTATGAGATAACGCTAATTTTTAAGGAGATATTTCCATGGCAGGAAATAACAGTGCTGTGAATTCGATGAACTTAAATTCACTTAAATGAGGGTATTATTCTGTTTACTTTAAATAAATATCACTAAAGAGAAAAGGAATGCTGATAATTGCAGACTAAATAGGAAAATGCAATAATCATTAAAGAGTTTTCATTTGTTGCTTTGATTATTGAGTAAACTATTTTAATGCGTTTAAGGTTGATTGAGTAATAATGGTATTTGTCGAGATGCTATGAGAATTTTTAGCAAATATTTTTTATAAATTTTATAAAAATAGTTTTGATTATTCACACGTTCTATTATTTTTTTATAACTTAAAAATGGAAATTTCATATATATAATGATCCAGATTCGTTTTTGCGACATTTTAAATAACGAAAAGTGACATCTGGTATTTTAACTATAACTTTAAGATCACCAGCATACCTTTCTATTGGAGACATTTTGTTCCATTGTCTCTCCAGGAATTTCACTTTCTCCACAGGAATCAGATCAAGATCCGTAGAAGTGCTGAAATAAACAAAATACAGCACATTATTTTCAACGGCGATACGGACTTCCACGCAGAAGAGCCAATCCCAAAAAATTGTAATATTGTAAACAGCAGAGCTTATTCCATTATTCAAGAAGCTATCAACAAGCAACAACGAAATGTATAGCATTCTAATGATTTGTAAAAAATATGTATTTGCATATTTTTCATCCCTCAACACTTGCTTAAACATTAAAATCAATGTTAAAATTTCTTGTAGTACATGAAAATCAATGTCCATTATAACTGATTTAGCGTGTTGCACTGTACAAATCAAGTTTTACGGTTGGTTTGAATAGTCTACGAGGCCCTCTTAAAATATTTGGTTAAGATTTTCTATTGGAATCTCTTTCACATCCCTCTTTTCTTTCACAGTCATTGTAAAACTCATCAACTGTTACTATCTTGCATTCATGCCTTTTTCAAAAGAACTTATGTTCATCAGAAAGTTCACGCAAATATTTCCTAAACCCCAACACTTTTATGACTGTCGCTTTTACCCAAGTTGGCTTACTTAACACACGGTAGTCTTTTACGGACGCTAAGGCCCGCATTCTTAGTCGACCCTGTGTGGCCAACCAACCTTAGAGACGTCATCAGCCCCTACATAAACGGATCTCGCCCTAAATATCGCCGATAGTAAAGATAACTTTGTCCTGGGATCACGTGCAAACATCAATTTAGCATGACTGTCATCAGTGGCACAGTGAGGAGTTGGACGGAATGAAAGCAAATACTTGCTCACAAGGGAAGGCATACCTAACCCTGCCTGTCTCGCATCCCCTAACAGCCTATTCCAAGCATATGTAAAGTTACAACACCATTATTTGAAGCTCCGTTCATAGATGGGTAGTACCTAGGTAACAGACATCCTGTGAACTAAAACATTGGTCTCGCAGAAATTTTAACAATCAAAGGATGCAAACTGACAGCCAGTATAGGTCATCATTACATCATGTATTAAAGTATTCTACCGATTAAGGTAGGTTTCCATGGAGTGCTAAAGAAGGGATCCTGGAGCCTCCCATTACATCATGCACATCCCTCTTCAGTGCACAATAAGACCTACTTCCTTTCATTCTATCCAAAAATCCTATTATTTTCCTTCCCCTCCCTCGTTTACCTAACATTCTTCGTTCTAACACTGTTTTCAACATCCCATCCCCTCTAAAAACTCGTTCCATCCATACCTTCTGTCTCCTCCGTATCTCATCTAAAAGCTGCCTCTGCTCACCCACCATGTCCAGCACTTCGTCGTTCCTCCTCCTCTCCGTCCACTTCACCTTCTCCATTCTTCGCCACACCCACATCTCGAATGCCTCCAATCTTCTCTCGTCTTCTTTCCTCAGTGTCCACGTTTCCGCACCGTAGAGAGCTACACTCCATATCAAACTCTTCACTAACCTTTTCTTTAAACTCTTACATTACGATCCTCTTAGAAGCTCCTTCCTGTTCATGAACGCCTCCTTCGCTAATGCAATTCTCTTCCTAATGTCCTTACTACTGTATCCATTTTCCTCTAATGTACTGCCTAAATAGTTGAATTGCTCAACCTGCTCAAGTTTTTCACCACCCATCTTTATCTTAAGTCTCACATTCCTCGCTCGTGATGCTTTACAAAACCGCATTACCTTAGTTTTCCTCGTCCCATATTCCTCGCAACGCTCGTATAACGCATCCACTAGAGCCTGAAGCCCCCTTGCTGACTGGCTAATCAGCGCCTGATCATCCGCGAATCTCACTGATTTGAACATCATTCCTCCCACTTTTATTCCAGCTTCTAACTCATCCCATGCTTCCCTTACCATCTCTTCAGCGTACACGTTAAAGAGCAGTGGCGATAGAGGACAGCCTTGCCTCACACCTCGGCCAATGCTTGCCCACCCGGATTCTCCGTCCGCTATCCTCACTTGCGCAATCTGTGCCACATACAGATTACGAATCAGTGGCCTATCCCTCCAATCTACACCCATTTTCTTCAGAATATCCATTAACTTTACCCACTTCACCCTATCAAATGCTTTTTCAAAATCCACAAAGCAGGCATACACGTACTGGTCATATTCTAGGTTCCTCTCGACGAGGGACCTCATTACTACTACTGCATCACGAGTTGACTTCTCTTTTCTAAAACCAAACTGGTCGTCGTCCAAATACTCGTTTGCCCTCGCCTCTATTCGCCTGGTCAACATCCTCAGCACCACTTCCGCTGCGTGAGATATTAGGCATTCTCCGCATTCAACAGCTTTCTTCTTTTTCGGTAGCGGAATTAGAACCGTCTTCGCGAAATCTTCCGGCCAACACCCCTCCTCATAGATCCTTCCAACTAGCTTGAAAAACCTTTTCTTACTATCCCTCCCTAGATTCTTCAGCAGCTCACTTGGGATATTGTCCACGCCCACTGCTTTCTTAGCCTTCATATTTTTCACGAAGGGCTCTCTCGATTTCCGAATCTAAGATCCTCGGCCCAAGATTATCATCCTCCACTTCACTTTCCTTCTCTAAACTCAATCTCTCCGGCCTCTTCCTTCGTAGAGATCCTCCACGTATTCCTTCCATCTACTCCATACCTCTTCTCCCTCGGTTAGCATTCTCCCATCTTTGGCCTTAATTTTAGACATTGCTTTCCCTCATTTGCCGCCCGATAGCGACTAAATTTGGCATATAACGCGCCTACCTCTCCTTCCTTTTGAAACTTTTTCATTTCCTCGCACTGTCTTTTCCACCAAGCCTCCCTTGCTCTCTTAGTTTCACGCCCTAATCGATTACTAATTTGTTTATACATTCTTTTGCCCTGTTCTGTGTCCACGTTCTTCCCGTTCCTCCTCTTCTCCAATTCAGTTATCATGCTCACCGTTATCCACGGCTTCTTTATCCCTCTACTCTCAACGTACCCAATTGACTTCTCAGCCGCTTTGACTATTCCAGTTGTAATATTATCCCATCCCTCCTCAACAGTTGTTGTACTTTCCATCTCCCGGGTGCTATTTTCAACAAGTTCCTGATATTCTCTCCTCATACTCCCCTTCAGAGCTTCTAAATTCCATTTCTTCGCCTTCTTAACATTCATAAGTTTTTTGAATCGGACGTTGCAGTTCATAAGTACTAAATTGTGGTCTGAATCCGCTTCCGCTGCAGGGAAGCTGCGCGAGTTTTTCACACTATTCCTAAACCTCTGCCTTAACATGATGTAGTCTATCTGATATCTCCCAATATCCCCAGGACTTTTCCATGTGTACCTTCGCCCTTTGTGATGATTAAACCAAGTATTTGTAATGAATACCTTGTTTCTCCTGCAAAATTCTGCTGCTTTCTCTCCCCTGTCGTTCCGAATTCCTAATCCAAACTCTCCTATTTCATTTCCATCCTTCCCTTCCCCGACTGAAGCGTTCCAGTCCCCCATCACTACCAGATTTTCTTACATGGAGTTTCTCTAATTATTTCTTCGACCTGTTCATACACCTCATCTACTTCTTCTTCCCTATGATTGCTGGTTGGCATATAAACTTGAACCACCACAAGGTTGGTGGGTCGTGCCTTTCTACCACAAGAACTCTATCGCTAACCTGCTCTATGCCTACCACACGCTTTCCCATCTTCCCGTTTAGTACTTAAGCTACTCCTCGTTGACTTTCATCTCCACCACTATACATAACCCTGTACCCGTCATTCCAGTAGTCCCCACTATCCTTCCACCTAACTTCGGATAGACCAAAGATATCTATCTTCCCTTTCCCCATTTTCCTCTTTATATTTTCTACTTTACCCGCCCTCATCATTGTCCTCAAATTCCACGTCCCTACATTCATAGATGCCTTCTTCTTGTCCATCCTCTTGGTCTTCTTTTTCTGTACCTGGGATGCTGCTGCTGATAATGAAAAAGATGTTGATGATATATCTCTGCAGGGATTTCGCATGATACGGACCCCGAGGACCTTGCCGATCTCGTTGCCACCTACGACACCTGTCCTTAAGGGCTGGGTCTCACGATTACATCCAAGGCTAGTTTGATCAAACTTAATGTTTTCAGGGAAGACATACTTGGCAGGGTTTCCCACTTCCATTCCAACAGTGTTTTTTACGTGACACCATCACGTGGACTACCTTCCGTCTGGCTCCTACCCTTCGACCTATCTGGCATGGGTGGCCCTACCGGGAATAATTGCGAATTAATCCCGCCAGCGCAGCTCTAAGGGTCATAGGAACGCGCAAGCCCTTCCTCCGCGACAAGGTTGTAGCCCAAGGGAAAAGCGTTACATCATAGAGAGTCCAAAATGGATGAAACAGTCTATTCGCTTTTCAATCGTTGATTGTGAATTTGCTTTTGTAATTTCATGTATCTGTTGATATTAAAAGAAAGCATTAATAGATATCGAGATTTTTTTTCCCATTTTCAGAAACGATTTCTGAAAATCCATGTGAATACGGTGAAATGCGTGTTTAACATCATAAAACTTGATTAAAACTAATATTTCCTGAGTCATTGAATTACTGCAACAGGGATAACAGTCTCTAACATGACCTTTTATATCTGAACCCAGCGACGGATATCAAAAGTAATGGACAAGCCTTTTCATTTTAACCATTCCACAGTTTGCCCAATGAATTCAATCTCAAAGCTGCTACCGGTATTTGGTTGAAATTATAACCCACTAACCCATCATTAGAAGACCACAGTCACGTGCTATCTCATTCAAAAGCGTAAAATATGGCTGTAACAATTCAGCTACCGCACTCACCCAACCACCTCTATAGTACAGGAACAGCTTGCCTTCAACTTTATATCTTCTCATTCCATTTCCTGGCTCTGTTGAGGTAATCGACAATTTACCTTCAATTACCAAATTAGAATAATTTTTATATAACATTTAAAGGCAGTCGGGTTAGACTATCGGCTGCCAAATTCATATTTCATTTCATACACTAGAAGAACATTCAATTCATTATAACCTTCCTTCAGACAACTACATGTACATAATACCCTGGGACCCACCCCTATGGTATTTGGCAGGAGGTGATCAATCACAAACATGCAGCATGGAAGAGGAATGCCACGTGCACGCCGCATCGCAATAGAAATATTACTTATATGAGCAAAATATACATGCACATACGTAGGAAAAAAAGTTGCCAATGGTTAGCAGTTCCTATAGAAATTCCATTCAAGGTTGGGAGTTTGGAAAAAAACATGCAATGAGTCCTAGCGTGTGACGTGAATACATCAATGCAATATCAAAAAGAAGTTGCCGAAACGGGTCATCAACAGATAATGCACAAACTACGCAGTGAAATGGGAAATTAAATGTAAAGACATTGGTGATTTTCAAACAGCATGTAATAGGCCTTATGATTCCAAATAGAACGAGCTAGCTAAATTTCAAGCAGCCATTTAAGCAACAAACTTAGGAAAGGGAACATGGGGAACAGAGAAACAAAATAGCTTTCCCAAAAAATATTTGAATCCGACCATTGGCGCTTTAAGTCAGTCATGCGTGAATGCACCACCTACCGCTTATTAAGTTTCAAACTGGCTGCTATTGTATAGAGTCACTTAGATCAGAGTGTTTGTTGTACCCGGTAGAAAGTAAAGTTTTTGACCCTTCGTAATAATCGGTGTTTCAAATTTTTACTTGTGTTTACGGAGTAATGTGTTATATTTTTTTAAAAACAACATTATCTGGAGTATAGACGTAGGTAAAAGACATTAACGATAATCAGTTAGGTTTTGTATAAAAACGTGGTCACAGTGAACGGTTCACGATGCCCCATGGCATTTAAAAATGCATTAATTTTGCAAAACCTTTATTATTTAGCAATTTTCAAAAGGCAAAGTATATTCATGTCCCTGCTTAAACTTATGATGCTAATTAATTTGTAATATACGAAAAATAAAATTATTTAGTGATATTGGTATTTTTAAGCCATTTAAGATATGTTATAACGATGCTGTTCACAATTGCCTTATGGAACACCCTAGTCAAATATTCACAATTTATAACGATGCGACTTGGGTGAATAAAGCATCTATCATTTTGTAAAGTATTAAGAGGGTAGTTATTTAAGTGATAACTCAAAAAAATTTTATCATGATATATTGTTGCTAAAAACCCGATAAATACTTCATGTTGAAGTGTTACAAATGTGTGTATCACTCTGCTCCATCACCTGTTTCACTGTGCCCCACACGTGAGAAAAAAATGCACGGTTGATTTCAAATTATAATTACAGATACAAGAAAATATTTCTCAGCAGTGAAATTTGTGTTTTACAATGGACAAATAGTAATCTAAACAGCCATTTGTATCAAAGCGTTAGTGGAATAAATGAGAGTGGATTTGCAACTAAATTTCCATTATTTGTATCACTCTGCCCTCTGTTCCCCTATATGAAAGGCATTGACGTTCTTTTATAACTATGTGACGCATAATTCCCTGCAAGACTGTTACAAAATATACTGTTTTCTAGGGCATCCAATCGCCTTGAAAAATATTTTATATCAGCATGAATATATCAATTACTTGAATTTTTATTAATTAATGACTAGTATTATTAGAAATTATCCATTGGTACTTCAACAAAAAACTAATACAACAGTTGTGCTTATTAATTTTGAAAGGATTGTAATATTTAAACGTGAATGTGATCTAAGTATGATAGCGTGATAGCCATAGGGTTAGAATACTTGGTTGACCATCCAGGGATCCCTGGTGAAACCTCATCTATCCAAACAAAGCTTTACGTTACATGGAATAGATTGTGAGTTCCCACAAGACAATATTTCTCATTCATTATGTCGTACATTATACGTATTTAAAGAGCTTACCTTCGATTTTCAATGCCTTCTTTCAGTTCCTTCATGACTTCAATGAAACACTTGAATATTGGGTCCTGGATTTTACTGTGAGGAGAGAAATCCATGAATTATTATTAGAGGTGTAAGAATACTTAAAAGTTTGAGTCAAATCGTGCAGTTGGTGACCGTATAGATAGTTTTGAGTAGTATTACGATTGTCTAGTCGATTAGTTTCGGTTACATAGCTGTCGAGACCACTAGGTTCAGAAATCCGCTGACAGAATGCGCTACCGTGATATCGTTAGTAATATTGTTTATTAATCGTTCTTAAGCTTTAGTGAATAAAGTTTCTTCTCCTGACCTTCCTTATTATAACAACAATGTAATGTTTATGCTCTTGGAGTATAGGTCATGATAAATTAAACTCACATTTGGCCAACGTTTAAAGAAATGGTTTACATGTCAAAATCAAATAACAGTTGCAATAAAAGATCAGACATTGAACACCTAAGCAAAATTTATTATTATTTAATTCATCGAAATTAAAATTGTTTAGTATAATTTAGATACCATTTGTTAACAAATGAATCAATATTTATAAGCAACCATGATTAGCCTACTAACGAAACTTTTCTATCACAGGTATGTTGTTTAATTCTGTACACAATTTTTAATTTACCAATGAATATGTACTGCACAATTGTATTCAAATTTTTGTGACCACTTAATTTATTTATTTTCTTTATTTTCTTTGTAAACATTCATTATAATTAAGAGCCCTGAGGAAGGAGAATAAATCTCCGAAACGTTGGCCAAATGTGAGTTTAATTTATCATGACTTATGCTTTAGCCAAGGAATGTCAGTCTTTGCATACGTGTCAGGCAGTCGGTGCCGAATACTTTTTCATCAGCCGCGGCGTCCGACCGTCATCCACCCTAGCGGCGTTTTCGGAGTAATCGGAGTGGACCACATCATCGATCAGACTTTCTTATTCGATACTGTTAAGCCCAACTATACTTAACTTACTCTAACGCCGACTTAATATGCAAGGTTTGTTTGGGTTTCTATGAAAAAATGAAACTCTTGTGGTTCAGTGAGAAATGCCGGTTTTTCCCAGTGTTCAGGTCGGGACACAATGAACGCTAACGTGAGACGCGAGACTTTAACGGGAAGTGGTAAAAAGATGGCGGGAGGGAAAGCTTATGGAAGGGACACAACCACCGTTTACGGAGAGTACGTACACGCGAGAGAGGGGCAACTTTCATCTCTTCCCGTGTCCCGTACACGGAAAGCCAATCAGAAGAGCCCGAAAATGGGAGCCATCTGTTTACAGCGATACAGCATTGTTGGCGCCCATTGCTGAATATAGCAGTTGTTGTGCAACGTGAGCTGAAGAGAAGTCAGTTAAGGTGAGCCATTACTTAATTTAATTTACATGCATACTATCCTCGTCGATTTCGAACATTATTCAAAACTCTTCCGACACACAAACGAAAAGACTGAAGACCACAAACAAAACCACTGCGCGGGCGTTAGTCAATTTTCTTTCCGGCCACGGGAACGTCAATTGTGACCGCACGGTGGTATTCTCACGTTCTCTCGCTCTTATTCGATATCTCGCTCTTATCTCGCTCTACTCGCCCCGTCTCACGTTCTCTCGGATCCCGTATACCGTCTCACGTTAGCGTTGATTGTGTCCCAGCCTTTAGACGTCAAAATTGATGCTATCTTTTAGCCTTTTGGCGCACTAAAGCGTACAATTTTAATGTTTGTTCATTTCTTATTTGCGTTTATTTTCCTTCTTTAAATTAGTTGCTATGGTTGATTAAACGAAATGAGAAATAAGGAACACTTATTTTTTGATGTAAATGCAAAGTTTTATAGTTTGCTCGCTTCATCCACTCAAGTTCCATGAATATTCAAGATCCATATAAATCGTGAATGTAGCTTTCAATAAAACGGCCTAACATTCCCAAACCTTGCAACTGATGCCACAAAAAAACTCCTGAAACGGCAAGTTTTACAATGACACTAAACACGAAGTAGATGTCGTGGATCAAATGGCGCGCAAATGTATCTCAAGAACATCTACTCGACGATGGCCTATCCATGCGTTTGAAAACTTTCTCGGCTTACCTGGTTTAAATTCGTGGGTAGTGAACAAGAAAAAAAGGAAAAGCTCGTGACAGAGTTAGCTGATCCTCATGTTAGATCTAGACAAAGGCATGGCATGTCCAACACCGCAGATTAATATGTCGCGATTCTGCAAACAAAATTATGCCAGGTAAAGCAAAAATGCAAAAATAATCGATCAGTTGGAAATTGTATGAACTGCCAAAAATCTTTGTGTAGACAACATACCGCCGTGAACGAACGACGATGCTTAAACAGTGAAGAACCTCACACAAATGTGTGGCTTACCAACTGTAATCGATGTTTTTTTATTCTATATTCTTTTTTTCTCTAATTTCTCGCTCTTCTTCAATTATATTCTTGCCTTCGATATAGCCTACGTAATATTTTTGATCATTCAAAGATGATAACAAAATATTGTAAAAAATTATGATTGCTGTTTATCCATTTCTTTTATGCTTATCCCATTAAAAAATGTAACATGCAAGAAAAAAGAATTTAAATGTAATACTGTCGCATCACGCACTAAAAAATCATTTTTCATTATAACCAGGTCTGAAATATTACAATAATAAAAAAATGGTAAACTAGAGAATTGTATCAATCAATGCGGAGATACAGTGCAAAGAGAAACAATTATAAGGTAAGAGTCAAAATCACTCCATTCGGTAATTATGGGAGGGGTGTCAAGTCCCGTATTCCCAGCGTTAAAGAAAACCAAAGCGCGACAAAGAACAAACTGTTTCAACTCTTCGCCATCGCCAAACATGCATGGTCGGAACCTGGCCACGACATCCAATTTGAAGAAAAGAAACTTGTAGTTAAGGAGTGTCGATACTTCCCGAGACAAATCAGGGAAGCAATAGGTATTAACCCGGCAACGCCCGACGTCACCTACAGGTGACACACTTTTGTGAACACATAAAATGTAACAATGTAATCTTAGGGGCACGGTATGTTTTTGTTACATTTCTTTGTGTCTTTCTGCACCACATATTGGATAATCGTATTGTTTCGGCGACAGAGGAGTCTTCAGTACGCCTTTGAATTGAAGGCAATGAGGTTGTGTGTGGATTTTTGTGACAAGACCTACTGTTATGGCCTGTAAACTTCAGAAGAGGTACGTAAATGATATTATTATTATTTTAGTTTTGATGACTAAGTATATGTAAGTTCTTACATAAAATAAAATGCATTGAAAAATTTCATTCCTATAGCAAATGAGGTACTTCGAATTTTTGATGTCACCTACAGGTGACGTTGGGAAGTGAAGCATCTTGATAGACTGCATTTATGGGAAAGGCTTCATGGAACGTTTTCAAACTCTCCATTTCACTCATATTGAACTTCTTAAATATTCAAGCGGATTTATTCCCTGCTAATAGTTAAAAAAAACTATTTACTGTTTCTCTGAGCTTGATGGAAAATTTTCATGTCAACAATTTTAAGTGGAACTATGTATTTATACGGAATTATTTTATTATTTCTGTGCTTACTGCTGTATTTAGTTTATTCTAAAATTCTGGGTAAAATATACAGACGTTCATGGTATTTGCATAATTTAATATTATGAATTTTTATTTTATAACTGTGCATATGGTGTTAATTAAAAATATTTTGATCTATTTTTTATTTGCATTGATAACATTTCATGTTGGTCTTTTAGCTCACAAAAGCACAAAATTTTAGAATATTGCAGTCTGATCTCTACAGTGATAATTTGGATCACGCTGATATTATTTTAGTTCCCGAGGAAGATGGAGATGTTACGGAAGAAGAGTGTGGTGATGAAACCGTGGCAGATATGAATAATTTGCCACCAAGGATACTTCGCTCACAAGTGGAAATAAGCACACACTCGTATACTACTGTGAATGATGTAAGATTACTATTATCTAGGGACTCTTCTGAAAAAAAATCGGTACTTCTAAAGCAAATGTTTATGAATGAGTATTTTAACTTACATTGTTCAATAAGTATCACTAATACAGGATTCGGGAGAAGCTTCAATTGAAAGTCTACCATCCGATGTCGGTGGAACAACAGTGGAGCGAAAGCCACCAAAGAAAAAAGTAAAGGCGCACGAGTACAAAGAAATCGGACCAGCGCAGCGTAGAGAAAAACATTTTCCCAAGTGGTAGAGGAGGTTCAGAGCAGCAGGTGAATGAAGTTCACAAATTTGAATTGTCTCCAGTTCAGTGCTTTGAATCCATGTACGGTGACGAAATAATTTCATATATTGTTAAAATGTCTAACTTGTACGCCTTGCAAAGGAACCATACTTTAAATTTGACGTCAGAGGAATTAAAAGTATACATTGCTCTCTTACTACTAACAGGCTAGCTAACACTGAAGTACATTCGAATGCTTTGGGAAACAAAGTCTGACACCCACAATAATCTTATTGCGAATTGTACTCGGCGCGACAGGTTTTTTGAACTCCAGAAGTATTTACATCTTTGTGATAATATGAACCTGCCAAAAGGAGATAAGTTCGGAAAAGTGCGAGAATATTTTAGATTTTTAAACAAAAATTTCGTTGAAAATTTCAAATATGTTGCATCCTCACATATTTGTATAGACGAAACCATGGTGCCTTATTACGGACGGCATAGCACTAAACAGCACATGCATGGAAAACCGTTGCGGTTTGGCTACAAGTTGTGGTCTTGTGCAACGCGATTGGGGTATTTAGTTTCCATTGACCCCTACCAAGGAGCAAAAGCTGCGCAGCATTCTCTGCAACCGGAATTTGGGTTGAGCGGTGCTGTAGTTTTGGAAATTCAGAGTAGATTACCTTTAGATTTCGGACCATACAATTTGTACTTTGATAATTGTTTTCTAGCTTTCCTCTAATATCCAGACTAACAGAGCTCAACACAGGTGGAACTGGCACCATTAGGGAGAATAGGCTAGATAAATTCCCTCTAGAACCATCTCCTTTGCTAAAGAAAAAAAGAGAGGCTCGCTTTCACTGAAAGTCACGTGTGATCTTTCTGTCGTAAAGTGGCATGACAATAGCATTGTTACTATTGCATCCAACTGCCATAGCGCAAGTCCAGTGAGTGCAGCGGACAAAGTTGGCGTTGTTTGAGGAAAAAGATGTTGAATTCAAGTATCCTGCACATACGTGGTTAGAAAATACAATAAAAATATGGGGGAGTGGTAAGATTTGAATTGAATCACCGTTGAATTTCAAAAGAGGAGAAGAAAATAATTCTTTCACACCGCCTGTGAAAGAGTCACCAATACTAGAGCCAATCAGAGAGAAGCACACAGTTAAACATCCGATAAAAGAGCAGCTCCCATCCAGCCTACAGTATAAAAGCGAAGCAGAAACCAACAGGCGACACCTTCAACATAAAGACGCTGGTAGGAGAGCCAGCCAAACATTTGTCTATAAACAAGCTGACGCGGAAGAAAACCCTGAAGGAAAGCAGAGATCAGACTGTCACCGCGGAAACCAACGTTCTAACATCCATTTATGTATTCGAATAAACAACAAGTACGAAACACGACCCTATGGGACTCCAGCATGATTTTACAAAAAAAGTTAAAGTTCATCGTTCTACATTTTTTTCGTCGATAATAATTTAATTCATAGTGTGTAACGAGTCAGACAATGGTATACTTCTCAATTTAAACAATAATTTCGTGTCTTCAAATAAATATATCATTAAGAAAAATTCTCGAATATTTCGTCTTTTTTGGCCTTAGATCCAAAACCGTTGTTCTAATCGGTCTGGAACATTGAGAAATTCTACAGCGCCAAGTACCGACCAGCCTGTTTGATCCCCCAAAAAATATATAGTGTGTGTCCACAAAAAGGATTTCGATATCCTTTTAGCGTTCCCAGGAAAATATAGGGATCAATTTCAGCTGTGAGAAATTCAACTTTAAAGATTTTTGAGGCTCTTTCATCAATGTTATAGGCTGCAATGCATTTTTTCACCTGGCCACTTGGTTACCACAGAATGGCCTCTAGTTGGGAAAGAGTTCTAAGACGTCATGTGCTACCTGCATCGAAAACAGCGGCGTGTTAGTGGATGAAGTTTTTAGGTTGCTGACACAGCGAGCTAGGGATAATGCAATGTCACGTGACGCGCCATATATCCCATTCCCTGTCTGCTCAAGTGAAACAGCTAGCCAAAACCACTAAACCTCCTCTCAATAGTTAATCATTGATATAATAACTGCCATAATTAAGTCCTCACTGCCCATTGAAGTTCAACTGGTAACTTTCACTTTCAATAAATGTGTATGTGCAATTGATACAGAAGAAGTTTTTAAAAATCGTTACACTCACCGATGGTAGAGACGCATACATTTATGATTAAGCATATGCTTGATCCTCTTCAGTGTGGAGTTAACACAGTCCTTCCTGCAACATAAAGTCCAATTATTCATTTATTAATTAAAGACCTCCACAGGATATATTTTCCTTTGTTTACAACCTTTTTTTGTCGAATCTTCAAACCTGTGAGCGGACGGCAGCAGCAAACACATCAACGAAGGCGAATGCGAGTTATATAGATAGAAAGCTTTCATTGAAATGAGAGATTGAGACGACAATGTCGCTTCATCCAACCAACTCCTCCTCATTGCATTTTTATTCTTATCTTTAATTTCTTTTATTGAAAATAAAATGGTTCCAATACGGCATGAATATTAACTTAAAGACATATTCTCAGACGCCGAGAGGGGAAAAAAGAGGGGAAGCGGAGGAGTTGCCAGCTCGGAGGCGAGGCCAGAGGCTCGCTCTCTCTCTCGTCAACGACGGCTGTGAAAGGATCGCTGACAACCTTGCCTGGTGGAAGGTTGAATTTGACCGGAAGGGCTGATTGCGCGGCGGAGCAACGATCCTAATTCTTAGCGGCGTTCTCGCCGGAACAGCTGTTGGAGTTTCGCCGTGACGCCCGAAGTTATCCTGATTTCGAGCGGCGACGTCGCCAGGACCACGCTGGAGTTCCACCAGGACTTCAAAGTTATGAGCCCCAAGTACTTTCCCTGCCCGGAAATTGTCGTGTTGAGTTCTCTCGCTATTTGGTTTTGTGCGAATGAGGTATGGGGTTTTGTTTTCCGAGTTCCGTATTTTTGGTCTGCTTGGTCGCGAGCGGCGCGTTACGAGTGTCAATGACTTCGCGTTTGCTTCTTCTCCACCCGAAATATTCATTTTCATCGCCTGCTTATTCTATTATTACCTTATTATTAGAAATTATCCACTGATACTTCAACCAAAACCTAATATAACATTTGTGCTTATTATTTTTAAAGGATTTGTAATATTTAAACGAGAATGTGATCTAAGTATGATAACGTGATAGCCATACGGTTAGAATAGTTGGTTGACCATCCAGGGATCCCTGGTGAAACCTCACTAATCAAAACAAAGATTTGCGTTACATCGGTAAGATTGTGAATTTCCTCATGCGTATTTTTTATTCATTACTATATACTTAAAACGTCAAATAAAGAGCTTACCTTAGATTTTTAATGTCTTGTTCCCGTTCCTTCATGACTTGTTCCAGTTTCTTCATAATATTAAACAAGTACTCGAATACTGGTTTCTGGATTACACTGTAAGAAGAGAAATCCATGCATTATTATTAGGAGTGTGCGAATGCATGAAATTCGAGTCGAGTCGAGTAGTTGTTAACCGGATGGATAGTTTTAAGTAGTATTACGAATATCGAGTCGGGTTACAGAGCTGTCGAGACCATTAAGTTCACAAATCCACTGACAGAAGGCGCTATCGTACATCTCGTGTAGAAATATCGCTTATTCATTGTTCTTATGCATTAGCCAAGGAGTTTCTGCCTTTGCACACGTCAAACGCTATCGGGTGCTTTCCATTCATTGACACACGTCGACACAAGTCGACTTGCGTCGTGGATTTCGTGTTCCATTCGGTGTGTGTCGCCGACTGTTGTGACACAAGTCAACAAACGGTAACGCTCAGGAATAGGAGAGTTATAAACAAATGACGCGAGTAGACACAAGTCGACGCGTGACTCGCATGAATGGAAAGCACCCATAGTAGTGGACGTCGGTGCCGAATATCTTTTCGTCAGGCACGGAGGCGGATCGTCTTCCACCCTACCCCAAACACCCTAAAGCGTACAATTTTAATTTTTGTTCGTTACTTATTTGCGTTTATTATCCCTCTTAAAAATAGTAGCTATGGTTGATTAAACGAAGTGAGAAATAGCAAACACTATTTATTTGATGCAGAAAGCTAAGCTCTATAGTTTGTTCGCTTCATCCACTCAAATTCCATGAATATTCTAGATCCATATACATCGTCAGCATAGCTTTTAATAAAACTGCCTAATAATCCCAAACCTTGCAACATTGGAAAGAAAATACTGGTCCGGCTACACAAGTGTGTTGCGAAAGACATTTTTCTGCAGGCAGTGATGCTGTAACACGGTGATGTCAAAACCTGCTGCCTGAATATGTAGAAAAATTGGTTTTTCTACATTAGAAGTTGAAAGGATCAAATGTTACGTGATACGTTAACGTGTACAATCTTAATTAAAATTGTACGAATATTTTTATTCATCTTTGCAGTTTAGATGCATTCACTGACGAAAAACAATACTGGGAAATTCATATAATTGTTGATAGGGAATTGCTTGAGACACAATTTTAATTCATCGCCAAATTGTGACCTAATTACCATCAACGCTCGTCGTTATCTTTTCATTTTTACATTTTACATCCAAAATATAAAATTCGCCAAGGAATTGAAAAAAAAATTAGAGTGTTGAAGGATGCATTACTGCATTTCCTAGTTCAAGAATTATCATACTATACTCGACTTAATACTGAGGAGTAGTTTTCAACTAGACACGATACTCGACACAATGCCTAAAAGTATTACTCGCGTATTATTGATTAATATATTAACGTTCTTCATAATTGATCGATTAAATACCCAGACGGCACAGAATCCTCCGTATCTAATTCGTATGCAGATAGTATCAATTGACTACCGCTCCGTCGCTTTCTGTCAATGGATACTATCTGCATACGAATTAGATATGGATGATTATGTGCCGTCTGGGTAAATACTCTAAATACAGTATGGTCTGTTCACTGCTATTCATTCATTATACTACTCTTAACAAATGGCGCTAAGGGGACAACATTTAAACGTCCCATGCGACGGGCAGTGTACTGCACCGCTGGTTGAATCCACATTACACGCAGGGATTGAATTTCAAAATGCTCTTAAATAGTATACCGATATTTGAACGTGGGTGGCCAGGACACTACCTGACCACTTTACTATACTTACCACGTTTACTTTTTTACTTTACGTTCTATTGGTTGAAAATCGGGAAATCACCTCAAGAGAAGATACATTAAAAATACGTTCTATAACTATTCACTAATTAAGCACTCTGGTTTTCCAGAGATGACAAAATATGAATATTTTGCTTCAAAGCTCACTGGCACGAGAAAATTACTCGTAAACGTTAATGACGCGTGTATTTCGTCAAAAATCCGGGGCAGTCGCTGCGGAAGAGGAAAGAACGCGTTCTCCGTTTGTTCGAGTGCCATCATGAAACTTGCAAACAAAGAATTTACTCGAGTGGTCAGGTAGTGTACTGGCCTTCCACGTCCAAATCTCGGTACACTATTTAAGAGCATATCAAAATACAATCCCAGCGTGTAATGTGGATTCAACCAGCAGTGCAGTACACTGTCCATCGCAGGGGACGTTTAATTGTTGTCCCCTTGGCACCAATCGTTAAGGGTACAGTAATGCCGACGCCGGGTTTCTGTCCACTTTTCATCCTGTTAGTTATCCCTAACCCAACCATTTCCGTTTCCCAATGTAAGCATAATCCGTCTCTAGACGGATTTCCCTCCCTGTTTGTATTTTAAGAGCCATTATTCTCTACCCCACTGAAGTCAATTAACATTCGGAATACCCTAATATACCTAGAGAGAACAAATAAGTGCAAAATAGCCATTGCTTCATTTCCTTCACTTTTCAACGCTTATTATTATCGAAAGAAATTATTTAAAAATATTTTCATTTTAATTACGAAGATAAAAAAAACAATCTTTGAAAATTTAAACAATAAAATCCTTAAAAAATAAAATCAGATTCGCGAGGAAGAATCGAACTAAAGGTACTATATGGAAAGTCGACCACCGTAACCACTTTGTCATCACTGTATAACAGGAGCTGACAGGAAATACCGTATGCATAACGTAAATCCATTTTTTACGAATTTTAATTGCTTTTTTATCAAGAATTTACGAGAGGTGCGTCGTCTTGCTTCGGCATATGGAATTGATAGCCAAGATCTACCGAATCAGGAGCTCCATCGGCCACCCGAAGGTCGTGTATTCCCCTTGTTAGCTAAATCGACACGCCGAAATACCATCTTGCGAAATACCTGGGTCAATTCCTGCAGCCATATGTTGGGAAATCTTCAACCTATGGGAAGAATTTCACATCATAGACATCTTAAAAAATGTCTCCATCGAACAAAGCAATATTTATGTAAGCTTCGACGTGGTGTCGCTTTTCACTAACAATTTGACTCCAGATGATGTTGAAGTTCTAAGATCGCTCACGCCCGGTGGTATTCCAAAGGTTTTCCCGGAACTCTTCGAGCACTGTCTAAGGAACTCGTTTATTATTGAATGGTCGCTACTACGAACACATGGAGGGCGCGGCAATGGGTTCACCGCTCTCACAAGTAGCGGCTTATCTCTTCATGGAGAAATTCGAGAAGGAGATACTCTATGTTTATACTCGATATCGAAATATTCTCTATGTTTATACTCGATATCGAAAACCAGCGTTCTAACATCCATTTATGTATTCGAATAAACAACAAGTACGAAACACGACACAACCCTATGGGGCTCCAGCACGATTTTACAAAAAAAGTTAAAGTTCATCGTTTTACATTTTTTTCGTCGATAATAATTTAATTCATAGTGTGTAACGAGTCAGACAATGGTATACTTCTCAATTTAAACAATAATTTCGTGTCTTCAAATAAATATATCATTAAGAAAAATTCGAATATTTCGTCTTTCTTGGCCTTAGAGCCAAAACCGTTGTTTCAATCGGTCTGGAACATTGAGAAATTCTACAGCGACACGTACCGACCAGCCTGTTTGATCCCCCAAAAAATATATAGTGTGTCTCCACAAAAAGGATTTCGATATCCTTTTAGCGTTCCCAGGAAAATATAGGGATCAATTTCTGCCGTGAGACATCCCATTTTAAAGATTTTTTGAGGCTCTTTCATCAATGTTATAGGTTGCAATGCATTTTTTCCCCTGGCCACTTGGTTACCACAGAATGGCCTCTAGTTGGGAAAGAGTTCTGAGACGTCTCGCACCTCACCTGCATCGAAAATAGTGGCGTGTTAGTGGATGAAGTTTTTAGGTTGCTAACACAGCGAGCTAGGGATAATGCAATGTCACGTGACGCGCCATATATCCCATTCCCTGTCTGCTCAAGTGAAACAGTTAGCCTAAACCACTAAACCTCCTCTCAATAGTTAATCATTGATATAATAACTGCCATAATTAAGTCCTCACTGCCCATTGAAGTTCAACTGGTAACTTTCACTTGCAATAAATGTGTATGTGCAATTGATACAGAAGAAGTTTTAAAAAATCGTTACACTCACCGATGGTAGAGACGCATACATTTATGATTTAGCATATGCTTGATCCTCTTCAGTGTGGAGTTAACACAGTCCTTCCTGCAACAGAAAGTCCAATTATTCATTTATTAATTAAAGACCTCCACAGGATATATTTTCCTTTGTTTACGACCTTTTTGTGTCAAATCTTCAAACCTGTGAGCGGACGGCAGCTGCAAACACATCAACGAAGGCGAATGCGAGTTATATAGATAGAAAGCTTTCATTGAAATGAGAGATTGAGACGACAAAGTCCCTTCATCCAACTTACTCCTCCTCATTGCATTTTTATTCTTATCTTTAATTTCATATAATTGGAAATAAAATGGTTCAAATACGGCATGAATATGAACTTAAAGAGATGTATAACAATGGAAATGAAAGGTAGACTATATTAACGTTACTTGTCCACGAGTAAAAAATAAAATCTAACTAATACGGTGGCTACCGCTTCAATATTTAGCAAGTTATCTGATTTTTTTTCATTTGATGGGAGAAAGTTTGGTCAGTAAAATTTCTAATTGATAACAAAAAGAGTTAAATATCATTTAAAATCATTGCGAATTTCGATATTTATCAGCGTCAATCACCACGGCTCAAAACCAAGTAAGGAAGATTCGACCGACCGTTGCAACATATAATCCTTTATCTGATCATGGCGTAATAATCATATGCCACCAGTTGTCAGTCAACGCTGGAACTTGGGAAATTATAATATCTTGCAGCCAGTTTTTTGATGACGCACAGTCGTACAGTGGGCTGAAATCGAAAAAAGCTGAACAAAACCTCAAAATCGATTTTTTGAGTGCGGAAATTGAATTTTGCACAGTTGTTGTCTATACTGTAGTGCATTGTTTTGACGCAAACAATTTTTCATAGGTTAATGTTTTAAACAAATTACTTGGCCTCCAAGTTGAACAAATTTCGCAAAAAAAGCCTTCATTGAATTTTTTTCGAAGTACGGAATGTTAAAACTAATTCCCCACCTTCTGTAGTGATTGAATAGAAACAAACATTTACAATATTATTATGCGGTTTATTATTGTTAACTCTTTGCAACTTTCACGACTCAGTTGCATTATCTGTGGCCAATACGATACAAAATGGCGTACTCTGTTTATCGTCGATATTTTGTGTTCGTGTAGGATTATAAATAAGGATCACCGAGTTACCTTGATATATTTACACCGCTTATACAACACAGCATATAGAGTGTGATGCCAGAAAGACAGCTGCTACCACCTGCGACGCCGAAATTAAGATCGATTTTTCTCGATCGAAGACGTGCGGCACAGCTCGCAGCTCGCTGTTGGCCACGGGGAATATCGTTCCTGACAGATATTGGACCTTGAATCTTTTAAAGCAGATAAATTGTATAAAAGCAATAATATCATAGTACCACATTTCATTTCCATTTCATACAACCTAATTTCTTCGCTGTCTTGCGATATCGTCGATATTTATCGTCGATACGATACAAAATGGTGGACCCTGTTTTTCGTCGAAATTTTGTGTTCCTGTAGAATATTAAAAAACGATCGCCAAGTTACCTCGAGATATTTGCACCACATACACAACACAAGCTACAAAGTATGATGCCAGAAGGAGAATTGCGACCACCTGCGACGCCGAAATTGATTTTTCGAACGTGAGGCACAGTTCGGAGCTTGCTGCGGGCCTAGAGGATTACCGTGCTCGACGGACGTTGGAAAGTGAATCTTTTAGCAAGTGAATTATGTATAAGATATAATTTATTTAGTGCCACATTTATTTTACATTACTTACAGCTTAATTTCTTCGCTGTCATGCGATATTTATCGTTGATGCGATACAAATTGGAGGACTCTGTTTTTCGTCGAAATTTTGTGTTCATGCACGATTATAAAAAAGGATAACCGAGTTACCTCGAGATATTTTCGTTGAATTATCATAAGTTTTAGAGTGTCCATCCAAAGAAATCAACTACAACCATTAGAATCACGCAAAATAAAAATCGATGTTTTGCCCCGCGCGTAGTTAGAGTCACTTCTGGCGTTCCTCAGGGTAGTGTCATTGGCCCACTCCTATTCCTTCTTTATATAAACGACATTGGCGAAGTAGTGCAGAGTAAGTTACGATTATTTGCAGACGACGCTGTAGTTTACAGAGAAATCCGTTCCAGCAAAGATATAGATGAACTAACGAATGACCTTGCTGCTATCCAAGCTTGGTGCGATGCTTGGCAGTTAGAATTAAATTTGGAAAAATGCGTCGTAATGAATTTCTGGAAGAAGAATAACTCCCTACAGCGTAACTATGTCATTCGGGGCACGCAGTTAAAGGCAGTAGAATCTGTGAAATATCTAGGGGTTAGACTCAATAATGATCTATCGTGGAATAAACATATTCGAGAAATAACCGGTCAAGCTAATCGTAAAATGGGTTTTGTTAAAAGAATATTAGGAAAGTGCGACGACAAAGTGAGAGAAATTAGCTACTTTTCCCTCGTTAGACCACATTTGGAATACGCTGCCAGTGTTTGGGACCCTCATGAAAAAGGCTTAATAACAGAGTTAGAACGCGTGCAAAGAAGAGCTGCCAGGTATGTGAAAGGTCGTTACGATAGTCTTGTTAGTGTAACTGACCTCTTACATAAACTCGGATGGGAATCTCTGTCGGACCGTAGATTGAAAAATAGACTAAACCTGTTAGATAAATTCAAGAGCAGTGTCTTTTCTGACGAAGTTAACCATATCTTGCGGACGCCAACGTACTACGGAAGATCAGATCATATAAATAAAATAAGAGAGATAGATTGCAGAACAGACAGATTCCGAATGTCATTTTTTCCACGATCAATAAGAGATTATAACGGCAGCAATAGAACGCGTAAATAGATTGCATGACTTGTAGTGTAGCCTACTAACCTATGTAAAACTTACTGCATGTTTCTGAATTTCTATTCTATATTCTATTTCTAACAGCATATAGTAGTATAGTTTGTTATTATACGAGACGTTTCTTGGACGGTGTGGTGTGCATGTGGGAGTCCAAATGCATGCTGCATGCTGGTGATTGATCACCCCCTGCCAAACACCCTAGAGGTGGCTCGCAGGGTAATTTGTAGATGTAGATGTAGTCTGCGGCAGCTCCGCGATGGTATGGAATGCCCTGACGCGGCGTAATTTACAATTGACATGTATAGTCAAATAGACTATTTTTTAATATATCTTTAGCCATTATATTTACTTAATAGCATACAGGTATTTTAGCCTTTGTTCTCTGTTTCTCCAATTACATAATGCATTAGCAATAGATAGGTTGACAGCTATTGAAAATATCTCACACGTAATTGCATGACTTGGATTCAGTAGAAGAATTGTCCCTTCCACTTCAATGCTGCAGACTGTCATAATCATCGTCTAATAATAAGAGTTAATTCATCAGTCTAATCGGCAAGTCTCGGATTTGCCGATGCTCGAGGACTGAGCGGGTTACGTAGGGTTATGACTCCGGCAACTCTCGGACGGCAAAGCCGTTCCTCGTGAGGAATGACAAAGCCGTTCCCAGGATCATGCGGCGTAGCCCCGGGTTGCGTCCATATCAATTCTTTGTAACCTTCCTTCAGCCAACTACGTCTATATAATACCCTCGGACCCACCCCTATGGCGGGTGCTTGGCAGGGGGTGACCAATCATTTAAAGAGCTTACCATCGATTGTCAATGTCTTGTTCCCGTTTCTTCATGACTGGTTCCAGTTCCTGCATGACTTGTACCAAGTCCTTCATGACTTGTTTCAGTTCCCCCATGAGTTCACGCAATCGCTCCAATACTGGGTCCAGGATTTTACTATGAAAAGAGAAAAACATGCATTATTATTAGGGGTGTGCGAATACTTGAAAATTAGACTCGAGTCAACTAGTTGGTGACCGTATAGATAGTTTTGAGTAGTATTACGAATGCCGAGTCGATTAGTTTCGGTTACATAGCTGTCGACACCACTAGATTAAGAAATCCGCTGACAGAATGCGCTACCGTGATATCGTTTATTAATCGTTCTTCGGCTTTAGCCAAGGAGTGCCTGCCTTTGCTTGCGTGTCAGTCAACCGCTATAGCAGTGGACGTCGTTGCCGAATACCTTTTCATCAGCCGCGGCGTTCGACCGTCTTCCACCCTAGCGGCGTTTTCGGAGTAATCGGAGTGGACCACATCATCGATCAGACTTTCTTATTCGATACTGTTTAGCCCAACCATACTTAACTTACTCTAACGCCGAATGAATATGCAAGTTATTAAGGTGCAAGGTTTGTTAAGATGTCTATGAAAAAAGGAAACTCTTATGGTTCAGTGGGCAATGCCAGTATTTCCCAGTGTTAGACGTCACAATTGATGCCACCTTTTAGTCTTTTGGCGCACTAAAGCGTACAATTTTAATGTTTGTTCATTTCTTATTTGCGTTTATTTTCCTTCTTTAAATTAGTTGCTATGGTTGATTAAACGAAATGAGAAATAAGGAACACTTCTTTTTTGATGTACAATGCAAAGTTCTATAGTTTGCTCGCTTCATCCACTCAAATTCCATGAATATTCAAGATCCATATGAATTGTGAATGTAGCATTTTATATAACTGCGTAAGATTCCCAAACATTGCAACATTGGAAAGAAAGTACTGGTCCGGCTACACAAAAATCCCGCGAAGCCGAGGATTCCGAGGATTGAGCGGGTTAGGCGGGGTTAGGACACAGGCAACCCTCGGACGGCGAAGCCGTCCTCTTGTGAGGAACGACAAAGTCGTTCCCGGAATCAAGAGGCGTAGCCACGGGTTTTCTCCCTATCAATTCATTTTAACCTTTCTTCAGCCAACTACATGTACATAATACCCTTGGACCCACCCCTATGGTATTTGGCAGGAGGTGATCAATCACCAACATGCAGCATGCAAGAGGAATGTCAATTGCACACCACAAGGAAATAGAAATATAACCAACATGAACAAAATATACATGCATATACGTTGGAGAAAAAGTTGCCAATGGCTAGTAGTTCCTGTAGAAATTCCATTCGAGGTTGGAAGTTTGGAGAGAAAAACATGCAGTGAGTCCTCCTAGCGTATGACGTGAATACATCAATGCAATAGCAAAAAGAAGTTGCCCAAACGGGTCATCAACAGATAATGCACAAACTACGCAATGAAATGGAAATGGAATGTTAAGGCATAAGTGATTTTTATAAATCATGTAATAGGCGTTAGTGTTCAAAATAAAACGAGGCAGCTAAATTTCGAACGGCCATTTAAACAACAAACTTAAGATTCAATCGTATCAGGCGTAACATATTGGAACTCCTTTTGATAGAGATGTCTTTAGAGAAGCTGAGTAGCTACATACAGAGTTTTTTTAAGCTTTGGTATAACAGGATCCATTTTTGATAGAAAATACCTCGAACCAGAGGCTTCATGTGCAAATGAACACACCTCATCTACGGAAAATTTTCAGTGTGTCAAATATTCCCCCGAATATTGGCCATGCTTATCCCAAGGCTAGTAAAAGGAAAAATGAAAGACGTTGCCGCAGGAAGGGCCACGTATAATTGTATAAGTATCATTGATATCAGCTCACCAGATATAAGAGATCGACAAGAAAATTTAATGCTCAAAAAGAAAATGTTTTAAATTTAACAGGACACTTTTGCCAACAGAAACGGAATGTTTCAAATTCTAGCAATAAAAACGCGGATGCTATAATCTTGGATGATTCTGATAATGATGAAGAAACACATGAAATCTAATAGTGAATGAAATAAAAAGAACCAGATGAGTTCGAGAATATGGACAGAAATCGAAAATCTGACGTCTTGGTGCAATTTGAAACCTCGGGCACGAATGAATATTTTATTGGTGTGGTAACCAAGGAAAAAAACTCTGAAGAAGACTATGAAGTAAGCTTTTTTAAAAGGAGCACAGAAAAGGATAATTCGTTTACAAAGTGACCAGCTGAAAAGATGGCATCAATGCAGCATAGCCAAATAAAAATAATTCTCCCCAAACTTATCCAGCGTGGACAAACAAATAGATGCAGAAGCAACTTTTCACTTGGAATAGACTTTTCTAATATATATATGGGATAAAACTCTATGATCATTTCCTCAAAGTTATTAAAGAGCTCTATTTTTAGTGTCAATGGATATTCTTAGTTTACATTTGTGAAAATTTCAAGTTTTTATTTAAGAATACTAAGTAGCTAACATCATTTCAGTATTTAGAGTGTATTTATTACCCGATATTAGAGTGTATTAAAAACCCGATAAATTATACATGTTGAAATGGTACAAATGTATCACTATGCACCATCACATGTTTCAGTGTACCCCCACACGTGGGGACAGTGAAAAAAAATGCACGGTCGATTTCAAATTATAATTGCAGACACAAGAAAATATTTCCCAGCAATGGAATTTGTGTTTTACAATGGACAAATAATTATCTAAATAGCCTATGTATCAAAGCGTTAGTGGAATAAATAAGAGTGGATTTGCAACTAAATTTCCATTATTTGTTTCACTCTGTCCTCTGTTCCCCTCTACGAAAGGCATTGACGTTCTTTTATAACTATGTGACGCATAATTCCCTGCAAGACTGTTACAAAATATAGTGTTTTCTGGGGCATCCCATCGCCTTTAAAAATATTCTATATCAGCATGGATATATCAATTACTTGAATTTTTATTAATGTATGACTAGCATTATTAAACATGTTCCATTGATACTTCAACCAAAACCTAATATAACAGTTGTGCTTCTTAATTTTGTAAAAATTTGTAATATTTAAACGTGAATGTGATCTAAGTATGATAGCGTGATAGCAATAGGGTTAGCATATTTGGTTGACCATCCAGGGATCCTTGGTGAAACCTCACCTCGCTTTGCGTTACATCGGTAAGATTTTTAGTTCCCACATTCATATTTCTCATTCATTATGGTGTACATATACGCCATTTAAAGAGCTTACCTTCGAATGTCAATGTCTTCTTCCAGTTCCTTCATGACATGTTCCAGTTCCTTCATCACTTGTTCCAGTTCCTTCATGACTTTAAAGAAGCGCTCCAATATTGGGTCATGTTTTAACCTGTTAGAAGAGAAATCCATGCATCATTATTAGGGGTGTGCGAATACTTAAAAGTTAGCCTCGAGTCGAGTAGTTGGTAACCGTATGGATAGTTTTGACTAGCATTACGAATTTCGAGTCGATTAATTTCGGTTACATAGCTGTCGAGACCACTAGGTTCATAAATCCGCTGAAGGAATGCGCTACCGTGAATCGCCCGTAGTAATCGCCCGTTCTTATGCTTGAGCCAAGGAGTGTCAGCCTTTGCATTTGCGTCAGTCAACCGCTATAGCAGTGAACATTTGGAATACGCTGCCAGTGTTTGGGACCCTCATGAAAAAGGCTTAATAACAGAGTTAGAACGCGTGCAAAGAAGAGCTGCCAGGTATGTGAAAGGTCGTTACGATAGTCTTGTTAGTGTAACTGACCTCTTACATAAACTCGGATGGGAATCTCTGTCGGACCGTAGATTGAAAAATAGACTAAACCTGTTAGATAAATTCAAGAGCAGTGTCTTTTCTGACGAAGTTAACCATATCTTGCGGACGCCAACGTACTACGGAAGATCAGATCATATAAATAAAATAAGAGAGATAGATTGCAGAACAGACAGATTCCGAATGTAATTTTTTCCACGATCAATAAGAGATTATAACGGCAGCAATAGAACTCGTAAATAGATTGCATGACTTGTAGTGTAGCCTACTAACCTACGTAAAACTTAATGCATGTTTCTGAATTTCTATTCTATATTCTATTTCTAACAGCATATAGTAGTATAGTTTGTTATTATACGGGACGTTTTTTGGACGGTGTGGTGTGCATGTGGGAGTCCAAATGCATGCTGCATGCTGGTGATTGATCACCCCCTGCCAAACACCCTAGAGGTGGCTCGCAGGGTATAATGTAGATGTAGATGATATGTAGGTGTAGTAGTGAGTTCGAACGATTGTGGCGGAAAGGCCCTCGGATTTTAATATTTTGACTTAAATTAACTTAAATTCATTCATAGCATTGTTCCACCACATGTCGCCAAATGCAGTTGAACTTATAGAAAGAAAGGCAAGACGTGTAATTATTATTATTGAGTGGTCTTGGTTTGCTGCACCGAAAATATTTCAGAGCGACACAAGCGAAGCGCCTCGGGGGAGAATAATAACGCAAGCAGAAAAAATACTTTCCCCTTCGATACGGTGAGTACGAAAACTTGTCCCGTCAAAGCAGGACCCACTGCGCCACTTAGAGAGGGCCACCAAGGGCAAGGATGTGAGTCCAAAGAATGCGATATACCATTAACCGAAATACTTTACATAACAGGTCGACGTGGATTGAGGTCGCAGCGGTTAAAAAAATAAATAAAAGGAATACTAAAGGAGAGAGTGTTTTGTGTTTTTTTCGCTTTGGGTGGACGAAAAAAATACGCTACGCTGGGTGAGTGTGTGTTGAAGTGGAAGCTTTGGGAGACCTAAAAGCGTAGCAGAGAGCGAATATGTGGAAGCTCTCTCCTGATTGCACAGTTTTCTTCTTGACGCGAAAGACAAATATATTACTTTGGTTACGCGATTGCGACGTCCGGTTGGAGACGAGATAGGACGTACGCATTGTTGAATGTGGTGTTGAGGGCAGCCGTGGAAAGGGCAGGCACACTTAACGGCAACGACAACAAATTTTATTGCTCTCAAATACAGCAGAAAAAAAGTCGATAACAAGAAAAAGAAAGTTACAGATAGCCTAAAAAAAAAAAGAATCAGCATTGAGGTTACTGAAATATTAAAATCACTCGTTGCCATAGAACTTGTAGAAAACATAAAACTACGACAAATGTCTTACAATATGGGTCTTCACTGTTAAAAAATTGTAATATAAACTTTTCACCTTAAAATAAAATAAAGTAAAATAATTGTAAGTACTTATGAATATAGAAGGCATTTTACTGGCCTCACAAATAATTAAATTGATGGGTGATAGAGCTACACAATGTTAATTTAGGCTTGAAAAAAGATTTCAAACCCCTACATCGGCGCAGTATATTCGACAAGGGTACTTCAATCACAACTCTGCCTAGATAGCGTCCCATCCATTCATTTTCACGTATACCTATATACTCTGTATTTTAACTTTTTTCAGAACACCGTGAAAAGGATTCGTCGCTTCACCTCCACCAATCTTCCTCTTCCAGCGACGCATAGCTTCTTCAAAACTTGCGTTACCAACATGAGATGTTCGGCATACATAGATTGGGTCGAGAGGAAAGTACCCCAGCGAGTAGCTGGTCTTATAATAATAATAATAATAATAATAATACGTCCTTATTGGGCGAGATTGGGACTAGAAAGTCCCATCTTCCATCTAACCCCTGACTTAACGGTTCCAGATTCAAATCCCAGGCAGTCTGTAGTGAGCTTTAACCCTCGCCTATCCTCACAAACCGTCGGGTTAAATCACTGAGTGACTGATAAATTTAAAAAATTGTCAACTGTAGACATTTCACTTCCTAAAAATTTGCCTGAATCTCAGATTCGGAAATTTTATTAGTATCACATCAGTATTATCTCAAATGCAAAATTTTTATACTTGAATTAGAGAAGAATGTTGGGAAAGGTACCAAAAAATGTAAACCCTGAAAATTTCCCGATGAAGCACTAAGATTACGCGAGTAATTTGCCGTAAAAACAAAAAATACGATCCGGAATAAAAGGGATTGATACGCCACCTTTAGGAATATTAAATTAATCCCAGGTTCTCTAGCGGTTGCCTCAAAGGAGATTTTAAAAATGAGGGGTGATGGCACATCCTCACTCACGAGGTGGTTTCCAGACTCCACTTTTACCATTCGGACATATTTTTTTTGGACTTTGAAGAGTCACCAACTCGTCGGCGCGAAGACCGGTTTTTGCGGGGACGTGGAGTGGAGAGGGCCAACGGAGGAGGAGGAACTTTCCCTTTTCAGAAGAGGAGTCGTTCGCACACACGTCATCCGAGTTCGTTCATCCGCGAGAGAAGGACGCCGCCGCTGTAATGCGGGGGAAAAATCCGATTACAGAAATCCGTAATTTATACTGCGATATTTAAAAATAGTTTCCGAGTATGGATACTTAAATCGTATGATGACTAAAGACATTCCCTCGTACCAACCATACCATCTTAAACTAGGTATGAAAAGAAGAGCTGCCAGGTATGTGAAAGGTCGTTGCGATAGTCTTGTTCGTGTAACTGACCTCTTACATAAACTCGGATGGGAATCTCTGTCCGACCGTAGATTGAAAAATAGACTAAACATTTTAGATAAATTCAAGAGCAGTGTCTTTTCTAACGAAGTTAACCATATCGTACGGACGCCAACATACTACGGAAGATCAGATCATATAAATAAAATAAGAGAGATAGATTCTAGAACAGACAGATTCAGAATGTCTTTCTTTCCACGATCAATAAGAGATTATAACGGCAGCAATAGAACTCGTAAATAGATTTCATGACTTGTATTGTAGCCAACTAACCTATGTAAAATTAATGCATGTTTTTTAATTTTATTATTATTTCTAACAGCATATAGTAGTATAGTTTGTTATTATACGGGACGTTTTCTCGACGGTGTGCTGTGCATGTGGGAGTCCAAATGCATGCTGCATGCTGGTGATTGATCACCCCCTGCCAAACACCCTAGAGGTGGCTCGCAGGGTATTATGTAGATGTAGATGTAGATGAACGTCGGTGCCGAATACCTTTTCATCAGCCGCGGCGTTCGACCGTCTTCCTCCCTAGCGGCGTTTTCGGAGTAATCGGAGTGGACCACATCATCGATCAGACTTTCTTATTCGATACTGTTAAGCCCAACCATACTTAACTTACTCTAACGCCGACTTAATATGCAAGGTTTGTTTGGATGTCTATGAAAAAAGGAAACTCTTATGGTTCAGTGGGCAATGCCAGTATTTCCCAGTGTTAGACGTCACAATTGATGCCACCTTTTAGTCTTTTGGCGCACTAAAGCGTACAATTTTAATGTTTGATCATTTCTTATTTGCGTTTATTTTCCTTCTTTAAATTAGTTGCTATGGTTGATTAAACGAAATGAAGGAACACTTCTTTTTTTTATGTACAATGCAAAGTTCTATAGTTTGCTCGCTTCATCCACTCTTCCGATGGCACATCCGATGGCATCTTTTAGCCTTTTGGCGCACTATCCTGCCAACGACAAAGCCGTTCCCAGGGCCAAGAGGCGTGGAGGCGCAGCCACGTGCACTCCGCTCGGAAATAGAGATACCACCTAAATGAGCAAAATATCCATGCGTATTCGTAGGAAAAAAGTTGCCAATGGTTCAGCGTGATAGCAATAGGGTTAGAAAAATTGGTTGACCATCCAGGGATCCTTGGTGAAACCTCACCTATCCAAGCAAAGCTTTACGTTACATCGAATAGATTGTGAGTTCCCACAAGACAATATTTCTTATTTATTATGATGTACATATACGTCATTTAAAGAGCTTACCATCGAATGTCAATGTCTTCTTCCAGTTTCTCCATGACTTTTTCCAGTTGCTCCATAATTTCAAACAAGTACTCGAATCCTGGTCTCTGGAATTTACTGTGGGAAGAGAAATCCATGCATCATTATTAGGGGTGTGCGAAGTTGGAGTCGAGTCGAGTGGTTGGTAACCGTATAGATAGTTTTAAGTAGTATTACGAATGTCGACTCGAGTAGTTTCGGTTACATAGCTGTCGAGACCACTAGGGACAGACTAGAGACAGAATGCGCTACCGTGAATCCCCCGTAGTAATATCGTTTATCATATTCCCTGCCACGCGCCGCCATTGGGTGTCTCACATAATTTTAAATCCGAATTAGTGAGCCGCCATATCGCGTCTCGCATTGCTGCTGGACGCAACTAGGGGGAAGATTCTAGCAATAGGGTAGTTTCCTTCATCGAAGAAAACGAAAGGCATTGATTGCGATTCGTTACCCACCATTAGTGTATTCATAATATACAAATTATTTGGTTTTAGAATTCCCAGTTTAGACGAATGGCAATGGTCAATTTTAACCGCATTTGAAAAAGGCCAGATTGTCGCCCATGCGATGCCACTCCACGTGACGTCACAGGGACCTAGTTTCTACACGAGAGGATAGGAGTTATACATCGTCTGAGGTTACCAATGCATGCATGAGGCATAGAGCTCAGGGAAACATGTCTTAATAATCACCTATTAAAACTGGCTAAGGTCGGAAAGTTTTCTTCGTTTGATAAGGTATTAATAAACCTTTTTTAAGCCAAGCGCTACCAGATAGCATGGTACTCAGCTACCCGCTAGCATCCTGCGTCGTATCAGCGCTCAGAGCCTCTCCAAGGTCACCTCACAAGGCGGGAGGGGGAACCAGAAATGCGTCACACGGACTTTTTTCCCATCATTCCTACTTACGCGTCGCGTTTTCGCGCGCTTGAAAATTTTCACTTTTCATTTAATCGCGAAAAATAGATATCGTCATTTAAAAATCTAAAAGCGTGAAATACGTACTCCAGGAGTAATAATATTTCGATTTAGGCAATAAAAAAATAATAGGAAACCACCCTATTCATGTCATTGTTGATAGGAAATTGCTTAAGACACTAATTTTAATTCATTGCCAAATTGTGACCTAATTACCATCAACGCTCGTCGTTATCTTTTCCTTTTTTATATCAAGCTAAATATTCAAAATATAAAATTCGCCAAAGTATTGAAAAAATTAGAATGTTTTGGAGGATGCTTTGCTGCATTACCTAGTTCAAGAATTATCATACTAGAGTCGACTCGATACATCTACATAATACCCTGCGAGCCACCTCTAGGGTTTTTGGCAGGGGGTGATCAATCACCAGCATGCAGCACGCAAGAGGGCCACCGCATGCACACCACACGGTCATACTGAGGAGCAGTTTTCAACTTGACACGGTACTCGACTCAAGGTCAACAATTACTACTCGCGTATCCTTAATTATTATATTAACTTTGTTCATAATTAATCGGTTTAATAAATACCCTAAATGCAGTATAGTTTCTTCACTTATTTGTTTTTTATTATTTTATTATTGTGGTAGTGTTCGAAAATTAAAGTAACCACTATTTTTTTATTTCAATATTTCCTGACTTTCTCCATATTTTTTTCTAAATAACTACATGCTTTTTACACGTTTACAGATAAGCTACCGCCCCGCGGCAATGCACTCTGCCAAAACGATGATTTTCGACTTTTAGGTGTATTTTACGTAGGAGGAGCAACATAAAAATTTTCCTTGCATAAAAAGTTTTTGTTTATAGACAACAGTTTTGTTGGCTATCCTGCCAGCGTCTTTTGGTCGAAAGTGTCGTCTGCTGGTTTCTATCTTGCCTGTATACCTCTTCTTAGGCCTTAGGTTCTAAGCTTCCTAAAACGGACACCGACGATATCAGAGAAGACGTGGCACACGGCATTTCCGCCGCCAAGCCACAACACCGAACACCAATGCCGAGGAGAGGATAGCCAGAAAGAGCCTTCGTGAAAATAAGAATATTGTCATTTTACCGGCGGAAAATGCAACGCTACAGTACTGATTACAAAGTAGGAGTGCGAGCAAAAGGTTTGCGATATTCTCAAGGATACAAGGAGAGCAAGACAGAATTATGTAAGAGCGATAAATCAGTGGAGAATAACTGGACAAAAATCTAAAGTGGGGTACAGGAGGCCGCTATAGAACTATTGCAGAAAACGATAAGTATCACGAAGAAGCCATGGATCACAAACGAAGTCCTATACTTTACTTATTAAGGGAGAAAATAAATGCGAACATTGAGAAAGGGACGTGTACAAGCTAGCTACACGAGAATAAAGTACGTGATTTGCCGCAAAGCGAGGAAAGTCAGAGAAGCGTGGAATAGAAGCATATTCGAGGACGTACCAGATAATCTCTTACGAGGGAAAGTGGAAGCGGCCAATGGAATAGTGAGCTACCGTTTCAGGAAACGAAGTAACATGTGTGATACAATGAGAGACAAGTATGGAAATATTTTAATTGATAATAAAGGCAAAGCCGAGAGATGGAAGGAATATCTGTAGGAATTTTACAACGGAAACACAGCTCAAATACCATCGAAGATGAAAGTGAAGTATAAGAAAATGACATGGGAGTGCGCATCTTAAGATCGGATTTTAACGCTGCAATACGCGACCAGCAAAAGAAAAAGGTCCCAGGGATAGATGATTTTCCAGCAGAGCTAATCAAACATGCAGGAGGAGAGGCCATTACTTAACTGTGTAGTGCTATCTGCGATATTTTTTCATCAGGAGATTTCCTTGTGACTTCAAGGATAATATCATCGTACCAATACCCAAAAAGAAGAGAGTAGAGAAGTCGGAAGGTTTAGGGACCATAAGCCTGACGACACATGCATCCAGGGTTCTGACAAGAATCATTTACAGGAGAATAGAACGAAGAGCAGAAGAATTCCTGGATGAGGACCCATTCGGATTCAGGTAAAGCAGGGGCACAAGAGTGGCAATTTTGGCTCCCAGGCTCCTCACGGAGAAGAGAATGGAGAGGAAGAAACCGACTATCATACAATTTTAGTCCAGGAAACGAAGCTCCAAAAGGTGCAAAACCTCATATTTTTTTTCAAACTGAATACTGTATAGAATTTACTGGATAGAGAAGCCGAGATAAATAAGGATTTGAAGAATACTTAGTCAAATATGGATAAGAAAATGGATATATACCAGCTGAAAATAAAAAAAATAAGACTGTGATTTTAGTAACCAGCAAAAGTGAGGTCATTAAGGAAAACATCAACCTAGGGAAGCATTGCTTTAAAGAGATGAAAGCGTTTTCTAAACCCATCAAGGCTCGAGTAAAGAAATACTTGAAAATATTTAATTTTTTCTCAACATTTTATCTGATAACATGCTAAATAAAGTAAATTGAAAATATGGGCCTTCAAAGAAATTTTCTTATGTTAAGAAATAAATGCAGTGTTTTCGCAACTTTGGCCGAATCCGGTATCTATACGCAGTTGCTCAACCCGCATTCCCGCCATGTAGGAATATGCCACTTTAATGTCAATTATAATCCTACGCCTTTTAATGCCATGTATGTAACAAAAAGCGTCGTATTTGGTAATTTAAATTCTTAGACATCATGTTTCCAACGAAATATTGTATTATATAACCTAAATCCACTATGAAATTGGCATGCTTCATGGTTTGAAAATGAGTCAAAGCGAATATTTTCTCGGAAGAGCATGTATTTTACATTATTTCAGTGACATAAATTTTATCATTGCAGATTGAATTACAACTGATGACTATTTGTGAAATACATGAAAACATTTTGGGTGCAATGGAACACGGCATTTTGTACATTCATACAAGTATTTGGTTTTACACTGTCGCGTGGGGAACTACTTCCGGTCTCAATTGATTAAACTCCAAGGCCCAATTCATCCTTTCATGCTTCACGAATCCGCGATTAATTACATGGCCTATCTTTTTCTATGTTTATGGACGTGAATTGCATAGGGGTACGTCATCTATTGACTCATTTACTTTACTTTTTAGATGCGTCCCTGGTAGATACGATTTGAAGTCTACCAGTGACATTTAATTTCTTTGCCTAACTCGTACAATTTCCAGGTGTCAGTGCAAACGCTGTTCAGTAAATTGATTAACTTGGACCTTTTCCCCTGAATTCTAGTGCAGAAATGTGAATTTACATTATCAAGTGGGTACACACCTCCCATGTATTTACTCTACTCTGCAATAACTCGAGGCTGTAGAACAGTATTTTCTTTTTTTACTGAAACGTTTCCCTGTGCCCAATGGAAGCGCAGAACTTGTATTGCTGTCTACAGTGACAGCCAAGTTATCATTCCATCGAACAATTTAATCAGCTTCAACAACAGCTTCATAAAATGATTATTTTCATGTTCCTCTCGGTTTTATGCCAATGATTTCACTATATTCTATCAGGCACTCCTCCTTTATATTTTCACTTATGGCTCCAGTGCCCAAAATTCCTTTTTCTTTCAAAACAATAAATAGCCTGTACGATGAAAATAAGTTACCGAAAAACTTATGATGATTAGAGGGTTCAGGGATAACCTTGAGAAATTCCTGAATAACTAATGCTTCCAAGCCTAACTTTCGATAGAAGTCATTTTCCATCGCCTGGTTGAACCCTAAAGCCGTCTAAAAACATAAGCACATAGGTTTTGAGTGAAATCTAAAAGGTTTGTTTTTAAAGAAAAATTGTGCACAGTGATGCCATTTGCTCTGCATTGGACGAATGATGCGCAAATATACCGAATTGTAATAACTGTTCATTAAAGTCGTCAAATAGAGTTCATAATATAAAAATCTGACATTTTTTCCAGGCAGGAATTGTCTTAAAAGTGTAAAATACTTTTTCTTAATCCTAATATGCTTCAGCTCGACGATTTTCGAAACAAATCCACGCTTAATCGTCTTCTTTCGACCAATATCTTCTTGTGGAAGTCGGTGATATCGCTGATTTGTGAAGAAAGGAAGGACTAACTTGGAATGAATGTGCAAAGTTTTGTGTTCCATTGTACCCAAAATGCTTTCATGTATTTCATAAGAAGTCATTTATTGTTATAATTAAATCTGTAGTTATATAAATGTGTATTAAAATCTGGAAAAAACGTTATATTCTGAGAAAATAGTCTCTTGACTAATTTCTTTCGAACAGTGATACATCTCAATTTTATATTAGATTTAAGTTTAATAATGCAACATCTCATTAAATACATGATATTTAAGAATTTCAACTATAAAATTTAACGAAATCTATCAAATACGTGGCATAAAATCAGTTGGATTATATCCGACAGTAAAATTGGTGTATTCCTACGAGACGGCAATGTAATTCGGGTTGCATAAATGCCTTTACATATACCGAATTCGGTGAAAGTTGCGACAACGCAATCTTATTGTCCCGATCCGATTTCCGCTAATGTTGAATTCCTGACGAAATATGAGCTGTAACATATATTAATTGAAATGTTGACGTTCTTACGGACGAATAAAAAACGTAAAAAAGAGAATACTTTTAGGAAAATTTATTTATCTTGCGTAAAGGCAACTTGATTATTGACACATTTTAAGCATTTTCTTAAATATCAAAATACTTATCAAATATCATTAATATCTCACTAAAATCAATTAAATCTCAATTTGTTTTCGAAAAAAGAGAATTACAATTGAATAAAATTCAATGGAAAAATTTTTTTTTACATTTTTCAATGATGTTGCGTTTTCTCAACTTTGACCGTGAATGGAAATGAACTTGGAAGCCGAATTACCAAGGATGAACGAAGACTAGAGAAATAGACAGTAGAATGACGTAGGCCAAGGACGCCTTCCTCCAAAGGAAGAATCTTCTAATAGCTGAGAATATAAGCGAGGAAGTAAGGAAAGAATTCATCAGGTGCTACATGTGGAGCATGATTCTCTTTGGAAGCGAGGTTCGGACGATGGCAGCAGCCGAGAAGTCAAAAGAGTGGAAGTATTCGAAAGGTGGTGCTAATAAAAAATGAATAAAATGGATTCGGCTGTGTACGTGAAAAGGAAGAGCTTGGATTGGGAGAAAAGAGAATTCTTCTGAAAACCTTAAGCAGAAGACGGCACCCGCCCCAAATCAATATGGATATTGTTGGCTATTGATGATACGGAATGCTGCAAAAGTGTACAGGTTCGGGTCAAACGTAAAAAGAATAAGACTTATTCTTCAAGGGCCAAAAGTCTTCAAATGCGGTAACCCGCATTTCCCGACCCTGATCCCTCAAGAGTGTCAAAAGTTTGATTGGCGCATTCGACGTATGATTTAAAGTAAGCGACATTGTTGTGTGGCACACGGGTGTGGTAAATAAAGCATTGTTATTAAATTATAAGTATATGCTATGGGCATTATCCATTGATACTTTCACCACCACCTTATAATGCAGAACTGAAGAAACCCAGGTTAAAGGAACTTCTCCTCTTCCCTGGTTGTGATAAATGCACATCCTAGGGTGAGCTCTAGCCTCACCTTTCCAAACACAGCTTTGCATTATATTAGCATGGTTGTGATGTTACGCATTCATATTTCTCATTCATTATAATATAAACTACAACATATTTAAAGAGCATACCTTGGATTTCTAATGCACTGTTCCAATTCCTCCTTGACTTCAATCAAGTACTCGAATGATGAATCCTGGTTTTCACTGTGAGAAGAGAAGTGCATACGTAATTTATTATTTTTCTTCATGATTAGTCATTCAAATAATGAATACATTCATGTGGTATGGTCTGTTCATTAATTTCCTGTTTATTATTTTTTAACATGACAATGTATGATAAAGAGACTGAAATGATTAATATCCAATTAATCAATTATTTCATCTTGCAAATCGTTTTATAGTATTTTCTCATTAATGTCACAAAAGTTGCTTTCATCCATTCGTATCTCATTATTTTATAAGTGGATTATATTCGTTATTTTCTTGTAATAGAATAGAATATTTTTATTGTGCTCTAGGTAAAACCTATGAGAGCAAAAAAAATGGAAAATACAGGAAATGGTCGAAATTTTAACAAAGGCATTTTGACAAGTAGTTGATATTTATGCAAAAGATATAAAATATTCAATACTAATAACACAGAAATATATTTTTAACTGAGACAGTAATAAACACACACATACATATACATATTTATGTAGACATTTTTGTTAACATTACAACTTTAAGATAATAACTAATGAGTTTAGGAGACTGAATTAAGCCCAGATATCAAATACGAGTACAGCCTTCTTTTAAACGATTGTAGTGATTGCAATATTGTTCAAATAATAACTTGGTCAGGTTAAAGTCGGTGTGACTGTTTGATCAATTCCTCGGCGGGTCGAAAGAAGGAGCACTTCAAACGTCCCTTGCCATTCATTGTCCAAGTCATTTTTTCTCTCTCTTGATTGCGTTGTTTTGGTGGTATTATCGTCAGAACGTTGCCCGCTGTTACCTGGTATTATCGCTCAAGATCGGGTGACTCCCACCCGCATTTATCTACTAGGGAGAGGAGTATTTTCGTTTATTTTGAATTTTACGACGCAGTGACATTGGTGTGCCCTGTACGTCTCGTGCGAGAGGGATCGACGTGGATTTGGATTTTTTTGTGAGAAAACTCTTCGGGTTCCATCATAATATCCGGGTGAGCCGGGGTTGGGAAGCCACAATTCCTTTTATTTAGTCCCTTCGCGATTTCTTCATTTTCGTATAAATTTATGGATTTTAAATGAAACTCCGACCCAGACGGCACAGAATTCTCCGTATCTAATTCGTATGCAGATAGTATCCATTGACAGAAAGCGGCGGAGCGGTGGTCAATGGATACTATCTGCATACGAATTGGATACGGAGGATTCTGTGCCGTCTGGGGAGCTGTGCCTTACCGCACGAATTAGATGACATATGCAATTACATACACGTGAATTCCCGGATAATTTGCTCATCCTCACAACAGTCATTGCTCCCATGGTCTCTTCGTATTTTCGTAATCTCAAGTATTTCTTCTTGCCAAATAATCACCATTGGCTATCCTCACATTGAGTTACTGACCCTGACCAGTTTCCCCTTCTATCCCTCAAGGCCCGTCAAGTGTAACGACCCTGCTCTCCAGCGGCTTACACAAACAGTTTTCTAGGTCTTCGTTGTTTAGGTTTCGCAATTATTTTCACACAATTGCGTCTCGGCGCCTAATTCGGGGATTATCGAGGGTCAGCTGTGGAGGGAGAGTTGTTGGGACGGAACTCTTTGGAGGACGCTAGAAGGCAGCCCAGACGGCACAGAATCCTTCGTATCTAATTCGTATGGATACAATGGATACTATCTGCATACGAATTAGATACAGAGGATTCTGTGCCGTCTGGGAGGTCATGAGGGAGACATGGTGAGTGGAAAGATATTCTGTTTTAAGGATCGAGATTTATTGGGGAAACAGAGGGTGGCCTGTGGAGAAAACGTATCGAGGGAAAGCCTAGTGGAAATTATATTTTGAATTAAAAGAAGTCGAAAAATAAGGGTGCTTCAGAAATGAAAGGTAGACATTGAAAGAGAGGGCACAGGCCTCAAATATACCACAAATGATTTATAAATGGATGTACGATCGGTTAACTGATGCGAGGCAGGGGTGTGATTCGGTGCCGATGAGTACTTCTCAGGATTGGGCCCACTTGGCGGGCAATCAGCATATTTCCCCCGTCTTTTCGTTCACAGCGAGTTTTAAGTGCGTTACCTCTATAAAAGAGAAGTTTTAAAATTACAGAAAAAATACTAGGAATTAAAAAAGGCGATTACTAAGGGATCTGTGATCGTTAGCAATTTAAAAAAAATCTGCGGCGATTTTTTTAAATTGCTAACGGAAAATATAATGAGGAAATATTATATCTATTTCATCACCACTGTTTGAATTAGGTGTTCATGTAGAGTAGACAAGAAGAGAACCCTGGCCTCAAAAGGGTCAAAACTCTGAGCGCATGTAGCTGGGAGTATGAAAAAACTCACCCACGTCTACCCGGAAATTCACGTGTAAGTACCTAATTATATGCGTTATCTAATTGGCATAGTAATGCACAATTTGGAGTTCCTTTTAAAATCCATAAATTGATAGGGGAAAGTGGGGCAAAACCGACCGGTTAACCTTTTTTCATTTAAAACTTGATCATTCTATTGCTAATATTCTTTTAAATGTGGTTAATAGTAACATTTATACATATAGGGTGTAGAATATTAATGTAAATGCATTTTATTGTAGTGATTACATATTTTTATGATTTTTTTTCGAACATTGACAAAATGACGATTTTGCCCCTTAGGTGGGGCAAAACAGACACCCATTGAATTTGCATTTACAAAACCTTTACTGTACAATTTTGAAAGATTTATTTTACAAACACTCATTAAACATGTGTGTGATATTTCTGAACATGAAATTGTAAATTAACAATATGTGAGGTTGGATAGGAACTTACGTACATAAATCACAAATGACATTGTCATGTTCTTCTTCACAATTTGAACACTCCTCGTGAGCCCACCCTCTGCAGTTCAAACATTGTATTCAACCCTCTTTATTCTTGGAACCGAAATACAACTCATTGCAAAATTTGCATGCCTCCTCGTCTCCTTCGTCACAATCATCCCTATCTTTAAGAGAATCCAACCTCTGTCGGTCCTGCCCCACTCGCCGGTGACGGTTTTGCCCCTCGACACACAACATCAGAAATATGGCAATACAGGCGTATCCATAATCAACTATTCGGCTACACGGGCTTAAAACACAACTAAAAACACTAAATTATCACATTAACTTACCGTAGGTGAATCAGATCGGCATTATAGCTGCCAGATCCAAAAAAAACGTAACAAAAATCATTAAGAAAACTGTATTAAATTTGAAAAATTCACAGAGACTAAACGGCGGCCACTACGCAAACGAAAACAAGCTCAATCTGCTGTTAATGGCGGCCACTTCAACTAGTTCATAATGTTGCTGCTTGAGAGCAACAACTACCGAGTGATTTTAAAGGGGTCGGTTTGACCCGCCCAGTCGGTTTTGCCCCACTCTCCCCCACTAAAAAATCCCGAAGTTACTAAATAAAACAAAAGGGGTTATAGTTGGATCGAATGGAGACAAATGGGTGAGTTGTAACACTGATTTTAAAAATTAGAAGAGAGAAGAAAATATTGCCGTCACTTGGACTTAAACCCGGGACGCAGACGGCAGGAGTCGAAGGTTTAGCGGCCAATACCGCGCTGCCACGGCCGTAGTTGAGAGATAACGATTTGTCAAGGGTTGACATCCTGCGCGAAATCTTTACATGCGAATATCTTTCTAACCCGGGCCTATGTGGAAGAAAACAATGACACTTATCCTACCTTACCTGTAGAGTTTCAGAAAATAATATCTGCATCCAGATCCCGAACATCACCTTTGCGATTTTTTTTCTTGCAAGTGGAGCACTCAAACACCCATAAAGTTTATATAACTATAGGAGGTTCTACTGTGGGGCAGGTTCCGCGTTAATGTGGAATCGATCTCCACGCATTAATTCCATTTCTAACTTTAGTCAAAAGGATCGGTAGCCTCCAGTTATTTCTCATTTAATTCACTTCATAACTCATCAAGAACTCATAATGTCATGAACTAGTGGCTACGGTGTGGGACCCCCACGCTGTGGTTCTGAGATACGGAGAGGAAAAGGAACGACGAAGTGCTGGATATGGTTGGCGAGGAGAGAAAGCTTTTAGATGAGATACGCAGGAGACAGAAGGTTTGGATGGAGTTAGTGCTTAGCGGTGAGGGGATGTTGAAAATGGTGTTGGAGGGTAGAATGTTGGGGAAACGAGGGAGGGGGAAGGAAAAGAATAGGAATTTTAGATAGATTAAAATAGAGTAGGCCTTACAGTGAATTAAAGAAGGCAGTGCTGGAAGGAAAGGGAGGCTCCCAGATCACCTCTTTAGTACTCCATGGAAACCTACCTTAATCGGTAGAATACTATAACAATAATTCCTTTAACAAAGCCTGCTCTTCACTATTATATATATATATGATTTTCACTCATATTTTCACTTTTTCTGTGCGGGGATTTTTTGTGCTCATGCGGCATGCAGTTTTTTTTCCAATTTTTTTCTTTGAATTATTTACTCTCCGTGTCGCAACAAGACGAGTTTTTAACATACACCTGACGTTATATTCCTTTCGCATTGCATGAGGGGCTTGTGGACTCTTACAAGTCAAGCATAGTTTTCAAATCGTTGGAAAAGAACCGTTGGAAACGAAAAAGAGCGAGCCAGGGAGAGAATCGGTTCTTCCTCCAGAGTTTGGGACGTTCATTCAGACGGACGGGATCTTTTCACTGGGAAAGCTGTCTCTCATCTGGCAAAAGGCTCCAGAGAAGCGTCTTGTTGGTAAGTTTTGCTTTTTTCATCAAGAGAATTAATAAATTTCAATCACCTAAGTATATAGCTTTCCCGGTTATGATTTTTCATACCCACCAGGGTGCTAAAAATTCTAATGATAACGAAATCTGATTCGAAAACTAGGCAATTATGGAAAAAATGAGTTGGAAATATCAATTTGCAACATAAAAGGAAACCAAATACATGTGTCTCTTAATAATGCGTTGTGTTGCGACAGCAAAATGCAACAATTCATAGGGAGCTTCCGCGTGAAAAATGGGAAAACGTCATCCGACGCAAATGTAAAAAAACATTTGTTCACACATATTTAAAATAACCTTTGAAAGTCATGAATGCAATTGTGAATATCAGGCTTCTGTAAAAGAAAAATTGTAAAGAAATCATGAAAAAATTACCACTGGTGGGAATCGAGCATGGATCTTGAGAATAATATTCCTGGACTATATTTACAAGTACGTTATGCGGGCTGATGCGAATGTTTTGAAGGGACTATATTGCACTCATAAATGTTTACCCTCGTCTTTTTAATAATAAGAAAATAAGCTGAATATTAATTAAATAACATTGGTTTTGAGCAAAAAAAAGATTTAATTGAACGCATAGTACATCTCTGGCGCGCTAATACGTATATTTATCTGCATACTACCGACTGGAACGCCTCTATTTATTGCAACAGGTCGAAATCAATGGAACTATGGGAGTGAAGAATCCTGTGTGGAGTATTTATGCAAACACCCTTCACAGCCAATATATGCTGTGAACGCTTCAAATATTTTTTCACCTTTTAACGGTAAACAATGTTATGGGGTGAAGACTTGAGTTTTGTTCTTTACACGAAAATTTCTCCTTCAGAAAATTAAAAATATGCCTACAACTTCTTGCAAGAACCGGGGCTCAATTCTGTGAATATCCCTTATATCTAAATAAAAATAACTTTGTTTATTTACACATGCTTTAATTCGCCTATGATTGGTTTCGATGCATCAGTCACATAATCAGGTCCAAGAGATGTCACTGATGCTATGAAACTGGCTGTATGTGAAATAAGGTGTGATAGAATATTCATATTATTCTTATTCTTATGAATAAAAACTATTAGGGAATTAAAAAGTAAACTAAAAAAGCACCTACTGGAGAGATCGTAAAACGGTTGTCTTATTATTTCTTAGATATGTTTTTGAGTGTCATAATGTAATACTACTTTGTGGCTAGGGAATTTATGAATACGTTAATGCTCATATGTATGTTGGGGTATATTTATATTGTCTGTGTGTTAACACTTAATAAATGTTTTGTAAAAGTAAAGATAATAATGGAACCTGCTGATAAGCTTAATGCTTAGCGGGACAATTAAAATGCAAAAATAATGTAGCTTTCATTCAAATGTAAATATTTAAAGAACTTGAATGTTTTATTGGAATATATACTTAATTGGATTGAATTATATAATGACAATATCTTGTTTTAGATAATATTTTATATATTGTAATTTTTTTTTAAATTTTGTAATATGCTAAGCAATATGACTACTTATTTGAATGGCTGTTAACGAATGGTTAATATTTGATAGGTATGGAACTATTGTATGGAAAAAAAAATTTAACTATCAAATGTATTATTGTAAACAATTTTTTATCCTGTAACAATTTTATCCTGTAACAATAAATCATAATTATATAAAAAAAAAAATTCAGTCCTCCAACAAATTGTCTTGATATCTAAGTCTCGCATTTAAAGTAGCTTTAAAATACAAGTATTTCCATAGCAATTGGAATAATATTTAAAGTAGCTGATGAGTAATTGATTGTAGGTATGTTTCTACATTTGGTTACATGTTTAATTTAAAATTATTAGAGCTTAATTTTCCTTTTTTTTCCATTTTTTTAGGACAACCAAAAACTCCGGAATGATCATCCCAGACCCAACCACCTACTGAAAGAGATAAATTGAGGTAATTGGAGTTCATTCTAAAAATATTTGTTGATTTTTGATTACCTGGTCCAATGTTTGTATTATTAACCTTGAACCAACTTATTTGAAGAGCATACCTTGGATTTTTGACACACTGTTCCACTTTCTCCAGGACCTCAATTAAGTACTCGAGAGGTGGATCCTGGTTTTCACTGTGAGAAGAGAAGTACATACGTAATTTTTAAAGCATTTTGGTCATATGTTAGGAAATTTCAATGTAAACTTTCAACCGTATGTTCGCTAAGACATGACAATGGAGATGTGTTGACAAACAGTAGCGATAAAGCCAATTTATTAAATTCCTACTTCAAGAGCGTGTTCACCGAGCCTTCCGAGTACTCACCCGAGACCGATGACAATCCCTGTATACATAAGTTGCCGCCTATTGACATTAGTACGCTCGGAATAGAAAATATATTGAAATCGCTGTCCAAATAAATCACCTGGTCCAGACGAAATCCCTTCTCGCGTATATAAAGAACTAGCCTCAGAAATTGCCCCCTACTTGCAGATAACATTCAGTAAATCCATCAAGCAACACCTAGCACCTAATGTTTTGAAAGTAGTTAATGTAACGTCAATATTCAAAAGTGGAGACAAAGAACAGCCATCTAATTATAGGCCGATATCTTTAACGTCCATATCATGCAAAGTCCGTGAACACATCGTAGTCAGCTCGGTAATGAAACACCTAGACGCGCAAATTTTATTAATGAGAACTCAACATGGATTCAGGAAAAGCAGATCGTGCGAAAGCCAGTTATCACTTTTCATCCACGATATTTTCATCTCCGGGGAAGACAACATTCCAGGAGACGCGATTATTCTTGATTTCAAAAAGGCATTTAATGAAGTACCCCAAGGAAAGTTAATAACAAAACTGAAATCTTATTGTCTAGACGACGATGTATTTCCTGGATAAGAAACTTTTTGAGCGACCGCGTCCGAAGAGTGGTATTTGACGGTGCAGTCTCCAATGAGGTTAGAGTCACTTCTGGCGTCCCTAGGGTACTCTCATAGGCCCACTCCCATTTCTTCTTTATATAAACGACATTGGCGAAGTAATACACTGTAAGTTACGATTATTTGCAGACGACGCTGTAGTTTAAAGAGGAATCCGTTCTAGCAAAGATATACATGAATTAACGAATGACCTTGCTGCTATCCAGGCGTGGTGCGATGCTTGGCAGTTAGAATTGAATTTGAAAAAATGCGTCGTATTGAATTTCTGGGAGAAGAATAACTCCCAACTAAGAATAACCCACGAAACGTTGCTATATAATTCGGAGTACCCAATTAGAAGCTGTTGAATCCGTGAAATATCTCGGAGTTAGACTCAATAATGATCTATCGTGGAATAAACATATTCGACAAATAACCGGTCAAGCTAATCGTAAAATGTTTTTTTTAAGAATATTAGGAAATTACGACGACAAAGTGAGAGAAAATAGCTATTTTTTCCTCGTTAGACCATATTTGGAATACGCTGCCAGTGTTTGAGACCCTCATGAAAAAGGCTTAATAACAGAGTTAGAACGTGTTCAAAGAAGAGCTGCTAGGTATGTGAAAGGTCGTTACGATATTCTTGTTAGTGTAACTGACCTCTCAAATAAACTCGGATGGGAATCTCTCTAGGAACGTAGATTGAAAAATGGGCTAAACGTTTTAGATAAATTCAAGAGCAGTGTCATTTCTAACGGAGTTAACCATATCTTACGGACGCCAACATACTACAGAAGATCAGATCATATAAATAAAATAAGAGTGATAGATTATAGAACAGACAGATTCCGAATGTCATTTTTTCCACGATCAATAATAGATTATAAACGCAGCGATAGAACTCATAAATAAATTGCATGACATGTAGTGTAGCCTACTAACCTATGTAAAACTTAATGCATGTTTCTTAATTCAATTATTATTTCTAACAGCATATAGTAGTATAATTTGTTAGTATACGTAACGTTTTTGGACGGTGTGGTGTGCATGTGGGCTGGAGGGTCGAATGCCTGGAAGAAATACCTGCCACCATCCAGCAGACACAATCCGCCGGAGACTTTGTCAAAGTATCTTCTACAGCTGATCCTTGCCGTAAAAGAAGCGTAAGCTAACCGCGCCTCCGTCCCCTATTTCCCCTAGCGAAGCTTTTAAATAGCTTAAAAAGTGTGATCTAGTGCGTCCTTCATGCTTTCATGCAAATACGGGTGAAGAAAAAGAACCAATTTGTTAATATCTCTCCGTACACTTTCTACCTGAATTGCCTTGTACATTAAGTCATTTTCTTTTGAAGGTATTGCTAAAGGGTGTTAAATCTCATTATTCATAATTATTGCAGTTTGTTGCACAGTTCAAAGGGCATATTGTGTTTTGAGGGTTATTTGTTTTTATCATATTTTGATGTATACAAATAGGGTGGTTTCCTATTATTTTTTTATTGCCTAAATCGAAATATTATTACTCCTGGAGCACGTATTTTACGCTTTTAGATTTTTATAGATAATTTATAGATTTAGATTTTAGACGATATCTATTTTTCGCGATTAAATGAAAAGTTAAAATTTTCAAGCGCGCGAAAACGCGACGGCTAAGTAGGAATTATGGGAAAAAGTCCGTGCGACGCATTTCTGGTTCCCCCTCCCGCCTTGTGAGGTGACATTGATCGAGACTCTGAGCGCCTATAGGACGCAGGATGCTAGCGGGTTGCTGAGTACCTTGCTGACTGGTAGCGCTTAGCTTAAAAAAGGTTTATTACTACCTTATCAAACGAAGAGAACTTTCCGACCTTAGTCAGTTTTAATAGGTGATTATTAAGACATGTTTCCCTGAGCTCTGTGCCTCATGCATGCATTGGTAACCTCAGACGATGTAAAACTCCTATCCTCTCGCATAGAAACTAGGTCCCTGTGACGTCACGTGGAGTGGAATCGCATGGGCGCCAATCTGGCCTTTTTCAAATGAGGATAAAATTTGACCCTTGCCATTCGTCTAAACCGGTATTTCCAAAACCAAATAATTTGTGTATTATGAATACACTAATGGTGGGTAACGAATCGCAATCAATGCCTTTCGTTTTCTTTGATGAAGGAAACTACCCTGTTGGCATATGTTAAAAAGAAATATGCCTGCCATCCTGTTATTTAAGAGGAGAGCTTTGTCACCTTATGTGGCGATTCCTCTAGAAGTCCTCAATTTTATTATTTTACGCAAATCATATGACGGTGGTCGCTTGAAATTAATGTTGCTACACATGGATAGGAGGGTGGAAGTGTATGACGAAGGTCGCGGTTCCTCCGACCCAGAAAAAAATATTTGCGCGTGTGTCGCAAATTTTTCTGTTTTGATATTCAAAGAGGTTTAAACCCTTAATAACCGACAGCTGCTACCGGGAGATATCCAATTTCAAGTTTTCTGACATTGAAAACTGTTACATACTGCACTCGATCATAATTACCGTGGCGGCTAAATATTTCTTCATCAGGCCATGCACCACAAAATCATGCGTAGTTTACAAATTTCCTCAAAAGAGCTTAAAATATACACATTTTTTTATGTCACTTGGAAAAAATATTGGATCATAATGAGTTAAATTGTAATTGCTTCATTAATGTGAAAATGTGATGGAAAGTATAGCGGCATTTTTGAATTCCCAATCACCACAGTATTAGTAATACATATATTAATGTACAAAAGGAACTGTACATCGATTGTTGGATGTGCAATGTATCGAATATATTCAATTATTTATTTGATGTAACGAGGCCAATAAGTTGTATTGTTAAGTGAAAATTATTAAGGATATTATCCATTGATATTTTAACCAACACCTTATAAAGCTTCCCAATTACCACAGTATTAGTAATACATATATTAATATACAAAAAGGAACTGTACATCGATTGTTGGATGTGCAATGTATCGAATATATTCAATTATTTATTTGATGTAACGAGGCAAATAAAGTTGTATTGTTGAGTGAAAATTATTAAGGATATTATCCATTGATATTTTAACCAACACCTTATAAAGCTTCCCAAATACCACAGTATTAGTAATACATATATTTATATACAAAAGGAACTGTACATCGATTGTTGGATGTGCAATGTATCGAATATATTCAATTATTTATTTGATGTAACGAGGCAAATAAAGTTGTATTGTTAAGTGAAAATTATTAAGGATATTATCCATTGATATTTTAACCAACACCTTATAAAGCTTCCCAATTACCACAGTATTAGTAATACATATATTAATATACAAAAGGAACTGTACATCGATTGTTGGATGTGCAATGTATCGAATATATTCAATTATTTATTTGATGTAACGAGGCAAATAAAGTTGTATTGTTAAGTGAAAATTATTAAGGATATTATCCATTGATATTTTAACCAACACCTTATAAAGCTTCCCAATTACCACAGTATTAGTAATACATATATTAATATACAAAAGGAACTGTACATCGATTGTTGGATGTGCAATGTATCGAATATATTTTATTATTTATTTGATGTAACGAGGCAAATAAAGTTGTATTGCTACGTGAAAATTATTAAGGATATTTTCCATCGATATTTTAACCAACACCTTATAAAGCTTCCCAAATACCACAGTATTAGTAATACATATATTAATGTACAAAAGGAACTGTACATCGATTGTTGGATGTGCAATGTATCGAATATATTTTATAATTTATTTGATGTAACGAGGCAAATAAAGTGGTATTGCCAAGTGAAAATTATTAAGGATATTATCCATTGATATTTTAACCAACACCTTATAAAGCTTCCCAAATACCACAGTATTAGTAATACATATATTAATGTACAAAAGGAACTGTACATCGATTGTTGGATGTGCAATGTATCGAATATATTTTATAATTTATTTGATGTAACGAGGCAAATAAAGTGGTATTGCCAAGTGAAAATTATTAAGGATATTATCCATTGATATTTTAACCAACACCTTATAAAGCTTCCCAATTACCACATTATTAGTAATACATATATTAATATACAAAAGGAACTGTACATCGATTGTTGGATGTGCAATGTATCGAATATATTCAATTATTTACTTGATGTAACTGTTTAGGCTTTTTGAATTCCTTCCAAGTGGAGGGGGAGGGAGAGGTCTAGTGCGCATGTGCTGGGCCGACCAGGAGTATCGTCGCGCCCGGCATACTCACTCACTCTCTTACGCCGAACCCTGCCTTGTGAAGTTGGCCTGCACTCTGTACCCACCATTAAAGAAGTCCAGCTGAATAACAGATTTCACTTTATTTCAACATAAAATTTGGTCCTTCGGGCCGGATCTATTCCGGTTTTACTACGATTCCAGCGTTTAATACGTGCAGTATTGTGAAATTTGTCTCCTTTTTTTGGCACTTAATGGACTTTTATTTTAGGTAGAAATTTCTAGAAGCCACGTGGTTCGACAATTTTTCTTGAATAGTGATGGTTTTTCTACGACTCCATCTGCCAGGGTGTGTGCTTCCCTAGGACTTTGAAGAAGTATCTGCTCTACACGGCCTGCTTCATCTTCATCTGGTTTTTGGTGAGATTGACTGTTGAAACTTTTATTCCTTCGATCGTCTTATTTCGTGTTCAATCATTCCCTTGAAATATGTCGAAGGATCTAGAAAGCCTTGTGCAAACTCAAATGAGTAAAAGTGAACTTATTTCTCGTTTTTGGTCAAATTCGATGAAATTGGGCAAGGACAGACTAGTCGCTAACTTACTCGAGAAACGTAAGGACTTGCTTGATTCGTATTGGAATGCATTTCTTTCGGGCCACTACGTAGTTTTGGAGCAAGCCGAAGCCGCTAAGACAGAGTACGTGAAAAATGATCACTTCTCGCGGGTGGAGGAGCTTTATATTGACGCTTTGTCTAACATATCTGATTACGTGTCTCAATTAAAACGATTGAATTCATGTGAAAATGAAGTATCACGTAGCGCCTCAGTTAATTCTAATCTTCCGAAAATAGAATTACCTGTTTTTTTCTGGCGACCTGTTAGAATGGGAAAGTTTTAAAGAGCAATTCCAAAAGCTAGTGGACGAGGCGCCAGACTTATCAAATGTGCACAAACTTTTATATCTTAAAACCCACCTACGTGGGCCTGCCGCTGAAGTAATACAAAATTTGCCTATCTCTGGGGCGAATTACCAAGGGGCGTGGAATGACTTAGAGAAGCGGTATGGTAGCGCTAGAGTTCTTTCAAATTTTCATATGAAGAGTTTGTTTGAACTCCCAAACATGCAAAAGGCGACTTCTTTTGAACTGAAGCGAGTCCTAGATCAATTTCGCCAAACTATTAGGGTATTTGAAAGCCTTCAAAAGCCAGTTCAAGCATGGGACGAATGGTTCGTATTCCTTTTAGTCAGTAAACTCGATTCTTCTACACGGTTCCAGTGGGAATTATCTCACTCAGAAATGAGTGCGGTGCCGTCCTTTGTGAGTTTGTCTGATTTCCTTGAAAACCGAATTCGTGCCTTGGACGCTTCAAGAGAAGTAGCTTCTTCCAATTCGGCTTCAAATTCAGAGTCAAAAAGGGGTCGAAATAACTCAGTGAAATCACCGAGTCAGTCGAGTAAAATGTTGAATGCAGTGTCGTCAAAGTCTTCGAGAAGAAATAATGCCGCTTGTCCGCTCTGTTCAAGGGGTCATTTTTTGAGCTATTGCTTAGGTTTTAAGGCTCTTAAACCTGAGGAACGAAGAGAAGAAGTCATCAAGCTTTCTCTTTGCCTAAATTGCCTTTCTCGTAATCACGAAGCGAGTCGGTGTCGATCATCAGGTCGGTGTCTAGCGTGTGGCAGCAAGCACCATACGCTACTGCATGAAGCATTTCCGAGACTCGCGGATAATCCTCAATCGGCTGATGCCATACCATTAAAGTCGCCCACGATTTCCCCTTCGACTCCCCCCGGCGCAGTGTTATGTCGCGCAAGCTCTTCAAGTCGAGTGGTTCTCTTAGCGACTTTTTATGCCCAGGTTGAATCACTTACGGGAAAATGTATCACAGTGAGAGGACTCATAGACACTGGGTCTGATACGTCTTTTGTTACGGAATGGTTGGCGCAAACTCTGGGACTTCGGGGATCTAAGGTCAGCGTTCCGATCATGGGCATACAAGGTCATGAAGTGGGTACTGCTTTGAGCATGGTAAACGTGACAGTTACATCCTCCTTCGACAGAAACTTTAAACTAGATCTTCAAGCCTTGGTGCTTAAAAGGCTAACCGCTCTTACGCCCTCCCACTATGCAAAATTGCACCCATGGTCTCATCTGGAGGGGTTGACCTTTGCGGATCCAACTCATGCCATTCCTTCATCAGTTGACCTCATCTTGGGCGCCGATGTCTGCGGGGAAATACTTTTAAGTGCAGTTCGCGAAGGGCCGGTAGGAAGTCCTACTGCTCGTTTAACTCCTTTTGGATGGGTGTTAATGGGACCTGTTTCGCGTGCGAAGGATATGCAATTTCAAAATGACTGTGCTACCGCTATGCATGTGCAAGCATATGAAAGGGTGATGGATGAGATTCAGAAATTTTGGTCCCTTGAGGAAGTTTCCACGGTAACACCGCCGTCAGAAGAGGATTCTTATTGTGAAAATCATTTTAAAACGACTCATCGCAGGGACTCTGATGGGAGATATGTAGTACGTTTGCCATTCAGGCCAAACACTTCGCTGAAATTGCATCCTTCTCGGGAGTCAGCTATAAAATTATTTTTGAAAAACGAGAATCGACTCAAAAATCAACCTGTTTTGAGGGAGAAGTATGCCGCATTTATGACGGAATACTTAAATCTAGGTCACATGGAACTTACTTGTGCGAGCGATCAATTAAATTACTTGCCACACCATGCTGTTTCGAAAGAAAATGACGAAACGCGTAAAGTTCGAATTGTATTTAATGCATCTTTTAGGAGTGCCTCTGGTAATTCTTTAAATGATCTATTGTTGAGTGGACCTCGTCAGCAACCGGATTTGTGGTTGATTCTAACGCGTTGGCGTTTTTTTCGAGTGGCTTTTACTTCGGACATAGTGAAAATGTTCCGCCAAATTCGATTGCATGAGGACGACTCAGACTTTCAACGTGTTATTTGGCGTAAGGATCCTTCCGAAATAATCTCAGATTATAAGCTGACTACGGTTACTTACGGTACGGCTCCAGCCCCCTTCCTAGCTATCAGAGTACTCCGGCAATTGGTACTTGACGAGGGTCATTCATTCCCTTTGGGAGCTAAAGCAGTGGCACGGCATTCTTTCGTGGATGACATTCTTTGTGGTGCAGCTAATGTAATTGATGCTATGGACGTTAAGAGACAGTTAATTGAACTGCTAGCGAGGGGAGGATTTCCATTAAGTAAGTGGGCATCTAACGAACCCAGTCTTTGTTCGGATGATGAAAATCCGTCGAAAGTATTTTCTGACTCAGAAGTGGTTGCTACCTTGGGAGTAAGATGGTCACCAGTGTTAGATACATTTAGTGCGAGGGTTGCTCATCCGGCCGGCCGAGAGGCAGTAGTGACTAAGAGAACTGTGCTTTCGGAGATAGCCCGATTATTTGATCCATTAGGTTGGATGGCGCCTGTACTAATTGTGGCCAAAATTATATTGCAAGACTTGTGGCTGTCCAAGGTAGGATGGGATGAAGTTCTATCTTTGGAACTTACTGAACGTTGGCAGAGTTTTAGGTCTTCACTATCCAAGTTAGAGCAAATCAGTATCCCTAGATGGATAGGTACTAAAGAGGCGAATGTGTCTTTCATTTCTCTCCATGGTTTCTGCGATGCCTCTGAGAGGGCATATGCAGCAGCAGTGTATTTGCGTGTTGCTGGGGAGGGGGAGGATGGCTATGTTAGCCTGTTGGCCGCTAAAACGAAAATCGCTCCGTTAAAGCTTGTTAGTGTGCCTCGCCTTGAATTGTGTGCAGCTGTACTTTTAACTCGCTTCCTGGTGAAAATAGTGGAGGGCCTTCAGTTCGTGTCTGTGCCAGTATTCTGCTGGACAGATTCAGCAGTTTCTTTGGCCTGGTTCCGTGGCCACCCCTCAAGGTGGAAGACCTTCGTGGCTCATCGCGTAGCGGAGATCCAGACTTCGCTTCCGGGGGCCCAGTGGAGCTACGTCAACACCAAGCTCAACCCAGCTGATGCCGCAACCCGTGGGATCAGCCCTGACGAACTGATGGACTCCTCTCTCTGGTGAAGTGGACCACCATGGCTTGCCGGCCGGGAAGAGGTGTGGAGCTGTGGGAAACCCGAATCATCAGGTGCTGAGGATTCGGAGATGCGGATGGCCGTAAACCACTCTGCAACTTCCCTTCATAACTCAGGTGATGTATTACAAAGATTTTCATCATACCTGCGCCTGCTAAACGTCATGTCTCTGTGCCTAAGATGGTTACACAATTTCAGGGATAAAAGCCACAAACGCTCGGGGTTTGTCTCCCCCGAGGAGCGTGCCCAAGCTCTGATCAGGAGCACGCAGTCCACAGCATTCCGAGACGAACTTGCAGCCTTGACGTCTGGGAAATCCCTGAAAAGGTCCTCACCCCTGCTACCTCTTCGACCGTTTTGCGATGCGGATGGACTACTTCGCGTGGGTGGTCGGCTAAGAAATGCAGTGCTGGACTATGACGAGAAACATCCCATCATCATTCCAAAGGATCACCATTTCACCGTGCTGCTGGTGCGCCACGCACACGCAGTCACTCTTCATGGCGGACTGCAAGCTACAGCAGCGTACCTAGCGCAACGGTACTGGATCATCCGCAGCCGCGTGGTGGTGAAGCGAGAAATCGGACCTGTGTGACCTGCGCCCGGTTTCGTGGAGAGACTCTGGTGCAACGCATGGGTGATCTTCCAGAAGAAAGGGTTAAACCCCAAAGATTTTATCTACTGGACTGGACTATGCTGGTCCATTCCTCCTGAGGACTACTAAGGGTCGGGGTCATAAAGCATATAAAGGATATATTTGTCTTTTTATCTGTATGGTAACGAAGGCCGTTCACCTTGAATGTGTATCTTATTTTTATGATAACTGAATTTATATAAGCGTCTGCAACTTGCAATTTTTGGTTTGTATGTTTTTTGTATGGTTTTTGATTTTGTTTCATGTTATTGGAAATCTGTATGAAGGTGGTTGTTTGAGTTGATTGGTTTAGTGTTTGATGATTTCTTCTTTTTTTATGTTAACCTTCTCAGTCTGAGTGTTTATTATTATGTATTTATTTAGGCTCCAAAGGAAAGGATTCCTAGAGCCAATAAAGTTTATTTATTTATTTATTTATTTATCTTATCTTACCACTAACACTTTTCTCCTTGCTTTTCGCAGATTTTTTTCGCGAAGAGGTGCTTGTTATTTTCTCTACAGCGACAACGCCTCAACCTTCCGAGGAGCTGCGCAAGAATTGAAGACAATGTTCCAGCAATCCTCATCCTTCTATAAAGAAGTCGGCTGTCAGCTGAGCAACACGGGGACGCAGTGGACCTTTATCCCACCGTACGCGCCGCATTTCGGAGGCTTATGGGAGGCAGCGATAAAATCTACTAAATTTCATTTACGTCGCGTAATTGGCGACCAAATCCTTACATTTGAGGAGATGACTACGCTACTCTGCCGAATTGAATCATGCCTTAATTCTCGGCCACTCTCGCCTTTGAGCAATTCGGTAGATGATTTAACGCCGTTAACTCCCGGGCATTTTCTGATTGGGGAACCTCTGGTTGCCTTGCCAGAACAACCAACATTCACCAACGGAAGAGACTTGACTAAGAAATATAAACTCTTAATTCAAATGAGGGATAACTTTTGGACTAGATGGTCAAGGGAATATCTCCATCAACTTCAAAATCTTCCCAAATGGCGACAAACTTCGCCTAACTTGACTGTTGGGGCATTAGTTGTCGTAAAGGATTCTTTGTTACCCCCAACTAAGTGGCAAATGGTGAGAGTAGCGGAAGTATGTCCTGGAAATGATGGTTTAGTTAGAGTCGCAAAACTAAAAACTTCAAAGGGTTTTATTTTGCGCCCTGTCAATAAGATATGTATATTGCCTAACTAAATATTTATTGTTAAATTACTTGTTTCGGTGGTAAGCCATATTCATTTTTTGTATGTTTTCTTTGATTCTGTAAGTTGGCTGCCCCGATATTTTTGTCACGGCGGGCGGCTATAAATGTTATGGTAATTATTTCGACATTGCCGAGGCGGGCGGTATGTTTAGGCTTTTTGTATTCCCTCCAAGTGGAGGGGGAGGGAGAGGTCTAGTGCGCATGCGCTGGGCCGACCAGGAGTATCGTCGCGCCCGGCATACTCACTCACTCTCTTACGCCGAACCCTGCCTTGTGAAGTTGGCCTGCACTCTGTACCCACCATTAAAGAAGTCCAGCTGAATAACAGATTTCACTTTATTTCAACAGTAACGAGGCAAATAAAGTTGTATTGCTAAGTGAAAATTATTAAGGATATTATCCATTGATATTTTAACCAACACCTTATAAAGCTTCCCAAATACCACAGTATTAGTAATATATATATTAATATACAAAAGGAACTGTACATCGATTGTTGGATGTGCAATGTATCGAATATATTTTATTATTTATTTGATGTAACGAGGCAAATAAAGTTGTATTGTTAAGTGAAAATTATTAAGGATATTATCCATTGATATTTTAACCAACACCATATAAAGCTTCCCAATTACCACAGTATTAGTAATACATATATTTATATACAAAAGGAACTGTACATCGATTGTTGGATGTGCAATGTATCGAATATATTCAATTATTTATTTGATGTAACGAGGCAAATAAAGTTGTATTGTTGAGTGAAAATTATTAAGGATATTATCCATTGATATTTTAACCAACACCTTATAAAGCTTCCCAAATACCACAGTATTAGTAATACATATATTTATATACAAAAGGAACTGTACATCGATTGTTGGATGTGCAATGTATCGAATATATTCAATTATTTATTTGATGTAACGAGGCAAATAAAGTTGTATTGTTAAGTGAAAATTATTAAGGATATTATCCATTGATATTTTAACCAACACCTTATAAAGCTTCCCAATTACCACAGTATTAGTAATACATATATTAATATACAAAAGGAACTGTACATCGATTGTTGGATGTGCAATGTATCGAATATATTTTATTATTTATTTGATGTAACGAGGCAAATAAAGATATATTGTTAAGTGAAAATTATTAAGGATATTATCCATTGATATTTTAATAACCAACACCTTATAAAGCAGAACTGTAGAAACTCAAGTTTTAGGAACTGCCCCTCTACCCTGATTGTGAGAAATGCACAAACAAATATTGCATATATCCAAACAAAGCCTTGCATTACATCAGTAAGTTTGTGAGTTAACTCATACATATTTTACATTCTGTGTGATACAAAGTATAACTTATTTGAAGAGCATACCTTGGATTTTTTATACACTGTTCCAATTTCTCCAGGACATCAATGAAGTTATCGAAGGATTGATCCTGGTTTTCACTGTGAGAAGAGAAGTGCATATGCAATTATATCACTCTTCTTAGCGATTGATCATTCAGGTGCTAAATACGCTAAATGTGGTATGGCCTGTTCACTAATTTTTTGCTTATCATTTTTCAATATGACACTCTGCGAAAAAAGTCACCAATATTTTTCTTTGTTATCAATTCCCGTGCTATTTTCATTAAAAAAATCAATGTTTTTTACATTTTACAGAAAATCTTAAGCCCTCGTGGACTCAATATGCAGTGCTACCAAAAATATTGCAATTTTCAACACAAAAACTATTCCCTCTCATTTATAAAATAAATATTAAATATTACATCGAGGCAATTGTTTGCATTTTGTGTTAAAAGATAGATTCTTGTGTAAATTGGAAATTGACTTATTATCGAGATGCGTGTGAAGTTAAAAGGACGTTTCTGAAGAGAAAAAGTGCAAACTCTTCAAAAAGGGTAACGGAATACTGTAGCTCCGAACCTTATGTGGTCTACGAAATTTTAATGACTACATTCAGTGGATAATTCCATTTAAACCTTGTAACTGGTTACTGCGTATTTTTATGTCTTCAACGAATCTCCTTATCTCTTAGTTAGGATTTCAAACGAATAACTTTCAACCTCAGACAAGCGAATATTTCAAAAGTAAAAACTAATTTTAGATCAATTTTGAGGAACTTAGGAAAGCATTCGTAAGAAATATAGATTCAGATAAAACTTAAGAATTAACAACACTTTTATAAAAGCCAAATGTCTTCAAATAAGGTTGCCTCAACATAGCAACCCTGAGATTTCAATGTGGTGAAAAATTAGATTTTTTGGAAGATATTAGATAACTCATTTTATCCTCAACCGGGGGTTAAATATATAAGTCCATTTGCTTTTGCATGGGGTATAGAGTTCATAATCGTAGTATAAGTTGACTTATTAATTATGAAGTATTTAGTGACCCAAACACTGACTTACTTTTCCATTTAAACAATATCTTCGTGTTTTCAAATAAAGGATTCATTAAGAAAAATTGCTGAATATTTCGGCTTTTTAGACTTAAGAGCTTATACCTTTGGTTCCATTCGTCTGAAACTTGAACTAAAATTCCTCAGTATCACGTACCAACCACCCTGATTGATCCCTTGAGCGGTCTTTTGGGTGTGCCTCGTCAAAAATGATTTTTCCTTGCCTATGATATGCTGACAGCGTTCCCAAAATAAATATCAGGGATCATTGTTAGTTGTGAAACTTCCATAATAACGATCTATCAAGGGTCTTCGATCAAAGCTATACGTTGTATTGTATTTTCCACTTAGCAACGTGGTTACCACCGAATGGCCTCAGGCTGGGAAAGAGTGCGGTGACCTCTCGTGCTACCTGCATCCAAGATAGCGGCGCGTCAGTGGATGCGGTTTTTGTTTTCTTGACTGAGCGAGCTAGGGATGATGGAATGTCACGTGACGCACCAGAAACCAATTTCGTTTTTACGGAAGTTCAACTATACTTCAATCTTAACCTCTCCTCAATATTTAATCATGGCTTTAATAACCATAAAGCAAAATACACGGATGTATTCAAGTAGCAGATAAGGTATAAAAACGACATAACCGTAATGTTCACCTTCCTTCTCCTTGTTGTTCTTCTTCTCGTTCAGCCTTCAGCAAATCCTCCAGCATGTTCAGCGTTGAGATAAAACGGCCCCTCCTGCAACAAAAAAGCTAATTAGTTATTAGTTATTTAACCCTTACACGGAATAAAACATCCGTCAATCACGGGTTCTTGCGTCTGATGTTTAACGCCATAACCAGAGGGCAGCAGCTGACAAATCAACGAAGGGTAATACCAACAGTATTAATTGAATGCCTTCACTGGAGAAAGAGATTGAGACGAATTAATCCCTTAATACATCCCAACCCTCATCATAGCATAAATTCTTATTTTTTATTAACTTTAATTGGAATTAATTGGTTCTAAATTTGGGGCAGAAAGTTGGGGCAGTGTTTTTTTTATGAAGAAAAGGGATCCATATCATTTCGGACAGAATGTAACAGGACGGAAAGCCGGTAGAAAAAATAACGATTTATTATATTAATAGTATCGGCATAGGTATGTAGTTAAAACAGATTAATCGAATGGTTGCGGTGAGAAGGTCCTTAGACCGTTATCTCTTGACTTCGGGCACAACAATCTCAATCTTAAAGAGAATACTGATAAAATTTCCTATTACTGATCATGGTAGTCTATACTCTTCGGGGGTCTTCCTACTTTGTAAGTATTCAAACTTTTGTCATTCTTACAGTTGAAAGCTAAATATATCCCAGTGAGAAATGGGTGGTGGAATCCATGTGGAACCCACGTGGAAATGTAACGTGGATACCACGTGTTTTTGGTCGTGGAATCAACGTGGAACCCACGTGGAAATTTGGTGGAAAAATTAAAACAGCAGTAGGTGCTGTCCTAAAACCATTAAAACCTCAACCACTCTATATCTAAACCTTCTATATACGTGTCTACGATTTTTCATGTGCTCTCATGGCTGCCTTTCCACGAATTATATAAAAATAGAATGTGCGATTCATTTTCACATAACTAGCGTGGTTTCAGGATGATAAATGACGCAATGTCACCAGAGAGTTAAGTTCCACAAATTAGAAATTCTGTTTACCATTTTATGCTAATCACCACAAATCCACTTGAAATCAACGTGGATTCCACGTGGGTCCAACCACTCAATATCCACCACCACCAAATATCCACCACTCAACGTGGATTCCACGTTGGTTGCACGTGGATTCCACCACCCATTTCTCACTGGGATCAAACATTTTTATAGGAAGAGAGTGGCATTAGCAAAGAAGGCGTTCATGAACAGGAAGGACCTTATGAGAGGGTCGCCGTGTAAGAGTTTAAAGAAAAGGTTAGTGAAAAGTCTTATCTGGAATGTAGCGCTGTATGGAGCAGAAACGTGGACACTGAACAAAGCAGACGATAGAAGACTGCAAGCGTTGAGGACGCTTTACACGGTGAATTTTAATTCGAAAGATCTTTCGAATGATCTTGCGAATGACCATCGTTCACCGTGTATAACGATAGTAATACACATCACACCGGTAACATGTTGCCGGCCGACATCTTGTACGCCTTGTATCGTTGGTAATCGACTTCCGACGATATTGATTGTACTCGATAGATCGATATTCGTAAATCACGGACGGAAGTTCCAAAATCGGAAAACTCGGCACTGATGATTTGAGAGATATTTACTGCTGCGAGAAATAATCAGCTCCTGCACCATTAATAAATTGTGCATTCATATAATTTATGTTATGAGGAAAAACAAAGATATTGAAGCACTATGATATTGTAAGAGGTATGGATTACAGGATGCATCAATAGGCAAGTAAGATTATTGTTTGGGTGAAATCATTTAATATAAGTGATGGTTTTATTGATTTTTTAATGCTTCGCTGACAAATTTATCCTCGATTATGAATAATAAGTTTTTGTTCTAAATGACAATTGTTCTAGCATGACATGCATATTGATTATTTTTTCATGCTCGTATTTATTACAAACTCATGAGAAGGCTGAAAGTAATGAAGGATACATTCAAAGTTGATGAAACATTTATAACCACCCCTCATGAACCTCTGTAGCAAATAATGGATGATGATATCGCCCTAATTTGGCTAAGGAAGAGAAGAAATTCAAGGAGATGAGGGGAAATTTTTAAAATTAGGAGGTGATTGATGAGTTCAAAGCATATATATGTACCTTTTGAAATGCCTGATGAAGCTTTTATGTGGATATATAGAGTATCAAAAAAATTAAAGCTTCTTTTTTATTTCAGATGCCACAATATTTTTTATAATTTAAGCAAATCAATTTTCTTTATGAAGTAGGTGTGCTGACGGGCGTAATTTATCCTTATGTGGCCAACCTTCTTCTACATACTTTATCAATCGGTGCGTTTTTTTGTCTCGCTGCTGCGCTTCCCATACCGCCTTGAGTAATTTGTCAGTCATGGGTGTTTCCGCGCATATTTCCTTGACATAGAGCTCCACCTCTTCGTCACTCAGAATGTCGCTCTCTCTCGGCGTTTCGGGGATCGGAGATCTTGAGAGCGCATCCGGCGTAAACAACTTTTTCCCTGGAACGTACACGACATCATAATCAAAGCGCATGAGGCGCATGCGAAAACGCTGCACTCGAGCTGAGAGTTCGCTGATGGGTTTTGATCCCAAAAGCGCCACTAAAGGTTTGTGATCCGTACCCAGAATAAATTTCTTCCCCAGTACGTAACTAGCAAATTTTTCACACGCCCATGTGAGTGCTAAAACTTCCTTTTCTAATTGTGCATAGCGTCGCTCGGTTTCCTTCAAAGCGCGCGACGCGAAACTGGTTGCCCTCCATTCATTATCAGGCTGCAGCTGTTCTATCACTGCTCCCAAGCCGTGCGACGATGTTCGGCTAGTATTCGCGTCGGGCGGTTCGTTTCGTACAATGCTAACGCTGGGGCGCTAGTCAACCTTCGCTTAATTTCTTTCCATGCGTCGGTGTGTACCTGCGTCCATGAGAGAGGTTCTTTTTCCTTTATCAACTCTCTCAGAGGTTGGGTGATAGGAATTTCAAATGATAATGCACCATCCCCAAGAAGCGACGTATTTCGGCGACTGTTTCAGGCTGCGACATTCTTTCTATGGCAGTGATCTTATCCGGGTCTGGTTTAATCCCCTCCGATGCCGATATAATATGACCCAGAAATTTAGTTTCCTTCACGCGGAACTTGCATTTGTCGCTGTTCAATGTAATTCCCCTCTCTCTGAGTCGTTGAAGGACTGCCTGCAACCACTCATTGTGCTCCTTTTCTGTCGCCCCAAAAACAAGGATGTCGTACATGACGTTTATTACTCCCTTTAGACCTGCCAATGCCTCTGACATTCGCCGTTGAAAGTGCTCGTCTGCCGATGACAATCCCATAGGCATTCGGTTGAAACAATATCTTCCGAAGGGCGTTATAAAAGTGGTCAGCAAACGGCACTCTCTTCTCAGTGGGATCTGGTAATAGCCTCTGCTAGCGTCCAATTTAGAGAAGAATTTTGACTCTGCCGCTCTTAGCAGGCTTAGGCATTCGTCAACTGACGGCAGCTCATGCCGTTCTCTCCGAATATTTTTGTTCAATTGCGTGAAGTCTACGCATATTCGGACTGATCCATCGGCTTTTGGGACGACCACCATGGGGGCACACCAATCCGTAGGCTCCTCTACGGGTTTTATAATCCCTTCTGCTTCCATTTTCTTGACTTCAGCTTCTACCTTATCTCTTAGTGGCAGGGGTACTCTTCTTGGCGTGGACACGGCATATGGCGCTGCTCCCTCTTTTATGCGAAGGACGTATGGCTCAGTCATTCTTCCGAGACCCCGGAAAAGTTCGTTGTAGTTGTCTTCCGGGTGGCCAGCCTTTATTTCCCGCAACCAGGGTAAAATTCCGAGGCCAGAGATAGCAGGACGTCCCAGGAGAGCGTCTTCAACTCCCGGAACCACGTATATCTCATCCTCGTTTTCTCGATTCTTCCAGCGTAGGGTTATTTTGAATTTGCCTTTGGCTGGCAATCTGCTGCGGGTAGGACCACTCAGGAACGAATTTGCGTTTTCCAAACGTATTCCATGAAATTTTGCAAATAATTCGGTCCCGATCACTGTGACGTCAGCACCCGTGTCGACTTTAAAAGAGATTTTCTGCTTATTGATGACGAGTGGGACTCTCCACGGTTCCCCTCCCATCGATATGCTCCCTAGAAAAAAATAGTCACCCTCACTTTGGCGTTGAGTGTCGACCTCTGCCACCATTTTTTTCTGCATACGGCCGCCCAATTTCCCTTTTTCTTACATATGGCGCACGCAGACTGATGCGCTGGACACTGCGCGAACACGTGCGACGGTTTCTTGCCGCACCTTGGACAATTTCGACCACCTTCCCTACTTTGATTGGCGTTTGTCGTTGTCCGTGATTTGGCGTGCGCTGGGACTTTCCTTCGCACGGCGTCCACCTCTGGTGCTCGGACCAGTGACGAGGAGGATTTACCTATTTCTGCCGTGCTCCGTATGAGCGTCTGTTGTCGATGTACCTCTTCAGCTTGCCTTGCTTTCGTTACCGCTCTCTCCAGCGTGAGGTCCGGGTCCAACTGTAGTGCTTCCGACAGCTTGGCGTTTCGTAGACCAACCACTAATATATCCCTCACTAATTCCTCTTTCAAGGCACCGTACCTACCATGTTTCGCGATAATGTGCAAATCCCGTATAAATTCCTCTACCGTCTCGCTTTCTCCTTGTAATCGCTTATTTAAGCGAGCCCGTTCGTAGATTATGTTGACTTTTGGGACGAAATGTTCGTTGAATTTCTCAAAAACGACCTTATAAGTCCTTTCTTCTGCGGCGGTGAGTTTAAATGACAGCAAGATGTCGTCTGCATCGTCACCCATCGTGTAAATTAATGCATCGACCTGCTCGTCGTCCGGCTGCTTCGACAATCCCGAGGCCCTACGGTATCGCTCAAATTGACGACTCCATCTCGGCCAGTCCTCTGCTACACACGAAAAAGGCTGGGGAATGGACCATGACGGACAAGGATTCACTTCAATCTTCTTCTCCGCCATTTCCTTCGATTAAACACCATGGGCTGTTCTACTGCAAGCACCGGAACCACACCTGACACTATGTGCCGACGGGCGTAATAATTGAGAAGAATTTCGTGGGATAACTCGTTTATTTCAGAGAACGGAAAACAGCGTAACAATCTCGTACTGTGCAACACGACAAAACTCCCCGCTCCGCCGTCAGCCTGCCGTATTTATACTCGTCGGCCGACCCACCGCTCCGACGTCAGCCCGCCGTACGCCGGCCAACACCCCGGGATGAAGGTCGCCCTGTTCGACCGCCAGAGCTCGAACCCGCCACAGTAGGTACCATGGAAAAAGGAGGAGGGCCAGCTTCTACCATGTAGGTATTTACGTAGCACTATCCACTTCCATGGCCAAGGGTCTGATCAAAAGTCAGCTGTCAGCGACAGTAATTTAGGGTTGAGCCAATGTTCATTTAAATGCTTTCTGTGTGAGTTGACTGAAGCTATTTACTCCTTTAATATGGTCACCAATTAGTTAACTTTCCTAGTAAGAGCAGAGGAAACAAGAGCGATGAGTCAAGAGTTAGTTAAAATACTTTGCTGACCTTGTAAAAATTATTTAATGAGCAAATTTACTAGGATCATTGTGCCAGGGTAAATTCATATGAGATACATATTTTGGAAGTGTAAGGTGGTAGAAACTGCTATTAAAGTATTTTAATGTATTTTATGTGTAGTAGATCAATAAAGCCTTTAAAATTTTCCTGTAACAATTCATACTTTGAAAATTATGTTAGCCTTCCTCTATCTAGATTTGAAAAAAGATATAAAGATGTAGGAGGTAGAAATACCATGATAAATTTGGTGTACCACACTTGTTTTACAGGAATAACAGAGAAACTAGGTTCCCTGTAGTAGTAGGCTTTGTTGATGGAACTCATGTTTCAATAAGGGCTCCTTCTATATACTAACACTTCTATGTAAATAGAAGGGGATACCATTCAATAAATACCCCAATTAAAAACATATTTAGTTAATCTTTGTATGCCCAGATCATTACTGGATTAATTCATTGCATAGATAATTTTTTCACCAACTTGGATAAAATGAGTGTTCAGCTTCCCATAAATATGTGATAGTGACCTCATGATACTAAATTGTGTCCCAAGATTCTCTTTAAGCTCTCATGATTCATATGTCTGGAGCCATAGTAGAGCTCACGATGAAATGAAAAGGGTATTGAAGAGCTGTGTTAGGTCAGTACATGTAATGGAGTAAGTCTTGATAATAAATGAGTATTTTAACCAATTATTATAAATAAATAATAGAATGATAGGTTAAAGTGCGTTTGGTGGGGCCATGGAGCAGGTAGTCCGAAGATGGGCGTGGTACACCCTCCGTAGGGTCCTTAATCCTCAACCCTTTCCTCGACGCGTTCGCCCTCGCTGGCCCGTGTCTTGGACCCTCCCAGCGGGGCGCCTCACTCCCGAAAAGTGACCGCTTTGACTGCAATTTGGAAATCAATCAATCAATCCAATTATCAAAAAATGATTGTTTGCATAGTACTCCTGTCAATCGTGCGATCAAGTACGTCTTTGAAGCGTGATTCTGCGATGAAAATTAACGAATTCGTTAACTTTGCTGAACACGTGGCTGCGGACCACCGGAAAATGGCAACAGCACTTTGGAATGGGCAATGTAGCGGGCTGTTTGAATAAGTTACGAGCATGATTTGGCCATCTGGTACCGCTCATTTGCACGCCAAGCCTTCAGTTAATTCACCTTCAGTTCCACATAGTCTCCGATTAGATAGCCTGCGTCGAGATAAAGGGTCAATTATTCCCTAAGTCGGATATTAAAGGGTTAAAGCAGTCGAACTACTTCAAAAAGTCGAAAAATACCCGAAAGGTGGATGGGTTGTGTGAATTTTAGACGGTGACTGCGAGTCCCTTTACGTATTATATTATTACGCAAAATACACCTACCAAGGGTTACAACAACCTTGACCTCTTGACAGCGAGAGCGAAATCAGAACTGAGGCTGTTATTATTGACCACAAGGCACATATTTCATTCCTCATGGTTCATCTACATCTACATAATACCCCGCAAGCAACCTAAAAGGCGTGTGGAGGGTGGTGTCAGGACACCAGCCGTCTACGTATAAAAAATGAAGTGCTCTACAAAGTTGTGGCTAGCATTTATTTAAGTCTTTTATGGTCCGGGGGAAAAACGAATTCCTATATCTATCCGTTCGGCAAAACATCTCTCTTAAATTATCGCTTCTATCGGGCCCTGAAATATAGTTCCTCCATGGCCCCACCAAACGCACTTTAACCGAATGATATACTTATAAAAGTACTACGGATAGACAATTATTACATTACTGCTTTTAGTACAGCCTTTTGTAAAGGATGAAGTTAATTTTGCATCACGAACACAAAACTCTACTCTGGCAAGCTTGATCCACTGTTGAGAGGTGTATTGGAGCAATTGAAAGTCGCTTTAGATGTCTTTTAAAACACCATCTTGTGCACTACTCTAAGGCTGGTAGAATAATAATAGCATATTGCATACTGCATAACATGTATGTGAGAGGAGGTGTACCTCTCCCTCTGCATATACAGGAAGATGGCAAACCCCTGCCAGCTCCTAATCCCCCTATTATCCAAGAGAAAGAGTTTATTCATGAGGCACAACGGGTGAGAGGGAATAGTATTACAGATTTTTTGTTAGACCGTACTTAAGAATATTTTACAAGGGATGTTTATAAGTTGCTCATGCATTGCATTTACATCGTTTTCTTTTGGAAAATAGACACATATAAGAAAATAATTAAATAACTTTAAAGTTTATTTCGCGAAATCGTGAGCCTGATGTCTCAATAGCCATTAAAATTAGCCATATATGTGATAATGAAAACTTACCAAAGGGTTTAAAAAACACTTTTGAGAGATGCATGTGATTTGCAGGTATGCAAATGAAGTCATAAAAGTAACAATAGTTATACCAGGGTAAGGTGTTATCATTATTACTAGATCATTCAGAGACTTCTTTTTGCAGTAATTGGGATTGGTATTGTCCACAACACAACATTTGCATACAAACATTTTATTGAAGTAAATGATATATTAACAAATTAATTCATGTTGGCCCTCCTCTGGCTATGTATGTGACAAAAAATCAATAACTTAGCCTTGCATGAATAAAAGATTAATTTCGATGTTATGATATGAATTTATAATGACATATATTTAATCAATCTTCTACACTAATTTTTCTTATTTCCACATGCAAGGAATATTAATTATTTATAAGTTACTCAGTTACTCTCATCAATTAAAGTTGAAAACTTTAAGGACCACTCAGAAAAACCGCATTCTTCCTTACTTTCCAAAGCTAGGAGCAATTTGTAATGGAGAATCAAATTTGATGTCTACTTATTACTTGATCTGGACTTGACTATCTGTGTTTCTGGAGAAGTACCTGTCCCATCACAACCCTGGCGAAAAATCAGTGTAACAAATATGTGTAAAAATATGGTACATTATGTAGAATTACACATTTACTACACTTCTCTAATCACAAAGTTACATAAATCGTACAGTAGGTACATCCTGTACATTATTGATACCACAGCCGTACTCAATGTGATGCATCAGATGTTACACAGATTATACCAGTAGCAAGGGGAATACACGACCTTCGGGTCGCCGATCGAGCTCAAATTTTGCGATTCGGTAGTTATTATAAGAAGTAATTCCCCTTGTAAGTTACCAGTCTCTACATGCACCAGAAGTGTACACAATATATACACATCAATCACCTTTTTTGGGTACACAAATGTCATCACAATTTTACCACTGTGTCGCGATACCTTTACTTTATGTAATTATTTTTTTTAAATATAAAGGATTAAATATCGTATTTTGAAACTTGCGCCAAAGCGACCGGCGGCCATCTTGCATACCATGTGACCCAACAGCCGTCGCTGAAACTTTACTGAAACTTTTGCTTACATTCGTAGTTACTGTGTGTTGTGACTTTGTGAATTTAGTTATTCTGTAGAAACTTATTTTGCAAGCAAATTTACGTTGAAGTACGCAATGGAAGAGGAAAATAATCCATGCTTCGGAATGAAGACTGGCAAAAAGGAATTGGAAGAATACTATTTAGGCACTTTGAAATCAACGCCAGATTAAGTTGAATTACCGGATAAAGTGGATCTTAGCGGCATGAAGAGATATAAGAAGATATCTTTGTCAGCATCAACACATATCTGCTGAGCTGACCATGTAAATGTAAGTAAATGGAACATTTTTTCTATTCGTTTATAAATCACCGAAGTTGTGCATGTAATCTTTCGTATGTAATAATACGATTAATGCACCGCTAATTTCTATCCAATAAGTATTTAACCCTTATCCGGGCACCTCAAATTTCAAACGTAACCGGGCAAGCAGGGCCCAATGGACCCTCCTTGTTAATTTTTTCTTTTTGGCCAAGTGGGCCAACCTGCTAGCATAAATATCATTGTTTTTTGTCAAATAGTGCAAATTTATACAAAATCAATGATTTCAAAATATTTTTTAATGTACGTAAATGAAAATTTTACATGTTAATTAGTAACAAAAATTTGAAATCTAAAAACATTATGATCCATCCTTCATAAAATTTATCTCTGGTGGAAATAATTTAAATTTAGAATCAATTAACAAAAGGGATGATTGAATATTATTTACTTATGAAACGAGACACTGTACAACTCAAAACTTATTGTTTGGGGGAAAAAACAAAATGTTATCAACGAGTCCAGGATAGGCTACCCCACAAAGCTTTTTTCACTTTTTGATTTACACGTTTTACGTCACTATGTTCATTGCACACCGATTGCTGACAGTTGTTACACATTTGTTTTTCTTCATAATGTTTTTAATATGGGCATATATATTATCTCATTTTTTGTTATACTATAATTTGATGAATGTCTTGGCTCAGAAATTCCTTCATCAAAAATTCCTTAGCCTGTGTTCCAAGACAAACCCAAGTTGGATCGTCTTTCAATGTGAACCTCAATTAGAATATCGGATGCACTTTGAACTAATAGTCTTCTCGAATAATGTTTACCAACATTTCAATTTAGATCAGTATTCATTCAAACCTTATACGCTGCTACTCTATTCACGGCCAAGTCACTCATGAAAAACGCAAAAGGCCAACTATTTTGTGCGTCTTTTACCCATGTGCGTATTTATCAACTGGTCAAGGAAATCGACTTCACCTTTGGTGCAGTTGTAGTGACTGATAATTTCAGGTTTAGCATTGACGTCTTCCATAAATTTATTATGACGCATGAATCATAGAAGAACTACCGGCCAACTTTTCATCTTGGGCAATGACACAAACATACCATTTTTGGTGAAACCAAATAATGAATAAACGACTTTACCGCTTTTATTGGCTTGAATATTTCATGGAATAAATCGTTATTACTTTCCTATAGTTCCAACATAACTCAGAGGCTCTATGCTAACTTCATATCAGAGAAATTTTTGTCACTCGTTTCATTTCTGTTCGTATTTTGGTGTGGTTCAGTGAGGTGCTATACATTGTAGAGTGTACAACTCTTCGATCCTAACCAGTCAATGCTCTTTAGGCCAATGTCATCTTCATTGGAACTCTCCTCTTCGAATGGCTGGTAAACCAAATCATCATCACTAGTTTCTTCAATTTTCAGCAGTTTTAGTGTGCCATCTTAAGACAAAAGCCTTTGTCTAGCCATGATCTAATAATTATAAAAAAATATGTTATTTCATAGAATTTCTCTAAAACTACGAATTACTTCATTAGTACTCATCTATTAGAACTTACCTGGGCATGTGATGCCTTCGTGAAGGAAACTTGTAATTATTTCCCATCACTCCGATGGCTGTGTTACTTTTACCCAAAGAGAGTTGCATATTGAGGCGGTAGTTCCGTATAAAAACCCATCTTTTCGGAATGAGTTATCTGCAACATCTTATATGCCTTCATCTACGTTGCTCAGTATCACTTTGCTAGCACTCGACTCTTTTGTCATACTTGCCGTAGTTTATATGGGAAAGAAGGATGGAGGATGTAGAAGTGAAAGGTGGTGGAAAGATGAGCGGGGAGTGCAGGAGAAGGAGAAAACAGGGAAGCATGGACTGTCATCAGTGCGTTAGGAATTGGAAATACCGGTGGAGGATTTTTAGGAGAATGATAATGAACAGGAACGTTCAAATTCGAAGCGACATCATCTGCATGCTTTCTGTATGGCAGGATATATGCTTTCCTTTATCCCTAATGTCGTTGGATGGACGCTGCAAATAAATTCCTAGGATCAGTGTTTTTTTTTGGAAACAACTGGATCGTTTTAGTGATCATTCTCTAGGGGTTTCCCGGTGACTCAACCCAACTGAAGGAAAATTTCTCTTAGCATATGCCCTTCAGCGACCGCCACGGTACACTAGCAATAAGCGAAAGAATGAAAAAACTGTCCCTATCCTTCATTTATGGATACTGATGATGATGTTTGTTCCGTATTGTTCATTCTTCTCCCATCTCACTCTCCTTCACCAGGATTTTCCATCCGTAATGCATCTGTGATTCTCCAGTGACCACCCTACTCTATATTCCCTTTTCACCTTCCCCGGTATCTGCTCCCATCTTACCACCGATGCTGCCTAGAATAACATTCTGCGTATATAACCTAGTTATGTAATTTACACTAATTACATTTTCCAGCCTTGATAGCAAAAATAAACTTCGTGATTGAAGCTAACACAAACTGGATGCTCGTAAGTATCTCGTAAGTGCAGCGTGTTGCATAACTGGTAAACACTCACCTCCTGCCATACGCCACTGTATTAGGGGTTATTTAGATGTATGTGTGAACATTCCCAAATAATACTTGAAAAATGACAACATAATTCCTTTTATATTAACCATCTAATGATGTGCAACTGATCGCGTATGTGAAGGGTCCATCAGACCCAGCTTGCCCGGTTACGTTAGGAAAAGTTTAAATTTGCCATAAACAAAAAAGAAATATTTTTAAAAATTTAAAAATATATTTTTCTTATTCCATTTATCCGTATGAACAAAGTCACAGAAGTTCACAGCACTGGGATATTTTATTCTCATGTTATAACCTGAAATAAAGGCTGTAGGGTCCGTTGGACCCTCCTTGCCCGGATAAGGGTTAAGATTATTAATTACTATATTCACAGTTTAATTACAATTTAGCATGATCTTTGCTTTCGCGGCCATAGTAAAAATACAATCCATTCAGGGGCCGTATTCTGTATTTCGTCGGTACCGCACCGGTCGGTTTCCCTTCCCAGCCCACCGACAGCAAATCATTCCGTACCGACGACGGTTTCCATACCGACGACGGCAAATTCAGCGATTCAGTTTGGTCGTCGGTATCAAACCAGTCGGGACGGTTCCCTCTCCTTCCCAAACAGGGATAATCCGAATATATCCGAAGTTGGAAGTCATCTAACGTGTCTCCACCAATGAGAAGGGTAAAAACAAGTGAGGACTCATTGGCACAGTTTGTTGTCGTCATTCTCAATCTTTTTATTTACGGAAATTACGACTTATTGCTAATTAAGATAATCGATATTGGATAAGTTGTTAACAATGCTTATATAATGTGTGGTAGTAATGCTGTACCTACAGAATCGAAGGAAACAATATTACAACATCACAATAAAGTTTGTATGTGATGGAGATTGTTGTTGCTGGAATGAATTATTGAAACTATCCTTGAGATCGTAGTTTCTTTTTTAAATATTGGTTCCGTATAATGCTCTTTATTCATGATTTGGTAATATAGTTGTCATTAAGTAAGTTACGCCTAAATGTTATCAACGGAAGGTTATGCTATTGGCACCGTAGCAGACGAAAATAACATACCATGGAACGTGAACGTAGGATTCAAATGTAAATGTCATATTAGAGGAACAAGTTAGGAAATTGTTATAAAAATATGGAGCTGGGTGTAATTAAAAGAAGAGTAATGACGAAGAAGTAAATAAATTGTGATTGGGTGAAATACATATGTATATGTTGCGCATTCCAAGTGAGAGAAAATGATAATTTTGCGGTAAACCTCATACTTATTAACAAATATCTTCTTTTATCGTCAAGGGAATCAATGGCTGACGATGAAATGAAATATAGTTGCCTGTTACAAATGAAAGAAACTGGTACCGTTGTGGCAAACTTCATACTTAAATAAAAAGATCTTATTTCTATGCCCAGAGATACGCCAAATTGATGATTGAGTGAAATAACAGTCGCCTATTCAGAGTGAGATAAAATGATAACATTGCGGCAAAACTCATATTCAATCAAAAATATCTTTTTAATGTCAAAGGAGCAAATAAATGATGATAGAGAGAAATAAAGCCTATTACAAGCGAGTGAAATTTCACTTCAAGTGGTAACTTAAATGAGAGAAATTCATTATATGTTAGGAAACCTCATGTTTATTAACCATTATCTTATATTTCTATCTAGGTAATTAATATAGATGATGACACAGTGAATTATAGAGGCGTATTCGAAGGGGCAGAAGAAGATAACATTGCAGAAAACCTCATTATTTACTCGGCGATGAGGTAAAAACAAAATAAAACGTACAATGCGCAACGGGGAGTTCATGAAACCCACTAGTCGGTGGCCGTATCGACACCTTTTTGCTTTCGGTACGGCTACCGACGATCTCCCGTCCTCTCGTCGGTGCCGCACCGATCGGGTTCGTACAGAATCGCACGACTTCTTACCGGGAGTCGGTGTGACGTCGCACCCGACGAATCGGTGCCGCACCGATCGGTGTGGAGTTACAGAATACGGCCCCAGATCGATTAAGTTGAAATATCAGGGTTCTCGCTGAAGAATCCACTTTGTTAACAGTTGGTTATGGCATTAAAATATCAGTCTCAATCTCAATTAACTCGTATGCGAAGAGTTTTTTCTTGCAAATGAAAAATCTTTGGAAATATGTCGAAGAATTATGGTAATTAAGAAGCTGTTCAAAACATAGCCATCAATTTAACTCTCTCCGATCATTATCATTTAGGTATTGATCTGTGCTTCAGTACATTTTTCACGAATGCCTAAATTGCAATGAAAGTCATAAAGATTTATATTGTTATCAATTTTCACAATTTGCTGGAAATTTCAGTAAAGTTGGAATTGAAGCAAAAATAATATCTTCGGAAAATAATATCTCAACTGGTTTTAATATATATTGGATGTCAGTTTGTGAATGCAATGTACATAAACAGGACATAACTGAATTGCCAATAAAACCTGAAGATGCTGGCAATAATGCTGGTGAAACTATTCTTAAGGCCTGGTTACACGGTACATTAGAATGTACAAGAATCTGTACATTTCTTTGAATGGTTTTCTGAACAGATTCTTGTACATTCTCATGGACAAGATCCACGAGTGGGTGGTTACACGGTACATTTTTTCGGACATTTTTTCGTACATTTTTAAATGCGCAACAAATTATTTCAACTTCAAATATAAACCAATGGGGAACATGCAAACTTTTTTAAAAGTACTAGAATAATAAGATCCTTACCTCAAATGTACTTTCCGAAAATTTCGCGGATGAATAATGTTTTATAGCTGAGATATGAGTCTTTAAAAATAATCTTCATCGACTGTTTGAAAACACGTGACGGGGCGTGCGCGCGTTACATCACGGCCTGGAATCCACTGATGACAGACTGAGGAAGTGGATAGAAAAACTGTCTATGTAGGGACTCAAACGCAAATTTGGCGAATATAATTGCTGCTTTAACGTCAAACTTAGGATATATTGGGTTGCCAAGGCGTTGTTGAAATAAATAAAGGCGATTGTTTGGGAGGCTTTGGAAAGATTAAATTAAAATGAGTTGATTGCAGATTGTGATCTACGTTACACACCTACATAATTTGCTTAATGCAGTAAGTATATTGCAGCATGGACCTTCAATAGAAAAACGTGTGAAAACCATATAAATCGTGTATCCCATAAAACCATATAAAGTGCCTCTATTTACTCGCCGGAGAAGTTTTTTGCTTGTGTTCGAAGGGACAAAAATAAGAGGAATAAGTGGTTGATGATCCACAGAATGGAGTCAAATACATTATCTATATTGTCAACGGGATATCCTCAACGTAAGTACACTCTTAAATCAGGGTTACCGTAGGATTTTATCAAGTTACTTATTTCACTTTGTAAACAACTCTATAAATGTACCTATCATTCTACCCATTGTAGGATCAAATTATAAGGAAAGTGGCGGTTTACGATAATAAATACTGATTACGATTAAACCACGGTGAAAAATAAGGAATGTAATGGGCGGCCGGCCTCTCGTCACAAGGAGCCCCTAACAAGGAATATTCACAAAGTGTCTTTCGCCGATATCGTTAAAATTTTGTTGGATAGTAGTGTTCCATAATAAAAGCACATTTTCAAAATTTCTCGTGCCCTTAAGCCTTGTGATATAATAAACAGGACATAATAAAGGCAGTTGAATTTTAGACTTGAAAGCGAGTGTGTCGTGATTTCTCTCCATCCTTCTCCTGTGAATCGGCGCGCGCTACAGGAATATACGAGAAATATGAGGCTTTTGGCAAGGTAAATTCAATATTTATTACTGCGATCCCCATGACGTTCGCTGCATGTCAACGCAACACCTAAAATTTCGACTCGTTTTGCAGTCGGTCTCGATTCAAAAACATGAACTTGAGTAAATACAGCGTAAATAGTACTTGAATCTTATTTCTTTGCCTATCACATGCTTTTTATGACCTTTTAACGATCATTTGGATCTCAATCTTGGACAATTCTCGCGGTTCATACATTCAGCGCCTTTCCATCTGATCCTTCCTTTTACCCATCCCCTTTTCTTGTGTTCCATTCTTTCGCTACCCATATCCAATCAGTGAGATATCCAAGCCAAGCAAGATCATATCAAATCCAAATAACTATCGGGGCCATACGTAAACAAAGAAGTCGCCTATACAAGCCAAATGAAATGAATGAGTCGTTTTCGTAGTCTGCCACCAGGTGACCCTGAGTTCAAATTGTATGATTGTCTGAACGAAATTAGAGCAGGCGTTCAGAAATTCATACATTCTTACATTTTTCGTGGTTACACGGTGCATTTTCCCGTTCATTCTGAGATTCAGACATTCTCACATTTTCTTGTACATTCTCATGTACCGTGTAATCAGGCCTTTAGACAAAATGTCTTATGCGACAGATTCCTATAAAATGGTATCATCACGAGTATTTGCAATTCTGTGAAAGACTTGACGCAACTACCTTTGAAAATGAAAATTACCATGTACATACTTTGTTTATTTCATTGTAGATTTCCGAGTTGGCCATCACTAAAGGCAACACTTCTAAAGAAAGGATTGTACAGACTATCCGGTATGTCATGAAAGACAACTTGGCAGCGAACTATAGCTGGATAGGCTACAAAAAGAAAAGAGTATTTTCTGAGCTTGGCCTGAAACCAATTTTTGGTAAGTTTTATATTACATCTTTTCATCATTAGAGGAGAGGGTAGATAATGGGGCAATGGGACAATGGGGGATATTTCTTTGTGAAAACACCACGAAAAAAAACTTATCCCTTTATTCAGTTAGACTCATTCTTAAGCTTTTAACCCCCACTACATAAGTTATTGTTTTACATATCTCTTCCTTATTTTCCAATAAATTGTTCCTTCGAAAAATTTATAAATTACCTACGATGATTAATTGGACTACATGTTGTTGATATCATTGTCACAGGGAATACCTCTTCTTTTACAGATGCAGTTCGACATTCTCACCTAATTGTTTCATCCAAGGAACTAGAAAATTACATAAAGAATTAGCTTAGACATGCCAAATTTAGGGATGCCTAGAAGAAAGGCCATCATATTGATCTTCCTAATCAATAGTGCAGTTTTCACTTATTAGTAGCATTAGTGAGGGATTAATTTTCCGATATTATGTCAATTGGTGTTTTAACTTTTAAGTAATATTCTTTTAGCTTTTAAGTATATATTATTTATCTGTTAATAACCAAATGAGTTTGATAAATGATTGCTTAAAAGTCCGCAGAGGTGATGACCATGTTGCCAAAGCTGGCCAGAGATTTAAATGGAAGACGTAACACCGGCTTGGGGGAGAAAAAATCTCAGGGAACCTGGCTTTGTAAGTTACTTCATATTTTATTTGAAGTAACCTTCGTAAGTTACTTCAAATTTTATTAATAAATAAGAGCAGTAACTTAAGGGGTTGTTATGTATGAAAATATTGTGAAACATATAGCCTTCTCAACCACTGTTTCATTTCATTTTTTAAAAGAAGAAAGATTGTTTTGCCAAAAAAAGGGTCATTTTATGCATTAAACCAAATTATGGTCCATTTTATCGTGTTATAAAATTTTGCTTGACAAATGTTCTTAATTTTACTTTTTCATTTAACAGGAACTATCAAGATCATCAAGAGGGAGTAGAGTAGGCAACAATTTATGATTTATAGTTCTTCTTCAAACAGCAATAAAGATTGATTTTTAAACATTCCTGCATTTATGTTTTTAATTTTAATCCTAATTGCATGGAACCCTTGTTACCATTATTGTACACCTGTATACTAAATGTAACTATAGTGTATATTATGTACACATCATGTACCACAGCAGACTCGGTACTCACTGTACACAATTCAGCACCAATTGTTACACAAGGTACACACAAAATCTACACAGATTGGGCCACTTTAACACAAAGTTAAACAGATTGTACACTGGATTTATAACTATGTGCACTATAGTTACGCACAGAGCCTACACAGAGTTTACCATTTTCCTACATTAATGGTACACTCCAAAGTTACCATTAGGTTACACAAATGTTACCATTCTTTTCTGCCAGGGAAGCGAAGAAAGTAGGTCCCTTCCCACCTCCCCAATAGTGGTGGAAATATGGTGGATATTGAATTAAAACCCCACAATTGTCACCGGCATCCTATACTATATTGCAGGCCATCATAATATTTACTGATATTTCTTTCTAATTTTCTACCAAACTGGTTACAACTATAGCCTTTGCCTTGCTGTTCTCTGCCCTTTCCTTTGATCCTTTACCCATTACAATTGGAAAAATCATCTGCAAAAATAATAGCCTTGTTCTACAATAATCAGAAGTCCTTCATTTAATTATTACCTCCCAGTACCTGGAAAATGTTATAACACCATCTATTTTCTAATATCTCAATCATGAATTGTTCTTGGATCATGTGTTGATATGAGAATAATAATAGATATTAACTAACGGTTGTTCATGAGTTGTAAGGCAAGATGACAATATTTCTATTGCAATAGCAGTCAAGCAATTAAGGATTTCCATCCCCTGTTTACCTACTGTACATTTAATTAGTATTTCCTACTAGGTGTAGATTGCTGCTTACTTTCTCTGGCCCTTGATATGACACTTGGCGGATTTGGTTAAGGAAGGGCTGGAGGGGAATGATTCTCTTCTGCTGGGAATGTTTTTAAGGTTTAAGCCAATGGTTATATTTTTCAATGTGCTTGGTAATTGTGTGTTCAATTGCTAATACGTATATGGCTTTGGATGAAATCAAAATTTACAGGGATTTGGAATGAAAGTTGGCGGGATTCAGTTGATACCACAAATATTTAGAAGAAGTTAATTGTCACTGCCACTGGGTGCTCCAACATTGTGATCTCCCTCTTCTTGTGCTAGATCAGTGCCTTTACAGGACTCATACTCTTGTCACTCAACTCCTACCGTGTAAAATGAAAAGGTATGCATTAATTAATGTGCATTAAATACATGTTAAATATCAGTTTTAATGAGCTAGTGTGCAACTATCATATGATACCCCTACGTTTTACTCTGTATAATATATTGGTAATTAGGTCCATATATTTACCTGAAACCTTGTGGAAGAACTTATTCTATTACTTTGTATTTGAGAAAAATTGTTGATGCTTGCAATGGACAATATTACGGTAAAGTTCACAAAAAAATTCGAGCATAGGGGTGAGAATGTTGAATAACACGCATCGTTTTCACTGAACAGGTCAATAACGTAAACATAACTAACGAAAGCTCTAAGTAACCAACGAAAGGCACTCCAGGACAAAAATCCTGACTGTATAATTCAAATAAAAAATGTAATTCCTTTATACATATCATTTGAAAGAAAATGCTTGCAGAAGGAGGAAAAGGAATGCGTACCGAAAACTTACGGTTAAATTTGAATACACGCCAAGAAAATTTTGAAAAGAAAATGAGCTATTCCGAGAAGAATGAGGTTATCATCTTCCACAGACATATTTCAGTAGGAGGATACTTGCACCAATATACTCTTGGGTGTGCCAGTTAGAGGGTAATAAGTTTTTCCATGAAAACGTTAATGCGCTAATGTGTCCCGAAGTAAGCCCGTGAGGTGTACAGGGCAGACCATCTTCATGGATCCTGACCAGAGAACCAAGATATGAAAATAATTACCTGTGTAGAGCAGTCTCTTTCCTGCAATGGTATGGAATGCACCCGAAAATAGGAAAGAGAACTGCTCTACCCAGGCAGTTCTCTTTCCATTCAAGGTATAGGCTGCATCGCACAGCAGGGTTCTACAGAAACCATCCCTGGTATACAAATTAATTTTTTATTATTTGAAATTCCATTTTTTTGTTAAAACCACGTCTGAAATATTGCAATAATAAACAAAAACGATAAACTAAAGCAATGTATGATTAAAAACAGAGATAAACTGGAAAAATAAAAAATTATAAGGTAGGAGTCAAAATGACTCCTTTTGGTAGTTCTAGGAGGGGTGTCAAGTCCGGTATTCCTAGTGTTAAAATGAACGCTAGGGTTCCATTTAACCTATTTACGGCCAACGTTGAGAAAACGCAACATTATTGAGAAATTAAAAAAAAATGTTTCAATTGAAGTTTATTCGTGTACAATTCGCTTTTTTCGATAAAAATAAGTTCAAACTGATTTTTAGTGAGATTCTAATGACATTTAATAAGTATTTCGATATTTATAATAATACTCAAAATGTGTCAATTTTGGAGTCTCCTGTTAAGCAAGATAAATAATTTTCCCTGAGAGTAATTATTCCCTTTATTAAGTTTTTTATTCGTCCATGTGGACGTAGAAATTTCAATTAATAGATTTTAAAGCTTATTATTTCGTCAGAGAGTCAACGTTAAGCGAAAATCAGATCCAGAAAATAATGTTGCGTTTTCGCAACGTTGGTAGAATCCGGTATCTATAGGCAGTTATGCAACCCGCATTACCACACATTTCGGTCTCGTAGGATTATGCCGTTTTTACTGTCGGATATAATCCTACGCCTTTTTATGCCTCGTATTTGACAGATATTGTCATATTTGATAGTTAAAATTTTTAGATATATTTCCAATGAGGTGCTGCATTATTTTACCTAAATCCAATATAAATTATGGATGCATTATGGCTTGAAATAAATGAGTCAAAGTAAAGTTATTTTTACACAATATAACGTATTTTCGAGTTTTTAATTGACAATTTTATCGCAGCAGATTGAATTACAAAAAATAATGACTATTTATGAATTACATGCAAGCTTTTCGGGTGCAATGGAACACAAAACTTTGTACATTCAAACCGAATTAGTCCTTCCTTACTTCACGATTCCGCGATACCACCGACTTCCACAACAAGATATTGGATGAAAGAAGACATTAGGCGTAGATTTGGTTCGGAAATGATTGAACTAAAACATATTTATACTAATAAAAAATAATCTACACTTTTCAAACAATTCCTGTCTGGACAAAAATGGCAGATTTGTAAATTAAGATCTCAATTTGACGACTTGAATTAAAAATTATTACAATTCGGAATATTTGCGCATAAATGTTGAAATAATGACCAAATGGTACCTTACTTTGGTCACTACAGTGCATAAATGTTCTTTTAAAACAAGCGTTTTAGATTTTGCTTTTAACTTTAGTTCTTATGTTATTCAGACGGTTTTAGGGTTCAACCAGGCGATAGAAAATTACTTCCATCGAATATTAGGCTTGGAAGCAAGTATTATTCTGGAATTTCTCAAGGTTATACCTGATCCCTCGAATCATCGTATCTTTTTCGATAACTTCTTTTCATCTTGAAGAGTATTTATTGTTTTGAAAGAAAAAGAATTATTTGTCACTGGAGCCATCCATGAAAATATAACGGAGGAGTGCCTGATAGAATATAATGAAACCATTGACGTGAAACTAAGAGGAACAGGAAAACAAACATTAGATAAAGCCGAAGGTCTTAGTATTGCTCGATGAAATGATAACTAGATTATCCCTGTAGACAGCACGTGCAAGTTTTGGGCACAGGGAAAAGTTTCAGCAGAAAAAAGAAAATACTATTTCACATACTTTTCTATGTTAACAAAAGAAAATACTATTCGTGTTATTGGGGAGTATAGTAAATACATGGGAGGTGTGGACCTACTTGATAATGCAAATTACCGCACTAGAATTCAGGGGAAAAAGTCCTAGCTTATCAACTTACTGGACAGCGTTTGCACTAACGGGAGGATATTTTACAGGTTATGCAACGGAAGTAAATTTCACTGGTAGACTTCAAATCGTATCTAGGATGGACGCATCTAAAATGTGAAGTGAATCAGTCAGTAGGTAACGTACCCCTACACAATTCGCGTACATAAACATAGAAAAAGTTAGGCCATGTAATTCATCGCGGGTTCTTGAAGCAAGAAAGGACGAATTTGGCCATAGAGTAAAAAAATTCAGTAGTAGCCGAAACAATGTAAAAGCCAAGCCATGTATGAATGTACAAAATTTTATGCTCCATTGCACCCAAAATGCTTGAGTATTTCATAACTAGCCATTAATTGTTGTAATTCAATCTGCAATGAGAAAATTAAAGTCAGTTAAAAAATGTGAATTACATGCTCTTCTGATAAAATTTTCGCTTTGGCTTATTTCTTTCAAAACGTAAAGCATGTCTATTTTATAGTGGATTTAGGTCAATTAACAACAACATCTCATTCGAAACATAATACCTATGGTTTTCTTTTATCCAATATGACGATATTTGTCAAATGCGTGGTATGAAAAGGTATAGGATTATATCCGACAGCAACAACAGCATATTCCTATGACACGGCAATGCATTGTAATGCGGGTTGCATACCTGTTTACAGATACCGGATTCAGCCAACGCCGCACAGTGGTCCCAAATCGAAAAAAGCTGGCCAAAAGTCATTTTTTCGACTTTTTACGAGGAATTTTTGAATTATGTATTCGGATTCTACAGAATATGGCCTATGATATTTCGTACCTGATAGGTCTATGTGATTATTATGTTGACCTGTGTAACCCGTCAAACATGGGCATGTTCAGCCTAAAACGCCCGAGGCGTAGAAATAGTCGATTTTAGGGTAATTCAACTTAATAAATGACTGTTTTAATTTCATGGGATTCATTTGCCAATTTTAATATTGTAAGTTTGCATATTTGTTAACAATATTATAGTATGTTTTGTTCGTTTCAGAATTTATTATAACAATATTTAATTATTTATAATATCAGCTATTTTTGGGCCTATTTTTAGTCAAATGTGTCGATATAGTTTTGTGCCCCTCCGTGCCCCTCGAAGATTCCTATCCTGAATCCTTAGGGAGAGTATGTACAACAAGATGGAGAAACAAAATCTTGCCTATACTTGCCTATCCGACATCTAGAGGGTTTTAAGTTGAGCGGTGCACCGCTCCGCTGAGGGCGGCTGGCCGGCGGCCGGCGGGAGACAGTGGCATTATCGCTCAAATATTCCTGTATCGGTGGTCAAACTTGCATGGTGTATACTTAGTATAATTCTACATCCTGTACGATTACGTAAATCAAGTGCTTCATGCCTATCGTACGCACACTTCTCGTTTGTGCACTCACCTTCAAATATTCATGAAACCAATGAGGGCCGGTTTTCATGCTCTTAATGAGAAACATTATGAGTGATCAAAAGCGACTACTTAAGTCCTTATGCGAGAACCTTACAGTAACCACAAGATGCTTTTCTCTGCAAAACTTTCCTCATATTTTTATAGAGAAGAGATCCCTTACATGCTGTACAGCGTTGTCAGCACGTTATTCCGAAATAAGGTATTGGCGCTAAGAGAAATAAATGCTCCTTAATGCCAAGAATTGTTCACAGAATCATTTCAACAGCCCATAGACGTAGATAGGATTGAATTTGGAGGGAAGCATTCGTGTAAAACCCACCAATGGAGCGTGAATCTTGCAAGTGCATTTTTTAATAATAATGGAATAAGGATGACGGCCTCCCTCACCAGAGCCATTGCATGGATGTGGTGAATATTTCCCACTCAGTAATAATTAATGATTTTCTTAGTGAAAAAGTGCTCTGCTCCGAACTGTGTTAACACGGCTAACTCGAGAAACTTCTCCTGTCCAGATAATTAAAGCACTTGGTTTGGCAATGTTTGACATTCAAATTTCAGGATACGCCGGAAACTCAGAGGCAAGTCTATATAAGCTAGTATATCTTTTATTCAATGTCAACTCATAATTTCCGGTTTGCTATTGGTTAAAAAAAGACAACTTTTAGAAATCACATTCATCGTTACAGCCGTAAATACTTGTGTTAAATTTGAATTATGGGTGCCGCAAATTTTTTCGTACCTTGCGGTGTACAATAAAAATACAGAGAGAAAAGAATATTAATAAGCGAAGAAGAAGGAATATGTCATGGAATATTTGAAAACAAGATTTCGACTGAATGAAATCAAGCATGCAAAAAATATTATGACACGTTTTGTGATAAGAATGTTTTCTCGAAATACCTGAGAAAGTGGAATCAAAGCTCGAGGACAGATGAGCATTTCAAAGAGATGTTCAAAAGCTGGTTGCAGAAGGAAATGAAATTCCCTCCAGAAGCATATCAATACCTCCCTCTCGCATCTAGTGAGTGCAAATGATTACCGTGTATGCACAGTCGGCGAATATATGCAGTGTATAAAAATAATCACTCATTAATCTCAATCATCATATTTTTAAAAGTGAAGTTTTAATTCAGGATTTCATTTCAGACAAGATGAAATTACGTGTAAATATAAAATTATAATCAATAAGTAAGAAATATTGGACCCGTTTCCATAATTTTGAAAAATCTACGAATAAATACTTTATGTTTATGAAATGTAATTATTAATGTGATTTGTAATTTTCACGGCAGGTATCGATGAAAGACTTATTCATAGACTTTCAGTGATATTAAAATCTCTGTCCTGCGGCTATGAGATAAATAATGAAGGCTTCAGCCAGTATTGCATTGAAATAGCTGAGCTGTGCATCATTATGGTTGGTATTATATTCTGCTGATGGTACATAAAGTTCTGATACATGGAACAGCAATTTCCAAAGAATCCTTTCTTACAATTGAAGTTTTTACAGAGGAAGCATTGGAGATCAGGAAAATAGACATGAGGAAATTCCGAGAGCATTGTACAAGAAAATACCCAAGAATGTTAAATTATGAAGATATCTTTCGAAGACTCCTTTAAATATCTGAATCATACATTTTAATTACATCAGTAGTTACAAAAAACGATGTCAGCCTATCAGGTGAGGTGAAAATTTGCTAATTTTAATTGATTCGCAGAGCGACAATGAGTCCGATGGGGTGACATCGGACGACGATTCTTTTAAAATTTGTTCTTTGAGATACATGAAAGCGATTTTATTGCAATTCGAACATTATTTTCCTTAATGTTCTTAATATCAGTCATTTATTTCATCTAATGTGACTTATCAAATACATGGAAGCCAAAAATGAGTGAGTGTGCGTATTTTTTTCCGATTTTGGTATCTCACCGACTATGCTGATGGTCGCGGGTTCGAATCTCACCAATTTCATGTGTAAATTCTATAATGGGTTTTAACAACAATTTACACATCTTTTACCTTAAAATTATACTATTTTAAGCTCTCCACGAACACCAAGTTATCGCCAATCGCAATGACATCTATATAGAGATTTTCTAAAAATTGTTTAAATAATAACAGCTCAAAAAATGCTAAAATGAAGAGACATCGTAAAAATAATGACAAAATCAGATTCAGACGATCAGAATCAGTAAGAGACACCCACTTTTGTTGCTGTTTTAGCTAAAATTACGACGTTATTAATTTTTGCCAGCTTTTTTCGATTTGGGACCACTGTGCGCCGTTGCGAATACGCAACATTTTCTTTACCACTAGCAAATTTTTCTGAGGGCCCATATTTTCAATTTACCTTATTTAGCATGTTATTAGGTAAAATGAAGAGAAAAAATTACATATTTTCAAGTATTTCTTTACTCGGCCGGTAATACTAGGTAAAAATTTGGAAGTGATCAGCGAAACATCCAGAATGTAATTCTTGGCATTGATTTTCAATGAATGCAACATGTACGTTTTTAGTTATTCTAATTTATAAACAAATAAGTGAACATGAGCACCTTCCTTGAGTGGGACACTAAGGGTGCGATTCATAGACGGTACTTTAGGCTAAAGTATACTTTAGCCGGGCTAAAGTCTGCTTTTTCCGTTTCATAAACGCCACTTTAGAAGAAAAATGGCCGAATCGTCACTTTACCGTAAAGTGCCCAACCGGAGCTCACTTTAGGGCTAAAGTGTCCTTTACGGATAAATAAATATGGCGGCACCGGCTGTTATTGAAGTTGAAATATGAAGATATTTGGGTTACGGAAATAAATAGGAACTAATTTTTTGGTGAGAACACAGCAGCAGACTAGCGCGTTTTAAGAAATAACCAGACACGTAATATATGTCTTTTCCCTGAAAATATATCGAGTCGGTATTGATGGAGATGACCCATTATTTATATTTTTGAAGTTAAACTCTATCGGTCGTGTGATAATTACAACACAGTAAGTGGTTGGAAAGGTTGGCATAATTTATGTTGATTTTGTTTACAAGCTAATTGTTAAGTTCTTAGGTTATTTATGCGTTTATGTTCCAGAATTTTCCTAAGATACTTGAATATGATTGCAAAATTCTGTTTACATTGGCGTCAATAGCCTTCGTACGCAAAGACTTGATTTTCATGTCGTTTGGCCAGCAACATCCTAGCTTCTATACATTGCATTGCATTTTAAGCGTTTTCATTCAATATTTGCTTAATGTACTATTGCCGTATGCCTCCATATCGCGTTAAACATGTTTCTGTGATTTTGAAACTATAGAGTCGAGTTTCTGATTCGTTTTTCCACTATGCATTTGAATGTTTATAATGATGATATAAGATCTCGTCATGAAAGGCAGCAATAAAAGTAAAACATACTTTCCTTCATAATCCTATTATCTGCAGCAGAGCAATGTTTTCTCGAGGATGTAGGATTGTTATGAAATTTTATTTACACAGCATCACAGACTTCAATGAAATGTTTTACCACAAAATTCGTGAATGGATACTCGAATTAGGTATTAACATGTCGAGGCATCATTTGAAGTAGACATAAATCCATTTTCACATTCAAAATGTTTCATTGCGTGGCCATTCATTCATTGGTTTCGATGATGTAGGTATTATTGAATGTACATTTCTCTAATATATGTAACCCCTTAACATTCCAAGAATTAAAATATTGGTAAGCACAAAAGAATTCAACAAACACCCACACCTCATTCAAAATATGCGTCCAACTGAGACAACTAATGATCGGTAAATCTTTAAATTAATTGGTACAGTTTCAAGTTAGCGCGAGAGAATTTCACTATTTCACCCACCTTCAATGAACGTACACCATCAAACTTCGACTAACATATAGTCCAAACAACCGTTTGCAGTTAATCATAGAAAATGATCATAAAATGTCGTGAAAATATCATCATTTGAATATTTACTTCGCTGGAAACATCGAAGGGCATTACCAATGCACGAAGCTAATTAAAAGCGAGCTTTTATTCAGCCAACTCAGTCATTAACGTACAAAAAGGTAGTGGGGAAAAGCTTTCAATGACGCAGTATTCATTTACATTTGCACATAATATGATAAAACGAGAAAATGCAGCTTAATAAAATCTTAGCAAAATACAACACGAAAATCCAGTCGCCAGAAACATGTAAACAAGTACGCATTTAATATCGTGTGTCATCTTTTTCTCCACTTTTTCGCAGCGTTCATTGCCAACACTCAAAAGGGTATAGCCGGATAAGAAGGTGAAAAGTCCCCCCTCTCGGATCTTTCCCGTACTTGGGGTATGCGATTTGGGATCAAATAGGACAAACCTCCCTATATTTCCAGCCCGCTATGTGCCCACCAGGGCCGGCTAGATCGAAAATACGATTTTCACTCTTTTTTAAATATCTCGGTCAAGAATGCATATTTTTTAATGCGGTTTGCGGTATTTGAAACCTTATTTAATGGCACATGTTTTCAATTTTTTTCAAGAACGTCGGACGGGGCAAGAAGATATGGCGTCGATTTGAAAATTTCTAATGCAAGTTTTTATAAAATTTTCTTGAGAGGGCCAAAAAGAAAAAACATTTTCTGGAAATGTTTTTAATACCTTTCGGCTGGCGTATTGAAAATACAACTTTTAGGTGGTGGAACATCGCGAAAAATGCGATTGAAAATATGCGATTTTGGCCATTTGGCTCTATGCTCTGATCCTCCATAACACCCATTTTTAGTTATTATAGTATTTTACCGATTAAGGTGCTCACCACAGAGACAGAATTGTATTGATACTGGTTTCAAAAACGCCTTCAGGGCCCTTGAAAACGCCCGAGTAAGCTAAAAAGAATTTCCCTGCTTCCAACCCCTCCGTCATTCCTTTCAATGAGAATTTATTGAACTTCCTCAATGTCCTTATCAGATATAAATTCATTGAAATTACCTCACCTATGCTAAGCTATGTGGATATCATTATAACTTTATGATAGCTGTTTGCTGAAATGAAAAAAAATATGGGTTTCAACTTTTTCCCAGTTGGCATACAAATAAAAAAAATCTGGTGAACAGTAACTAGCCGAAAAGATGAATTTTCACCATACAATTTTATATTGACTCCAGGATGTAAATGAAAATCACTCTTGAAAGGTTATTCGTCATCCTCTGAATATTTATTAATGCATGTTATTACGTTGTCCGTCAAAACAAATGCTGGTTCAAATCTTATTTAATATTACTTAATAAAATCAAGGTCTTGCGATTTTATCTTGGTACTGCCCGTAGGATAAATAATAAATTGTTGCTGCTATATGAGCGCAACACCCTATTCTTCTATTCCATTACCACAGTCACAGAAATATCTCAATATGCTGCCCCATACGATGCCATTCGCTGTAATTATATTCTAAATTAAAATTATAGTTCCTTATATTTTAATGATGTTTTTCCTTAATAATAACAATACCTACCCGTCTTAATTTAGCCCCGAAATCACAATTTATTCAACTCTTTAGTCGTTAACTGAGCTCGCATGCCTTTCAGCGTCGGCATCAGCACGCTTAACTCTAAATCATCTTCTAAATATGACACAACATCCCGAAATCCTCTATTCAGAATAAAAATGTCACCTTTTTTCATGAAATTATTACTGGATATGCCGATTGCAAGATTGATTTTAGAGAATCGGCATCATTTTGATTGGCCAAAAAGGGTCCGGGCAAAACGATCACAACCCATCAAGGGTAAAAGTAGGGAATGGTTTAAAAAGAGGAGCTAGTACTGTTCATGTTTCCGGTTTGGAGCTTAAAAAGAAAAACTATCAGCCCTTGAGTGACTGACCTAATATTCGAATATCTCGCCGACGTTAACACACTATGTAACTGTGTTACTTGTTCCCATGACAAACCAGTAAAAGTTCGCGGACAATCAGTTCTCTAGAAAAAGGAAGTCACTAAGTTTCGCCGTCAAACTGCGGTTAGATAAATATTCGACTTTGTCCACAAATAGACGAATTTTAGAAACATGCAAGGAAATACTTATGCCGTAGATACGGAAAGTGGGAATTTCATTGGTAAAAACCGCTTATCATGTACATAATCTTTACAGACCACATTTTTGAAAGAAATGATCAACCTCCACCCCCTTCAATCTAGCTTATACGGGAACAGGATGGAGGTAATTTGTAGCGGTATATCCACAAATGAAACAACACTTGCGTGTAGATACAACGGGGGGAAAACTCAAATCGAGCTCATTTTCTTAATCTGAATTCTTACATTCCGGCAGTTTTCGGAGGCCCTTAAGCCATTTTCGGCACCAGAATCGATACAATTCTCTCCCTGTGGTGAGCACTTTAATCGGTACAATACTATAATAACTAAAAATGGGTGTTATGGAGGGTCAAAGCATAGAGCCAAATGGCCAAAATCGCATATTTTCAATCGCATTTTCCGCGATGTTCCACCACCTAAAAGTTGTATTTTCTATACGCCAGCCGAAAGGTATTAAAAAACATTTCCAGAAAATGTTTTTTCTTTTTGGCCCTTTCAAGAAAATTTTATGAAAACTTGCATTAGAAATTTTCAAATCGACGCCATATCTTCTTGCCCCGTCCGACGTTCTTGAAAAAAATTGAAAACATGTGCCATTAAATAAGGTTTCAAATGCCGCAAACAGCATTAAAAAATATGCATTCTTGACCGAGATATTTAAAAAAGAGTGAAAATCGTATTTTCGATCTAGCCGGCCCTGGTGGGCACATAGCGGGCTGGAAATATGGGGAGGTTTGTCCTATTTGATCCCAAATTGCATACCCCAAGTACGGGAAAGATCCGGGAGGGGGGACTTTTCACCTTCTTATCCGGCTATGCCCTTTCAATGCATGATCGAGGCTTTAGGAGCTAAAGTGCCACTTTATAAAGAGAGATCCTTGAAACGACTCTGCAACGAACTTTAGCTAAAGTCTCACTTTACCGTAAAGAGAGACTTTGTAAAGTGAGCAATTTCAGTGTCGTCTATGAATCGCACCCTAAATGCCGGAATGGGCCGAGATAATCCCCACACGGACAATAGTAAAGGCGAAGGCCGTGAAAACGCGGCCTTTTGCGTCATAAAATTCAATCCGTGAAAACACGCCCTCCGTAGGTAAAAGGTTAATTTTCGACTCCTGCTCATGTGGATTTGGGTCTGCAAGCAATGACATCCCTTTCTTCGTGCCTTTTAGCGACTTCCGGGAACCAATGCATGGTTTCAACATTTAGACAGAACTCCTGGATCGAGCGAAAAGTATTCACGTGAGCTAACAGAAGCTGAAGAGTGGTTAGGAATCGTTATAGGTGGTAATCACAGTGTGTTCTAATGCGTTTGACCATATCAATCCGTCTTTTGCTCCCTAATTCAGAAATTGCATTAAATGTGTATCGATAGATCTGCCGTAAATGCATTTGTAAAAAATATCGAATGTCAACAAACAGAATCGAGTACCATATCAAGGGATAGTAGACGCACGACTGATGTATCAAATATCGTAAGCTGAGGTGGCGTTCGTGGCTACTGTGCTGAAAGATCATAAAGCTGGAGACCAGGAAAGAGAGAGTGAAAATATATATGTGTGTGGCCCTAAATGGTTTTCTAGATTAAACGATATGATTACATCGATTGGATACGTACCGATCACCCTGCCCGTCCGTGTTTGACGCTGACGTGTCAGCAATTGAGGAGTTGTTTCGGATCTTCGACTCCTGCTCGTCTTGGCTCCGGTCGGGAATCAATGACACCTCTTCCTCAAGATCTTCGGTCGACGCCATGGGAGCAAGGCCTGATGTCGCCATGGTGGCAGAACTCCTGAAAAGTATTCATGTGAGCTAACAGGAGCTGAAGAGTAGGTACTGTGGAATCATCAGAGGAAGTAATTACTTTGCATTCTACGATGCTTGACCATCTTAATACGTCTATTTCTCACCAAATCATGGCTCTATATACGCCTAAGATGAACAAGGTAGATTGGTCACGAAATGAGAAACAGCAGTAAATTCATGAGAAAAATTAAGAAAGGAGAAATTGATATAAAAGTGTCCAGAGGAAGACGAAAGGACAAATATCGGAGTCAGATCTTAACCTGATTCCGATACGGGATGCTGGAAAGAAGAGGTTGAGAATATACTGGAAGAGGCACAACTGGCTCCGTGCGTGGAGCGATTTGCGGTAGGAATTAGAGTGCTTGGATAGAATAAGCTACGCCTACTTTGACCGAAACACTGGAAATCCAATTAAGTCAATGATAACTACTTGAAGACATTTTTGGCCATAACTTGTTAATGCCTCAAAATAAACTATGGGACGTGCACCTTTAACATTTTTCCCACTTCATGGGTAGGATTCGTGGAGCAGTGTCTCAAAAACATTTTCCAGGGAAAAATTACTAACGATCACCACGGTTACGTTTTACGGGTAGCTCAGCTGAAAATAAAAATTTACAAGCGTAAACTAGTCATTTCTCAGCATTTATATTGGTAATTAATCTATGTAAGGCAATGGCTTTCCAAGAATTGCAGCACATACATATTTTTTCAAGGAAATGCCCAGAAGTAAACGGCTAACAGAACGCATGCCTTATATATAAATAGAAGTATCGCGAATTATGGGGAAAATTCTATTGACCAGCCAAATACTAGTGATAATGGTAGCATTTTTCACTTAGTGTAGGGCATTTTCAGAACAAAACTAAGCCACCTCATGGTATCTGTCAGAGACTATGTCCAATAATTTTCAAACTGAAATGCGTAATACAGTGTAATGTGAGATAAAAACAAATGAAATAGTAAACTTAATTTAATTCAACACAATGCCTGTCGTTTGTAATTAATAATCAATATAGAATATATTCAGTCACTTACAATTCACTGATAACTTTTATTCTAATCAAACAATCTTTGCATCGTCTCTGACGACGTGGAAATGGGCGTACGGGCTGGTACGGGTCACGTCATGCACCGTACGGTCCTCGTTCACTCATTCGCCACCAGGCGCCACCCAGCAACGGCACGTCTCATACTGAGTCTGTCGACGTGAGCCATCTGGTGGCGAAAGAGTGAACGATTTGAAATCCCGGCCCCGCGCTGAGTTTGAATGAGTGACCGTCACGCTGCGTGTATGTCGCTATCAGAACTAAATAACAGAACTTGTTTTTTTTTAGATCCTTCAAACTCTCCTAGAGGCACAAAAAGGAAATGAATTTTTGAAGAAGGAGGAGATGGCTATTGGCAAAAAATTCTTGGTGACGAGAATAGAAAAAATTAACACTAGATATGGGGAGAAGTTGGTGGGGCACAATAAAGTGCGGGGCATTGTAAGGCGTTTGGTATTGCCTTCTTTCCTTAAATTGTCTAGTAAAGAGATTATGATATTCAACTATGGAGGAGAAGAACTGTACGTTAGTACAGACAAAAATAATTGTTATAAAATGTTTTTTATGGATACGTGTTGAGTTTATTTGTTCTTATTTTTTACCATATAATTTAGTTTTATTCAGTTCTTTTTATTTGAGAAAATAAATCATCGAGTTAGCGTGTGGTGGTTAGAGTGTTGGTCACCTGGTTCAAATCCCCCTGCGGTGGTAGCGAATAATAGGAAGATAATATATGTTTGAGGATTTGCTACGTTTTAAAAACAAATATTTTAACTATGAAGATGCATGCTTACCTGGATAACTATGCAATTTGCATGGAGATGTATACACACTTCACGCGGCTGAGGCTGTGGTGTTGGGGGAATCCGGTCCCAGTGAGAAATGGGTGGTGGAATCCACGTGGAACCCACGTGGAGAATTAACGCGGATACCACGTGTTTTTGGTGGTGGAATCAACGTGGAACCCACGTGGAAATTTGGTGGAAAAATTAAAACAGCAGTAGGTGCTGTCCTAAAACCATTAAAACCTCAAACACTCTATATCTAAACCTTCTATATATGTGTCTACGATTTTTCATGTGCTCTCATGGCTGCCTTTCCACGAATTATATAAAAATAGAGTGTGCGTTACATTTTCACATAACTAGAGTGGTTTCAGGAAGATAAATGTCGCAATGTCACCAGAGAGTTAAGTTCCACAAATTAGAAATTCTGTTTAACATTTTATGATAATCACCACAAATCCACTTGAAATCAACGTGGATTCCACGTGGGTCCAACCACTCAATATCCACCACCACCAAATATCCACCACTCAACGTGGATTCCACGTGGGTTCCACGTGGATTCCACCACCCATTTCTCACTGGGGTAATGTGGAGTATGGCGATGAAAACAGGTCCGGAGACATCTCGTGCACAACACTCACATTGGCTACGTTCAAGAGTGTCCGCATTGCTGCGAGAAACCTATCTCGAGCTGTGTTGGCGGAAGCTGCACTCATCCGTAGAATTAATACGTTCCCTCGTTGTTCTAATTCATACGGACCAATGCCTCCGCAGACGGTGCTCAAACTCCAAGTTCCTTCCAGCCAGCGGACTGAGTGTTAATGTACCTCTGACGTACATGTTTTTGGATATAACTGATAACATAATATTAGAGCTACAATTAATTCTTAGGTTCAGTGGATTTTAAGAATACGGGTTATTTTTTTCCGCAATTTTTAGCCATTCCCCACGAGGTATAGTCTTTTTACGTGTCCAGTTTATTACTTTATTTTATTTTAAATAACATAGCTTCAAGCATATTTATTTCAATACAAAATCTATGCGTTTTTTCAATGCGAAGTATTTAACGCGGCATACGAAATATTATCGCGAAGTATTTAGTTCTGATAGCGAAATACACGCAGCGTGACGGTCACTCATTCAAACTCAGCGTGGGGCCGGGATTTCAAATCGTTCACTCTTTCGCCACCAGACGGCTCACGTCGACAGACTCAGTCAAGGCCATGGATAGAATTCTATCTATGGCCTTGGACTCAGTATGAGACGTGCCGTTTCTGGGTGGCGCCTGGTGGCGAATGAGTGAACGAGGACCGTACGGTGCAAGACGTGGCCCGTACCGGCCCGTACGCCCATTTCCACGTCGTCAGAGACGATGCAAAGATTGTTTGATTAGAATAAAAGTTATCAGTGAATTGTAAGTGACTGAATATATTCTATATTGATTATTAATTACAAACGACAGGCATTGTGTTGAATTAAATTAAGTGTATTATTTCATTTGTTTTTATCTCACATTACACTTTATTACGCATCGTTCTGAATTTTTAAGAGAAAGTTGTCATTTTACCGTATATTCATAGCTTTGTGGATTAATTGTATACATTTTAATCAGTTGTCATCCGTTCGCTAACGTTTCATTCATGTTGTATTCCAATGGTTTGTGTATTGTAATTAATTCTTATGTTCTTAAGCCATTGAAAGATATTTTTACTTGTGGCTGTAGCCTGACTTATTTGATATTTCAACTACATATAGTACAAATATAATTCCGTATTCGGTGGCAATTAAAAAGTGCTAATTATAAGAATAATTACTGTATATCGAATGGAGTAACAGTAAGCACTTACCTCTGCAATCGTTGACTGTTGGTGGAATGATTTCTTGGGTTACGGGTACGAGTATTTATACAGATTTTTCATCATTTCAGTAGGTCTGTGAACGTGTACGGGTCCCTGGATTACTTCCGTATGTGTACCCAAATACATGATTTCGTGAGAGAAAGGGAGTGACCTTTTATGTAAGTAAAAGCAGGATTAGTGTATGGCTTTTTAATTTAACAGTGTACTTGCTCCAGGATATTACTTCCTTGCCTGAAAACTTGAATTCGTGAGAAAGGGAGTAATTGTCTGGCAATGCAATTGACCTTTTATCCAGGCTTGCATTCGCTTTCAAAGGGAAAGTACTCTTAGAACATTGCACCTTTTTTCGAGTTTTTGGGTTGACTCGGATTGTGTTCAGTGGACGGATTAGAGGTCTCCGATACTCTCTCGGTAATTGAGATAGTACTTTCAAGTATTATTCTATTGTAATTAGACAGAACATATACGGAATGTTTTCGTGATGGGTGGAGGCTGTCTAGACTTCACAGGCTATGGGGGAGGGATTGTCGACGCTTCCAGACAGCCCTTGGAAATAATTTGGCCCAAACGAAACATCGTATAAGCTGGTACGCGGAAAAAAATAAAATGGCCTGAAACGAACATTTGTATACTACTTAAACAATCTCTATGTATATTTTTACCACGAAACAAATTATATCGTTCCGGTGAAATTCTAGGAAGAAGTATGCAAGGATATGTACAAATATTAGAATTGTGAAAAGGCTGCTGCTACAGTGGATGAATAATACAAATAATAAATACTCAAGTTTTCTGCGTGCAGTTAATGCCAAGAAAGTTATTAAAACAAAGTTTTGGCATAAGAATGCAGCTCAAAGACAAGTTAAAAGTTTGTTGTTTGGCGGAGATGTACCCGGTTCATTGGGTGCGAAAATCGGGATGTGGATATTGTCTACATAAATGGCAACAGAAAAAAATAAACTTGCAAATTCATTGAATGTAAAGCCGGTTCAGGTTAGAAAATACGTTATATCCTTGCGTACATTTATGTGTACTATTTGCGGGAATTATCATCGTTTTTCCTAATTTTTAAATTCATTTTTAATCGATTAAATTATAAAATTGCACTTGAATCGACATTTTATCCATTATGTCTGCGGTATGATGCAACGCATTCTTTAAAATTCCATACTAAGATTCGTAGATGAACCCTGGAGCCTCCTCTAACACACTCACACTCGATGTGTTACTGGATGAAAGGTCGTCTTTCCAGGGTGTGAAGCACTAAGTTCGTGGGCAAGATTTATTGTGTTTGGAAGTCAAGTGCAATAAAGCAAGAGAAGACTCTACCTGACTAATGTGAGGGATTCTTTGTACCTATTCTTCGAGTAGTAAATACATTGGGGTCGAAGAAAGACACATCATTACTTATTGCAGCCCAATTTCTCCTCGTAAAAATCTTTCAATCTTCACCCATGCCATAATTTGTAAAAAGCGGAAAGGAATGCCTTCTTTTTTAAAGGTATTATTATTATTATTGCATAAGTTACAATTTGGCAACTGGCCAGGTGGTAACATGTATATACAAAAAATAAAAACACAACATCCCCACAAAGTCACATATCAACTAGACAGTTGTACAAATTTTAAAATTTAATTAAAATTTCTAAAAAATTAAATACTTTTTCAGCTTTTTCTTAAATATTTTTACATTATTAGGAAAGGGCTCAAATAACTCTGCAGGCAATCTGTTCCAATCTTCAATTGTTTTATTCAGGTATGAAAATTTTTTAACATTGGTCCTCTGCGCCCGGCATTTGATTTTGACCTTATGATCGTTCCTACCAATGAAATTAGGTTTTCCCACTTCATTGCTTAATTCCCTCCATGCTTTATCCCCTTAGTATATTTTATACATACCGCAGAGTCGGTTTCTTTTTCTCCTACTTTCCAAAGATTCCCACCTCAGTATTTTTAACATGCCTGATACGCTCTCTATCCTCCGATGCCTACCCAAAACGTATCGAGCCGCTTTTCTTTGAACTCTCTCCAATCTTACAACGGTAAATTTTCTATTCTCGTAACTAATGGCATGTAAGGTAGCTCAAAGGCAGAAAAATTACAATACCACAAAGTTCTCTTGGTATCACAAATGCTCTCACAGTAAAACTGGACCTCGTAAATATAAGACAGGCTTATTCAAAGGTCGTCTTCCAGGTTGCTGTCTGCAAGAAGCGTCTTAACAGCGTCTTCTCCGGTCTGAAAGTAAAAGAAGGTTTACCTCACACTCATTCCTTATACTTCGTATTATCTGCTATTTATCTATCGGAACTCAAGGTGATAGCAGCTAGCGTGAGATTCACACGTTATCAGCATGGCGTTAGACGAGAACTTCGTTTTATGTGACTTTTGTGACGGTGGGTTTAAGACCCAACATTTCCGAATCTAAGGAAGACTTCTTGGAAGAGGAGTTGATTCAGAAACACAGAAAAATGACGTCTTCTCTCGGGAAGTTCTATAGGATTAAAAAAATAACGTGTGCAATGATGAGAAAGTATTTGATGAAATTACTTAGAGAGAAATTACTAAGTTTCAGATGACTAAGAGACTTCTAGAAAGAGAAATTGCCAATTTCAGCTCTAAAAAAAAGGACTGCTTTGAGTGAGAAGCGATAATGACAGACCAATATATAGTGCGTATCTCTTGATAAAGATCATTTTGTAGCACGATGGAATCTAAGGGTCTTGGAAAGGAGCGAGAGAGCAGCAAATTGAAGGATGGGAATAAAGGGAGCATTGTTGCATTTTTTCCAACTCAATGATTCAACGTCTTTACTTAGTTACACAGACGTTTTTGCGAATAAAACATAGTTTGAAACAATCGCCATCTCTGCGTCATATTATTACCTGGAACAATATTTTCTTTCTTTTTTGTAAGAAAGAGTATTTCACATTAATATTAAATACGTTCATCTATTTCAATTTATTGACGTTTATTAACCTATCAATTTCTGAACGGAGAAAATCATGTTGTTTAATGTAGTCCGAGGCAAGGAAATGCATGAGTTATCGGCTGTGTAGCGTGCACGTGCTGACTATAAACGTCTTGATTGTTCTGAGTTCTGACACGTGCACGTAAGCTAATCTCCATTCCAATATTCCGTTTATTCTACATTACATATCCATAGTTACTCGACATATTGGCGTCCACGATATCTTGATCTGCCAATATGTCATTGCAGAGGCGGATACAGAAAATACTCAAGGGGGGGGGCGCAAAAGATATATTGAGTTGCCTTTACTTTTATCGTGTTAAAAAATAATCAAGTCGCAGGCAGAGTAAAACAAAATTTTAATGAAAGTAATAATACACCTATATAAGACAATGCTATCTTATGATATAAAAAAGTCACAATTGTGGTTCTGCAATGTTTGGCAATACGGCCGGACCCGCAAGGGAGGGGCGCGCGCCCCCCGCGCCCCCCATCTGTATCCGCCACTGTGTCATTGTCGTTTCATGGACAACGGAGCCTCCTTCATCGACCTTAGGCCGGAAATCCTATGGTGTCGGACCCATCTTACCGATCGGGAATCCATTACACGGCCGTGTCGCCTATAAGCCGAGCTGTCGGCTGTGAGAGAGTGGCATATTTGAGCACTGTAGGTCTTTCTTAGAGTAGAGAGTAAGGCGGAGTGCAGATAAAACAGTGGGTTATTATATAAAGGTGTAAATTCAAAAAATCTAAAAGGCAAAAGCTCTTCCAGAAATGACAGTAGAGTAACAGAAAGAAAAATTATCGCTTCAGAAACATCATTACCAATTTCCAATAATACAGGTAGTAATTGTAATCCTCAGAATCGTCAGTTAATTCAAAACTTCAAAGGTAGTCAAGGTCCATGCCATTTTAATGGTGAGAGAATAACATCTTCATTCCCATTTATCAGGGGTATAGAGCCTAAAAATAGTCCAATCGACTAGAGCAAATAAGAAATAGTCCCGATTCGAAGTAATACTTGTTCCGAAGTATTAATTCTGGCTGTGGTTAATTGCCGTAGTTTAGGAAATAAGATACCTGAATTTCACCATTCAATTCATTGTACGAATTGTAACGTTATTTAAGATTTCATTTTTTCCCGGCGTATGATGGCGGTGAATTCTTCTCGGGTTTCCATCCGGGTGAGCTCCATCTCCATCGCTGCCCCTGCGCCTCCTGCTCCATCGCTGCATCGTAACGTTATTATTGGAACTGAAAGTCGGCTAAGACATGATGAATACGATAGTATGATCTTCCCAAAATCGTTCACTGTTTATCGAAAAGATGGAATCGGAATGGAGGCGTAGCATTTATAGCTGTAAAAAATTCAATTTTCAGCCAAGCGGTAACCGTAACTGAGACCAGCGTTGAATATGGGAGGTGCTCAATCAAATGCCCAAAAAAAATAACAATCAGGCCCATTACCAAGGGAGGTAATGGGCCTGATTGTTACGCAATTGGATATCTAATCACAAATTCGTGATAATTTCAGACATCATTCAAAGTAAAGGAAATCCGTCCTCGCTCCGTTAATCCATTTTTCCTGTCACTACCTCATCATTCCGATTGCATGTATACTTAGGTATGTGATAAGAATAAACCTGTTCATTTCAGTTCGTAAATGAGATTAAATCGTGAGGCTGCCTTAGCTAAGAATATATTTAAAGTTCAGACGCACACGCCGTTAAATGAGATATTTTACTGTAATCATGTGGTAGCAAAAATAATATTAAGCTCAATTACATTTTTTATGAAGAAAGTTATAGCCTCAATGTCATAGCTCCGCAAACCTCACTTATAGATCATCATCATTAGTCAACAATCCTAAGATTGGTTTGACGCAGCTCTCCATTTCTCTCTCCTATCCGCTAATCTCTTCATAGCTACATATTTATTCTCTTTTACATCCTTTATAACCTGTCCTATATAACTCATTCGGGGCCGTCCCTTGCCCTTTTTCCCTTCCACTTGTCCTTCAACGATTGTCTTCATCAGACCATCGTGCCTCAAAATGTGGCCAAATAAGTTGTCCCGTCTTCTGCTTAAGGTTTTTAGAGGAAATATCTTTTCTCCCACTCTCCTTAGCACTTCATGGTTACTCACACGGTCAATCCATTTTATCTTCATCATTCTTCGGTAGCACCACATTTCGAATGCTTCCACTCTTGACTTCTCTGCTGCTGTCAACGTCCAAGCCTCGCTTCCATAGAGAAACATACTCCATATGTAGCATCTGATGAATTGTTTTCTTACTTCTATGTTGGTATTTTCAGCTGTAAGAAGATTCTTCTTTTTGTAGAAAGCCCTCTTCGCCTGCGCTATTCTACTGTGTATTTCTTTCTTGCTCCGTCCATCACTGGTAATTCGGCTTCCCAGGTAAGAGAACTCGTTCACCTCTTGAAGCTTATGCTTTCCTAGATTGATGTTTGTTTTAGCCTCATCTCTTTTACTGCAAACTGATATCTTAGTCTTCTTTTTGTTGATTTTCAGCTGATATCTGGCCATTGTCCTTTCCAATTTTATCAACGTCTTCTTCAAATCCTTCTCTGTCTCGGCTACGACTGCTATGTCGTCAGCAAATCGCAGCATACTAATTTTTTCTCCGTGGATATTGACACCCGAAGCTTTCTGCTGGATTGATATTTTTAAAAATGACGTGAGAGTAAACTATAAAATCCAAAGGGCTATTAGAGAAAACATTTTTCACTGGTACCGCTACGACGAAGATGTGTAGGCTCCTTGGACAGTGATTAATTGTCCATCATATTGCCCCACTGCCCATCCACATGAAGTATACAATACCATTTGTGCATGAAGATACGGAACAATTTTCTATTGGTAAGAGGAATCAAAGTAGTTGACACATGGTGGTCAATTTCAGAAATGCAACATAGGTGATCGATCGGTTTGTTTACTAGTACTTCAGCTTAGCGGTGAGCGAAATGGGTGTGTTTTCAGCAATTTTGTGAAGCGAATTCTGATGTATATCTCACTGGGTTGTGAATTATTATTTCAGTTGCGAATTTCGGATAAAATAATTATCCCCACATCCGACATTTTGAGTTCAATACAGACTTCAAGAGGCCCGTCGTTGAGGGATATGAAGTGGAACGCTGTAATCACATATTGGAAGTTGTCATGATTGAAGCACTGGAGTATTTAGTTCTTATAATGGACTTTTACCTACAAACAAGCGTTATTAATGGCATGTCACACGAGATACACACTTTTTGGAAGAAAATTGGTGCCTTTTTTTCTGTTTTCGTGTATAATGTTTGGCGATTTTACTGACCATCTATTACAATAGATCATTATTGTCATCAAACAGTATGATAGGCATCTCCTCATATGAGCCATCCGTCTTCAATAAGCTAATATCTTTTGTTTTAAGGTTGTGAATAAAGATCCAACCTGTATCTCTTAAGAGAATTCCCACTCGGAAACCCTCATTGATGTATTAATTAACCTATCTCCGTTTGTAATGTCTTTCCTGTTATGATTTTGATTCCCTATGCCGGACTATCTTGCTATGCATGTTAGAGTAAACATTTTTTTTTTGTTAGAGTAAGAATTTTTTTAAGCAACAATAATTGTTACTTACGTACATTAAATATACAGATTCGTGGCACTTGAGCATGCTGGGTTTTGGAATACTATTATGAATTATTTCTTACTCCTAGACGCTTCACATCATTCTCAGTTGTCGCGATTTGATTTATTCTCCCAACCTTAACTTTCCTGGATTATTGGATAGCTGAAAATTCATTGATAGTTATTGAAAATTTGATCAAACTTCCTTTAGTCTGCATTAGGGTGGTCCATATTTTTCATTTTTTTTATTTCTGTCCCCTTATTTTTTGCCAAATTGTGTAAAAACATATCCTGTAAAATATTATAGCAATTGGATCACGGGAAAACGTACCGCATTGCACTCAAAGTTGAGAAATTTTGGCATTTTCGGCTATTTTTCTGATGTGAATGGTGATAATAAGGCCGTGGTATTTTGCAACTGATTTTCTATGCTAACTAACGATACAATGGACATTTTGCATGCTGCTCCTAAAATATTTTCCAATTGTGACCAGTGGTTCCCGAGTTACGGCCCCAAGAGTGAGCTACCCTCACCCAAGGCAGATATTTTTGGTGGCATGCGGGTTGCATACGCTCCATATTTGTTGATCATTCTCAATCATCGTAAAACCATAGAATTCTAAGGTTAAACTTTAATAATCGTCAATATAACCTTTAATGCTATATTTATCGCTGTTTATAGCCAAAACGGGATTATTTTTGGACGTAGTGATTTATTCTCCTTTCTGGGAGGTTTACTATGTAAGAATTTAAAGAAAAGGTTAGTGAAGAGCCCGATCTGGAGTGTAGCGCTTTACAGTGCAGAAACGTGGACACTTAGGAAGGAGGATGAGAGAAGACTCGAGGCATTCGAGATGTGGGTGTGGCGAAGAATGGAGAAGGTGAAGTGGACGGAGAGGAGGAGAAACGACGAAGTGCTGGACATGGTGGGTGAGGATAGGCAGATTTTAGATGAGATACAGAGAAGGCAGAAGGTATGGATGGAGCGAGTACTTAGCGGGGATGGGATGTTGAAAACAGTGTTAGAGGGAAGAATGTTATGTAAACGAGGGAGGGGAAGGAAAAGAATAGGATTTTTAGATAGAATGAAAGGTATTAGGTCTTACTGTGCGCTGAAGAGGGAAGTGCAAGATGTAAGGGAATGCTCCCGGAATCCTTCGTAAACACTCCTTGGAGACCTACCTTAATCGGTAGAATACTTTAATAAAGGTTTTGAAATACGTAAAACAGAGGAACATTAATGTCAGACGACGCCCCGATCGTCGCGTCGAAGACACTTTTATAAACTAGCCAGTATATGTAGTGCCGGCATGGTTGTAAATTTTCCTTTTTAAGAAGCTACCCTAATAAGTCACAAGCGTAACTTAGTCTCCCATAATAGATAATAAAATCATCAAACAGAACTTATAAGCGTACAAACAAATAAAATTATTACGCTTTCCATGTTCCTTTAAGAAGAACTAGTTCAAATATTAAACATACCCCTTTCACAATAGTTAGATACCATTGATCGAAAAGTATACGGTTGATCAAACGTTATCATGCCACGCAAAGGCATATACTACGTCACGCGTCCAGCTACCAAAAATGGCGCGCAAAAAGTGGCATCAAATGACATCATATTTTCAGGGCGCTACTGTTCAATTACTATGCGTCACTCAGGTTAAAGGAAAGTATACATTTATTTATTATTGTATTCTACCGATTAAGGTAGGTTTCCATGGAGTACTAAAGAGGTGATCTGGGAGCCTCCCTTTCCTTCCAGCACTGCCTTCTTTAATTCACTGTAAGGCCTACTCTCTTTAAATCTATCTAAAAATCCTATTCTTTTCCTTCCCCTCCCTCGTTTCCCCAACATTCCACCCTCCAAAACCATTTTCAACATCCCCTCACCGCTAAGCACTAACTCCATCCAAACCTTCTGTCTCCTGCGTATCTCATCTAAAAGCGTTCTCTCCTCGCCAACCATATCCAGCACTTCGTCGTTCCTTTTCCTCTCCGTCCATTTCACCCTCTCCATTCTTCTCCATACCCACATCTCGAACGCCTCCAATTTTCTCTCGTCTTCTTTCCTCAGAGTCCACGTTTCCGCACCGTAGAGAGCTACACTCCAAACCAAACTGTTCACTAACCTTTTCTTTAAACTCTTACACAACGATCCTCTCAGAAGCTCCTTCCTGCTCATGAACGCCTCCTTCGCTAATGCTATTCTCTTCCTGATGTCCTTACTACTGCATCCGTTTTCCTCTAACGTACTGCCTAAATAGTTGAATTGCTCAACCTGCTCAAGTTTTTCACCACCCACCTTTATCTTGAGTCTCACATTCCTCGCTCGTGATGCTTTACAAAACCGCATTACCTTAGTTTTCTTGTGATTAATCCTCATCCCAAACTCCTCGCAACGTTCGTATAACGCATCCACTAGGGCCTGAAGCCCCCTTGCTGACTGACTTATCAACGCCTGGTCATCCGCGAATCTCACTGATTTGAACATCATTCCTCCCACTTTTATCCCAGCTTCTAACTCATCCCACGCTTCCCTTACCATCTCTTCAGCATACACGTTAAAGAGCAGTGGCGATAGAGGACAGCCTTGCCTCACACCTCGGCCAATGCTTGCCCACCCAGATTCTCCGTCCGCTATCCTCACTTGCGCAGTCTGGGCCATATACAGATTACAAATCAGTCGTCTATCCCTCCAGTCTACACCTATTCTCTTGAGTATATCCATTAACTTTACCCAGTTCACCCTATCAAACGCTTTTTCAAAATCCACGAAACACACATATACGTCCTGCTCATATTCTAGGTTCCTCTCCACGAGGGCCCTCATTATTGCTATTGTATCACGAGTTGACTTACCTTTTCTGAAACCAAACTGATCTTCGCCCAAATACTCGTTTGCCCTCGCCTCAATTCGTCTGTTCTATATCCTCAGCACTACTTTAGCCGCATGGGATATTAGGCTGATAGTCCTATAATCTCCGCATTCCACAGCTTTCTTCTTTTTCGGAAGCGGAATTAAAACCGTCTTCACGAAATCCTCCGGCCAACATCCCTCCTCATAGATCTTGCGCACTAGTTCGAAAAACCTTTTCTTACCTTCCTTCCCTATATTCTTCAGAAGCTCACACGGGATGTTGTCCACGCCTACTGCTTTCCTAGCCTTCATATCACGGAGTGATCTCTCTATTTCTGAATCTAATATCTCCGGCCCAAGATTATCCTCCTCCACTGCACTTTCCTCCTCTAGAGTCAATCTCTCTGGTCTGTTCGTTCCGTCATACAGGTCCTCCACATATTCCTTCCACCTACCCTGTACCTCTTCTCGCTCGGTTAGCATCCTCCCATCTTTAGCCTTAATTTTAGACATGGCTTGTCCTCTTTTGCCGACCGATATCGACTTAACTTTGGCGTACAACGCGCCTACTTCTCCATCCTTCTGGAACTTTTCCATTTCCTCGCACTGTCTTTTCCACCAAGCCTCCCTTGCCCTCTTAGTTTCACGTCGTAATCGATTATTCAATTCCCTATACATTCTTTTGCCCTGTTCTGTGTCCACGTTCTTCCACTTCCTCCTCTCCTCCATTTCATTTACCATTGCCTCCGTTATCCACGGCTTCTTTATCCTTCTACTGTCAACGTAACCAATTGACTTCTCCGCCGCTTTGACTATTCCCGTTTTAATATTATCCCATCTTTCCTCAACAGTCTTAGTACCTTCAATCTCCCGTATACTAATGTCCACTAGTTCCTGATATTCTCTCCTCATATTCCCCTTCAGGGCTTCTACGTTCCATTTCTTCGCCCTCCTAACTTTCATAAGTCTTTTGAATCTTACGTTGCATTTCATGAGCACTAGATTGTGGTCCGAATCCGCATCCGCTGCGGGGAAGCTGCGCGAGTTTTTCACACTATTCCTAAACCTCTGTCTTACCATAATGTAGTCTATTTGATATCTCCCCACATCCCCTGGACTTTTCCACGTGTACCTTTGCCCTTTATGATGATTGAACCACGTGTTTGTGATGAATAATTTGTTTCTCCTACAAAACTCTGCTGCTTTCTCTCCCCTGTCGTTTCGCATTCCGAATTTGATTCGTTCATGAGTCACGATCTTCTCGTAACTCATAATGGCCATCATTTTAAAAACAGGTTACCTAAATATAGTATAAAAGAAATATGGAATTTTGGCGTGCTTTAAGTCTATATCTTGATTTTGAAGCGTTATCGATACGCTTCACAAACTCTAGCAATTTAAGTAATTACATCTTATTTGGTGGCATACTTTTGCATTTTTTTCATTCACAAATAAACTTTAGAAGCAATAATTATCTTTATTGCCTAAGGATAAATGAGAAAATAATTTGTTAATGGCGTCATAAACACATTAATCCAATTTAGCGATTGTATTACACGCTATTTCCTTTACAGTGAATTAAAAAACTAGCTTGCTTAGTACATCATATACTGCTGCCGAAAACATTTTCAGATACGTTTAATTTTTCCCATAACTACAGTGCATTGGTTACTCCAGTGATGAAAATATGCTACCAAACACCGTCTGTCTTCCATTACAGAAGAGTTTCCACCTAGATATGAATCAAAACGTCAAGGTACTGATAGTGGCGGACTTCTGAATGATACGCCTAACTTATGGTCGGAATAGGGTAGTTTCCTTCATCAAAGAAAACGAAAGGCATTGATTGCGATTCGTTACCCACCATTAGTGTATTCATAATACACAAATTATTTGGTTTTAGAAATACCGGTTTAGACGAATGGCAAGGGTCAAATTTTATCCTCATTTGAAAAAGGCCAGATTGGCGCCCATGCGATTCCACTCCGCGTGACGTCACAGGGACCTAGTTTCTACACGAGAGGATAGGAGTTATACATCGTCTGAGGTTACTAATGCATGCATGAGGCACAGAGCTCAGGGAAACATGTCTTAATAATCACCTATTATAACTGGCTAAGGTCGGAAAGTTTTCTTCGTTTGATAAGGTATTAATAAACCTTTTTTAAGCCAAGCGCTACCATTCAGCAAGGTACTCAGCTATCCGCTAGCATCCTGCGTCCTATCAGCGCTCAGAGCCTCGATCAAGGTCACTTCACAAGGAGAGAGGGGGAACCAGAAATGCGTCGCACGGACTTTCCTACTTACGCGTCGCGTTTTTGCGCGCTTGAAAATTTTCACTTTTCATTTAATCGCGAAAAATAGATATCGTCATTTAAAAATCAAAAAGCGCGAAATACGTACTCCAGGAGTAATAATCTTTCGATTTAGGCAATAAAAATATAATAGGAAACCACCCTATTGCATCTTGTTTGGACTTGATGCTTTCAAAATGTTGTGCATGTAATTAATCCTGTACATTTAACGTGGTATAATATGAATTGCGATTAAGTTATTTACCGGAGTCCCGCTTCACCCGCCACGGCTTTGACGGAGAAGGCAGTGGTGGAGCACGCAAGGGTCCGCTTCCCTATCCCCTGGCCGGCAAAGCCGGCCACAAGCAATCCTGGGTCAGATTATTCGATTACAAATTCTTCGAACATCCACAAAATTAGACGGCGAAGCTGGACCCGGGGTTTCTAAGGAGCGTAACCCCTTAGCGAGCGCGAGCGATTTTTTATATATCCGATGCGTATATATAATTTATTGAGACATAATTATACTGTATTTCTATTATGACGTATTAGCTGTAGCAGTAGACATGTAGCTGTCCATATTTACCTCATCAAGAAACAGGAGGAAAATCTCAGATGGAGACAAAGGTACCTCCAAATTCAAATTTTATTTTTCGTATTATTCCCTTTCTTTAGATATGAGACGACACGTTAACTTAGCACCAATATTTTCTTTCCATTTAGCAAAATAATTTCCTTTTATCAGAGGATTGAATACCTTTATTTAAGCACACTGCTGGATTTCATTCTTCTTATTGCGCCCTCAGCCGGTGCTCCACTATGCTATAACCTCTATGATATTCCAATTTTCCCGCGAGGTTATTGTTAATCGGGTTCGAAGTTCAAATGTTATCATGGATGTCCTCATCATCAGTCAAGTTGTTAACGTCTGGTGGTATGTAGACAACGTCCGTGTCTTCATCCACATAACACTCTACGGTGACCTCTACAGGTTTCCTCTACAGTGGCCAAGATATCTCGGGTGGACGTTCTTTTATCATCCATTTACAGTTCCTAGTCTCGGAAAATTTGTTGAAATAAAAAAGATAATTTTTCCACTCCTGCGTTCGTAAAACGTTGAACTTGAATTTACCGAATAATTTCAGGGTGGCGAGCAACGTTAGTAAACAAGGTTTGCCAGATATTTTTCGCCGCACGAGTCCTCAGTCCTAATCTGCCAAACGCCAAAGGTGCGAAAACGCATCATTAGATACAAGTACCAAAATTGTACATCTCAAAAAATGTAATTTAATTTTTAAAAATCTGAGTAATTAAGCATTTATAATACATTTATAACACTAGTATTAGGATTAATAAACATTCTTAGTCCACTTGTAAAAAGTATTCAGATGACAGCCCTCGATAAGCAAGAAATTCGGTAAACTTGAAACATACTAATTAAATAACCACATCAAAATTATCGAAGAAAATGGTTTTAAAAATAATTTTATTTCCTAATGAATAACTAACCATGAAAAACTATTAAAAACGGGGTAGATATCTTTTCACGCGCTAATAAAAAATGGTGCATTTTCGCACCTTTGGCCATAAATAGTTTAAGAAAGGTTCTAAGGAGTATTTCCGAAGCAGTTAATACTGAAATATCTATTACCGGTAACAACCGACTAAAATTGTTGCGTATTGCCAAGCATTACATTGACCCCACGAAAGAGTGGATTCTTTAGAATGAATAGCTCCCTAAGTAATAAATTCCTCGCCGGCCGGACACTGAGGAATATTAAGATCAGGTTCCAAGAACATATAGTTCTTTATAGAAACATCGGACCAAAAAGGGGTATCGACTTGTACGTATCACATAAAGTACATCAGATTAGACAAATAACACAAAATGATGAAGAAACTATTTAATGCAAATGAAACCGTTTCCGTAACCTTATTAAAACATTCCGTTGCTACTTATCTTTATCTGCACATTTAATGTATTTTCAGCAGGGGAATTGAATTGATAACGACCACGATCAATCGAAAACACGCATGGTGGGGTATATATGCACAGGTGGGCTTCGATACCACGACCTCGGTTTTGTAGGCGAGGTTTTAACCTTATCGCCAGCGAGGAAAATACATATTTCTTCGGCCGGCGCCATATTGAAAACGTGTGAATATCATGATTTTTGCAGACCAAGAGATCGTGGACGCCAGCATGTCGAGAACCTAGAGATGCATGGTGGAGATAGAGCGGAATATTGAAGTGAAGAAGATATTACCCTAGGTGCGCGTGTCATACCGATGAAGAAGTTTAGAGTCTGCACGTAGACAGCATATAACTTACACGTTAATTAAATTTTGCCACGGGCTACATCCGAGAACATGATTCATCCATTCAGATTTGAAAGGTTTTTAAATATTCTTTAAATTGAAATTGATTGGCGTATGTAATATTTATGTGGAATACTCATTCTTACGATAAACTATGATAATATTATTCCAAGAAAACATGTGACGCTGAGCAAGGGATGGTTAAAAACTTTGAATTCTTCGTATCTTTATAACTGGATCATCTTTATAACTGGACTGGGAAAATAAAACAACGTCCTTGAGTTGGAAATAATGCAAACTATGCTTCTGCAATTCACATCCTTCAATGAGATGCTCTCTCGCCCCTTTCTGAGACCCTTAGTTTCTTCTATTGCTACAAATCGATCTATATTAAAGGCTTTCCGATAAATTATTGTTCTGAACAACCTGTTTTAGAGCTCAAATTGGATATTGTTCTTGGTGAAAGTCTGTTAGTCATCTCAAACTTACATTTCATCAAATCCTCTCTCATCGCTGCACTCATTATGTTTTTATTGTATAAAATATCCCCATAGAAGAAGTCAATTACATGAGTTTGCTGAGTCGACAACTCTTTCAAGAACAATTCCTTCGGTTCGGCAATGGTGGATCCTCTCTTCACCTTAGCGCCAACAGGAACTATACCTACGCCTAGCTTTAAGGACACATTCTCCCTAATTAATATTTCTTGAGGAAGAATTTCCACCAAAAAAACGCGTCCATGACGCCGAAATACAGTCACCTTGGGGTTCATTTTCCACTTATATAGAAATATAGGATATAAATGAAAGTGTACGACGACAGAAAAAGAAAGATGAATAAATTAAACTATAAATGCTCGAGACTTATTAAGAGGTTATTACAGTTAATTCCCGAGACGAAATAATGGAAAAGACTGCAAGCAAAGTTCGAATACGTGAGAGGCTGAGCTGTGAGAAAAAACATTCAGTTACGTTACACTTAAGAGTTACATAAAATATACAGTTTTGGAGGTATCACAGAAATGCGAGACAATTAGCGAAAGATCTATTAAAGAGGGATGATTGTCAGGCAAGAAGCCAACAGGCGTCAGGGATTACTTTAGGCACAACGCAGCCTACATTCGGCATATGAGTTACACGTAAACAGTTCACTCTATCACCAACGCGCTGCTTACATTTTTCGCCGGTAGTTGGCGTCTTCCGGGCTGGAATCGCGAATAGCCACCGCCGCAAGAGACGCCAAAAACGAATTTATCGTCTTGTGCCTTTCTGATAACGTGTGAATGTCACGCTATCTGAGAGCGCCCTTACATTGGGTGCCTGTAGATAAAAGCTGATAATACGAAGTACTAAGAATGAGTGCGAGATAATCTTGCGTTTACTTTCAGACCGGATAAGACGCCGTTAAGACGCTTCTTGAAGACAGCCGGCTAGAAGACAACTTCTGAATAAGCCTACCGTTTCATTTCCGAGGTCCTATTGTACTGTGAGTATAATTCTGTTTTTTTTGCAAACTTTGTGATATTTTTATGTTCCTATATTTCATATACTTTATACACAATTAGTGTGAAACATTCCCTCGGTATTATTGAAAGAAGGTGATCCTCTGCATTTTACAAAGTTATCGGTGTAGACTAAGATTGAATGATTATTACCAGGAAGAATTTGGGGGGTAGTAAAGACAGTATGACGCTTCCCAATTTATTGGCCAAATCATTGGTTATTGGATTGTGGTCCAACTGACACGCACCAATTTCTAGTCCAATATCCTTTTCACAATGTTGGACACAATTTATTGCCCAATTTTTAATTAAGGATGCGTTCTATTTTCTCGCGGCCAATCTCCATTCAGAAGTCCGTCATGTTGACTCCAAGTGGCAAAAACAAGAAGCTCTTTGCAAAACATCATGTTTGGCCATAAAACATTGTTATTTTCCCAAAATTCGCTTGAGGTTTCTAAAATGTGGACGAAAGTAGTGGTTTCACACTTGATTTAAGCGTACAAGTCACACGAATGCTTCATCATCATCATCATTGGTCAACAATCCTAGGATTCATCTACATCTACATAATACCCTGCGAGCCACCTCTAGGGTGTTTGGCAGGGGGTGATCAATCACCAGCATGCAGCATGCATTTGGACTCCCACATGCACACCACACCGTCCAAAAAACGTCCCGTATAATAACAAACTATACTACTGTATGCTGTTAGAAATAGAATATAGAATAGAAATTCAGAAACATGCATTAAGTTTTACATAGGTTAGTAGGCTACACTACAAGTCATGCAATCTATTTACGAGTTCTATTGCTGCCGTTATAATCTCTTATTGATTAGAATTGGTTTGACGCAGCTCTCCACTCTATTCTCCTTTCAGCTAATCTTTTCACACCTACGTATTTCTTCTCTTTCACATCTCTCTTCACTTGTTCCATATATTTTGTTCGAGGTCCTCCTTTTCCATTCTTACCTTCCACTTGTCCTTCGACGATTGTCTTCATCAGGCCATCATGTCCCAGGATGTGGCCTATAAGGTTGTTCCGTCTTCTTATTAAGGTTTTCATGAGGCTTCTCTTCTCTCCTACTCTCCTTAGGACTTCTTTGTTACTAACTCTGTCGATCCCTTTGATTTTCATCATTCTTCTGTAGCACCACATTTCAAAGGCCTCTATCCTTGCTTTCTCCTCTGCGGTCATTGTCCATGCCTCACTTCCGTATAGGAGCATACTCCAGATGTAGGATCTTATAAATTGTTTCTTTACTTCCATACTTAAGTTTCCTGCTGTGAGCAGGTCTCTCTTTTGGTGGAATGCTCTCTTCGCCTGGGCTATTCTGCTGATAATGTCTTTCTTACTTCTCCCGTCACTAGTTATCTTGCTTCCCAAATAACAGAATTCATCCACCTCTATCAGTTTTTGCTTCCCTATTTTAATGTTAGTCTTGACTTCTTCTCTTCTGCTGCATACTAAGATCTTGGTTTTCTTTGTGCTTATTTTCAGTTGATATCTACCCATTACCCTACCCATATTAACTAGAATTTTTTTCAAATCCGTCTCTGTTTCTGCTATAACGGCTGTCATCGGCAAATCTTAGCATGCTAATTTTTTCTCCATGAATATTCACTCCCAATGCATTTTCTTTGATTTCATTAATGGCTTTCTCAATGTAAACGTTGAAAATTACGGGTGACAATGTACAGCCTTGTCGCACTCCTTTCCTAATTCTTGCTTCTTCACAGCCGGGCCCTGATTTTATCACCGCTACTTGGTTTTTGTATAAACTGTGGATGATTCATCTGTCATTATAAAGAACCCCGATTTCCTTTAGGATTCCAAGCATTGTGCTCCAATCCACGTTGTCAAATGCTTTCTCTAAGTCCACAAACGCAATGAACGTTGGCTTGTTCTTTTCCATTCTCTTCTCTATGAGCAGTCTTAGGGCCAATATTGCTTCTCTTGTGCCTTTGTTTTTTCTGAATCCAAATTGGTCCTCATCCAAGTACTCTTCTGCTTTTCGTTCTATTCTTCTATAGATGATCCTTGTCAGTATCTTCGACGCATGTGTAGTCAGGCTAATGGTCCTTAAATCTTCGCAGTTCTCCGCTCTTTTCTTCTTAGGGATAGGGATTATAATATTCCTCTCAAAGTCCTCTGGTATCTCACCTGTCGAATACATTTCACTAATGATTTTGTATAGCTGGTTCAACGTCTTCTCTCCTGAATTTTTAATTAGTTCTGCAGGAATGTCATCAATGCCAGACGCTTTATTTATCCTGAGGTCTCTTACAGCCGCATCAAATTCCGATCTTAAAATTGGGGCTCCCATGTCATCGGCATCCACTTCCCTCTCGTTTTCGATAGCATTCCTTCTGAGGCTGCTTCCATTGTACAAATCTTCCAGATATTCCTTCCATCTCTTCCCTTTTTCTTCGTTTTCAATCATTAGTTCTCCGTTTTTGTCCCTAAGGGTATTACGTCTTACGCCCCTTTCCTTAAAGTGGTTCCTCACTATCCTATATGCGGCCTCTACGTTTCCGAGCTTAAGATTGTTTTGCACGTCTTCACAAATACTTTTCATCCACATTTCTCTAGCCTTCCACGCTTTACGACATATTTCATTCCTTATTCTCTTGTAACGATTCTGTCCTTCCTCTGTTTTGGCAGCCTTGTATTTTCTTCTTTCTTCAATGAGATCTAATACTTCCTGCGTGATCCATGGTTTTTTCATAACGACTCTTCTTTTACCAAGAACTTCCTCAGCTGCTGCCTGCAGCCCACTTCTAATGGTTTTCCAGCTCTCTTCCATTGGTTTGTTGGTCGTATCCTCTCCTATTTTATTTTCTACAGCCTCTTTAAAAGCCAGTTGATGCTGAACCTCCCTCAATTTTTCAACCTGCCATATGTTTTTCACGGCTTTCTTCAACTTTTTAAATTTAAGGTGGCATTTCATCCAGTGGCGGCTCGTGAGTCAAATGCTAGGGGGGGCGCACTCCACCGGGGAGTCATAATTTTTTAATATTTCGTGTATTTTATTAAGTTTTTACGGCAATCTAGGAATTAAATTCTGTGATGCCATACGTTCCGTTTTTTCAACAAAAATACCTAGTTTTCCTAATAAAGCTTGATTAATAAATACTAAATGCTGTAGACTCTCGGTCATACGGATCGGCTTAGTCCGGACTCTCGATGATACTGATCAATGATCTTGAAGAATAAAAATGTATTTGCTGCGATATTTTGCAAATACAAACGAAAATACGTAACTTTAGGTTTTAGCGTCTACATTCTTCGTGCGGATATGCCCGCAATACACTTCTGTTGTTCGTTTTGCAATCATAATGCGTTATTTGTCAAATCTATACAACATTTGCAATGATTTAGGTAGCAATGACACTTGTAACACCTGACGAGGGAGGAGAGTGTCACTGACTTCCACTAGGCAACAAACACTACTAGAATGCGCGCGCTTTGCTATTGCAGATGTAAACTTTGATGGCGGTGTTCGCGTTGCTTCTTGAATACAGTATGATTTAAAATCAACAATTAAACATTTCTCACACATTTTTAACAAAATATGAAATACTCACAGGCCTTTAGTTATATTGCAAAAGTCCATCCTTCTTTCATTTTGTCCAGCAAAGTGATCAATTACACGTTCGTTGAAATCAGCGCTTTTTCATTTGAACAATTTCTTTCTAATTGAACACATGGCAAGGGCACTAGTCTATAAATAAACAAGGGACGACACAAAATAGGCCGACGAAAAATACGACCAAAAAGAACAAGGTGCCTGGACACAGAATTGGGACAGTTTTTCCCTATATTTACCTTAAAAAACGAGCACTGTTGATTAATTCAAAATTATCTTCTTGAATGTACACACAGCACTAAGAAACTTCTTAATCGGCAATTACGCACAATTAACTCCTCGAAAATGATGTCTGAACTCATTTCACTCCGTTCTTTCCGAGAGTCTTGCCGTTACTCTAAGGACTAGAGCTGTGTCGTTCATGAATGAATCGTTCATTTTGAACGGTTCATTGGCATGAACCGAATGAATCGAAATACGCTCCTCGTTCAAAGGGTTCATAAAGAATCGTGTGGTTCATGAAGAATCAAAGAATCATTTAGAATCGAAGAATCATTTAGAATCGAAGAATCATTTAGAATCGAAGAATCATTTAGAATCGAAGAATCATTTAGAATCGAAGAATCATTTAGAATCGAAGAATCATTTAGAATCCAAGAATCATTTAAGAATCGCAGATTCGTTTAAGAACCGAAGAATCATTTTAACAATCGTCGGAGTAGTAGAAGTATTATGGTCTTGAATTACTTCGCGGGCCGCGGATGACAGTAGGTCTTTCTAGTCATTTAAGAGCAGTGGCGGATCCAGAGAGCCTCTAAATATTACCATTATATCTTGAGTTTTTTAATGCACCATTATATTTAGAGTTAAAGAAAATAATAATTTTGTTCAGTTATCGGGGAAGGTTTGAATCCACCTGCACTGGTTGAGAAATATTCCATGAATTTCTCGCTTATTATATGGAACCTATGGAACTTAACGTTCTTCGTCCTCCGACAGTTGATAAATAAGAAAACACATCAATAGGAATATACTGAAAAACAGGAATTACTTAAATTCAATGAAACAAGAATAGCAATAATCCTTATTAAATGTTTTGCATAAGAACGGAATATCTAGGACGTATCTATATAACATGAAGCCCCTTAACGACCACTCATTCATTCATTCATTCATTCATTCCTTCACGTATACAAATGTTTGGGGTGAACGAGACGAGATACGGCAAAAAGTCTAAAGAAGACCCCCTCTAAAATTGTCTGAAACCCCAGGAAAAATTATGAAAACACTAAATTTACAATTATTTATCCGTCTATTCAATTAAAAGTGAGTATAGGGATTAGTTCAAAAAATGGCCACCAAATTTCAATGGCGGCGCGGCAGTCATACAAACGAACCATCATAGCAACATATTTGTTTATGCAAACATGAGGAGCTAAATTGGGAAAGAAGATAAAGGAAATGAAACGAAAAACTGATAAATATAAGGTAGGAAATTAAGAAAGTAATAATTGAAGTGTCTATTTCTTTGCGTCTTCTTTCCGCAAGAAATCAAAGCGCATTCAAATCAAAATCGGAGAAACGTAAGGTAAGAAATTAGTTGTTGTTTTTGGTATCATCGAGAGTGTGGTGGTTATTAATTTCAAAGTTAACAAGTGCTCTAAATGCCATATTAGAAATATGATTCGTGCTGTTGACTATAGTTCGTATCTTGTTGGCGATACACGATTGTAGTAGAAAGACTTTTAAACAAGTCTTACAAAATATAGGTTGGTAAAAATGATTTTATTATCGTGTTTTGTGATGTTGATAACTTTTTATTTTTGTTCACGTTCTTTTTTCCGTTAATTTCCTTTTTAATGTACAATGTTATCCGTGAGCTGCAGGAGTGAATAGGCAGTGAATAATACAATATGGAAGATAAGTGCAAATAAAGGTATTTCTTATTCAATTATTTGTCTTGCAAAAATTACGTTTCCTTGAGTGACTAAGTTATTCAACTGTGAAAATTATCGAAGTCTTGACATTCACAATGTCTTGTACACCAAAGGCTGTGATCCGTTACTCACCAGATTTATTGCGCATTGCGTGGGATATTGAGGCTGAGATATTTGTGTATCCCGATTCATTAAAACTTTAAATAGAGGTATTTCTGAAGTGAAATCAGTCGCGATCACGATAAATAATATTTCGATAAAATTCGTCATACTATCCCCAATTCATGCTAAGGCGCATTTGTTCTAAATATTGATATTCAGTCCCTACGTAATTCGCTTACGAAGGGGAACAGCTGTTACATCTTATTCGTATATCTTGAATTTGGTTGAGTTTTGTGGAAAATAATTAATAAACGTGTTTTTCATTGTAATTCGTAAAGTCGTTATGTTATGATATTACGTATGCATTGGGTTTTACAGTGGGACGTGGTCTCAACGTTTTTTGTATTTGAATTGAATAAGTTAGAGAAACTCGTAGAAATTTATTTTACTTTTTTATAGCCCCTCAGAAAAACGTTTCTCTTTATAAATATTTACATTCACATTGTAGCCTACGTACCATGCGCTCGTTTTACGTGAAAGTGGAAATATCGCTTATACCTAAGCTAGCCAGCTTAAAAGTAAACGATCCTTAAGTAACAAGTAGCAAACAAAAAGTGTAAGACCTCCCACAGTGAGCATGACAGGCCGGAGGCCTTTTTCGGGGGGGCCTAGGGGGGGCAGAGCCCCCCCAGCGAGCATAGCGAGTATATATATATATATATAATCGCTTGAGAGGTTAAATCTTAATTGCCTCTTCTTGAATTACTTCGTGAAACATTTATTTTATTTTCTATGTCACTATGGTTTCATTAACTAATTTTTTGTAGCATAATTGATTTCATTGCGGTAGCATCATGATCATTCTCTTCTGATGCTAAAAGGTTAAAAGCCCTCTGAGAGACTGACGCATAATGTCAGGTGGCTCGGGCTTAAATTCTATCTTTGAACAGCTTAAGGTTCGTCGCTGAATTTTCATAAAATCACAATTTTCCTAGAGTTAATATGACAAATGTTATGCCGTTTTACCCGTTTGTTGTTGGGGTCTCGTGCGCCATGATGCCTAACAATATTGCTAACACCGCTGTCAGAGGTGTTGCGTGAGTTACCCGGAATAATTTCATGACCACTTTGCTCCCGATAAGTCTGTCTGTTTTTAGGGAAAATTTCTTTATGGTGTAACGCCAATTAATAGAACCTAATTTAATAATGAATCACCGAATACGAAGGAAACATGTTTAGTCGTATTTCTCGATTATTACCTTAATTTTTTATATGCATTAATTCATGACGATATTCTTACTAATAATTACACACATAATTATGTAAGTTCATGCGTACAGCCTTCAATGTTTTCGGTTAACTCTGGATTATTTCGCTTCATTGCAATCATTTGATTCACATTGTTCGTTTAGCTCGCTGAGTTCCTTTAGTTCACGTTGTTCATTCGGTTCGCAGAGTTCATTTAGTTCACATTGTTCATTTAGTTCGCAGAATTCATTTTGTTCACGTTGTTCATTCGGTTCGCAGAGTTCATTTAGTTCACGTTGTTCATTCGGTTCGCGGTGTTCATTTGGTTCATGTGATTCTTTATGAACGACATGAAAGAACAGTTCATTCACATGAATAGAACCGAATGAATCGAATCACGGAAATGAACCGAAAATCCCACCTCTAATAAGGACGACTCAAGGGAGATAGAAGTCGTGGTCCACTAATGCTGATTCAGCTGAGGGACGGATTTAAGGTCAGCAAAGGCATTCAAGCAAACGAAGGACGTCACGGACCATCTCCTTGAGTCTAAGAATCATATGTGGTAAACACACGAGACGCCAACGGGTCGCATTTGGAATAACCGTGTCTTCGAAATCATTGCCATGATATAATAGAAAATAAGTTCTAGATCGTAAAAGAAGACGGCTCGACTGAGCCAAAAATGGGAGCTGTAAGGATTTCCGCACTGATATGAACTCTTCGAGGCCACTTAAATCAGACCCAAGTGGGCATTTTCCGTCAGACAGCTACCGCTCTGCCGCCGAGGAATTAGGTGAACATGAACTAATACAACAAGGACGGCTAGAAAAATGATGAACCTACACACAAAAGGTGCATTGTACGCGGCACTTCATGACATTAGTTGAATGACTCTATTGAAAGTCGCGCTTAACGATTTAAATCATATTTAATCCTTCACCCTATCACGCACGCAACTATTTCTTAAATTATAAATCAGTTGGGAATGTTAACTGATTTTTCCTAATACTGCAGGTCTTTTGATAAATTTATCTGAAAAATAGGTACCGTATTTCTAATCATCGGGAAGATATGAATACATTGTTAAGGCCTAAATATTATAATATTAGTTTCCCCAAGCTTCTTGAAATTCGTAATCATAACAAAACTGTGTCAAATACTCGAGAATAGTTTTCCTTCGTCAATACGGCCTTTAACTGGTTGGATTTTATGTGTTCCGGAATTCAAAAACCAAAAAACGCAAGCATAATGGGATAATTTATTTACTGTAGCAATACCTACCAGTAATTAAAAATTAAAATCGTATAACTACACCCAGTACAGTGACCATTCTGATTCCGTACGTCCCTTTTCTGTGGCAGCACCAAGTAGACGCCAGATTATACGCCCGCCGGCCTGCTCAGCGATGTCAACTCACTCGTCGCTCTGCGCATTTTCGGACGACGTCCCAAGACTTCCGTAAGACACAACGTTAGACGCGTCATAGCACCAGCGGCCCCCACCACTACCACTCTCCATATAACTGCATGGGGATGGATTGGGACGTTCTGGCCAGCGCCCCACGGCTACAAATACGAACTTCTCGCGCTATTTCTTTTCGTGTTTTTCCAACACTTTCGATGTATGGGACTGAAAAAACGCTTTGATTAATCAGATGTATAATTATAAATTAATGGATATTTATTTTTTTACTTTTTCAAATATTTGGGAGGGGCGGCGTCCGAGAGTCCTTATGGGCAAACCGCCACTGATTTCATCATAACTAAATTATGGTCACTATCGACATCTGCCCCTGGATAACTTTTGCAGTCCTTCACCTGGTTCCTGAATCTTTGTTTCACTAGAATGTAGTCGATTTGGAATCTTCTAAGGTCTCCTGGTATCTTCCACGTGTATCTTCTTCGCAGGGGATTTTTGAATAAAGTGTTGGTAACCACTAGTCTGTGCTCCGTGCAGAATTCAAGTAGCCTTTCTCCTCTTTCATTTCGGTTACCTAACCCATATTTCCCAGTTATTATTCCATCTTGACCTTCGCCGACGACGGCGTTCCAGTCACCTAAAATAATAAGATTTTCTTTCCCTCTTACCTGCTTGAACACTTCCGCTATATCTTGGTAGACATCTTCTACCTCTTCATCTTCATAATCTGACGTAGGCATGTAAACCTGTATCACTACAGTATCTACGGGTTTAGTATCTATATTCTTCATTACTATCCTTTCATTAAACTGCAGGTAGCTTTTAACACGCATCCCGGCGCTCTTTCTAAGCATTATGCCCACTCCAGCATTACCATTTAGCGATCCTGTGTGTATCATTCTGTAGCTTCCACTCCAAAAGTCTCCTTCCTGGGGCCATTTCATTTCGCTGATGCTTAATACATCGAGGTTCATTCTTCGCATCTCCACCTTCAAGTTCTCCAGCTTACCGCAGGTGCGAAGTGATCTGACGTTCCATGTTCCTATCCGTAACATTCTATCACCTTTGACCGATGTACCCTCTCGAGTAGTCCCCGCCCGGAGATCCGAATGGGGGACTAGTTTACCTCCGGAATATTTTACCCGAGAGAATTCCATCATGTCATTATATAAATTGAGTGGAGTAGCTGCGACTCCTCGGGATGATAATGTGGTGGTTTCCCCTTGCCTTCCACATCGCAGTGCTACAGCCGTTAAAGTAAATGTTACCACGCCCGTAGTGGAATGTGCGTCGCTGTACCGACCAGTATGGCCTCCACCTTCGCACATGTGAGGAAGAGCTGCTACCCTCTCCCCGGGTGTTGAGAGGCATAATTGTTGGCGGCCCCCAATCGCCAAGTCACGGTATCTTCACAGGTTTTGGTATCATTTAAATAGTCTACCTTACCCAAGGGTAGCCCAATACCCCCTCAGATCACCGCCGCTTTTTGTCCACGACTGCTTATTCGACGAGAGAACTCGCTCGGATATTTAATGAATAAAAACGTCGTGTTTCTCCTCGATAGCGTCTATATTTTGTTTATTTTACAATTATTAAACTATTTTTCATGATTTGAGCGCTAAAGTTTCGGGTGAAAGTCCCAATTGACGACACAATCTCTGTTTATTCGATGAACATATTCCAGCCAAAACGAGCCGCTACGTTATCTTGGCTCACCTATGAGATCACCATATTGCCTATCTCTCATCATTCAAGGAACTCACCCGAATGAAATTTCAAGCAATTCGAGAATATCTTTGCAGCCCCTCGAAATAGTTATTAAATTTACAATTATTATGGCACCTCCCATTCTGTAGCTCATTGGCAATCAATCTGCGTCTCGAGATGCTCTTTTGTCATTTTGTGTTATGTGGCGTTCTCTAGCGGGATATTAGAACACTATAACGGCCAATATTGGTGTAAATATTGGTACGTGTCGTACGATGCGTAAAGTCCAATATTTTAAACAATATTTCGCGCCGATTTATTGGCCAATAAATTGGGAAGTGTCATACGGGCTTTAGGTTGTTCCCTGAAGAGGGATTACATTGTTTACCTACATAAAAATATTTATCATACATTGTCACACAAAGATACATTTAAGCATATACAATATAGATAAAAACATGATTTCTGCAAAGGGCAGAATCCTCAATAAATTAAGAATACAATGGGTTGTGTTTAAAATAAGGATTTTAAAAATACATGTTATGGTCCTTTTTCAATTTTACAGTGTTAAAGTTTTAGTGAGAAATCTTATTCCCATTGTTTTTTTATAAGAAATATCAGCTATTTTTTTTGTTCTGACAACCATTGTGCAAGGTATATAAATTACACTCAGTCCACACAATAAATTATCTAATCATCTAACGCAGTCATAATAAAATTTCTTTGCTCATCAATCATTCTTATGTTGCTACATTCGTCTTTAAAATGTTTGAGGCTGATAGTGTCTTCTCTAACCAGTGTGCGATAGTTGGCTATCAGAGTGCATACTATTTTGTTTCTTGCACTTGGGAAGAGTTTAAAATCAAAGTTTAACAGTTGTATGTCGTTTGCTGGTGCGCCTCCAAATGTGTCACAACTTCTGTATATGTGTTTAATTTTGTTCCATATTCTTCTGCCTTTTATACAACTGATGAATTTGTGTGTGTTATTGTCTGTCTGGCCGCAGCTTTCACAGTTCGGTGAGTTGATCATTCTGCACCTGTGTCTCATCTCATTTGTTATATGGATCCCTGACAGGATTTCGTACTGTATGCTTTTCTTGTGTACATAGGTCGGTTTTTAGGTTCTTGAAGTTTTCCCACGCCCTCTTGCCAGGTGGTGGGTGCCCGATACTCCTCCCTGCTTCCTCGACGTCCTTTTCCATTAACTTCTTTACTGTTATGAGTCGGTAGTTGTTTTCTTTGCGGAACTGTGTTACTTTTTCCCTTAGGCCTTTCAGGAAGGGTACCCGTTTGCCCTTTTCTAGTGCTGCTTCTGTTAGGTCAGTTCTTTGTTTATCTTGCGATGTGTATGCTTTACAGTAATTGTTCATTAGTATTACGTTTGCCTTTCTTTCCACATTTTCCAGTCTGAGTCCGCCCCATTCCTCCTTTAGATACCTTATTTTTCTTTCTTTTTTGAACAGGAACCCGTTCCAAATTAGCATATTTGTGGCTCTGATTATTTTCGCATTTGTCTTCTTTGGCATGGGCCACAAGTGCGCCACATACCATAATACTGGGTATATCTGTTGGTTCACTGTTTGTATTCTCTGAATCAGGGGTATGTTACTTTGGCTGAAATTGAAGCATTTGTGCCTAGATACACGCAGGGCTTCCTCCCAGTTGCTTCGGATCGTGCTGGTGGTATCTTTTTCCAAGTCAGTCCTAATATTTTTATCTTTTTCGTTTCGTTCCATGTTATTTGTCCCGTGGTGTCTTCCTTGTCGTCTAATCTTAGAATTTTTGTTTTCTTCTGGTTGACTTTTACTCCTGCGGCTTCAAATTGTTCTAGGATCTGCTTTGCTTTTTCTAGTTGTGTTCCATTTTCTGCAAAAATTGCAATGTCATCTGCATATGCGATTGCGGAATATCGCTCTCCTCTCCTGTGGGTTCCTATTCCTTCTTTGCATATAGTTTTAAGTATCGGATCTATTGCTATCGTAAATAAAAGCATTGAGAGGGGGCATCCTTGTCTTACAGAATTTGTGATATGGAAAGGGTTGGAGATTTTGTGATGCAGTTGAACTCTTGCGGTTATGTTTTCGTAGATGTTCTGCGTTACTGTGATGATTTGATTGGGTAGATTCATGTGCTTCATTACCTTGATGATCCATTCTATTCTGATTACGTCGAAGGCTTTTTCCAAATCTATTGCAGCTATTGCGGGGGATTTGTCCAGGGGTCCGGGTGATGATAATATTAGGTCTCGTATTGTGGTTACTGCTTCGATGGTGCTTTTGTTGCTCAGTCCGGCGTATTGATGCTTGTACGGCAGCGGTGTGACTATTGGTTCTAGTTTATTTTTAATTATATGGGTGAATATCTTGTAGTCTGTGTTGAGGAGTGATATGGGTCTCTGGACTTAGAAAAATTTTGCCCCGTACGTATACTAGAATAACTTATGTACGTACGAGAAATTCACACTTAGAAATTTTTCAAAGAATCCTGAAAAGTTAAAGTCCAGAACTCCATGTTAATTCCCTATGGTGACGTCAGTTTCCGGTCCCCATCTCACTGGGTGCCTCGGCACTCTCTCGCTACATCCGGTGTAGATAAGATAAGCCTCTCTCTGTGAGAGAGCTGAGTGTCACTTGTGACGTCAGTGGTTGTACATCATGCCTAAGTATCGTTCTGTAAGAAGATGGGCTCCTCGGAGACCAGTGGAAAAAATAATCAAGGACTGTAAGTTGTCTATGGAGGTTGGTGTTTGCATCTTGGGTATGGGTTTAATTATTGCCTGCTTCATTTCTTCTGTTATGCCTTCTGTGCTAACATGGTTGTATAATCTTATTAGTGCCGGTTTTAGCAGATCCCAAAATTTGATGTAGAATTCGTATGTTATTCCGTCAGCTCCTGGTGATTTTCCTTTACTCAGCTTGTGCTTAATGTTTTCTAAATCCTCTTCGGTAATTTTTCCATCGTACTTCTTTTTCTCTTCTTCTGTCAGTCGTGGTCCGTCCTGTAGTGGGGGGGATGTGTCTTCATTCCATGGTTCGTATATGTTGTATATGTTCTCGAAATGTTTTTGTAATCGGTCCAGGGTTTCTTCTTCCCCTCTTTCTGCCATTTCCTTTGGGAGTGTTGTGGTCTTTACCTCTATCGTCCTCTTCAGGGTGGCGAGGCTGGTCGGGCTCTGCTTTTCGTTGTAGATTTCTTATTGCCACCTCCTTGCGGCGTATTTTTTGGCTTCTATTCTTTGTATTATTGTCTACAGATGTCTTGCTTCTACGTTGCTTTCTTCATTTCTCTGGTTTTTTTTTTGCAGATTTTCATTTAGACTTTCCCTGTAAAATTTTAGTGTCTCTGTCAGCATGCGGTTTTTTCCTTGAGTTAGTCTCTTGATTGTGTTTTTAACTCTGGGTTTAAAATTTTTTTCCCACCATTCTGCTGTGCTGTGGTCCAGGGCTGGGTGGTTGAGTAGCTGTATGATCTTCTCTCTTATTTGCTTGGCGGCCTCTTCGTCTTCCAGGATCTCGTTATCCATTTTTCAGTGATTGTTAGGTATATTTGTTTGTGTGTTGTTCCCTGTTTCTATTTCTGTTATTATTGCGTGGTGATCTGACCATGTCATGGGTAGGTTTTTAAATGCTTTTATTTTATGTTGCAGTTTTTCGGATGTAAATAGATAATCTAGTCTGTTGTTGGAGTGTGTACCGAATCTTGTGTATTGCTGCGTGTCGTTTCCTGTTATTAAGCCGGTATCTATTGCCTTTATGCTGTGGATTAACAAATGAAAGGATTTGGAGACTTGATAGGTGATTCTATTGTGGTTAGCGCTGCTGTCTTGTTTTCTATAAATCGCATTGAAATCTCCACCCATCACTGCCTTCCCGTGAAAACAATTAACGTATGGTAAAATGTCATTGTAATACAAATTATCCCTGTCCTTTCTGCCCAGGGCTCCCGAGGGGGCGTATACATTTATAAAGCCGATGTCCCACGGTCAAATTTGCGTCAAAATATTTGCATCAAAATTTGATGCAACTGACGCGCACCCTGTCCCACGGTCAAAATTTTGTCCAACTGGCTTTTGGTCCTATCGTTTGTACAAATGGATAGGACAGGTTCTAATTTTTCATCCAATTGGATGAGACCAACCAATCACAGGGCCTTTGACAAAAAAGCATCGCCAAGCGCTGACACACAGGCCAAATAGGTTAAACTTATTTATCGTCTGCATGAGTATTTTAATTAATAATTATGTATATTATGGACACAAAAATAAACTTTGTTCTATTCCACACAGTATGCATTAAAAACCCAACCGGTTTCCACCTTTTCAGGTCGTTATCTTGATCGTAAACCTCTAGATAAACACCTGAAAAGATCGAAACCGGTTGAGTTTTTTCATTAGTATTGTATGGAATACTAAAAGGTTTAGTTTTAAATTTATAACATCACCATACCACGAAGTGAATTCACAAAAAATTTTTAAAAATATATATATACGTTCGTGATCGTCTATTTCATCGCCTAGTGTGGCCCTAAAGGTAAATATGAGCAAAATTTTGTCTTAGTGATAGGCGATGGAAGCTCTCAACTAGGAAATCCGTAATAATTACTTGATCTTTAATAGAAAGGAAGCGATCTTTAGAATCGCAATACCAGGAGGGATGTTTTGGAAATAATAAAAGATTTACTTAAGGTATCGAGGCCGAATTTTACGCTTTGTGGAAGGCATACAATGCGAGCGAGCAGCTGGAGAAATGTCTAATATGAACTGACGATTGTACCTGTGGAACACTACAGCTGCCCGTTTCTATTACTATGATTATAGGATAAGGACCTTATTTTAGAAACTGCTAGATTAGGAGAGAAAAATCTGATTTAAATGCACGCTTACAGCACTATTCATAACATCTCCTCAACCACAATGTCCATCATTTATTAATAACATTTTCCTCGCGGGAATAAACTGCCTCACGTTTGTATCCTGGCGTTTTATTCTGCCCTCAACCTTGCTGACAAGGGACATGAAAATATCCTCACTTGTCGTCAATTATTATCAATAATAAACGGGAACATCGGCGACCAACTCCTTCTCCAACATGTTTAGCATGCTTATTCCAACGCTTTCATACCCCCTTTCCAGCCAAGGCCAAGTTCAGCATTCCTTCTGTTTTCTTTTTTTCGCATCTTTAATGTTCAAGAGGCCTGTTCAGACTATTTCGCCTGCTAAAAAAGAAAGAATCCTCCACCTCCACAAGTTTCCTAATTGTTTACATAAATATCGTCTTTCGTTTGTTTTTGATCAAAATCTTAGACTAGACCCGCCATTCCCCACCCCTACCCATGTCTCGCCGTGTGGCCAACATCTCCCCTCCGCTCCCTTCCTTCCCCACCCACTTTTAAAGCGGCGTGACGTCACGGTTGGGACGCTCATCGTCGTAGCGCATGGCTACGAATGGGGATTCACTGTATCACTGCGGTATTTTGACCATTTTCTTCGCGATTTTTCAATTAAAAGTACTAATATTTATTGCGTTATGTACGAGAAGTATTCTCTCAGCCATGGTTGGATTGGTGAACTTACAATTGATGAACAGTGGCATTTTTCGGCATTGGCAGCGACGAAATAATATAGTGGCAGTAAAATGAAGACAAAGCCCATTGTAAACTTCCGCAGATTTTTTTCTTATCTCGTTAACGATCATTCGGAACATCGTTATAAAAACACGAAATCTTGCCCAAAAGTTGTAAACGGGGGGAATTTTAGAGAGGAAAAGGGTCATTGTGTAACGAATTTGCCGGTCGTCCACGAAGTAACGCGCTAACGCCTTCGCTTATAGTAATTTTTAAACGGTCAATTATGCGACGCAAATTGAACTGCGCGCTGGCGCTACTAAAAAGGGATGTCAAAAAATCAGCATTCATATTATTTAGGTAAGTAATTTAGTTATTTTATAAATGCATAATTTTTTACTTAGCAGACAGCTCTCGTGTTACATATATTTTGCGATGGTGGAAAAAGGTCTAGCGCCGGCTTTGCAAGTGACACCTACGATTTACGTACAATACGGAAAATTCTGGGAATAAATAATACCTATTAGCATATTTATAATTAGAAAGAAAGAGGATTGGATTAAAATAATTTAAAAAATAAATTTGCTTTATAACAATCAATTATATTTAATATATTGAATAACTTATTAAATATTTTCATGTAATGTTGTACGTATGTACTTACAGAGTTTTCAATTAATTTTTTTTAAACAATTTACGACATAATTTAATTTTTTATATTCTTGTCACAATACGTAAGAAAAGAGGATGCGGATTCAAAGATCATCTAAGAAGTGAATCTCATTTTATTAAAAAAATCCAGAAGCGATTGCTCTGTGAAATGTGTGAAATGTAACGGATAATTTTCTATTTTTCACGGCAGTATGATATTTCGAAGCACTTGGAGACGCAAGAGCATAAAAGATATTTAAATACTGCTGCATCTTCCTCCAAAATACAGAAATTTTTAGTAAAAACAATTTATGGAGACGAAGAAAAGAAACTCGGATTAGCAGAAGGATGTCTTTCCATGCTATTTTTCATAGTCATTCCTTCAGATCTAAGGCCTGTACATCACAAGTTATCAAATCAGTTTTGCAGCGCACATGATACATAACGCCGTTCAAACAGCTGCTGTTTTGTTGCCCGCAGATGTGGAAAATATTGTCATTAAAATATATTTCTATTTCTACATTACACTGTGCGTCTTCAAATGCTGAAAGAATTTTGTGAAACTGCGGAAGTTGCATGTATAAGAAAATACTTGGTTACTGTAAAACGCGCTAGTTACCTCTTTCGTCAGCTGTAGATAGAATTTTTAAATTATACCACACCATGAATTCCTACTTTCTATATCTGGCTTGATGTCCTATAATTGTAGAAGAGTTTTGAAAAAGAATCCTCAAATTTAGCTAGAGTTTAAAAACAATCAATCGGACCGGACGTATACCTCTATGGCCTTTGACCTCCGTATTAACCTTGGAGGTCAATTAGTGAATAATACGGGTATTTGGACAATACTTGGACAATGACTTGGGTGCCCTATAAAATCCATGGATCGACACCTTTGTTGGTATACTATTCTTTTTGCCACCCTTATGACTTTGACGGTGACCTTACTGGGTCTACGGTTGAATTTTCGTAAATAAAAGTGTTTTTTTTTTCGGGTTTCTTGTGTCCGAAAATCCGAAAACCCAAGAATTGACATTTTGGTCAATGAAATTCAGACATTTTTTAATCTCGATTTTTTACATTAAAACCACATAAGGCAAATTAAAAATTTTGGTTTGGACCCACATTGTGAGGTCAAAAGGTCAAAATTGTAAAATTTTGCTTAAACTCAACAAAACTAAGGACCTTTCCCCTTAAGTGTGCCAATTTTCATGAATGTTGCTCGATGCAAAGTTACTAAAATTACGGGTTAAAAATGACACACGACCGTTGGGACAGTCTCAATATTCATTTTCTAGGAAGGTCACCGTTAGGTTAATCTAGTAGTAATAAGTAATATTTCTAAAATAATTTTGCCTTTTTATGGACCCCTCCCTTCATACTTTGTGAGATATCGTGGGATTTGGCTCCACACCTTCTTTCTAATCTCACGTAGGATTTTTCAAAATGCGTATTTTCAGTGTAAATACGTTAATCTAGGCTTCATTTTGTTGGGTTTATAAATGAAACGATTTGTTTAATTATTTTTATTGAAGATTACCGAGATCGCAATAAACTGGTTTTTGCGGAAAAAAATACGTGATACTTGCCAGAACCCCTTCTTTAGAGCCTAGAAGGGGTGAAGCCATGGTCTAGGGGGAGGAAAGCCATGGTCTAGGGGGGGAAGCCATGATCTAGGAGGGGGGGGGGGCAAGCCAAGTTGTGACATTTTAGCATGGAAAAGATGAATGAAACCAATATTATGAGAACATTATAACAGCGCTTTATTAGTTTATGAGATTATTTCCTTGAAAAAATTGTTTTATTTCAGTTACTTAATTTATACTAATACATATCATTTTTCGTTGGTTTGAAGAAAATTTGTTGAATACTTTCGTTTCAATTCAGTACCGATTTTGCTTAAAGACTTTTGCGATTTTTGCTTCTAGGGGGACAGCTGGTCCCCCTGCCCTTCGCTGGGTACGCCCATATTTACATATGACATTCTTATTCAATTTATTTAATACGATCGCTTCTCGCTTTATCTTGATTTATTTAGCTTTTTGCGCACAGTCAAGGCTATAAAATGCCTTAGTTCATCGTAAAAATATATTTATTAAGTGTATAATCATTTTGCGTGCCCAATATCGTCACTTTTCAGCGACTTTGCAGCGGATGAGCGTTAAACTTACTTAAATGGTCTAAGATCAAAATGAGATGCATCGTGGGACACCCCCAGTCCAGTTGTATCAAAATATTTGCATCAAAATATTTGGACAAACATTTTGATGCAAATTTGACCGTGGGACATCGGCTTAATGTTTATTCCTTCTATTTGTATCGCTATCACCCTGCCCGAGTTATGTCTCCGACAGTTGTTAGTCCGTAATTCTTTTCTTACGCAAATTAAGATTTCTAGGTTGCCTTCTGCAAAGTTTTCATAGTTAACAAAGTTTGCATTTACCCATTTTGCCTCCCTATGTACTTCTTGCAGCAGAATTACATCTAGTTTTTCCTCTTTGAACGCTCCCCAGCATACGTTTATTTTTGCGGGGTTTATTATACCCGCTGTGTTAAATGTTGCGATTTTCATGTTTTACCTCAAATCTGCATAGCATATAACACGAAACATAAAAAAGGAAACATGCAAAATACAGTGAGAAAAGAACATGCGAAATAAATAATTAAAACGAGGATTACATTGTTCGGCCGAGATTCGATAGCTCGACATTGGCCTTTTTCCTTTGAAGTTCTGAACCTTAGCCACCGAGCTACCAGCTCACGTTGACGAAACACATTACTTTTGGCTTTATGAGCCCATAGTGAATTGTTCATTCCACTTACTGCGAGCTTTCGTTGGGAATTTTCGAGTCGGCTGGAAGCAGGCGGGCGGAACTCCTCGCCTGTAAGTGGGTCACGTAACGATGCTTTTTGGCTGGCGGTGCTAAAAATAGCCTCCTGCTGCTCGTTTCCTTGGCCGCTGCAGCACGGGCTGCCAACCTTGGTGTGTTGAAGCCTTTGACGTTTTCTGCTTCCTTCTCCGGGGCATGCTTTCCTGGCTGCTCCTGTGGGCATCCTGGTGTTATCTGAAATAAAAATATTTGTCTTGCATCTTTAAATAGATTGGCTCTGCCTTCGTTGTATAGAAGGTCTTTTTTTCGTTTATTTTGTTGTGTTTTCGTGTCATGTGAAGATCTGTCCCTTGCTTTCGATATCTTTCTCCTTGTTAATGACCGTGCCCTTCCCCCCTGTCACTGTCTTCTCTTTGTCTTCTGTTTTTTCCCTCGCTAGGTGAGTCAGAGGTTAGGAGGAAGCTGTTCTGATCACTTCCACTGGGTTCTAAAGAGATTTTTGACATCCAGTCCGGAGAAAACGACCCTATCGGCTGCTCAATTACCAATTTTTCACTCTCTGTGCTTTCAATAATCATTAGATCGTCATCCTCGTTATTTTCAGTTGCTGGTGGGCACTTTCCGGTCACCTCCTCATTTCCCCCTGCACTCGGTGCCTGGGCGCCGGTCGGCTCCGAAGAGATGGGTTTCGTGTTGTCCTCTTCGGGGTTTTCTCTTGAGGTGACCCCCCCTTCTGTAGGGTTCTTTTGTGCCTTCTTCCCCCCCCCCCGGGCCCCCCTTTTCTTCCTCTTCTTCAGTGAAGAGATAGTTGAGTCACTTCCGTGGTCACTGGTCTGTCTCTCTCCGAGTCTCCAATGGCTCCCAACCTAATTCTCTTAACATCTGGGTAACACTATCTGTACGCCCGTAACAGTTTTTGACGAAACGCGCAGCCTTCCTTTGTATTTTATTCAGTTCGCGGATATAAGTCTTTCTGCACGGGATCCCCTACGCTCGCTGCATATTCAAGGTGCAGTCGGACGAGAGCGAAATAGCTACACACCGTTGGCTACACACGAATGCTTATGCAACGTAAAATCATCGAAACACAATGACGTTCTCTAGCGGGACATTAAAACACTACTTCGTCTAATACTGATTTAATATTGATACGTACCATACTATACGTAATGTCCAGTATTTTCAACAATATTGGGCAACTATTTATTGGCCAATAAATTGGAAATTGTCATACGGGCTTTTCTCAATATCTGTCTTTCCTCGAATATAATGTATTCTATATCCTATATTTAATATTACAATATATATATTCTAAATTTAAATGTATCGTATATCCTCTTGAAAACAAGGCACCGAAAAATCCCTCACATTAGTCACCTGGAATCATTCCTTGCTTTATTTGAATTCTTTGTACATTTGAATTCCTGGTACAATTAATCTTGCCAACGAATGTCCAACCCTGGAAACACGACATTTTCTCCATTAACGCTGTGTACGTGCGCATGTTATAGCAGCATCCAGGGTTTATCTTCGATTCTTAGTAAGGACTTAGCTATGTAAGGATTTAGGGAATGTGCTACATCATCTTGCAGGCGTTATGGATGAAATGTTTATTCAAGTGCAATTCTATCACTATATCGATTAAAAATTAATTTTAAAATGAGGAAAACTATGAATATGCCCGCAAATCAGTGCACATGAAAGTAAGCGAGATCATAACGTATTCAATAACCTGCCCTAGCTATACATTAAATGAACTCGCAGGTATCTAAACTTCTTTTGTCGTTTTTGCAGATGTCGTATTTACATTCTGATTTCCACGCTCATGGTTCTGGGTATATATCCGCTTAACAACAAACTCTTTTCTTCTCTTTAAGCTTTTGGGAAGATTTTCGGATGAGAAAGTAAAAGAAAGGTGCTATTTCGCTCTCGTCCGACTGCACCTTGAATATGCAGCGAGCGTATGGGATCCCGTGCAGAAAGACTTATATCCGCGAACTGAATAAAATACAAAGGAAGGCTGCGCGTTTCGTCAAAAACTGTTACGGGCGTACAGACAGTGTTACCCAGATGTTAAGAGAATTAGGTTGGGAGCCATTGGAGACTCGGAGGCTGCGCGCTAGGCTTAGATTGCTTGAACAATTGAGAATGGATATCTTTAAGAGCGACACGGAGAACATAATATTAGAGCCACACTATGGGCCGTATTAATAGTCGTTCCCCTGAGGGTCCCCTAGGGGCACCCTTCCCAAGGGACTCCAAGGGGAATCTTCAACATCGGTATTAATAGTCGTCCCCTTGGATTCCCCTAGTAAGGGGACTCCGAACGTGGTAACTATGGGCCGTAACGACAACAGAGGAGTTTATTTACTTTATTTTTATAGCTGTTTTTGTACAAAGAACTTGAGATGGCGGAGCGAAATGCTTCGTTTTCAGCTACGGAGAAGAAAATATTGTGCGATTTGATTGAAAAATACAAATGCTCCATTGAAAACAAACCTCGCATTGAACGGACAGCGTTCAGTGCGAGGTGAAGAAGAAGGCGTGGCTATCTGTACGGAGTGAGTTCAACTGTCACCGCGATGTTGTTAGAAGAGATGTAAAATAACTGAAAAGGTAAATAAAAAGGCTATGCAAGTAAAGGTAAGTTTAGGATGTCTCTTTCAGGTATTTATCTGCAGGTTAACTGATTTTACGTAGTTGGTAATACAATTTTGAAGAAAACATCCTCGCCTTGCCGGATTCAGCATTTTCTGTCGATTTCATAATGAGATTGCAGCGTACCTATTTAGCAACAGAATATTTGAAGTAAAGAAAGTAAAATGTGCATTCATTCTGAGAGGATCCAGTAATGTGGGTTGGCGTAATATGTGGAGTGTATCACGGTACGAGTTTTTACGTGCTGACGGGCGCATATTTATTTGCCTATTGAGCCTGAAAACGGTGTTTCTGAAATGCGGGTGCTTCTTTTTGCTCTTGAATTATTTGCTAATTACTGTATTAATTTCTTTGGTGTGACAAGATATGAATTCGATAATTTTAATGACAATGAATAATAGTCCTTAATATGCCTTGAAAATTAGCTGGGGTAAATAGTGCTAGTGTTTTGATAGCTAGTAATATTGCATTATTAACTTAAATGATATTAGCCGTTGGACTCGGTGCAAATTCTATCGAAAATTATTTAAATAGAAGCTTTTGGAGGCTGTGGGATAAAATTTATAACCATATAAACGATATTTTAATATAAAAGTTTTCGAAAAAAATATGTCGTTTAAGTCACAATGCTACATTTTCTGTGATTAAAAAAAATGAAAAATGATCATGCTTTCAGCTCTGTTTATTAATTTTTACTACAAAATGATGTATGATATATGGTTGTTAATTTATAATTTCTTCCTGGATGCTTTCAGCCAATACTTCCTTGAGCATTGCTGAGAGAAAGTTAAGGGCCAGGTTGGAAATGATGGAAGAGGAGAGGAACTATTTACGAAGATTGTATGAAATGAAGATAGAAAGATCCCTGGAGAAGGACAAAATAACAAAGGATAGACTGAGGCAAGCTGTGTCTGCTAGAAAGCTGGCGGAAGCACAACTGAAATAGTTTTGTGGGAAACGTGACCCCTAATTTGTAAATTTTACTTTTATAAAATATATTTAAAAATTTTAAGATTTGCATATATATTTATTCCTTCAACTCGTTAATTCCTATCATGAAAGCATGAGATAATGGCTGAACATAAGGAAATCGGTGCCTGTTATTAAGGGAAATGGATTTGGAACAAGTTTTGGTATCTAGCAACAGCCAAAAAACATAATAGACTACAAAGTTGAATAGTGGTAGGTCAAGGTACCTAATTCGCACTGGTGACCAAATCTCCAAGATACAAATTTTTTGTGGCGCAAACACTGATAATTGAGACTAAGGAGGTAATGTAGCGGAATAAAAACCAGATAATGTGGCCTTTGTGTTTTAAAGGTTTAAGTAATTGCATTCCCAAGATCGAATAATACAACTAGTACGCCGTTGGATAGATTTCCTGGTTCCGTCCGCGCTGTCATTTTGATGGCGACGTTTCACCAACTGTGCTGTAGGTGTCCTCAGGCCAGGCTGAAATGGAGAATGCCTCTGGTTTCCCGATGTTTATACGGTGGCGCCAGACTGAGGGAGCGCTTGCCCGTCGCTGATTGGTCCCTATACGGGGCAGGGGGGTTCTTCTGGGGTCCAGAAACAAGCGTGGTGCTGGAAAGGGTGTAACCGTCTTCCCGATTCATATTTTATGGTCTTTTGGTAATTTAAACCGATTCTCTGATTATTCTACTACGATATATTTCCTTTCTTTGGCCAAGATTTTTGCTTTATCAAAATTGATTTCATGACCTGGCTCTGACAAGACATGTTGAACTATTTCTGATTTCTCTTCTTGTCTATTCATCAGTGTTCGAGCATTTTCTTTTATTCAGCATTGTATGGCCTTTTTAGTTTGTCCTACGCATGATTTCACACAGATGTATTGAACCTCGTATACACTCTCTAACCTGAGATTCACTAAGGACCGACGAAATGAGGCCACACCATCTCAAGCAGAGGCCCTCTCACTGCTTCCTTAGGAAACCGGTACCGCTGCAGGAACTCAGTATCTCTAAAAAAAATCGAATGGATTTTGCGCATCACGAACGTAAAACTTCTTCAATCTCAGATGTTGGTTCGCCACTCTATCGAGACGACGAACAAAGGTCTCCAGGCTGTCCATCATCGTCAAAGATAACCCAAATCACGGGTAAATGGGAAAATATGAACGTGTATTCAGCGAAGTGATACACAAGAAAAGGTTGAGTTGAAAGGGATATGGTGAAATTAATGAAAATGGGCGAAAACGAAACTATTTTTGAATGGGCGAATGAGCAATATGACAGGGTGAATAAATGGTATGGTATAAATTAATATGGAGATTAATAAAGGCATAAATGAGTAACTTTTTAACGAAAGCACAACAGCAACGAACGTATTGGAACAAGCAGCAACATGAAGTCAATAAAATACGAAAGCAACTAAAGATTTCTGCTTACAATTCCTGTAGTACCTGTTTTCTCCGCTTCATGCACATGTCGCAAGGTAAGGCTCACTCCGCTCCCATTGTAGGGGACTGCAAGGGGGCCCCTACAGCCTAGGGGACGACTATTAATACCGGATTTGTGCGTGGGGGACTGTAAGGGGATACCTAGAGCTAGGGGACCCCTGGGGGTCGACTATTAATACGGCCCTATATTTCCAGGTCCGATAGAAGCGATACATTAAGAGAGATGTTTTGCCAAACGAATAGATATGTGAATTCGTTTTTCCCCCGAACCAAAAAGGACTTTAATAAACGCTAGTCCCAACCACGTTACAGTTCTTAAATTTTTTATTATTATTTTTGTTTTCGCTGTAAACGGCTGGTGTCCTAACACCCCCTGCCACACGCCTTTTAGGCGGCTTGCGGGGTATTATGTAGATGTAGATGAAGGTGCAGCTTATCCTATGACTTTGTTTCCTTAACTTTCCCGGCATCAGCTGCAAGCGGACAAATTGGGTATTTATTTTTCCTACGATTCATCAACCATAGTAACATTTTCACACCCATAGTAATATTTTTAATAATTATACTCTTCCTTGGGTACTTTTTTCCTCGACTTTCAGATGCACGATGTAAATCGTTTCGTAGTAAAAAATATATAGAGATTCTTAATTCGGCCCCCAAACCTACTACTACTAGATTCTTAATTCATTCGGCCGACGATTTAGGGCATCAACCGAAACATAATAGGGTGGTTTCCTATTATTTTTTATTGCCGAAATGGAAAGATTATTATTCCAGGAGAAAGTATTTCAAGCGTTTAGATTTTTAAGTGACAATATCTATTTTTCGCGATTAAATGAAAAGTGAAAATTTTCAAGCGCGCGAAAACGCGACGGCTAAGTATGAATGCCGGGAAAAGCCCGTATGACGTCATTCTGGTTCCCGCTGCCGCAAGTGAGGTGACCTTGGGGCGAGGATATGAGCGTCGCTGCGATGCTGGCTGCTATCAGGTAGCAGAGTACCCTGATTGCTGGTAGCGCTTGGCTTAAATAAGTATTATTAATACCTTATCAAACGAAGAAAACTTTCGGACCTTATCCAGTTTGAATAGGTGATTATTAAGAGATGTTTCTCTGAGCTCCGTGCCTTATGCATGCATTGGTAATCTCAGACGATGTAAAACTCCTAACTACTCGTATAAGAAACTAGATCCCTGTTACGTCACGTGGAATGGCATTGAATGGGCGCCAATCTGGCCTTTTACAAATGAGGTTAAAATTGACCATTGCCATTCTTCTAAACTGGGATTTCCAAAACAAACCAATTTTATATTATGAATATGTACACAAATGGTGGGTAAAGAAGCGCAATCAATGCCTTTCGTTTTCTTTGATGAAGGACAATACACTATTATCGCCTTGTTCCGCCATTATGATTACCTATTGACTGCTTTTTTTCCACAATGAATGTGTGTACTGATTTTCTTAGCATTAATCACGAAGCAATCATGAGGCTAACGCGTCACGCGGCGTCGGATAGCAGAGATAAGGTTTGTGCACTGGGCGTCACTGTAGCTCATATCGGACACTTAAGATTGCTTATCTGGATAAAAGATACACAGTCCGGCGTGATACGGTGGAATTCTTCGATATTCAGCTTAGTAAAACCACTTGTCTATTTCCACACACTTTTATTTACACCGACCATGGTTTCGGCAACTTGTGCCATTATCAAGGTTAATGGCACAACGGTTAAGGATAATGGCACAAGTTGCCAAAACCGGTCGGTGGTGTCGGTGTAAAACTGGTCGGTGTAAATAAAAGTGTGTGGAAACAGACAAGTGGGTTTAATAAGCTGAATTGCTTATCTGAAGTAAAAATCGGATGTGTGCTCTTAGAGTTACCTCTTGTTAGTTCCATTCATATCATTTTGACATTAAATATGGAAAAAAACAATATATATTTTTGAGTGCATCCTTCTATCGACTAATTCGATTTTATCTGCAGATTTTTTTCCGATAAGGACAGCCTAAATCTAGGTTATACCTCCTTCCCCTCCCTTTTTCTATCCATAAAACCGTTGCTTGAACAGTTTTCAGCCAATACCAATCCACGGCCTCTAACTACCATGGTAATGCCACGGAAGGCCTTAGATTGAGTGTCAGTGGTAAATACGGGAGGTGACGAAGCAGTGGATTGAATGAAGGGCGGTGGGAATGGCCGTTTCATTTAGATAATGAAGTCTCTATGAGTGATCACTGTCTTGGCCCCTGAAAACCTATTGCTTGAATCATTTGGGACTTAAAAATCAATCGTGTGATTCTGGATTAACTATTTGACTTTCCACGTAAATCCTATATTCGATGCCTTCAATATAGAATAAAATAAAATAACTTTGTTTTATTGCGCACTTTATTTTAAATAGCAATAGGGTTTCAGCATCATCAGGAAAGATCATCAAATTCCACAAAGTAATACGGGAGACCGTGTCCTATATTCAATGTTTTCACCTTCACGAAGCCTACCGATGACCTAAGAAATAAATGTTTACATAGTGCATTCCGTAGTTTTTATTTATTTTTATTTTATTCTCAAACCACCGTGTACAGCTCCTATTGGTCATTTTATACCGGGGTATTCAATAAATGTAACAAGTATACGTAGACGAACAACCATGCCCTGGAACGGGGAAACTTACCCAGGCGGGACTCGAACCCGCGACCTCTTGTTTGGCGGGCGTGGACGTTACCCCGCCGCCACCGAGGCCGGCATATTTTAACACATTAACAACTTAATAAATAAATAAATAAATTTGGAATTATTTAAATATAAATATCATTCTTCTATCTTAAAAGCACTGTCTTTTCTTGCAATTGCACAACCCAATTCAATCTAACAACTAATCATAGGTAGCCACCGTATACGTTTTCAATATTACAAATGTCAGGTTTGCCAACATCAACGAAAAAATCCACAAATCAGTGCATAAGTCGTGTTACAAACATATAAAAAACAGTACAAATTATGTTATGAAATTATAAACCATAAAATCGTAAAAAAAAGTTCCGTTGGGTAGAAAAAAAGATTTTCAGTCAGCTTTTCTGTGTTGATTTTCTTTATTCAGTTATTTGCGTTCCAACACAAGTGCACCAATACCGCAACAAGGGATTATCGGGTTGTTCTCCTGATGTGCCACCTGGGGTTCATTTAAATGGGTTTATATTGACGGCGATGTGATATGGATTATGGGCTCATGGGGAGCCCCTCAGGGATACAACACACTGGGGCTGGGAACCAAGTCAGAGACTTATACGCCCGATCACCCGAGGAGGGGCTGGAGGGAAAGGAAAAAAGGAAGGAGGCGCCGCCGCGATAGGAGCCCGACGACGTCTCTGGGTTAGGATAGGGTAGGAAGGGACGGGACGGGGAAAAACACCTTAGCGCTATAGTGGCGAAAAGGGCCATACTAAATAGCGAAATCAGGCAGAGCCATTACTATTCTTTTGATTTTGGAGGATTATTCTCTGAGGAAGAATAATCCATCGATCGAATCGCTAGGTGGTGATGTTATATATCAAAAGCATAAATTGTCAATGCGATTCCTCATGATTGTCTGTACATACATCCGTTCATAGTATTTCAATCCTAGGTTTGGTGTGCCCACTAAAGGCAATCAAATCTCCTCATCTCCCCAGTGCCAGTTTTTTAATCTCCTTGAAGCTTGCCTTCTCCGCATCCTTCTTCATCTTACTCAGTATTTGTCCCCATGTCTTCCTCTCGAGACTTTTCCATCAATTTTCCATTCCATTATGTTTCCCACGCATAAACTGCTGTTTCTCGTTCCGTGGCCAATCCAACTTGTTCTTCATTGGTGTACAGCAATCTCTAGAATTCTTTCTTCAACATAATATCCTTCCTTCTTATTCCTCCCCCTATTCGTCCAATTCATATTAAGCATTCTCCTCCACCACCAGGTTTCCTAGGCATCAATCCTTTTCTGATTACTTTTTCCGATGGTCTAATCTTCCGAACCAAAAAAGACCACACACTTATTTTTATTTACTCTTTCCTGGTCCCGAGCCGTAAGGTCTTTGAGCGTAGTTGCCATGATTACCACCCTTGCTTAGGCTGTTCGACAAATGACGTCACTCGTGCTTCCACTAGTGCCTTGCTATGGCTCTCTAATATCTTTGGCTTGATTCAAGATTTGTCACACATGCATTTATGCCACCACTTTCGCTACATGCCTGATGCATTTCTTTCATTTGGTGAGCAATAAATAGATTGAGGTGGTCAAGCATGGTAGAATGCACAGTGCTTACTACCTTTAATGACTCCAGAGTTGAAGAGCTGAAGATGCTCCTGTTAGCTCACATGAATACTTTTCACTCGATCCAGGAGTTCTGCCACCATGCTGAAAACAGGTTCCACTTCCCTGTATCCTTCTTCATCTGACTCCGATATTTGTCCTCACGTCTTCCTCAGGACACTTTTCCATCATTTTTCCCTCCCATTATATTTTGCACGAGTTTACTGCTGTTTCTCATTTCGTGGCCAACCCACCTTGTTCTACTACATTGGCCCATAGAAGTCTTTCTTTTCCTTTTCTTATGCATAGTCGCCTTCCTCCTAATTCCTCCCACTATTCGTCCAATTCATATTAAGCATTCTCCTCCACTGCCAGGTTTCCTAGGCATCAATCCTTTTCTGATTACTTTTTCCGATGGTCCAATCTTCTGAACCAAAAAAGACCACAAATATATTTTTATTTACTCTTTCCTGGTCTCGAGCCGTAAGGTCTTTTAGCATAGTAGCCATGAATCCCATCTTTGCTTAGGCTGTTCGGCACATGACGTCAGTTGTGCTTCTACTATCCTTGTAATCGTTATGTGCTTGATGAAAATTTTTGATTTGGTGAGCAATAGACGGATTGAGATGGTCAAGCACAGAATAATGCATAGTTATTACCAGGAGCGCATCAAGGAATTAAGGCTGGGGGGGGGTTTAGGAGCTACGAACACCGGGGTGTTTGGGGGTGTGGAATAGGGTGCCTCGTTTTGCCACTTTTTTTTAGGAGCGAATCGTAATACCCGGCAAAAGTTGCGTACCCGGGTGGGTATTACAGATATGATTTTTTTTCAAAATCGGTTAATATCTTCTGTTCGCCATTTTGTCTTGAAATTTCGAAATTTTCAACGAAAAACGTTAAAAATGTAAATAATTTAAATTTGGTTTCAGCAAGCACTCATTTTTTCCAATGGTGTATAACATTGGTCTTTCCTTGATATTTTAGACCAAATACGTCAGCTCTATTCCTTTTAATTATCGAGAAAATGACCTTTTATCGTGTCCCCGAAAGCAGTTTTTGTGGGTAGGCAACCCGCAACACGCATTGTCATTCTACGCTATGTATGCGATAAATGACGCGAAATAGAGATGTTTTTCAGTCAAAAACGTGTAAATGATGTCTGAAGTTGTCAAGGGTAGTCACTTGGGTGAGTGTATGCTCCTTTATGCCATCGCCGACTATATTGACCATATTTTCGTGTAAGAAGATATCACTGAAGATGGAAATTATCATTCGGGATTCACTGTGACGGTTTTATGTCCCTCAAGGGTCAAATACACCTCCCCTGCATTCAGAAAAGAGATTTATTTTAGTGTGATCTGGCAAATGTAGAGCTCCTCGCTCACCTATCTAGCCATGCGACCCAGAGCCCATCACGTGGAGGTGGCTGCACCTTGGGCTCCTCCGCCTCCTCTACCCAACCAACCAACGTTATGCAGACCAGTTTGTTTGTTCTGAATCGTCACCGTCCGGAAATATTGTGAAAAATTGAGATTTCGATTGAAATTTTGGCAGAACTTGCCGTGAAATCAAAGTGGATCTGATAACGTCCTCCTTGGCGTTATTGCCGCATGCATGGGAAGCAGCTTCGGAGACTAGCTTCACTGTCCGTTCTACTGCCACTGTGTGGTGGAGATATACGGCGAATGACTATTCTGGCGAAGTGTTTTCAGGAAGTGACAGTTTTTCAACGATTTCTTCATTTGATATATTCCTCACAACTGGTAGCACGACAGTAGAAACATCGGTGCTTTCCCAATGAATCATTTCTCCATAATCCATGGCTTCAAAATTCAAATGGGGAACACTTTTGCATCTGATGCCATGGTTTAAATTACCTACTTCGTGATCTATAGCTCTAAGAATTTTATTTTGTGCCTTCTGTTGGACAGTCAGTCGACGATTACTTATCACTACGAGAAGAATATTTTCTGGGAGTTTTCTGGGAGGAAACACTTTTGTTTGGATGGATGAATAAACTACTGCTTGGTACGTCCTTGGCAAGTATCTATATCTATGAATGGTCTCACAGACGTGACGATCATCATCGGTGAACGAAGATTGAGTCCTGATCCTACATTGCATCACTACGTAGACCTTTTATATAAATGTTACTATTTCGAAGAATTTATTGGTAGGTTTCTTAGTCTAAATGTATAGCCTAAGAACTGTGTTAGCTGTGGTCAACCAACGGGCTTTATTTAGTTTCCCAGGAATCATAGTGACTAGTCCTTCTGGACATATTCCAGACGCAATGGCTTGGGGTATCTTGACTGAGTACTTCAGTTCCTTATTAAGATTTCAGATTTCTTCTGGCTGTCGTTCGGCAAGTCACAACTTATGAGATGAAATGACACCACTAGGAGCTTAATCACATTCAGGCAGTTTTGAAACTAGGTATGTTAGCTGTGTATTAATACGGGGTGGAAAAAGCGCGGTCAATGTGGGCGGAGAGAGGTTGAAACGGCAACTCAATGAAAAGCAGATGGGAAATAGCCCAGTGCATAGGTTTTCCCGACATTTCTTCCAATTTTCGCAGGAAACCACTCTTCCAACCCGCATTTGTGTTCGTCCCGTCATACCCAAGAACTATATTGCTTAACGTTATGTCGCTATATTGGTCTTGAACTATAATTCCAGCTTTTAAAGCGGCGTTAAGTACAGTGGATGTAATGTGTGCCGCAGCCCCCCCCCCCCACATACGCTATATCTGTGGTGAATTATGGCAGTCTTATTGTTAGTCAAGTCTAATTCGACTATGGACTTTCTTTCTCTTGGTTTGGTAAATGACGCATCCTTAGCGCACCACTCGTCATGGTTTTCCTCGTCAACTTGAGTATCCTCAAAGTATTCACAATCATTCAAATACGACAACCGTTGATTCAGATGATTTGAGTTTAAGCCTCTCATTTATATGATTACGTTCAGCCCTTTCTCGCATTTTTTGACGTAGGGATGTCAATAGTTCCAATTCGGATTATTCTTGGACCTCGCTGTTCCATTAGGAACTGGTACTCTAGGATAGAAACATTTTTTTCTTGTGACAGACACAATTGGGAAAGTTGGCACATTTGCAGAAGGCTATATCAAATAGTTTCGTCGCCTCCTTAGTAAAAGACTTTTATAAGTCTTCCTATGTTTTCTGAAATACCGTTTTACTCTATAGGATTTAATTTGCCATATTGTTTTCATCATGTAGCGTGAGATAAGTTGAAGTACTCTGGTTTACGTAACTACTAAAATAGACGCTTTTTTCTAAACGGCACATACCTTGACAGAAACTTCAGTGATATCTTCTTACACGAAAATATGGTCAATATAGTCGGCGATGGCATAAAGGAGCATACACTCACCCAAGTGACTACCCTTGACAACTTCAGACATCATTTACACGTTTTTGACTGAAAAACATCTCTATTTCGCGTCATTTATCGCATACATAGCGTAGAATGACAATGCGTGTTGCGGGTTGCCTACCCACAAAAACTGCTTTCGGGGACACGATAAAAGGTCATTTTCTCGATAATTAAAAGGAATAGAGCTGACGTATTTGGTCTAAAATATCAAGGAAAGACCAATGTTATACACCATTGGAAAAAATGAGTGCTTGCTGAAACCAAATTTAAATTATTTACATTTTTAACGTTTTTCGTTGAAAATTTCGAAATTTCAAGACAAAATGGCGAACAGAAGATATTAACCGATTTTGAAAAAAAATCATATCTGTAATACCCACCCGGGTACGCAACTTTTGCCGGGTATTACGATTCGCTCCTAAAAAAAAGTGGTAAAACGAGGCACCCTAGTGTGGAATACCCACCAGGATAAGCAATAGGTGCGAGATTAATAAATTGCGGAATTTTAAGATAAATTGTTCAAGATGGTGAGTTTTACGGCTTTATGTGGGATGATTTACTAATCCTTTCCCTATTTTATTAGTAATATCCGTCCAATAAAGTAAAATGGATTAACCTTTAAAACATTTCTGGGTTCTGGGAAGGGTTTTACCCCTCAATCTCCCCCCCCCCTTTGCTGCGCCGCTGCTTATTACTACCTTTAATGATTCCACAGTACTCTTCAGCTCCTGTTGGCTAACATGAATACTTTTCACTCGATCCAGGAGTTCTGCCACCATAGAGACATCAGGCCTTGCTCCCATGGCGTTGACCGAAGATCTTGAGGAAGTGGTGTCATTGGTTCCAGACCGGAGCCAAGACGAGCAGGAGTCGATGATCCGAAACAACTCCTCAATCGCTGATTCATCGGCGTCAAACACGGACGGACAGTATGATCGGTACGTATGAGAGCACTGCTCGCAGCTAGTGCCACAGTGTTTCGTTTGAATGAGAGCTCACACTTGGGGCGACAGGGAATAGGGTAGTTTCCTTCATCAAAGAAACCGAAAGGCATTGATTGCGATTTGTTACCCACAATTACTGTATTCATAATATACAAATTATTTGGTTTTAGAAATACCGGTTTACACGAATGGCAATGGTCCATTTTTATCCTCATTTGAAAAGGGCCAGATTGGCGCCCATGCGATGCCACTCCACGTGACGTCACAGGGACCTAGTTTCAATAGGAGAAGATAGAAGTTATACATCGTCTGAGATTACCAATGCATGCATGAGGCGCAGAGCTGAGGGAAACATGTCTTAATAATCACCTATTAAAACTGGCTAAGGTCGGAAAGTTTTCTTCGTTTGATAAGGTATTAATAAACCTTTTTTAAGCCAAGCGCTACCTGACAGCAAGGTACTCAGCTACCCTCTAGCATCCTGCGTCCTATCAGCGCTCAGAGCCTCGATCAAGGTCACCTCACAAGGCGGGAGGGGGAACCAGAAATACGTCACACGGAGAGATAACCTTACCCGTCGCATTTTCGCGCGCTTGAAAATGTTCACTTTTCATTTAATCGCGAAAAATAGATATCGTCATTTAAAAATCTAAAAGCGTGATTTACGTACTCCAGGAGTAATAATCTTCCGATACAGGCAATAAAAAAATAATAGGAAACCACCCTATTGCTGACTTGAGACAACACCGCAGAGCACGGAGGAGGCGCAACAGTTGAGCCTTGACAAGAGAATGGGATGAATTAAAACTATGGCAATACCTCTACAAGTTTCTGATGGTATTCCAGGGCCTACTTTTCTCATGCCTTGTATTTTTATATGTTTCTTATTTATACCCTCAGATTAGGAATGGCGAAATGGGAAGAATATTTCAATCAATCACATAGAAATTTATATAATATGTGCTCTAAATCAAGATGTAAGTATATGCAGCGCACGGCAATGACGTTACTTTAAATCATCCGTCGAACGCACAAATCAAATGTTACACGCCCTGAAGGAATCAGGGTCGGGATAATCGGTTAATCTTATATGAAGACTTTTACCTTGTAAAAAAGTGTTCTTCAATTTCAAATTTGACCCGAATTGAAAAATTTTGCTCTTTTTAGCATTTCCTCGTCCCTTCTGGCCGTTCTATTTTATTTTCAACATTTTTCGGTAGTACCACAATTCGAATACTTACACTCTTGACTTTTCTGTCTTCAGCACATAGCAGCATACTTTTTTTCAATAAACAGTGACGCCCATAGCTTTCTCCTTGATTTCATTGATGGCTTTCTCGATGTAAACATTAAAAACCATGGGAGAAAGTGCACACACTTGTCTCACTTTCTTTCATATTCTTGCTTCTGAATAATTGTATCCACTTCTGACCGCAGCTATCTGGTTTTTAAACTGGCTGTGAACAATTCTACGATCGTTGTAGTGCACTCCAATTTCTTTCAGAATTCTAAGCATTAAATTCTATTAACGTTATCAAATGCCTTCTCTTATTCCACAAATTGTATGAATATCGGTTTGTTCTTCTCCATTCTCTTCTGTATTTATCTAGTAGCAGCCTAAGAGCCAAAACTGCTTCTCTTGGGCCCTTGCTTTTCGCAAATCCGAATTGGTCCTCATCCAGGAATTCTAATGCTATTCGTTCTATTCTCCTGTAAGTGATTCTTGTCAGAACCTTCGACGCACATATCGTCAGGCTTATGGTCCTATTGGTAACCGATACAAAAAACTCAAGGGGGTGAGCAAAAGATATTTTCAGCTGTCTATACTTTTATCATAATGAAAAAAATCAAGTTAAATGCAAATTTTAGGGAAGTTTTTTTCAAAGTTCTTATACTGACATGAAAGATAATGCTATTTTATGATATTAAAATGTTTCCATGGTGGTTCTGCCATGCTCAGCAATACTGGCAGCTCCTTAAGGGAGAAGCGCGTGCCCCCTCTTCCCCCCATGTGTCCACCACAGGGTCCTAAAACCCTCGCACTTCTCGTCTCTCCCCTTTTCGGGTAAAGAAATGTTCTTCTTGATGTTACTAGGTAAATCCCCTGTTGAGCGCATATTGAAAATAGTTTTTGCACCTTATCTCCAGCATTTTTGATTAGCTCTGCTTGAAAATCATCTATTCCTGGGGCGTTATCCTTTCGCAGGTTTCGTAATTCAGTGCCCTAAAGGGTGGTTTCCTATTATTTTTTTATTGCCTAAATCGAAAGATTATTACTCCTGGAGTACGTATTTCACGCTTTTAGATTTTTAAATGACGATATCTATTTTTCGCGATCAAATGAAAAGTGAAAAATTTCAAGCGCGCGAAAACGCGACGCGTAAGTAGGAATGAAGGGAAAAAGTCCGTACGACGCATTTCTGGTTCCCCCTCCCGCCTGGTAGGTGACCTTGATCGAGGCTCTGAGCGCTGATAGGACGCAGGATGCTAACGGGTAGCTGAGTACCTTCCTGTCTGGTAGCGCATGGCTTAAAAAAGGTTTATTAATACCTTATCAAGCGAAGAAAACTTTCCGACCTTAGCCAGTTTTAATAGGTGATTATTAAGACATGTTTCCCTGAGCTCTGTGCCTCATGCATGCATTGGTAGCCTCTGACGATGCATAACTCCTATCCTCTCGTGTAGAAACTAGGTCCCTGTGACGTCACGTGGAGTGGAATCGCATGGGCGCCAATCTGGCCTTTTTCAAATGAGGATAAAATTTGACCCTTGCCATTCGTCTAAACCGGTATTTCCATAACCAAATAATTTGTGTATTATGAATACATTAATGGTGGGTAACGAATCGCCATCAATGCCAATTTTCTTTGATGAAGGAAACTACCCTATTCCGATCTCAAGGCTCCCGGATACCTCGGACAATTTCAAGTTGTGGATCCTTCCCCCACCCCTCAAAACCTCGGCCTAATGGCTAGCGAGCATAGCCTACTAGCAAGTGGCCTTGGACTCGAGGGAGGGCACAGTGGGGGCAGAGTTTAGGCAAGGAACGAGAGGCGATGTGGAGGAAGAGGGTTTTAGATGACTGAAATTTTGGGATCCCTCTCGCCAACTGGGGTTTGTGACTGTTGATCAGCTAGCCGCGTGTCACCGCGCACAGTCTCTCCGCTGCATGGAAGTAGACTAATCTCAAGGCCACACGGCGGTCTTCAAGCTTGGGAAATCCTATCTATATACAGCCCTTGTGGTGACTGACTGACTGATGGATACAAATTCCCGACCACTTCTAGAAGTGCTGGAGAGCTGAAATTTGGCAGGCGTGCGGGGATTCCGAAATGATCCGGAGGAAAAATCCGAAAACCGGAAGTTTCCGCCACGTGTCGTCGCTAGGACGACAAAATGGCCGAAATCGGGCTTTTTCCGGTGACCATCTTTCGGTTTTTATTTTACTGCGCGCGAACCGTGCGTGCCACACGAGTCGTTAATGTATTTTTTGAAAGCTGATAAACGTAGGCACGTAATTAAGTAAATTTATTAGTTTCCAATTGAGAAAGTTACAGCTAAAATGGCGTCCAAAAATTGATTTTTCGAAAAAAATATCAAACTTTCCCCTCCCCTCGACTTAATTTAAGGTGTTGGATAACGAAAATGATTATTATATATGCTCATAACTTCGTCTACGAAATAGAGTTAACAATTTTCTTTCATTGTGCTTGGTTACTCAGAAAAAAATTAAAGTATTCCGAAAATCACCGAAAATTACGATTCCCAAAAGATTAACACAAGGTTTTGTCAATTTTTACCCGACTGATTTCTTTCAAACTTTATAGTTACATACAACTATTAATTGTCTTTCAGAAATCATAAACATCTTGTAAATGATTTAATGGATTTAAACGCAAAAAAATAAAAATGGCGGGCACTACTCACTTTTTTCGGGGACTGGTTTCCTTTTTTTTGTATTACTCCTGAAATATGGAGTTCATAGGGCACACTACTGTTAGATATGACAGCAAATGAATGTGACCATATGGTATCGTCATATTTAAACCCCCCGAAACCCTCTAAAAATTAAAATTTGCATATAAGTAGCCTTTTCGGGTATTTTTCGTCACGATTCCGCCACTATCCCAAGCCTTGCCACTCATCACTACGGTATTGATGTCGACGACTGATGACCCCTGGTAGGACAAACCTATAAACCCCCGGTTAACCCACATACACCCCCCTAAAAATAAAATTTTGCATATTACTCTACTTTTTGGGTACTTTTCGTGAGTATACCACCGCCCCCAACGATTCATCCCCACGGAAATTATTTGAACGGATGGTGACCACCTGGAATACACACGTAAACCCCCGGAATCCCCCTGAAATACCCCCCAAATGTAAAATGTGCCATTAAGTCTCCCATTTGGGAACTTCTCTCAAACATTACGCCGCACTTCCCGTCCCCTCTGAGCTCTAGATCCGGAATATTTGGTGAGGGCGACCCACCGTAAACCATACGGGAAAAATACCAGAAAACCCCCGATCACCTCCTGGAACATCACCAAAAAAATCCTCAATCCCAAGGCGGCGAAGCCGCCCCAGAACGTGGAACGGCGAAGCCGTTCCGAGGAGTAACTGGCGTAGGCGAGGAGGAGCTTCAGTAACCCTCGGGCGGCGAAGCCGCCCCGATGTTCAAGCGGCGCAGAAGCTGTGGACTCCCTTCAAACGAAAAACGGTGAAACAGCTCCGAAATGCCTTCGCCCTCTGGGCGGCTATGGCGACCTTAGACGAGGATCGGCGAAGCCGTTCCGAATATTAAGCGAGGAAGCCCCGGGGGGGCACACTGAACCCCTGGGCGGCGAAGCCGCCCTTCAGTGAGGAACGGCGAAGCCGTTCCGAGGAATGAGTGGGGCGCCTCCCTACCCCCTGGCCGGCGAAGCAGGCCCCAAGCTGAGGTGAGATTATTCGAACTTAAAAAGTCTTCGAGCGAACACAAATATAGACGGCGAAGCCGGAACCGGGGTTTTTAAGGGGCGGAGCCCCTTAACGAGCGCGCGGAGCGTGCGAGTGAATATTATATACTGAGATGTAGAGCACAGAGATTAGTGAGATTTCGCCTCCAAAACCCGAAAGTATTGAAATATTTTTTAAAATTGATGTGGTTACCAATTAAATATATATCATGTAGTAGCGAGATAATCCGGTAAGTAAGAATTGAAAGGTGCAATTTTATTATTATTGATATCTTTGAGAATATCATTAGTTATTTATGGTGTTTCAACCCGTCAGACTGTAGTGTATTATTCGTTGCCAATGGTAAACGTTAACTCCCGATACATAAAAATATTAATTTCCTACTTTTCCAGTTTAAATATTTCTGGAAGAAGGTAAAACGTTTTTAATTTCACCTCCATGATGTTTTCAGAAATCCTTGTCCCTCCCAGAAATCCTTGTCCCTCTCATTTTTTCCTAAATAAATCTATATGGAGTACAAAGGAAAAATATACAATACCCCATTTGTGAGATATTGTTTCCCCAGGATTTCATAAATACTTGCGATCTTCGCTTCATATAAATATTTCCTTCCCGGATTTCACAGTAGTCATTAAGAGTAAAATCTCGGGAGGCAATTTCGTCTTCCTAGAGGCTGTAACTGGACGTAAGGGATGATTATGACGCGTGTTTTGGTACTTTAGGCACTTTTACAAGTTGTATAAAAATAATGTGTACAGAAATATGCATAAAAATTAATATATTCATACTGAAGTAACCTCCCGTTTAAGGTAGGTTTGTATGGACTATTTACGAAACATTCTGGCAGTACGCACTCCTTTCATGGATTTCTTCTTCGACTCACAATGAAATTCCTTTTCATCAAATCTCTCATTTCCTTCCTTCCTATATCTCGTTTACCCAACCTTCTTTCCTGTAAAACCGTTTCTTCTCCTCCCCTACCATGTCCTGAACTTCGTCGTCCCTCCTCGTCTTCGTCCGCTTCGCTCTCTCCTTTCTTGTACACCTACTTTTATATTGTTTCTCTCTACTTGCAATATTTATTAACCTCATACGCAATAAATTAGCCAATTTATTTTTATTTATCCGTGGTATCATCATTGCAGGCAAATTTTACATTTCAAATGAACAAGGATAAAGTAGGAATCCCATATATGCATCTTCTGTGGAACACTTCAAGACAAATGACAATTTGAATTGAAAAAAATTGCAAGCCTAGACCATAAACGAAACATAATAAATGCTGGAAAAGATAGTAATTTGTTGTTAAATCGCAACCGGTCGTGCAAAAAATTCATTGATCAATAAACGCAACATTAACAAATTATTTTATCGGGATTTTCTAAATTAAGTTACCATTTATTTAATCTTTTTGAAAAAAAATTAAATAAATAAACAGGTTATCAAGTAGTTTTATTTTTATTTCACTAACACATTATTAATAATTTTAATTAATTGTGGGTGCAATTTTAATTTCTGTAATTCTGCTTAGATTGGTCATTAGTTGGGGATAGGGTTGGTGTGGTGGCTAGAGTGTTGGCTTCCCACCCGGCGGGCTCGGGTCCAAATCCCGACAGTGGCAGAGAATTTTCAGAGACTGCCCGATCCCTGCTTGAGTGTTGTGTGGAGGATATTTCAAGCGCAACACTCCGTCCGTCGGATGGGACGTTAAGCCGTGGTCCCCTTGGCGTCTTTCGTTAAGAGCAGACTAATGCCGACGCCGGGTTTCTCTCCACCCTTCCTTCCGTACCCAACCCTCATGGCGCAAATGACCTCAGCTGTCGGTCGCCTCCTCCAATTACCATACCATACCTTGGTCCTTAGTTGGTAAAAGCTGCAATTTCTCTTGGAATAACGCAAAAAAGAAATAACTCTAGTTTGAGTAATTCAAAAATAGGAATTCCCTGAATAGTATAGGCAACCATGATCAGTAAAAGGAAATTTTTATTAGTGTTATATTTAATGTTGAGTTAATTTAAGTCAAAATATTAAAATCCGAGGGCCTTTCCGCCACAATCGTTCGAACTCACTACTACACCTACATATCATCTACATCTACATAATACCCTGCGAGCCACCTCTAGGGTGTTTGGCAGGGGGTGATCAATTACCAGCATGCAGCATGCATTTGGACTCCCACATGCACACCACACCGTCCAGAAAACGTCCCGTATAATAACAAACTATACTACTATATGCTGTTAGAAATAGAATATAGAATAGAAATTCAGAAACATGCTTTAAGTTTTACATAGGTTAGTAGGCTACACTACAAGTCATGCAATCTATTTACGAGGTCTATTAGTGCCGTTATAATCTCTTATTGATCGAGGAAAAAATGACATTCGGAATCTGTCTGTTCAGCAATCTATCTCTCTTATTTTATTTATATGATCTGATCTTCCGTAGTACGTTGGCGTCCGCAAGATATGATTAACTTCGACAGAAAAGACACTGCTCTTGAATTTATCTAAAAGGTTTAGTCTATTTTTCAATCTACGGTCCGACAGAGATTCCCATCCGAGTTTATCTAAGAGGTCAGTTACACTAACAAGACTATCGTAACGACCTTTCACATACCTGGCAGCTCTTCTTTCAGTACCCATATTAATAATAATAAACCGTTCTTTTTCTACCGGCTTTCCTTCGTGATAAATTTAATCCGAAATGATATTGATCCCTTTTCTTCATCAGATAACAATATAACTGGCCCGACTTCCTCCCATTAAATGAAAAACAGCCAAATTACTTGCTAAATACTGAGTCTTTGGTTACCGTATCAGTTGGTTGTTTTGTTACTGTTTGACATGCAATGTAATTGTCATCTTTATTTAATTTTTTGTTTAAGTTGGTATTCATGCAGTGTTTGAACCATTTTTATTCCAATTAAGGAAATTAAAAATTAGAACTAATGCAATGAGGACGAGTTGGAAGGTCGTCTCAACCTCTTTCTCCAATGAAGGTATTCCATTAATACCAATGATATTACCCTTCGTTGATGTGTTAGCTGCTAACCTCTGATTATGGGCTAAAAGTTCAGACTACAGAACATGTGATTGATGGATATTTCATTCCGAGGAGGTGACTAACTAATTAATAACTTATTATCTTTTCTGTTGCAGGAGGGTCCGTTTTATCTCAACGCTGAACATGCTCAAGGATTTGCTGAAGGCTGAACGAAAAGAAGAACAACATGGAGAAGGAAGGTGAATATTACGATTATGTAGTTTTTATACCTTATCTGCTACTTGAATACATCCGTGTATTTTGCTTTATGGTTATTAAAGCCCTGATTAAATATTTAGGTGGGGTTAAGATTGAAGTACAGTTAGACCATGATAAAAACGGAATGGGATTCTGGTGCGTCACGGGACATTGCTTTATCCCTAGCTCGCTTTGTCCACAACGTAAAAACCGCATCCACTATAACCCGCCGCTATTTTGGATGCAGATAGCACGAGACATCACCGCACTCTTTCCCATCCTGAGGCCATTCGGTGGTAACCACCATTTGGCTTTTGAAAAAGAGTGTTCTTATATTCAATTTTGACCCGAATCTATACTATCTTACAAATACATTCCCTAAGTCCCTCAACAATGATCCAAAATAAATTTTGACTCTTGAACTATTCTCTTGTCAGACGTCAAAAGGTATTCGTTTGATGTCCTCATTGGTTGAAGAGATAAGTATACGCTGTTACCAATTGAGATGTTTAAATCTAATACTCCTCTGAATGTATTCATAAAAATTTCGCACACCACCGTATTCCGTTACCACAACTTGAAGAGTTACACAGTTTACTAAATACGAAAAGCTCTTCTATCAACTCAATGCACATATCGTGGATTAGTCCATTTAACTTTTTACAAGCATTTATCTGTACACATATAATACAAATTAATGCCTCCTTTTAACAGTTTGTGTTTAATGTCCTTATTGAATTAAAATGGTTAAATGATTTCAAAATACAATAACCTTTGGAAGGGCTGCATATTTAATCCGAAAGGGCATAATCCTTCCTGTAAAAGTGCAAACAACATTGAGTTTTTAGCAAAAATAGAGCGAAAGTCGGGAAATGGATATAAAAAAGAAACTAATGGTCACATTATTTTTCAAACACTATTAAAATGAAAAATAATAAACATTAAATTATTGAACTGGCCATATCACTTATAGTGTACCTATTTAAACATTAAATTATGGACGATATCAATATAATAATGCATTGACTCATCCTATCACAGTAAAATCAAGAAGCCAGTGCTGAAGGTCTTTGATGAAATCCTGGAGAAACTCAAAAATCATATCGAAAATCCAAGGTAAGCTCTTTATATGACGTATAAACTACGTCACAATGAATAAGATATATGCATGAAGTGACTCACACACTTAGTGATGTAATGCAAAGCTATGTCTGGATAGGTGAGGTGAGGCTAGAGGTAACCCCAGCAGGTGTATTTCTCACACATATTTCTCTCTGAGTAGGGGGCTATTTCCTATGATGTGGATTCCTGCAGTTCGGAAATTTTACTTTGAGACAGATTACATACTTCACCCGGGATCCCTTGGTGATGTACCAAGTGTTCTAACCCCATGGCTAACACGCTTTCCCTAATTAGAATACATTCACGTTTAAATGTTACAAAGAAGACAATTTCATAATAAATATGCATCGTATAAATACGTATTCTGTTTTATTAGGCGTTGATTGAAGTATCATTGGATATTGTCTATAATAATCATAAATTATAAAATGATTTATACGCCATGATAAATGAAATGAATAATTGAATGCAATTGATACATTGCACATCTTTACAGCAATGTGCAGCAGGTACTCTGCATACATTAAATACAAATATCATTTATATTGTGGAAATAATGAATTTTAAAAAAATGCATAATACTTTCCATAAAATGTTTTCGTTAAGAAAACTTATACATTTTACAAAGGAAAATACCGTGTTGAATATTTAAAAAATTTGCTTAATATAAAAATAACAGAAAAATATGCTTAATTGATAAAAACAGCATGTTATAAAAAATATATTATCAAATACTAAAGAGTTATTCCTCATTATCTCAGTTACGAGGTTGTAAGTTTTCTAGTGAAAACTAAGAGGTATGCTTCGAGGTCACGGGCACAACATAATTTTTTAATTCAATTTCTGCAAGCTTCTTCTAATTCCCATTTCCTGCATTCCTTTCTTCAACTTTTCAGTTCTTAAAGTGAAACAATGAAATTAATTTATTCTTCTTGCGTTATGATAATGACGGTCAGACTGTGAAGAAATGAGTAGATGTTATTTTAATCTAAGCAATGAGTTGGACTATTACTGTCGTACTAAATGACTAGTAGGGTGTTGCTTATTGTTTTTTTTCTAAGATGTCTAATTTCTATATCTTAAAATATGCTATGGCGTGCAGAGTGGATATCCTAAATGTTTCAGCTCGTTTGTTTAACATTTAGAGGACGCTCAAAGAGCGTAAATGCAATAACATTTCATTTTCCCAATTTAAAAAAAAAACAGCATTTTCAGAGGTACCTCACAACTTTACACTTCTTAGGGACCAAATTTCGCTCCATATCGACGCTTTCTCATCAGTTTTCCGGGAATGCAGTACTCTTCCGCGAGCCAGAGCCGCGCGTCGCACCACCGCTGGTCGCTCGCAGACCGCATTCACGGTCCACTGATAGGTCCTGCGCCCCTCACTGCCTTACGCCTCCATCTCGCCTTCCCTAACGAGAATCGGTGGAAGAAGGGAGGAGTTACCAAAAAATTTGTATTGTTGTAAATTCAGGAACCTGTTTGCGTTGCGTTGCGATTAAGCAGAAGAGATTGAACCATTTATAATGATGTTTAGAAGCAGCTATTTCTACGTTTTCCTATCCAAGTTTTCGTGTTTCACACCTCCTTAAACCCACTCGCTGTGGGATTCCGTATGACGTAGAGTAAATTTGCGGAATCTCAACGCTATTGATTAAAACAATGTCGTTCATCGCGCGCAGGTCTAGTAAAGTGCTTCTAATCGGCATCCCAGGAAGTATATCTGCTTTTTTCGCGAATAATAAGCTGCCTTTGGTTAGCGAAGTGCTGCATGTATTCCATCACCACCACCTAACCCTGAAACAAGGAGTGAGTGCAAAAACGAGACTAAAGATGAGTTCCGTGGTAGCCGGGTTTTGTATGTTTCACCGAACAGGGAACGATCAGACCAGAGTGAAAAGACTCAACGGCCAGGGACTGGTTACCAAATGGTTTTATTCCAATGGATCGTTTGAAATTTTCAGTAGTCTATTTTGTCTGCTTTCTTCGTCTACATATAAAATTTTGTTTGAATAGTGTCAATAGTTTACATTTTATTGGCCTCTAATGAAAAAAGTTACGTCGTTGGATTTACTGCGCCGCTGCGTCGCTCAGTGTTTCCTCGTCGCTACGTCGTGGACTGCACTCTCAATGTTAATGTCAAAGCAATTATGTTTCGTATGAAATGCTTTAATCTATTTATAATATTATTATTTAATTTTATAAACTTTATAAACAAAATGAAATTGTTAAACAAAAGGAAAATGTTACAATATCAATTGTGCTTTCTCTTTTAGCTAGGTATAATTATGTTTGCCTCGTTATAATGTTCTTGACAAAACTTCATCTTTTTTGCAATAATTATTCATAGAAACTCATGGCTAAGCTAGATTGTTTTTTCCATGGCTTCCGTCTTAATTTTGCTTGGGCACCTTCTCCGCTCCGCGTCCACGTACCTGCTCTGGTGATAGTCACCTTTGAGTAAATCCCAGTTCTACTCTGTTTAGAATTACACTAAGTAGCAATTCTAAGAAAATTTTAACACAATGCATTATCCGAATTCGTAGAATAATACTTCCTCACAGATGCGTCGTGTGAATACTTCTCGTTGAATGAGCAACTATAACTTGCCAGGAGATTCAGAGGTTTCACCGACTACCGTGAAGAACACATTGCACGGTTACTGTTATATGTCTTGTGCCTCTCATTCGAAAATATTCCTTTGCGGCTACGATAGTCAATGCAAAATTACTGACGTTTATGTAATTACCGATGACGTGACAGTTTACCATTGGGGTGTAATCAAGATAACTACCCAACTAATTGTGTGATAGAAAATAATTTCTTTTTCCTGCTCATTAGTTCAGTATTTACATGGTAAAAATCGTTTCATGATGAATAGGAGAATAGACAATTTACCGTGAAGTGAAAATTTTGTAAATATATTTCTCGTTTCTTTGTGTACCTACTTAAATGCACAATATTTTATTAATTGGGATTTTAGTAACGTGAAGGGGTGAGTGAGGAGGATAAAGGAGAAGGAATGGCAGGTAGATTGTTTGGAGGTGAAGGGGTGTTAGTGTGTCGACTGCCAAGGATCAGGGTACACCCTGATCGTTAGGCCAGGTAAGAGTAGAAAACCCTTATCGCGAAAAAAGTTGGGAGTGCAAGGAGACAATTAGATACAATAGCCTGCTTTTTCTTTATCCTTCCATCGCTGCATTAGGGACAGGGAACAATAGCCTTGTCAAAACGCCTCGCAGTGGCCCTCCCTTCATTCCAAGAAGGTCCAGCTCGGGTGGGTCATTACGGTGGAGAGAAGTTCAATCAAGTTTTGTGGGATGGGGGAAGAAGGCGGTGAATGTCGAATAAGGAAGCTTAGTGGGAAGGTATGGACAGTCTCAATGTTTGGGTCAGTGAAACTCTACGGAAAGAAAAGATGAGGGAAGTCTTCCCAACTTGAGGGCATTTTTGTCACCTCGGAACATTCTTCCATCCGTCCCTCACGCAGAGCTGGACGAAAGAAAATAGGCGCCTGTTCCTTCTTCCCTACCACCTATAACCCATACTTCTAAGAAGTTATTTTCTTGGATTTCCCACCTATCCAGGAGTAAAACCTCAGCTGGTGCACTCTCACGCATCACATTTACTCGTTCATGTCTAAGGAAACGTCCTCAGTGAGGGAATGGGACTACGCGGTCGGAAAAAAATAACGGCTCTTCTAGCTCCACCTCCAAAGTGGCGTTGGGTTCTTGGACACGTCGCTAACTATTCCATATTCGTTATATTTCAAAACCTATAGGACTTTAGTTTTTTAATTGCAGGTTATGAGCTCCCAAAATATTCGTAAGATTTGCCTTCATCGCCAGAATCCTGTAAAAATCACGAAAGTAACACTCGTCTCTTCCCACTTCAACAACAGCTGTTTCATTATTAACGTTTAAAAACTTATCCTTCTGTATACACTGCAAAGATAAAACATGTGGGTGGACGCAGTGAAGAAAAATTATGTAATATGGGCATAAACGAATTTTATTCGGTACTCATTTTTAGTATTTAGTACATAAAAATATAAAAAATATTGTTTGGTTTTCGCGCCCTAAGTTTATTTTTTGGCCTAGAGAGGGCAGTGAGGGACTTGCCCCTTATCCCGACACCTGTCGGAATATTTCGTTGTTATGTATTGCTTTCCTGAGACCATGAGGCGACGAACCCGGTCTCACTCACGGACGAACTGTCGAAAGGGAATCACCATATCATCTAGACGTCTGACGGGGGAGCTGCTAGCCTGGAAGCCTGGGCTAAGTCACTCAGTGCTGTCCTGCAGGCCCAATATCTTTTTTTTAGTTTCTTTTTTTCATTCAGTCCACTTTTTTTTCACCAAAAATTATGAAATGTCCGGCCTATCATTAGCTCACTCGTATTCCGCCCAATTGCGGACGGAACGAGAGACAAATATAAACATTAAAAAGCGGGGTTAGTCCAGCATTGCATATCAGAAAAAATATTTCAAACAACCATTACACACAAAATTAAAACTTTCATTCGAAAATAATAGACAAATGGAGTAGAAATAGAAAGTTTTACGGCAAAAAATGGAAAAGAATGCAGCGTTCAAGATTTTTTGCTATAACTTCCACAAGAATGGGTTAAATCTAGAAAAACACGGTGATAAATAAAGATAATATATGTAGTTACCATTATCAGTCAGAAAACTCGTAAATTCAGGCTAACTTTGAAAGATTATAGCAATAAATGACGCGGCGCCGCTGCGGCGACGATAATCCAACGACGTAACTAAATTTGTAAATCCATATGAGGGTTAATTGCATAACGTGGATAATTAAGAACTTAATTAAAAAAACTACGATAACAATAACTCAATTGTTTTTTATATCAGTTTTTTGATCCTGTTTCAAATTACAATTTTTATTGAAAAATTGGTTCGTTTTTGGAATGCATAATATTAAATATAAGTTTTATAAAAGTTGAGAAGTCAATGAAACATTAAACTATGCAATGAAAATGAATTTGCAACGGTTTATGAATATTTGTTTTTATTGTGGTCTCCTAGACCGCACATCACTGGTAGTGTAACAAGAATTGCACGTCACTGGTTAAGGGTTATAGGAAATATGTATTTGGCAGCCGACAGTCTGACCCTTCTGCCTTCAAATGTTATTTAAAAATTATTTTAATTTGGTAATTGAAGATAAACTGTCCATTACCTCAACAGAGTTAGGAAATGGAATAAGAAGAGATACAATTTAAAGTATTTGTTGGTCTATGATATAATGCCGTTTTGCTGAAAACCCTAAAAATAACCGTTGAACTTCGTTTAAAAGTTCTACAGGCATTGCAAAATGAAAGGAATACATTGATTAACTGACATTTAATGCAACAGTAACAATTAAAAAAAATTAAAATTGCACTGGTAACAATTAACTGACCGCAAAAGTACGCCGGGATGGGCTGCTCTCGGGGAAAAGGGTCGAGGATTATCCCCACTAGGAAAGGTCATTAAGGGGAGGAAGCGACTACCTGGTCAGTCCCGAGCCGAAAAAAAACTCCGTACGGGGCGAAAAAGAAAATCTCAAACCCTTCGTAGAGCCAAAATCAACTTCCCGCGAAGAAGCTCGGCGCGAAAAGGTTAAGGCAAGCTGTTCCTCTTTTATAGAGGTGGTTGGCTCAGAACGGTAGCTGAATTGTTACGGTCATATTTTACGCTTGTAAATGATATTGTACTTGACTGTGGTCTTCTAATGAGCGTTTATATTATCAACCAAATACCGGAAGCAGCTTTGAGATAGGCCATAACTGTGGAATGGTTAAAATAAAAATGCTTGTCCATTACTTTTGATATCCATCGCTGGATTCAGATATAAAAGTCGTGTTAGAAACTGTCATCCTTTCATCCTGTAGTTCTAGGTCTCCACAAAAATTGGTTATAATCGTGATTGATGATGCTTAACACGTATTTTACCGTATACACATGGATTGAATGGGATCTATTTGGGGAAAAATGATCTTGATAATTATTAAGGCTCTCTCTTAATGGCCTGAGATTCATGAAATGATGAAAAAATCAGATTCAATGATTAAAAAGCGAAAAGACTGCTTACCCCGTTTTGGATTCTCTAATGATATAATGGCTATCAATTTACAACCCCTGAGTTTTAAATATTCTGCGAGACCTATGCAGTTGTTCAAAGGACGTCTGTTACCTAGGTACTACCCATCTAAGAACGGAGCTTCAAATAAATGTGTTGTAACCGTCCAGGAGGGTTTGATTTAGCAGTTAGGGGATGCGAGACAGGCAGGGTTAAGTTTGTGTTCTCTAGTGAGCAATAGGCGATAATGGGGTAGTTTCCTTCATCAAAGAAATCGAAATGCATTTATTGCGATTTATTACTCGCCATGAGCGCATTCATAATATACAAATTATTTGGTTTTAGAAATCCCAGTTTTGACGAATGGCAACGGTCAATTTTAACCTCATTTGAAAAAGACCAGATTGGCGCCAATGTTATTCCACTCCACGTGACGTCACAGGGACCTAGTTTCTACACGAGCAGATAGGAGTTTTAAATTGTCTGAGATTACTAATGTATGCATGAGGCACAGAGCTCAAGTTCGGAAAGTTTCCCTCGTTTGATAGGGGAATAATAATCCTTATTTAAGCCAAGTGCTACCTGCTAGCAGGGTACTCAGCTACCTGCTAGCAGCCTGCGTAATATCAGCACTCAAGCCTCGCCCCAAGGTCATCTCACACGCCGACAGTTGGAATCATAAATACGTCACATTGACTTTTCCCATCATTCCTACTAAGCCGTCGCGTTTTCGCGCGCTTGAGAATGTTCACTTTTCGTTTAATCTCGAAAAATAGATATCTTCTTTCGAAAATCAAAGAGCAGGAAATGCGCACTCCGGGAGTAATAATCTTTTAATTATGCTATTAAAAATAATAGTAAACCACCCTATTATCTGTTTTCATACCGTTAAGCTCCTTACAGTGAGAGTCCTGCCAAATTGATGTTTCTACGTGAGCCCAGAACAAGATTATCTTCAATGTAAACATACGTTGTTGATACGTATACCAAAAATAGAATGAATTTAGCCACGGCGAGAGAAATATAAATATTAATGTGAGGGAAGTATTGTATGTAAATAATATGTTACAGAAGTCAACTAGGGTTAAATCATAATAAAGGTGTTGGGGTTAAAGGCATATTTGCGTGAACTTGTTGATGAACAAGTTTTTTTTTGGAAAAGTTATACATACCAGATGGTAACAGTTGATGAGTTTTACAGTGAATGTGAAAGAAAAGACGGATGTGAAACAGATTTTATTTGAAAATCTGAACCAAATATTTTCAGCAGGCTTCTTAGACGATTCAAACCACCCGGAAAACTTGATTTGTTCTTGAATTATTCTCCAGGGTGAATGTAGGGTATTTAATTCGTTTTTTTATGTTTTCCAGTTTCTATTTTTGGCCAAATTAAGAGGCATTGCCATCGAAAAAAATATTATCAGCATAATAAATGATTTTCATAATGTTGCGTTTACGCAACGCTGGGAGTACTCCAGTAAATAAAATTAAAAAACAAGTTTTTAAAACTTCGGTTGTACCTTTTATTTTTCATGGTGATTTGCATGTTATACACTATCGCCGGGAGTTATCAGTATTCCTGGGACGCTGCCAGTGTTTGGGACCCTCATGAAAAAGGCTTAATAACAGAGTTAGAACGCGTGCAAAGAAGAGCTGCCAGGTATGTGAAAGGTCGTTACGATAGTCTTGTTAGTGTAACTGACCTCTTAGATAAACTCGGATGGAAATCTCTGTCGGACCGTAGATTAAAAAATAGACTAAACCTTTTAGATAAATTCAAGAGCAGTGTCTTTTCTAACGAAGTTAGCAATATGTTACGGACGCCAGCATACTAGGGAAGATATGATCATATAAATAAAATATGGGAGATAGATTGCAGAACAGACAGATTCCGAATGTCATTTTTTCCACGATCAATGAGAGATTATAACGGCAGCAATAGAACTCGTAAATAGATTGCATGACTTGTAGTGTATTCTACTAACCTATGTAAAACTTAATGCATGTTTCTGAAATTCTATTCTATATTCTATTTCTAACAGCATATAGTAGTATAGTTTGTTATTATACGGGACGTTTTTTGGACGGTGTGGTGTGCATGTGGGAGTCCAAATGCATGCTGCATGCTGGTGATTGATCACCCCCTGCCAAACACCCTAGAGGTGGCTCGCAGGGTATTATGTAGATGTAGATGTATTCCTTAGAATTAAATGGCTTATTCTGTCTTGACGGACGTACAGGGGTTAGTCCTTTTTCCTAGGGCATCCTGCAGGTGCGCACCGATTTTTATCCCAATTTTCATCGTTCTTTATTTTAAAAACCTCTTTTTGCCTCAGAAGAATTCTAACGATCTCAACCCGGAAGTGTAACTGAGGAATTGCTTTGCCCGTAACAAATGTGTACAATCGCAAAGTACTCACCATTGCTGTATCAAGGCCATTTGAGAATAGAGTCCACCACCATTTCCTCTGATCTGGGCAAGGTAAGATGAAACAGTGTTATCGTGTACCCACCCCTACCATTCCCTAAATGTAATCGTCGATGAGATTCTATAGCAGAATCAGATCACTTTTTTTCATCCTCCATTTATACCTTTTCGTCCTTATTATGGGTTCAAAATTTCGTATTTTTTGACAACAGAATTATCATACCACCGTACTAATAGAATATGTTTTGACTTGTCAAACGTCAAAATCCGCTTAAGGTTTTTTTGTGAAATACCTCGGAGACATGAATGTTCATAGTGCGGTTTAATATTATTTATCCGTTTCCATCGCAAATAGGCCGTTTCTATTTAGAATGGCCAATAGATTGAAACTGGTGAAGATAATGTCAAAATACACTGCATGATGTTCTGGACACTTACAAAAACTCAAAAAAATTAGAGTAACCCTTTCTCCAAGTGGTAATGAAGGAACACTTCCTAGCTCAGCCCCTGCATATGCCGAACAGATTGATTTGGGAATTCGTTTTTCTCCCGAACCGCAGAGGACTTTAATAAACGCTAATCCCAACATCGTTAGAGCACTTCATTTTTTTCAGTTGTAAACGGCTGGTGACATAACACCCCCTGCCACACGCCTTTTAAGCGGCTCGCGGGGTATTATTTAGATGTAGGTATGGCAATATCTGGTAGAGATAGCCGGTGGATGAGGAAAGACACTACAATTTATAACCAAATCTAATAGTTTGTCCACGGATGAAAATTTTAGCTGAGTGTCACCCGAAATATGGATCCATTTGCTCATCAATGGAAAATTTGTTTTAAATAAATTCAAAGTCAGTGATATTTTGGTTTAGTCGATTGAGAAAAGGCCTGAATATAGATAACTACTATTCCTTTTTTCTAGTTTACAATTATTGGAGACTTGTACATATTTTTTGATCTCATCAAATCTATTCCACGCATTGCCTTACAATTGGTTTCAGATATATCCTCTTGGTTTGTCCACTACAACTTAGTGCGTGAAAATATATGGTACCCCGACGATATTAGGATCCCAATAAATTTTATTATATCTACCATACTCTGAGTAAACATGGTTATTTTTCTCCTTAGCGTACTTATTTGAATAACTCAAAATTAATTAAAATAATCCTTCACTGAGAAATAAGTAAAACATCTCAACTTCAGGGAGTTTTAATGTATTTCAAAAGTCCCAGAAATTCCTGAAGGTAGGGAAATACCGCCGTAATCTCCCCATCATCAATAAGGTCACTAACTTCAGGGGGGAGTATCAACGAATCGAGCTCATCACTTCCTCCGCTAAGTTATTGCAGTGCACCCAGTATCGTATCGGCCGTGGTGCACCTCCTAAAATCATCCATATCTGAAATACTGTAATGATGCAATCTTCATTACGATTTCCAAGTTTAGGAAACATTACAAACGACCTCTCTAGTTAACTGTTATTCAGTTACCTTCTTTACGCTTTTTCAAAAGTAAATTTCTGAGGCGTATAAATAAGGAATAATATTTTCCTCACTTTTACAGCTGAATGAAACACCTGGTTGAATTTTCTTACAACTAGCTGTGAAAAAAATATTGCTGTATAATCGATCTAATTACTTGAATAGAGATAAAGAGGAATTTTGGAGAACTATTCAAAGGATATCAACCCATTTGAAGGTGATTTCTTAGCCTTACACCACCTAAGCGCTAGAAGAGAGGATACCATGTACCTATGATTTCACTGAGCGAACCCTACGGAGCGACTAAAGCAACACTCCACCTTCTATAATAACCCTGTTTCAACTAATGCGCTCCTCAATCTCTCATTCTATCGTGTCTAAGATGTTATACATCGTAATCTGAATTCAATGTCTACTAAGTAAGACTGCCATTCAACGACATGAGAGTGACCTGACCCTATATCGATTCCACATGGGTGCGCAGCGGTTTGAATTTACGAAATAACAACTCGTGAAGATGACCATCATGGAATTCCAAATATCATTCACCCATACTTTGTTTACTCACAACCTGAGAGTTGCAAAAATGCAGCTAAACTGCCATCAGGAGACAACGTTGTCGAATTAAAAATCCATATTTACGAGCTGCTTTTGCTCGGAGAAAAACCCCGTTGTCTACCAGAGAACTCCCATCGTTGCGTAAACTCAGCATTATTTACAACAACTAGATTTTTCCTAGCAACGATGAAAGTAAATGACAAAAATAAACACATAAATAACGAAAGTAAAAACTTAGATAGGCATTACCAATAATAAGATTCCTCAAGAAATCTTAGTGAAAAATCATTTACAATTTATGGTGCTTCAATTCACTGAAAAAGGCAAATTTTGAATTTAAAAGATGCAATTATAATAATGAAAATATTTGTGAAAATGGCATATTTAGAACCAAAGATATTTCAAAAAGTCAGTAAGCCGAAGGAAAAATTATGCTAAGGTAAAGGTATGTTCTGAGAATTACATTTCAATAATGTTGCGTTAACGCATATTTGTTGTTCAGGCATGGGTTAAGGTGTACCGTACTTTCTTAGCTCTTTTGTTATAATGTACATTGATTTTCATGTACTGTAAGTTATTTTAAAAGTGATTTTAATGATTAAGCAAGTGTTGTATGGGTGTAATGCATGTAACATATTTGCTACCAAGCATTGGAATGTTTTGTAATCGGTTGGTACTTTTTGATAGCTTCTTGATTGATGAAATAAACTGCGCTGTTTTGGGTTTTTGTGAACTTTTGGGTAAAATTCATTGCTCTTCTGCGTGGAAGTCCGTACTGCCGTTGAAAATATTGTGCTGGATTTTGTATATTTCAGCTCTGCTGTGGATCTTGATCTGGTTCCTATTGAGAAATTGAAGCACCTGGAGAGACAATGGAACAAAATGTCTCCTTTAGAAAGGTATGCTATTGCTCTAAAAGTTATTGCTGTAATAAGGTATATCTCTTTTCGCTATCCTGATCTTAATTCAATAATAAGGTATTCAGTGGCAAAAATGAATCTGGATCATTTATTCTGTGATTTTTTGTGGCTATAGTTAAAGAACCAATATGTAGAGGAGAGAGGGGTAATACCGTACGCTTAAGCATTTTTATTTCTCTTTCAATTGAAAACATTAACGAAAAAGCATATCATGTTATTTCGAAGAAGATCTTTTTACTACTTATATTTCATTTCACTTTTGGAAAATTTAACTTACTTTGAGTGTTGAACCCTTTTTTTAAAAGCCTAACATTACATGTTATTGTCCCCAGTGACGGGCAATACCGTACACCGCACCGGTTAGGAGTAATACCTCTCTGTGCGGTATCTCCCCATGATGAACTATATTGCAAAGACTATGAGGGAAGAAACAAAGTTGGAAAATGCAATTTAAAGTTTTATTCCATCATTGAAAAAATTGAAACATAAAATTTGAGCCTACGAAATTTTAGAGTAATACCAAACCGCCGATGTTAGTTGTAATGAGAGTATGGGAGATAAAGATTTAATACAGGGCAATACCGTGCACCTTGCGCCTTGCACGGCATTGCTCCACGAAAGGTGTATGGAATTGCGCCAAAAAGACACGAAGCAGCATTTTCAACCCCAAACTGAAAAATAAGAGCAACAAAGGACTTGGGTTTGGTATTAATAATGACCAATGATATTGACTATTCAAAACCACTAGTTTGAATATAGTCTCTGATATAAATTTTCTCTTACTTCAGTTCCAGTCAGTCTTTAAAATTATAAGAAAAGTGGGCAAAACAGGAAAACTTTTGTCACATACAGGTGCGTAAAGGCAGAAGCTCCCTGAATGTCTCTATTCTTTCATTCCGCTACGCAATAGCACTTCCCAGCTTTCACTACATACTCCAGTGGATCTAAAATAATGGAGCCTGGCATTACCTCGCCGTACGGTATCACCCCGGTCTCTCCTACCCTCAACATTCACGAAATTTCCATTTTTGGGGAATGAAAAAATGTGTGAAATCGGACATGTAAATATCTCTTTAAAACATTATAAGTATCTCATACTATTTTTTTTGGCGTGCCTTTTGTGTTTTCAGCAACCAGCTGCGAAGCGTCTTGTTTGTGATGCTCTCTCAACTTCAGAGCGCAACGTTGACCATGTGGTGAGTGTGCATTTTTCCCCGACAGACTCTCCATCTATGCGCGCCATGAACACTTCATGAACTCGTGTGGCTGTTTGAGAAAGAATCACGTGACGGTAGACCAGAATTCTGAACATTTATCAGGAAGTAAAGTATTTTATTATTTGGATGTACAGCATTTGAACTCAATACTTTTCATGAAAAAAGTAGTTGTTTCCGAAGCATTTCAAAGCTAAGTTTCATCATGAATTGGATTTTTTCATTTATCTTTTCAATGTGGTGAAACTGCAGAGACCTTCCTCGCATTGTGAGAAATTAAAGTAAACTGGTCCACGTTTGCGTTGAAAGCATATAATGAATGACAGTAGACTCGAACACCTGCATTTCAATAGTAAATGAAGCTCACTGCAAAGAATAAGTGCAGTGAATGACAATGAACTCGATGAATGGAATTTGCTGTTGCTGATCGATTTAGAGACTGCATCTTTGACGTAAGAATAGGCCGCTTAATTTTTAATGAGGAATTCGGAGTTTGCAAGTTTCTGTTTTTATTGTAATTAAGTCAGCATGGCAAGTGAAGCTGCTATTTTTATATGTTCCGTGTAATGACCTTATTTTTTATGTTTCATTTAGAATTTTACCATATTTTGACTTATGTGCTCCTGAAATTCGGTTTACATCTTATATTTTTGTAGGGGTCCATTGTATAGAAATACGTCTTAAGACTATGTCAAAATGGGTTATAAGAATTGTTCATTTATTGACTAATTATCTTCAAAAATGTTGTATGATCATTGGTGTGCTGAAAGTTAGGAAGTTTGTCTTCTGGGCTTGCGAGCATGAGGGCTCATGATCGTTGATGGATTTTGATTCATCTCTTTCTTTCATTACTTTGTCTTTAGTCTACGCTATGATGCACAATCAAAGAAACTGCATTTTCTTTTTACCCCAGGGGACCAGAGGAATTTCCCACGATTCAGGTCCGAAAAATCGTTCAGAAGTTGCTGGTGTTTGTGAGGACAACGAGGTAAGAACTTAATTTTTACAAGCTTATGTGCAAAATCAAAACTAATCAATTACATTCATATTTTCGTTAAAATATTCCCTCATATCGGGTTTGGTCGGAATTTTTTTGTATCTTTTCCGTCGGTCTGAAAAGACTGACATCATTGTTTAACTACGGGTGGATTTTTGAAAACAATCTCCCATTGAGTTACATTTAAAGAACCTTTGTGCAATTTTATTCCCAAATATGTCCACCGATAAGTAGTCCACAGCTAGCTTTAAGAAACAATCAATTCAACGATCCACTACGAAATTTTGAGCCTTGACATAATAGAATACCTCGACTGGAAAACACATACACCTAGCATTTAGCTGGAAAAGCAATTTTGCGTTTTAGCAACCATTGGAAATTGTTTTATAGAATGCTCGGTTATTCATAACCTCATGATCTTAATGGAATGAATGTCCTGTTTTCCTGCAGATACTTTTCGTTGTGGCTGATATTTGATGCAATTAGTGTACTGTGGCAAAGTTCTTGTTAAACGCATCGTTTTCTTTTTATATAACAATATACACATTTTCCTTGAAACCTTGTAACATTAATTATATGTTCAATTCCATTCCTTTGATGTGGCTGCAAAATGAATATCTAATATGTGTTCTATTCCGCACACTACCTTTTAGACCTCCTTCATTTATTGGATATGCACTATAAGTTAATAGCTCCGGCAAGTAGCTCGTTATGTCACCTGAGGATTTTACCCAGATGACGTATGTCTTCAAACCCCTCGTTTGTGCTTTTGATTTCATACATTAGGATAATCCTATTACTTCACTTGTGACAGAGTTTTTGTATTTTTTGACGGATCAAGAGCAAAATCATTAACTTTTTATGCACGCAACAGCGTAAATATTATTTTAGCATTTGATACCATCCCAGTCTTCTATGTTCATAGACCTTTTTCTTGCTTTTATTTAGTGAAACCTGGTTTACATAATACTGCTGTGACTGTTATGACTAATGCATTTATTGGTGCACATGAATTTATCAATTATTCTTTAGCTTTTAGCCAATAAATTTTGGCTATTTCTGAAATTGACTTATCGGGCGTCTTCTTTATTAATTTCCTCACGTCGCGTCGTTGAATTATGTCTTTTTAGACAAAAAAATTATATTTTTCGGTTTAATGTTCAACTAAGATTCTCCACTCGTTGAAACGGCTTTTTCCAGCTGTCATTAGGGGGAAAATTGATTTTTTTCTGCGAAGAATACGCCATGAAAGCCCATAAATAAATTTAAGCCCGTCCACCATATTGGGTTACCTTATTCAAGGTAACCCAATATGGTGGACGGACTTAAATGCCACGCACCCTTGGCTTCAAGTGCCACCGGTAGGAGGTATAGCTAATGCACTCTCCCGTACCTCTATGGTTAATTTAAATGATGGTATGCTGAGTTTAAATCAAGCTTGGTTAACTTCACCACACTGTAAAGATGACTGAAAATATCCTAAATTATTGGTAATGGATATCGCTGAACCACTAAAAATGGGTCGACCGTGGCCTTAAAATCTCCACGTTTCCCTACTTTAATCCGTTCCCTTAGGTCCTGGAACAATTTGAGTGTCCCAATTACTATTGCCTGCTTTAAATAAGGTGATCTGTCTTTCCATTGGATAGATCTTTTTTATCTTCGATAGAATGTTTGTGTAGGCATGCGGTAGAAGTCTAAACTTCATTGCCATTCATTTACCAATTTCTTTTAGCCAGATTTTCCCTTCAATACCCATTAAAAACCCTTCTTTATTGTCATAAAATATTTCATTCTTTTGCAACAATTATCCAAAATTGATACCAACCATTTCAAATTTCTCTACCCCTCCTTGCACAATTTCCCAGTCGATGGGGAATTATTTTAACCGATCTCTACCCAGTATAGGTTTCCATTTTTTCTACAGCATATATCATCGACGTTGTCTTGATATCTTTGATTCATGTATGTACCAGATATTTGCCCTCAAAAGGTATTATTTGTCCAAAGTAGATTATCAGATGCGCGATAGTTTTATCCGAAAAGGGTTTTGAAAACTGAAAGTGCAAAGTTTCCAAGTAGGCTTCCGCGGAGATTATGATGAATTCTGCTGGTTTTTCCGGGTATTCTTCCGCGTTTATCCATTTGTAGGACGATATTTCGCCAACGTTCTTGTTGGCTTCCTCAGGTCCACTGAAGTGTTGATGCAGAAATTTGTTCATCTTATATACACCCCGTTTGCCGCCTTTTTTCTCGAGGTGTGCCCTGATTGGTCAGGATCTTTGAAGACCCTTTTCTAGAAGACGGCTACAATATCGCCAGCGCGTGGGAAAGGGTCTTCAAAGATCCTGACCAATCAGGGCACACCTCGAGAAAAAAGGCGGCAAACGGGGTGTATATAAGATGAACAAATTTCTGCATCAACACTTCAGTGGACCTGAGGAAGCCAACAAGAACGTTGGGGAAATATCGTCCGACAAATGGATAAACGCGGAAGAATACCCGGAAAAACCAGCAGAATTCATGAAAGGGCAAAATTAGGATGACTGCAGAACCAGTTTCAATTTCAAATGCAACATGCTTCATATCAACAAATACGATTAGATATTACGCGTCTCTTCGTTAAAGTTTCCATTTAAAGCGATTTCTAGTAATTGTGTTCATATTCCCTTCCGAGACAAGATCAATCCTGGAGGTCTTACAGCGATTTTCAATACATTTCTCTATCTATTTTGAAGTGGTTTTCTCATTATCAGAATTAGTTACCCACACATAGGAACAAAATAGAGTGTCCAAACATTCTTCTTCTGAAACCAAATTTCCTTGTTCCTTACGGGAGTAAACTTTTGCCCTCTATTTCTGGGCATCGCAGCGATCGTAACACACACGTGTGAATGTGACCTATTTTCTCACTTTTTTCAAAGAAAGATTTTCTCTGGAGACATTTAATTCCGGTATGCCCTTTTTCACGTCAGTAATAACACGTCAGTTCATTGATCGTATTCACCTCTCACTTACCACTCCATTTTCCGCTTGGCGACTGACTTAGGTTTAAACTGAAATTTATTCACACATTCGCTCTACTTCACTTCACCTGGCCCAGCTCAAATTTTCACCTTTTTCAAACAATCTCTACCCGATACGATCCCACTTCATCCTTACGAAGAACTGATCTCTGAGAGGTTTTTCTAAAAGTTCGTTTGAATTGCTTAATCCTAACTTTTAAAGCGTTCATATCTTGCAATACTGTTTCCCCTGTTGCTGCATTCTCTCACTACACACCGTGCGACAACGAATTGACGATGGCTTAGATTCTAATCTGAACCATAATTCACGGCTTATGTCGTCGATAGTTTTCGTTCCTGGATCTATTGGATGCAAAACATATATAAGCGACTCCACAGTGCTTAATCCAACATGCACAAGGAACAAATGTATTTGCTTCTCTGGAGGAACATATTGCGCGGAAACTCATATTTTCATACCCTAACATTAGTTGACGATAACACTTCCGATTCATTAAAAGATTTCATAATCCTGAAAAACTTTTTATTAGTCATTATGTTTAATAAAGCGTTGTTGATGCTATCCCAGACTCCAATGTCATGGTTAGATAGATTCACATGTTACTCCATCACTACTTATTGGCTGGTATATATTTCCACTGCACAAGCGCTCATCAATCGCCCACTGCATCATATCCGCTCATCCAGGACCCTAAAAGTACACATAACAATAATAATAATAATAATAATAATAATAAAATGCCTTTATTCGGGCGAGGTTGAGACTGGAAAGTCCCCTCTTCCACCTAACCCCTCGATAACGTCAATGCAAGCATATTATAAAATATTAGACAAACGTTTACAGTACCAAGAATATACAATATACACTGTTTGTGAAATGTCAAAAAATATAAACAACTATATGTGAAATTTTTGTGTAAAAAAGATTTAAGTTGGTGGGAAAAAACATGAGGATAAGGGTGTAATATCCTTCAGCGAAAAAACCCACTGCAGGAAAACGCCCACACAAGAAGGGGGGCGTGAAAAACCTGCGAAAACCTACTGAGTGAAAGCTAATGTCATGTTACATGCAAAATACAACATAGTTCATGAGATACATAGGATACACAAATATTACACGAGCAATTAAGATATAAAATATAACATGTATATATATACAAGCATTCAGTGATGCATATCATTTTGTCGCAGTCACATACGGTCAGATGGCAATAGTCGAAGCCCAAGCGCTCACCTCCGAAGCTGGGAGAATTAGTGGTGAGCGTTTATGCTTCGGCCACTGCCTGTTGAGCGCATTCAAATTCTTAGGCTTTTTGATGAGCGGATTTGATTCGGTGAGCGATTTATGAGCGCTTGTGCGGTGGAGGTATCGTAGTGTTTCTTTACTCACAAACACTTCCAATTCTAACGTATTGCGCACTGCCTTATTCAACAATTTTCAGTTCTACTAACACACTACTACAGTTTAGTACAGGCATAAAAGATGCAGCTAGTAAAGTGCTTAAAGTATTGATTTGATTTTTTTTTACAGGACTGACAATGAATGTAATTTTCATCTGCAAAGGAATGCGGCCAACGAAATTTGGAGACTCAATCGCTTACATAAATACAGAAATAGGTAAGATTTTCAACAGTCAGAGATAAATTAACGAATAAAGTTTTAGCAATGAAGCAATGTAGTGCGTATAGGATAGTAATTATAATTTCCATTGACTAACTACCGTGGAGGCTACAACTGCTTATGGCAGTAGGTTTCTGACATATTGATTTCTCCAATCGACTCAAGATGAAACAAAATCATCCAAAATATTTATTTTTACGTTATCATGTTCAGTTTTCATACAATTCAACAAAAAAAGAAAACGGATTAATTTTTGTTGCCCATGGCTTTGAAAGGTTGTTTTCCTTCTTCCTTTTCTATTGTGTTTCCAAATGACTCCTCCTCTGTCTCCGCTCCCTCGCCAGCTCACTTGACTATAGGCCGGTGCTCTCCTTTGACACACTCCTGAACACAAATTATATGTAGCGTGCACTGTGCGTCGCAACACACTCATATCTCGTTTAGCACAAGGTATGGGGTCCTTGGGGTCTTTGCACTAGTCCAGTTTGCGTTTAAAGTTAGATTTTTACATTGAAAAGTTAAGAATGCATTGCCGGGGGCATTTGTATTGGGAATCAAGTTGCTGAGTAAAAGTACATTCTTGTACATTAGGGCCTAAGGGTAAGTAAAATTATGGCCTAAGGTATTTGAGAACACTTGCGTTGAATGGATTACAATATTCGTGCGTCCTGCCTGTTTCTTTTGATCGTCCCTACTAGACAAATTTTCCGTCTTTTCTAATATTCTGCTCGCTGGATGGATGAAAACAAGTGTTACATTTATTCCTGAATTCTTGTATTTTACGGCCACTTAAGTAACTATGTATTTCCCCAACGCTTGATTTTACGGCCAATCTTTATCTTTGCCACAAAAGGGAAATTAATTTCGGCTGTATTTTTATTTCACATCTGTCAAAACCCAGTACTTGATCTCATATTAGTCCGGTTAGTAAGGAATATGGAATACATTTAAAGGACAGCAGCATTTCTTCGGTTAGAGCTGTTTATTGGCTCTTACACCATCGGACCTACTATTTGGACTTCGGATTTGGAATCGTCGCTTCCTACACAAGCAGATGATGATGGATTGGACAGATGGTCCTTGAGCTGATGTTTCCGATGTACTTCCACGCTGTTCTTCTACGATCTGCTGTATAACAGCAAATTAGCTCTATGGTGTACTATTATAAAAATAAGGTAAAGGCAAATATAAAACAAGAACGACATCTAGATTGCCTTGTTAGAACAAGAGAAAAATATCCCCCCTATTTGTCACATCAAAATTGGCATCATCAATGCCTAATCGCCTTCAGTCACTCCTGAAAACCAATAGAAATGCCACGTTATACTAAGTTTTGTATAAAGTGTGCCATATAACTTCATTTAATATGAAAAATTCAGGTGTCCGTATGCTTTTTGTGGGACGCATTTGAAAATATTTTTCTATTTTCTTTAAAGTTTCGAAAGTTCATCATTACTTGTTGCTGCTGTAGTGCATGCATAAATGAAGAGCGTGTATTAGGGTGGTCCGAAAAAAGGTTTTCTTCTCTCATCAAATTTTCCCTGCGCGTGAAAGTTGCGAAATGATATTACGATCTCGCACGCATTATTTCTTTTCAAATCGGATGATATTAACCACTGCCGCCCTAGCTTTAAAGTTTAGAGTTTGGCGAAAAATCAGGCTGATTTCAGAATCAAACTGTTATGAAAACTACATAAAATACACCGAGAATCATTTCACGCCAGAGAAATAAGCACAATAGAAAGAAAATAAAAATTTTAGCAGGAAATTAGAGCATTTCAAATACACTTTGCACCCACTGCATAAGAATTATTAATTTTCTCTCCGAAGGAATAAAACACTATCGTTGACAACATTGCAGACTGCTACTTTCAAATAGAGGCAGTCCAATCAAAATTATTGTATTTGTGTAGGCAATTTAATGAACTAATTGATTTTGTGAATAAATAATTTCTTGACTGGTTTTCATAAAAATTATTTAAGAAATTTCTAGTAGCACTTCTGTGTTTCTACCCTTACTAACAGCTTTTCAGTAAATTTCACTTGAATCAAATTTTCAATGAATTATGTTCAATTTTTCAATTTTCATGGCCACCGTGTTTTGATGACGGCCAACGTCCATGACTTAACTTTGCTTTCAACCCCACTATCCATTCATGTCTTCCTAATCCTTTTTCACCCACTCCACTCCCACCAAGTCCGGATTGCAGTACGTGCGTCGTGGCCAGCAGTGCACTTCGTACGAGCAGGTTCAACCTGGGTAATATTCACACTGAGCACTTTACTGCGAAGTCAAGTGCAGTTAGGAACGAAAATCTTGTATATCTTCATCAGGTAATAGTTTAAATGAAATTTCTCAGTAGTTATGCCTCTGAATATAAAAATGGCACCTAAGCGAGTGTTAATGAAACACATGAAATGTTAGTGAAAGAAATGCAGCTAAATATCTTAATGGATGTAAAGTTAATTCTTTATTTACATTTTTGTTCATAGAAGTGACCGCAAAAGAGGTAGTCCAGTAAAAACTCTGACGAATAGTTTTAATTCGCTCTTACTAGTTAATGCTGCAGGTTTTGATGTAAAAAATTATTATCCTAGGTCGTCTGGCGTCTGAATTTTCCATCTGGGGTGTGAGTTCTTCATAGCATAACAAACTGTACAAGAAATTATGAATGTAAATAGTGATGGAGAAGAGGGGTCTTCTACTCATACACGTTATTTTTCATGATTCCAGGATCATCAAGGAGGGGGAAAGCTATGTTGATAAACTTTCCATGGAGCTAGTAAAGCTGAACAAGGTCCTCCTGTCATCCTCGATCGAGCAGATGGTTGTCCTTTGGCCCAGTCTTGAGTACTACGCTCAAGAAAGAATTCCATACCCAGTCCACATGAGTAGAGAGAATAGCGACGCTTGCTTCCAGAATTTGACCAACGTCCACCAATCCTGTCGTGGTAACGGGCGGAATCTCAAGGGCATGGAGGTATGAGATGAAATTTAAACTATATCTACATAATACACGGCGAGCTACCTCTAGGGTGTTTGGCAGGGAGTGGTAGATTAACACGGTCCCCAAAACGTTACGCACACTAAAAAGTTAGTCTACCTCATGCTTTAAAAAAATAGCAAAGTTCAGGAGCATGCATTAACTATTATTTAAGTTAGTAGGCTACACTACAAGTCATCTAGTCTATTTGTGAGTTATGACGCTGCCGTTATAATCTCTTATTGAGCGTGTAAAAAAGACAATCTGAATTTGTCTGTGCTACAGATTATCTATCTTATTTATTAATATAATCTGATCTAAAGAAGTATGTTGGCGTTCGTATGATATGGCAAACTTCGTCAGAAAAGGCCATGCTCTTGAATTTATTTAGAAGGTTTAGTTTAGTTTTCTATGCACGGTCTGGCAGAGATTCCTATCCAAGTTTATCTAAGAGGTCAGTTACAATCCCGATTCAGATCCAGAGTGGGGCGAGAGGAGACTATAGCCCTTTCATGGGTATCCAGTCTTACCCCCCACTCATCCCCTTGTCCATATCCTTGATCTGCCACTGCTAGGTAGTGTATTTGGTCGCAAAAGCGATTTGAAATTAGGATAACAGGGTTCAAATTCCTGCTATGCCCAATGATTTTATGTCTAATTTCATCCTTGACGTAAATATTCACTCATGCATATAGGTGCGCAAAAAGTCTCTATTTTCATACGGTGGTTTGGAAGACGTCCTTGTTGAAAAGTGACAAAGTAGGATTTTTCAATACCACAATGTATAAGTGAGAAAAACTTCCGTTACGTGTGTGTGTGGACATGAGATATCAACGGTTTATTCAATATACCAGCCTGAGAATCGCATTCGAGGAAGACTGCTAGGGGTGGGACTGGTTGCACACGTTACCAGAAATCGGGAGATTCGGATTCAAGTACTGGCTAAGCCAAATAGTTGATAACTGTGATTCTTTTTAATCGATATGAAAAGAGATTACTTTATTTTTGCTTCGGCTATCAGCACGCATGGTGCTGATATCTATTATTTATCTATGGGTATCCATTTCCCTCGTAAAGGAATGAAGTTACCAATTAAAACTAAAAAGTTGTGTATATTTTCCAACTACAAGTAATTTCAATGTATTATCCTCTTAGGTAGTATGAAGCACCAAGTTAAGTTACTAGGAAAAATGACGAGATTTATTTGTCCAAGCAAAATTTCACCCTTCACTTGCATTTTCACCCGTGTACTTTACTGCGTACAAAAGCTCTTTCAGTTTCTTGGGGATCCTTCAATACAACCTCATGTGATGCAATTTGTGCTAAAACTAAATTCTCAATGAGATTCAAAAAACCAATTCCATGTTTAAAATTCATTCAGAAAATTTCTGAAACCTTTTGAAATAAACTCTTTTTTGACACAGTATACCTGCCTCCCTGCACCCTTAGGCCCAGGGCACACGGTGTGAATGTTTTACAACTACAGTTGCAAACCAGTTGCGTCTGAAACCAGTTTGCAACTGAAACAAATCTTCTGTCCGCACACGGGTGTACTGGAAAAAGGGTTGTTGTAAATCAGTTATGTCTATTGTGCTATCAGTTGAGTGTTATAATTTAGTGCAGTACGTGTTGTTTTTAAGGCCTTGGCTTAGCCGTGTGCGCTTACTATGTCAGACTCAGACGAAGAAGACGTTGTTAACTATTATCAATACCGAAGACGGCGATGGGTACGAAGTCCTACGTCACACCTTTCTCTGAATATCCTGGTTGCTAGTAGTTGTACAGAACTACATGCTTCTCCACTTCTCCAACGAGCTTCATATTGAGTTCTTGATCATTTATTTTGAGATCGACACTATACGGCCGTCAAAATACTACCAAAACACTACGTGGTCTCGTGCAACTGAAGTCTGCAACGCAACTGCAACCGCGGGCCCACGGTTGTGTGTGACTGATTTCAGACTGGTTTGAGATCGTCAAATACCAGTCGTATCGTGTGCGCCTTCACACTCCAATACATTGTCGAAGTCACAAAACAGTTGCGCCTGCAAGTAAGTTTGCAACGGTAGTTGTAAAAGGTCACGCCGTGTGCGCTGGGCCTCAGTGTACCTGAGTTGCAACTGTGTTCATGTCCTTTCAGTGGCTGCATTTGTCACTGAACGAGATCCTGGTGGAGCAGCAGGAATGGGCGGACATTACCATCAGACAGCTGAGATCCCGTAATGGAGGTAAATACTTGCAAAATATCACTCATTTTACCTTATTTCCAGTTCATGTATTTGATCTGATCAACTTAAGCTCTGGCCGTGCTGAAAAGCGGCAATAATCAAGTCTGCTTGTGAGATAGATAACATGATTACCTAATTCGATTCGGCAATTTTATGACCATCACCAACTGAAGAGGACTTCTATTCTAATGGTTTTTCTCCCATCAATGACTCCGGTACTACGGGCACTTTGGGAAATTCGATGCGCATTTCCTTAAATTCATTTTACAAAAACCATGCTGAAATTTTCCAATCGTATAGCAGTCATAGCAGAGGAAGAGAGCAAAACATCCTCGTCCATTCTTTAAAATTTACATTCAGGTCTCGTGCCATCCTTGTATTTTCAACTTGTACGACTTTCCCCTGATTTGCAGTCAAAATATGTAAAAGCTCCCTTAATTCATGTCAATAGAATGGCAGTCGTACAAAGGGATTTGGTGGAGAAATGAAGTAATGTAATATGAAATAAATCTGGATCCTGTGGGGAGGGGCCCAAGTATTGGGAAAACAGTGAGACGAAGTTTTACTCTGTCCCCAGTGACTTTCAACTTCTTCATTGGGAAATATACCGGAGAAAAAAAGAGTATCATTAGATTTAAGGGGGAAATAAATGCAAAGAGAACAAAATTATTGGTATATTGCAGAAGAAAAGTGGCTTTAGTAACTTTTGATCGAATTAATTTCCTTCGCACACGATGCGGATGAATCCCCAAAGCCGTCTGACGAAGAAAGGCACCATAGTTTAGAGCCAAATTTGAAAGGCTTGTTTAAAAAAAACATTTTTGCACTTTGGCGACCAAAATAAGGTACAATTTAATTAATCGTAGAGGGCGTAACTTGGTGGAAATCCATAATAGCACGAATACAAGGATCAAGAACTTTGCTATTTCCACATAATATTTTATTAGCACCGACCATGGTTTCGTTACAGAGTAACATTATCAAGGTGAAGATTTAGGTAAATTGACAGTATATATATATAGCAGGAGTCGTTGGTTAGGGGGAGGTAAGGGTTGGGGTTGGAGCTGGGTTTGGCGTCACTGTAGGTGGGGTGGGTGGAGGGGTGGATGAGTAAGGGGGAAAATGGAGGAGGGGGGAGCGAGAAGGGTAAAGGTGGTCGTTAACAAGGTATGAGTATGAGGAACGACCACCTTTACCCTTCTCGCTCCCCCCTCCTCCATTTTCCCCCTTACTCATCCACCCCTCCACCCACCCCACCTACAGTGACGCCAAACCCAGCTCCAACCCCAACCCTTACCTCCCCCTAACCAACGACTCCTGCTATATATATACTGTCAATTTACCTAAATCTTCACCTTGATAATGTTACTCTGTAACGAAACCATGGTCGGTGCTAATAAAATATTATGTGGAAATAGCAAAGTTCTTGATCCTTGTATTCGTGCTAAGGTACAATTTGTTTATCATTTGACAAATTAAGGGCTGACGTACGGAAATGTAAAACTATCTCTTTCATATCGTCAACTAGAGGTCATAATTTACAAATATGTCATTTTTTCAGAAAGAAATTTTCTGAAAAGATTAGGTTTAATTTTATAGATCTATATCTGTTTCGGCTCAATGATCTCCGAACATTATCCAATAGGACCGCCATTGTTCACTACACCTCAAGTCTCTTCCTGTATTTTAAAGGTTCCCTCAATTTCAACATGTATATTTATGTCTCCAACCTCATTTCCTAAGTATATAAGAATATACTGAAACCAGACTCCTCTCTCGCTCTTGGGTTGGGTTCGTGGGTTGCCTGCGGTCGTTGGTCAGAAAAATAGCGAAATGAAACAGACTTTACTTTTCAAATCTAGTTATATTAATTCCCATACTGGATACGATCAACAAGACTCTTGTAAGCTTGAACAACAGGAAAAATAGAATCCCGGGAGGTTTCCCGACTCCCACGAAGAAGCCTCTCCTTCGTCCTTGCACCTTCTCCCGCTTGCACCTTCCCCCAGTCCGTGCCGTCCGTCCTCCCTGTCGCTGGTTGTGCTCCTTTTTTTCTTTTGTTCGTATTCCGGCCGCTGGTGCAGTCATTCCAGGGGCGAACACCGGATTGGTCATAATACTAAGTATCTTTTTAGAAATAGTGGATACATGTTCGTTCCACGTTAGCGTATTGTTCATATTGACCCCTGAATTATTTACCTTGTTGGAATAGCAAATATTAAGGCCTTCAACTTTTTTTTCGGCATTCTGTCATAGTTGAGTTTCCTTGCATACATTGGAGTACCAATAATAATAGCTTTAGTTTTGTGGGGTTCAACTTTTAGTGAATTCATTCTGGCCCAATCACTGACCTGATTAATATCTTCATTTAATTTTTCAATGGCATTATCAATCTTTGTTGGGTGACAGTCAAGGTAAACTTGTAAATATTCTTCGTAGGGGTGATATTTCATATAGGTAGTTGAAAGTGGTAGATCTTTTATGAAAATTGATAATAAGAGGGGGGCTAGCATAGAACCCTGGTGCACACCACATGATACTAGCAAGAGGCTAGACAGTATTCCGTCATCTCCCTTTTCTGCTTGAGCTCGCTGGAACAAGTAAGAACGGAATCAATTAATCACTGGGATGGAAAATCCTAATTGGTTCATTTTATCCAGCAACAAATCGTGATTAACACAATCGAAAGCCTTCGAAAAATCAAAATGTATAAGAATAGTAACTCTCTTTTGGTCTATTGAGAAGCGAGTACCTTCGGTAACTCAAATGAGGATCATTTGCGTTCTAAGTTCCTTACGAAAACCTGACTGATAGTTATTCAGTAAATTATTAATGGACAGGAAATCTTACACAGAATTTTAGACGAAACTCCCAAGTGGTTTAGCGGCGAAAGGCAGCAGTGAAATAGGGCGGTAACAAGATAGCTGGGTAAGGTTTTGGATTTTCTTAATAGGCTTTACAATGGCTCTCTTCCAAGCTTCAGGAAAAACGGAATAGTTCAGAGAGCAATTATAAAAATTGAGTAGTGCCGGAAATATTACACTCATAACCACATTTAGTGTTTCATTGTTAATCCCGTCATTTCCAGCAGCATTAGACTTGATGCCATGGAAACATACAAGCACGATCTCGGGAATTAGATTAGGAAAGTAAAAAGTATCATATCCAAACGTATTAACTTTATGAAATTTGACTCCAAAAGCACTATAACTACTAGTGGCTGAACCTAATGTTGACCCGAGGGTGGTTTTGGGATGACAAACTGAAAAAATATTAATTTAATTTACCAATTGGAACACCGATTTTTGTACCCTGATTTCGAGACTTATTCAATTCCTGTCTTCGAATTTCGTTCCATATTATTTTAGAATGCCACTTTTCCATAGAGCATTGGTTATAATAGTCTTCTTCAACCTTATTAATAATACTTTGGGACTCACCAGTTTTTTTATACTCCAGGAGCAGTTTTTTTTTAGAATTACTCCCTCTGTATCTGCGGTGAATCATCTTCATTGTATTGATAATATTTTTTTATTTCCGGGGTTATCCGTGGAAGTTGGTTTCGCTTCGGAGTAACACTTTTTAATTGGGCATGAATATCTAATAATTGATTTAAATTATTCATTAGGATTGATACCTCGGAATCCACAGAACTGGTATCTAATACATAAATCTAAGAGAGTCCTTGATGTGAGGCGATGATGAGTTGGATGAGATGGTATTGAAGACAGATTGAACCTGAAACATAGGTCTCTTATGCAGTTACTGTCATGTGTAATCTCCTTAAGATCCGAGTTAAAGTCACCACACATAAATATGTTATTATATGACGGAAGGAAGGCTGCCATCGTACATTCAAAACATTCACACGAGTAACCAACTTCAGGAGGTCTGTATACAATAACGAGTAAATTTTTTCCAACGGGACATGTCATTTCAACAAACATAAATTCATGCTTGAAGTTTTCATGGACACAGGACAGTATCTTTCTATTGAGAGTCTCTTTGATATACAAACACACACCTCCACCACTTCGTTCCAACCCGTCGTTTCGTAAAAATATATGATTATTCAAATTAACATATTCAATGGGCACAGATGGTTTCAACCACGATTCGGAAATTGCTATCACATGATAATCACCGCAAACAAAGTGTTAACGAAATTCATCAATATGAGCTGGAAACGACTGAGCGTTTACATCACATATATTCAGGGTTTGCAATATGATACTACTATGAATACTAGAGGATACAAGAGTCGAGTTGGAATTCTCAACATTATTGCATGCGAGCACTCTAACGCTTTAACCTTCAATTTTGTGTCATTTTATGTCATGGAAATCGCCTTCGGTGCGTAAAAGGAGTCGCTCACTCCAATCACATTCCCTTGCAAATATTTTCCCCACTCTCATTTCATCCATAAATATTACAGTTTACCATTCTCTTTAAGCTCTCTCGTCTTTGCATACACTTTACGGTTCAAAGCATTGAGTGATACATTGACATAGATGAGGTAGTCAGCGGAATCACTCAAACCAATATCTTTTGCTGAGAAACTCCGTTTTGCTCGTTGAGCTTCCAGTATTTCTCGAGCTAAATTCGATCACATGAACCGAGCCCAGATGGAAGGGGGCCGCGGTCGGTGAGTCATGTGTTCTATATTTAGTAATTATTTGTTATAATTGAATGCAATTACAGAAATTTCGGTGAAATACTTGCTCTCCTGAAAATATATTCGCTTTGATTAATTTATTTCAAACCGTAATGCATATATATTATATGATGGATTTAGGTTAAATAATACTACATTTAACTGGACACGTACGGCCGTATTCATAGATTTCCGCTTAAACAAACCAAAAGGGCGACTAAGTTAGTCGCCTACTAAGACCTTTCAATGTTCCACTAAGGATATGGTATTCATGGATTCTATAAAGTGATCTACAAAGAGGTAATAACCTAGTATGCTTATAGCCAACCAATTAGGCTACTCTTGACAACACTGCATCAGACTCCACTGCGGCGCGGAAAATTCGTAAAACTATCAAACAAGAAGGTATTGATGAAGCAAAGTTCATAGAATTTTTTTATGATGAATCGATGACAATCCATCGCAGATATATTTATTGATTATTGTACACAAATAATTATGTTACACCATTGAGAAAGTACTAATTAATGCCTGCAACCGAAGCATTTGTATGTTTGAGATGCAGTTCATCTACATTTACAGCCTCATAACACCATGCGAACAACCCCTAGGGTGTTTGGCAGGGGGTTATCAATCACCAGCATGCAGCATTCTATTGGACAGCCTCATGAACACCACACATATTAACAAACGTCACGCATATTAACAAATTGTACTACCATATGATTTTGGAAATAATTATAAAAGTAAGAATCATGCATTAAGCTTTACATGAGTAAGTAGGCTACTCCACATGTCATCTGATCTATTTATGAGTTCTAACGCTGCCATTTTAATCTCTATTGATCTTGGAAAAAAATATATCTGAATCTATATTTTCTACAGTCTATCTCTTTTATGTCATTTACATGATCTGATCTTCCGTAGTATGTAGGCGTCCGTAAGATATGGCTAACTTTGTTAGAAAAGACAATGTTCTTGAATTTATCTAAAAGGTTTAGTCTATTTTTCAATCTACGGTCCGACAGAGATTCCCATCCGAGTTTATCTAAGAGGTCAGTCACACTAACAAGACTATCGTAACGACCCTTCACTAACCTGGCAGCTCTTCTTTGCACGCGTTCTAACTCTGTTATTTAGCCTTTTTCATGAGGGTCCCAAACATTGGCAGCGTTTTCTTAATGGGGTCTAACGAGGGATAAGTAGCTTACTTCTCTCACTTTGTCGTCGCACTTTCCTAATATTCTTTTAACAAAACGCATTTTACGATTAGCTTGACCGGTTATTTCCCGAATATGTTTATTCCACGATAGATCATAATTGAGTTTAACCCCTAGATATTTCACGGATTCAACAGTCTCTAATTGGGTACCCCGATTTATATAGCTACGTTGTAGGGAGTAGTTCTCCTTCCATAAATTCATTACGACGAATTTTTTAAAATTCAATCCTAACTAGCAAGCATCGCACCACGCTTGGATAGCAGCAAGGTCATTCGTAAGTTCATCCCTATCTTTTCTGGAACGGATTTCCCTGTATACTACTGCGTCGTCTGCAAATAACCGTAGCTTACTGTGTAATACTTCACCAATATCGTTTATACAAAGAAGTAATAGAAGTTGGCCAACCCTGGGAGACGCTAGAAGCGACTCAAATCTCGTTTGAGACTGCACCGTCTAATACACTCTTTGGACGCGGTTGCTCAGAAGTTCTCTTATCCAAGAAATTACATATTCATCGAGACCGTAAGATTGTAGTTTTATTATTAACTTTCCGAAGGGTACTTTATCAAATTCTCTTTTGAAATCTAGAAAAATCGCGTCTACTGGAATGTTGTTCTTACCGGAGACTAAAATATCGTGGGCGAAAACCGCTAACAGGGTTTCGTAATTTCTTGTAACGCCAAAGAGAACACGACTAACTTAGGTTGTTGTATTCAATAAAAATGTGCGATGAGCTGCCTTACCTGCTTACCGTACTGAAAACAAGCGAGTGACATAATAATGATGGTCGTAAGGATAGGAAAAATTGCGTTCCTGGGTACTGAAAACGGAGCGGATAGACTTACGGCCGTATTTATAGTTTCCTTAGGAAGTTCAAAATTAATGCCTGGGAGAACACCTTCCCTCACCATTCATAAACTCTGTTAAGAGTCTCTTGAGTCACACCTCATTATTACTCTCCCCAACACCCGAGTATACTTGGTTATGGAGTTCTTTTAGAGCGTTTCCTTGGTAGGAAAATGGATTTTACTGTGTGAACTAAAAATTCATTTTACATTAAAACCTATCGGCCGTATTCATAGTTTCCTTAGTAAGCTACTAACGCCTAAGTAGCGTTCTAAGTAGTAGGATACTAGCAAAATGGTATTCATAGGCTGCTATTCTGGATAAGCGTTGCAAAAAATAGCATATGCTATTCTGCGGGTCATTATTGCAACGACCCCGTATTCAGAATGAAGCGTAGTAATAATTTTGTTCGGAATAGCAGCATGCTATTTCTTGCGCGAGCTATTTGGAAGCTCCGCCCCTTCCCGTATGAAAAACTTTCTGAACAGTTTGCGCAACCAATGAGGGAGAAGATATTTTATATATTTTTCTGTATTTTATGGAATATTGACTTGCAATTACAAATAATTGCTTCATTTGCATTTAAAAATTATATTAAACCGTGGATTTATATAATACGCTTTGAAAATCTCGTTTAGGAAATCAGCTGATTGTTGTTGTTTTGATAATATCACAATGGCTTCAGACAGGTGGGTTAGGTCATAATTTTACTGTTATAATGATGATTTATCGGGCATAAATATTGAATCATTTACCTATATCCGATCGGTACTTTATCGTGAGATATATGTTATGCGAAATAATCTTTGAAACCTAAATATGTTTGATTTTCTTCGCAATTGTCTTAGGCTTCGAAGTCTGTCTGTTCGTTGCATGTCAAAATAAATATGTACCAACTTTTATTGCTTTGATCGTGACGATATAGCTTTACTGTATGAACGAGAAGCTTTCGTTTCTAATACTAGCTTTATATTATATGACTCCCTAATTTCAGTATTCATTCTCTGTTTAGGAAATGAAGTAGGTGGTAACGTCACCGCTGTGCTTTCATGTAATATGATGGAATAGTATCAATATTTCAGCTGCAGATTTGGAAAAAGCAGAGGGATGTGATGGTGAATTTGAGGATGGATGGAACAACTGTGAAAAAGTGAATCGTGTGGAAAGTGCTGTTGTGTCACTTATTATTGTTTTCGTATCAGCTGATTTTAATATGCTCACTGAAATTTTTGATAGACCCTGAACTGTGCCGATATACTGAAACTTAATTGTGTGAATAACTTACTTGCCTATAGAGGAAACAATTTGTATTGAATTCCACATGATATATATTGCATTAATGATGTATACATGGATATTCCATTAAACGTTTGTGGCGAATCATATTTGTTCGGTAACTTTATTGGTGTTCGGAGAAATCCTTTGTTTTCAAACAAGTAATTCAAGTCGACTGCCCGTGTTATAAGTTTGTAAATTTTAAGTTTTAATTGTAGAAGGTAGCGAATAGTGGGGAAAATAATTTCGACTCGTTGCATGTTTTTGTATATACTGTCCAATTGAGGAAATGAACGGCTGATCAAAGTATATGGTATTATTATGGTAATATATGGTTTTCATTGAAAGCTATAACTGTTATTATATTTGGCGAGTTAGTGTGTTCACACAAGCTTGAAAATTTTCAAGAATCGACATGATAGCCCACATTGAGGATATTTTTAGTAGCAAGTCAAGTGATGAAATAAAATTATGAGTTGTAAATATGAATAAAACACGGAAAATTTGGGCTAATCGTAGTAATTCTTTGCATTAATTGTTATTGTTTTCGTACTGTCGATGAAGCAAGCTTGAGCTTCATATATTACGCTCGAATGTTAATTTCTAACCAATTCACTTAACTAGTGAAATATTCATCGCTTATGCTACTATTATTTAATTAAAATAAAGCAGATAACATTTTACTTTTGGCTATTATTCCATTTTTCAATGCTTGATTATGTTACTTTAACCCACGGTCTTAGAATATGAGCTTTAACCTCAGAAAAACAATTCGACATCGCAATGCGCACGTTTTCAGGGTTGCAATACCGAATAGCTCGGCCTCGAAGACTGCATAATATTATAGCAAGCCTACCGGTTGCAATTCGCCGTTCAGAATAGTGAATTGCTACGGGCCTATGCTATTCTGAGAATTACGTCTTCCGGTGTAGTAAAAACACGAATTGCAACCGTTCGTAATACCAAATAGCATAGGCGTTGCAATACGCTATAATATAGCAACATCGGTTGCAATATCGGAGAATAGCATAATGCTATTCCATCCAGAATAGCAGCCATAGATCGTTAGTAAGGGCTACTAAGCTTAGTATGCTACTGTCTCAGTAGCCGGTTTTTAGTCGCCCTCCACCCTTGTCTAAGGAAGCTACTAAATATGGCGGACCGTTGTGGATGATAGAACTTCGGTTTTATTTGTATACCGTTAAAGATTTTTTACGCATTTGTCCCAAAATGGAATACGAGAATCCATTCTTCAAGTAAGGCAGACGACGTATGTATATAGTATAATTATTGACAGGAATTGGTGTTGCAGCGAGGAAGCTACGACGTGCAGTGAACTTGTGCCTCTAGTTTGAGTGAACACAATTTGTGCATTCAGTGAGCTCCTAAGTGAATTGATTGCATATAGAGGATTAAGTAAAGAGTGGAGCGACAAGTGAAGTGATTTGTGAGTGCATGAGCTTCGAAAAAATTATTTATTACTTCCATACTGGTTTAATCAACCGTATACATTTCCATCAGAGGTATCTGAATGTTAAGAAGGGGATATGTTTCATATGCGAAGTAGTTTTCTTTAGGAATACAGCGAACGCGCATTAATTTTCATTCGTTTGTAGGCTAACAAGTTCTGTTAGACTTTATTACTTATTCTGGTCACTTCATCGTGAGATATCACCAGTGTTTACATTTCACGCATTTCGTTGGGCTGTTGTTTTTGTATTTTGGTTACGGTACGTGTGATAGTAAGACTTGAAGTTTGTTGCAGTTTGTTGATGTTACAGAAACTGATGTAGCAATTTGTTTTAGCCTATTCATTTCATTTTCTATGTAATGGTAATGTGAAATAACATGAAGTGATCCTAAATCGCAAGTGACGAGTGGGAATTGAGATGTGAAGACTCCTTTCGAACTTCAAGAAGTGCAAATTCTTTTAGTGTGTGCAGAGTGTTTATAAAACTGATTATCATTCCTTATTAGTGTTACGTTGTAGTGTTTTAAATTAAGTATGAGCCAAGTTTTTCTTTGAATCAGTTGATTCGGAATGTACTGGCTATTAATATCATAAAGACAGGTCGTGAAATCTGAACAACAATTTTGTGTGCGTTGTTGTGTTTGCAATAAATAAGTAGAGCAAGTAAGGTTACTTATGCTTTGTTTTTTACGTTACTAAACTGTATGTCCTATGTTTCCGCAGTTTTACGCTGTCAATAATTGAAAAATTTAAATGTGGCGAGACAGATTGTTTCCTTAACTATAAAATTTTAAGATATGCAAACATATGTTACTAATTGATCATGCGTAGGTATTTGTAACGTAATAAATGTGTGTCATTCACACATTTACCTAAACGTCATTTCCTTTGCGATTAATTTCTGCATTGTAAAATTTTTCGTTTCTACTCCGACATCGAGGTGTATTTCTGCTTTTCGAATATAAATGTGTATGACACTGACGTTGCAAGTCATGTTTTCTATACTCATAACGCATACACTAGTGAAAATAAATATCCACGGCCGTTTGTAAAAGAATAACTGCATCTCAAACGTACAAATGCTTCGTTGGTACTCATAATTCTATCATTTCCTATGGTAAAGCATAATTTTTGGGGACAGCAATCAAAAAGTATATGTCCGATGCGATACCTCATCGAATTATCCATTATAAAGAAGAAATTTGATACATTTTGCTGAATCAATTTCTTTTGTTTGATGGTTTTACGAATTTTCCGCGCCGCGGAGGAGTCGGATGCAGTGTTGTCAAGCGTAGCCTAGCGGGTTGAACACAAAGCGCTACCGAGTGTCGGCTACCGAGCTGGCTAGTAGCATACTAAGTTAGTAGCTCTTAGTAGCTCACTTAGAAGAATCCATGAATATGCTTCAGGTGAAATCCAAGAATGCATTTCACCTGAAGCATATTTTCCTTTTAAGAAATACTTAGATCTTTATTCATTATTAAAGACTGGCAATTTGTTTTATTTCCCATGAGAAAATACTTCTCTGGCGTAATATTCATGACAGGGATTAAACAGAGAAAAGGGGTAAGTGAAGGGTAGGACTATCCTTCGTCATACCTTCCTTGCAACTTCTTCCCTATGAATGGGTAAGGGAAGAAAAGGACTGTCCATCATCTACCCTTCTTTGGTACTCCTTCCCTTACCACTCATCTACCCTCAATGAATGGTAAGGGAAGAGCAAGACAACCCTATGTCCACCCTTCCTAAACACTCTGCCGCTTACCATCCGTCTACCCTTCCTGGGAACTCCAGTGATTACATTTCACGCATTTCGTTGCGTTGTTGTTTTTGTTTTGATTACAGAACAAGTGGTAGTGATATTCGACGTTGGTTGATGTAAAAAAAAACTGTTTTAGCAAATTTTTGATCCTATCCATAGCATTGTCTACGTAATGATAATGTGAAAAAGCATAAGCTTAACATAAAACCGGAGTTCGATCATCCACAACGGTCAGCCATATTTAGTAGCTCCCTTGGCCAAGGCAGGAGGGCGTCTAAGAGTAAGTGCTACTAAAATAGTAGCATACTATGCTTTGCAGCCCTTACTAACGATCTATGAATACCATTTTGCTAGTATGCTACTACTTAGAACGCTACTTAGGCCTTAGTAGCTTCCCAAGGAAACTATGAATACGGCCGTAAGAATTTTAACTATCAAATATGAAGATATCTGTCATTACGTGACATTTTAAGACGAAGGATTGTATCTAACAGTAAAAAACGAGATTCCTTCGAGACGGCAATTTATGGTAATGCGGATTGCATAATGGGCAAACGAATTACGAAATCGACCAAAGTTGCGAAAACGCAACAGTATGTTCTCAATCCGATTTTCGCTTACTGTTGACTTCCAGACGAGATGCAACCTGTAATATCTATTAAATTAGACATTGATGGATGCATGGACGAGTAAAACTTTTATTAAAGGGAAGAGTTCCTCTTATGAAAATATCTAGTATATAAGATGACTTGATAAATGACAAATTTTGACTATTTTAAAAATATCGAAATATTTACAAAAATCATTATTATCTCAATAAAATCAGTTTAAATCTATATTTATAGGAAAAAGCAACTCTATATGAAGAAAATTCATTGGTAATAATATCTCTGTATTTCCTTATACTGCAGCGTTTGTGCAACTTTGGCCGTAAATGGGATAAAAGCTTATGAAAAACTGCGACCAACGTGTTGAAACTATATAATTCCGCCCGAAAACATTGTTTTCGACACTTTAGTCTTAGTCTCAACATACCAACGTAGTAACTGCAGTAAAACCATCGAACGAAAATTAAGAATCTCGTGAAAATGATTTTACAGGGTGTACAAAACGCCTTATTATAGTATTGTTTCGATTGATCTCAAGCCGATTCATACGATTATTTAGCAAAATTATTTCAGAAAATGAAAGAAGTGGGGATGTGGATCTAAGATCATGGCAAAAAAGGCCCAAGTCAAACAAAGCAAGAACGAAAATCATGGACGCTCACAGCTCCTCGTGGCTGGAGGTGCGGATAGCATTGTGTCTTTGTTTGGTATAGAGCGGGCCATCTAGAAACACGTATTCCAAAACGTGATGATACACCCAAATACGTTTTTGAGAAAGCCGTTGTCTCTTGGAAGGACAACCCTTGAAAAACGTGTAAAATTTTGGTTTCTCAAATCAGGTACGTTGTTTACACAAAAAAAAATTTGTTCGGAAACAAACATCAATACTGGTTTTTGTGATGTCTAGAATTGATAATGCTTTCATTACGCAAAACAACTACAATAATATTACTCATTAAACAGGAATTAAATTCACAAAAACAGTGCAATACACATGCACATTTAATATTCATTTAAGATGGGAACATAATTTGATTTTAATGTGCATTTTTTATTAACGTGTCTTGCTAGCATCATGATTCCTGTAATGATAATGTTATATGCATTTCTGCTAGTTTATTGCTGTTCCTATGGTGATTATGTAAATTTCATTTGGTTTGTGTCACGCACCAAGCCATGAAATTACGGTTATCATTTAAAAATTTAATCCTTCTATACGAATTATGTATTTGCACAGGGGAATGATTTTATAATAAAATATTCATTCTGATCAAAGTAAATAATATTATAATAATACAAATTGTGGGCATTGATGAGATTCTCATAAAAACATCACGTCTCTATACCCAAACCAAACATTAAATTAAATTGTCTTGATACAAAACTAAGTTTTATGTGTATCTTTCTAGGTATTTCTGCAGATATGTATACCAAATCCATCGACAGCATTCTACTCGAAGCTCTTAGTATAACTTCAACCCTACTCGGGCTTGGAGCCGACTCAAAACAAATGTATGGAGATGGTGATGACGAGAGTTGTTCCATGCTTCGCATTGAATACTTGGATAAAGAAAAATTTGGGAATACGTTTGGCAAGGACGTCATTGATACCATAAACCAGCTTATAAGCCTGAATCACATATCGCTCCGTCTGAGGTGGTCGCTGGACAGTTTCATTGAAGTCTACGTTCGGGGGAGAGAGAGTGAAGGCGATGCGGAACATGACCAAAATATATGTGCCTCGTGTTTTGCCTATGGAAATCGCTACATCTTCAACAACATCTACATCCCATATGCTGACGCTACCATTGCAAATGAGTAAGTATCCACTCATTAATAGGTCTTACATTAAAAGTGTACACCGATGTAGATACTATTTCATACTTATCAAGGTTTCTTTGAAGGTTTCAGTTTTTTCATCCCCACCCCTTTTAACACTCAACGTACACAACCTTGAATGAGCCACCATTCGGAACCCAAATATTTTTAACGCCCCCAGGTTGAATGTATCCTGCAAAACCCCTCCCCAATCACGCCACCTTGCTCTCCCCCACCCTCGTCCAAAATATCCTTGTACCTGCATCCCAAATACTCCATTAATCCTTCAATATACTTCAAGTACTTTAAATAAGCCAATATCTTCGATATCTCCGGAGGCATTTTTTCCTACGTGAAGGTGCCTTCTCTGTGTTTTATTCCAATGAGTACCAACGACATTTTTTTTCATTATTATTTGCTGCACGCATCATTTTCTGCGAAACCATGTATTTGTGCCTGGATCAGCTGGTCTTCTTCTTCGTCTGTCCATAGGCATCCTCTTTGGTGACTGTACCATGAGTTGTTGCTACCTGTTCCCAATATCCTTTCAATATCTTTAATTCGCTTTCTCCTTTTCCCATAAATCCATCGTGCCTTATCGCCTTATCCCCTCATTATGGATCACATTCAGATCAATCAACTTTGGAAGAATAATTCAAAAACTTCTCTTGAAAATGATCCCAATACACATGCACTGAGGAATATTTGAATTACAATTCCCTTTTTTGCATTTCTTAACCCTTTCACTGCTGTGGACGTAACTAGTACGTCCGCACGGCAGACTGCTGTGGACGTACTTTTTCTTCCTCCCTACCATGCGGTCAGAAATTTCGCCGAAGAACTTCGAAGGGTCGCTAATCCGCGACCCTATCCTCGACCAGCTAACCCACGCAGGACCGTCTCCTCGACCCTACGAGCAGGCAGCCTACCTCCCGAAAAGTGACCGCTCTGACTGCAATTTGAAAATCAATCACTCAATACGATCATCAAAAACTTATTGTTTTCATCGCACTCCTGCCAATCATGCAATCAAGTACGTCTTTGAACCGTGTTTCTGCGATGAAAAATAACGGTTTTGTTAACTTTGCTAAAATGGCAATTTTTCCGGTAGTCCGCAGCCACGTTTCTAGAAAAGTTAACAAAATCGTTATTTTTCATCGGAGAAACACGGTTAAAAGACATGCTTGATTGCTTGATTGGCAGGATTGCGATGAAAACAATCATTTTTGATGATTGGATTGAGTGATTGATTTTCAAATTGCAGTCAGAGTGGTACCTTTTCGGGAGGTAGGCTGGTAGGGTCGAAGAGACGGTCCTGCGTGGGTGAGCTCGTCAAGGATAGGGCCGCGGATTAGCGATCCTTCGGAGGGTTTACCACACCCATCCTGGAAGTACCTGCTCCATGGGCCCAGGAAACGCATTTTAACATTTTCGCCGCATGTGAGGAGTAGGTTTTCGGAGATTGAACAGCAGCGAATGGGTTAATGAGCCTTTCCCCATGGTCTTTCTAGTGAAATTCTCTCTTTCAAGGGTTCCGCCCCATTTATGTCCCTCTTTCTATATTATTTCTTTTAAATACTCACTTTCCTAATGACAAAGTTAATATTGTCACGCCTCCTTGCAAGTTTTTCATAATTTTACTTCCTCGGTACTAACTTTGTATTATCTTTAATGGGAATTGGTAAACTTTGACAATCTTTGTCTTTGTATAAATATCCAAGTACACCTTGCTAATACGCATGATATTTCTATGACCGTGAGGGGTGCATACGGCGATTATCTTGTATGCTTCTTCTAGGCGATTGGTCAACTCCTGATAAACACTCTAGAGGTGCCTCGCAGAGTATTATGTGGATGTGGATGTCGAAACTGTTTGTCGACTCATCTCTTTTATCGTTTCTTATAAAAAATGGAATGAGGGGTTAACCCAAGCGATATGAACTGTCCTAGAATATTTTTTACTTAACTTGGATTTAATCGCTCCACCGTAACTTAATAAATGAAATAAAAAATCTGAAAAATAATAAAGCCCCAGAAATAGATGGTTTAAATGAATAAATAATTAAGGCAGGGGTTGAATATCTCGAAATACAAATACATAAATTAATCATACAAATCTGGAAAGAGGAAAGAATTCCTAAGGATTGAGAAGAAGCAATAATTGTCCCGACAAAATTGTCAAAATTGGTCAATGAGCAATTGGCAAAACCCGACAAACCATAGCGAAAGATTTCTTTTAAATACCACCTATACATTTTTCTAACATTATGTTAAATAGATTAAAGGTATACTAATGACATTTATTCCAGGAAATGAAGCTCATAAAAGTGAAAAACCTTGCAATTTTTTCAAACTGACTCGATTTGCACAAAAATTTGGGATCAGACTAATTATACCCCCTACTTCAAATTCTATATTATGCCAAAGGGCGCTTTTTATTTTTTAGGGGTGAAAACTACCTCTAAAATATAAAACTTATAAAATTATATTTTAAAGCTAACTTCGTGTAAAATTTAGTATAAATTATTTGTATAATATTTTTTTTGTTTAGAAAATAATTTTAAGTTGTTTCAACCGATAAAAATCAACCCTTATTGAGGGTTAATGTAAAACAGATTTTTCAAACTGAATCGATTTGCATAAATATTTGGGATTAGACTAATCATACCCCCTTCTTCAAAATCTATATAATGCCGAAGGGCACCTTATATTTTTTTAGGGGTGAAACTACCCCTAAAAGCTAAAACTTAAAAAAAATATATTTTAAAGCTAAATTCGGGTATAATTTAGTTTAAATAATTTGCATAATTATTGTTAATTGTTTGGAAAATAATGTTAAGGCGTTTCAACCCATAATAATCAATCCTTATTGGGGGTTAATGTAAAAAAATATTTATCCTAAAAATATAAATTATTTATCACATTTTATCGTTTTATTCACTTTCTTACTCCTTTTATTATGTATTCAAGTTTTTCTTTCATGATTTTAATCACAGCAAAGAAAAGATATAACAATAGGATGAACAGAACACACTTCGTCATGGTAACATAAACAAATAAATGTATAATTATGTAGACATTACATGAAACACTATCAAACGGAGACGAAAATAAATTTGATTGGTATTTCAAACATAGCTCATTTTTTATGATAGAAGGTTAATTTAAATTGTATTTTGTAGGGTTTTTACAGACTACGAGGTCATGTGTATTAAATTTTTTTCGAGTCTTTAGTATTGAAAGGGGAGGGATTTAAGGATTTGAATAAGGTGGAGCTCCCTTGTAAATAGAGGTTTTACTTATCAATATCTCACCAAATATTTATTGTATCGAAAATTTAAACACACCAAAATATTTGAAAATAAATAAGCTACAATTTATTACTCTAGCATTTTTTTCATATCTCCAGCTTTTTGGAGTTATTTTGAAAAAAAGAGCATTTTTAACGAAATTGTAGAAAATGGCTCTTCACTTTTTCCTCTAATTTTTTCAAAATTTAGAATTGTAAATTAAACAAACTTCTAGGATCAATTAAAATACTTAAATAAAGAGAAATTCTGAAGGGCATTGATCAATTTTGACTATCGTGGTAATAAGGAGTTGTTTTCAGTGATTTTTTCGTAGACAGAAGTAGGGACTTGTCTTATTTTTAATCATAACTCGCTCAAATTTTATGATAAAAATTTTTTTTCTCATTTTAAGAAAGTTTTTTAAAAACACTTTTAAACAGATTGCATACGACTTCCTCGAAAAATACATTTATCTCGAAGGGACAAGACTTCTCGACTCTCGTCTAGACTCTCGACCCAGGCAAAACTCTCGCCGCGCCGAGAGTCTCGTCCCAACAATGCCGAAAAATGAAATTCTCGTCTCGACCGCCGAGACGAGACTCTCGCACAGCTCTACTTACCACCCAAACGTTTGCAGCGCATGCACAGTCACTTTCAAAAGTTTAAGGACAAAGTTTGTGGCGACAGCTCTGCTTTTCGAGGAAATAAATGTTAAATAAAGGTTTCCTTTACTACTTTTGTTGTCATTGGCTACGCACCGCAATGATTTCATTGGCACGCAAATATATTTTCCCAAACAGGAAGATATAACCGGCAAATTTATCATTTTCTTTCCATTAATTCGTGTGCATTTACTGCGTGATTGCCCAGGTTTTCGCTGTTGGTTTAAATTTTACGTCTTATTAACCCAACCACGACAGATGCTACGGTGGCCTACTGGAGTAACCGTGCAGCTGAGACGGTAACGGTGGTCAGATGACGACCATATTGCGGCACATCTACACCTACATAATACCGTGCGAGCCACCTCTAGGGTGTTTGGCAGGGGGTGATCAATTGCCAACATACAGCATGCAAGAGGACCGCCACATGCACACCGCACGGTCATAGAAATATTACCCATACTAACAAAATTGGCATGCATATTCATAAGGCATAACTTTTCAATGGCTAGTTATTCCTATACCAAATACATGCAAGGTTAGAACTATAGAAATAAACATGAAATAAATGGAGACAACGTTGCTATCCGTAATAGTACGAGGGAGGAATGATGTTTTAAATCTGTTTTGTAGTATAATTCTTTAGCTTTCTTCTCATGATCGCGTCTACCATAGCACAACGGTGAATGAGGGATACGTTTCACGTCATTTGAGAAAATATCTTCTTCGAATTGTTGAATCAAATTTGCCTATACTTCGACCTATACTCCTGCAAAGATTCCCATCCTCACCATTGTAATACACTGTAAACGCTGCACTGTTTGTCGTAACAACTCATCGCAAATCTGGCCACCATTTGCTGTAATCGCTTGATTTCAGCTATCAGTCCTGCTTAAAAAGGGCCCCATACACTAGCAGCATATTCTTAGTGAGGCTTTACTAGAGTCAGGTAGCTTATCACTTTCACCATTCTAGGGCATTAACCGAGAATTCTTTTTACCATCCCCACATAACGGTTAGCTTTTCCGCATATTAAGCGTATGTGTGTACCTCGCTTGCCATCCTTTTCCCAAAAAGTTCATCATCATACACTTTTCAAAATTTCATTCTTACTCCCAAGTAATGCACCATTCCATTATGTCTACCGGGTCCTTTCCTATTGCTAATCCATCGCAACGGCCTTGAATAAAGAAAGATATGAGGCTTTACCGGCGTATAATGATGTTGAAGTTGGTTCGGCTTCTCCACAGGTAGAGGCAATCTCTCAGGGCAATAATGATGGACGACACGGCCATCGAAAGGTCGGCAGAGATGTAGAGCCTCACCCGGTGGGAAACCAGACACAACTTCAACATCAACGGCCATAAATGCCGCTCTAGATAACTACATCATCTGCGAAGAGGTAAATTTTGCTCTTGACCACGGTAATAATGTCGGTAATGTAGAGAAAGGACAAAAGAGGACTTATAACTCTTCCTTTGGGTACGCCTGAGGTAACTTGAACTCCATCCGAGCCAACTCCATCCAAAGCAATCCTCTGTTTGCGATCGTTAAGGAAATCTTTCATCCTATTACGTGTGCCTCTATACAGTATGCTTCCTACTTTTAATTGGCATTAAATGCGAAACCTTATCAAATATCTTCTCGAAGTCTAAAAATATGGCGTTGACTTGAACATGTCTGTCTCCCATGGCTAAGGTATCCAGTAGCTTGAGTTTCACAAGACCTCTCTTTACTAAATCCTAGCGATTCTTTTAATTACAGATTTAGGCTATCTGTATTATCGACCCATTATCGAACTGAAAGTTATATTTTCCAATATTTTGCAACAATTAGAAATGAGGGAAATCAGACAATAATTACTACGCTTTTCCCTATCCCAACCTATAAATATAGGCATGATGTTCGCTGTTTTCTAATATTTCGGAAAAATTTGTTTAGGATTTTTCGAACACAAGTAAGCCGCTAACTTTCAGTCACTCATTGTCAGCGCCGAAGGTATGCGTATACTTTGCTGTACCGGTGAGATCAAAACTCACCACAATCAGCCAGTTTACAAAATAATTTTATTTTAAATTGACGCATGTGTAACGTTGACTTTGTAATGCGTCGTTTGTGTGGAAAAGGAATTTTTTTTATAAAATTGACACATTCAAATAATTCTCAAAACGACTAAACCACTCTCAAGGTTCACCACCCGTACTAGCTCTTTACCTATCCCTTGCCAACGACCCCGGTGCAAAACGTGTGCTATCCTCATTACCCAGTCACTTCCTAACAAATTTCTCACTTTTCCGCTTCCTTCCACTCCATCCCCCACCTGTACAACCAGTAATGTAATTTATATCCTTTTATGTAATTCCTGCCCCGCCTTCTACATTGGTTTAACCACCACCTCACTCAACCTACGGATTAACAACCATCGAGCTTCCTGCAAACCCACTTCCCAATCTGCTTCGCTTCCTGTCCCTACCCACGCCTTTTCCCATAATTTAGAATTTGATGACTGCTTTCACATAGGAATACTTGCCTCTCTCCCACCCTCCGCCTCACCGCTAGAATTAAAAACTCTTGAATTGTCTTCCATTTGGCTACACCAAGCATTCAACCCGCCTGGCCTTAACAGGGCCCACTGATCTTCATAGCCTTCTCCTCTTTCCCACCCCCCATTCCCCATCCTCTCCCTTCCCCTATCTTATCCTAATCTCCTCAGCCTTAAGGCATCCTCTGTCCTCCTCCTCACTCTCTTCTTGCCTCCTTCCCGACGAAGACCCTAAGAGGTCGAAAATTTGAAAGAAACTAACGTGTGAGTCCTCTTTTATTTGTGTCTGTGTTTTTGTGGCCTATCATGGCATTTATTTATATTTATATATATACTGCCTCGAAAAAAATAATAACAATTTAAAACCAGTGATTACAAGAAGGCAAGGCATACGAAATACCCATAGACGTGAATAATAATTAAGGCAGAGTGGTTTGTATTTGGATAAATGTCTGTTACAGTTTTCATTTTGCCCTGTAGCCTGGACAATTATTAAGAATCAATAATGAGAAGTCGTGACATTAGAAAAGTTTTTTTCGGCTATTGAAGTTAGGGGAGACAGTTGTGAATTAATTCCTATGAACCACAAAATGAGGCCTTGGTTTTGATTCGCGGATGTTACAAAGTGTTTCGTTGGGAGGGAAGGAAAGGAATCAGGGTCCGCGGCAGCGGCGAATGATTTTGTAAGGGGAGGTGGGGGAACAGAATTTTAAAAAACGGCGGCACGTCGTGCGGCCATTTCCGCTTTTGCGTCCTTGTGCTTGATGCAGATTAGGCGCATGTTAGGAGCTGAAATGAGATCAGTGCCAGGCGATTTCTTAGGATTAATAGAGCTGAGTTGTTTTTCTAAACCACTGCTTGAAATACATTTGGACGGCAACTGTTATTGGTAGAGTCGAAGTAAAGGTGTTGATATATTCTTTGCAAAATTAGAGACGACATATGAAAAAGTTAATAAATGGATTAGCATTATCTACTTTATTCGTCGCTTTATCGCCTCGTTCATTTATAAGTGAAGAGATTGTAGTGCTATTTCCCTCTACCTCCCTCAAATATGGCCAGAAAGCTGTAGAGTTCTCGTCTGAATATTCACCCAATATTTTTTTTTTGAATTCAATCAACGTCTCCGTAATGGTCGTTTCATTTAATTTTATTCGTAATCATTTTTAATTCTTAATCCTAAATTTTATTCATATTTTTTTTTCAACACCTTACTCGTTTTGTATTTTTTGACACTTTCAAATCATTTAAAATTCTCTGCAACAGCATCATATTTTTTACGGCACTGAGTCGTATAAAATTCAGAAATGGGGCAAAGGTTGTTTCACGCTTTTTTAATTCATTTTTATTTATTCATGCATTAATTATTGATTATTTTGCATTGCTGTTGGTAACAAAGATTTCCTTTAAAGAACATCATGTTGTTCACCCACCTCATGAGTGAAGTAATGAAGCATCGTGTCAACACCGAAAACCTCAAGCAAGGGAGATGAGGGATAGCCGGTGGTAAATTTCGAATAAAAATCTAGTTTCGGCATTCATGTGCTCTTAGAATACGGACGGAAAGGAGTTACTCTTTTCCTTTCATTATTATGCACACCATGTTCTGTGTAACTTAAAAATAAAATGAAAACCTACAATGAAGCTATTTTCATTTATTTGAGCCCAGTAAGTAATCTTTAGCGAGTCATAATTGAACAAAACATTTTATTATCTAATTGGTAACCTATTTTGTGGAATATTATTCAGTTTTCCCTGACGGGATAGTCCCTAACATATGGTCGTGAACTAAATTGTTCCGGCTTAGTAATACCTTGAAATATTTTTTGATCTGTAAATAATGGCTCGAGGACAGGCTTGTGGTCTTGAATACAATTCCCCATCACCCTCCTTCTAATTGTTGCGTGGCTGCATTAAGTTTGCCTCCCTCGATATGGCAGCTTCTCCACCGACACTGAACCTCGTTCAAATGGAGAATCCTGAAGTACTTGAAATCGTTGGTGGCTCGGGGTCTGCAGCTCTTTGGTCTTCCGTAAAATACCTTACCCAATAAATAACGGTTTCCGGGCAAATTCAACAAGTCCAACAGCTTGGACAACTGTTCACTAGGGCGGATCGCAAAAATCGATTTTTTTCAAATCCATCTGGCCCAATGAAAAAAAGTTGTGGGACCGATCAAAAATAAGGCCTGAAAAATTTTAGACCTGTACGTGAACCCCTGACCCTCGCTCAAATGCAATTTAGGGGGGGAGGGTCAAAATTCGAAAAATATAATATTTTATGGTTATTCCCTATAGATTTTGCCGAGTTACTGCCCTTTTAGGGCAAAAATTTCGTGCATTTTGACGTATCTGATACCGTTTAGCCACAAAATGCCTACTTTGAGTCCGCGTCCGCGAAGAAAATATTCCAACGCCCACACAGCGTCGCGGATACAAGAGCCGCAGGCCGATCCCCTCCCCTCCCCGATCGCTTCTACCCCTCCCACGCCTCCAATACAGCAAAATTCATCCCGCGCATGTTGTTAGGAGGTCGTTTATCTTTGATAATATAAATCAGAAGATGGTAGAAGGTAAAAAACGATGCGTAGTGAGATGACTTGTCCCGTATTTGGCGCCTCGTCGGCGTTAAACAAATCGATGTTACCAACTTTCAGAGAAGTGATGAAATATTTTTAGATCTGCGCACGCAGGAAAGGAGACTACGGTCTATGAAGACGCCTGTCGAGTGGCTATGAAGGTTTGGGAACTTAGGTTATGCACTTCTATTCCGGTATTGTCCGACAGCTGTGACTAAATGGATGAATAAGGGTGAAGGCCGCCGGCGTACCCTCCCCGCCCCCCTCTCGAACGCCCCAGATGCACCAAAATTCACACCAAGTGCGTCTTTCTTCGTTAGCCTTACTAATATTTGATGTATCAGCATCGTCCAGTGAGGAACAATAACGAAAGAATTACTCAATTACCTGCTTTCCAGTCTGTATTTCTTATGTAAGTGTCATTCCTCGTCTATTGCTGCTGTCAACAAAGTTTTGGTAAATTTATTCGCGAATCTCTCGTCCGTATGTATAATAAAAGGAATATTGAAATTCAAATTTGAACTTTCATCAATAGAGTTTTTAATTCCACAGCGCTAAGCTCAGATATAGCCGAAGGAACCGAGTCTCTCTCCAATATATCATCAGCGGGTAGTCCTTTACGTCGATATTAAAATCCAGCAATTAAAAAAATCTCGGATTGGTCACCGGATGCTTCCTTGTAGCAACGCAAATTGGGTCCCTAGATTACCCTCCCAACGTTTATGTCGCAAATCCAAGTCAACATAGTGCAATTAGCAAATAGACCACAGTAAGGGATGAAATACGACTTGATGCTTTCCCGGTGAATGATGTGGGTAAACTCTTTTCGGGTTCAACAAAATTTATCCGTTAGGATGAGCCCCCAGTCGGAGCTTGAAATGTTGGCCATTATAGAAAAATTAACCCGGTGGGAATCCCGAGAAGAGTCTACCCACACTGCAAGGGGTGTTGGAATTATGCTTATAGCAATGGTATGATGCCTCCTTTTTGGGCGGTATTTGCTTGGTACCATCATAATCAAATCCTTTTTGATTCTCTGTATCTAATTTTCACTCGGAAAGGAATCGATAATCGCAGATTTTATAACTTTTGCTAATCCTCCGACGGGGGAGGCAAACCTCCAAAATTGGGACCCTGTTTCTTCAACTAACACCACACATTCCCCTCTAAACTTGTATTGATAAGTCCTCTTCCCTTTTTTCATCAGACAAGAGTACATATAGTCTTTCATTCCAATGAAATAAGGCCCTTTGATGACACCTCTCTTTTCTTATTCACCGTAATTAGAATCTTTTTCTGTCTACGTAAGTAATTCTGGTACACTAGATTTGATATATCTTTCGAAGTTATGACTTTTGCGTCAGCTAAAGTTGCGGGAAAGGTCATTGCTGTTTCTTGGTTCTTGCGTACACCTCTATCACAGTTGGCAGACGCATTTTCCCCGAAGAAGTTCCAATTTGAGTTTATATTCCTTAATGTTTATTTCATGCGGAAAGTAGAGATACAAATCGGCTAATTTCTCACCATTTTAATTTTCTTCGAATGAATTGATGAAGAAAATATTTGATACTATTTTCCCGTAAGAGTTTTGACGATGATGACTCAAAGCTCTCCTACGATTCCCTTTTTTCCTCAGTTGTCGAGTTTCTTTAGGGTTCAATCCAGCAGCCACCATCTTTCTTTTCGTCAGATTATTTCTCAAAATATTTCTTCATTGGGGGAACCTTATGCTCCTCCATGCACTTAAAAAAATGCACGCAAAAATATCGCATAATTTAAAATGTTCCTTTAAAATTGTTTGAGTCTTATACTTCAATACGTAAAACCCTACTTTTGGCCTATTACGATTTTCCGTAAGTTTTAGTACTTCCTGTGGTACCGCTAAATCCATTTAGTTACATTCATAATGGAAGAGAAGCGCGTCACCATAGTTCGTACACCTTCATAGCCACTCAAGAGGCGTCTTCATAGACCGTAGTCTCCTTTCCTGCGTGCGCAGATCTAAAAATATTTCATCACTTCTCTGAAAGTTGGTAACATCGATTTGTTTAACGCCGACGAGGCGCCAAATACGGGACAAGTCATCTCACTACGCATCGTTTTTTACCTTCTACCATCTTCTGATTTATATTATCAAAGATAAACGACCTCCTAACAACATGCGCGGGATGAATTTTGCTGTATTGGAGGCGTGGGAGGGGTAGAAGCGATCGGGGAGGGGAGGGGATCGGCCTGCGGCTCTTGTATCCGCGACGCTGCGTGGGCGTTGGAATATTTTCTTCGCGGACGCGGACTCAAAGTAGGCATTTTGTGGCTAAACGGTATCAGATACGTCAAAATGCACGAAATTTTTGTCCTGAAAGGGCAGTAACTCGGCAAAATCTATAGGGAATAACCATAAAATATTATATTTTTCGAATTTTGACCCTCCCCCCCTAAATTGCATTTGAGCGAGGGTCAGGGGTTCACGTACAGGTCTAAAATTTTTCAGGCCTTATTTTTGATCGGTCCCACAACTTTTTTTCATTGGGCCAGATGGATTTGAAAAAAATCGATTTTTGCGATCCGCCCTACTGTTCACCCTTCACCATGCGTATAACGAGTCCGCGTAAGGCTGAACTCAACCGCATTCTTCTATGCTCTTCCATAGCTCAGAAGTTCAAGTCTGGTTTTTTGTTAGTGAACCACAGTTTTTTCAAAACTTCGCTATTCCATGGTCCCTGTTCCCATGATTACCACTTCCAAACTATGGCAATCTTTCATTATTACATGCTGGTAATTCCTGACATGAAGAAGTAGTAAGATCACTAAATTGCTGTGATGAAATCTCAGCTTCGCACCCCCAATAAAGCTACAGTTTATGCGCAATAAATTCTGAGATTTCATTGTATTTACTGATATAATTATTATCCAGTACTTACTTATAGTTGATAAGAGTTTAAATGCGTTTTTATACAAGTGTATGCTAACAAATTAGAGGATTACTGACTAAAAGGATTGTTTTAATGTGCCTTTTCATATGCTTTTCTTGTTCTCGCTTTCATTCTGCTTTGTTTAACCAATTATAACCCAATTTCGCTTCTAAACAACGACAAAAGTGTATAAAATTTCTACTTTATTCACGAAATATTTCAATTAAGCAATCACGCAAAGTCTTGGCAGATGAAATAGATATATACAGAGAAGTCAATGGACATTGCGATGGATTAGCATTATAAAAAGACCTGGTACACATAAATGAACGGTGTAGTACTTAGGAGTTAGGATAAAATTTTGAAAAATGTATGGTGATGATTTTTTGGGAAAAGGATATATTTTCAAGAAGGAGCTACACCGCTTACGGGATTCAATTATCCAATACCTAACTCGTAAAATACTTAGGGGTCACCATTACCCGGGATCTTTCGTGAGGTAAACACATACGCAAAGTATGCTGGAAAGCTAACCGGAAAGTGGGATTTGTAAAAAAAATTATCGGTAAATTCCCTAGAAAGTTAAAAGAGATAAGCTACCTGACTCCAATAGTCCTCACATAGAGTATGCTGCTAACTTATGGGACCCTTATGAAGTATGACTGACAACTGAATCAATCGAGTACAGCACAGGGCGACCAGATTTGTTATGAGTTGTTGCGACAAAAAGTGCAGCGCATCCAATACATTACACGAGTTAGGATGGAAATCTTTGCATGAACAAAGATCAAAGTAAGACTAAGTTTAAGCTAATTCGAAGAAGATATTAAGACTACGTGAACTATATCATAGTTTAATTGTCGCACTACAGTAGACGTGACCACGAAGTGATTATAAAAAATAGAATGCAAAACGGAAAGGTTTAAAATGTCATTTTTTCCTCATACTAAGAAGACAGCAACGGTGTCTCATGCTATGGAATTAATGGCTTAACCCACTTGGACGACTCATTGCATGTTTTTTTCTTCCATATTTCTAACCATTCATGGATTTGCTTAAGAGTTAGAGATGGCTATTTAGAGGGCATATCTAGAATAATTGTTATGACTTTTGAATAGTAAGTACCTGTGTCATCCTTTACCGAACGAAGATGTACAACGGAGCTCATGAACAAGATTCCATTAGACATAGGCTCTCATTTGCGTACGTCCTATTTGCTATCAAAGCCGCATTTGCAAATTTAAGTGCACTTTATCTGCGACAAGGGACATGGATCTATAGAAATGCACGTCAAGATTTGAGATGCAGTATGGTCCAGAAGGCTTTTCGTAACTTCTTATACATCCTCTGCTAGAATAATATAACACTGGTAAATCGAATTCTATGCTCGCCTCAGTCTCATAACTGGGATAAAGATTATGTCATAGGCATTCCACAGATTTTCAAAGACCCCTGTACTGAAATTTAGCGAGCTGCATGGACTTAATTACCTTGTGAGAGGGCCTTCGAAAAGGCCAGAATTCAGAGGGTAGAAATGCGGCCTGACTGGGTCTTGAAACGAAGAACCTCCCCGTTGTCGGCTGTTATGTCTATCAGTAACACTATCAGGACAAATACATTCATTATGATTTCGGCTAGGGTTTATACACAGAAAATGAATTTAAGAGAAGGAAATAAAGGTAACTGAGGTAAGGGAAGAAGGGGATTGGAACACATGATAGACCAGTCACAGTCAATAATAGTTCCAAGTGAAAGGTAATCAGTGTAATGCTTCAGATTATGCATTGAAAGAGTATATTTCACTTGCGATATTCTGGAAATCTAAAGAATCATAGGCGGATCTAGGGGGGCACGGGGGAACGTGCAAAAATATGCAAGATTTTTAATACGGTCCCATTAACATTGCGTTCGTTTTGTATTACGTGCTGTCCTTGTGCCCCCCTGAACAAAATCCTGGATACGGCCTTACTTAAACCCCCCCGAAAGAAATCCTGGATCCGCCCCTGTAAAGAATGGTACACCAAACAAATACTACTTTCTTTCAGAGACGGGAATGTCACCACCGTGGACAAGATGGCCGATTTCCTGGAAAAGTTTCAGCGGCAAATCAGCGTAATCACAGACAACAAATCTTTGCCGATAGGTGACGCGGTGGTTCACCATGTAAATCTGAAGGAATATGCACCCTCTTGGTGGCAGAACACCTCGGCCGAAGATTCACAGAATAAAGAAATTGAGGAGAGGTTGCGAGGTGCCTACGGTCCCGGGAGGAGAGGGGGGCTGCCCGTGGACAGTCTTTTCTTTGATGTGGAAAAGGATGCGATGAGGGAACTGCTTGACTCGCCAGGAGAGAGTGTCCTTGAAAACCTGGACAGGGTGGCGGAGAGCATTACAAAGCAAGGTCAGCAGTCTTGGAGCTCAACTGATTTTCTTTACAGTCGGGAGGATAAGATATTGCGAAAAGCCATCATAGCTGTTGCGAGAGGAGGTGATACGGCATATTTTCACCGTGCTACCAATTTTCAGGTGAGTATAAGCTTACTGTTGTCTCAATGCCCACTTCTACGTTTGCCTAATTTACATGGCTTATTTACACTTTCGTTACAATTTGAAGGGGTAGAATTACCTACGAATTTGCTATTTGCGTACGAGAGTGGTTCAATTATTCTTCAGAAAAACAAACTATTTTGAATCATTTTTTGTGTATATTCATTGTCTACTTTCAGCTCTATAAATTTTAATTTGTATTTTTTAAGCAATTAAGGCGTTCAAAAAGTAGAATGTCATAATCTTCTCAAAATAAGCATTATTTTGGACGATGTCTTACTCCTAAGGCGTCAAACTTAGTCCATCAAACCTTGTCTTCAAGATTGTTAATGAAAAAAATTCACTGGGGGTAAAAGCTTGTGAATACGGTAAATTTAATACCACTTGGAACTTTAATTCTGTATATTTGCCAATGCAACTGAACTGAATAGGTGTGCAACCGTGAATTTTCTTGTTTAAACGGGTGTGACCGTCAAAAAACCATGTTTGCACTGCATCTAAAGGGCCGGAATTTGTAATGAAGGAAAACGATTACGCATTATACGGGAAAAGCACCTAAAGTCCCCCGTTAACCCCCTGGAATCCCCCTAAAAAATTTGGTAATAAGTTGCTTATTTCGACTATCTATCGTCCTACATGTACTGTTTTAATTGATTGAGAAAGGCAAAAGATGAGGCTTTCTCCATCTGCAATTTCATTTCTCCAGGACTCATGACGGATCCGCAATAAAACTTCAAATTTGATAATGTAGAGTTCTTCATAAGGTAGTAGAGTAGAATTGAGAATTATGGGGTACGCACAGTTCAACGCTATTGAAAAAAAAGCACTTCCCGAGAAGATACGGCCACGAAATTCTTTTGTGTGATACCTAATTAGTGCGCCTTTGCACCGATACGTGGGGAACGCGGAATTTGGAATCTATAAGATAGTAATAGTTGAAAATTCATGGTTCCACTTAAGTTAGTGCTGGAATTTTTACTGTGGGCGGGCTAACCGATGTTATGCAGGAAAACTTCTCAAAAGCTCCGGTGGCTCCCTGAAAGACCCCCGAAAAGAAATTCGAAACAAGACGGAAACTTTTGTTCTTTTTTGCACATTTCTGCCGCAATATCGTGCCCCTATGACTGGAATCCGCGGTCCGAGTATCCGAGTATTTACATATGCCTGGTCTTTAAACCGTATCGTGGATTTGTCATCATTTCGGAGATATACACTTCCACAGGGCGCCCGGAACGATGTGCGGTTTTTTGGTTGTGCGGCCGCATTAAAATTCGTTTACTCTATTTTAAATAGTGGCCAGCGCTAGAAAGGATGAGTAATGAACTTTATACTGCTCAGCTTCCATTTGTTTCGGCCCTTTAAATACATTTGGTTACCCTTTTAAAAACAACCTTTTCATCAGCGCACGAAACTAACTTTTATCCATTTTTTCTAAACAAATGAAAGTTGTGAATACAATCGGCAACAAAAATTAACCTATGGTATCAATATAGCTGAAGATGTATACACTGTAGCAGATGACTAGTCTAAACTGTTCATTCATAGGAAAAATTTATTTTTAAAAATAAGAGTGCAATCTTTCGGGGTGCTAAGGACTTATTGAGCGACCATCGTACATCACTCATGCTACTTCACATTTGGATGATTGGCTATTATATACCCTGAGATGCTCAACGTGCCGATATATTGGCCTAGAAGGATCTAACGGGTTAAGATGGTGAAAAGTGCCCCCCGATATTTTGAGAAATAAAAGTTGTACACTTAAAGTGCATCCAAAAGTAAGTGTTTACCCAAAGCTTTAGGCCTCAGCAATGGAAAATAGCGCCAGAAAAAATTGAAACTCGATTTTAAGTTTTTAAATCATATCTCTAGTTTTTATATTTGTAAAATCGTTTTATATTTGTCAATCAAAATTAAATTAAAAATTTTAGGAAACAATAGACACGCCGAAAATATATGTTTTTACCTCTGTCTTTAAGTATAATCCTAATTTTTTTCAGATTTTTAAAATTGGAGTAACAGGGTCAAAAACACGAATAACTGCTTTCTTCCATTAAATCAATATATTCCTGGAGGATATTTGAAATGATTGTTGAGAGCAACTATTCTTGATCAGTTTCTAATGTTATTGATAAGAATAAACATTAACGTAAAGAATACCCATCACACTTAGATTAATCGTAATTATTGTTTATAACCATACTGATAAGCCTTAACCTTTCGTCGGGCGCAATGGATCTGAAAGGCTCAGCATAAGTGTTTTTTCACTTCTCCATGCCAGTAGGTGGCTAAGAATCCTTTATACTCATAGTAGCTGTTTGTTTTGGCATGCTATATAAGTAGCTTTTCGCATTTATGCCAACAGATCAGTGGCGGATTATTAACATAATTAGGTAATCAAAATGATGGTAAAATAAAGCGAAATAAAAGCACTAGTGGATATATACAATAGCAAAATAAAAAGCCCTAATCATATAAAATTCACATGCTGAAGTATAGTACATATAATAATACTAAATAGCCTAAAGAGTAGATTAAATCGCACCTTGCTGGATCGGTCTGGGATAGGATGATGGTGTGTATAGGGGTATACTCTTAAATATAATATAGACTCGCTGCGCTGCGCGCGCTCGTTACGGGGCTACGCCCCCTAAAACCCCCCGGATCCGGCTTCGCCAGCTGCCCCGTTGCTCCTCGGAACGGCATCGCCGTTCCTCGTCGGGGGTCGGCTTCGCCGCCCAGATATTGAGGTAGCCCTTAGACATAGACCCACTAGTTCCTCAGAACGGCTTCGCCGTTCTTCGTTAAAGGGCGACTTCGCCGCCCAAGGGTTACCCGAGTCCCCACGAGGCGTCGACTCCTGGGAACGGCATCGCCCATCATCGTCACGGGGCGGCTTCGCCGCCCAAGGGTTACCGGTGTCCCCCCGAGCCTGTCGACTCCTCGGAACGGCTTCGCCGCTCCTCGCCTGTGGGCGGCTTCGTCGCCCAAGGGTTATCGGCGCCCTCCCCCCTCGTAAGACACCCATTGGGCTTCTCCACGTGTTGGAGTGGATTCGCCGCCCGAGGGTTCTCGGAGTTTTTTCGCGCCTCTGACTCCTCGGAGTGCCTCCGTCGTTCCTGGAGCGGGGGCAGCTTCGCCGCCAGGGTTTTCACTCCTCACAAAGCAATGCGTACTACCAGCTATCCCCTATCGTTGACAAATGCTGCTGGGGGATAATGTGGCAGAATGAGGAGGCATGCTAGCCGTGATTGTGGCATTTTAGCTTATGACGACGTTTTGAAGGCGGTTCGGGGGGTTTCCAGGGGTTTTGATGAGTTTACTGACTACGGTCACAATCATCCAAATAAATTCCTCAGCGATGAGTCATAGGAGAACGGAATTATTTCGAAAATTTGCGAAAAGAACAAAAAAACATGCTATTTACTGCAAAAAAATAATTTTTTCGTTGGTCTTCTAGGGAGCCACGGAAATTTTCGAGGAGTTTTCCTGCATAAAATTTGTTTGCCTACCTACAATAAAATTCCAGCTCTCTAGCTTTAGGGGAACATTGATTTTTCCCTTATTACTCACATATAGATTACATATTCTATGTTCTCCACATAGCGGTGCATAGGCGCTGTAATAAGGCATTACTCACGCAAATTTCGTGGCCGTACCTTATGGGGAAGTGGTTATAAAAAATCGCTTTTAGGTGTCCATGGGGTAGAAGTAACATTTCACCTCTACTATTTTGTTAAGAAATCTACATTTAAAAGTTTTCAGGCGGGTGTGCAAATGGGCCTGGATAATTGAACATGACGGGTAAATATAGCCGACACAATTCCCACTCGGAATTAATAAAAACGATGCAGCTCGGATGTAAGGTACACGGAATACACGACTTATTAGGTAATTTTTATTATTTTTGGGGAAGTTCCAGGGGGTTACACGGACGAATATCTAATTTGACTTCAATGATACCCACATAAGGATAATTTTATGATTAAGGGCAAAGAGTTGTATTTTATTGTTGCTGTGTGAGAGGGGCTTTCATGTTGCATGAAAGTGGAGTGACATACCAAGCTTGGCTTTTGGAACAGAAGCATTGCAACATACAGTCACAAAAATGAAAATGCTAACTCCGTTAACGTTCTAATTTTTGAGGCAACCACAAACATATAATGAACCAGGTATTTTACTACTCGTGCTTGAAATAGATGTGTGACGTAATTAAGCTTGCAGGTGCAGAATATGAAAAATCTATTGTTTTGATATTTTGTTTCAAAAGGTCTACCTACCGATGTTGTTCCCAGTTTTATACCTGCTGGACATTTTGACTGATTGCAACTTGGTCTATCATCACTTCAGCCAGTCAAATTACATCTACTCTTCACTAACGGTTCTGTTTCTCCTCGGGCCGATTCTTGCCGAGATCACCAGAAACTTCTTTCTGTGAGTATATAAACGATCACGACTGAGAACGGTTTAAAAATAAAAAAAAAATAAAAAATCGATTAAAATGTGGTTTACTCTCTTAATAAATGTTATTTTTTATTATTTTAATTTTATTTGTTAAATTTTCGTAAATAAAGACCTGTTTTTCCCTTTTGTAGAAGTGTTGACGAGCTGAAACAATAATAATAATATATGATTTTTACCGCAAGCCCCTGGCCCATAAGGAAATGATTGAAAAACACTTACAACAATTAAAAATCGATCGGTGTTTTTAAGTGAATGAATAAAGAATGAAAATCCAAACAAATACGTCCTGCATGATTATATTTATCAAAGGTATTCGATTGTTTACCGTGTTTACTCAATCAAGAGAAACTAATGCATGCCATAGGCGACGACCACAGTAGTACCACCACTGAAAAGTTGTATATACACCTAAGTATTTCCCTTGACACATTTTGGACAGTAAGTAGCAAATCGTAGTAAAGAAAATGAATCTCCGTTTTAACAAAGATGCATGGAACGAGCAATTCAAAATACAGAAAACATCTTCAACCTCACGAAAATGAAATTAAAATAACTGCGAATAATGCATACTTACCTCAAATATCTATTCCAGAAAATACCGCAACGGACTATTCAGGCACAGAAGTGATCATGAGCTCAATTTACAAATGATGGGCATACCAATGATTTTCAATTGAAGCAATAATCGGAATTATTTAAAAATGATAATTTATTGACGTGCAACACTTAAAATACCATACCTACAAACCAACAGGAACTGTGGGTTCCAGCAAGTAATTGAAGCTCACAAACCAACCCACGAAATGAGTCAATGAATGAAAGATGAATATGCATTAATACGGTAAATACTAATCCCTTGCCTTCGAGAACAACATATATTTACAAACAAAATAAATATTTGTTGCGCATAACCATGGAAAACAACATCAGTAATTGAAGCTTAATTTCTCTCAGAAGTGGCGCTGCACAATATGTATAGCGACTAGGATGTATGATCTTAGGTTTTCCCGGCGTATCAGGTGCAGGAAAGTTTCTCGGGTTTTCCATTGGTTAATGTTTTCCATGTCGCCCCACGTTTTGAGCAGCGACTTGCTGTTCGTCCTCAGGGGTTCTTCCGAATCCCGTTTTTCAAAATTTGACAAGTATATATATGCTTCGTCCATGGTCAGGTGTAACCTGATTGGTTCATGATTGTTGTGCTTTCCTCGCCATTTTTTTTGCATAAAAGGGATTTCATTATTGGTCTCCAAGCATTGCTGATTTGGAACCCAGTGTCTCTATTGTTGTTGTTGCGGTGGATGCGGTTGCGCCTGATGATCCGCGAACCTCACTGATTTAAACATAATTCCTCCCACTTTTACTGCAGCTTCCTGCTCATCCCACGCTTACCCTACCATCTCATTCTCCTTTCATCTGAAACTTTTCTATTTCCTCGCACTGTCTTTTTCCACTAAGCCTCCCTTTCCATCTTAGTTTCACACCATAATCGATTATTTATCTCCGTACACATTTTTTTACTCCGTACACATTCCCAGTCCTCGTTCTTCTACTTCCTCCTCTCTTCCATTTCTTTGACCATTTCCTCCGTTTTCACGGCTTCTTCATGCTTCTGATCTCAACTAAGCCAATTGACTTCCTAACCGATTTGACAATTCCAGTTTTTATATAATCCTAACCATCCTACACAGGCTATGTATTTTCAATCTCCGGGATACTATTTTCCACTAATTCCTGATATTCTCCTCTCATAGTCCCCTTCAGTTCTTCTGCATTCCATTTCCTTGCCTGATGGAGAACCTGTTTCTCCCGAAAAAGTCTGCTGATTTCTCTCCCTTGTCGTTCTGAATTCCTTATTCCAACTTCCCCTGCTTCGTTTCTATCCCTCCCATTCCCGACTAAAGCGTTTTTTTAAAGCGTATTTTTTCTTACTCATGGTTTCTGTAATTATTTCCTCCAGCTGTTCATACACCTCATCTACTTCTTCCTCCTAATGATTTCTAATGTTCATATGAATCACCAAAAGGTCGAAGGGTCGCACCTAAATCTCTACAACAAGAATTCCATTGTTCACCGGGTCTACAACAACCACACCTTAACCATCTTCCCGTTTAATACTAAAGCTACTCCTCGGTGACTTTCCTCCCCACCACCATATACAACCCTATATCTTCACCTCACTTCACAAAATCCTAGCATATCTATCACCCTTACTTCATTTCCCTTTTGATATTTTCTAGTTTCCCCGCCAAACCCAAATCGTTGACCTCAAGTTCCACGTCGCAACATGGCGTGGAAAGCAGCTTAGAAATCTAACATCCCATGATTTAGAGACTCTTCCAAGCCAAGTGTGTCAGGATAAGTATTGTTGTAAGATAGGAATTCCTTACCATAAATAATAAAACTATGTTTCACCGACGTGTTGGGGAAATTATCAGCAATATTCATTTGAGTTTACAATAGCTTTGCACTGCAAAGTATTGTAACGTTTTTTTTTTATTTTCTCTTCTTCAATGCACTTACAAATACTTTTATTGCTGTCGCGTCACGGGGCCGTTGTGTCCCGCCCGAAATGTAATTCATGCAGGGCCGGAAATAGCCTTACATTCACGACGAAAAATAATAAGAAAAGAGAAATGAGGGACTGGAAACCAAAAATTAAATAAAGTGAAAGGAAGAAATGAGGGGGGTGGAAGAAAATAAGTACGGGAATCCCGCCTTACCTTGGCTTCCGCCCGAACTCTGCACCCCATGCGTCCGTCCAACAGTTGATCCTCGCCCGAGCTGCAGCGAGATGAAAACGCGTCTTCGCCTTGACATCAGGCGAACGAAAGCTGTCCTCTTCGCCTGGGCACAAGCGAAGGAATGAATACCGGTGCCAGGCCTGCCCTGTTCTTCCGGGGCAACTCAAGCCCTCTTTAGGCAAAAAAGTACGGCACAAAATAAAAAAAACCAAGGCAGGCGGGAAAAAAGAAGAAAGGAGGGAAATTCAAATGAAAAGAAAACCATAAGGCTGTTCCGGCCCGAACAATTACACTGTATTTAAACAAACACGCGGTAAAAAGACAACCGTACGCCACAACTATCATAATCCAACTTCGCATGCACTCCATCCCGCGCCGTCAACAACAATCGCCCCACACCACCTCTGCTGCTTATTATTGCTCGTTCCATTGTTCTCCTTCTATCCATCGTCACACCAAAATCCAACTCAAAACCATCCAAAACAACTCCAAAATAAATGTTACATTATGTATATTACACAATAGTATATTTTTCTGTCTAAGGTCAGAAAGATATTCCCATTCAAATTTATCTAAGAGGTTAATTACACTAACAAGACTATCGTAATGAATTATCAGGTACCTGGCAACTATTCTTTGATTGCGTTCTATTTCTGTTCATAAGTCTTTTTCATGAGGGTCCCAAACAATGGCAGCGTATTCTACATGTGGTCTAACGAGGGAAAAGTAGCTAATTTTTCGTCATAATTGAGTCTTACTCCTACATATTTTACGGATTCTACAGTCTCTAGTTGGGTACAATGAAGGATATAGCCTTTGTGTTGGGAGTTATATTTCCAGAAATTCATTATTACACATTATTACATATTTATTATAGCTGCCATGCATCACACCACGCGTGGATAGCAGCAAAGTACTTCGTTAGTTCATTTTTGTCTTTACTAGAACTAATTTTCTAGTATACCTCAGCGTCGTCTGCAAATAATCGTAGCTTTCTGTGTAATTTTTCACCGATGTCGTTTTTATAAAGAAATAATATGATTGGGCCTATAACACTTACCTGAGGGACGCCAGAAGAGAATCTATTCTCGTTGGAGACTCACAGTGTAATACTACTCTTTGGACGCAGTTCCTCAAATTTCCTCTGATCCAAGATATATCTTTTAGGGAGTCCCGGTTTGAACATGCCCAATGGAAGATTTTAGAGGCTTTTGGTGGCAAAAACTATAATTTCTGGCCTTACTCATACATGTTTGTCTCCCACAGCTGAGAGGCCCAAGGAAAGAAAAAAGCCCCACAGGGAAAAATTTCTGCTGTGTAAGTCATTTGGAACTGCCATCTATCTACTTTGTAACCACTGATTTGTATGTGCTTTCGAACTGCTGTGGAATTGAAACACAGTACACAGCAGTTCATGACGTCATAGCGTCCTACCATGTCATCAACTCATTTGTACACCTTTCTAACTCATATGTATTAGATTTTGAACTGCTTTGAATTTCCATTGGGAACTGCTATGGAACTAATTTTCAACCTTTGGAATTCATTTGGAATTAACATTGGAACTCATTTGTACCATTCGTTCATCCGTGTTGGAACAGATTTGTACCATTCGGTCACCCATTTTGGAACTCATTTGTACACAATGCAAACTGCTTCGTAGCAACGGTTTCGGAGGACCAAGGTCGGGCCCCCGCAAGGATACAACTCGAGGACCGGGAACCAAGTCAGAGACTTATACGCCCGTGCCTCTCGAGAGGGGGAGGACAGATAGGAATCAAGGAAAGGAGGCATCGCCAGAATGAGAGCCCGACGACGCCTCCAGGGAAAGGACGGGGAAGGAAGGGAAAGGACGAGGAGTCCCGCACCGTCACAAGGCGGGCGGGTCCTACTAAAAGCGAAACCAAGCAAAAGCTATTAATGTTCTAACGATCTTGGAGGATTATTCTATGAAGAAGAATAATCCAACGATCAAATCGTTAGATACTGCTTCGTAGCAGTTCAAGATGGCGTTTTTTAGTTTTCTTGAAGTTTATGGTAGTTTGTTTAGGAAATTTAGGCAAGATGAATATTGCGAATTGAAGCGCCACCATTTCGTAATAGCTCCGTTGCTTCCAAAGAATTCGTCACCAGTGAAGGTCCTGTAAGCTTGTCAAAATTGATAAAAGTTTGATGTATTCAGAAGGCGGAGTGAAACGTAAGTGATTTTGGTGGTCAAGAAACTCCTTATCGAGAGCTTAACTCCAATATTACGTGGTTGACGTGGATCATTCACAGTCCATTTTTGAATGAAGTGCCTTCGTTTCTGGATAATTTTTCTTGAAAACCGTCATGTCTGAAAATCCGGTGGAAAATTCGAAAAAAGGCCTTTCCGGGTAATTGAACTTGTCTACTGCGACATTGAAACATATTTTCGAAGGAGGGATTCATTTTTGGCGAAAACATTCAGTCCTAAAATACGGAAGAATATATGGACATCAACCATTTTCTGGGGATCGGGAAGACCGGCATCTTTTATGCATATTAATAGATGCAAAATACTAGTTTTCCGAAAATATTTAAGAAGAAAAGCAATGAAAAAAATGTAGTAAAAGATGCCGTAAAATTCAATATTTATGTGCGAAATATACTTTGAAAGCATAGACAGTTCCAAACAAATGATGACGTCTATAAATCACATGGATTCGTTCACAAAAAAATTTCAAACGTATGGAAAGCAGTTACACTTGAATCTCCTCCGTACACAGCAGTTACAATACGAATGATGACGTCCATAAATTCTGTCAAATCGTTCAAAGGAGTTCCAAATGTGTAGAAAGCAGTCACACACGAAAACACTCTGTACAAAGGAGTTCGAAAGGGGATTCCAAATGAGTTACAAACGTCTTCATATTTCCAATTTTTGGTACAAATGAGAGGAAATGAGTTCCACAGCAGTTCCTTGACAAATTTTGTTGTTACAAAACCGTTTCAAAAGGGTTCGAAAACAGTTGGAAAGCAAAAGTTTTCCCTGAGCCCCTCCAATGATTTTGTGTTATTATGCGCTGGTGGCTGTGTGTTGTGTGAATTCTGCCGTCTTGCATTCACACGATCATTGCAATTGTAAAACTTTGTGTGTATGAGTAGGTTCTTAAATTTTAACGTAAAATATTTGGGGATGTATATTTAATGCTATAACGAATATTGTAATGCCAGAGCAATCACAGGACATATCGTAAAAGTTGTTGAAATATATTCTTTGTTTTCGCTTAAGTTACTGCTTTTTCTATAGGATTTTTATTCTTTTCTGATAAATATTGGACTAGTAAACCTTAAATGTAGCTCACGAAACTTCTTTCTCCTTTCAGAAAGCTGAAAAATCGCATGGACACCTGGAAGAACGTATTCAGTCTTAACTCTTTGAGACTGATTCCTCGGTAAGAATACTAGTCTTTTGTTACATTTTCATTCTTTTTCTTCCTGTGAAATTAGTCATTTATACCATCTGAAAGAGTGCCTGGGATTAGAAGGGGTACGGAAGTGTGCACTGTGTTCGCAATGTAAGAGGCAGGTTCCAATGACCCTCTCTTAATTTCTCTCCACTACACTCATGGAGCTAGGAATATGAAATTGAATAATGCATTCAATTGATGAATGATGATGATCATTTAATGAATATAATAGGTGTAATTGATTGGATGAAAATTTGTAACCTATCTCAAACTCATGGAAGTAACCAAATTTGATACAAACGATTGGACCAGAAGTTAGATGGATATTATTTTGATTGTGGGGATGGTGTGCTGTATCAAAATTAGACACAAAAATCTTTACACTGCTTTGACTGTAAGACACCGACTTTATATAATACGAGTCGATGGGCGCTTGAATTCATGAAGCGGGTTTTGGAGGGGAGCGGGAACATATTTGTGTCACGTGTGTTCAAGTATTGGGTCCATAAGTTGCTAAAAAAAGGGAAAAAAACCCTTAATATGTCATTGAAATGGGTGGAATGGACGAACAACACGCTAATTCGCACTCAACAATACTTAAGGTCGTCTTAGTGACCACGATGATATAAGCGTTGAGAGAACTTTTTGAATTGAATATTTACATAATGGAGAGAAATATAAAATTAATGGCACATGAACTTGCAAAATATCGCCGATTTTTCGTATTTTAGCCTTTATCCTAGGATTTTAGCTCCTCTATTTCTGATTATAAGGCTTTGAACCCAACAAACTTAAAGAAATTAAAACAGATTTTTTTAACACTCATACGGATTATCTGCGCCTTAGCGGCGCTCGTGGTTTTAAAAGTGGTGTAAAAATTTTCCATTCCGATGGATCATTTGGAAATTTTCAGTAGTCTATTTTTTCTGCTTTTTTCCTCTACATATAAAATTTTGTTTGCATAGTGTTGATAGTTTACATTTTATTGGCCTCTAATGAAAAACGTTACGTCGTTGGATTTATGGCGCCGCTGCGGCGCTCAGTATTTCCTCGTCGCTACGTCGGGGGCTGCACTATCAATGTTAATGTCAAATCAATTATTTTCCGTATTAAATGCTATAATATATTTATAATATTATTATTTAATTTTCTAAACTTTATAACAAAATGAAATTGTTAAACAAAAGGAAAATATTAATAAACCAATTTTGCTTTCTATTTTCGCTATTTATATAGACAGTTGCGGCTGTGGAAAAAAGATGCAAAATGCAAAACTTGTCGCATCCTCATTACCAATCCCTTTCCCGATAAATTCCTTGCCTCCCCTCTCCCCTCAGTGTCTGACATTTCCTGCAGGACAAAACACATTTTGTGTACACTGATGTGCCAGAAATGCCCCGCTTTTTACATCGACCTATCCACCGTTCCCCTGTGCATCCGAATGAATGGGCATTGCTCCTCTTGCAATCTCTTTTCCTCTCTTTCTTCCCCCCTTCCAGTCGCCGTACATGCTTTCTCCCACAACGCTCTATTTGACGAGTGATACAAAGTTGGAATATTAACCTCCCTCCTGCCGTCTACCATCCCCCTAGAGCTGAAGGACCTGGAGCAGGCATGCTTTTGGGCTTTCCGTGCATTTTCTGGACCAGGAATCAACCACGCACACTAGAACACAACCAATCCCCATCAACCATTTTTCCTACCACCATCTTTACCCTCTCTTTTGCACCCTTCCTTCTACTCTCACTTTTCTTCCTCATCTCACTTGAAAACGATGGGCAGCGTTCCATCTAAAATTCTTCTTTTATTTTTCGTTTATTTTTCCTTTATTACTAACTGTTTCTATGAGCCCACCCTAGGGCAAGAAGAAGTTTAATTAAGTCATATTTAATGCTCGTGTGAGTATATTAACCAGATGAATATGATCGCATATGGTTAAATTGACCGCTATGTTTTGAAATGCATATTAGTTAATCACTATAGTTATTCTAAATGTTCTTTATTGTTGTTCAGTTTCAAGAAAAACCTTTCACGCACGAGTTAATTGAGAGTTAGACTTATACCTTAATGCTATTTATAACTTCTATCTGGATCTGGATTCTACCGCGAGAACCCTAATATTTCTACTTAATCGAATGAATGGATTGTGTTTTTATTATCCCAGTGAAAGCAAAGGCTATGTGAAATTGTAACTACACTGAGAATGTAATACACACTGGATGATAATATTTATTGCATTGAAATTAGTAGTTCGTTGATCGCTTTAGTCCAGAAACGGTAGATAGAGAAGTTTAGTAATTGACTACTGTGGTGTACCGCTCAATGACTCAAGACAACGTGGTTTTCAGTTCAGCGAGTCCGACTGGCTCGGCGGCAGGTAGGGTAGCCACTCCTCGAGCTCACAACTGCCGCTGATAAGCCGGGGTAGGCGGCGTGCCGGTCGAGCCAATCGAGCCTCATTTATTTCCAGCACAAATACAACAATTCCTCCCTTTCAAAAATGGTTACATCATAGAACAAAACTTAATAACAAAAAAAATAAATTTGTTTCAATAAACAAAAATTTAACAACTCCTTGGAAACACATATTTGGAAATATAAGGCAATAACAATAGCAGTGTAACAATGCATAAACTATAAAAACTAATATAAACACCAACTAAACTCTCAAATATAACCAAATAAACAAGATCATTGCGATTGAAATCTATCAACCGGCTTCCTAATGCGCTGAGGGTATCTTTTATCAACAGCTGATCCCTCGTTTGGAGATGGAACACTTGCATTTGACTGAGTGTCAGAATGAGGAGGAACCGGGGATTGCAGCGATGGGGATGCGTGAGGCAAACGTGGCGTACTGGGAATGCTAGAGGTGGGTGAGGAGTGAGGGGAAAGGTTGTTTTTGTTTGGGAACCTCTCCGCTACTGCGTCGTTATTGACATTGAAATCACCCGTTTTAACATTATCAGAATTGGCATACACTGAGCTGGAATTCATCCCAATGAGCTGATCAATATGTCTGTTACAAACAAAACCAGAATTGAACATTACAGAATACATTACACCACTTAATTGTTTTAATACGATCCCTTCAACCCATTTGTCTTTACAGCGATAATCCCTAATTAGAACAGGTTGATTTTCAAACAAAATCCTTGTTTTCTTAACACCAAAATACTCTTTTTGTTTTTCTTGCTTAAGTTCCACTCTCTTGACCACATTAGGCCTCAATAGATCTAGTCTGGATCTTAAAGGTCTACCAAACATTAGTTTAGCTGGGGTTTCATTCGTAGTACTATGAATAGAGTTTCTGTAACTAAACAATATATTACTCAGGGCAATATTTACATCTGCATTTTCTACAAAAGCACAACTTAAATTGTGCTTAGCATACTTAACAGAACTCTCCGCCTGGCCATTAGATCGAGGGTGGTATGGCGGCGAAAATGAGTGCTTCACACCATTTGATACCATAAAATTTCTAAATTCTAATGAAGTGAAAGGTGGGCCATTATCGGAATGTAAGGAAACAGGTAGTCCAAATCTTGAAAATAGCTCTCTGAGCTTTTCTATGGTTACCTTAGCCGAGGTAGAGCTAACTTCAAATACCTCAAGCCACTTAGTATGAGCATCAATCACCACTAAATACATCTTTCCTTTAAAAGGGCCCAAGTAATCCACATGTAACCTCTCCCAAGGAGAAGCGGGATAATGCCACACATGAAGTTCACTCTTGGGAGGGCTAGAACGTTCTCTAAGGCAAGGCGAGCAATTGTTAGCTAGGTCTTCTATTCGTCTATCAATATTAGGGAACCAAACATAATTTCTAGCCACAGATTTCATCTTTACAATACCTAGATGACCCGAATGCAATTCGTTCAGAACATAGTCACGCAATTTACTTGGAAGAACAATTTTGTACCCCCACATAATAATACCATGCTCTACAGTCAGTTCATCTTTCCTTAAGAAATATGGCTGTAACTCACTATTTTCCTCTGAGATAAAGTTAGGCCACCCATTCATTACATAATTATACACCTTCTTTAAGATAGGGTCACCCTGTGTTTCTTTTCTTACATGTTCAAAATTTAGTGGTACGGAACTCTCAGCTATACAATGCAAATAAGTTCCTACCAATTTTGTTTCTTCATTAACAGAGTGTAAGTCAGGTAATGGCATACGTGAAAGAGCGTCAGCATTACCATGTTTTTCAGATTTAACGTACTGAACATCAAAATTATACCCTGATAAAAACAAAGCATATCTCTGCAGTCTACTCGCGGCAAAAACAGGTAATCCCCTTTTTGGGCCGAAAATGCTTACTAAGGGTCTGTGATCGGTACATAAAGTAAACTTCCGTCCGTACAAATATTGGTTGAACTTCTTGACGCCAAAAACAACTGCTAATGCCTCCTTATCTATCTGTGAGTACCCACACTCGGCAGGAGATAAGGTTCGCGAATGAAATGCAACTGGCCTTTCGACACCCTCCTGAGTGACTATGCTTAAAACAGCACCAAGTCCGGTGGAGCTGGCGTCAACTGCCAATTTCACGGGCAGTGTTGGATCATAGTGTGCCAACACAGGTGCTTGCGTCAAGATTTTCTTCACTTCATTGAATGCATAAAGACAGTCTTTGCCAAATTTGAACGGAACATCTTTACGTAGAAGTTTATACATAGGATTTAAAATGGTTGACATGTTTTTAATAAACCTAGAATAATAATTCACAAGACCAATAAATGCTCGAACTTCATTGACTGATTTTGGTATGGGTGCATTCACAATCGCAGCTACTTTATCTTGGGATGTGTGCAATCCGTATTCATCAATTTTAAACCCTAAATATTCAACCTTACTTGCAAAAAATTTACATTTTTCTTTTTTCACTGTTAGACCACATTCACTAAGACGTTCACACACAGCCTCCAATCGCTTATAATGAGTTTTAGTATCCGGTGCACTAACCAAAATGTCATCTAAAAACACAACAGTACCTTCTAACCCTGCTAAGGTTTGTTCAATGGCCTTTTGAAATACTCCTGGAGCACTCGAAATACCATAGGGCACTCTGCAATAAGAGAAGAGACCCTTGTGTGTGCTAATAGTACAAAGCTTTTGTGACTCAGAATCTAAGGTCAATTGCATAAATGCATTGCTTAAATCAATTTTGCTAAAATGCCGACCTTTATGCATGCTTACAAATAAATCCTCAATGCGAGGTATGGGGTATTTATCAACCTCCAAATACTGGTTTAGTGTGACCTTAAAATCCCCACAGATTCTGATGTCACCATTAGCTTTTAACACGGGCACAATTGGCGTACCCCAATTGCAGCTACGTACAGGCATTAGCACTTTTTCGTCCACTAGACGTTGCAATTCACTCTCAACCTTTGACTTTAAGGAAAAGGGAATGGGTCTTGGCTTGAAATATTTCGGCTTAGAACTCTCTTTCAGAATTAATTCTACTGGTTCGCCTTTGTACTGGCCTAATTTATTGGTAAAAACTTCAGGGAACTTTTTTACTAAATTGTTAACCATTAAATCAAAGTTATCAAATATTTTACTTGAATCGCTAATTCCGTACAGATCGGATTTATTTTTGAAGGAAATGTCTATGCCCAATATTTTAAGCCAATCACGTCCTATTAACGGATGTGATCCCCCTTGGATTACATACATATCAAGAAGTTTATTTACATTCTGATAGCTGACCTTGACTTTAATTTTACCAATTGGAACAATCGGTTGATTGGTATAGGAACATAGCTTTAACTCGCTAGGGTAAAGCGTACAAGAACTTAGATTATTCTTGTAAAATGTATCACTAATAACAGTCACACTTGCTCCTGTGTCTACTTCGAACGTAGTCATTTCACCCTGAACGACAATATCTACCCTTATTGGGTCAACTTTGACTTTCTCGGTATGTTCCTCATACATGACAAACATGTGCTGAATATCTTCGATGTGCAAATCGTCAGCTTGATTTCCCACACAAAAAGCACTTGGCGTATCGGAACATTTTTCCGAACCCACGAAATTGTGTTTTGGCTTTAACATAGACTTATTAAAAGACTTACATTTTGGTGGTCTGGAATGGCCGTAACTATTATTACGCACAGTTGTCGCACTTGTCAACGCACTCGTCGATCGACAAACCTTGGCAATGTGGTTTTTCTTTCCACACTTATGGCAAGTAACACCATACAATTTACACTGATTCTTTACATGCCCAATTTGCCCACAACAGAAACACTTCACACCACCATCCCTGGACACTGAGTTTGACCTGGTCGATGTAGGGTTGTTGATCCTTTGCGTTGCTCTCCACGATGCGATGTGCTGTACTCGGCCGCCGTTGTCGACTCCTTGGACAGCCAAGGCTGCTGCGTTCTTCTCTGCTGCCTCCACTGAGCTGGCAATCTTGACTGCCTGCTCGAAACTCAAGCTGGCCTCTGCAAGTAATCGCTGTTCCGTCGACTCATTCCTGATGCCACTTACTAGGCGATCCCTTAAATAGTCATTTAAGGAAGACCCGAACTGGCAATATATTGACAGCTTTTTGAGACTTGCGATGTAATCAGCTACCGTCTCCCCCTCATTTTGATTTCTCTTGCTGAATTTGTAGCGCTCAGCAATAAATGATGGTGCCGGGTAAAGATGGTCCTCTACCAGCTTTACTAACTCGCCATACGTCTTTGACGATGGTTTGTTCGGCGTGCACAAATCACGAATCAAATTAAATGTTTTAACTCCCACAACGGTTAAGAGAGTACTCACTTTCTTAGTCGCATTTATCTCGTTACATTCCACGAACAATTCAAATCGTTCGACATACGACGACCACGTGTCTATCGTACTATCAAACTCGCCAACCGAGCCTATTACTCCAGCCATTTTAGAATTACTGGATCACACAGAATTACTTCCTTTATCCTAGCCGTTATCGATCTGTTACATAACGCTAGTTTCCACATAGTTTATCCTCGTCGCCATTTGTGGTGTACCGCTCAATGACTCAAGACAACGTGGTTTTCAGTTCAGCGAGTCCGACTGGCTCGGCGGCAGGTAGGGTAGCCACTCCTCGAGCTCACAACTGCCGCTGATAAGCCGGGGTTGGCGGCGTGCCGGTCGAGCCAATCGAGCCTCATTTATTTCCAGCACAAATACAACAACTACCAATTGATAAAAAGTGTTCATTTTACTTACTTATAAATGGCAGGCACAGTAGAGATAGGTTTGTGTCGACAAAATATCTCCTTTAGATTTTTTTGCCGCTAAAATATTTTTTCGGGAATCCAGTTGACATATACTTCATCCGGCGTATATCTTATTACGATAGTTAACAATCTCTAAAACAGTTTTCTTCCAATTCTCTTTTGCCAGTTTTCAATGCGAAACACGGGATATTATCTTCATCCATGCGTTCTTCAACGTCAATTCGTTTGAAATACAAGATTTTACGGCACATGTAAATTCACAAAGCCACATAATGCAGTGTAACATCGAATGAAAAACAAAGTTTCAGTATCTACAAGCGAGTTTTCAAGTCAAATTGTACATAAGATGGACGCCGGTCATTTAAGCGCAAGTTTCAAAATACGATTATTAATCAATTAGATTTCAATAAGTAATATATACTGGGCAAAATTTTTATCTGCTAAATACATGTTCTATTGTCGTATGGTATATTTTCCTGGAATAATTTCCTTTTCACAAAACTCAGTTGAAAGCAAGTAGGGGAAATGGCAAATTAAGGGAAAGGGGAGGTTGGAGGAGAACCAAGGGGATCTGAACGAGTAACAATTCTGAGCGCTTTGGTGGAGTGGGAGAGGAATGAATGATGGAATACGTCGGCCATCTCTTATTATATAATTACTTATATATTTTTTATTTTGAAGGATCTTGTTGTCTATGTATATGTGGCTGCTTTTACATCTCTCCGACCTAATGACCCACCCGAGCTGGACCTTCTTGGAATGAAGGGAGGGCCACCGCGTGGCGTTTTGACAAGGCTTTTGTTCCCTGTCCCTCATGCAGCGATGGAAAGACAAAAAAAGCAGGCTTTTGTATCAAATTGTCTCCTTGCACTCCCAACCTTTTTCGCGATAAGGGTTTTCTACTCTTACCTGGCCTAACGATCTGTTTATTCCCTGATCCTTGGCAATCGACACACTACCACCCCTTCACCTCAAAACAACCTACCTGCCATTCCTTCTCCTTTCTCCTCCTCACTCACCCCTTCACGTTACTAAAATCCCAATTAATAAAATATCTGTGCATATGAGCACACAAGAAAACGAGAAATATATTTACAAAATTTTCACTTCACGGTAAATTGTTTATTCTCCTATTCATCATGAAACGATTTTTACCATGTAAATACTGAACTAATGGTCAGGAAAAAGAAATTATTTTCTATCACACAATTAGTTGGGTAGTTATCTTGATTACACCCCAATGGTAAACTGTCACGTCATCGGTAATTACATAAACGTCAGTAATTTTGCATTGACTATCGTAGCCGCAAAGGAATATTTTCGAATGAGAGGCACAAGACATATAACAGTAACCGTGCAATGTGTTCTTCACGGTAGTCGGTGAAACCTCTGAATCTCCTGGCAAGTTATAGTTGCTCATTCAACGAGAAGTATTCACACGACGCATCTGTGAGGAAGTATTATTCTACGAATTCGGATAATGCATTGTGTTAAAATTTTCTTAGAATTGCTACTTAGTGTAATTCTAAACAGAGTAGAACTGGGATTTACTCAAAGGTGACTATCACCAGAGCAGGTATGTGGACGCGGAGCGGAGAAGGTGCCCAAGCAAAATTAAGACGGAAGCCATGGAAAAAACAATCTAGCTTAGCCATGAGTTTCTATGAATAATTATTGCAAAAAAGATGAAGTTTTGTCAAGAACATTATAACGAGGCAAACATAATTATACCTAGCTAAAAGAGAAAGCACAATTGATATTGTAACATTTTCCTTTTGTTAAACAAGTTCACTTGGTTTATAAGTCTAAAAAATGAAATAATAGGGTTATAAATAGATTATAGCATTTCATACGAAACATAATTGCTTTGACATTAGCGTTCAGAGTGCAGTCCCTGACATAGCGACGAGGAAATAATTCTCGGCCCAAGCAAAAATAAGTAGGAGGCTCAGGAAAAAACAACTTTGGCTAGATATGAGATTCTATAAATCATTCTTGTAAAAAGATGAAGTTTTGTCAATGACCATTATACTGAGGCAAACATGATGATTCTTAGCGAAAATAGAAAGCAAAATTGGTTTATTAATATTTTCCTTTTGTTTAACAATTTCATTTTGTTCATAAAGTTTAGAAAATTAAATAATAATATTATAAATATATTATAGCATTTAATACGAAGTCACTGATCGAAGGAAAAAAAGGAGGAGGGGTCGAGCTGCCGGCCGAAAAAAAAAACCCGACGCTGTAACAAATTTTACTGTGGAGAGGCGATGTTGAGAATAGTCAGGATTCGGAGGTTGATTTTTGCTCTCAAGTGGTATTAGTCCCATCTCAGCCACTCGGTTGACGTTTCTCGGCAGAATCCAAATACGCACGCTCTCAACGAGACTAGGATGTACGGGAGACTTATGTGAAGAATGGCGATTACTCGCATTTGTCCCTCCTTGAAGGGAAAAGCTGGTCAACGTTCACATCACAAAATTGTTAAGTGCTATTCAAAGCGTCGCAATAGCCATTTACGCTAACCGAAATGCGCATACTTCGTGAAATTTTTTATGAGTACAACTTGACAATTTTAGGATATTTCCTAGCATGAATAAAATAATAATCAAAGCGATACAGGGAGATCAATGATGAGAAATATCACAAATAAATAATGAAAAAATTGATGTTCAATCAGCTTTAACATTTATTAATTTATATGGTAAGAACAAGATAAATTGCTCATTGGATCAGATATCACAAACAGCTTTGATGAGGACATTTACCCCGAATACATCGCATCGGGTCAGATTGAAATCTTTTTTCTTCGATTTTTTTTTAATGAAAAGATGTCGTTTGAACTTAAGTTTTTCTGGTATCTAATTTATTGTAACTTCGTAATTCTACCACTAAGTAACGTTAAATGTTCAAAGTGTTCCTTAGTTTCGATGAAATGTATGTTTTTACCGGACGCGACCCTAAGTGTTACAACTTATTCTCAAAAACTATCCATTATAAAGCCGATTAAAATTCATTCGCTCGCATTTTGCTTGATGAAATCGCCAATGCTTGTAGTAGTACTTCTTCTGCCACGGTGAAAACACGTACAAGAGACACATTTAGCTGTCATTGGCGAAGGACCAAAATTGATACCTACACCGAAAAGGGAAATCCTGGGAGAAGAGCCGAAATGGCAATACGAAGGAATGTATGTATAGTAATATTTCATTTATTTATAGCTTTTTATTTATAATGATTTTTTAATTTACGGTCGGTGATTCTTAGAAATATACCTGTAGGTTAGTGAAAATACCACTATGATGACTAACATTTTGAACCATTTCTGTTTACTCAACGACTTTATGCTAGGATTTTTTCATTTTCTCTTTAGTATTTGTAGAATGTCAAACCGTCCATATGTCACTGAAAAAGAGCTTCTGTAAGAACTGGAACGAAAATTCTCTTCCGTGTATTAGGAGAATTAGGAAAGAGAACATTTTGACCCATCTTCCCAGAACACACAATGTGCAAAAAGGGTGCGAGAAGAACTATCACTATTTTGCCTCTTTTTTGCGCGGTAGTATTAGATATGGGTAATAGTAGAAATTATAAATCTCTACTTTAATTCTGTTTCTGGAAATTATGCAAGAGATGGCGATATTAGGCATTTGAGTAAAGGTGAATAATCGGATCTCATTGGTCTCCTTTTTCTCCCGGGTCTGCATAAAGCTTCCAAAGTTGATTCCAGGGAGATTTTGAGCAAAGATGTCTATCAAATTTTTCCCTTACATTACTTACTTAAGCTATCGGATTTTTTTGCTAAGGCACATCAGTTTTTATGACCTCAGCACTAGACTAGAAAGGAAGAAAAGTGACTAGTAAGCCGCAGTTCCTGAGTTCATGAATAAAATTTTCAACAAATTTGAATAAACAAATACATCATCAGAGTACATCACGATTCTGAGCAACTTATACCATTTCGTGGCCAAAGTCTTTTTACGCAGTATCTACCCAAAACCCAAGGAAATATGGTACTAAATTCATTGCTGTGGTGAATGCTAAGAAATGTTACCTAAATATTTGAAATATATATGGGCACGTAGCCAAATGGCCCTTTCAAAGAATCCAATTCCCCTCATTATATACCTAGTCAAGCTTAGTAGAGCACATTGAATGCAGAGGAAGAAATATTACCAGTGACAACTGGTGTACCAGCATACCTTTAGCAGTAAAACTTCTTCCAAAAAGATTGGCTATAGTAAGAGTGATGAGTAAGAACAAAGCAGACGTTCCTCCTGAATTTCTCCCAAGAAAAAATAGAACCTTACATCTTGGGCGTACCCAGGAAAGGGTTAAAACAAGACCTTTTCCATAAACAAGACCTTTTGTGTTCAAAAGCCAACAATACAGGCCTGTGAAATGAGAGAGAATTCAAATTGTAATGATATCAAAATGTAGTTTAAATGAAAAAAATTAAATCCAATATTTTCTTTCACATACAGCACTACGGAAGAATCTCTCTCTTACTCCAATAGTAGATATTAATGCCAATATGTTGACAAAATTCATGCTGCTTCGTTTGGGGAATAGTAAGCGTTGTTGGACAAGTATGCTTCTGGATATTTTTTCTCTTCTACGTACCGAGGGATTATAGGTGTGCCATCAAAATTATTAGTCAATAATCCTAAGATTGTTTTAACGCAGTTCCCCATTCCTCTCTTCAATCCGCCAGTCTTATCACAGAGACATATATCTTCTCTTTTGCATGCTTTATACCCTGTACTATGTAACTCATTCGGGACCGTCCCTTGCCATTCTTCCCTTCCACCTGTCCTTCTATGATTGTTTTCATCAGGCCACCATGTCTCATAATGTGAACAAGTAAGTTGTCCCGTCTTCTGCGTTAGGGCTTTAGAAGACTTATTTTTTCTCTTTTTCTTAGCACTTCTTCATAGTTTACACGGTCGATCAATTTTATCTTCATCATTCTTCGGTAGCACCACATTTCAAATGCTTCCACTCTTTGACTTATCTGCTGCTATCAACGTCCAAGCCTCACTTCCTTAGAGAATCTTGCTCCATGCGTAGCTTGTGATGAATTTTTTCCCTACATCTATGCCTGCACTCTCAGCTGAAAGCAGATTTCTCTTTTTGTAGAAAGCCCTCTTCGCCAGCGCTATTCTACTGACTATTTCTTTCTTGCTTCGTCCATTGTTAGTAATTCGGCTTTTCAGGTAAGAAAACAATTTCACCTCTTCTAGCTTATGGTTTCATAGCTTAATGTTTGTCCTATCCTCCTCTCTTTTGCTGCATACTAATATCTTAGTCTTCCTTTTGTTGATTTTCAACTGATATCTGGCCATATTCCTGTCTAAATTTGTCAGTCTTCTTCAAATTCTTCCTGTGTCGGCTATGACTGGTATGTCGTCAGCGAATCGTAGCATACTAATGTTTCTCCGTTTATATTGACACCCAAAGCTTTAAGCTTACAGCTTAGAGTGAAAGCATAGAAGTAATTAAAACAATTCATCAGATGCTAAGCATGGAGTATGGTTCTCTAAGGAAGTGAGGCTTGGACGTTGACAGCAGAAGAGATGTCAGAGTGATTCCATTGATTCCAATCACATAAAATTATAACGTTTTCTTCACCTCTTACCTGTTTTATTACTGCTGTGATAACTTCATAGACGCCTTTAACTTCTTCATTCAAGTAGTCCTTCGTAGGTATGTAAACCCCAGCGTAGTCTCTAACTTTACCACTGTTGTCCTTTTATTAAGGGGGGCACCACTTTCCCTGAACTTCGTTCGTATGCTCCTTATATTTTACATTATTAACGGAAGATGGTAGTTATCTCGCAGTTTTTTAAAGTAGAATAGTAAGGACATTAGAACTAATTTATCCCCTACGAAATTCAATCGGGCCAAACGTTGACAAAGTCGAATAGTCGAGGAGAGATACGCAAAAATAAAGAAATTTTTGCGTCCTGGACGGATCGGAATGCGGTTTTTTGCATTCGCTTGCAAAAATTATTTGTAAAAAAGTTACCATATTTTCATTTGGGAGAAACCTTTAGTTGCATTGTTGCAGGCCAAAATGCACTCGGAAAATGCAATTTCTGAGACGCCCTTTGGAAAACGTAATAACTTTGTAGAAAAGAGTCAGAACTGGCCCGGAACGGGTACTCGGGGGTTTTTGAGGTCGCTGATCACGATTATGATGTTCAAATTGACACCCGGACCACCTGGGGCTCAGGTACACCGTCGAACGTCATCTCCGTGGAACTGTCCCAGAGTTCATGCGGGAAAGGAAAAACAAGCGGCATCCGGGGGTTTTTTGGGTCGCTGAATTCAAATATGGCATCGGCAAACCTCCCCCGGACACCTGGCGCACCAGAACCTGGACCTGGACGTCATCCCCAAGAACTTTCTTGACAATATCGACAAAAACAACCCGAAAATTATCGGATCCGTCCAGGACGCAAAACTTTCTTTATTATGGCCTTTTTTCGCGTATCTTTCCTCGACTAGAATCCATTAGTTCATAATCAGATATAGCTTAGTCCCAGAAGATACATTGAATGAATTCCGCACCATTTGTACGTTGAAGATGTTGTTATAAAATTGAAATCTAGGTCACTATAACTTTTCGTATTATCGAGGAAAATTGCAAGTGTTTATTTCGATAAGGAAATTTTCCACTCCATCAAGTTTGAATCTTCCGATTTTATTTATAAATTGAATTAAGTATCTGTTTTTATTTTCAGTGTTTGAAAATCATTTATCATTATACTAAATAAAGTTTTTAAGCATGGAACGGCAACTAAATATTGTCTTCCGTACAGTTCTTAGAGTTATTTATGAAAGAGCATATTCCAGCGTTACGTACAAAAGCTTTTGTGCTCTCACTCATACAAAAGTATTGCATCGAACAAGCAACTTTGTACGCAGTCACGCGCACGGGTGCATATTTAAATACACCAAGTATGGTATTCGACATGAAAAAAATCATTTGGCTAACCTGGGATTCAAACCCGGAAATCCCTGATGGCCGGTCAAATATGCTACCAATCATACCACGGAGCCACCTTTTTACTTGAGCATGAGATTCTCTTTCTCCTTGTGTCTGAGATTCGCCTTGAGAAAATTACTTGGTAACTGGTAGCCTAACTGACATGCAATCGGGAAGATCCGGGTTTGAATCCCGGCTAAGTGAAATGATTTCATCGTGGCAAATAACAGTCTTGGAATGTATTTATTTACATTCATGTTAAATAATAGTGGAATATAAGAACTTAAATTCCCTTCGAAAATAATAAAAAATTGAAATATACCAAGTACAAGACCTGACTTCAGTGCAGGGTGCCATCCGGGAAGGGTCTTACAGTGTACAAAGGGTTTGCAGAAAAAATTATCTGGTAATGCTCCTGAGAAAGGTAAGCTTCTTCCCAATGACTACAACCGCGCTGCGGGGAAGTTAATATCATTATAAATTGAAGAATTTTTAATAAAAGTACATTTAGTTGTCATAAATTTCTAGAATATTATTATGCCAAAGAATTTCGACAGTTAAGTTTAATGAGTCTACCTGATCCTGCGCACTAGTATTTTACATGAAGTCTCATATTTATATCGCAATGTGGTCGTTTACTCTGACACGAAATCATAATTTTAGTTAATAACTCGGTCGATGGATAGGTGAAAAATGTAATGTCGTAAAAAGTAACTACCTCGTACAGTCATTCTCACAAAAAATAGAATTGAAAAATCTCGGAAAATTGATTCCTTGATAATGAACAATTGATTGAATCCTTGATAATGAACAATTGATTGAATCCTTGGTAAAGAACAATTGATTGAATCCTTGATAATGAACAATTGATTGAATCCTTGATAATGAACAATTGATTGAATCCTTGATAATGATCTCTATGGTTCGAAACATGTCGTACGGGCGAAATATATCGGTGGAAGTCAACGAAGTCTCCTTTTCATTTTCGACTCTTAACTTCCACGTACTTGAGCCGAATACCATTGAACAAAAATCGCGGTAGTTGCCGCCCACTTCTGAGAAAAGTTGCATTCGTCATCAGAGTTTCGGTTCATTACGACCTGTAGTAAGAACCATTCATTGAGAGAATAAATCGCTCAGAAGAGTGTAAACAGCACTAGAAACAGGTTGTTGTTGAGAGCTATAACACTAAGTTAGTTCGCATAACTTCACTTCAGCGAAATAAATATCCGATATTCGAGTTTTATCCGTGTGCATTGGTTGTTCTCTCTTCACTCCTGCTACACAAGTAAACTTTCTGTCTTATACTTGTAAAACTGTTTCGCAGGTTTATTGGATCGCGTGCATCTATTTCTTTGCATACAACAAGCATATTTACGCAAATAAGAGATAGTTAACGATTAAATTTGGTCATCTAGACGTCATTGCTGTATTATATCGACCAAGCATCAACCCCTGCTTAGTGATACGGTGTTTCAAGTTCAAATTCTATATTTTGGTACACTCACGTAATAATTAATAATAAATTTTTTTAATTAGAATACTTTAATAAAAAAACAACTTATCGAAGTTTTGTCCCTCGGTTGCAAGTTATCGAGAAAAATAAACCAACGTGATACTTTTCATGACGTGTTTTGATGACATAATGGTTACTTTTGACAATATTTAGACATGAAATGAAGATATGCACAATGTATTACTCAGTGAAATATTTATTCTTGGGTAGCGTCACCAGCAACTTAAAAGGCAATGGTGTAACCTAGAACCTAACTGATAAAGTGCAGTAAATTTCTCTATATTCATCTGATTTTTAATGCTTGGTTACAAAAATTTAATATATTATAATCATAGCCAATATTTTTTCGAGAGGTATTTACTTAAAAGCAGTTTCTCCTTTTACAGTATAAATAGCATATTTTGTTGTACGTTTGGAATAACAAAAATGGTGAAAATAATTTGATAGTGTATTTATTAGCTGCATTACGTTTTTACAGATATTAGGTGAATGAAAATACGTATCTAAAGATATACAAACTATTAATAACGTAGCACACTTCAAAAGGATTTATACTCACCAGTATTCCTATTACTTCTTTTCCACCTTCCCACTAAAGATATGCTTCCTCTTCCTTCCTCAATTTGTCTTCATATTCTTCTCTCTCTTTCATTTCCTTTAAATTTCAATGCATCATAAAAACAGAAAACTTGAAAACCCGCGCTAGCCCCGTTTCAAACATGCCGCTCGCAACACAAGAAGAGGGCTTTGGATAATAATAAAAAAAACCGTTGGCCTGCTGGGGCCTGACGAGCCCGACCACGGGTCAGACGGGCTTCTTAGGTCGGCGGAAGCATAGAGGGGAAACAAAACAGATGGAGAAGAAACTAGAGACGATGGAGGGGAAGTAGTGTGAGAGACTGCTGTGGGTTGGGAAGCTCTTTCCCCGAGAGTGAGGGATCATACAGCAGCCCCATGGAAGAAAATATTGCAAGCGCTTAGCGTTGAGAAAGCACGCTCGGAAATTCTATTCACTCCAGCGTGGTTATTACAAAGATTACATTCATGAAACGTATCTTATTTCCAAGAAGAAGGTTGAATGTTCCCATATACCGAAAAAAATTCAAATTGCGTTTTCTACGTGGTAGAATTACTTCGAGAATACTGGCGTTTTATTGTGTTTTTGAGCATCAATAACTAATGCTTTTCAATATTTTTTCACTTATCAATATCAATAATCGTAGCTTAAACAATATCCAAAACAAGTTCTCTCTAGATTGTATACTAAGCGAGAAAATGGCGAGCGAACTGAAGTCCGCAGAACGGTTAATCGCGGAGGTATAACACCCTTAAAGAGGGATTGGAGTGATTGCTATGCAACCAACCTTCCTCCTCCGAAATTAACTTGTCACCGTCATTCTCGCCAGTTAGTCGACAATCGACACCGCTAATCGATAACGCAGAGGAGGAGAAGAAAAGGGATATTCAGCGAGAGGGACAGAGCATTGTTTTTTCTACATTTTTGGCTGCCTGGTCTGAGAGCTGTGTTTCCTTACATGTGTGCATCAGTTTCTTTTTAATTGCTAAGACAAGTTTTGTGACTGGGAGCCTTTGGTATGACAGGTACTTGTAATATCTTTGATTCTGAATATCTTGGTAACGGTGACTGTCAAATGGTGCTACTTTTAGTGTGTGCCACTATCATTTGACTTCGTTCGTCACCCTCACGCTCAGCCTGCGGTTTTTTCCCCCAGTGACATCTTTATCTTTGCGTTTTCACCCGAAAGTCGGGGTCTACGGTTACAGTACTAATATATTTTACTTTTGCATTCAGATCATTGAAGAGCGCGAAGTATGCCGTGAATTCAAGGAGAAAGTTTGATAAAGACATGGATTTGTTCTATACAAAGCTGAATGGATTACGGAGAGTGTGCTCCGAGGAACTGTTGAAGGAGTTAAGGTAAATATCGTAGTCGTAAGCATACTTCATGTTAAATTTTAACGATTTAAATATATTTGGCTGTTTTAGATGGTTAATGGAGAGGCCATTGAATAATAATTTGAATTAATTTATATTAGGAAAGCTGTAGGGTTTTCAGCTTTTAAGGTATTACAAATGTATGTTAATCAGATTGTGAGCAATTGTGGAGGTTTATATATTTTCTGACATAAGCTGCACAATTCATGTGGCATTAAACATTGCATGTATCCCGCATATATGGTCCCTTAATGATGAAGTAGTAACAGTACAGCGGGAGGCGGGAATGTTGACCAAATTTCTCTCCTACTGCTTCCAGGCAAGTAAGTGAAGCTCAATTTCTCTGAGGAGCAGAAGTGGCACCGCTCAGTTTGTAAAGAAACTTTTGGAAACTACTGGACATGAAAAGAAAGATGAAATATTTGGATTTCTGCTTTCAAGGGAATTATAAAAGTTCTTTTGTCTCGTGCGTGCCTGATTGGAATTTACACATGAGTTTAAAAATAAAACAAAATAAATTTGTGCTTTCACATAAATTTACAGAGTAGCACCTTCCTTAATAGTTACACCTCATGAGCGTCCACCCCATACAACAACCAAAATTTGGAGGAACTCAGTGTCGTATCCATATAATTTAGAGAACTCCAAATGCTTCATCAAAGACTGCACCTCACTCTGACCAAAGGCCACCTCTGTATATGAAATTCCCCTCTATTCAGCAGATAAAATTACACATATTTACGGAACCTACCTTTTTTATTTGGCCATTTTTCAGTGGAACTGCCGGTGGACGCTCAATACAAAATTCACTGCATGATGGAATTCACTTAACAATCGATCTTTCTTCAGCTTACATCTAGTCACACATCTAGTCCCACATGTTTATCACAATTGGTGGAATTTTTTAAGACTTCCCTCTGTCTCTGCTATGATATGACTGCTATGTCATCGAAAATACGCCGTATCGTTTTTCTTTCTCCATGGATCCTAACTCTGGGCTACCTCTCTCATATCTCATTGGTACGTTTCACGATGAACACGATGAAAATTATGGTGGCAGAGCACACCCTTTTCTCATGCCTTTCACATTCTTGTTTCTTCGCGGGGAGATCAGAATTTTTTATTTCATTATATACTGCTGCGTTTCTTCACAAAATCCCTTTATACCACTGCTTTTCCATTGGCATGTATTAAGGGAAGTTTGAAAATGTTTGATTAAAAATCATAGAAATTGAAAATCAAAGTTGGGCATGAGACTGAAATATGAATTTTTTTCAGAACAAACTAGAAATTCTTTTCAAGACTCTTTCTTAGTTCGAGGAAACCTTGATGCAAAGGAATGCACGTTTATCCTAACGTTACAATCGATCTTTTCAGCTTATATCTAGTCATTAGCTATACCATTGATGATGGAATTTCCTTCTGGCCTCCCTGTGTCTCTGCTATGATCTAAGTGCTATATCATCGGAAAGACGCAGTATCGTTTTTCCCTCCATGGATCTTCACTCCAGGCATCTTCTCTTTTATTTCGTAAGAACGTTTCTCGATGAACACGCTGAAAATTGTAGGAAGAATAGCTTACCCTTGTCTATCTCCTTTAATATTCTTGCCATTTAACGGATAGATCGATTTTTTTCATTGTATGCCGCTGCATTTCTCCACAAAATCTCTTTATACTACTGCCTTACTATTGGAATCAATTAAGAGAAGTTTAAAAATTTTCGACTAAAAATCATGGAAATTAAAAATCAAATGTGGGCATGATACCTTAATATGAATGCTTTACAGAATACACCAGAAGTTTTTTTCTTGACTCTTTTTCTCAGACGGTGTAAAATATCCTCGATTAATGCGTATTACTACGCGATGATCATGGAGAACGAAGTGGAGCAGGTCAAGTGGAGGATGGATAAAGCGCTGAATAACTCGGCGCCGCAGGCTCTCCTCCAATTGGTAATCACCATCAAGCAACTAGTCAAAGGCGAGACGGTCGGTGAGTATATGTGCATATATGATCAGGGTCCATTATGTTCGATGGAATAGAAATCATCTCCACAAATCCTTCATATCAGGGAAATGGAAAGTCAGAAATGGAAGCTTGGGTATTTCATTTTTATTTCTAGTTTCTGACCGCAGCAAATGATATATTGGTACTCAATCCAGTGAGAGAGTGGCATAAATTTTTCCTGCACTCTCACAGCTTGATTAGTTTGATTACAATCCCCGTCCACAAAGAGCCCTGCAAAACTCAATGAGAATGCTGGCACAATTCGTCGGCTGCATGTGTGCCATATCTCATTACATGCTTCTGATGGAGATATGGGTAAAATGATAAAGGTTAGGAGGAACGAATTGGCCACCTCGAGGAAAAATGTGGCAGTCGACAATGCACACACAATGAGGTCACAATGAGAATATCAGGTAGTGTTTATTTACTGAATTGGAACACGATCAGCATATTGATACCCATTATTAGGTACTAAAGTACATTATTTAAGACAATAGGTATTTGTGATTTCTAACTTGACTCATTTCCTCCTGGAATTGCCTCATCGCACGGGAAGTTAATTTTTAGGAAGTTTACCGTAAGTAAGACCAATGCAAAATTTTTGTCCTTTTAAAGTGTGGGCTGTTTGCTGGTTCAAATTATGAGCCATTCCTGGGCAACAATTATTTTACTTGAGGAAAAAATTTTTCCTTTTTAAGTCTCAATCAAGGGTATTCATGGGTAGCAAATCCACGCATTTTAACTACTTTTTCTCGAAACTGATTCAATTTAAGGTATGCGCCAAATTCGGTGCACCGTGCATTTCGGTCTTAGTTTGACTTTACCAAAAGGTAGGCATTTCACCACATAATATTTAGATTCAAAAGAAATAAATCATTATAAACTTCCTATTTATAATCATCAGTCTTGCTAACAAAACATTGGAGATACCTATTTAAATTATCCCTTACGTAATATATGTCAATGCGCGATTTAGAAATCATTAACAACTCTATTACAATCAAACAACAGTTGGAAGCAAGAAAATAATATGCTAGGAAAACGTAATTTTTCCAAAAAGCAAACGACAATGCATCCATAATAATTTGTCTGATGATATTAGGTTACTCATTCAAATGAATTTGGAGAGTGTTATGAATCATGCCTTTGATTTTAATATGCAGTTACATATGACAATCAAAGACTTTCTATAAAATGGATGCACTAGGCACTGTAATCATTTCAACAAAACTTGAAAGAGAATGAGTAACGTTTGAAGAATTTCCGTAGATGGTTGTTATTAATAGCAATAAACCGAGTTATTTTAATGTTAATTAAGGCTAAACACGACCGGCACTTAGTATAAAATCTTTGAAAGAGATGGAAAAACCATCGGAAGAAGCTCAGCTCCCTAGCCCTTTCGCGCCGGACCTTCGTTGAAGGAAATTCTTCCTCAATACGAGTCTCTTGAAAGTTTTCTTTACTCCTCTGTTCGAAGCCTTTCCGCGTCGACTAAAGGCAGTGGGTCCCTCCCGAAACATTTTTGGACCCAACTCGGTGGGGCGCCGATCCTTTTCCTCGGCCGCTGTCCCAGACCCTAGAGGGATTAAAAGCCCCTTCCTAGCACGAGTCCGCGGTCAACTAGCTAAAATATTAACGCAGAATATATGCAAATACTTGTTGTTCGTATCGATTTTTTTAAATTCAAAATGAATTTCGTGTTTTTTTCTGAGCGTGAGGAAATTTTAAACGAAGTTCTAACGTTTATATAGACGGATTTAGTATATTTACTAGTTGTTCTATAACTCTGTTGAGATTAACGTTAGAATTTCGTTTGAAATTTCCATGTGGTCAGCAAAAAACGATGAATTCATTTCTAGCATTGGATTTCAAAAGTAAGCAACAAATATTTTTTTGGAAAAAACACTGCAAATAACAGTAGTTGACCGCGTGGAGAGGATAGGAAAGGGTCGACCTGAGCGGCCGAAGAAGGGGCTGGGCTCGCGCTAAGGCGGATCACGAGGGGCGGCCGCGTCCTTGGGTCTATTGTGTCCGCCACGGTCACTTTTTTCGACCTGTGCCGCACAGGCGCGGCATTCGTTGGTTAGGGTAGGAACATTCAGGACGCACTGGTGTGGCATTCGTAGTTGAGGAAAAAAAATCCTCGCCGCACAGGTGCGGAATTCGGCGCGAAAGGGCTAGAATAGTAACTACGTCCCACATGTTCAAAAATTCACTATCCCCCGCCCATCTGTCCTCAGTCCCCCACTCTTGCGTGTCCTCCCCTCCGTAGTCTCCAATCAAGCCTCGGGCTCCACCTGATCAACATTTGCTCTAATTTCATGTTACGAAGGCCATAAATCGTTCTAAATAAAATATCAAGTTACACGAGAACAACAGAAGTGTCTTCAACCTCTCACCCTTTTTCACAAACTGACCTTTTGTGTCACCCTTCTTCAAAGTTCCCAGTTTTTCGGGGTCAATCAAGGAGTCAGCAATTGGGTCCAAAAGCGTATAACCATGAGTTTTGGCAAATGATATAGTATCTTGATTGAATTGAAATTTTTGTATTTTGAACAAATTTCAAAGAAAAAATTCACCAAAGACAGTGTATTTTTTACATTTTTAAGCATTTTAAAGGGACTGGATACCAAGCCAAAAATGCCTTTGTAGGACACTGCCATTAACATCGCTTGGGGGGCATTTTTCCATGTAACGAGGAACCGTTTCACTTAAAAGCATTGGAAAGATGTAGCCATGATTTCGAATTTTTAAATTTTTGTATGAGAAACCTGTTGGGTGGAAAATAATTCCTAACTTCCCAAAAATATGTTTTTTTGTCTTGAGAATTACTCCGCTCTATAAAGAGGCAAAGAAGTGATAAAAACTTAGCGTCATAGCTCTGTCTTATATAAATTCAAATAGTAGTGTATTGCGTGAATGCAATCATATTCGCGTGATTTTGTTAAGGGCGGTGGTTGTTTTGGCCTTTCTACGGGTCGACGTCTATCATAGTACCGGTGGGGAAATGGCGCTGCCGTCTTCCAGAAAAAGATCCACCCAACTCCACTTCCCCTCTTTTTGTCGGTCTATCTCCTTCCCCCCCCTCTCTCTCTCTCTCTCTCTCTCTCTCTCTCTCTCTCCAGCTTTCTCTTACCATCCTTCCCCACAAACTGCTCAACTGCTTTGGGCTTCGATGTGTTAGTAGGAGAGGAAAACTATTATGTTTGGCGAGATGGGCGTGTTCAACCGTGTCTGCAACCGTGTAAATGTATCAAGAAATGTACTTAGAGATGGGCCTCAAAAAAGGTAATGAGATCGCAATACATAAGGTTACTAATATCTAATCTAAATACTCTCCACATTTTATGAATTGAGTCGAAATTTTTCTCCTAGAAATGATAAAATGCTGGGGCGCAACTTCCATTTTCCCCTAGCATGTTAAAATTGGAAAGGTAAAAAATGAGGATACCACGAATCTTCAGCTTACTGTGATATTAGGGTCGGTGACAGCACAACAGGCTTCATAGCTGAAAAAAATTGGCAGGATCCTACGGTAGTTCAGCTTCAATATACGAGTATTCTAGCACTTAAATTCATCAAGCAAGTAATTAGGATTAAGGAGACAATTTTTGTCAGGTGTTGAGTCCGTAGGCGTTGAGAAAATCGAAAACGAACTGAAAAGGTTGTTAATATAGAAGACATAGTGAGGGTGTACACCCATTTTCCGTTAATAATGTGATTTATTTGATCTAGGAACCTTTCTGTTTACTCTCTTACTGTTTTAAATTTTTGCTCAGAAAGCAAAGCATCTTCTCTCTGCCTGTACCAAGCCTGTTGCGTTTTACATCATATATGTTTCCTGCCGCACAAAAAACTGAACACAGTGGATGGCGGCATGGCAAGAAACTTCGCCACTACATTAGGCCTTGGGTAGAAGATGCGAGTCCTCCAGTATTTCTCAGGGAAGGAACTTGGTGGTGCAATCATCTCTGATAAATAAGCTTCAACTCCAGCTTCAACAGTGTTTTCTACAGTGACTTTGGGTACTTTACCAAATGCATCACTGTATCTTGACCGCATACCTGCCACAGGCTCTCTATTCTGTATTTGCTCTGCCGGAAGTTGTGTGCCAATTAGAACCTATACAGTAGAACCTCGATTTATCATTTTTCAGGGGGATGGACCAGAAAAACGATGAGTGCGGGAAAAAGATCATTGCGGGAATGTTTGGCTAGGTCGCGTATGTCACAGGAAACAAAGCATATCGTTTTGTAATTATGATATTCGTTAAAGGATTCATACAATATTTTTGCTGTTTACAGGAATACTAGTATTTTATTGACACACTTAGGCCATATAGTTGATTCGGCTAATATCGCTTTCAAATATCCTAAAGGAACACGCCACCTCGCTAAAAAAGGTTTGCTCTCCACACGGCATTCACACTGCTCAGTGGCATACCCAGGAGGGGGACCAGGGGATCAGGACCCCCCTCCCCGAAATATAAAAATACAATCATTTTCCTTTATGAAAGAAAGCAAAACGTTGAATAATCATAAATTTACAAACTATTTCTTTAACGAATGAAGTTTTTTCGATTATGAAAAGTGTTAAAATTAGTTAAAAATCCATTACTTAGTACTTATTTTTTCAAAAATTTCCCTCCCTCCCCTACCCTCCCCCCGAACAAAATTCCTGCTACTATATATTTCTGTTAGATTAAAAAATTCTTATCCATCAAACGCTATTTCCAGTACACGTATTCACGAGAGCAATATACATGTTCTGCCTAAATCAACCCCTTTCGCCGGCGCAGTGATTGGTCCTGAGATGGATCACCAAGGCCAAAAACAATCTTTTATTTGAAACTTTCCTGTTTAATAAACGTATTTTTCATGTAATTTAGGCAATTTTTAAAACATGGACAATGTTGCGTTAATCGTCTGCGGCACGCCCACCTCGGCTTCTTCTCCCTATTTGTTTTCCCCAGGTAGCTCGCTCTACCCCCACCCCTACCGCCATGTGCTATCGGAAAACCAAAGGCGTTCCCCGATATTCACGCGCTTCTAGCCAGGATTCTTTTCTCCATTTTCAATTATTTTTAGTCCATCTTTTAAAGTTTTTACTAGTTCCTTTGGAAGGGCATGATTCGAAGACGGATAAAAATATTTCTAATAAAAACGGAATCCGACTTTATCAAACACACACGGAAAACACTCGCTAGTTAAAAGTCAACACATCCTGGAAAGTACGGAACCCCTCGTGCGAGGTAAGCTTCGGAATTGATGCTATCGCTTACAGCGTACACTGAGCATACTGCAGAGGGTGAAGCATGCCCATATGACTGCGCCATGAAATTTTTTGTCCCAATGATAAGGCAACTTACCTATACTTTCTAATTAGCGTAGCGCCAGATGAGCAGATGAATTTTGATTGTTTGTAAGGAAAAACAAAATATTCTGAGAAAATATACCTTCGTCAGTAGCTCTCAAAAGTGAGAGATGTAGTATAACTCGTAAATTGATAACTGATATTAACCTGATATCCCGTTTTCGGATAAAAATACCACATTTACTGCCGACAAGCTCAGCTACAAGGACATCGAATTTTGCCAGAAATAACCGTCGTATTTCCCCAACTATTTCCTTTCTTAAAATGCTTATAAAAACGTAAGAAATACGTCGTGTTTGGTCTCGTTCCTTTTTGAATTACGTACAAATTAATAAAATTTAAAACTAATAAAAGTATAATAGCAATCACTGCAATTCAATGTTACGCACCTTTTGGGCTAAAAGATGATTCATGCAGCAGTTCACCTCCGGAAACTGGGAAATTTGAAGCAGGTGGGCTGAAAAAGTTCAGTGGGCGAGATATAATAATAGAAAGCCCTTCGTAATATGATCCCTGCGCGAGCTGTTCTTTGCTTTTGGGAAAGAGGAAAGTGTCAGAGGGGGGGGGGGCGAGTGCTGAGTGGAGGGGGATAACGGATCTTTGGAAACTAATGTTAATATAATGCACTAATGTTACTTTACCACGGCACGGTGCCGTTTCCTACGGCAGTTCTATCACCTGGGAGAGATTCAAATTATGTGCCTTTCGTAATAAGCCATAAATTACACACAGTATATTTCATCTCATTTTCGTCAAACGATGGATGCGGGAAAATTATGCCTTGGGACCGCGATCTTCAAACGATCAATGAGGGAAAACGATACTACGGGGAAAAATTGATGCGGGAAAAAATTACATTGTCTTTATGGAACTTTATTGGGGACCAGGAACGGTGAACGGCGATGAATGCGGGACAACAATCAATGCGGGAACGATAGATTGGGGTGCCAATGTAATGTATTTTGTTATTACGATTGCGTGGCGCGAAAATTGAAATGACCGTTGGAGACGTGGTCGCACATAAATTCGTAGTTTTAACTACTACTGGAATTGGAATCGATTTTTCACCTTGGAAACTACTTATTTTCAATTCCGGTTCTTGGCCAAGAATCGAGGAATCGAACCCAACCATCATTAGTTTCTACAAAATGAAAGACATTTTTATCAATATATCATTAAATTAAATTGCAACTGCGCAATCAGCAATACAATTAACAGTATTGAAAACAGCATTAAAGTCACGTGCGACGAGATACTCGACCGCACAGCATAAGGAAGGGGTGGGCAGCAGAAGCGCGCAAAGGAGAGGTGGAGGAGAAGGAGCACGCACCCTTCGTATTTCAAGCAACGAGGCTACGCGTGATATATGCAGTTGGCGTTTCCAATTCGTCTCTACTTGTTTTAGGGGTTGATGATGCGCTTTTTTTCTTTGAAAATTGTGCAGTTTGGACAATTTTGCATGCTAGTATAGTCAAATTGTTAACAGAAAACATAGTGGCAATCAATTAGAGCTGAAAAATAAACAAATATATCGTCAGGTATGCGTCGCGTTTGGTATTATTCTTTTTTTAATCTCGTGCATGTCATCTAATTTTCGAAGCTATCGAGACACCTTCGGGCCCCGAAAGTCACTCAGCTACCACTTTTCGTCTAGAAAGGGAGAATTGAAGCAGGTCAAAAAAGGTCAGTTGATGAGACGGGGTAAGGATGATACACGCTTCAATAGTTTAGGTGTAATTTCATATTTTCCTTTGAAGACAATAATTATTGGTCTGCGTGATTTATTAAACAAAAAAAGACAAGCACGGGATAATGGACGGCCGTGGGTGGTTTTCTGAAATCTGCGACGTAGTTACTTTTTACGTGGTTATTACCCTACGACGCTGAGATTCCCCCGATGATTGTTCCATCTCTTGGGAAGTCACACTATGTGCCAGTCGTATTTTGCCTTTTTTTATTTTCCACGGCTGAAATTCTCCTACACAACCCCTGCGACAGCTTTCAAACAAAACGGTTCAAGAGTAGGACAAGAATCGCATGCGACGGCGCATTCGAAGATGGAATCGGAACTCTTTCCACCCTTTGGGGAAGTTGCATTCACTGAAGCTTTTATTTAAAATTTCGGATCCAGATCCGATGTCTTTCGCGACATCGGGCAATATCCGCGGATATTTGGTTTCCAATCCCTACTATTTACTGCATTAAAACAAAAGGTATTACCTTATTGAAGACGGATACCTTATGCGAGTAGATGCATGTAATATTTATGATGACCTTAATAGTATTCTATTTTAATACATGGTTAGTAAAATAGTCCAGTGTTGTACAAAAGAACGGAAATTAGAAGCGCTAATTTTCTTTCAAAAAGCGTGTCACTCGTGTGTATTGCCATTAATATCGCTTGCTTATAGGTACAAGCCCAGTACAAGATCCAAATACTCAAGTCCTTCAACCAGGACGACTTCCGATTTGTGATTACATAGTCCCACGTCTTCCACGAAGTCTTTATTGAACCCCAAAATATCGGATATGGAGAAATCACTTCAACCGTTATTCGCAATTGATAAATACATCTGTATTTGTTTCAGCGAATTTCTGAAAACACAGCTCTTTCGTTCAATCCTAGGTGGAATTATTAGTAAACAAATTGGCCGATTATCCTCATCTTATTTCTCAAATTACATACCTGATATCAGCTACTTTGATTCCTCTTGCCAATGCACAATAATAATTGAGGACCTTAGAAGCCAAGGGGAGTTGTGCATTTCTTTGTTCTTGGAGATAAGCACAGATACATGCCAACATCATAAGGCATGGGATACCACCATTTATCGGTAGAAAACTATTAAAATGGTTACTTATGTTTGAAAGTCACAGGATAGGCACAAAAGCAGAGCGTCACCTCGCCTTAGACCGGTACCGAGGGAAACAAAAGTGATATCATTTCCTGAGGTAGCAACAAGTTTAATTCTGTCCTACAAGTAGGATTCAATCTTAAAATTAGTTATGCCACAAATGCCTACCCATCATGCTAAGTTTATTGGGAAGCAATTGGAGGTCCACACTGTTCAAAACTTTTAGCAATCCAAAAATATTGCAGCAAATTCTATTTTATTACCTAGTGAATTCATTATCTGGTTTACTAACTGACAGGTTTCAAAATATGATGATTTCTGTTTCCTGCCCAAGGTATGTATGGTTACCCGTAAACACCTATATCCTTATTGATATTGCGGAAAAATGAGTTATTTTGACATTATAACTGCATTTATCTACCCCCATTTGAGAAATACATCAGTATTTGTTTCAGCGACTCGGGCATAGGAGGATTAGTGAATTTTGTTTAGATAACCCCAGATAGTTGTTGGTACGGTGTACAATATTGTTGTAACAAAGAGAGACATGTAAATCACTGAAACTCTATGTATATGCTTATCAGTGATTTCCTTGTATTCCTTTATCGCAACAGTATTGTGTACCCCAAAAACCATTATACCTCTGTAACCCATGTACGCCCAGGTAATGGGCGTGATGATTATGTCAGAAACAAGCATTGAAAGGCATCGCCCTGTGCTGAAAATGAAAAAGTGAATGTACATCAGATTCTAGACGATTAATGACTCTTACAAAAAAAAATCGCAGCTGAAACAGAGGTGACAAGCACAAATGTAACATGGAGGCACTCCATTAAAATTCTTCGCCATACAATCAATGAGTATATTCCGCAGAAAGTAAAATAGGATATTAATTAACCTCGTTGGTAAAACAATGATGTCATGACGGACCTTATAAAACAGAAACCATAAAACCTGTACAGAAGTGTATTTCGTTAGGTAATAAATCAAAGGATCTTGATGCACGTTCTGCTGCACAATGCTTTATAACCAAGAACTCAATATGAAATGCACAAGAACGTCCAGTAAAATGAACACAGTGAATTACAGGAAGAAAATTATAAATCAATTTGGTCATATTAGTCGGGAGAGCTTCAGGAAAAATCTACAACCGTTATTTAGTTATTGATAAAGACGCTAAACTTGACTTCAAAATTTTCCTCGGGCATTCCCATTACAAGGGTTTTTGCTTCGGAAGCATAAAAAAGGTTTTCGTTTTTTGTGCGGCGTGCATAGTGTAAATGTTGTCCGTTTCTCTAGGCTTTCAACTTCTTCAGCCTCTTCCAGCGGTAGATAATAGATAGAACGGCAGAGAGGTAGAGAATTTACGCAATAATTGATCCTACTTCTCTCCAGAGTATAAGATTCTCCTTCTCATATGAAGTCAGACAAAGATTTGCAGCGATCGATTAAATGAAATTAAATCATGTCACACCTCTCCTATCATTCGCAGACCACTAAAGCACAAAGGAGTAGACAAAAGAAATATCTGATATTCTGAAAGATGCTGCTATTAGTCACCTCCTTGTCCTTTAGCCAGATGTGTAGCTACAGAATATTCAAGTATCTACGCCACCTTCAGTTGCGTTGTACAATACAAATACCTCTGGTTTCCTTGACCATTAATCGTTAATCACCCTGTATTGTATTGATGAAACTAAACAGATAGCCTTATTTCTTTTGGGGACATGGGATACTGCATTCATATCGGTCGAGAATCAGTTAAGTGGAGAGCTTATTGTGCGCCCTATGGATGGCGTCAAATCATGAGGTGTTTTCATAATATTAATATTAATTTTTCTACCACTTCAAAAGATGCGAACCATTTGGGTAGTTTCCTTCAAAAAAGAAAACGAAAGGCATTGATTACGAATAGTTACCCACCAGTGGTGTACTCATAATATAAAAATTATTTCGCTTTAGAAGTCCCAGTTCAGACGAATGGCAATGGTCAATTTTAACCCCATTTGAAAAAGTCCAGATTGGCGCCCATGCGATGCCACTCCACGTGACCTCACAGGGACATAGTTTCTATACGAATAGATAGGAGTTTTACATCGTCTGAGATTAGTAATGCATGCATGAGGCACAGAGCTCAGGGAAACATGTCTTAATAATCACCCATTAAATCTGCCTGAGGTTGGAAAGTTTTCTTCGTTTGATAGGGTATTAATAATCCTTATTTTAGACAAGCGCTACCTGCTAGCAGAGTACAGAGCTACCTGCAAGTAGATTGCGTCGTATCAGCGTTCAAAGCCTCGCCCCAAGGTCACCTCACACGGTGACAGCGGGAACCAGAATGACGTGATACGGGGTTTTCCCAGCATTCATACTTAGCCGTCGTGTTTTCCCGCGCTTGAAAATTTTCACTTTTCATTTTATGGCGAAAAACAGATATCGTCATTAAGAAATCTAAAAGCGTAAAATACGTACCCAAGGAGTAATATTCTTTCGATAAAGGCAATAAAAATTAATGGGAAACCACCCTTTCATCCGCTGTGATATTCCTGAGGAGCCCCATTATTGGTTCAGAGAGACAAACAACTGACTGGAATGATTTTGATAGGTTTTTGTTTCTCTCTGACAAACCGATGACATGCGTATCTTTCCCTGCGTACAAATATGCGTGAATATGGTTTTCGGCGTCATTCAAACGCGTAATTTTCAAACCATACTTGGCGGGTTTGCAAGGGAGATACATTTTTGAAACGGCATTTGCTTCTGCAGGCAGTTAATATTTCATTAGTGCAAAGTACCTTTCCCGATGAATATCAGCATTGGGAGTTGTTTAATAGAGAGCAAATTAACTCAGAAATTGGAGCTACCTTGCCAGTTTTGCGTCAGGTGATTCTATCCACAGGGTTATTAAAACGGAGACTCGTAAGAAGTAAAGTAAACCACTGCCGAGACATAAAAAATGGAAAATTCCCTTTCCAGTGCTATCCGTGGCAAATATTCTGCTAATATCTTCATCATGGGATTTGAAAATCGCAAAATTAGCCAAAATACCAAGAAAGACTTTTTATTTCATCAAATTAACTTTCGCTTGAAGCTTCGTGTTTGTCCAATATAAAATCAATTGCAACGTTTGCTCATTAAAAATATTAGACCAACAATCAATAAGCTCAACATCCATACTTTGTGATGCAATGTAATCCTTCAATTAATCCCCCCTAAAGAAACACGTAGTTTCCTTCACGGACGTTGCTGTTGGATGTCCCTGGATCACCCAACCGGATACATTTCAGTCATAAGTAAACTCACTTGGTCAATAGATATGAGATGAGAGTGACTCAGTGTATGCATTTCACTGGATTGCTGATTTGGAAATGACGTTCCGAGCGTAACATGGCCCCGTCCACCACTTACTCCCTCCATGTGTTGAGTACATACCCCATTACGGCGCAGAGCAAAAAAACCGACCCCTTTCCATCACCCGCCGTGAGAAGAGACCTTTCACGCTCCACCTCCTAATTCGGCCAGCCAGGTCAGGAGACGAATAGAAATTTCAAAAGAAGCTGTTGCGAAAATATCAACTGATGCCATGGCAATCATCAAATGTTTCAACGGGTTCATTTCGAAGGGGCGGTTCACTGTAAATAATTTTGAATGGGATAAAATAATTAAATGTAACTAAGAAATTACTCTCACGTGAGTTTGGTGACATAAATATCAGAATAATATCGCGTGAATTTCGTAATGGAGGATGAACGAATACTCGACGATGGTGATATTTAATTTCTTAGTATTTTTCGTAATAGGCATAACGCAAGGTGCATAATCGCTACAATAAACGGGATGCGGTAGGACATGGGCCTGATTTATAAAACATAAACGTGCATGGAAAGGATTGCCCTTCTGTTGTATATAGTAAGACCTGATACGTAAAAAGGAGGAAAGGGGCACGATAATTATATGGGAAACATATATTTAAAGGAATCGCCTTATGTTGAGCAGGAAAAGGTGAATATATGTGAGTGTACCGATGAAGGCTTCCTTGGAGTGGGAAAATATATGCAGTTTTTGTCGATGTTATCCGTTCACCAAAATTAATGAGCTGAAGAGGAAGCTAAGTCAAATAATTCATGTCTGTATTACCGGAAGAAACTGTCGTGCAAATAAGAGAAATGTCATAAAATCCATGAATAGCGACAGTGGCATGGTTTATGCCAAAAAGGAAATGAGACAGCGATTCTCTAGTATCCTAACCCATGTCTGTAATCCTTTTCAAGCTCCTTCCGGTGCCATCGATAGGCTCTTCAATTACATCTTAGTCTAGAACCCGACGCATATTTTTCTCCCATGAAGAAAGTGCGCATCCCGACAGTGTTTTTGTTTTATTCTTTCAACATGGCGCGTTTCTTTTTAAACGATGGAAGACTATTGCTCGTGTACGAGGAGAATTTAGAAGAAGTGCGGCAATTAAGACCGGAAAAAAATTTGTTGCGGTAAATTAATACTCCACTCGAGGCGAAGGAGGAAGACTTTCGTTATCTCTTTCGAGTGGGCCGTGACATTGTACTATACCTATGAGCACTATAATTAGATCTTCCGCCATTTTTGAGAAGGCGTTCATCAAGGCTGAGCGTTCAAACTCAAGTAAATATTTGTTCATTATTTCCCACTTCAGGCAATATTTAATTTAAATGTTTCTTTGTGTCACTCTCTAAATACGACGGAAATATTACGTAAGAAAACCTTTTAACTTTGGCTTTTTTATAACTATGACCATAATGGGTAAGGTTATTTTGCAAGCATTAATTCAACGTGCATTTACAATAAACTCTTCATTTTCGACTTAAATAAGGTTATAATTGGTACAAAATAAAGAATTTCCTACGTGAGAAGCATAATTTACTCTCTCAGTGAAGACAGTGTGACTTATTTAACAAAACATGTTATCTTTTGTGCCTTCAAACTACGCCTCTTGGATTGCCCCTATTGTTGCATGCATTTTGTCTAGCCGGTCTATTGAATTTCTAAGTGCCGATCAAGAAAGTAAATGAGGACAGAAAATTCAGTCATACCAGCCAATGCAAATAAATGGGTCAAACAAACGTTGAAGTTGTCCTTCGAGAGATTAAGGATCAGGAAATGCCTCATCTGCGCCGACTGATATTTTAAAGATAGTATTTAGCACATCTTCCGACTCTTAGGGCACGGTACACTTTAACTGCCTTGAATAAAACCACATTTATACTACTATTGAATACATACGGACATCTGTTGACATTAATGTCCCGTTGAAATATTATTTTCAGTGACAGTTCATTAGAAATTAATATTTCATAAATAATCGCTGGGTATTAGTGTGAATCTCCTTGAAATAATTTAAAAAGTTCACTTCACATGGTGAGGACGGTATAGATAATTAATTTTTTATCCAGCACGTTTAGTTTTGATATAAGTAATACTGTAAATGAGAAATTCATCTGTTGGCGAGATTCTCACATAGGCCAGTTACAGACACCAATGGTTTCTATGACTAGTCACAATGGTTTCTGGATCAATTTCCCCTACAAAATATAGGAAAGTTGTGGAAGATTAATAAAGAGACACTTAATCACCATCTCTATATGGTGTAATATCTGTTACTAGTTATAGCGGCTCTAACACAGTAACTTATGGATAGATAGAATGACAAACGTAGGCATCTACTATAAGGACGTCAATCGTAGCTGAACCCCATGGAATGTGAGGACAAAATTTCTTTAAAACTATAGTGAAAGATTTCCCTAAAGCCATGAAAATAAAGGTGCTAGTTTTAGCATATGATATGAAAGAGCATATCAACATGGGCTAGCTAGGAATTCGTGGTCTGAAGGTTTGCTACACTTTCTACATAAAACATTTTTTTAATTACTTCTGCTGCAATTGGTAGTAAAGTGCCTCCCTGTAAATACAACATTAATAACTAAATAACAATGGAAGTAAGTGAAATTCAATCACGAAATTTTGCCGGAGTAGAGATTTACTAATATCATTTCGTCGAGCGGAAATTCCCGAACATATCCTGTCCTGTTCCTTTCATAGTGAAGTCAAACATTTTGGCCCGCGTATTAAATTTGATCTCTTTCCCAGTGTAACAAATGAATTAAATAAAAATTAAACAAAATATGAAAAGGCATTACTTGAATATATAACTTGTAGCATTTGAGATGATTACGTTCCCTCTTCCATAATACTTCATTCTTCAGGGGGGCCTTGTGCATTGAGGAGTGTGCTCAACTCCTCCCATTCCTTACATGCCCTCCAATTGCGAACGCGATGCCCAAGTTTTTGCACATGTAATTAACCAAAATCATTATCTGTTTTTTTACACTCTTTCCGTGAGTCTCACCGCTGGTATAATGTATTAATTAATTTAAAAACTCATTGCCATAATAATAAAAATTAAGGGGAATTTCACAATCTTATGACGGCAGTCCTCTTTAAATGCGATGGATAAGATACTATTTTATGGTGTTGGACATATTGTCACAAATAAACTCCATGCTTTCTACGCAGGTGGGGAAAAGAGTTGTTCTTACTTGGTTTACTCTCCTGTGAAACATCTACGCTAAAATAATTTTTAATGGCTCTCAAAATTCAGTCAACGTCTGCCGCCCCAATATCAGATTTTTCTTTCCAAATTTTCACTTTGCGACTTTTCTCTCATCCGGTCAGGAGAAATATTTTTTACTGCCCATTTACAGATTTGGCTCGGGAGAAAACTTTGGACGATAATTCTTTGTCAAAAACAAAGTGCTTAAAATTACAGACTTACCCCACTGGATGCTTCACCGTGAGCTAACAGAAATTACCCATAAGTGGCAAACAGAAATTGTAGCCAAGGAACGCGGCGTAAACATTTAAGTGAATACTTGTCTCCACATTTTCTGTAATAATGCATAAATTACCTGTGTGAATATTCCTATTTGCTATCAATTTTAACTTCTATAGTTTGACAGGTACGTAAGAATGGTACAGAAATCTTCTCATCGACTGCATGAGTAAGACTTGAGGATATTTGATTCCAATTAGACGGTTCAATTGCTCACTGTTATGAGCACCGATGGATGGTTCAGGGGAATACTTCGCAATTGCTTCACTTACGTAACAAGCTTTGAAGACCAACATACTGGTAGAAATCTCCAAAAATACCCCTACTATGCTACAATATAAATCATCTTACTCAATCTTACGGTAATGGGGGACGTCACCAACCTCATAAGGTATTCAAAGGTTAATAAAACAAAACATTAAGTATGTGCATACAATATTTTTTTAAATTCTGGGTCACACAATGGGTTTTATTGAGTTAAAAAATGGGAGTTGTGTTGTCGTACCATGCCTTTGAACGTGATTGATTTATTGCCATGTAAGTGCTGTTACCCAACATATGTGCTTTTCCTGTTGGCAGGGTACATGATTCGCAACATAATTGTGGTAATACGGTCATTATAGTATCATTTTTGAATTAAAAATGAATATGTGCCTCGTGTGAAATCAGCTTTTTCGTTGTTATACAATGTCGTTGATGTGTGGTGTTTGTGTCGTTTCCAGGGCCATGGACCTTCATTGGGATCCTGTTATCACTACTATCTTTTTCTTGGACCCTCCATTTGTACCACTATTATGACAACTACGGTGGCCTCAAGAACAACATCAAGCTGTCAGAAAGGGCCATTAACTTTTCGACTCATTTCTCAATCGTCTGTAAGCACTGTTTTTTACACCTGATATATTTAATTTTATTTATTATTTTCTATATTAAGTCCCAATTTTTAGAGGTCGAGTGGTGTAAGAATTCTAAATATATACTGTGGGTTTTGTCTGGTGGAATTCATCTATCAAGATGATAACGATGCAATGAAGACTTCTCAAGCGATGCCCCACTGTAAGTGAAACATTCTCCAACTCAGTTTAAAATTGGTAACCCTCATTGTCACGGGTGCTACACACCACCAAAGCACCTCCATCTCCATCCATCCATCCATCTTCTGAATCGCAATCAAGTTTTTCCATACTCCTCTTGTCTTTAGAAAAATATTCACCTTACCTTTTGTAAATAAGTAGCTCCTCTAGGCTGGGATTCCATTCATAATTATTATGGACTTAAGATTCAAGTCACCATAACTAAACATGGATACAAAGAATAAACACTCACATTGCGCATTTCTTTATTGAGCGGCATATGGAAAAGGCCTTGTCATGTTATTCATCGTTGCGCGTGTTTCAGCCTTGCATCGGGGACACCGTGGAATGTGCTTGAGCTGGATTGTTTCGTAACAGGGCATTTCCATGAAAATGTCAACTTTTTCTCACAAATTAAAATTTAGGCTGGAAATATTTTATCTTTATAAATCAACAGCTAATTGATTGAATTTCAAGAAATCAATGTTTGAAATATTATTCACAGCCTTGCTAAAAGTGTTCAAACTACACTTCGATTCATAGAGCTTTGAAGATATATAAAATCATTGCACTTTGGAGGTTGACCTCGCAGTAATTCCGTCACATGTTAATTATGGGCTTGTTTAGAAGGTATTTCGATAATTAATTTTGTTTGTGTACATAAAAATCACCTTCGTAAATTTTTCTTGATCATGCACAGTTATAAGTTTTCCATTTTTTTGTATTTTACAAATCAATCGAAATATCCTATTGCATAATTTTCTCTAAAGGTAATTCCGTCACAGATGGAATTGCCCAACAACCAGCACGCGTTTCTCCGGTCGGACCATGTGCTAAGATAAACAATCACCCTCTACTACTTTCTGTGGGCAATTCATAAAAAGTACATTGTTGAGCACTAAATTCTTCGTACTATCAAGTTTCTCTATCTTTTGTTTCCTCTACTAGCATTGACTTGTGGTTTGCTTCCCTATCCATAGGTTGCAGATTTATCGCAGTCTCGAGTGTCATGGCCCTATATCCAATGTGGTTCGTCATGGTTGCTTATTTGTACCAGGGATCCCGCTTCATTTTTCTCCACTACTTCAGTCAAGACCGAATAAAATACAGGTAAAGTATTAGTTAGCAAACTTATGTCATCAGAAAGGACAAAATGTTTTTTTATACTTCTAATTACATATTTAATCCTTCCCGGTAATGTCAACAGTACATATGACATTTCATTAAGTTTAGTCGCCATCACCTCATCAATGTAAATAATAAAAGAAAGGAAAGTCGTCGAGCACTTCGCTGTAAATAGTGGCGCTATGTCAACCTACATAAACAAATTGCTATCTAACCATAGTGTGTGAATGTCCTTCATTGTTAACTGTTAATTCCCCATTGTAAAGGCCGTAAGTGTGCTGTTTATGGGGTAATGGAAATAAATAAAAATAAAATAAATATAAAAACGATGCAACGAAAATAGCCCAAAACAAATTTAAAACGTTTTCACGCACCGAATTTGTAAATATATAAGGACATATGATCATTTTAAAAACTAAAGCACAGTATAAATTTTATGAATTAACTTAGAGGAGAGTCACACTACGTGAAAAATACTAAAAGTATTCAAGGGGATTGTAAGCCGAAAACGCTAATACTTCACTATCTTTATGAAGTGTTTTTTTTCAAACTTCCCTGTAAATGACTTGGAAAACAAAAATCGATTGCAGGTAAAAGATGAATTTCCTGGATATAGACAGTACTTATACCACTTATTTTATAAGAGCGCGACCCGGGTTTCAATGAGTAATCATCATCATCAGGCGCTAATTATAATTTGGGGGACGTCACCAACCTCATAAGATATTCAAAGCTAAATAATAATAAATAAAATTATAATTAGCGCCTGATGATGATGATTACTCATTGAAACCCGGGTCGCGCTCTTATAAAATAAGTGGTATAAGTAACTGTCTATATCCAGGAAATAATGGAATACCACATAGTTAACCAAGAGTTAGTGAATTTTAAAAGATGAATTATTCATTTTTCTTTACAATAAAATATGTTCCTGTTATATATAACAATTGTGTAATGACTGCTCTGCATTTTCCCCACCTCCCGTCGACTTCCGTTTGTCGCTCGCTGTTGCTGACTCGCAATCCCACGGTAGGAGTTACCGCTCGCCTCAAGGGGCGGGGGGGTGGGAAGGTGCTGATGATGGGTCAGCATACACGAGGCGGACGACGGTTGCACGGGCGGGAGGCGCGTGGAGGGGGCGTCAGTCGGTTTGCAGAGCGGAATAAAGCATGTCGTAGAATGTACTACTGACTCCTTAATTCATCATGCCGTTCCCTTGATGCGTCTCCGACGAGCCCCAATAGTCAATCGATTTACAATTATCACTTATAAAACAGAGAAGGATTTGAAAAATATTCTGGTTAATATGGTTAGGGTAATGGGTAGATATCAACTGAAAATAAGCACAAAGAAAACCAAGATCTTTGTATGCAGCAGAAGAGAAGAAGTCAAGACCAACATTAAAGTAGGGAGGCAAAAACTGATAGAAGTGGATGAATTCTGTTATTTGGGAAGCAAGATAACTAGTGACGGGAGAAGCAAGAAAGAAATTATCAGCAGAATAGCCCAGGCGAAGAGAGCATTCCATCAAAAGAGAGACCTGTTTACAGCGGGAAACTTAAATATGGAAGTAAAGAAACAATTCATAAGAACCTACATCTGGAGTATGCTCCTATACGGAAGTGAGGCATGGACAATGACCGCAGCGGAGAAAGCAAGGATAGAGGCCTTTGAAATGTGGTGCTACAGAAGAATGATGAAAATCAAATGGATCGACCGAGTTAGTAACGAGGAAGTCCTAAGAAGGGTAGGAGAGAAGAGAAGCCTCATGAAAACCTTAATAAGAAGACGGAACAACCTTATAGGCCACATCTTGAGACATGATGGCCTGATGAAGACAATCGTCGAAGGACAGGTAGAAGGCAAGAATGGAAAAGGAAGACCTCGAACAAAATATATGGAACAAGTAAAGAGAGATGTGAAAGAGAAGAAATACGTAGGAGGGAAAAGATTAGCTGATAGGAGAACTGAGTGGAGAGCTGCGTCAAACCAATCCTAGGATTGTTGACCAGTGATGATGATGATGATATGCAAAATAAAAAACTCTTCAGGCATGTACGACGAACTTTACATGAGTTCTTATAGAAATGATTATCGGCCCATTCCAGGGCCTCATGGTCCCTGTGAAACAATATTTTTACACCAATTAATCCTCCCTGCACTAACACAAATATTTTAGAACCAAAATAAGCCAAACCAGTCCAGCCATTCATGAGTTATTATGAGAGTAACTAACAGCAATTTATTTTTATTGTATACATATTATTATCATTTCCCGCCATTGTTCTGTCGTTGTTATTAGAGAGTGGTATCTTAATATCAAGCATTTAACAAGTTCTTTTATTCCTGTCAATCAAAATTTTATATGGTCTATTATTGGCATTATTATCAATTGGATCAACACGTCTAGATTAATAGAGTTCATGTGAAAAATTTTCAAACGTATTTGGTTGATTGGTATCATGACATGGGATCTTGGCGTCTATTAATGCGGTGTGATTGGTAAGCTTTTGGTAAGTAATTCTTTTGATTTGATTATGTCTGCTTTGGTATTTTGTAACAGTGGTACCAATACTTTTATTATATGCATACTTACTAACATATATTCATTTTTCTATTTTTACAATTGCTTGCATAACTATGTCAAGAATTTAATTTTCAAGGTTTTCGCAAATCTTGAGTCTGAAAATCTCCAAGTTTTCCCTAATTTCAACAACAAAATTGCCACTGAATTTCGTACAATGACTTTTACATTTAAATGCAAGGCTCACATTAGTACCAGTCAATTTTCAGCTGAGTTATGTATGCAATGTAAAAACGCGTATGTCATGTGGTATTTATGCGAATGTATGTATTTTTTTTCCTTCCAATAGGCTTTTAATGACAAACACCAATAACCCTCTTTGGATGGTCCATCGCCTCTTTGTCACACCGTATTTCCTGGAAGTAAGGCGCATTAACATGTGTGACGACGTCCTATATTATTTGGAAACATTCGTGTTGATCGCGGCGTTTCCATTTCTATTGGATGGTGTAAACCCGTTGGAAGGCTTTTGGAAGATCCCCACGGTGGCCACATTGATTCTAAACTTTTTCCTTTTGCCTTTTACCCTATCGCTCATAAAAAGGAGTTGAGTCGACGGGTATTTTTGTTCGCAGAAGACATACAGTTATGAATAGCTGTGGTGGATTTTTCAATGCAGACGACCGAACGTCGGGTCTGGCCGACGCGAGGAAAGGGAAGTGACCGCTGAGGTAGCAATTGTCTGATGTATTCAGGCCCGGCCTGGGTACGACTACCGAGAGAGAAGTCCTGAGCGCTCCATCGTGACGTCATCAGTCGTAGGCGGACGGAGGAAGTAGCGAAGACTGCCGTTGATTGCGCCAATTTTTGGGGAATGCGTAAGAAAAGCAAACGATACGTGAACAGACATATCTCCGGCTACAATTGCCCTTATACAACAACATGTTTATTTACATTTAAGTCATGTTAACAGTACATCCCTACCTTGGGAAAGCATAATTGTGTCGAATGGACAAACGCCTTGGACGAAAAATCTTCTTTGAGCAGTAACAACTTGCTTCCAAATGCACTCGAAACCTCGAAAATATCATGATAATCCTTTTATTCTGAGAAAATTGTTTACACATTAGTGGTGGTTAGGGCTTAAAAGTCGTAGGATTTTTACATCCTTCACGGAGCTTCTACTTTTTTAGCATCCATGAATTAAACGATGATATGATACTAAAATAATGTACACACACATGCGCAAGACCAACGTGCAAAAAAATTTCATGGCAAATTATGCACTCACCATGGTGAATTGTAACCTCTTAAGAAATGGTGAACTAAGATGTGCAGCTTTCAAGTTCCTGGGGAGATTTTTTTCAATGGAAAAATTCCATATCCTATCTTAGAACACGTAAATACAGCATATTATGCCTTCAATTGGGAAAATCATCATTTTAATGATTAACCCAGATGTTTCGAATACATTTATAGGCATTGAAAGATTCAAGGATTTTAGAAGTAATAGTCGAAAATTATCAGAAGAATGTGGATAAATTATACTCAGCATGGGTGGGTTGGTATAGAGAGATACTGCCTTCCTGTTGGTGGAATTTTTGGCGCTTGTAAAACACACAACATTTATAACAACCATTTCGAGACCGATGATGACTTTTTTTCAGAATATCATTTAGATCACAAGCTGAGAAAGTACTCACTGGTAAAACATAGACAACATGTTTAAACGAAGAAAATAAGCTCTGTACCATAAACAGATAAACACTGAAAACTAAACTGCAGGAGTTTTATGCAGATCGTACTATAAATCCCGCTTTGTAGTCAAAAAAGGGCTTAAAATGAATCCCATCCGTCATAGGGGTGATATATCGCTCATGGCTCTCTAAGTGAGATACTCGGTGTTTCATGTAAAAAAACATACTCATCTTACTCATTTATTTGACCAACTTTAAATGAAGAGCAGAGTTGTTTGATAGTAACTGGATAAAAGAGGGCAAAATTACCAGAATTTTGAGCAAAAATATAAGATTGACGAGATGTTAAGAAACAAATTGCAGCAAATACAAAGATATCACAGCTCTACTTTAATATTTCCTTCTTTTCTAGAATAAGAGAAATTTGGGATTTGATAAAGTGATACAATGATTTATTTTTAGAGTCTTTAATTTTGCATTATTCCAGTAAAGCTCTAATGTCGCTTTAAATATTTCTATTATATGTGGAGTTTTCACAGTCATTTTTCCATCCTATCCAACACATCATACACTTCATACATGAAAGAGACTTGAAAAGGTAGAATGAATTTTCCTATTGCTTTTAATTTCCTTGTTCTGTGGTAAACTTTGATATTATAACGAATGTCTATTATCAATGAGTAAAAAAATTTGAGGTGGTAAACACTCTTCTAAAAGCATAAATATTACAGCTCCAGGCTTTACGACCTCATCCCAATACACTGAATGCTTAGGGGAGAGTGGGGCAAAACCGACTGTGTGGGTCAAACAGACCCCTTTAAAATCACCCAGTCGTTGTTGCTTTCAAGTAGCAACATTATATGCTAGTGGAAGTGGTCGCCATTACCAGCAGATCGAGCTTGTTTTCGTTTGCGAAGTGGCCGCCGTTTAGTCTCTGTGAATTTTTCAAATTAAATACAGTTTTCTAAATGATTTTTATTACGTTTGTTTTGGATCTGGCAGCTATAATGCCGATCTGATTTATCTACGGTACGGTAATGTGATAATTTAGTGTTTTTAGTTGTGTTTAAAGCCCGTGTAGCCGAGTAGTTCATTATGGATACGCCTGTATTGAAATATTTCTGATGCTGTGTGTTGAGGGGCAAAACCGTCACCGGCGAGTGGGGCACGACCGACAGAGGTTGGATTCTCTTAAAGATAGGGATGATTTTGACGAAGGAGACGAGGAGGCTTGCAAATTTTGCAATGAGTTGTATTCCGGTTTCAAGAATAAAGAGGGTTGAATACAATGTTTGAACTGCAGAGGGTGGGCTCAGAAATGTTCAGAAATATCACACAGGTGTTTAATGAGTGTTTGTAAAATAAATCTTTCAAAATTGTACAGTAAAGGTTTTGTAAATGCAAATTCAATGGGTGTCGGTTTTGCCCCACCTATGGGGCAACATCGTCACTTTGTCAATGTTTGAAAAAAAACATAAATATATGTAATCAGTATAATAAATGCATTTAAATTAATATTCTACACCTTTTATGTATAAATGGTACTCTTAACCACATTTAAAAGAATATTAGCAACAGAATGATCAAGTTTTAAATGAAAAAAGGATAACCGGTCGGTTTTGCCCCACTTTCCTCTCTTCATCTTCACGAGAGAAATTACGCTTCCGAAATAGTTCAAATATTGCCTTGCCTCTCCTCCTCAGTTCGCAAACTCTCGGCTAAAGCAGCTTCCACAGCAGCACATTCAATGCCTTCCCGGTCTGCCTCGATGTAGTAAGATACCCAGGACAATCAGGGATTACCTTTAGGATGGCATCATCCTTTAGCTTTGGCCTGTTCAATGGTACTGTCAGTAGTTTTCCTGACTTCTCACCGAGGTAAGAGCTTTCATGAAGCAATCTTTAGCCAGAAAATGCCGGATGCACGCCTTAAAGTAGAGATTTTTTCATGAGTACACAAAAAATCAACTATATTTCAAGTGAAGAATACCTTCGTCTGATAAGGGCGTTGCAAACAAGACTTTAATAATTCGCTGTGCACACCATGGTTGATAGATTAAGAAGATTTAAAGTAAAATGTCAAGCTAGACATGGGTCAAATTTATCTCGCTTGTAGGTAGCCCATTTATTCATCCCGAGTGTTTTACATGCTTCCAAAATTTACTAGCTACCGAAGAATAAATCATTTAATACCCTCGCAGACTTTAAGATTTCGCTCTGTAAGCTATGGTACTTACATTAACATGATTAAGTGGTACATATAACCTAAGTAATAACTACTTAACGCAAAAAATCTTCTTTTCTAAAACAGTAATGCTGCTTTCATCATGCGTAAACAGATCAGTAATGTAAAATGTCAACGTAGGCATGAGTCATATTTATTACGCCAGCAGGTAGCCCATTTATTAATCCTGAGTGTTTCACATGCTTCTACAACTTACTAATTACTGGAATAATTCACTTCATACCATCGAAAAATTAAGTTCTTCTTAATAACAACAGCTAATAACCCTAGGATATACGCCGTATGCTACTTAAGCGTTGGTGTGCGAGAATTTTAAGACATTTAACTGCTGTGAAAAAATTAAAACCATTAATTATTCATACTAAATACACTTGAGTAGAATACGCTCGATAAGTAATGCACTCGAGAGTAAAATGTTTCAAGAAACCAAAAATTTGTCTACCGGCTAGTGCTTATATCAAATAAATTTGTAATTTAGTTTCAATGTCGATCTACATTAACATTATACTTGAATAACTCGCCGTTCCAAAAGACAGAAAAGGATAAAAACTCATCTTGTAATATTTCGTCAGCTGGAAGCCCTTTCTTAGAGTGACATGTGTCCATTTCCTCTTCGCCTCTTCGTTATTTGGAAATTTGAAAACGCACACTTTCGTTTACTCCGTGTGATTTCCTCTGCGAAGAGGCACACAACACTTGTACACCAATTCCTGAACACTTATATTCAATACTGCTGGCCCCAAAACCACAGCAAAAGCTTCAATACTCCAAAAGATGTAGCACATACACATCCTGGTCACTGTTTTCACCGCAATGACTGCTAACTATAAATAACTGGAGGAATTGTGGGAAGGCGTGGTTGATAGCCTACGACTTGTGACGTCTGAAAATTAAAAGGCCTTCTCTCTCGGTGGTCGTGGCCTGGGACCCATCTTAGCGAGTCCTTAAGGCCACTCCCCATACAATTTAACCCAACTCTCCCACTCATTCATGACCATCCTCGCTGCAGAAATACGTTGTGAAGTGGATATATTGTCAATGGATTTTATAATGATGCATTTTGTTGCAAAACAATTTTTTTTAACTTTGTCATGAATTCCTGGTTTTGTTCGATGAGTAAGCAATTTAAATGTAATTTTAGCGTTAAAAATTATGAACATATGGACTTACAATATTCACTAATATGTGGTTATTAAGGCTAAAAATCCATTTAATATACTATATCTATTTATACATATTGTACATAAATGATGACCATTATATTGTGCTTATTACGGGGGAGGGAAATATAATTGAATGAATGAATGAATATTTTACTCTAACCTTGAATGCACAGTTTTTTTAACAACACGAAATTAATGAAGATTTAGGTAGCTTCAATGGTTAAAATAAAAAACCAACATGGAAGCTACCAACTTAAAAATTAAATTCAAGGTAGGCCAGAAAACCAAAAGAAATTATGTTTATTTTTTTTAAACGTTATCATTATGTAACAAATATCTGAACATAACTTTACAATAAACAAGAACGAAGTATAATATATGGAACGAACAAAATAAATTTCTTTTTCCCCCTTTCACAAAAATACAAAAATAAAATATACAAAATGAAATTTAATAAAATGTATCATGGGATAACATGTTTAATCATGGGATAACTACTAATCTTTGGCCTTTAAAAAAAATTTATTATTGAGATAAATTTGAGTTTAGAAAGGAAGTCATGACAATTTTTTTATGTATGATGGAACCATTTTTTGTGTTGTTAGCCACTTTAGTGGCGGGGACATACTTGAAAATATACTTTTTTTTTGGGAACAGAAGTTTGACACATAGCTTCGTGAGCCATACTAACGAAGAAAGAAAAAAGGTCTGCAGAGAGCGTTCCATATTTTATTTTGATATATCAACGAGTAATGACGACGCATTGCACCAAATGGTAAGTATTGAACCTTGTGGGACTGCTAATGTTGTGGTCATCCTACTCAAGCACACCCATTCCTGCCCCGCGCTCGCAATCAGAGGCTCCCCCTCCAGGATATTTCCACCACCTTGCCCTGCATCCGAGTCGTTCCGAATGGAGAAAGAGTCAACCGTCCAGTATACCCGACAGCAGCACCAAAGCGGAAAAATAAATAACTTCGTGCAAGTACGCAGGGCCACCAAACAAGTAATGATGAATTGACGGAAGGTTATAAAGAAAAAAAACCTGTTAAATCAGTTATTGTGGGTATGGACATGAAGGACATTTATATAAAAACATGAGTGAAAGGCTTCAATTTTAGGAATTGCTCGAGGATTACCCAGAAAGTATTGCACCATATTTTTTCTTACGCATTTACTTATTTCACTTAAAGGGAATTCCACAGACGAAAGAATGATTTTTCAGCTACACACTCCATTTTTCCTCATAATCTCCATCCCTTTCTGTGGCCTTCATCTAGCGTGAATCAAGGGCGTGTCTGCCCTGTTGGTACCAATTTCAAATACCAGAATCCTCTGAATGCCAGTTCTCTACCATGGGCGCTTTCCATTCATCGACACACGTCGACACAAGTCGACTTGCGTCGCGGTTTTCGTGTACCATTCTGTGTGTGTCGCCGACTGTTGTGACACAAGTCAACAAACGATTACGCGCAGGAATTGGAGAGTTATAAACAGTTACCGCGAGTTGACACTAGTCGACGCGTGAGTCAGGAGAACAATGAATGAGCAATTTCCATAGGAGCACAAGGCACTTGACTTACTCGGGGACCAATCTTTCCTCCTTACTGCCTTTACCCAAGAAGCCCTCCAGGCCTCGTCTTTTGGAAAAATTCAAGAAAATAATAAAATACCTCTTGAACACAAGGAATGTTATTACTCTAAGCCCACAATTGATATTGGAAGTAAATACTACCATACTTACTATGAGAAAGCATAAACATAAAGAAAATAACTCATTCCCAACCCTTATGTAAAGTTTGTATGGACCAAATACATAACATGCTCCAAAAAAATGAAGATATGGAATAAATGGCAATACCATTATTTAGAAGTTAACCACAAGAGAAATAATGTCACAATACAGACAATGGAAGAGGGAAATGAAATAGTAACAAGTAGGAAGTAATGAATCCAACTGAAATATGATTAAATGCATGCTATAAGCTATAATTTTACTACTCCAGGTGCTATCCCCAAATATGCACCGTTAAATTCATTAGGAAGGCACGCAAAGTTACACAACCAAATACAAGCTAAAAGAAAACTATGATCTCCTAGTACTACAGGAAGCATTCCTTGGTAATACTGGAGTTTGAGAAAACAACTGTTACGGTATCCTACCCGCCGAAAGACCTGATTTTAAATCACATTTAAATCTGTTTACTCTCATACTAAATGGGAAAAATTGATTTCTGGACCTCTCAGTTCTATTTCCCTAATATTTTTCTCCATGTCGAATCCACCAAAGTGCATTTATCTTAATATGCCATTGAATAAGAATATTATCAGAGAAATCACCCTGCAACTTATTTACAAGAGTAATCCTAATGTTTGAAGTTCGCTGCTAACTAAGCAAGTGATTGAATGTAAGATGTTCAGAATAGGAGGGCTGATTACGTTCTTTAACCACCACAAATTGCAAAAATGTCTGTTGGGTGTGTCAAAAGGTGTCACGCTTCAAGCAGTAGCCCAATTGTCTATCCACTAGGCCACCGCACTTCCACACTGGTGTTGGAGGAACAGAGTTGGTCCTTATCAAATTAGAGAACAATTTACCACGCATATACAAAATAATCCTATTCCATTTAATGTTGTCTAAAATTGGCAATACTTTTGCCACCCTTTAGTGCCAAAATAACGATAGTAATGAAGTTAAATTTTTGCAAGCTCGTATTTGAGTAACTTGAAATTATGGTGCACATGTATGGTAGTGGTGTGACACCTGCGTGCACCTAGCGTACAGATAGCCTAAAATAGATTGTTTATTGTATCGTAAGCAATAACTTCAGTGAGTGTTGTTCACATTGATTAAAATTGAAGTGACAATAGGGAACTTGCATATATTTCAGATATAATCAATAGCCCCAAAATTATATAAAAATATAAGTTTGCATACCTCGGTGAAAGATTTTTTATTATTTAATGATGTGGTTTCAGAATCAAAGTGTGTTTTAAAAATCATTTTGATGTTTTCATTGTGCTTAAGTGCAGAACTGCACACACATTTTATTCCTAATTATGCTTTATTTTATTAGAATCTTTTTTTGTGACTTTCACGCAAATAATAGGTAGCTCTACTACATCACTTGACTTTAGCCAACGTTGCTCTAACCACCATAAGCCTCAATTGAGGCACTTCTTATTGTGGTGATTTGGTATTGAGATACACTTTTGGCAGCATTGCAGTCCCGGTACTGACTGTTTGCTGATTTTGATGAAGGACATGATCTAACCTGATACAGCACCAGAAAATACAACTTGATTTGACTTCAATGTTACAGTTGACAAATTAACTTATGAAATAAGAGAGAAAACGTGGTAACTTTTTCGCATCATTTAAAATCACCCAATGTTTCTAACTTCATTTTCTGGAGATGTCCGACTACCAGTTAGCCTGATATTTTATTTTGGACTAGGATAAAATTCTGTTCAAGGATAGATGAACATAAGAAATATCTTTTAAACTGGGACAAATAATCTTTGCAAAACAATAAAATAACTGTGTCCATCTGGGGCCTAAGTCCGTAACTTCGTTTTCTCCCGAGTTGGGAGAAAACAGGCTCGTGAAGCATCCGTTTCATCCAACTGAAGTCCGTAACTCGTTTCTCCCGGTAACGGAGAAAACTTTCTCCCAGTAACGGAGAAAGAGTTTCTCCTGGAGAGTATCTTTCTCCCGACTGAAGTGCGTAACGCGATTTGGAGAAACTGACGCACCCTGGACGGGTGCTTCGGAGTCACCCGCCAGGGACCCGGCGATTCATTTTCTCCCTAGGAGAAAACGAGGAAAATAGCAATGGTGGACCGTTGTGGATGATCAAACTGCGGTTCTATTTGCATACTCTTATATATTTTTTACGTATTTGTGCCAAAATAGAACACGAAAATCCATTCTTCAAGTTAGGCAGGCAACGTATGTAGAGTAATTGTTGACAGGAATTGAAAGTTTTGTATAGCTGCATTTGCTAGGAAACTACGTGCAGTGAATTTTCATTGTGCCTCTAGTGTATGTGAACACAATTTGTGCCCTTAGTGTACCCCTAAGTGAATTGATTGCATATAGACGATGAAGTAAAGAGTGAAGTGTGTTGTGAATGTAACATCTTCGACGAAATTATTTCGTACGTATATAACTTAGGCTACGAATCATCCTTATACATTTCGATGAAAGGTATCTAACTATTGCGAAGGGGAAATGTTTCATATTTGAACTAGTTGTACTTTAGGGATACATCGAACGCCTGTTAATGTTCATCCGTTTGTTTGCTTCTAAGTTCTGTTTGATTTTGTTACGTAATGCATTTATTCCTTTCCCTTGGGCTACAACCTTGTCGCGGTGGAAAGGCTTGCGCGTTCCTATGACCCCGAGAGCTGCACTGGCGGGATTAATTCTAAATTATTCCCGGTAGGGCCACCCATGCCAGATAGGTCGAAGGGTAGGAGCTAGACGAAAGGTAGTCCACGTGATGGTGTCACGTGAAAAACACTGTTGGAATGGAAGTGGGAAACCCTACCAACTATCTCTTCCCTGTAAACATGGAGTACAACCAAATGAGCCTCGGAATCTCGTCGCCCGGGACCCGTCCGCAAAGGGCGGGTGTCGGGCACGGCAGCGAGGTCGGCAAGGTCCTCGGGGTCGCCAACATGCGAAATCCTTGCAGAGACTTATCATCATCATCATCAGCTGCAGCAGCAATGAAGAAGAAGAAAAGAAGACCAAGAAGATGGAAAAGAAGAAGTCGGCTATTAATGTAGGAACGTGGAATGTGAGGACTATGATGAGGGCGGGGAAATTAGAAAATATCAAAAGGGAAATGGATAAAGGGAGGATAGATATCTTAGGATTATGCGAGGTGAGGTGGAGGGATGGCGGGGACTATTGGAGTGATGGGTATAGGGTTATATATAGTGGAGGGGAAGAGAGTCAGCGAGGGGTAGCTTTAGTATTAAACGGGAAGATGGGTAAGCGTGTGGTAGGTATAGACCAGGTAAGCGATAGGATTCTGGTGATAGAAATGGAGGCGCGGCCCTCCAACCTTGTGGTGGTCCAAGTTTACATGCCCAATAGCAATCATAGGGAAGAAGAAGTAGATGAGGTGTATGAACAGCTCGAGGAAATAATTAGAGACACACCGGGTAAGAAAAATCTGGTAGTGATGGGGGACTGGAATGCCTCAGTCGGGGAAGGCAGGGATGGAAACGAAATAAGAGATTTTGGTCTAGGAATACGAAACGACAGGGGAGAGAAAGCAGCAGAATTTTGTAGGAGAAACAAATTATTCATCACAAACACGTGGTTCAATCATCATAAAGAGCGAAGGTACACGTGGAAAAGTCCAGGGGATGTGGGGAGATATCAAATAGACTACATTATGGTAAGACAGAGGTTTAGGAATAGTGTGAAAAACTCGCGCAGCTTCCCCGCAGCGGATGCTGATTCGGACCACAATCTAGTGCTCATGAAATGCAACGTAAGATTCAAAAGACTTATGAAAGTTAGGCAGGCGAAGAAATGGAACGTAGAAGCCCTGAAGGGGAGTATGAGGAGAGAATATCAGGAACTAGTGGACATTAGTATACGGGAGATTGAAAGTACTAAGACTGTTGAGGAAAGATGGGATAATATTAAAACGGGAATAGTCAAAGCGGCGGAGAAGTCAATTGGTTACGTTGACTGTAGAAGGATAAAGAAGCCGTGGATAACGGAGAACATGATAAGGGAAATGGAGGAGAGGAGGAAGTGGAAGAACGTAGACACAGAACAGGGAAAAAGAATGTATAGGGAACTGAATAATCGATTACGACGTGAAACTAAGAGGGCAAGGGAGGCTTGGTGGAAAAGACAGTGTGAGGAAATGGAAAAGTTCCAGAAGGATGGAGAAATAGGCGCGTTGTACGCCAAAGTTAAGTCGCTATCGGGCGGCAAAAGAGGACAAGCCATGTCTAAAATTAAGGCGAAAGATGGGAGGATGCTAACCGAGCGAGAAGAGGTACAGAGTAGATGGAAGGAATACGTGTAGGACCTGTATGACGGAATGAACAGACCAGAGAGATTGACTCTAGAGGAGGAAAGTGCAGTGGAGGAGGATAATCTTGGGCCGGGGATATTAGATTCGGAAATAGAGAGAGCACTTCGTGATATGAAGGCTAGGAAAGCAGTAGGCGTAGACAATATCCCGTGTGAGCTTCTGAAGAATCTAGGGAAGGAAGGTAAGAAAAGGTTTTTCGAACTAGTGCGCAGGATCTATGAGGAGGGATGCTGGCTGGAAGATTTCGTGAAGACGGTTTTAATTCCGCTTCCGAAAAAGAAGAAAGCTGTGGAATGCGGAGATTATAGGACTATCAGCTTAACCCATTAAATCCCAAGCATGTTAATAACTTAAAAATTCCAAATATTTTGATGAATTAGCAATAAAACAGACTCAAATAAGGCAAATTATCGATTTTTATATTTTTATTGTTTTTAGTTTGCCGTTGGTGAAACGTTGCGTACACGCAACGTTGGGAGTTCCCCGGGTCAAATGAGCCGTTCTGCTTTTTTTTCGGAACTCTCTTATTTTTGCAAATAATTCTCTTTTATTAGAACCCAAATATATAATTAACCCAAAATATTGATTAAACTTGGTATTGTTCATGAAATTTAGAGGACCAATCAGAATATAAATGAATATTGCACTTTTGGTAATCACTATACTTCTGGCCGCTACAAACTCGGCATCTTCGTCGTGAATTTTTTCGTCACGCACAATATTGTGGCCAACCTTGTCTTTCCTTACTATATTTCGCAAACTATTTATTCCGTTATGTCCTATATTATGGCATATTTAGTGACTAAAAGTGTAGTTGCTCAAATAGAAACTTGAAGCTTGTACGAGGTAGAAGGTCCATATTATCAATAACAGACACTTTGTGACTTCCACAAAGTATTTATAAAAATTTATACTATTTGACCGGTTTCAGCTATTACGCCATTATAAAGTACAGAAAATATAAAGAAACAGGTCAAATAATTGGAATTTTTTATCGCGGAAGTAACAAAGTGTCTGCTATTGATAATGAGTAATTGCTCCTTCACTTTCGCCAAAATATGGCATCATCTTCTCGTCAAAAGATAATTTATGAGCAATTGCATCAAACCGTAGAAATATTTGGTTGAGCTTGCAAAGTATGGACGTATCTTAGAAAACTTATCCCCCTGGTCCAAACTTCTGTTACCAGTCAGGCGTAAGAACATTTTAGGTTCAACAAAACGCTTCCGGGACATCGTTTGACGCATATTAGGAACGCGTCCTTACTCCAGTAATATTTTGTGCTAAGGTGTTATAACCACTAAACATCAGAACGGAAGAAATACCACGCTATTGGAATCTTTTCTGAGAATTTCACGCACTATGATCACTGGCGATAGTGAACAACTTAGGCTGCAAATGTGAGTTCAGGTCATTTGGAGGGAACGATTGTTCAGCAGACAACCACATATATAGCAAAAGCAGGTGGAACAGAACATCGCCCCTTCTATATACCGTAATGCCCAGTATATGCGTGTTTCGTGGATTTTGAAAAAGCGTTTGATAGGGTGAGCTGGGTAAAGTTAATGGATATTCTCAAGAGAATAGGTGTAGACTGGAGGGATAGACGACTGATTCGTAATCTGTATATGGCCCAGACTGCGCAAGTGAGGGTAGCGGACGGAGAATCTGGGTGGGCAAGCATTGGCCGAGGTGTGAGGCAAGGCTGTCCTCTATCGCCGCTGCTCTTTAATGTGTACGCTGAAGAGATGGTAAGGGAAGCATGGGATGAGTTAGAAGCTGGAATAAAAGTGGGAGGAATGATGTTCAAATCAGTGAGATTCGCGGATGATCAGGCGCTGATTAGCCAGTCAGCAAGGGGGCTTCAGGCTCTAGTAGATGCGTTATGCGAGCGTTGCGAGGAATAATGGATGAGGATTAATCACAAGAAAACTAAGGTAATGCAGTTTTGAAAAGCATCACGAGCGAGGAATGTGAGACTTAAGATAAAGGTGGGTGGTGAAAAACTTGAGCAGGTTGAGCAATTTAACTATTTAGGCAGTACGTTAGAGGAAAATGGATACAGTAGTAAGGACATCAGGAAGAGAATTGCATTAGCGAAGGAGGCGTTCATGAACAGGAAGGAGCTTCTAAGAGGATCGTTATGTAAGAGTTTAAAGAAAAGGTTAGTGAAGAGTTTGATCTGGAGTGTAGCTCTCTACGGTGCGGAAACGTGGACACTGAGGAAAGAAGACGAGAGAAGATTGGAGGCATTCGAGATGTGGGTATGGAGAAGAATGGAGAGGGTGAAATGGACGGAGAGGAAAAGGAACGACGAAGTGCTGGATATGGTTGGCGAGGAGAGGCAGCTTTTAGATGAGATACGGAGGAGACAGAAGGTATGGATGGAGTTAGTGCTTAGTGGTGAGGGGATGTTGAAAATGGTGCTAGAGGGTAGAATGTTAGGGAAACGAGGGAGGGGAAGGAGAAGAATAGGATTTTTAGATAGATTGAAAGAGAGTAGGCCTTACTGTGAGTTAAAGAAGTCAGTGCTGGAAGGAAAGGGAGGCTCCCAGATCACTTCTTGCGTACTCCATGGAAACCTACCTTAATCGGTAGAATACTATAATAGTAATGCATTTATTACCAATTCCCAATTCGTTGTGAGATTGTGAGCTTTTGGCAGTGTTTACATTTTACGCATTCCGTTGCGTTGTTGTTTGTTTATGTTTTGGTCATATCGTCATGTCTTGGTTACGGTAAGAGTGATAGTGAAATTCGAAGTTTGTTGGTGATACAATAACTGGTTTGGCAATTTGTTTCAGCCTATTCATTTAATTGTCTTCGCAATGTTAATGTGAAATAACGTAATATGATTCTAAGTCCTTAGTGATGAGTAGGAAGTGAGGTATGAAGAATCCTTTCGAACTTCGAGGAGTGAAAATTCTTTAAGTGTGTGCAAAGTGATTGGAAAACCGATTATCATGTTTTATTAGTGTTATATAATAGTGTTTTATATTTATTGTGATCCAAGCTTTTCATTGAAGGAGTTCATTCCGAATATAATGATTTATAAGTATCAAAAAGACTGCAGGAGAAATGTGTGCGTTGTAGTGCAATATGTGATATGATGAGCAATAAATATGTGCAAGTAAGGGTAATTTTGCTTTGTTTTTTATCTATAAATTCCTCTAAATAACTATTTTTCCCATGTTTTCGCTCTTCTACGCTGTCAGTATTTGATAATTTTAAAAGTAGCGAGGCAGGTTGTTGTGTTTCCTTAACTACAAAATTTTGGGAGTTTGCAAACATATGTTAGATACTAATTGCTCGTACGTAGGTATTTGCGATGTAATAAATGTGTACCATTCACACATTTACCGTAACGTTATTTTCTTTACGATTCTTTTCTGCATAGTAAAATTTTTCAATCTCCCTTTTCCGCTCCAATATTATGCATTTTAGCTTTTCGAGTATAAATGCATCTAATACTGACGTTGCTAATTATGTTTTTCCATATTCATTACGCATTCACCAATGGAAGTAAGCATCCGAAGTGCAAAAATATGCAATATATATCGTCAGTGAATACAGCGGCCAAGAATACCTACATCTAAAACATACAAATGCATTGGTATTACGCATTACACAATCCTTTCTCAATGGTATTTTGTTTGTAATAATGAACAAATATATCTGCGATGGATTTAAATCGATTTATCAACTACCAATTATAATTTCGATGCATCAATTTCTTTTATTTGAAAGTTTAACTTTAATGATGAATGAGTAGCCCTTATTACAAGTGAGAATCGTTTGATTTCCCGCTTATCATTTGAAAAAAGCATTTTTATTGGCTCTTCACGCAATCACCGGCTTCGGATTCAAAATTTTTCATACTTACCTGCCGTTCCTATCCGATACCGAGAATTAGAGTTTTCTCCGGTAGCGGTCAGGAACTGATGTTTTCTCCGCCAAGTTACGGACTACAGTCGAGAGAAAACTACGGTAGAAAACACTTTCTCCGGAGAAAGGAGAATTCAAGTTACGGACTTAGGCCCCTGAACTTTGTTTAATAGATTACGCACATTTTTAAATATTCCTTAATTATTATTTCTTATAAATAAGCTTGTAACACTAACAGTGCTACCAGGGATTTTTTAAAAATCCAACATTGTCACAATATTTAACTGAGTGGGAGTAATTAATATAATTGATAGTAGCGGGCATTACTTAGCGGAAATCCTTAATTGTAGGAATATAAGGAGTAATGCCTTTGCTATTTCCAAATGGTAGTTTATTGAGATCAAGGAGGTTTTAAATTTACTGGAGGGGCATAACTGGTTTCAAGCGTTGAGCGCAGTGTGGCAGGCAGGAAAAGACACATTTAGTTGTCAACTGCAGAGCTATTCAGTAACTCTTGATGCGTATTTGTACATTTGTACTGTATCGTAAGTGCTTGAATCCTACCACAAACTCACCATTTGCATCAACACTAATATTCGTATAGATTATCCGTGTATGTATGCCAGACATACAAAATTTATGCCTATGGTATCTTATTGGTTGCATTATGCCGGAACAAAACAATCGATGAGGTTGTAACAGAGCTTTGAAATACAACGGCTATCATACGACTAATAGAACACATTTAAACATTATTTATATCATTATTATTATTTATATTACACTTCTACGGATAGCACGTTCCATTTTAATGATAGTGAGGTCTCTCGTCCATTGAACCATTTTCGTTTTTTTATTCACCCACTCCCTCGGTACAAGTTCAACACATCCATTGTGAAATTCTGTTACCATAAATGTTTTATCAGTCATTTTGAGCTAATTAAGAGAAAAAAATGTAAAAAAACATTTGAGGCGCAAAGGAAAAACCTGTTTCCTCTATACAAAAGCAAGCAGTGCATACATGTAAACACTTAGAAATGAGAGTTAATCAAGGTTGTCCAGCTAATCAAAGCAGAAATATTTATGCTTAATTCCAATTTTCCGCGGAAATTTCACAAAATCCCTGGTTAATTTTACGTGAAATTCAACCCATATTGCACTCATCAAATTTCATTGAATAGACGCCACTTTGATTCCTTCAAAAGGGTAGTTTCCTTCATCAAAGAAAACGAAAGGCATTGATTGCGATTCGTTACCCACCATTAGTGTATTCATAATAAACAAATTATTTGGTTTTTGAAATACCGGTTTAGACGAATGGCAAGGGTCAAATTTTATCCTCATTTGAAAAAGGCCAGATTGGCGCCCATGCGATGCCACTCCACGTGACGTCACAGGGACCTAGTTTCTACACGAGAGGATAGGAGTTATACATCGTCTGAGGTTACCACAACATGCATGAGGTACAGAGCTCAGGGAAACATGTCTTAATAATCACCTATTAAAACTGGCTAAGGTCGGAAAGTTTTCTTCGTTTGATAAGGTATTAATAAACCTTTTTTAAGCCAAGCGCTACCATCCAGCAAGGTACTCAGCTACCCGCTAGCAGCCTGCGACGTATCAGCGCTAAGCCTCGCCTCAAGGTCACCTCACCGGGCGGGAGGGGGAACCAGAAATACGACGTACGGAGATATTTCCCGGCATTCATACTTAAGCGTCGCGTTTTCGCGCGCTTGAAAATTTTCACTTTTCTTTTAATCGCGAAAAATAGATATTGTCATTTGAAAAATCTAAAAGCGTGAAATAGGTACTCCAGGAGTAATAATCTTTCGATTAAGGCAATAAAAAAATAATAGGAAACCACCCTATTGTATTAGGCTCAACTATGTGGAAATTAATACACGAAAATATAAAGGAGACTTCGTTGATTTCCACTGATTTATTTCGTCCGTACGACATGTTTCGAACCATAGGGGTGTCATGACCAAGTACAAAAATTTCGAATGTTAAGCAAACATATACACTCTTTGAATGGGTTGGAGGAGAGGGTGGAAGGAGTGGGTGTCATGAGGGGGGGAGGGGATAGCACATAGCCCGCTTCTCTTTTTATTAGGTATATAATTATTCTGGAAATAGGAAATGAATTCACTGGCAGCTTGAGAATATTTTAGAAGAAATGATTCTAACGTGATGTTAAATTTGTGCTCTTTTTTTTCTTCTGTTATTGCTTCTAAATTTTCATTTATTTCTGTTAATAATTCAACGTCTTTAACTTTTCTATGAAGATTTTTCTGCCAGTTTCTGTTGACATGCCAAGTGCAAAGAAGGTGTCTAATGTGGTCCCCAAAAACTGTTTTCAATGTATTACCAAGAGCCTCATCACCATCTGTCACGAAAGCATTCACTTGCAAATCAGGGCTTCTATCCCTAATACTCTGCAGGAAAATAACTAGAGTGTCTTCATCTAAGTAATTGGTGATAAAATGAGCTACAGGATATCCCACGCCATACTCATCCGGAACTATAAAATTAAGTAAATGAAATCTATATTGATTAGTTCCATGAGTTGAGTCTATGCACAAGATACGTGTGCAACCTAGCAACATTTCATTTTGTTGATTTTCAAGTTGAATTCCAAGGGCCAATATAGATCTGTGCTATGAAGTAAACCATCAAGTTTGCAATTCCCTATTTCAGTAGCCTTTCCCTGAGGCTTATAAATTAAAACAGATTTTTTAACTGAACCAGACAAGGAGTGAACAAGGAGATGAACAGCCTCAGCATCATCTTTGCTAAGCCTTTTATTCTGTTCAAGCTCATACTCCATTTTACAAATTCGGGTTGATGTAATGAAGTGTTCCTTAATTGGAGATAAATCTTTAGATGAGGTATCAACCCAAACATTGACAGCTCCAGCATGATTAGCCTTCAACACAGTGCAGTCCTTGATTACTTTCTCCACAGGTCTCCGAGGAGCCCATCTTCTTACAGAACGATACTTAGGCATGATGTAACACCACTGACGTCACAAGTGACACTCAGCTCTCTCACAGAGAGAGGCTTATCTTATCTACACCGGATGTAGCGAGAGAGTGCCGATGCAACCAGAGGGATGGGGACCGGAAACTGACGTCACCATAGGGAATTAACATGGAGCTCTGGACTTTAACTTTTCACGATAATCTGAAAAATTTCTAAGTGTGAATTTCCCGTACGTACATGAGTTATTCTAGTGTACGTACCACGCAAAATTTTTCTAAGTCCAGAGATTCCAAGATGGCGCTGGGCGCAATAACAAATGACAACACGAATGCGTTTTATAATGAAATAAACAGTTTATTAACCTTTAACATAAAATTGAACATCGCCAAAAACTCCAATGGAAGCAGAATCTGGAGTTAAATTACTTTTACAAAATACAATTAAACTATTACAAAATACTCTTGAATGGTATGCGATGGGACACCCTGCTCAAGGAAAGAATTAATTTGCTTCTTTGTGGTTTTATCCCACCTAAAAAACTTCACATTTTTAAATTTTAAGTCATGATTATGGCAAGCTGTATGTTTCCTCCGGTTTAATTGGTGTAATTTTTGTAATTCTCAGTTATGACATTAGGAGGTGTCTTAGGAATAAATCCTGATTTGTGGCCACTCGTGCTATTTTTCTAGCCAACCGTTCACGGATCTTTCTCAAGTCCTTATACCATGCCTATATTGCTTCCCCTGTCAGTTGTCGCAATCAAGAATGGACTCTTTTGCAAAGTCAGCTCCTTGAATGAAGACCTTATGTACGGTTGGTGGCATACCATAAATGTATTTAAAGCGTCAGTGTGAGAGAGAGAAAATTAAATTATTTGGAGAGGAAATCTAGAATAATTGTGATGACTTTTGAATACTCGTGCCTGTTTCATGGTTGGCCTAAGGAACAGCATTTTTTACCTAAACAAGAAGGCACAAAGGTGATCACGAGCAATAATTCATGAGACATAGGCCCTCGTTCCCACGTGCGATTATATTGTGCATGTCCTAACTACTGTCAAAGCCGTGTTTGCAAATTAAAGTGCACTTTATATGCGACGCGAAACTTGGATCTGTGGAAATGCCCGTTAAGATTCGAGTCGCAGTAAGATGCAGAACCATTTTTGAAAACTTCTTATATAACCTCTGCTACAATAATTTCACTCGGGTAAATGAAATCATATGCTCGCGTCACTCTCTCATCGCTGGGGTTATTAATATTATATCCCTGACATTTCAGATTTTCGAAGACCCTTGCACCGAAATTTTGTGAGCAGCATGGACACAATTACTTAGTGAGAGGGCCTCTTAATCTGACATAACATAATATTCGGGGTTGCATTTTATCCACTTGGCGAGAGTTCTTCTTGCCTCCGAGGATGGTCACTGTATCTTCCTTTTGCATTCGTTTTCCTCCTATTCGTTCTCTCGATACAACCCTGAGAACATGAATTGACGTCCATATGCACTGGCTAAACTAGAGCAACATGTAAATTGTGCTGCATAAGGAATAGTTATTAATTGCTTTAAATCAAGAATATAAACTAAATAACCTTACTGGATAAGAATAATGAACTCTTCAAGCACCAAGACAGTACCTGATTTGGCAAAATTCGGCAAAATCAAGTACTGTATTGAGCCATTTTCCATCACGTTTAAGGAATATATTAATTGTTATTGTTAAAAAGTTTATGAGTTAGTAAAAGAGTTCGTTTCCCCACTTTAAGCACGCGATTTAAGTCCATTCTCCATGGAATGCACTCAAAGAAAGAAACCTTTCAGTGCACCTCTTGCAGTGCCCAGCGATTGCATAATGGAAGTCATTCGTAGTAATATTTATAAATTTTTTAAATATAAATCTTTCTGGTGATTATTTTCTGTCACTAATATATCTGTTATCCACACATAAAAGTGAATGAGACCATATTGCATCCACCCGCTTGCCGCGTTGCCGTGCTCTCCGCCGCCGCCGGCCAGAACCGGAGTCGTCCGTGCGTTCGAAAAAACGATTTAAAATTCGGGGTTGCAAATTGGTGCAAGGTTTGACTTTAGATTCACAATGTAGAAGCTTCAAAGAACGACATGATATAAGTTACTTAGTGTAAACCGGTGACAATGTCTACTTTTTTTCTACGTTTATGTAAAAAAATGGGTTGAAAACAGGCTCCGCCATTTTGTTATGTATCTATGGTTATTGATGAAACAAAATCTTTAAAAACCCTTCAAATGAAAGGATAAGAAGTGTCAATTAAGATGGTATAACAGTTTTGTCGATAAAACTATTTATAAAACCACTGCACGAGGATAAAGTCGGCAATTTTCAGAAGAAATCGAGGGTGGTCGTTTTTAGCTAAATTTGCTAAACTTTGACCTCACATATATTGTTAAAGTGAAAACACAGGACCAAAATAATCTGGGTAGTTATGCACAATTTATTTGAGAATGTGTATGCGAAGTTTCAACTTCCTAGCTCAAAGAATCGATTTTGAGGTTTTGGCCAGCTTTTTTCGATTCTAGCCCACTGTGCAGTGTGGCAATTGGTAAAAATGTATGGGGAAGGGAAATGGTTGGGGAGGAGGGCAATTTTAGGGGGTTTATGCGTTTCAGTAGGGGTAGGAATATAATCCCAAAGATGTATAAGTAGATTATTTTCCGTCAATGCCAGTGATTTTTCAAAAGTTACCAAATTTCATTTGAGGTCTGTTAATATAGGGGTAATTTTTAAATCTTTACGGATATCCTTGTTGCGCAGGAACCATGGCGCCCCTGCAATCTTCCTAACAATCTTATTTTCTGTTGTTTGCACTTTCTTCAGGTGGGTTTTCGCCGCCATGAGCCATACTGACGAGGCGTATGTGAGTAATGGCTTTACCATGGAGTGGTAAATAAGCAGTTTAGTCTTCAGAGAAAGTTTTGAGTTGCGATGGAGCAGGGGTCCAAGTGAAGTTGCGGCAGCCATTGCTTTACCGGTAGAGTAGGTGATATGGTGATATGTTGCTTCCAGCGCATTCTCTGATCAAGAATTACTCCAAGGAATGTGGTTTTTACAGCTCGAGGAATTTCTGTGTTGCCGTAGAATAATGGTTCTCCAATCCCTGCCATTGGGCGGCGAGAGAAAGCGACGTGCATACATTTTCGCGGGTTTGCTGTTAGTTTCCAGGAATTGGCCCATTCTTCGTATTCATCAATCTGCCTTTGGAGGAGTTTAGCCGTCGATCGAGGGTTTGAACCCTGGGCAGTGAAGGTGGTGTCATCAGCGTACAGAAAGGAAGAAGTGCCAGGAATGGTGGGAAGGTCATTTATGAATATGTTGAAAAGGGTTGGGGAGAGAATTGCTCCTTGGGGAACACCAGAGGAGATGGCTGCAGTATCGGAAAATGAGAAATTGACTTGTACATAAGATGTGCGGGCAAAGGTAAAAGATTGGATTAATTTCTGGAGGTAGATAGGGATCGGGAGGAAGGAGAGTTTGAGTACAAGGCCCAGAGTCCAAACCCTGTCAAATGCTGCCTCCAAGTCCAGGAAAACGCCTTGCGTGATCCATCGATGCTTGAAACCGCCGATGATTGATTCCGTCAGGCGTAGTATCTGGTGCGTGGTTGAGGTGTGGCGACGAAAACCAGACTGCTCCGGCCTGATGCAATTATGAAGGGGAAGGTGATGAAGGAGTCGGGAGTGAATTACGGATTCAAATAGTTTCGAGAGGGTATTCAGGAGGGAAATGGGGCGATAGGAGGAAGGGTTAGTTGCAGGTTTCGATGGTTTGAGAATCATAATTACTTTTGCGCATTTCCATGAGGTTGGAAAATACGATATTTGAAAGAGGAAGTTGAATAAATCGGAAAGGAAGGCTATTACAGGAGATGGAAGATGTTTAAGGATTTTATTTGATATCGCATCAGGACCGGGAGCAGACTTGGTTTTCAGGTTGGCAATAATGTCAGTGAGTTCACTGGCAGACGTTGTGGCAGGTTGATCGGAAGGGCAGTGATGAAGGCTTAGCCAATGTTCTTCTGCTTCTTCATCCATATCTGACGGGAGGTTATTCGTAAAACGCTTTTCCAAAATTGTTCGGAAAAGTGAAGCTTTTTCTTCATCCGTGCAAGCGGTGTTGTTTTCGCAGGTGAGCGGGAGAGTTGCTCGACGCGGGTTTTTGAGAGCCCGGGCCATTCTCCATACTGAATTATCTGAAGTAGAGAGAGAGGCGATTTTCTTGTCCCTTAAGGACTGGCGGTGCGAGCGAAGAAGAGAGTTGACTCTGTTTCTGAGCGCTTTAAATTTTTCATGGCTCTCTCTCGTCCTTTGCGATTGCCAAACTTTACGAGCCTTGTTTCTTTCTCGCATTTTTTGGAGAATTTCCAATGATAAGGCATCATTGGATTTTTCCGATGGAATGATGAATTTGGCATTTTCAGTACAGTGGCGAATGGTATCGGTGAGCTTGTTTATGCAGGCATCGGCGTCAGCGCGGTTAGAAAGTGGAAGCTCTTGAAGGCTGTGCAGATTGTCTCTGATGAGTCGGGAAATTTTTTAAAAGTTGATGGCTGATTTGGGGGTAGGAATGCGGGAAGTAGGAGAACAATTGAGGGTAAAAAGGATTGGGAGGTGGTCGGAGGCTGAAGAATCAATAGTGCAGGGTTGGTCAATTTGAGGGAGGTTTGTGGCAAAAGCAATATCCAAAATATCGTCGCGTCCGTGAGCGCCGTAGTGAGTGAAACTTGCAGGCGAGAGGATGGCAGCAGACCGCTCCTTTGCGATGAATAGTAGTTTTTTTACCTGCGGCATTCGAAGTGGAAGCTCCCCATTGGGATGGCTTAGCATTAAAATCGCCTCCGAGGACAGCACGTTCGGTAAGTAGCATGTTGAATGCACGAAGATCCTCCTTTTCGAGCTTTTTTGGCGGGTGATATATTGACCAGGTGTTGATTTTTCCTACTTCGGTGGAGATGCTGGATCCCACTGCTTCGAGCGATTTAGCATCAGGAGACTGCAGCTGAGTTGATTGAAGGGAAGATTTTACTAGGACTAGTACGCCCCCACCAGATTTTCCCTCACGATCTTTTCGAAATTGCCTAAATCCAGGAGTGAAAATATTTTTTCCAGGGGTGAGATGAGTTTCTTGGACAAGAGCCAAATCAATAAGATTTTCTTGCATTAAATCCAGTAGCTCTTCTATTTTGTTGGAGATTCCATTGATATTCCATTGAAGGATTCTCAGTTGACTTGCCTTTCTTGTGCTAGACATCGCTGAATAGCAAGAGAGCACCTTGAATAATTTCTTCTAGAAGGATATCGGTTTTGGGTTTATCAGAGGGGGCAATAAGTTTTTTAATAAGTTGGGAAAGCCAGGAGAAAATTTTGCTTTTCACAGATGGGGTAAATAAGGAATTTATGGTTTCATGTAGAGGAGCGGGTTGAGTTGGGGTAGCGGGAGGAGGGGAGGTAGGAGTAGGAAGAGAGGGGAAAGCGCTGGTTGATTGAATTTGCGGAGCAGCAGGAGTGGAGGCTGCGCGGCGCGAAGCTTGCAGACGCTCTGAGTAAGTAACATATGCAGGGCACTGCCGGTAGTTAGCCGGATGATTTTGCTTACAGTTAGCGCAGGTAGCCGGAGCCGGTTTTACGACAGTGCATTCAGTATGAGAATGGAGATCACCACAGCGGACGCATCTAGGCGACATGCCACAAGAGTTTTGCGTGTGGCCGAAACGTTGACAATTTTTACATTGTGGTGGACCGGGGGAGGGTTTGAAAGATTCAAAAGTTACACCAAGATCGCAGAGATTGGTGATGGCTTCGTATCTGGGGCGGTTCTCTTGCGAAGAAATTTTTATCTGGAAGAGCGGGAGCAATCTGGTGGGTGGCGTTGGAAGTATGGTTGTAGGATCGTCAGCAAGAATTCTATCACGGCGCTCCTGTTCGCGGCGGGTTGGTCTGGTAGTGCGTAACTGCACGACATCTTCCGGGAAAAGATTTCGATCAGCAAGAGATGACTTGATTTCCTCAGTGGTAGTATCAGTGAGGAGTCCGCGAATTAGTAAGTACGTCTTCTTATCTTCAGGGAGTTGGTAAGTAAAATATTCCCATTTTTTTCAGAGAAGAGACGAACTAGCGAGCGAAAATCGGAGCTTGTGGACGGTTGACATTTAACATTCGCGCCAGTTGAGTGAGAAATTGGCGGAAATTCACATGCGGATTTAATTGCTCTGAATTTAATAGACCAATTTGAAGGATCCTTCAGGAATATCGGTGGGCTAAACGATCTGGGTTGATTTTGAGGCTGGCGTTCAGATGGCGCTGATGGCTGGTTACGTAAATTTTGATTCAGGTTTGAGGAGGTAGATGGCACTGGCGGCGGTTCAGCTGAAGGATCGTCATGGCTATCCGAGAGTGGAGCGAACTGGTTTGATACCGGAACCGGAGCATATTCAGTCAAATTGGGTGATTTTCTAAGGCATTTGCTTTTAGATGATCTCGAAGGAGGTCGATAATCTTCGTCACCTGCGTCAGCGGCGTCAGATTCTAATGCAAGGTTAGTTTTGGAAGTAGATGGAGGTTGAGTCGATTCAAAATCAACAGCAGCTGCCACAGCGGCAGAAATTGGCGGAAGGCCGGCAAGTTTGCGGAAACAAGGATCGAAGGTAACTTTTTCTGGCACGGAAATTGTAATTAATTTTCTATTTGGGATATGAACATCAGGGATAGAAGGAGGGGAAGCCACACTGTGACTTCCCCTCCTTCACACCGACGCCGGAACGTGGGAGGTTGCGTCGCAGGAAGAGGCACCGTTGTCGTTTGCAGCAGCAATCGATTCGATGTCATCTTCGGAATACAAGCTCACAGCAGAGAGCGTGTCGTCGTCTTCTGAAATTGTTGATGCCATGGCGTCCCCGCCAGGCATAGTTGATCAAGCAGTTGTTGTCGCCGATCAATAAGATAATTGTTTATTCTATATTGAAAGAAAAACTTTCTTGGCGTACAAGTAAAGTCGCACACCAGTATGTAGTGCTCCCAGTAAGCGAGAACACAAAGTTGCCTTGACGGCGAGCGACTCCCAAAAGCTGGTACGTCCGTACGGTTCGGCGTCTCAAGTCGTTCTGACCACCGAGAGACAAGGCCCGAGCGCTGATGCCTTCTAATTGTCTGACGTCACGAGCCGTAGGTTATCAACCACGCCAGTTGTTTATATTTATAAGCCATTGCGGTGAAAATGGAGATTGGGTTGTTTAACGCTACGTTATTTGGAGTTTTAAAGCTTTTACGATGATTTTGTTGGCAGCAGTATTGAATATAAGTGTGCAATATATGGTGTACTAGTGTTGTCTGCCTCTGGGCAGAGGAAAATACACGGAGGAAACGAAAGTGTGCGTTTTCAAATTTCCTAAGGACGAAGAGACGAAGAGGAAATGGATACTTACCATTCCAAGAAAAGACTTCCAGCCGACGAAATATTCCGAGGTGAGTTAATATCTTTTTCTTTCTTTTGGACGGCGTGATTATTCAGGGAAATGTTAGTATAATGTAAACGTTGATCGTCATTAAAAGTGAATTAAAAAGATATTTGATATAAGCATTGACCGGTAGACGAATTGTTATTGGTTTCTTGAAACAATTCTACTCTCGAGTGTATTTGCAGGTCGATTTCAATATTATTTGCGTTATCGCTTGAATAATTAATGGTTTTAATTATTTCATAGTACTTAAATGTATTTGAAATTCTCGCATATCAACGCTAAACAAAATACGGCGATTATCCTCGTGTTCTAAGATATTGTTATTAAGAAAAACTTGATTTTTTGAGGGTGTTATGAAAAGTTTTTGTTATTAGTAAATTGTGGAAACATGTGAATCACTCGGGATGAATAAATGGGATACCTACTTGTGTAATAAATATGACCCATGCCTACGATGGCATTTTACATTATTTGCATGTTTACGCATGCATAGGGTATTACGGTTTTAGGAATTTTTTTTTGCATTAAGTACTCCTTACATAGGAAATATGTACTAACTAATCGTTTTAATCTTAGAACGATTGTGCAGAGAGCGAAATCTTAAAGTCTTCGAGGGTATTAAATGAATGATTCTTCAGTAGTTTATAAATTATGGAAACATGTGAAACGCTCAGGATGAATAAATGGGCTACCTACAAACGAGATAAATATGGCCCATGTCTAAGTTGGCATTTCAGATCAAATATTGTTAATCCAACTACCATTGTGTGCACAGCGAATTATTTTAGTCTTGTTTACTACACCCTTATCACTTGAAATACAGTTGATTTTCCATCTACCAATAAAATTATCTCTATTTTTAAGGTGTGTATCCGGCATTTTCTGTTTGAAGATGTGCTTCATTAAGGCTCCTACTTCGATGAGAAGTCAGGAAAACTGCTGGCTGTACCATTGAACAGCCTAAAACTGAGGGATGGTGCTATGCCAAGGATCTTCCCTGATTGCCCTGGGTACCTTACCACTTCAGAGCAGACCAGGGATCGCCATCAATGAGGGAACAGCGTCTTAAAAGTGCTGCTGTGGAAGCTGCTTTAGCTGAGAGTTTGAAAACTCAGGAATCATACAAGGCTTAGAAAAAGCTAGACTCTTTCGGAAACGTAAAGTCTCTGGTGATGATAAGTATTCAGCATTTTGGGATGTGGTCGTGAAGCCGTGTGCTATAATATTAAAGCATTTGAAAGAGTGTGCTCCACCTCTTATTACTTACTCATTAATAGTATACATTCATAATAATATCAAAGTATACCTCTGAAAAAGGGAATTAAAAGCAATAGGCAAATTCACTCCACTTTTTCAAGCCTCTTTCATGTATGAAAAGTACCTATGATGTATTGGATAGAAATTAAAAACTCAACAAATGATATAAATATTATAGCGATATTGTAGCTCTACTGGAAGAATGCAAAATTAAAGACTCTGCAAATTAATCTTTGAATAACTTTATCAAATCACTAATGTCTCTTGTTCCAGAAAAAAGGTAAGTAGGTTCAAGAAAAGAAGGTAAGTAAGGTGCATCTGTGACATATTTGTTTTTGCTGCAATGTTTTGTTAATATCTCCTGAAGTTCATAAATTTACTCGCAATTCTGGTAATTTTGTTTTCCTACATCCAATTACTATCAAACAGCTCTGGTCTTCTTTTAAAGTTGGTCAAATTAATGAGCAAAATGGGCATGGGTTTCTGTTTTACGTGAAGCACCGAGTATCTCATTACAGAGTCACGAGCGTTATATCACCCTTATGATGGATGAAGTTCATTTGAAACCCTTTCTTGACTACAAGGGCAGATGTATAGAAGAACCTGCATATAACTCAAGCAGTTGAGCTTCTAGTGCTCATGTGTTCGCGACAGAGAACTTACTATATTCATATAAAGATATTGTCCATATTTTGCTAGTGAGTACTCTGTCAGCCTGTGTCCTAAAAGATATTCTGAAGAAAGTCGTCATTGGTCTCGAAAAAGTTGGTCTGGATGTGGTTTGTGTTATAAATGAAAACAAATCCATCAACAGGAAGGCAGTATCTCTCTTCACCAATCCACCAAGGCTGAGTATAGTTTATCCACATCCTTCTCATCATTCTTGACTATTACTCTAAAGCCTTGACTCTGTCCATATGTTTAAATGTATTCGCAACAACTGGATCAATAAGAAAAATTATTATTTTCCCAACTGAATGCATTATATGCTACATTTCTGAGTTATCAGATAGGATATGGTATTTTTCCATTCAAAGCAATTTCCCCAGAAAGCAGCAAATCCTAGTTTACCGTTTCTTAAAAGGTTACAATTCGCCCCATTAATTACATAAATTGTCATGAAATTATAGTTTGCAGAAAGGTCTAATCAAAACAATCCCTATGTAATTTACCAGAAGCTCAATCTAGTTTTATCCTAATCTTGCGCATGTGTAAGAACATAACTTTTTTATTTTATCATCGTTTAATACAGCGATGCTGATAAAAAAGAAGCCCAATGAAGGATGTAAAAATCCTATGACTTCTATGTTATACGTACCACTGATGCGTAAAAAATGTTTTACTGAATATAAGACTTTTAATGATATTCTCGAGGTTTCGAATGCATTTGGAAGCAAACTGTTTCTCTTCAAAGAAGATTTTTTGGCGAAGGCGTTGGTCCATTCGAAACAATTGTTTCCCGAGGTAGGGATTTACTGCTATCATCATTTAAATGTAAGTACATATGATATTATGTAAGGAAAATTGTAGCCGGAGAAATGTCTGTTCACATATCGTTTGGTTTTCTTACGCATTCCCCACCAATCGGCGATACCAATGGCAGTCTTCGCTACTCCATCCGTCCGCCTACGACTCGTGACGTCACGATGGAGCGCTCAGGCCTTGTCTCTCGGTGGTCGTGGCCAGTCCCGGTCAAGGTGATAGAAGTAAGGTGGTCTCACTTCGCTGGTAACGTTTCGGCGGTGACGTCACGGCCGACACCTCGTTCAGCCGCCTGGCAGGATTAACATGCTATGCCCGGGTTTTCCTGTCATACTTATTCACATTCTCGCCTTTGGGCTAGATATGTCGATGAAACGGCTGTGGGGTGGTGGAATTTATATGTATGACATTTGAATTCCTTTACCACCTTGAGTCCCGGTTACCAGGAAGCAAAGTTACGCGCGGAAGACGTGGCAACGCAGCTTTCGTTCGCTCTGGCGAATTTTTTTAAATGCCCATAGATAATCTAAACTGTGTAAAAATCATTTATACTCGGATTTTCCAAACATCCGGTTTGGCTGAAAAATAACGGTTTAGCTCCGAGAATGTCTAAAAATTGGGACGAAAGATGTTCTTTCACTATTGATTGAATATTACAAATCACACGAATGCTTATGCAACGTAAAATCATCGAAATATAGCGGCGTTCTCTGCCGAGGTATTATAAAACTATGATGGCGAATATTGGAGTATATATTGATACGTGTAATAGGGCACGTAACGCCGAATATTTTTAAAAACACTGCGCGACGATTTATCTGCCAACAAATTGGGAAGTGTCATACGGTCTTAATTCTTGATAATAATATCTTGCGAGCCACCTCAAGGGTGTTTGGCACGAGAACGGATCAAAAATATAATGTAAAAATTCTGAGAAAGAAGATCCCAAAAGACGACAGGCAAGGTTTATAGAAAGGAAAATAATTTCGGAACAGAGTACAAGGGATATCCATAAAGTCAGAGCTGTTTCTCGTCAAATTTCTACAGGGGAGAATGACGCCTCTTTAGCTTAGCGGGCTAAATCACTGCAAATTGGGGAATCCTGGTCAAGGCGAATGATTTTTTTAATGGATTTTTCGCACAAATAGTGCATTGCGAGTGATTACCGCAAAGATATCACCTCTATAAAATTCTTATCCTTACCTTATATAAATCCCTTAGCTTACGATAGGCTGCTTCTCATGTTTTTACCTAAGAAATCTATAAGAAAGAGGTAATTCTCTCTCACTTTGTGCTATCTGGGATCAAGACGCCTGGTAAATAACTAATCGTTTAAGAAACTAAAAAGATATCACCGTGGCTAGTCCCGGTATACTCAAATTTAAAAAAATAGTGAACAGTTTCATAGACGTCAAGTGTTTAGCCTCTGCCTTCCAATTTTTTTTCTATTTTGGCGATTACCCACAATACATTTATGTATGACACCGCTGTCCCAGGGGCGCCTATCCTCTGACGTTCCATGCTTCGATGCAGTTACATTTCATTATGTAAGTCAATGAGCAACGATTAATCTAAATGTTCAGCATTATTAAAGTGATATATATCGATGGCTAAGTTCTTACAACACGTACGCATCTCAACATTTGGTTGGTTCAGACAAATGCATCTTAAACAGAGCGTAATAACATTACGAAATTAAATTCAAGCAAAAAAAAAAGAACACTCCGTTGGCAAAATGAATGCTTCTTTTCCAGTTTTATGAGTTTTTTGTTTCTTAATTTTAGCGTAAAATTAGAAAAAATAAATAGATTTTGGTTCTCCTGAAAAGTTGCTATTTTTTAGGTACGTGTTGTTAGAACTTATCCATCGATGTGCTGATTTAATGTTTGTTTTCCCAGAGGGCGTGAATTCACAAAAGATATCTGTACAGGCAAGTCCCCTTAAGCATATTGGTGTTATATGGTATTTGGTGGAGGTGACCGAATGATAACGACATTTGCGCCATTAGGGACGGGTGGAGAGAAACCCGGCCTCTGTATTCGCGTGCTCTTAACGAAAGGCGCCAAGGGGACCATGGCTTAACGTCCCATCCGACGGACGGAGAGTTACCCTTCAAATGTTCTCCACACAGTATTCTACAGAGACTACGAGAACGTGCTGTAGGAGGAACTCCGGCATCTATGCTAATAACCAAAAGGAAATCCGTACTTAACTAGCTACTGATGTATAGTTAATTTTATATTTGTTTGTATTATTATAGGTATTGGAAGAATTGACAAAGTGTTTTCATCCTCGATAATCGGTGCGTGTGGATTGTGTGCTCAACAGGGTGGAGGGAAACCCGGCGTCTGCGTTAGCCTGCCCTTCACGAAAGGCACCAAGGGTACCACGGCTTAACAGCCCAGTGGCGCAGCGAGGGGGCGGAATTGGGGGTTAAAACCGCCTCAGAGTTCAGAGAAATTTTTAAGCTTAATCTATTTTACTGGATTGGATTGATATTACTAATAGAATAGCGTAAGGATTAATAAGATACCCCTCAGCTAGCCATAAAAACTCACCATTTTGAACCATTTATCTTAAAATTCAGCAATTTTGTTAATCTTGCACCTAACCATTATCCTGGTGGGTATTCCATACCCCCATACACCCTTGTATTAGTCGCACTTAAACCCCCCCCCTCCCCAACCTTAACTCCTATCTGCGCCCCTGTAACGTCCCATCCGACGGACGGAGTACTGCGCTTGAAATATCTTCCACACAACATTCAAGAAGGGATCGGGCAGTCTATGAAAATCCTCTGCCACCGCCGGGATATGAACCCCATCTAATGGGGAGGGAAGCCAGCACTCTAGCCACCACACCAACCCGATCCCCCGGAAACAGATTCCTGTCTGCTTTTTTGAGAGAGGTACTTACCCTTGCGAAAATTCGATAAAATCGTTTGCACGCCTATGCTTAAAAGTAGTTATGGGGCTAATGTTTTTCTTTCTCCATTAATAAATTGCACTTAAATCCTAAAATTGAGGTTATGCTAACCAATAAATTTTCAAACTCCCTGATTTACAATACATTACATACAATCATGATGCATTAGCTGCATTAGATGCATGATGCAAATATGCATTAGCTCTAAAAAACATTTCCCCATCAAGAACACACCCATATTATCACTGAACAGCATATTCTTATCACTCCAAATTTCAAACTCTTTCACAGCACATCAATCCCTCATTCATAATGCATCACATACTTAAATTCATACTAAGCAACACACTCTATCTACAGCAAATTACTTGTTCTCATTCACACTAAACCACATAATCTAATTGACAAAAATTACATCCTATTTCACAGAAATGAAATACCTACTTTAATTCACGCTATATAAACACATTATTCACACTAAATTAGATACTCTCATTTGCATTTTTCAACATGCTCACGTACGATATCATTCACACTAAATTGCATACCACCACTCAAAAAAATATACCCTAGGCTAACTAATAATAATAAGTTATTAATAATTTTTCTATGGTAATAGGTTAATTAAGTACATATATATTTAGAGGCCAAGTTGTGAAATTTTTCTTTATTAAAAATATCAAGGAAAAGTCAGAAATTTGAAATGGAAGCTATATCGGTTTTAGCAGGTCCATATAACAGCAAGCAATTTCAATTTTTTACTTCTGACAGTAAAAAAAGAAACTGAATAGACAGTAATAGGTATAAGTACATTAAATGGAACAATATTTTGCATTTCAAAAATAAAGGAATGTTTTTTAAGGCGCGAATTACAAAAAAGGTATTTTTCATTATTTCTCACAGTAGCAAATGAACTAAAAAGTTATTAGAAGGATAAAATATGGGTGTATATTAACATTTTGTACAAATTAGCAAGGTCCACACTTAAATAGAAAAATGAAAACTCCATTTGTAGATAGCAAACTTTGGTTATTTAAATTTTATCAATAATGACAAGGCAAATTCTTACACTGAAATAAACAGAATAAATTGGTTTTGGCAGGGCAGATAGAAGGAATATGTATTCTTTAATTATTTATTTATCATATTAGAACAGAAATTAAGTGGATGAGTTGGCCAGTTAATTATAGTCAAATGATTACAGTTTGTTGAAAATAACAATATGCAGTCTTAAAGAAAAAAAATGAAAATCCAATATTTCCATAAGTCATAAATAAGTGTTTTGAATTTGAATTTCTCCCAACAACACATTACATAAGATGTGAATCATGTGTAAAAATTTTACATCATGCAGTTTAACTGGAAATATCAAGGTGCCCTACGTAATAAAATGTAATTTATTGCAGATAAAATTTACAAATTAATAATAAACATGTTTTTACAACAAAAATTACAAATCTATGAATAAAAAAATGAAACCACTTGAGATTAAAACTGGGGCAATCACATCTCTGACACATAGAAATAATTTCGCATAATCTACATCAAATAAACGTACATCACCAACTGCATTAGCCAGCGGAAAGTCATGTATGTAAATTAATTCAGTTTTTTAACTTTGAAATGATTTAAGCATTTGGATTCGCTCAAAGTAGTCCGCTAATACTGTGAAAAATATTAGCGAGAAAGACGATTAATGAAATGCAGCAATTTTGTGTAGATGATCTTCACGACTTCTGTGTAACATGACTGTTCGCTGTTACACCCCCTCTCCACGTTGAGGACGCAGTTGGATTTGAGGGGGACATGCACTACACTACACTAAACAAAGTCTACGATAAAACCAAGCAGTATCAATCTACCGTTTAAAAATGCAATAAAAACACCAAAACTGAATATTCCCACTACGTAACATACCATAAATCACACTAAATATCACTCTGACATTCAAGCTTAATTAATACGCTCAATCACACTGAAAACTCAGTCTCATTCACACTAAATCGTGTACCAAAACTCACGCTAAATTTACACCCTCATTTATTACTCTAAAGCACGCACTCATTCACACAAAATTCCATACCAATGTTCAAACCAAATCTCATTCACTCATTCACGCTAAACATATACCTAAATTCTCACTAAATGACCCAGCTTTCGCATTAAATAAAACACACTCATTCACACAAAATCAATGCACTCATTACCACTAAATAACACACAGTCATTAATACTATATTACATAGTCACATTCATACTAAAGCGAAGATATACCAATCTTAAAACTAAACAATATTCATTCATTCACACTAAATGAATAACCCCATTCACGCTAAATAACACATTTCATTTCACACTTACTTAATAACCGCATTAACACTAAATATCATTCACACTTAATTGGTACCCTCAGTCACACCAAAGAATATACCGTTTCATTCTAAATCACATTCCAATATTCACTCTAAATAACATGTACTCATTCATACTAAATAACACACTCCCAATCATACTAAATCAATTCTATCATCCACACTATATAACATACGTAATCACATTCATACTAAATCACATTCCAATATTCGCACTAAATAACATGTCCTCATTCATACTAAATAACTCGCTCGCATTCGTACCAAATTAATTCTACCATTCACACTATATAACATACGTAATCACATTCACTCTTTATAACATACGTAATCACATTCACACTTTATAACATACGTAATTTCATCCACACTAAATAATATGACCTCATTCACACTAAATAACGGAATCCCATTCATGGTTAATTAATTCTATCATCCACACTATATAACATACGTAATCACATTCATACTATATCACATTCCAATATTCACTCTAAATAACATGTCCTCATTCATACTAAATAAAACACTCCCAATCATACTAAATCAATTCTATCATTCACACTATGTATCACACGTAATCTCATTCACACTAAATCGCTAACCAATATTCAGGCTAAATAATTTACCCTCATTCGTACCATATAACTCGCTCGCATTCATACTATAATAATACTTTCATTCGCAATCTATAAAATACCTAATCTCATTCATACTAAATTAATACCCCACATTCACACCAAATGACATACCGTATTTCACACTAAATAGCATTTCCTCATTCACACGAAACAACACTGTCATATACACCAATTGATATAGTCTCATTCAAACCAAATGACATAGCTCATTCACTCCATATAATAAACCCTTAATTATAATACTCTCAATCCCACCATATTACATTCACACGTAATCACATTCTCTCATTCACAGCAAAACACAGTTATAAAAAATAAAAATAAAAAGCACATACATTTTAAAAAGATACAAAATATGCAAAAATTTAAAATCAGTCTCCATTAGGCCTTTCTTCATCACTATTGAGTCTTCAAACTCTGTATGTTCCTCTTGTATCTTCAACTCTTGTGGCTTCTGATCTTCACGTGTCACTCTGTGTAATTACTTCCATTCTTCATTTCGCTGAGTTCCTATTTCACTTCAATGAGTCAATGTAAGGCAGTCCACTATTTCTTCATTCCGAAAGCTGCTACTTCAACACCCACGATTGAAGGCTACCGTACTTCCCCTAGAGTAGACAAAAAACACCGAATGTACTCAACAATAAGATTAAAAAGTAATGAAAAAAAGACATGAAACGTATCGTTTTTTTTGGAAAGTAATTAAATTATTTTTAACCTAGTCAATTGAGCATTTTTCACCTTTGGAAAGTAGAAAGACAAAAACGGCATGGGGGGTTGTAATTTGACCCAGAGAATTGAACTTAAAGGGTTGCGCTTTAGAAAACCCTTTTATTGTTTGTTTTTTATAGATTCTTTACTAAAGTTTATTTTTGGAACAGGCCATTGAAGTTCCAAAAATAGCTTTTGCATTGTTTCACTAAAGCCAGTGACCAGGGATGCCGACTTACAAAAAATATTGGGGGGGCCCAAACCGGGGATCTTGCCCCGGGAAATTTTTTAAGTAGAGATTTTTAAGTTTTTTTAAGCATTTTAGGAGAGTCATATGATCAAAATTAGAACCCAGTTAACTCGAATCTCGATATCTGGGCACTCCGGGGAAAATCGACAAGCCCGACACATCATTTCCTCACACCCATTATGAATTTTGGAGGGGGGTCGGGCCCCCTCAGTCCCCATGGAGTAGGCGCTACTGCCAGTGACGTCATGGAAAATTTAGCAGAGCCGGGGGTCATTTTGCTTTATTTCAAAAGTGATGCAATACTCCTTGTGTTTTTTATTTGTAGGTTATTATAAACGTTTTATTACAAAAATTTTGTTTCGGGTACGAATGTATATAACAGGAATTTGGAGGCGTCAAAATCGATAAAGTGTTATTAGTCTATTATATGTTTTTTCCAACGACTTCCTCCACCATGAAATCACCACTGATTATAGCTTCATTTGACTCCAAATTCTTGAACGGTGCATCAAATACTAATCATTTAAAGGCCGTTTTACACGGGGCACAGAATTGCACAGGTAGGAACAGCATTAATTTCAAAAATGGCGTGGAATTGCGCGAATGCATGAACGAAATTAGAACAGGTGCTATTTCGCCGTCTCGCATCCACCCATTCTCGCATGTGTTCTAGCAATTCACAGCTTTACACGACGCAATTTTTGACTGAGCCTTCGCACGTACGTCAGGTTCTGCAACTACGTGCCCCGCGTAAAACGGCCGTAAGGTATATAAGTTTATGGTGGCATCTTTAATATTTCTAAATAAAAACTGTGTATACTTTTTTGCAATATTTATCTCTACATAACTCCTAGAAATAATGATTTTAGTTAGGAAAACTTGGGTCAGAAAAGTAATGCATGACCGAACACACCATCACATGTTTTGTAAAATCTAATTAATAAATTGTTTTTGCAAGGCCACTAAGCTAAACAGGGCCATGAGGTTGTTGCTTACTTTTTTATTTTTTCTCGGATTCTTGATTTCTACGTCTTAAAATATGCTATGTAGCGCAGAATGTATATCCAAAAAATTTCAGCCCGATTGTTTAACATTTAGAGGCCGCTCAAATCCAATCCAAGTGTCCAATAATAAAACGTAATGCGTGACTCCGTCAGACCAGGGGCGCAGCTAGGATTTAGGGCCGGGGGTAGTTTGGGTGCAACTAATAGCGTGGTGTGTGGGGGTATGGTATACCCACCAGGATAAGCGGAGGTTGCGAGATAAATAAATAGGGTGGTCTCCTATTATTTTTTCATTGCCTAAATCGAAAGATTATTACTCCTGGAGTCCGCTTTCAGATTTTTAAATGGCGATATCTACTTTTTGGCGATTAAATTCATAGAGAAAATTTTCAAGCGCGCGAAAACGCGACGGCTTAGTATGAAATGCTGGGAAAAGCCCATGTGACGTCATTCTGGTTCCCGCTACCGCTGTGCGTGGTGACTTTGGGGCGATGATATGTGCTCCATAGCGATGCATGCTACTAGCAGGTAGTAGAGAACCCTGCAAGCAGGTAGCGCTTAACTTAAATAAGGATTATTAATACCCTATCAATCGAAGGAAACTTTCCGATCATAGGCAGTATTTATAGGTGATTATTAATACATATTTCCCTGAGCTCTGTGCCTCATGCATGCATTGGTTATCTCAGACGATGTGAAACTCCTATCTACTCGTATATAAACTAGGTTATTGTGACGTCACGTGGAGTGGCATCGCATGGGCGCCAATCTGGCCTTTTTCAAAAGAGGATAAAAATTGACCATTGCCATTCGTCTAAACTGGGAATTCTAAACCAAAGAATTTGTATATTATGAATACACTAAAGGTGGGTAACGAATCGCAAACAATGCCATTCGTTTTCTTTGATGAAGGGAACTACCCTATTGCGACCAAAAGCATCAGAAGTCCGCCAATGCACGATATCTAAAAATGAAATGGTCACTTTTGAGTTTTATTATCAGAGGCTCAAGTTTAGGCTGCTGTGTAAAATTATAACTTCTTCATGAAATTTGTGGACGCAGCTCAACAAAATTATAATATTGATATGAAATTATCATTCCCTCCTTGATGCTTTACACTTGTCCTTTACGCATCGAGTTAATGCGGATTGCGTTAATGCCAAAAAAATGTTTTGCTCTGCGTTTCGCTGATATCCTCTCCCGTGGACCGTAACGCAACGACAAATTTTAAACATTTCAGAGAGCGGATATTTCAAGCTGCCTACAACTTGTCGAAACAAATAAGTAAGAAATCTATAAGCAAATAAAAGCACGATCCTCCGGTCGCATAAACGGAGCGTTTGTTTAAAAAGTATTCGTAACTTTTAACTATAAACAAACGCTCAAATTCCATCCACTGTATCTACTTACAAAGTAAGTAAAAACTTCTTTTGACGCGCGGAAAATATTTAACACTGGAAGAGTGTCATTTTGACACCCTGTACATTTTATAATTTCTTCGTTCTGTTTGGGTGTTTCGTGGGATGCAGTTTGATTATTACTAGCCAAGTTAGTATTTTATAATAGTATATTACCTTCATGATTGTTTATTGTTTTACATGATTTCAATAAATATCAGCTGTTCATCATTTTTTCGAAAATTTATTAGCTCGTGAGATAAGTATATTCCGCTCTATTTGCGAATGATTTTCCTTGAAACCAGCCAAATTTTACCGCGACGACACTTATTTTTATATACACTACACACTTTTATATACACTACACACGATGACACAAAAACATTATTTTTTTGAAAATTTCAAGGACCTTAAACAAGTATTACAATGTAGATGACGCTTTAACACTGGCGACTAAGAAAAAAAAAATAATCTGCAACGTAACACGGCTATAAGAACATGGGTGTCATAATGACACCCTCACGGCATTCTTGGGGTGTGCCATTTTCCCAGGAATTTATGTTAATGAAAATATCATCGTAATATGCGAACGGATTACACGTATCCCTTGCCCTCCTCCTGTCAGGATGAAATCGACGTCTTTCTTTTACACATCTAGCCAATCCGTATGCGATCCCCCGCAATATTCATATATTTCTTTAAACAATCGCTGCGATTAACCAGGGGGCCGATATTAAGGTATTTCGTGGGTCACGTGTTTTTTTAACTGTTTACCTAACGGTTATTATTAAAACATCGTACTAATTCACACTCGTCTGTTTTTATTTCTGGCAAATATTCAATATGCTGCGGCATTGGTCCTTGCAGACAAACAAAGGCGAAGATCAAAAGCCTAAAATCAAAAGCCTAAAAAAAAAGAACAAAAGCCCTTCAATATCGAATATCCCTACATATATTTTCTCTAAATGAATTAAGTCAATAACAAAATGATACAAGTTATTATTTAGCGAATTGCAAAAGTAACGAAACGGACACTTACCGCGGCATTTCGAAAATTATGAGCGATATCTGAGTAAAAACTACTTACCCCAAATATCAGCTACGCTCCAACGGAAAGGAAGGAATTTAATATTGAATTTAAAGAGATTGTTTAACACGCAAAATAAATTCTTTCAATAATAAAAACCTAATTGGCCAATTGTCTCTGGAACCAATATTGTTAAAACAATCGCTAAATAATCGATGGCATTTCGTAAATTTCTTTTATAACTCCTTAGGCGTGCAATGTTATTTCGTATGGCCCGTGTTATGACATGGCAGGGAATAATATTACGGCGTTTAGGCCATAACTATCGCCCAATTTATGGCCTTTCGCTCAGAGTTGAACCTCTCGAAGCCATAAATACGTCTCGAGGCCGTAGTTATGCTCGATTTCGACTTATGCGACGGTCATACGATTAGTGGAATAACCCTGCGGGGGTAGCTATCCCTCGGTCCTCGCTTAAAATGCAAATATAGTTGACGAAACGCAGGTCGGTGTATGAAATTGCATCGCGCGAAACAAAGGAGGCATTTCATTTTTATTTTTTTACGTATCAAACTGCAGTTTGGTAGCCGAACAGGGATGCCGTCTTACAAAAAAATATTGGAGGGGCCAAAACCGGGGATCATGCCCCGGAAAATTTTATAAGTAGCGAGTTTTAAGTTTTTTAAGCATTTTTAAGCACTCGATACGTGGACACTCCGGGGAAAATCGACAAGCCTGACACATTTTTTCCTCACACCCACTACGATTTTTTGAGGGGGCTCGGGCCGCCTCAGGCCCCATGGAGTCGTCGTCACTGTAGCTGAGTAACTCACTCAATGTCCAAATATCGGAACATGGAATTTTTAAATTACTCACTTTATTATTACTATCATATATATTAAGTAATATTATTATTCAATATTAAAAGATCAGTTATTATTTAAAAATATTAAAAATGGACTACACGTGATCGCCTTCATGAGTAGAAATTGTATTCTGGATGCCAAAAATACTAACATTACTCGCCTAAAATGTATTTAGCATGAACTTTGACCCGATAGGGGCGTAACTAGGAGTACGCTTTGGGGGTGCAGGGTGGACGGGGGTGGTGACGGGGGATGGGTGAGAAGGGGATGAAAGGATATTTCCTGAAAAATGACACGCCTGGAAATACATTTTTACATAATTTCGGCGCTAAAGATCTAACTTTAAGCAGATGCAGTTATTACATGCCATAACTAGACAATATTTTTAAATATTCTTTGTAAATTTCTCTGACACTTTGGGGGGCAGTAGCGCAGAGATCGGGGGGTTTTGGGGGTTAACCCCCCCCCCCCCCCAGAGCTCAGATATATATTGAAGTTTCATCCATTTTACCTAATATGATTGATGTAAATAATAGAATTGTGTGAGTAGTAATAAAATATCCTTTAAATAGCCGAAAAACTCAACATTTTGAACCATTCATCTTTAGGGCCGGTTTTATAATGTCTAGTTAGCGTTAACTAGAACATGATACTGTCGTAACCTTAACATAAAGGTATTTTAAAGTTAATGCAGTGGAAAGTAGTTCAGGATAAAGGTTAGTTTAGCAGGTGACTTCAAGTGGAAGATATTGTTAACTCTAATTTTTATGCTCCGAAAAAACTTAACTAGACATTATAAAACGGGCCCTTAGAATTCCGAAATTTATTAATCTCGCACCTAACGCTTATCCTGGTAGGTATTCCATACCCCCACACACCCCGGAATTAGTTGCACCTAAACCCCCCCCAGCCTTAATTCCTAGCTGCACCCATGGTGAGTCTGGCATGTGGGCTTTGAACATTTTTCCATCCCAGAAGATTTTTCAGACTTTAACGAAATATATATTTTTCGTAATGGACAAAGTGGACAAATATTCCATACCACCACATACCCCGGTATTATTTGCACCTAAACCATCCCCCCCAGCCTTAAGTCCTAGCTGCGCCCCTGTTGGGGGCGCTTGTTCTTAACTATCTTCTTAACTATCTTCTTAACCACCCCTTAAGGGATGTTGTCAATCGGAAAGTTTATCCCGATATTGTTCCTCACATATTTTATTCTAGAAAACAATCGTCCAAGCATGTATGTTTCGCGCGTGTCACTGAGCCTCCAAAGACCTCGCGTACCCTATCCTGCAAATTATACGAAATCCGTGGACGGAGTAACTTTTGCTGGAGCATGACCCTTTCCCGGACCCTTCCTCGCCCTCTGAGAGATAACCCTGACCCTCGAAAGAGAGACGTCACGGGATTAGGTTCTTACAGAAGATTTAATCAGTCCTTGTACATTTTTTACTTTGCCGATTCGGAAGCTCAGAGGTAAATAGATACACTAATGGTGCGCCTAACCGTGGAACGATTAAGTGTTTCTTTTGATAGAGGTCCTACGATCATCGATTTTACGAGGAGTGATCGCATTTTAATGAACTCCATCCAGAAGATAGGCGACGCTGAAGCCATTCAAAAGGATGCGACACCCGCGTATGTTCCACACAATGAAATACTATATAACAACCCGAGTGGCGTCAACTTTGTAGATATTTCAAACGAGTTGCGAGCCATTACTAACCCATTTTTTGGGAATAGGGTAGTTTCCTTCATCAAAGAAAAAGAAAGGCATCGATTGCGATTCGTTACCCACCATTAGTGAATTCATAATAAACAAATTATTTGGTTTTAGAAATTCCAGTTTAGACGAATGCTAACGGTCAATTTTAACCTCATTTGAAAAAGGTAAGATAGGCGCCCATGCGATGCCACTCCACGTGACGTCACAGCGACCTAGTTTCTATACGAGTAGATAGGAGTTTTACATCGTCTGAGATTACCAAAAAATGCATGAGGCACAGAGCTCAGGGAAACATTTCTTAATAATCACCCATTAAATCTTCCTATGGTCGGAAAGTTTCCTTCGTTTGATAGGGTATTAACAATCCTTATTTAAGTCAAGCGCTTCCAACGTATCGGCGCTCATTGCCCCGCACCCAGGTGGCCTCACACAGCAGCAGCCAGACGTCACACGGGCTTTTCCCAGCATTCATACTTGGCCGTCGCGTTTTCGCGCGCTTCAAAATTTTCACTATTCATTTAATCGCGAAAAATAAATTTCGTCGTTTAAAAATCTGAAATCGTGAAGAATACGTAGTCCAGGAGTAATTTTCGATTTTGGCAGTTAAAAAATAATAGGAAACCAGCCTATTGTTGGATGCATATTCCTGACACCCAGTTTTTCGAGACATCAGCGCCACTCATCGGTAATTTTACCCGACCCTCCCACTCATTTATGATCATCTACATCTACATAATACCCCGCAAGCTGCCTAAAAGACGTGTGGCAGGGGGTGTTAGGACACCAGCCATATACACAAAAAATGAAGTTCTCTAACGAAGTTGGGACTAGCGTTCATTAATGTTATTTATGGTTCGGGGAAAAAACGTATCTATCTAACATATCTATCCGTTCGGTAAAATATGTCTCTTAATTTATCGCTTCTATCGGACCCGGAAATATGACGTGGCTCTAATAATATGTTCTCTGTGTTGCTCTTAAAGATATCTATTCTCAATTGTCCAAGCAATCTTAGCCTATCGCATAGCCTCCGAGTCTCTAGCGGCTCCCAGCCTAATTCGCTTAACATCTGGGTAACTCTGTCTGTAAGCCCGTAGCAGTTTTTGTCGAAACGCGCAGCCTTCCTTTGTATTTTGTTCAGTTCGTGGATTAAGTCTTTCTGAACCGGATCCCATACGCTCGCTGCATATTCAAGGTGCGGTCGGACGAGTGCGAAATAGCACCTTTCCTTTACTTTCTCATCCGAAAATCTTCCCACAATACGCTTGTCGAATCCTAATTTCTTCAGGGCACCCTAACCCCAGGAATCCGTTACGAATTGGTTTTATTGCCAATGATATTTGCAGTGATATATTTGGTTGCATGCTACAATTTTTTATGCTTTGAAGTTAATTCTTCGGTTTGTTCCGTGCATAAGCAATTCCCAAACGAAATTTTAGCTGAAAAAAATAACGGACTTCCGGATCAATAACCTCATTGCCTTTTGTTCACCAACTTGTTTGTTTTTTATGCTAAAAACCCCGTTTAAAATTCCACAATCCTTAAAAAATATTATTAATTTTTGTAATAGTAAATTTTTTGAAAATCGAATACAATGTTTTGTTGAAAAAAACGCTGGTAACGTTATAATTGACCGTGATTTATTGTTGAGATTCGGTTTAGAGGGTTTCTCCAGGGTCCATGGTAACTCCACCCCAAAAAAAGAGCTCCATACAGAGATTTTTAATATATTCTCATGCTAATCGTAGCACGGAAAACGTTTTCCAATTGTAGCCAAAGTAGTCCATTATAAGACATTGAGAGAAGGGGAAAGGAAGAAATAAGGAAGGTATTTATCAATTAAGATTATTGCGGGTTTCTTACGGCCAGCAGCTCGATTCTGTAAATGTGATACCTGTGCTTCGCGTGGTTCGAACCACAGTGGAGTTCTCACGCCTCTCACCGTGAAAGACGTTCAAGCGATCCTGTAAGCCTGTGTCGTGAGATGTTTGACGGATTGCGAACGATCACTTCAGTTTCTTATGTTGGTAGCTGTGCGGACGCGAGGAACGAATCAGAATCTCCGATACAAACTTACTTCAGCGGCCAACTGCAACTTCAGTTACCATAGAGAAACATATACAATGCCGTGGAATATTCACTCCCAAAGTAAATAATACTTCTTTACTCAATTTTGAGTGAGGTCTTTTCTTTTAAAAGTGCCTATTAATGATAAGTTACGGTTGCTTAATTAGTTAATAGCTATAAACTGTATATTACCTCTTTTATATGTTGTCAAGTGCTGCGTATCAAAGTCAGTTATCACGTAGCGGGCTCGTAATTGCACAATTAGCTCTAATTTCCTCATGATATGGAGCTAATGCTTACGCGGAATGAGAACAAGTGTTATTTTATTATTTAATAATGGTTCACTCTCGTATGTGTTTGAGCTGTTCTCATCATTTCAGTACATAATTTTAAATGCGCTGTGGTGCGTATACATATATGTCTGATTGTGCAAGCACATGCCACTATTCACGATTTATACTGATGAAAATGTTTCTGGCGCGAATACGAGTAGATTATTAACAGTTTCTGCTAGAGGACGAGATGTTTACATGTCTTAGTATTTCTATTATGTCAACAGAAAAACGAATCATGTTGGTCGTGTTACTGAACGGCAGCAATAATGCATGGAAGAGATGGAATAGATGATCAATGTTTATCTTAACGTACTAAAGTATGCCCCGGCAAGCCATCTAAATGTCTACGAATTAATCGTGGTGTGAACTCAGTGATCCATCGCCAATCTCGCGTCTCGAAGGGAATGTTGATATCGCGTATCTGCCGTCGAAGTATGTGCAACTATTGCCTCCGTCGACATTGATGCTCATGCAAAAGTAGCGGAGGTATGTAAAGAGCCTCCATTCTCGTTAATAAAAACAAATCGAAGGCTTGAACTTACGAAATAAATATTAAATAAATCTGTTAACATTCAATACCGCACAATACTTTTACCGTTGGTTCTACTCCAAATTATTATGAAAATTAAGTTGTCAGTATTTTAATTGTACATTCTAGAAGATGCACAAATATAAGATAATTGTCAAACCCTCAGCGCAAGGTTTAACTTCCCACCAACTTCAATCGCAATGAACGCCAATCAATTTAAATAGGACGCGAATGTAAATTTAACTTTATGCATTTCTTTTATTTGTTTTTAATACATATTACTTATGCGAAGTGACAATATGAAATAGCCACCATCGTAATTAATGAATAATGTGCTATTAATTATCAATCACAGCGTAAATTCATAATGAAAAATTAGAGCGCATTGCCGCGACGAAGCTACCACGGGCCCTCTTGGGCGTGAATACTTTCACGGACGCGGCTGTGAGAGTGACGTCACTAAAAAGTTTCAGAATCGCTCCAGCGTCAAAGCCGTGAATACATTGACGAAATCCGCTTGTGACGGCCATATCACATTTACAGAATCGAGCTGCAGGCCGACAAACATCCAGAGCAATGACAAAATGGATGCCAATCTTTCAGCACCTACGTAAATGTTTTTTTAATTCCATCGTTTTGGAGTATTTATTAATGGATGTATGTATAAGAATAATTTTTCCTTTTTTGCACTTCTATAATTATATGAGTAGAAATAACATCATACGGCCATAATTTGAAAATCATTCACATTTAAGAACTGATGGCGAAACGACGGTCGTAAGAAAAACACATAATTTCACAAGAATAGCGACGTAGAATAATATGAAAATGCCGGAAGGAATATCTAATATAAGCATATTGTATTCATCGGGTTATCAGACCGTAAATTAAAATTCATTAATGTTACATTGTGTGACTATGAATGATTTCAGCTTTTCATGCACATGTCAGCCAAGTTTATCTACATAATTGGATTTTAAACTGGTAACTACGCCCCTATCACTCATCAATTGCCGTGGTGGAATGGTTAGTATACTGAGCTGCAGATATGCAGGTCATACGTTAAGATCTCCCTAGTGTTTTTTTTTCTTTCTGCCGCAAGGATGAAGTACTTGTATCATGCTTTATATCTTCACCAGCCGGTCAATTTTAACCTCATTTGAAAAAGGCCAGATTGGCGCCCGTGCGATGCCACTCCACGTGACATCACAGGGACCTAGATGCTGTACGAGTAGATAGGAGTTTTACATCGTCTGAGATTACCAATAAATGCATGAGGCACAGAGCTCAGGGAAACATCCCTTAATAATCACCTATTAAAATTGCCCAAGGTCGGAAAGTTTCCTTCGTTTGTTAGGGTATTAATAATCCTAACTTAAGCCAAGCCACACCTGCTAGCAGGGTACTCTGCTATCTGCTAGCATCCTGCGTCCTATCAGCTATCAGAGCCTCGCCCCAAGGTGACCTCACACGGCGGCAGCCGAAACCAGTATGACGTCACACGGGCTTTTCCAAGCATTCATACTTTGCATTTTCCCGAGCTTGAAAATTTTCACTTTTCAAATTAATCGCGAAAATAGATATCGCCATTTAAAAATCTAAAAGCGTGAAATAGGTACGCCTGTAGTAATAATCTTTCTATTTAGGCAATAAAATAACAATAGGAAACCTCACTATTCGAACACATTTAAAGAATAATGAAAGGACCAACAGAAAGTAAATACGTAATTAAATGTTGTCTTACCTTTTGGCGTGGTCAGTACACCGTCACAATCCGGATTCTCCTTATTTTTCTGCAAGCTGTATGTCCTCAACCTCCGAGATGACTGGCGACTGAAGAAAGATAAATGATACAGATATTGAATTTTCCTCGTGGAAAAACATATACTCCATATAAGTGACCTCATACACAGCCGTACGCGAATTCAATATTATTGGCACAAGAAGCGCATGTCTTATCTTTGCACGAAAAGTTGAAAAGGTGATTATGAATATTCTATAGGGAAGCATAGGTAATCTAATTTTAATAAGAAAACAAGGGAATTTCTTCAAATTAATTCACCAAGTTACAGAAAAAATTGTGATCTCTAACCTGAACGTAACTCATACGTGCTTTATGGGGTTGTAAATGAAGTGCTGTATAAATTTAACTCATTTTTCGAAAACAAATAAATCCAAATTAAAATCTAAATAAACAAAGGGTTTTACTTATAAAACGATAGTTTGGAGGGAAGCTCTACAACTGGCAAGAAACATGAAAAGTATTTTTTTTACTATGAATTTTTTGTTTTCTTTCGATTTGATATTTAAAAAAAATTCACCTTTCAATTTATGAAAAATATGAGAAGTAAATAGAGTTGAATTTCTCATTTACATCCTTAAAACATAAATGAAAACATTTCAATAGATACAATATGCATTGATGGTTTTGAAAATACATAAAAATTATAATAAAATAAGGTAAAGAATAAAATAGTTCTATTCCGAAATAAAGACTTAAATGGAAATTCTATAGGGAAAGCATTGAAGTTATCAAAAAGTCACGACAAAAAATCACGCATTAAAATTAATTATACTGCTGATTAATTAACATTAAAAACAATGAATAAGGAATGATTGCATTAAATTATAATATCTGCATGAGGCAAGGCTAAACACTTTTCACATACCATCCGAATGATTCACGATTTATTTTTAAGAATAGAAAGAAATAGATAATTGTTACACTGGTGCAAAAAAGTAAAAACTAAGCAATTATTTTGAATTGCAGATTAAATACCTCGAATGAATAATAGACGCATAAGGAGATAGTTAAAATTCAATTAATAGCCAAAGAACTTATCGGCGAATACTATGAAACTAGAATTAGTTACTATGAGATCATGTTGAGCATAAGTGTAATATAAAATTCATATCATAACTTAGTTGTTGATTTCAAGAAGAAAAATATCGAAAATGTGATGCATAGAAAACATCGGGAGAAATAAGCAAATGGAAGAAATTCATTGCGATGGATAAAACAAACGTTATTGTATCATACTGACACTGAATTATAGATAAAACATAAAAAAAGAAGGCAAAAACGGCAACAATGAAAAATATTTCAAAACTTTATTCTTACCGATTGCAGTGGCAGCACCGGGGGAATTTTACAGGCGACACGGTCCTTAGTTCTTTGTCTGATATTCTTGCTCTCAAGATTTCTTCAATCTTCGTCCACGACGATGTCTTGAGCCTAGGGAAAGAGCGGGTTAGTACATGCAAGGAAAATAAATGACCCTTCCCCCAAGGAATCGCATACGCCCCATAACAATACACGGGAAGTCACTGTGGCACCTGGAGGAAATTACCACTTTTCCATCCAAGTAACACAGTTAAATCCCTGTGTACTGCAATGGTATACAGCGCATGCCAAACCTCGGTTCGGCACAAATAAACTAAAACTAACGCAAGCTAAAAGACCTAGCCTTACTCGACGCATTGAATCATAGCCATAATGGCCCAAAAGCTAACCTAGTTTTGAAGCTGGGGTCCTCTTCACGTGAAGTTCTGATGACCTAGAGCCCAGGGAAAGAGCGGGTTAGTACATGCAAGGAAAATAAATGACCCTTCCCCCAAGGAATCGCATACGCCCCATTACAATACACGGGAAGTCACTGTGGCACCTGGAGGAAATTACCACTTTTCCATCCAAGTAACACAGTTAAATCCCTGTGTACTGCAATGGTATACAGCGCATGCCAAACCTCGGTTCGACACAAAAAAAACTAAAATTAACGCAAGCTAAAAGACCTAGCCTTACTCGACGCATTGAATCATAGCCATAATGGCCCAAAAGCTAACCTAGTTTTGAAGCTGGGGTCCTCTTCACGTGAAGTTCTGATGACCTAGACCCTGGGGAGAGAGGGAGAGAGTACATACAAGGAAAATAAATTACCCTTCCCCCAAGGAATTGCATACGCTCCATTACGATACACGGGAAGTCACTGTGGCTCCTGGAGGAAATTACCACTTTTCCGTCCAAGTAACACAGTTAAATTCCCGTGTACTGCAATGGTATACAGCGCATGCGAAACCTCGGTTCGACACAAAAAAAACTATAACTAACACAGAAGCCCAAACTCCTCGCGTGGTCCTCTCGTCCTGTTGTCTTCTTTCTTCTCCTCCTAAATTTGGAGGACACACGAATCAATTCGTCGTTCGTACGCTTAAAACGTAATTTTCGCTCAAATACGCCACGCGTCGGAAAAATCGCTAAGTTCGCACGCATATCGCTCTTCATCTTCTTTCTTCGAGCTCTGATTTTTTAATTTATTCTCAACATATCATCCTGTAATAGGTGCATTAGTGAACATACACATAAAAAACAATATTGGAATAAACAATTATCATAAAACATTGCGAATACAAAGAAACCGTTATTTAAATATTATATTGTACCTTTATGCATGCATTTTCTAGTATCCTATGCCGGCTAAATTTTTATATTTTTTGGGAAATTTTGCCGCTATACCTTTAAGTACCTTTGCTTTTTTGTCGACTTTTTTTAATTTAGCATTTTTGCTTGTTATACCAATGATTCACCATAAATCTCATACCAAGACCCAATTATTCATGAGTCTACAACTCTTCGTTAGGTACCTTTAGTGTTCTGTCGACTTTTGAAATTTAGCATTAATGCTTACTATACCAATGAATTATGTGAACGTTCACAAGAGATCTCATACCAAGACCCAATTATTCACGAGTCTATACCACTTCGTTCGTTATTATAACTCTCATCTCATGAGATTAGGTCCATTCTTTAACACACAACACACTTATCTAAGACAGACCTTAAGTTACCTTCATACCCATACCTATATATATATACCATGCTCATGAGCCTTTCTTTGATAGAACCCTGTGGAGGAAAACATATTATTCACGGCATTGCAGAAATAACTGAATTATATGAAAAAAAATCACCTCAGCGAAGCACAGCGTCCTGCGCATCGCTGCAAACCCATATTATGATAGGAGGTCCAACTTCACCAAACACGCCTTCCTTATAAGTTGGTACGAGATTAATATTGGGCTTCCATCTTTGCGTCAGATTTTATAACACTTCAGATAATTCCACTTCCTTCTCACTCTCGATGAATATTTTCCTTAATCCACCCTGAAATATATAAAAAAAATAAAACATTTAATTCAATTATTAACTCTATTTGTTCATTTAAAATCAAATAAATCACTATTTCAATTAATCAATTCATTACAGTCATACGCCAAATCGTTATTGCCACTTCATGCTAGTAACTTCGTTTACAGTAGCAGATGAGTCAAGAGTGGAAGCTTTCGAAACGTGATGAAGATAAAATGTGTTGATAGTGTAAGTTACGAGGAAGTGCTAAAAAGAGTGGGAGAAAAGAAAAGCCTTCTAATAACCTTAAGTAGAAGACGGGACAACTTAGTTGGCCAAATATTATGAGACATAATGGCCTGATGAAAACAATCGTCGATTTCGATGGACGACACGCCCATCGAAACGTCGGCCGAGATGGAGTTGGAGAACCTGACCCGGTGGAAATCCCGTGTAACCCTCCACAATTCTACACGCCGGGAAAGCCTACGATCATTCTTCAATCTTAGGATTAGGATTTTGACTAATGAGGATTGTTGATTGTCGAGCTTCGTTGTAAATTTGTATCTAATTTTCGGCACGTGACCTAGTTATTTTAATCAACTAAATCAATTTCTGTAACAATAAATAATGTAAATATCAAACAATTGATCAGGCCCGAAAAACAATGGACGCCTTTTCATTCCTATAACATATTTTCATTCCTTGGCTCAATTCAATCTTTCAATTTCCTTTGCCTTTATGAAACCTGTTATTAAATCATTAACCCTGTCTAACCCAGAGCTGGTTCAGGGAGAAATCAAATTTGATGATTTTTCAATTTGAAAACTTGAAAATTTTACACTAAATCATAAATCTCGTGGCAGTTTAATAATTTGTCATTAACTTTTACACTAAAAATAGTAGGTAGTTTTGATATCTCATGAATAGAGCTGAAAGTTTATGCATTTTTGATGTTGCTTAGAAGAAACATTGGATTATAAAGGGTTAGTAATACAATTTTTTTACAATAGCTGTAAAAGATTTTTCAGGGAAAAATAATGTTTTCTCTACGATCGTGAGTTATGATAGTAGCATGAGTAATTAACTGATACCATGAGCTACTTTTCCTTTGCAAAAGAATTAATGAGAAGAACGTAACAATCGTGATAAATAAAAATTTTCAACGAAAATGATGATTAAATAGAGCCATAAATGAGACATCAGGTGCGAAAATTAAATATTGAATCAATAATGTATTTATTAAAAATATCGGGACACAGATAGGACCTCTAGGTTCACTCACGATTTCTCGTTCCTCCAATCTGATTTTCACACGCAGTACGTTAATTGCTTAGGCATTAATTCTCGAAAAAACGAAACTTAAACCAATAGTGATTGGCCACCGGCTGATCTGACGATAGTGCTTTTCATATAAAAGTTGGCGAGAGGAAAATATCTTTATTTTCCTGAGATTACACCGATAAATATTATAGCGATCTACAGCTCATTACATATTTCGTATAGAATTATTAAAATACCAAGTTAAGAGTGGAGGCAATAGGAATGCGGTGGAAAATAAGAATGGATGTATTAACCTAATAAGTAACGAGGAAGTGTCAAAAGATTCTTAGGATTGTTGAATAATGATGGCGATAAATAGAATTTTAATGGAGGACATAAATGAATTTAAAGCGAGAAATCTCTTATAATATAAGACACGTAATGGAGGAAAGAAATGAAGAAAAATACCTCAAGGATGGCAAATAGTGAAGTTGATACGGCGGTAATCAACAATTAAAAGAAGAAGAATAATGTTCTCACGTATTTTTTGTTAAGAAGATCTGCTGAATAAAAGTAAGAAAGAAATAGGCTGGTTTCCTATTATTATTTTTTTGTTGCCTAAATCGAAAGATTATTACTACAGGAGTATGTATTTCACGCTTTTAGATTTTTAAATGACGATATCTATTTTTCGCGATCAAATGAAAAGTGAACATTTTCAAGCGCGAAAAAAACGCGACGGCTAAGTGCTGTCGTGCTAAATGCTGGGAAAAGCCCGTGTAACGTCTGGCCGTGGCTGTGTGAGGCCACCTGGGTGCGAGGCTATGAACGCCGCTACGATGCAGGCTGCTTGCTGCCGAGTATAACGGTAGACTAGAGTACCCTGATAGCAGGTAGCGCTTGGCTTAAATAAGGATTATTTATACCCTATCAAACGAAGGAAACTTTCCGAATTTTAATAAGTCATTCTTAAGAAATGTTTCCCTGAGCTCTGCGCCTCATGCATGCATTGGTAACCTCAGACGATGCATAACTCCTATCTACTCGTATAGAAAGTAGAAACTAGGTCCCTGTGACGTCACGTGGAGTGGCATCGTATGGGCGCCAATCTGGCCTTTTTCAAATGAGGATAAAAATGTACCATTGCCATTCGTCTAAGCTGGGGTTTCTAAAACCAAATAATTTGTATATTATGAATACACTAATGGTGGGTAACGAATCGCAATCAATACCTTTCGTTTTCTTTAATGAAGGAAACTACCCTATTGATGGCGGAAATGAATATAAAGTGAGAAATCTCTTCTAATATAAGGCACGTAATGGAGGAAAGAAATGAAGAAAATTCCCTTAAGGAAGGAAAAGAGTTGTTGTTAACGCGGGAGATCAAGAATTACAAGGAGAATAAGAATTTTGTTACTTATTTCTTGATCTGCTGAAGAAAGAGAGGAAGAAATTTCCTCAGGTGACGAAAGAAACTGACTTGGGGTAAGGGATAATGATAGTGCTGCAGTCAGGGCCGGATTTACCTTTAGGTAGAATAGTCACGTGACTAGGGCCTTCGCGGTCCAAGGGGCGCCTTCTGTTATGCAACCGGTAATGATCAGTACTGGAGGCGACATGGCAAAAGTCAAAACAAACAGCTTCTTTAAAGGCCGTTTTACACGATCCTACCTTACTAAATCTGGTGACTTAAGTGCTTGAGACTCAAACCGTAGACTAAAAGTTTCAAGACTAAATCTTGATACTTAGTGTATTTATACCTTCAGTGATAAGAAAATGACCATTATTGACATCTAGCGGGAGAGAAATAACGTTTACTTTGCAATCTCTTCGCCAGGGGTCTAACTCTTAAGGCCGTGTAACACGGTTACACGGAATTGCGCAATCTGACGTACGTGCGAAGGCGCTATCAAAATTACGTCGTTATAAAGCGGTGAATTTCTAGAACACATGCGAGAATGCGTGAATACAAGACGGCAAAATGGCCCCTGTTCTAATTTCGTTCATGCACTCGCGAAATTCCGCGCCATTTTAGAAATTAATGCTGTTCCTACCTGCGCAATTGCGTGCCCCGTGGCGCGCCGTGAGCAGGCTTATTATGTGGGTTTCGTCTGCCTGCATGTGCCCTCTCTATTCTAGGACTTTGAATGCGCCAAGTTAGAATTATTGCAGAACTTGAACTGCGATGCCATCATTAATGAATTTGCCGAAAAGAAGACAGGAAGGAAAACTTTTGAAGTAGTTCTCCTTGTTCTTGAGGTAGGCCATGTATTCATTCATTCATTTTTTAACCCATTATTCCCCGGACTGTATGTATGTATGGCTTTTAACTTTGGTTGTTTAGCATTTTTCGATTTAATTTAGCCCAAATGAGATGAGTTTTTGGAATAAAAATATTTTCATCATATAATATGATTTTCATAATGCTGCGTATACGCAACGCTGAGAAAACTCCGGTTAAATAAATACAAAAAAGTAATTTTTAAAACTTAGGTTACATCTTTTATTTTTTATCTTGATTTGTACACTCGAAACCTTCGCCGGGAGTTATCAGTATTCCTTTGGAGGAAATTCCCCATTCTGCCTTTCAACGGACATGTTGGGGTGTGTCACTTTTCCTAGGGTGTCTCGTATGTGCGCTCCGATTTTTATGCCAAACGCCATTAGTCATAAAAATACAATTTTATACATGAAAATATTGGTGAAAATGACGAAATTAGAACTAGAGATACTTTTAAAAAGTCAATAAATCGAAGATAATATTATTCTGATGTAGGAACTTGTTCTGAGAATTAGGATTCAATAATGTTGCGTTAACGCAACGCTGGGGATTAATGGGTCTGCAATTTAATTTCTCTGGAAGATACTGCAGGAAGATATGCAGTTGGCCGTGTTTGTATTTTAGAGGCTTCGTTCAATTTAAAATGTCGTTTGTATAACTACTTTTTATGCGTTTTAAAATTAGTGTGCGTTCTGCTATCTACAGCACATATCCCGTGCCACCGCAGTACATTCAGGTACAGCAGTACGTAATGTGTTCATTTTTGAAGGTACTCTTCTTTTTTGTTGCACGAATTAAGGAATATTCTTACGCATTTGTTGATAGGAAGCACCTTTTTCATGTATTTCTTGATCTACTGAATGAAAGAGAGGAAGAAATAGGGTGGTTTCCTATTATTGTTTATATTGCCTAAAATTGCCGAAATCGTAGCTCCCCGTTGTTCTTGAGGCAGGCCCCGTTATGTCTCCATTTACGTTTTTAATCTGCACTTCAATTTCTCTGGAAGGTATTGCATGAAAATATGCAGTTGACCGTGTTTGTATTTAAGGAGACGATTCAAAAAGGATTCACTCGAAGCCAAAATAGCGATCATGGAAGCAAGGAAGCAAAGGATCAGTTGCTGAACACTGAGCATATTTCTCTACAGAAGAAGAGCGTGTATGTTGACACCAGTAGATAAGTAAAAGATGAAATCATTCGAAATTGAGAGTTACGGAAATATAATGAACATCAAACGGATAGACCGAATGAGAAATGGAACGCCCGGAATGAGTAAAATACATTAGTTCATTACAAATGTAATACAGAAGACATATTCAAGTACGGAAATATTGACTGGGTTTTTTTTAATTAATTTAAACGTATGGACAGAGTCAAGAATGATGATAAGGATGTGGATAAACTATACTCTGCTTTGGTGGATTGGTGATGAGAAATACTACTTTCCTGTTGATGGAATTGTTGTCACTTATAACACAAACCACATTCAGACCAACTTTTTCGAGACCAATGATGACTTCCTTCAGAATATCGTTTAGAACACAGGCTGACAGGGTATTCACTGGCAGTTTATGGACAACATCTTCAAATGAATATAGTAAGTTCTCTACCGTAAACGCATCAGCACTAGAAGCTGAACTGCTGGAGTTTTAAGTAGGTCCTACAATACATCTGCCCTTGTAGTCAAGAAAGGGTTTCGAATGAACTTCATCCATCATAAGGGTGATATAACGCTCATCACTCTGTAATGAGATACTCGGTGCTTCATGTAAGACATGCTCATATTGCTCCTTATAATTGAACCAACTTTAAACGAAGAGCAGAGCCGTTTGATAGTAACTGGATGAGGGAAAACCAAATTACCAGAATAGAGTAGTGTCCTTCATCAAAGAAAACGAAAGGCATTGATTGCTATTCGTTACCCTCCATTAGTGAATTTATAATATATAAATTATTTGGTTTTAGAAATACCGGTTTAGACAAATGGCAATGGTCAATTTTAAAGGTGGTATGCAGAAAGCACTCAAATGATATTCCGATCCACCAACACTTTTATCGTAAATAAAATTATCAAGTTACATGCAATGTTTAAGAAATTATCATTTAAATTGATTATGCACGTATACAAGGCAATTCCATCGCATAATAAAAAAGATAAAATTGTGGCTCTGCAATGTTCGGCAAACTTTCGGTGGGGCTTAAGATAGAGAAGAGTTCTCTGATTCGAAGGCTGTTCTCCACTCAAGCGGGTAACCATGGTGCTGTTTTGATAACGGCAATTGTTGGTGGTTCATTTTCTATTTCTAGTAATTGTTTTACCCGTCCAATTCTTATTTCTCTCAGCATAGTATTGAAGTTAGTTCTGTTTCATCTGTGTGATTTATAGCTTAATGTATTATCACTTTGGATTCTTATTACGAAATATTTGAAAATGGTAATAACGGTAAATTTGCAACTCTTTTCACTCTATATGCTTATTTATTTCTTCCCATTGAAGTAAAGGATTTCAATGTCCTCTTGCATAATTTTCTTTATCTTATATATTTTCAAAGCTCGGCGAGGAATGAAAACGAGCATAATTTCTATTTAAAAAGTGGCGGAACTGTAATTTTTTGAAGCAACTAATTCGTTCATTTCGTATATCCTCCCAGCCATTTAATTTAAGTTTAAATCGTATTGCGGAAGTAGCAAGGAAAACAGTGTTTTGGGAGTCACAGGAATGAAGTGTGGACGCGGAATCAACTCGCACACCTTCACATTTCATCACTTAATCAGGACATTATAGCGTCTGAATACACGAATTTATCTTTTTTTAAATCTTAACATTATTATTTTCATAAATCGACATTCAATTTAAAATTCGGCTTATAGTGTTCGATAGAGGGTAACTTATAGAACTCGCTACAATGAGCAGTTATGCCCGCGGAGAGGCTAGAACTTGAAATGGCGCTGGAAGTCGGGTCGTCAGTGACGTCAAGCCAATGGTGGCCCGAGTCGCGAATGAGGCAACCTTTACTCTAAGAACCTTGGTAGTTTCCTTCATCAAAGAAAACGAAAAGCAGTGATTGCGATTTCTTACCCACCATTAGTGTATTCATGATGTACAAATTATTTGGTTCTATAAATCCCAGGTTATACGAATGGCAATGGTCAATTTCAACCTCATTTGAAAAAGGCCAGATTGGCGCCCATGCGATGCCACTCCACGTGACGTCACAGGGACCTTGTTTCTATTCCAGTAGATAGGAGTTTTACATCGTCTGAGATAACCAATGCATGCATGAGGCACAGAGCTCAGGGAAACATCTCTTAATTATCACCCATTAAAATTACCTAAGCTCGGAAATTTAGGGGATAAGATATGGCGATTTAATTAGTCGTGGGAGGAATTAAAGGTTAAAATTTACCATCAATGGTTTTAATAAAGGAGGGGTATTTGACTAAGTGTTGTCGCTAACGTTGTGTCATTCCACGAAGTCAACCATCGCAATTCTAAATTCCTCTGGCTCCATCACCTCTCGCCAAATAGCGTTTGCTCATGGACTGAAATCGGTCTTTCCTTTTAACCTTCTAAATACAAAATGATTAATTCACAGAGTTTGTTTTTTTTTTCAAATATCTGTGGCCTTGGATCACAGAATCACTAACTGCTCTCCTGTATCTTCATCTGTCAACATAACTGTATATATAGAGGTATAGTTAACCGGATATAGACAACCACGGCGCTGAAGTCGACTTAAAGCTCAAGTGTAGCTACCGCACCACACTTCAGATTAGATTTAAATGAAGTCATTTGAGTTAAGTATGTACAGTAGACAGGGCATTACCTCGTCACGCCCGAGCACCCACTTATAGCGCTATGCCACGGGATCACACACATTTACAGAGCGGTGAATTCGCCAAGGAGATATCTGTAGCGTTCGGAGCCTCGTATTTCATCCATATATATATTATCTATCTAAGGATTATTATCTATCTCGCGGTTAAGGAATAGTTTTCTTTTATAATTCATTCATCTTTGGGTGTGCAGTTGCTAACATGCAGTGATAAACGCGCTGTTTAGGCGCTCTTACACGTTCAAAATTCTATCATCAATTTGTTCCAGCCGCAAGATAGTTGCAGTATTGGCCTAATATTTGCTCAAGCTATGATGGTTCCAAGTTTATTATTCTGTCCATCATAACGTAATAATTTGTATTTGATATCATTAGGATTTTAAAGTCTGATTTGTATACTGTATTCAGGGCCGAATTTACCCAAAGTTACGCTATAGGCACCTTTCCATTGAGTCCCCCCCTCAATTGAGCTACCTCATCCCCCCCCCGATTTCTATGATAATGCACTGCCACTTGAATGAAGTAAGGTTAGGAAAAAAATTAATAAACAGATATACAGCATAAGCTTATGCTTGAATTTTTACGCAGAGAAAACGATTCAATTAAAAAAAAGACTTGAGGTAAAGCTACATGACACGATTTTTGCAACTTGACACAGTTTATGACAAAACGTTTATCCAACTAAAACCAGTGGCGTAGCCAAGGGGGGGAGAATGCGGGGGGTCCGGACATCCCCCACCCCGAAATATAAAAACGATTATTTTCCTTCATACAAGAAAACAAAACATTGAAAAATCATGAGTTTAAAAAAGGTTTCTTACATGGCTGAAAGCATTAGTTTGTGCTTGAATTTTTACGAAGACAAAACAGACAATTCAATAAAAAAATCTTGAGGTAAAACTACATGACACGGTTTTTGCAACTTGACACAGGTTATTGACAAAACTTTTATCCAACTAAAACCAGTGGCTTAGCCAGGGGGTTTATTATTTATGTCACCTCTCAGACTGTATCTCAATAACTATTACAGATATCGCTTTCATATAAACGTATTTGGGATCTACGCATTTATACTAAGCCTGAATCACCCGATAATTTTTTTTGTCACTTAAGTGTTCATTCCAGCGATCGCTTTTCGCAACGGGAATAGTGAAGGCTTTAGTGATCATTTTTCTGAATCACACGGTCCCTACCGCCGTCGCCTTTCGCATCACATCCAATATCACAGCTCGTTGTCATAGCACCCGCATCACGAAAATACACATAGCGTGTTTATGTTTACCTATGTCGTTCAAGCGATTGTCAAACGTTGCGCTGCAATCGCTCCATACAGGAATGCGCTCTGATTGGCTGATATGGGGTTTTAGTAACTATTTTTGGCGACGAAAAAGCGACGAGACGAATGATGAAAAAAGTGATCATATTGGAGTGATCGAGAAAAACAATTGCGCGACGATAATTTCATCTACATCTACATAATACCCCGCAAGCCACCTAAAAGGCGAGTGGCAGGAGGTATTAGGACACCACCCGTTTACACAAAAAAATTAAGTGCTCTAACGAAGTTAAGACTATCGTTTTTTTTTAATCCTTTATGGTTCGGGGGGAAAACGAATTCCCATATCTATCCGTTCGGCAAAAAATCTCTCTTAAATTATCGCTTCTATCGGACCTGGAAATATAGTGTGGCTCTAATATTATGTTCTCTGTGTCGCTCTTAAAGCTATTAAAGTTCTCAATTGTTCAAGCAGTCTAAGCCTAACGCGCAGCCTCCGAGTATCCAGCGGCCCCCAGCCTAATTCGCTTAACGTCTGAGTAACGCTGTCTATACGCCCGTAGCAGTTTTTGACGAAACGCGCAGACTTCCTTTGTATTTTATTCAGTTCGCGGATTAAGACTCTCTGAAACGGATCCCATACGCTCGCTGCATATTCAAGGTGCGGTCGGACGACTGTGAAATAGCACCTTTCTTTTACTTTCTCATCCGAAAATTTTCCCGCAATAGGTACGCTTGACGAATCCTCATTTCTTCAAGGCTATACCGCAAATATGTTTTCCCCACGAGAGGCTCGACAACTCCCAGGTACTTCACTTCGTCTGTTGCATTTACGTTAATACCATCCACAGCATAAACATGGTTATAGTTGGACGAATTCCGATAGAAATGCACCGATATCCATTTGCTCAGATTTATTTCGAGTCCCCACTCTTGGCTCCACAAGAAACGTTGCTCAAGTCCGATGATAAAATTCCATGGTCACATTGATTACTAATTTCTCGATAGATGACAGCGTCGTCAGCAAATAGACGTATTTTACTGCTAATGCGGGAGCAGAGATCATTAATGCATTCAATGAAAAAAAAAGGGGGCCGATAACGCTTCCTTGTGGAACACCTGATGTATTTTTAAAACATCAAAGCTAATTCCGCCTTGAACTTCCTTTTTTGCGATCTCTGAGAAAGTCGCGTATCCAATTTACCACTGTTTCGTTAAATCCGCATGATTGTAATTTGTATAAGCGTTTGTTGTGAGGTACCGTGTCAAAGGTTTCTTAAAATCTAGAAAATAATGCGTCAACTTGTCTTTTCGATTCCCCTAGAATTTAGAACATCGTGAAGAAAGAACGCGAGCTGTGTTTCGCATGATCTACCTTTTCGTAATCAGTGCTGACAGTCATGGAGGATGTTACGTCTGTCCAAGAAAGTCATGATATTGGCAACGACGATATGCTCAAGTATCTAGCCTTTTATTATTGATGCGAGTGATTCCTCGAGGGATCGCTGGAGTTATCACTCGAAAATGATGACGAAAATGATCGTGTGAATCAGGCTTAAGCCTAAAAACGTATTTTGTTATGAGATCTAAATGGCTGCCATCTTAAACGAACTTTATGGGTTAATTCAAACGATTCGTCTCACTACCTCATTTAATACGGGCATAAAAAGTTGTCATTGATTTTATTACCGTCTATCGGCCGAGTACCAACTTAGGGGGGAGTACTAGTGAAGCTAAAAAAAACACCCATACAATCATGTAGGGAACATTCACAATTTTTTTTAAGTACTGGAATAAGAAGGCCTCTACCTAAAAAATGTACTCGCCGAAAATTTCGCGTATGAATAATGCTTTATAGCTGAGTCATGAGTCTTTAAAAATTTATCTTCATCGGCTATTTGAAAACACGACGATCGGAGCGTGACGTCACAGCACGGTATCCACTGATGACAGACTAAGGAAGTGGATAGAAAATCGATCTACTAGGGCTCAAATGCAAATTTGGCGAAAATAATTGCTGTTGTAACGAAAAAATGTAGACTGTGAATATTTTGTGTTGCCAAGGCGTTTTTGAATTATATAAAGGGGATTGTTTGTGGAGATTTGGAAAGAAAAAAATCGGCCGCCATAAGGAAATCGAGCTAATGTAAACTGAGGTATTGTGCTTTCTTAAATCCCTCTCAAGTCAATTTGTCCTTTTAGGAACTACCACAAAGCTCGACGAAGATTTTTACTTCGATATCTTGCATTGAAGGCTCTACCACTCAACTCTCTCTAGCGAAGTGAATGGTGTACCGTGCGATGACGTCATAAATCGTTTCAGGTCACGTGACTTCAAGCGAAATTCGAGCATTTTTAATTAGCATTCATTGACGCTTGCGAAGTACTAGGAGAGTTTTGTAGTGTATATTTGGACTCGTGAGAAAATTTTCTATTCAATGAGACTAACTAGCATGATGAACAAATTCCATGCATGTTCCCCATTAACCATGATCGAACTCATTACATGGCTAAATACGGTATCATATGAATATGGTATATTTTATGCTTGCAAAACTGTGATTTTGGAGGAAATTACGGCTGTTTCAACTTATTGACATTCCAAGTCGCTGATAGAAGAAAACGCATACTTTTGTCATTTCCCAAACTTCGATACAAAAACTTGCATTGATTGAATAATTTTATACATATTGGGGTGAAAAAGCAAAAATTCTGGGGGTTTTGGACAAGGGAATGATGAGGACATGCACTGTGTATGACACCCAAATACGTTTACGAAATACCAATTAGTTAACTCATACTAAGCACCGAGCATATTAAATGGACAAAAGGGTCAGTGACAGGGGCGTATCTAAGAATTAGGGCTAGGGAGTTAGGCGCAACTAATACTTAGGGGTATAGGAATGTTGCATACCCGCCAGGATATGCGGGATTTGCGGGAGCCCTCATGCAGAAATTTTTTTAAGATTAATGATTCAAAATGGCGAGTTTTACGGCTTTCTGAGGAATATTTGATTAATCCTAACACTAATATATGAGTAATCCTTATCCAATTAAGTAAAATGGATTAAACTTAAATATTTCTCTGAGCTCCTGGGGGGGGGGTTCATCACCCCTCGCTGCGCCACTGGTCAAAGAAACGGAAATTGTAGGCTGAGGGAAAGAAATGGTGGCTCAATAATGAATGATTCCTTTGAGGAAGGTAAATACATACATAGCAACGGTGAGCAGAAATCAGTAAAATGGTCTTTTAACGAGGAAACTCAGTAAATAACCTTCGTTCGAAGATAGAAGACCATTTGAGTTTGACCAAAGTATTGAAAAGAAAAAAATATGATGTGCTCCAATACCATAATGATTGAAAAATTCCTCCAAATTAAAGCCGATCCAATTTTTTGTATTCACACTCGAGTTACAACGCCCTAAGTTATTATGAACCGGTAGATGCACTTATCAAGTTTTCAGCAACGTACGCCAAATTAAGGCGAGCTCAGTTGTTGCCCTAAAACGGCGGAGAGGTCATACGTTCAAAGTTGAGATCGCCGGTTGCCCCACCTCAAAGTAATGAGTTTGCGGAAAAATACGTTAATTAATGAAGGTCGTGGAAGGAAGGTAACCGGTCGGCCAGAGATTTGGGCAAGAACAGCGTGCGAATGCTAAGAAATAAAACATCAAAGAAATTGGGCTGGGACCTTTAAATAATTACTACGGGCGAACAGATATCGCTGTGCAGCTTTGGGACGAAGTTAGTTGGAGGCCACTGGTGATTCAGCGGCTAAGTTCTGGGCTTAGGTATCGAGAAACATGGAGTATAGACATCTGTCAAGAGTTACGCAGAGGATAGTGCAAGAACCGACAAAAAATTTCGCGTGGGGCAAAACGATATAGTAATAGAGATAGGTACTTCGTCCAATATATAAGTTTAGGAATTCGACGTCCCGCGAACAATAGGGTAGTTTCCTTCATCAAAGAAAACGAAAGGCATTGATTGCGATTCGATACCCAACATAAGTTTATTCATAACATACACATTATTTGTTTTAAGAAATCTCAGTTTAGACGAATGTCAACGGTCAACTTTAACCTCATTTAAAAAAGGGCCAGATTGGTGCCCATGCGATGCCACTCCAAATGACGTCACAGGGACCTAGTTTCTATACGAGTAGATAGGAGTTTTACATTGTCTGAGGTTACCAATGCATGGATGAGGCACAGAGCTCAGGAAAACATCTCTTAATAATCAATTATTAAAATTGCCCAAGGTCGGAAAGTTTCTTTCGTTTGATGTGGTATTAATAATCTTTTTTAAAGCCAAACGCTACCTGCTAGCTGCCTGCATCGTATCGGCGCTCATAACCTCGCACCAAGGTGGCCACATACCGCGGCAACTGGAACCAGAATTACGTCGCACGAGCTTTTCCCAGCATTCATACTCTTCCGTCGCGTTTTCGTGCGCTTGAAAGTTTTCACTTTTCATTTAATTGCAAAAAATATATATCGTCATTTAAAAAACTAAAAGCCTGATATGCGTACTCCAGGAGTAATAGTCTTTAGATTTAGGAAATAAAAAAATATGAAACCACCCTGTTGAGTTTTTATTAGAAAAACGGTCTACCATCAAATTACCTTAAAGATTAAAGTTCATCTCCAGATTAAGGTCAAGAGCGACGAATAGAACATAATACAGGAATCGAGCTATATTTTAAGGTCTGGCCGAAAAAATACAATAAGAGCGATATTTCGCCAAACGGATAAGTAAAGGAATTCGTATTCCCTCGACGAATTAAGTAGTTGTTGGAAAAAATTGGCCATTATCAAAACTTCCGCAGCATACACGTGAATCTCTCCTCTATGTTCCTTCGTGGACCTTAGGCCGGCAATCCAGTCATGTCAGACCCTTCTTAACCTTTCGAGATACCAATACACGGTCGAGTCTAGTAACTGTGTGGTGAGTAGCATACTTGAGCACTGTAGGTCTTTTTAATAATAATAAAATGCCTTTATTCGGGCGAGGTTGAGACTGGAAAGTCCCCTCTTCCACCTAACCCCCACCCCCCCTTTTAGAGTAGAGAGTAGGGCAGAGTGTAGATATATAAGAGTGGGTTGATATATAAATGGGTGAATTCAAAAGTTTTCAGGGGCAAAAGTTGAGAAAAAAATGAGAATAGAGTAATAGAAAGAAAAATCAGACTTTAGCCGGCAATCCATTCGTTTCAGACCCTTGTGAACTGTTCGCGATACCAATACACGGCCGAGACCATTATATAGGACCGAGATAGAATAAATTGAGATGGAGGCGGAGTATTTATAGCTGCAAAGAATTCATTCGTCAGCCAAGCGGTAACCGTATCTGAGACCAGCGTTGAATCTGTGTGTTGTTTAATTAAATGTTCAAAATTCAAAACTATATTATTATGCTTGCATTATAGACTACCCAACTCATATAAAAAATCACTGCTGGATTTTGAAACTCATAAACAGCATAGCATACAAGTGTCTTGAAAGAAACTTGGTTGTCGGTGGAGATTTCAACGCAGGTACCTTCTATAGATTGGGAGACGTATAGCTTCATTCTAGAGGGAAGGGATTAAGTGATTTGCGAGGCGTTATTACACGCTTTTACATGCAATTCATTGTTTCGAATAGCATCCGTACCTTACAGAGGAGATATTATTCTTGATTTATTTGCGACAAATATTCCTCGTCAGATAATAAACGTGAGAACCGTCGAAGGAATAAGTGACCATAGGGTAGTAACTACAAAGTTTTCACTCAATACCGCTGACATTTTTAAATAAAGATCGCAAAGTTTTCATTTTTAAATTGGCTGATTTCGATGGAGAGTCATCCGAAAAATGCTTTTCCCGCGTTTCATGAATCAATAACAAAGTTAATCGCATAGGGTACTTAGAAATTTTTTCTTTCGCTCACAAACATGGAAAAAATATCAACATCCGTTGTAAAACATAGTGAAGGTAGCAAACCGAGCTGGTATGACGCGGAAGTGAGGAAATCATTAAGGCCAGATAGAGCGTGCCATGCTAAAATGAAAAAAGTCAGCACGGATTTATCCGCTAATGAACGCGAGTTAATAATTAAAAAATATAAAGTTGTTAAAAGCCGCCACGAAGGTAGCGTTCAGGAATGTATTCACGAATTTTGAAAGAAAAACACAAGTAGAGCAGTTACGGGATAACCCAAAATCATTTTAGTCATATGCTAGGGAAGTTCAAGGTGAAATATCTACCTTATGTTTGCTGAGAAACGACAGTGGAGATAAGTTGACAAAAGGCTCCGGTAAAGCCAATTTATTCAATTCTTACTTCAAGAGCGTGTTCATCGAGCCTTCTGGAAACTCATCCGAAACAGTTGACAATCTCTGCATACGAAAGATGCCGTCCATTGACGTTAGTGCGCACGTAATAGAATATATATTGAAATCACTGTCCAAATAAATCACCTGGCGAAATCCCTTCTCACCTATACAGAGAACTAGCCTCAGAAATTGCCCCTACTCGCCATTAATACTCAGTAATTCCATCAAGCAACACTTAATTAAAAATAAGTCACATACGGGTGTATGCCGCGTGTCGCACTGGAGATTGCCCCGACGTTTTGCGACCGACTGCTGGTCACTTTTTCAAGGGAATAATGCTGGGATTGGTTTATTGCTACCTTTTTTCATATACTTCAGCTGGGAGGGGTGGGCGGAGGGTGTGAGGAGTGAAGGTGGAAGATGACGAAATGTTGCGGATGACTAGGTTCCAAGTACTGCTGATTCCTAATCCGGTATCTCTATTATAGTTGTTCTTGTTCTTCTTTATTTCTATGGCCTCGCGGACGAGTCTGGTTTTAAAATGTTTTATCTCGCGATGACTCTTGATTTTTCGAAGTCGATCGCATGTCCGGTGGCTTCGTGCTCTGCTATGGCTGACTTTGAAGAGTGACCCAGTCGAATGGCCCGCCTGTGCTCTTCTACACGAGTTTTGACCGTTCGTCCGTTTCCCCGATGTATTTCTTCTCGCACGATCGGCTGGGGATTTCGTATATGTACTCCTTCAATTTGAAGTGGCGTCCTATCCTTGGCATTTCCTAGGAGGTGTCGTACTTGGGCGTGTGGTTTAAAAATGGCTTTAATGTCAAATGTAGTATCAACTATAATACTATAGCGTATAATGTCAACACGAAGAGTATGATGACTGGAAAATTGCTAATGTAACGCTAATATTCAAAATTGGAGACAAGCAACAGCCATCTAATTACAGACCGGTATCTTTGACGTCCATCTCATGCGGATTCCTTGAACACATCGCAGTCAGCTCAGTAATGATACACCTACACGCGCAAACTTTTTAACGAGAACTCAACATGGATTATTGGAAAAGCAGATCATGCGAAACCTAGTTAGCGATTTTCGTCCACGATATTTTAGTCTCCGGAGAGGACAACATTTCAGTAGACGAATTTTTTCTTGGCTTCAAAAAAGAGTTTGATTAAGTGCCCAACGAAAAATTATTCATTAAACTGAAATCTTTCGGACTAGGTGAAAATATATTATCTAAGATAAAAGAACTTTTGAGTCACCGCGTCCAAATAGTAGTATTAGACTACAATTATTTGCAGACGACGCCGTAGTTTACAGGGAAATCCGTTCCAGTAAAGATAGGGATGAACTAACGAACGACCTTGCTGCTATCCAAACGTATTGCGATGCATGGCAGCTAGAGTTAAATTTGAAAAAAATTTGCGTGGTAATGAATTTCTGGAAAAACAATAACTCCCCAAGACAAAGCTATACCATCCAATTAGAGATCGTTGAATCCGTGAAATATCTAGGAGTTAGACTCAATTATGATCTATCGTGGAATAAACATATTCGGGAAATAACAGGTCAAGCTAATCGTAAAATCGGTTTTGTTAAAATAATATTAGGAAATTGCGAAAATAAAGCGAGAGAAATTAGCTACTTTTACCTCGTAAGACCCATCTAGAATACGCTGACAGCGACCGTCATGAAAAAGGATTGGAAACAGAGTTATAACTCGTTCAAAGAAGAGATGCCAGGTACGTGAGAAGTCTTTACGATAGTCTTTTTTAGTGTAACGGACCTCGTAGATAAACTCGGATGGGAATCTCTATCAGACTGTAGATTGAAAAATAGACTTAACCTTTTAGTTATAATTCTAGGGCAGTGTCTTCACGGACGGAGTTAACCACATCTTACGAACGCCAACTTACCACGTTAGATCAGATCATGTAAATAAATTTTTCGAAAAGCACGTGGCAGTAAGATTTTTAAAATCAAGTTTAACGTTTTTTGGACCGTGTGGTGTAGTAATGCCATAAACGACTCTTTTTGTGGAGCTGCCTCATCGCTCACAGCTCACTCCAGTGAGCAGCTCACACAGTGCTACTTGGCAAAGCGCTTCTGAACAACTCAGTGCGAAGGCCTTGAGTATATACTAGATACATAGTAAGTGATATTAAAGTCATTATTGATATTTAATATACCGTTTATATGTACTTGCATTACTAACATTCTACGGAAGACAACAGTACCAATCAAATATCAATTGACCCACTGGTTTAGGTTTGCGTTGTTTACTACAATTCCGTTAATTTTAGAGGTATAAACAATTTGTTTTCGGAAAACTGCTAATAATAGATGTGGCGTCTTTATATCAAAATTGCAAGTAATTGCAAGCAAAATAGGAACGAAAACTACGGGAATGCCAACACTCCAATTTGGGCAACTTGATCTCACGCGCAAAAAAACGAGTACTTTTTCGAGAAAAAATTAAGTACCGGAAATACAATTGAGCCGTAGATTTTTAAAAGTAAGTGATACAAGGTATAAATAAATTTTCTTCTGTATGTTTTTTGTTGCATTGAAATTGATTTCATCGATTAGACGCCAGAGCTCCTCAAACTCGGGTATCATGCTTTTTTTTTTGCACTGAGTAGGTGGTCTTGTCACAGCACACTTTAAAGAGCCTCTCGCACAGTGTGACTCAGCAAAACGCTTCTGGGTTGAGGGGAGGGGGGAGAGGGGAGTGGAAGAAAGGGAAAGAGGGGAAGGTGGTGAGGGGGGGGGGGGTTAATGAACGAACATTTAAAATTCAACATTTCCTAGATCACAATTTCAAAATTTGTATTCAAATCAATCACGTATTGCATAGTCACAACGTTTGACCGGTGATATAACTCAGGAACCATTTCTGCCGATACGTCGAGCCGAGCCGGGCCGCGAAACGCGATCGAAAATTGGAATTTTTTCTCAGGGTCGCCAACTTTTTCCGCAGATTTTTGCAGAATACTTTAAAATCATGTTAACTTAATACCCTGACAAAAAATCATGACATACATTTTTCTAAAACCAGAGATAATGACTACTTTACGTTAACTTTTGCCTAACAAAATGTCCGCCATTTTATGACCTAATGACCAATACTGCTTTCAAAATATCTTCGATATAGAACCTTAGGAAATACACAAAAGTGTTTTTTGCTTGAAAAAGGCAAATTTGAGGAATTTAGGTGCAAACAACTTCAACCATCACACGCAATCGATATTACCGGGGTCCGCCGCGTGGAGCCGGACCGCGACGCGCGGTCGAAAATTCGAATTTTCTCTCAGGGCCGCAAACTTTTTCCCAAACCTTTTGCAGACAAACGTTTAAATAGGTTTTCTCAGTATTTTTACGTAATATCTCGAGATACATATTTCTTATAAAAAAGATAATGACTGCTTTAAGTGAAATTTTGCTTGAAAAAATCTTCCGCCATTTTGATACATTACAGCACACAAATATCAACAAAAATGTCTGAAACTTATGCAAAGTACAGGCAAGAAACTATAACGACAGATGAACATGTTACAAATTTCATGAAAATCCATCCACTGCTCTACCATCTGCGTAACGTTTTACATTTTCGAAGAAAAATGATAAATGGCGTATTTTTCGAAATTTCGTCATGTTTAAGCCTCCGTAACTCCGTAACGGCTGAGACTTAATAAAAATGACTCGCTATTTCAAAATCAACAACTATTTCCCCGTATTTGTGCCAAATTTCAATTGTCTACCTCAAAAAAAAGCCATTTCGGACTTTTGTCCGGCGTTTTTCGATTTCCGACCACTGTGCAGCGGGGTGATTCGTAAAATCTTCCACGTGATCTAACATTACCAGAATACATTTTATAATTATCATATAGACTCCCTTTTTCATTTCAGAAGGGCAGGTAAACTCTGTTTATCCATGACCACCATAAATAGTTGACTGGCAATCATAATGCTACGCTGATGTTGCTCGCATTATTTTTCTTTAAAAAAAACACTGAAAAAAAGTGTGCAAGTGATCCCCAAAAAGAAAAGGACAACACACCTATGACGCACTGCTGTCTAAACGCCTGCCATTTATTCATACCCATAAATATATCTCTACTACTTTCATCGAAAAAAATATGTTTATCTTAACAAAAATTCAAGTCAATCCGATTGCTCACCTAAAAATATAATATAAAAATAACCTTCTCTCATGAAACAATTGCCTATCGTATCTTTTTCATGTAAAAAATTAAAATACTGTGAATAGAAAATTCTTATTTTCTATTTATAGGATGGTAATAAGTTGCTGTATTCAAAATTTAGGCACCACTTGTAATCAGAAAAAAATTATACTTGGGGAGAAACTGCTATTTCACTTGTAAACATTGAAAAATGACTGAAATTCCTTCGCCTTCGATAAGGGTGAACGCGAGCCTGTATGGCAACCGTGACGCAAACGACAGTATTAACAATGGTGTGTATATTTACGTATTTTTCACATGACGATGAGGAGAAATAAGTATTTAAGTATTGGAGTAAATGCTCGAAACACTCCAAAAATTTTATTTCTTCTGTATGTGCTGTGTAAGTTTACCGAACGGCTCAGATGTTCCTCTATCTTCTTCGCGCGATGGGTTACTCGCCGGAAAAATCCTTAAATTCCTCTCCGCTTTCATCGATGGTGGAATTGTTTGGCTGTGGGGAGGGAGAGGCCCGAGGCCTTCCTACCTCTGAAAGCGTGCTTTGGGCTCTGGGCGAGGGTTAAAGTAGTCAAGTTGCACCATTTGCACAACCCGGTCAAGTCAAATAGATCCCCAGCGGACAAGGAACGAGTAAGCAGTACGCGAAGGTCGACTCCGGTGAATAACGGAGACGGCTGCGCCAAGCATGTGGACCGACTTTTGAAAGTGACTGTACATTAATTTGTACGTGTTAATGTACCGTGTAACCAGTCCTTAATACTCTCTCGCCTCACAGCTCTATCTGCTGAGTCGCACATTTGATACGACTCACTCGCTCAGATCCCGTCACTAGTGTGGTGTAAATGTGGGGATCCAATTGCATGCTGCTATGAACGCCCCCTGCCAAACACCCTAGAGGAGGCTCGCGGGGCATTACGTAGGTGTACATGTTATGAAAGCCGGGTCGTATTTACTCAAATATGTAAGTGAACCCAGTAGCGCAGCGAGGGGGGGATATACCCCCCCCCCCCAGAGCTCAGAGGAATGTTTAAGTTTAAATTATCTTACTTAATTGGATTGATAATACTAACAGAATAGTGGAAGGATTAACAAGATATCCATCAGAAAGCCATAAAACTCACAATTTTGAACAATTTATCTTAAAATTCCGCAATTTATTAATCTCGCACCTACCGCTTACCATGGTGGATATTCCATACCCCACACACACCGGTATTAGTTGCACCAAACCCCCCCCCCCCCCAGGCTTAATTCCTATCTGCGCCCCTGTGTGAACGTAACAAAGTAAATTCTTTCATTCTCCATGTTTCTAATGAAGTTTTTCAATGGAGATAAGTAACGGAAGGCCATTGACACGAGGCCGAATGAGACCGAAGGTTCCTTAGTTCGCGTTGGTTTGCGTTGCGTCACTTATGCTGAAGAAAATATGTGAGTAATAGAGGCGGCTTAGCCCCAAAACCCGCGTCTTGACCCAGTTTCGGCGTTCCAAGAATAACTAAAATACCTCAGGATGCATTGTCCGTAAGACTTCGATTGGAGGTGGAGTCGATTTCTATCTGAAATTACCTTCACAAAAACGGGGCTTAGCTACAGGGATTAAAGACGATTTGTAGTACAAACCTAAAGAATAGCAACAATATTTATTTTCCTTTTAATATTAGAATTTTAAAAACGTAATTTAACATTATTATAAATTGAGTGAAACACTTTAGTCCAATCACGAGAGGAAAGTTCCTCATGGAACGTAACAACATTTAAGTTTTCCACATTCCGAAATGAGAGAGTAGGTAACGGCAAATGCGGAAATTTAAAGTGATAGGTTTGGTATGTAATGTGATTAAATGTTTATCTCAATGTTAATGTTGCGGATGCTAACATATCTATACATGGAGATAAGTATTGTTGTGTTGTTGATCTTTCTAAGAAATTCAATAGCATTAAATGGTTATCGATGTGAGAGCTATATCTTCTTCTTTATCGGCAATCAGTCACAACTCTAAGGCAATCAATTCGCTGGCGGAAGGGAATGAGGTTTGGGAATAGAAAATTATTTTCTCTGGTTCGTGAACAAAAATCTCAATAGTGGCAGAATTCGAAATGTTGTGCGACCGAAGAATGATAAAGACAAAGTTATTCGCTCGAGTAAGAAAGCATGAAGAGTGAGGGAAAAAAGAGATATATATTAAAAATCATCCGAAGAAGATGGAACAACGAAATCAGTCTCATTATGACATCATTACGTCTACGTCATGCAGTGTTTACAAGCCTGAGAAACATACTAGAGAACATAGGCAAAGTAAGGGGGGGGGGGCAGAAAATAGACAATATTTTAAATACAGTTATCATTACGTTCGCTTTATCTTGTGCTTTACAGAGCCTCAATCATTAAATTTAATATTAAACACTTTAATGGCAAATAAAGAGAATATTTTCTGCAGTAATAGGGTAGTTTCGTTCATCAAAGAAAAAGAAAGGCAGTGATTGCGATTCGTTACCCACCATTAGCGTATTCAAAATATACAAATTATTTTGTTTTAGAAATCCCAGTTTATACGAATGTCAATGGTCGTTTTTAACCTCATTTGAAAAAGGCCAGATTGGCGCCCATGCTATGGAACTCCACGTGACGTCACAGGGACCTAGATGCTATGCGAGTAGATATGAGTTTTACATCGTCTGAGATTGCCAATGCATGCATGAGGCACAGAGCTCGGGGAAACATCTCTTAATGATCACCAATTAAAACTGGCTAAGGTCGGAAAGTTTCCTTCTTTTGATAGGGTGTTAATAATCCTTATTTAAGCCAAGCGCTACCTACTAGCAGCCTCTATCATAGCGGCATTAATAGCATCACACCGAGGTGGCTTCGTACGGAGGAATCCGGAACCAGAATGACGTCACACGGGATTTTCCCTGCATTCATACTTAGCCGTCACGTTTTCGTGCGCTTGAAAATGTTTACTTTTTGTTTAATAGCAAAAAATAGATATCGTCGTTTAAAAGTTTAAAAGCGTGAAATACGTACTCCAGGAGTAATAATCTTTCGATTTAGGCAATAGAAATAAATAATAGGCAAATAATAGGAAACCATCCTATTGTTGTCATTTGTTTAGAGTCTCAAATATGAGAAGACCTGTCAGACCCTTGTGTCACCCCCCCCAAAACACTATCCTGGATGCGACACTGCAAATGAATAATAATAACTGTTACACTGAGGGGCCAAAAAAAGGACATCAACAGCGAAGAAAACTTTTCAATTGAAGAAAAGTCTCTTCGTAAATTCAAGATTAGTGGAACTTTGTTGGGATCCCCAAAGGAGGAGAGTAACAAGAAATGGGTAGACCAAAAGAAAATTGAGGAATTACCGCAAGAAATCCAATTGGAAAAAGAACTTAAGCAAAAAAAAGCAAAATAAGAAATCAACACTAGTCGGCTACATACTCATGCAACACAACTTCATATAGAATATTAAAAAAGGAAAAGTTCTCGGCTAAAGACAAACGATGAAAAAGAACTTCATAGTAATAAGTATTGGCGATGGAAAGTGGATGCACCTTTAACAATGACATGAAATATGTAGAAATTAAAGCTTGAAAATGGAGTTATGTCGTTAAAAATAAATATAATGGTTGCAGCAACGATGAACAACATATCCATGATAAAATATGAACTACTAATGGTAATTCCTGATACTTAAATATAAACCCCAATACCCAATGACTACGTAATTATAGTAAGGATCCCATGTCTAATTGTAAGTTACATTTTAAGCTCACTATCAAATTTCGCGTTGCCAATCTCAACGCGTGGTTCAGTAACCGGTGCTTAAAGTTAGAAGTGAATCCAAAATACCCCATTCTGTGCCGTAAATTGCCATATAGGCCAGTGGCACAGCGAGGGAGGGTTTTGGGGGATAAACCCCCCCGCCCACCAGAGCTCAGAGAATTATTTAAGTTTAATCCATTGCACTTAATTGGATTGATATTACTAATAAAATAGTGAAAGGATTAACAAAATATCCCTCAGAAAGCCGTAAAACTAACCATTTTGAACATTTAATCATTAAAACTCAGCAAATTATTAATCTCGCACCTACCGCTTTTCCTGGAGGGTGTTCCGTAGCCCCAAACACCCCGGTATTAGTTGCACCTAAATCCCTCCTTTTTCAGCCTTAATTCCTATCTGCGCCCCTGCTGGTGGCTGCAGATTTTTAAATTTAAGTGTTGAAATTACCATTTGTAGTTTATACTTTATCATGGATATATCGCATTTCACCGAGTCGAACCTTAAAGGATTACATACGAGGTACAACATCTCCAGAAAAGGAATTCTACGACATCTAAAGAAATGTCTGCGGAATATAGACTACTCTTCCAATCTGTATCTTAGATAAACTCGGATGGGAATATCTGTCGTACCGTAGATTGAAATATATATTAAACCTTTTAGATATATTCAAGAGCAGTGTCTTCTCTAACGAAGTTAGCCATAAGTTACGCACGCCTATTTACTATGGAAGATATTATCATATAAATAAAATAAGAGAGATAACTCTGCAGAACAGACAGATTCAGAATGTCTTTTTTTCCACTATCAATAAGACATTATATCGGCAGTGATAGAACTCTTAAATAGATTGCATGACTTGTAGTGCAGCCTATTAACCTATGTAAACCTTAATGCATGTTTCTTAATTTTATTATTATTTCTAGCAGCATATGGTAGTATAATTTGGTGGTATGCGTTTCGTTTTATGGACCTTGTGGTATGCATGTGGGAGTCCAATTGCATGCTGGTGATTGATCACCCCCTGCCAAACACCCTGGAGGTGGCTCGCAGGGTATTATGTAGATGTATGAACAGTGAAGGTTTCAGGTTTTGCTATAAAGAGCACGCCCGTCTTAGCTTTGTAGTAAGCGTGTACCCCCCTCCCATGCCCTTCTCCAGTTAGGAGTTCAGCGGATAGAATACCACACGGATATACTTAAGTCGCCGCTGCTCAAAGGGTACCGGCCGAAGAACACTCAACTGCGGTAACTAGGGAAACATTCGAAACAATAAGGACATAAACGAACCCGTCTTCCGAACTGATAAAGCTTTTTCAAAAAAATAAATTAACCACGTCAATAACTCTGATGGTCACCTTCTCTCTTCCGCAAAATTCAGGAAGCAAACGTCTGAGCAAGCAAGTAACAATTATTAAATCGTATATTCAACCAAAATGTTTAGAACATGGAGTTGTATTTTCTAAATGTGCAGGCAATGCTTTTTAAAACCTCGTAATCCGAAAGTGTAGTATAAATTCCAATTTGAATATCTTTGGAAAGCAATTAAGTGACAATAGGTACTATAAACGTACTATGAAGTGATTACCAGCTTAAAAAAAAACAGCCGAGTATGCTATTTACCTGTTAATCGCAAATACCTATAGCTAAACCACCAAAACTGGAAGTATGTGACACAAGAATTCAAAATTGAATATGTTCATAAAACAATAAAGTGACAATAGGTACTATAAACGTACCATGAAGTGACTACAAGCTTAAAAAACAGCCGTATATTTTGTTTACCTGTTGCAAATACCTATAGCAAGGATCTCTCAAACATAATGAATCCTCAACGGAATTAATATCTAAATGCATTCAAAAGAATTGAATGGTTAAGTTAGAAGCCGAAGCCTTAAGTTTAACCATACTGTAGATATTAACGCAATGAAATATCAAAAGCTGTTGGCGTTGCAAAGAATGGAGCTCATTTCAATAGATTCTTCGTCAGTTTCTACAAGACAAAACTATTAAGATTATTTTATTAGGTTTAAATGTTGTCGAAAGTCGTAGAACCAATAATAGGTAGCATAATCGTCGGGACATAAATATCTTAATGCACAAAAGGAACCAATTTACTTATTCACTAAGTGCTAACATACACTGAAGATTATTCGTAAAGCATATTCAGATAAGACGATGATATTTATAACTATTATACAAGTGTAGTTAAATATTTAGAAACCACTTTTGAAACAAGTTAACTATACAAAGGAGAACCCGTCGCCTACCTATACCTTATGAATTGCATTGAAATACCTAAACGCACAATTTTTCACGCAGCTTTTCCGGTATTTTCCCTGGAATTCGGAATTCTTAAGTATTCTATTCAAGGCGGAACAAGCAGAATAAAAAATATTGTTAGCCTCCAGACTACATTATATAATCCCGTGAAAAAATCTTCTATTTCAAGTGAATACTATGGATTAGAAATGGCAACAATTTGGCGTACGACATAATATAATGCTGAGTAATATATACAATTGAAATTAACTCACCATTCATTCCTCAGGATCACTCTCCAATGCACAACGATTCCAAGAAATATCACCCGTAAAACAGACATTCCAAAACTTTCACATGTACTGGATATACTGAAAACAATCAGAGAAAAACACACATTAACATAATGCTGTCAAAGCGAAATTCAAAATAATAATTCTCAAACCAAAAATACGAAATGCATAAAATTTTAATACTGAAATATTATCTCAACATCATCCCGCTATTTCGATGACGGAAAATTTTAGGCTGGAGTTGGTGACTAATGATAGTTAACGCACTAATTTATTCGATTATACTTCCATTATGATTGCTAAGGCCTTGTAAGTTTGCGGTCGGGAAGATAAAATTTTAGAAAAAAAATCCTAAAGGTCTTGGTTGGTTGAATTCCGAGCATATCCCCGAACATTAGCGATAAAGTTCAGCAATTACAACCACTTGCGAACTTCAACTAAGGAAAGGCGTGTATTTCCAACTCTCAAGTCGAAATATTTAGGAGTATATCTTGAAGGATCTCTGAATAATACCATGCCACTAATAACTGCAAGGTTAGGCATTAAGTGGTGATATGGCACAGCCTTGCAAATATTCAACTATTTTGTTGAAAAAATCCCGAAAATGGTCTCAAAATTTTCTCGCGGCAAGACCTAAGACGAAGTGAAAACACATTAACAATCCCCTCTAGCCAACGATGGGAGAAAAAAATCATTATATTTTGGCTGTACTCAAAACCCTTAAGAAACCACTAGAGAAGCACGTACAGATGATCTTCAAGCACTTCGTCGACGAAACACAAACACTCGACACAGATAAAAATAAACAGAGTACACCTTTGTGGCTAAATTATTACAATATTACCACTGCATCGCCGTGAAGGGCAATTTTCCGAAAAATCTGATACGTGAGACATGAAGACAACATGACTGAAACTAGATTACTAGGCATCGTACTCAATGATGAACAATTTAGACGTATCACAATAGCAGTCGTCGACCGTGGAAGTGAATGAGCGATGACGATAAGGCACGGATTGGAAAAATATCCCCCCTATCCTCGCATCTTTGGCAGGAACAATGTAAGTAAACACACTTCACTGTTGAAGATAACACGAAAACACTTGCTTTAAATCTTGAGGGATCTTTGCTAAGGGTGATACATGTTCTTAAAAGCAATCAGCTCACCTATAATTATCGGCATTAATCATAGCAAATACACTGATATCTTGAACACTAACAGAAAATAGCAATGGCGTAAATATGAAACAGGGTACGATAACTTAAACATGGCTGGGTCACTTACCTCTTAACTCGAAGACGACGTTCACCAAACTGAGACGAATCAAGGCTCCCGAAGATTCGAAGAGCGAACAGGCACCTGATTGGACAACGCCAAGGACGTCAAGAAAATAAGATCGATGTATTTCCGTAAATATATTAAAACAGGCTTTTAGTTTCAAATAAATAAATAGTTTATTATTTAAATTAATTTTAAAATGTAATATTTTATATAAATTCGTTTAAAATAATTTAGTTTTCCAAAGAACTGTTATACCTTCCTTGTGTTGCTGCGTAATAACTTCGATAGTTTCGATAGTTGGCCGCTTTTGACTCTCCAAACGGTTTCAGTGCTCCATTCAACCAGGCGTCGCGAAATTCCATTATCGATCCAACCCACCCCCCAAACTCTGGCGGAATTTCTTGTCTTGTTAACCGTCAGAAGACTATGACTCACTCTCCGGTGTCATTTCGAAAACTACTTGCACACTGTCAGTGCAGCAGGTGTTTACACCAACGGACCACCGTCCCTAACTTCAACAACATCGGCGCACGAACAGGGATAGCCTGAGGAATTTTGTGACGTTTGAAAAATACGTGCGTGTGAGTTCAGAGGAGGATGATAACCTGTTGCAAACAGCGGATTGCTGGGAAGAATTTCACGTGATTGACCGTGATTTAGTGAGTGAGTAAATTATTGTTATTATTATTATTTTGTGGGCTTTCATTGCTATCGTAATCTGTATTCCATTTCTCAGTGCGCCGGTCGACGGAAAATTGCTTTCGTAATACATAAAAATATGGTCGATTTTTAGAATTTTATGATTCGATAGAATTAGTCAGCTATTCACTCGACCAGTGGCGTTATTGGGGGGATGAGGGGATAGACCCCCCCCCCCAAATCTTCAGAGAAATGAAACAATTATTTAAACTATTGTCTAGATTTGATATATAATAACTACATCTGCTTTTAGTAAAATTCTAAGTTCCAAATTGATATGAAATGTTTTTCCAGGCATGTCATTTTTCAAACATTTTCCCGGAACCCCCGTTGTCTGTAGAGGGGGGGGTTACCCTCCCATTCCCATTCATCCCCCCCCCCCCCCCGAAGTGTATTCCAAGTAACTCCACTGAACTCAACAGCACCTCAATGAGTGATACTGTTAAAACTGATATTATTTCAAACTTTGCTATTCTCCGATAGATTCTCATTGTCGGGAAAAAAACCGTATTAATATTTTTTTAATCTCTCTCCCTTATTTTTTGTATCTATCTTTTACTTTCTGAGCCGTATGTACATTTTTTTGGAGAATACTTTTTCGTTTCTGTGTTTCCGGGCAATGATCCGCGAATTCAATCAGTTCTTTGGCACTTCCAATCCTTCTACCCATCCCTAACTCCCGACTGTTTGTCGTACGCGTAAGCTTCACAAAACCTTCTTCTGTGAGTGCGAGTGTCCAACGCGGAAATTTGTAGGTCTGAGCGTATATTTCCTAGTTTTATATTCTTTGTCCATTTCTTTTATCATTTTACGTGTCAAAATGATGTGAAATGTATTTCCAGGCATGTAATTTTTCAGTAATTTTCCCGGACCCCTGTTGCTCGCCGGGGGCGGCGTTACCCCTAGACCCTCTCATCCCCCCCCCCAAAGCATATTGCTAGTTACGCCACTGTTCCTTTAAAAAAGGCCACTGGTCCTCCGCGAGGGTCGTGAGTGTGACCGTGATATTCCTAATTGTATATTCTTTGTCCATTTCTTTGGTGTGAGTGGGTGACTGGCGTAAGCGGAAGTTTCGTATGAGTGTATGTGTGTGTTATTGAGAACTGCGAGGAAACTTGTCACTTAAGGTTCGTTTAAACATGTAATATTGTTTTAAGGCCCAGGGGCGGATCCAGGATTTCTTTCTAGGGGGGCACAAGCAAGGCCGTATCCAGGATTTTGTTCTGTTGGGGGCACAAGGATACTTCATAATGCAAAACGAACGCAATGATAACGTGGTCCTATTAAAAATCTGGAATATTTTTTAAGGGCCTGGGAGGGAACGTACCCCCTTGCCCCCCCCCCACCCTAGATCCGCCTACGTTTGATATCCAACGAATGTGGTCAGTAATTGAAATTCTCAGTTGCCGTTTTATTTTGTATTCAATCACCTCGTCATCGGTAATGTAGTTAGAGGTGACACTTTATTACTATAATTATTTTCAACCGCAAGATTCATACTATAATCATCTGTTATACCATCTTCAAAAAACCTTTCTCATGTCCTTCCTTCTCTTTTGTATAACTTTGCAGTAACACTGAACTAAGCCGTTTTTTTTTGTTTTAATCCTAGTGTTCGTCGGGTCTGCTGTCACAGATGTGAGTATTAAGTGAGAAGAAATTTTGGGCGAGACGAACATATGGTACGAGCACGCCTGTGGAATTGAAATTCACTGGAATAATCCTGAATGCGTGAGTGATGAAAAATTAATTGTCATTTACATTCAAGTGAAGTTGGATTCTGTATACAGGGCTAGCAATCCACTGCCAGGCTCTACGTCGTCTCACTCTCACAAATCTGAAGATCAAATCCTCCAAAAACAGATGACTCACCTCAGTGGCGTAGCCATGGGTGGGGGGTCCGAAATATAAAAACACAATTATTTTTTTCTTCATAAAAGAAAATAAAACATTGAAAATTATAAATTTACGTAATATTTCTTTAGGAAATGAAGTTTTTCGATTATGAAAAGTTTTCAAATTAGTTTAAAACCCTCTTCTAAGTCCTCTGCTCTTCAAAAATTCCCCCTCCCCCTGGTTTTGCCCCCCCCCCCGAACGAAAGTCCTGGCTACGCCACTGAGTCACTTCCTGTCCCATAACTTTTCATTTTCATCCCAATGACCCGCTCGTTATTTCTCGCATGCGGCAATCTACATAATAGTGATGGGTCGTTCGCGAACGATTCGTTCAAAACGATTGAATCACCATGTGAATCAAAAGACTCGTGATTCTTTTCTCGCAGGCAAGTCGATCATGAATCAGTTTCACTTCAGGAAGTAAGTGACGGGACAAATGAGGGAATTTGAAGGTTTCGACTGGTTTAAAATTTTTGAAAACGCCCGGGAATAGATCGAGAAATGGAATGCCACAATACTGATATCGGATATTAGTTCCTCACTTATAAGTAACGCTCATACGATTTTCAATGTATGTAACGTCTATTGTGCTGATCATGAAGGATAGAACCTCTATTGTGGTCAGGGTCGCAAACAGGAATTAAGGCTGGGGGGGGGGTTAAGGTGCAACTAATGCCGGGGTGTGTGGGGTATGGTATACCCACCAGGATAAGCGGTAGGTGCGAGATCGGTAAATAGTGGAATTTTAAGATAAATGGTTCAAAATGGTGAGTTTTACGGCTTTCTGAGGAATCATTTATTAATCCTTATACTATTCTGTTAGTAATATCAATCCAATTAAGTGAAATGGATTAAAATTAAAATTTTCTCTGAGCTCTGGGGGAGGGAGGGGGGGAGGCGAGAAAATACTAAGCATTGCAGGTCCTGTAACTTGTATATCAAAGACGATTCGCGGTATATCTGCATATAGTACTATGTATTGATGTTTTGTCTGCCATATATTAAAAAACCAGCGATATGAATGGACGCATAACTGAGTAATGGTAAATATTATAAACTCATACCGTCGGTCAAGTCACAGCGTCGCGGCGAGAAATTACTAAGTATTGCAGGTACTGTAACTTGTAAATCAAGGACGATTCGCCGTATATCTGCATATAGTACTATGTATTGATGTTTTGTCTGCCATATATTAAAAAATCAGCGATGTCAATGGACGCTTAAGTGAGTAAGGTTAAATATTGTACACTGATACCGTCACTGGAGTTTTAACCTAAATGTTGGCAGCATTGCAGATGTTTGGGAAAAAACTGTGGGCCAAGGTAACACAAGTTCATTCGTACACGATATCGTCAACACAGCACTGAGAGAAATCTTGAAATCCTACGAAGAAACTACAACAACTTCAATGATATATGGAAATGAAATAAATTTATAATGCTAATAGTGGAAGGCAATTGCTCACAAACAACAATGACTTAAAATAAAACAAGAATAATAACGCACATTGTCGAACGGTTATGCCTCGGCTTTCATTCTCTTTGTTAGTGTGAGACTATGGAATCAAAGATTCGTCTAGATTCAAGGTGTGCTAGTTACAATTTTCACCGCTAGAGACACACGTAAAGAGGCCTACTATACGAGTTAGAAATTACCATTCCATAAAAGAATAAGGACATTTCATTGAAGATACATCATTTTTGCCATGATTGTTAGCAGAAAAATATTTATTTTGACAAACTTTATTTAATTATGCGGTCAGAAACGGAATTAAAGCGCATTTCTAGTTGCCGCAGGAATGCAATATTATGTATACGGCCTTGCACTGACTAAGTGGATATGTAACAAAATTTCTTTGATGAATCATATGAACTAAATTTTTAAAAACAGCCATAAAAAGGCTAACTTGATTACACTCAATAATGTATTAGTTATCTTGGGAACTTAGGATTACGTCATTTTTCATTTTGCGCACTCGAAGAAATCGACATTTTGAAATACACTGCTATGGAGTCCTCATACGGATCATTATAATTATATAAATATAATTTCTATTCACGAATTGTATAAATTTAAAGGACAGCAGTAGCTCTAAGGGGTGGCGAAAATTGAAATAAAGCAAGCTTCCTCTCGAGAGATGATGTATAATGATCACTATCATAAAGAACCACATTTGAAAAAAATTACGAATACAACATTTGTACTCTGGTATTTCTGATTGTTAAGAAGAAATCAGAAAAAAAATTGTATACCAGTGGCGGATACATAGGTAGTTATTCCTCAATACCAATAAGGAAAAGGCCAACTTTCTTCCGGAAAGCGCGGACCAGGCGTAGCCTGCCATTTAGTGGCTCCGACTCCATGGGGCCTGAGGGGGGCCCGAGCCCCCTCAAAAATTCGTTATGGGTGTGAGGAGAAAATGTGTCAGGCTTGTCGATTTTCCCCGGAGTGTCCAGATATCGAGATTCGAGTTATAAATGTTCTAATGTTGATCATATGACTCTTCTAAAATGCTTAAAAAACTTAAAACTCACTAATTATAAAATTTCCTGGGGCAAGATCCCCGGTTTGGGCCCCCCAATATTTTTTGTAAGTCGGCGTCCTTGCTGCCATTCTAATATCTACATAATGTATAGTGCATACAAATAAGCGATATTATAATATCACACCATCAGTATTATATTATCGCTTATTTTTAGGCACAAGCCAGTGGCGTAGCCAATGGGAGGAGGGGTCCGGACCCTCCTCCGGAAATATAAAAACACAATCATTTTCCTTCATAAAAGAAAACAAAATATTGAAAAATCATGAATTTACTAAATACTTCTTCGACAACGAAGTTTTTCCGTTATGACTATTGTTAAAATTAGTGAAAAACCCATTACTTAGTACTTCGTTTTTCAAAACCTTTCCCCACAAAATTTTTAGACCCCATCCTGAACGAAATTCCTGGCTATGTCACTGGCACAAGCTCAACACATGAACCAAATCCTCCAATGCTTCAACCACGACAACTTCCAATATATGATAAGAGCTTTCCACCTTTGTTCGTAGCCCTCAACGATGGGTCCCTTGAATCCTTTAATTCAAAGGCGTAGCAATGAGAATTTCCTTCGGGAGAGGACCCCCCAGGAAACCGGAGGTCCGCGGAAAACTTTTGAAATACGACATGACTGGAAATACAGTTTACCTACATCATTTCGGCTCTCAAAATTGGAGTGTGGAATAATAAAGTCATTTTCAATAATATTTAAACTTCATAAAAGCAGTGGCGTAAATATAATAGGGGTCATAGATCCCCTAAAAGCCTCAGTAAAGTTTTCATTACACTGTTTTCCCTATTATGATGATTTACCGCGGAATTACGTTCGACTGCCGTCATAGATGCAGATGTCGAGATAAGATGACTTGCAGATGTCGAGTTGTCAAGTTGCCAAGAATTAACAATAATAAACCACATATTATATTGTAAATTTTTGTTTCTATTGAAATACTACAGAAGGTGTGGAATTGGGTATAACATGCTGCGATTCGAAAAAAAATCAACGCGGGCAATTTTCGCGAAATTTGTCCAAATCTGAGGCCCGAGTACTTTGCTTAAAAAATTACCTATGAAAAATGGTTTTCGTAAAAAAAATGCACTGTGATGTTGACAACATCTGTGCAAATTTTCAAATTCCGCACTCAAAAAATCGTTTTTGAGGCTTTGTCCAGCTTTATTCGACTTCAGTACACCGTACGCCAGGGCCAAATTACCTGTGTATTACTCACACGTTTTCAGTGATCAACTTCAGCGGCTGCGTATATTCGGCAACGTTAAGTTCGCTTCTCTTCCCTCTCTCGCTACTGTCCCCACTTACGAAACCTTCCCAGAGTGTCCGGGCTCCACGAAAGCTCACCCGCAGCCATAAAATGGACAGATCATAACATTAGCTAAGATTATCGCCAGTTATGGATATTTACCCGTAAGCTGCGGGGCCGTTTTTAAACGTATTGTATACCGTTTGATCTGAGGTTTCCGCGGCGTTTCTTCCCATGGGAAGCCAAGACTCATATATATATTGTATACCGACTGAGGGAAAACGTTCTTCAGCGTTTGACCACTGCTCGACTAACTACTACAAGTTTCCCAAAGTTATTAATGATATCCGTGTTGAGCAGAAGTGCATTTTCCCTGGCTCTAGAGAACGCTAATATGGGTTATCTCTCCCAGGCCATCCCTCCTATCAGGGTGGCTCCTGGTATTTCCTATCTTACTGCCCATTATGTATTAATTCCTTCCCGCTCAATGGTGTTAATTTCCTACGACTAGTGCCTCAATGTAGGCCCATCCTTTGGCAAGAGAGAAAGAAGGGTTTGCCTGGATTTATAAGGGTTCATTACTAGGGAGATCCTTGGCAAGGCTACAGGGAAGAATATTTATTGGTTGTCTCCCGCACAGGCTGTTAGCCAAAATCATTTACTCCTGTAGCGAAAGGGTTAGCGACAGACAATTACATACGAACTCTTGATGTTGACATTCAAGCGAAATATGTTTCTTCATAATAGAGTCCTTTTCTTTAAGCGTATCCCTTCACGAGTGAAAGATGAAAATGGAAACAAATTCATCTTGTATTTGTTTCCATTTTCATATCTTTCTTCTTCATAGAGGTTCAACTTGCATCAATGGGTTGTCTTCCTTCGGAAAATTCACAGAGTATCCAAGTTTTATTTCCTTGCAGTGATGATAGTTCCTCCTCGGTGGCTTCCATGTACTGTGGTGCATCGCTGCTCTGCTCCAATTATTCAAATGTGACTGTTACATCACTAACATATGTATAAACTCTCCTCGGGTACGTTACATTTTTTTGGTGTAGCCGTAAGAATGGGTAACGAGTTGGTACCCGAAACGTCGGTGCCCTTACAAAATATTACCCGCGCGGTATCCCGAGGAGAGTTTATACATGTTGTTTGCCGAGAAGGTGTAAAATCTTACATCACTAACATACTCTACGGTTATTAGGGCAAATGCTGCCAGTTCATCATTGTCTATATTATCTTGTACTTTATCTTCTATATAATCGTTCAAATGTCATAGTGTTGTGTTTTCCCCTCCCTGTATGGATCGCTAAAGCGGCTCAACACTCTCCAGTCAACCCCCATGGCAGGGGTACCCCAAGGCACTTCCTATCCCACTTCCTAATGCTTCCTCCCTGCTCCACGCTATTAATACGCCCACGGCATGTGCCCAACAGGGTAGTTTCCTTCATCAAAGAAAACGAAAGGCATTGATTGCGATTCGTTACCCACCATTAGTGTATTCATAATACACAAATTATTTGGTTTTAGAAATCCCAGTTTAGACGAATGGCAAGGGTCAAATTTTATCCTCATTTGAAAAATGCCAGATTGGCGCCCATGCGATTCCACTCCACGTAACGTCACAGGGACCTAATTTCTACACGAGAGAATAGGAGTTTTACATCTTCTGAGGTTACCAATGCATGCATGAGGCACAGAGCTCAGGGCAACATGTCTTAATAATCACCTATTAAAACTGGCTAAGGTCGGAAAGTTTTCTTCGTTTGATAAGGTATTAATAAACCTTTTTTAAGCCAAGCGCTACCAGCCAGCAAGGTACTCAGCTACCCGCTAGCATCCTGCGTTCTATCAGTGCTCAGAGCCTCGATCAAGGTCATCTCACAAGGCGGGAGGGGGAACCAGAAATGCGTCGCACGGACTTTCCTACTTACGCGTCGCGTTTTCGCGCGCTTGAAATTTTTCACTTTTCATTTAATCGCGAAAAATAGATATCGTCATTTAAAAATCTAAAAGCGTGAAATACGTACTCCAGGAGTAATAATCTTTCGATTAAGGCAATAAAAAAATAATAGGAAACCACCCTATTGTAGGACCATCTGTTGGTTATAAAGATAGAGAAACGGCTAGCCCTAGATTGTAAGGGTTTACTCTTTGAAACACACTCGCCTCTGGCTAGAGGGGAGAAACTTTCTTGGTTTTCTCCCGATTTGTGGCTAAAATCATGCACTCCCACAGCTAAATGGGTTAATGATACTCAAATACGAACATACAAATACGTACTATCATTTGCAAAAGTCTTGCAACAAATCGAGCGGCGCCACTTTCGCTCCACAAAGATTGTGCCCGGAAATTGTATGGTTTTCGGGTGTATGCAACAATCCAATACTAGTCTTCATGGTTCAATGCATGGAGAACGGGTCATTGGGTGGGTGAGGTATTTTGTCATCCTTTTCAGTCTCGGGATTAGACCGCTTCCATTTAAGTGAAATTAATGTTCATGATATTCCCCCGAACACATTGTAGCATTTAATGCAGTTGGAAAGATCGAAGGTAATTCCTCGGAGAGATTTTAAAAAGTTGGTTGCTTGGCTCTTTTTGAGTGATCTCAGCTCTTTTCAGAGAGCTGGAAATCACGAGTCGTTCACCGTGAACATGGCAGACTTTTGTTTACATCTATCGACTCCGGTTGATGTTTTAATATAATATCTACGACATATGATACGAGGCAGCTTTGAAATTCCCAGTGTTTCATCGTATAAATATCTGAGCAAACACGAAAAATATGAATTAGTTAAGCTGATCGGCATTAATCGTTGCGTAAGTAATAACAGAGTTCTCCGACGTCCGTCAATCGGTAAAGATGTATTTCTTTTCCACTTATTCAAAGTATGACGAGGAAAACTTAATTCCAGCTAAAAGTCCCATTTTTAATGATTGTCGGATTTCAATAGGTATTGTTTGATAATATGTTCTACTGCTGAATTAGTGTGAATGCGAATAATAACTCTAAGCTGCTATGGCGTTGATGATTAAGTTATCTTATTTAGATGCAATCATTTACATATACACTGATGAATTCGGGATCATGTAGATTACTTACTTAGCATTGTTAATTGAATTATCTACTTGCATTAAGTAGGTTACATTGTATTAGGAAATGTGTTTGTTGGCAATACGTTTTATGTTTAAGGCATCAGTGGAACTGCAGCACATTTCATAAAACCGTTCAAGTCGAGTAAGAAGGACGTAAGCAAATCCTAACAGAATTTCTGTTTGCAATGAATGTATACGCTTTCTTCATTAGAAATACAAATACCGAGTTTGAAATATAATAACATATAATAATAACTTTAAAAGACGATACCATACCGAAGTCGCAGGCGACAACATCATTATATTCCTATTGTATATACTAACCAGCCGAAACATAGAGTATGCGAAAGCCTCCGTGCTCAAGTTATCATCATATAAACGAATAAAAGACTAATATACCGAGAAAGTGATTATTTTGATCAAATTCGTTCAAGTGAGAAGCCGTAGCAGAAGCACATGAAGGAGCTCAGTGTTACAATAACATCAAATAATTAAAATTGTCTCGTAATGACCTTGAGCTAGAAATAACTCAATGGATAAACATTCGGGCTGATAATAGGAGGGGCCCGCGTTCAAATCCATCCCGTGGCCGAAAATTTTTATCCTCCGCATAGCCGTATTTTATTTTAAAGTTTTTTAAATTTTTTAAATTTATGTTATGAGGGTACCAGCTGTTGAATTTGAGCATCTTTTGCAACAATTTCTAATTTAAATGACCATGCGACGGGAATCATGCGTAGTTAGCGCGGTAGGACGAATCAATTGCGTTTTCTTGAAGGAACTCCAATCAGAATCACTGGTGAATGTAATTTCTAGTGCTATATGGTTTCCTTTACAGGTCCGTAACTGCTCAACATTATTAACCTTTGGAATGAGAACTATCGTAATAATCTAAGGTTCCATATACGTAATTTCTTAAATAGATCAATTTTATCTGATTAAAAAGAAAATTATGATTGATATTTTGCAGCGATTATGCTGTCCGTCTATGTAGTATGCTGCCTATTTTTCATCAACTTGTCGCCATCTCCTACCAAGTTAATTTCTCCAGTAAAGTTTTTCAGAACAATTTTACCCTTTTTCGTTTCGTAAATGAGGAGTGACGGAAACTTTTCTTAGAGATAGAAAAAGATATAAATTAAGTGAAAAATTTTACTTTTAAACTTTAGGCTTCAGTATTCTACAATCAGTGTTTTTTTAATACAGTAATTTTGTTGGAAAGGGACAGAATGTGAGACTTATAGCTGATCTACTAAGTACAATCCTTGGAATAACTAAATATGTTAGTGCTATCGTAAAAATTTAAGCCTCTCCTAGATATGTAAAGAGTAAAAATAGAGGCACATTCTGCTTGCCACGATGAGGCCTAGCGATTTTTTTTGGCAATCAAAATTCCATTTTTTTCCCGAAGAAACATTTTCATCGGTGTAAATATATTTATCCAATTAAAAAATTGATAATTAATGAAGAAGAAAGCTTATGGAGCTATCTTTATCAGCTTCAACCTACGTAAAGAATTACGTTATAATACGTTAAATATGGTGGAGACGACAGAGTCGTGCTTTTTTCCGGAAAATTGCCGGTTAATTTTTTTTCATTAATTAATTCTTCTATATCGAACAAATATTTCAACAACTTAATATAAAGTCTCCTGAACGACGTTGAATCCCTAAAAAAAAGGGTTACAAGCGAGTTGATTTCTGTTCCTAATGGCGAAATCGCCCCAGCCGGCCTTATGGGGTTTACTATTGGAAGCCAGGCGTCATAGGTACCCACTCTTTTAACGGGTAAATATTTACAATTATCTACTCCAGTCAACTACGGGTACAAAAATAATCTCAAACGCCGCGACGACTTAACAACATCTACGCTCGTTGACTCAACTGAACATCGTAATGATTTCCTACGTCTCACTCCCGTGTCACGATGACCCGTTCGTGAGTCGTTCCCGAGCTACCATGAAGATTCATACGTAGATAGTGATCATTCAAACTTAATGGTGGCCAGAAATCGACAATGGAGCGAAAGTGGCGCCGCTCGATTTGTTGCAAGACTTTTACAAATGATAGTACATACGAACGTACATGTAGAATACGAGCTGTAGCTGTTGGCATTCAAGCAAAAGAGACATATTATGTTTCGTCGTAATGAAATCTGGTTTTTTAGGAACATTGAAAGATGACTGATTTTGCTTCGTATCTTGATTTTTTTCCATTTTCATCTCTCTTCAATTTTAGGATCCATTGTACATTAATAAAACGTTGTCATCATGAATGTCAATCGGCACTAAGAGGAGAGCTCAGGATTCAGCTGCTTCCACACACGTACCTGTTTCCATTTCCTATTGAATCCATTCACGGATTCCGCACACACCTCCAAAATTAATTTGCCGCAGTAATCAAGTGAGTCACCCTCTCGCTTTAAAATACAAGATGGCCCTGGAAGAGAATATAAGGGGTCGTAGAGGGATATCCTAATTCCCTTTTTTAATTGGATAATTTTGGCATTAATGTCACTAATTTTCAAATTAATTACATTAATGCCAAAATTAGTTACGTGAATTAAAAGTTTTATAACTATCTCTATTCTTATCAAATAATTATTTCATTTTTCTTTCATCAATTGTGTCTTTGAATAGGAACCATCTAAGAGGTATATATTTTTGTTATCTTTATAAGTACTACGCAGCAGAAGAGAGGAGGCTATAAGGCAAACACTAACCTACGGAGCAGTGGCGGATACATATGGGGGGCGAAGGGGGGGCCCATTCCCCCCTTTGCGGGGCTGCCCCCGCATTGCCGGAATTGCAAAAATGCAGAACGGAGAACAGTGAGTCCGGGAAGCTTTCTAAAACAGAAGACAATGTGCGTAAAAATAGTATATTATTTGATTTACGTAAATTGTGAAAATAACATGATATTTAAGCGAAAGAATCGTGTTTTTCGATTATTCGTGCCTCCTCTCCTCATCATTATCCCGGATAATAGGGAGCGTTCTGTACGGTTAAAACTGACTAAATTAATAACTCAGCAAAGATGAACAAACGCAAATATGATAGAAAAAATCAATGAATCACCATGAGATATAGAAATCTAAGTCGATATTCCAAAATAAATCAACAACAGCACTTCAAGCAAGGGTGAATTCCCCTATCAAAATAATGTACACTAACCAATAGCAGTAACAAAACCCAAAAAATTTAATGGCTTGGTTGAGGACCATAAGCCTTCTATTCCTGATCAACTAGTGGTAAGTTTCATAAACATTCCTACTCGTAAATGCACTAAATTCATTGCAAATAGCTTTAATTATTTGTCCTTTGATGAGTGCAACACAAAATATTCCTTTCATTTCTTAGCCGAACGGAATCTTTCTTTCTCAAAATGAATTAAGTGTTAATTCAAGTACACCACAAAATTTCCTCACCATACGATAAATTACTTTTAAAATAAAATATCTGACGGAGAAAAATTTTTACTTAAAGAAGTTCAGGAAGCGTACTGGATACGCATGACGGCGTTAAGGGGTCGAACGGGTAGTTTTGCGGTACGGGTACGATTTAATTGAAAAAATAAATGAACGAATTGGCCTGCAATTTTAGTTACTAATATTATCCACACTACGAAAGCTTTTCGGATTCATAACGTCTGAATAAGTAAGTACTATTAAAATACAAATTCAATAGGAAAATAGGATATTATTTTTATGCTACGAAAATGATATTTTTCGTTTCCAAGTCTCTTTTCTGTGGTTTTATTAAGGTATCCAAGGATGTCAGATTCACAGCATGAGTTTGATCTGGCCCGAGGGACCAAAAAATGTGCGCGTGGGGCTGAGGGCCCCCGGTTACGATAAGGCGGGGACACCTTCCAGCGAATGTGGATTTATTTCCTCCGTGACTTCCGAGGAAGCGCATTGCAAAATTCTGCGTCCATACGCTCTCAGCTTTCCATGAATACAGATGAAAAAACACAAAGTGACACATGCTGAAAGTAAAAGGGCTCTGATGAGAAAGGGTAACTGACCCTCGAGTATCGCTACTGTCAGGGTGCACACACACCCAAGGGTGCGAGTGAATTCCCGTTGGCGACGGCCACGGGAGAAGGAGCGAGAGCTTGCAGAAGCCTCGCCCGCCTCATTCCCTCAAAGAGAAACAAACTGAAGATAATAAACCCTAGTCAAAAACGCCGACGCAAGGATGGATTGTCTGAGACGACTCTACCGGCCGACAAGAGAACTATCTCCAAACTCAGACGGCCTCGTGGGAGGAGAAAAATTTATGTCCCACGTCCTCTTAAGCTATCTTATTTTTCGCAGCATCGCCCATTCATCATTTGGTCCGTGACTATCTGCTGATTTGGTCCGTGACTATTTGCTGATTTTCTGTTCTTGGTAAGTGGTTCCCACTATATTTACTGATTATATGATTTCAAGTCGTCCTTTCCAAAGATTCCGTTTATTTATCCCTCTACGCTATCTCGTTTCAGATTGGTACCCCAAATTTTATTTTGCCCTGTTTCCCCTCGATAAGTAGCCGTTTTCTTGGTAAGTAAATGCATAATCAAATCTCCTCAAGCGGGGAGCAACAGTATTTTTCCTTTTCATTGCCGGATTTCTCCTCTGATGTTTGGTTCCTGACCCACCGATGGCTAGTTAAGTAGTAGACTACATCGTGTACAAGCTCTGCTTCGCCTTAAAGCCATTTCATTGATACTTTCTATGTTATCTCAGTTTTTTACAGTTACGTTTTTTTATTTTATCATGCTATCATATCTTGTTTCAGATTTCCATCCCCATTGTCTTTGCCTCTTCGTGTAGCCTTTTGTTCCCGTTTTTCCTTCCGTATTGTATAATTTCTTTTGGTTAGTAATTCCACTACATACAAAATATTTGGCTTTGGTGTGTTGACTAAGCATTGCATATTGTTTGGTGTTTTGGGTGAGAACTTTCAGTGAGTATTGTGTATTTTGGAGATAAATTTCATTCTCAGTGACTATAATTTGCTTAATAATAACTTGCCGCAGGTATATCAGTAGCAGATATACCGTATGATTAGTTTGTTAATAATTATTATGAATTTAATTATACTCTCGGCACATATTTTCAGTTGTGATTATGAAGTTTTGCCTAAATTGTCACTCATCAATCTTTCAGTGCAGTACTGATTAAATTTATGACTTTTCTGTGACAGTTTGACCATGGCTGCACCTGGATTACTTGTAATTAGTGATTCCCAGTGGAAGTATGCCGTTCCTGAAGTACAGGAGTTTGGTGAATTTGATGTCAGTGTGATACCCGTATCTGGGATGCAAGTTCACCAGGTGGATTCAACAATGTTGTTGGCCACAGAATTTTTTAATGACACGGTTGTCCATTTGGGCACCAATAATTTGATATGTGGTGAGTTTACCATTAGTATTTGTTTTCTTTGGGTGTATTTCTGTGTTGTGATTATTCTGTTAGATTTTACAACAACCCTATGTACAGGTGAGACACCGGAGAGAGTAGTAGAGCACCAGCAGGAACTGTTGACGAGGATTCGCCTGAGGAATCCAAAGGTGCGGCTTTTCCTCTCTAGTGTGTTGAAGAGGAGGGTGAATTACTTCAAATCGTGGACGTTACAGCGAAACCTGTATATAGAGGAGATGAATTTGAAGATTGACAAATTAAACATGCTTATGAAGCAACTGGCTTTGAGGTAATTCATACATTTAGTCAGGGCTGTTCTTAAACATGTGTTCCTAACTGTATTGTTTGCTATACCTAACTTTGCTTTTGGCAGGATGAATGTGGTCTTCATAGAAAACTGGCGGGAGTTCGAGGCCCAGAGTCAGGATCCCTTTGAGTTCTTCTTGGGAAGGGATGGCCTTCACCTGAGTAGGCGTGGTTTAAGGGTGCTCACAGGTAATGTCTATCGTGCTTGCCTCCAAGCGAGGAGGGATTACCCTCGTTCTCTTGCCTGCCTACCACCTGCACCCTCTCCTGCCTCTTCCCCTGCGCCATCTCCTGCCTCTTCCCCAGCGCCCTCCCCTGCCTCTTCCTCTGCTCCCTCTCCTGGCCATCATCCTTTACCTTCCCCTTCGTTTTCTGATGGCGCTGGCATGAATGCTTCTCTACCTTCTTTTTCTTACTCTGATGCTCTTTGTAGTAACTTGCCCCTTCATAATGATTTAATGCAAGTCTCCAGTTTTCAGCCTTCTGTAAGACCTCTTCACCTTCCTTCTGTAACTAGAACCAATGCTTCTTCATATTCTTCTCCGCCTCTTGGTCCTTCATCTTCTACTCCCTCGTGCTTTAAGTTTACCACCGTGACTAGGAGAGGCAATCATCACTGTAATAAACCTAAAATAGTTCCAAAGCATAGTAGGTCATCATTCAAAATTCCCTTAAATAACCGGTGGTCTTCTCTGTCCTCTTTGAATGACTCCTTCATGCCTTCTTTTTCTTCAGTAGCAAACTGTACAAAAAAACAGTCTTGTATCAAGAAAAAATCAATCTCTCCTAAAATGTTTCCATCTTCAGCATTCTGCCGCCCATCCTCATTGCCTTTAATATCTGATGTTCGTAACACCAACAAAGATGGGACTACTAAAGAATTCCCTGCCAGACTTTGCAGGCAAATTGGTTTCAAGTTGAAAAATCCTCTTACTGATAGATTAACTATAAAAATTCAAAACGGTGGCTCATCAGAGGGAAAACTTGATATTCATTCAACTTTATATCCAAGAAAGTGTCCTAACTGCAATAAAGTGTATACCAATAAATCTTCATTTTGTCACCATAAAGCCACTTGTCTGAGGATTGAGAAAAGTGATAGTAATATTTCCTATCCTAGAGTGTGCCAAATATGCCTGGTGTCATATTCTAACAAGTGTAACTATAGTAGGCATAAGAAAACCTGTAACGAAAAGTCACAATATATTGTATGTCCTCATGATGGGTGTAATGTTAAATTTCAAAGCCACTCCATCCTGATCTGTCATTTACAAAGCGTACATCAGGAAGATATTTGTGTTGAAGATCATGAATTCAAAGATATGTTTGATTTTAATGCATGGAAAACTAGTCAATGTCAGCTAAATTACATGTCCTTGGTCAAACACAATGGGGAGCGTGTGAATCGTGGTAAAAGGTTCATGTATTTCATCTGCAAATTTAACAATCACCACAAGAATGGCATAGTGAGCAATAAAACAAATAGAAAAAGGAAATTTGGCCGTATGCCTAATAGTGACTGCATAGCACGTATGTTGGTAAATGAAAGTGAATCGGGTGTGTCTGTGAAATATGTGAATGCTCACAATCATGACCTGGAATTTAAAAATGTTAAATTTTATCGATGGGACAATGCAACAAAGTATAAAATAAATTCCCTTCTGGAACAAAGTGTGCCAGCACATAAAATTCAAGAGTATTTTCAGCCTGCTGATCCCAGTTTAAATGATATGCTACCCCTTAAAGAACATTTCATCACATCAACTCAAATAAACAAAATGAAGTATGATTTGAATTCTAAAAAGCACCTAAGTGATGATGATGCAGTTGCTGTTGATTTACTTGTGCACTTAATGAAAGATGAAAGTAAGGATTCGATCTTGGTTTATAAACCTATGGGCTCAGGTACAATAATAGGCAATAAGGGTTTAGATAATTTACCACACGCTTCTGAACTTTTTGTTTTGGGTATTCAGCAGAAACTTCAGTTAAAAGAAATGATAGAGGGCTGTGGTAGAATACTATGCATAGACTCTACTCATGGCACCAATCAGTACAAATTTCACTTGCTTAACTTGATTGTACCAGATGAGTGTGGTGTTGGTTACCCTGTCGCCCATTTCATCACAAGCCATTTAGATGAGGAGACACTAACTTACTTATTGCAAAGTATTATGGATAGGTCCCCTGATTTGCATGTAAATGCTGTCATGACAGATGGTGATGAAGCCTTAGGTAATGCAGTGAGGGGGTATTTGGTCACAAAACTAAACATTTACTTTGTTTGTGGCATGTGAAAAGGAACTGGCATAAAAACCTACACCAAAAAGTAAAAAATAAGGAACTTATTACGGAAGTCAACGAAGTTTTGGAAACTTTGATTGAGGAAAAAAATGATACTGTATTTAATGCTATGCTAAACTCTTTCTTAGCCAAATATTCTGATCAAGCTGGTGAATTTACAAAATATTTCAAAGATTACTATTGTAGCAAGAAAGAGAAGTGGGCCATGTGTTACAGAAATTTTTCCTCATGCTGCTACAGATACCAATATGTTCGTTGAATCATTTCATAATAAGTTGAAAAGCCACTATCTGAACAGAAAAGTAAATAGGCGCCTTGATGATTTAATTCAGGTGCTTCTTACCATTCATAAAACTGTCCATTTAGGTTTAGCATATAAAAGAATGAGTAAGAAGCCTCCATTAGGATTTCAAAACTCCTATAATAATGACCACATGATGGATTGAAAATTTCCGATGATGAAATTTTTTCAACATCCGATGAAAATGTCTGGCATGTTAAATCTCAAAATGACCAATCTACTATATACACGGTGGAAAATATATCCCAGATTTGTCTCTACCCTGACTTGTGTTTTATAAGGTGTAATGAGTTTTCATGCCAGGACCTTTGTTGCCACTTATATACATGCTCTTGTCCTAACAACTATGCTCTTTGTAAACATGTACATAAGGTTCATTCATTTGTTGTCCGAAATAGACCTACTCCTGCACCTATCCATGAAACAATCCTAAATTTTCCTCCAGATAAACTGTTTAAGAGTGTTTCCACCTCTAAGGATTGCAAATTAGAGCACATTAATGTACAACACAGTCATGCCATTGGTCAACACCTGGATAAATTGAAAATCTTAAGCCAGCAGTGCTCTCCTGTATTACTTCCCTACATTAGCAAATCATTAAAGGTGCTGGTGGAGACGTGTCAGGGTGCCATTGAATGCAACCAAAGCAATTCCACTTTGGGGACATTATCAGCACATGATGTACCTCCAAATGCCAAACTCAGCCCTCAGCTGAAGTTACATCCTGCTATTAAGAAGAGAAGGCCCATGGTTAATCTATTTAAAAGACCTGGTTATGTCCGAAGGAAAGATATAAAAATATCACTTTTATCTAATGAGGTGAGCAGCTTCACTGAGCCAATTGTAGATGTTGCCAGTCAATCAATGGAAGTTTGCAAGGTTGGTTCATTCTCCGTCAAAATGTATGAATTGAAGTCCTTAGATTTTCTAATACCACCGGAGGAAGTCAGTGCAATTCGTAAAGTCTTCCCTGATTTTAAGAGAGGTTGGCTGTATGACACGATCATCGCAGCTTTCTTGTGGAAAATTGCTGAGTCTGTCCCTTCAGTTTTTTCAGTGCATTTTATTCAACCGATGAAGCCACATTTATCTAAAATGAATGGCTCACAAGTATCACGGTAATGAGTTCTTAAATATGCATTTCTTTCAATTATTTGACAGTCGTAGGGACTGTTCCCTGTTCTGCCAACAAAGGTTGCTTTTGAGGTTATCACTGTGCATCGGAACGCTGTTCAAGATTTTGTCCAACTTTATTTCATCTAATCTTTCGTCATTAAACTATTTGTTTACAAAAGACTGTTTCGTTTTCATCCTTAACGCCTTACTGTTATTTTAGATACCAAATACATATCATATGAATAACACATAAGTTAATACGTTTAGTAAACATGGGTTGCTCTTGAGGTTATCCCAGTCCATCGAAATGAGTTGTTGCACTACGTTTTTGTTTATTTTATTCAGCCGATGAAGCAACATTTATCTAAAATGAATGGCTCTCAAGTATCACGGTAATGCACATTTCATATACAGTAAACATATTAACTTATATTATTTCATATATAGTAAACATATTAACTTATATGTATAAATCTATGCAAAGAAATATCCCAATTTTTTGTGCGGTTACATATGTCATATATTACAACACTTTCGAATCCTGTTTTCCTTTAAAACTACATATCTTCATTTTCACTTAATTTTTAACTTCGCGGCGTTTTGTGCCTCTTTGCGCATTTCGCCATGACAGGTTGCTTTCTGAGGTTATCCCTCTCTCCAATAAGAAGGACTCAACAATCGGGGCTCGCTACATCAGCGCGCTATTTGATGCGATCGGTGGGAATCACAGGAACCAAGGGAGTGGAGAATCCTGTGTAGAGTATTTATGGAAACGCGACTCGCGAAATGCCTCCTCCTCGCCAGCCTCTACTACCTGACCTTATAAACTACTACATGCACCGTTGGGTCGGTACGCTGTTGTCAACATCGAAAGGAGGGGACACCCTGAGGGAGCGTGACGTCACGATAGGGAATGCAGACGACGTACCATGGAAGAAGGAGGACCCTCCTTCTCTCCTTCTTCCATGGACGTACTGTTTACGCGCTAAAGCAATTTAACGCTCATACGTTGCATATTCGCTGAAAAGTGAAGATATTTGGCCCTCAAAATGATTTAGACACGAAATGCATAGCTTTGCGATGAATTAAGGCCATGAATGCGAGCAAAGAGTTACATAAACCAATATAAGTTGGGAAGCGATCGATTTAAATGCATTTGATTATGAGTGTCATGTGTAAATGAGAACGTTTATTACGTTACAAGATTTACCTAAGGTGACTTGATTTTAACATTCGTAAAGCGGGACACCAATGACTGGGTGGAAGTGTTCAATGGATTCTCTCTTCATTTTAAGTAACACAGTAAATACAAATGCTTCAATTGAAAAATCGCGAAGAAAATTGTCAAAATATCGCAGTGATTCATACATTCCCATTCGCAGCCATGTACTTTCAACCCTTTCAGCCATGCGGTTCCCAAACGTGACGTCACGCCGCCTTAAAACGTGAGGGGAAGGGAGGGTGGATAGCAAAGTAAAGGGTAGATAGCAGACCACAGTTTTGCCATATTTCTGCGATCGGAAATTTTGGTTTCATTATCGTCATTATCCTTTTTCTCTGACGCCTCCCGCCGTATGAGCTGTTTGACGGGTTGCGATTGACAGTTGGAATGCGCAACGATGACTGGAGTTTGTTATGTTGGTAGCTGTGCGGATTGCGAAGAACGAATCAGAATATTCGACACCTTACTCCAGCGGCAAACTAAAACTTAAGTTTCAACATAAAACATACGGAATACCATGGCAGATTCCTTCCATTGAGTACAAAGGTCGTTTCCTTTAAAAATACCTTTTCATAATTAGGTATGGTTGCTTATTTTATAGCTATTACTTGTATATAATTTCTTCTATTTGTTGTCAAGTGCTGCGTAGCAAAGCCAGTTTATCACGTAGCAGGCACGTAATTGCATAATTAACTGTAATTTTCCCATAATCTGGAGCAAATACTCTCGCGCAGTAGGAGCAAGTGTTATTTTACCGTCTCAACATGATTCATTCTCGCATACGTTGGAGCTGTTCTCATCATTTCAGTACATACATTCTTGTTCTTACACAATTTTACTAAGTCAGATTATGCAAGCACATGCCACTATTCACGATGTATACTGGTGAAAATATTTTAGTTCGAATACGAGTTGTTTATCAATAGTTCAGAATGAGAAATAATAGAACCAGATTATACGGGGCACTGTCAAAATACAATTTTCTATTGATCCATTGGTTTTGAAGTTAGCAAAGATTTCTGTTTCTATAGAAGAAATATCAAAAGAATCTATCAAATTTTGTAAACAATATTGTAACACATGTAAACTGTATTTTCTGCAAATATTCAACAATAGATCTGGCTTTCTCAAATCAAATTCAAAGTTATTGCAACAAAAACTAAGAGAATGCCAAACACCTGTGGCGCATCGTCCGCCACAACGTAGAGTTGGACCAGTGGATAAGTGTCCGCCTACTAATCGGACGGCGCGCGTTCGAGTCCTGGCGCCGGCCGGTATTTTTTCCTATATCTTTTCCGGAATTCTAGAAGGTTCGAGGAAGATCCGGCGCGGCGTTCCAGAATATTCGCCGCATGTATATAAGCTAGCCATCTGGGCTACCCAAGTTCAGTTCTGTATTGTCAAGTCACAATAAACGCCTCTCCGCAGATAACCGAAGTGTGTTATTTAGCGTAGCCATCGCTACAGTGGTGACCCCGACAACACGCGACCATGGCAGACGCAGATCAACTCGCCAAACTGCAGGCTCAAATCGCGGGACTCCAGCAGCAACTCGCCGAACACCAAACGAACCACAGCCAACAGCTAGCGCTCCTTCAAGAACAGCACCAGCAGGCTCTGCAGCAACAACAGCAGCAAACAACGCTGTCATCGCAACAAGCCTCACCGTCCACATCATCCTACGGCGTCGACACTGCTGCCGTCTACCGCGTCACTCCGAAACTGCCTCCTTTCTGGCCAGCACAGCCTGAAATATGGTTCGCCCAAGTCGAAGCACAATTTTCTTTGGGCAACATCACCTCGGACAAGACTAAATACGATTACGTCGTGGGAAACCTAGACCATCGTTTTGCCAGTGAAATAAGCGATCTTATCGTGAATCCTCCGGCCGAGAATCGTTACCTAACGCTGAAAAACCTATTGATACAGCGCGTCTCTCCCTCCGAGGATCAACGGGTGCGGCAACTCCTCACAGCAGAAGAGCTCGGTGATACCAAGCCTTCGCAACTATTACGACGCATGCGGTCTCTCATCAGCACCACCCTTGTGGAGGATTCTTTCCTCCGCACATCATGGTTGCAACGTCTTCCGGCCAACGCTCAAGCCATCCTGCAAACGCAAGTTACTTCAATGCCTCTTGATGAACTTGCAAATATGGCCGACCGCATCGTCGCCGTGGCTCCGCCTCCAACTGCACCCGCCATCCATGCAGTACGCCATACCAACGATGTTTCGTCATTGGCCCAACGGGTTGAGAAACTCTCAAAGCAGCTCGAAGATATACAAGCTCATCTGAAAAAACCTCCGTACTCACGGACTTGGAGCAGATCTCTACCCGCGCCGCGCCCCGCTCAGCCTGAGATGTGTTACTACCATCGCAAATTTGGAGCCGAAGCCAGACGTTGCATCCAGCCATGCACCGCAAATGCAGTGAATCCGGTAAACTCCAACAGCGACTCGTAACGGCGGCTATGAGTCGTTCTATCACAGGCTGCCGCCTCTTCGTCACCGACCGCCTCTCCCAGCGGCGTTTCCTCGTAGACACAGGATCGGATCTCTCAATCTACCCTGTAAAATTATGCACCGAACAACGAACCTGCACTGACTACGAGCTCTCCGCAGCCAATGACAGTAGGATCCGTACTTATGGTACTTTACTTCTACGCCTTCAGTTCGGCCTCCCGCGTGACTTCCTTTGGAGATTCATCGTTGCCGACGTTACCGAGCCAATCATCGGAGCAGATTTCTTAACCCACTTTCAACTCATTCCTAACATGGCCACTGCTCAGCTCATCGACGCAATCACTGGCCATTCTACATCGGGTCATCGACGTCGAACTTACCAGGACAGCGTGCGCGCTCTGTCGGGCTCTTCATCCTACCACGACCTCCTGGCCGAATTTCCTGATATCACGCGGCCATCAGGGACTCCTCGGGAGATCCACCATCATACCAAGCACCACATACGCCTACAACCTGGACCGCCAATCTACCGCCGTGCCCGCCGTCTAGCCCCGGATCGACTCCGAGATGCACAGGCAGAATTCGAGCTACTAGTACGCGAAGGCACTGCACGTCGCTCACACAGCCCTTACGCCTCACCACTACACATGGTTCGCAAGAAGGATAGTAGCTGGCGACCTTGTGGTGACTACAGGGCTCTCAACGCACGTACGATACCGGACCGCTACCCCGTCCGCCATCTGAAGGATTTCTCCCACGCTCTTCAGGGGTGCAACATCTTCAGTGTTATCGACTGTGCCAAGGCCTTCACTCAAATTCCAATGGCTCCCGAAGACATAGAGAAGACAGCCATAATTACACCCTTCGGCCTTTTTGAATTCCTATTTATGCCATTTGGACTTCGAAATGCCGCCCAAACATGGCAGCGCTTCATCGACGAAGCTCTCGAAGGCCTAAATTTTTGCTTTCCTTACATAGATGACATCTTAGTATTTTCCCGTTCGCAGGAAGAGCACCATCAACACCTGCGGATATTATTTCAGCGCCTTTCTGACTACGGTGTCATCGTCAACTCAGCTAAGTGTGTCCTAGGATCTTCCAAGGTCACATTTCTGGGCTTTCACGTGAGCGCTGACGGATGCTCGCCGTTACCTGACAAGGTAGCTGCTATCAATAACTTCCCTCCACCGAAGACCATAAAGGACCTTCGGAGATTCCTCGGTATGCTGAATTTTTATCGACAGCACATACCACACGCCGCATCCACACAGGCCCCTCTCAATGCTCTACTTCAAGGTCCTGATATCAGGAGCTCCACTCCAATTTTCTGGACACCAGAACTTCAGCAGAGTTTCGATGCCTCTAAAGGCGGACTAGCCAAGGCGGCAACCCTGTCGCATCCAATCGACTCAGCACCTCTGGCTCTTGTCGTCGACGCTAGCCGAACCGCAATCGGCGCTGTCCTACAGCAAAATTTTGGGAACTCTTGGCAGCCACTCGGTTTCTTCTCTCGCAAGCTGACACCTTCCCAGCAGAAGTGGAGCACTTACGACCGCGAACTCTACGCCGCCCACCAAGCAGTGAGGCACTTTCGGCCGATGGTTGAAGCCCGCGATTTCGCCATCTTCACCGATCACAAACCACTCTCTTATGCCTTTGGCCCCAGCAAGAAGAGTAGCGACACCTGCTCACCACGACAATTTAATCACCTGGAATTCATCTCACAATTCACCACGGACGTGAGACACATCTCCGGACTTGACAACGTCGTCGCGGACTGTCTCTCCAGGGTAGAATCCATATCCACACCGTCTCCGATTGACTTCGCCGCTCTCTCTCGCTCCCAAGATGAAGACGAAGAGCTCCAAAGACTACGCCACAGCGGTACGGCTCTTCAACTTCACCGTAGGCCTGTACCCGGAACGAACATTTCACTATGGTGCGACACCTCCATGCCAACCCCACGCCCCTACGTTACTCCCTCATATCGCCGGCAAATCTTTGACAACATCCACTCCCTTAGTCATCCTGGTGCAAACTCCACCATTAAACTCGTCTCCCGTCGATATGTTTGGCCATCCATGCGAAAGGACTGTCGCGCATGGGCTCGCAGCTGCCTCTCCTGCCAACGTTGCAAGGTGTCTCGTCACATCACAACGCCACTTGGAGACTTCGTTCCGCCAACCAGGCGTTTCGAACACATACATATGGACATCGTGGGACCTCTCCCGTCTTGCTCCGGCTACCGGTACCTCCTCACAATTATCGACCGATTCTCCCGCTGGCCAGTCGCAGAACCCCTAGCAGACATCACCGCAGACAGCGTCTCCCGCACCTTTCTCCTTGGATGGGTTGCTCACTACGGCTGTCCTCAACACATCACCTGCGACCGTGGACGACAGTTTGTGTCATCTCTTTTCCAGAGACTTTGCACCACTCTGGGAACAACGCTACATCACACCACGAGCTACCATCCCCAGGCAAACGGACTCGTCGAACGACTACATCGCGTTCTTAAGGCGGCCCTCATGTGCTCTTCTTCCAACTCATGGATGGACGCACTACCCACAGTTCTTCTCGGCCTCCGCACAACTTGGAGAGCCGACCTGCAGACAACACCTGCCGAACTCCTCTTCGGGGAGCAACTGCGTCTTCCCGGGGACTTTTTTGTCGACTCTGCCCAGCATCTGGACTCCCAGGATCTTGTTTCTCAGCTGCGTAACCACATGAGCCAGCTGCGTCCGACCCCTGCGTCACGCCACATCTCATCGCAGCGTGTCTTCATCCACAAGGACTTGGCCACATCCTCCCAGGTCTTTGTCCGCCAAGACGCTTTGCGGCCAGCCCTGCAACCACCTTACGCGGGACCATATCCTGTCCTCAGCCGCGGTGAGAAGACGTATACCCTGTACATCAATGGCAAACCAGCCACTATATCAATCGACCGTCTCAAGCCAGCCCATCTTCTTGAGGAGGACCCTCCGCCTACTCCGTCACCAGATACCACCACTCGCTCCGGCCGCGCCGTCCGTCCTCCAGAACGTTTTGTTGCCAACACTCTGTCTCTCCTCCAAGGGGGGGAGTAGTGTGGCGCATCGTCCGCCACAATGTAGAGTTGGACCAGTGGATAAGTGTCCGCCTACTAATCGGACGGCGCGCGTTCGAGTCCTAGCGCCGGCCGGTATTTTTTCCTATATCTTTTCAGGAATTCTAGAAGGTTCGAGGAAGATCCGGCGCGGCGTTCCAGAATATTCGCCGCATGTATATAAGCTAGCCATCTGGGCTACCCAAGTTCAGTCCTGTATTGTCAAGTCACAATAAACGCCTCTCCGCAGATAACCGAAGTGTGTTATTTAGCGTAGCCATCGCTACACACCCAAAGTTGGGAAACTTGATTTTACGTGAAAAATAGGTTTTTTTGGGAAGAATTAAGTGAACGAAATACTGTAGGAAGGAATTTTAAAAAAAGTAAATGGTCAAATGTAGAAATAAAATCTCTTTTATATGCTTCTTGTTGCATTGAAATTGATTGCTTCATTTAGATGACAGACCTCCTCAAACTTTGGTGTCATGTTTTTTTTTACAAACAATGAATAATTAATGTATTCATCATCCACTAGCTCAAAAGGATCATGGGATTACCTCTATTCCTGCATCTAAGGCTGGAGTTCCTGTCTTCAGTGAGGCAATTTTTTATGAGTATTTATCGGGCCTGATTTTCTATCAAAAATTTTACTGTTCAAAAATAAATATTGGATATATTTATAGCAAACATGAAAAAAGTCAAAATTTGTGGCAACCAATAAGGCAGTTTCCTTCATCAAAGAAAACGAAAGGCATTGATTGCGATTCGTTACCCACCATTATTGTATTCATAATATACAAATTATTTGGTTATATAATTCCCAGTTTAGACGAATGGCAATGGTCAATTTTTATCCTCATTTGAAAAAGGCCTGATTGGCGCCCATGCGATTCCACTCCACGTGACGTCACAGGGACCTAGTTTCGATAAGAGTGGATAGGAGTTTTACATCGTCTGAGGTTACCAATGCATGCATGAGGCACAGAGCTCAGGGAAACATGTCTTAATAACCACCTATTAAAACTGGCTGAGGGTGGAAAGTTTCCTTCGTTTGATGAGGTATTAATACGAGTCGGCATTTTGCTACAGCCACGTACACATGTCCGCCATTATTGATGCTCCCGCCAAGTGTGAATTGCGAAGTGTGATTCGTTTTTTACAGGCTGAAGGCCATAGTGCTGCAGAAATCCATCGGAGAATGAGTCGTGTTTATGGGGAAAACTTCATGAGTGATGGTGTTGCGCGTGAATGGTGTCGAAAGTTCAAAGATGGCCGTAATGATGTGCATGATGAAGGGGGCCAAGGACGCAAATCTGTCATTTCAGATGACCTGGTTAAACGAGTTGACAGTAGGGTTAAAGAAAACCGCAGATTCACCATTACTGCGTTGTTTACGGAATTTCCAGAAGTTTCAAGGTCTGTTTTGTACTCTATTGTTACTGAGCAGTTAGACTACAAAAAACTTTGTGCAAGTTGGGTCCCAAAAATGTTGACAGACGGCCACAAAACTGGACGAATGGCGTCAGCTTTGGAGTTTCTTGAGCGTTATCATGATGAAGGAGGCAACTTTTTGAAATCAATCGTGACTGGGGATGAAACCTGGATTCAATACGACACACCGGAAACAAAACGACAATCTCAACAATGGATGCATTCAAATTCACCAAACAAACCAAAGAAATTCAAACAAACCTTCAACAACAGAAAGACTATGGCTACTGTGTTTTGGGACCAACAAGGTGTGTTGCTTGTGGAGTTTATGGAGCCCGGAACCACAATCACTGCAGCTGTTTATTGTGAAACTTTACGACGTTTGCGTAGAGCCATTCAGAACAAAAGAAGAGGAAAGCTGACCGCTGGAGTTGTTCTGATCCATGACAATGCCCGTCCACACTGCTGGAGCAACTCAACGGGTTCTCAAACAATTTGGATGGGACATTTTCGATCATCCGCCATACAGTCCTGACTTAGCACCCAGTGACTTTCATCTTTTTCCTGAACTGAAGACGTGGCTTGGTGGGAAGCGCTTTCAAACCAATGAGGACCTTAAAACCAACGTCAAGGACTACATGAATTCATTGACGGCAACTTTCTTTGAAGAGGGTATTGAAAAGCTTGTCCACAGATATGACAAATGTCTCAATCTCTTCGGCGAATATGTCGAAAAATAACCAGAAGTGTACCAATCTTTTGGTAATTAAGTTATTGTTTTATATGAAATTGTCTTTTATTTATAGCCTATCGGAGGTTGAAAAAAAACGGCCCTCGTAATCCTTATTTAAGCCAAGTGTTACCTGCGCAATGCAGGCTGCTAGCAGGGTACTCAGCTACCTGCTAGCAGCCTGCATCATATCAGCGCTCAGAGCTTTGTCCCAAGGTCACCTCACTTTCGGCAGGGGGAACCAGAACGACGTCACATGGGAGTTTTCCTGGCATTCATACTTACCCGTCGCCTATTTGCATGCTTGAAAATTTCCACTTTTCATTTAATCATGAAAAATAGATATCGTCGTTTAAAAATCTAAAAGCGTGAAAGACCCAGGAGTAATAATCTTTCCATTTAGGCAATAAAAAAATTAAAGGAAACCACCCTATTGCTGACATAATCTCAAAGGTAACGCTCCTCTCCTGTTCGAGGTGTATCATTGAAAGAAGTGCTTTTGGGAGTCCACACAGAATTGGAAAAAAATACATTTCAAAAGTTAAACATATCAGGAACCTGACTAAAATTGGCAAAATCATGGTATATATCCATGCCTTAACTTTTTACATGCAGTTGGCTGTCATCCTCATTGTTTTCAGATAAATGTTGCCCCACGCTGAGTAGTTAAGGGTCTGATATTTTTCATTCGCTGGTTATTTTTGGTGATTTCAGACGTTGTAAGCCCAATTTACCACAAAGTGTTTTTATGCTCAAAGCTATCAATTTTTTTACCCTGTCAGTTTTCTATGAAAATGTCACACCGAAAGGCATGTAATAAAACCAAAAATAAATTTATGTAACCAGAAAATTTATGAATGCTATATCAAAAATACATTTAACATCAAATAACAAAAACAGCATTAGGGAATATAAACAGTGTGAAATATGAATGATTACAAAATATTTGCGAGTGAAATATTCTTTTTGTCTGGTTGAAAATTGAGCGATAACTACCAAGTCAGGGCCAGTAATTTAGGTATTAACTAACATCTACGCCATCATTGAGGAGAGAATGAAGACTAGGCGATGAAACATTGATAGTATCTTCTGCCAACAGAATGGGATTAACTCCTACAGTCTAAGGAATAGTCAGGTAAGTCATTCATGCATAAAAAGAAGATAGTTCGTTCCAGAACAGAGTCCTAAAGAACAACTTGAGGGACTTATTTTGTAACCATACATGGTATTTTGTGCTAAGTACCTTTCAAACTCCCAAAAAACATACCCTCCAGAAATCACAACTTTGACATACACATCCCCGACCATAGAACATCTCACCATAATAAATCTTTCATACATGACTTATATATATAATTTCATATAATTTTTCAACAATAGTTACAGCTGCCAGAGTATGGAACTAAATACCGATAGAATTAAGAAGTTTGCTATTATTACATGCATTTAAGATTCACCGTCACCTGTGTGCAGATGCCATTCCGCAGGGCTCTAGTGGTGATGACAAACTTCTTAGTTCCATTATTAAAATAAGATTTTATCCAAATGAATGGAACTTTTCATTGTTATAACAGTTAACATTTTAAAAGTAGGCATTTTCAACAAGCTTAATTCTGAGAAATGCAACATCTTATGGATGTAAGTCAACACTTTGGTGCGGCCCTCAATAATTACATCCTCTAGTTGTGACTACGGATGCCTGCCTTCAAGTGTTAGTGTCCCTTACTAAGAAATTTGTCATCAATACAAGTATTTAAGACTCACAATCACCCGTGAGCAGACACCATTTTGCAGACGCCATTTCGCAGGGCTATAGTGGTGATGACAAACCTCTTAGTTCTATTAGTAAAATATAATTTTATCCAAATGAATGGAACTCGTCATTGTTATAACAGTTATCATTTTAAAATAGGCATTTTCAACAAGCATAATTCTGAGAAATGCAACATCTTATGGATGTAAGTCAACACTTTGGTGCGGCCCTCAATAACTACATCCTCTAGTTGCGGGTACCTATGACTGTGTGCAGGCGTAAGTGTCCCTGACTGAGAAATTTGCCATCAATACATGTGTTTAAAACTCACCATTACCCATGTAAAGATGCCATTTCACAGGGCTCTAGTGGTGATGACAAACTCCTCAGTTCTATTATTAATATAAGACTTTATCGAAATAAATGGAACATATTAAAATAGTTCTTGGAGTGCATGTCAGTCTATGTTATGCACTAAAAATTTTAGCCCCCGTGTCTGTTTATTTCAAACCATCCTCAGGGCTATGAAAGAGCACATGAGAAAAATATAAAATACAAAGATTACAAAGATAGGCAATATTTTTGCACAGATAAATTTTATGATAGGGTCTTTTTACAATTACATACATACATACAGTGACTCCTCGTTTAACGTCACTTACCGTTCATGAAAAATGTGACGATAAACGAAATGACGTTAATCGAAACATAATATCCCATAAGAAACAATGTAAAAAGTGAATGTCGGCTCCTAGACCTCACAATTAATACGCAAAAAAATTGAAGCGTATCATATCTGGGGCAATTTTTACGATGGGAATGCCAAGGTATGGCATGTATACGAGTCCCTGTCTTCATCGACGACAATAGCAGCAGTGACGTAAATCCTTCTCCATTTTTGTATCTCCCCGCATTTGCTCTTCGGCTTCGTTATGGTGGTCGCCCGAGCGAACGTCGCCTGGGCATCATCAACGCTGAAACATCGTCGAAGTTACAGGAACCAAAATTATAGTGAACACGGCGAAAAAAGTGGCAACAAAAACCCCGATTTCAACACGGAAAAATTCCTTGAAATGACTTTTTAGGTTCCTGAAAACCATTATGTCAAGTAAAACCTTGCGCACCTACCTAAGAATTCATTTTGCAGAAAATTTGCTAAAACCGTAATGGCAATTAACAATAAACGCACCGTTTTCCACTTCGTTTAGACTGACTGTATTACCGCCCACAAAACGAACAGCCTGCTACGTCCGCCGCTTCGTGTTTTTTCTCGTGCAAAATTTGAAAGCCTTGACGTTATCACAAAGCGAAGGTGCGATAAACCAGTGACGGTCTCAAAATTTTCGTGACGTTATCGCAAAATGACGTTAAACAGGGTGACGTAGAACGAGGACTCACTGTATATATAAACATACATGTATACTACTTCATTCATTCACACGGTGCCTTAAGCGCAAAACATACATTTAAATTCAGAGGTAAGGAAAGAAAGGGATAGGAACATATAATGGAAAAAGGATGAGGACAACGGTGCTGTGGTAGGTGGAAAAAAGCCAGAAATCAGAGCGTAAAAATGCGGCCTGACTGGGACTTCAAATGAAGTAAGGTAATAATATGCTGCCAATTACTCAAAATCCCATCTTAAAGAACAATTTTTGCCTTCTTTAACTATAAGTGAACTAAATAATGGAGCATTTTTGTTATGCTCTCCAGTCCTTGATTTATGAGGTAATCCTTATACCCCCAAAAGGCTAGATATTCTGTCATGGAATCACTAGCCTGGTGGTAGCTTTCTTCGGACTTCAGTCTTCTCAATAATTTCTTCTTTACAGAAGGCAAGTAATAAACAAAATCTACTTTTTCTCTAAAACACAGTGTAACATCGTAGTACACAGCTGATTTGGCTACCGATACAATGAAATATATATATATAATATTTTTTGACATACCAACACTCCAAGAACTATTTTAATATGTATTAAACGAGGTCAAGATAAGAAAAAAATAATTATTTAACAAATGGAACTTGCTCATTGTCATTATAGTTACCATTTTATAAGGAGGCATTTTCAACAAGCTTTACTCTGAGCAATGTGAGAGCTTATGAATGAAGGTCAACACTTTGGTGCGGCCCTCAATAATTACATCCTCTAGTTGCCAGTACCGATGACTGTGTGCAGGCGTAAGTGTCCCTGACTAAGAAATTTGCCATCAATACATGTGTTTAAGACTCACCATCACCCATGTACAGATGCCATTTCACAAACTTCTTAGTTCTATTATTAAAATAAGATTTTATCCAAATGAATGGATCTTGCTCATTGTTATAGTTATCATTTTAAAAGTAGGCATATTCAACAAGCTTCACTCAGAGCAATGTGACAGCTTATGAATGAAAATCAAAAATAAGGTGTAGCCCTCAATAATTACATCCCCTAGTCGCGAGTATGGAGGACAGTGTGCAGGCGTAAGTGCCACTTGCGACGGAATGTCTTCCCGCAATCCCCACACTCAAATGGTTTCAGTCCCTCGTGTGTCAACATGTGAACTTTCAGGTGAGAGCTGTGGTAGAAGCCATGGCCACACACAGAGCACACAAACTTCCTTTCGCCTGTGTGGAGTGCCGCCACATGGTTTTCCAGGTTCCCCTTTCGGCTGAACGCCTTCCCGCAGTGACTACATTTGTGGTTCTTTACTCCCAGGTGGACAGAGTTCGTGTGCTCCTTGAGGCTCTCCCTCCGAGCGAACCCTCGGCCACATTCAATGCACGTGAAGGGCCTGTCAAGCGTGTTGGGAATATCCTTGCCTCGAGTATCCTTGCTGTGACTCCTCAGGTGCCCCTTCAAGTGGTCGCTACGCATATACGTCTTGCCGCACAAGTCGCACATGTAAGGGCGCAGACCGGAGTGGATGACGGTGTGCTTCCGCAAGATGATTTCCGTGACGAACACTTTGCCGCATATCTCGCACAGAAATCTCTTCTCCGAGTGAGCCGTGGACACGTGGTAGGTAAATTTCTGCTTGTTGTTGAATTCCTCTCCGCAGTTTGAGCACCTAAACGACCCCCCATCCTTCGATCGTACCCTATGCTTACTGGACGACTCCTCGTCTCTTTGTAGAGCGGCATCCGATTCACGACTCATCTTTCTCCGCACATTCTTTAAACTCACACGAAGGGCACGTTCTGGACTCACACCTTGTAAGCCACTTGCTGTCATCATGACATGATTTTGAACGTGCATGGATAGTGATATCAAGTCTAAATACTTGTTCCCACAATGGTCGCAGATGTAACCTTCACAGTGAGCAGATTTCTCTCCTTGCCAGCTTAAATTTCTAAATTCAAAGTCACCTCCAGGCTGAACCTCATCGCTGGCTTCGAAAGGACCAGCATTTGGCTCTAGGGTTTCATAATGGAGAAAATCATTACCATTGGACCAAGCTTTACCCTCACTGTACAATTCTTGCTCTCTGACACAATCACTCCTCGATTGATAAGCCGTCTTTACTTTCGCTTCCTGATGACCCTTTTTCAAACGCGGACGTGGGGTACATTTCTGATTTTTACCTCCCTTAAAAGGACTGCGCACTTTAGACACCCCTTTAGCCATATGACTTTTAATGTGGAGAGAGAGTAATTTCAAGGTCAAGTATTTAGCCCCACAATGATCACATACATACCCTTCACCATGGCTAGCTACCCCTCCGTCTTCCTCATACCCACAATTCACTTCATATTTGGCATCCGTCATGGGCCAAACAGTGCATTCTTTGGTTTCGCAATGCAATGACTTCTTACCTTTTGATTCTGCTTTACGCTTTCTACAAGACTTTTTCTCTACGAAGCATTCACCCTTCAAACCGTGAGACTTTCTATTCACATTCCGACGACCCATCTTTGCCCTGGGACTTGTGGCACATCGCAACCTTCGTTTTTGCATTACCTGCACATTTGCTGACGTAATTGAAACAGGAAAACAGTTAGGGATCTCTGATTGATGTTGAGACAAGGGCTGATCTTCACATTTCGGGTCCAGCTGCAACGTATCCCTGTTTGGGGACAGCCTTTGAGCCGAAGGAGTGAATTCTTCCATTACCTCTTTCTTTGCTGCTACTATTGATGTGGGAGCCACTGGTTGTGTTATAGATTCACCTTCCTCAATTATTCTTCCATGTGCAGGAGGGTAGTGGAGGCTGCTTCGCAATTCATCCACAATTATTCCCTGAGCCTTCACAAAAACATTACTTTCTTCAGATGTAGGTTTCTCTGGAATCGGGGAGCTGCGATAACAGCAATCCACCTGTAATGAAAAGAGGCCTGGTTATGAAAAAAAAAACTAGCGATAAATTCACTTTTAAGCAACCATAAAAAAAAACTTTGTAAATTTCTAAAGGATATTCTATCACATAACAATGGTTTCGTCAAACACTCGACATCATCATCATGATATGATTTACTGGTCACAGAATATGTTAATAGTAATATGTAATACAGTTCAAATATATCGCATGCATTCAACAAAAAAATATCAGCTTATTTTGGGATATGAAGACTCCCTGAACAAATCATTATTGGTGCAGTAGCATTTTTCCAACAGAAAAGTTTCAGCTTAATTATTAATTTAAGGGAGGGAATACATTTAATACCTAAAGCAAAAAGCTTACCCACCATTGTGACCATATAAAAAGGGCTATAGTTGTAGATTGCAGTTGACTGGTAGTACATGTATTCACTGTCACCATTTCCAGTTAGATGCCCATGCATTGCAGCACTGATGGTGACTTGTCTCAAATTTTCCTTTATTTACCGTCACTTTCGAAAGTTTTAGGACAAAGTTTGCGGCACCACATCTGCTTCTCGAGAAATTTTAGTTTCCCTTAATCTAATTGTTTTTGTTGGTGAATCGCCCAAAATGTTTCATTTGTGCCCGAAGAAATATGCACTCTTAGAGAGATTTTACTTAGACATTGATCATTCTGTTTCGCACAGTCAATGATTATTTCCTGTGCATTTACTGCGTACTTGACCCGGTTTCCACTGCTAATTTCTACTGCCCGTTATAATACTCATATTGCAAACAGTTGCGGTGGCTTTGTTGAGTAAATGGTCGACTGTGAGGGTGGTTTTTGATGGTTCGAGTCTCCAACGCTGTAACGCCGCTCACAAGATTTTTTTCTTGTTTTATGTTTCTCAATATATTCCAAATCATTTTAATTTCGCTGCAACAACAGCATCTTATAATTTCGTTTAGCTATAAATAGTCACATCAAAGTTAAGAATAGGGCAAGTGTGGTTATGTTTTTTAAGAGAGGCTATATTTAAAATGCATTGGATTCAGAAAAGAGGGTCATTCGGTGGTAATGGGCGGATAAAACACCAGAGTTACCTTTTCAAATTGATCCCCTGACCCTCACTCTAATGCCATTTGGGTGGAGGTTTGGGGGAGCATCAAGAATTGAAAATTTTTATATTTTACTGGAAATAAAGAAATAATAACTTTGTAAGTGTCATTTTTATTTAATAATGGGCACCACCCGGGTTTCGTAATGTGGTCACATTGAAACCCTGGTCATGCCCATAATTAAATAACAGTAAACCTTACAAATTTATTATTTCTTTATTTCCAATATGGAGAGGTTTCACAAAGTAAAGCCTTAAGTTATTAGTTATATTTTATATTTTACGGTCATTCCCTATAGATTTTGCCGAAGTGTTAGTTTTATCGAAGTTGCACTGCATATTTCATGTCACAAATTCAAAATTATTGCCGTGGCCTTGCATGCGGTTGAATACGGTGCGAGGGAACCGGAGACTTCGTTGCACTCGGGCATATTTACGCCGTGACTAGACAAAGTCAAACTGGAGAACAAAGGAATGATAGAAGGAAGGGGAAGCAGGGGAAGAGGAAGTAAAGATACCATGAACCACAACCAGGCACTCACCTGCATAGACAGGTTGCCGTGAGTGCTGGTTTCCTAAAACTTCTGCAGCACGATGACGTGTTTGCGTGCCAGTTTCCTTCAGGGGAGTTCCATGTTCCTGATTTCCCAGGGGTGCGGCCCACGATCGTATTAGCAAACAGCGGCAGTTGCATCCCGGGAAACATCTGTGAGACACCACACGGCGCGGTGCCCAACAGTGTAGTTAAGGAAGAATGATTTGGTGCTTTCCCAGTGAATGCTGTTGATAAAATCTTAACGGGAAACCAGCCAGGTAAGGATGTACATGGGGATGGGGTTGGTGTTGTGGCTAGAGTGTTGGCTTCCCACCCGGCGGGCTCGGGTTCAAATCCCGGCAGCGGCAGAGAATTTTCAGAGACTGCCCGATCCCTGCTTGAATATTGTGTGGAGGACATTTCAAGTGTAACACTCCGTCCGTTGGATGGGACGTTAAGCCGTGGTTCCCTTGGTGCCTTTCGTTAAGAGCAGGCTAACGCCGACGCCGGGTTCCTCTCCACCCTTCCTTACCTACCCTTCCCTCATGGCGCAAATGACCTCAGCTGTCGGTCACCTCGTCCAAATACCATACCATACCAAGGATGGACATTGCTGCCAACATTTCAATGGCCTTCCCTGCCATCGTCTTCAGGGTGAAAGATGCACCTAGCAAGTGCCGTAAGTGTCGGTTTCCTAAAATGGATGGACCCGGTGTATATAAGCCCGGCAATAACCAGGTCCATCATTAGCCCTGAAGACAGTGACAGAGAAGGCCATTGAAACGTTGACAGAAATGCCCATCCTTACCCGGCTGGTTTCCCGTGAAGATTTTATCAATGGTATCGTTAACAACGTCGCACAGTGGTTTTGAAGCATTTGCACAATCTAAATTTCTGAATCTGTGATCCCTCAATCACGGCTGCTTGGGTTTCAGGAAACCAGGTACAGTAGATTCCGTTTAATGGGTCCACCAGTTACTTGGGGCAGCCACTTAATAGGGGCAGACCTTGACGAAAAGAACCCAATAGAGAGGAATATCCCAGAGTACTCTCCGCTCAATTGGGACAGCATGCCGCTTTATTGGGCCATGAGTCGGCGACATAGACTCTATGCTCGCGATGAAATTAATTTTTTTTCTTTTCAGAACACAATTTTTTTTACATTTTCCTCCTTTGATTTACTCTTATTTTTCACAAATGTTCCTATTCTTGCCCTATTTTGAAAGCTCTTGATGCTATACTATCCGCAAGAGGATAGGACTTTTCTTTAATAGGACTTAGTAAAAGACATTCATTCAGCGTCGCCTGAGGCTGTGAAAAATATTTTAGGCTAAATTATTATAATTCTTAAAAATGATAACAAATTAACTAAACTCGCTCATTTATTAATCAAATCAATAGTTTAATAAACTTATGTTACATTATTAGCATTCTTTAGTTTTCTTTCTATTATTTCAACGTTTGTTTATGCCCATATACAGGATAGTTCGCCTAATTGGGGCAAAGTGCACCAGTCCCGATATGTCCCAATTAACTAGAATCTACTGTATTATATAGAGTACTAGGAATAAAATCACATTATCATTGCAAAAAGATCGCCGACGGTAAAAAAAACTCTCAATGAGTCCAGAAAGCAATCTAGCATAGGAGACAGTGTGCATAAATAACGATAGAATGTTTGCTTTAAGTAAATTATTCATGCTACCCCTCTCACCATTGGTCCGGAGAATCAGGAGTTTGCCGTCAATATCAATTTAACCCTTTCGAGACGACGGAGTTTTCGTCTTAGCATGACTGCTGTACTGAGCCCAAAGAAACTCTTCTCTCTCGTGGTACGGAGCATTTTTGGAGGACATTCGTCTCAACAAAGGGTCTTGCGGATAATCACACGCTTTCAGTTCCAACCTTTTTCGACCCCTCCCAGCAAGGACTCCGCATTATCTATGACTCCGAGGGTAGTTGTGCTCCCTCCTTTCCGGGTTTACGACCATACCTGCGGCATTGGTTTGCGGTCAACTTATGGATTGCTTACATGCATTTGGAATTTGGATAACTGTTGCTTGCACGTAAATTGAAGACTTTGAATTGAATTCCTCATTTTTTTCTGAGCATTTCCAGATTTTAAACAAAGTTCTAATGTCAATATTAGTGCATTCAATGCAGCAAAAATTTCCATGTTGACATTTATACAGAACTCAAGATATGAGTTAATATTCATCATAGGATTTTGTTTAAAAATGCCAAAAACTGCTCAAAAGACAAATAATTCAATTATTAGTAATGATATAATTAATAATAATAATTTAATAATTATAATAATAATATAATTAATTCTTGGTAATAATAGTAATAAAAAATATTTAATATAATAAATTTCGAAAAAATATTTTTGAATACTGACTGGATAAAACAATTTCATGACCATACCTGTGGCATTGGCCCTTACCGCTAAGAGGGGTAACATAAGAAGAGGGATCAGGGTACTTGCTCCCGGATTCCGAGGGTAAAACCTAAACCCCGCAGTATTGGGTCCCGAGACAAAGACATTGTACACCTGCGACCATTGTAAAAGGGGGAGAGCTAGGAAACATATATACAATGCATTCGTTCACTAGTGTAAGAAAATCTCCAACGAAAATATACGGCTTTCGTCTCCCAGGTAAAGAAATGTCCACACGTATATTAACATCTTTAGTAGGGAAAAGGTCAAAACTAGGTGTTTTCGGCAAGCTTTATTCAGAGCAATGTGACAGCTAATGGAAGAAAATCAACACTAAGGAGCAGCCCTCAATAATTACATCGTCTAGCTGCGAGTACAGATAATCGCGTGCAAGTGTTAGTGTCCCTTTCTAAGAAATTTGCCATCAATACATGTAATTAAGACTCGGCATCACCAGTGTGCAGATGCCATTTCACAGAGCTCTAGTGGTGATGACAAACCTCTTAGTTCTATTATTAAAATAAAATTTTATCCAAATGAATGGAACTTGTCATTGTTATAATAGTTATCATTTTAAAAGTAGGCATTTTCTACAAGCTCAATTCTGAGAAATGCGGCAGCTTATGGATGTAAGTCAACACTTTGGTGCGGCCCTCAATAATTACATACTCTAGTCGCGAGTACCGATGACTGTGTGCAGGCATAAGTGTCCCTGACTGAGAAATTTGCCATCAATACATGTTTTTAAGACTCTCCATCACCCGTGTACAGATACCATTTCACAAACTTCTTAGTTCTATTATTTATATAAGACTTTATCGAAATGAATGGAACTTGCTCATTGTTGTTATATTTATCATTTTATAAGGAGGCATTTTGAACAAGCTTAATTCTGATAAATGCGACAGCTTATGGGTGAAAGTCAACACTAAGGAGCAGCCATTAATACTTCCACCGTCCCCTAATTCCGAGTATGGAGGACAGTGTGTAGGCGTAAGTGTCCCTTGCGACGGAATGTCTTCCCACAGTCCCCACACTCGAACGGCTTCAGTCCCGCGTGTATCAACATGTGATCTTTCAGGTGAGTGCCGTGATAAAAGCCGCGGCCACACACCGAGCAGACAAACTTCCTTTCGCCCGTGTGCAGTGCCGCCACGTGGCCATCCAGGGTACTCTTTTGGTTGAATGCCTTCCCGCAGTAACCACATTTGAGGTTCTTCACTCCCAAGTGGACCGCCTTCGTGTGAGCCCTGAGGCCATCCTTCCGAGTAAACCCTCGGCCGCATTCGGTGCACGTGAAGGGCCTGTCAAGCGTGTTGGGAATATCCTTGCCTCGAGTATCCTTGCCTCGAGTATCCTTGCTGTGGCTCCTCAGGTGCCCCTTCAAGTGATCACTGCGCATGAACGTCTTACCACACAAGTTACACATGTAAGGGCGAAGACCGGAGTGGATGACTGCGTGCTTACTGAAGCCCCTTTTAGACACAAACACTTGGCCGCATATCTCGCACAGATATCTCTTCTCCGAGTGAGCTGTGGACACGTGGTAGGTATATTTCTGCTTGTTGTTGAATTCTTCTCCACAGTCTGAGCACCTAAATGATCTCCTCTCCTCCGATCGTACCCTACGCTTACTGGACGATTCCTCGTCTCTTTGTAGAGCGGCATCCGATTCACGAGTCATCTTTCTCCGCACATTCTTTAAACTCACACGAAGGGCATGTTCTGCACTCTCGCCTTGTAGGCCACTTGCTTTCATCATGACGTGATTTGTAACGTGCATTGATAGTGATATCAAGTCCAAATACTTGTTTCCACAATGGTCGCAGATGTAGCCTTCACCGTGGGCAGATATCTCTCCTTCCCAGCTTAAATTTCTTAACTCAAAGTCACCTCCAGGCTTAACCTCATCGCTGGCTTCTAAGGGACAAGCACTGGGCTCTAGGGTTTCATGATGGAGAAAATCCTTACTATTAGAACAAACTTTACCCTCACCGTACAATTCTTGCTCTTTAACACAATCACTACCTGATTGACAAGCCATCTTTACTTTCACAGACATTCCCTTACTATCGCAGACATACCCTTCACTATGGCTAGATACCCCTTCGTCTTCCTGATACACACGATTTACTTCACACTTGGCATCCGTCATGGGCCAAGCGCTGCATTCTTTGGTTTCGCAATGCAACGACTTCTTGCCTTTCGACTGGGCTTTGCGCTTTCTACAAGACTCTTTCTCTACGAAGCATTCACCCTTCGAACCGCGAGACTTCACATTCCGACGACCCTTCTTTGCCCTGGGACTTGTGGCACATCGCAACCTTCGTTTTTGCATTACCTGCACGTTTGCTGATGTAATTGAAACAGGAAAACAGCTAGGGATCTCTGATTGATGGTGAGACAAGGGTTGATCTTCACATTTCGGGTCCAGCTCCAACGTATCCCTGTTTGGGGACAGCCTTTGAGCCGAAGGAGTGAATTCTTCCATTACCTCTTTCTTTGCTGCAAACATTGATGTAAGAGCCGCTGGTTGTGTTATAGATTCCTCTTCCTCAATTATTCTCCCATGTGCAGAAGGACAGTGGAGACTGCTTCGTAATTCATCCACAATTATTCCCTGAGCCCTCACAAAAACATTACTTTCTTCAGATGTAGGTTTCTCTGGAATGGGGGAGCTGCGATAACAGCAATCCACCTGTAATGAAAAGAGGCCTGGTTATGAAAAAAAACTAGCGATAAATTCACTTTTAAGCAACCATAAAAAAACTTTGTAAATTTCCAGGGGATATTCTATCACATAACAATGGTTTTGTCAAACACTCGACATCATCATCATGATATGATATGATTTACTCGTCACAGAATATGTTTATAGTAATATGTAATACAGTTCAAATATATCGCATGCATTCAACAAAAAAAAATATCAGCTTATTTTGGGATGAGAACACTCCCTGAACAAATCGTTGATGCTGCAGTAGCATTTTCTCCAACATAAAAGTTTCAGCTTAATTATTAATTTAAGGGAGGGAATACATTTAATACCTAGAGCAAAAAGGTTACCCACCATTGTGACCATATAAAAAGGGCTCTAGTTGTAGATTGCAGTTGACTGGTAGTACATGTATTCACTGTCACCATTTCCAGTTAGATGCCCATGCATTGCAGCACTGATGGTGACTTGTCTCAAATTTTCCTTTATTTACCGTCACTTTCCCAAGTTTTAGGACTAAGTTTGTGGCACCAAATCTGCTTCTCGAGAAATTTTAGTTTCCCTTACTCTCTTTATTTTCCTTGGTTGATCACCCAAAATGTTTCATTTGTGCCCGAAGAAATATGCACTCTTAGAGAGATTTTACTTAGAAATTGATCATTCTGTTTTGCAGACACAATGAAGAAAACTAGCGATAAAAAATAAATGAAGGATGTTTTATCAGGCAACAATGGTTTTGTCAAACATTCGACGTCATCATCATGTTAAGATATGATTTACTGGTCCCAGAATTTTACATAGGGAAATATTATACAGTTCAAATTTATCACATACATTAGAAAAAAAGAACAGCTTAAAAAGATTAACTTAAAAATTTTACAATTATTTGACAAAGGTAAAAAACTGGATTTTGTATAAAATTTTCAAATAGGTGTATGTTCAAAGTTGTTTGGTGAATGCCTTGCCAATGATGTGGTAGCAAAATTGATTTCACCTTACCTTAAGGTGAGAATTCCTTGTCCTCCCTTGGTAACCTTTTCCGATGACCCTGAATAGATATCCCACAAATTAGTACCTAACCTCAACCCCTTCCCCATTTCTACTTCTATATTTTACCCCACATACACCTACATTCGATATAAATAGCAGGCTTGCTGCTCTTAGGTTAAACAGCCCTCTAAAATGATGCGCAAGGTCTGAAACCGGTCGAGAAAGATTTTTAAAAAGTGTGGAAAATTACTGCAGCTGTTACATTAGGGTGGTTTCCCATTATTTTTTTATTGCCTAAATTGAAAGATTATTACTCCTGCAGTACGTAATTCACGCTTTTAGATTTTTAAATGACGAAATCTATTTTTCGTGATTAAATGAAAAATGAAAAATTTCAAGCACGCGAAAACACGACGGGTAAGTATGAATGCCGGGAAATCTCTCTGTGTGACGTATTTCTGGTCCCCGCTGCCACCCTGTGAGGTGACCTTGAGGCGAGGCTTAGCGCTGATATGACGCAGGCTGCTAGCGGGTAGCTGAGTACCCCGCTGGCTGGTAGCGCTTGGCTTAAATAAGGATTATTAATACCTTATCAAACGAAGAAAACTATCCAATCTTAGCCAGTTTTAATAGGTGATTATTAAGCCCTGAGCTCTGTGCCTCATGCATGCATTGGTAACCTCAGACGATGTATAACTCCTATCTACTCGTATAGAAACTAGGTCCCTGTGACGTCATGTGGAGTGGCATCGCATGGGTGCCAATCTGGCCTTTTTCAAATGAGGATAAAAATTGATCATTGGCATTCCTCTAAACTGTGATTTCTAAAACCAAATAATTTGTGTATTATGAATACACTAATGCTGGGCAATGAATCACAATCAATGCCTTTCGTTTTCTTTGATGAAGGAAACTACCCTATTATTACTTTGCTGAGAAGTATATACTAAAGAGAAAGGGAATTGGATCGGGCAAATTTCAAAAGTGATGGGGATCCCAGATACTGCAGTCGAGGGAACAGTTGAAGGAGAAAAGAGAAGAGGAAAAAGAAGGCTAAAGATGAGAGACCACGTCAGAATAGGAAGAAGGTACAGGGGAGGTACCCTCAGTGGAGGCTCATGAGTCAAATGCTGGGAGGAGCACACTCCACCAGGGGTCAAAATGGCCAAAACTGATGTTTAACGTGAAAATTACAGCATATTAACAGGTTGTGTATGGATGGCGAGAGTTCCTGTCATTTTTTTCCAGAACGTTCCGGACGAATGACAAAGATCCTCGTGATTTAGGCGCGTCAAACTAAACAATTTTAAAGCGTACAATACGTATTTATTAGTACGTTTTCAGTTGTTGTTCGTTATTCATAATGAATAGATGCATCATAAGGTTTGATTGGGTAAAGTTATATTCTAAACGTTAGCTTTTTAACCATGTTTCAACCAAAGGCATTACGCCCTAATAGGCACATATTTCCAATCTCGGCATTCCTAGGAATTTAAATACTCAGGTACACAATGTGTTAAAGGTGTATAAGACAAAAAAATAAGGATGAAAAATTTATTGCTGAAAATGTCATTCCATGTACCTAATCGCAGCTGCATTAATGGTCTCTAGTTGTCTCAGTACAATTTGTGAACGTAGTTAGGCCATCTCGGGGGTGTCTCCTTGGTATGATAAGTGGATGTTTTACGAGATAAAGAGGTTCACTATATAGAGGTTTGCCTATAAATATGCATGTAAATCTGACGGTACCGTAGGGTGGTATGTAGTATGGAGGTTTATGGTGTGAAGAGGTTCACTACATAGAGGTTTTACTGTATAAGGAAACCATTGAGGTGGCCTTGGACAGATGGAGGTAGATAAAACTATGTTGTTTGGGAGATCTGCCAATGAAGGGCAGAAAACCAGTTCATGATAATCACAACAGCTACAGACTTCCAAAAGAAATATTAATTCGCTAATACTGAATTCTTTCCTATGTCTTTTCTTTCAAATACGTAAAACCCCGTATTTGCGTTATCGGAATTTACGTTTTCCCGCAAATTGCAAGTTTTTTTCTGGGTCCCGTCATATTTCCTATCTTTCCAATGTAAATAGAACCCTGTATTTACGCCGTGTTTTTTTCGTTTTCCCGCCATGTGCATCACGACGTGCCGACTAAAAAATTTTTTTTGCGTACTAAAACAATTAATCGCGCATATCAGCCCTAAAAAACTGTCTTTTGGATTCCTTTCGCGCATTTTTATTTAAAAATCCAAGAGAAAGAGACGTAATCAGAACTATTTTCGGGAAGAATTTGAATGTGGCGGGACAGAACGCCACTAACGTCGGAAAGTTGAACTACGTCATCTCGTTTTCTATCAGCGGCGAAAAGATTCACGTTATGAAAGTAGGTGTTTTGAGCAATCGAGCTATGTATTAATTATAATGCAAGAACTCCTGAAGGAATGTTGACAATAATCATGTAGTCGATAATTTGATACGAGAGTTTGAAAGGAAACCAGACGTGCTGAAACGTGATAAATGCCGGATCCCTGTAAACCATAATGGTTGCCACAACGTTGCAGCAACGTCTCACGGCAACCAACTGGGAGTTCCATGCAACGTTGTGACAAAGTCTTATTTACTGCCAAACGTCCTCCGTACTACGTTTTCACAACGTCTTCACAACATCTTTGCAACGTGACACGTAACATGATTGCAACCTGCCTGCAACCTTCTGTAAACCATATAGGTTGCCACAACGTTGCAGCTACGTCTCACGTCAACCAATTTACTGCCAAAATTTAATCCTTACTACATTTTCACAAATCTTCGCCACCAGAAGCGTAACGTGATGCAACCTTTAATAAATAATACTTTAAATTGTGTCGTTTCAAAGAAAATTTTTTTATTATTCCTTATTTACAATTTGTTTTCCTTTCCTCCACCCTCTGATGCCTTGACTCAGCGTGCCTGAACCAGTCAATTGCCTTCTCCTTTATGTGCTTATGGCCATATTCCTTTAATGTGGGCTTGCAACGGAAAGCATCTGAAATTAAATTTTAGTAAGGATTTTAGACACAAGTAGTTTTATTGAACAGTTCCCATTTTGAAATAATATTATAAGCACAACATACCAATAATAAAGGCACACGTTCTGGTGGCACAGAACTGGATTTTTTTAGTGTTCATTTTGGAATGGCCGAAAAATGAAAATCTCCGACCAAGGTTATTGGTAAATAGGTGGTATAACATGCCGAAAACACCCTCAGTAATGTTATTCCGACCTCGTCTGCATAACTCTACAGTCTGAAAAATCAGAGGAATTTTTACAACACAAAAAAACTCACAAATAGCTACTTATAAAAGCCCATCAAACAAATGACACTCAAAAGTTTTATTTTACCAGAGCTGCGTGGAATGGCTTTTTGAGGAGTTCCACCTCCAGGGCATCAAATTCTTCCATTGTATCCATGGGGAATTTCCAGGTCAATAATAAGTCGTTGTCACTTTCATCTGGCATCTGGCAGTTCGACTTAGCTCTTTTCAAAGCCCGAATTTCCTTTAAAATTTCCAGCTGCGTCTTCTCAATTCTCTTTAAATACTGAAGAAGGTCTTCAGAAATAACTATGGGACCAGAAGAAGTTTACATTACTAAAAAATATGTATAATGTACTTTTCATCTTATTATAAAGGTGAGAAGTAAATTGACTATAATATAATTAAGACAGTAGTTTTTATAGGGCCATTTTTAAATAGATGCACATAACCAATTAGATGTGATGGTCAGCTGATGAAATCAGCAGGATTAGTATTGCACTTGCCACCTAGGTCAGAGCCCACAAATTTGGACTTTCTATGAGGCAAGAGTTGGCAAATTACTTCATATGAAATGACAAACAAGGGTTTGAGACACGAGCTTGGCTGCATATACTTAGTCATTTTCTTGAGCGATTCTATTATCATTACTGTCATTACATGAGATCTTGAAATGACCTCGATAATTAAGGCGTAAGCAGTTAATTTTCCCACAAAATCCACCTGATAAATTTAAGGCTGGAGAGTGGTTTCTTTACTTTAGAGAAATAAAAGTTTAGTCCAAATGTTAATGAAATAAGCAAGCACAACAATAATTGAATGTCATTCAAAGAAAACAGAAATTATCTCATGATATTTTTTAGAACAGCCAATCTTGAAAATCATAGGAATGGTAATAAAAATAATCGAATGCTAGGGTTGTATTGAAAGGGAGAGTACTAACTTTGAATACAACCCAAGAGACTAGAGAGCATAATTCAATCCTGGGCACTGGACAGCACAAAATAACAAAAGTAATGTCCTTGCAAGAATTTCAACAAAATGCAAGGATGGATTGCTGATAGCTCTCAAGGAAAATACCTAAGCTACTGACTTATGTTGGTCTCATTGAAGTATTTAATTAATAGAAATTTGAAAACTTTACTTACAGCTTAGAGCCGAATGAATGTGTGTCTGTCCAAACTTTATGTTCCCTTTAAGGCCTTCCAATAAATAATATTTTGCAATATCATCTAAGAATGATGCTCTCAACCCATGCCTTGTTGCATCTGGTGGAGTAGAACCCCCAACTCTTTTCAAAAAATCAATCTGAAATAAAAATTATTATATTAGGGATAATTCATTGAACCAAAGGCTGTACACATCCACTATGACAATTTTACATGAAGAATACTGGGTGTCCCATTTATCTTGATCACCCGAAATAACTTTTTGTCCAGATGGAAATTCAAAAATGTGTCAAGCAAATGTTCATTAGCCGTCAGGGGGACATTAATTAGCACGATTGATTTCCTTGTAGCTTTATTATTTACAAAGATATGAACAGCGGTATGTCTTTTTAAAATGGCACCCTATATTTTTTTATTTGGCAGTTCATTTCCTCTCCTAAAGACTTATTCAAAAATGTAGCACAGTGGACCATAAACATAAACACAGTGTTATGAAAAATGTCTGACTCAATAGCACTAGTGCAGGTAGGCGGGTAGTGGAACTACTCCACCAGTCATTCATAAAAAATATAGGGTGTCATTTAAAAAAGACATACCACTCTTCAAATCTTTGTAGAAACAAAGATACAAGGAAGGCAGTCATGCTGATTAATGTCCCCCTGAGGGCTTATGAACATTTGCTTGACACATTTTTGAACTTCCATCTGAACAAAAAGTTATTTCGGGTGGTCAAGATAAATGGGATACCCTGCATAATTGGAATCAAGATCAAACAGTCTGCTTGCTTAGAAGAAAACAATATTAGGGAGCCAACGCATCTCAAAGTCTTTGATCACTCTATTGAAAAGTGCTTCAAGCAAACATAAAGGAAGATGAATCTAAACCATTTCCTATACTGGGCTGGGTATTAATAATATAACCACAGATAAACTGATATTCACTTTATCATTATGGCCCAATGGTTTTATCCCTGAGTAATGTGCACAAATAGACTTGCCTCCAACAAATCAAATCCCATTACTTATCCCCTCTTTAACAAAATCACAGTGACATCTTTAACTACAAAAAATTATCAAAAATGAGACACAAAATTGATTGAAATGTTTTCTTTTAATAACAATTACCTGATTGGAACTTTGATCCAAAACTTTTTACATCATCATGAAGATGTTTTTGACATGAAGCTACACTTAAACCCACTACACCTAAATGAAAAATAAACACTATAAAAAATGTTAATAACTTTAAATGACTCAATAAATAGTAAAGCCGAGAAGTTTTTCTTCATAATCCTCCCACACTACGGTGACGCAATGCGTCAAGCATTAAAATAAATTTAAGTTTATGCATATGCAATGTTTTTCAATCCACAGGAGATGGATTGACTGAGCTGTCTCAGGAAGTGTGAGAAGGTTGAAAATATTAAGAATATGCTTCATTTAAAATAAAAAATGTTGCAATAAGCAACACTTCTACTTACCCAGATTCTGATGAAGGAAGCAAAAGTAGAACTTCGGCGGTTGATAAACTTTTGTTGGAGAAGTTTCGCAAACATAACACTACAAAATTACGTAGTAACAGTAGATGATTGCCTAGGTGCTGGTGAAACAAGTAAAAGAAGAACTTAAGAGGCTGATATGCTTCGGCAGGATCAATTCCGCTCACGAAGAACACAACACAGTTCACGTAACATTATTAATGTGCACATGAATACGACAACGGCCATGGCCGTTGGCAGCCGTTGGATTCGGTTGGATTTGAAAGTGGTAATGCGCATGTGCGTATTTGTTTTTCCGACATCGCGGGCGGGAGTCTAAATCTTGGTAGGCGAAAAACTAAGTTTCGCCTTATGACTTGAGGAATAAATCCCACTGGGAAATATATCTTTTTTGTATCATCGCCTTAGTAGAGTAAAAAGCACGAGTGAAATCACATTTCGAAGAACATTCTACATTATGAAACGAGGAAAACTTATCATGGCAGGATTTTTTTTACATCTTAAGGGAATTGATTGATTTTTTAATTAATCTGCATTTCGTAGCACCCCAGGTGAACGGCGTTCTTGGGTGTTCCGAAAAGAAATGATGAAACACACTGTAACTACTGTGACTCGGTTATTACATACACAAAAGCCTACTGTCAAAATATATACCGCGAATATCCCACAATGGTTCGCAATGTCTCTGGGACGAAATAGGAATATAAGGGATCAAAATAGGATATTCCACGAATATCCTCTGCTGTGTGGGTACCTATTCTTTTAGCTCAATATTTTCATATTTTAATGAATGAGGGAAAATTGTTGTAAGGACGTTGCAAAGCAACCTGTCTGCAACGTTGCAAAGAGACCTAAGTAGCTCTGCAACCTCGTGCAACCTGTCTGCAACGTTGCCAGGACGTTGCAAAGAGACCTCAACAGCCCTGCAACCTCTGCAACCTCGTGCAACCTGACTGCAACGTTGCTGCAACTCATTGTGTTTACAGGGGAACTATAAAACTTGGCCGACAACTGGGATCATTTGCGCTGACTTCATTCAACAGTTGCGTAGCAATTATGGGTTAATTAAAAACTTAAAAAAACTTATTTAAACTTGAATTATCCCATTCAAATAGCAGTGTATCGCAAACTATTGTAACTTTCGAAAATTATGAAGTCTCATGACAGTTTGTACAACGCATTTGATCGCCGAGGGGTAGTTCAGATACTCGTGTGTTGCCGAGTTACCCTCAATTCGTACGGGAAATAGAATTGATCCGGCTTGAAAATGGAAATTCGAGGTGAAAAACGGACATTTTTAATTGACGAGAAAATTAAAATTTTAGAGATGGTTGATTCCCACACCGGAACCCGCATCGATTCTAACGCTGGCGAAGCAACTCGAATGTTGAGACTGGCAATCCGATCGGATTTCCAGTCTCAACATTCAATACCGTGGTGAAAAATCGCGATGCCATTGTAAAATATGCAAACCAGTGCGGACATTTATCAAAAAAGAGAATATATGTGAAGAATTCCAGGTAAGAATAAATAGAACGAATTCTAAAAGAGTAGTTTTTAGATGCAAGATCATCAAATGTCCCAGCAAATGGTGTCATCTAAAGGCCTGTTTACATAGTACATTAACCCGTACAAGTTAATGTCTAAATTATGAACACGAAAATGCACCGTGTATTCACCCAACTTGTGCGTATGCATGAACAGAAAATAGAACCTGTTCAAATTTGGTTCATGCATTCATAGTCGGATTTAGGGGGCACGTGCCCCTCCAGACACTTAAAAAATATGCAAGATTTTTAATACGGTCCGGTTATCATTGCGTTCGTTTTGTATAACGTGGTATCATTGTGCCCCCCCCCCTCCAGAAAAAATCACGGCATTGCTTGTGCCCCCCAGCAAGAAATCCTGGATCTGCCCCTGATGGTCATCATTACGTTTGCTTTGTTTTGTGTATTACTCAAGGAGGCTCAATCATTTAATTCAATAAGAATAACTTTGATATAAAAATAAAGAGAATTTTCTAAAGTCATTGTTATATCTTGTTTTTAATCTCAATTAAGACAAGATCTTTTGCCTGTCAGGAAAAAATCCTGCATCTGCCCCTGCCTACATTCGTACATGTTCCGTTCCGGTCCACAAAAATCATTCATGCAAGCAGAAATTAACTCGTACGTGTTAATGTATCGTGTAAACAGGCCCAAAGGCCCTTGAGAAAAGGTATTTCCCCACAAGATTGGGAATCGAAGATTCCACGGCATCTATAATGGTTGGTTGGATAGATTCAAAAATAGGTAGTCTTGTATATAAGACAGTGAGTGGTGAAAGCAAAGATGTTAACATAGAGACAGCAACTCAGTGGAAAGAATCTGAATATATTAGAGTTCTGGAAGGTTACAGCCCAAAAGATGTTTTCAGTGCAGACAAAACAGGATTACATATTTTTTAATTTTTGCTGCCAGCAAAAACACTGTGCTTCAGAGGGAAACAATGTTATGGAATAATGCCTAGTGAACAATTAAAAAATTAACATTTCCAAAGCCAGTATATGAATAAAAGTGAAAATTCTCTATTTCCCACAATTTGCATTTTCCCGCAATTTACACTTTTTTTCTTGGGTCCCTAGAAAAGTGTAAATAAGGGGTTTTACTGTAATTATTGTCACTGTCAATCTTGTTTTGTGGTTTGAAAAAAGGAAAAATGAAAATACTTAAAACAAAAAAAATATATGAAATTGTTCAAAATCAAGAAAAAAATGATAAAACTTGATAAAATATGTGCAAAAAAAATATAAAAATTAACAAAATGCATTGTTATGTACAAAAAAAATGAAATAACTGAGAAAATCCAAAAATAAATGTTAAAATTGAAGTGCCATGTTTTGGGCCAATCAGGGCCGTTCCCGGCTTCCGATGCCGTTAGCTTGTAGTCTTCCTAATTTTAGAGTGCTTTCGCACACGCTCACTAGAAGCCTGTCTTTCTAATTCTCCTTCACTAACACTGGAAAGGTTACACTGGTCCCTATACACTTGTATCGTCATTTTTGTCCTGATTACGCACTTTGCATAAAATCATCGCCGCTGAAGAGGTGGTTTATATACTCATCGGCAGCTGGACGACCAACGGGTATATAGCCCGGTCAAATTTGAGGATCGACGACGATGACCTTCATTGACACTTTTACTGCCAGCAAATTTTGGGAGGGGTGTGCAAAGACTGTCAAGGCTATGTAAGATTTTACACTTTCCCGGCAAACAATATGTCTCGACTCGACAATATGACTCACGGCTACTCAGAGAAAGGGTAACGTGTCGGTACCTGAAATGTCAGCGCTCTTACAAAATCTTACCTGCGTGGAATCCCGAGAAGAGTTTTTACTGCCAAGGCTATTTTCCGGAATTTGCGAGACTTCAGATTTTAAATTTCTTTACCTACTTAAGTTTATGTAATGTATCTAGATTTTTTCCCAATACTAAAACTATATTTATAGCTTAGAACTGGGGTTGGTCAAATCGGATACCTCGGATCCAAATATCCGCGGATATTGCCCTTCATCGGATACATCGGATCCAAAGTCGCGGAAGACATCGGATCAGGATCCGAAATTTTAAATAATAGCTTCCGTGAATGCAATGCCCCATAAGGGTGGAAATAGTTCCTATTCTATTGGAATGCGTCATCGCATCATGTCCTACTCATGAACCGTTTTGTTTGAAAGCTCTCGCAGAGGTTACGTAGGAGAATTTCAGCCGTGAAAAATAAAAAAAGGCAAAATACGACTAGCACATAGTGTGACTCTTCCCAAGAGATTGAACAATCATCGGGGGAATCTCAGCGTTAGGAATTTGAAAATGCATTATTTGGATCCGAAAATATCCCAAGATCCTAAAGATCCTGCTCCAAAAATCAAGGAGATTTGATCCGAATCAGGATACGAAAAAAATCCTGGATCCGTCCATCCCTACTTAGAACCATAGATAGATTACGGAGATTATAGGCCTCAATCACAAAATAAAAAAAGACAAATATGTCAGGCCGATAAATGGGTGCGTGGCAGTTTTTTCACAACCAACAAGGGCCGGTGTATTGGCCCGATGGCAGTAAAAGGTTTATTCAACCCGTTATTCCCCAGACTGTATTCAGAGCTTTCAACTTCAGTTGTTGTGCATTTTCCGTTTATTTTGGACTAATTAGGATAAATTTTTGGAACAAAAATATTTTCATCATATAATGTGATTTTCATAATGATGCGTACACGCAACGCTGGGAAAACTCCAATAAATAAATAAATAAAGTAATTCTTTAAAAATTAGGTTAAATCTTTCATTTTTTCTCTTCACTTACACACTGGACATCTTTGCCGGGAGATATTAGTATTCCATTTCAAGGAAATTCCCCATTCTGCCTTAACAGACATGCTGGGGTATGTCATTTTTCCCAGGGTGTCTCGTATGAGCGCAATGATTTCTATGCCAAACGCTTTCAGTCACAAAAAATACAATTGTATAAATTAGAATATTGGTGGAAATGAAGAAATTAGAAATAGATATACAGTGAGTCCTCGTTTAACGTCACATACCGTTCCTGAAAAATGTGACAATAAACGAAATGAAGTTAATCGAAGCATAATATCCCATAAGAAACAATGTAAAAAGTGAATATCGGCTCCTAGACCTCACAATTCCTACGTGAAAAAATTTTAGCGTATCATATCTGGGGCATTTTTTACGATAGGAATGCCAAGCTGTGGCATAAATACGAGTTCCTGTCTTCATCGACGACAATATCAGCAGTGACGTAAATCCTTCTCCATTTTTGTATCTTCCCGCATTTGCTTTTCGGCTTCGCTATGGTGGTCGCCCGGGCGAGCGTCGTTTGGGCATCATCATTGCTGAAACATCTTCGCAGTTACAGGAACCAAAACTATAGTGAACACGCCGAAAAAAGTGACGAGAAAAACTCTCGAGTTCTACACGGAAAAATTCCTTGAAATCAATTTTTAGGTTCCGAAAACCATTATGTCAAGTATAACTTAGCGCACCTACCTAAGAATTCACTTTGCAGAAAATTTGCTAAAACCGTAATCGCAATTAACAATAAACACACCATTTTACACTTCGTTTAGACGGACTGTATTACCGCCCACAAAACGAACAACCTGCAACGCCCGCCGCTTCGCGTTTTTTTCTCGCGCGAAATTTAAAAGCCCTGACGTTATCGCGAAGCGAAGGTGCGATAAACGAATGACGGTCTCAAAATTTTCATGACGTTATCACGAAATGACGTTAAACGGGGTGACGTAGAACGACGACTCACTGTACTTTTAAAAAAAAAGTCAGTAAATCAAAGAAAAAATTATTCTGAAGTAGAAAATTGTTCTGAGAATTAGGATTCAATAATGTTGCTTTCAAGCAACGATGGGGATTAATGGGTTAATTTCAACGGGTTTCATGAATTTCATGCGCACCTGAGAATCATCACTTTCCTCAGGAGAGGGTTCCTTCTTGGTTCCAACCAGCTTCCAGTCGACGTTTCTAATGATGTCTCCTGTGCCATCAGCCTCCTCACCTTCGGATGCCCTTGAGGTCTGGGGCTGCGAGAGAATCCACATCCAGCATCATTAGCACAAGAGATACGGAATGAAAAATGGAAAGGAAGAAACTTTGTGATTTCACATGAGTATTTATTCACACAGCTATTTATTTATTTATTCAGCTCTCTAACCAAAAGCACTTGACTTGACATTTGTAATACTACATGAAACGCTCAAATTGAGTGCCAATTACTCGACTCAACTCGAATTTTCGAGCACTTGCACATCCCTAATGGGAGGAAATAGTGAGTTGTACTAATTTTATCCTCAAAATAACTTAAAAACAGCTCACTGGAATCCCTTTTTCTACGGGTCATCGAAAGTACATCTTTCAAAAAATATGTGACCAAATTTTCATCAAATTCTTGTTATTTTTACCCCAGGTGTTCTAACTAAAATTGATTGTTGGAGGCGTAACTTTGTTAAAGCGATTCATCATTAAAAATGGAAAAGAAGACAGTTTGTGCTTTAACATAAATATTAATTTACATATTTACATGACCATATCCAGTCAGCACAAAACATAATTCAGATGGTGAAATTTTCTATTCATTTGGGGCAAATTTACCCTAGCAACCTTCAATATCAATGTCGATTTTGTTCATTTATCGTGCATATGAACGCCTATGGTGAATTAACACTTTGCGTGCCATGGACGTAATATTACGTCCTGCTAATATTTCTGAAGATTGCCATGGACGTAATATTACGTCTTTCTATTTAATTGGCTTTGTACGCGTGAAGCCGTAATATTTCGCCCGTGGTACTTTTCCAGTTTACTGCTTAGGGGTTCTGTTTTTTCAAAAATCAACTGCTCGATGGAAAAGGAGTTCAATTTATGTCTCGAGGACGAAAAGTTCTCTGTAGCTACCGGCATCCCTATCTTAGCCTACTTTGTGTGAAAATTCTTTGGGTCAATGGATCGTTCGTTGGGGGACCCTGTTTGTCATCCAGGATTTATAATGCTTTGCTTGGAACAATGCTTTTTTATGATTTCCATGCTTTAAATAGTTCAAATTGAGCGTATTAAAAAAATTACTATGCATGCTGTGGCGGTACATCATATGTTGCAACTTTTTCATTTTTCAAAAACTGTAGGTTTTCATTGTTAAATTATATATTTAAAAGTTAGCAATAAATGTTATTCAACTCATTCATCAAGAAAAGAAAAGTCCATTTTTACTGAAATACACATCGATATAAATATATTTTTTATGCTGATGTTTTAAAAAATGTACGAATATAGTAAAAATGGCTGGACTTTTCAGTAGGGCTTTAAATTTAGCAGCCGGCACTTACAGTGTTAACGACAGAGATACGGAATGAAAAATGGAAAAGAAGACACTTTGCGCTTTCACATGAATATTTATTTGCACATTTACACAACCATATCCAGTCAGCACAACAGATAATTCAGACGGTAAAATTTTCTATTGATTTGCGGCAAATTTACCCTAGCAACCTTCAATATCAATGTCGATTTCGTTCGATTATCGTGCATATGAACGCCTATGGTGCATTAAAGCTATGTACTGTTACTTCACAATAGCACCGTCAGAGGTAGTGTCATCATGTTTATTTTAAAGCTCCACAGATGGCTCTAATGTCGCTTCGGGAAGTTTTATCCAGAAAAAGTACGGATTTTACCTGTGTTTCACCGCGAAATCACCCGAATTTTACCACTTAAATTTACAGATATTTTACCCGTTACCACGCAGGTTACCCATCTTTTACCGCAATTCTACCCGTTTAAAAGTAGGGTAATAATGGGCTGAAATATCTTTTGTGCTGACTGGGTAGTTTCAACGTTAGACGTCATCATCAGGTGGACAGACACCTTTCCGATCCTGACCTGATTCCGGACATGATGATGACGTCTAACATTGAAACCATGGTCGTGTAAATGTGCAAATAAATATTCATGTGAAAGCACAAAGTTTCTTCTTTATCGTTTTTCATAATGAATCGCTTTCACAACTTTATGCCTCAACTCAAATTTCTGTATCTCAAGAGATACAGAAATATGGAAATACCTTGGTGAAGTTGTCTGAGATACATAATCAAAGTTTGGTTTTTTAATAGCATTTACAGGAGGTCTCCGAGTTTTGCACAATTAACACTTTCATGCATTCTAAATTCACACCTTATACTTCACCTTTGTACCCAGCATGATTAATGACAGAAATATGCAAACACCTTTGTGAGGTTGTCAGAAATATAAAGCAGACTCTCATCACAACTGTTGATGTTAATGAATTAACCAATTGGTAATTTAAATTAACATAAATAAGCAAAAGGGTTGCCAAGGGTCAAGAGTTGTTGATAAGCTACAGGATAAGATGAATCAGTCAACAAGACAATAATTTGAGATTAATAAGATCATTATTTACGTTAACACAGTGTCTAATAGTTATTTATGGAGCAGAAGAAGAATTAAATCCAATAGAAAGAGTTAAAGTAGTTGTTTTAACAAATGTTAATTTAAATCAACAAGGAAAAGTGTTGAAGTGAATGAATTGACCAATTGCTAATTTAAATTAAAATAAATGAGCAGAAGGATTGCCTAGGGTCAAAAGTTGTTGATTAGTTACGGGATAAGATGAATCAGTCAATGAGACAACAAGGGCATGTATAATTTGAGATTAATAAGACCATTATTTAATTTAATACTTTGTCCAGTAGTTATTTATGGTGCAGAAGAAGAATTAACCCTTAACCGGTGACGTGCGGTCTGAGAGACCTAAAATTATGAATATTTTCAAAATATCTATAATTCTCGTTAGCTTCATATTTTTGCATAACAAGGACATCCCACTCTTTAAATTTAACGTTCCTTTTATTAATTTCTGTAAATTTGCAATTGAACTCGATTAGCGGTCTTTGAGACCGCACGTCACTTACTAAGAATGCATCAAGAAAAGGAATAAGCGGGATAAATTTCATGGCCACTTACTTCTTAGCCTTCCGACTTTAACATTTAAGGCCTTTTTTGAATCTGGCAAAATATTGATACATAAATATCATAATTATAACTCAAGTGTTTTGGGCATCAGTTTTTTTGATCCTGCTTCAAATCACAATTTTTTATGACAAATTGGTTCGTATTGGGAGTGTAAAAATTTTAATACAAGTTTTAGAAAAGTTAAGCATTCAAAGAAAAATTAAACAAAGCAATAAAAATGGCGTAGCAATATTTTATGAATTTTTGATTTATTGCGGAACTCTCCCAGACCGCACGTCACTGGTAGTGTAACAAGAATTGCACGTCACTGGTTAAGGGTTAAAACTTTGTCTAGTAATTATTTATGGGGCAGAAGAAGAATTAAATCCCATAGAAATATGCATTGCTTTCAAACTTAGGATTGCTGATTTGTGATGGCGACAAATGTCATATGAGATTCAAGTTCAACATTGAATAAATAGTTCATACAGTGTGTTTACCTGAATACCAGAGGCTGGAGGCATGACTTCATCCGTGGCCCCATCAGTGCATTCATTGTGCGCATAATCTTCTTCGCCGTCACTGATCTGATCCTCTTTCACTGTAGAGGACTTGTATGCTTCGGCACCACTCTAATTGAAAGGAAATATACACTCCATTGATACCAGTAACGGATACAGAAAAAACTCAAGAGGGGGCACAAAAGATATTTTGAGCTACCAATACTTTTATCGCAGTGAAAAATAATCAAGTTACATGCAAAGTTTTCCTTAAAAAATAAGGAAACAATTCATCAGATGCTACACATACAGGGACGCCGACTTGCAGAAAATATTGGGGGGGAGGGGGCCCGAACCAGGGATCTTTTCCTGGGAAATTTTACAAGTAGTGAGTTTTAAGTTTTTTAAGCATTCTGGAAGAGTCATAAGATCAACATTGGAACACTGATAACTCGAATCTCGATATTTGAACACTCCGGGGAAAATCGACGAGCCTGACACTTTTTTCCATAGCGAATTATTGAGGGAGCTCGGGCCCCCTCAACCCCATCAGTGCCTCTGCATATGGAGTATGTTTCTTCATGGAAGCGAGGCTTGGGCGTTGACAGCAGCGGAAAAGTCAAGAGTGGAAGCATTCGAAATGCGGTGCTACCGAAGAATGAGGGAGATAAAATGGATTGACCATGTGAGTAACGAGGAAGCACTGAGAAGAGTGGGAGAAAAGAGAAGAGGCTACCAATAAAATAGCTCTTATATAAAAATAAACAGGACCTATAACAAAACCTTGTGGGACACATGCGTATGTTACGAGAAGGAAGGGGCAATTGTGTAGGGAATGTACGAGGTGTAAGAACATTAATCCACATTGAAAATGCACTTACATCAGAAAATTCAATCATAGAAGTAAGGGAACAATTCATCAGATACTACAAATGGAGTATGTTTCTCTTTGGAAGCGAGGCTTGGACGTTGACAGCAGCAGAGAAGTCTAGAGTGGATGCATTCGAAATGTTGTGCTACTGAAGAATGATGACGATAAAATGGATTGACCGTGTGAGTAACGAGGAAGTGCTAAGGAGAGTGGGAGAAAAGAGAAGCCTCCTAAAAACATTAAGCAGAAGAAGGGACAACATAGTTGTCCCTTCTTAAATTTGTTATACATATGGGTCAAATAGTGGCTGTTACAAGCAAAGCAACCTTCAAAGTAACACTTCCAAACGGGGTAAGGTTAGTACACCTGGATCAATTGAGGAAATTGTGTGACACTCAACCTAAAATAAAAGAAATCATAGAGCCTGGGATGGATTCATGTGGTCAGCAAAAAAGTGTGCCCCAAAGTCCCAGTGCAGAGAGCCAGGGAGGGGTGAGTGACGAGGCTTTGAGTCTACAGCCATCACACGTCAAAGTGACAGGGTTGCAGTTCCCCAAGCGCAATTGCGCCGAAGTAACAGAGTAGTGGTTCCCCCCAAACGTCTGGATTTGTAAAAAAAAGCTTATGCTGCACTGATATACATACCTGTGGTAAAATATTATATATGAATATAGTTTTATTTTGTTATTACTTAAAAAGCATTACAAACATTCCCGTCCTTTATTCATCGAACTTGACATACTCCCGTTAAGATATATGTATTGTTATAGAGCGTAAAAATGTTGTTTTTTTGCGTAGTGGATAAAGCCCAAAAAGTTTTGGGAGCAATGTGCTGTTTAATTTTCGCAGAGGTTTCTCAATCCCTATGCACAGGCCTAATTTAACGATGTACTCAAAAGGAGTTTTTTGTATATGGGACCAAAATTGTATAATATGCTACCGAATACAATTAAAGAGACAAATTTTTTTGGTAAATACAAAAGGTTGATAAAGAAATGGACAGGGACAGGGACTTATAAAAAATATTGGGGGGGCCCATATCGGAGGTCTTGCCCCAGGAAGAGGTTAAATTGAAAGTGTGTCGCAGCACCGAAACACTACCATGATTCACAACACTTGATTCAGTTAACCTGCTTAACCTTATAATTATTTGTTTCAACACTCACTGTTGAATTTATTCTAAAAGGTAACTATCGTCAAACATGGGAAATAAAAATTACCAATATATTTTTTTGATTTCACAAAGCATAATATAACTTAATTATTTTCTTGAATTATTGAGGGGGCTCCGCCCCCCCAAACGAATCTTTGAGGGGGCTCGGGCCCCCTCAGGCCCCATGAAGTCGGCACCACTGGAAATGGATAATGACTTTTGAAGACATCGAAAAGTAATATCCCTGCCTCTATATGGTAAAGGGTCGGTATATTGCAGAAAATACCCTAGGCATCATTTGTGTTGTACATTACACGTTGTATCTCATCTTACAGTCAGCTCTGTCATTTTATTATTACGCACATAATGTTTTTTTTCTCAAGGTATTGTGTATTTTGGTTGTATGTGTTATCATTTCCGTAATTTATGAAATTTGAGGTTAGCCTAAACACAGGCTTATTGCCTTATACGTAGGCTTCCTTACTTCCTTGAATGGATGTAATAATCTGTAAAAAATATGTATGCATGGAAGAAAAAATTATTATTATTATTATTATCATGGCAGGTTTAAGGGGATACCTAGACGAAGTCTAGAGGTTCACAGGAGGTATTGGAGCGAGCAGAGGGAATAATGGTAGCCTTTGACGAAGGGAAATTGTTTAAACCTGCTGAATTCTAGGACTTCCATCTTGTTTCCATTATTTTAAAATTGTGCACTTGTAACATGTTACTTGTAAGTGCCATATTTAATTACCATTGTTATCAGGGATTGGAATTTATCCATTCTTGAGTTTAACCCCAATTTGATGCTTACGCAATCTTTAAAAAACAACATCAGATGCAAAGGCACCAGGATTATTGATCGCCAATGACGTCATGCCTGGCCTCGGCAACGCTCGGGTGTCTTCGTGCAGCGGTCGGCGTCAGAGCAATTTTTCTCGATTTTAAAGTCAATTTTTTTATCTTTTTTGATGATGAATGGAGAAACTTTAGGTGTTTTTGCGAGCTAATATATCCATCTTACTTATTCAAAATAGTTTTTAGAGCAATCGACTACCCAAGCAAGTTCCCCATTCACATTACTCCAAAGGGAGTTTACTTACACAGTACCTTTGTGCTAAAAGAACCATTCCCAAATATACAGGATTCCAATTAACAAACAGGATGAAATATAAGTTGATAACCCTGGACCGGGCGCACTGACGTATAAAATACGTCAATCTTCGAAAACCAAGGATTTCAACATTGTACGTACATTCTGGGCTAGAATGGTCTTGTTTATTCCTACAATGTGCTTTGACTGTCTATATTGCAAGTTTTCAAAGTTCAAGGTATAGTAGCTTATTTTTTTAGATCAGAAAGAGGAACCCATCACATGTGACGTATAAATTATGCCGGGCGACCGGCCGTGTACCACCACTGTACCTATATAACTGTGTCACCTATAAATGTACAATATTTTACAAATTTCTACAAATAAAGATTAATTTGAACAAAAATCGAGTATTGTCATATATGCACATAACATGGGCAAAGTACGCTTTTTGCCCAGTCGTGTAAAAATAACAGCTGCACACGCTAGAGGGTTAAAAGCAACAATTACACCAAATGTGTCTTGTGCTCGCCGCTTCACAAAATCTTACGTAGCCCATCAAAGATAATAACAAGAGGTTCACCAACAAATGTCATTTCTTCCAAAAGAAAGCCACTGTTATAGCCCCCCGTTGATCTTTCGGTATGTTTTTGAGGAGAGTAGCGAGTGGAGCCTTCATTTCTCCGCGATTGGAATGGCACTGCTTAAATACCTAAACCCCATTATGAAGATACAAAAATTGTCTCATGTCTATGCCTGCTGCAATTAAAATTAATGAAATACTTAATGCTGTATGATCAGAATGAAGATAACAAAATATACTGCCATGACGAAGACCCGAACTCTGGCCCCTGCGGTGGAAGTCATACACGCTACCACTGCCCCACGTGACCTTCTGTTGAGCATTGCGATATTTTGGAATTATATACGGCTTGTGAAAAGTACCGCATGAAAATTGATAAATTACAGCCAAACTAAGGCCCATTCAACGGAACCGCCAATAGTTCAGGGATGTGTTAACCATTCCGAAGGCCATAAAAAATACGGCATTGAAAAAGGCGGAGCAAGGTACGTGGTCTCCCCTTGTTAGTGGAAAAACACAACCTAATCCTTCACTTGATCAAATGTGAACACTCACAGTAGAGCTGTGGCATTGAAGTATGTACATATATTATATGTAAATGGAAAAGAAAACCCTCAATAACTAATGAGTATAAAAGTTGTCATGGAAAAAGCAATAATGGGTTGTCGTTGATTTGGATGAAAGATAGAGAACAAGGAAGTTTCATAATTTTTCTGCATCAAAATCTGGAGTATGTATATGGAGTATATGGGTAGGGTAATGGGTAGATATCAACTGAAAATAAGCACAAAGAAAACCAAGATCTTAGTATGCAGCAGAAGAGAAGAAGTCAAGACTAACATTAAAATAGGGAAGCAAAAACTGACAGAGGTGGATGAATTCTGTTATTTGGGAAGCAAGATAACTAGTGACAGGAGAAGTAAGAAAGACATTATCAGCAGAATAGCCCAGGCGAAGAGAGCATTCCACCAAAAGAGAGACCTGCTCACAGCAGGAAACTTAAGTATGGAAGTAAAGAAACAATTTATAAGATCCTACATCTGGAGTATGCTCCTATACGGAAGTGAGGCATGGACAATGACCGCAGCGGAGAAAGCAAGGATAGAGGTCTTCGAAATGTGGTGCTACAGAAGAATGATGAATATCAAATGGATCGACAGAGTTAGTAACGAGGAAGTCCTAAGAAGAGTGGGAGAGAAGAGAAGCCTCATGAAAACCTTAACCGGAACAATCTTATAGGCCACATCCTGAGACATGTTGGCCTGATGAAGACATTCGTCGAAGGACAAGTGGAAGGCAAGAACGGAAAAGGAAGACCTCGAACAAAATATATGGAACAAGTAAAGGATGTTAAAGAGAAGAAAAAAGTAGGTGTGAAATGATTAGCTGATAGGAGAATAGAGTGGAGAGCTGCATCAAACCAATCCTAGGATTGTTGACCAATATTGATGATGATGAGTGGTAACTGACAGTTACTTCCAGTCCCTTAGTTACAGCAATATTAATTGCTTCCTACGAAACCATGCATTCATAGTTATATCCTCATTCCAAGGATTATATTCCGTTAAAAAGGGAATACATTCTCCTGCGAAGCGATGGTGGCGGCACAAACTCCGTTGGGATACTTTTTCTCCCCATAGTACACATGTTATAAGTAAATAGAAAAGAAAACCCTCACTACCTAATAAGTATAAAAGTTGTCATGGAAAAAGCAATAATGGGTTGTCGTTGATTTGGATGAAAGATAGAGAATACGGAAGTTTTATAATTTTGGGCATCAAAAGATTAAGAGGAAGAAAAAATAAAGTAAATAAACTGTAGATAGTGATGAGAATATAAAAATTCTACCTCTGCATTACGATAACATTCATGAATGATAACGTTCTTGATCACTCGTCGAATGTAATGAGCAGAGTGGGTGCATTTGGCGCAGGCATGCAGCTAGCAATTAAGGGTTGAGGAATGGATATAGAGGAATGGATATAGAGGAATGGATTTGCATCACAGCAAAACTACTCTAAAAAAGGCAAGGGGGTACTTACGCAATCGTCTGTGGCCAGGGGGTCTAAGGCATCACTTGAAGTCTCTGCCACATCTGGCGCATACAGCAAGGGATAATTCCCCTCAGTAAGGTGTTCTCCATTCTCCTCTTTCAGATCAGACTAGAAGAAAATAATGCACGTCACTCCATAAAGTAACAATAATAACAACTAGCAGGCCACCAGGCATAGTTTGGGCAGGATACATAGTGCCCAGAGAATAGGGTGGTTTCCCATTTACCTATTTTTTAATTGCCTAAAAAGAAAAAATATAACTACTGGAGCACATATTTCACGCTTTTGGATTCTTAAATGATGATACCTGTTTTTTGCGATCAAATGAAAAGTGAAAATTTTCATGTGCGCCAAAATGCGACAGCTAAGTAGGAATGCTGGGAAAAGTCCGCGTGACAGATTTCTGGTTCCAGCTATCGCACTTTGAGGTGACCTTGGGACGAGGCTTTGAGCGCTGATACGACGCAGGCTGTTAGCAGGTAGCAGAGTACCCTGCTAGCAGGTAGCACTTGGCTAAAATAAGGATTACATATTATTACCCTATCAAACAAAGGAAACTTAGCGAAATTAGGTAATTTTAATGGGTGATTATTAAGAGATGTGCCCCTGAGCTTTGTGCCTCATGCATGCACTGGTAATCTCAGACAATGTAAAACTCCCATCTACTCGTATAGAAACTAGGTCCCTGTGACGTCACGTGGAGTGGCATTGCATGGGCGCCAATCTGGCTTTTTTTAAATGAGGTTAAAATTGACCATTGCCGTTCATCTAAACTGGGATTTCTAAAACCAAATAATTTGTATATTATGAATACCGTAAGGGTGGATAACTAATCGCAATCAATCTTTCGTTTTCTTTGATTAAGGAAACTACCCTATTAGGAAACATGTCCTTGAAATTGGGAAAAATTGTCCGCAGCACAGATATGAGCGAAGAGAGCCATTTATTCTAAATATTGGAAACCAATTACACAAGGTCCTATCCGGGATTATTGCTTGGGGGTGTGGAGGGGTAATGTGGGGGGGGGACATAATAATTAACATCAGAGTCTGAGGGGCAAACTGTCTTCTCAAATTTGGGATAAAAACTACATGCAACAATTACTCCACAAAATATACTCTTAATTTCAAAGTAAAAATTATTAACATGGAAATATGTATTAATTTTTAATTAAAATGTAAAAAAATGTGTGTATTACAGGCAGTATCAGTGGTGTAACTATGGGAAGGATGAGGGGATAGATCTCCCACCCAAAGACTCAGAGAAATAAAAAAAATATTTAAAACAATAGGGTAGTTTCCTTCATAAAAGAAAACGAAAGGCATTGATTGTGATTTGTTACCCACCATTAGTGTCTTCATAATATATACAAATTATTTGGTTTTAGAAACCCCAGTTTAGACGAATGGCAATGGTCAATTTTAACCGCACTTGAAAAAGGCAAGATTGGTGCCCATGCGATGCCACTGCACGTGACGTCACAGGGACCTAGTTTCTATACGAGTAGACAGGAGTTTTACATCGTCTGAGATTACCAATGCATGAATGAGGCACAGAGCTCAGGGAACCATCTCTTAATAATCACCTATTAAAACTGGCTATGGTCGGGAAGTTTTCTTTGTTAGATAAGGTATTAATAATCCTTATTTAAGCGAAGCGCTATCTGCTAGCAGGGTACTCTGCTACCTGCTAGCATCCTGCGTCGTATAAGCGCTCAAGACCTCGCCCCAAGGTCACCTCATATGGTGACAGTGGGAGCCAGAATGACGTCACAAGGACTTTTCCCAGCATTCCTACTTAGCCGACGCATTTTCGCACGCTTGAAAATTTTCACTTTTTGTTTAATCGCGAAAAATAGATATCGTCATTCAAATATCTAAGAGCGTGAAATGCGTACTCCAGGAGTAACAATATTTCGATTGAAGGTAATAAAAAAATAATAGGAAACCACCCTATTGCCCAGTTTTGATAGATAATAATTGCATGTGCTAAAGTTAAACATAAAGTTCTATTTCTGTCACACGATCAATTTTAACCATACTTGAAAAAAGGCCAGTTTGGCGCCCATGCGATGCCACTCCACGTGACTTCACAGGGACCTAGTTTATATGCGAGTAGATAGGAGTTTTTCAACGTCTGAGATTACCAATGCATGCATGCTCAGGGAAACATCTCTTAATAATCACCTATTAAAATTACCTAAGTTCAGAAAGTTTCCTTTGTTTGATAGGGTAATAACAATCCTTATTTAAGCGTAGCACTACCTGCTAGCAGGGTACTCTGCTACCTGCTAGCAGCCTGCATTGTAGTGGTGCTCAAAGCCTCGCACCAAGGGCACCTCACACGGCGACAGCTGGAACCAGAATGACGTCACACGGACTTTTCCAAACATTCCTACTTAGCCGATGCGTTTTCACTTTTCGTTTGATCGTGAAAAATAGATATCGTCATTCAAATATCTAAGAGCATGAAATGTGTACTCCAGGAGTAATAATCTTTCGATTTAGGCAATAAAAAAATAATAGGAAACCACCCTATTGCCCAGTTTTGATAGATAATAATTGCATGTGCTTAAAGTTAAACATAAAGTTCTATTTCTGTCACACGAGTAGTGGTTTTGTACAACAAAGATCGCATTTCGTATTTATAGATAAGTTTAGGGAAGCTGAATTACCAACGATGGACGAAGCGAGAAAGAAATAGTAGTGATTATAAGAGTGGAAGGAAAGGAATACTTCTAAAAACCTTAAGCAGAATATAAATGAAAGTGAAAAAAACTTTGTGAATGTCCACAGTATTTATTCAAGTACGACGCGTTTCATCGAATAATCGCTACCATCAGGTACAAAAATCATCGTTATCATCAGGTACAAAAACCTGATGATAACGATTATTTTTGTACCTGATGATAGCGATGATTCGCTGAAACGCATCATACTTGAATAAATACTGTGGACAATCACATAGTTTTTTCACTTTCATTTATAATTGCAATATGTTCCACAACATCTCGCCAAACACCGTTGAATGAATCTTAAGCAGAAGACACCTTAACTTAGCTGGCCACATTCTGAAACATGATGGACTGATAAAGACAATCGAAGAAGGACAGGTGGAAGGGAAGAAGGAAAAGGGATGGCCCCGAATGAGTTACATAGGACAATGAGTAATAAAAGATGTAAAAGAGAAGAAATATGTGGCTATGAAAAGGCTAGCGGATAGGAGAGAGGAATGGAGAGCTGAAAAATCTGAGCTTTTCCTGGTGAATTGCATGGATGAAAGCTTCTCGGGTTTCCAACCGGGTCAGGGTCTGCATGGTGTAGGCCGACGTTTCGTTGGGAGACTTTCCCAACATCCGCAGGGCTAATGATGCCGATGTCGCGGTGTTTCGATATTTATACCCTCCTCCTTCACCTAGGTGGTCTCTGATTGGTCCGGGATTTTTCCTCCTTCCTCGTCCTATTTAATGCCAGGTTCCAAGCGCTACTTAGCTGCAGTCCTCGATCTCTATTGATGTTGTTGGGGTGAAGACGGATCTCTACGGCTTCTTTAGTTATACGGTCCCAATAGCCTCTTGTTCTTCCAAGTTGGGCAGTTTCTTCCCAGTGGATATTATGATTTTCCTGGACACAGTGTTCAGCAATGGCCGATTTTTCAAGTTGTCCGAGTCGGAAGTGGCGTCGATGCTCCTTCACCCTCGTCTCAATGGTCCTCTCCGTCCCTCCAATATACAATGGAGAGCTGCGTCAAACCAATCTGAGGTTTGTTGAATGCATAGGATATTAGCCGACTCCTCATTATCCAGCTGCAGTTTATCCGTGCATGTTGCAGATTATCTGTGCATAAGTTCCCACAGTGACAGTGTAGTTTCCGATGTTGCACAGTGGTTTTGGAGCATCCGTGCAAAATCGCTCAGCAAATTTCTTTTCAGAATATGTCATCTATGAAGGTCTGCCACTATGACGATCGCAGTAGGGAAAAGAAAGCTCTAGGAGAGTCCAGGAAGCTATCTTAAATAACGGACAACGTGTGAAAATATTATTATATATTTTTATTTACGTAAATTGTGAAACTAGCATGAAATTAAAGCAAAAGTTTGGATTATTTACATTTTCCGCATCTCCCCATCACAATTCTCTGTTAAACGCACACAATGACCAAATACTTACGTATCAACAGGAGACTTGAATGTGGAATCAGCTGCATTTTGATGAAAGTTATTTATAGAATGCGAGATATTGTTGCAAATGAACAAATGTATCAGTTTGCGCGCCGTTAACGTCAGGAATATTTACCAGTTCTTGTTTATTTTTGTTTTTTTTTTAATTATTTAAAAACCAATTTTAGGAAACAATAGCAATATTTGGGAAGTAAGATATGCCGTCGCATGTTCTCTGAAAAATTCTGTGCATTTTGGCACCTCATTTGTATAGTTTGGTTGCGTATAAGTTGAGAAAAAGGTATCTATACAGTAGAAATAATATAGAAGATATATTGTTTGATTTGACATGCCTTATATCTGGGCCATTATTTAATCTACTAGATCGCTAGGCAAATAAATTAATAATAATAATAACTAACCAAACTATTGGCTCCGGGTAGTGAGCAGTCTTGCACGGGAATGTATACTTCCGTCACTTGGACTGGGCGTGCAAGCTGTACATTGCCTTCAATTGCATCTCGAATGCCGGCCTTTGTCTCAGCGGAGGAGCGCAGCTTGTACTCAGCAGCCCCCTCTCTTTTGACATTCTACAGAGAAAGAAACGGTGATAAATACATCAAATCTTTTAAAATCAACAATAGAGTAGTTTTCTTCACCAAAGAAAAAGAAAGGCATTGATTGTGACTCGTTACCCACCATTGGCATATTCATAATATACAAATTATTTGGTTTTAGAAGACACACACACACACATTCTATTTACAGTAAAACCTCTATGTAGTGAACCTCTTTACATTATAAACCTCCATACTTCATACCACCCCTATGGTCCTGTCAGATTAACACGTAAATTTATGGGCAAACCACTTTGTAGTGAACCTCTTCATCTCATAAAACCTCCACTTATCATACCAAGGAGACACCCCCGAGATGGCCTAACTACCTCCACAAATTGTTTCGAGACAAAGAGAAATTATTAATGCAGCCACAATTACGTACATGGAATGACATTTTCAGCAATATATGTTTCATAATTATTTTTTTCTTATGCACCTTTAATATGCTGTAATTTTCACGTTAATCATTAGTTGTGGCCATTTAGTTCCATATGAGAGCATGCCTAACAGTAAATAAGAAAAAAAGATATCCAACTATCCTAATAATTTTAAGTGACTGTTGAATTGTTTTCTCTTGAATCATGGTAAAAATCATGCGATAGCACTTGCTTTGTTTTATCATTAAATAATAAATATATATTCACTAATGCATGCATGTTTGTTTAAATTTATAAATGTAATGTTTAAAAGACAGTAGTGCCTTTCATTTCCAATGGATATGAAAAAATGGTGCATATCACTAAAACCTATATCAACTCATTCTAATATCATTCAAATATATATTCTCATATCAACTCATTACGCATTTTCAGACTTCAGAAAAAGGCTGTTAGAATAATAGCCCAGAAACCATCCAGACACTCATGCAGATGCTTATTCAAGGAGCTAGGCCTTCTGCCACTGCCTTGCATTTATATTATGATTACTGTCTTGTACATCAAATCTAATATCATAAGCTTTCTCCTCAATAGTGACCATCACCACCATCACACGAGATGCAAGCATGACATACATTACACTATTACAAGGACAAACTTAAACAAACTGGGCCCGAGGGAAATGGGGGTACGACTTTATAATAAACTCCCTGCTGATGTAAAAAATATTAAAAAATTTAATGCTTTTAAAATACAATCAAAAAGGTTCCTTCTTACAGGTTCATATTACTCTTTGGAGGAATATTTACATGAGTTAAGGGCTTGACGGAATGTTATACAATGTGATTTTTTTTTCCTTTTCCTTGTCATGAGTGATTACTATACGTGATATATATGTACACTGATTTTATGCTTTGTGAAGTAACTTATGTTTTTGATGGACGTGCCTTATACCTTGACAAATGTACCTTGGTCTTTTGGGCAAATAAAACATATTATTATTATTTACTCATAGTTAAAATGAACAGTAAACTAAGGAAAATTAATTATCAGATGTATCAAATTAATACCCTAGTCTCAACAAAAACCAAGGTTATGATATATCACGCAGTGGTTGAATCAATATTACGCTACGGAATTACCATTTGGGGAAGTACTGCACAATACTATCAGGACGCTCTGTTAAAAACTCAAAAAAAAAATCTCAAATTAATTCAAGCAGGGATTGAATCAACAACAAATCATAAGAATGCAGGAATATCCCTCAAGGGTTCTCCTGAACATAATAAATCTTTGTATGAAGAACTCGGTATACTAAAGGTTACTGACCTGTACATCTATGTGTTAGTAATTAATAATTATTTCAGCAATACATTAAAGATTCATAAAGATTACAACCACTCCATGGAAATGAGAAATCTTACTCATTACTATGTACCGAAATATAATAACAACTATGGTAAAGGTGTAATGAATATTAAAATCCCAATGGCAATAAACGAGTTACCAAATAACTTAAAGAGAATAAAATCTATTAGGGAATTAAAAATTAAACTAAAAAAGCACCTACTGGAGAGATCGTAAAACTGATGTTTTATAATTTTCTTAAGATATGTTTTTGAGTGTCATAATCTAAAACTACTATGTGGCTAGGGAATTTAGGAATACTTTAGTGCTCATATATATATGATGGGGTATATGTATATTGTCTGTGTGCAAAAACTTAATAAATGTTTTGTAAGAGTAAAGATAATAATAGAACCTGCTGATAAGCTTAAAGCTTAGCAGGACCATTAAAATGAAAAAATAATGTAGTTTTCATTCAAATGTAAATATTTAGAGAACTTAAATGTTTTATTGGAAGATATACTTAACTGAATTGAATTATATAGTGACAATATCATATTTTTCAGATAATATTTTATATTTTGTAACATTTTTAAAAATTTTGTGATATGCTATGCAATATGACTACTTATTTGAATGGATATTAACGAATGGTTAATATTTTATAGGTATCGAACTATTGTTTGAAAAAAAAAATTATTATTATTATTACTACCTCTCTATTGTGAACCTCCATACATCAAATTGTCCAAATTTTGGTCCCCTACATTACGATGTAAAGAGGTTTTACTGTATATGTGTATTAGTAATAGTTAGCTATAATTAGTAATATGTAAGTGAGCCCAATGACTGGGCACCTTTCCCCCACTCCACATTCCACCTGCCCCATTTCTTGCTTGCCCATACCGCTGTATCAGCTCTTCCCCCAACCCTTCTACCTAGCCGCCGAGGAATTGCGAACGCATACGCAGCAGTAAAACACAACGTTGTCTCCTGGTCGCCTATGCATGGGGTGACTGTGAGGCAACGAATAGGGAATGGCCAGCGAGGAGTCACGTGGTGACGACGAGCGGCTGTGGAGCGCTCTCGGGAACGAGTGGAGGAGTCTGGGTGCGGAAGTTGCACTGAATGGTCGAATAAGGCGAGAGTTGTGAACCTTGTGTTGGCGTCTTAATTGGTTCCCTGATGACCCCTCGACGGACCCCGCTGATCTAGGGACTTACAAATAGTTAGCATTGCCCACCATTATTGTATTCACGAAATACAAATTATTTGGTTTTCCAAATACCAGGCTAGACGAATGGCAATGCTCAATTTCAACCTCGTTCAAAAAATTTTAGATTGGCGCCCATGCAATGCCACTCCACGTGACATCACAGAGGCCTAGATTCTCTGCGAGTAGTTGGGAGTTTTACATCGTCTGAGATTACCAATGCATGCATGAGGCACAGAGCTCAGGGAAACATGTGTTTATAATCACCTATTAAAACTGACTAAGGTCGGAAAGTTTCCTTTGTTTGATAAGGTGTTAATAATCCTTATTTAAGCCAAGCGCTACCAGCTAGCAGCCTGCATTGCAGCGGCGCACATACCCTCGCCCCAAGGTCACCTCACACGGCGTAAGCAGGAATCAGAAATACGTCACAAGGGCTTTTCCCGATATTCATACTTAGCCATTGCATTTTCGCGTGCTTGAAAATTTTTCACTTTTCATTTAATCGCAAAAAATTGAAATCGTTATTTAAAAATCTTAAAGCATGTATTGTGTACTCCATGAGTAATAATCTTTCGATTCAGGCAATAAAAAATAATAGAAAACCACCCCATTGCTTCTTATCTTGATGAAACAGAATTTTTTTAAATATAATCTATACCATTGCGTAAAAATTGAATGATGTTTGTCTTCCTCAATCACTAAAAAACTATGGAACCAACTGAAATAAAGTTTGGCAGGAAGATCTTTAGGACAAAACTTTAACAAATAACACAAGGGTGTCCAGGCAATGAAAGAAAAAATTCACCCATAATTCCACGTTTTCTGAGGAAATTTTTCAAAAGTATAGGTTAATCTTCGTGATAATTGCAATACTAAATAGGAATTTTATACACCCAAAATTATTTCAATATTTATATAGAAATTATATTTATGTATTATTTTGTGTTCCTTATATACAGACATTATTGGTATTCATTCAATGCAAGGCAAGAATCTGCTTTGACCCCATAAGTAGATGACATACTTTCTCTTCCTTGTGGTTTTGTATCTTAACCACTAAATGCTGTCATGCGTACCCGGTACGCTTTCTGACTTACTGCATATAATATTTTCTCTCCGTCAGATATTGTACTTTAAATTAAAACTAATTACTCTATATTTTAAAGAAATGTTTTTCCTTTCCAATAAAATATTCAAGCGACTTTATTCCTTCAGGGTTTTTAAAAATGTTTTGATGAAATACCATTTTAAACCAGCACGTCAACAAATTTGGTCCATAAACTCAACACCTTCCTTCAACTGTACTATCTTAAAAACTGCCGCCTATTCTCCTAGTGAGATGTCAAGAAGGGTCAGCTACTTTGGCTTGACACACCGTATCTTCCTCATAAGCTGCTCACTGCCTTCTCTCCGTCTCTCCCTTGTGTGTCGTCACCTCGAGCCCCAAGTGTGTTTGGTCCGCCTCGTTAGTCCTAAGCGAAAGGGCCATGTGCTTCGCTCTGCATTTATTTTTTCTTTTTTTTTCTGGACAGTAATCAACGAAGATATAATTCCTTCTAAACATTCAGTGTATACCAAGACCCCTTCGAGATATTTTCTCATCTCTTGCTGGAGCTTCGAAACCATGCACTTCAGGTGTAAAAGAAATAAAATACAGGTGAAACATTTATCGCTGAAAATGCCATTCCGTGTATGTAATCGTGGATGCATTAATGGTCTCTAGTTGTCTCAGTACGATTTGCGGAGGTAGTTAGGCAGTCTCGGGGATGTCTCCTTAGTATGATAAGTGGAAGTTTTACGGGATAAGGAGGTTCACTACACAGAAGTTTTGCTATAAATTTACATGTAAATCTGATGGGACCATAGGGGTGGTATGAAGTATGTAGGTTTATGATGTAAAGAGGTTCACTACATAGAGGTTTTACTGTTATTTTTCAAAAAGATATTTTAAAGACATGATTTAAAAATTCAAACACAAAAAACTGTAATAGTGAACTGATATAGATGGCTTGAGCAAAATATATTGTGATCCTATTTATCAAAATTGATATGAATATAAAAATTGTAATATCGTAACCTATAAAATAACAATGAAACTACTAAACTACATAAAGAGTTGTGTTTTTTTCTTCTATTCATGATCTCTCATTCAGTAGTAAATCAGTTTCTTGCTGAGAAAGTCTTGTCTACACTCAAAGAGACCTAGAATCAAAGAAACTGGTTTAATATAAAAGGCATACCTATCTCATTTACTTTTTTAACCTGTTTAAGAAAAATTCAATCCATTTGCTAAAATGTTTTATTGGATATATTTTGAATCCACATTAAATTACCTGCAATTCAATATCATCTTATAATCATAAAGTACTATCAAATTGATATTTAATAACTGATCACTTTTTTGTTTGATATACCTCTAATCTTTTTTATAATAACACTTGAAAATGGTACATAAATTTCAAGGAGATTTCATGTTAAAATATAAACAGGAGAGCAGCAATAAAATGAAAATTTCAGTAATCTTAATCCCGTAAATAGAAGCTTCTACTCAACTACCTTTAAATCACAAGAAATTGCTATTAGCAAAGTGGCTCACATAATACTCTTTACTTTTTCTTCCTTAGCGCCATTATTTTAGGAGTTATTTCAAGGGATATCCCGCTGAAACCACAACAATGAAGATACCACTCTGAAAAGATTCACCTAAAACAGGTGAACGGATTTGCAAGCACATACGGGAAATTGGGCTTGTTTGGTGACATACATTGAATACGTGAGACGTTTAAGGGGTCAACCCGATTCTCACCTTAACTCGCATGGAGCAGAGGGGGGTTCAGTGGCAGCGCGTGCATACACGCATGTTAGCAAGTACACACCCAAAGATGAATGAATTATAAAAGAAAGCTATTCCTTTGCAACGAGAAGGATAAAAATCCTGTCTACAGATGCAAGAAACATGAAGCTCCGAACGTTACAGCCATCTCCTTTTCGAATTCACCGCTCTACAAGAGTGTGATCCCGTGGCATCGCGCCTGTCGCATATTCGGTTTGTGCTATCGCTTTAGGGTGCTCTGGCGGGACGAGGTAAACGGGGGGGTATGTGCAGTTCAAATGGGTGATGGGAGCAGACTCAAAACCATGCGAATGCGCACGCGCATATTTTTGGTGAGTGACTGGCAGGTAGTGTAGTGGTGTAGGTGCTACCTGCGCCGAGGATCCTAATCCGTCTGCGACAGAGTCATCTGTATGGCCGTTTTCTACACTACTTCCTCATAGGGTGTAAGGAAAGAAGAATTAATCTCACCTACCGTCACAATGTAAAGGTGTGTTTAGAATAATTATTTTCATGCATGCTAATATTATTTCTGTGCATGAAATTTTAAGTGTAGGATGTACCAGTGATATGTTTTACTTACTATGTATTCTATTATGACGAAATATGATGTTCATGGATTAGGATTAACATAATATAATTAAATCATCATATATCTGATCTAATGCAAACCCTAGATAAATTACCACCAGCCGCCACTGGCAAGTAGCACGTAATTTTTTCCGTGAGGAACAGTTTAAAATTGTGAGAAAACTAGGTTGAATTGAGCAAAACGTGTTCTTTTTTAAATATATAACTAACTTCTACACTGCAATCTACACCGCAGTATTATCCAACACCATTTTCACAGCAGTTTGTTACTTATGACTCTCCGTCTCTGCATGCGGTGAATCCAAGGCCGTAGCCTGGGGGGGGGGGGGGATCAAGGGGGGATTGATCCCCCCCGAAATGAAAAAAATTAAATAGATACTTCATGCTCGCTTGGTGCTCACACGACGATATTATATAGTGGTGCATGGACATCTAGTATTCCAATATGACTTAAGACAATAATTATCTAAGCAAATTTATAGGTGCAGTGTGTGAAATAATAGTGCTGTGATTTAGTGGAGAGGTGAGTGACTTATGAGCCTCCTGAGGGACCGCAGAATTGACATCCACACCGAGGAGTTAATTCATTTGGTCACTGCCAAAAAAGATAGAAGGCTGAATTCAATTTTGTAATAATATTTTTATATTTTCCTTTAAGGGTTTATAATAAATATGTACATTTAACCGTATACGCTATTTTATTTATCTTATAAGAATAATTTTATGTTTGTCTACTATTCCATTAAAAAAAATAATTTCTGGCTACGGCCTTGGGTGAATCCAGGCTATTATTACCACCATTCTCTGACGCCTTTGCAGGATTAGAATGATCTTCATTTCTGATATATTCTATTAAACGCAAGTACATATTGCAATGAAAGGACAAAATCCCTCGGGGTCCATTTTTTCCATGCATGTATACTGAGGTCTGGCGATGCAATTGCACAGTTCTCCCGCCCTCAAAATTTGTAATCAACTTTTTTCGGTTTCGAAATCTGCCACTCGACAGTGGTGGCCAAAACAAATGAAAAGCGAGAAGCGTAGGTTTCTAAAAAATTGACCCTGGAGCACGTCCTTTGGGTACATGAATGTATCAAGTAGGTTATAAATATATGTATTCACAATCTCCTTGTCTAATATGCATTGGTATTTTAACAACCACAGACACCACCAACGAGCTCTCAAGGTTCAATTAGTTTGTAATTTTGATGAAGGGCATTTATTGCGCAAATGTTAGCTCCTTCGTGATGGTAATCTAATTTTGTGCAATCATTTCTGCAATGCTTAGGAATAAGTGGAAACATCTTTACTTAAAAATTATGGATAGCAATAAATAATGAAATGAATGGCATTCTTCATTCAACGTTGCGCAACTAAGCTTCCCCATACACAAATTCCAATTCTCGGCGTATATGCAACTCAAATATGATTGAGTTATTTCTTTCAAATTTTTGTTTTAACCAGTCCAACCCGCATATAAGTAAATCTTCCTAAATTTTTCATAGCATTCAACAGTCACTTTACATTCTCTGCAACATGCTTCAAGTGAGAAAAAATTAAAAGCACTCACCGTGAAGGTATTCCTCGATGAAAATTTTCTCAATTCTGCGTCCACTTCAAAACAAATCTTTTTGAATTCACTGAAATCCGTGAGCTTTTTCAAACACAGTGGACACATGGTGACGGGCAGACCATCTCCCACAGCAATCTGAGATAACAATGAAAACATTACCTAAACGTTCAGATGTTTCCGAATTATCGTCATAACATGGTATTAAGTAAGAAATATGTCAAAGAAAATGGATAAAATGTAACTAGCCACTTACTTTTAAACCGACTAAATCACGAAGGGCATCCTCTACTGTTGTGGATGCTATATTTGAAGTAAATACGTTGTAATAGTATCGATTAATCTTCATACAAAGTCTGCAAAGGTTGCCCTCGGAATTCCTTCGTGTTGAATCCGAGAAAATTCCGTTGGTACGACTCATGTTTTCATTTTAAACACGCAGTCAATCTCCAAATCACTTCAATCGACAACGAAATAATGAACGAGGCACTAACGTTAATATCCCACAAGGAGATTGCATTCCTTCGATGCAACGAAAAAATGCAAAAACTTAGTAATGCTCAAGGAAAAGGGTACCTCACAATTAACTATCTCCTCAAAGTTAAATCAAACCGTAGCAATATAGGCATAATGTTGCCAGTAATAATCTTCATGCAAGCCAGCCACGTTATCAGAACATGTTATTATCAGACAATGCAAACAAAGATTGGTTGAGGAACACCGGTATTATTTGGAACTTTGACCGCCAGAGGCACACTTATACAGCAGGCCTAATCCGAGGGCGGTGTCCAGTACAAGCTCCCAGTGCTCCGAAGCGCTGGGAGCGAGTCGTTAATAGTCGCTTGTTTTTATTAAGTTCCTTACGATCGTAATATTCACTGCATTCTATTTGGGTGCTTTTCATGCATGCGACTCACGCGTCGACTAGTGTCGACTCGCGGTAACTGTTAACAGCTCTTCAATTCCTGCGCGTTATCGTTGACTTCCCAGGTAACATTTTTGGTTGGCCCTCTGTTGGCAGATGGTGGGACACAGCGGTTGGCCCATGGTATGATTTGGCCACCTCGCCAACCGTATCCCAACCAACGATTCCCCAACGATGGGCCAACAGAGCATTACAGTCGGGCCTTCGTATTCCCAACCCAAGGCCAACAAATCTCCAACGATATACCGTTGGCCCTTTTACATTCTGCCATCCGTTTCCCAACAAAAGCTATATTTTACTGGCATTTCTCATTTTTATAGAATGAAAGTTAAATTAATTTACCTTCTCACTTGATACGATACCGGTAGATAGAATCTTTACCTTTAACTCTCTATAAATCTAAATGAAATTAAATACATAAACAATCAATGCTATTGGACAAAGTAAGGTTACAGTGGTTAAAAGTGGAAAACAAAAAATCAATATCAGTTCAGAAGGTCCCCAACTTTTATTTTCACAAATTAGGACAATTTTTATTAGGACAAAATTAGGAAAATTTCAACAGCACCTTTCCATATTACAATATGGCACACACAAAAACTGTCCATCTTCTTTGTAGGGCAACAAAACACACTTAGATAAAATCTGGGTGGACTGCAATTTGCATCCAGGTACTAATTTTTTTACTACAAATATACCAATGGTACCACTTCTAAGAGGTAATTCAAAGAAATCCTCCTTGTCACACTGCAAGATGTACACCCCTGAGTTATTTGATTCAATCTATTCTCTGGTCTTCGGTAACGAAATTTTTAAGTTTAGTCCATTTTACTTAATTGGATCAGTTATAAATTAATTAATCCTAACACAATGCTATATTACTTATAGCATAGTGTTAGGATTAATCAAATATCCCCCAGAAAGCCGTAAAACTCGCCATTTTGAACCATTATTCTTAAAACTTTCCTGGAGGACGACCCCGCAACTCCTGCTTTCCCTGGCGGGTATGCAATACTCCCACACTCCTAAGTATTACTTGCGCCTAAAACCCCCCTATTGGAAAATTCTTATAAGAAAATTTCTTATAAAATTTTTCTACAAGAAAATTTCTTACAACTATCAGTTAATAAATGTTATTAATAAGAAATTTTCTGATGGAAATATTTATTATAAATATCATATCAACATGCTTAAAACACTTGCGCAAACTTCTATAAAAAGCTACATAAGATTTACATCCCTACTGAGAGTACAAAGTTAGCTTTATACCTAATTGAATCCAAATGTAGATGCCTATATCTGGTATACAGCAAACCTAATGATTTTCCATGAACCAAATGTAGATGTCTATCATTGGTGTACATCAAAAAGGACACTCAAGCTCTGCAAAGTTCACCTGACTGGCCAGACAAGGCGATATACCATAGAGGTCTTTCAGGGCATGGGTTCTGTATAGGGTTAACATCCTCACATGCTAAAAGAAACTAAAATCAATGAAACCAACGATAGCCTAGAATGATGGACTGATAATTGAATACGACTTTGGCAATCATTACACAATGAAAGATACAGGAATCGCAATATGGAATATGATTTAACCTGGAAAGTTGAAGAAGCAAATGAAATAAAATTCAAGTTCGACTGGGGATAGGTACTTCAAGAAATTATATGGGAAGGAAAAGTAAAATTTGATAAATCAAATGCATATGAGCAATGTTTATTTAAGATACCAGAGAGATGAGACCTCTACATGCAGATTTGGATAGATAACGAAAGAAATAAACAAAGCAAAATGGAATTTGATGCCATTTTGGAGAAAAGGATATGTAGAATATGGCTAACAATAAGTGCAAAATTTAGGGATATTAATAGGAATCACAGAAACACTGATTGAGTATAATAGTTGATGTATTTTCCATAAAATAATAACTGTGCAGATGTTATTTAGGTTTACTCATATAAATTCAATCTCATTCTCTTCAGAGAGGTCTAAATCACTCACTTTGTCCATTGAAACACTGTTTTCATTAAAACTTCCACTGATACTAGATATGCCACAATCTGAAAAAAATATACATATCGATCTATCTAAATTAATGATGAAAAGTTTAAAATTCCACGAAACTATCTGTTTAAGGTAACATGATTTTAGGAATGCCAGTTTTGTAAGACTTACCAAATGAGGTCAATGACTTATTTTTGTTAGAAGCACTCGACTTATTTTATTTAACTGCTATCACAAAGACATAGTGAATGATTAGCATATATAAGCAATCCCTAACAACCAAACAAGTTTTGGTTGTTAGGTTGCTAGGGAACCATGTGAACCGTATCCTGCAACGTATGCAATCGTACTATAATGGTATGATGTCCCAACGGTGGCCCAATGATAATCCATTTCGTAGGGCCATCGTTGGGGATTTCCGTTGGGCCAACAGCATAAACCGTTTCGTTGGGCCGACGAACAATATCTGCGTTGGGCCAACAGTGGAATTTGGTAGGCATATCCACCCACAATGAGCCAACCGTGACTACGGTTCCCCAACCGAGGCCCAACGGTCAATGTTACTTGGGTTGTGTCACAACAGTCGGCGACACACAGAGGGGACCTGAAAACCGCGACGCAAGTCGACTTGTGTACCTAAAAATATATCAGAAACCTAAAACTGACCGATCACAGACGACTTGACCGCCCCAACTGCGTACATAAGCCCGGCACTAGCTAGGTCCATGATTCGCCCTGAAGACGGTGACAGAGAAGGCCATTGAAACGTTAGCAGCACTGTCCATCCTTACCTGGCTGATTTCCCGTGAAGAATTTATCAACATCTTATTATTTTTTATTATATTTCCCAAGTAATTGAAGTTAGGAAGGACCTGCAGAGTTTTACTAGGTAAAAAGTGCGAGTTTTGGGGTAAAAGAAGGTTCAATAGGGTAGTTTCCATCATCAAAGAAAACGAAAGGCATTGATTGCGATTCGTAACCCACCATGAGCGCATTTATAATATACAAATCATTTGGTTTTAGAGATCCCAGTATAGACGAATGGCAATGGTCAACTTTAACCTCATTGGAAAAAGGCCAGATTGGCGCCCATGCGATTCCACTACACGTGACGTACAGGGACCTAGATTCTATACGAGTAGATAGGAGTTTTACATCGTCTGAGATTACCAATGCATGCATGATGCACAAAGCTCAGTGAAACATGTCTTAATAATCACCTATTAAAACTGGCTAAGGTCAGAAAGTTTTCTTCGTTTGATAAGGTATTAATAATCCTTGTTTAAGGCAAGCTCTACCAGCTAGCAGGGTACTCTGCTACCTCCTAGCATCCTGCATCGTATCAGCACTCAAGCCTCGCCCCAAGGTCACCTCACTTGTGGCAGGGGGAAACATAACGACGTCACGCGGAGTTTTCCCGGCATTCATACTTACCCGTCGTATTTACGCGCGCTTGAAATTTTTTCACTTTTCATTTAATCGCTAAAAATAGATATCGTCATATAAAAATCTAAAAGCGTGAAATACGTACTCCAGGAGTAATAATCTTTCGATGTAGGCAATAAAAAATAATAGGAAACCACCCTATTATTACCTAAAGGAAGAAATGGTACTGATAGTGAGCGGCCTGTGTTTTCAACGATAGAAAAACTACTATAAGTTTTTACTGTGACTAAAAGTAGCTGCGATTAAAAATCAGCGAAGAGAAGACAGAATTTATTATTAAAACGACACTTGGAATATTTTGATAAGTCATTAAAAGTAAAAATTCGCACATTAGAAAGGACGACCGGGTTTAAATACCTATAGGGGTTGTCATGGAACAGAAAAATAGAGAAGAAATAGAACTAAATGCGATATTATTACTAGGGAATAATTGCTATTGGGCCCTTAAAACTTTATTGAAAAGTATAAGGATGATGTCCAGGAAAACAAAATCAAAAATATACAAGATTATATATATACAAACGGTAGTACTCTACGGATCTGAAACTTGAATATTAACAATAGTTACCGCCCATACAAATAATAAGAATCGAGAGAAGAAAATAATAATATAGTATTTGAAAACAAATTCTTAAGAATCATCTTGGTACTCATTAACCTATTATTCCCCAGACTGTATATGGGTCTTAAGCCATGTTGTCAAAGCTGGCCAGAGATTTAAATGGAAGACATGACACTGGCTTGGGGAAGAAGAAAATCTCAGGAGCCTGGCTTCGTATGTTACTTCAAATTTTATTTTACCTATTGGCTTAATATAAGTTGGCTGGAATCAACATGGCACGAAGTAAAATAAATACGAGCAGTAACTTAAGGGGTTGTTATTCATGAAAATATTGGGAAAAATAAGGGCCTCTCAACCACTGTTTCATTTCATTAAAAAAAAGAAAGATTGTTTTGACAGAAAAAGTGTCATGTTATTCATTAAACCAAACTTTTGTCCATTTTATCAAGTCATAAAATTTTGCTTGACAAATGTTCTTAATTTTACTTTTTCATTTAACAGGAACTATCAAGATCATCAAGAGGGAGTAGAGGAGGCAACAATTGATGATTTATAGTTCTTCTTCAAACAGCAATAAAGATCGATTTTTAAACATTCCTGCGTTTATATTTTTAATTTTAATCCTAATTGCATGGAACCCTTGTTACCATTATTGCACAGCTGTATACTAAATGGTAATATAGTGTACATCGTGTACACATCATGTACCACAGCAAACTCGGTACTCACTGTACACAATTCAGCGCCATTTGTTACACAAGTTACACATAAAACCCACACAGATTGGGCCACTTTACCACAAAGTTACACAGATTGTACACTGGAGTTATAACTATGTATACTATAGTTACACACAGCCTACACAGAGTTTACAATTTTCCTACACTAATGGTACACTCCAAAGATATCATTAGGTTACAAAAATGTTACCATTCTTTTCTGCCAGGGTTTCAACTTCGTTTTTTTCGCATTTTTCGATTTATTTAGGCCTATATAAGATCAATTTTTGGAAAAAAAAATTTTCATCATATTGTATGATTTTCAGTAGCACCCACTCCATGGGGCCTGAGGGGGCCCGAGCCCCCTCAAAAATTGTTTATGGCTGTGACGAAAAATGTGTCAGTCTTGTCGATTTTCCCCGGAGTGTCCAGATATCGAGATTCGAGTTATCAGGGTTGTAATATTGATCATATGACTCTTCTAAAATTATTCGGGATTAATCAGTATTCCTTCGGAGGAAATTCCCCATTCTGCCTTTCAACGGACATGCTGAGGTATGGCATTTTTCCTAGGGTGTCTCGTATGTGCGCACCGATTGTTATACCAAACGCCATCAGCAGTGGCGGTTTGCCCATAAGGACTCTCGGACGCCGCCCCTCCCAAATATTTGAAAAAGTAAAAAAAATAAATATCCATTAATTTATAATTATACATCTGATTAATCAAAGCGTTTTTTCAGTCCCATACATCGAAAGTGTGGGAAAAACACGAAAAGAAATAGCGCGAGAAGTTCGTATTTGTAGCCGTGGGGCGCTGGCCAGAACGTCCCAATCCATCCCCATGCAGTTATATGGAGAGTGGTAGTGGTGGGGGCCGCTGGTGCTATGACGCGTCTAACGTTGTGTCTTATGGAAGTCTTGGGACGTCGTCCGAAAATGCGCAGAGCGACGAGTGAGTTGACATCGCTGCGCCGCCCGGCGGGCGTATAATCTGGCGTCTACTTGGTGCTGCTACAGAAAAGGGACCTACGGACTCAGAATGGTCACTGTACTGGGTGTAGTTATACGATTTTAATTTTTAATTACTGGTAGGTATTGCTACAGAAAATAAATTATCCCATTATACTTGCGTTTTTTGGTATTTGAATTCCGGAACACATAAAATCCAACCAGTTAAAGGCCGTATTGACGAAGGAAAACTATTCTCGAGTATTTGACACAGTTCTGTTATGATTACGAAATTCAAGAACCTTGGGGAAACTAATATTATAATATTTAGGCCTTAACAATGTATTCATATCTTCCCGATGATTAGAAATGCGGTACCTATTTTTCAGATAAATTTATCAGAAGACCTGCAGTATTAGGAAAAATCAGTTAACATTCCCCACTGATTTATAATTTAAGAAATAGTTGCGTGCGTGATATGGTGAAGGATTAAATATGATTTAAATCGTTAAGCGCGACTTTAAATAGAGTCATTCAATTAATGTCATGAAGTGCCGCGTACAATGCACCTTTTGTGTGTAGGTTCATCATTTTTCTAGCCGTCCTTGTTGTATTAGTTCATGTTCACCTAATTCCTCAGCGGCAGGGCGGTAGCTGTCTGACGGAAAATGTCCACTTGGGTCTGATTAAAGTGGCATCGAAGAGTTCATATCAGTGCGGAAATCCTTACAGCTCCCATCTGTGGCTCAGTCGAGTCGTCTTCTTTTACGATCTAGAACTTATTTTCTATTATATCATGGCAATGATTTCGAAGACACGGTTATTCCAAATGCGACCCGTTGGCGTCTCGCGTGTTTACCACATATGATTCTTAGACTCAAGGAGATGGTCCGTGACGTTGTTTGTTTGCTTGAATGCCTTTGCTGACCTTAAATTCGTCCCTCAGCTGAATCAGCATTAGTGGACCACGACTTCTATCTCCCTTGAGTCGTCCTTATAGTAACGGCAAGACTCTCGGAAAGAACGGAGTGAAATGAGTTCAGGCATCATTTTCGAGGAGTTAATTGTGCGTAATTGCCGATTAAGAAGTTTCTAAGTGCTGTGTGTACATTCAAGAAGACAATTTTGAATTAATCAAGTGCTCGTTTTTTTAAGGGAAATATAGGGAAAAATTGTCCCAATTCTGTGTCCAGGCACCTTGATCTTTTTGGTCGTATTTTTCATCGACCTATTTTGTGTCGTCCTTTATTTTTTTATAGATAGGCCCTTGCCATGTGTTCAATCAGAAAGAAATTGTTGTCCAGCGCTGATTTCAACGAACGTGTAATTTCGACAAAATTTCGACCTTGCTGGACAAAATGAAAGAAGGATGGACTTTTGCAATGTAACTAAAGGCCTGTGAGTATTTCATATTTTGATTAAAATGTGTGAGAAATGTTAAATTGTTGATTTTAAATCATACTGTATTCAAGAAGCAACGCGAACACCTCAATCAAAGTTTACATCTGCCATAGCAAAGCGCGCGCATTCTAGTAGTGTTTGTTGCCTATTGGAAGTCAGTGACACTCTCCTCCCTCCTCAGGTGTTACAAGTGTCATTGCTATCTAAATCATTGCAAATGTTGTATAGATTTGACAAATAACGCATTATGATTGCAAAACGAACAACAGAAGTGTATTGCGGGCATATCCGCACGAAGAATGTAAGTAGACGCTAAAACCTAAAGTTACGTATTTTCGTTTGTATTTGCAAAATATCGCAGCAAATATATTTATATTCTTCAAGATCATTGATCAGTATCATCGAGAGTCCGGACTAAGCCGATCCGTATGACCGAGAGTCTACTGCATTTAGTATTTATTAATCAAGCTTTATTAGGAAAACTAGGTTTTTTGTTGAAAAAAACCGGAACGTATGGCATCACAGAATTTAATTCCTAGATTGCCGTAAAAACTTAATAAAATACACGAAATATTAAAAAATTATGACCCCCCGGTGGAGTGCGCCCCCCCCCCCCCTAGCATTTGACTCACGAGCCTCCACTGTCCATCAGTCATAAGAATACATGAATGTAAATGTAGGTGACAATGACCAAATTAGAACTACAGATACTTTTAAAAAGTCAGTAAATCGAGGAAATGATTATTCTGAAGTAAAAAATTGTTCTGAGAATTAGGATTCAATAATGTCGCGTTAACGCAACGCTGGGGATTAATGGGTTAAAGAAAATTGTGCGTGAAGGATCAGGTCTAACGAACAGTTTAGAGAACTCTGTACAGATCCACATATACATATTCAAATAAAAAGTAGCAGGCTAAGAGTGGCTGATAATGTAAAATGGGGAAAAGGGTAGTTTCCTTCATCAAAGAAAACGAAAGGCATTGATTGCGATTCCTTACCCACCATTAGTGTATTCATAATATACAAATTATTTCATTTTAGAAATACCGGATTAGACGAATGGCAATGGTCCATTTTTATCCTCATTTGAAAAGGGCCAGATTGGCGCCCATGCGATGCCACTCCACGTGACGTCACAGGGACCTAGTTTCTATACGAGAAGATAGGAGTTATACATCGTCTGAGATTACCAATGCATGCATGAGGCGCAGAGCTCAGGGAAACATGTCTTAATAATCACTTATTAAAACTGGCTAAGGTCGGAAAGTTTTCTTCGTTTGATAAGGTATTAATAATACTTATTTAAGCCAAGCGCTACCAGCTAGCATCCTGCGTCGTTTCAGCGCTAAGCCTCGCCTCAAGGTCACCTCACCTCTCGTAATAGAGCCTCAAAATATAGTGTTTTTATTTCTTGTCATCAAGTGATATTCATAAAAATTTAACAAAAGCTCATTGAAATTTCCACAAAATTTTAATTATTTGCAACCGCTCTCTTTTTAATCGCTGGTGAGAAGACTCACATCCATCCCATTGGAAGTAACATACTTTCTAAAGGGAGTGACCCTTATTAAACAGATTGACAATGACAACTATTATGTTTTCAAATGCTATTATTTTCTTCCCTTGATTCTTAGTTAATATTCAAGTTTCTGATCCGTAGAGTACCTACAACCGTTTGTATCATAATCTTGTATATTTTTGATTTTGTTTTCCTGGACATCATCCTTATACTTTTCAACACAGTTTTAAGGGCCCAATAGCAATTATTCCCAAGCAATAAATATCGCATTCAGTTCTATTTCTGATCTATTTTTCTGTTCCATGACAACCCCTATAGGTATTTAAACCCGGTCGTCCTTTCTAATGTGCGACTTTTTACTTTTAATGACTTATCAAAATCTTCCAAGTGTCGTTTTAATTATAAGTTCTGTCTTCTCTTCGCTGATTTTTAATCGCAGCTACTTTTAGTCACAGCAAAAACTTATAGCAGTTTTTCTATCGTTGGAAACCGCAGGCCGCTCACTATCAGTACCATTTCTTCCTATAGGTAATAATTGAACCTCCTTTTTCCCCAAAACTCGCAATTTTTAGCTGGAAAAACTCTGCAGGTCCTAACTTCAATTACGTGGGAAAGATAACAAACAATAATAAGATGCTATTGTTGTGGACTTCTGAGTCCTTTAGACGTTGATGAATGTACAGCGCTTCCATTATTGATAAAGTAATTGACCGGAAAAAGAAAAGCGTAGCCATTTGGACCACATCGTCTTAATTACAAACGACCGTCGACCAAGTCAAATGGAGGAAGATACCGTTCATACAAGGTTTACTGCATAAACTGGCCCGTACATTTTCCAGGAATAACTTAAAAGTGATTTTTTATTCTAATAAGACCCTCGGTGGAGCGATTTTTAATTCCAAAGAGCAGGTGAGGAATATACAGAAATATGGTGTCTTCCTTCTTCGATTTAACACACTTGATTGTGATTGTTTGTATGTTGGCTAGACCAAGGGCGCAGAGGGTTTACGTGCAACTAATACCGGGGTGTGTGGGGGTATGGAATACCCACCAGAATAAGCGGTAGGGGATTAGATTAATAACTTGCGGAATTTTAATATAAATGGTTCAAAATGGTGAGTTTTACGGCTTTCTGAGGGATATTCATTTTTCCTTACACCATTCTATTAGTAATATCAATACAGTTAAGTAAAATGGAATAAACTTAAACATTTCTGTGAGTTCTGGGGGGGGGTTTAACCCCTAAAACCCCCCCTCGCTGCACCACTGGGCCAGACTGGCCGCCAATTAACCCTCATATGGATTCGCTGCGCCTTAGCGGCGCTCGTGGATTTAAAAGTGGCGTAAACAGTTTCCATTCGGATGGATCATTTTGAAATTTTCAGTAGTCCATTTTTTCTGCTTTCTACGTCTACATATATAATTTTGTTTGTATAGTGTTGATAGTTTATATTTTATTGGCCTCTAATTAAAAGAGTTACGTGGTTGGATTTACGGCGCCGCTGCGGCGCCGAGAATTTCCTCGTCGCTACGTCGGGGACTGCACTCTCAATGTTAATGTCAAAGCAATTATGTTTAATGTGAAATGCCATAATCTATTTATAACCATTTTATTTAATTTTTCAACTTTATAAACAAAATGAAATTGTTTACCAGAAGGAAAATATTACTTAACCAATTTTGCTCTCTCTAATGGCTAGGAATCACAATGTTTGCCTTGTTATAATGTTTATAGACAAAATTTAATCATTTTACAAGAACTATTCATAGAAAATCATGGCTAGCCAAAGGAGTTTTTCCATAGCCTCCGACTTAGTTTTACTTGGACCAAGAATTTCCTCGTCGCTACTTCGGGGACTGTACTCTCAATGCTAATGTGAAAGCAATTAAATTTCGTACGATATGCTCTAATTTATTTATTATCATATAATTTAATTTTTTAAGCCTTATAAACCTAATGAAATCGTTTAACAAAAGGGAAATGTTACCAAACCAATAGGGTGGTTTCCTATTATTTTTTTATTGCCTAATTCGAAAGATTATTACTCCTGGAGTACGTATTTCACGCTTTTAGATTTGTAAATGACGATATCTATTTTTCGCGACTAAAAGAAAAGTGAAAAATTTCAAGCGCGCGAAAACGCGACGCGTAAGTACGAATGATGGGGAAAAGTCCGTGCGACGCATTTCTGGTTCCCCCTCCCGCCTTGTGAGGTGACCTTGATCGAGGCTCTGAGCGCTGATAGGACGCAGGATGCTAGCGGGTAGCTGAGTACCTTGCTGGCTGGTAGCGCTTAGCTTAAAAAAGGTTTATTAATACCTTATCAAACGAAGAAAACTTTCCGACCTTAGCCAGTTTTAATAGGTGATTATTAAGACATGTTTCCCTGAGCTCTGCGCCTCATGCATGCATTGGTAACCTCAGACGATGTATAACTCCTATCCTTTCATGTAAAAACTAGGTCCCTGTGACGTCACGTGGAGTGGAATCGCATGGGCGCCTGTCTGGCCTTTTTCAAATGAGGATAAAATTTGACCATTGCCATTCGTCTAAACCGGTATTTCTAAAACCAAATAATTTGTGTATTATGAATACACTAATGGTGGGTAACGAATCGCAATCAATGCCTTTCGTTTTCTTTGATGAAGGAAACTACCCTAGTTCATTTTTTCTTTTAGCTAAGAATCATTATGTTTGAAATGACATTTTATCCATTATTTTTATGGCCGAAAAGTAGGGTATATGTAGTAGTAAATGAATTTCGAAGTTGCGTATGCGGTATGCAGAAAATATTTGCCAGTGTTTCATGTACGGGAATGCTGATAATGTTCCTCTAATGAAAGATAAAACACGACGACGAATGTCGCCAAATTTGTTAGGTGCATTGCCGTGGGGCGACGTCAACGCAGAGTGCCGGCTGCTAATTTTAAGACCCCACTGAAAAAAAAAACATTTTTTAAAACATTACCCAGACGGCACAGAATCCTCCGTATCTAATTCGTATGCAGATAGTATCCATTGACGAAAAGCGGCGGAGCGGTAGTCAATGGATACTATCTGCATACGAATTAGATACGGAGAATTCTGCGCCGTCTGGGTAGCATCAAAAATATATTTATATCTATGAGCATTTCAGTAAAAATGAGACTTTACTCTTCTTTATGAATGAGTTGAATAACATTTATTGCTAATTTTTAAATACATAATTTAACAATGAAAACCTACTGTTTTTGAAAAATAAAAAAAGTTGCTACATATGATGTACCGCCAGAGCATGTATAAAAATTTTTTATTTCGCTCAATTTGAACTATTTAAACTATGGAAATTACCAAAAAAGCATTGCTCCAAGCAAAGCATTATAAATCCTGGATGACAAAAAGGGTCACTGCTCCCTTAACGAACGGTTCTTTCCGCAAAAGAATTTTCACACCAAGTGGCCTAAGATAAGGATGCCGGTAGCTGCAGAGGACTTTTCGTCCTCAAGGCATTAAAAGAACTCCTTTTCCATCAAGGATTTCATTTTTTAAATAACTGAACCACTAAGCAGTATAGCGAAAAAGTACCACATGCGAAATATTATGGCTTCACGCGTACAAAGACAAATATATAGAAAGACGTAATATTACGTCCATAGCAATATTCAGAAATACTAACAGGACATAATATTACGTCCATGGCACGCAAAGCGTTAAACAATGTTAAATGAATCATTGTTGTAGCTGAATAAACAATGAGCAAAACGAATTATACAACACGACCCAATTTTGCTTCGGCAGAATTTCATACAAATGTTTGCAGCTCAGCGTTTTACTTTTTTTACGGCGATAGTCATAAAGTATAATACACAGAAACAACAAATAGGGTGGCTATTATTTTTTTATTGCTTAAATCGAAATATTATTGCTACTGGAGCACGCATTTCGCTTTTAGATTTTTTAATGCGGATATCTGTTTATCGCGATTAAATGAAAGTGAAAAATTTTGAGCGCGCGAAAACGCGGCGGCTAGGTATGAATGCTGGGAAAATTCCGTGTGACGTCATTATGATTCCTGCTGTCGCAAAGTGAGGTGACCTTTGGGCGAGGATGTTTGCGCCGCTGAGATGCAGGCTGCTAGCAGGAAGCGCTTGGCTTAAATAAGGATTATTAATACCTTATCAAACGAAGGAAACTTTCCGACCTTAGGCAGTTTTAATAGGTGATTATTAAGAGATGTTTCCCTGAAGTTTGTCCCTCATGCATGCATTTGTTCCTTAGCATTAAAAAAATGTTTTTTTTAAGTAAGTAAGTCCACTTAAGTAAGAAAAAATATGAAAAAAAAAAACAGTTCTCTTGGACTGCGGCATCTTTTTTTGCATCTGGTTTTCGTCTTCGAGTGTAGACATTTGCTTTTAACGGTGAAAATTTCAAAACAGTAAAATATATGACGACTATTTAACTGCAAAATTGTGTAAAAGAAAACCCGAAGACTAGAAGAAGACAGCAAATAGTTGTCGTCGAGGTAAAATTTGGCTAGTTTCAAGGCAAATCATTCGCAAATAGAGCGGAATATACCTAACTCACGAGGTAATAAATCATTTAAATGATAAAAATAAACTCCTCCATTAAGGAGAGGTTTACCCTCCATTGAGGGTACAGGAAGGATAGGTGTACCCTTCCTATATCCTTCAGCAAGGGTACACGAAGGGTATTTTAGAACATCGGTGGGTACGCCCTCTCCTTCCTGGAGGGTACGGGAAGGGTTTGGCCAGCCTCGATGAAGGGTACAGGAAGGGTAGGATTAATATAAAAACTAAAAATCCATAAATTAACATAAAAATTTAAAAAATCGCTAATAAACTAAATTAAACGAATGGAGATGAGTTGCAGCAGTGATTTCTAAAGTTATAGGGCAGAAAAAAAATTAGCCTGCTCGTGGTCTTGAACCCAGGACCTACCTATAAGAAGATCATAAACTAGTGATTTAACAACCTCGATTAATAATTATGGAAATTATGTAAAAAAAACAATCATCAAGGAAATGCACTATTCTAAAATACTAATTTGGCTTGAAGTAGCTACTGAAGCCGCATCCCACGAAGCACCTAAGCCGAAAGAAGAAATGATACAATATACTGAGTGTCAAAATGACACCCTCCGGCATTGAAGGTAAATTTGAATTTTAAGGCAGAAAAAAGAGAGGGGGGTATTCCTAACACTGTCGTCTCATTAAGCCCTAAAAATGATTAAAAATTTACGAAATATTTTATTCTACAACTCTTTAAAGGCCAGCTTTGAAAAAAATGTTCGCGTAGGGTGTCAAAATGACACCCTTCGGCATTCTAGTGTTAACTATTTTTTGTTAAAAATGCGTATACCTTGAATTAACTATGTGGTCATAAACAGAATTTTAGTGCATTTTCGGTTGCCGCATGAATGCATTGCATTCACGGTCATGCAGTAGCAAAATGGATACTAAACATTCCTTGATGTATGCTCCAAAGTAAGACTTAAAAAACAACAAGTTTCGTGTAGCTTATCTCAATATTTTAGTAATCTTTCAAATGCAAAATTTCTAAATTTTCTGATCCGCGCAACCGACGAAGAAGACGTTTGGAAATAGCTTGCTGCGGAGTCCGCCACTACGAAATGGTTTCCAAGTATAAGGCTTCCGTGGAGTTCATGATGATATTTAGGGATTTTCCGGGTATTCTTCCGCGTTTATCCAATTTATAGGACAATATTTCGCCAACGTCCCAGTTGGCTTCCTCAGGTCCACTGAAGTCTCCATGCAGAAAGTTGTTCATCTTATATACACCCCGTTTACCGCCTTTTTTGTGGAGGTGTGCCCTGATTGGTCAGGATGTTTGAAGACCGTTTTCCACGCGCTGGCGAGATTGTAGCCGTATTCACGGTTCAAGTTCTTCGTTGTTTTGGTGATTTCGATCGCCTCCCTGATTACTCTCGGGTAGTGGCGGCCTTCTTTGTTCAATAGAGAAGCGTTGTCAAAGTCAATATTGTGTGTCGGTCCACTCCATTGGTGTTCCGCCCCCGCTGACTGGGTGAAATGTCTATTTTTTACGGCCCTTCTGTGCTCTTGGACTCGGCATTTCAGTGCTCGTGATGTTTTTTGCCGGTGTAGGAATCACCTATCACAAAATTTGCACAAATTGTGTGACCCGCAGTAGCAATAAAGGGCAGAGAAACTTGTAAACATTAAATCTTCAGGCAAGAGGTGATTATACTGAGTAATATTAATAAAACATTTGAAAAATTATGAATGCGAGATAAATTGTTTCGTCATTGTTACATTTTTTTGGTGATATCACAAAAAATGTATTTTTATTTTCGCCATGCTGTATACATACAAATAATAAATAGAGAAACACACGTACCGTAGCGAGTTAAAACACAATTGCCATCATTTAAATAATTCATATAAAAAGCAAAGAAAATATAAAATAAAATGTTAGCGTGAAGATGACATGATTTTTTTTTCTTTATTTTAAGGGGTAACACTTTTATAATTGTTTTCGGATAAAAAGAAAAAAAGACGTATTTAAATTATTAATTAAAAGTTTTAGTGGATCGAAATTAGGTAATTATAATAGGTAATATAAGAGGTTGATACACCCAGTCAACACGTAGGACTCATGCATGAGGTCTTAAGAGGTCTAACGAATTTGTAGGATTCCTAGAAAGTCCCAAATGACCTCATAATGATGCCTCCGTGAGGTCATATGCACTCCAAAAAATATCCCATTTCGAGGGACTCACAAGACCCTTAAGAGCTCATACAAGAGGTCTCCTATAAGAGATAACTTCAAAATACTTTACGTGAACGGTATAAAGATGAAGGAGGGATACTACACAACTTGCAAGGCCTACACAATAACATTTCTTGGTACCTGTTAATTGAAGCTAGCTCAGAACTGGAGAAGTGCAAATTGCAAAGTTGGTTGGTCTGGCATTTTTAAACTACTTTTGGTGACACTATAGGAGCAGAAGATAACATGGCAGTATTCAACTTATCCAATGAAAATGAGGCAAAAACGCACATTAAATGACAACCATAGGTGGAATAATTCGGAACAAACAAATGGAATGGACAATACCACAATTTATTTTTCAATGCCACAAATGTCAAAATCTTCATCTTCTCTTCTTCTCAGCGTATTTGAGCCTATCCCCTGCGTGCTGCAACCACTGCTTTCCCACTCTCTCCAATGAAGCAACACTCGACGAAGTTGGATGGCATTCCATAACAGAGGCTGAAAAATATAACCATCGAACTTAAGTTTAACAAATGAAATATTGGGAAACATCAAATACACCTGATAATAATAATCTCAACAGCTGTCCTTAAATACTCCCCTCTATGTAGTAGCAACAAAAGGATTATATCCAATATTTTAAAGATTTCGAAATACATCGGTGTACAGATTTGCAAATCTGTATATTATACGTATTTTATACATGTCTGATGATCCAAGGTCCTTGATGTATACCAGAATCTTTAAAATATACAAATAATTCCCTTACAGTGTAAACAGGTATCATCAGACATGTATGAGATATGTATAATACACAGTTTTACGACGTGTTACACATATTTAATCTATATAATATCCATATTATGGCAGCAGATTTAATACTTATAGTATCTAGATATTTTCTGTGTGGTAGTGGACATTTGCAAGTATTTTATACAGATATAATATGTATACAGTGTATACTGTGATACGTATTAAATCTAGATATAATCCTCTAGGTGCTACTAGGGTCTGAATCAATTATGTCCCGCAATGGCTTAATTCCAGGTTAGTGCCAAGCTCGCATGGTGGAGAGTCTTGTCCATATGATTCAAGATTGACTCATGCTTGCCTTGGTATCTGAGTGAAGGGAGTGAAAGCAAGGCTATCCATACCTATCAATACATCGCACATCATCAGTGCACTGAAATACACTGAATCGGTGCAATGACCCCGCTTCCTGCTGCCGTGCTGCGGTGCCATCCATGTCAGCTGGTAGGCTAAGTCATTCGACAGCAAGTGCGTTAATGCTCGCCTAAAATGCTGTTCTCCACTCATTCCTCCTATAAGTTTGATCTTCAGCTTCTGAAAAACAGGCAAGAATAAAATTATTTCCATCTAGTGCACAAAATTCATCACATTTTCATAGAAACGTATTCCTGGTATAGGGAGAAATGTTTAGTAATTTTTCCATTTATTAACAGGCTACATGATCTCATAACAATCAAGACATTTGAGTTTGCAAAGTAAGAGTTGAGTTAACAAATGTGCATACGGAAGATAATGACAGAGTATTAAGGCCAATGTTGCTTGGTAGATTATAAAATAGCCCCATCATTCTGTTAATGGCACTGAAGTAAGTGAAAATATGAAGACACTTAATGAACAGGGCAGTCATCTCGATTGTCACAGAGGGTATGTAAGAATGTAATTCTCTGATAACTCTCCAAACAATTAGGGTAGTTATACTACGGCATTAAATAAGATTACCACAAGGCACATCATGAGGATAGTATCCCAGTTTCCTACATGGTAATTTCAGAAAATACTGTTGAACTCTCTCTATATAGTTCTGATGGTTATTTAAATATAAGACCCCTCTGAATCATGGAGTAAAGAAACGATTGAAGACGAATTTATAGGTCATAAGGGGTTGTGATTAATCATATCATGAAGAGATATGGGAAACAAAGATAATCACCACGTTGATAGCTATCATGTATTTCAAATCATCAAGGAACATATCATATTTATTATACTAGTCCTGATGCAAAGAAGATGAATCAAATCTATCCATCAAAAAACATGTAAAAAACGAAAAATATTCCATGTTTAGATGGCTGCTATAGTCTATTCATTTTATATCTGCGAGTGAGCTTTCGTGAGATCCCGGAGACTCTCGGATGGCTTCGCTGATATGGGGGGGGGGGGGGGTAGTACCGGGAGAGACAGAGGAGGAGAGAACACAACGTTGCCAAATGTACATAGCCGCCCTACTTTATCACTGAAAACGTGAGAGTAATGAGTGGCCACAGGTATTTTGGCCCCAGCACCGAGACAATATACCTACTCATTTGGAAGACATTGGGGATAATCCTCTCACAGAAGCCCATGACATTGTCAGCTACCGCGCTGAATGAGGCACCGTTGGTGGAAGGCATACTCAGGGTGCCTTCATAGCTCGGCGTTGCGTACTTGGGGGCGGAGCTAACTTATCGCAGCAAGTTGGAGCCCTTCACAGCTCTGCGTTGTGAAAACAAATGAAAGGCAAAAATTGTCGGCTCCTAAAAATCGGCCTGTGAGCATATCATCTTATGATTTCGAACCAAACGCACAATACATATGTTGTTTTCTGCATGTAGTGATGGCCTTTGCCTATGCATTATCGTGGCCTTTAAATTTTATTTCCTAACTCGGAATATTCGAAAAATAGCTAATTACATACACTCAATGAACATGAGTAACGTGGAATGATACCAGGAATATTTATTAATGATAACCGTTGTTCAAACAGATTGTCCTAGTCACGTTATGAAAATAGCTCAAACCGAGTAGATTATGAGGGCAGAATTATTAGATATCAATTGGAATTTAAACAACCGTAGTCACCAACAAGCACCTCTCACGCTGTATTTAGCTTGTGATACCATTTACGGGTATGTGTTACGCTAATCTATGCTCCTCAGTGATTATTATCTAATTTATGGTTAACATTAGTCTTATGTTTAGGAAAGATACGAAATAACTAAGCTGAACACTTCAAAATAATAGTAAATAATTAAATAAATAGCATTTGCCACTCCCATTAGAGCTAATCTTGCATATTTGTATGCACAGAAACGAACACCAATTGGAAATCATCGGTGTACTGCCGCCTTCACGCAGAGAAAATCCGACAGGTTCAGTTTTTCTGCGACGACGCAGTGAGCTGGAGACGTGACGTCATCAATTCTCAAAGACGGGCTCTGATTGGCTCGCTAACAGCGGCGTCGACGCAACGCTGAACTGTGAAGGCCCCCTTAGTCACATACAAGGAGAACGCGTGAGGTTTGGCAACACTGCTCCACGGGCAGATTCACGATGTTCACTCGGCGGAGGTCTGAGAGCGACTCACTGAGGCCACGCCTGCCGTTCGCCGATTGGCAAAGGCAAAGTCACATGTCGAGAAACTTTCCCTCCCCTCATCTCCACTTGCTTTGGCCACGCCCGCTCACCCGCAGAGATAAAATGAACGGAGTTTAATGTAAGATTTCACTTTTTCCCGGCGTATGATGGCGGTGAATTCTTCTCGGGTTTCCATCCGGGTGAGCTCCATCTCCATCGCTGCCGACGTTTCGATAGAATCCTTTTCTATCGTCATCAGGGCCGATGATGCCAGTAGGAAAGTGCCAGGTTTATATATATAAAAAAAACTAAGACAAGTCTTAGTCTGTGCCAAAGACCCTGCAGGACTGAAATTGCCTGGTGTCTACAGCATACCATGCGAGTGTGGTGAGGAGTATATCGGTGAAACGGGAAGAACGATCGAGACCCGAATCTAAGAGCATAAGCGTCATCTCCGGCTGTGCCAACCATCGAAATCGGCGGTTGCGGAGCACGCCATCAATCTCTACAACGCGATTCGCTGGGAAAACACCAAAATGCTCTGCCTCTCCAGCGGCTACTGGGATCGCCTCACCAAGGAGGCAATTGAAATACGACTCTCCAAGAAAAACTTCAACACAGACGAGGGTTTCAACTTAAGTAAGGCATGGAACCCGATTTTGAAAGTGGCGGGAAAAGCGCACTCTTTCTCCGCCAATCAGAACGACCCAACATAACGACCGAGGATATATAAACCTGGCACTTTCCTACTGGCATCATCGGCCCTGATGACGATAGAAAAGGATTCTATCGAAACGTCGGCAGCGATGGAGATGGAGCTCACCCGGATGGAAACTCGAGAAGAATTCACCGCCAACGGAGTTTAATACTCACAAACTGTTTCCTCACTCCGTCCGATTTCTGAAGTTCTGCCTCAACTTTCCTCAAATCAGCGAGGGAGTCCAGGGGGAAACTTGGCAAATTATTTAAGGCAGTCTCGCACACTGTCCCCTTTCCTCTTCCAACCTGTGCCCCATTCACTAAAACAAGGACTGTGTTTTCTATCGACTCAATTCTGGAGTTTAGCCTCCGGAACTCAGATTTGATCAGTTCTGCAACCCTTGAATCTGAAAGACAAGTTTTCATACCGAACTCAGGATAATTCATGGTAAAAAAATGACATATCAGACAGAGTTAGTAAGATTCAATGCAACACACAATTTAAAAAATACCTACCATCATTAATAGAGACAGTTTCCTCCGAGGTACAAGCATTATCGGTCTCAATAGTGACATCTGAAACATAGAATTATAATTTCACTTTCAGTAATAATAATTTCATTTTCAGGTAAACTTTTTATTGCTAACCGAACCGTAAGGATGATGTTTGCTGTTCATGAATATGACATTGAAAATATAAAACCAGTATATTCAAATAATATACTGGTTTTAAAAATAAAAAATATATAAAACCAGTCTCAGGCAATCCAATCACGCATATGATGAAATATACTGTACTTTCGCAATGAATTAACTAATGCATGGATATTTCTCCAGGTGAGGTGGTCCATGATAACAGATTCTTTTTCCTCGTTTAACCTGATGACAAGGAACGATTCTGGCCTTGAAATGTCTGTTATTGTGGATCACCACACCCTGTTGACAACCTAAGAAAAAAATCAGCCAAACAAACATATATGTACTACCTTCTGTTTAAGGAATATGTACCTCCAGATTAATCGTTTCATGTTGGAGGAAAATATCATACTACATCCAACCAATGAAGTAGCCCTGGTGAAAATAAAGTGTGCAGAGAACCGTGCAAAAAGTGTGCCCACAGTTCTATTCACACTTCTTGCACACTCTTTTCAGACTTTTAGCACACTTCTTCACCAAACACATTCTGCACACTTCCCCAATGAAAAATTTGTACACAATTTTCCACACAGGATACGTGCAATGTACACATTTTATATGCATTTGTATAACCTGTATAAAAGTTGTACATTATATACCATGTATGCACATTTTATAGACATTTTTGGAGCCTGCCCAGCCGGCACAGCAGAAATTCTTCACATAAATGGAAGGGAAAAAATGGAGAAAATATATCTCTAGAGAAATTACAGGGTAGGAGTTTCCCTATCTTTTCTGTTCGCAGAGAGCCCACAAGATTATTTACAGCTCTAGTGCTGATAATGCATTGAATTTACGTGTAAATCATATTCAAAGGGCTGACGCAGATGGAGAACTAATTCATGTTTTTGTTCCACCATTCAAAAAACGATTATAGCATACAATCAACCATTTTAAATTCTCGAAGTGGATCCAGCCGGCACAGCAGAAATTCTTCATATAAATGGAAGGGAAAAAATGGAGAAAATATATCTCTAGAGAAATTACAGGGAAGGAATTTCTCAATCTTTTCCGTTCGCTCAGAGCCCACAAGATCATTTAGGGCTCTAGCGCTAATAATGCCGTGAATTTACTTTTGAATTATATTCAGAGGACTCACGCGGTTGGAGAGCTAATTAATGTTTTTGTTCCACCATTCAAGAAACAATTATAACATACAATCTAGCATTTCAAATAGGGTAGTTTCCTTCATCAAAGAAACCGAAAGGCATTGATTGCGATTCGTTACCCACCATTAGTGTATTCATAATATAAAAATTATTTGGTTTTAGAAATACCGGTTTAGACGAATGGCAATGGTCCATTTTTATCCTCATTTGAAAAGGGCCAGGTTGGCGCCCATGCGATACCACTCCACGTGACGTCACAGGGACCTAGTTTCTACAGGAGAAGATAGGAGTTATACATCGTCTGAGATTACCAATGCATGCATGAGGCACAGAGCTCAGGGGAATATGTCTTAATAATAACCTATTAAAATTGGCTATGGTTGGAAAGTTTTCTTCGTTTGATAAGGTATTAATAAACCTTTTTTAAGCCAAGCGCTACCAGCCAGCAAGGTACTCAGCTACCCTCTAGCATCCTGCGTCCTATCAGCGCTCAGAGCCTCGATCAAGGTCACCTCACAAGACGGGAGGGGGAACCACAAATAAGTCACACGGAGAGATTTCCTTACCCGTCGCGTTTTCGCGCGCTTGAAAATTTTCACTTTTCATTTAATCGCGAAAAATAGATATCGTCATTTCAAAATCTAAAAGCGTGAAATACGTACTCCAGGAGTAATAATCTTTCGATTTAGGCAATAAAAAAATAATAGGAAACCACCCTATTATAACATACAATCTAGCATTTCAAATTCTCGAAGTGGACCATTGTGCACGAAAAGTTGTGATTGTGGCGAGTACTAATGCCTCGAGTTTAAGAAGGACTTAGTTCCCTTAGCCCTATTGATAAATTCATCTCATGTTGACATTAGTGCGACTATATAATCATTCAGATGCACGTAATAGGTACGTTTTTGGGGACGAGATGTCCTCAATACCCAACTTTGAGATGTTTCCCGTCTGCTAACTGCTGAAAGAGAAGAAGTGACAGACTGAAATTAAATCGTGGAGGTGTTGGAGGACCACTCAGAGCCTCACGGCTACAAAGAAAGAGAGATAGAGACAAAAAGAAGCCCCACAAAGAGTTTAATGCACGAGAAAAATCATTTACAGTTAAACCACTATGTAGTGAATCTCTTCACATCATAAAACTCAAATACTTCATACCACCCCTACGGTCCCGTCTGATTTACATGTAAATTAATAAGCAAACGCCTTTGTAGTGAACATCTTTTATCTCATAAAACCTCCACTTATCATGCCAAGGAGACACCCCCGAGATGGCCTAACTACATCCACAAAGAGAGACAAATAGAAATTATCAATGCAGCCACAATTATGTACATGGAATGACATTTTCATCAATAAATGTTTCCTGATTATTTTTTTTCTTATACACCTTTCATATGCTGTAATTTTCACGTTAACCATTAGTTATGGCCATTTTGTTCCATCTGAGAGTATACCTAACAGCAAATAAGAAAAACAATATCCAACTATCCTAATCATTTTAAGTGACTGTTAAATTAAGAGATATCACATCTTTTTCTCTTGACTCATGGTAAAAACTCATGCGATAGCGCTCACCTACTGTAATCATTGAATAATAAATATATGTTCACTAATGTATGCATGTTTATTTTTAACACATAAATATGATGGTTTAAAAGACAGTAGTGCCTTTCATTTCCAAAGGATGTGAAAAAAAGTGCGTATCGCCAAAATATCTCTATAGTGAACCTCTATACATCAAATTGCCCAAATTTTGGTCCCCTCCATTACGATGTGAAGAGGTTTAACTGTACCATCATTCAGTAACAGGTATCTAGAAGGGGCAGTCAGAATTTCAATGCTAAATATAATCAGCTACATATTTCATTAACATTTTCATACCAAAAGGTCTATAAAATAACAGCTGGAGTTAAAAACACATTTATTCACTGCATTACATCATCTGATTACATCGATCAATCAAGTTAAATGTCTATAAAATAACAGCTTGGGTTCAAAATGCATTTATTCAGTACATATAACATCATTCGATTACATCAATCAATCTAGTTTTTGCCTCTTTTTCCTTCCTCCATCGCGGTCGCAAGACCCCACCAAATATCTGCCCACCTTCCCCCTTATCTCGGCATCACTAGCAGAGGGATAATTCTTCCTTATGGCACCTGTGAACAGCATCACATGAACAATTAAAATCTGTTAGTCACAACGTATCAAATCAAAATTGAGATCTTCAGTTAAAAAATGAAAGTAGGATTATCTCTAATGCAATATAAATACCAATAGGGTAGTTTCCTTCATCAAAGAAAACGAAATGCAATGATTGCGATATTCGTTACCCACTATCAGTGTATTCGTAATATACAAATTATTTGTTTTCAGAAATCCCAGTTTAGACGAATGGCAATGGTCAATTTTAACTGCATTTGAAAAAGGCCAGATTGGAGCCCATGCGATAGCACTCCACGTGACGTCACAGGGACCTAGTTTCTATACGAGTAGATAGGAGTTTTACATCGTCTGAGATAACCAATGCATGCATGAGGCACAGAGCTCAGGGAAACATCTCTTAATAATCACACATTAAAAATAACTAAGTTCGGAAAGTTTCCTTAGTTTGATAAGGGAATAATAATACTTATTTAAGCCAAGCTCTACTAGCCAGCAGGGTACTCTGCTACCTGCTAGCAGCCTGCGTCGTATCAGCACTCAAGCCTCGCTCCAAGGTCACCTCACAAGGCGGCAGGGGGAACCAGAAATACGTCACACGGACTTTTTCCCATCATTCCTACTTAGCCGTCACGTTTTCGCGCGCTTGAAAATTTTCACTTTTCATGTGATCGCGAAAAATAGATATCGTCATTTAAAAATCTAAAAGTGTGAAATTCGCACTCCAGGAGTAATAATATTTCGATTTAGGCAATAAAAAATAGTAGGAAACCACCCTATTGTTCCGTAAACAGAGGCATGTTTTGGCTGTCGTAACTGCCACCGGAGGGTGTATTTTTATTCCGATATTCAATTTTTGTGTGTGTGTGTGTGTGTGCACGTGCAGCCAGTCGTCGTCAATCTCGGAGTAAGTTGTGAGAGTCAGTGTGTGGAACTCATAGTGAGAATGTGTGGTGCCTCAGCTGCCCCAGTCCCTTCCCTGTCCCCCAAGTGTGCTTAATTGAGAATGGATATCTTTGAGAGCGACACAGAGAACATAATATTAGAGCCACACTATATTTCCAGGTCCGATAGAAGCGATAAATTAAGAGATATGTTTTGCTGAACGGATAGATATGGCATTTCGTTTTTCCCCCGAACCATAAAGGACTTTAATAAACGCTTGTCCCAACCTCATTAGAGCACTTCATTTTTTGTTTGTTTTTGGGCTGTAAACGGCTGGTGTCCTAACACCCCCTGCCACACGCCTTTTTGGTGGCTTGCGGGGTATTATGTAGATGTAGATGAGAAGTGTCGGCGGCACTGCAGACAAGGAGGCTTACTGACTGAACACGGTCTGATAAGTGAAATTTCCCTCATTATTATACTGATAAGTGAAATTCCCCCCATTATTATTCACTATTTTCATGATATTGTTGAAGTGATGAATATATATTTTTTGAATGTTTGAAAGTGCATTGTATTCTCTGATCCTTCAGGTTATAGTTGTATGAACATCGTTCCCTATTCATCCCACGACACTAGTATAAAAGGAAAATAAAACAGATATTCATTTAAATTATATTCTATGCACAGAAATTAATAAGATATTAGTATAAAATGTAATGTAGTGTGTCAAATCAAAATCATATCAGTAAAAAAATTTAAATCATCTATTGATAGGATTATCTCTACTTAAATGTAAACACGGAAAAAATAAAAATAATCGACCAAAATTCCTCTTAATTACTATGTTGACGGGAAAGTTCTAACAAAACGTATTTAAAAAATAGAAATATTTAGGAGAGCAGAAAAGTGATTTATTTTTTTTACTTGTACACATTAAAAACCAAAAGATAATAAAACTGAAAAAAAAGAAGCATTCATTTGCAAACAAAGAGTTGTTTTTCTGCTAGTATTTTATTTTTTTTAATGCTATTACACTTTGTTTAAGATACCTGTCTCAAACCGTCCGATTTTTAAATATGTGTTGTTAGACTTAGCCATCGATATGCGGAAGTAATGTTAAGAAGAAGTATTCACTTTGAAAACTTAAAGTGATGACATCATTCTTACAAATTTTTAACCAATTGGGCTTGACAAGAAGTATATAAATGCACTCTGATCTGCATGATATGAACACATCTAAAAGAAAACCAAATTTATAACTCAACGAGTGAGCTGCGCCCGCTCCCAGTGGGCTTCCCCTGCTCTTTTCAACGCAGGTCCACAGAGGGATAGGCGTGTTTCTAATTTTAAAATGTAGAAAAAAAAGGCAGGGTCTTATGTACAAATTAAATTGGAATTACACTATCCTCTGTTAAACGCACATGATGACTCATACTTACATATCAACAGGAGACTTGAATGTGGAATCAGCCGCATTTTGATATGAGTTATTTAAAGAATGTGAGATGTTGTTGCAAATGAACAAATGTATCAGTTCGTGCGCCGTTAACGTCAGGAATATTTACCGGTTTTTGTTTTTTTTTAATTATTTAAAAACAAATATTAGGAAACAATAGCAATATTAAGGAAGTAAGATATGCCGTCGCATGTTCTCTGATAAATTCTGTGCATTTTGGTACCACATTTGTAGAGTTTGGTTGGGTATAAGTTGAGAAAAAGGTATCTATAAAGTAGAAATAATATAGAAGATAGCCAATTAAGAAAGTTATGTAACTAACCTTCAACAGCTTTATAAATAGGAAGAGCCGAAAAGTTTTTCTTCCCCTTTCTCCCACAACAGCTGTAGAGCTTGCAGAGGTCGTTGCCCATGAGCTTTTTCAATATGTTATACGTGACTTGTGTAATGCTTCCTCCGCCAACAATTGCAAGCTCTTGAACCTGCAATACCACGATTAAGAATAAGTCAAGCACACAAACTTAATTTTGTTCAAAGTTAACCCTTTCACTGCTGTTCAAGCTCCGAAAACCTTCTCCTCACATGCGGCGAAAAGGTTAAAATGTGTTTCGTAAGGCCATGGAGCAGGTACTTCAATAATGGGCGTGGTACACCCTACAAAGGATCGCTAATTAAATAATCAGTTGGCTTGAGCTACATTTTCATAATATATTAACCCTGAACCATTGGCGTGAAATATTTGTTACACTATCAGTGGCGTGCGATTTGTGAAACCGGAATGAATTAAATAATCATGAAACGTTGCAACAGCATTTATATTGCTTAAGTTTATTTCTTTAACTTCTAAGCTATTATAAAACTTTTATTTAATATCATGCATTCCCAACACGAGCCAACTTTTTCAGCAAAAAAAAGTAATTGAAAACCGGATCCAAAAACTGATATCAAACACACTTAAATTGTTGTTATCGTTATTAAGCGTCAATAACTCGCCATTATTCATAATAACGCCTTAAATGTCAAAGAAAGACGGCCAACTAATAGGAAACAATTGAATTTATCTCCTTCATTACTCTTCTTGAGGCATTCTGCATGCGTGACGTGAAGTCTCTCAGACCGCTAATCGAATTAGCCCTTTCGCTGCTGTTCAATCTCCGAAAACATTCCCCTCACATGCGGCGAAAACGTTAAAATGCATTTCGTGGGCCCACGGAGCAGGTACTTCAATAATGTACACCCTCCGAAGGGTCGCTAATCCGGGACCATATCCTTGACAAGCTAACCCACGCAGATCTGTCTTATCGACCCTACCAGCGGGGGTCGAAAAGCGACCGCTCTGACTGCAATTTGAAAATCAATCAATGAATCTGTTCATCAAAAAATGATTGTTTGCATCACACTCCTGCAAATCAAGCAATCAAGTATATGTTATAATATTTCCTGGAGTTAAAACAAGTTATAGCCAACATTTCGATTTATTTTAAATCATCATCAGGGCTCTTTACTTTGTACATATTTATTGATGTTTAAAAAAAACAAATCTACATGTTGTACAAAGTTAAGAGCCTTGATGATGACGTAAAATAAATGGAAATGTTGGCTATAACTTGTTTTACATTGACCGAAACTCCAGGAAATATTATAACATGTATTAAACGAGGCCAAGATAAGAAGAGAAAAAAATAATTATGCATTCAAGTACGTCTTTGAACTGTGTTTCTGGGATGAAAAATAATGATTTCGCTAACTTTGCTAAAAACGTGGCTCCGTACCACCGGAAAATGGCCATTTAGAAAAGTTAACTAAATGGTTATTTCTCATCACAGAAACACGGCTAAAAGACGTACTTGATTGCTTGATTGGCAGAAGTACATTGTAAACAATCTTCTTTTATTGAGCGGATTGATAGATTTTCAAAATACAGTCAGAGCGGTCACTTTTGGTTAGGGAGGCACCCCACTCCGAGGGTCGAAAAGAGAGGCCAGTGAGGGTGAGCTCGTCAAGGAAAGGGTCCTGGATTGGCAACCCTTCAGATGGCTTCGGTAAAAGTGCCGAGTGCATGACAGGGAGGAAGAATAATAGGGTAGTTTCCTTCATCAAAGAATACGAAAGGCATTGGTTGTGATTCGTTACCCACCATTAGTGTATTCATAATATATAAATTATTTGGTTTTAGAAATACCGGTTTAAACGAATGGAAATGGTCAATTATAACCTCATTCAAAAAAGGCCAGATTGGCGCCCATGCGATTCCACTCCACGTGACGTCACAGGGACCTAGTTTCTAAACGAATATGTAGGGGTTTTACATCATCTGAGATTACCAATGCGTGCATGAGGCACAGAGCTCAGGGAAACATGTCTTAATAATCACCTATTAAAATTACCTATGGTCGGAAAGTTTCCTTCGTTTGATAAGGTATTAATAATCCTTATTCAAGCCAAGCGCTACCAGCTAGCAGGGTACTCTGCTACCTACTAGCTTCCTGCGTCATATCAGCGCTCAAAGCCTCGCCCCAAGGTCACCTCACTTGCGGCAGCGGGAACCAGTGTGACGTCACATGGAGTTTTCCCAGCATTCATACTTAGCTGTCGCATTTTCAGGCATTTGAAAATTTTCACTTTTCATTTAATCGCAAAAAAATATCTATCGTCATTTAAAAATCTAAAAGAAATACGTACTCCAAAAGTAATAATCTTTCGATTTAGGCAATAAAAAATAATAGGAAACCACCGTATTACGTTCACAGCAGCCTGCTATGCCAACGTATCAGGTGCGTTCACTGCAGTGAAAGAGTTAATGAAATATTTTTCAAGAGGGTTACCAATTGATCCATCGACGATGGATCGCTCACTGTTTCCGAAAGTGAGGAAAGTTCTTCATCTTCTACCACAGGTAACCTGAAGTTCATTTTTTTAAGCTGCTCCTGTTTCCCGCAGTGGCAGTTACCCTTAGGCTTCCTTATCTCCTGCCTAATTTCGTGTAAATCATATTTTAATGATTCCATACATTTGATGATCTTGCAAATCACTGAAATTCAAATAAATACAGACATGTTAGCACGATATTGAAAAAACTCTCATGCTTAGGGATAAACTTTCCTCAAATTTCAAAATTTCTGACTTTCATAAATGCAGTTGAGGACCTCAAATCCGGAATCAAGAAATCTGGATAACCACAAATCTAGAACATTTGAAAATTCCTCTGCGTAGTGTTTTGACTTGCCACCTCGTGGCACCACTCTCCAAGCCTTGTTCTAGGATGAGTAGGAAGTTAGCGCATACTATGGACATACGCTAAGAACCTTGTCAGGGACACACAAGGACATCAAATATCAAGTACAAGAGCCTGAGCACTTGTCTAAATTAATTAATTAACTTAATATACTATGAAGTCCAGAAATCCAGTAAAACCTGAAATCCAGAAGCCTTTCGGTCCCAAGCTTTCTGGATTTGAGGTCCTCAACTGTACATTGATTAAAGTAACACTCACGACTATTTTATTTATGATCATTCATTCATTCATGAGTAAAGATTCATGCTCACCAGTGGGAGAGTTATCAGAAGATATCTTTTGGTGGAACTTCTCAGGCTGCTCACGACTATTGCTTTTGCCTGGCAATTCTGGAACAGCTATCCCCAGACTGATCTCATCACTCGATTGATTCTCATCGCTACTGTCTGGCTGATAGCGTTGACGCTTTTCGATAAACCTCTTCCTCTGTGATGCCTCATCAGCATCCTCAGAATCGGATGATGTGGTGGAAGAAAAATCTGCAACAGCAGCCTTCCTCTTTGCCAGGGAGTACGAGTCTGTAAAACCATGCTAGTGAATTATTCCAACTACAGTGAAACCTCTTTACATCGTAATGAAAGGGACCATAATTTAGGTTATTTGATTTGTGGAGGTTCACCATAGAGAGGTTTCAGTGATATGTGTTGGTATATTCATATTTTTATTTATTTTTATTTTTTTTGAATGTCAAATTTTTTTGTGTATTCTATTCTGTTCTTATATATGTGTGTGTATTTGTTAAGTATGTTTGTATATGTTATATTATATATGTGCATACTTTAAATTATATTACTGTATAATAAAACGCGATCGTAACTTTTTTATGTAAAAATATTGTATATCGTTGTCATCTTTGTATTATATATTGTTCATGTTTTTTCTTTCATAGCCCTGAGGATGATTTTAAATAAATCGAAACGTTGGCTATAACTTGTTTTACATTGACCTAACCTCCAAGAAATATTATAAAATGTATTAAACAAGGTCAAGAATAGAAGAGGAAAAAAAAATAATTATGGTATATAATACAGGTTGTCCCATTTATCTTGACCACCCGAAGTAACTTTTTGTCCAGATGCAAATTCAAAAATGTGTGTCAAGTAAATATGCATTAGCCGTCAGGGGGACATTTAATCAGCATGACTGCCTTCCTTGTAGCTTTGTTATTTACAAAGATATGAACAGCAGTATGTCTTTTTTAAATGGAGGAAATGAATTGCCTCATCTATACAAGTGAATGCAATTTCTATGTTAATTTCTATGTGTTAACATGTGCATTGTTGTTTTGTTGATTTTTCAAAAATATGAGTTTAAGTGTGTGTGAATTTTTACAACGGAGAATACATGTTTTTTAAGATTGAAGTAATAAATTAATTTCCATCCAGCCTGAAAATCAACCCAGTACATTAAACACTTATACAAACAATAGGGAAATTGCATACTTTTTATAAACAGTATGCTGATATACTACAGTAAACACTTAGTACCGCAATATACTTTCCTCCGCTTAAAATTCAGTTTATACACCAGAAAATGACTCCCAAAAGTCTCCCGAGTTTCGCGGGCTAAAAAATACCACCCCCACTAATCTTAGGCCGTGACGTCATAATTCAGTAGGAGTCCAAGATCCAAGCCAAGTAACTGCAGGTTTGGAAGAGCCACGTTGCGTTTGAAGGAGAACATGGCTGAAATAAGGAAACATTACAAGTGGTGGATTGTTCCTCTGTGCAATAACATCCCAGAAAAAATTTTCGTCTGCATTCCCACGGAGGAAATTAGAAGAAAAGCCTCGATGCATGCCGTCTGTCGGGATGAGCGTTACGGAAAAATAAGAGTATAATAAACGAAATGATAAACCCGTATGCTATGTGAGCGAAGATAACTTTAATATAAATAATATTTCCATATTTCATCGACTGAATAACTTGAAACTGAGGTTTTCTATACTTCGGCCGCCGTAGAATAAAAACTCAACTCCTCAACAAAAATCGAGATACTTGTTTCTCAATGGACTCGAATTATTAAGGCACTTGTTTAATTTCAGTTACGAAGGACATAGAGAATTCCATGGCATTTAAAATCAAGGGAGGAAATATGAAAATAAAGATCAACGTTGATCCTCATGCATTCGAGTGCCAGCCAAGAAGGCAGCGTTTTCTTCTACTGTCGGCGTCAAAACGATGTGCCGCTGTACTTCGCAAATTTACATCCTGGCTTCACTGCATACTATATTAATGAACTATACCTCATTTTAAAGGCAATTTTATCCTAAATTCTGATTTATTTTATTACAAAAAAATTCAAAAATGTAGACACGGCCAGTGCAATAAATGACTTCGCGCACCGAAAAATTAGCCGTTTTGTCAACTTCATGAACTTTGTAACTCAACCTAGGGAAAACTACTACGTCTACAGCATTCATCTTCCACATTAATTTACACTTATCAGTGTGGATTAACAAAATGGCTTTTGGGTATTTTTAGAACTTATATTTTGTTATAAATTAATGAAAATATTTAAACATTATCTTGTCACATAGTTTACCCCGAAAGATAAAGGAAGTTGTAGATGGAAAAAGAATGGAATCCAGAGGTGGTCGCAAAAAATGAATCACAGCATTCTTTGATTTTGTTCTACGCCGTTGCTTGCTTTTCAGAAAAAGTTGAGTCACAAGAGGAATGTTCCGCGGCCCTTGGTTTGGAAACTGTGGAGATAGAGGAAGACGTATGGATCAGCAATTTCCAATTAGTTGGTTGTCAGGATAAACCAAGGATCCATTTAAAGGTTGTCAGGCCATCGTATAAAGATAGGACTGATGTGCACCACAGGGGAAATGGGGTGTTTGAGGGAAAGTCAAACCAAAGGTGGCCATGGTCAAACCCAAAGTTGCCCGAAGAATGTGCAGTTCTATGTTGCTCTTTCCCCAGTTAAGACCAAATAGAAATTGGATTGGGATGATATTTTCACCACGGGTTCCAGTGATGGTGAGAGTGCAGGTGATCACGGTCATCGTCGGAGGTCATCCCTCTAGCATTTCCGATACGGAATTTTTAAGTGACAACCGATCGCAATGACAATGAGCTCGCCTTTAGAGTAGATTTCAGATATATCGTGAGGAAAGCTCCCAAAATGTATTAAAGACTGTTTGGAAAATATTCACAATTTAATGCTACTTTAGGAAGGCCATCATTACAAAAGTAACTTATTAACACCTGAAGACGTTGTGTTTATTATATTGATCGAAGTGCGATTGACCGATTCTTTCTGCAGTATAGGAAATGGCGTCGGGGTTTTTGAGTCACAAGATGGTAGATTGTGTTGGAAGTTCGTCCATATTGTCGCTACTAAATTGAAACAATTAATAGTCTGGCTTCCTCAGAGCTTCCTGTCGCCCTCCAGGCAAGGTATTTTTAAGTTGAAAGTATCATCGACAGCTTCGAGGTGGAAATAAGTTCACCATAAGACTCTCTACCGGACTGCCAAAAGAATACACATTTCACATGAATACGCTTTCGCCAATATTTTACGCAAGTCTCACTTTGTTATGAGCTATAAAACATTTCAGATGCACATCAGCTACCTTTCCATTTCTCGGCATCGACTTTCGGCGCCGACGAAGTCTCCAGTTTCACTAAAATACCCTGATATCATTATGGAATCAGTAACAGGAAGCTTGCTAGGATCAGCCTAAGAATAACCATATTCCTTCATCTTTACGCAATCTATCGCTTTCAATTGAGGAGAAATAGATCAAATAATAGCCCTGAAGTCACAATGAACAACTCCGATACGTCTGCACTTCAATAAATGAATCACGCCGTCGCTTGTATTCAAGTATGCAATCTCTACCATGGCCGTGCCTCCTCGTACTGAATAATGACGTCACTTTTCTACCAGCCAATCATCGGGCGTTTTCAATTCTCACTTGCATTTGAAAATTCTCGTGAACTTTGATGCATTAAATATCGCAAACCACGCCATAAAATAATAAAAAACTTTTACCGAGGTATGCAAACATATATTTTTATATAATTTTGGGGCGTTTGATTATATCTGACATATATGCAAGTTCCCTATTACACAACCCAGCATTTAAAAAAACATGCATGCATTAGTGAACATATATTATTATTAAATGGTTACAAGTAGGCCATTGGCCTGGTGGTAACATGTACATATGATGCAAAAGCAATAGAAAACATTATAAGAAGCCCTTGGTCCCTACTTCTTCAACCGCTTTTCAAAAATTTGTTAATTTTTCGGGAAGGGCTCAAATAGTTTTGCTGGTAGGTCGTTATATATTATTTAATGAGACCACCCCAGTCAGCACAAAAGATAATTTAGACGGAAATTATTTTTGTAATCTGGGGCAAATTTACCCTAGTAACCTTTACCCTCTCTTTACCACTTAATTACTCACGTGCAGAATCGCCAACAGTGAAGTATAGAAAATATATAGTGAGGCATTTACTTAATTGTATGAGGTTGAGAAAAGTTTAAAGTAGAAAAGAAAAGTTAAATATACCCACAGCGACGCTGTAGTGATATTTTTCAAATTATTTTCGATTTCATTTCGCAAATAGTTTCACATTATACACACGCTATCGAGGAAAGGCTTTACTAACAATAATTCAAGTACTTAAAAATTACCCGATTATTTTCGTAAATAAATATAGAGGAGTGCTGATTTTCATTGGATAATTTTTTAATTGAAATAATTTTATGAATGATCGAATTCATATCTTGACGGTTGGCCATTTTGGATCCTCAAATGCGATTTGTGATTAGTGGACCATAACGTTGGCGACGAGATAACAAATAAACAATGAAGGAGGAACATGAACGCGACTGCAAGTGCCGAGGTAATGTGCCTCGCAATTATAATTTCTGGCTATTACCGGAGCATGAAGTAAACTAAATTAAGTTACCTGATGCAATGCTGAAAATGGTAAAATATAATTCAATGGAAAATTAAACCAGAGAGTAGCATCACTTTTTGTAGCGACGCCACAGTGACACAATATACTTTTTAATAACCAATATAACTGAAATTTGATTCCCTCAACATCTGCTAAAGTATAGAGCTCTTTATTTACAGTGATTTCTTTGAAAATTTCAGGTGAACAAGTTTGGAAAAGCTGTTTTTAGGATTCTCGTTTGGGCGAATTTGTTTCCTCGTAATCATGCCCTGATGAGTTCGGTGTGGAAGCTGTTGTCAGCGAGTGCTCGACGGAAGAAAATTCGTTCCAAGTTCCAAGTAAGGAAAGACATCAAGGTGACCATGGCTTAACGTCCCATCTGACGGACGGATTGCTGTACTTGAAGTGTCCTCCTTAAGGCACTCCGGCAGGGATCACCTGGTCAACACTACAACTATGGTCACACTGTGGCCGAATTTTTGTTAACCTGTGGCAACTATGGATATGGCTAGCCACAGATTGCCATATTGTGGTCAGACTGTGGTTGCCATGCGGCAAGTCATAGTTTGGCTCGCCAAACATGCATAACTATGGCCACACTGTGGATTGTCTCAGGAAGGCCACAGATTGGCAAACCAAACATTTGTAAACATAGGAATATTACGGTTGCTATTGATTAGATTAATCGATTCAGATTAGTTGGCGAGTTATTAAAATGGAAGTTGGTTGATTCAATTGATATAAAGGAAGTGTATTATCTACACTTAAGCCACATTACGGCAGGCCACACTATGGCCGGGGGTCGAAACCATTATGGGATCATAATAGCACCCCACTATGGCCACAATAGATGTGTTGACTGGGCAGGTACCCTCTGAAAAATCTCTGCCACTCTATCCCAGCATTGACTCAATGCTTTTCAACGATATCGGCCTAATATTGGTAATGTAGGCGGTATAGTAGCTGGAAACAGGGGCGCAGCTAGGAACAGGGTAGTTTCCTTCATTTCTTGGTTTTGCGCCACTGTAAATTGGCAATAATTGTTGTACGTAGGCTTTTGAAATTAATAAAATAAATAAATAAAACGAAATGCATTGATAGCGAATACTTACCCACCATTAGTGTATCTATAGTATACAAATTATTTGGTTTTAGAAATCCCAGTTTAGACGAATGGTAATGGTCAATTTTAACTTCGTTGGAAAAAGGCCAATTTGGTGACCATGCGATGCCACTCACCTTACGTCACAGGGAACTGGTTTCTAGACGAGTACATACGAGATTGTCATTGTCTGAGATTACCAATGCATGCATGAGGCACAGAGCTCAGGGTAACATCTCTTTACAACCACCCATTAAAATTACCTAAGTTCGTAAAGTTTCCTTCGTTTGATAGGGAATAACAATCCTTATTTAAGCCAAGCGCTACCTGCTAGCAGGGTACTCAGCTACCTGCTAGCAGCCTGCGTCGTATCATCACTCAAGCCTCGCCCCAAGGTCACCTCACACGCCGACAGCTGGAACCAGAAATACGTCACACGAACTTTTCCCAGCATTCCTACTTGAGCGTCGCGTTTCCGCGCGCTTGAAAATTTTTCACTTCTCGTTTAATCGCGAAAAATAGGTATCGTAATTCGAAAATCTAAGTAAGAGAGTGAAATGCGTTCTCCAGGGGTAATAATGTTTTGATTTAGGCAATAAAAAAATAATTGGAAACCACCCTATTTAGGAGCAACTACACCATTTTTCTTAACTGATGGCGGCCGACCTTGAGCATGCTTGAAACCCACCCACTCTTCTAGCCAACCACAGGAAAGCGAGCCCGCATAAAAAAGTATAAAGCAAAGTATAAAGTGTGTAGGAGCCCGCAGTCTCTCTTTGAATTCTGTGCAGTGCAGATCGCTCTCCAGCAAGCAGTGTTGCCAAATCGAATAGTTCAGCGTTCGTCCGAGAATCTTCCGCCGCCCCCGAAAGTACCGTTATTCTCAAGGCTGGCAACGCCGGTCGGTCGGATGGAGGGGAGCGGAGCGGAAAAGGGAAGGGAGAGGTGGAAGGGGCAGCGCTTCTGATTGGCTACTTACTATTTTACACCCAGCCGCGATCAGTTCCGAAAAATGGTATAATCCCGGGGTGTGTGGGGGTATGGAATACCCACCAGGATAAGTTGCTGGTGCGAGATGGATAAATTGCGGAATGACATAAAAGCCTCACTGATCGAGAACAGACCAATCAAGGCACATCCAAATGGCTCTCAAGGGTATAAATACCAGCAAGAAATTGGCACGACATTGGACCCCTGAAGACGATGGCAGACTTATTCACCGAAACGTTGGGACCTGTGACCCAAATCTAAACCCGGTGGGAAACCTGAGAACTATACCTGCACAGTGATTTTGCTCATATCCACAACTCCATTCCTGTTGCAAGAAAAACCTTGACTTTTTTCCTGAAGCTAATTACTACTAAATGATGCCGTGATTATCACAAAATATTGTCCACATGAAATACTTCAAGGGTCAAAGGCAGGAAAGGGGGGGCACAGATGCTCATGAGATACTCGAGATTCTTGAATACAAATATCAATAACCTTAATGTTTTAATATAAAATTTATAAATACATGCAAATTAATAACTTTTATATTTAGTATTATAAGAGTATTTTTAATAGAGTAATTGTTGCATGTAGTGTTAAATCCTAAACATGAGAGTACCATTTGCCTGTCAGACCTGGTGCTGCCCCCAGAAAAAATTTCTGGATCTATCCTTGTCAAGGGTCCCGCAAAAAAACATGATTTCAATGTCGATTTCCATAAAAAAAACTAATAGGCCAACAGAATAAATGGCATCTTCTGCGAGGCATGAGAGACAAAGGAAACAATATGACGTAGAAGGAAGATAAGCTTTGGCTGATGTGAGCAAACATTATTGCAGCAAGCACTAAGCCACAGTACAGTAGTTTCTTTCATTAAAGAAAACGAAAGGCATTGATTGCGATTCATTACCCGCCATTAGTGCATTCATTATAAATAAATATTTTGGTTTTAGAAATCTCAGTTTAGACGAATGGCAAGGGACAAATTTTATCTGCACTGCACGTGACGTCACATGGACCTAGTTTCTATCCGAGTTTTGCATCGTCTCAGATTACCAATGCATGCAAGAGGCACAGAGCTCAGGGAAACCTCTCTTAAAAATCAGCCATTAAAATTGCCTAAGGTAAGAAAGTTTCCTTCGTTTGATTAGGTATTAATAATCCTCATTTAAGCCAATTGCTACCTGCTAGCTGGACTCTTTGCGCCACTGCCAACCTCGGCAGCAAGCAGCCTGCATCGTAGCAGCCCTCATATTCTTGCACTATGGTGGTCTTATACAGCGACAGCTGGAACCAGAATGACGTCACACGGGCTTTTCCCAGCATTCATACTAAGCCGTCACGGTTTTGGCGCACTTGAAAATTTTCACTTTTCATTTTATCGCGAAAAATAAATATCGTCATTTAAATATCTAAAAGCGCGAAATATGCATAGAAGGGTTTTTAATCTGTCCATTTAGGCAATAAAAAATGATAGGAAACCACTCTATTGTCTTAGATATGGGCTCGATGTTAATCGGGGCCGATTCTTCACCACACCAAATACATTTATCGAAGTAAGACCCGATTTTTATCGCATATATTCACAGCAATTTATTTAAGAACAAAAATTAAAATATTTAGCTACCAAATGTAACACAAGCTTTAAACTCACTCTCCTGTTGTAATGTTTCTCTTGCATTGGAGATCAGTAGCAGAGAAAAAAAACCACAGGCTCTTTGGAGTTCCACACAGAATAAAATAAACAACCAAAATCATTCTTTAAGTTACCCAAATGAGAAAGATAGCAAAAAATCAATGACAGTATGGTATTTGTACATTTCTGGTAGTTATACACTGCTGATGTATACCTTATTGAATGCTAACATTGCCGGCTGAATTTATCACCCTAGCAGTGTTCTTAGAAAATATTATACCCAATGATGGATTATTTAGCCAAAAATAAAATATTTATGCAACCAGAACATTTATGTGCGTCAATAAACACATTAAATATCAATCTATATCCTATATACCTATATCTATAAACCTATATCAATAAACACATTACAAATTATACAACAAAAACAAATTCCATAACCACACATAATATCTTTTTCGGTTTTTTTTATTTTAAGTCGTAAATTTTTCCAACAATGAATCAACAATGGGTGAGCTCTGAGCCATTCTAGTTCATCATCATTTTACTCACATTAATCATGCATAAAAAAAATCAAAATTTCACATTAAATTCATTCATATTTCACACACACCCCATAGTCATCTACTGTCTTTCAGTGTGATCAAAGGAATACACAAGTATGCCTCCAAGTACACATCGTTTATTGTGGTTCAATTCATGATTTCCTCCTTTCAACGGTTCCATCACAACCAAAATCACAATACAAACTGAATGACTAGAAAAACCAAGTACAGCATGGATGCAGAAAATAAGGAGAACACATGTGTTACGGCTGTTTTACATGGGGCACGTACTTACACAATATGCTGTGTGTACGAAGGCACAGTCAAAACTGCGACATGTAAAGCGATCAATTGCTAGAACACATGCGAGAGTACATGGACGTGAGATGGAAAATTAACCTCTGATCTGATTTTGTTCATGCATTCGCGCAATTCCACGCCATTTTAATAATGAATGCAGCTCTAACCTGCACAATTCCGTGCACGGTGTAAATGGCCTTTAGAGTGAATAGTAGATAATGACAGAGACCTGCAAAATGTTGGTCTCCAGTTAAAAGTACCAACCCAACTCTGACATTAAAACCTGCATAAAAAGTTATGGAAACACATGGAAGTATTATATTAAAAGTCTGATATTTTGGCTGTAGATATGAGATATGACATAGCTTTCCAAAACTCTGCAAATACTTTCTTTCAACTTCACCAAATTTATTACACATAATCCGTAATATACAGCCGGGAAGTCAACTGTTTCATTGTCAATGGATGTCAGAACACATTTTCCAGGGCATTGTTGGGAATTCACATGAAAATGAAATTTTTCTTTTGAAGAAACGGCTAACTAAATTTACTTGGATATCAAATCCAATCACATATCTATTATTATTATTCAAAATTATCAATCATTTCCAAAATATCGCCCATTTTAACCATAGACCCAACCAGCAATGATGATAAATTCAATTTGAGATAAACTGCAAACCATGAAGGATATGGCATAATGAGACTAGATTTCGAGCGAGACAACTTGAAAGAATACTGGAAAACTGTTTTTTTTTTCCATTTCGTTCCTAAGGGTTGCTTAATTCCAACTTGCTTGTCTGGGCTTGTATTCTCTTTTTCTGCTAGGCTCCGACGAAATGGATGATGAAACCACAAAAATACATGATCTGGTCCTTCCATACAGCATCATGCCCATAGCCTACCATCATTAATGGTATCTCACCAATGGTCCTTCGTTAAGACAGAATTAACCATGCAGCATCTACATACAGATAAACATGAGGTCAATAGGGTAGTTTCCTTCATTAAAGAAAACGAAAGGCATTGATTGCGATTCGTTACCCACCAATAGTGTATTCATAATACACAAATTATTTGGTTTTTGAAATACCGGTTTAGACGAATGGCAAGGGCCAAATTTTATCCTCATTTGAAAAAGGCCAGATTGGCGCCCATGCGATTCCACTCCGCATGACGTCACAGGGACCTAGTTTCTACACGAGAGGATAGGAGTTATACATCGTCTGAGATTACCAATGCATGCATGAGGCACAGAGCTCAGGGAAACATGTCTTAATAATCACCTATTAAAACTGGCTAAGTTCGGAAAGTTTTCTTCGTTTGATAAGGTATTAATAAACCTTTTTTAAGCCAAGCGCCACCATCCAGCAAGGTACTCAGCTATCCGCTAGCATCCTGCGACGTATCAGCGCTAAGCCTCGCCTCAAGGTCACCTCACCGGGCGGGAGGGGGAACCAGAAATACGTCGTACGGAGATATTTCCCGGCATTCATACTTAAGCGTCGCGTTTTCGCGCGCTTGAAAATTTTCACTTTTCATTTAATCGCGAAAAATAGATGTTGTCATTTAAAAATCTAAAAGCGTGAAATACGTACTCCAGGAGTAATAATCTTTCGATTAAAGCAATAAAAAAATAATAAGAAACCACCCTATTGACAGCAATGTTGGCATAATTATGAATTATCCTATCCATGAGTAAGCATGACACGGGTGAAAAGGTGGTCTACCAGGGTGATTTCTCACTAGTATTTATGGATGTGGCGGTCAGGGTTAGTGAAAGAATATGCACATACAATTCATGAATAACATTTCTCCTGTATGTGGGCATGTATGTGATAGGGGTGCTATAAATGGGTACCTGTAAATGTAACTGAGGCAGGCGAGATATATAGGAACGACACCCTTTAATGAATGATTCATTCAAACAGATTCTGATTTATTTCATGCGAGTGCATTTCTAGAGAACAGCTCCAATCAATCACTATGTGAATAGTGTCCCTCTCCTTTCTGTGCGCGCTTATAAGGTATAGGTAACTGAGGTAACTAGGAAGAGAGAAAGACTTGTCGCAAATGGTGCACGATTATGGTTTCCCTTGTCTGCGAGTACTCATGAGATTTCTGCTGTTTTTAACCCTTTCGAGACGACGGAGTTTTCGTCTTAGCACAACTGCTGTACTGAGCCCTAAGAGACTCTTCTTTCTCGTGGTACGGAGCATTTTTGGAGGGCATTCGTTAACCTTTTCCCTACCGTACACGTATATATACGTGTGGACGTTTCCTGACCCGGGAGACCACGGGCGTATACATACGTGTGAGATTTTCCCGGCCAGGAGATCGAAAGACGTATATATACGTTTTCTAGCTCTCCCCCTTTCAGGACGGTCGTGGGTTTAGGTCGCCTTTGTCTCGGGACCCGACGCTTCGGGGTTCAGGATTAACCCTCCGAATCCGGGAGCAGGTACCCGGACCCTTCGTCTTTTATATCCCCTCTCAGCGGTAAGGGAGAGCGGTCATACAATTGTTTGTAGAGTCAATTTTCGAAATAAATATTTGTTCATTTCTCAAGAAATATAAACTAAGAATTGAATTGTTTGTCTTTTGAGCAGCGTTTAGAATTTTTAAACGAAATTCTACGACAAATATTAACTTATATCTCGAGTCTCGAGTATTAACATCAACATGGAAATTGTTGCTGCGTTAAATGCTTTGATAATGGCCTTAGAACTTCGTTTAAAATTTGAAAATGCTCAGATAAAAATGAGGAATTGTATTCTATGTCTGTAATTCACGTGCAATCAACAATTATCCATTTGCTAAATACATATAATCAATACATAAGTTGACCGCGAACCAATGCCGCAGGTATGGTCGTAAACCCGGAAAGGAGGGAGCACAACTACTCTCGGAGTCCACCGTGGAGGGGTCGAAAAAGGTTCAGCGAGACCCTTCTTAACGAATGCCCTCCAAAAAAGCTCCGTACCACGAGAAAGAAGAGTCTCTTGGGGCTCGGTACAGCAGTCAAGCTAAGACGAAAACTCCGCGGTCTCGAAAGGGTTAAGAAGGGTCTCGCTTAACCTTTTTCGACCCCTCCCCGCTGGGACTCCGCATTATCTCGGACTCTGAGAGTAGTTGTGCTCCCTCCTTTCCGGGTTTACGACCATACCTGCGGCATTGGTTCGCGGTCAACTTATGTATTGCTTATATGTATTTAGAAAATGGATAATTGATGCCGGCACGTAAATGACAGACTTTGAATTAAATTCCTCATTTTTTCTGAGTATTTTCAAATTTTAATCGAAGTTCTAAGGCCAATATTAACGCATTTCATGCAGCAAGAATTTCCATGTTGATTTTTTGCATAACTCGAGATATAAGTAATATTTATCGTAGAATTTCGTTTAAAAATTGTAAATGCTACTCAAACGACAAACAATTCAATCCTTAAATTATTTTTCTTGAGAAATGAAAAAATATTTATTTCGAAACCTGACTGGATAAACCATTGTATGACCGCTGACCCTTACCGCTAAGAGGGGTTATAAAAGACGAGGGGTCCGGGTACCTGCTCCCGGATTCCGAGGGTAAATCCTAAACCCCGCAGGGTTGGGTCCCGAGACAAAGATGACGTAAACCCGGGACCGTCCTACCAGGGGGAGAGCTAGAAAACGTATATAAAAGGCTTTCGTTTTCCTGGCTAGGAAAATGTCACATGTTAACATACGCCCGTTGTCTCCCGGGTCAGGAAACATCCACAAGTATACGTACGTGTATAGTAGGGAAAAGGTTAAGACACTTGGCACACAAATCGCATAGACAAGGTTTCTCTCAAATATGTGTACAGTGAGTCCTCGTTCTACGTCCCCCCGTTTAACGTCATTTCGCGATAACGTCACGAAAATTTTGAGACCGTCACTCGTTTATCGCACCTACGCTTCGCGATAACGTCAAGTCTTTTAAATTTCGCGCGAAAAAAAAGGCGAAGCGGCGGGCGTTGCAGGTTGTTCGTTTTGTGGACGGTAATACAGTCAGTCTAAACGAAGTGTAAAACGGTGTGTTTATTCTTAATTGCGATTACGGTTTTAGCAAAAATTTCTGCAAAATGAATTCTTGCGTAGGTGCGCAAGGTTTTACTTGACATAATGGTTTTCAGGAACCTAAAAAGTGATTTCGAGGCATTTTTCCGTGTAGAATTCGGAGTTTTTGTCGTCACTTTTTTCGCCGTGTTCACAATAATTTTGGTTCCCGTAACTGCGACGATGTTTCAGCGATGATGATGCCCAGGCGACGCTCGCCCCGGCGACCACCATAGCGAAGCCGAAAAGCAAATGCTGGAAGATACAAAAATGGAGAAGGATTTACGTCACTGCTGCTATTGTCGTCGATGAAGGCAGGAAAACGTATTTATGCCATAGTTTGGCATTCCTATCGTAAAAAATGCCCCAGATATGATACGCTAACATTTTTTTTCGCGTAGAAATTGTGAGGTCTAGGAGCCGATATTCACTTTTAACATTGTTTCTTATGGGATATTATGCTTCGATTAACGTCATTTCGTTTATCGCCACATTTTTCAGGAACGGTAAGTGACGTTAAACGAGGACTCACTGTACGTAGTGAACTTTAAGGCTGTGACTGTAAGGGAAGGTTTTGGAGCAAGCACTGCACGTATGTGGCTTCCTATGCAGTATGCCTACACATGTGTTTTCTGAGGATGCTCCGAAGAGACAAAGACCTACGCTGCACGAATAACATTTTTCTCCCGCATGTGTTTGCGTGTGGCATTCAAGCTCTATTCTAACCTCTATTCAAAGAGCTTAAAATACTTACTCTCCCCTGTGTTTATGTCTTGAATTGCTGTACTTTTGTGAGAAACTATAGGCACCTGTTTATGTCCAACTCCTCAATCCATAACCACGAGACACGTGGCAAAGACAATGTCCATCTGAATAATCAGCCTTAAAATGTAAGCAGAATAGGTCCTCACCACTCAGCCTCTATGGCTTATAATAAAGTCCCAAATCAAATGTGTTCGCGTGATTTTTTTCCCGTATGTATTCGCGTGTGAGTTTTGAGCTGATGGCTCTGGGCGAATGATTTGCAGCAAACGCCACACGCATATGGCCTTTCTCCAGTGTGTACACGCAAGTGTTTGACTAGGTTGCTCTTTCTGGAGAATGACTTGGTGCATTCACTGCATGCATATGGTTTCTCTCCGGTGTGAGTTCGTAGGTGCACGACAAGGCGGTTTTTCTCGTAGAAAGACTGTTTGCATTCACTGCACGAATAGGGCCTCTCTCCATTGTGAATACGCTTGTGAATGGTGAGGTGGCTGCTCATTGTGAAAGACTTTTCGCATTCGCTGCACGAATACGGTTTTTCTCCCGAGTGCGAACGCTTGTGAATGGTGAGGTGGCTGTTTGTCATGAAAGACTTTTTGCATTCACTGCATGGATATGGTCTTTCTCCTGTGTGAGTACGGGTATGTATGATGAGGCGCGCCTTTGTAGGGAAACACTTGGCACACACACCACATAAATGAGCTTTCTCTGCTGCATGCGTCAACATGTGTTGCCGGAGTACAGAACCGTCAAAGAAAATCGTGCTGCACACATTGCACGAGAAGGTTGTCTCACTTGTGCTAGCACGCATTTGATTGTTCAATTTTCTCACACCAGAGGAGCGCTTGCAGGACCTTCTATGAGTACGAGTTTTCCCATCTCCAACGACACTTTCACTCTCCTGTCTCACACTTTCCCTCTCACATATTCCTCCACAGATTTCCATAACCGGCTCATTTCCTTTTTGCCCCCGCACTTTTAAAGTCTTCGAAGTGGATGGCTCACAAAAAATACTGCATTCTTCACTTGATACAAGGGTCCTGAGAGACTCATCTTTCCCCATTGATGATTCTGCTTCAACGTCTGATTTGCTGGTGCCAAAATTAATTTTATAATCTTGTCCATCATTCGGTATTGAGGAAATTGTCCTCTCATCAGCATGAAGAGTGCCACATTTTTCAAAGTCTCTATAAATCACATTCCTTCCTTCCCCCACATGGCATGTTTCACTCTTGGGTTCAATGAGTGGTTCAAAGGCTGAGGAAGCAATGCAGTTATTGCTTTGATCGATCCATACATAACTTTGCGGAAGCAGATATAAAGTTGACTCTTTTTGCAGAGGCACTCTACTAGGATCTGGCAGCACTAGAAAAGAATTTTACATTACGACTTTAACAGTCAATCATGAAATTTATGACTCATTGATCTTATTTTTAAAAGCTCCTGGACAGATAATCTAAACAGTCGGATTGATGCTAAGAAAGCCACTTTAACTAATCCCTTAGCTAGTTGCTGCACAAGTACAAATGGTGTATTTTTCGTATGAAGATTTTCACAGCTTCTTTAATCAATGTTGGTGGTTTCTTTCGGGTAATGTTGCGTAGGTAACAGTATCTGCTCGACGTTTCACTCCTCCTACTGGGAGCATTTTCGAGAGAATGGAAGGGAAACCGTTCTCGTCTCGATATTATACAGGGTGTCCCATTTATCTTGACCACCCGAAATAACTTTTTGTCCAGATGCAAATTCAAAAATGTGTCAAGCAAATGTTCATTAGCCGTCAGGGGGACATTATTTAGCATGATTTCCTTCCTTGTAGCTTTGTTATTTACAAAGATATGAACAGCAGTATGTCTTTTTTAAATGGCACCCTATATTTTTTATATGGCAATTCATTTCCTCTCCCAAAGACGTATTCACAGTGGACCATTAACATAAACACAGTGTTATGAAAAATGACTGACTCACTAACACTTACGCGGGTATTGGAACCACTCCACTTGCTGACGTTGACAGTGAACAAATGAAAACATAGTAAAATGCACACCAGTCAATCAGTCAACCATCGTCGGTTGAATTGTCGAATAGGGTGCCATTTAAAGAAGACATACCGCTGTTCATATCTTTGTAAATAACAAAGCTACAAGAAAGGCAATCATGCTGATTTATGTCCCCCTGACTTTTGCTTGACACATTTTTGAATATGCATCTGGACAAAAAGTTATTTCGGGTGGTAAAGATGAATGGGACACCCTGAATATGTTTAGTTAACCCATTGCATTTCCACTGCTCAGTGTTTCGTTCAAGCAGACAATGTTACCTATACAACATTTCCTGAAACCAACCACCGACATTGAAAAATGGTGTCATTAACCCGTTACTGGCCTAGTAAAATACATGGAAATACACCATTTTTTTCATTTAATTGGCCTCATAATACGCTAAATAAAGTAAATTGAAAATATTGGTCTTAAAAAAAATCCATATGGTAAAAAATAAATGTTGCATTTTCGCAACTATGGCCGAATTAGGTATCAATAGAAGATTATGCAACCCGCATTACCATAGATGTACTGCCGTCTAGTAGGAATGTCCCATTTTTGCTGTCAAATATATTCTTACATCATTTTATGCCACGTATTTGACAGATATCGTAACATTTGATAGTTAAAATTCTTAGATATTATGCGTCCAGTGAGATGTAGTAATATTAACCTAAATCCACAATAAAATAAATATGCATTGTGGTTTGACAGAAATGAGTCATAGGGAATATTTTCTCAGAAGACCATTTTTCTGATGTAGATGAGAATTTTTCTCATGTATTTCAGTTTTTAATTGACATTATTCCCATTTCAGATTGAATTACAACAAATAATGACTATTTATGAAACATGAAAGCATTTCGGGTGCATTGGAACTCAAAACTTTGTACATGACTTTACACTTTCAAAACAATAGTCTGCACGATGAAAAGAAGTTATCGAAAAACATGCGATGATTAGAGGGTTCAGGGATAACCTTGAACAATTCCCTAATAACAGTTGCCCCACAGCGTAACTTTCGACTGAAGTCATTTCCCTTCACCCACCATATGCTTGAACTCTAAATCCATCTGAAGAACATAAGCACCAAAGTTTAAAGCTTAATCTTAGAGGCTTGTTTTTTTTAGAACAATTTTGCACTGTGGTGACCAAAGTAAGGTACCTTCTAGGTGTATGTTAAGTCAACAATTTACAAATTATGTGACAATATTCCGAATTGTAAAAATTTCTCATTCAAGTCGTCAAATAGAGGTCATTACAGTGTGTCCTCGTTTAACGTCGTCCCGTTTAACGTTGTTTCACGATAACGTTGTCCAAAAATTGAAACCCTTGATCATTTAACGTCGTTATTGCTTCGCGATAACGTTGTTCAAATTATGCGCGGCGAAAAAAAAATGAATGGCGAATAGGACGCAAGCGCATCTGATGTATAGTAAATATTACTATATTAATGCGATTGGTAATTTTCGCTCGACAGAAAAGGTTGGTGTGGGTAGCGTATGTTAAATATGCGTCTGAGCGAATAATTATCGCCTCATTTACCCATTATCCGTTTATTTTTCTGATGCCAACCGAAAAAAATGTCCACGAAGAAGAGTGGCTATCCTGGCGGTTCTTCAGACGTGAAGAAAAAACGGCGATATTAGAACAAAAACTTGGTATTATTAAAAGAATTGAAGAAGGTGCAACTGCTGGAGAGATCGGTCGAGTTTTAGGTTTGCAGGTCGAGTTTTTACAATTAAAATTTCTTCTGTTACTGAAAATATCGATGTTTCGCCATTAAAATACTTTCTTTTTAGTTTTTATATTTCATTTAATAATGCCTTCTTCCCAACCTTTTCGTTATGAAAATTCGTTTCGTTTCGAATGAATCGTTATCATGCTGAAGTGAATAATCGGTAATGAATGTTTCACGCGATTTCCGCCGGGTTAAAGAATTCATATCATCACGAAAATTGACACGCCCATCATCCTCGTGCTTCCGAGTGTCAGATTCAGATTTTTTTCGTTTTGGCCTGATTCAGGTGTCTCCCGATTGGTCACAAAGTCTGCTTAAAGTTACGGCTCCGATAATTGGCCTCCTTGGATTCTCGCCCGGGAAATTCTGGATTCTTCACGAAGAAATGAATTGTTAGGAACGTGGCTAGGAACCAATTTAAATTTTTTACATTGTTTCTTATGGGAAACACTGCATCGTTTAACGTTGTTTCGCTTAACGTCGACTTTTTCAGGAACGAATCAACAACGTTAAACGAGGACTCACTATTCACAGTGGACCATTAACATAAACACAGTGTTATGAAAAATGACTGACTCACTAACACTTACGCGGGTATTGGAACCACTCCACTTGCTGACGTTGACAGTGAACAAATGAAAACATAGTAAAATGCACACCAGTCAATCAGTCAACCATCGTCGGTTGAATTGTCGAATAGGGTGCCATTTAAAGAAGACATACCGCTGTTCATATCTTTGTAAATAACAAAGCTACAAGAAAGGCAATCATGCTGATTTATGTCCCCCTGACTTTTGCTTGACACATTTTTGAATATGCATCTGGACAAAAAGTTATTTCGGGTGGTAAAGATGAATGGGACACCCTGAATATGTTTAGTTAACCCATTGCATTTCCACTGCTCAGTGTTTCGTTCAAGCAGACAATGTTACCTATACAACATTTCCTGAAACCAACCACCGACATTGAAAAATGGTGTCATTAACCCGTTACTGGCCTAGTAAAATACATGGAAATACACCATTTTTTTCATTTAATTGGCCTCATAATACGCTAAATAAAGTAAATTGAAAATATTGGTCTTAAAAAAAATCCATATGGTAAAAAATAAATGTTGCATTTTCGCAACTATGGCCGAATTAGGTATCAATAGAAGATTATGCAACCCGCATTACCATAGATGTACTGCCGTCTAGTAGGAATGTCCCATTTTTGCTGTCAAATATATTCTTACATCATTTTATGCCACGTATTTGACAGATATCGTAACATTTGATAGTTAAAATTCTTAGATATTATGCGTCCAGTGAGATGTAGTAATATTAACCTAAATCCACAATAAAATAAATATGCATTGTGGTTTGACAGAAATGAGTCATAGGGAATATTTTCTCAGAAGACCATTTTTCTGATGTAGATGAGAATTTTTCTCATGTATTTCAGTTTTTAATTGACATTATTCCCATTTCAGATTGAATTACAACAAATAATGACTATTTATGAAACATGAAAGCATTTCGGGTGCATTGGAACTCAAAACTTTGTACATGACTTTACACTTTCAAAACAATAGTCTGCACGATGAAAAGAAGTTATCGATAACAGTTGCCCCACAGCGTAACTTTCGACTGAAGTCATTTCCCTTCACCCACCATATGCTTGAACTCTAAATCCATCTGAAGAACATAAGCACCAAAGTTTAAAGCTTAATCTTAGAGGCTTGTTTTTTTTAGAACAATTTTGCACTGTGGTGACCAAAGTAAGGTACCTTCTAGGTGTATGTTAAGTCAACAATTTACAAATTATGTGACAATATTCCGAATTGTAAAAATTTCTCATTCAAGTCGTCAAATAGAGGTCATTATTTACAAATCTGTCATTTTTGTCCAGACAGGAATTGTCTCAAGTGTAAATTTTCTTTTATTGATCTAAATCTGTTTCGGCTGAATGATTTCCTAACCAAATCTATGCCTTTAACGTCGTCTTTGGACCAATATCTTGTCGTGGAAGTCGGTGATAACCAGATACAATAAAAAATCACAGATTTTTTATGATACTTATCATTGATGGACAAAAGCTATGCCTGTCGTGGTCAACAGAATTTTTATTTGATAAATAAATAATTTTTCTAACACAAAATCATGAAAAAACTTCAGTTGGAGAGTAGCAACTCAATTTTTTCATTTTTTCCGCACATTCATTTTCTAAAGAATTAGGAGAAGACTTTAATGCAGAATTTAAGTCCTTGATCCTCCACTTACGGTGCGGTCCGTTTCTATTAGCATTATCCGCGGTGCGGATTCATGGGTAGATAATGCTAGAAATTACTTCATTTTCTCATTTCATCAGTTTGTAGACATCACTATAAAAAGCTAAGAACAGCAGCAATTACTTCCTATCAGGTCGTGTACAAATAATCTTCCGTGACGATTCAGTATTTTTACTTTTCACTGACGATTTTCCCATTTCCAATAGCAATCCTTACAAGTTAATCTACATTTGCAATTTCAAAGCAATACACAAAAGCCAGAATATCATCGTCATCGAAGCATTAAGTTAACTATCATACGTTACCTATAACCTAAATTATACACCTATCATTTCTGCCCCCACTTAGGGTCGAGCCGCAAAATGCTTAGCACATTCAGCATGGAGCACTTCAATTGACATGGTCCCATCCAAGCCAAGATACGGAGCACATCAATAAGGTGGTTTCCTTTTATCTTTTATTGTCTAAATCGAAATATTACTCCTGGAGTAGGCATTTAACGCTTTTAGATTTTTAGACGACGATATCTATTTTTCGCGATTAAATGAAAAGTGAAAAATTTTCAAGCGCGTGAAAACACGACGGGTAAGTATGAATGCTAGGATAACACCAAGTGACGTCATTCAGGTTCCCGCTCCGTCATGTGAGGTGACCCTGGGGTGAGGATATTGCCCGCCGCTGCAATGCTGGCTGCTACCAGGTAGCAGAGTACCCTGCTAGCAGGTAGCGCTTGGCTTAAATAAGGATTATTAATATGTACCTTATAAAACGAAGGAAACTTTATGACTTTAGGCAGTTTAAATAGGTGATTATTAAGAGATGTTTCCCTGAAGTCTGTGCCTCATGCATGCATTTGGAATCTCACACAAAATAAAACTCCTATCTACTCGTATAGAAACTAGGTCCCTGTGATACCACGTGGAGTGAAATCGCATGGGCGCCCATCTAGCCTTTTTCCAATGCAGTTAAAACTGACCATCGTCATTTGTCTAAACTGGGGTTTCTAAAACCAAGTAATTTGTATATTATGAATACACTAATGGAGGGTAACGAATCGCAATTAATGCCTTTCGTTTTCTTAGATGAAGGAAACTACACTATTGACATACTCTGCCAGTCGGTCCACGAGCCCTCTTCTCTGCCGCCGTACGTCACTAATATCCACTTCCGACTTTTCCGATCATGTGTATGGCCTTCAGTAAGCTTCCCTCTGTCGAATCGCGTGCACCATTTGTAAATACAGAAGATTCTGGTTAATTGGGACATATCGGGACTTGTGCACTTTGCCCCAATTAAGCGGCTGCCCCAATTAGGCGAATTATCTTGTATATGGGCATAAACAAACGTTGAAATGATAGAAAGAAGACTAAAGAATGTTTATAATGCAACATAAGTTTATAAAACTATAAATTTGATTAATAAATCAGCGAGTTTAGTTAATTTATAATGATTTTTAAGAATTATAACATTTTTGTTAAAAATATTTTTCACAGCCTCGGGCGACGCTGAATGAATGTCGTTTACTAGGTCATATGAAAGAAAAGTCCTATCCTCTTGCGGATAGAATAACTACAAGAGCTTTCAAAACAGGGCAAAATAGGAGCATTTGTGGAAAATAAGAGTAAATCAAAGGAGGAAAATATAAAAAAATAGTATTCTGAAAAAAAAAAAATTAATTTCTTGCGAGTATAGAGTCTATGTTGCCGACTCATGGCCCAATGAAGCGGCATCCTGTCCCAATTAAGCGGAGAATACTCTGGGATATTCCTCTATTGGGTTCTGTTCTTCAATATCTGCCCCAATTAAGCAGCTGCCCCAAGTAACCGGTGGACCCATTAAACGGAATATACTGTAGCACTATTTGAACGGAAGTGATGGCGCGGACACCTCTCTCTATTTTCAATCCTTATTTTTCTCCCCAACTCAATATATGCCATTATTTTTTATCAATATTTATAAATGAGATAATTATCATAATGTAGCTAATACGCACCATTTCATCTTTTTCATTGTTTTAATTTTTTTCATGCCAAATTATGTTAAATATACGAGGGTGGTTTGAAAAGTTCTCCGAATCACCACGAGTTGTCAGTGCTAGTGCAACGAGCTTTTCACGTAATAATAATAATGATTTATTCAACGTTAAACACAATACAATGCAATAGTCTTCGTCAAAGTCAATGAAATTCTAGAGCTAAATAATACAATTCTGAGTACTGCATTCAAGAAATTCATTCATAGAGTAGAAAGCTTGGCTACATATCCATAGGTGGAGACAACGCTTAAACTTGGGTAATTAACAGTCTCTGGCCTCTCGGGGTAGGTGGTTGAAAAGGCATAGCTTTACATGGTCAAAACACTTGCTTGTTGTTGACAGCCTACATTGAGGCTGAATGAGATTATTTTTTAGCCTAGTGTTATGATGGTGAACGTCACTAACAGTTTCATGTCTGTCCAGGTTCATTTTTACATTTATAAGACATTTAAATATATTTTGACCATACAATGTCATTATGCCTAGCTCCTTGAATAGATATTCATAGGTCTGTTCGCTGTAAACACATACCATGTCAATGCTCGTGGAATAGAACTGTGTCGGTGGCGTGACTTTTTTGTTGTTCCCGCATAGTGATTTGCGAATATGGAAAAAATAGAGATTCGTGCAGTGATTAAGTACTTCGTAAAGGAAGGTATGAAAGCAACGGACATTCATGCCGATTCCCATAACACACTAGGGGACTCTGCTCCTTCATAGTCAACTGTTGCCAAGAGGACAAAAGAATTTAAATTTGGTCGGGGGAACTTAGATGATGGTCCGCGCAAAGGTCGGCCAAGAAGTGTCACTACTCCAGTAATCATTGCAAAAGTGCACAAAATGGTAATGGAGCATCGCCGATTGAAAGTGGGTGAAATTGCTCTCGCTTGCCAAATGTCATCTGAAAAGGTATATTATATTTTAACGGAAAAATTAGAAATGAAAAAATTAACTGCAAGATGAGTGCCTCAACTCTTGACGCTGGATCAAAAACGCATGAGAATGGACATATCGGAACAATGTTTGACCCGTTTTAGGAAAACGAACTCGTTTTTTGTACCGGTTTGTGACCAAAGATGAAACTTGGGTCCATTACTATTCCCCAGAGACAAAAACACAGCCAAAGCTGTGGAAACACGATGACTATCCATCACCAAAGAAAGGAAAAACAATTCTTTCGACTGGAAAGGTCATAACATCAGTGTTCTGGGATGTGAAGGGGATTCTGTTTATAGATTGTCTCCCCACTAGGCAAACAATTACTAGAGGATGCTGAAAACCTCTTGGACTAATTGCAACAAAATGTACGGGAAATAAGACCACGTTTAGCAAGGAAGAAAGTCATCTTTCATCAATACAATGCGTGCCTGCACATACGTGCTGTCGCCATTGCAAAATAACATGTACTATAGTATTAATTGTTGCCACTTCCGCTTATTTTCACCTGATGTGCCTCCGTCATACTTCCATCTCTTCCCAAAACTGAAATTTTTTGATGGTGGACCTGGTGGATAAAATGATTTACTTCAAATGAAGAACTGATAGCCGGAGTTGACAACTGTTTTGCAGGCCTAGAGAAATCTCATTTTCTAAATAGGATCAAGGTACTGGAATATCGTTGGACCAGATGTGCTATTTCTACAAGGAGACTATATTGAAAAATAAAGTAAGTTTTAGTAATGTAAGAACATTTTTCTATTCCATTCTGAGAACTTTTCAAACCACCCTCGTACATTTTTTAGACCACATATTTGCACTATATATTAGATGTTTTTAGAACTTTGTCTAATTATTGCTCATTTTATTTTTAAAATATAAAGAACTATAAAGAGGGACATCTCTTCATTCTTTGAGCTCCATAAGTATAAATTTTATATTGCTGCCTATGTTAACATATTAGGATATTTCATTTTCCTAAAAAAAACTTCATTCAGGGAAAGAAAAAATATTCAGTAGCACCTGGCAAGGGTGACAGTAAATTTTCACTCTAACTTTGTTTAAATATTACATTTTTTATTTTAACTAGTCGTTTGCCTTCATGTTTATAGTGATGTATGGAAAAGTGGCAAAAAAGTTCATAAATTTAGAAGTTGGTGTTGCATCATAAGAATAACATTTAATGAAGATTTATTATGCATGTCTGTTTGCGAAAAATTTGCAAACGTAAGTGTTATATTTACCATGACCTCAGTGTGTCTGACTGTTGATTTCGTAAATTATTCAGTACCAATAATATCTGCCCATTTCGGTCTACCTACCTGCATGCAGTATCCAGAAACCCTCCTGAAAGATATATGGTATAGATTACCTATGGCAGGCATTCACTAACCGTTGAACATTATATAATTGTACCACTATATTGTTGTATGTTTAGCGAACTATCATGGAAATGCAGTTGTAATTTTCTCAAATTTAGTATTAGAGGTGTTAATCATTTCAGGATTTTTTAAATTTTATGGATTTTTAACAAACAAAATTCGTGCCTAGGTTCATTTACAAATTTCTTATGCTTCCTCTCGTCTGTGATTTGAATTCTTCACTTTTTTTAAAGATATCCAGCATCTGTCATCAGATCAGAGTTTAAAACATTTACCGGCCGAGTAAATAAATACTTGAAAATACACAATTTTTTCTCTTCATTTTACGGAACAACATGCTAAATAAGGTAAATTGAAAATATGGGCCTTCGAAAAAATTTGCTTATGATAAAAAATAAATGTTGCGTTTTTGCAACATTGGCCGAATCCGGCATCTAGAGGCAGTCGTGCAACCCGCATTACAATATATTGTCGTCTCATAGGAATTTGCCGTTTTTACTGTCAGATATAATCCTATGCCTTTTTATGCCACGTATATGACAAATATCGTGATATTGGATAAATGAAATCCTTAGATATTATATTTCTAATGAGATGTTGCACTATTTGACCTAAATCCACTATAAAATAGACATGCTTTATGGTTTGAAAGAAGTAAGTAGAACTCAGAAGAACAGGTATTTCACGTTTTTTTATTGACATTAATTTTATCATTTCAGATTGAATTACAACAATTAATGACTATTTATGAAATACTCGAGCATTTTGGGTGCAATGGAACACTAAATTTTGTACATTCAGATATGGTTTGGCTTTTACACTCTCGTTTCAGCAACTACTTCTGGTCTGAACTCTAAAGCCAAATCCATCCTTTCATGCTTCACGAATCCGCGATAAATTATATCGCCGACCTTTTTCAATATTTATGGACGTGAATCGCATAGAGATACTTCATCTACTGACTGATTCACTTCACTTTTTAGATGCGTCCCTGCTAGATACGATTTGAAGTATACCAGAGAAATTTACTTCCGTTGCATAACCTGTACAATTCCCTGGTGTTAGTGCAAACGCTGTCCAGTAAGTTGATAAACTAGGACCTTTTTTCCTCCGAATTCTAGTGTGGTAATTTGCATTTGCATTATCAAGTAGTTCCACACCTCCCATGTATTTACTATACTCCCCAATAACACGAGGCTGTGGAATAGTATTTTCTTTTTCCTGCTGAAACTTTCCCTGTGCCCAATCGAAGAGCAGAACTTGTATTGCTGTCTACAGGGACAATCTCGTTATCATTCCATCGAACGATACTAAGACCTTTAGCTTTATCAAATGTTTATTTTCATGTTCCTCTCGGCTTTATGCTGATGGTTTTACTAAATTTTATCAGGCACTCCTCCATTATATCTTAACGGATGCCTCCAGTGACAAAAAATCATTTTTCTTTCAAAAAATAAATAATCTGCAAGATGAAAAGAAGTTATCGAGAAACATGCGATGATTTGATGATTCACAGATAACCTTGAGGAATTCCAGAATAACACTTGCCTCCAAGCCTAACTTTCGAGCAAAGTAATTTCCTATTGCCTGGTTGAACCCTAAAACCATCCGAATAACATTAGCACCAAAGTTAAAAGCGAAACCTAAAAGGCTTGCTTTAAAGAACATTTATGCACTGTAGTGACCAATGTAAGGTACCATTTGCTCATCATTTGAAAAATGATACACAAATATTCCGAATTCTAATAATTATTCATTCAAGTCGTCAAATTGAGGTCATAATTTACAAATATGTCCAGACATGGATTGACAATTTTTGTCCAGACAGGAATTGTTTGAAAAGTGTAGATTATTTTTTATTTATCTAAATATGTTATGGTTCAACCATTTCCGAATCAAATCTATGCCTTATCGTCTTCTTTCACCCAATATCTTGTTGTGGAAGTCGGTGATATCGCTGAATCATGAAGTAAGGATGGACTAATTCGGAATGAATGTACAAAGTTTTGTGTTCCATTGCACCTGAAATTATTTCATGCATTCGATAAATAGTCATTATTAGTTGTAATTTAATCTGCTGTGAAAAAATGTCAATTAAAAACTGGAAAATATGTTATCTTCTGTAAATATTCACTTTGACTCATTTATTTCAAACCATAATGCATCTCTAATTTATATTGGATTTAGGTAAAATAATGCAGCTTCTCATTGGAAATACAATATCTAAGAATTTTAATTATCAAATATGAGGATATCTGTCACATACGCGGCATAAAAAGGCGTAGGATTATATCTGACGGTAAAAATGGCATATTCCTACGAGACGGAAATTTGTGTTAATGCGGGTTGCATAACTGCCTATAGATATCGGATCCTGCCAACGTTGCGAAAACGCAACATTATTTTCCGGATCTGATTTTCGCTTAATGTTGACTCCCTGACGTAATATACGCTTTAACATCTATTAATTGAAAGTTTGACGACCATATGGACGAATAAAAAACTTAATAAAGGGAATAGTTATTCTTAGGAAAAATTATTTATCTTGCTTAACAGGAGACTCCAAAATTGACACATTTTGAGTATTTTTAAAAATTTCAAAATAATTATGAAGTGTTATTGTAATCTCACTAAAAATCATTTTAAACTTACTTTTATCGAAAAAAGGGAATTCAATATGAATAAAATTCAATTGAAACTTTTTTTCCGTTTCTCAATGTTTCGTTTTCGCAACTTTGGCTGTAAATGGGCTAAAGAAAATCCAAATTAATCCTTTAATACGATTACATTTTGGTTAAGGAACATAGAATTAATTTTTTATCCACGTTGGAACTAACTTCCTTCTCAAAAAAAAATGACAAGTGTTTAAAAAATGTTGTTTTTACGTGAATCGAAAATATGGTTGTTCTCCGTGGACAATAATGAAGAGTACTTGTAAATACTATCTTTGGACATTATTTTTAGCATTAAATGTTATAAGTCTGATTTATTTACAGTAAATGAAATATTTCTATGTATCACGGTAATTAATGTATTTGTTTTCATTTATTTTTGTTTCAATCTTTCATATTTTTCTCAAAGGAACACACGTTAAAGAAAAGCATACTTTGACTCATTACTGACGGTATATTCTTTTTTTTTTGGCCGCACCAGTCAGCTGTATGTTTAATTTAAAAGAGATGGCAACCCCAACACTGGTTCTTACCACAGGGGTGCCTATATTCCACCTTGTAAAAACTCATGCTTGAGTAACCTATTAAAATTTCATGTACCATAATGTGGAATAAATGTATACATATATAATATAAGTGAACCCAACTTATAGCACCAATTATAATTCTCATACTCTCCTGTAGAAAGGGCATTAAGACTTTTGGCCGAGCTATACGATATGGCCTCTCAAGAGTGGAGTCAGTATAGGCCGTAATTTTGGGTCAGGCCATAAGAAACTTATGGCCAGCCGTACATATGGCCCCATTTACCAAAATAGCCCTGCTGGTTGTCAAGACAGGCGGCAAACTTCTTTGAAGAGGAAGAAAGATCTGAGGTTGATCTGAGGTTCTTCTTTGAAGAGGGGTTTCAAAACTTAGTTTTAAGGTGTGATAAGTGCCTAAACAAACAAGGTAACTGAGTCTTGGCTTCTGGGTGTTCCTCCGCGTTTAGATGTCCACAGACTTATAAAAAACGAGTCGATAGTCGCTTGAACTCATCAAGCGGGTAATTAGGGGGTTGGGAGCATTGTTGTGTCACGTGTTTCCGAGTTATGTGCCCATAAGTTGATTAAAAAGGAAAAAAAACCTCATAATATCGTTTAAATGGATGAAATGTACGGAGAGTACGCTTTTTCGCCGTCAACAATACTTAAGGTCGTCTTAGTAACCACGATGGTATAAGCGTCGAGAGATTGTTTTGATTTTAATATTTACGTAATGGGGAGAAATAAATTAATAATGACCGGTGAAGTTATTTAAAAAGGCCGATTTTTTTAAATTTAGACCTTTCTCTATGATTGTAGCTACTCACACTCTGATCGTAAGGGTTTTAACCCAATAAACTTAAGCAATTTATAACAGATTTAAAAAAATAAAAGATCTGAGACCAATTAATACCAATACCCAGCCGCATATTTAACATATTTCTATTGGGCATTGTGAGGAATACCAAGATGTACCCATTCACAAAATTTCTTTGGTCCAAATTATAAAGTAATCAAGTTATGCCAATTTTCGTATTTGCTATAATTATCGAATCGATCTTTCGATTATACTGACAACTGTACTGTAAAATCTGCAACGATATTGATTTTATTTCTAGTCTATGGTCATCTATTACATAATTCTTGGTCAACTATGCCCTTGGATGTAAAAAACTACATGTTATAGCAATTCGATATATTTTAACAAAAAGTAGATTCGACATATATCGAACGTGAGACTACATACGAAACATATTTTGATTGGGCATTGTGAGGAATACCAAGATGTACACATTCGCCAAATTTCAGGTCCAACTATTATAATATTCAAGTTATGCCAATTTGTGTATTTGCTATAATAATCGAATCGATTTTTCGATCATACTGACATGCGCATTGTAAAATCCGCAATGCTATTCGTTTAACTTCCAGTCTATGGGTATCTACTATATAATTCCTGGTCAACTATGTCCTTGGATGTAAAATCCTATATGTTATAGCAATTCGATATATTTTAACAAAAAGTAGATTCGACATATATGGAAATTGACACTACATACAAAACATATTTCCATTGGGCATTGTGGGGAATACCAAGATGTACTCATTCACCAAATTTCATTGGTCCAACGGATATACTATTTAAGTTAGGCCAATTTGCGTATTTGCTACAATAATCGATTCGCTCTTTCGATTATACTGACATCTGTACTGCAAAATCTGCAATGCTGTAGATTTCAATTCCAGTCTATGGTCATCTACTCTATTATTCCTGGTCAACAATGCCCGTGGATGTAAAATCCTAAATGTCTTAGCAATTCGATATAATTTGTGAAAACGCAGATTCGATATATATCGAATGTGACACTACATACAAAACATATCTCTATTGAGCATTGTGAGGAATACCAACATGTACCCATTCACCAAATTTCATTGGTCGAACGTATATAGTAACCAAGTTATACCAATTTGCGTATTTACTATAATTATCGAATCGATCTTTCGATTATACTCACAACTGTACTGTAAAATCCGCAACGATATTGATTTTATTTCCAGTCTATGGTCATCTACTACATAATTCCTGGTCAACTATGCCCTTGGATGTAAAATCCTATATGTTATAGCAATTCGATATATTTTAAGAAAAATCATATTCGATATATATCGAACGTGAGACTACATACAAAACATATTTCCTTTGGGCATTGTGAGGAATACCAAGATGTACACATTCGCCAAATTTCATTGGTCCAACGGATATACTATTCAAGTTATGCCAATTTGTGTATTTGCTGTAATAATCGAATCGTTTTTTCGACCATACTGACATCTGTAGTGTAAAATCCGCAATGCTATTGGTTTAACTTACAGTCTATGGGTATCTACTATATAATCCCTGGTCAACTATGTCCTAGGAAGTAAAATCCTATATGTTATAGCAATTCGATATATTTTAACAAAAAGTAGATTCGATAGACATCGAACGTGAGCCAATATACAAAACATATTTCCAATGTGCATTGTGAGGAATACCATGATGTACCCATTCACCAAATTTCATTGGTCCAACGTATACACTAATCAAGTTATGCCAATTTGCGTATTTGCTAAACTAATCGAATCGTACTTTCGACTATACTGACATCTGTACTGTAAAATCCGCAATCCTATTGATATCCCTTCCATTCTATGGTTACTTCGTTATCCCTGCCTTCTCTACTATCCCCGTTTTCAAAACTTAGCCTATGTTCTTATATTGGTGACGTAGGGCGTAGTCCAGTACAAGCTCCCAGTGCTCCGAAGCACTGGAAGCGAGTCTTTTCGTGGTCCAGTAGAAGCTACAAAAGCTCCCGTGGCGCTCTCGTACGTCACGCATGACGTCACTATATTCGCTTCTCTCTCGCTACAAACGCTCCCAAGAAATGGCTGGAGCGGCTGGAGCGAACCGGTTTTCAGCGCGAATTTGAACGGGAAGGAAGGCTAAAGAAAATGGTGTTCATAACAATTGTGGACCTGGCCGGCAATAATATGACCATTTGGAGTTGATGGAAGAAGTCGCTAAGATAGCCTGGATAGTAAATGCTAAAACCAAATGGTTAAAGAACTATTCGGGGGATATTACGGTGAGGCAAATGGCTGTAACTCAATGGTTTCACAATTCAGAGTCGCCACGGGCCAGATCGGGGAAGAAATTGAGCGGCAAGACCAAGATATCTTATAAAATTTGTTGTGATAATTAATTATATATAATATTATTTAATTATTAGTGGTTTAAGCTTGAGCTAGCGAGAAGGGGAGATAGAAAATGGCTATTCGAAATTAATAAGACATGTAGTGAGTGAACTTTCCGGTCGAAGCATTCCGTCCGTTACATAAGAATTATGTTAATTTTGTAAGTTATATTGATTTATTTGTTATTTAGATCAATTATTAGTTATTTGAACTTGATATTGCGTGAAATTGAGATAGAATATGACTTCTTAGGTTAGGGTAAGTGAACTTAGTTAAAGCATTCCGTTTATTGCTTTTTGGCGGCCAACCTAGGTTTTCTTCAAGCTTTCCCCATGAAGATTGTATTCTCTGTTAAATGATGATATCTTCCTCTAATCTTCAACTGAAGTTTAATCAATTATTGATGTTCGGTTGTATTTTACTTATGTAATTTTCTTAAGGTCAGGTTGATACGCATTGCATTTATGCTTAAGGCTCGTTGTTGACGAGATTGGTTCAAGTGTAGGACTGCTTTTGAGACTGTCATACAATGTCATGAGTGCAATTGATAAATCGCATAAAGGACACTCCACTTAAGGCCTTTTTACACCTACATAAATCCGCACAAGTCTAAATGTATGAACGCGAGAAAGAACACGAAATGTACCGTACGGTTGCGTTGTTGCACGTTAAGTGGTTACACGTGTAACCACACAACTTGTGCAAATGCATGATCGGCAAATTTAACCTATTTTAGCTAGGTTCAAACATTCGTACATGTTCCGTTTCGGTCCACAAAAATAATTCACGCAAACAGGCATTAACTTGTACGTGTATCGTTTAAACGCAGGCTTTTAGGTGAGTTAAGTTAATTAGGCTTATTTTTGGTCTCATTGAAATTTCTATAATAAGGTATTTAATCGGTCTTATCTTCTTTTATATGTATCATATGATCTGCTCTTTATAGTTTAAGTTTATCACCTTGTTGTTAGAGGATTTGCAAACCAGTGGGTAAAATCTTCAGGACAAGCATCGGTCTGCTGTGGTGCCCGATCATGGTATCCAATGAAGATCTAATATTAAATAGGTTTCTTGTGGTGTACCCCATGGTCATATTCTTTTTGTCATTTATATTACTGACCTCTCTAACACGCTAAGTAAAGTACAAGGGGCTATAACAATCCCTAATTCAGACGATCTAATATCCGAGCAGACGATACTAGTAAAACAAACGACTAACAAATGCTACAATCGCTCCAGCCGTGATCCAGTAGGGTAGCACTGGGAGCGATAGGAGCGAAAGTGGACCACGAATCTGTAGCGTCTGAAGCGGGAGCACTCGGGAGCATTGGGAGCGTGTACTGGATTACGCCCGTAGATAGACGCGTTGCGTGTATTTTTTACGGGGGCCTAATACAAAAAGATATAAATTCATATTGATATGTCTGCATTAGGAAACAATCCTCATCTAAATAATTTATGGGTACTAATAAAACATTCTTTCCCTTACCTATTGTTAAAATTTTTATCCCCGTAACTATGTAAATAGGTCTGAAAAATGGCTCCATCGAATGCAACCTTGTATCGATCGTAACTTCGACTCTAATCGCTCGATCCGCTTGATTTAACTTTTGTCGAAGAAAAGACATTAACAGTAGTATTATATATGACTTTCATATTCATAACTTGATTTAAAAAAAGTTATTAGCGATTTAAGCGTAACCAAGGAGATTGGTATCGATATAACTCGCACATGAATCGATCGAGCGAAATGGTCATCATTGCAAAAGTTGACCATTTTGATATAAGTATTACCCTAAAAATTTCATTCATCTAGCTGGAACGGTTGCTATGATATTCAAGATTGTATGCCCCACAAAAAAATGGCGACAATGATTTTTCGCGTGCAGGATATTTTTCGGAATTTAATTATGAATTAACCAAGAGGGTTACGGGGAAAGCAGTTAGAACGTGAGGGTACGAAGTACCCTCTACGGTTTTTCCAGAAGATACCAAATTTTCATATGACACATGTCTCAAGGCCGAAATCCGAATTTGAAAATTCCCCCATCACGACAATGTAAAATCGAAATCGTTTATTCCTCGGAATTGTTTCGACACATGAAAATTCCAAGATAGCCAAAAAATCAACCAAAAAATTCTCTACCTTATAAGTCAAGGAAAATGTCGTACGATTATTGCAAGTCGGTCAAAAAAATTCCTAAACTTTTTCCATAAGAAAAGCATAGAAAACGTTCAAAAAATAATAAAAAATACTAAATATCAATTTGTCGCTATGGCAACCATACCAAAAAATCAGCCAAAAAATCTAGTTTATGTCCATTGAATATCATGTTCCTCAGACTTTTAAAAGTACAAAATAAAAGCGAAAAAGTTTTAGTCCCATAAGGCTCCCATGTTAATTCAAGTCGATATATCTCGAAAACTAATCGACTTTTTCAATTTTTAAGAATTTTTCTCCCGATGAATTTTTTTTTTACTTTTACGTCCAATAAGCCAAATACCCACACCTATCACAGTTTTGGCTGCGTAATTGTATCAATGAGTCAGTCAGTCAATCAATTCGTCATTATATATTAGCTTAATATTGGGGGGCCCATATCCGAGGTCTTGCCCCGGGAAGAGGTTAAATTCAAAGTGTGTCGCAGCACCGAAACACTATCATGATTCACACCACCTGATTCAGTCAACCTGTTTCAGCTTATATAATTATTTGTTTTAACACATTGTTGAATTTATTTTAAAAGGTAACTATCGTCAAACATGGGAAATAAAAATTACCAATATATTTTTGTGATTTCACAAAGCATAATATAACTTAATTATTTTCTTGAAATATTGAGGGGGCTCCGCCTCCCCAAACGAATCTTTGAGGGGGCTCGGGCCCCCTCAGACCCCATGGAGTTGGCGCCACTGGATGTCCATAAGTGACGACAGTTTCTCCAGCCATCCTGCTGGCGTCTTCAGGCCAGAAGTAGCGATGCAAAAAATTTGACCGTCTTATATCGGTACCTTGGGGATCAGAGGCCGATTCTGATTGAAAAGTTGGCTGGAGAAGCTGTCATCACTTATGGACATCTAAACGCGGAGGAACGCCCGGAAGCCAAGACTTATGTGAAGAAACGCCGTGGAAACCTCAGATCAAACAAGGTAACTATGGGGAAATATACAGAAAATACTAAATATAAAAGAATTTTGGGAAAACAAATGATTTTGGTTTATTTTATGGTAAAAAACAGCCCTCGCAGCTTTACCGCAAACTTAGTGAACTTCGTACTTATCCTGAAATATAGTATAGTCAATAGTCAACACGCTCATTATTTCAAGACTGGCAATATTGAAATAAGGAGCACTTCAATTGACGTGGTGCCAATTTTTGGAAAAATAATTAAAAATTTTGCTCAAATCATGAATAAATGCGTATAAGGAACTGTGCTTAACACAAATTAACCCCTTCCATTTGATTAATTTTCCGAATAGTGTGCTTATATTTATATTTCTGTGGTTCTCTTTTAAGTGGTAAGTAATGAAATGATATTTTGTAATTTATAATAAACGTAGAACCATGAAATAAAATGTGACTTTTAAACATGGAGAACACAACTGGGGAAATAAAAAGTCCAATGGCCGTAACAGGAGACCTCGTCGCAGGTATAAACAAAACACTGTGTTGGTATGCCAGCATAGCAACACAGTGTTTTATTTATACCTGTGAGGAGGTCCTCTGTTACGGCCATTGGAGATTTTATTTCCCCAGTTGAGATTGAGGCCATAGAGCTCACCTTTTTATCTATGGAGAACACAACTATTGCTATTTTAATCCTTCCAATGCATCATGATTAGAGTTACCTGAAAATCGCACTTTCAGTAACAGTTTATAGCATTTTGTAGCATCTATTTTTTATTTTCATAATGAGGTGGACGACGATGAAATGAAGTGAAACACAGTTATTAACAAAATACATATTATTTTAAATAATTACGTTGTAGAACAATAATAAATTAAGGAATAAGACATATAGTGGCGGAGGTATAGCTTGCCCGCACCCACTTGTAATTCACGGCCATGTAGAGTCCCAGCCAACTAGCAGCTGGCCAGTCACTCACATGCTTTAAGCGGTGAATGTCGGCAGAGCATTTAAATTGCGCCCGGCACAAAATCTACAAATTTTGCCGTTGAAAAGGCAAATTTGCGTAAAAATATCATAAAAGCCGAGTCATTGCATCTATGTCACGTTTACAGTGAGTCCTCGTTCTACGTCGCCCCGTTTAACGTCATTTCGCGATAACGCCAAGAAAATTTTGAGACCGTCATTCGTTCAAGTATTTTAAAATTTGCGCGAGAAAAAACATGAAGCAGCGGGCGTTGCAGGTTGTTCGTTTTGCGGGCGGTAATACAAGCAATCTAAACGAAGTGTAAATCGGTGTGTTTATTGTTAATTGCGATTATGGTTTTAGCAAATTTTCTGCAAAATGAGTTCTTAGGTAGGTGCGCAAGGTTTTACTTGACATAATGGCTTTCAGGAACCTAAAAAGTGATTTCAAGGAATTTTTCAGTGTAGAACTTGGAGTTTTTGTCGTCACTTTTTTTGCCGTGTTCACAATAATTTTGGTTCCTGTAACTGCGACGATGTTTCAGCGATGATGATGCCCAGGCGACGCTCGCCCGGGCGACCACCATAGTGAAGCAGAAAAGCAAATGCGGGAAGATACAAAAATGGATAAGGATTTACGTCACTGATGCTATTGTCGTCGATGAAGACAGGAACTCGTATTTATGCCATAGTTTGGCATTCCCATCGTAAAAAATGCCCCACATATGATACGCTAACATTTTTTTTCGCGTAGAAATTGTGAGGTCTAGGAGCCGATATTCACTTTTAACATTGTTTCTTATGGGATATTCTGTTTCGATTAACGTCATTTCATTTATCGTCACATTTTTCAGGAACGGTAAGTGACGTTAAACGAGGACTCACTGTATTTGCGCACATAGCTTCTAAAATCATTTATCGCATTTGCGATTTTCACGCATCCCTAATCATGATTCATGAAATATGTATTATTTATGTATACTATGTATGTTTTAACATTTATAAGCTTTCAAAATTAATATATTGTTCCTCGAAATAGTTCTAACATTATGAAAATCCAATGACGAGATACACACGTCATTGCGCGGTTTGGTGTCGAAAGTTCTCGACGAGCTAGAATCGTCATTACAGTGCAAAGGGTTAGTTATAACCTCGAAACAAAAAAATAGTGTTTTTCGTAATCCTCTCCGGTGAGTCTGGGATTATAAGACTAGGGATGAGTTAAGCGTTTTTAAAATCCACATTGTGCACTGGCCCTTTGCATACGTGCTCGGAGATAGTCTATCCTTGTCTACAAATAGCCAAAACACCTAATTTAAACAGGGAAGACAACTCTTCATAATCCAAAGCCTGGAAGAAGTCTCATAATGAATGCTGTATGCATTTCACTTGTTTTCGATGAACCTTGATAAACGTGTAAATGTGTACTTGGAGGCATGTTTGTCTATTCCTTTGATCACACTGAAAGACAGTAGATAACTATGGAATGTATGTGAAATATGAATAAATTTAGTGTGAAGTTTTGATTTTTTAATGCTATGCATGTTTTAAATTTTTTAAGTTTTCAAAATAATTATATTGTCCCTCTAAGTATTGCTAAAATTACGAAAATCCAATGACGATGTACACTCGTCGAAAGTTCATGACGAGCTACACTCATCATTACAGCGCGAGGGGTTAAGCAAAACAAAAAAAATTTATCGCCCCATTCTGACAACATCCATGAATGTGTTAATACGTGAAAAAAGTGAATGGCACTCCTTTGAAAGCTTCCAGCTTTTTTTCCAATTACTTACTTCGACCCGAAACTAAACTACTCCGACCACATTCAGACTGTAAAAAAGAAAGCCAGGTCTCAGTTAGGCCTTCTTTACCGCTTCACGGAAATTAAGGATCCAATTGCACTCCACTCCTTTTTCTCAACGATTGCCCTTCCCATAGTTTTGTATTGCTCTCCAATTTGGTCCATGTCAGCCCCGACTAACCTAAAATCCCTCGATTGCATCCCCCACTTCTTTGCCAAAATAGTTAGGCATAGAATCCCTCACTTACGCAATATGTCCTCTGATGCTGTATTGTCTTCTCTCTTCTTGTCTAATCTGCAGAATCTCAGACTTAAAACGGACTTCAACTTCCTACACAGCATATTGAACTCGACTTTTGACTGCCCTGAACTCCTCTCTCTGTTGAATTTCAGAATACCGACTCATTCCACCCGCTCGCTCTCCCTACTCCACCTGCCTGTTATTCCCAGAATTTCCCTGACCTAGTGCTCACCCTTATATCGCCCCCTCTCCTCCCTCCTAAACTCGCTCCCCCCTTCCTCCACTCCCTTCCAATTCATGTATGTCATTGTTAAAAGTTTCACTGTAAACTGGCGTCACGGCTGTATGTGAAATTTACTCAAGTAAATATATAAAAATTAAAAATTGGCAAATGCAAAGCTAGTTTCCACACTCATCTCACCACTTTCCACGGTAATTTTCTGTTTGAAAGCTGACGTTGACAAATGGGCACTCAAATCTTCGGCTAAGAGCTCTACACAGGTTATTTATCTCTATTGTTTTTTTAAAAGCCAATCTTTGAGGGAAAATGTTGGCTAAAGTAAGGCAGAAAATACATATTATTCCTTCACTGCCAAAAATACCTCAATTCACTGAGTCATAAAGAAAATTTTTCTAACCAATGGAGTAACCAAATACAGTTACACTCTCGAGTATCTGGTTTAATGATGGGAAGGGACGGCACGAATAATTGGAAAACACAGATAACCCAAACTTTCACTTTTAAATGTCTTGAAATGTTCATAATTTACCTGAAACAAACAATATATTATTATTTATGCAGTTACTCTGTTATTTTAGAGTGCTTCCACGACTCAATGAGAACTTTCTTTGCCAGTTCGTGATATCTTTAGAGGCGATAACATGGTTGTACTCGTATTATTAATGCTTCACGTAAAGCTTGGTTTCGAAAACCACACATCGAAAAAAACAACACGAATACAGAAAATTGGTTTGCACGTTTTCGAAAACCACACGAATACAGAAAATTGGTTTGCACGAATGCTTCAAAACCACTGCTCGACGTCGGAAACTACACTGTCAGGCACCACGCCGCGGAGTCACGTCTTGCACAATTTCTCCGGGTTGCAACTGCCGCGTGATGTGTATCCGTGATCACGGAGCGCGGTCGCGCACTGCGAGGCTTGGAATGCAGGAACACGGTGCTCCCGTGAATGTAGCTAGCACGCGATTGTATCCATTTTACGAAGGGAATTCTGACGGAAATGATGAGTGCGGTGTATCTTTGCATTAATGCAGTAATTCCGATGATTTTGCATCCGATTTTATTTATTTATAAAGATCACGACAAAAATTGAGCGAGAATAAAAATCATGCACTGATAATCCGCAACCCGGATAAACCACCGCCGGATAATCGCGAGTCTGCCGTACAATATAAAATTCAGCGGAACAAAAAATTCAAAAACCATTATAAAAGTAAAACATAGCAACAAAAAGGCAAAGATAAATCTTTTTCCTTTTCAATTGGCTCATGAACTAAAGAAAACATTAAGTACAGATGGATGAATAATTCAAGATCTTCACCCTTCACCATCAGTTGCAACAAGCCCTCCAACTACATATATTTACTTTCTAGCCCTTTAGAAAACTCACCCACTGCCTCCGTCAAATCCTCATCGGCCATTGCATAACTCTCCATTGGTTCTGCATTCTCCGCAGATGTAGACTGAAAGTAAACATCAAAATATGGATCATGCAAAGCAGGGGATTAAGAACTAATCAGGTAAATGATTACCCACAACTGATTTTAAAACTATTTCAAATAAAAATTTGGAATTTCCTCAGGGAGATTTTCTTTACAAAATAGAGGTAGTTTGGCCATCTCTAGGGTATCCCCTTGGTATGATAAGTGGAGGTTTAACGATATAAAGAGGTTCACTACAAAGAGGTTTGCCTATAAATTTACATGTAAATATGATGGGACCATAGGGGTGGTATGAAGTATGGAGGTTTATGATGTGAAGAGATTCACTACATAGAGGTTTTAAAAGATACAGTGACCGGCGTGATGCGGTGGAAATCTTTGATATATAGCTTATTAAAACAACTTGTCTGTTTCCACACTATTTTATTTTTACCGACCATGGTTTCGGCAGCTTGTGCCATTGTCAACGTGCCGAAGGCACATGCTGCCGAAACCATGGTCGGTAAAAATAAATTAGTGTGGTATCAGACAAGTTGTTTTAATAAGCTTTACACAGAGGTTTTACTGAAGAAATTTCTTCAACACACACACTGTACTCATGAATTTCTCATTTCTTTTAAAATGGAGCCATCATTTGAAGTATGTTACGCCAACATTTTTACAATGCATTCATGTAAAAACTACTGCTAATATTACTATTTTTATTCATGATATCATCTATTAATTATCCTAACAGTCCATGCAAAGTTTACAATTATGAATATTGTTTGTATAAAAACGTTTCCGGATAAATTTTGTGGAATAATGATATATCCATGATTAAAGCACAAATGCTAATATCCACACTATTTTCTTTATCACTTAACCAACCATGGTTTCGACACTTGGTGTCATTTTGAAGGTTCACCTTGATTACCATTTGTGCTTCAATCATGGATGAATATTGTTGTTTCTAATTACATTTTGCAATGGAAAATTAAACTAATCAGGAAATGATTTTTTATTGATCACAACTAATCAGAAAGTGATTTTTGCTGAAGTTCCACTGACTGAAAGAAGAAAGTGAATCTCCTGATGGATCAGAGTTCTATGCTTTGAGTTCACATATTCAAACAGTTGACTAAATCCTGTTTTTTGAATGATTTCAAAATCGATGTTTTTCCCCTTATGAATAATTCTGATGTAGTATCACAGCTAGTGAAGGCATGTAAAAAAACAGCGTCTATAAATAAGAAAAGCTGATAAACTCTCATTGGAAAAAATTCTGCAGATTGTTGAGCCTTGCCAGGTTTCAAAAAATAAATAATTTTGTCACTAGAAGTTCGAGCAGTAATTAATACCTACAGATCAATGTCTTCATCAATATTAATATACAGGGTGTCCTATTTATCTTGACCATCCGAAGTAACTTTATGCTCAGATGCAAATTCAAAAGTGTGTCAAACAAATGTTCATTAGATGACAGGGGGACATTAATCAGCATGACTTCCTTCTTTGTAGCTTTGTTATTTACAAAAATATGAACAGCGGCGTATCTTTTTTAAATGGAGGAAATGAATTGTCGAACAAAAAATAAATGGTGCCATTTACGAAAGAAATACTGCTGTTGATATCTTTGAAAATAACAAAGCTACAAGGAAGGAAATCATGCTGATCAATATCCCCCTGATGGCTAATGGACATTTGCCTCACACATTTTTGAATTTAACTCTGGACAAAAAGTTATTTCGGGTGCTCAGGATAAATGGGACACCCTGTATTTTGTTGCAGTTTTAACAATTGGTATATCAGAGTCATTATCAGCTTGTGTCACGAAATTCTTTTCTGCACTACCACACTTAACTTTAATCAATGTTGAGTTTATAATACCTGCATTTTAAAAATAAATTAACTGTTTGTGTGCTAAAAGTCAAAGGAAAATTCTTGCTTCTCTATAAGTAAAAGTCAATTTCCTCTTACATACTTCACTGACAGAAAGCAACACAAGGTCTTGCAATATCTTCAAGAGAGTTTATGGTGATTTCGAGATGGGAGGGAAATCCTTTGATAACAATTACGTTAAATACTGGAACAGAGGTGGAGGTGATCTTGTCCATCATCTAAAGAATTTCCAGGAAGGTATTTTTCAGTTTTTATGCTTAGTGTTGGATTGGAATCTACTGCCATGTTTCCACTTCACGGGTTACACCTGATGTTGGTTACCTGCCCACTCTCCTGGAGGTCAGAGGTAATCTTTGTAAGAATGGGCCAATATGATACTGATAAAAACCCTTCAGGTAAAAATAAAGGTCTTTGAAGTTCTTAGCTCAAGCCTTCAACATTGATTTGATCATCTACCCAAATAACAACATGTGAACAAGATCAACCTCAAAAAAACATCAAGAAAATGTTATTGACTATATGCCTACAATGTAAAAAAAAAAAGGTTCCCAGTCTAACTACATTATAAAATTCACATTTTTTTCCAGATTTTCAGGATGTAAATGTCATCAAATTCACAGTTTGTCGATGAGGCATTTTAAGCAGATATATTGATCACGTAACAACCATCGGCCGCACATTAACTAAAAATATAACAACCACAACAGATACCTTGAATGCAAACACAGCAATGACAGTGCTATCTCTTATGACGCCACCTATCTTTAGCAAAATACAGGTCTGGCTAAAGGGTGTGAGTGGGAAAATGGAGAGAGCAGGGTGGCAGGGAAGTGAAGAAGTGCCTGATTTTTTTTTCCAGGATTAACATCTTCCAATCGCAGGCTTAAGGTCAATGTGCAGTCATGGCACACCGACCCATTAATAGTTGCGCTTCGAATACACGTGTGCAGAAAATGCGTACAGAGAGTATCTGCACATGACTCGGCCTTGAAACATGACCGATATATAGACTTTTCTTTTAATCTGTCTGTCGTAGTTCTAGAATCAAGTTTTAGAGATTTCTAAGATTACATGATAATATTCACAGCTATTTCCAGTTTTCTTCATGGTAGACGAAATTCACGGCTTATTCACGGTTTTAAGGATTTCACGGTTAAGTGGAAACCCAGAAATATTTAGAACTATATCATGAGCAGAAATGATAACAGAACATCTCACTTGTAAAAGAGCCCTGGCCCTGGGGAAGAGAGGGCCATTTTGTGGCCACACCTGGGCCAGGTTAAACAGTAAACAAGAAAGCTGTACTGTACATTTTCATGTTTGATCAAGCGAGGGAAAACATTGTGCCTATCAGCTGAGGGATAAAGATTGTGCGTTTCTGAGACTTGTTGGGAATGTTCCACCCAGGAATGACATTGCATCACAGCAAAACTGCGCCAAACAAAGCCAGAGTAAACTCACCAAGTCATCTGTTACCTATGATGCAAATATGTAAACTATATCATGAGCAGAAATGATAACAGAACATCTCACTTGTAAAAGAGCCCTGGCCCAGGGGAAGAGAGGGCCATTTTGAGGTCTCACCTGGGTCAGATGTTACAATAAACTGCACATTTTCATGTTTGATCAAGCGAGGGAAAACATTGTGCTTTTCAGCTGAGGGATAAAGACTGTGTGTTTCTGAGACTTGTTCGGATTGTTCCACCCAAGAATGACATTGCATCACAGCAAAACTGCACTAAACGAAGCAAGGGTATATGTACTCACCACGGCAGCTGTTGCCAGGGGATCTGAGGCATTGCTTGATATCCCAGCAGCATCCTCTGTGTCCAACACATGATAATTCTCTTCCTCAAGTTGGTCTTCTTCCTCCTCCTTCACATTGAACTTGAAGAAAATAACGGATGTCAATCAGTCAAGGAAATAATAATAATGATAATTATTAATTTATTAATAATTAATAATTTATTTATTTATTCATTTTATAACTATGTACAAACAAGATATAATGTTTATACAACAGTTTAAATTTTCAAATGTAAACAAACAGTCTGGTCCTGCTAAGCCGAAATTGGCTTGTCAGCAGGTGCCAACTTAAGCATTACAATTTGTGTCTTGTAAAAATTACTAAATTAACAATTTCATTAACAAACAAATTAAACATTAAAAAAAAACATTCTTAATAGAAAATAAGCATATCATTATATAAAATACTCTTAAATTCCATTATCAACAACCAGTCAATATCCATGTCTTAATTTTTCTTTTTACTTCACTCAACGATTTTAACTCTTTATATTCGCTCTTCAAATTATTAAACAGTTTAGGTACAACAACTTTCAATTGCCTACAACCCTTTTGCGTATAACATCGCGGAATCTCATACTTTCCTAAAGCCCTTAAATCGATATTAAGGTAAGGTGGGGTAAGTGCGACCCCTAAATAGCATACATCAACTTTAACTAGCTTAGGAAAATTTTCTAGGCTAGCTAAAAACCGGAGATTCAATGTATAATATGTATGTGAATCACTGAAAATGATAATTAGATTAAAAATCCTCTCTCTGTAAAGTGGTAATTTTTATAAATTTTTACTTACAATCTTGTAGAGGGATCGCACTTACCCCGTACATGGGGCAAGTGCGTCCCATGGCTAATGTGCAATATATTTACGCATTACGCGGCCCATGGGGTAAGTGCGATTTGCCCAGAAAGTCAGCTGTACATTGCTTTTTAAAGTACCAAATTATGTTTAACCATTCTTGAGAAATCAACTTTTATCTCCGGTAATGTAAGTAGATTATTTTCGCGTTTTTGGTTAATTATGGCAAAGTATGGAATTGTTGTTTAATGTGCTTTTTTAATGATAGTAACAGTATTCAACTGTTACACATTAATTCAAAAGTGTATTTAAAATATCTAGTGTGCATAAAAGCTGATTAAATAAATAAAATAAAAAATTATAAATCTTGCATATGACAACAAATCTGAATACAAACTAGATTGTAATGAACAAAGAATTTCTTCTCTAATGTAATTTACGTTATTAATATAAAAAAGCAAAATGAAGAAAAACTCATGGTCTTCAACCAATTGAACATTGAATATTTATTTGTTTATTTTAAGTTTTACCCCGAGAAAGATAGGCAAAACGTTAACTTTCCTTGACGGCCGACAGAGGGCTTCGGCAATATTTTTACAACATCTTCCCTGTGTCTGTGCCCATCTGGAAGGGTTAAGGCGACGTCGCAGAATGCTCCAACTACCGCCCGATCCGGCTTTTATGCCACGCCATGAAAATATTCAAAAGAGTGATTGATGCTAGGCTCAGACACATTGTTCACATCGCACCCAACCAGTGTGGATTTGTAAAGGGGAGTGGCACAACAGACGCAATACACGCAGCTAGGCTGCTCTTGGAGAGGCACCGAGAGAAGAACAAGCCAGTGCATATGTCTTTCCTTGATCTGGAGAAGGCCTTCGATCGCGTGCCACACGACCTTATCTGGCATGCCCTCAGATCTCACGACGTCCCTGAAGTCTACGTGTCATGGGTGAACCTTCTCTACACCAACGTCACCAGCTCCGTCCGTTGCCCATCAGGAATATCACCGTCTTTCTCAATCACTGTTGGCGTCCACCAAGGATCGGCCCTCTCTCCGCTCCTTTTCATCCTCTGCATGGACACACTCACGGCCTGTCTCCAAGAATCACATCCTTGGTCACTACTGTTCGCCGATGATGTCTTCCTTGCCAGCACCACCAGACCCGAATTACAGCAGCGAACTCAACTATGGAAGGTACGACTCGACAACTATGGGTTGCGATTAAACACCAAGAAGACTGAGTACATGGAGTGTGGACCTCAAACCGATGGCACGATCAGCATCGACGGCGAGGACCTTGAAAAGGTCGAGGAGTTTAAATATTTGGGCTCTGTAATCAGCAACGATGGAAACACAACCGCCAACACACGAGCTCAAATTAATGTAACGTGGCTGAAATGGTGCCAAGTGACTGGCGTATTGTGCGACCGTCGAATGCCCGAACGATTCAGGGCCAAAGTATACAAGACCGTAGTCCGCCCAGTGGCCCTATATGGAGCAGAATGTTGGCCAGCCACAGCAAATCAAGAACATGTCATGCATGTCATGGAAATGAGGATGCTGCGATGGATCCTAGGCATCTCCCGCCTGGATCACATCAGGAATGAAGACATTCGGAAAAGAATGGGAGTTGCACCGATCACAGACAAGATGCGGGAGGCTCGACTGCGGTGGTATGGGCATGTGGTGCGTAGTGATGAGAACTCCGTGGCCAAAACAGCAATGTGGCTGAGTACTGAAGGACGCCGACCACGAGGACGACCAAAGATGCGCTGGCTCGACAAAATTAAGGCGGACATGAAGACCATCAACGCCACGCCAGTAGACGCCCTGGATCGAGCCAAGTGGAGAAGACTTTACAGAACAGCGGACCCTGCAACAGCGCGGGACAAACTCTAGGATGAAGAAGAAGAAGAGATCTTCCCTAGGTATTTCGCTGGAATCCTCATTCCGTGGACAGGTGAAACTTAATTCAGTTCCAAAAAATGCCCTCAAAAAGAAAGCCACGGCATCACCTAATTCATTAATCTCCAGAATTTTCCCTACATAGTGAGCAACTGACTTTTTGCTGCTGAATCTAGCCAGAATCCAATCCCTCCACTTTGAATGTTAGTCACCGAATTTTTTAAGCTTTTTCGACTCATGCTATCTTGTTTCAGGCATTAATACCATGTCGTCTACATCGTTCTGGTCAGAAGACATGATATCCAATGCCCTATCATAATCAATCAACAAACTGAAGTAAGCTATCTTTATCAGATAAACCTTCAAAATAAAATTTGATGGGAGGACTCTAATTTAAAGACCTAGTTTTATAAACTTCGGTGTTTTGCAACATTTATTTAAGAAAGCTTAACGCAAGAACTGCCAGACAGAAACTAAAAGTTTAACGCAAGAACTGTTAGTCAGAAACTAAAAATTCAATCCATACTTCAACCTCGTAGCCTGGGGTAAGTGCGACAGGGGGTCGCACTTACCCCAGGCAACGGGGTCGCACTTGCCCCGGAAGGTAGGAATGGATGGTTACGACGGGGAAAGTGCGACCCCCCATCCAAACTAAATATAATGACCCGAGTTCCTAAATTTAAAGTAAAGCAAGGAAAACCAATCCATGAAGAAGAGAAAACAAGATATACTTCTTACCTAACACCTCCGATGCATTGATTCAGACGGAACTGCGGCATAGCCTCTTCTCACAACCAACTAAGACTACGAGATGAACGGACGGGTATATTTCCTAAGCATGTGGAACGAGAAATTAAGGGATAAGTATTACAAAGTCGTTGGCTCCGGTTTCATTACTATGTGTAGAATATGTTACACGACCGCCACCTGCTTCGAGAACGGAAATACGATTTTCCTGAAGGGGGGTCGCACTTACCCCGCAGTCGCACTTACCCCACCTCACCTAACTATTCTTTTTCCTTTTGTATCATTATTATTTTAATTATTATTATTATGAATAATAATAATAATTAAAATGATAATAAAATAGATAAAAATTATGAAAAATATATAATTAAAAACCCAAATTTATTGGATGACAGATGCAGCAAATGTGATAGTGCCTCTGAGACGATACAGCACATCACAAGTGGATACACTAACTTATCCCGAAAAGACTACCTGCACCGTCACAATCAAATATGCAACATCATCCACCAGAAATTAGCTCTGAAGTATAAACTCATAGAAAATGGAGTTCCCTATCATAAGTACAAACCTAAAACCATCCTTGAAAACGATCACTGCAAGATTTATTATGACCTTTCAATTATTACCGATAAAACAGTTCATAGCAAAAGACCTCATCTTAATAGTGCATGATAAAACTCACAATGAAATGTACTTGATAGACATTGCCGTACCTAATTTGCATAATATCACTACAGCCTACACCAACAAAATGGAAAAATATGTAGAACTTAAAAATGAAATCAAGAGATAGTGGAAATGAGATAAAGTACACATAATACCAATCATTATCCCTGCCACAGGATTAGTACCTCATTCAATCCATCTACGTCTTCAAATTATTGGACTGCCGAAAAACTTGTACATTACAATACAAAAAGCAGCAGTTTTAAATACTTGCCGGGTTGTCAGAAAATTTTTCAATGCAGAGTAAAGAGACGAGAGTACTTGGTGATACCCATACCTTGCCTAAAACCAGCAAAAATGCCGTGAAAATATATTTTAAAAAAATAATAATATCTTTAGATAATAAAAACTTGTACTTTACTTGAGACCCCTCAAGCTGGCCAAAAGACTCATGAGATTCGACTCTCTGATAAAACTTCAGGGAAAAAAAATTTGAGCATCTGCACTATTTAATAACTAACAATGTGAGGGCAAGGCAACAAGGAAAAGTTGTTGGAGTCTATCATCACGGGAGATGAAAGGTGAGTGTTCCATTACACCCCCAAAACAAAATACTCAGGTGACAAACGCTTCAAGAGCGACAATGAAGCCCAAGCGGAGGTCACATGCTTCCTCAACAAGTTGGTGTGTCAAAAAAAAGGAGACTACGTTGAAATATAGGCAAAAGTGTAAGCTTTTCTTCAGTGTGAAAATTATTAACAATTAACAAAGTTTTCTATTTGTAAAAAAATATGGGAACCTTACTTGTGGTCCAACACTCATAATTTATGTCAATATAAAAAGTGTTACGTGAGACGTGTATTTCAGGGAGGGCATTTTTAAAATTTTTGTGTCATAGGCTGACTTTTCTAGGGACTATATCACATCCATAGGCATAAATACAGTTGATACATGTGGCACAGAGATTGAAAATCCAAGTAGGTTAATGTTTTATAAAGTCAATTACTTCATGAAAGCACTTGATTGTGTTTTTCTTACCTATTCCCAGAGGTAACATGAGAGTTTTCGTAAGTCCCAAAACACGTTGCGGACATATCACGGAGATCTCCATGTTTAGCGTGCCGAATGCTGAGGACCGGCCACGGAGATTTCCGTGTTTTCACGTATGATAATAAAACTTACTTTGCTTATTTTAATACAAGTATCTTATGTTTGCATTTGCTTCTGGTGTATTTGAGAATATGCCTTCATTGATTTAGATTAGTTTTACCATTCAAATTATAAATTTATTAGTATTTTTAAATGAGCGTTAATTCACTTTTAGAGATTACTAATGTGTAGGAATAAAATTTCACTAAGCCATAACATGAGAAAAAACTTGATTAAACATACATTTTTCAATGACAGTAAATCTATAAATTCTACAATGTTCTGAAATTATGAATTATAATATTTTAGCTAATGAGGAATAATTTTGGTCGGATTTTTCGGTCCTTTTCAATTGGCTGTAACACAAAATCTATTGTCGGTAATTCTCTCATCGCCTAATGCATGGTGGCGCAGAGTAAATAATGCTTATTTCACCTCTGGGTGCATATTTTCGGCTGTCTTTCAAATGTGCCATGGTCTGGATTCTCATAAGACATCCTCTCTTCAGCGCTCAACGTAAACACATCAACGAGTCTCGAGGGTCAAGGAATATGAGGGTCATCCCAGTGGGACCCTATCTTTCGGTCCTTGATCGAAAAGGACCAGATGGTCACAACTAACTTATCTTTTATACAAGAATTGCCATGAGAAAAAATTTCCCAGGACTGGGAATCAAACCACGGACCTTTGGCTTTCCGGGCCACTACGCAGACCGCTACGCTACTCAGGTTCTTTAATTCCCATGGCAATTATACTGAGGCTCATGGTACTAAGTGTTAGGCCCTTGCAGTCCATCAAAGAGGCAACGCGAGGGAGAAAGGACTTCTAAGAAGCCACAACCGGTTGAGAGCCTCAAACCTGTGCTAAAGCCGCTCAAAGCGGTATGTGTAATATTTCTAAACCTGCCTCGTGAACGGCGGTGTAATATACAAGAATTGCCATGAGAAAAAAATCCCCTGGACCAGGAATCAAACCACGTACCTTAGGCTTTCCGGGCCACTGCGCAGGCCACTATGCAATCCAGGTTCTTTAATTCTTATGGCAATTATACCGAGGCTCATGGTACTAGGTGTTAGGCAATTCTTGTATATTTCACCGCCGCTTATGTGGCAGGTTTAGAAATATTACACATAACTTATCTTTGTTTGTCTGTAATGTTTCCCTTTGCTTAGAATGCATATCAGTCTCCTTTGGGATGTTCTTGTGTGCTTTACTCTCTTCGATAGAGATCTGAAGTCACGTAGTTTAGTGAGGAATCATTTCCTTGGATGAAAGTTGGTGTGCGTTGACCCTATGAAAGTGCTTGCACACATAATCTACATAAATTTCATTAATTTTCAGCAATAATTCCTGCATATCTTGTCTACTGAAAAATTACTCCAATAGCAATAAGACCTTATCTATAGTGATGGCATCAACTAGTGGTGGTGTTTGCCAAATGACAGAGAAGGATATATACGAAGAACTTTGTGTTGATGCATTATCAGAGATGCCAGATGATTGTGTAGACGAGTGTGAGAGCTCAGATAGTGAAATTGGTTTTGAAACTGGTGGAAGACAACCTAAAAGAAAAGCTGCACAGTTAGTTTACACTGATGATAGTGACTCGGATGCCAATGATAGCGATGGTAGCTTAGTGAAAGACACCTCGGTGACATGGAATAAAATTGACCTTCCAAGAAGTTTGGAAGATTTTCAGGGAGAGGCAGGATTCATCAATGCCCCTGATAATTGTGAATGTGTTTTAGAAGTGGTAAAAATGTTTTTTGGGGATGATCTTATTGAAATGATGTGCAATGAGACCAATTAGTATCGAATGTCGAACAAAGGCAGATACAAGTCTTCGAAGAAAACTTGTATCTGTCGAAGGGAAGTGGAAAAATGTAACGGTAGCAATTATAATTTTGATTGGAAAAGTCAGGAAAGACTCATTCAAGGAATATTGGAGCACTGATGAATTTACCAATACACCTATTATTAGCAATTTTTTTAGTAACACCTAATTTGCTCAGCAGGAACAGATTTGAACAAATTTGGAATTCTTGGCATTTCAGTGATAACAAATCAAATTCTGAATCTTCCGATAGGTTACATAAAATTAGACCAACACTATCATATTTCTTAGAAAAATTTAAAACTGTGTATATGCCTAAACGTGATCTTTCCCTAGACGAGGGAGTAATACCTCGGAGGGGAAGAGTGAGATTTAGAAAATACAATCCAGGAAAATTGGTGAAGTATTATTATTATTTAAAAAAATTTATTTCCAACTTCCCCGTAAATAGCACTATAAGGCCTTTACAACGGAGGATAAACAATACGCAACACAAATATCCATGCCCTGGATTGGGACCACCTACCCAGGTGGGATTCGAACCCACGACCTACGGTTTGGCAGGTGAGGACTTTTCCCCACCACAACCGAGGCTGGTGCGAATTATTGGTGCCAATGGTGGGTGAGGGTGAAAGTAATTATACATTTGCAACATAGAAATATACACAGCTGAAGAAAAAAAATTAGAGGAAACCATATTGACCCTTATAGATCTGTATTTACACCGTTGGCATCATGTGTTCCAAGATAATTATTACAATAGCGTACAAATAGCTGAAAATCTTCCAGCGAAACACACTCGAGTTTGTGGAACCATTAGTGCGAACAGGGGGCTTCCCACTGAATTTAGGCATGAAATAAAAAGTATGAAGAAAGGTGACTACACGTTCTGTAAAAGGGGGGAAGTTCTGCTGCTTGCGCAGAAGGACAAGAGGGAGGTGAGGATGATTTCCACAGTCCGTAACTCGAGTATGGGCGAAAGAAAGCGAAACAGATGGAGGGGACAGATACAGAAGAAAACAATTAGTATTTTGGAGTACAATAAGTACATGGGAGGAGTAGAAAAAGCTGATATGTACTTCGCTTACTTTTCAGTACTAAGAAAAACTATGAAGTGGACAAAAAGTAGTGTTGTGGTTGATCAACTGTGCCCTATTTAATTATTTTGTGGTTTACAAAACGTTGAACACTTCTACACAGGTGACCTTCAAAAAATTTAATTTGGAAGTAGCCAAGGGGTGGGCTATATGTGAGGAGGGAAGAAGTGTGTCGACCACTGATGATGACAAGGACAGCGAGATAAAAAGGCCAACTCAGCGAGTGCCTCGGCAGGATATCCTGGCAAGGCTAGCAGGGAAAATGATGGAACACACTCTAGAGAAGATAGTGGGGTATGGGAAGAAGAAATATCCATCACTGATGTGTCGAGTTTGCTCTGCTAATAAACTAAGGAAGGAAACTTGGTATATCTGTGGATTCTCCAAGGTTCCCCTGCACAAAGGAGCATGTTTCACCAAATACCATACAAAAACTAAGTACTAACAATCTCTAGTGAGTAAAACCCTTCAAAATTTATTAAAATACATTAAAAATTAAATATGGAGGGTTTTCGTGCATCAGTGTCATTTAGGTGAAAGCTCATTTAAATGCCTACCGGTCCCGGTCCTACCCGATGAGATTGGAATTAAATACTCGGTCCGCAATGTGTTAATCATAGTAAAGCAGGAAGATTTTTTTGAAGAAATGCAGAGTAATCATGAGCCGAAGCCATGTTTTACCTATCACTATTGGCATGACAATACAGTTGAGACAGTTCATCATAGGCCTACTCAAGGGGATGCACAGCACTTCTGTTACAATATCAGCTCTGCTGTACAACTAAACTAACTTCATTGAAAATAGAATAGCATGGTTAGGCATTTCATATTGGTCGGAGAACTTAAGGCCATACAATTGTGAGTGATTTTCCACAGAAGTGAGATATTTTTTTATCTGGGAAAACTCACTCTCGTCACACAACTTTGAACAATTTTTTGAAGAAATTTGTAACACTGAGTTGTTTTACTTGGGTTTCACCGTGGATGACAATTAAACTTACCAGCATATTGGCATTTGGGAGTTGACAGTCTGGCACAGGAATGTATATTTCAGTCATATTGACAGCGCGTGCATTCTGTGAAGTGCCTAAACTCACATTTTGAATGCTGTCACTTGTCTCAGGAGAAAACCCCGACTCGTCATCCGCTGACCCCTCTTCTTTGATGCTCTGCAGAGAAAGTAACAATGATAAACAACTCACCTTCCTCATAATCAACAAATTAGTGATGCTCTTACTCTAAACAGAACATGATTTGTGAAATCTAATCTATTCTATTAACACTAGAACTGCTGAACTTTCCAACCCCACCAAAACCGAGGCATGGGACTTTTTTGTCCCATTGACAAAATACGTTGATGCTGTCATGTTTAAGTATACTTGACGGTTTTTTGTGGCTAGTGTGAACAAAACACTTGTTTAGGTAATATTTAAAACGTTTTATTAAGTATAACTAGGAATACAGGAAACTTATTTTCACAGCAAAAGTGTTGAGGGCAGAGATGACTCGGCCGGCACTGTGTGAGTAGGCAGTCGGCGCAGTGCACAGATTATTCCCTTCTGCGCTTCTAACTGGCAGAATAACGATATTTGTGCATCGATCCCCTTCGTAATAAACTGTTATTATGCTACATACAAAATAAGTGTACAAAAAAAACTGAAATTGTTTTTTTCCCCATATGGGACAAATAAGTCCCATCCCGCGGTTCTAGGTAAATCGTCGCTTTTCTTGCGAACCAAACATCGTACAATATTTTCGATATAAACATTTGAAAGAGCATAAAAAATGAGTAATAGTCAGTAAATTTCAAAAGGATCAAACTGCTAGAACATGAATGGCAAACATTTGCAAAGGGCAATGGGACAAAAAAGTCCTCTCCACGGTTCTAGTGTTAAATCCAATAGAGTGGTGTCTATCTGTCACTAAATCTCTCAAAAACTATGCAAAAGACTGAAACAAAATTGAGCAGAGGAATCCTCTGTATACGAAGACCACATTCAGGCTACATAACAACAGCCTTGGAGACATGGAAGGCCTTTACGTGGGCACTTCCACTGCAAAATATATGATGGCCCAGGGAGAGAATATGAGGGAGGTCATGAAGAGATTTCTTCAATTCATTTTTGATTCAATCCACCCGCCATAGCCACGAACGATGGCCCTGAGCCACCATGCTGTGCAGGGCCGTCACAATCTGCAGAAAGCTAGTGAATAAAAACGATGAAATATTTCAAGCAGTGCCAATGACTTAAGCGTTTTAGTGATTGATGATTTTTAATTTTAAAAGCGTGTCAACTGTAACGATACTTAAGTTCATTGAATTAATTAGCTCAAACATCCCTAAGGATAAGGTAACATCATTTCCTATGGTAATCTCTATCTATTCATTTTTCCCTATCGATTCCAAAGAAGAGGCGAGTCAAGGTAACAATCGAGGACTTCATTAAAAATATCAACCAGGAAAGGGAAAATAATAATAGGTGGGAGCACGAAAAAGAGAGGGAAGAAAGAGAAAAGGCAAAAGAGGAGAGATAAAAATAGATTGGAATTGAATTGAATGGAAAAAGAGAATTGGCAAAGTCACGGGGAGAAAATGGAATTGTAAAGAAGAGCAATAGAGTTGATGAAGAAACTAATAGAGAAAAATCAGTGACAATATTTTTTAATACGGTGCTTGTAGCATTTTTAATCAAAGTGATGTAAAATTTGTACGAAGAGATTCAATGAATTCTTTATGATAAGATTGTATAGTTATGGATGGATTAAGTTTGATTGTATAAGTTCATTGAAGGTGGATGAAATAGTGAAATTCTCTTGCTTTATCTTGAAAGTGTTGCAATTAATTTGAAGATTTACCAATCAGTGGTTGTCTCAGGTGGATGCATATTTTGAAGGAGGTATGGGTGCGGATTGAATTCTTTTATGCTTACCAATATTTAAATTCTTGGAATGTTGATGTACGGGGCTGTATATACGAGAGAAATGGACACTCAAGACTACCTATCAAAACGAATGAATGCATGACCATGCAATGAAACATGGTGAATGTGAGAATGGATTTATATCAATAAATATATCTGTGTCTACTTCCAATGATACCTCTACATATGTGAATACCTAACACCAAATATCCATTCACGAATTTTGTAGTAAAAAAGTCCAAAGAAGTCTGCGACACACTGTAAAGACAGTTTCATAACAATCCTTCAACCTCAAGAAAATATTGCTCTGCTGCAGATTATATGACCATGAAGGAAGGTATGTTTTACTTCTTTATTCCTACCTTTCATGAAAAGATGCTATATTGTCATTGTAAACATTCAAATGCATACTTGAAAAATGTAACAAAAACTCTCTTGTTTCAAAATGACAGAAACAGGAAAATGTTAACATGTTGCGCACGGGGGTATTTAAATTCCTAGGAACACCGATTCTGGAAATATGTGCCTATTAGGGCGTAATGCCTTAGGTTCAAACATGGTTAAAAAGCCTTGATTGGGTAAAGTTATAACCTAAACTTAGAATATAACTTTACCCAATCAAACGTTATGATGTATCAATTCATTATGAATAACGAACAACAACTGAAAACGTACTAATGATTACGTATTGTACCCTTTAAAATTGTTTAGGTTGTGGCACCTAAACGACGAGAATCTTCGTCATCCGTCCGGAACGTTTGGGAAAACAATGGCGAGAATTCTCGCCATCCGTACGCAACGTGTTAAAGGTGATATGGAGGCATGTGGAAAGAGTAAATTAAGCAATTATGGAATGAAAACGCTTAAAATACAATGCAATATATAGAAACTAGCATTTTGCTGGCCAAATGACATGAAAATCAAGTCTTTGCTAACTAAGACCATCGATGCCAATATAAACAGAATTTTGCTATCATTTCAAGTAGGGGAATTCTAGAATATAAACACATAAATAACCTAAGATCATAATTAGCTTGTATACAAAATCAACACAAAGTATGCCAACCTATTCAACCACTTACTGTGCTGTAATTATCAAATAATCATAAAAATGTCCTAGGTAGCATAACGACCGATTGAGTTCAACTGCAGAAGTAATGGGTCATCTCCATCAATACTGACTCAGGGAAGAGACACATTACATGTATGGTTATTTCTTGATACGTGCCTGTCTGCTGCTGCGTTCTCACCAAAAAATTAATTCCTATTCATTTACGTAATGCAAATGTCTTCATATTTCAACTTCAACAACAGCTGGTGCAGCCATATTTATTCAACTGTATAGGACACTTCAGCCCTAAAGTGAGCTCCGGTTGGGGAATTCACTGTAAAGTGATGATTTGGCAATTATTCTGGTAAAGTGGTGTTTATGAAACGGAGAAAGTACACTTTAGCCCGGCTTAAGTACACTTTAGCCTAAAGTGCCATCTATGAATCACACCCTAAGTCTTCTGAATCACCCTTTGAGCAATCCGATAACCATTTCAATTAGTTTTTGAGCCTTCAAAAATTTACCATTTAAGTTTTTCTGACAAAAAGTCAGAAAACTGTTATTTCTGAAAGGTAACATCAAATGTTCACGGATTCAATATCCAGTCTCCAATGATGTGGGTATCATATGGAAAGAATCCCTCTTGATGGCTCAAAAAGTAAGAGAAATTTTTAACAACCTGGGGCCCTGAATGGAATCTGCATTGCCCGCCACACAATTTTTTATATTAACACCGTATTTTAAAAAAGAACAGACTTATCAATGACAATATATGAAATGACTTAAGAACGTCTGTGCTATGTAACAAGGGATGGCAAGTGAAACAAAACGAAACGAAAGTCGAAACCAGTAAGATTTCAACAGTTTTGTTCCAGAGAGCAAAATCTAAAAATGAAACGAAACAAATAAAATGTTTCGCACTGGAGGGACCATGAGCTTCACCTTCAAACGATTCAGTTTCGACTCACACACCGAATACGAAGCATGGTTGAATGAAGTAGAGGTTTGGCCTACCGCCATAAGATGCATGGGGCACTAATATTTTCACCACTAACAGGAGAACGGTGAATGTAAACAGGCCATTCAATTTTTAAACTCAATGATTTAACCTCTCTACAGTCCAGCCGGAAAGAGTTGTCCGATGGAAGTTCAGAAGGAGGGGCTTAGAACCTTGTGCCAGCACAGTTTGCAGCATATCACTGTCCCCTATATGCACCTCAAACCTTTGCCTAGTCATACGACATTGTCACACGCATATGAAGTACTGAAACAAGCCTGAGCCTGCTAAACAAGCCCTGTCTTTGAATCGCCTAAACAAAAGATTCTTCCTTTGGGTCCTTCACGATTGTCGTCCCTTCCAGCTCCTTTCTTCACTAAAAACCCTTTTGTTTACATGTGACGTGGGAGTTTCCCTTTCTTACCTGGCAACATTGCCCCCTGCCCCGATCTAGACCCCTCTACATGTCATCGGACAACTCTCAGTGGCCGGACTGTAGACGCATGTCAAACGTAATGAGTAAATATTCCCTCTTATTCGCCTCCACTCAACTTTTGGGATCGAAACTTAACTACGAGCAGCCGAGTTTCAATTGATTTAGTTTCCTTCCCGGGATTACCATTTCGTATTGGGTCACAACTAAACTCCATGGTGATTTAAATTCCGTGCGGGAACGAAACCAAACCCAGGCCTTGCATTTTCATTTCACTCAAGGTCGCAACGAAACATTTTTGTTTTGTTCTACTAGCCATCCCTGACTCTTAACTCCCTACCACATTCTCCACGCAAGTGAGAATCCGCACCTTTAATACAAGATATACCCTTGTCTCTCCCATGATTATAAAGGCATAAATTATTTGTTAATCCACCTCATCGACATCTTCCAATAGGGTGGTTTCCTTCTATTTCTTTATTGCCTAAATCGAAAGATTATTATTCCTGGAGTACGTATTTCACGCTTTTAGATTTTTAAATGACGATATCTATTTTTCGCGATTAAAGGAAAAGTGAAAAATTTCAAGCGCGCAAAAACGCGACGCGTAAGTAGGAATGATGGGAAAAAGTCCGTGTGACGCATTTCTGGTTCCCCCTCCCGCCTTGTGAGGTGACCTTGGGCGAGACTCTGAGCGCTGATATGACGCAGGATGCTAGCGGGTAGCTGAGTACCATGCTATCTGGTAGCGCTTGGCTTAAAAAAGGTTTATTAATACCTTATCAAACGAAGAAAACTTTCCGACCTTAGCCAGTTTTCATAGATTATTATTAAGACATGTTTCCCTGAGCTCTGTGCCTCTTGCATGCATTGGTAACCTCAGGCGATGTATAACTCCTATCCTCTCGTGTAGAAACTAGGTCCCTGTGACGTCACGTGGAGTGGCATCGCATAGGCACCAATCTGGCCTTTTTCAAATGAGGATAAAATTTGGCCCTTGCCATTCGTTTGAACCGGTATTTCTAAAACCAAATAATTTGTATATTATGAATACACTAATGGTGGGTAACGATTCGCAATCAATGCCTTTCGTTTTCTTCGATGAAGGAAACTACCCTATTCCTTCTCACTCTCACTAATACATATGTCATCAATCATATCTGATTCACCTCCAAAACTTTTTGTCAGCAATATTTCACTTCCTTCATAAAAAAACGAAAGGCAATCATTGTGATTCGTTACCCATCATTAGTGTATTCATAATATAAAAATTATTTGGTTTTCGAAATCCTAAGCTAGACGAATGTTAATGGTGAATTTTAACCTCATTTGGAAAACGCTACTGGGTATTTATAATCCTCATTCAAGCCAAGGGCAACCTGCTAGCAGCCTGCATCATAGCGGTGCTCATAGCCTCGCACCCAGGCAGCCTCACACAGTGGCAGCCTGAACCAGAATGACATCACATGGGCTTTTCCCAGCATTCATATGTAGCCTTTGCGATTACACAGGCTTGAAAATTTTCACTTTTCATTTAATCGCAAAAATTAGATACCATGGTTTAAAAATCTAATATCGTGAAATACTTACTCCATGAGTAATAATCTTTAGATTTAGACAATTAAAAAATTTGGAAACCACCCCAATGCAAAAAAAAACCTTCCACTTTTGTGCGATTGAAGATGAAGACCGAGATGTCTGATTGATGACAAATGTCTTTCAACAACTCCCTAGCAACCAAAGTTCAAATGCCCACCACTACAAAATCCTGAATTCATCATGAATTATTTTTTAACTTTATATATATTTGTTAAAATACTTCATTGATATTATTAAACTGTAATATCGAAGATTAACATTTGGCCAGTTTTGAATATATTGTATTGCGGACGGTCTAAGAGGAGCTATTCTTTATACATAATGCGCTTTGAAAAAGTATAATGACTTTTATAATCATGGCCTAATGTGTTTTTTCATCAGTGAACTAAACCTTCCCCTATGAAAAAATTGTATAAACCTGTTTCAACTTTTTATATATTCTTATACGTTCCCATGGTACTGTATAAGAATGTACAAAAATTTGAAACAGGTTTATACAATTTTTTCATAGGGGTGAACAGTTCATTTCTAAACATAAGCAAGATATCAAAGAGCATAATATAAATAATACGTTTTCGAGCACTTGACACCACATTTAACAAGCGATAAACGACCTAGTCTACAGGTTTCTCATAGTTTATGATTCAGCAATTAATTGCAAGGGATTTTCTATTTCATTTTGTCATGTCACAACTTCTTTTCATTGCCAAAGAATCGCGGTGAGTACTATAGATATGTGTGGCTGTGATGGTATTCCTGGAACTGTTCTCCTTGACTGCAGCAGACACATCATTAAACCTCTAATATTCTTGATTAATAAATCCCTTAGTAGTGGAATATTTCCTAGGGCACTAAAAGTAAGCAAAGTTGTCCCTATTTTTAAGAAAAAAGGTGACATCAATGACTTGGACAATTACAGACCGATTTCACTCCTACCACAACTTTCCAAACTATTTGAATTAGTTTATTTACGTCAATTAATTTCTTACTTAGAGAAGCATAAACTTCTGACGAACTCTCAATGGGGATACCGGAAAGGCAGATCTACTGAATCCGCACTCCTGGATAGCTTTAGTTTCATTTCTGATTCCTTGGACATGAAACATAAAGTTCTTGCACTTTTCTTGGACTTTTCTAAAGCCTTTGATATGGTTGATCATACTATCCTTTATCACAAATGTTAAAAGTTTGGCATCAGAGGAGTTGCACTAAGCTGGCTGACATCCTATTTAACAGGGAGGACACAAAAAGTGGAAATTACTCTGAGGAACAACAAATACATACCTGACCCCTGCAAGATCACTACTGGAGTACCTCAAGGGTCAATTTTAGGTCCTATGCTTTTTTTGTTATTTGTCAATGATTTGCCAACTATCAGCGTAATTGAGAATGTGACATGTATTTTATATGCAGATGATACTAATTTTATTCTATCAAACAAAAATTTAGACTCCCTATTGCATGATTCCCAACATCTAATCGACAATATCTGGAAATGGTGTAATGACAATAAACTGAACCTTAACTGCAGCAAAACTCAGGCTCTCATCTTCAACCAACTTAGCACTCATAATTTACAAAACTTGTCTCTGAATAACTCTGACATATCCTATACCTCGCATACTAAATTTTTGGGACTACACATACAGCATTCAGGCAGCTGGTGCCTCCATGTTAGTGATTTAACTACTAAGCTGAATTCTGTTATTTACCAAGCAAAATTTCTGCATGACTCTCTCTCCATAGGTGCCCTAAAATCTATTTACTACTCCAATTTTCACTCCAAAGTGTCTTATGGTATAATATTTTGGGGAGCATCTGTGAGCCTACAAAGTTTTCTTAATTCAGAAAAAGATGATAAGATGCATGATGGAGTCCACTACACCGCTCCCTGCAGACCTCTATTTGTAAAATTAAACATCTTAACTGTCCCAAGTTTGTATATTTTCTGCACTGTAGTAGTCGTAAAAAATAATCTTCATCTTCTTAAGTTCAATAACAGCATACATGCATATGGTACTAGAAACAAAAATGCAATCTATGCAAAACACCACATGTCAAAGATATCCAGCAACAGCGTATTTGCAATGGGGACAAAAATATACAACTCACTCCCAGAGAGCATCAAATCTACTGGATGTATTATTAGTTTTAAAAACAAAGTGAAAAAATATTTGTTAATGAAATCTTTTTACACAATAAGTGAATTTCTGACAGACAAGTTGCCTAAATGAATTGTTTGTTTATCGTAACCTGAAACTGGGATATGTTTTTTTCCCCTTTAATTTGCATTCCTGTGCCTTTTCCTTCAATGGTATCCTATGTTTTTTTCTTTTTTTTTCTCTTTGTTATAATTACTGTGTAACATTGTTTTTGTATGCCAAAATTTTGACGTACCCTATACATTACTAATTGTAGGCTATTTTATAACCTACTCTGTATATTGTCTACTGGGGATAGTAAAATTATATTATATTATAGCCTAGAGGGTATATCGTCCTCCCAAGTTGACCATTGGTCAATTTAAATTGCCAACTTTGTTAGTTACGAATGGTTTCCAAACACATAGTTACACCAGCTGACAAAACGTCAACAGTCGTCGGCCCTAACTGTAGGTTAACTAGACCCTTAACAAGGACTACAACTGAAACACTTCTCATGGGAAATTCGACTCGGTTTCACTTTTTGGCCGATTATATTCGAGAGCCTTTAACATCCCATACTACTCTCGATCAATAATTGTATGTCAACGATTTTTTATTCTAATAGACGTGATTTTACAGTTCATGTTCGATTTTCTAGCTTTGTGCAGTAACACAACACTACATTTTCTTCACTTGTAGCATCAAGTGATTATTGAACTACATTAAGGAATTGCACCTTTCAAATTAATGTTAAAAACCTCTCGCACCCACCAACAAATTCTCCGAAATTCACTTTGCAGCAAGCTTCAAATGAGATAAAATGAAATACACTCACCGTCAAGTCAATGCTCGAGGACAATTTTCTCAGTTCCGCGTCCGATTTATAACAAATCTTTTTGAAATCGCTGAATTCCATGAGCTTTTTCAAACATAGTGGGCACACGGTGGCGGGTAAGCCATCTCCCACAGCAACCTGCGATAGCAATCAACACTGTGCGTTAAGAGATTTCGGAGGTATCCGAGAAAATACGTCCAAAACACGGAATAAAATAGGACCCATGACAAACACAACCAATAACACGATAATCGCCACTTACTTTTAAACCGACTAAATCAAGCAGGACATCCTTCACAGCAACTTTGCATTTTACATTTGAAGTGAAAATGTTGACATAATAGTCATGATTCTTCATGCAAAGCCTGCACAAGGTACTCTCGGAATCACTTTTCGACGAATCCTCGGGGCACTCGTTGACTAGAGCCATGTTTTTAATGTCAATCCTCAAATCAGTTCAATTGTCAACAAAGTCTTCAACACAGCACTGACGGAGATATCAAAATCCAACAAGGAAAATGCATTAACTCCAATTATATATGGAAATGAAGTACATTTAAATTCTCACGGAGAAGGACAAGATAACTCACAATGAAAAATTTCCAAAATTAAGCTAAATACACTGCCGCAGAGAAGACAGAATGGTTTGCTTTCATCTCCCATGCATGCCCATGGTTAATACAAGATAATAGCAAAGATTGGCTGGAGGCTAGGTGTCCTACTTACAAATTTTACCGCGAGAGGCTCTCTTATGGAGCAGGCCTTCCAAGGGCTTCCTATTTAATTTTGAAGGCCAATAATTGAAATATTGTAATTTTTATAAAAGAAAAACACATTTTATCGACAATGCAATGAAACCGACCGAAAGGAAATAGCGTAATAATTCAAAATATAATAGGAAAGTCGCTCCATAAGAGAGCCACTCGCGGTAAAATTTGCAACTAGTAAAACTCGGCTCCAACCAATCTTTGCCTTTATCTTATATTAACAATGGGCATGGGAGACGAAAGCAAAACATCTCCGTCTTCTCTGCGGCAGTGTATTTAGCTTAATTTTGGAAATTTTTCATTGTGAGTTATCTTGTCCTTCTCCGTGAGAATTTAAATGTACTTCATTTCCATATATAATTGGAGTTAATGCATTTTCCTTGTTGGATTTTGATATCTCCGTCAGTGCTGTGTTGAAGACTTTGTTGACAATTGAACTGATTTGAGGATTGACATTAAAAACATGGCTCTAGTCAACGAGTGCCCCGAGGATTCGTCGAAAAGTGATTCCGAGAGTACCTTGTGCAGGCTTTGCATGAAGAATCATGACTATTATGTCAACATTTTCACTTCAAATGTAAAATGCAAAGTTGCTGTGAAGGATGTCCTGCTTGATTTAGTCGGTTTAAAAGTAAGTGGCGATTATCGTGTTATGGGTTGTGTTTGTCATGGGTCCTATTTTATTCCGTGTTTTGGACGTATTTTCTCGGATACCTCCGAAATCTCTTAACGCACAGTGTTGATTGCTATCGCAGGTTGCTGTGGGAGATGGCTTACCCGCCACCGTGTGCCCACTATGTTTGAAAAAGCTCATGGAATTCAGTGATTTCAAAAAGATATGTTATAAATCGGAAGCGGAACTGAGAAAATTGTCCTCGAGCATTGACTTGACGGTGAGTGCATGTCATTTTATCTCATTTGAAGCTTGCTGCAAAGTGATTTTCGGAGAATTTGTTGGTGGGTGCGAGAGGTTTTTAACATTAATTTGAAAGGTGCAACTCCATAATGTAGTTCAATAATCACTTGATGTTACAAGTGGAGAAAATGTAGTGTTGTGTGATTGCACAAAGCTAGCAAATCGAAGTTGAACTGTAAAATCACGTCTATTAGAATAAAAAATCGTTGACATACAATTATTGATCGATAGTAATAGGGGATGTGAAATGCTGACGAATATGGGTTCTCTTAATATTAACATAGGCTACTTCTGTGGGTTTTCCATTGATCTGCTTTTCAAGTTTACAGCAAAGTTTAGATCTGGCTGTCTTACTGGATAAGTATAAAAGACTTTCAACTACTCATGAGTAGTAGAATTTCGTTTCTTTTTCTGTAAATTCAGCATATTCATCTAGTTTGTAATTAGGTATAATACATGTCTGTGTTGGTTTTAGTTTTCCATGCCATATGTCTTCAATATCAGCTGTGCATAGTTTTTCTGTGATGTACTCTGTCCTTCTTCTTTTTTATGTTCATGCCAATGTATGATTTTGACTCTGACTCAATTGTTATTTCAAAACTTTTTCTTAAACTTTCTAACAATTTCTTAATCTTTTCATTCTCTTTACCCATAATTATTCCATCATTGATTTGATCTAGAGAAACACATCTCCAGCTTATGAATTGAATGTGCACTGGTCTGTCGCCAGCTGAACCATGTTAAGTTCTTCATTGAGGGTTGTTGTGAACTTCTTGTTCCATTTACAAGGTGCGTGTCGCAGTTCGTAAAGTGACTTGTGTAAGAGACAGATTTTTCCTGACTGATCATAATTAACCTTCTGGTACTCTCATATAGATTGGTTCTCCTAATTCACCGTTCAGAAATGCTGTTTTCACATCTAGTGCTTGAATTTCCCAGTTTCTCTTGGCTGCTATGGCAAATAACAATCTCAAAGAGGTTGTGTCAACCATTGGACTAAAAATATGTTTTTAGTCTATGTTTTTCCTGTCTTGAGAACATCCTTTTCCCAATAGTCTGGCTTTAAATTTTCCATTATATTTGACTTAAAAAACCCAGTGACCAGTGAGGTTCTTTTTTCCTCGTGCTTCATTTTCGTCTAGATATGTCCAGTTTTATTCTTCATTTATGAGTCTACTTCATCTTTTATAGCTTTCATCCATTCCTGTTTCTCTTCACAACTGACAGCCTCGTTATAGGTCAGTAGTGCTTCATCTTCACTAGTATCAAAATCCAATACATAATTTTCGTTATTTGCTGGTAGTCTTTTCTCTCTAATGGGTCTCCAGTTTCTTCTTCTCTTCTTTTGTCTTGTTTTGGATGAATTTCTTGATCTTATTTTCTTGCTCTTGGTTTTCATTTATCTCAGAATATTCTTGATCTTCATTTTCTTCACGTAACTCTGTATTGATTTCTTCTTCTAGTTTGTTTGCAGAGATAGGAAAACTCTTTGCAAAATTTAAATCTCTAGTGACAAAAACTTTTCTTTCATTTTTGTTCCACAGTTGATATCCATTTGAGGCATAACCTACTAGAATAGCTTCTTCTTTCCTATTATCCAATTTCTTTAGTGGTTTTACTATTTTTGAAAAAACTTTCTGGCCGAAAATGTGTAAATTTCTCCAGTCAGGTTTCTTTTTATCCTAGTTCTCAGCATGGGTTTGAGCCATTCCTTTGGTTGGACTTCTGTTCGCCAGATAGGCTGCTATTTGTACTGCTTCACCCCACATGTATTTTTTGCATTCAGCATCAAAACTGAGTGCTCTGGCTTTATTCATTAACGTAAGATTTAATCGTTCGCTATTTCCATTCAATTGAGGAGTACATGTAATGGTGAAGTCCAATATTATTACTTTTTCCTTACGCTATGTTGTGAGAAGCTCATTTTTAAATTCACCACCACTGTCTATCCTAATCTTTTCTTAAATTAACTTTGATTTTTAAATGAAGATAAATTTTTGGTGAAAATAACTCTAGGGTATGGAGAATGGGATTGTGTATTACTTTATGAATCAATTTTGTGTAACTTATTTGGAGCGTATGGGGATAGAAATATTTTTAGAGTACAGAATGGAATGAATAATTGATTTATGAAACTGGTCTTTGGGTCATTCCATGTCAGTTCATCCAGGCATGACACCCACCGACTCGGATTTTGATGAAACTTGCCAATTTTCATCCTTCCATGCTGGAATGAAACAGTGTAAAATATTTCTTGGCTATCTCTAATAGTTTTTTTTTCACGACCATTTGAAGTTTGGGTGAAACTGCAGTTTTTCAATGAATGCGGTCTCCAGAGGCACTTGTACCTCCAGAGGGAAATAATTTGTCTCAGCCATAGTTTTCATCAGATTCTTATGAAAATTTGCAGGTTTACTATAGAAGTCATGATAATTCCAAAATCTAATTGAAAAATATCCTAAGGAATATTGGAAATTCTCTAAACTCGTATGTTTCATAAGATTTTAGAAAATTTTGCGTCAAAAACATGGTTCTATAAAACATCAAATTTTTACCTGAGGCAATATCTGAATCAAGCTAAATTATTTTTTCTAATATTCCTTAAGGTATGACCCACCACCTGTAAAAATAAAATTCATGGCTTTTTGCTTGCTTTGTTGCTAAAAAAAATTTTATGCAAAAAAAATCCCTTTTCACGACTCTGGTCGTCAGTGTTGGGTCCTCCTTCAAGTGTGATGAAATGCTTGTGTTAACTGTTTTCTATATCCAAGAAAATATTTACAACATGTATCTAGTGCATAATACATTCAAAAATTAAAACATTTTTTATGTGCAGGTTGTTTTTCTCCCGATAAGAAAAATATATTTTTGAAATAGAATATTTTAAGGAATTCATAGCACTTACCCATCATTGCTGGGGAAAACTTGATTGTTGCTATATAAAACACATCAAAATACAGGATGCATGTCAATACAAGTTAACTTTCTCCATTTTGTATTGACAAAAAACTTCACGAATGTTTTTTACCTCATGATTGTTGTTCTACTTTGAACAAAAAGGTTTTCAAAGTACTGGATACATATTTCCTTCCAGAGCATGATTCAGAAGTTCTTGATAAAGCGAGTGATATGGATGTGCTAGTTGGGCTACTAAAAGAAAAACTGGTGACAGCAGGCAGTCAGCGAGAGATTATTCAGCTACTAACACTAGCTCCGACTTCGTGGATTATGAAAAAAGTAGCCACCGAAATTAATGTAAGTGAATATACAATTCGGCATGCTAGGGAATTCTAGGAATGAAAGGCATCATAGCCATACTAGATCCAAGGAGGGGCAAAAACATAGAACAAACTGCAGTGGACTTAGTTCAGACATTCTACCAAAATTACGAGTATTCACGCCTTATGCCAGGAATGAAAGATAAGGTGAGTGTGTCCAAAAATTTCCACAAGCAAAAGAGGTTACTTCTAAGTAACCTAATTGAGCTGTATGCAGCTTTTTAATTTGAATTCCCACTTGTAAAAATAGTGTTTTCAAAATTCTGTCGGTTGCGGCCTAAATGGTGCGTGTTGGCAGGCTCCTCTGCAACCCATTCTGTGTGTGTCTGTGCTATCCATCAGAATGCATCACTTCTTCTCCACGGATGCTCTATAGAGGAGACCTACATCAACCTATTTGACTACTTGGTATGTTCCAAAGATAACAGGGATTGCATGTTACGGCACTGTTCAGAATGTATGTCTGACAAAACTGAAGGAGCATCTGAAAAGTAAATTTGAGGAATGGGACCCTGAAGATCCAGTGACATACAATGGGTGACAACAGATCAGACCCAATAAATTACGTTAACAGTGACTCTGGATGAATACATCAATAGTCTGGTGAACAATCTCGAAAAACTTCTCCCACATTCCTTCATAAACAAATCCCAGGCGAGATACCTAATAGAACTAAAAAAATAACCTACAGCCAGATGAAGCCATTGTTTTGCTGGATTTCAGTGAAAACTACCATTATGTGGTACAAGATGAGGTTCAGGGTCATCACTGGAATCAGGATGGTTGTTCCCTACATCCAGTAGTAATTTATACTTGTGGACAGCTGAAGAAAGATCTCTGTGTGTCAAGTTTGTGTGTATTTTGTGACCATCTAGAACATGATGTAGCTTTCGTATTTGAAACGCAAAAAATAGTCACTCAGTTTTTAAAGGAAAAGTTCCTTGAAGTAATTAAAGTGCAATATTTCAGTGATGGTTGTGCTGGCCAATATAAGAACAGTAAAAACTTTATAAACCTGTGCCATCATCACCTGGACTTTGACTTGCATGCTTCTTGGTCTTTTTTTTTCAACTAGTCATGGGATATCTCCATGTGATGGGATAGGTGGAACAGTTAAGTGCATTCTTACAAGAGAAAGCCTTCAGCGGGATCTGGGTAATACAATGACTTCCATTGAAAAGGTGTTTGAGTTCTGCAAGTACAAAGTGGATAAAATTTCATTTTACGTTTTAAAAAAAGAACAATTATCAATGATTTGGCAACAATTAGAAACTCACTGGTACCTTGTAAAAACAATCCCAGGTACTCATAGCTACCATTCTTCTATACATTATTGTGACAAAAAAATTAGCTTTGATACCACATACAGTTCTGTCCACAACTTTGTGATAAAGCCAAGTTGGGAAGAAATTTTGACAAAAACTTGTACTAATTCTTTTGTGGCCTGCTTGTATGACAATCACTGGTTTTTTGGGCTACTTATGTCAAAGGATGTTGATCCATGTGATATAAAAGTGAAATTCTTTATCATTTTACTGGCCAAACGAGAAAGAATATATTTGCAATGTTCCTGTAAATAATGTCATATGTTATGTGGAAACTCCTACCACAAGAGGCTCAGGACGAATGTATTACTTCTCCGAGAAAGATAATGAATGTGTGAACCGACGGCTGTTGGATTTAATAGGAAAACTTGGAATTACCACTACTGGAAAAAAAAATGTAACTCTAGTGTAACTGAAATATTAGCTTTCTCAGAGATAGGCCTCATTGAAGACCTTGGATACTATCCTATTTAACTACAAACTGATGCACAGACAAAAGTGACGATATATTGTGATTGTTCATTTATAAGTTGTGCAACATTAATGAAGTAAAACACATTCGTGAAGTTTTTTGTCAATACAAAATGGAGAAAGTTAACTTGTATTGACATGCATCCTGTATTTTGATGTGTTTTATATAGCAACAATCAAGTTTTCCCCAGCAATGATGGGTAAGTGCTATGAATTCCTTAAAATATTCTATTTCAAAAATATATTTTTCTTATCGGGAGAAAAACAACCTGCACATAAAAAATGTTTTAATTTTTGAATGTATTATGCACTAGATACATGTTGTAAATATTTTCTTGGATATAGAAAACAGTTAACACAAGCATTTCATCACACTTGAAGGAGGACCCAACACTGACGACCAGAGTCGTGAAAAGGGATTTTTTTTGCATAAAATTTTTTTTAGCAACAAAGCAAGCAAAAAGCCATGAATTTTATTTTTACAGGTGGTGGGTCATACCTTAAGGAATATTAGAAAAAATAATTTAGCTTGATTCAGATATTGCCTCAGGTAAAAATTTGATGTTTTATAGAACCATGTTTTTGACGCAAAATTTTCTAAAATCTTATGAAACATACGAGTTTAGAGAATTTCCAATATTCCTTAGGATATTTTTCAATTAGATTTTGGAATTCTCATGACTTCTATAGTAAACCTACAAATTTTCATAAGAATCTGATGAAAACTATGGCTGAGACAAATTATTTCCCTCTGGAGGTACAAGTGCCTCTGGAGACCGCATTCATTGAAAAACTGCAGTTTCACCCAAACTTCAAATGGTCGTGAAAAAAAAACTATTAGAGATAGCCAAGAAATATTTTACACTGTTTCATTCCTGCATGGAAGGATGAAAATTGGCAAGTTTCATCAGAATCCGAGTCGGTGGGTGTCATGCCTGGATGAACTGACATGGAATGACCCCTTTTCTAGTTTATCCTGACTGTTAGCAAGTTTCTTTGGTAAATATTTTTTTCATCTGAATTTATAGCTTCAAAATTTGGTGCTTTCCTATGTATACTTTGTGCAAGAAAGGGAGATGTGAATGAAAAATTGAAAATCTGTTAGATTAATACGATTTTATCCACTAGTCTGTAGAAATTCTTTCAGGAATTCTTGTGTTTATCATGCAAGGGAAATTAATTTAATTATTATGTTCTAATGAAAATGTTTATTCAGGGTGGAAGCAGTTTCATTAATTCAAAAAAGTATGTTTTTGAATGTCATCTGACTGTGGCAAATATAAATCCTTAACGAATTTGTAAATGAAAGGGATTTTAAAAATTAATTTAGCAATCACTGAGTCTAAGAGGTAGTTCATATTGAAATTAGCTAGAATAGCTGCCTTGAGGGATCCTATAAGAACTCCACTTATTAGTTGTTATTGATTGTCTTATTTTGCACAAGACATCAACAGCAAAAGAAATACAGTAGATTCCGGTTAATTGGGACATATTGGGACTAGTGCACTTTGCCCCAATTAAGCGGCTGCCCCAATTAGGCGAACTCTCTCGTATATGGGCATAAAAAACTTTGAAATGGTAGAAAGAAGGTTAAAGAATGTTTATAATGCAACATAATTTTATTAAACTATTAATTTGATTAATAAATCAGCAAGTTTAGTTAATTTATGATAATTTTTAAAAATCATAACAATTTAGTTAATAACATTTTTCACAGCCTCGGGCGACGCTGAATGAAAGTCTTTTACCAACAATAAGTCCTATTAAAGAAAAGTCCTATCCTGTTGCAGATAGTATAACAACAAGAGCTTTCAAAATAGGGCAATAATAGGAATATTTGTGAAAAATAAGAGTAAATTAAAGGAGGAGAATATAAAAAATAGTATTCTGAAAACAAAACAATTTAATTTCGTCCCTAGTATAGAGTCTATGTCACCGACTCATGGCCCAATAAAGGGGCATGCTGTCCCAATTAAGCGGAGAATACTCTGGGATATTCCTCTATTGGAATCTGTTCTTCAAGATCTGCCCCAAGTAACCGGTGGACCCATTAAATGGAATCTACTGTACTTTGAAAACACATCCCACATCAATGGTTCATGTTCAAAGACATTGTTATTGGAAAAATGTGATTTTTGACCTTGCAAATGCAGTAATTGCAAAATTATATTTTTAGAAGCAAATTGAGTGAAATTCATACTAAGAAATTAAGTTTATTTTCATTCGCTTCACTGTAAAATTATAATCCATAATACCATTTTTAAGTAATGTGAAAAAGAGGATGAAGGAATCTCTGCATAACCCCCAACATTCTCTCCCTGGGCCATAACATATTTCACAGTGAAAGTGCCAACTTAAAGGCCTTCCATGGCTCCAATGCTGTTTTCATGCAGTATAATTGTGAACCTAGTACAAAAAGGATCTGTCTGCCAAATTTTGTTTCACTCATTTGCATAGTTTTTGAGAGATTTAGTGACACATAGACACCACTCAATTTCTATTTAATAGAATAGATTAGATTTCACAAATGGTGTTCTGTTTAGATTAAGAGAATCACTTATTTGTTGACCTTGAGAGAGGTGAGTTGTTTATCATTGTTACTTTCTCTGTAGAGCATCAAAGAAGAGGGGTCAGCAGATGACGAGTTGGGGTTTTCTGCTGAGACAAATGACAGCATTCAAAATGTGATTTTAGGCACTTCACAGAACGCATGCGCTGTCAAAACGACTGAAATATATATCCCTGTGCCAGACTGCCAACTCCCCGAAGCCAATATGCTGGTAAGTTTAATTGTCATCCACAGTGAAGCCTGAGCTGCATGCTTGTCAGTGTTACAAAGGCCCTTATTAGACGAGGTAGCCAGGCGACGTCGCCAGCGGCAGTAGCTGGCGATGCACTGGCTACCAAATCTAGTAGCCAGTTATGTAGCCAGAATTTTTTCCATATTGATAAAAATATTTGTCATGCAATCTGACTGAGGGGCGACTTGGGACTGGTGACCTAGTGTGATAAGCTCTGTATGCTACAACTCAGCATCGCCAGTATGGGTGGCCAATGGCGTCTGGAGTGGCGACGGGGCTCGGTAGCCACTCAGTCGCCAAAGTGTGGCTATGCCGCTGACTACCCTCGTGGTGCTTTCCTGTGTATACTTTGTGCAAGAAAGGGAGATGTGATTGAAAATTTGATAATCTGTTAGATTTGTAAGATTTTGTCCATTAGTCTGTAGAAATTCTTTCAGGAAGTCTTCTGTTTATTATGTAAAGGAAAGGAATTTCATTATTTTGTTCTAATGAAAATTTTAATTTAGGGTGGAAGCAGTTTCATTGATTTAAAAAAGTATGTTCTTGAATGTCATCTGGCAGTGGCAGGTATAAATCCTTACCGAATTTGTAAATGAAAGGGATTTTTAAAATTTATGTAGCAATCGCTGAGTCTAAGAGGTCCTTAAGAATCAATGACCCAGAACAAGCTGAGTAGCCAGTTTCGTTGCTGGCGACGTTGCCTGGCTACCTTGTCTAATAAGGGCCAAATTTCTACAAAAAGTTGAACGAAGTTGTATGACGAGAGTGGGTTTGCCTGAATACAAAAACATACACTTCTGTGGAAATTCACTCACAATTTTATGGCCTTTATTCTTCTGACCAATGTGAGGCTAAATGCCTAACTCCCACTAACTTAAGTGAAGTCAATTTAGTTGTACAACAGAGCTAATCTCGTGAAAGTAATGCTGTGCATCTCATTGAGTAGGCCTATGATGTACTGTCTCAACTGTATTGTCAAGCAAAGCCATGGCTTGGTCTCAAGTTGCTCTGCATTTTTTCTAAACAATCTTTCTGCTTTACCTCAATTGAAGTTATCGGCTTTACAAAAGATAAAAATTACTTGGAATTTCAATCACTGTGCCGTATATATCAACTATATTTATGCTCATGGATGTGAAATAGCCCTAGAAAAGTCAGCCTATGATGAGAAAAGTGAAAATTGCACTGCCTGATGTATTCCTCTCACTTTCCATTAGACTTATTATGAACATAATTTATTATGTTTACAGAGGGATTTCTGCTACTGTTAAAAAAATAAGATGAAAAGAATTATCTTTCATGGGCCTTTGCTGAGTTGCTCATGAGAAGGAATAAATTAAAATGACAGTACTGAAGTTTAAATGTTGTATTAAGTGTCATTGTAGAAGACAATTTCGTGGTAGATTTGTTGGAATTCAACCCATCAACAGCTAAAAACCACACAGTTTTTCAGGAGTTGATTGTATTCTGTTGCGAATATGGAGAATGAATGGATCAAACTGAACTCATTGCCATGAATCACACATTTGAAAACCATATATGTATAATGCACCCTAAATGACAACATAAATAAATTTCATACTGAATGGAATGGGGCCTTCTTGACCATTTTGAGACGATGGAGTTCTCTCCTTAGCATGACTGCTGCACTGAGCCCCGAGATATTCTTCCGTCCCCTGCATATGGAGCATTTTTGCAGGATATTAGTTAAGAAAGGTCTCACGGATAATCACACACTTTCAGCTCTAACCTTTTTCGACCCTTCCTAGTGGGGACTCTGCAATATCTTGGACTCTTGAGTGTAGTTGGGCTCCCTCCTTTTGGAGTAAATAACCTTATCAGCGGCATTGGCAATCATGCTTAGTTTATATGAATTAGCTATATGGATAATTGTTGCTAGAACGTAAATTGCAGACTTCAAATTGAATTCCTCATTTTATTCTGAGAATCGTCAAATTTTGAACAAAGCTCTACCGTAAATATTAATGCATTTAATGCAGCAACAATTTCCATTTTGATGTATATACGAAAATCGAGATACAGTGGAACCCCGATCTATCGTTCCTGCCTTGATCATTTTCCTGCATTCATCGTTCGCCAATCCTGGTCCCAAAAAAAGTTCCATAAAGGCAATGTAATTTTTTCCTGCATCCATCGTTCCCCGAAGTATCGTTTTCCCGCATTGATTGTTTGAAGATCGTGGTCCTGTCGTATAACTTTCCCGCATCCATCCTTTGACAAAAATGAGAGGAAGTGTTTACCATGTGTTGTTTATGGCTAATAAGGACAGGCACTTAGTTAGAATCTTTCCCAGGAGATGAAACTACCATAGGGATAAACTCAGTGCCATGGGATAGTAACATTTGTAGCGCATTTCCTACGATCCGCTGTCCCTCTCCATTCAGCACTCACCTCCCCCACTCTAACGCTTTCCTCTTATCCAAAATAAAAATCGGTCCTAGCTCACGCAGGGATTGTATTGTGAAGACCTTAGCTTCGAAAAAAATATCAAGTTACATGAGAGCAATAAAAACATGTTTCACGCCCTCCCCTCCCCGTTCTCACCCACTGACCTTTTTCAGCCTACCTGCTTCAAAGTTCCCAGTTTCTGGAGGTCAACTGCTGCTTGACTCAACTATTAACCCAGAAGGTGTCTAGCAATGAATTTCGGCGATTGGTATTGCACTTTTATTAGATTGAAATATTTGTAATATTCATGTAATTCAAAAAAGAATGATACCAAACACATAGTTGGAAAAATACATAGTTGGTGATTTCTGGCAAAACTCGCTGTCCTCATAGCTGAGTATCTCGGCAGTTGATGCGGCATTTTTTTCAGAAAACAGGATATCAGGCTATTATCAGTTATCAATTTATGAGTTGTACTATAAGTCTCACTTGTCAGAGTTACTGAGGAAGGGATGCCTTCTCAGGATATTCTGTTTCTTCCTGCTAACAATCCGAATTCATTTACTCATCTGGCACTATGTTATTTGGAAAAGAATGTGTAAGTTGCCCTCTCTTTAGGACAAGAAATTTCATGGTGCAGTCATATGTTTATGCTTCACCCTCTGCAGTATGTTCTGTGTAAGACGTATGTGATAGCATCAGTTCTGAACTTCACCTCGCACGAGTGGTTCCATACTTTCTAGGGTGGGTTGACTTCAAACTAGCGAGTGTTTTACGTGTGGGTTTGACAAAGTCAGGTTTCATTTTTATTAGTTTTATTTTTATCCGTCTACGGACCATGGCCCTTCCGCAGAAACAAGTGAGTACTTTAAAAGATTGTCGGAAAATAATTGAATATGAAGTAAAGCATCCAGGATAAAAGCGCGTGAATATTGCAGCACACCTTGGGTTGTCCACTAGCGCATGACAGTAGGGGTGGGGGTAGAGTGAGCTACCTGGTGATAACAATAAGTGGGATGAAGCCGAGAGTCAGGTGGGCATTGCTACTGACGATTAACGTAATGTTGTTCATGCTTTACACATTGCCTAAATTACATGGATAATATATTTATTAGACAGGAACATTACAAATAATTGACTATTTTTGGCCTATGTGATCCATCTCACAACCAATCACTGCACCGGCGAAAGCAGTTGTTTTAGGCATAACATGCATATTGCTCTCGTGAATACATTTACGGGAAATAGCATTCATTGGATGAGAATTTTTACATTTTTTTATTTTTTTCCAAACCTCAGAATACAGCTCTCATAGGCCATTTTAAATCGAGGTGTTCAACAAATTCAACAATGAAGCGTACACGAACAACCATGCCCTGCATAAGGGAAACTTACCCAGGTGGGACTTGAACGTGCGACCTCACGTTTGGCAGGCTATGACTTAACCCCATCGCCACCGAAGCTGGCGAGGTCATCAGACAGAAATCCATAATAGTTGTGTAAATGTCGAGTGGAGAGCAAACATTTTTAGCGAGGTGGTGTGTTCCTTTAGGATAATTGAAAGAGATATTCGAATCAACAATATGACCTAAGTGTCTTGATGAAGTACTAGTATTCCAGTAATTGACTAAAATCTTGTTTGAATCCTTAAACGAATATCATAATTATGCACCAAAATCATGTGTTTCCTGAGACATCGGCAACCTAGCCAAAAATTCCCCCATCAATCACTTTCCCGCCTGCATCGTTTTTTTCCTCCATCCCCCTGAAAAACGATTGATCGAGGTTTCACTGTATAAGTTAACATTTATCATGAAATTTCATTTAAAATTGTAAACGCTGCTCAAAAGACTGATACAGTTCAATTCTTAGTTTGTATTTTTTGAGGAAGGAACAAATATTTATTTTGCAAAATGACTGGATAAACAATTGTATGACCGCACCCTTGCTGCTGAGATGTGTAATATAAGACGAGGTGTCCGGGTAACTGCTCCTGGATTTTGAGGGTAAAGCCCAATGCCTGTTCTACACGCTCCGCTCAGCGCCTAGGATCAGCCGTCCTGGTGGCTGATCTTGCCGTGTAGAGACGTTGCCACGGCTCAGCCGAGGGAGTTGGATCATCTCGCCTGGGACCCCCAGCTTAAGTTGCGCTGCGCTGTTGTCACCAACTCTCTCTCACATGGCGCGTGTATTTGGTTGCGTTCAGTTTTCTTCTGAGTGTGGTTCTTCTCACTAAGCCCATAAATGACAATGTTAGTGGTGCAAAGCTCAAAATGGGATTGTGGATGAGACCAACGTCCTTACTGGAATATTATAATACGTTCCCAGTGAACAAGAAATTTGAAAGCCTTTACCATCGTAGCCTTCTTGTCAGTGTTCTTGCCATCTTCTCGCGGTCACTTTCATAACCATTCCATTGATGATCCAAAACAGTCGTAATATTTAATTAACGGAGTCATAATGTACCAAATATATATTTAGGATTTTTTCGATGTAAAAATTTCAAAATTCTCTACTTAATCTGTAACGAAACCTGAGAAGGTATTATCGCCCTAGCCGACAAAAAATCAACTCAATTATTCTAAATTCATCTCCTTCAGTAGAAGAACCGCATATAATAACTCGGGAATACACTGATCTGCCAAAATAAATCCGGTAATTATGTGCTTTGCTAGAAATTTTTCCATAAAATGCTTCAGTGCTCGCCGTTTCTCAAGTGTTCTTAAGCTTTCAGTTATTGCCATCAGATGGCGAGGGGTCGACTTTAAGCCTCTCGTTAAGAATGGGTTCCCACGGAGTGATTTGGCTGAGCTAAGCCGGATGAGCTGATCCGAGCGTGTAGAACAGGCATAAGCCCTGCAGTGTTGGGTCCCAAAACAAAGGCATCGCACGCTTACGACCATCAAAAAAGAGGGAGAGCTAGGAAACGTATTTATTCGGTATTCGTTTGCCTGCGTAGTAAAATCTCTGACGAAAATTTGCGGCTTTTGTGTCCCGGGTCAAGTAACATCCAGGCACATATTTTTGTCTTTAGTAGGGTAAAGGTTAATGAAGAGGGTGCTGTCTAACTTCCCTCTATTAATCTTACTCAAAGTTCTCATTATCAATGCCTACCTAGTTTTCATCCCACAACAATCAGGACTTAGTGTCCTTGGATCAAAGTTAATATTTTTAGCGCTTGCACTGCGGTCATCACTTTTTAATATATACGCTGGCCTTTGTACCTTAGCAAAACAAAGCAACAAACTTAGGCATGCCTTCTCTACAACCAAACATTTGGTAGATAGCCTCATTTTATAGATCTCACAATAATTTGGTTTATTTAATAGTTAACAGTTGACATGGGTTTTCTTCATTCCCTGGTGGAAAGGATACTTATATAGTGCAGATGCTCAAATTTTTTTCTCTGGAGTTTGATCAGAGAGTCGCAAGAATCTAATTAGTCTTCTTGCCAGCTTGAGTGGTCTCAAGTAAAATACCAATTTTTATTATCTAAAGACATAAATATTTTTCACATTTATAAGTTTATGCAATTTCTCAGCTGGTTATATCAGATGGTAATATTCACCTATCCTTAGGGTAAATTAGGATTAAGCTCGGATGTTAAGGAAGAGAATTCACCCTATCCTACACTGTCCGATCATGCCCGACCCAGGAATCCTTTAACGATCTGGCAGGTCTGTAGTAAAACAGCTTTTTGCCCGAGGTTAATCAGTTGTTTTTAATTCCCAGGTGTTCGACTTCTTTTTTGACTCTTTTAGACAAGACTCCCTCCGCAGAGATTATCAGTGGGTGAATGCTGACGTCTTTCAACTTCCAAATATTTTTTATTTCACCTGCCAAATTTTATCATAATCATTATTATTTCCTTAATTGATTGACACCCATTATTTTCTTCAAGTCTAATGTGAAAGAGGAGGAAGAAGACCATGTTGCAGAAGGGAATTATCATGTGCTGGATGCAGAGGATGCTGCTGCTGGGATTTCAAGCAATGCCTCAGATCCCCTGGCAACACATGACATAGTGAGTATACTCTGGCTTTGTTTAGCGCAGTTTTGCTGTGATGCAATTTTATTCCTGGGTGGAGCATTCCCAACAACACTCATCCTCATCCCTCAGCTGAAAGGCACAGTGTTTTCTCCTGCTTGATCAAGCATGAAAATGTACAGTACAGCGGTCTTGTTTATTGTTTAACCTGGCCCAGGTGTGGCCACTAAGCGGCCCTCTCTTCCCCTGGGCCAGGGCTCTTTTACAAAAGAGATGTTTTACAAAAAGCCCGGAAATAGCTGTAATTTTCATCATAAAATCTTAGAAATCTCTCAAACTTGATTGTAGAACTAAGATAGACAGATGTTGTTACATGAACAATACATCTGCTTAAAATGCCTTATCGACAAACTGTGAGTTTGATGACATTTAGGTCATGAAAATCTGGAAGAAACGTGAATTTCATAATGTAGTGAGGCTGGGAACCCTTTTTTTACATTGTAGGCATATAGTCAACAACATTTTCTTGATGTTTTATTGAGGATGATGTAGTTCTACATTTTTGCATCATAGGCAACATATGACATAGTGAGTTTACTCTGGCTTTGTTTGATGCAGTTTTGCTGTGATGCAATGCCATTCCTGGGTGGAACATTCCCAACAAGTCTCAGAAACGCACAATCTTTATCCCTCAGCTGAAACGCACAATGTTTTCCCTTGCTTGATAAAACATGAAATGTACAGTACAGCTGTCTTGTTTAACCTGGTCCAGGTGAGGCCACAGAACGACCCTATCTTCCCTTGGGCCAGGGCTCTTTTGCAAATGAGATTTTCTGTTATTATTTCAGCTCATAATATAGTTCTACATTTTTTCATCGTACGCAAATGACTTGGTGAGTATACCCTTGCTTTGTTTAGCACAGTTTTGCTGAGACGCGAAGTCCTTCCTGGGTGGAACATTCCCAACAAGTCTCATAAATTCAAGGAGACATTTTGGTCAAAAAATTACCATAGTATTCTAGGGTTATAACGATTTAAAAAAATTATTAAAGCTTTTAAACAATGTCACTGTGTGACAAAAGCAGCAATTTACAAGTTAGACAGATTGTGGGGTAGGCTTACTTGGTAAGCCACATTTAAAAATGAACATGTCCCATACACTACCTCATAAACGGTGGAAACTCTTTAGCGATGGACACCATGTAAAAATATTGTGCCAATAGTTTTAATGTAGATCCTCATGCTTTATACTCTATCACGTTTTGGTAAAACTGATGAAGTACTTCCGTAATGAAGAATTCTCTCATATAACACCTCCAATAAGGTTCAACAACTGTGAAGTCATTCGTATTTTGGAGAATATAGCTCCTGCTAACTTTTGAATGGAATTTTCAGAAATGGTTGATCTTAGAGGAAAAGGTGAACATACATTTTTGTAGATAATTACCATGTCTACAGTTTATGTCTAAGCTATTTTTATTGTAAAACTAACCGTTTGGCCAAAAATAAAAAAAAACATTTCTTTCACCCTTTGACCTTCAGTAAATGTTTTTTACACATGTGATTGATGGGGACTTCTCAGCATTTCCTTAGAGCAGTATCCCTAACTTTCCTGTAAATTTTCATCTTGTTGGGAATGGGTCAATGTCAGTTTTGTAAGGGCTATTAGTGTATGCTTTTTTTCATAGATACAAGCTTTTAATGCCTTGTTAGAATAATAAGTTGTTGATACCACATGAAAAAATAATGACATCAATGTCTGATTTATCACATAAATGATTTGTTACAGTGGGTGTATAACATAAATGAAAGGTTGTTTTTGTGTTTAAATAAATGAGAGAATGTTGAAATTTGGGTTTTCTTTTTGTGGTGAGGAAATTATGGACATTATAACCTATGATTAGAGGTCCGTGAATTTTGCGAGACGCGAAATAACACGAAATAACGAGAAATCGGTGAATAAAAACGAAATTTCGCATCAATTGCGATTTTCGGTGGATTCGAAAAAAATCACACAATCAATTAAAGCCTAAGCCTTCATTGTCTAACGCTGCCGGCGTTCATTTGCTCTATCTCATTACGATTCTAAGGTCAATTGGCTCGTTTAGTCTCGCACATATCGCATTCGCGTAAAATCGCGCACTGTAGTGATTTCTCCGATAGAATTGGCTGTTAAATTTATCACAGCCTCTCTCTTCGATTCCCATGCATCAATCCTGAAATGTTTAGAATGAGGCGCTTTCTCACCTGAAGAATTAGATATTATGAATGAAAAATGTGCGGAAAGAAATTCAATGCGGCCGCGGAAGAGCGGAAATACAAGCTCACGCGCCCGGTACGCGTCAGTGCCAAGCAGTAATTTCGGTGACTTACCGCGACGCATTAGACAGCGTTATTGGATAACTTGTTGCAGGAAAACCTTGAGTGTGGGTCTAATGTAACAATTTCGTTGACTTAAACACGTCCGCTGGCTTGGACCGGGCCGCTATTCACGGTACGGCCCACAGCGTGGCAGAGTGGCCTCGTCTCAAAGCGGCCTGAAGTTCACGGCGTCGTGACGCGAGCGGCGGCCGGCGAAAAGTCGTTTCGTCAGAAAGCGGCCGCAATGTAGCACTGCCTGTATTTCACGCCGTAGACGGCGTACCGCCGCACACTGGGGCCAAATCTATAAAAGGTGGCCATAATTAAAAAAATAAAAGTTCGGGGTTATGATTTCTTTTTACATGGTTGGGAATACACTTATTTGAGCTGCTGAGAAATACGTTCGAGAAGCAGGTAAGTGTGCACCTCTTCGTAAAAATCACTTTCAAAGTGGCCCGTGCGCTGCTGGAATACATAGCCTCCCTCTCGCTTCGAAATACCCTCATCTTCTAGGCTCCTCCTCAGCTACCCAATTGGCTAAATTTAAAATTTAAAAAATGTAATCAACGCAGCAATGTGCATAGATTAAAAGATGTTGCTTTACCATAACATTGAAACAAAATTAAAATTATTATTAACATAAATATTAACCAATAAATTGCACAACTTTTATTCAAAAATAAAAATACGAACATCATTAAGTTATATAGCAGTGCTCTGTAGTGCTCTTATATAGTTATATTACTGTAGTCACAACTCTCGGCTATCAAAACAAAAAAAATTAACTGCCCCAACCCGCCCCTTCGTGAATTAATGAAGAAATACGTAAGTAACCTCCAACCGTTTGGACGCCGAAGCACGTAGCTCGTTGACTCGCTGCACGCAAGGGGGAGCACTTACTTTATAATCAGCATAACAAAATGAGTTCTTTTGCAATAAATTGATGCAACAAAGACTCAAGACAAAGTATATACAAAGTTGATGCTATAATATCTCGTCCAGTAAAGAATGATATCCCTAATGCAGTTTAACCACGTTGCATGCATGGATTCGAAATTTCCAATGCTACTTGCAAGTGGCTTTCAGAATTTAAGTTAAAACCTGGCAGATATGCAAAACAAACGCTAAAAAATTGGTGGAGGAGCCTAAGAAGGAGGACTTAAAAAGGAGCTTAGTTTACACCGGCCAAAGTAGGTGTATGGTAGTATTAATGATGACAACACAGCTCGAGAACTCTGAAATTTCCGCCAATATAACATGCCTCAATTTGGAGCTTCTTCAGAGATTTAATACTGTTTTACAAGCTGTCTTCTGGCTATAGAATAAATATAGATATCTGCAAAGTGTATTCTATCTAAACAGCACGGCTATTGTTGAATTATATCACTGGTTTTGCATGCCAACAATGTTAACCCTAAATACTGTGGCACGAAAGGAATGCCATACAAAATTCATTGTTACCAATCGGAAAATTGTCAGAGGAAGCGCAGGAAGCGTACAACAAATTGTTGAGGAAATTCAGGGAAGATTTTACCCGAAAGTGCTCGAGGAAAAAACTGTAGTGGACTTGGTCGTGAGATTGATGTTACATTCCGACTCGATTATTGTAAGTCAGATTGTGATGCGGTCCAAGTCACTGACAGTTTTATGATCCGTAGCCATGAATATTTTGTATAAATCCTACCTGATAGAATCAGGATCTTCATCGGAATCGGTAGACAATTCTTTGGATGGAACGAAGTCTGCTTGAAATTTGTGTTTACGTTTATAAGCCTGTGTGCGCAGCTCTTTTCATATTCAACGTAGAAAACCTACTGTATAATAATATGCAATGTGTTTGTGTGTGTGTGTTTGTTAACGTTTTATATATTCTTATAAAGACATTTAAGTTAATAGTTTTCATTTAATATTCAAAATAATAAGTGGGTTTATTCAATAATGCAGTTTTGTGCTTAGATAATTTTTTCATGGGACGAATTAGAGACGGATTATAGTTAGTGTTTGCATTTTTTTAAGTGAGTGGTCGTGGGCCTGTTCATATTCTACGCAGACTGACTGTTATACATTAATGTTAATAATTTCTTTGCTACCTTATTATGTTTGAGGATATATTTTTAAGACATAAGCATGTATACATGCTTATAGTGTGTAAATTAAGATACATGTAACAATATCGGCAATTAATTCGTTTAGAATGTTTGAAAATTAAAAATAGCCATAAAATGATGATATTTATTTAAAATAATTCATAGAATTATTAATCGTTTGCCTTAAAGCTTTGAAATGCATTTCATATAATTAAAAATATTCCCCCCTTTTTACTGGATATAAGGAACAATTAATGTCTTATTTTAGCAAAAATTCCAATTTTTTTGGCAAAATTCAAATTTTCTTTATATTTTAATATCATATTTGAAATTAGCGGCATCGAAAACTTATATTCGAAATTTCAAACACATTACATGTTATTTAATAATTATATGACCACCTTTTAAGCATTTGGCCCCACTGTGCGCCGGGCCGGATTGAAATGGGCGCCGTGCCGTCAACTGCATGATTCGATTCGTTTAAAGACAACCATAGACATGTGTGGTTATTTAAAAGGACAAAGCGCTAGCACTGGAGGAATGGAAGGAAGGATAGGAGGAGTGGGGGTTCTCCTAATTAGCGGACGGATCGTCGGATATTCGGCTCTCCAATGAGCTACAATGCAAAAAAAATCATTTCGACATTGGCCAAATCTAATAACTAATTCTTCATGTGAGAAAGCGTCTCATTCTAGATGTTTCAGGATCGATGAACGGGAAATAATTTTTCAAGTTTCTTTGAATCCGATAATGTTTTGTTAAATGTGCTTCTTTCGCTGCCTTTCCAGACTGATTGGCAACAGCTGTAATAAAAAATAAGCGATTTTGTTGTATCTAGCTGCTGTCCTACCTTCCCTCAACACCTTGGTGAGGGGTATCGAAAGGGAACCCATGACATGAAACATTTTGGCCAGTTTGTAAGTTATACAGTACCATGGTTATACCATAGCTACCCAGCACTCAGTTTGAAAACACCATCGTAAGAGGTTATGTTTTACGGTTGGACTGTTTTTTTGTCATAGTTCCAGCTGTAAATATTGAACAAAGGATAGGAATTTTAAAATGCCAAATGCTAGTGATAATGTTCATACCTGGGCAAGTAAATTCAGCTGAGAAGGATTTTATGTGAAAGACAGTATTACTGTGCAAAGTTTGTGGTAAAAGATTTTAATTTGAATGATGTGACTTTGTAAAGCACATCAGTAGCGATACACTTACACATGCAAAAGATAGGGGCCCCTCAAAACGACAGCTATCGTTTGAACACACGGTCACTCAGTCAAAGAAAGCAAAGGAGGAGCTTGTGGTTGCTATTACAGAAGGATTTTTAAAGGCTTTATTTAGTGTAGAGAAAGTTGACCATCCAAAAATTCTGGAATGGCTCTCGAAGTGTACACATATGAGGTTAGTGGGGGTTTGCTGATCATATTCACCAAGACTACATACTTGACCCATTCATATACCTTGAACCAATATAAGTTGAACAATTTTTTCATTTAGTTTTATCAGAAATTTTGTACCATCGAAATTGTGTTAATTGTTATGTAAAAAGCTTAATAAAAGTATAAGTATTCATGAAATGTGTACCATAAAATAATAAAACGCTTATAAACGTGGGAATTGTTTGTAGCATTATAATAACACTGCCAGGATTTTCTATGATACCAAAATCACATGATTTCAAAACGAATTTTAGCAAAAAATAAAACCAATTTCATGGACCTCTACCTATGATTTTGGTAATAAGCTGCCTTTTCCTTCCCTGCATACTCAGAATTTTCCATTGCAAAATGGAATTAGAAACAACAATATTCATAATTGTAAACTTTGCATGGACTGTTAGAATAATTAATAGATGATATCAATAATAAAAATAGTAATATTAGCAGTAGCTTTTGCGTAAATGCATTGTAAAAATGTCGGCGCAACATATTTCAAATGCTGGCTCCATGTTAAAAGAAATGGGAAATCCATGAGGACAGTGCGTGTGTTGAAGACATTTCTACAGTAAAATGTCTGTGTAGTGGACGTCCTTAAATCATAAACCTCTATATTTCATGCCACCCCTTCGGTCCCATCATATTTACAAATAAATTTGTCTGCAAACCTCTTTGTAGTGAATCTCTTTATCTCGTAAAACCTCCACTTATGAGACCAAGGGGATACCCGTGAGATGGCCAAACTACCTCCACAAGTCGTACAGAGACAACTAGAGACCATTTATGCAGCCGTGATTACGTACATGGAATGAAATTTTCAGCAATAATTGTTTCATGCTTATTTTTTAATTTTACATTTAAATGTGCAGTAATTTTCACGTTAACCATTAATTATGGCTATTTTGAGACGGTCCATATGAGAGCATACCTAATAGTAAATAAGAAAAAATATACAGTAGACTCTCGTTAATACGAGCAACGTTATTACGAAGTTCTCGTTATTACGAAGCAAATTGTTGGTCCTGGCGAAAAGGCCTACCCGAGCTATAGTCAAAAGAAACTTTATTACGTTTATTTATTCTCGTTTTTACGAAATTACAAACCTCAGCCCCGGTCCCGGAAGTTATAATAGGAACTTTATTACTAAGTTCTACGCATAAACAACGGCATTTAGGTGGATATTCACTACGCTAAGTTTTAATAATAGCGCCACGTTTAAGTTCTTCTCGTGTGCTGTGCCCAATAGCGTCAATTATGGTTCTTTATTCAGTTCACACGCTACATTCCTGTGGAGTCATGGTGACCCACTCATAACCGCTCGTGAATTCCACGTACATTTAGTCCTCTTCCTACGCACATTCGATTAACGAATTTTCAGAGATTCGAGCATTCTAAATTTTCAAATTTCGAATTTGGACGGTGCCATGCAGTGTGGCGTTAGGAAACTATCACAGTGGGCACAATCTGAACAAAGTGTCATTGAACCCTGTGTGAATTTAGGAACTGTTCAGCGTTTCGCATGTTCTTCGTCACCGCGGGGAGCTATTTTTCGGCTCCGGATGCGTTGCACGCCTTGGTAGATCAGTTCGTCACGATCGTGAGTTAGCGCATACGTGCAGTGTAGTGTTGCATTCTGCAGGGTAACCGTACTCCTCGATTCCTTGCGTATAATTTGGACGGGGAGAGTTGCCCAATGACGGCACAATAGGAGGGGCGGATAACCCTGGGCCAGCACGGTTTATAGCCAATTGCTGTCCCCCAAACGCACCCTACACACTTGCTTAGTCATACAATGTTGTCGCCCTAGTATAGAGTCTATGTCACCGACTCATGGCCCAATAAAGTGGCATGCTGTCCCAATTAAGCGGAGAATACTCGTGGATATTCCTCTATTGGGTTCTGTTCTTCAAGATCTGCCCATATTAAGCGGCTGCTGCAAGTAACCGGTGGACCCAATAAACGGAATCTACTGTACTCTCAAAACACATCCCACATCAATGGTTCATGTTCAAAGACATTGTTGTTGAAAAAATGTGATTTTAGACCTTGCAAATGCAGTAATTACAAAATTATATTTTTAGAAGCAAATTGAGTGAAATATGTACATACTAAGAAATTTAGTTTTTTTCATTCACTTCACTGTGAAATTATAATCCACAATACCGTTTATGGGCGTTTATTTGCTCTATCTCATTACGATTCTAAGGTCAATTAACTCGTTTAGTCTCGCACATATCGCATCCGCGTAAAATCGCGCACTGTAGTGATTTCTCCGCCAGAATTGGCTGTTAAATTTATCACAGCCTCTCTCTTCGATTCCCATGCATCAATCCTGAAATGTTTAGAATGAGGCGCTTTCTCACCTGAAGAATTAGATATTATGAATGAAAAATGTGCGGAAAGAAATTCAATGCGGCCGCGGAAGAGGGGAAATACAAGCTCACGCGCCCGGTACGCGTCAGTGCCAAGCAGTAATTTCGGTGACTTACCGCGACGCATTAGACAGCGTTATTGGATAACTTGTTGCAGGAAAACCTTGAGTGTGGGTCTAATGTAACAATTTAGTTGACTTAAACACGTCCGCTGGCTTGGACCCAGCCGCTATTCACGGTACGGCCCACAGCGTGGCAGAGTGGCCTCGTCTCAAAGCGGCCTGAAGTTCACGGCGTCGTGACGCGAGCGGCGGCCGGCGAAAAGTCGTTTCGTCAGAAAGCGGCTGCAATGTAGCACTGCCTGTATTTCACGCCGTAGACGGCGTACCGCCGCACACTGGGGCCAAATCTATAAAAGGTGGCCATAATTAGAAAAATAAAAGTTCGGGGTTATGATTTCTTTTTATATGGTTGGGAATACACTTATTTGAGCTGCTGAGAAATAAGTTCCAGAAGCAGGTAAGTGTGCACCTCTTCATAAAAATCACTTTCAAAGTGGCCGATGCGCTGCTGGAATACATAGCCTCCCTCTCGCTTCGAAATACCCTCATCTTCTAGGCTCCTCCTCAGCTACCCAATTGGCTAAATTTAAAATTTAAAAAATGTAATCAACGCAGCAATGTGCATAGATTAAAAGATGTTGCTTTACCATAACATTGAAACAAAATTAAAATTATTATTAATATAAATATTAACCAATAAATTGCACAACTTTTATTCAAAAATAAAAATACGAACATCATTAAGTTATATAGCACTGCTGTGTTGCTCTTATATAGTTATATTATTGTAGCCACAACTCTCGGCTATCAAAACAAAAATAAATTAACTGCCCCAACCCACCCCTTCGTGAATTAATGAAGCAATACGTAAGTAACCTCCAACCATATGGACGCCGAAGCGCGTAGCTCGTTGACTCGCTGCACGCAAGGGGGAGCACTTACTTTATTATCAGTGTAACAAAATTAGTTCTTTTGCAATAAATTGACGCAAAAAAGACTCAAGACAAAGTATATACAAAGTTGATGCTATAATATCTCGTCCAGTAAAGAATGATATCCCTAATGTAGTTTAACCACGTTGCATGCATGGATTCGACATTTCGAATGCTACTTGCAAGTGGCTTTCAGAATGTAAGTTAAAACCTGGCTGATATGCAATACAAACGCTAAAAAATTGGTGGAGGAGCCTAAGAAGGACTTAAAAAGGAGCTTAGTTTAAACCGGCCAAAGCAGGTGTATGGTAGTAGTAATGACGACAACACAGCTCGAGAAATCTGAAATCTCCGCCAATATAACAGGCCTCAATTTGGAGCTTCTTCAGAGATTTAATTCTGTTTTACAAGCTGTCTTCTGGCTATAGAATAAATATAGATATCTGCGAAGTGTATTCTATCTAAACAGCACGGCTATTGTTGAATTATATCACTAGTTTTGCATGCCGACAATGTTAACCCTAAATACTGTGGCACGAAAGGAATGCCATACAAAATTCATTGTTACCAATCGGAAAAATGTCAGAGGAAGCGCAGGAAGCGTACAACAAATTGTTGAGGAAATTCAGGAAAGATTTTACCCGAAAGTGCTCGAGGAAAAAACTGTAGTGGACTTGGTCGTGAGATTGATGTTACATTCCGACTCGATTATTGTAAGTCAGATTGTGATGCGGTCCAAGTCACCGACAGTTTTATGTTCCGTAGCCATGAATATTTTGTATGAATCCTACCTGATAGAATCAGGATCTTCATCGGAATCTGTAGACGATTCTTTGGATGGAACGAAGTCTGATTGAAATTTGTGTTTACGTTTATAAGCCTGTGTGCGCAGCTCTTTTCATATTCAACGTAGAAAACCTACTGTATAATAATGTGTGATGTAAATGTGTTTGTTAACGTTTTATATATTCTTATAAAGACATTTAAGTTAATAGTTTTCATTTAATATTCAAAATAATAAGTGGGTTTATTTAATAATGCAGTTTTGTGCTTAGATAATTTTTTCATGGGACGAATTAGAGACGAATTATATTGAGTATTTGCATTTTTTTAAGTGAGTGGTCGCGGGCCTGTTCATATTCTACGCAGACTGACTGTTATACAATAATGTCTATAATTTCTTTGCTACCTTATTATGTTCAAGGATATATTTTTAAGCCTTAAGTATGTATACATGCTTAAAACGTGTAAATTAAGATACATGTAACAATATTGGTAATTAATTCGTTTAGAATGTTTGAAAATTAAAAATAGCCATAAAATGATGATATTTATTTAAAATAATTCATAGAATTATTAATCGTTTGCCTTGAAGCTTTGAAATGCATTTCATATTATTTTCAAAATCAGTTTCATATTCGTAATATAATATAATTCAAAATATTCCCCCCTTTTTACTGGACATAAGGAACAATTAATGTCTTATTTTATCAAAAATTCCAATTTTTTTGGCAAAATATAAATTTTCTTTATCTTTTAATATTATATTCGAAATTAGCGACCTCGAAAACTGTTATATTCGAAATTTCAAACACATTGCATGATATTTAATAATTATGACCACCTTTTAAGCATTTGGCCCCGCTATGCGCCGGGCCGAATTGAAATGGGCGCCACCAACGGCGCCGTGCCGTCAACTGCGCGATTCGATTCGTTTAAAGACAACCATAGACATGTGTGGTTATTTAAAAGGACGAAGCGCTAGCACTGGAGGAAGGGAAGGAAGTAACAGAAAAGAAAGGAGGAGTGGGGGTTCTCCTAATTAGCGGACGGATCGTCAGATATTCCGCTCTCCAATGAGCTACAATGCAAAAAAAATCATTTCGAAATTGGCCAAATCTAATAACTAATTGTTCATGTGAGAAAGCGTCTCATTCTAGATGTTTCAGGATCGATGAACGGGAAATAATTTTTCAAGTTTCTTTGAATCCGATAATGTTTTGTTAAGTGTGCTTCTTTCGCTGCCTTACCAGACCGATTGGCAACAGCTGTAATACTAAAATTAGCGATTTTGTTGTATCTAGCCGCTGTCCTACCTTCCCTCAACACCTTGGTGAGGGGTATCGAATGGGAACCCATGACATGAAACATTTTGGCCACTTTGTAAGTTATACAGTACTATGGTTATACCATAGCTACCCAGCACTCAGTTTGAAAACACCATCGTAAGAGGTTATGTTTTACGGTTGGTATGTTTTTTTTGTCGTAGTTCCAGCTGTAAATATTGAACGAAGGATAGGAATTTTAAAATGCCAAATGCTAGTGATAATGTTCATACCTGGACAAGTAAATTCAGCTGAGAAGGATTTTATGTGAAAGACAGAGTATTAAAGTGCAAAGTTTGTGGTAAAAGATTTTAATTTGAAAGATGTGACACTTTGTAAAGCACATCAGTAGTGATACACTTACACTTGCGAAAGAAAGGGGACCCGCAAAACGACAGCTATCGTTTGAACACTCAGTCAAAGAAAGCAAAGGAGGAGCTTGTGGTTGCTATTACAGAAGGATTTTTAAAGGCTTTATTTAGTGTAGAGAAAGTTGACCATCCAAAAATTCTGGAATGGCTCTCGAAGTGTACACGTATGAGGTTAGTGGGGGTTTGCTGTTTGCTGATCATATTCACCAAGACTACATATTTGACCCATTCATATACCTTGAACCAATATAAGTTGAACCACTTTTTCATTTAGTTTTATCAGAAATTTTGTACCATCGAAATTGTGTTAATTGTTATTTAAAAAGCTTAATAAAAGTATAAGTATTCATGAAATGTGTACCATAAAATAATAAAACGCTTATGAACGTGGGAAAATTGTAGCATTATAATAACACTGCCAGGATTTTCTATGATACCAAAATCACATGGTTTCGAAACGAATTTTAGCAAAAAATAAAACCAATTTCATGGACCTCTTCCTATGATTTTGGTAATAAGCTGCCTTTTTCTTCCCTGCATATTCAGAATTTTCCATTGCAAAATGGAATTAGAAACAACAATATTCATAATTGTAAACTTTGCATGGACTGTTAGAATAATTAATAGATGATATCAATAATAAAAATAGTAATATTAGCAGTAGCTTTTGCGTAAATGCATTGTAAAAATGTCGGCGTAACATATTTCAAATGCTGGCTCCATGTTAAAACAAATGGGAAATCCATGAGGACAGTGTGTGTGTTGAAGAAATTTCTACAGTAAAATGTCTGTGTAGTGAACCTCTTTAAATCATAAACCTCTATACTTCATGCCACCCCTTCGGTCCCATCATATTTACAAATAAATTTGTAGGCAAACCTCTTTGTAGTGAATCTCTTTATCTCGTAAAACCTCCACTTATGAGACCAAGGGGATACCCGTGAGATGGTCAAACTACCTCCACAAGTCGTACAGAGACAACTAGAGACCATTTATGCAGCCATGATTGCGTACATGGAATGACATTTTCAGCAATAATTGTTTCATGCTTATTTTATAATTTTATACCTTTAATGTGCAGTAATTTTCACGTTAACCATTATTTATGGCTATTTTGAGATGGTCCATATGAGAGCATACCTGATAGTAAATAAGAAATAATAGACAGTAGACTCTCGTTAATACGATCAACGTTATTACGAAGTTCTCGTTATTACGAAGTAAATAGTTGGTCCTGGCGAAAAGGCCTACCCGAGCTATAGCTCAAAGAAACGTTATTACGAAATTCTCGTTTTTACGAAATTACAAACCTCTGCCCTGGTCCCGGAAGTTATAATATGAACTTTATTACTAAGTTCTACGCATAAGCAACGGCATATAGGTGGATATTCACTACGCTAAGTTTTAATAATGGCGCCACGTTTAAGTTCTTCTCCTGTGCTGTGCCCAATTGCGTCAATTATGGTTCTTTATTCAGTTCACACGCTACATGTGATACGCTACATTCCTGTGGAGTCATGGTGACCCACTCATAACCGCTCGTAAATTCGACGCACAGTTAGTCCTCTTCCTGCGCACATTCGATTTACGAATTTTCAGAGATACGAGTATTCTAAATTTTCAAATTTCGAATTTGGCCGATGCCATGCGGTGTGGCGTTGGGAAACTACCACAGTGGGCACAATCTGAACAAAGTATCACTGAACCCTGTGTGAATTTAGGAACTGTTCAGCGTTTCGCACGTTCTTCGTCACCGCGGGGAGCTATTTTTCGGCTCCGAATGCGTTGCACACCTAGGTAGATCAGTTCGTCACGATCGTGAGTTAGCGCATACGTGTAATGCAGTGTTGCTTTCTGCAGGATAACCGTACTCCTCGATTCCTTGCGTATAATCTGGATGGGGAGAGTTGCCCAATAACGGCACAATAGGAGGGGCGGATAACCCTGGGCCAGCACGGTTTACAGCCAATTGCTGTCCCCCAAACGCACCCTACACACTTGCTTAGTCATACAATGTTGTCAAATGCATAAGGAGTACCGAAATAAGCCTGTCCCACCAAAACAAGTCCTTTCTTCGAATCACCAAACCAAGTGATTCTTTCTCTGGGCCCTTCACGCTCGTCTTCTTTTCCGGCTCCTTTTTTCACGCAACCCTCTGTAAGCGATTCCCTTTCTTACCTGGCAATGCTGCCCCCTACCCTGACATAGACCATTCTGCCTCGGACTACTCTCTGAGGCCGGTCTGTAGTTTTATCTACTTACGAACGAGGTCTTGGGACGCATCTAGTTCGTATATCGGACTTACAGTATTCGGGGAGACATCAACACTCGATTGTATCATGTTGCATTATTTTGTTGAGAAACTGAAGCGTATTTTACTGTTTATATATATTTCCGCGTAATTTAAACGCGTTTATTATATACGGTTTTTTTCGACAGTTCCCAAGAGAAACTTTCGTACAAACTTCGATTTTACGAACCTCCAGTTTTTCGATCCCGTAAACTTCGTAATAACAAGGGTCTACTGTATCCAACTATCCTAATCATTTTAACTGACTGTTGAATTAAGAGAGATCATTCTCTTCTCATTCATCATCTCTTGAATCATGTTAAAAATCATGTGATAGTGCTCGCCTTCTGTTATCATTTAATAATAAATACATGTTCACTAATGCAGCGGTTCCCAAACTTTTTCTTTCCGCGACCCATTTTAGCTCATTCTTTTTAGCCGCAACCCCCTAAAAATGGTCGTCCAAGTTTACGTACGTTGTTCACCATATTATTAGTATCTCGCGACCCCTTTCCGAACGGCCTACGACCCCCTTGGGGGTCGCGACCCCCACTTTGGGAACCGCTACACTAATGCATACATGTTTGTTTAAACACATAAATGTAATGGTTTAAAAGACAGTGGTGCCTTTCATTTCCTAAGGATATGAAAAAATGGTGCCTATCACTGAAGCCTCTCTATAGTGAACCTCCATGCATCAAATTTCCCAAATTTTGGTCTCGTCTATTACGATGTAAAGAGGATTTACTGTATTTTGCAAAGAAACTCTTCATGAGGAAATTTTAATTTTTTTTGAAATTTTTTAAAATCAGTTGTGGGTAATCATTTCCTGATTAGTTCTAAAACCCCTGCTTTGCATGATCCGTATTTTGATGTTTACTTTCAGTCTACATCTGTAGGGAATGCAGAGCCAATGGAGAATTATGCAATGGCCCATGAGGATTTGACGCAGGCAGTGGGTGAGTGCTCTAAAGGGCTAGAAATTAAATATATAGTTGGAGGACTTGTTGCAACAGATGGTGAAGGATGAAGATCCTGAATTATTCATCCGTCCATACTTAATGTTTTCTTTAGTTCACATGCTAATGGAAAAGGAAAAAGATTTATCTGTACCGTTGTGTAGCTACCTTTCATTTTTTAATGATTTTTGAATTTTATATTTGGGTTCATCAAGATTTGGCACACAGGGAAAGTGTAAATGCTAATTTTTTTTCATTCATGCCTATCAGAAATGCCTCTAAATTTTGACATTAGTATTGTTAGGGACATCTGCAATAATGCATTCTGAAATATTCAACTATAGAATATTAATTGGCCATTTTTAAGTATCAAGTTTGGAATGTAACAGGAAAATACAAAATCTTTTAACTCACGTCTTGTATTGTAAACTAGCAAATCTTCAAAGCAGCCTCATTATTTTTTTTCTTAATTATTTATAAGCCAGATATGAATTGATGTACAACTCTATTCTTTATAAAACTTACTTAAGTATTGAGATTATTTATGACACCATTTGTACCTGTGTAGAAACTGGCAAAAGAGTCAACGCAGCTTTCTTGCTATCTAGCCAGCTGCTTAGGTTATCTGTCCAGGATATTTTAAAAATAAGATCAAGGAGTCATAAATTTCATGATTGACTGTTATAGTCGTAATGTAAAATTCTTTTCTAGTGCTGCCAGATCCTAGTAGAGTGCCTCTGCAAGAAGAGTCAACTTCATATCTACTACCACAAAGTTATGTATGGATCGATCAAAGCAATAACTGTATTGCTACCTCAGCCTTTGTACCACTCATTGTATCCAAGGGGGGAACATCCCATGCAGGGGAAGGAAGGAATGTGATGGTTAGAGGCTTGAAAAAATGTGGTACTCTACCTGCTGATGAGAGAACGATTTCCTCCATTTCTGATGATGGACAAGGTTTTAAAATTAATTTTGGCACCAGCAAATCAGACGTTGAAGCAGAATCATCCATGGGGAAAGATGAGTCTCTCAAGACCCTTGTATCAAGTGCAGAATACAGTATTTTTTGTGAGCCATCCACTTCCAAGACTTTAAAAGTGCTGGGGCAAAAAGGAAATGAGCCTGTTTTGGATATCTCTGGAGGAATATGTGAGAAGGAAAGTGTGAGACAGGAGAGTGAAAGTGTCGTTGGAGATGGGAAAACTCGTACTCATAGAAGGACCTCCGAGCTCTCCTCTTGTATGGGAAACTTGAGCAATCAAATGTGTGCTAGCACAAGTGAGACAACCTACTCGTGCAACGTGTGTAGCAAGGTTTTTGCCGACGGTTCTGAACTCCAGCAGCACACGTTAACGCATGCAGGAGAGAAAGCTCATGTATGCGGCGTGTGTGCCAAGACTTTCTCAACACACAGGCGCCTCGCCTTGCACATGAATTCGCATGGTGGAGAGAAACCCTATTCATGCAGTGAATGCGCAAAGTCTTTCTCTAGAAAAAGCTACCTAGCCGTACACTTCCGTACACACACTGGAGAGAAACCATATGTGTGTGGCATTTGCCTCGAGTCCTTCAGCCAGGGTTATCAGCTCGAATGCCACGCGCAAACGCACACGGGGGAGAAATCTTACCGATGCGGCGTTTGCCAAAGGTCTTTTGCCCTTCGGAGTTACCTCAAGAAGCATATGCGAACGCACACCGGGGAGAAACCTTACTCATGCAGCGTTTGCTCCAAAACTTTTGCGTACAGTAACAACCTCAACGATCACCTCCGGACACACACCGGCGAGAGACCTTATCCGTGTGGTTTGTGTGCCAAGTCTTTTCCAAAGATCAGTAGCCTCAATGAACACATGCGCACGCACGGACAAGGGAAACCGTTTTCTTGCACCATTTGCCACAAGTCTTTTTCTCTTCGTAGTTACCTCACGAAACACAAGCGTACGCATAAAGGAGTAGGACCCCGTTCAGGTAGTGATTGATCCGTTGTTCTCTAGAAAAAAACAGCCTAAATTGATAAATCAGATTCATTGAATCATTCATTAACCCTTTTATTGCTATCCTTCTTCCCGGGGTACAGTCAAAAAATGCGGATAAAATGTAAATCAATCAATCTTTAAGTAAAATGTTGCAACTAGGAAAAATAAACATTACATTGTTAATTTTTTAGTTATCTTAAGGTGTTTTTTTAATTAATGAGATTAAATTGGACAATAATCACTACATTTGTATATGGTTACTGATGTATGAGTTTTGTTATTTCAATGTCCTCAAATTTAACAGCAATACCGTAAAAGTCGATATATCGGCGCACCACACTTTTCAGCCGAGCAGTAAAAGCTGATATATCGACACGCCGCACTAAAATAGTTAAAGGTTGTCATTTCAGTACATCTCGCCTTCCTCAGTTACATTTATAGCACCCGTATCATGCACATGCCCACACAAGGGAAGGAAATGTTATTCATGAATTGTATTTGCATATTCTTTGACTAACCCTGACTGCTAGGGCTTTAAAATTAACGGCTGGCACTCTATGTGTTAATTATCACAAGCGAAAACACGTACGGGTTAGACACCTTATCCGTGTGGTTTGTGCGACGAGTATTTTACGAAGATCGGTAGCCTCAATAAACACTTGCGCATGCACGGACAAGGGAAACCTTTTCCTTGCGCCATTTGCCACAAGTATTTCTCTCTTCGTAGTTACATCACGAAACCCAAGCGCATACACAAAGGAGTGGGACCCTGTTCAGGTAGTGATTGATCCATCCTTCTCCAGAAAAAGCAGCCTGATTTGATGAATCAGAATTGATTCAATGAATTATTCATTAACCATTTCCCTACTATAAACGTATGTATACGTGTGGACGTTTCCTGACCCGGGAGACGACGGGCGTATATTTACGTGTGAAAATTTCCTGGCCAGGAAAACAAAAGCCGTATATATACGTTTTCTAGCTCTCCCCCTTTTAGGGCCGTCGCGGGTTTACGTCGTCTTTGTCTCGGGACGCAACCCTACGGGGTTTAGGATTTACCCTCGGAATCCGGGAGCAGGTACCTTGACCTCTCGCCTTTTATTACTCCTCTTAGCGGTAAGGGACAGCGGTCGTACAATTGTTTATCCAGTCAGTTTTCGAAATAAATATTTTTTCATTTCTCAAGAAAAATAAACTAACAATTAAATTATTTGTCTTTTGAGCAGCGTTTACAATTTTTAAACGAAATTCTACGATAAATATTAAGTTATATCTCGAGTTATGTATAAACATCAACATGGAAATTGTTGCTACTTTAAATACATTAATATTGGCCTTAGAACTTCGTTTAAAATTCAACAATGAAAAAAATGGGGAATTCAACTAAAAGTCTGCAATTTACGTGCAAGCAACAATTATCCATATGCCAAATACATATAAGCAATACATAAGTTCACCGCGAACCAATGCCGCAGGTATTGTCGTAAACCCGGAAAGTATGGAGCACAACTACTCTCGGAGTCCGAGATAATGCAAAGTCCCAGCGTGGAGGGGTCAAAAAAGGTTCAACGAGACCCTTCTTAACGAATGCCCTCCAAAAATGCTCCGCGCAACGAGAAAGAAGAGTCTCTTAGGGCTCAGTACAGCAGTTGTGCTAAGACGAAAACTCCACCGTCTCGAAAGGGTTAAAAACAGCAGAAATCTCATGAGTACTCGCAGACAAGGGAAACCATAATCGTGCACCATTTGCGGTAAGTAGTTTCTCTCTTCCTAGTTACCTCAGAAAGCAAAAAGCAGACACATAAAGGAGAGGGACACTATTCACATAGTGATTGATTGGAGCTGTTCTCTAGAAATGCACCCGCATGTAATAAATCAGAATCAGTTTTAATGAATCACTCCAAGCCAATGAATCATTCATTAAAGGGTGTCGTTCCTATACATCTCGCCTGCCTCACATTTACAGGTACCCATTTATAGCACCCGTATTATGCACATATTCAGGTAGTGATTGATCAGTCGTTCTCTAGAAAAAGCAGCCTAATTTGATGCATCAGAATTAGATTCAATGAATCATTCATTAATCCTTTTACTGCCGGCCCATTTTGGGTGGGATGTGCGAAGACTGCCGGAATTGGCATCATTTCAGATCTGAATTTTTTTACCTACTTCCTTAATTTTATTTAATACGTCTAGATTTTTTTCCCAATTACTAAGATATGTTTATATATTATAATCTTAGATAGATTAGTGGAGTTTACTTAAATTACAGCCGTTGAAAAGGCCACAATCATGAAAAAAGAAATTATTTCGACCGATAAATCCGCCCCTGGCAGTTTACTTTCAACCAGTGAGGGCCGATATATCAGCCCAGTGGCAGTAGAAGGGTTAAAGGGTGTCATTCCATTACATCTCGCCCGCCCCAGTTACATTTGTAGCACCCGTATCATACACATGCCCACACACAGGACAGAAATGTTATTCATGAACTGGCTGTGCATATTCTTTCACTAACCCTGACTGCCACATCTATAAACACTAGTGTGAGATCACCCTGGTAGACCACCCATTCACCCATGGCATGCTTACTCACGGTCAGAATAATTCATATTTATGCCACCGTTCATGCTAATCTGTACTTAGATGCTGCATATCTAATTCTGTCCTACGCAAGAAACAGTGAAACCTCTCTTTAGTGGAATCTCTTGGGACCGTCATTTTTTTCCGGATAAGACAGTATTCCACTTAACTCAAGGTCTGACAACTCAAAAAAGACTGCGAAAGTCAAATCACATCTATTACATGAGTCGCCTGAAAGGTTATTTAGACTCAAATTCTACCTGTAGACAAAATTATTATGAACTAACAAAGGAACAGCATCGCACTGTGGTTAAATTAGTTTATTTGAAGAAATTAAAATAAAAAGGAATCCATACAATAATCATACAATCCATCATTTTTGTCTGTTTTTAACTTTTTCCCTGTGTAACAACTCTCTACCTTGCCAATAGCCCCACGTAAGATATTAAATAAATCAGTGTTACCTTTGTTGAGACTACATTTTGCTGGTTCTTTTAATGAAACCAAAATTTCTCTGTAGGATTTTTTGTTTTCTTTTCATATTACGGTTATATTTACTTCTTTGTTGGATTCATAGGTTTGGTCTTCTTTTATACTGTCAGAGAAGCAAAGCATAGTTTATCAGTTGATGTTTTAATACTTTCACCGCCAAATTAATCCAATTAATGGCGTCCAGCCCTGATACTTCTTTGGTCGCCACCGACACTGTATTCGCAGTAACTGCAGCAGCCAATAGTGATTGCATCATGTATAATACCAGAAAATCAAAATAAATACCTTTTTCTTTAAAACGCACCTTCACTCCTTATAAATACACTATTTTTAATGAAATTGTTCCGATAGCTTTCTCCATCACCTGGGTGTTACTTTCGACCCCAAACTAACTTTTCATCAGCACCTCAACAAAATGGAATCCAAGGTCATTTCAGTGGTAGGAGTTCTTTATCCACTCACTACTGTTACTGATGGTCACGAGAGCTATTTTCACCAGTTGCTTTCTCCCAGTCCTCGAGTACTGCTCCATAATTTACTCCACTGCCTTTCCCTCCAACCTTAAAATTCTTGAATGCCCAGTTAATTTCTTTATTTCAGTAGTACGACACCATGTTCCTCACTTCCATAATTCTTATCGCTCTGAAGTAATGTCTGCCCTATCATTGGTCCCACTTTCCTCCCGTTGGAATTTTCATGATATTTCCCTCATTTACAATGCCTTAAATGGCAAGTTCCAATCCTCAGAAATACTGCCTTTCTTTTCACTTCACATTCCCGTCTGCTCCTTCCATAATGACGATCTGCTATACCAACCTAAATTCCGTCTTTCTCCCTCTCAGACATCACTTTTTTAGTCTCCTTACCTCTTTCAATACCGTTTCGACTACTCACCCTTCCCTGGATCTTTCAATGCCCATCAGATCATTCAAGAGGCAGCTTCGTAAAGCCATCTTCTGAATCCTTTTTTATATATCCTTTTTATAGTTTTGTATAGTTTATTTTTGTTAAAGCTGCAGATTTTAAGTAGCCTATTCAATGTAAAGGCCGTTTTGGCTGTTTTTGAATGATTCAATAAATAAATAAATGTGCATCGTACATTGTGCCTTAAGCAATCTAATTACTCCCTGGTCCTTTGGCTGCGTGATGCTATAATATAGTTCAGTTTGTAGTGGTGTTTACCAGAAACAAGGCTAGCTCCACTTTCACGAGGCAAATTTTAGAGTGACAGGTTGCACCATCAAGGAAAAGTATGACCTCCCTATCTTCCCTCTTCATTTCGGCATTAAAACTTTTATGCCTCTCTTCCATGATTGAAGCCGTGTTCCATCCTTTTTAATTATTTCTCCATTTGATCAGTGGCTTCTCAAGTTGGAAATGGTTAAGTGAAAAAATAAATTTAAATGAGTTTGAAGCATCGTGGTCGAGCTTTTTCCCAATGACAATAGGCTTTAGGAGGCCCTGTCATATTTCCACCTATGACAATGGTCAAATGCTCTTTAAGAGTGCTTCCCTCCACCAGAATAAGTGTAAATGTAACAATTGTTTCCATTCATGCCCCAATTTCAAGAAATAGAACTCAAAAATGCATACATACCTTTGCAGTTTTCTCCTTTTACTCACAATGTTTTAGACGGCAGAGACCTAAACACTTAAGTACCCGATACCAACGAACAGTTGAAGGCGACTTTGACGTGCATTACAGCACTGCAATGCTCCTAGTGGCATCTCACAAAGTTAAATGAGCGAGAATTGTGCGCTACTTGAATGGAGGGAGACAACATCCCGGCTGGAAGCCCGAATATCCTTTTTTGAATATATTTGCCGGGAAATCATCAGATTTTACTTCAGAGACCTAAAAACATTCCGGTTTCAACCCTATTATATATATATCACATGGTTGATTGTCTCTAATTTATACTTGAACCATGCAGTTCAACTCCTCTACGGTTTACGTAACCTCGTTGTTTGACTTACCAACAATAATGCTCCCAACAATATTGAGTCTTGCTCTGAAGCTCTGTAGCTATCCATTAGATGGTTTAAAATCTAATTTTTCTAAATAAAATGCAAACTCCTTTGCCTTTTTTTGCACTATTGGACCTGACTATGGAATATTCCTCGATCTTGCTCACGCAAGCCATTCCCAAACTAATACGTTTAATTCTTCCTATTCACAGAGAGGTGTTTTCCTCTTTCAATGTAGACTCAGGCCTAAAATAATAGACAGAAACAACAATTATTTTATGGTGTGTCGTTTTGCAAACTATTGTGGCATGGGATATGAAGAAAACTGTTTGTAAGGACCTACCCCTTTCAAGGTCTTTCTTATTTTCGTCCTTTTCCGTAATTGCTTCGTAAATTTGCATCTTTCCACACTTCTCATGTACTTATCTGCCTCACGGAGAGCTTTTCTCCCTTAAAACACTTGATCAAGTCCAGTTTATTTTTCAGCATTAATATGTTACGCCTCATGGCGGAAATCAATCAGCAGTTCCTCTTATTCTTAGCGTTCTGTGTTGTAGTCTTCCCCTGTCAGCAGCATGTAGGAGAATGATTCCTTCTGATTCGGTTGCGAGCAAGGCTGCACAAAATGTCTGTGTATTAAGAGAGAGGAGAGATTATTACGAGTTGGAGGGAATGTGAGCATACAGACATGGGCTGGTGAAATTGTTAAGAAAGAGAAAGGTGATGGGAGGGAAGAGGGGGAGTTAAGGTGTCCCAAAAAAACCGAAAGTTTGAAAGTTGAGGGGGCATTTCCATTTTCATATGCGAATGCATGAAAAAACATCCCATAAAAATTTTCAGCTCAATCGGACAATATTTGACCCTGCCGAAACGCATTCAAAATTTGAATTTTTGAGTTTTCCAAATTTCATGCAATGTTGCCTAGCTCTAAGGGTCTTGGGGGATTTAAAATCAGAAACCTCTGAAAGAAAATGCTCTCTTATTATTATACTGTCACAATGCGGATACAAATGCGCTGTTAACCACAAGCAATATGAAAAACTAGAGTTTTTTGCCACTTTTTTCATACATTTTCCTATGCCGCTTAACAACTAGTAACAGATGTTGCCTCTGAGCCTCATCATTTGTCAATTTTTTCTTGAATAGAAAATATTTTATTAATTGAACTCCTCTCTCTGCAGTATCATTAACAACCTTAAGGTGTTGAACTATAGATAGGCCCTTCTGATAGTCTACGTCACTTTTCCATGTGCACGGATCTCGCAAAAAAAAATGTCGGCGAAATACCAATAATTTTGAAAAACTTCACAGAATTTTTCGAAGCGAAGTCAGCGAGAGTCAGCTCACTAATAGGTCGATTAGGCGGAAGAGTAGCCCGAGGTGCGTCATCATCAGACCCCTCATTGTCTCTGATTGCTTCCGCAATGTCTCTTTTCTCGTCGTCAGAAACCATTTCATCGAAGAGGGCCATACAATTCAAGTTTTCGAAAGTTTTAACCATAGACGGTTACAAACCTTGGCCAAAGCTGCTGCGTAGTGAGGGTCTTTCTTCCGACCAAGGACTTTAAGTAGCTCAAGATCCATTCTCGGAGCGCTCACTGCCACGGGACAGGTGTACCAATGTTTCATAAATGCAAGTGCAATGAAGCAACACAATTTGAATAAATTGTCACAGTCATGTGTCGACAAACGCAATTGCTTGCCAAAAATCCACGTTTTAAAAGCGTAGAGATCCTTATTCATCCACCGTGATTTGTCAGTTGGGCCTGGGGGGGCGAACCACATACTTCTCTTTCTTGGGAACCACACCACCCAACCACACTATACACAACTACAAAAGTTCTTTGTAGTCGTCTCGAGGATGGTGGTTCTAAAATAATATGGGGCATAATTTTAAATACTAATCCTGAGGATGGACTTTAAATAACCCTGAACATTCTGACATTTACCATTTACGAACCTGCAGCTGAAGAATACAAAATTTGATAATGTCATCTACATTTGAAATATCCTTCAAACAGCCTCTTGTCGTCTTCATTGCTCGGAAGTAATTTCCCATCCCAGTGCACTGCTAAAGGAACTTGAGGGTGAAAATCTTGCTTGATAAGCCTTACTGTCTCGGACCTTTTATTCACTCTCATTCTATGTAGATGAGATTTGGAGGATACTAAATGGATTTCATCCCCTTTAAAACCCAATGCAGATGCTGTCGCATTGGTGACAGCCTGGACTATCATAGACCCAGCGGCAGAGGACGTCTGAGTCCGATATAGGGAAGCAGTCACAAGGCTGTCGGACATTATACTTACTCTACGGCGCTTTCCGGACCTTGTCCGCATTTCAAATTCTGTAAAAGTAACAAATGTTATTTCTCCCTTTCTTCCGCCATATTAGTCACCCTTCCCGCACCCGAAAAAAATTACTTTCTTCCGAATCCGACGAGCTTGTTGTACTCTCCGCAGACATCTGTCGAACGAGGTCCACTTTCTCATACAATTTTCCTTTTTTTTCTCATGCCGTTTTTTCCTTAAAAAATCCTCTTCTTGAAGTCTCTTACGGTTTTCTAAACGCTTACACCACTTTCTATCAATACTCACCATATATCCTTTTCAATCAGTTTTCATAGATATGTAAAACAACTTGTCCTCCTCCTCAGTAATGTTTGAAAGGGCGTCTTTGCAGCCGATGCCAACCACAGACGGTCGAGCACTTTGCTGAATTCCTCTCTTGCGGACACTGACTTCTCACTAGTTTTATTTTTATCTTTCCCAAGGGCACGGTATTTCTCGTAAGCTGTCAGTACCTTCTTAATGGCTGCTCGAACCTCCTGCGTAGGAATATTAGACTTTCCCCACACAACAAGTAACTCTTTGATTGCAATCCTTGCTGCATCTGCCGCTGACAACGATCCTGGAGAACAGTGCAGGTTGTAAAAGAAAACTTTGAGAACTTCACGCAGCGTTGGGAGTTAACCATTGCCGGGAAAATGTTTGGACTCATTACCCACCAACCAAACACTTGCCGCACTTCGCATAACAGGCGTACCCTTCGACTTCACGCTCATTCTGGCCACCGCCGAAACAGCCTCGACCTCGAAACACACGACAATACCTCACGCTATCAGTTAGTGCACAACACTTAACTCCACGAGTGACTAATAGACTAAGCCGGGATACTTTTAACATAAACAGAGTGATGTTCTGAAAGCGCATAACTCGAATCTCAACGCGACACGGCGGGGCAATATGCACTTTACTGGCGCCTGGCGGCCGCAACGGCGAGCGGGACTTATAAACACACCGAGTTGTGGCTATGAAGCTCATTTTGACTCAAGTGTTGCTGTCAACGACTATAGAGCTAGAGGAGATGGTTTGAACTTAAAATTGGTTGTTTTTTTAACACTCGAGCCTCCTGCAGGGTAGGCAACATTGCTTGAAATTTGGAAAACAAAAATTCATACTTTGAATGCGTTTCGGCAGGGTCAAATATTGTCCGATTGAGCTGAAAATTTTTATGGGATGTTTTTTCATTCATTCGCATAGGAAAATGGAAATGCCCCCTCAACTTTCAAACTTTCGGTTTTTTTTGGGACACCCTAAGGGGCTTTGTAGGGGCTTTGTTGTAGGGGCTTTGACGAAATGTACGTGAAACGAAACTCAGAGGGACATTGGGTACTAGAGGAGGGTTAACGCTAGGTTTAGCGAGACGTGGAAGTGTTTTAGTCTAGATTGATGTCATATTGGCCTGAGTCCCTCGCGCGATGTGATATAAACCAACAATGAGGTAGACCACGGGTCTACAAAATATGGCCCGCAGAGGGCTTTCATCTGGCCCGCGCACTCATTTCAAGTACCACGCGATTCTCGCTCATTTAACTCTGTGAGATGCCACTAGGAGCATTACAGTGCTGTAATGCACGTCAAAGTGGCCTTCTAGTGTTCGTTGGCATCGAATACTTCAGTAATCTGCAAATTTGCTATCCGGCCCGTGGGGCGATTTGGAACTTGGAATGTGGCCCTCGTGGCCTAGTAAATTGGAGACCCCTGACGTGGACCATAGAGAACGAACGACATCTTTGGCTGGTTCCGTTTTAAGGACTGTTTTTTAGGGAGAGGACTAAACAGAACATTTTCGAATTTCATTTCCTTAGGGTAAAAATTTTCCTTGGAATTGTTTTCTACAATTCCGCTACCCAGAAACTCGCCCAGGAATCAATTCCATTTACGCATTTGACAGTTTCCATTTGACAGAGGGCACTGAATACACATTAAACCCTATTGCGACCTCCAGGACCAACTATATATTCCGGATAAGACAGGTTTGCGCTTAACTCAGGTTCCGCTAAAGGCAGGTTTCACTGTACACCCAAGTCATACACATTCTCACAGACACAGGAGAGAAATGTCTTTTATGAAGTTAACGTGCAAATTCTTTCACTAACCCTGACTACCACTTCCATAAACACCAGTGAGAGGCCATCCACTCACGCATGTCATGCTTACTCATGGACAGGATGATTCATTTTTATGCCACCATTGCTTTCAATCGGCATCATGCTAATTTGTAATTTTTAACATGTAATTTTTATTTTAAGTGTCTTGCTCTAAGTCTTACTTCATTTTTTCATTTGCTTCATGGTTGGCAATTTATCTCAAATTGAATTTTTCATTATTGCTGTGGGGTCGATGCTTAAAATGGGTGACATTTTGGAAATGATTGGTCGTTTTGAATAATAATGGATATGTTTGGATTTTATATGTACGTAAATTAAGTTAGCCATTGCTTCAAATGAAAATGAATGGCATTGGTTTATCAAACGTCTCCAGATATTGCTGTGCCTTTAAATAAGTTCCACTGAGAAGTGTAGAGAATTTCATGTTCATGTGAATTCCCAACAATGCCCTGGAAAATGTGTTCCATCAATTGGCAATGAGCCAGTTGACTTCCCGGCTGTATATTAAGGATAATTATGTGTAATGAAGTCGAAAGAAAGTATTTGAAGGTGTTGTAAGAAAGAATTTAGGAAATTGATGTCATGAACAATATGTAGAAGCAAAATATCAGAAATTTTAATATAACACTTCCATGTATTTCCATCAGTTTTGATTTATGTTTTAAACTCAGAATTACGGTGGAACTAAAAACTGGAGACCAGCACTTTCCAGATCTTTCTCTATCATCATCTACTGATCTCTCTAACTCATATGATCTCATTTTCTGTATCCATGCTGTACTCCGGTTTTCTGGTCGTTCAGTTTCAATTGTGAACTTTTTCTTGGAAATCATGAATTGAACCACAATAAACTATGTGCACTTGGAGGCATGTTTGTCTATTCTTTTGATAAGAGTGGAAGATATTAGATGGCTATGGAATCTATGTGAAATATGAATGAATATAATGTGAAATTTTCTTTTTCAATGCTTGAAAAACAAGAGTAAAATGTTGATGCACTGGAATGGCTCAGTGCTCGGCCATTGTTGATACTTGATGTTTGAAAAACTTTGGACTGAAAATAAAAATAAAAACTGAAAAAGATATTATTTGCAGCTTTGTTATAGCATTTAGCTCACAACCTTCTCCTTGCCAGTTCGTCTTACCTATTTCTACAGCCCATCTTATGCATATTTACCAGAATTTTATGCTCGATGGTGGCATTTCATTTTCCTGAACAAAAAACTGCTGTTTATTTTTAGGCACCCCATTTTCCCCCTCTGTTGAATTCTCCTTGCAATCGCAGTGTCTCATCCCTTGAATAAGAACTTAAAATTGTAAACACCACTGGCTCAAGTGAAGCTCTAGTCAACTTTTGAAGAAGGATATTCCAAATAACTTTGTCAATAACAATTATTTCAGACCCAATTTTTCCACATCTTGAGTGTTTGCAATTTCAGATATTTTTCACCTAACAATGCTGTACCCCTGATAAAAATAAACTCCCCCATGGTGGGGAAAAGAAGGGTAAAGGATGGGTGATGCCAGGGAACTCTACCTCCCTATCTGAAACACAATGTGAGAGTTTTCCTGACATTTTATATGAAAGTTTCAGATAGGGAGGTAGAGTATGGAGATATTTTTAACATTTCAGTTTCAGATTTTTTCCACGAAATTAACATTTCAAAGATGTACCCTGTGTATTTGTACCCCACACTTTCATAATAAAATTCTATTATTGGGTTTTCGAGGACAGATTATTTTACCTTTAGATCTTGTTCATCGAATGAATTTGAACTAGGATACACTATGCACGGATTCTTGAGTGTTGAAGTTGTCATTATGTAATGGAATCAGAAGCTTTTTTGTTTTTTTCAGTCAGGGTAGTGCATTATACATATATTGCTATTTAGAGCATCATACACTACCTCACAAATAATGTTATTTTAACTGTGAAAGGTTAAGGTGGTGAAGTGAAGACCTAACTTTGTAATTGTTCTCTTTCGGTCTGTTTTTGATCAATGGCAGAATGAAATTCTAAACCTCTCCATTCTCACATCTTTAATCCATATGTTGTGGTAATTGTCCAATCTACTGGAGAAGCATATGACCGTTTTACACAGTAAATGATCTCAAAAAAGATCATTTGCATGAAAGTCATGTGCTCTTTTTTCTTGTAACATCTGCTTGCTCACCGTAAGTGAATTGGGCAAACTTTCAGCGCAGAAACAATGCGCAGTGATCCTACTCTGGATAGTTTACGTCAATTCTACCAATATTTATAATCGCAGAGAGGTGTTTTCATACTCACAGGCAACGGAATTATTTGTGTAGAAAACTTTTGCTGTCTCTTATTGAAGTCCAGTGCTCTTGAAAAAAAAAGACTGCACAATTCCATGAGAATTTTACCATCCGACCGGTTTCAACGCTTAGACTCCATTTTCAAGGGACACAGGTTTACGGATGGGCATATCTATGCCCTAGAAAGGAAAGGGAGTTGAGCGAGTGATTCTTGCATTTTAGGGATATAAGTAAATGCATGGAAATATTGTGCAAACGTACACTAATTGTGTTTGTAGACCTAAAGAAGGCTTTTGCTTATGTGAATTGGAATACAATGCTCAATATAGAAGGGAATACAAAATCAAATATTATGTTTGATTTAAAATGCAATGTGTGTAAGAAAGGCTCTCACCAAAGTTTACCATTGAGCGCTGGATAATCGCCCCTAGAGCAGTTTAGTTAGTTCAGTTCAGGGGTGCCGACTTACAAAAAATATTGGGGGGCCCAAACCGAGGACCTTGCCCCGGTAAATTTTATAAGTAGTGAATTTTAAGTTTTTCTAGCATTTTAGAAGATTCATACGATCAAAATTAGAACCCTGATCACTTGAATCTCGATATCTGGACACTCCGGGGAAAATCGACAAGGCTGGCACATTTTTTCCTCACATCTGTAACGAATTTTTGGGTGGGTTCGGGCCCCCTCAGGCCCCATGGAGTCGGCGCCACTGGTTCAGTTGAAGTTGCAACTTGAATTCCGCTCCAAAAACGTATTTCTCGGGCGACGCCATGTTGGTGACGCCGTGTGAGCCTCATGATATCTTCCTTGCTTGCATAAGAAGTACATTGTAAGAATGCGTTATTTCCAACATAAATAAATAGTACATCAAACGGATAATTTGAATGAGTGGGTGGAAGCCATACGTCCACTTTTTTGTGCCGAGATGTGAATATACCTCTCGTAAATACCAGAAAAGTACTTTTTTTGATGAGTCAAGTGAGCTAGACCGAAAAAGGCGGTGGTACGACGCTGAACGGAGACAGCACATTCCTTCAGAAATAGGCTGTTATCGAATTTGTGAGGGTCATTTTAGTGGAAATCACATATGCTTCTCAAAGGAATTTAGTTTCCATAATAGGGTAGTTCCCTTCATCAAAGAAAACGAAAGGCATTGCTTGCGATTCATTACCCACCATTAGTGCATTCATAATATACAAACTATTTCGTTATTAGAAATCCCAGTTTAGACAATTGGCAATGATCAATTTTAACCGCATTTGAAAAAAGTCCAAATTGGCGCACATGCAATGCCACTCCACGTGACCTCACAGGGACCTAGTTTCCATACGAGTAGATAGGAGTTTTACATCGTCTGAGATTACCAATACATGCATGAGGCACAGTACCTAGGGAAACATGTCTTAATAATCACACATTAAAAATAACTAAGTTCGGAAAGTTTCCTTCGTTTGATAAGGTATTACTAATCCTTATTTAAGCCTAGCGCTACCTGCTCGCTGGGTACTTTGCTAAAGAGCGTTCCACATTTAGTTGACAGTACGGGCCTTATGGAGAACAGTGTTGCCAAGCTTCCGGTCCGCCGGCAGGCATCCAGACAGCGTATGCAACCACACATAATAGAGCGCCAAAATGGTGCAGTTTAAAAAGGAGTTTGGGATCGCACGAAAAACGGCGTAAATTAACAAATTTTTTAGCGTGATTAAAATACCTTTACTGCAATATAAAAGGAAAAGTCTTATGTTATTTTATGTAGGTACTTATTCAATACACTAGTTGAATAGTGAATAATCTGTAATGTAAAGAAATCAATAAAGTTAAGGATAATAAAATTTATCGTGACTTCTGGATGCGACTAAATTTTTATTCCTTACATATTATGCGGTATTTTTGGCGTTGGCTAATATTACATGAAAGGTGAGGTTGTATAAGATAAAGATATCAGACGGATAATTGGCTTATAAATGTTATCTTGAAAATTTACTGTGAGCGAAACGTCTATTTCCACTGACGTAAGCTGTAAGACGTGTGTTGTAAGAAAGATGACCTTATTGATATTTTGCTTCTAAGCATTCATTCGTGCCTTAATTTTCGGAGAACGTCAATAAAAACTCAAGGATAAATCGAATAGACCGTCAGGAATGAGTAGCAGCCGAATCTATTACTACTCTTCTCCTTTACTCCAATGATTAGCCATGGAACGTCCAACTTGAAAAACCATCCATAATCTATTTGAAATTTTCTTTCATATCAAAGTTTATCCAAACATTATCGACTCATGCAAGGAGATAAAACGCAATAACCGCGATGAAAACGAAACGATAATTAATGTTTGCGTAATTATGTTAGTAAAATAATTCACTGCCACCAGAATTATTTTCACCCAGCAAAATTTTAGGACGAGGCAAGTAAAGAACATTACTGACAACATTTAATACAAGAAATTTAACGCATTTCCAACACAGGCACCTATTAGGGCTAGTGCTTATGTTTTTTAAGCTTATTTCTGTTTTCAATTTATTGGTTTTCGAATGACAAGCGTTATGATGCAATAGGGTATTTTCTTCATCAAAGAAAACGAAAGGCATTGATTGCGATTCGTTACCCACCATTAGTGTATTCATAATACACAAATTATTTGGTTTTTGAAATACCGGTTTAGACGAATGGCAAGGGTCAAATTTTATCCTCATTTGAAAAAGGCCAGATTGGCGCCCATGCGATGCCACTCTATGTGACGTCACAGGGACCTAGTTTCTACACCAGAGGATAGGAGTTATACATCGTCTGAGGATACCAATGCATGCATGAGGCACAGAGCTCAGGGAAACATGTCTTAATAATCACCTATTAAAACTGGCTAAGGTCGGAAAGTTTTCTTCGTTTGATAAGGTATTAATAAACTTTTTTTAAGCCAAGCGCTACCAGCCAGCAAGGTACTCAGCTACCCGCTAGCATCCTGCGTCCTATCAGCGCTCAGAGCCTCGATCAAAGTCACCTCACAAGGCGGGAGGGGGAACCAGAAATGCGTCGCACGGACTTTTTCCCATCATTCCTACTTACGCGTCGCGTTTTCGCGCGATTGAAATTTTTCACGTTTCATTTAATCGCGAAAAATAGTTATCGTCATTTAAAAATCTAAAAGCGTGAAATACGTACTCCAGGAGTAATAATCTTTCGATTTAGGCAATAAAAAAATAATAGGAAACCACCCTATTTGTGACGCAGATAAATTATTAATGGCAATAATCTTTCAAATCTCAATGAGTACTTGCCTGAGGATTCATAGTACACGAGCGTCGTAATCAGCAGAGATTTTCCACTCCCTCCACGCAGCGGGATGTGCTCGGCTGTGGCCCTGGCTCCTCCTTTGAAGACGATGTCGACAGAGATGATGAAGACGATGTCAGACGAACAATCAACTCCTCTACATCATCCTGCAAATTGTCTGCACGCCACATGTCTTTCTTGACATGCTCAACATAGTTTTTCCAGTTCTCCGAAGTAATAGTATCAAAGCTTTCTGCTATCAGTTATTCCATTTCAGTCTTCTTGAACGTTGAATTCTTCATGCCGACGTAATTTTTCACTTGAGCCAAAACCATCTCAATTGGATTTAATTCGCAATGATATACACGGTGGTGATTTAAGAACCGTACAGCCGTATTCCTTTGCTAATTCGTCAACCTTAAAATTTTCAGAATTTTCCCGTACTCGGTTTACTGTAAATAAAAGATCTCTTTTTAAGCTGTCATCATCAAAGCTAATTTCTTTACCAGCCAACCATTCCTTAATGTTCTCTTTCCCCCAGCTTGTAGTAGGCAAGGATTCCAATTTCCTTGAGTGATAAGAGGCATTATCTACCACTATAATTGAACTTTCGGTAGGTTTGCAAGAAGTGAGTGCTCAAACCATCTCTCGTAACACTCGCCATCCATTTCGTCATGCTCATCCACCGAGTTCTTTTTGTACAGAAACACACGCGATGCTCCTTTTATGAACCCTTTTTTCCGTCCTTGCATGTATAATTGCAAATCGTCCTCCTCAGGAAGTGGGGGCCTTAAGCGCAGTATACTATATATAACTATAGTTAGTCCAGCAAAGAAAGCTTGACGCGGAGTTTCTATTTGTTTGTCTCGCAAAGTCATTTTCACTGTTTGTCCAACATTAATCCAAGTTTCGTCTGTGAGTACAATCGTCCTGTGTTAGGGTGCCTTCATAGCTCGGCTTTGCGTAATTGGGGGGGGGGGGAGCAAACTTATCGTAGCAAGTTGGAGCCCTTCACAGCTCTGCCACAGAGTATACTCTGTGGCTCTGCGTTGCGAAAACAAATGAAAGGCAAAAAGTGTCGGCTCCTAAAAATCGGCCTGTGAGCATATCATCTTATGATTTCGAACCAAACGCACAATACATATGTTGTTTTCTGCATGTTTACACAATTTCATTTCTTAAAATGTTCTTCTTAACTATAAATAGTATTTGAAGGTAATATGGCGACCATAAAGTCGATAATCATGCGTGTAGTGATGGCCCTTGCCTATGCATTATCATGATCTTTAAATTTTATTTCCTAACTCGGAATATTCGAAAAATAGCTAATTACATACACTCAATGAACATGAGTGACGTGGAATGTTATCAGGAATATTTATTGATGATAACTGTTGTTCAAACAGATTGTCCTAGTCATGTTATCTAAATAGCTCTGAGTAGATCATGAGGGTACAATCATTGGATATAAAATGGAATTTAAACGACCGTAGTCACCAACAAGCACCTCTCACGCTGTACTTAGCTTTTGATACCATTTACGGGTATGTGTTACGCTAATCTATGCTCCTCAGTGATTGGAATCTAATTTATGGTTAAAATTCGTCTTATGTTTAGGAAATATACGAAACATCTAAGCTGAACACTTCAAAATAATAGTAAATAATGAAATAAATAGCATTTTCCACTCCCATTACAGCTTATCTTGCATATTTGTATTACCAGAAACAAACACCAATTGGAAATCGTCGGCGTACTGCCGCCTTCACGCAGAGAAAATCCGACAGGTTCAGTTTTTCTGCGACGACGCAGCGAGCTGGAGAAGTGACGTCATCAATTCTCAAAGACGGGCTCTGATTGGCTCGCTAGCCAAGGCGTCAACCCAACGCCGAATTGTGAAGTGACGATACTTTTTTAGCTGCCTTAAATAATTGTGATGCCTACGAATAATATCATCCCTTTCGATAACGATAATTATTTTCCCCCTGCGTTCGTACACGAAGCCTATGTCCAAAAGAAGACGATATAGTGTTGTCCTTTTGTAATCTGGGAGAATACTATCCATGGTTACCGAGTTTAAGATGGATGTTAAAGTCAGAGGAATATTTTTCACGAAGAATTCATGTACCTTCCTTCTAATTCCCGATCTCACCAAACCGTCGAAAATCAATGCTCTCGAATTTTTGTAAGGCTGTCTAATTTCTTTAGTTTTTGAAGGAGTTACCAATGGACCACGGGAGCTTTCCTTTCTCACTCTGTAAATAGTGAACTCCCAGCACCCAGTAGCCTTGGAAGCTTCTCGGCAGGCCTCACTAATGCTGAGAGATTTCCTGATGTACGAGAAGACTTTGAGCACCAACTGTCTTTCGCGGCTTCTGAGCTTCTCACCTTTTTTTCTCTTCTTTGTATCGGAAATGGTGATTGGGCACGTTACAGCAGAGATAAGTGTAAAACACACTTTGCGGCTCTCAAATTCAGCAGACCACACAACACTTGTTCACTTGAAAAAATGCAACGACAAACTGAACGCCTCCGTAAATTCTTCCCCCGGCCCCTTCCGCTAGGGTCGCTTCTGGTGCAAATGTTTTATGGTACCCTATGAACGGAACTTGAGGAAAAACCCGAGCCCCCTTTTGTAAAAGACATGCACTGGAAGGGGTAGTGTTTTGCACAGATTATGAGATACCCTCTATCTTGGTTTCTGCGGCGGGGCCGAAACACCCAAGGCGAAATTTGCGTCTTATTTCCAAGCCGTTAAAATTTGTTTGCTTTCGTGTATCAATGTATTGAAATGAAAACACTGCTGTTACGATGCATGAGCATTCTCTGTTCAGGATATCAAACAAATAGTTATGTATTTCGTAGTATTAATTGACAAAAAGATCCTTTTCCGCCCGAGAATTTTCCCCCTCCGCGCAAGAAAAACCAAGAAGCCCGGCCCGGCGCCGTAATATTTTTTCTTAAGAACAAAACCTTGTGGCTCCCTTCAGAATTGATGTAAGTTAATGAATATTTCACTAAAAATAACTTTGTAGTTTTCTTCCAATTTTATACGCAGCATATGGGGACCTACGACGTATAAAACGTAAGTTAGTAGGCGACTACTTTTTACCTTGCAAAAATCAAAATTTTCTTGGCCTAAAAAGGGTGTTACGTCGGCAGAACAACATTTTAACTCAATCATTGTAAAATAGGTGAAGATCATCAAAGATAAAAGAGTATGAAGAACTTTGTGCAGAAGATTCAATTGAATACAAACAACGGTCAGGCAAAAATTGCGAGAAGAAGATTAAGTAAAAAATAATACACGTTTCTAACGGAGATTTAAGGAAATATTTTTTATAGCTTTTGTTATAATTTTTATCGAAAACCTATTGGCACCAATAAATGCAGCATCTATTTCCACATAAGAATGCAATTTTTAATCAGAGCATAGCGCAACATTAATCTTCGTGCTATTAACCCTCATATGGATTTACAAAATTAGTTACGTCGTTGGATTCTCGGCGCCGCAGCGGCGCCGCGTCATTTTTTGCTATTATCTTTCAAAGTTAGCCTGAATTTACAAGTTTTTTGATTGATAATGGTAAATACATCTATTATCTTTATTTCTTACCGTGTTTTGCTAGATTTAAACCCTTATTGTTGAAGTAATAACAAAAAATCTTGAACGCTGCATTCTTTTCCATTTCTTGCCGTAATGCTCTTTATTTCAGTTCCCTTTGTATGTTATTTTTGAGTGAAAGTTTTAATTTCGTGAGTAATTGTTGTTTGAAATATTTTTCTGATATGCAGAGCTCGGCAAACTCCGCTTTTTAATGTTTATATTGTTTATAATTTTATGTATCTAAATGCTAAAAATGATGACCAAATAAAATTCGTTTATGCCCATATGACATAATTTTTCTTCAATGCGTCCACCCATATGTTATATCTTTGCAGTGTATATAGAAGGATAAGTTATTAAACGTTAATAATGGAACAGATGTAGGTTAAGTGTGAAGAGACGAGTGTAACATTCGTGATTTTTACAAGATTCTGGCGATCAAGACAAATCTTACGAATATTCTGGGAGCTTATGTCCTGAAATTAAAAAAATCAAGTCTTATGGCTTTTGAAATATAAATAATATGGGATGATAAGCGGCGTGTCAAAGAACTCAACGCTTCTTTGGAGATGGAGCTAGAAGAGTCGGTACTCTTTTCCTACCACGGAGCCCCATTCCCCCACTGGGGACGTGTAGCCCAAGCGAAAGGTTTCCTTAGATATGGACGGGTAAATGTTTTGCGTGGGAGTGCATAAGATTAGGTTTTACTCCTGGATTGGTGGGAAGTCCAAAAAAAATAAATTCTTAGAAGTATGTGTTATTGGTGGTAGAGGAGAATGAGCAGCTGCCTTTTTTTCGTCCAAATCTGCGTGAGAAACTGATGATAATATGCTCTGGGGTGACAAAAATACCCTCACTTTGGAAGGACTTCCCTTACATTTTCTTTCCGTTTCCTTTCTTAGCGTTTCACTGACCCAAACATTGAGACTCTCCATACTTTCCCACTAAGCTCCCTTATTCGTCATTCACCACCTTCTTACCTCCTCCCACAAAACTTGATTGAACTTCTCACCACCCTAATGACCCACCGAGCTGGACCTTCTTGGAATGAAGGGAGGGCCACCGCGGGGCGTTTTGACAAGGCTTTTGTTCCCTGTCCTTCATGCAGCGTTAGAAGGATGAACAGAAAGCAGGCTTTTGTATCTAATTGCCTCCTCGCACTCCCAACCTTTTTTGCGATAAGGATTTTCTACTCCTACCTGTCCTAACGATCTGGGTATTCCCCGATCCTTGGCAGTCTACACACTACCGCCCCTTCACCTCAAAACAACCTCCTGGCATTCCTTCTCCTTTCTCCTTCTCACTCATCCCTTTACGTTAGTAACACCCCCAATGCATAAAACATCTGTACATTTCAGTACACATAGAAACGAGATATATGTTTACAAATTTTCACCTCATGGTAAATTGTCTTTTCATCTATTCATCATGAAACGATTTTTACCATGTAAAGTCTAAACTCATCGTCAGGAAAGAGAAATTATTTTCTATCACGAAATTAGTTGGGTAGTTATCTTGATTTCACCTCAATGGTAAACTGTCACGTCATCACTAGCTATATAAACGCCAGCAATTTTGTATAGACTATCGTAGCCGCAAAGGGATTTTTTTCGAATGAAAAGTACAAGACATATAACAATAACTGTGCGATGTGTTCTTCACGGTAGTCGGTGAAACTTCTGAATCTCTTGGTAAGTTACAGTTACTCATTCAGCGAGAAATATTCACACAACGGTGAGGAAGCATTATTCTACGAATTCGGATAATGCATTGTGTTAAATTTTTCTTAGAATTGCTGCTTGGAGTAATTCTAAACAGAGTCACTCTAGTATTTACCCAAAGCTGACTATCACCACGGCAGTAACGTGGACGCGGAGCGGAGAAGGTGCCCAAGCAAAACTAAGTCGGAAGCCATGGAAAAACAGCTTTGAATAGCCATGAGTTTCTATGAATAATTCTCGCAAAAAGATGAAGTTTTGTCAATGAACATTATAACGAAGCAAACGTAATGATTCTTAGCTAAAAGAGAAAGCACAATTGGTATTGTAATATTTTCCTTTTGTTAAACAATTTCACTTGGTTTATAAGTTAAAAATTAAATAATAGGATTAAAATAGATTATAGCATTTCATATGAAACATTATTGCTTTGACATTAGCGTTGAAAGTGCAGACCCTGACGTAACGATGAGGAAATTCTCGGTCCAAGCAAAACTAAGTCGGCGGCCCATGAGAAAACAACTTTGACTAGCCATAAGTTTTTATGAATAATTTTGTAAAAAGATGAAGTTTTGTCAATGAACATCATATTGAGGCAAATATTTTGATTTTTAGCTGTAATAGAAAGCAAAATAGGTATGGTAAAATTTTCCTTTTGTTTAACAATTTCATTTTGTTTATAATGTTTAAAAATATAAATAATATGATAATAAATATATTATAGCATTTCATACGAAACATAAATGGTTTGACATTAACATTGGGAGTGCAGTCAATGACGTAGCGACGAGGAAATACTGAGCGCCGCAGCGGCGCCGAAAATCCAACGACGTAACTTTTTCCATTAGAGGCCAATAAAATGTAAACTATCGACACTATGCTAACAAAATTTTATACGTAGACGAAGAAGGCAGAAAAAATAGACTACTGAAAATTTCAGAATGATCCATTGGAATGGAAAATTTTTACACCAGTTTTAAAACCACGAGCGCCGCTAAGGCGCAGAGAATCCATATGAGGGTTAATGACAACACCGCGCTCCCGGCCTTATGGACATTAACATGGGAAACGATTTTCCATAAGAGCCCATACTGTCACCTAAATGTGGAACGCTCTATACCTGCTAGCAGCCTGCATCATAGCGGCTCTCAAAGCCTCGCCCCAATTCCGGGTCTAAACTAGTAACTTAAGTGACTACTTAAGTTGGCTCTGTATTTAAGTTGGTAGTGTAGGTGTCACCAGCTTCATTTAAGTACACCTCCACTTAAGTCATCTTAGAACCCAACTTAAATTGCGTAGGCAACTGTTTCCGCACGGTTGAAGCTCTTTAAGTGTCGTAAATGGCACATAATACCCATCTCACTTCTGAATTATCCCGTTGATTATGTTCTAAGTCGTGCTGTATTCTATGATGTGGTTGTTGAGCGTTCTATTTCGTTAGTTAATTTCCAGTGTTGGCGTTATTAATTCGACGAATTTATTTTGTAGTGTTTCTCATCTTATTGTTGGTTTTATTTCCGTGAAAACTAATTGCTATGCCTGTTGCTCACGGTGAAAATCGATTTATAAAACTTAGAAACGTTTAAAGGAATTTTAAGACTGACAATGAGACGACGGCAGAGGATCCGGTAAAACAGTTTATTTTCCATGGTGTCATAATCGAAAATAACGTAAACGAATGCACTCAGTAACTTCCCACACACTGTTATTGAAACTATTGCACAGGGCTTTAATTTTAGTTCTAGGGATTCCGAGGGAGATAAGATGTGGCGATTTCATTGAACGTGGGAGGAATTAATGGTTGAAATTTAACATCAATGGTTTTAATAAAGCAGTGGAATTTGACTAGCAATAAGTGTTTTTGTTTACGTTATGAATATGTCATTCCACGAAGTCACGCTTAGTAATTCTAAACTCCTCTGGCTCCATCACCTCTCGCCATATAGCGTTCCCTCAGGAATTGAAATCGGTCTTTCCTTTTAACCTTCTAAATCCAAAATGGTTAATTCACGGAGTTTGGAAGTTTATTTCAAATAACAGTCGCTTTGAATCAAAGAATCTCTAATTGCTCTCCTAGACCTTCATCTGTCAACATAACTGTTTCCCGATATAGACAATCACGGTGCTAAAGTCGACTTAAAGCTCAAGTGTAGCTACCGCACCAAATTCAAGATTATATTTAAGTGAAGTCACTTAAGTTAAGTCTGTAGTGTAGACGAGGCACAAGGTCACCTCACACGACGGCAGTTGGAACCAGAAATACGTCACACAGGCTTTTCCCAGCAGTCATACTTAGCTGTCGCGTTTTCGCGCCCTTGAAAATTTTCACTTTTCATTTAATCGCTAAAAATAGATATCGTCGTTTAAAAATCTAAAAACGTAAATATGTACTCCAAGAGTAATAATCTTTCGATTTAGGCAATAAAAAAATTATAGGAAACCACCCTTTTCCTTTTGTTATATACTCCGCATTTATCCAATCGGTCTATCTGATCCTTACATTTTACGATCAGTCTCCTTAGAGTGCTATAAGGAAGTGCCTTGCGGAATTTGTCTTTGGGTAAATGATGAGCCATTTTCAGAGAAAGTGCATTGAAGTACGTCACTGTGCACCACTGCTTCTTTTTATCCTCGTCCGCCGAAAACATTTGGTCAATAGCCAATCTTCTCTGTTTTTTAAAAATCAGGTTGTCTATTAAATTTTGAGAATAACCGTTGGCTGAAGCAATTCGTTTAATAGTGATGATTTCTTTCTTAAAGTCTCCTTTTGAAAGTGGTATGCTTAACAGGCGATGAATCGTGGAATGAAAAGCTATAAGTTTGTGTGAGTAATGTTGTCTTGAACTTGCTGGGATGACATGATCCGTATAACAGGGTTTCCGAAAAATGGAGAAGGAATGCCGACATTTATCGAGTTTTATGAGTGGCATAAGTAATTGTGCATATCCAGGAAAAACATTTATTTCCGAATTTTAAAAAGGCTCATTATACCATTAATAAAAACATATGTATCAATGGCAGTGAAATTTCAAGGGCGTACCCAGGATAATAACTAGGGTTGGGCAAGCCATGGTCTTGGGGGGGGGGCTTCCGCCAGATTGTGACATTTTAGCATGGAAAAGGTGAATGAAACCAATATTTTAAGAAAAATATAACTGCGCTTTATTAGTTTATGAGATTATATCCTTGAAAAATAGTTTTATTTTAGTTGCATATCTTTAGATAATATTATACTAATACGTATCATTTTTCGTGGGTTTAAAAGAAAATTTGTAGAATGATTTCGTTTCAATTCAGTAGCGATTTTGCTTAAAGACTTATGCGATTTTTGCTTCTAGGGGGGGGGCAGCTGCACCCCCCCCCCTGACCCTTGCTGGGTACGCCCATGTTACGATTATAAAAAACCTGGAGATAAGCAAAGAAAACAAGAGAACGAGCCGATAAAAAATTATGAGAGACAGTCCCAAACCCTCTCAACGTTCATTTCCCCAGCTCGAAGCGTTGGCCACTAGGCCACTTAATCTTCATAACTATGATAACTTTTGTAAAAACTAAGGGTAAAAACCGGTGAAAGTGTGCCGTAAATGCCCACGAAATAATCATCTCTACCTACATTAACCCTTTTTGACCCATACCTGCTTCTGGGAGAAATCAAATTTCAAGATTTTTCATTTCAAAAACTTGAAAATTTTGCTCTCAACCATAATAATCGTTGCCGCTAAATGTCTCGTCATTACAATTTACACCACAAAATAATGGGTAGTTTAGATATTTCCTAAGTACATCAGGATATGTGTGCATTTTTGATGTTGCTCAGGAGCAACACTGGGCTATAATGGGTTAATAGAAGCGACTACTAACCCCGGGACTTTGGAACACGGGTCAATGACCTCATGTTCTATAATTCTGGCACCTCCTGACCCACCCCACCTCCTTCCCCCTCGTCGAACCCACCCCCACCTCCTTCCTTTCGCAGGACCCACCCCCTCCTCCTTCCCCCTGACCCACCCTCACCTCCTCCCCCTCGTCGGACCCACCCCCCCCCCCCGTCCCTTGGCATAACTCTAACCCCTCTGGAGGAACAGGGGTTCGATGACCTGCCTTTCTAACCCTTCTTGGTACCCCAGCGACTCCTGCCTATAGGACAAAGAATAGCCTTTGCGCCATACCCTCCCACGTAGCAAAACCCAACCCTGATTTCATAATTAAAGTGTCTTCGGACATTATGGAAAGCAGTAACCTTTTCCGCTGGCCTCGTAAGTTGAAGTCTCCGAGAACCATAACCCTATTTATTACCAGAGGTTGCATGCGGGGTTTTTCTAAATAGTATAGTGGAAAGAAAGACATGGTAAATTCGATCATTTTATTTAAAAGGTTCATGAATACAAAAATATGATGAAAGAAAAATAAAATAAATGTATGTATCACATTTTCCATTCATTAATCAGAGCCTGAGGAGCACACAGCGACATAATCAGTGATGAAATCATTTCCTTCGCGAGTTGATAAGACTGCGCGAATTTCCCTTGAAAGGGCTTCCGCGTTTAAGGAGTTTGGTGGATTTCCAATCTCTGACATGTTGATTTTCACAGTGTCAACGTATTCACAAAAAGCTCTCTCGTGATTGCTATTGCTCTCACTGTGATATGAATTGAAAACAGCATCAACGTATGCACTTACAAGTCTTAGAGTGAACGAAGACCATGCGTTCCGTTCCTCCCATCGCATTCTAACACAATCAGCATAGGCCAACAGTCCATCCCAAGAGGATTTCGCCAAGTAAACACTGGTTAGTTCATTATTGTCTTTTTTGTCCTCCAAGATGATGGATTTTGTGCCGTATATGCATTTGAATTTTAAAACACAGTTCCCTATTGGGATACTATGCGGCACCGTATCACTATGAAAATATGAATTTATCAGTTTCTCATTTTTCATTAACTCACACCAGCCCAAATAGTCCAACACGACAGAGAAGCGTCCAACTTTGCTCAGCGCTATGAAGGGGTTGCACTTGTTTTTCAAGTCAATGCCGATTGTCACTCGCTTTGTATCACTGTAATTCACTTTATAACCACATTCAAGTATCCCGAGGTGTTGAGGTTTTCGAGTCAGCGGCAGCGAGGGCTCACACATGGCTTGTTCCTCCTCTTCAATCTCCGGCATGATGGACGGTTCGTAGGACGGACGTGTGTACCGGCGGCTATGGGGTGGCCGAGGCGAGTACGGGCGTGAACCCCGACGATGGGACGATCCTCTCACCCCACCTCTCCCCGGCATCCGGAAGGAACCTCTAGGTGTGTCCATGGCTGTGGGATGACTGGTGACTGTCCTTTCAGTGCTGGGCTCTTTCTGTTCTCCCCTGGTAGGGGTAAAGACGGTGGGAAAGAGGAGAAGCGGGGAGGGGAGGAAAAGATGGTCGCTTCGCACCGACGCTCGTATAGGGTGTAGATACTGTCGCGGCCCTCCCGACTTGCACGCAGAATAGAGATTTATACGTAGAGCATGAATTACACCGTCTATCGAATATTTTATCAAAGAGAATTAAAATGAGCCTATCGTTGCAGTCGTGGTCTGCGCTGAATATATTTAAAAATTTCTTCATGGAAAACCCCGTGCAACGGTAAGCTAGGAATACGGATGTGTAAAGACCACACGTTGCTGAAGTCCAGCTCTGGAGATGTACGTTGTTGTACCGCCATGACTTGCATTCCCTATTAAGAAAGGTTTTATGATCTTTGATAAGTGGAGGCAGTCCATAGCTATCAAAGTATTCCCCTTTTCCCTTTTCATCTATAAATATTCCAATCCAATGCGATCCTGACTTTCTCTGGGGGTCTGTATTCACTACCAGGGCTGAGGGATGAGTGCAGTTTTTAGGCAAGTTATCTGCTGCAAACACACCTTTGAAAAATGAACGAGTCTCACAATGTTTGTTTAGAGCGCGCGTCAGTTGAATACCGTCCATCTAGCTCACTCCTTTCGAAATGAGAAGTCCATCTCATTTCATACGTCTTTATGCACGATACATTGCACGTAGGTGATGATATAAATATGGGGCAGTAAGGATTCCATCGATGATGCTCCTTTTCTGGCAAATCCCATGCCTCCCAAGCCCCTATAGCGATACCACACACACTGCATATAGCAACGTCGCGTATTCCCGAATAGAAAAAGCCAGCATCTGCTAAACGTTTTGTACTTAAAGCAAACCTACTCGACGCCCCATTAAACGATTTAACATGAAATTCGGGAGATGAAATCCTCTTCAATCCATCTTTGCGTAGCCATTTAAGGAGGTAAACGCAATTTATCGTTGCACAGTCAAACTTTCTGCTTCGATGATTAACAGGACAGATGTTAGTGGGTAGAGTAGTTTTGAATTTTAATTTCTTAAGAGAGGGGCATCCTAAAACTTCCAAATCGAGTACTTCCCGGAGAATCAAGACTTTTTTTAGGAACTCGCACTTTTCTCGACCTTTTGAAAACACAAAAGTACACGCAGATGTATGATATTCTAGAATAAAGCGTAAATCTGTGTATTCGGTATATCCATCGTCCCAAGAGAGGCCGTGATAATGTCTTTTTAACCATAAATCCTCCTTCTCCTCTTTCTCCCTTCTCCTACTCCTCGAATAGGGGGGTTTGAATAGCCATGTTTTTGCGCTGTTACTATCAGAGGTAACGATGGATAGTTCTTTTACGACTAGCTCGCCCTCGTGTTTGAAGCACTGAATATCCACAATAGCTGCCATCTCAGAGCGGCGTCACTTCGTACTGAAAGCTAGTTAGGAGTTCGAACGCTTATAAGTCTTACCTCTCCTAGTTTCGGAACTCTCACCCCTATCCTCCTCCCCCTTCCCCTTTTCTCCCTCTTTCACACTTCCCTCCACCTTGAGGTGTTCTTCCGCTCTCTCTCTCTCTCTCTCCTCTCTCTCTCTCCTTCTCTCTCTCTCTCTCTCCTTCTCTCTCTCTCCCTACGGGCGCTAACTACTGTAATCTACTCCGACATTGCGATGCCGATCGATTTCGAGAATATTATTAAATTCTGCGTACAACAGACAGTTTATAGTCTCGGCCAAAGCGTTTTTAAATCTTACTTCCAGACGAAGGCTTCCATGCCTCTGTAGACTCCAATGAGAGGCGTTAGCCTCTAAATCAGGTGTCAGATCAAATGCGGTGAGGAAGTTACCGTCCTTATAATCTTCCCTGGGTATACCATTGCCATCGTCTTGAAAGTGAATGCCTGTGCCTGAGAAGAGCGTGTGATAAGCCGGTAGGAAAAGGCCAGATCCCGAAAAATCAGGTTGCAACGGCCTGTTTGGAATCTGTTTCCCATCAAGATACAGAGACAAGAATGTGAGGTTGAAATTCTGGAAATTAAATGGATTGGATACCATATCTCCATTGAACGCTGCGTTTGAGACAAATCCTACAATCACACGCTTTGGAAGTTGTCCCAAGAAAATGTTATCCATAGTTTTACTCTGCACATCCTTCGAAATCGTGATGGTCTTAATATCCACACGTGTGATTGGATATTTCGCTGTGGATTTTTCTAGAGCGCGACTGTGCCCTATTAACACCGACGGGCTTATTTTCACTTTACGAATGAGAAGTGCCGCGTCAAGTATTTTCACTTTAACGTTGTCGTATATTCTCGAAGCCATCATGTTAAATTCCGACTTTGACCGAACGAGTTTCAGACGCATCTCTACTCCGTTCAGAAGAAATTTTTCCTGGTTGAATAGATCGCAATGTAGATGGCCCATTAATTCTACAGAACGTCCTTCGTCAGTGTATCGACGTCTTTTAATGGCTCCTGTATTTTTACGACAATCGTCCATTAACCCTGGTGTGTCAGCGTACCAGAGCGCTTCCGTGAGATGTGAAGTCTTCGCAGCGGGCCCGTAATTGAGAATTGTTTCAATGTATGCTCGATACGGATACGTATGACTAGGGGGCGTCACCAATTTTTGATTTAGGAAAACATCCACTTGGGAGAATAGAGAATGGAGCCATAGATTTACCGGGCCGATTACAGAATCGTCCACAGCCAACTGTGTCGGTCGCTCTACTCGCGCTGTTATGGATATAAGCGTATGCGAAAGATCTAAGTACTCCTCACCATGTCCTGGTATTACGAACTCCAAAGGAGCGTCATCGGACAGGGTAGAAACGGGTTTATAGTGTATCCACTGACCATCCTCGATACTCGTTTGTGTTGGCGGCACGGAAAAAAGATCGAGTTCAGACTTTACACATTCACAGGATTGGTGGTGCAGAAAAGACATTTTAGGTAAATATGTCCTTCAAGTCTTGCTTAGAAATCTTTCTTGACAGAACCGTCGTCGTCTTCTTCCCCTTAATCTTCCTCTTCTTCTTTGAAGTAGATGTCTTACTCCCTCGGGTGGTAGTCTTCGACTGAGACTTCCTCCTACGCGTTTTCTGAATATACCCACCCCCTGTCATCCTCTGTATTTTACTCTCCGCCCTTCTCATGAGATTCTCTCCAGCCTCTAGAACGCGTTTGCGTATCACCCTTTTTACAGGCTGTGCATCGTTCGAGGCCAAGTCGCCAATGACATTCATTCCGGTTCTAAGAGCCTCGTGACCCACGGTGCGAGCACCGCTTTTCAGTAATGGCAGCACGGATCGAAAGAGCCCTCCCAGAAACTTCCCTATACCGTGACCTTTTTGATAGCTAACTCCCTGATAAACAGATCCCACCCCATTTCCAACCTGATTTAGGTAGTAACGAGTGTAAGGATCGTAGTTGTTATTCGTCTTTACCATAGCTCCCACGCTTGCGAAAGTGAAGTACTACAGCTGATGTCCCATAAAGAAATGGTATGGGATGACCCGCGTGAGTCCTTAAATCTATTTCTATCGTGTCAAACTCTCTCTTCATAATAGGAACGTAGAATGGTCTGCTGAAAACGTGGTTAACGTTGAGACCAAATTTTTTTTTCTCGGCCGCCGTACTAACTATTCGCAGGAGAGGGGCTACAGTATCGCCTATTACCTGCGGCTCGACGATGTCGCAATAAACGTATATCTGAGAGGGGTAGCCTATATCGAGGTCGGGTTTGCGCCTAGCTTTTTTCTGCTCCACAATGTCACCCCCAGGCTCGAACCCTAGTTGCAACGCCAAAATTTCAGATATGGTAACAACTGTGTCTATCGCCTCAATTGTAATAACTCCCCGTTCGTTGTAAGAAAATTTCACATCGTTAGAGCTAGAAATCTTCTTTAGATCTTCGTTAAATGTCTCAACGAGATCTACGATAGATGAGTAGTGACTCGCCGGTAGTTTTCTGTAATAAGAGTCGTTGCTACTGGCATGGTAAACGGAATATTCGCGCTGTTTACCATAAACGTTGCAAATTGTCATGGGGAAGTGAATCTCTGCGAGAGAGACCTCCCACTGCCCGTCCAAAGAGATATTTCTAGGCAGAAGACATGTAAATTTAGAGGTTGTGTTGCTCCCATGACTAGACATAGAGCTGTTACTAGGGAGCGTGAGGTAGAACTCTTCAGACATCATAACTTCTTTATCGATGACGCTGGAATCCACGAGTTGAATTTGGTGGGATATCCTCTCCACTTGACAAGCGCCTCTTTTCTGATCCCTCTCCCCCTCGTTTGAAGTACTTTATCTATTTTGAATGTCCTCGATTTAGAGAGAATAATTTTTTGTAATTCGGGTTCATAAAAAGTACCTTCGATTATTTCGCCTTCTAAATCTCTTAACTCGTAAACTGGCGGCCGCCTCTTAATAACTCTCTCAACTATAAATATTTCTTCACTCCAATTCGATTCGTATCCTTTCCGAAATGACACCTTCTCTCTACTTATTCTCACTCTGTCTCCAACTTTCAGGCGCGCTCTTACGCTCTTCTTCTTCACAGCGCCGTGGACATTATTCCACACTTGAAGAATATTATTCTCGGTAACGTCCGCTGGAGCCATCTTGATTGTAGAGTGAGTGGATTTATTGTACGCGTCTACGATCTTCTGAAGGACTTCAACGTATCTCTTGGTGTTGTACATCGTAAAATATCGCCACATCCGAGATTTAAGAGTTCTATTTAGGCGTTCAACTATCGATGATTTGGTGTCCGGATTATTAGAATGGTAATAACCAATCGAATTCTTTTTTAAAAAGTCCTGAAATGTTTTGTTTAAAAATTCGCTGCCCTTATCGGTCATGAGTTTGAGAGGTTTTCGTTTCGTTGATTTCAATATTCGATAAAAACCCTCTGTCACATTTGCGCCTGTCTTTGAGCGCAGAGGGACCGCCCATGAAAAGCGACTAAATACATCGATCACAGTGAGAATATAATTGAATCCATCGTTCTGCTTTCTTATATGCTTCATATCATTTAAATCCGCCTGCCACAGATCGTCCATATTGTCGACAATATATCTATTTCTTTGAAACTTTCGTTTTAAGGGCTTATGAAGCGTGTATGCATCTTGTTTCTGAAGCCATATTCTGACGTCTTTCCTTGACAAAGTAGGTGGTGCAGCTTTCCACAGCTTCTCTGCTCCGGAATATGACGCAGGATGCGCAGGGTCGTAATAAATATTTCGAAGTATCGAATCCACAGACTTCTTCATTTTTTAAAGCGATATGGAGTCCAGCGCTGAATGATCGTCTCCTTAGCGGAGGATGAACTCTTTGGTGAACTCTGAGTCCTCCGACGCATAAATGGCAGCCTTTCTACGTTACGTTCTCTCACCTTCGGTGTGTGGCTCTGAATGATTTGAAGCCGCGGGCGATTCCCTATATATTCCATTGGCGTGTTTATTTCCGATAATAATGACGCGAAGGAAGCGATACCGATAGGGTTTGAATTTTTCCTCTCTCTCATTATATCTCCAACTAGATCTATGATATTGGACCCTGGAATAACGCCACCATTGATGGTAACCGTTCCATCAGAGCTCCAGCTGATTTTATCTGACAATGAGATTCTGTTCACGAGAAGCTCAGCCCTTTTCCTGTATTTCAGTGGTACTGAATTAATAATTTCAGACCGTAGGGGAATGCGTCTCTCCTCTCCTGCAGCGACAGAACTTTCATCGTCCACGTTGCGTTCCTTTTCCATTATAGGTAGACCTAATGGTTTCCTTTCCTCTCCCGCAAAGTGTAGAAAACGATGGAGACATTGTTTATATAACTTCCATTTTTCACTGTCTGATTGCATGGGTGCGCGTAAAATTCTCTCCATCTCGTCATCTAGGGCCGAGAGGACTTGGCCGCTGTTGGTCATCGGAACGGTTGGGTTATTCATGCGATGCAAAGTTTCATGAGGAACAAGCACCATTTTCTTAGCGTGATCCATTACTTATAAGGCTGGAAATGACACCAGTTATAACTGGTAAGAGTAGTGGTAAAATAAAACCTCCCGATTGCACAATTAATTTCTTCTTTTTCTGCCAACAGCCTTTTCCCGTTGCGAGTTTACGCAGTAAAGCTTTGTGTCTCGCTAATCGCTTTTTCTGTGCAGCAGTCAAATCCACTCTCCCTTTCAGCGTGTTATCAACAATTTCACATATGGTTCTGGTGAGCCCAGGGTCCGCCGTTTTGAGAATTGCTGCGCGTATCGAAGGTTTACAGCGTGCAATGAAGCTCAGAATATCGATGTGTTTAGCTATCCTCTGCTTCATGGTGACTAAAACATTGACCAAGTGTCTGTTTCTATTTATTACCATTCCAGCGACGAGTCGTTCGATTTCATTTCCTCGGTTGGTAGAAATAATGATGTGCATCGTCCGGAAATATTTTGGCACGAAATCGAAATGCATCGGGTGTGGATTGCTTTAAATCGATGAATAAATATCCATGAGCTTCTTGCGCTGCATCGTCATACGCGTCTTGCAAAAATCTGATGTCTCTCGGATAAATCTGCCGTGCGAGGCTCAAAATCTGACTCCTATCCCTAGGATTTTTAAAGTATACAACGTAGTGGGTATTGAGTGATATATCTCTAGCTCCCTTTCCCTGATGAAACAGATTCTGAGTCAGGTGGATAATACTTATATTTCTGTGGTGGCTTCCCCTTGAGAATAAATCTACCACGACTCTATCGCTACTTTCCATCATTAAATCGTCTAGGATCATTAATTTAGCGCCGCTTGACGGCTGAATACTCTTCATATCTGGTAGTCCTTCATGAAAAGTGACACCCAAAGGTTTTAAAGACTCGTAAGAAGGCTGCCATTCTGCATAACACCAGATTATGTCGGAAAACGACACGTCAAACATATCCTTTTGAAGTGTTATCAGCTTACTTGTAAAACAAGTCTTACCACATGAGGAAGGGCCTGCAACTAACGCGCAGAAAGGATGCTTCAGCCTTAGATCCATCTTAGAGATTAAGCAATTCTAGGTTGGGTTTACGCTTATATTGGATAACAAACCACATCACTACGCTACTTGGTCTCGACACGTGCATTTGATAAAAGAAGGACTACTCTTTGTTGAATTCCCATGGTAGGAGTTCTTAAGCCCATCCACCACGTCAAGGTGATAGTCCATCGGAGGGAAAAATGATAAAATAATAGAAGAAGTATACAAATAAAAATTGAAAGTAATATTCTTAAGTAAATCGAAATTAAAATACAGAGGTATTTTTAAATAATAAAAAATAATAGAAGTATACAAATAAAAAAAAAAGGGAAATAATATTCTTGATTAAACTGAATTAAAATAAAGAAATATTTTGAGAGAGAAAGATGAAGTGAAATAAAAATGTGTTATTCAAAAGAGATGCACAATTTCAGTTTAAGTAAAGAGAAGCTATTTACGAGAAATAAAGATAAATGAAAAATAAGAATGCATATTGGAGAGTGAAACTTAAAGGAAAATGAAAAGAAATAGTGAGGTTACTGATAATATAGAAAAGAATGAGAAGTTGTAGGCAGACAGCTTCAATCTCCTCTTCTTCGTTTAAACCCATAAGGAAGCGTACAAAAATCTTCGGTCCTTTTCCTCTTTGTGTAGACAACTCGGAACAGCTTTGTCTCAGTCCTCGTCGCAATGTCATGGTTCTTCAGGCGATAGATACGGTGGTTGTATGTTAATCTCCGCCCCGGAGCATCTTCAAGAACCATCTTTTTCAGCGCATCAAAGCACACATTTTGGTCGTTTGATACGTTTATAGTGATGCCTCTCACTTTGCAGACTTTTTTCTCGAAAGTTGGAGAACATTTCGAGCGCACCACATATGCATAGTTCTTTGGTCCACCAGACACAAATTCAGAGATGAAACACCCTTCTCCCAGGGGTGCGATCTCGTCAGTCATATCACCCAAATAGTCGCCAATCGGCGGTGCCCATTCCCCGGGTTTTTGTGTGTAGATGCAGCTGTCTGTGTCGTGATAAATCGTGCGTCTATTCAGATGCTCAAGATACTTGTACAGCTCGAGCCTAGCATGAGCAGTTGTGTAGCACGCCAATACAATATTACCGCTAGGTGTGGCGCTAACTGCATCGGCGGCCTCTTCCCAGTGCACATATAACATTTCATCATTTATTTCCACTGTCCGATGCACTTCGACCGTGGGACTCGATAGCATTGTGTATAACTCGTCCAATTTTTTTACTACACTTGTCTGAGCCAGGTTCTCACGCTGCCCAAACTTGCCCCAGAAACTGTTGAGCATGAGTTTTGCTAAAGATCGTTTTCCAGCGTTGAACTCCACATTCTTCTTCTCCAGACACACACCCTCTCTCTCGAGAAATAATTTTAAGTATCTCTCTTTCTCATCCTCGGAATTGCACCAACTAGGCCACCCACTAGCCTCTTGCTTAACTTTCAAAAAGTTATTTATGTAGCCCGAAAAAAGACCTCCCTCCCTCGTTTCCCTGGAATACTCTGTAATATCATCATAGTGCCAAGCTTCATGTATCTTCAGCACCTTATATCCCAGAGACACCGCCTTTTTTACCTCGTTGGTAACCCATGTCCCCATTAGCTTTCTTTCTTCTTGCGTGTGACAGCATGCCCCCTGATTTTCAACTAGCGCACATTTACGGCAAAGCGGAAAGAATAATTTTCCATTGGCCTTCATTGGCAATACTGGCAAGTAGAGGTCGGTAGGGGGAAGAACATCACAGCGCACCAATCCTTCAATCTCTTCGAGGGGAGGACAATCTTCGCCCACGTATATCACTGGATGCCCTAGAGGATATGCCTTGTACTTATTCACATAAGGATATAGTGAGCAGATGTCTATGTATTTTATTTCTTCCCCCTCCGACTCATTGGCCCGATGATAGAGTTTTATCGCGTTTGTCCGCCCTCCGTAGAAAGCGTCCCGGGGGTTTAGAGGACTTTTTTCGCACAACGGATGCTCCCTCAAGTACTCATGCAACTCGCTGTCTCTCTCTACCTCCCTATCGAACTCGCATTCCCACTTTTGGATTACCCTGTAGCCCCTTTGGGTAAAAAAATCCAATTTTCTCTCAGTCGTCTCGAACCTCGACTGCATGGTTTCTTGAGAGTTTTTATGAATGAGCTCATGTCTATTTGGAAAGCAGTTGGGGCAGCCGTGGTAAAAGCACCCGTTAAATTCGAAAATTATCTTCGAATCAGGGGTTTGCAAGTACCCGTCAACCTTCTTCCCCTCCCTTCTCACTTCTCTTCCATTTGCAGCGTGCTGTATCACTTGACCGCGACTTCGCTCCTCAGACAAAAGCCACTTAATGGCCTTTTGGGATTGAATGTCTGCCCATCTGTATCCTCTTGGAGGTATAATGGCTATCTCATTAGCTTTCAAGTATTTTTTCTTAAAAACGCACATACAAGCGCTGGCAATGGTCAGCGCCTCTCTGAAGGGATCCGTCTCGTTTAGGCTCAGAAAATCCTGCCTGAATTTTGTACAGGCTATACGAAGAATATTCACGTCTTGCACACAATACTTCACGATCTCCTCGTCCATTTTGAACACGTAATTGCTTTCCGTCATCTCTCTGTGCCAACTTAGAAAAATTTCTGCATCCTTCCTCGTCATCTGTTCCACACCGTAGTCAGCAGGTGGCGGCATAGATCCCTCGTATCTACTATTAGCATTCTTGTTAAACAGATGCGGGAAGTATCCTTTCGCTAGGGAGCTATCCAGTCCCAGCGTCTGCGGAAGTTTTGACAAAGGCATCGGAAGAAAATTGAGCGAGTCGATGAATTTAACCCCCTCATATTCCACAGATATCAATTTGGCCCCTGTAGAAATTATCTTCGGCTGCCAGTTCATTTTCTCCACCATTGCCTTTATGATGAAGTGGCTGTCGTAACCTTTGGCGTAATGTGCCACGCAAATTATCTCCTTAAAACCCCTACTCCTCATGACCACTACGGATTTTAAAAAGTCTAGGACTGGTTCCGAGTCGCGAAATACCTCCTGTCTTTCTCCACATTGAGTGCAAGCTTGCATAGATACATCATTAATGCACTCACCACAACATTTTTGTGCGACAAGGAGGTTAGGGGTATGGAGAAATTGTCCAGTTCTTTCAGGGAGAGGTGTGTCCTGTCTACACTCTATGTCATAAAAAATAAATAGAAACTTTGTCGCTGGCTTGTTTTGTTTCACCTTTGGCAACATGTAGCATTTTCTATCAGACACATGCCTACTCTTACACGTCTGGCAATAGACTTCGTCACAAACGTGCATCGATTTCGCGTGTTCCAAACTGTACACTCTTTGACAGTTCACACAATATTTTAAGACGTCGCACGGCGCCTTTCCTCTACCCCTCCTCTCTAAATGTTGCGTGAAACATCTTACTCCATAAAAGTTTCTGTTGCACACTTCACAAGTCACATTTGGCTCGCAAATATCGCATGGCGGCGATCTCATGCACCTGGAGCACTCTGATGCACATTTATGCTCGTAGAGGTGAGAAAAGCCTACCCGACAAGGCCTGCAGTAATAATCGTAACTAAAGGCCCCTTTTAGGGACACAATATAGTTGAAATGTTTATCCCCATAAATTAAGTCGATGTGTCTCCTTGCACTCCCATCTTCTGCCGGAGTTGATGGTCCTTCGAAGAGAACTTCTTTTCCCCTACGGTCCCCAAAAACTGTTAAACTGTATGACGGAAGGTGGTCTTGGAAGGATTTGAGATGCTCTAAACCACCGCCATTATTTAAATTTACCCCTGAAACTTCACACAGCTCTTCAGCCCTCTGCGTTTGTAAGCCACCACCTCTCTTCATTGCTTTATAAATTTTGTCGGTGTCTTCATGACGTGAAATCCCCACACATATAGCCCTAGCCAAGCAGAGGTTATCCCTATTGGAAATGACAACAATTGATTTCTTCGATTCGCAAAAGTCTTGGAAAGAACAGAGGCGATTTTTTAGACGGCTCCCTCCGACAGGCATCTCGACATAGGTAAATGTTACATGCAGTATCCCGTTTAACAGAAAAGTCTCGTTGGACTGAATAACTTTTTCGATTCTTCCACAAATCACCTCGGCACTAAACTGATCAACTCGTCGATAGGAAATGTTAATCGGTTTTCCGGGATTTTCAGAGGTGTATATGGACATTCCCGCCTTACTGTTTGGAGGGATTCCTTCGGTCAACTCACTGATTAGCGCATCTAGTGATGCTTGAAACCATGCAAAGGGATCCATACCTTCGGGAGTTGGGCGCAAAACGCAAGAAATCTCCCGCCCGTTCAAGCGGAATTTTTTCAAACAACTTCGGTTCTCGGAAAGTATAGTGAAAAATATATTTTCGGGATCACCACCACCCTCTTGTGCTCCCCGCTGAGGTTCAACAGATGATTCCGCCGGCCCGTTTTCTTCGGGAGAACAATCCGCGCTCAATTCATCCATCACGTTAGATGTCAGAGCGTCTGATGAGCTGGGCTGTATACGCGGTCTATTTAACTCATTTGAGAGTGTGGAACTACTCCCCTGATCTTCGCGGGGGGTATTATCAGAGCTGGTGGCGCCACAGAACAATTCTCCTGTTAAAAAAGGAGGCGTTTCATGGTGAAGGGGAAGGAATGAATTTTCTAAAGACTCTAGCGCTTGGGAGTCGATATTAAAAGGAGTTTCTTCGAATCCAGGTGGAACGTGAGGAGAGAAAACATCCAATCCATGAAATTTATCCAAGTCGCTAGAGTGAGCAATATTTTCCTGTTGGTCAGAATTCTCTCTTTCAAACTCTGAAGGTGGACGAGTTGTATTTGAAGAGCTTGATGAGCTAGAGGTGGAGTTGATGTTCGGCATTGACGATGTAGAGAATCCATCGTCCGCAACCGGTAAGACAGAATCTGATGGCGGAGACACTGATTGATTAATCTCTTCTGCTGCTTGCGATTTCATCAAAAAGTCCACAAATCCACGATCAAGCGTGGGAAAAGGAGAGGCATTGCCTGGTGAAGCAGGTAACACCTGATGAGTCTCATTTTCCGTGTTTGAAAAATTAGGTGGGACGTTTAATGCCTTAGGGGCAACTGCAGTCGAAGCGGTCTGAGCTTTCTTCACATCTTGAATTATATTAATCAGATCGTCTACTCCCACTTCCTCCCCAAGCACAACCCTACGGTGCACCAAACCGTTCAAGGCACTGTTCAGAAGAGTTAAGTCTGTAAACGCTCCCGAACGATGGGCGCGAATTATTTCAGCGGCCGGCACGAATTCAAAAATTTTATCCATGATAATGATAATGATTTATTAACTCACTTCTTTTCCTGGCGATTCTGATGCGTTCCCCTCTGTAGATTCTGTTTTCAATTGGCTGCAACGTGTAGTCCCCACGAAAAGGTTGACAGCGCGGCGACTTCTCACTCTGGACCGACGTGTGATAAACTGGATAGCGAAATGTAAAGACAGTCGACACACTGACTACACCGCGACTTCTCACTCAGGATCGACGTGTGATAAGCAGGATAGCAAAGTGTATAGACAACCGACACACGTAGCACACAGCAACTCTGGCCTCTAGACGCAACCACGAGACAAACAAGCGATAGAGCTCTACTCTCAGCCCTTTTAAGGGTATGAACTGGCATACCCCCACTCAAAAAAAAAAAAAAATAAATAAAAGGGGGTGAGTTTCCTTCGAAACGCATGGGAAAATACATTCACCTTGGTCTTTTCAGCATACATATTTCTCTTACTGACCATACCCTTCCAAGGGGTGAAGAACCCTTTTTACAAATCATAAGTAATTTTAGGAACACCTTAAGACACTTAAACACCTTTCACCATCCTTCCCGCGATTTATAGTTTGTCACACGAAATCTCTTTTTTCAAAATCGTTCAAGCCGTCACGGGAAAATTCTTTGGACCCTCGAAAAAGCGGCAATGCAAAAGTGGAGGGTCATCGACATAAGGCGCTAAACACAGCAGACCCTTTTCTCAACTCCCCCTTCACTCACATAACGTCGGCGCAGAACCTTACCGATCCGTGCCTGAAAGGCCACTGCAGAGCTGTTAAGAGGTGGCCGTCAAAAAATACGGAAAGGCATCCGCATTTAGACAATGCTTCCCAACTCCCTCCCTCCCTTTCTTTCACTTACGTACCTTCCCCCGCCTTTACTTCCCCCACCACTGGAAAAAGGGTTGCGAGTGGGTCTCAGTTGTCCCTTACCCGTCGGACGGAAAGCACCCATCCACGACCCACAACAGAGGCAATTATTGACATGGACGACAAGTATGAGAAAATCACTCCTGAGGAAATTGAACGAGAGGTAAGCACGTTGGCATTTTTTTTTTTTTCTTACGGTCATTGTTACCAATCAATGTATTCGATTTTCAACTCCCCGAGTCCAGCACTGAAAACTTATAAATCCTTTATTTCAGATTCAAGCTGCCAACCTTTATAGCTGGGAAGATGACGATCACTCAGATTATGACGATCCACCATCCTCTATCAAGAACGGCTTTCGATGCTCTACACCCGTTACAGCAAAAAGAGAGTTTCCGGATGGCTTCTGGTCGCCGAATGGCGAGGTATTTGCGGCTGTAGGGAATACAGAGGAGATCAGCAGCACGGCGGAAACCGTAATCATCGACGCTGCAACGCATGATGATGATGATGATACAGAGGCCGAAATCCAAGACAGTCTGTTGCTTTCATTTGAACTATCAGAACCACTTTCCAGTGATTACTGTACGTGTGCCATTTGTGATAGCTGTGCCAAGAATATTGCGCGTGCTGTTGGTTCAAGTGACCATACCGTAAGAAAAATCTCAAATTGCCGCGAGTGTGAGTGTGTGACATGCAAAACATGCCTTAACGTGGCTTTTCACGAAGTAGTTTCAAACTACAGAGACATTTTACAGTGCAGAGAAGAAGTGACTCTAGAACCAGGATTTTATTTAAATATTTAACTGTAAAAAATAAATAAATAAATTATAAAATGAAATCTCTACCTTTCCTTCCAATTACCTGGCTGGCGCTCACATTTCTTATCATCTGCGTGATTGCAATACCTGTATTGGTTGATATGGATCATATTAAGGTTTGTTTGGGGGTAACAGGAGGAAGTGAGGGCACGGATTTATAGAAAGAGTCTTTCGCCATTTCCAAACTAGCCGTTTGTTACATAAGAATTTCCAAGTTGTCCGAAGACACTTTAATTACGAAACTAGGGCAGGGTTTGTGACGAGGGAGGGTATGGCACAAAGAATGATGCTTTGTCCTATAGGCAGGAGTCGCTAGGGTCCCAAGAAGGGCTGGAAAGGCAGGTCATCGAACCCCTGTTCCACAGAGAGAAGGGGTAAGTGGTTACATAAGAATTTCCAAAATCTCCGAAGACACTTTAATTACGGAACTAGGGCTGGGCTTGTGACGAGGGAGGGTATGCCACAAAGAATGATGCTTTGTCCTATAGGCAGGAGTCGCTAGGGTCCCAAGAAGGGTTGGAAAGTCAGGTCATCGAACCCCTGTTCCACAGAGAGAAGGGGTAAGTGGTTACACAAGAATTTCCAAAATCTCCGAAGACACTTTAATTATGGAACTAGGGCTGGGCTTGTGACGAGGGAGGGTATGCCACAAAGAATGATGCTTTGTCCTTTAGGCAGGAGTCGCTAGGGTCCCAAGAAGGTTGGAAAGGCAGGTCATCGAACCCCTGTTCCACAGAGAGAAAGGGTAAATGGTTACATAAGAATTTCCAAAATCTCCGAAGACACTTTAATTACGGAACTAGGGCTGGGCTTGTGACGAGGGAGGGTATGCCACAAAGAATGATGCTTTGTCCTATAGGCAGGAGTCGCTAGGGTCCCAAGAAGGGCTGGAAAGGCAGGTCATCGAACCCCTGTTCCACAGAGAGAAGGGGTAAGTGGTTACATAAGAATTTCCAAAATCTCCGAAGACACTTTAATTACGGAACTAGGGCTGGGCTTGTGACGAGGGAGGGTATGCCACAAAGAATGATGCTTTGTCCTATAGGCAGGAGTCGCTAGGGTCCCAAGAAGGGCTGGAAAGGCAGGTCATCGAACCCCTGTTCCACAGAGAGAAGGGGTAAGTGGTTACATAAGAATTTCCAAAATCTCCGAAGACACTTTAATTACGGAACTAGGGCTGGGCTTGTGACGAGGGAGGGTATGCCACAAAGAATGATGCTTTGTCCTATAGGCAGGAGTCGCTAGGGTCCCAAGAAGGGCTGGAAAGGCAGGTCATCGAACCCCTGTTCCACAGAGAGAAGGGGTAAGTGGTTACATAAGAATTTCCAAAATCTCCGAAGACACTTTAATTACGGAACTAGGGCTGGGCTTGTGACGAGGGAGGGTATGCCACAAAGAATGATGCTTTGTCCTATAGGCAGGAGTCGCTAGGGTCCCAAGAAGGGTTGGAAAGGCAGGTCATCGAACCCCTGTTCCTCCAGAGGGGTTAGGGTTATGCCAAGGGGCGGGGGTGGGTCCGACGAGGGGGAGGAGGTGGGGGTGGGTCAGGGGGAAGGAGGAGGGGGTGGGTCCGGCAAAGGGAAGGAGGTGGGGTTGGGTTCGACGAGGGGAAGGAGGTGGGGTGGGTCAGGAGGTGCCAGAATTATAGAACATGAGGTCATTGACCCGTGTTCCAAAGTCCCGGGACTAGTAGTGAAGCGGAATGATAAATTTAAGCTTCGGGTGTCAATATACACGGAGAAAAATGAGCACCTATGCTGCGATTTGCTGACGACATAGCAGTCATAGTAGGGATGTGCGAGTAGCACTTTTTGACCGCGAGTCCAGTTGAAAACTACGAGTATCGAGTATAATCGAATATGGTAATAAGGTAGTTTCCTTCATCAAAGAAAACGAAAGGCATTGATTGCGATTCGTTACCCACCGTTAGTGTATTCATAATATAAAAATTATTTGGTTTTGGAAATCCCACTTTAGACGAATGACAATGATCAATTTTTTCCTCATTTGAAAAAGGCCAGATTGGTTCCCTTGCGATATAACTCCACGTGACGTCACAGGGACCTAGTTTCTATACATCTAAGTAGTCAGGAGTTTTACATTGTCTGAGATTACTAATGCATGCATGAGGCACAGAGCTCAGGGAAACATCTCTTAATAATAACCTATCAAAACTGCCTAAGGTCGGAAAGTTTTCTTCGTTTGATAAGGTATTAATAATCCTTATTTAAGCCAAGCGCTACCTGATAGCATTGTACTCTGCTACCTGATAGCAGCCTGAATCGTATCAGCGCTCAAATCATCACCCCAAGGTCACCTCACTTGCGGCAGCGGGAACCAGAACGACGTCACACGGAGTTTACCCAGCATTCATACTCAGCCGTCGCGTTTTCGCGCGCTCGAAAATTTTCACTTTTCATTTAATCGCGAAAAATAGATTTCGTCATTTAAAAATCTAAAAGCGTGAAATACGAACTCCAGGAGTAATTATCTTTCGATTAAGGCAATAAAAATAATAGGAAACCACCCTATTCTTAAACTAGGAAATGCGGCAAAGCATGCTCCAACATATTTTCACTTTTTTCAATTTAGAATTTTCCATTTAAATTGTTTAGTTTGTTGTAAAAATGAAAAGATAACGAGCAACTTTGATGGCAATGGAGTCACAGTAAGGAGATGAATGAAAATTAATGTGTCTTAAACAGTTCCATATTGGGGAATTCCGCTGAAAATGGATGATTATGCCAAAATAGGATGAAATGCATCTACCGCGTAATAACGAGGGAGTTCTAAGAAGAGTGGGAGAAAAGATAAGCCTCCTAAAAACCCTAAGCAAAAGAAGGGACAACATAGTTGGCCACATTACGAGGCATGACCCGATGAAGACAATCGTCGAAGGACAGGTGAAACGGAAGAAGAGCAAGAGACGGCCCCGAATTACTTGGTTGAAGCTTTCGCGTCTCGTGGTGATTAAAAAATGAGAATGACATGGGGGAGTATGCCGCGTGTCGTAATGGAGATTGCCTCGACGTTTCGCGACCGACTGCTGGTCACTTTTTCAAGGGCATGATGCTGTGATTTGGTTTTTGCTGCCTTTTTTATATTTCAGGCGGGAGGGGTGGGCGGAGGGTGTGAGGACTGTTGGGGGGAAGATGACGAAATGTTGCGGATGACTGGGTTCCAAGTAAGTACTGCTAATTCTTAATCCGGTATCTCTTCTTAATTTGAAGTGTTTCGCGGATGAGTCGGGTTTTGAAATGTTTCACCCTCGCGATGACTCTTGATTTTTCGAAGTCGATCGCATGTCCGGTGGCTTCGTGTTTCACTACGGCTGACTTTGAAGAGTGACCCAGTCGAATGGCCCACCTGTGCTCTTCTAATCGAGTTTTGACCGTTCGTCCCGTTTCCCCGATCTATTTCTTCCGGCACTTTCCGCAGCGGATTTCGTATACTCCTTCAATAGGGTAGTTTCCTTCATCAAAGAAAAGGAAAGGTATTGATTGCGATTCATTACCCACCATTAGTGTATTATTATATATATTGTAGGGAAGCATATCTTAATTATCACCTATTAAAACTGCCTAGAGTCGGAAAGTTTTCTTCGTTTTCGTAGTTTGCTAGCAGGGTATCCTGCTACCTGCTAGCATCCTGCGTCGTATCCAGTGGCGCCGACTCCATGGGGCCTGAGGGGGCCCGAGCCCCTTCAAAAATTCGTAATGAGTTAGAGGAAAAAATGTTTCAGGCTTGTCGATTTTCCCCGAGTGTCCAGATATCGAGATTCGAGTTATCAGGGTTCTAATGTTGATCATATGACTCTTATAAAATGTTTAAAAAACCTAAAACTCACTACTTTCCGTGGCAAGATTCCCGGTTTGGTCCCCCCCAATATTTTTTGTAAGTCGGTATCCCTGGTCGTATCAGCGCTCAAATCCTTGCCCCAAGGTCACCTCACTTGCGGCAGCGGGAACCAGAACAACGGCAGATAGAACCAGAAATACGTCACACAGGCTTTTCCCGGCATTCATACTTACCCGTCGCGATATCGCGCGCTTGAAATTGTTCACTTTTCATTTAAGAGCGAAAAATAGATATCGTCATTAAAAAATTTAAATGCGTGAAATACGTACTCCACGAGTAATAATCCTTCGATTCAGGCAATTAAAAATAATAGGAAACCACCCTATTCCATGCAGCAAAAACTAGGTAAGGAGATGTGTATGCGATGTGCAGTTTGACTATAAGAACCACTGCCCACTCAAATGTACCTGGAAAGCATCCCAAGTAGCAAAAAAATGTCGACATAAAAATGAGAATGAAATTTTTTCACTCGAATATATGGTACTTCTCAATACCCTTTCAAGTCTCCTGTGGCGTGAAACACCACTGTTTACGCTTGCGTTTCCCCTAGCAACTCTTGCTCCCCGCATTCCACGTACGGAAAAATACCATGATTCAACATTCCTTCCCGATTATTGCGCGACTAAGAATAGATCATTGTTATGGCTTCGCTCTTTATCACATATTTTAATCACCTCCACAGTCACTTGTTTTTCTGCCGATGCCGGCGAAATTGCCGGAGCGATAATAACAATGTCGACTTTATCTCCCAGGAGTGGAAAATGTTATTAATAACGGACGGATGTGACGTCAAGGACATTTTCTATGAATTCCCCTTGCATCCGTTCGACCAATCACGGCCCACCGTTTGTTGTCTCTACTGCGTTTACCGCCCCTCACGCGAGGAGGCGCCATGGTCGCCGTAGTAGCATGAGTGTGGTTCTGCGGTGAAGTTATTCACAGTTCATCCTCATCGCAGTAGGTAGGAATACTCTCTGGTTGTGATCATCTCAAGAGAACATCAAGAAGTGCACCTCAAAAGGATCTGCATAAAAGTAAGTGAAACATTTATACTTATTTCTATACCACTATTTCAAATTATTTTAAATTCTAAATGTCATAATATGGCTAAATTCATGGCTTTTTCAGGATTTTAAATTTATTTTAAAATAGTGTATATAATACGGCTCTTCATAAGTTTAGTATCATTTAGTCCCATTATGTAGGTAAGATATAAACGGTTATGTCAGAAGGAATAGCTTGTTTTTTTTTTGCAAAAAAAGTAGGAAAATAACTTTTCTTATTTTTATTTCGATAAAATTTCAAAATTATTTTCACCGAATTTAAAATTATTTCTCATTGAGTTGGATGGAGTATCAGTGTCCATTAGCACGCTGCATCACACCAATAGGGTAGGTAGTTTCCTTCATCAAAGAAAACGAAAGACATTGATTGCGATTCCTTACCCACCATTAAGAGTATTCATAATATACAAATTAATTGCTTTTAGAAATCCCAGTTCAGACGAATGACAATGATCAATTTTAACCGCATTTGAAAAGGGCCAGATTGGCCGCCATGCGATGCCACTCCACGTGTCGTTACAGGGACCTAGATGCTGAACAAATAGATAGGAGTTTTACATCGTCTGAGATTAGCTACCAATGCATTGACTGCGATGTAGTGGCGTAACTATAGGACTATGCTTTGGGCGGGATGGGATAGCCTGCGGTGGTAATCCCCCGCCCCCTTCGGAGAAAAGTTTGAAAAATAACGTGCCTGGAAATACATTTGACATAATTTTCGTACTAAAAAATGAATAGGGTTTTTTCCCATTATTTTTTTACTGCCTAAAGCGAAAGATTATTACTCCTGGAATACGGATTTCACGCTTTTAGATTTTTAAATGACGATATCTATTTTTCGCGATTAAATGAAAAGTGAAAATTTTCAAGCGCGCGAAAACGCGACGGCTAAGTAAGAATGCTGGGAAAACTCCGTGTCATGTCGTTCTGGTTCCTGCTGCCGCCGTGTGAGGTGACCTCGGGGCGAGGCTTTGAGCGCTGATACGACGCAGGCTGTTATCAGGTAGCAGAGCAGGTAGATGAGTATATAATATCCTTCGTTTACAGTCGTACTATGGTAGACGTGATCATGAGAAGAAAGGAAAAGAAATAGACAGCAAAACAGAGAGATTTAAAATTTCATTCTTCCCTCGTACTAAAAAGGATAGCAACTTTGTCTCAATTTATAGGAATACAGGCGTCACTCGCTAGGATGACTCATTGCATGGAATTTTTTCCATATGTTCTAACCTCGCATGCATATCCTATAGGAATAATTAACCTTTGGCAAGTTTTGTCTAATGAATAAGCAGGCGTATTGTACTAGAATGCGTAATATTTTTATGACCGTGTGGTGTGCATGTCGCGGTTCACTTGAATGTTGGTGATTGGTCACCCCCGGCCAAACACCCCAGAGGTGGCTCGCATGCAGTGGGGTAGCCAGGAATTACGTCCGGGGGGGATCCAGAATCATGGGTGGACATATTTGGAAAACAGGATACAAAGTAGAGGATTTTAAACTAATTTAAACACTTTTATGAACCGAAAAAACTTCATTCGTCAAAGAAATCTTTTGTTAAGGCATGATTTTTCAATATTTTGTATTTTTAGTTTTTACGAAGGAAAATATTTTTTTTACATTTGGGGGGGAGGGGCACATGCCACTGCTCACAGGGTATTATATAGATGTAAAGTTACTTCTTTCATGCGGTGCTGAAGTGAAATAAATATGTGAACCCCAATGAGAGCGCCCACCAGATACGTTTTTATTTGCGAAAGGTCTCGTCCTCCATTTTACATAAATTTAAATTCAATCAGATATTGAAAAGTGAAACGACCCGTATTTTTTTCATTAAAAACTATCTTCTCCAGCTATTCTCGGCGTAAAATGGACGGAGGTATCCCTTTCTATGAAATTATCATGACGTCACTCTTTCCGAGTGGCTCCTTGTTTCCTTGCGGCGATATAGTAGCCTATTGGATGAGTTGATGACGTCAAGAGATCATTCTGGCCTTCTTTCCCGCTTCTATACTACTTCTCCGTCTTTTGTATGGATACAGGGTGGTTCGTTGTAGCTTAAGCTCTAGTGAACGCGTCTTTTCCTTTAACCGTTAACCAATGACGTGCAATTCTTGTTACATTACCAGTGACGTGAGGTCTGGGAGAACGCAATAAAACAAAAATTCGTAAAACGTTGCAAATTCATTTTTATTTTTTAGTTGAATGTTTCTTTGGCCTCTGAACTATTCTTAAACTTATATTCAATATTATGCATTCCAAACTTTTCCAGTTAAAATTGTTATTTGGAACAGGATCAAAAAACTGATATAAAAATCACTTGAGTTATTATTTTTACTATGCTGCTTTTTTAATGAACTACTTAATTATCCACGTTATGCAACTAAAACTGCTTCCTTATCAATTTATAATATAATTATTATTCTTGAAAAATTGCTATGAATTGTTTTAAATAGCTTTTTGAATCATTTCCACTAGCATTACGTTTACTGGATTTCTAACTTAGTGACGTGATGTCTTACAGACCGCTACTCAAATTCAGTTTCAAGTTTTTAGAAATAAATAATAAGAACGTTATATTTTAAGAGTGCCATGTTATTATTATACATATTATGTCATTATCATTATGACTGATATTTTGAAAATATTAATAATTTTAGAAACGCAGCGGTCTCTCAGACCACTTGTTACCGGTTAAAGGTTAAGTGTAAGCTTCTTCCTCGCGTATTGACGTCACCAACTTAGCAATGTTCTCGTTTTCCACTCATCGTCAGTCTTTTCAGTTGGTTCGCTTTCACTTACACTCCAGTTTGCGCCTCCTTTCATTTCTCTGAAATATTATTCATGGTTGTTGATGGAGACTTTCGCGGGGTGGTGCAGCATGCGTAGAAAGCTTTTTGGGTTGACCTCCGCGTCATTTCATATTCATGTCGACAGTTTCGCCGGCGTTGCAGCTGGCGTCTTCACTTTCGAAGTGTTTGATGAAGGTTTCCGCCCGTCCTAAATAGGCCTTAGTTTGGGATGGGTGCATTCTGATTGGTCCGTTTGGTTAAGAGTCTCTTCCAGGTGTTTGAGAGCGAATAGCTGTCCTCCCTGTTGAATCGCCGAGCACGTATGGGAAGGACCAACACACAATGTAGACTTTGAAAATGCAAAAATCATCACTGGAGAAAAGCATTACTTTCCCCGACTCATACGAGAGGCTATCGAAATAGCGAAAACATCCACTTTCAACTTGGAGGACTGCTATTCGCTCTCAAACACCTGGAAGAGACTCTTACCCAAACGGACCAATCAGAACGCACCTAGCCCAAACCAAGGCCTATTTAGGACGGGCAAAAACCTGCATCAAACACTTCGAACCTGAAGACGCCAGCTGCAACGCCGGTCAAACTGCCGTCATGAAGATTAAACGACGCGGAAACCCGAAAACCTTGCTACGCATTATTCATGGTTGATTAATTACACCGAAGCTAGGGTGACGTCATCAATTCAGGAACTGTAGGAGTAAACTTTGACATTTTTACATGCTGAAAGTATGGCAGAGTAGCAGATTGATAACGACTGTTTGACGGATTGTCGCCGGGGAAACAAATAATTTATCAACCCAATCAGGGATGCCGACTCACAAAATATATTGGGGGGCCCAAACCGGGGATCTCGCCCCGGGAAATTTTACAAGTGGTGAGTTTTAAGTTTTTTAAGGATTTAAGAAGTCATATGATCAATATAAGAACCCTGTCATCTCGAATCTCGATATCTGGACACTCCGGATAAAATTGACAAGCCTGACACATTTTTTCCTCACACCCATAACGAATTTTCGAGGCGGCCCGACCCCCCTCAGGCCCCATTGAGTCGGCGCCCCTGAGCCCAGTCCCATACCTTATCCGAATCAAGAGTTGAGAAAAAAATTCAAATTTTATCTATTTATTCTTCCGCATTGGTTTAAATAGAGCGCAATTCTAGAGGTTATCAAGATGGCTAGATGCGCAATTTTTTGTCTCTGATTAAATATCAGATTCCATTTTTTACAGTTCAGAGCCCAATGACAATGCGTGGGAAAAGTCAGCCACACAAATTTTTTATGTCCCGCATAATCTGTCCAATTTTCATAAACAGATGGGGGGCACCCCCCCCCTTGCGGACCCCCCCGCATTGCCTAACATAACAAAACCATAATAGGGTAGTTTCCTTGATGAAAGAAAACGAAAGGCATTGATTGCGATTCGTTACCCACCATTAGTGTATTCATAATATACAAATTATTTCGTTTTAGAAATACCGGTTTAGACGAATGGCAATGGTCCATTTTTATCCTCATTTGAAAAGGACCAGATTGGCGCCCATGCGATGCCACTCCACGTGACGTCACAGGGACCTAGTTTCTATACGAGAAGATAGGAGTTATACATCGTCTGAGGTTACCAATGCATACATGAGGCACAGAGCTCAGGGAAACATTAATCACTTATTAGAACTGGCTAAGGTCGGAAAGTTTTCCTCGTTTGATAAGGTATTAATAATCCTTATTTAAGGCAAGCGCTACCAGCCAGCAGGGTACTCAGCTACCCGCTAGCAGCCTGCGTCGTATCAGCGCTAAGCCTCGCCTCAAGGTCACCTCACAGGGCGGCAGCGGGAACCAGAAATACGTCACACGGAGAGATTTCCCGGCATTCATACTTACGCGTCGCGTTTTCGCGCGCTTGAAAATTTTCAATTTTCATTTAATCGCGAAAAATAGATATCGTCATTTAAAAATCTAAAAGCGAGAAATACTCACTCCAGGAGTAATAATCTTTCGATTTAGGCAACAAAAAAAATATAGGAAACCACCCTATTGTTCCTTTTTTATATCATAAGATAGTATTATTTGTACATGTGTATAATCACTTTTAATACTTTTTTATACTGCCTCTGACTTGATCATTTTTATTACGATAAAAGTAAAGACAACTGAAGATGTACTTAGCGCCTCCCTTGAGTTTTTTCTGTATCCGCTACTGCCAATCTTCCCTAATCTGCTTATTATTTACTTCACTCCGATGACGCCACGCCTTTGTAACGCAAATCATGTGTGGTAACTTTGATTAGCAGTTTTGTACCTGATATCCAGCTGTTGCTGGTAATAGGCTTTCGGTATATTGCGCAATTTGGCGTAAACCCTTTCCAACCCAGAGCTGTTTCTGGTAAAAATCAAATTTCAAGATTTTTCATTTTGAAAACTCGAAAATGTTACACTCAATGACAATTATAATGCCAGCTAAATGCTTCATCAACAAAATAATATTTAGTTTGGATATCTCCTAAATGGAGCTGAAAGTTTAAATACTTTTGGTATTGCTTAGAAGTAGCATTGGGTTATAAAGGGTTCATGAGTTACATGGCTATTTGTTTTACTGAGTAGGGTGATTAATTGCTCTTATTTATCTACGATATTTAAAATGCGGGTTTTCTTGGTAATTCCAGATGGGTGTTAATAGTGTATTTTGTGTTTTTCGTAGGGAGTCTTCAAAGGCTTTAGCGATGACGTGCAGGAATTGTGGTATTGTTTCAATGTTAAGGTTTTCATGCATATATTTATTGCGGACGTACCAACGCGCGCCCTTGATTGTCCGTAAAGCCCCATTTCTACTTCTTAAAGGATCTTTATAATACCTTTTGATGTCGGCAAACGGGGTCTCCCGCGCAAACAACATGACCACCGTTGCCACGGCAACGAGTGACTTCAACGCCGCCCGAAAGAGGGTGTTCGGGGGTGTGATCACGGACGGTTCCATCAGAGCGCCACCCGCCCTACACGACTGGAACCTCAACGCCCTCCGCGAGATGTTCAGCAAACTCAACGCCGGCGGAAATGACGTCAAAAACAGGGTCACATGCCTCCGCTACGCGGGCGACGCTTCTGATTGGCTGCTCATGCATGGGGAGGTCCCTGTCACCATGGAATCGGTGAGTAAACGAAAATAAATTAGGTTATTTTGGACTCTCCCACACTGGTGGTCTGCGAACCGATTAATCGGCTACCCTCAGCTATCGAAAGTATTCCAAAGTAATCCATATTTCGCCAAAAGCTACTATGATCGGACTGAAAGTAAAACACAGATTCTACTATAATATTTCTAAAAGCAGCAAGAGACTCGTTGGGAAAATGCTAGGATAAGATAGATCGAGAAATCCATAATTTCAGAGTGACAACAGTCCCATAAGTTCCTTACGATATTTATTGAGAAGTTTCTATTAAAAGTAACAGCGTAACCGAGAGCCCCACCGTAGACCCTTTACTTTACTTTCATGACATCATGCTCCGTATACTTAATTAAAGGTCAACTTTAATATGTTTTGCGCCGGTACACGGAGTCTGTCGCGCTAAAAACATGACATTCGTATCTTTATTCATTTCTAGGTCCCACGGATTGCATAAATAGGGTGGTTTCCTGTTTTTCTATTGCCTAAATCAAAAGATTATTACTCTTGGAGTATGTGTTTCACGCTTTTAGATTTTTAAATGATGATTTCTATTTTTCGCGACTCAATGATAAGTGAAAATTTTCAAGTGCGCGAAAACGCGACGGCTAAGTATGAATGCTGGGAAAAGCCAGTGTGACGTTATTCTGGTTCCAGCTGTCGCCGGGTGAGGCCACTTTGGTGTGAGGCAATGAGCGCCGCCATGATTCAGGCAGCTAGCAGGTAGCTGAGTACTCAGCTAACAGTTAGCGCATGGCTTAAATAAGGATTATTAATACCCTATCAAAGGATGGAAACTTTCCGACAATAGACAATTTAAAGAAAGTGATCATGAAGAGATATTTCCCTTAGCTCTGCGCCTCATGTTTGCATTGGTAATCTCAGACGATGTAAAACTCCCATCTACTCATATAAAAACTAGGTCCCTTTGAGGTCACGTGGAGTGGTATCGCATGAACGCCAATCTGACCTTTTTCAAATGAGGTTAAAATTGACCATTAACGTTCGTTTAAAGTGGGATTTCTAAAACCAAATAATTTGTATATTATGAATACAGTAATGGTGACTAACGATTCGCAATCAATGCCTTTCGTTTTCTTAGATGAAGGAAGCTACCCTATTACGAGGCCGAACGGCTGTAACTTCGTTTTCCCCACCACAAAAAGTGTGTTTAAATGAATGCTGAATGGAAGGGAGCACATGCATCTCCTTTTCTTGACGACTAGCGTCCTGCGAACCCCCGCCTCAAGCAGGACTGGGCTGCATTTCAAAAAAATGTATTTTTAAATACTCATTATCTTACTCCTATGGCCATTCGAAACCTAGAAGGTCTTTATCCTCACCAACTTGGTGTCTCCACATTCTCCGGTCGCCTGCCACATCCAGCTGGGCTCCCATATTATTCACATCCTTCTTAACTTTATCGCCCCAGCGCATTCTTGGCCTTTCTTTTTCCGTTCAAAGAAAATTAAAGTATTCCACATAAAATATTTATTAGATAACTACCATAGTTTCAACGCACTGCGTCACCCTCAGGCCTGACATCGATCGCATTTCCGGTGGCCTCCTGAGAACTCATCCGAAACAGTCGACAATCTCTGCGTACGAAAGATGCCGTCTATTGACGTTAGTGCGCACGTAATAGAAAATGTATTGAAATCGCTCAGTCCAAATAAATCACCTTGTCCGGGCGAAATCCCTTACCACCTATACAGAAAACTAGACTGAGAAATTGCCCCTACTTGCCGTTAATACTCAGTAATTCCATCAAGTAACACGTAATTCAAAATAAGTCACATACGGGTGTATGCCGCGTGTCGCACTGGAGATTGCCCCGACGTTTCGCGACCGACTGCTGGTCACTTTTTCAAGGGAATAATGCTGGGATTGGTTTATTGCTGCCTTTTTTTATATTTCAGGTGGGAGGGGTGGGCGGAGGGTGTGAGGAGTTAGGACTGGAGGGGGAGATGACGAAATGTTGCGGATGACAGGGTTCCAAGTACTGCTGATTCCTAATCCGGTATCTCTATTATAGTTGTTCTGGTTCTTCTTTATTTCTATGGCCTCGCGGACGAGTCGGGCTTTAAAATGTTTTATCCTCGCGATGACTCTTGATTTTTCGAAGTCGATCGCATGTCCGGTGGCTTCGTGTTCCGCTACGGCTGACTCTGAAGAGTAATCTAGTCGAATGGCCCGCCTGTGCTCTTCTATTCGAGTTTTTACCGTTCGTCTGTTTCCCCGATGTATTTCTCCACGCAAGTTCCGCAAGAGATTTCGTACACTCCTTCAATTTGAAGTAGCGTCCTATCCTTGGCATTTCCTAGGAGGTGTCATACTTGGGCGTGTGGTTTAAAAATGGCTTCAATGTCAAATTTCCGGAGGATGTTGCCGATCTTGAAAACCAGAGACGATCTTGAAAAAAAAAAACAAATCCCAACACCATTCCCTTGAAAGAGTGACCAGCAGTTGGTCGTGAAACGTCGGGGCAATCTCCACTATGACATGCGGCATGTACTCTCTTTTCATCACTATGAGCCGCGAATGCTTCAATCAAGAAATAAGATAAGGGGTTTGGTATTATTTTAATTTTATTGTAAGCTATCATGCTATGTTTTACTTGTTTGGCTGATGGAATATAAATTTAAATAGTATTTTCCATCTTTATTTTTTCCCTCACATTCTTTGCAACATCGTTCATCATCACGAACGATCATCTATCAATGAAAGTAGTGGCGTAACCAGGAATATGCTTTGGGGGGGTTGGCAGGGTCTAGGGGTCCGAGCAACAGGGGGTCCGGGAAAGTTTTTGAAAATTACATGCCTGGAAATACATTTTACATCATTTTGGCACTTAAAATTTTGCTTAAGGAAGATGCAGTTATTGTATGTCATAACTACACAATAGTTTAAAATATATTTTTAATTCTCTGAGTCTTTGGGGGGGGGGATCTATCCCTTTATCCCCCCAAAATTACGCCACTGAATAAGAAATTATAACTATAGCGTTAGAACTCATAAATAGATTAGATGACTTGTAGAGTAGCCTGCTAACTCTTGCATACTATATGACAAGTTTCTCAATTTTATTTTTATTTATAAGAGCATGTGATAGTGCAATTTTTTAGCATGCGTGACGTTTTTTGGACCGAGTGGTGTACATTTGGGAGTCCAATAGAAGGGATTACACTACTAAATATTATGCTTGATTTATAAAGCAATGGGTGTAAGAAAGGCTCTCACAAAATTTTACCATTGAGCGCAGAATAATTTCCCTCCTGGAGCAGTTTCAAGTTTCAACTTGAATTCCGCGCCAAAAACGTATTTCTCGGGCGACGCCATGTTGATCACGTGTGAACCTCATGATGTCTGAACCTCATGATGTCTTGCTCCGCTGCACGGAGAGGCTGCATATTCCTTCAGAGATGGGCTGTTACAGAATTTGTGAGGGCCATTTTAATGTAAGTCTCTTCTGCTTCTCAATGGGATTTAGTTTCCATTACTCCTTTTGTTGTCTTTGGCCACACATCGCAAAAGTTCGTAACTGCTTAAATACACACGCGCTCAACGGGATATTTTACTTTTTAATAGCAAATATATCATTATGTTTCAATTTATGTTGAATTTAATGATTATTTCTTGTGCATCTATTACATATTTGCCCCGGTTTTCACTCTTTTTTTCTATCTTTCGCATTAAAAGCCAAATACTGTAACGGAAAGGGTCTTCGACGCTCATCTGGTGATGTGTCAAATAGTACAAAGTAATACATCATAATCACAAATTTGTACTCCAGAAAATACTACGATGTTGTATTACTCACAACAAGCTGAAATAAGCACATTTGAGTGACGATGCTGCCAGGTTTATAAATAGAAGCACAAATAGTAAGTAATAACTTTTCTTTCTTTTTTTAACTTTTCTAATCTTACAGCAAAACAGAGAAACCAAATGCGCACTAAATGAATACTATAAATTAGTTTGAACTATCACCAATCGAAAAAGAATAATAATCAAAGTATACAATGTAAAGTGTGATTCCTCTCGCTAGACTTCAAACTGTGCGTTAATGCCGACGTCATGATTTTATCCACCATTTTTTTCTTAATTTAAAAAATTTGCATTAGCTTCAATGAAAGCGTATTGGAAATGACAGCGAAACTACAAATACAAAAAACCTGAAAATAAGAAAGAAAAGGAGAGAAAAAGCTGAAAAAATTATGAAAGACAGTCCCGATACTTCAACCTTTACTAGCACAGTTCAAATCGATGGCCACTTGGCCGCCTCGGTAACATAAAATTACTCAAAAAGTAAGTATTATAAAAAGTAAGGGTGAAAACCGGTTCAAGTATGCAGTAAATGCATACGAAATAATCATTACATCCTGCATAAATAGAAGCGGAATGTCAAATTTGCAGTATGAAATAATTTATCCCTTCGAGTGCTAATATATATTCACTCACAAGCGGAATGTTAGTGGAGCATAGCAGAAAACTACGAAATTAGTATAGAATACTACATTTTCTTGAGAAGCAGAAGTGGTGCCACAAACTTTGTCCTACAACTTTTGAAAGTGACTGTACGTGTAACTCTGATGTAAATATAAGTGAACTTACGGATATTTTCATGTAAAAATCCCCATCTCTGAGTTACTCTATCATTTTGATGACAACTGCTTACTATTTTTTATAGAACGAAACTGACTTATCAGGAGAATTAAGAAAGCGAACTATCTGAAGAATTATCAGGAGCACAGTTGACCAAAGCGAGGCCTCTGCTTTAAAAATAGCTGTTCCAACGAAATTTGAATGCTAATCCTAAAAGAAACGGAGAAAACCCCGAACTTCCTCACTTCAGAGAGCAAGAAAACAGCTATAACTATAGCACATTTTAAAAATTTATTTCATAATTTACATCCGGAAATTAAAATCCGGAAACTAAAATAAGTAAAAGAATTTACGATTGTATGCCCACAAATTAAAGCATCCACTATAATTGCCGTGATCTCTATCTATGTCTCCATCAAAACTTTAAAAATATCATCTTAAGAAGTTTCATTTCAATGAAATGATTCGTTTTAAGACAAAAAAAATTGTTCATCGAGCCTCAGTTGATAATACCAGTACATTTCGATAATCAGCCAGAACAAAATTAGCGTTTTTTTCACCATGATGATAAACTTTTGGCCACTATTTCCACGAACCCAATGTGTTTACGGCTTCTTCAAGCGTTACTCCAGGGGCATTCATGAGGTTCACACGTCACACGGCGTCAGCCAATAGAAATACGTTTCGCGTCGTGGGCGTGGCCAAAGCTCCTAGCGGACTTTTAAAGCTACTTATCTCGGTTAAAAATCGAATTTGAGCTCTGAAATTTGGCGCGTGTGTTTTTCGATAATATCTTTTTGGTTTAAAATAACGAAATCCAATTTCTAATTATGAGTGTTCCCTCCTATTGCATGTTGCATGGTGGTGATTGATCACCCCCTGCCAAACACCCTGGAGGTGGCTCTCAGGGTATTATGTGGATGTAGATAGATCACCAGTTAGGGGAAATACCGCTCTCTGCGGTATTACTATCCGGGACATTTTATAAGTAGTGAGTTTTGAGTCTTTTTTGGGCATTTTAGAAGAGTCATATGATCAACATCGGGACCCTGATAACTCGAATCTCGACATCTGGACACTTCGGGGAAAATCGACAAGCCTGACACATATTTTCCTCACACCCATAACGAATTTTTGAGGGGTCTCCGGCCCCCCAGGCCCCATGGAGTCGGCGCCACTGTAGCGGAATAACTCACACGAAGTCCAAATATCGGAACATGGAATTTTTAAATTACTCACTTTAATATTACTATCATATATATTAATTAACATTATTATGTAATATTACTTAATCAGTTATTACTTAAGAAAATATTAAAAATGAACTACACGTGATCACCTTCATCAGTAGAAATTGTATTCTGGATGCCAAAAATAATGACATTTCTCGCCTAAAATGTCTTTAGCATGAACTTTGGCCCGAGAGTGGCTTAAGTAGGAATATGCTTTGGGCGTGCCGAGGGGTGGACGGGGTAGGCGACGGGCGGAATGGGGAGAAGGGGATGAACAGCAATTTTCCGATAAATGACACGCCTGGAAATACATTTTTACATATTTTCGGCGCTAAACATTTAACTTTAAGTAGAGTGAACTCCTTTTATGCGAACGGAGGAAAGTGCTTTTATTTGCTCATAGATTTCTTGCTTATTTGTTTCAACAAGTTGAAGGCACTTTGAAATTTCCGCACTGAAATGTTTCATATTTTAAATTTGTCGTTGCATTATGGTCCACGGGAGAGGATATCAGCGAAACGCAGGGCTAAACATTTTTTGGCATTGACGCAATCCGCAGTAACTCGATGTGTAAAGGACAAATGTCGTCCACAAATCAAAGAGGGAATGAAAATTTGCATGCACGTGTTTAGAGTCAGATGCTCCTGGATTATAATCCTGCATAATTATCTTTATCGGTTTCATTTTCCTTCCGCTATCGCCTCAGCACTTCCCAGCGCTCTAGCCCATACTCCAGTGACGTAACTAAGGGGCGGATGAGTGGCATAGATCCCCCAAAAGCCACAGAGAAAAAAACGGGGCAGTCGTGGGGCTGGTCGACAGAAGTGAAAACTGAAATAATTATTATCCATTTATTTTTTTATATAGATTTAATATTATAAAAGTACTAATTTTTCCAATAATACTCATTTTTCAACAAAAATTTAAATTATTTTTTTCAGCAAACGGTTTATTATTAAATTAAAAATACGATGTGTATGAATAGTAAGTAACATCATTTACATATTAAAATATAATATGCTTTTATTTCTTTTATTAAATATGCTTCAAACCCATAATTGTTCACTATGCACATAAAAGAAACTGCCTTAAATTGTACTGACCGGTATTTTTATAGCGTGTACACTCTTCTGCACGTTCATGCATGAGCTCTTTATATATAATGAACTAATACAATATACACTATAGATTTTATTTTCAATTTTAATATTTTTAAAACAAAAAGACTTTAACAGTCTATACATTAACAAAGTTTATTTACTATACCTGGTCAGCCAGGCAGCGTAGTTGAAATATCCATTGTAAAATTTTTTAAAGTCTATGAGATTGAGACAAAAAATCCTCCCCGGCGGGGAATCGAACCCTGGTCTCCCACGTGACAGGCGGTGATACTGACCACTATACTACCGAGGCTGTGACACTAAGAGACGAATTTTAAGACGGAAATGTATATCTCGCTGTAGCGATCGCGGTGTCGGGTCGGTGACGCTCACGCTAATTCCATCCTTTTTCCCCATCCCGAAAAAGTGCTTAACGCCGCTAAAGAAGTTTTCACTTCAAAAAATTATTATAAAACTTTTGCCTAGTTTTGATATATAATAACTGCATCTACTGAAAGTTAAACTTTAAGTACCAAAATGATGTAGAATGTATATCCAGGAATGCCATTTTTCAAACATTTTCTCGGACCCCTATTGCTTGGGGGGGGAGTCGCCCACTAGGTCCCTTATGTCCCCAAAAGCATATTTCTAGTTACGCCACTGCCATACTCTATCGGATCTAAAATTTTGGTGAACGGTATTGCCCCCCGTATGGTTTTGCCCCGGTCTCCCCGACTGGTCCTTCTAGGAAGCAGTGCGGCCCAGGCCTCCTTGTATTAATTACTGCATTTCTTGTATGATCTTGGGTTTTCCCGTCGTATCAGTTGCAGAAAATTTTCTCGGGTTCTCCACCGGTTGATGTCGTCCATGTCTCCCGACGTTTCGAGCAGCGACTTGCTGATCATCCTCAGGGGATCTTCCGAATGCCGTTCTTCGAAAATTGTTGTGCTTTTCCCGCCATTTTTCTTGTATATATCGGACTTCATTATTTGTCTCCAAGCATTGCTGATTTGGAACCCAGTGTCTCTGTTGATGTTCTTGCGGTTGATAAGGATCTGAATGCCTTCCTTGACAAGGCGCATTACTGCATTTCTATATCCATCCTTCGTTCTCAGTGGTCCAACTACAACTTGTTGCGGGCGGCCGAGCTTCTGGGAGACGAATACTTCCGTTCGAGACTCTTCGACGACGCCATCAAGATGTACGACCTGACCAACTTCTACTATGAGAGGAAGTTCGGGTGGCGATTCATCAAATCGCGGGATATGAGGCGGAAGAGGGCCAAGCTGCTCATCGTCGCCGAAAGGTAATGCCCCGTTCAAATTAGGACGAGCGTGCTGCGCCCGCTCCCAGCGGGCTTCCACCGCTCTTTTCAATGCATGTCCACAGAGGGATAGGCGCGTTTCTAATTTTAAAATGTAGAAAACAAAGGCAGGGTCTTATGTACAAATTTAATTACGTATCAACAGGAGACTTGAATGTGGAATCAGCCGCATTTTGATAAAAGTCATTTAAAGAATGCGAGATATTGTTGCTAATGAACAAATATATCAGTTTGTGCGCCGTTAACGCAAGGAATATTTACCGGTTTACCTCTCAAACATTCATCCATTCCCAAGACTAGAAAACAAAGAAAAGAGGGTGCCAGAGAAAGAGAGACAGAAAATGGTTCGCCAGAGACTGGGTACGCGTTGAGTCCAACACCTTTCTGTGTTAACTAGAAAAAATATGTTGAAAGCGCGTTATATTGCAAAAAATATAATAATATGTATCTGAAACTAAATTGGTATCAATTAAATATCCTGAAATAAAGGTTTGCTCTGTACCATGGAGCAAGTGCATGGCATCATTATGGCGGATCGCCTCATCCCCTAATAGAAATATCAAGGGTCATTTTTAAAAGGAATTTGAGGAAACAATAGCAATGCTTAGGAAGTAAGATATGCCGTCGCATGTTCTCTGATAAATTCTGTGCATTTTGGTACCTCATTTGTAGAGTTTGGTTGCATATAAGTTGGGAAAAATGCATCTATACAGTAGAAATAATATAGAAGATTGTTTCAGCAATCGTTGGAACTATCACTGTGCATTCACACGACGATGGTTAAAACCTGTGCTACCCTCTAGTGCTGACATCTAAAGTGAACGAGAAATTGACGGTTAGCAAAGCTGTTGAGGTATGCAGGGACAAGATATTACTGTGCTCAACGTGTATTTACTGAATAATTTTTCTTCCGCCCATATTCTTCCTTCCTAGGGCAAATCCATGAAAAAATAGATCGAAGAGGGCTTTGCAAACTTTTCGTCTTTCTCTTGTCGCTACCTCTTCCGGTCTCTCAGAGCTTAGAAGTATTGAATAATAAGATGAATACATAATAATTTACGCCAGCTGATTCTGATTACTCATGTAGTATCAACTAGTGCCGTGTTATAATCCACCGTAAATGCATTATTGCGCTCTCACCAGTACTTTTCGATGGTCAAATTTCGGAAGTGACGTCATGTAGTGCCATTCCATTCCGTAGTGCCTCATTCACATTACGATTGTCCCAGCGATTGTCGGAACTATCGTGCATTCACAAGACGATGGTTAAAACCTGTGCTGCCGTCTGTTGCTGACATCTAAAAAGAACGGGAAATTGTTGCTTGGCGAAGCTGTTGAGGTATGCAGGGACAAGATATTAATGTGTTCAACGTGTATTTACCGAATAATTTTTCTTCCGTCCATATTCTTCCTTCCTGGGACAAATCCATGAAATAATAGAGCTCCACGAACTTTTCGTATTTCTCTTGTCGCTTCATTTCCCGATGTTTCCCTGAGCTCTGTACCTCATAGTTGCATTAGTAATCTCAGACAATGTAAAAATCCTATCTACTCGAATAGAAAGTAGGTCCCAGTGACGTCACGTGGAGTGCCATCGCATGGGCGCCAATCTGGCCTTTTTCAAATGAGGTTAAAACTGACCATTGCCATTCGTCTAAACTGGGATTTATAAAACCAAATAATTTATATGTCATGAATACACTAATGGTGGATAAGGAATCGCAATCAATGCATTTCGTTTTCTTTGACGAAGGAAACTACCCTATTATTTGCCAAAGATTAACGGGCAGCGGAGAATCTACTCTGTAGTCATTAAAAGGCACTTAAGCGGTTCATATGAATGAATCATTTCCTCGGGATCAGTTCGTTTCCATCCTGTCATCCGTTGAGTGTAAATCAATGAATAACTAATCGAGCGGATCATTGTATGGACAAAGAGTTCTCAGAATAACCAATTTCATCAGAAAATATGGACTAACCCTTGAAACAAGTAAATTATTATCTGCTTATTGAAACGGTTTAGTTTCACTGGAAAATTTCATTTCCATCGTATCATCTTTAAGAGTCAATAAAAACTCATTGAACGGCTCATTTTATGATCAACCTGTTCTCAAAATGTGTTTTTCTTTGTATACACAGAATAATCTCCCTGGACACGTAAACTTACACAAAGGATCACTTGAACTATAAGTTGATGTAAATTTTTTATTTCCCTCGATACGCAGGTTCGTAGACGTGTTCGTGGAGATGCGCCGGGACGCCATGTTGGATGATGTGAACAGCGAGATGGAAGGCGACGTCACGCTGAGCTTGAGGTTCGCGTACGGTCTGTCTCTCGTTGCCATGAACCTACGCCTCGAAGCCGTCCAATACTTCTGCCACAGACACCTCGGACACGCCGACTTGAAGAACAATGTGAGTAATTGATGTACAAAGAGCATGAGGGTTCTGGGAGAACTCTTCGAGGATGCAACGTACCGGGGCCGGGAACGAAGCCCGTGGCTTATAAGCCCGATCACCCGGGGAGGGGCTGGAGAGGAAGCGAAAAGGAAAGAGGCGCCGCCGCGATAGGAGCCCGACGACGCCTCTGGGAAAGGATAGGAGCGGAAGGAACGGGACAGGGAAAAGCACCTCAACGCTACAGAAGCGAGGAGGGCCCTACTATAAGCGAAACCAGGCAAAGCCATTAATGTGCCAGCGATTTTAGAGGATGTTCCTATGAGGAAGAATAATCCACCGATCAAATCGCTAGATTGTAATTGATGTACAAGATCCGTGAATCCGATGATCGTTGGTGGCAACCAGGACCAGATCAAAGGGGGGCCCGGGTCCTGGGCCATCCGCCAACTCAGGGCAACCCATCAAGCATGAACCTTTCGCCCCTATAGTCTTCAGGGCTTTGATCGGGGTGTCATCACCGCGGGTGGAGCGGCACTTCGCTATGCAGTTGGCGATGTCCCAAGAACGTGTCAGTCGCAGGCACGACAGTTCGAGCAGATGGTACTAAGGGTGCCTTCACAGTTCGGCATTGCGTTGACGCCGCGGCTAGCGAGCCAATCAGAGCCCGTCTCTGAGAATTGATGACGTCACGTCTCCAGCTCGCTGCGTCGTCACAGAAAAACTGAACCTGTCCGTTTTTCTCTGCGTGAAGGAGGCAGTACGCCGACGATTTCGAATTAGTGTTTGTTTATGGGAAGCTTAGATACAGAAATATGCTAGATTAGCTCTGTAACGGTGTGTTTTACACGGATGTTTTGTCAAAATGTTACTATTTTTTTTAACCTGATGCCATTGAAATTCATTGTACCTCTCAAACCCATCAGAGGAAAAGTGATAGGTATTCACAATTTTTTTGAAGTTAGTTTCCCATAACACCGTAGAAATTGTTGAACAACTGCAATTTCAATATTTTTCGTCTAATTAAATTTTCTGCTACACCCCTAAATGCATTACAAAAATTATTAATAAATAAACTGGGAAGGAATCAAGTATTTTGAGTAAAATATGCAAACATATTGGGTCATATTGGGTCAAATTGACCCACTCGGGCATAATAGGGTGCAAGGATTGGTCGGACATGCTAGTGTTAAAAGGACTTCCGAAGAGATCAATCAGGCTATAGAAGCTGTGAAATCAGGGGTGGTATTTGTAAACCTGCCCCTGAATATTATATTCCTCACTCGGTCATCAGACGACATATGAAAAATCCGATCATGAAACCTGCGTGTGGTCAAACAGTTTTATCCCCAGATGTGGAGAAACATGTTTGAGACAGAATTATAATTAGTTCGGAATGGGGATACCCATTTGATCGTACCACTCTCGGATACTTTGCTAATGGGTACTGACTTACTACACGAGTTTTGTAACTGAAGAAACTACAACGAGTGCAAAATTACTTTTCAACGAGCGTGCTGCACCTGCTCCCTGCGGGCTTCCCCAGCTCTTTACAATGCAGGTCCACAGAGGGATAGGCGCGTTTCTAATTGTAAAATGTAAAAAAAAGGCAGGGTCTTAGGTACAAATTTAATTGGAATGTTCATGTACTAATTGAGGTCAGAGGACCTTTGTAAACACAACATTGGAAGTTATTACACTATCCTCTGTTAAACGCACATGATGACTCATACTTACGTATCAACAGGAGACTTGAATGTGGAATCAGCCGCATTTTGATAAAAGTTATTTAAAGAATGCGATATATTGTTAAAAATGAGCAAATGTATCAGTTTGTGCGCCTTTAAAGTCAGGAATATTTACCGTATTTTTATTATTTAAAAACCAGGAAGTAAGATATTCCGTCGCATGATCTCCGATAAATTCTGTGCATTATGGTACCTCATTTGTAGAGTTTGGCTGCGTATAAGTTGAGAAAAAGGTGTCTATACAGTAGAAATAATATATAAGATTTACCTAACTCACTATGAGTGATGAAAGCAAGTTCTGCAAGTTTTCGAAGTTGTATTTCAGAATTAATAGATACTGTTTTGCAAATAAATAACAAAATTGAAATCAATTTAACGAATTTGGGCCTTTTTTAACCATAAACAATGCACCTTTTACATTAAAAACTAGGAAACATTCATCTATAAATTCTAATCAATGTTTTCAGTTCATTATTTCTAGAGCCTATTCATCTCTCTACTTCTTCTTTTCTACTGCGGGCTGTAAACTTAGCCGTACTCGGCAACCCGTAATAAGAAAAAAAATCAAGCAGCAACCCACTCCCCCAACCTCCGGCTCCTCTCCCCCCACTACCTGACGCAGATACCTATATAAAAGATCTTTAATTCCTATCTCTTCATAATCCCTTGAAAAGGCGACCAGTATCTGTCGGGAAACGTTGGGGCCACCCAAGAATTGACGCGGCGACATAAACCAAAAGTTTTAATCGGAGTGACGAACATCTACTAAAGTTTTAACGAAGAAAGTTAATACCTTATCAAACGAAGGAAATTTTCCGACCTTAGGCGGTTTTAATAGGTGATTATCAAGAGATGTTTGCCTGAGCTCTGTGCCTCATGCATGCATTGGTAATCTCAGACGATGTAAAACTCCTGACTACTTGTATAGAAACTAGGTTCCTGTGACTTCACGTGGAGTTGCATCGCATGGGCGCCAATCTGGCCTTTTTCAAATGCGGTTAAAATTGACCATTGCCATTCCTCCAAACTGGGATTACTAAAACCAAAAAATCTCTTTATTATGAATACACTAATGGTGGGTAACGATTCGCCATCCATGCCTCACGTTTTCTTTGATGAAGGAAACAACCCTATTCCCTTGTTTTGCTGCTCGTCTTGCCAGTGGTGATGCCCTCTCTGGACTTGGTGAGGGAACATCGGAGAAGGAAAAGTTAGAAAAGTCTTCTGGGCTGTGGGGAGCCCTTCCAGAAATTACTCACTCAAGTAACTTCTCATTGCTTGGAGAAGAAAGTTAGGAGATGGAAAACTTTTCTAGGCTGCATGTGGAAACACCAAAATTGACCTCTGTACCGCGCAATGAAGGCGTATCACTGCTAGCACTAGATCCTCACACATTATTGTCCTGCAGGTTCAAATTCATCTTCTTTTGAGCTAAAAGTTTCGTCAGCTCAGTCAGACTATTAGCCTTTGTGCCTTTGTCCCTTCTTAAAATATTGGAAGCAAAGGGTCGGGTGTGTTACGGCAAGTATATAATTAAAATAGAGAATGAAAAGGGATAGCCGCGATCAAATTATGGAGACTTACCCAACACGGAAAGATATGGTTTCAAACATCGGTGCCTCGCCTTCTTGGAGTTTAACAAGAGAAAGATCTGTGTGGCAATGCCACCTAGTGGTACCATTATACTTCATTTTAAAGGGAAATATTGATTTAAAATATTTCTTTGCTTGTGTTTAAATTAATTCATAAATCCTATTTATTCATTTACTTTTACAACGAGTGATTTTTATTCAAATCATTTCACTATTAAAATTTTTTTTTAGACAGGATGGCTTCGATTTATATAGATTTACCTAACACATGAAGATCTGGAAATAAACACCGTTGCTACGCCCAGTTAAACTCCTTATTGGAATTCAACACTGGAAATACCGAGGTTGCTTGGCTACCTCAAACACCAATATCCACCATTTAACGGGCCGCAATTTTTTGCAAATTTTCTTCGCTTGTGTAATAATTGATAACTTCATTAGTCATAATCTTTGTCTTTATTTGTCAACGTTAATAAGTAATTTTTATCCAAATAATTTCACAGTAAAAAATTGATAGAGACAGCGGTCACGTTGCTCCTGCTTCTCCTGTCCTGTCCTACCACACGCTTCTCGGTATGAAAAGGCCGTTTTACACTGTGCATGGAATTGCGCAATATGACGAATGTTGCGAAAGCGCAATAAAAATTGCGTCGTGTAAAGCGGTGAATTGCTAGAACACATGCGAGAATGCGTGGATGCGAGACGGCAAAATAGTCCCTGTTCTAATTTCGTTCATGCAATTTCACGCCATTTGAGAAATTAATGCAGCTCTAACCTGCGCAATTCCGTGCCCCGTGTAAAACAGCTTAAAGATATGCTGCTTATTTCACTTCAAAACGTAACAAGCAGTGGCGCAGCCAGAGGGCGTACGGGGTGGGGTCCGGACCCCCTCCCCGAAGTATATAAAACGCTCGCTTGCGTTTAAATTTATTTATAACTTTATCAAATATAACCTTTTTCTTCATTCGTCAACGCTAATTTTTAATTTTAATAGAAATAATTTCATAGTTAAAAAAATTCCGTGGAAAGCGGTCACGTTGCTTCCGTTTCCTATGCCCTGTCCTACCACACGCCTCTCGCCATGGCGGATATGCAGTTCATTTCCATTTATATAACATGTAACATGCAATTGCGTAGCCAGGGTTGGTACGGAGGGATCCGGATCCTCCCCAAATATAAAATCACAATTATGTTCCTTCATTGAAGAAAACAAAATGTTGAAAAATCATTGATTTACAAAAGATTTCTTCGACGAATGAAGTTTTTTCGGTTATGAAAAGTGTTAAAATTAGTTAAAAACCCATTACTTATTACCCTTTTTTTCAAAAATTTTCCCCCTGGTTTTGAAACCCCCCCCAAAATAAATTCCTGGTTACGTAACTGGTAATAAGGAATTTGAAATGCATTAATGTGCTGGGTGAAACATCAAATTGGCCAGAAGTAATAAAAAATAGCAATTTCCCGAATAAAACAGGCGCTACCTTTACAAATGAAATCGAAACGCTAAAGGGCGATTTCACGCGTCACGAACTGACCGTCACAATGCGTTTTTGAACTTTTAAAAACACTCGTAACGCGAACGGACTGACATACAAAACTTTTTCAACTTCCAAATTGCTGCACAATGGTATGATGTTTAACTTTGTTTGATACACTATTTTGTCTTGAAAAATACAGGACTTACGTGACTAAACATTCACTGTCAGGGACTGACAAAAATGAAACGAATTTTCAGCTAGCAGTAAAAACTCCTAGGTTTGCTCTGAAACAAATAGTGATCAGAGTTTCAGTAAACTACATCTCAGAACACCAAATGCAAATTTCATAATGCTGCAAAGCCCATTACAATAACTGATTTTACAGAGGAGTAATTCCTATTGAAAATCATCGTCACGGACTGACCAGAAATGTCACGGACTGACTTTTGTGATTCCCTTCTGGTATAAATTTTTTCACTGCCAAAAAATTTTACAAATTAACTTCTTTAATTCAGAATAAACAAAACAGATTTGTGCAAAATCCTTAAAATCATTCAAAATAATGAATGAACCTCAAAATACAAAAACATTATTAATACAGTGACCATAAAAATCAATTGGCGAAACAGGTGTTTTTTGCGCGTAGATGACCCATCAATTTATTATGTGGCTAAAAACTGTGGTGAGCACATTAAAAAATTTCTCTTATCAGAGACACACGCGACTCATGCTAGTGTCAGCACTTAATGACGAAAGTCTTGACTTTATAGCACAAATTTTGATCCATATTAGAGCCTCCAACCACTTTTTTATTTAACCAGTCAGCATTACATTTACGTGGAATTGCTCTAAACCCGTCATTATGGCCGGTGTTGGTATATCAAGGTAGACAGGCGGTATAACTCCCTTTCTATGCGAAAAAAATAATTATATAATAATAGAATACGTACAACAAATAAGAAATTAAAGCACGAAAAAATAAAGACGACCGAAAAAAATCCCGGCGTATTTCATTGAATAAGTAGAGGTTACTCGTGAAAATTGATGGATCTAGTTCCACCCACCTCCTTCCCTCATTTAGACGATAGGGCTCATCAAACTCGGGCGTCTGGCTTTTTTTACAGACCGTAGTCCTCCTAGTATTAAAGCCCGTATGACACTTTCCAATTTATTGGCCAACAAATCGGCGCACAATATTGTAAAAACACCAGGTATATGAAAGGTCTTTACGATAATCTTGTTAGTGTAACTGACCTCTTAGATAAACTCGGATGGGAATCTCTGTCGGACCGTACATTGAAAAATAGACTAAACCTTTAGATAAATTCTAAAGCAGTGTCTTTTCTGACGAATTTAACAATATTTTACGGTCGCCAACATACTACGGAAGATCAGATCATATAAACAAAATAAGAGAGATAGATTGTAGAACATACAGATTCAGAATGTCAGTTTTTCCACGATCAAGAAGAGGTTATAACGACAGCAATAGAACTCGTACATAGATTGCAGGACTTTTGGTGTAGCTAACTAACCTATACAAAACCTAATGCATGTTTCGTAATTTTATTATTATTTCTAACAGCATATAGTAGTATAATTTGTTAGTATGCGTGACGTTTTTTGTACTTCATGGTGTGCATGTTGCAGTCCAATTGCATTTTGGTGATTGATCACCCCCTGCCACATACCCTAGAGGTGACTCGCAGGGTACTATGTAGAAATAGATGTAGAATAATGGCATAAATAGTTTTCTAATGTCCTGCTAGAGAACCCCATTGTATTTCAATGATTTTACGCTGTATAAGCATTCTTGTGATTTTATACGCTTTAATAAATATTAAAACAACTTCTTTCGTCCCCATTTTAGAAACTTAAAGCGAATTTTCGGAACAAAACCAATTTTTTTCAGCCAAGTCGGATTTTTTTGAATAGCTTCTTGTTTTGGCCACTAGAAGTCAACAAAACTGACTTCTGATTGGAGATTAGCCGCGAGAATATAGAACCTGTTCTTAATTCCAAATTGGGCAAAACATTAAGTCCAATATTGTGAAAAGGATATTGTAATAGAAATTGGTGTGTCAGTCGGACCACATTCCAATAAGCAAAATATAGGCAAATAAATGGGAGAGTGTCATGCAGGCTTTAGGAATAGCCCAACCGGAATAAGTAGGTTGCAGACAAATTGTGACACAAAATTCTAACAATAGATAGCTGATGCCAATGGCGTAGTGAGGCGGGGTCTGGACTAGAAATTATTTAGTGTCAGTCGGACCAATATTGGGCAAGAAATTGAGTCGAATATTGTGAAAAGGATGTTGTAATAGAAATTGGTGTGTGTCAGTCGGACCAAAATGCAATAACCAATGGATTGGCCAATAAATTGGGAAGTGTCATAGGGGCTTTAGCCCGAGGTCGGCTACTGACATTGGCCCAAACTATAACCAACAATAGCCGACAATGGTCCGACTCTGGGCCAACGTCGTAATGCTGCTCAGTCCCCTAGCATAAAAAACCATTCCATTTTCAATGCAGGAGAACATGGACGTCCTGAAGTCAACTATTCGATTGATCGAAGAGCATTTCAAACGCGACAAGGTCCAATTCTCCGTCCACCTCGCCCAGCGCCTGCTCAACGTCTTCTGCGTGCGGCTCATGCGCGGCAGCTGTCCGCCAGAAGTCCTTGCCTTCGCCGCCAGGTTCTCCTCATCACTGCTGAGGCGAAGGGACTGCATGGCGCACTACTCGGCGCTGAAGTTGAAGGCAACTGGCTTCCACTCGTCACTGCGCAACCACGACGCGCACTTCCTGGCCTCCGTCATTAACTGTCACCAGGCCAGCGAGACTAGCTTCAAGGAGCTGGTGGTCGTACACAGGTGGGTACATTCAATCCCTTCGCTACTAACGACGAAAATATGCGGCAGGACGTTTTCTGACCCAGGAAACTAAAGGCGCAAATTTTCGTCGGAGATTTTTCCTACGCAGGTGAGCGAATGCCGAATATATACGTTTCCTTGCTTGTTCCCTTTCATGACGGACACGGGTTTTGCCTCATTCACATTACGATTGTTCCAGCGATTGTCGGAACTATCTTGCATTCACACGACGATTGTTAAAACCTGTGCTGCTCTCTAGTGCTGACATCTAAAGTGAACGGGAAAGCAGAGCTGTTGAGGTATGTAGGGACAAGACATTATTGTGTTCAACGTGTATTTACCGAATACTTTTTCTTCCATCCATATTCTTCCTTTCTAGGACAAATCCATGAAAAAATAGAGCTTCACGAGCTTTTCGTCTTACTTTTGTAGCTTCCGTTTCCGGTCTCCCAGCGCCTAACCATCGTAAAGTGGCAACGTTCGGAACTACGTGAACTATTGTCAAGACATGCATTCACACGGCTAGTTCGGTCAACTGTCTTTAGGACGATGGCTTGTACAATCGTAACGTGAATGAGGCATTCGCGAAGTCTTAGTTTAGGGACCCAGAAAAGCGGGACTTAGGCCGTACCTTCAAGATCCCGGAATAGGTACTCGGCCTCTTTTCCTGATATTACCCCTCTTTGTGGTAAGGACCCGCGGTCATTCAATTGTTCATTTAGTCAGTTTTCGAAATAAATATTTGTTTCTCTCCCAAAAATTATAAACTAAAATTGAATTCTTTTTCTTTTGATCAGCTTATATAACTATTAAACTAAATTCTCCGATAAATATTAACTTATATCTCGATCTCATTATAAACATCAACATGGATACTGTATGATCTTAGGTTTATCCGGGGTATAAGGTGCAGGAAAGTTTCTCGGGTTTTCCACCGGTTGATTTCGTCCATGTCTCCCGACGTTACGATCAGCGACTTGCTGATATGGCTACTGGGACCGCCTTGTCAAGGAAGCCATTCAGATCCGAATCAACCGCAACAACGTAAAACGAGACACTGGGTTCCAAGTCAGCAATGCATGGAGACCAATATTGAAGTCCCTTATATACAATAATAATGGCGGGAAAAGCAGAACACGGGTGAACCAATAAGGTTACACCTGACCACGGATGGGGGTGTATATATACTGGACAAATTTCAAAGAAAGGCATTCGGAAGATCCCCTGAGGATGATCAGCAAGTCGCTGATCGAAACGTCGGGAGACATGGATAAAATCAACCCGTGGAAGACCCAAGAAACTTTTCCGCAACAGGGATATTGTTGCTGCATTTAATTCGTTAATATTCAGAGTCGAGCTTCGTTCAAAATTTGATGATTCTCAGAATAAAAACGAGGAATTCAATTTGAAGTGTGAAATTTACGTTCAAGCAACAATTATCCATATAGCTATTTCATTTATGAAAAAAGCATGATTGACCGCAAACCAATGCCGCTGGTAGGTTAATGTCAAGGTTCTCCACAATGTGTGTAAAGGTAAAAAGATGGATTTTCTTGAGCAGTTGGAAATTTTAAGAGCATGTCGAACCAAAAATGTAAGGGTGGTTAACGACCTTTTGTACCCCTCATACTCCTCCCCTTTATTATCAGTCCTGCTGGACTCGGCAAGTTAACCCGCTGACCTTGAGGAAACTATTCCTCGTTAGCTTTTCCCCTCCCACCATCACCACCTCCTCCCTGTCTTAACCCCCCTCTCCCTAAGGTATATATAAGCTCGCAAAATTTTTGTATATTCACCTTGATAATGACAGTGTGTACTGCCGAAACCTGGGTCGGTATTAAAATCTCTTGTGGAACATACAAAAGTGTATTTTCATTATGTTTGCCGCTGGTAGGGTTATAAACTCCAAAAGGAGGGAGCACAACTACCCCCAGAGTCCGAGATAATGCGGAGTCTCCGCTAGGAAGGGTCGAAAAAGGTTGGTGTTCCGAATGTGTGATTATCCGCGAGAACCTTCTTAACCCTTAGGCTACGGGAACGTTTTTGAACGGTCTGGATGGTGAGTGCGTGAAAAACTTCTTTCAACGTTTCACCAGATTTTCTTACCACTGGCAGCCTTTCCATGAGATTTTATTGCCGTTCTTTCCGCAGTTGCTTAACCCTTTCGAGACTTTTTTTTTTTCGCCTTAGCATGACTGCTATACTGAGCCCCAAGAGACTCTTCTTTCTCGTAGTACGGAGCATTTTTGGAGGGCATTCGTTAAGAAGGGTCTCGTTGAACCTTTTTCGACCCCTCCACGCTGGGACTTTGCATTATCTCGGACTCCGAGAGTAGTTGTGCTCCCTCCTTTCCGGGTTTACGAAAATACCTGCGGCATTGGTTCGCGGTGAACTTATGTATTGCTTATATGTATTTGGCACATGGATAGTTGTTGCTTGCACGTAAATTGCAGACTTCGAGTTGAATTCCCCATTTTTTCATTGTTGAATTTTAAACGAAGTTCTAAGGCCAATATTAACGCATTTAATGCAGTAACAATTTCCATGTTGATTTTTATACATAATTCGAGATATAAGTTAATATTTATCGTAGAATTTCGTTTAAAAATTGTAAACGCTGCTCAAAAGACAAATAATTCAATTGTTTGTTTATTTTTCTTGAGAAATGAACAAATATTTATTTCGAAACCTGACTGGATAAACCATTGTATGACCGCTGTCCCTTACCGCTAAGAGGGGTTATAAAAGAGGAGGGGTCCAGGTACTTGCTCCCGGATTCCAAGGATAAATGCTAAACCCCGCAATGTTGGGTCCCGAGACAAAGGCGACGTAAATCCGCGACCATCCTAACAGGGGGAGAGCTAGAAAACGTATATATACGGTTTTCGTTATCCTGGCCAGGAAATGTCACACGTAAATATACGCCCGTCGTCTCCCGGGTCAGGAAACGTCCTCGCGTATATATACGTGTATAGTAGGGAAAAGGTTAAACTCGGCCCAACCAGAGAGCACAAAGGCATCTTTCGAGGACTGGGCACCCTCACCACGAGGAGCCCTACCCGGATTATCCCATCTCCGAGAGAAAGAGAGAGAGCTCCCTGCTCTCCACGGTGAATTCGCGATGAAAACAATTCCAACGAATCCTTGAATTTCGTAGGAATTTATTTACTTTGCCACTGTCCATTAGCCGGGGTAATGGCGTAATTATTGTGGGTTAGGGATATATTTCCCCCCAAAACCTCAGAGAAATAAAAAAATATTTAAATCTATTGACTAGTGTTGACATATAATAACTGCATCAGCTTAAAGTTCAATTTTTAGAACTAAAATGTTGTAAAATGTATTTCCTGGCATGTCATTTTTCTAAATTTTTCCCAGATTTTTACCGGAGGAGGGACTGGCCATCCCAGACCATCCCATCCCCCAGGCATATACCTTGTCACGCCACTTACCCGGGGAAACCTATTTGAAAGCATTGGTCTCTCTTTCTTAAACTATCGGTGGTGGGTCTTCCATCACTGCGTAATTACCAAGGACATTATATTCGTAGTCTGTCGTCAGGGGGTAAGGTGGGCAGTCCCGGATTATGAGGGTCCACTGTCTGCTAGACACACGCCCGGGGTCGACGGAAAAATATCTTTCCCGATCATGTCCCGCACACAGTGGCGGCAAAAGTTTGACGCTTCCGCAGTTGAAGGGTTAACGAATGTCCTGCAAAAATACTCCGTATGAAGGGAACGGAAGAATCTCTTGGGGCTCAGTTCAGCAGTCAGCTAAGGCGATAACTCCCCCGTCCTGAAAGGGATAATAATATTCACCGTCTCACCCTTCCTTCCAGTCTAATGCCTAGTCTACAATGGGATATTATCCGCAAGGAAACCAAAAAGAATTTCAAAATAGACATAAGCCGTATGAAAGATGATTGTGGACTATTCTCCAATAGGGCATTATACGCAGTATTGGTAAGTGACCGATTTAAGGTAACTCGATTACTTGCAACGATTACTTTTTACGAAATGTAATTTTGATTTCTAATTTACTCCTCATAATTACAGAGGAATCGTTACTTTCGTTGTGATCGTTACTTGCCCGTAAACAGCGATTACTTAACTGATTTACCTAGTCCTACAGATAACTACGAGTCCCTGAGTACCATAATTTGCTTGTATAGTTTCAGCCACTCCTGTGTTGTTGCCTACTTATGTGTGCAGGGACTTCAGGGCATAAGGCCCGTTAGATTTATTTCCGCACGGGCGAGAACTAATTATGTGAAAGGAGGGCAATAGAATAGGGTGGTATCCTATTATTTTTTTATTGCCTAAATCGAAAGATTAATGTTCCTGGAGTGCGCATTTCACGCTCTCAGATTTTAGAATGACGAAATCTATTTTTCGCGATTAAATGAAAAGTGAAAATTTTCAAGCTTGCGAAAACGCGACGGCTAAGCATGAATGCTGAGAAAGGCCCACGTGACGCATTTCTGGTTCCAGCTGTCGCTGCGTGAGGTGACCTTAGGGCGAGGCTTTCAGCGCTGATACGACGCAGGATGCTAGCAGGTAGCAGAGTACCATGCTGGCTGATAGCGCTTGGCTTAAATAAGGTTTATTATTACCCTATCAAACGAAGGAAACTTTTCGAACTTAGTTAATTTTTATGGGTGATTATTAGGAGATGTTTCCCTGAGCTCTGTGCCTTATGCATGCTATGGTAATTTCAGACAATGTAAAACTCCTATCTACTCGCATAGAAACTAGGTCCCTGTGGCGTCACGTGGAGTGGAATCGCATGGGCGCCAATCTGGCATTTTTCAAATGAGGATAAAATTGACCGTTGCCATTCGTCTAAACCATTATTTCTAAAACCAAATAATTTGTATATTATGAATATGAAATATGAGTATGAAACGAATATGAATATATTATGAAACGTTTTAGATAAATTCAAGAGTAGTGTCTTTTCTAACGAAGTTACCCATATCTTACGAATGCCAACATATACGGAAGATCAGATCATATAAATAAAATAAGAGAGATATATCGTAGATAAGATACATTCAGAATGTCATTTTGCCCACGATCAATAAGAGATTATAACGGCAGCGATAGAACTCATAAATAGATTGCATGACTTGTGGTGTAGCCAACTAACCTATGTAAAACTTAATGCATGTTTCTTAATGTTATTATTATTTCTAACAGCACATGGTAGTACAATTTGTTAGAATGCGGCACGTTTTTAGTACTGTGTGGATGCGTGTTTGAGTCCAATTGCATGCTGGTGATTGATCACCCCCTGCCAAACACCCTAGAGGTGGCTCGCAGGGTATTATGTAGATGTAGATGAATGCACTATTGGTGGATAAGGAATCGCAATAAATGCATTTCGTTTTCTTTGATGAAGGAAACTACCCTATAGAACGTGTCCTTCAAAGACTCTCTTTCGTTTAAGACATAATTGCCCCCGCTCATTGTTGTCGCAGGCGCCTGCTGAAAGCATTGAGGCAAGGCGGTGATTTTGCGGTGGACCGTCTGCGGGTGACGACATCGCTCTTCTACGCTCTTCACTCTGGCCCCAACACCATCCTCAGGGACACCTTCCTCAAGGTCACCAGTGTCGTCACGCCAGACGACCCACGATACGACATCTTCCTCAAGATGGCGGCCGAAGGACCAGCCGACGCACGCGAAGAGAGGAAGACCTGCGACAATGTGGCTTGATACAACGTCAAATTACATTGAAAAATGACAGTTCAATACGCTTATCATTATAACAATATTACCACTTATTCTTGAGATACATGGGCGTACCCAGCGGAGGGGAAACTGCCCCCCCCCTAGAAAATGCACATTCATTGAAGATCCAAGATGTAATTAACTTGGAGCTAATAACTTCATGTAATTATGCGTAACTACTTTCTTCGTCGATTTGTCATGCGTATAAATAGTCAAGTTTCTTAACATATTCAACGAAGGCATCATTTTTATGGAAGTCGTCAGAATCAGCAGGAATTTTTTTTGTTTAGTTTGTGTTTACTACAGTTTGCTGAGCATTTTTATGTATGATTTGAGCAATATTTTAAATTATTTTTGCAAAAATTGGCACCAAGTCAATTGACGTTTTCCGTACTTCAATATCGCCAGGCAGAAAAAATGAGGGTGCTGACTATATTTCAGGAATAATACAAATGTATAAACCTTCAAAAATTCCTTGAAATTTCTGTTTCATTAACCTTTTCTGTGCAAAAAGTCACAACCTGAATGAGAAAAGCTAGTTCCCCCCTAGTTTTTATTCTGGGTACGCCTATGTTACGATATATGTAGATTAAATTGAAATTTGGCCGACCTATCCTTATTTGCAATTTTAATTTGAAACACAGAAAATTACAGTGTAGCATACATATCAGCACCTATGCAAGGTTAATTCGAATTCATGATGTCATCATCACAATGCAACTATTTTCACTCATCAGTATTAAAATTGTTCGTTATGTCATCTTATTCTGTATCCAGCCGGAGAAAGTGGCGTAGGGATTAACCCGGTAACGCCTGAATTAAAAAGCTTCTGCAATTTTTGTGTGGTGATCAGGTATCTAAATACCAATGAAATTCGGAGTCATTAGGTGCAAAATTTATTCATTTTACCACTAATAGGTACGCGTCATAGAAGTGGTAACTTATAGCGGTACTATGTGGTACCACGAAAATGTTTTGCATCATTACATCCCAAAAATATTAGGCTCACATCAAATAGCCATACTTTATATGAGATATACATGTTATAAAAACCATAATTTCATAATAAAACCTTTGTATTAACAGTACATAAGGCGTAAGTAAAGAAAATCGACATGCTTGGTCTAAAAATTCCGTTTTTTGGGGCTGGTTGATAATTCACAAATTTCAAACGGCTCTAAATGCATTAATTACGGCTTTAAAATACCAAACTTATCGGAAATATGTTACTAAAAATATTCTTATCAATTTATAAACTCTCAAAAACCCTAATAAATCACGATGAATGACAAAAAAGGTGCGTTTAGCACTGCACTACCAGCCGGTACCATTTGGTACCGCTAGGCGTTAATGGGTTGAAGATGCCTTGAAACTTGCGTAATACCCGGTAGATGGTACTGAAGTGCTGAAACCAGCAACGTAGCCAGAGAAGGGGGCCGGGGGGTTCGGACCCACTCCCCGAAATTTAAAAATATAATTATTATCCTTCATAGAAGAAAACAAAATATTGAAAAAACATTAATTTACAAAATATTTCTTTAACACTAGAACCGCTGAACTTTGCAACCTCACCAAAACCGCGGCATGGGACTTAAGTAATAATTATTTGTCCCATTGACAAAATACGTGGATCCTGTCATGTTTAAGTATAATTGACGGTTTTTTTGTGGCTTGTGTGAACAAAAAACGTGTTTAGGTAACGTTTAATGTTTAAATGTGCTGCAAGGCGAAGCGTGTTGGTTGCAAGCTCAGACCTGCAGACGCGCCGGGCAGAGGTGACGCGGCCGGCGCTGTGTGAGTAGGCGGCCGGCACAGTGCACAGATTATTCCCTTCTGCGCTTCTAACTGGCAGAATAGCGTTATCTGTGCATCAATCCCCTTCGTAATAAACAGTTATTATGCTAAATACAAAATAAGTGTAAAAAAAAAACTGAAATTGTATGTGTTCCCCATATGGGACAAAAAAGTCCCATCCCGCGGTTCTAGGTGAATCGTCGTTTTTCTCGCGAACCAAACATCGTACAATATTTTCGATATGACCATTCGAAAGAGCACGATAAATGAGTAAAAGTCAGGAAACTTCAAAGGGATGAAACCACTAGTACATGAATGGCAAACGTTTGCAAAGGGCGATGGGACAAAAAAGTCCCGTCCGCGGTTCTAATGTTATGAAATGAAGTTTTTTCGATTATGAAGAGTGTTGAAATTAGTTTAAAACCCATTACTTAATTAACCCTTTTTAAAAAAATTTCCCCCTAGTTTTGGACCCCCCCCCCAACAAAACTCCAGGCTACCCCACTGGTTGAAGCGTGTTGCGTGTGAAAATCATAGTGAAAAGTACAAAGGCCATCCATTAAATTTAGCGGCTGATAGACAAGGCCGTAGCCAGAAAATATTTTCAGGGGGTTTATGGAATAGTAGACAAACATAAAATTATTTTTATAAGATAAATAAAATAGCGAATACAGTTAAATACACATACTTATTATAAACCCTTAAAGGAACATATAAAAATATTATAATAAAATTGAATTTAGCCTTCTAGCTTTTTTTTGCAGCGAACAAATGAATTAACTCCTCGGTGTCGATGTCAATTCTGTGGTCCCTCAGGAGGCTCATAAGTCACTCACCTCTCTACTAATTCACAGCACTATTATTTCACACACTGCACTACAACTACACACACTGCACCTACAAATTCGCTCAGATAATTATTGACTTAAATCGCATTGGACCACTAGATGTCCTTGCACCACTATATAGTATCGTCGTGTGAGCACCAAGCGAGCATTAAGTATCTATTTAATTTTTTTCATTTCGGGGGGGGGGATCAAGGGGGATTGATCCCCCCCTGGCTACGGCCTTGCTGATAGATATGGGGGGGCTGAACGGAGCGCCCCACATTGCGGAGCCCAAGGGCCACGTACATAACTAAGGGGGAGCAAGACATGGTCTAGGGGGTGGCAAACCAAGTTGTGATATTAGTTTATGAGATTATTTCCTTGAAAAAATAGTTTAATTTAGTCACGTATCTTTTACTAATACATTACATTTTTTAAGGGTTTAAAGGAAATTTGTTGCATGCTTTAGTTTCAATCCAGTACTGATCATGCTTTAAGACTTTTGCGATTTTTGGTTTAAGATTTTTGCTTTTAGGGGGGCAGCTGCCCCCCTTAAAGCAAAAATCACCCCCCTGTCCCTCGCTGGGTACGACCATTGCGGGGTCTGAATTACCGAACATCGTTGAATTAAAATCGTAAATTTTAATATTATAAGATGGCATTGTTTTGTATATGTGTACAACCAGTTTAAATAAAATTTTTGTAAACTTTGCATGCTATTTGATTATTTTTCAGTACGATAAAATATAGGTAGCTAAAGATATCTTTGGCTTCCTAAACGCCTCGTTAGGATTACGATTGTCCGAGCAATCGTCCTAACGATAGTTGGCCGAACTAGCAGTGTGAATGCATGTCCTGACAATAGTTGACGCAGTTCCTAACGTTGCCACTTTAATATGGTAAGGCGCTGGGAGACCGGAAAAAGAAGCGACAAGAGAAAGACGAAAAGTTCGCAAAGCTCTCTTCGTTGTATTTTTTCATGGATTTGTCCCAGGAAGGAAGAATATTGGCGGAAGAAAAATTATTCGGTAAATACACGTTGAACAAACTAATATCTTTGCCCTGCATACCTCAACAGCTTTGCTAACCATCAATTTCACGTTCACATTAGATGTCAGCACTAGAGGGCACCGCAGATCTTAACCATCGTTGTGTGAATGCACGATAGTTCCAACGATTCCTGGAACGATTGTTATTTGAACGAGGCAATATTTTTGGCTACCTACACCCCTTAAGTTTTTTCTGTACCCATTACTGATTCAAGTGCAATGGATTTCCACAAAGTGACGGCTATGTGATTATGAAATTTAGCACTGGGGCAAATTCTGAATACATGATAGCCTTGGTGCAGCTTGTTTGGGCCAATATAATTTCACGAAAATGTCAAATTTAAATATTCGCCTCAAAATAACGATAAAAAATAGACCATATTCTGAATAGGAGAGAGAGAGAGAGCCCCTACCTTTCACTGCATGACTTCCCACGTATACCACGATGATTTGCGACGCGGTCCTCGTCACACCACGTAATGCACCGTACTGCTTCATCCACACGACTACACTAACTTGTGAGTCAGTTGAACTCCCTCGCCTCTCTCAACCCTGAGAGGTATAATGTCATCCATGGGAGCAATAGGTTTCCTATTATTTCTTTATTGCATAGATCAAAAGATTATTACTCCTGGAGTACGCTTTACGCTCTAAGATTTTTTAATGACAATATATATATTTTGCAATGAAGTGAAAAGTGAAAATATTCAAGCGCCCGAAAACGGGATGGCTATGTAGGAATGCTGGGAAATCACTGTGTGACGCATTTCTGGTTCCAGCTGTCACCGTGTGAGGTGACCTTGGGGCGAGGCTTTGAGCTCTGATACGATGTAGGCTGCCAGCAGGTAGCGGATTACCTTTCTAGCAGGTAGTCCTTGGCTTAAATAAGGATTATTTTTACCCTATCAAACGAAGGAAACTTTCAGAACTTAGGTAATTTTAATGGGTCATCTTCGACAATGTAAAACTCCTATTTACTCACATATGGGTGTATGCCGCTTGTCGTTTCCCAGACAGCACACATGCTACTGTATACATTAAATATACGTATACGTAGTGTATAACATGCGTATACAGTAGAAGATACACGTATACTGTATACGTATAAAAACCTTCTACCCACCATCTACCAAATGTATATAACGCAGCAAATGTCCTCCTACCACGCATATACAGTATACGTATACAGTATACAAGACATATATATATACAGTATACAAGACGTATATATGTATGAAAGCAGAAAAATTCCTGCAGAATTCCAGGTTTTCTAGGGAAATTTTACTAAATTCCAGGTCAATCTTACGAGATAAAAGCTATGTATACGAATTTTACAAAACTACATTTACTGAATACTTTTAATTAATTCTATAATTTTGTATTATCCTAGTTAAAATTCTTACATTTTTCAAAGAAATTATTCACTTATTTTATGAATGCAACACTTGGAATATCAACAAATTTGTTAAAATTGAAAAAGTGATCTAATCAGTGTTTGCACTCATAAAGTGCAATTTAAAATGCAATCAATGCATTTTGAAGCATGCATGTAAGTATATAAAATAGGCCTTGCACAGACAAATTTCATGTGAAACGAGTTTGAAATAAAAGATTTTAAATTCCAAGCAGGAGCAAAAATTCATGGATATTTTGAGTGACCAAAAATCATGCATATTTCCAGATTCCCAATCACTGAACACCCTGAGTATATTTTTCTTGATTGAGCAAAATCCTGAATGCAGTTGTTGACATGCACTGCTGTATTAAAACTGAAATTAAAGTAGCAAAACAGAAACTAAATCTCTGTTCTGGTGCCACTGTGTATTTAGTGCAAGCGTGGAAGTACTAGTACATCCATTTTGTCATTTAGTGTGAGTGACATCTCCAGCATTTCAGAGTGTTTACGTACATTTGAGAACATCCTGTCTAAGCAGCAGAGAGCGTTCATAAACATAGTGTAACATGCTAGTGTGTTTTGCATTGTTCTGTGGGAACACTTACCAGTTTGTTTGAGACTTCTTGCTGACAATAAATTGAATAGAGAAAAAAAATCTGTGAAATTCAGGTCTTACAGGGTCTACAGAGGAAATGGAAAACACATGTGTGCTGTTAAAACAAAATAATTATATTTAACTAAATATTACACATATTTTTACTAATATACCACACAATCTCAGAAATACATAAGAGATTGAATTCATTAGACACAATAAAGGGGCAAAGCCCGGACGGTAAACCACATTTTGTGCTTAATTATCGTCAAGAGGTTTTAGCGGATCCTCTCACAGTATTATTTAATCAGTCTATTCATCCAATGTAAAAAAAACATCTTATCGTATGAGTAAATTCACTAAGCATAGTAAGTTAAAAGTCAATTTAAGAAGTAGTAAGAATTTAGATGTCAAATATAACAAGACAAATATTTTCTGAATATTTTGATGAGTGTTGATAAATAACAAATACCGTTAGAAATGCCTTTATTCAATGTAAACGAAAATAAAGACCAATAGGATCAATATCAATGTTTTTGCCTGATTATCCTTCCTTAAGGTCACAAGAATCCATGAAGAACAAGCTCACTTTTCCTCGTATTTCTTCATCATTGGCAATTTGGAAAATTCTTCCTTACTACACCTGTAAATAATATCACATAAACTTTATTAGAATCTATTAGTGATACATCTAATTTGTCTAGTTAAAGTAAGTCACTTTGTTAAAAAGTAATCTCTATTCATGGGATTTTCCCTTAAGCTATATAAATACCAACATTCAACAAAGGATATTTCGAAAAACTTCCCCATCAGTTCTATATGTAAAAAACGATAAGTTATTCACCTTGAATAATCGAAGTACTAAATTAATTTGAGAATTTAATTCTTAATAATTTAAAACCAATTTGTCTAAACCTAAAGAGTGAAATACCTTCTGATCTCCAACAAATATGATTACATTTTAAAGGAAGCAACACTAATGGCACAACAGCTAATTAAAAAAATGTAAATAACTTTAAATGACTTAATAAATAGTAAAGTCGAGAAATGTTTGTTCACATTCCTCCCACACTACGGTGATTAAATGCGTCAAGCACATAAATAAATTAAAGTTTACGCAAATGCAAAGTTTTTCAATCAATAGAAGATGGATCCCTCAGTCTCAGAAAGTGTGAGAAGGTTGAAAATATTAAGAATTTGCGTCATTTAAAATAAAAAATGTGGCAATGGCAACACTTCTACTTACCCAGATTCTGATGAAGGAAGCGAAAGTAGCACTTGAGCGGTTGATAAACTTTCATTGGACAAGTTTCGCAAACAGCAAACACGACACTACAACAAACACAAGTTAAGTTATAACGGTAATTGAATGCCTAGGTGCAGGTGAAACAAGTAAATGAAGAACTTAAGAGGCTGATAAACTTCGGCAGGATCAATTTCGCAAACGACGAACACAACACAGTGAACGTAACATTATTCGCGGGGTCTTTCATTGTGAAAGCGGTTATGGACGCATTTATGTTTTCATATGTTTCTGTGGAAATCGACTACTGGTGGAATCGACTATCGACGGAATCCACTATCGATAGGTCGAAATCACGGGCGGGAGTCCAAATCTTGGCATTCAAAAAAATTAAGTTTCGCGTTATGACTTGAGGAATAAATTCCACTGAAAAATATCTTTTTTGTTTCATCGCCTCAGTAGATAAAAAAGCACGATTGAAATCACATTTCGAAGAGCATTTTTCTTTATGAAAATAGGGACTTTTCATGGCAGGATTTTTTACATCTTAAGGCAGTTCATTGATTTTTTAAATTAATCTGCATTTCTTAATAACCCAGGCGGACGGCGTTCTTGGGTGTTCCGAACAGAAATGATAAAAAACTCTCCAGCACCGTTATCAGCCTCCTTCATTTTTGCCAGGGCTAGCCTGCTGCCTGAAGCCAACCGGGGAAAATAAATTCACTGATGAATCAGTTTAAAGATATTAAATGAGACGACGTCTTTATCCAATGAAACCAGAAGGAGAATGAGAAGAGAGTAGCGGCTCGAGCCGATACCTTTACAAAGAATGAAGATACATGTACAAACGTAATTATTTGCTTTGCCAACCTCGCTGCCGTGAATGGCACCTGCCCTTTGCGAACAGGTCCCACTCCATGTTTTCAGGGAAGAGTTAGCTGGTAAGGTTTTCCAACTAAATTCCAACAGTGTTTTTCACGTGACACCATCACGTGGACTACCATTCGTCTGGCTCCTACCCTTCCACATATTTGGCGTGAGTGGCCCTTCCTGAGGTAATTTAGATTTATTCCTGTCAGTGTAGCTCTTGGGGTCATAGGAGCACGCAAGTAACGGAAAGGTTTTAGCCCATTGGAAAGGACGCTGTGTATACTGAAGGCTACATATGGAAATAGTATACGGACAGAGTAACCTTTAAAGGGCACATATTATTTACTAATGGCTACACAGTAGCGGATACAGAAAAAAAACTCTAGAGGGGGGCGCAAAAGATATCTTGACCAACCTTTACTTTTATCCTAAAAAAATAATCAAGTCAGATGCAAAGTTTAAGAAAGTGTTATTTGAACTGATTATACGCACATGAAATACAAAGCCATCTTATGACATAAAAAAGTTAAAATTGTAGTCCTGCAATGTTTGGTTATGCGGGCGGCCAGGAAAGGGTTGGGGGCGTGCCTCCCATATGCATCCGCCACTGAGATTACATATGGAAACAGTATATGAAAGGTATACATATACCTCTCAGATACTGTTTCCATATGTAGCACATACGTATACAGTATATGAAAGGTATACAGATACCTTTCGTATACTGTATACGTATACGCTTCAGGATACTGTTTATGTATACTTAGAATCTAAAACATGTATACAGTTTCTCAAGGAAACAGTATACACCTGGTATACTTACGGTATATGTATACCGTTACCAGTGTGCTGTCTGGGTTGTGTCTACACACCCGTATGTGACTTATTTTTAATCATCATGAGCCGCGAAAGTTTCAATCAAGAAATTCTATTTACTCGTATATAAACTAGTACCCTGTGACGTCAAGTGGAGTGGAATCGCATGGGCGGCTATCTGGCCTTTTTCAAATGAGGATAAAATTGACCATTGCCATTCGTCTAAACTGGGATTTCTAAAACCAAATAATTGGTACATTATGAATACACTAATGGAGGGTAACGAATAGCAATCAATGCATTTTGTTTTCTTAGATGAAGGAAACTACCCTATTATGTGATAGGCCGACACCTAGCGGCCTCTCTCTCTCAATTATTACCAAATACACGTTTTCATTTCCCTTCTGCATCAAAATGACACAATTCTTTACCATTGTCAGTTGAAAAGTACCTAACCCATTACTGCCCAAGCGGGTAGTTTAAGACCCTTCTCTCTGTACACTGTAGTAAAGTGAGTGTAGTGTGATCACCCAGCGTGCACCTATATTAAAAACTATCATGTCTAAATAAAGAGAATATTTTTTTGCAGAAATTGCTCCATTTTGTTTTAAATCTCAAATATAGGATGACCTGTCGGACCCTTATGCCCCCCCAGAATAAATTTTGAATCCGCCCCTGTTAGCATGTATTAATTCTCTCCTGGTCCATCGCATATCATAGTATTATTCCGTCTAAAATAGGTAAGTTCTCAATTTTCAGGGCAAAGAGGGTGATCGTTCAATTTCTGAATTCATCTGAAGATGAGGGCACTGTCCAAACTTATCTGTGATACCAACATGGAAACATAATGTGGGGCTGTCACGAAAATCATTATTTTTAATTTCAAAATCGTCAATGGGATTTTCCAGTGATCACCCAGAATGCACCAGAACTAATGGTTGCTCAACTCCGGTCATTCCTGAACCATCTCCGTGTACTGATTCAGGTTGTGATATAATAAGCAATGAAAGAGGATAGTGTTCGCAATATTTAACACTAGCATGCCCCACCAATCCTTACACCCTATTATGCCCAAGTGGGTCGATTCGACCCAACATGACCATTTGCATATTTTACCCAAAATATTAAATTCCTTCCTAGTTTATTTATTAATATTGTCTATAATGCATTTATGAGGGTAGTAGAAAATTAAATTAGACGAAAAATATTAAAATTGTATTCGTTCAACAATTTCTATGGTATTCAGGGAAACTAGCTTCCAAAAATTTGTGAATGCCTGTCACTTTTCCTCTGATGGGTTTGGGAGGTACAATGAATGATTGCAATTAATTGTATCAGTATCCTGTATCAAAACCTGAGTATCATTACAATTAACTGTATCAGGTTAAAAAAAATTACAGTAACATTTTGACAAAATATCAGCAATACAAAATATATATAAAACAAACCGTTACATTGAATACAAAGGAAAAGTAGAAAGGCTTCAAATGGATTATTTGATAGTCTGGGTTAAAATGAGCCATCTGGGTATGGCAGGTATAAGTGATGAGAAAGCATGGATAAAAATAACAATATTAATATCAGGCCTAACTTTTGCACAGTGGTAAACCAGACTAAATAATTCAAAGTCATGAAATATGAGTCTAAAATATTTCTTCCTTTCAAAATAATCAACATAAATACTCTCTTTTCGAGAATCCAGACGTAAGAGATGCCAACTATCGGCCAACTTTAAAAGTAGAGCTTTGAGGGAACCAACAGAGGCTAGGCATTTACCGCAGGTTGATCAAGCATTGGTATTGTTCACTATTTTCTGATTTCCTTAATTTTTTGTGGACATTAAGCTATCATTATGTCGTAAGCAATATATTTTATCCATTAATATTGTGTATGAGGATTTTAAGTTGCTTTCCATTGCTACAATGCGTCACTGTACTGTAACGTTCATAATATAGAAACCACGTTGCAAAATGATAGGCATTGTAGGGTGTATTCAATTTTCCCTGGATACATTTTTAGTACCAAGCTTTGATAACTTTGTAAGTATTTTATTTTATGCAATTGTAAATAAGTGTGAGGTTTTTTAAATCTAGCAAATCTTAAAGGAATTCTTGGCTGGGTCTAATTTACCCAGCCAGGAATTCTAGAGTTAAGAATATTTCTGGAGTGCAACAGTTTACTTTCCGATCTCAATTTTCTTCCTCCTGGGAACTGGGGGAAGTTCAGTCAACAAAAATGAACTATCATCATCAGTTGATGACTCTTACACAGAAAATGCCTTTTTCTTCGGGTAGACAACTCTTTATTTTATTCAGGAGAGCTTGCCTTCTTGCCTCAAAGGCATTAAGCGGGTTCCGACCTTGCCCCAGCTTTCCAATGCACTTCTCATACTCCTTGGTGCCTCCTCGTATGCATCTAAAGAAAGAACGCAATGCAAAGACTTAAAAGAGATTTTGAGAAAGGTTCGTGTAAAATGTTCCAAGATTGATTTTCCAAGGGGTAATTGAGGGAAGGTTATAAAGAAAAAAAGAAACCATTTAATTAAGAAACCTGTTAATTCGGTTATTGTACGTACGGACATGAATGACATGTATACAACAATCTGAGTGAAAGGCTTCATTTTTCAGAATCGCCAAACTCTAAACAAATAGGCGATTCCTCTTCACAGTCCAATCAAGATAAATCTTCAGAAATAGTCAACCTTTCGGGTAGACTAAACCATTAACTTAAGGTTTGGTTAATTAAGCAGTATATAATTCCAAACAAATCGAAAGAAAAAGTTAACCTTATACGTACATTCATTGATTTAATCAATTCCTCAGATATAAGATTCAAAAGAAATCGGCAAAAATGTCAACCTTATTGGTAGACTCGTAGAACTCTGAAATTCCTCAGTATAAGATTCAAAACAAATCGAAAGAAAGAGTCAACCTTTTTGTTAGACTCTCACGGTTTCATCATTTCCTCGGCATAAAATGCAGAAAAAATCGACAGCGTCAACCATTTCGGTTGACTCAAATGCTAACTTAAGATATGGCTATTATCTCATGTTTATGATTCAACAAATGTACACTCACTATATATGCTGTTCTACCACTAATACTAAAATGTAAACAATAATGTTGGATGATTCCTTTGGAGGAAATTGTAAAAAAATCCACAGAAAGAGTCTACCTTTCAGGAATACTCAAATGTAAACTATGATTTAGGATAATTTTCTTTGCAGGATACTGTAAAAAAAATACTCAGAAAGGTAGCAAATGTTGCATACCTTTTTAGTATTCCTTTTTAGTGCGGTATGCGATTATGCAAAGCAGTCCCCCTGGATTTGTACAAGGAAAACAAGTGAGTGGTCGTATGCGCATCATAACACTCGCCCTTATTTCATATTTTAGTTGTAGATCAACTGTTTATTTTTCTAACGTTTAGGGTAGGGAAACATGTGGAGTAAACCGATTTGCTAGCTATCTCGTGGACAATTCTTGGATCTCGAACTCCTGGACATCCAACGCATTTCCCGTCTGGCGTTGGATATGCGATCATTGGGTGAGAGCTGCTCTGCATAGCAGTGTTCGCATTCCTTTCGTTGCTGATTGCCTTCTTCAACCCTCAATCCATGTTAATTGGATCTGCATCGTATCTGAGTGAGTGATCATTTTCATGTTATTGGTTCAGTGTAAGGAAATATGTATGCACAATGTCTTAGAGTTTTAGGAGTATTAAGTATGTGGTGTCATCAACACTTACACTTCCTCTACAAGAAATTTAGTTTTTGTTTTCTCTTGCTTTTCATCGCAATTGCTGCGTTCATGCGTGAATATATGTGCACCCGGTGGGAGAAGTTACTTCATTGTAGCAAATTAATCATTTTATTACGAATCGTGTTGGCTTTATAGTGATTATTTTGTATGCATATACTGGTTTTCATTCCAGATTTTAAGACTTACGGCCACTTGTTGCAAGGACTTACCTTGTGGGAAACATGCACGACTGGTATAATTAAGTCTTATATTCAATTCGTAATTTCATTAGCTCGTTCACCCCACTTATATTCAGTTACAGGTGTGTAACAATAATAAATCATAAATTCGCAGTAATGAATTAAAACACTTTTTATGATAATGATCAGTCATATGGTATACAGATTTGACCTGACGAAGGTAGCATTTTATGAATGGTTAAATTTTAAAGGTTATGGGGATTCGTGTAAGTGGGTAATCCGTCGATAAAGGGTGGGTAAAAACATGGCGTTAATGTAAGTACAGTTATCAGACCTTCGCTGGGAGTCACCTGTATTATTTGAAACTGATTATTCTCTTTCTAATAATGTTGGTTTTTGTTATTTTCTGGCATTCATTTAATACCTATGCTCTTGCCTCGACTTTCTCTTATGAACTGTGAAGGTATCCGCGCTTGTCAATGCAGTGTGTTGCCCCTATATTTATCAACATGGCGATACTAATTCCCATTGCCTGATGACAAACGTGCGGAAACGGACAAAAAACAGCCAGCCTACAAAACGGGAGGTAAAAAGTGACAAGCCGCAATTAATACCCGTCTCCTCATTTAATTGGTTCTCCTGTACAAAACTGTAGCCATTCCCATGTGGAAAAATTTCTGGTCCAGTTCTGGAGCAGTAAACTTTTCCACATGGGATGGGCGTACCCAGAATCAAAACTATGTGGATGGGGCAAAACTAGCTGTGGCCGTTCAAAGTTGTAACTGTTTTGCACAGAAAAAGGTTAATAAAACCAAAATTTCAAGGAATTCGTGGCAGCAATCGGTTACTTTTTTATATTTATTTGCTAGAAAAAAATAATGACTTTTATTTGTTCCGATTAATTCCAATCAATTATTTTTCTTCCAAAGGAAACTTTGTTCATGACTTCTGTTTTGAACTAAATTTATTTTCGCTTTTAGGGGGGTTAGTTGCCCCATCCCTCAGCAGGGTACGCCTATGAGTGTAGCAAAGGAAAAGCAGGCATTGAAATGGAACATATAATGCCATGTCCCCCAAACTCCCTGAGACACTTTCACGCAATCGGCCCATGATTCGCATGACTGGGCCATGACAAGCAACAAGGTAACAGCTGGTAGCCGAGGAAGATTAACCAGGGTGCAAAGCATGCAGGTGGGCACTGCTGGCCCATACTGCCAATATATTGTCATTTGCAATCCCGGTTGTTGATTGCAATGAATTCCTTGATTTTTTCTACCCAGTTTGTTTAATTGATTCTTGGAATTGAATATCAAAATGTGCGTCAGGTGTGCAGCTAGGAATAAAGGCTAGGGGGGTTTCTGGTGTAACTAATGTTGGGGGTATGGCATAGCCACATACCAGGGTAGGCAGGAGGTGTGGGGGCCCTCCGCCATAAAAACTAAAGAGAAATGATTCAAATTTGTGAGTTTTGCGGCATTCTGAGAGATATTTTTTTATCCTTACACGATTCCATAATTAATATTAATCCAATTAATTGAAATAGATTAAACCTTAAAATTTCTCTGAGCTCTGGGGGGGGGGGGGGGTTTCATCCCCCAAACCCCCCCCTCGCTGTTCCACTACTGTACATTGTGCTGTATTTGTATTTTCTTATTATACTGTTTTTAAAAGGGAAACATGTTCATGATTAGGACCATAAAGGAAGTTCAGAATCTATATATTTCATGTAATATAGCTTGTTTCTAATTTTTTTTCTGCTTAAAATACAGCTACGCTGTATTTCCTCTAGTTGAGTTAGAATTGGAGATTATTATGAAATACTCACTAATATTTTAAATTTATTACATGTCGTCGAAGTCACATTCCGTCAAATATGTGCTAAGTGCTAAGTCTAGGTTTCTAACTAAAGATTTGGTTAGATGAGGATGTTGGAAACTATCCACAAGATAGGGCTGTAATTTATGAGTTTCTGAGGTGATTTGTTATTGGGTATTTTCTCTTGTCCACAGTGTATAAACAGTCCTGTTTAGATGGCTGTGTATCACGTGTTTATTTTGCTACTTACGACTTTTACATTGAATTACTAATGAAATAAAGATTAGTATGCCTTGATGGCATTTCAGTCATGGTTCATTTCTACATCTAAATTAGTCTTCTTACCATTGCTCAAAAGACATATCACAGCTCTAGCTGCAGTTACTACATTCATGGAATTTTAACTGTGCCACTACTGTACTGTAGTTTATTTAACTGGTAATAGGCATTTGCAATGATTGTCCTTCTATTTCTACCTTAATGCTTTTTGGGTCAAATTAAGTGGTTATTCAACATTATTTTTGCAGCAATACATTCTAAAATAACTTGCCTGAACCTTGATATTCTCAAAGGGGGTATTATCGTGAAGTTCTTGTAGTTCTGTCTTCTGGATGAAGAGCATGTGGATCTTCCTACTTGCACTTTCTGTTATTTCTTAGTTTGTTATTAAGTGCATCATCTCACCCACTTGGTGCCTCAGCTTGGTGTGATGTTAAAAGTCTTTTATCATCTTGTGTTGGGACAACCCGTAGGTGAAGGTGATGCTCCCTCATTGGGTTGCCTTTTTTAGTAATGGCCTGAGGCAGTTCTTTAAACAATCTTCCTACTAGGTTTTGTCAATTATTTAGCCAAATTATATAATTCCCTGTCAAAACTAGTTTTACATTTATAACCGAGGCACATTGCTGCTGCTTATCCAAGATGAGATTTCTCTGCTGTATTAAGAATTGACAGGGTAATGGTGTGGGTTAAGTTTGTCAGAAGTTGAAGGATCACTCCTACCGTACCGGCATCAAACAGTTAGCAAAATCAATATACTTCTCTCTGCATATAAAATAAATCACCTCATTCTATTGGTGCAACTGCTACACTCAATGAGGTAGGTACGTCAATATTTCCCTCGGCTGAGGGGTCCAATTTGAACCTTATATGTAATTTATGTTTTAAGAGAAAAAATATGATCTAGACTGCAAAAATGTTCGTTAATTAATTATCCCTCAAAAGCAGCAGTGAAACTTTTTAAGAGACTTGAGGTTTTTCAGCCAAGGTATTGATTTACCTTAATTCTTTTTAGTATGAGTTCTCTGTGTTTATTACAAATATGTAGTACAGTTCTTTCAAGTTTAATCATGAATCAATGGTAAGTTTTTAAAGAATTCTCTTACAAGTGAACCCCAAATAACTGTTGCACTTAAAGTTTTCTTTTGTCAGTTTAACTAAATTAAGCCTTTATTCGTAGTTGTTTCTCATGTCATGCACAAGCCAGTTTGCTTGTTTTGGCACCAATGCTGAAAACTTCTGAGGTAATAATTTGTTTTTCATTTTGTTTCCTTGCAGCGAACATTTCATCCTTTCGTGCCCATTGTGAGATACTACTTTGTTTCTCCTTGCTGACCATCAAAGCCATTCCTCATTTCCATTGGCAACTTACTGTCATCTGAACAGAACAAACTTTTACAATTATTGCTTCATGGTTTTGCAATAATGGCAAACTACGTTGGTGCTAGCAACACTGTGGAGTTTGTCGAGGAGAGGCTCTTGAATGGATTGTTCACTGGTTCATTACTCCAGCATAAAGAGCTGCTGGACAGTCTGAAAGACGTGGATGCCATGGTAATAAAGCAGAGTACTCTTTTGCATGTTGGAGTCAGATTTGGTAAGGTGGATTGGGTGGAGGAGTTATTGGCAAGAGGGGCGGACCCAGGCCTAAAGGATGAGAGTCAATTGAATGCACTATCTTCAGCAGAGGAGATGGTTCGACAGTTTCCCGAGGACCTTGACCGATCGCAAGTTCTTAATTTGGTTAGATTGGTACACCGGAGAGACCAGGTGCTGAGGCGTCACCTTGAATTATCTTACAGTAGGGGTACTGCCCACACAACATCCGTGACTGGGCAAGATCGGGATATTGCATATCTGAAGTCCTCTATGGACGCCTTGCGGCAAGAGATGAAGTCTCTTGTGTGTCAGCTGACCTCCTCCTTGGAGGAACTCAAGGGGCGGGCATGTGGACGTGATGAACTGAGTTGTATAGAAGAGGCAGTGCTCTCAACTGCAGAGGAGGTGATGTCAATGGAGTTTGGCCCAGGAGGGAGGTCTGTGGTGAGTAAGCTTTCGTCTGATCTGGCCAAAGCTAGGCAGGAATGCGTGGATGCCATGATGTTCAAGACTGAGATAGTGTACGGCGATGGAGTAGAGTTTATGCGTAGGTTGTATGAGAGACTGTATGATGAAGACGAGTGCACTGCTTGTGTATTGAAGTATCTGAGTGGGGATGACAGGGTGAAGGTTTTGGTGGACTGTGAGTTTAGTCGCATCGGAAGGATGAAGGATAAGGTTGTGGACTTGGGTGGGACTCAGAGGAAAGGGAATGATTGGTATTCGTTTTGTGATTTGGAGGCTGAAACTGTTTATTTAGGTGCGAAGATTTGTTCGGGTTACAGTGAGAAGGAGGAAGGCGCCAAGTTAGCTCGGGCCTTATCCCAGTTATCTCTGAAGTTGGATTTTGGCAACGGGGGGAGGCCATATGGGCAGGATGCAGAACAGGAGTGTGAGTGGATGATGGCTCTATTGGAGGTGGAGGAGGAGAGTAAGAGGGGAAGGGAATTACATCGGTGGATCATTTATGCATTGAATCAGAAGACGCAGTTTGCGAGGGTATGTCACCTTGCAGCCGCAGTACCTGGGATTATCACATTTCATGGATCAACGGCAGGAAGAGCTATTCTGCAGGAACAGGCCCGTCTCCTCTTCTCAGTCTACGCTAAGTATGTGGTACCAGCGCTGCTAGTTAAGGCAAGAGTGAGTTTTTTTCTATTTCTTTCTCCTTCCTGTATTTTCATTAAATATCTAGTATTCCATATTTGTCGCCTATTTTGTTTTGAGAACTTTCAGTTTCAAATAACCCTTTCGCTGCTGTTCAATCTCTGAAAACCTTCTCCTCACATGCGGCAAAAAGGTTAAAATGCGTTTCATGGACCCATGGAGCAGGTACTTCAATAATGGGCATGGTACACCCTCCAAAGGTTCGCTAATCCGGGACCCTATCCTCGACGAGCTCACCCACGCAGGACCGTCTCATCGACCCTACCAGTGGGGGTCGAAAAGTGACCGATCTGACTGCAATTTGAAAATCAACCAATCAACCCGATCATCAAAAAGTGATTGCTTTCATCGTACTCCTGCCAATGGAGCAATCAAGTACATCTTTGAACCATGTTTCCGCGATGAAAAATAACGGTTTTATAAACTTTGCTAAAAACATGGCTGTGGACCACTGGAAAATGGCCAATTTAGCAAAGTTAACAAATAAGTTATTTTTCATCGCAGAAGCACGGTTCAAAGACGTATTTGATTGGCAGGAGTGCGATGAAAACAATCATTTTTGATGATCGGATCGATTGATTGATTGGTTTTCAAATTGCAGTCATAGTGGTCACTTTTTGGGAGGTAGGCCCCCCTGGTGGGGTTGATGAGATGGTCCTGCGTGGGTGAGCTGGTCCAGGAAAGGGTCCTGGATTAGGGACCCGTCGAAGTGCTTTTGGGAAAGTGCATGGAGGAAGAAAAAGTACGTTCACAGCAGTGAAAGGGCTAAATCAAAACATTCAATGCATTTTATGAAGCCTTTGTTCATAAGCCATCAAATCATTAATTTATAGAGTTTATATAGTAGTTTCAGTTTGGATGACAGCAAACGTGAGTAACATTTCATGTTCCCAAGGTGATACTTCTTGCCCATACAGCGGCGGATACAGATGGGGGGTGAAGTGGGTGCACGTCCCCTCCTTGCGGGTCTGCCCGTATTGCCGAACATTGCGAAACCACAATTGTAACTTTTTATATCATACGATGGCATTGTCTTTCACATGTGTATAATCACTTTAATTAAAATTTTCTTGTTCTTTGCCTGAGACTTGATCATCTTTTATTACGGTAAAAGTAAAGGCAAATCAAGATATATTTATTGTGCCCCCCCCTTGACTTTTTTCTGTATTTGCTACTTCCTTCATGTGAGATCTATAACAAGTCGAAAATGAGAAGGAAACTTCGTTGATTTCCACTGATTTATTTCATCCCCACGACATGTTTCGAACCATAGAGGTCATCTATGGTTTGAAAAATGTCGTACAGACGAAATATATCAGTGTAAATCAACAAAGTCTCCTTCTCAATTTTTAGTATTAACTTCTACATATTTGAGCCTAATTAAATTGAACGAGCCATAGCAAGTATTCCTGTCCCATGTGTAGGCCTCTTGTTTTCTCCTCTAGCTGATGTAGAATGCTCTTTGAATCCTGAAAATGGTTCATTGATTTTATGTATTTCGGTTGTAATGAAGTAAAACCTCTGACTGAGAATAGAAATAACTTTATATTGTTTTATTTGGAAATGTGATTAAGTAGTTTAAAATTGTTTTAATTTTACCGTATTTCATATCAAAAATTGTTATAAACACATTGAATTTCTTCATATTCTGTGTTTGAAAAATTCTTACAAAAAATGTGTGATGGATATAATAAATTCAATGATATCAAAAGATTAAGACGCCAAAAATTCAAATCCATTACACAATCTCTTGAATGTAAATTCTGCATAGTTTTGCAAGTGTCATTGTTTTCCTTGACTCACCAAATCAATGATTTCTGTCACAATGTAGGTTGATTTTAAGCTAGTTGACATCTGTTTGTGTGATTTTAGCTATAGAAGTTTTGTTAATTGGGGCGATACCTAATCGCACAATGGAAATGGACTTCATATTAATACTGGAATCGCGCATTTTAATTTTATATTCGGTTGTAATTGCATCATTTCCCTCAAGGTGATATCCATTTCTTTCTTCTTTCAGAGATGAAGGCAACCTGACGTAATTTTGACGATACATTGGGGCAATTCCTGAAGAGGATTATTTTATTCATATTCATCAGTGTTTTCATCAAGCCCCTCAGTGTATTGTAAAAGGCTTGGGTTTACCGTATTACTCTCATGTGTTAAGTAATTGTCACACTTTTTATTTATTTCATGCCTGCCGTGAGGAACTGCTTTCATATTTTGTAATCACATTGAAAGGTACATGCTGTAACTATTTTCTGCATCCATAATTTAATTCAGCAATGTTTTGCAGCGCATTTGCATGCATTTTATCATACATTTTCCTGTCATTCACTGTTTCATTCTTTAATCTAATTTGATTGATGCATTTTGTCATTGTGAAAATTATTTACATAGAGCTAGAGAACATATAGGTAGAGAATCATCTTCTAGGTTTTTGTTAAATATGCTGCTGGAATATTTGTATTTTTGAATAGTTTCCATTTTATATCTCATGTCTTTGTTGCACAAACAGTGGTTGCAAGAAACACAGCATCCGGCTTTGCAATGAAATTTTATTCAATATGTAACCGAAAGCCATTATATCTATAAATCCATTTGCTGCTATTTTCTGATTGCCAGGTTTACTCTTGATGATCTTATCTTCGAATAGCCTTTCTGTGAAAATTGATTTCCTTAACGTCATTTCTATGGTTTCACTTGGGCAATGCAATTGCAAGCTTTTGCAGTTGTTCTTTGATGCTGTCAGTTATAATCTTTGTGGAAAATTTTGTTTTTGAAGGATGAATATGTTGTAAGAGCTGATCTGTATTTTTAATCCCTGACTATAAATTTGATTTTGTATTCTTTCAGTGATTTTTTCTGTAGGCGTTTGAAAGATTGGAAATAAAGTGCATTTTTTCACATTTTGGAGTATAATTAAGTCATTTTAGACAGTTATCCTCTTTTAATTCCAATATTTATGCCAGCTTAATCCAATTTTGTCTATAAAGCTGTCTGCTCTTTATCAGATTATCTGTATCATTCGTGTAATAGAGAAGCATTGCCTTCATGCAGGCATTCATACTTTCAGCATTATCCTTTTTCTCGTTTATCAGTTGACCAAAAAGAATATCCTCAAGTCCTTTTTTGTAACGTACTGTGAATGTCACCTAACTCATATGTACAAAGACATTGTATTCCAGTAAAAGATATAGTGAATGAAATGGTTTTGCATGGTAATACTATGCTGTATATCATTTGAAGCTATTTGCATCTTATGCTTTTGTGATATCTTCACTCTTTGGGAACTGCGAACAGTTACAACTGGAAGGAGATGGTAACACTAGTTCTGAATGAATAATTAGCTCTTGATGCTAACAATAAGTAACTCTAACAACCAATGCAGCCCAAAAAGCAAGTTTGATGACCTTTATTCTGAAGGACGGCAGTAGGCAAAGTTCGTTGGTTGGTATGTGTTTGCAAAAATATCCAGGTATCTACAGTGGAACTTGGTTATAACGTCATCAAAGGGACCAGAAGATTTTAAACGTTATATCCCAGTGACGTTATAAAAAATCAGCGTTAAATTTGAGTGACACCACAACTTGACATTGCACAAACAAAACACAACTAACGATGTATAAGATAACTGTCAACATACGCGATGCTCACACGGAGGTAGGTAGTGATGTGACTGATGATCTACCGTAACTAACAAAACAAACAATACAATATGGTGTGCCTGTATCAGTGACCTTGTAGAATGTAGGGGTGGGAAGGGATAAGACCCAGGTATGCCGGACAGCCCCCGCTCCCTCTAGATACCAATTAAACAAAAGAGTTGCATACCGTCACCAGCTCAACGTCCAGCTTGTGAACTGTTTTTGCTTTTGATGTTTCTACACATGGTTTCTATGAACTTTGGGACATAATACAATCACACTACCACTTTTGCAACCTAAGAACCGCAAAAGTTTTGACGCTATACCCGTGCATCGCAATATTTGTTAACGATATAAACGGGTTTTCGTGCAACATAAAATGTTCAATTTTGGCTGGTCCGTATAAAATGTGAAGTTAAATCCAAGTTGACGTTACAGCCAATGCCGTTATACCCAAGTTCCACTGTAGTTCCTCTGGGTATTAAAGGAAGTTAATCATCGATCCAGCCATTGACCTACTTAACCCTGAGGCTGTGGGAACGTTTTTGAATTGTCTGCATGGTGGGTGTGGGAAAAACATTTTTCAACGTTTGACCAGATTTTCTTACCACTGGCAGCCTTTCCTTAACCTTTTCCCTACTAAAGACGTAAATATGTGTGTGTCAGTTTCTTGACCTGGAAGACGAAAGCCGTATATTTCCGTCCGAGATTTTCCTGATCACGAGAACGAAGGCCGTATATATACAGTTTCCAGCTCTCCCCCTTTTATGACGGTCGCGGGTGTACGGTGTCTTTGTTTCGGGACTCAACACTGCGGGGCTTAGGATTCACCCTCGGAATTCGGGTGCAGGTACCCGGACCCTCTTCTTTTATTGCCCCTCTTAGCGGTAAGGGAGAGTGGTCATTCAATTTTTAATCCAGTCATTTTTTGACATCAATATTTGTTCATTGCTCATAAAAAAATTAACTAAATATTGAATTATATGTCTTTTGAGCAGCGTTTACAATTTTAAACGAAATTCTACGACATATATAACTTATATCTCGAGCTATGTATAAACATCAACATGGAAATTGTTGCCGCATTAAATGCATTAATATTGACCATAGAACTTCGTTTAAAATTTGACAATGCTCAGAAAAAATGAGGAATTCAATTCAAAGTCTGCGATTTACGTGCAAACAACAATTATCCATTTGCTACATACATATAAGCAATATATAAGTTGGCAGCGAACCAATGCCGCAGGTATGGTCGTAAACCCGGAAAGGAGGGAGCACAACTACTCTCGGAGTCCGAGATAATGCGAATTCCGTGCGTGGAAGGGTCGAAAAAGGTTCAGCGAGACCCTCCTTAACGAATGCCCTCCAAAAATACTCCGCACGACGAGTGGGAAGAGTCCCTTGGGGCTCAGTACAGCAGTCATGCCAAGACGAAAACTCCGCCGTATCGAAAGGGTTTAGGTTTAGTGACGAATACACGGCTTTTTCCAGGTTTTTTCATGGTAGAAAAAAATCATGGGTTATTCACGGTTTTAAGGTTTTCACGGTTGAGTGGGAACCCTTGTCAGTTGAAATAAGTTGAGGACCTGCTGGATTTGACCTCACTGCACGTTGCTTATATCCTATTGATACGGCTTCCCAGCACGACACGGATTTTCCGTGTGTTGCGGGAATTACACTAGGCTTTGTTTACAAATACAAATATAAGTAATTTTGTGTACAAATGTTTCTTCTTTGATATCCATACATGTAAAATGACTTTTGGTGAAATTTCAGCCATGGCTACTCCATTCGGAATACCAAGGTGGATAAAAATAGTCCTTAAGATGCTTATCGACCAAGTGAAATGGATGAGGAATTCCTATGAAGAGAGGGAGAGAAGGGAAGCCTCGCACAAACCTTGATTGGCCGACACAACAATATTATCAGCCATATCTTGAAGTATGATGGCAAAATAAATACAATTAATTGTCAAGGGTCAAGTGAATGGGAAGAACAGAAATGGAAAACCTCGAATAAAATATACGGATTACGTTATAAAGGATGTGGAAGGAAAGAAATGTGTAGATACGAAAAGATAACTTAAAGATCCGTCTCGAAAGGATTAAGGGAATACATTCCCTTGGTTTACGGCCTGGGAAAGACCCGAAAAGTTCTCCCCTTACACCCTCCCCACTTTTAAACTTGCGAGACGGCAGAGTTTTCCTCTTAGGATGACTGCCGTACTGAGCCCCAAGAGAGACTTCCTTCTCGTGGTACGGAGCATTTTTGGAGGGCATTCGTTAAGAAGGGACTCGCTGAACCTTTCTCGACCCCTCCCCGCTGGGACTCCACATTATACCAGACTCCGAGAGTAGTTGTGCTCCCTCCTTTCCGGGTTTTCGACCATACCTGCGGCATGGGTTCGCGGTCAACTTATTTATTGTTTATACGTGTGTAGCAAATGGATAATTGTTGTTTGCACGTAAATCGCAGACTTTGAATTGAATTCCTCATTTTTTCTGAGCATTGTCAAATTTTAAAGGAAGTTCTAAGGTCATTAATGCATTTAATGCGGCAACAATTTCCATGTTGATGTTTATACATAACTCGAGATATAAGTAAATATATGTCGTAGAATTTCGTTTAAAATTGTAAACGCTGCTCAAAAGACAATTAATTCAATTCTTAGTGTATATTTCTTGATAAATGAACAAATATTTATTTCGAATCCGGACGAGATAAACAATTGTATGACCGTTGTCCCTTACCGCTAAGAGGGGTAATAAAAGACGAGGGGTCCGAGTACCTGCTCCCGGATTCCGAGGGGTAATCCTAAACCCCGAAGCGTTGGGTCCCGAGACAAAGACGACGTAAACCCGCGACCGTCCTAAAAGGGGAAGAGCTAGAAAACGTATATATACGGCTTTCGATCTCCTGGCTAGGAAAATCTAATACGTAAATATACAGCCGTCGTCAACCGGGTCAGGAAACGTCCACACGTATATATACGTGTATAGTAGGGAAAAGGTTAAACCTTCTCTCCCCTCCTCTACAGTTTACTCCCCACCTCCCTCTAGTTCGTGCGTCTTGTATTTTAGATGAAGGATCAATGCACTTCTCACCAGTATATAAAGCGTCGAAACCATGGTAGTGTGTTAATAAAAATTGTGATAGAACAAAATAATAAACAATTTTTCATTAAATTTAAGTATTGGTGGGTCATGCGATTATTATAGTAACCGCGTCTATGGAATAGGATTGGCATTTCCTTTATTTTTCACGGTGTTTCGTGGAGGAAACACATTTTTGGGGAAAGGAATTAATGTGGGAGGTGACTTGACATAATGCGAAGGTCACCATTTTTGTTATGGATCTTGTCACAGTATTATGGGGCTAGAATAATTTAAAGAGAAATTTGGAAAGAACTCCTTATAACAGACTTAAAAGCCACAGAGATGCAAGCAAGCCTGCCTTGGACCCAGAAAAGTTAGCCGTGGGGAAGGGTAGGGGTGCATTTCGAAAACATTTTGGCTAAGTGCTCCTTTGCCAGGCACTTTTGGAACTTTTAATTCAAATGATCACCGAGAGTGCCTCATTTATACGAGTGCTTCATTCATAGGAGTGATCTATAAAAATATACTCGTTTATAATGGCATGCTTTACCTATCACTTTTATGTTCATTGAGGAGCTTCAGGTACTTTTTGTTAACTATGTATGTTAACACACACACACACTATCAGTCTCAACAGCCCATTACGCTAAGTATTGTGGCTGTTTATATGTTTGACTTCAGTTTTCCAAAAGTTATGATGTTTAATGATGGAATACAATAAAAAATCAGTAATAATTGTCAGCATTTGTTCATGAAAGAGGTATTTTTTGCTTTACATTTTACAAGATACATTTTAAGAGTGCCTGTGGTACAAAAACATTCAAGAAGAATTCCTTTTTTAATAATTTTTTGAACATGACAGAATTATAATTAGAAGTTTTACATCTCTGATAAAATGACTTATATAACTAGGGGAGATTTCTTGGAAAATGTTATGAAGTAAATGATAACTCTAATATTATATTATTTGAAATTACATAAGAAATAAAAACTATCAGACAGTGAAAATTATTTCTTAGATTTCATTATTTGAAAATCATAATTGTCATTTGTTTCAGAAGTATGCCTGTAATCATTAAATACGCTTAAATTACTTCCAATCTTATATGTTGATGATCATACATGTTAGCAATTTATTGCTTTTTATACAAATTGTTAACTCTTTAAAAAGACCTGCTTAGAATACAGTAGATATTTTGTCTGCTGTTGTTAAATGGTAGTTGGTCATTCACTAGTCAAGTGTTATATTCAAAAGTCTGGAGTGTTTCTTATAAATACATTATTTACCACCACTTCTGAAACGTATCCAAAAACTCAACATGAAAATCATTCATGTGATGTTTGGCTTGGAACTTCACATGCTATGCAAAATTATTTGTTGAAAGCTTGATGCAAAATACTATATTCCAGATAGAATTAACTGGAAACAGTCCTAGCCATGCATAAGCACTAAAGTAAGGTTACAAATTTCCCATTTAAATATCCTTCTTGCAGAGTAGGTACTTAAATCAACTGATTAAATACCAATCAACGAGACATATTCACCATCGCATTCTTGGAAATTCACGTGAAAATGAAATTCCCAAAATTTCTCAGTGCAAACAATTTTAAGCTCTAGCAATATCCGGTCATACTTTCTTAACCGATACAGATTGCAGATACCAAAATTTCTTTCAATGTTGTATTAAAACAGATCAGGCACATGGATACAGGAAGATTAACACATATCGGAAATCAAGTGGTTGAGTTGTAGCACTATCTCTGTCAATCAATCAATTGATGTTTAAGAGAAAATGAACTGGTGACACAGTGCTGAAATTTTTTAAAGAAAGTTTAGAAAGTAACTTGAAAATCAATTAAATTTTGACCATCATCTTTGAATGGAAACTTTTGAAAACAGATAAATAAGAACAAAAATGCAATCATGTTACTTCAAATTGGAAAAGTTACACAAATTTATTTAATTAACAAAATCAGTTATATGCCTTTTATTGTGAACTAATAGTACTTTATTCTTAGCATAGGGACAATATTTTGTTTATTTCCACCAAGCAATCATGGTTAATGCCAGGCAAATTCAGAACCAATATAAAACCAGACACGAAAATTGAAAAGAGACCTTGAAGAATGCACCTTTGATGGAAAAAAAGGCAGGCCTTCAATAAAAAAATAAGGCAAGCCGGCTGTTTGATTCTTAACTTCTATCCTGGGCATATCCTTCTGCTGCCACAATCCTTCAATACATTCATCCTTACATACATTTCAAAAATAAAAATAATATTTATTCCACTTATTCGTAGGTTACATAGAGCATGTAAATAAAACAATAAAGTAGAATGTAGGTACGCTGTGATCCTGAATTGGAGGTACCATCGTAACTTAGCTCATTAAAGCAGCAGTTGGTGCTGATTTATGACCATATAAAATATAAGAGCACAAAAAATTTTGATATTCAAACATGCATGTGTTAAGTTCAGCAGCAACGGGAAAAAATTAAAATACAAAATAAAACACGTATTATAATGAGATTAGAGAATATTTTAGAAAAAAATTGTAGGAATGATAACTTTACGCAATGAATATACAAAAAAATGACAAGTTAAAATTATCAAGATTCCACAACAACTTTTTAACAATTGTTCAATATATTAAATCTCTTGGGATAAAAAAATGTTTTAATTAGTAAGAAACTAAGCCATAGAGTTTTGACTCAGTATCTAAATTGGGTGGGAACATGACACTTACAGTGCAAGGAAAGTGTATGTATGTTTGAAGGCTTCATTTTGGGGCTTAGGTATACAAACAGTCCCCGAACCTCATGGAGACGTATTTTTTACCGGAGTTTACTAGCATATTCAATCTGTTTTGCTCTGTTTTACACACAAATAGAAAACGTCATGAGTACCTCAAATGAAAAAAATCACTTTAGTCGTAAAACATTATGTTTTCGGAAAAGAGAGCTCAGTTTTACACTGCCCTTATGAGTTCCTTTAGGCAATCTGCCAAGGCTTAATATGAGGAAGGTAGGCTCCTTCCCAGCAAGAAATGCCATATTGCAGTCTTGATTCAACTAGAGCACAATATACAGGACAACCTATTTTTTTGGACATAAATATCTTAATATAACCAATTTCCTTGAAATCAATCGCATTTCCAATTCGATTACATTGACATGTTATTTCCAGGTAATATTTTCATCAATATATTATCCACTATAGTTATCCCAGATTAACACAAAAAGTTAATTTGCCTAATTTCAAAACATGTCGAATAGGTTTTTTTCAGGTCACACATGAGACATCTGTAGCGTCTTCGCCTGCCAAACAAGGGGTCGCGGGTTCGAGTCCCACCTGGGTATGTTTCCCCTGTCCAGGGCATGGCTGTTCGTGTACGCTTACTTGTTACAATCTTTGAATACCCCGGTATAAAATGGCCAAAAGGTGCTGTATCCGGTGGTTTGAGAATTAAAAAATAATATTTTCATCAACAGTTATCCCAGATTAACTCACAAAGTGAATTTGCTCAATTTCAAAATATGTCGAACAGGTTTTTTTTCGTGTCAGACTTGAGACATCTGTAGTAGACGCTCCATTTTTTCGAATAATTTATTTTTTACTTAAATGTAACACATTTTATTCATTTGCTTCATACAAATTTATATGAATAAAATTAAAATTTTGTTCCATCACATACTATTTTTGTAAATATATATCACTCATATCGTGCAATATGAAAACAAAGCTGTATTATCCACAAAGGAAGTTAATTTAACATTGAATATTCCAGTTTTTAAATTGTTTACATGTATAAGAAAAAGAACAGTCTCCAAGATCGATCTCCAGGATACTTCAGAAGAAAGTGATGTTTCATGTCCATAATTGTCACGTATTTTCTCATTCTGGGTTCTCCCACTGAAGTTACTCAGGTACCATTTAGTATCGACTCCTCTCATTCCAGCTTGCAATAATCTTTTCAATAACAATGACTCGTCTATGCAAGTTTCGTAAAGTTTAGGTATTACAAAACTGCAACTTTCTAATTATTTTTGAGTGCATTAGAGATAGCAGAACGAAGCCTTAAGATTGAACTTTTACCTTTCAAGAATCCCAATTTCACAGGGATAAGTAGTTATTGGTGTTAATGAAATGCAAGAACTGAATTTAAATTTTTTCCAAGACTTTTGAGAAGACCGGCAACAGTGATATTGGTATATAATTGCTAGCATTAGTTTTACCACCTATTTTTAAAATTGGCACTGCAATACCTGTTTGTTTTCGAAATTCACACTAATCATACTCAAGTTTGCTATCGGTGTAAGAAAAACGGTACAATACGATCATTTACCTCAATAATATTGATACTGTTTTTATCATGACCCATTGAATTTTCATGCTTCATTTCTTCAATAATTCTACCAACCACTTGAACGGCAGTTGGAAAGAAGTACAATGACTGAGCCTCACCACAGTTTGAAATCACAGCTTATAATGACTTTGAATGCAAATATCAAAATATTTGGTTCACTTGTTCGTCTTTGAAGAGCTTCACTAAAATGATTGCTGATTTCACTCACTGTCTGGAGTGCAAAATACAAAAAAATGACTTGGTACGATTCCCATGGTATCATGGGAGATGACTCATCATCCCAATAAGTACTATATCATTATTCATTCTTCATTGCGAAGGGAAGAATAAGGTATTGAGCTTCTCACTACAGATTTGCAATCGCTTGATTTAGAACAACTTTGACAGTTAAATGGATAATCTTTCCAATGACCAAACATGTCAAGTGCACGGAGGTGGCCCATTTGGGGAAAGCCATACAACTTACGTAGCACAAATATTGTTTATCACTTGTGAGTGCTCATGTGGCGGTTGAGATTAGAACTAACAGTGAAAAAATTGGTGCTTACTCTGAATGAATAATGTTTCTTAACTGTACGTGCACACTTGCAGCGGTCAAGGCCATTCCTTGCAGTAAAGTACTTGCTGGAGACACTGTATAGAAATGATTTATCTCATTTATGTACACCCATGTGACGGCTAAGGTGAAAATTAGTACCAAAAGACTTGCAACAAATTTCACATTGATAAGGTTTTTCTCCTGTGTGTAATCGCATGTGAATGGACAGAGAAGAACTCCGAGCGAAAGATTTTTTGCAGATTTGGCACGAATATGGTTTCTCCCCCGTGTGTACTCTCATGTGACCCTTCAGGGCACTCCCTTGAGCGAAGAACCGGCTGCATACGTTACATTTAAAAGGCTTTTCCCCTGTGTGTGTCCTTATGTGACTTTTGAGATTACCACTGGCGGCAAAAGATTTTTTGCAGATTCTGCATGAGTAGGGCTTCTCTCCCGTGTGAGTTCTCATGTGACTTCGGAGAGCAAATTTCACAGCGAAAGATTTTTTGCAGATACTGCACTCATAAGGCTTTTCTCCCGTGTGCGTTCGCAAGTGTCTAACCCGTTCTTTACTGCAACTGAAGGATTTGCTGCACATATTGCAGGCATAAGGCTTCTCTCCTGTGTGAATGCGTACGTGTTTTACTAAGTCGGTCTTTGCAGAGAAAGACTTTTCACAATGATAGCACGAATAAGGCCTTTCTCCCGTGTGTGTTCGCATGTGAGTTTTGAGATTACATTTATCAGAGAAAGATTTTTCGCACATTTTGCATGCATAAGGTCTTTCTCCCGTGTGAGTTCGCATGTGAGTTTTGAGAGCACTTCCATAAGTGAAAGATTTTTGGCATATTTGGCACGTATTGGGCATCTCTCCCGTGCCTACACATTCGTGACCATTCATGTGACCAATACCATTGAAGGACCGGCTGCATACGTTGCATTTAAATGGCTTTTCCCCTGTGTGTGTCCGTATGTGACTTTTGAGATTACTACTGCAAGTAAAAGATCGGTTGCAGATAGTGCATGAGTAGGGTCTCTCTCCCGTGTGAGTTCTCACGTGACTTCGGAGAGCAAATTTCACAGCGAAAGATTTTTTGCAGATACTGCACTCATAAGGTTTCTCCCCCGTGTGTAATCGTATGTGGGTCTTGAGAGTGCATTTCCTGGTGAAAGATTTTTTGCAGATTCTGCATGAAAAAGGTCGCTCTCCCGTGTGTCTTCGCATGTGTTTAACCAAGGAATGCTTATGAGAGGAGGAATAACTGCACACATCACAGATATAAGGCCTTCCTTCCGTGTGTGTGCGTAAATGTCTTACTAAGTGGCTCTTATTCACGAAAGACTTCTCACACTCGTTGCATGAATAAGATGTCTCTGCCATGTGTATACGCTTGTGTTTGGTGAGGTCCTTTTTCTGAGGAAAGGACAAAGTGCACTTGCTGCATGAATATGACTCCTCTTTTCTTCTCACACCCACGCGATTACAAAGGTTTTCATTGCAAGATGACTTTAAAGATAAACTTGGTGAAGTTGACTTCTCTTCTACAGTAAAACTTCTTGTCACTCGCCTCATTTTTTTCTCATCCCCTTTTCTGCCGGTGGTTTTCTTGAGAGGCCGATTTCCTTTTTCGCTCAGCCCCAGTGTTTCTATCGGTAGACCATTTAAAGTTTCGGAAGTAGTGGGTTCAAAGGAACTATAACTACTTCCGCTTGATTGAAGGTTTTTGAAAGACACATCTCCTCCCACTGATGATTTCTCTTCAGCGTCCAAATTAGCACCATTCAAATGAATTTTCATGTGCTTGATTAAGCCATTTTTGTTGTTAAATACCTCTCCGCATTTGAAGCAATGATATGAACTTTCGTTTGACTTGCAACTATTCTCAGGATTTTTGATCAAGCAATTGTTTATCTCTTCATTGTCTCCCATGACAGTCTCACAGCCACTAGTGTCATTTCCTCTGATTATGATTGACCTGAGGTTATGAGTGGTATTTGATGAATCACGACCACCTCTATCCCCGACAACTGTCATTGTCGCTCCGCCTCCCTTGCTTCTAAGTGATTCGATGTATTTTGTATTGCATTGTCTATCATCAGGAATTGAGCTATTTGTTTTCTTATCGTTATCTAGAGCGCCACATATTTCCAAGTCTTCATCCATCAGATTTCTTTCTATCCCAAAATGGGATGCTCTAACCTTGGAATCAATTTTTCTCACTAGAGATGTGGGATCAATGCATTCATCAATCCAATGATTCATTACATTTCCTTCCGCAGACAGATATGAAGTTGATGTTGCTCCAATGGGCACTCCTTTGGAAGCCAGGAACCCTAGAAAAAAATTCACATTAAACCCAGATAACACAAAGTAAAAGAGTTAACAGTTTCTTATGGTTTTCTTACGGAAAAATTGATAAGCAGCTTATCGTAAGCTATGAGGCTTATATAAGGCAAGGGTAAGATGTTAGGGAAGAATAGGTAAGAGAATGCCGTCAAATATCCTCAGGCAAGGTTATTCGCTTCTGTTACAACGTTAAAAGAGCTGATCAGTGTCCTACATATACTACGCAGCTCATCCCGACATGAATTTAAAGGCTACCGGTGAAATTAAGCGAGTCATCATAAGGGCTTAACCCTTTCGCGCCGCATGCCTCACCTGTGCGGCGAGGATTTTCTTCCCTAAACAACGAATGCCACACCAGTGTGTCCCGAATGTTCTTACCCTAACCAACGAATGCCGCGCCTGTGCGGCACAGGTCGAAAAAAGTGACCGTCGCAGACACAATAGACCCACGGACGCGGTCGCCCCTCACTATCCGCCTTAGCTCGAGCTCAGTCCCATCTTCGGCCACTCAGGTCGACCCTTTCCTATCCTCTCCACGCGGTCAACTACTGTTATTTGCAGTGTGTTTTCCAAAAAAATATTTGTTGCTTACTTTTGAAATTCAATGCTAGAAATGAATTCATCTTTTTTTGCTGACCACATGGAAATTTCAAACAAAATTCTAACGTTAATCTCAACGGAGTTATAGAACAACTAGTAAATATACTAAATCCGTCTATATAAACGTTAAAACTTCGTTTAAAATGTCTTCGGGCTGAGAAAAAAAACAAAATTCATTTTGAATGCAAAAAAATCGGATCGAGCAACAAATATGTTCATATATTTTGCATTAACATTTTAGCTAGTTGACCGCGAACTCGTGCTAGGAAGGGGCTTTTAATCCTTCTAGGGTCCGGGACAGAGGCCGAGGAAAGGGATCGGCGCCCTCTGAGTTGGATCCAAAAATGGTTAGGGAGGGAACCACTGCCTTCCGTTGACGCGAAAACGCTTCGTACAAGGGAGTGAAAAAAACTTTCAAGAGACTCGTATTGAGGAAGAATTTCCCTGAACCAAGGTCCGGCGCGAATGGGTTAACAACTGATAACAGATTTCCCCGTGAATAGAAAAAAATTAACAACTGCAAGCGACTGGCTAGTGAAGATATAAAGCACAATGCAAGTACACAATGCACTACCTTAGCTTCGAAAGAAAATATCAAGTTACTCGAGAACAAAAGAAGCCTTTTTCACGCTTCCCCCTTTCTCGACCGCTGACTTTTATTAGCAGATTCGTTTCAAAGATCCCCACCTCTGGAGGTCAACTGCTGCATGAATCACCGATTAGCCCGAAAGGTGTGTAAAATGAATTTCGGCAATTGGTATTATATTTTTATTAGATTGAGATATTAGTGATGTGCACGTAATTCAAAAAAGAATGATACCAAACACGACGTATTTCTAACGTTATTTAACCATTTTAAGCAAGGAAATAGTTGGAATAATAAGATAGTGATTTCTGGCGAATATCTATATCCTCGCAGCTGATAGTGAGCTTCACGGCAGTTGATGCGGATTTTTTTCGAAAACAGGTAGTCTGGTTACAATTTACGAGTTACGCTACAAGTCTCACTTGTCTGAGGTGCAAACGAAGCGGATGTCTTCTCAGGATATTTTGTTTCTCCCTACTAGCAATCTGAATTCTTCTGCTCATCTAGAGCTACGCGACTTATTGTTAGAAATGAGTGGGTAAGTTGCCTTCTCTGTAGGATAAAAAATTTGCGCAGTCTTATGGTCATGCTTCACCCTCTGCTTACGCCGTACGCGATAGCATTACTAAAAAATGCTATCGCTACGGCATTACTAGTAGTGCCGAATTTCACCTCGTACGAGTGGTTCCGAACTTTCCAGGGTGGGTTGACTTAAAACCGGCGAGTGTTTTCCGAGTGGGTTCTATAGAGTCCGGTTTCATTTTTATCAGTTTTATTCTTATTCGTTTTCGGACCATGGCCCATTCGAAGACACGAGTCAGAACTTTAAAAGATAGGCTGAAAATAATTGAAGACGAAGAAAAGAATCCGGGCTAGAAATGCGTGAATATTACAGCACGCCTCGGTATGTCCGCTAGTACATGACGGCAGGGGTAGGGGTAGAGCGAGATCCCTGGTGAAAACAAGAAGTGGGATGAAGCCGAGGATCAGTTGGGCGTGCCGCTGACGATTAACGCCACATTGCCTCAATCATATTAAAAATTTAATTGCTATAAAGGAACATTTCAAATAACAAACTATTTTTGGCCTTCTTGATCCATCTCATAACCAATCACTGCGACGGCGAAATCGGTTGTTTGAGGCATAACATGCACATTTCTCTCGTAAATACGTGTACTTGAAATGGCATTTGATGGATAAGATTTTTTACATCGGACAGAAAGGCATGATAGCAGTGAAAATTCCGAGTGGAGTGAAACATTTTTTAGCAAGGCGGCGTGTTCCTTCAGGATATTTGAAAGAGATAAAATCCGAATCAACAATATGACCTAAGTGTTTCGATAAAGGAATAATATTCCTGTAATCAGCTAAAATCTTTTTTAAATCCATTAATGAATGTCATAATTCGCAAAAATCCAGCGTTTCCTGGGACAAAGGCAACCCGGGCAAACATTCCCGCATTGATCGTTTTTTTCATCCATCCCCCTGAAAAACGATAAATCAAGGTTCCACTGTACATATAATTTTCAACATTTTTGCTGGATATTCCTTAAGAGGGGTCTCGATGATAATCACGCATTCTCAGCAACAACCCTTTTCTACCCTTCCTATCGGGGACGCGGCAATATCTCGGACTCCAGAGGGTAGTTGGGCTCCCTTCTTTTGGAATTTATAACCCTACTAGCGGCATTGGTTTGCAGTCAATCATGCTTTGTTAATATCAATTAACTACATGGATAACTGTTGCTCGAACGTAAATTGCAGACTTTCAAATGAATTCCTTGTTTTACTCTGAGAATTATCGAATTTAGAACGAAGCTCTACCATCAATATTAATACAGCAACAATTACCATGTATTGTTTATACCAAAATCGAGATATATGTTAACATTTACCATATAATTTCATTCAAAAATTGTGAAAGCGGCTCAAAAGGCAAATAATTCAATTCTTAGTTTATATTTATGGAGAAAGGAACAAATATTTATTTTGCGATATGACTGGACGAACATTTCCATGACTGCAGTCCCTTACTACTAAGAGGGGTGATATAAGACAAGGGGTCCAGGAACCTGCTCCTGGATTTCGAGGGTAAAGCCTAAGCCATGCTGTGTTGGGTCCTGAAGCAAAGACATCGCAGACCCGTGACCCTCATAAATTGGGAAGAGCAAGGAAATGTATATATTCAGCATTCGTTCACCTGTGTAGGAAAATCTCCGATCAAAATTTGTGGCTTTACGCCTCCCCGGTCAAGAAATGTCCAGATGCATATTTTCATCTTTAATAGGGAAAAGGTTAAATACTAAAAAATCAGTAGAAAAATATTTTGCTTGGGAAAATCATTATAAAAAAACCACATAATTACACAATCATTTAAAAGATAACTTCTCTTCCCATTTCAATTGGTAAGCAAATTAAAAAAAGAAAGTATGGAAGGATTTCTATTTCATTAGCTTCATCCTCCACAATCATTTACGACAATAGGGTAGTTTCCTTCATTAAAGAAAACGAAAGGCATTGATTGCGATTTGTTACCCACCGTTAGTGTATTTATAATATACAAATGATTTGGTTTTAGAAATCCCAGTTAATGCGAATGGCATTGGTCAATTTTAACCGCATTTGAAAAAGGGCAGATTGGCACCCATGCGATTCCAGCATGACGTGACGTCACAGGGACCTAGTTTCTATACAAGTAGATAGGAGTTTTACATCATCTAGGATTACCAATGCATGCATGAGGCACAGACCTCAGATAAACATGTCTTAATAATCACCTATTAAAACTGGCTATTGTCATAAAGTTCCCTTCGTTTGATAAGGTATTATTAATCCATAATTAAGCCAAGCACTACCTGCTAGCAGCGTACCCTGCAACCTGCTAGCAGCCTGCGCCTAGCAGCGCTCAAAGCCTTGCCCTTAGGTCACCTTACTCTGCAGCAGCAGGAACCAGAATGACATCAAACGGGCTTTTCCGGGCATTCATACTTACTGTTAGCCGTCGCATTTTTGCATGCTTGAAAATTTCCACTTTTCATTTAATTGCGAAAAAATAGATATCGTGATTTAAGAATCTATAAGTGAGAAATGCATACTCCAGGAGTAATAATCTTTCGATTCAGTAAATAAAAAAATAATAGGAAACCACCCTATTCCTTCATGTATCTATTTCCCTTTTGAGCACTCACCCAATGCTTCTGTTGTAGACTCAAGGGCCATAGTGATTCCCTCAATTGGCTCCCCATCCTCCATAAATGTTGGCTGAAAGTAAGAAATTTAGAACTTTTTTTGAAAGGCTCGACCAAATAATTTATAAAACGTATTGCATCAAAATTTTTGAGGCCCTCCAAAGTATTTTCTCAACAAAATTACTTTCTTACAACACTCAGAAAGTTCAAAATTTTCCCACAACTCTAAACCAGGAAGTGGTCATTGAATAATATTACATCTGTATCGTAATATTATAGTTATTAGATAACTCTTCCAGTGATGTGGTTTCGTATGCTACCCTATCATAACTAAGGTTATATAGGTGATAGTTTCATCTCTGAATTACAATTATAAGTATATGTACTTCAATTTGCAGTAGGAAGTTCAGCAAAGCACAAGGAAGGAAAAGGAAATCAAAATATGTTACCAACAAATTAAAAGTCATTATTCTCTTGCCAGAAAAAGTGAAAGGATAATTTTGAAACGAGGCAATATTTTTGAAAAAAAAACATCACTGTCAATAAAGTAAAAATCTGTACAAACACAACCAAGTGTCGTCTTTTTTGTCCAAGTAGAAACTGGATAAATATGCACTTATTACATAAAAATTCTTGATTAATAGTTTACAAAACCTCACTTAAAACCAAAGTCATAACCCAGCCATTGCAAGATGTCCAATGTACTTCCACTTGACATCCAGAAGTCTCTTATGGACATCTATTAGATGTCATTTAGATGACAACCAATGAGGGTCACTACAAATACATCCATTTGGAGGCTCTAGAATGCTATCTGATGGACATGATATAAAATAGATCGTAAATAATATAAATTATATAAATTTATGACTTCTTAAAGTTGCTGGAGATGAGTATTTCCACCAGCAGTTCAAGTCATCAGTCTTGAGTTTTCCTATTCCTGTAGGCCAATTTTGGAACTAACACCCATGACTTACAACTATCAATCTATCGACTTTGATCGATTTAGTCAGAAATCAAGTACCATCAATACAAGATGGTAACTGGCAACATATTACCAGTGCTATGTGTATTATCGTGAACAATGTTGATGTACTGTCACCCAAATACAGTAGCAGTTATCGGCATTGAGTTGTGAATCAATGATCATCTGACAGTGCAGTTTATTTTTTTGATTTTGTGGAATTTTCCCAGATTCCTCCAAAGAGTATCAACGGCTAATCGGATAAGCAGATTGTTTATTATTAAAATTCGTATTTGTCAGAGTTTATACTAATCATATGATTGTGAACCTGTTTTTACCAAGTGGATTCCTTAAATGTGTTGACTAAGCAGATATGTAGTAGGCTCAAGTTAAACTTTGATAACTAATCAGATGTTATGATTGCACTAAAATCATAAGATTGCTTTTTATCAACTTATATATTTACTTTGAAAGTGCGATTCCTCAAAGCTGGAATCTACAATAGAAATACAGTAGCCTATTTTAGAAATTCCAGGTTTGAGACAGCGTGCTTTTGCAGAGAACATACATGCAAAAAAATAAGGTTTTGTGATTACAACAATGACAACATCTGACTATGAGGAAATTTGAGTAGGAGGACATCAGTTTCCATCTCATGGCACTAAATATTGTAATATTCTAGGGTAAGTTGGATTACAAACTATGAATTTGCCTTGAGTGCAATCAATGGATGTTATGAAAGCCTATAAGAATTTGCAGTAAAATTTTAAAACTTGGTTAGCCTAAAGAAAAATATTTCGGCCACATTGTATTAATGTTTCATTTTTCAAACTTTACTTTGATTTCACACTTACTGTCAAAATCTGGTCGGACAATTCCATTAAAAGAGTATTCAATAGAAAATATTATCAAAACGATGATACGTTTAATAAGAAAATGCAATCAACAGTTTCAGAGTTTGTCTCCAAGAGTTTGGCATGAACTATATACACACTCAAGAAATCTGCTTGATGAAAATGGTCCTCAATATATAGAATATAAAATCTGGTTAGCAGGAATTTTAATCATCTACTAACCTAGGAGCTGATGAAACAAGTAAAAGGACTTCAGTGGTTGATACCCTTTGAGGGACCTAGAAGGATTCAAAAAAGGCAAACAGAAGGGGGAAAGAAGCCTTCCTTCTCTTTTTCTTGGTTTACCAAAAGAAGGCCCTGTGCAGAACCCCCGTCGACATAAGGCCTGGCAACAAAATCCCCTGCTGACGATATGCCCAATGACAAAATCCCCAGGTGACAAAATACACAATGACTTTTCACTTTTCTTGGTCTGAATCATGCTTTCACATCTTTTACCATGTTTCTATGGACAAAAAAACATTACTCTTTGTGAATTATTTTTCTGAAACCTAATCTAACCTGAATGGGCTGAAGCATCCTTTCAATTTTTAAAACAATTAGGAAAACAATTCAGTAAATGATTGAAGTTGACATTTCCATACAAATTTAAATATTATTAACAAAATACATTAATAGATAACTCAAGTTTAAGCAATTAATTGTTTTTTATTTTTGTTAACTTATTTTTTAACTTTTTCAAAACTACATTTGTAGCAACACCTTGTAAGTAGCTGCGGGGATTTTGTCACGGTGATTTTGTCCTGGGCGTTTTGTTGCTGGGAATTTAGTGAACTGACACCTTTCTCTCGACTTATCTCTCATCCTCAGGGGATCCTCTCCTGAGGATGCTTTTCAAAATGTCGGGAGAAAAGGACGGAATTACTAGGTGGGAAGCCAAAGAAATCTTTCTTCAATTGCCAAATCCTGAAAAAGACATGCTCCGAACGTATAGAAGTGTGACATTTGGACATCTATCAGAAGTCCAAAGGACATCAAATGGATGTCAGCTAGTACATCCAATAGATGTCCAATGGACATCATTTCAGTGGCTGGGAACCACAAAAGACTACACCATAGGCTGGTATTAATTTTTCACAATTGAGAAAGGTTATGTTTTTCTATTCTCAAAATGATCCAAATGAGGTTTAAATTCACGTGCTAACATTGGGTAAATTTAAAATTGCAGGAGACTATGCCACAGGGGCAATTATTACTGATGAACTTCAATTGAGTTTTTTGGGACAAAAAAGCACTGTAATTGCAGAAAAATGAAAGTGGAATCCTAAATGCCAAATTTCCGTTTGTTTTGACCTATCTCCAATCGTTTCAGAGATATCCACTGTCATAATGTCAGCCTCCATTGGAGTACTACCCCACACTGTGGCACTGCTGACATGGCCAGTGGAAACTTCCACTACACCCCCTCCCTGCCCTTGGCAAAGTCTTTGCCCTCACAGGTAAATTAACATTCACGTGCTAAAGACTTGAACATGCTGTTCCTCTCGTTCCATTATTAATATTGGTAAAGCTTATAAGATAACTTTTAATCTTTCCAACACCATCCTACATGCTGGGTACCATCCCTTTAACCTCAAGTTGAGTTGCAACAAAAAAAAAGGAACAAACAGCTTATTTTGAGATAAGAACACTTATTTCAGTTATTAGTAGCTTTGAATCAAATGGGTGACTAATAATACTGTTCAGAAGGAACAATTTTCTATCATTTACAACGATTAACTCTTTAGCTGTGGGAGCGTCAACATTTTTCTTCCACTTTGTGCAAGACATGAGCGGGGAAGATATTTTTCTCTCGACCCCGGGCGTGTGTCTAGCAGGTAGTGGACCCTCCAGGACTGCCCACACTACCCCCTGACGACAGACTACAAATATACCTAATACGTCCTTGGTAATTATGCAGTGATGGAAGACCCACCACCGACATTTTAAGAAAGAGAGACCAAGGCATTCAAATAAGTTTCCCCGGCTAATGGACAACAGCAAGATCAATACATTCCTAGGAAATGCAAGGATTTGTGGGCATTGTTTTCATCGTGAATGTCCCGCGGAGAGCAGGGAGCTCCCTCTCTCTCAGAGAAGGGATAATACACATAGCGCTCCCCATGGTGAGGGTACACAGTCCTTGAAAGACACCTTTGTGCTCTCTCCCATTAGGTTGGGACGAGTTTAAGCAACTGCAGAAAGGACGGCAATAAAATCTTAAGGAAAGGCTGCCAGTGGTAAGAAAATCTGGTGGAACGTTGAAAAATGCTTTTCCCACACTCACTATGCGGACTGTTTAAAAACGTTCTCACAGCCTAAGGGTTAATATTTAGGTTTATCACCAAGTACCTCCTTGATCAGTTAATTTAACTGGATTACAGGAATTTCATACATACCTCGGCATTATCTTTGGGAGATGGTTCCTTCTTGGCCCCAATCAGCTTCCAATTGAGGTCTGTCACCATGGCTCCTGAGCTCTCGACTTCCATCTCCTTACCATGGGAAGATGTAGAGGCTTGGGCCTGCAAGAGAATCTGCAAGCATCATCATTGACATATTCAGTGCAGTGTGTGTCAATTGACGTGGTCCCATCTAAGCTGAGATAGGGAGCACGTCAATTGATGTGCTCTCCCTTTCTCCACCTCCGTACATGACCTTTCTCCACCTCCATACATGACTAATATTGACTTGCGTCTTCCGTTTGCATGTAAGGCCTTCAGCAAGCCTCCCTCTTTCAAAGTATGTGCACCGCTTTTGAAAAAAGCTGTATTTGAATTGAAGTTATGGAGTGGAAACCTTCGACTATTTTTCATTCTTATTTTAACGGCCAATTCTGACAACTTTAATGAAAATCAGACCCGCATTGAATGTGTTTATTATTGAAATACAGAAATATAGCAATACTTTTGAGAATTTGTCACAGGAATAAAATTAAAGTTTGATTTTTATGGATGCATTCTTCATACTACCTTGCGTAACAATACTGATGATGCATATGTACTCTACATAGATGTTTAATAGGCACGAAGCTAGCTGAAACTGCGGCTTCAGTCCACACTGGTGTGGACTTGTGGGTGATAAATACTTTTGAGAATTTGTAACAGGAATAAAATTAAAGTTTGCTTTTTATGGATATATTTTTCACACTACCCTGCAAGCTGCCTAAAGGTAATCCATAAATGAATGAATACTTTTAATATGATTCAGGTAGAACCTGTGATAGATAATGAACACAAGATACATGTCTCGCTCCAACAAAATATTAAAGAAATAAATATCATTTTGACAAAAATATAACAACAGCATTACAAAGAGTCATCGTTCAGCTTTCATGATTATTTACAATCATTGCTAGGCTTAACAAGCTGTTAATTTTCAGACAAAAACAGTGACATATTCAATATTAAATAACAAAGCCTTTCTTTAAATGATTGAAGTGAACAAATTAATTTTCTACTCAGTGGTAGAGAGTTCTAGAATCTGGATGCTGTTGGCTGAACCAAATGTTAGAAATTTTAATAATTTAAAATTACGTTTTTTAAATGTACCACTTGACTATATGCCAAATACCTCTCATTTGCGTTGCAAAATCCTTGCAAAAGCCATGTGATCAACCTCTGAGTATTAGTTTCTGGAGTTATAAACTCCAGACATAACTTCACTCATATCAAAAACTTGTGTGTAAGTAATGCTATGCAGGAGATTCCAGACACCATAAATTATAAAATAGATGCAATAAATGTAAAAATGGTCTATAACTGAGAATTTAGTTTATTTTGAGTTATAATGGAAAACGGAAGGACATTATGCATTATCGAAAAAGAGAAATCCGTAGATTGACTCCTTACTAGACAAAAGGTAAATAACTTCAATGGGGAAATGTGAATGATTTGTTTTACTTTTAATGCACAGTTAATAAACGGTGCATCCTAGAGATATAGTTACATCCATCGACTGAATACTAATTCTATAATGTCTGTTTCAGTAAAACACCATTAGTTCGACCGGAAATAACTGAATCCTTAACAATTTATTTGCTCAAGAGGTATCAGACAGTGCTTTCGAATGTATGATATCAACATAGTGGAATTGCAATACATCTGTGATAAAATATAAATTACAAATTATAATTAACACATTTAAATATATAGCTCTACTATCGACCACAGTTTCAACACTCTACATCATTTTCAAGGTCTCATATCCTTACAGTGAGACAAATTATGCAGTATCGAGATTAGCTATTAGTGATGCATGATGGGAGAAAGAAACAGTCAGTATAATAGCATGGACACAAAGAGCATTCTACCAAAAAGAATATAATCACAGCTGAGAATACAAATCCAGAAGTAAGGATACGATGCACCACACACTACATACGGAGCATATTTATAAACGACAGCAAGGCTTCAAAATTGACAGCTACAGAAAAGTAAAGAGAGAAAGCTTTTAAAATATGTTGCTCCTGAACAATGTTGAAGATAAAAGGGGTCGACAGAGTAAGTACCAAGGAAGAGCAGAGAATAGTAAGAGATGAGAGAATTATTCTAAAAATGATGACCTGATAAAGACAATCAGAAAAAGAAAAGGACACGTGTGCTGTAAGAGGGGAAAGTAATGCTTCTGAATGTGTTCCATGCATCAGATTATTAAGTGTGTAAAAGAGAAGAAGACGGAATAAATGGAAAGAAAAGGAGATAGCCGAGAGCAATGGAGGGCTATATAAAACCAATTTTAGAATTGCTGACTTATGATGGCAATAAAGTTTAGATGCAGTTCTAGTTAAACTTACAATAAATAGTTCATAAATAGTATTACCTGATCAGAGGATGCTTCATTCGCCAGTTTGCTTGAGGTGCCATCAGTTAAATCATTGAGTACACATCCACCTTCATTATCACTGATCTGATCTTCTTTAACATGAGATGACCTGTATATTCCCAAATCACCCTAATGGAAAGAGAAACACTCATAGATAAACATTTTAATCAATTGTTACAAGCAGTTGTGTAACTATGGGGGTATAAGGGGGATAGATCCCCAAAAAGCCTCAGATAAAAAAAAAAATATTGAAAACTATTGACTAGTTTTGACATATAATGACTGCATCTGCGTTAAATTTTAAGTGCCAAAATTATGTAAAATATATTCCCAGGCATGGCATTTTCAAAAATTTCCCAGGACCCCCATTGCCTAGGGGGTTCACACCCAAGACTCCTTCATTCATCCCAAAGCATATACCTAGTTACACCACTGGTTATAAGAAACAAAATTGATCATGCACAAAACTTGAATTACAGGATTGCAGTAGAAATTAAATAATCCCTCGTGAACAATTCTGGTGCCTCTGTAGAAAACAATAACTTAACCAACATTATATGGCCAATGAAGTTATTCTTCTTTCTCATTTGATGGAATAACTAGAACTTGATAAGTGGAACTTAAATCATTATTATAAATACACAAGGAAGACAAGAAGAGGCAAAAGCCCATTAGAATAGAAAGGGAAGTTATGGATTCCACTTGTTATAATGCCCAATTGTAAATTGAGCACAATTAGGTAGTCTTCCTTTATGATGTTTTAAATACAAAAGTGTAAAATTGATTTTTTGAATGTTATTTCATAATGAAGTGTGTTTCTATACCTTAGGTAACACGAAACCAAATAAATAGAAAGTGTTACAAGCTCAACATTCCCTCCATTGGATGGGACGTTAAGCCGTGGTCCCCTTGGTGCCTTTCGTTAGTAGCAGGCTAATGCCAACGCTGGGTTTCTCTCCACCCTTACTTACCTATCGTTTCCACACAGCATAAATGACCTAAGCTGTACGTTGCCTCCTCCAAATATCATTCTGCAATTATCAAGATTATTAATTAATAGCCAGCCGTCCGAAGATTGATATGTCGTATCAACTCTCACATCTACTATCAGCAATAGGGTGTTTCCCTATTACTTTTTAATCACCTAAATCGAACTTGATTATTACTCCTATAGTATGCATTTCATGCTCTATGATTTTTGAATGACGATATCTATTTTTCGCGATAAAATGAAAAGTGCAAAAAAAGATGAAATGAAATCCCCACACATATGCCTCATTTTCTTCCCTCCGTAGAGTGTCACGGAATCTCTTACACCGCGATAATAGCAATAGCATCAAATCAATTACAAATGACATGGCTTCTATCCTTAAACGCTTCTGGTCATTATTTAACTCAAAACGGAAAACAACCCGAATACCAACCATCGTTAAATCAGACCAAGGGTCTTTCTCGGGGGTAGAGCGACCTTCGGCTTTGAACAAATACTTTTCCTCAAATTTCACCCCTCCCACTCCGCAATTCGAACTGCCAACACTTAATACGGTTGGCTCTCACTCACTTACCATGGTCTCTGTTATGCCTGAGGAGACTCTACGCCTCCTTAAATCTTTGCCTCCCAACAAAGCCACTGGAGCCGACGGCCTCGGATCACTCTTTCTGCACCAAACAGCTGATACTCTCTACATCCCCCTCTGTAAGTTATTCAACCGATTCTTTTCATAGGGATCATTTCCTTCAACTTGGAAAACAGCACTTATTAATCCCATTTCAAAATCCGGCAAAAAAGATGATGTGAGTAACTATCGTCCTGTGTCTATCCTCCCTATTCTTCCTATTTTATTCGAACGTGTTATTCATGACCAACTTCTATCATTTACTATCGCTTACATCTCACCCCAGCAGCATGGCTTCCTTCCAGCTAGCTCCACTGTTACGAACCTATCTATCCTACATCAGCATATCACCGCTGCTTTTGAGGCCTCTTCACAACTAGACGTTTGCTACATTGACTTTGCTAAAGCTTTCGACTCCGTCAATCACACCCTTCTTATCCACAAACTGTCTTATCGCTACAATATCCACGGCTCTTTCCTATCTATACTCTCGAATTTCCTAACCGACCACACTCATCGAGTTATTCTTGATGGAGCGTCTTCTCCAAGCACCCCCATCCTTTCAGGCATCCCCCAAGGCAGTGTTCTCGGACCTCTTCTCTTTTCCCTCTTCATTGACGATATTACGAGCTGTGCACTTTCTAACGCATGCAAAATTCTCCTCTTTGCAGACGACTGCAAAATATTCAAAAGAGTTGAGAACACTTCTGACTCTCAGTCTTTGCAGTCTTCCCTTCATTCCATCAAGGCCTGGTGCCTTCAGTGGCAACTCAAAATTAATACAAGCAAATCAAAATACATACCCTTTTCTTTAAAACGCACCCTCAATCCTCATAAATATACTATTTTTAATGAAATTGTTCCGATAAAGTCCACCATCAATGACCTGGACGTTACTTTCGACCCCAAACTAACTTTTCTTCCGCACCTAAATAAAATGAAATCCAAGGCCATGTCAGTCGTGGGAGTTCTTTATCGACTCACTTCTGTTACCGATCCAATCGCCATGAGAGCTATTTTCACAGGTTGCGTTCTCCCAATCCTCGAGTACTGCTCCATTATTTACTCCACTGCCAGCCCCTCCAACCTTAAAATTCTTGAACGCCCAGTTAATTTCTTTATTTCAATAGTTCGACACTATGTACCTCACCTCCGTAATTCTTCTCGCTCTGAAGTAATGTCTGCCCTATCATTGGTCCCACTATCCTCCCGTAGGAGTTTCCACGATATTTCCTTAATTTACAATGCCTTAAATGGCAAGTTCCGATCCTCAGATATGCTCCCTTTTTTTTCCCTCCACATTCCCAACCGCTCCTTCCGTAATAACCACCTACTACACCAACCTAAATTCCGTCTATCTCTCTCTCTCTCAGAGATCACTATTTTACAGACTCCCTACCTCCTTCAATGCCATTTCGAGTACTCACCCTTCCCTGGATCTTTCAATGCCCGTAGGATTATTGAAGAGGCAGCTTCAAAAAGACATGTACTGAATCCTTTTTCCTTTTTTATATCCTTTTTAAAGTTTTTTTATAGTTTATAGTTGTTAAAGCTGCGCATTTTATGTTTTGTATTCAATGTAAAGGCCATTATGGCTGTGTTTGAAATATGTAATAAATAAATAAATAAATAAAAAAGTGAAAATTTTCAAGTGTGCAAAAACACGATGGCTAAGTACGAATGCTGGGAAAACCCCTTGTGAAATTCTGGTTCCAGCTGTCGCCATGTGAGGTGACCTGGGGGAAAGGCTTTGAGCTCAGATACGACGCAGGATGCTAGCAGGTAGCAGAGTACCCTTCTAGCAGGTAGTGCTTGGTTTAAATAAGGATTATTATTCCCCTATCAAATGAAGGAAACTTTCCGACCATAAGCAGTTTTAACAGGTGACTATTAAGAGATGTTTCCCTGAGCTCTGTGCCTCCTACATGCATTGGTAATCTCAAACCATGTAAAACTCCTGGCTGCTTGTGTAGAAACTAGGTCCCTGTGACGTCACGAGGAGTGGCATAGCATGGGTGCCATCTGGCCTTTTTCAAATGCAGTTAAAATTGACAATTGCAATTTGTCAGAACTGCAATTTCTAAAACCAAATAATTTGTATATTATGAATACACTAATGGTCGGTAACAAATCACAATCAATTCTTTTCGTTTTCTTTGATGAAGGAAACTACCCTACTCTTTCATCACTCATATTAATCCACTGTTTTACATTCCATATCACCGATTCTATACATCTCATTAGAGGCTTTCAACTTTTCATAAGATCTACAATTTACTCACATGATCTTTCACAATTCGATGTTTCCACCTTCAAATCCCAACGACTAGATGCGTCCGCAATGTTCACAAATTTGAGGCAAGTGCATTCAACATGCTCAATTAAATAACAAATGAGACAAGAATTTGGACAAGTAGGGTGCAATTTGATGGCACGAAGCGGGGCATTGATTTGTACCTCTCGAAAATCTCTCGAAATAGAAGATGTTGATGTTTAATGAAGTGAGGGAAAATGTTTTGAGTTCCTGCTGAAAGGTGTTGGGAATATTCCACAACAGAATGAATTTTTATATTACCATAACTGTGCTAAAATAGCCAAGAGAGCACTTACCAAATCATCAGTGGCCAATGGGTCCGGGGCATTACCCGAATTTTCAGCTGGATCTGGAGCGTAAATCACAGGATAATCCCCTTCACCAAGTTGGTCTTCGTTCTCCACTTTCATATTAACCTTGAAGAGAATAATAGATGTCACCCATTAAATTCAACATAATAACAATAGCGCATGTCCAATAATATTTAGAAATGGTTGGATCGGATACCTCGGATCCAAATATCCGCAGATATTTCCCTTCATTGGATACATCGGATTCAAAGTTGTGGAAGACATCGGATCTAGATCCGAAATTTTGAACAATAGCTTCAGTGAATGCAGTGCCCCATAAGGGTTGAAAGAGTTCCGATTCTATCTTTGAGTGTGACATCGCATGGGATTCTTGTCCTAATCATGAACTGTTTTATTTGAAAGCTCTTCAGAGGTTACGTAGGAGAATTTCAGCCGTGAAAAATAGAAAAGGCAAAACATGACTGGCACATAGTGTGACTCTTGCCAACAGATTTTACAATCATCGGAGGAATCTCAGCGTCAGGAATTTGAAAATGCATTACGATCCGAAAATATCCGATCTGAAAAATCCAGCTCCAAAAATCAAGGATGAGATCCGAATCCGGATCCAAGAAAAATCCTGGATCCATCCATCCCTGATACTAAAAATAACAATAATAATATCATAATAATGATAATTATAATCCCTAAAATAGTAAAAACTCTTATACTTAAAACCACTCAAGCAGGCCAATATACTCATGAGATTCTTGTGACTCAAATATCAAACTCCAGAATATTAACATTCAGCTACTGCAATATTTAACCATCCTTTCACTTATTCACTATAGATATTTATCCCCAATGCCTTTTCCTCCTTCATTCACATTTACAAGTTCATGAAAATTAAAAAGATTTCCATATGAAATCAAATTTTAATAATTTGGACATGCAGTGTAATCCTAAAGGTGTCTATTCATGATCTAAAGAGTCACTTTTGTATTGTTTCCAAAAATTGCAAGAACAGTTTCTTTGACTTGGTCCATAAAATACCCGACTTGAGTGTTTCGACTTGCCACCTCGTAGCACCACTCTCTCAGCCCTGTTCTGGGAAGAGTAGAAAGTTAGCACATGCAATGAACATATGCTAACAACCTAGGCAGGGACACGTAGGGATCTCAAACCCTGAACACATTTATAAATTCATTAATTATCAACATATAAAAGCATTTGCACAGATTTACTGAATGACTAAGGAAAGCATCGACATATGTTGCAATGTGTTCCAGCGAATACTATCATCGAAAGCTTTGGCCACAAAGAAAAACATGTACTTATTGCTCATTCTCATCCAGTATAAAGCACACATTGTTTATGCTGCAGAAGCAACGGTCCTGATTTGACATATATTGCATTAAAATTCTCAAAAAAAAGAAGTGCACTACTTTTCCTGCGTGCTGAAGACCAGAAATCCAGAAACCCTTTGCTCCCAAGCTTTCTGGATTTGAGGTCCTCAATTATGTTTACAGCAACTACTGACATTCAACCAACGAATTTGTACAACTGAAGGTCTTTCAACTCTATACATATACGAGAATAAAACTTACCAACATATTGTCCAATGGTGGTTCACACTCTGGCACAGGTATATATATTTCAGTCACTTGAACTGTGCACGGGATCTGTGAAGTATCTTCGGATGCATCTCGAATACAGTCCTTTGTCTCTGAAGAAGATCTGTATTCATCTTTAGCTGCACCCTCTCCATTGATACTCTGCTGAGAAAGTTACACTATTAAACAAATGAACTCCATCTGATTCAACAAATAAGGGAGGCTCCTAATCTTAATTAAACAGGGGGTTTAATGTCTTAGGCCCATTTCTCATGGATGCAGACGGTCCGCCCAACACATTCAGATAAGGTTCTGTCCATCCACGTGGCCACTTTGCCCCCGGATCATCCATCCGTGTACAGGGCACAGAGACAGGTTTGTGCTTACACATGAACGCGGACGGCTGATGCGGACCAAGCAGATTTGTCAATGGAAATAGGGTGATAAACTTGGGGTGATAGGGTGAAATAGCTTGGAGATAACAGTGCGAGTGCGTCTTTTTACCTTGTATGTAAAGTGAAAGTGGACATGTGAAAATAATGGAAAAACTTTCATCTCGATGAACTTCAGGAAATGTGGTCATGAAAGCGGCTTTTAATTTTCTTTGTGCCACAATAGGGTGCACCCAAAACCTCCTTAGTGGGGGACTTAGTGAAAGTAAAAATCACCATGTGTTGCACGTTGCGGCACTTTAGGGGTCACTCCCAAATTTCAATTGCTCATATTTCATTAACAATTGGCAATTGGTGGTTAAAATTGTACGCAATTTCTAAATTCACCAGAATGTAGGGCCATGGGAATTTCATGAATATCTGAGTCGGTGGGTGTCATGGCCTGGTTGATTTGAAATGGAATGACACTAAAGGTAAAGTAGCATTTCTAGGATTGCCACAAACCATGACCTTTTCCACACGCTTCCCCTAAATCGAATCCTTTTATTTCATGCTCTGTGGGGGTTCCCTATTAAGTAAAATAATTATCAGAGTAGGTGAAAAATCTTCTTATTTATAGTGAAAATATGAGAAATCTCCATTTTCTGACTCAGAATGGGATATAAAGTGGCACGTCTTAATTTTTGAGAAAGTAGCAACAAAAATATTTGTAAATGGTATTCTTCCTTATTATAACTCTTCAATGACCAATATTTATAGTTTAAAAGACTGACTAGCAATTTTCAATCATCAATTACCTAATGAAAAGCTATCAGACAGCTAAATGGCTGTTGACAATGGAAGAAATACTATCTTTTCGCTGATACTCCCGCATCAAAATTTTCGAGTCGCCCCTGCAACTAGGGTTCCCATATCACTTGTACCTGTTTTCAATTTTATTGCCCTTCTAAAATAATATTATGGACTACCTTATCCTAAATAAATTTCATTGCATTATTAAAATATACAATACACAAAAAGTTTCATTTATTCAGCAATATTTAAGCCTACAGCGATTTTTGGCCCGCTTTTTCCAATTTCAGGCCACTGTGCGACTGTTATAGAATGCTTCCAATGCAACTAGCCAAAAAAACTTCTCAATCTACGAAAATAGTACAACTGCTATGCTTCTGACTTTTTTTGGATGGATAAATGAAGTCATTTTACGCACATGAACCAAAAAATCAAAGGCAAACTCTTCTGGAAAATATTTATGGGAGCGATTCAAAATTATGAACACTCATTTTTTTAATATCTAGTAGATACCTATCTAGAATATGTCTTCCCTATGAAAGTGCAGCTGTTTCTTAGCCTTATAAAATGCCGACAATTTAGATACTGAGAGTAATTTAAAGAAATGATACATACCAGAGAAAAAATTTTCTGTGACAAAATGGTAAGCATTGACAATTTATTCTTATGTTATTAACCCTTTCACACTCAACATTAAGTGAAGCTGTCTTGGGATCTTCATACGCATAAGACCCAACGTCGACTATAGCTGTCGTGATTTTTTCATCAAAAACAACCGGACGCTGGCTCTAGCAGATACGTGGGGAAGGGCTTTATTAATTTATAAAATTATTTGCTTGAAAATATATTTTCATTTCAGTTACATATCTCGTACTGAGTAATATCATTTTTCCTGGGTTTGGAAAAACAATTTGTCGAAAACTTTCATTTATATCCAGTCCTGATTTTCAGTAAAGACTTTTACAATTTCTATTTCTAGGGGGGTAGCTGCCCCCTTTGGTCCCCCACTGGGCATGCCCATAGGAAGTGTAGTAACCGCTTAGGTAGTATTGTCCAATGCATTTGGGCCCGGCCCGAGACCCAGCTTAGCAGGAACTTAGGGCCACTCCTTGGCAATTAAGCCCGACCCTCCCAATGCATTTATGACCAAGCAGCAATTCATTGCTGACTGAATAAATTGTCAATGGTTTTTGCAATGATTTATTTTGTAGAATTAGGCATGCTAAAATTTTGTTTAAAAATTGCTTATGCACAGAACAAAACCAAGAATTCATTTCAAAGTATTAAAAAATTGTAGTATGCAACAAAATATATCCATGAAAAAAACCAATGACAATATAACCACTTTGCAACGGTGAGGATGATTACAAATGAGTGGGAGGGTTGGGCTTAATTGCTGAGGAGTGGATCTCAAGACCTGCTTACACAATACATCAACACGTACGGGTTAATGCCTACATGTATGAATGCGAGAATGAACGCCAAAATGCACCGTGTAGCCACCCCAATTGTGCAAATCCATGCACAGAAAATAGAACCTGTTCTTATTTGGTTCATGCATTTGTACATGTACTGTTACGGTCCACCAAAATCATTAATACAAACGTACATTTACTTGTATGTATTAATGTTTCGTGTAACCAGAGCTTCAGGCCAGGCCTGAATGTATCTGACAATTGCTACCTCGACAGTCACCTCCCTTCAAACACGCCAGACACAGTCGACATCCAGTTGTTAGCGTTGAAAAATCCGACGTCCAGCACGAAAGAAGTAAACTAGATCACTTATGCATTTATTGTTGTACCCCTCATCTGTTCATATAAATTGCCATGAAAATGGACATTAAATTTCTGAAACGTCAGCTGCTATGTTTAAAATACAAATGACCTAAAATTCGCGAGATCATAGTTCAAGATAAACAAGAGGTCCAGATCAAAAGATATATTTTAAGACGTTTAGGTGAACTTCAGACCATGCTTGACAACTGATAAACCAAATCATCTCTAGGTCGGTCACAGTTCATTATTTGGCAGCCAATAGTAAATGTTTGTTCAATTTTATATGCTGCGGTGACCAAATTTTAAAAGGGAGTGTGGTATACATGTCATGGCCTAGTGGGTATATTGCTTACATCACTTGATCAATGGTGAACTTGGATGCCTCACTTTACCAGAAAGATTGTTTGGTACACACGAAATTGTACCGGAAGACACCATGTCTTCAGTCGTTGCCGTTAAAACGCCTACTGCATCATAACAAGAACCTTGCTAAGGCTTCACAGATTGGGATAATTACAGATTGTAGGAAATTGGACTTTAAGCGCTCCGCCAATAAAATAAGAGGGCCTTTCATGTCCCCTAATGTTTTCGATTGACAAAAGGAAGGACCTAATTAACTTCGGATCACTCATAGAGGTGTCTTTATAGTTTATGTTGGATTTAGTGGCCTTATGAAGTCATACAACATTATGCCTCTGCACTAGGGTCATCCATTTCAATATTGAATCAATCGTTTCAAATTCATTTTATATATCTATTAGGATCCGCAAATAATAATCTTCCTATATTTCTTACTGCCGTCAACACAAACCAAATATTGTCACTTCTAACTTTCTGAAGCTTAACATTGCACCGGTCTTCTATTGGGATAATATGAAAACTACTCACCCCGCAGTTATTTCTCGGCGATATTTGCCTCAGTTCTGTGTCCGATTCTAAGCAAATCTTTTTGAAAATACTGAAATCCTTGAGCTTTTTCAAACAAAGTGAACAAATTGTGGTGGGAAGGCCATCTCCCTCATCAACCTAAGAAAGCAATCAAACAATACGTTAATAATTATCTTTAGATATACGGACATAAAAGAAATAAAGCAAACATTAAGAAAAAGAAAATCTAAAAAATGAAACGTGGCACTTACTTGTAAACCGACTAAATCATGTAGGGCATGCTTCACACTTATTTCGTATTCTACATTTGAAGTGAATAAGTTGCAATAATAATAATGATTCTTCCTACAAAGTCTGCAAAAGTCACTCTCGGAATTCCTTTCTGTCGAATCCGTGAAAATCCCGATGGTACGACTCATTTTTTCACTTCAATATTTCATTTAATCTTTAAATCGGCTCAATCATCCACTTAACACTGACAGAGATCTCAAAGTCTCACAAGAAAACTTCGATGATGTGTGAAAGTGAAAACACTAAGGAATAATCTAGGAAATATCCAAAAATTAATAAATCAAATCAAAGAAAAATGACAACATAATAGAATAGTTTGAGAATATTTCAACAATTTTAATGCTCGTTCAACACGTTAACGAAGTTTGTTAATAAGGGACGATAGCGGACAATGACAGAAGAGATGTGTATAGAATAGTTTTGTAGTTCTCGTTCTTTCCGCCTGCGGCACCCCTAAAGAACAGGCTAACTGTTTGCGTTTTAAGATTAATTTCTTTCTACCTCACTAGAAATGGAAGTTTCACAGTAAATTATCAATTTTACTTAGATTAGTGGTAGAAAAACAAATATTTTGCAGCGATAATTTAATACTTCTTTCAGAAATGTAATTAGAGCCCAATTTCAGCCGCCACGCAGGAGCAGTGACTTCATGGAATTTTCCATGGTGCCATTGCGGCCTTGCGGAGACAAAGAGGTTAAATAAAACTTTATTATAATGCATAAAAAATGTTTTCAAGATAGCCATATTAGCACTCATTCAATTAAACTCAAGAATATACAAGTGATCGATCAACGTCATTTGTCGAGAGTAGGCCTGTTGTATACGTAATCAATCAGCGGTGAGATACGTAACTACATACCTCGAATCTTTCCTGCCTTATCTTATATAAACATGTGAACTTTAGATATGATTTGATCGTAGCCTACGTTATATACAACGTAGGCTACGATTTGATTTACTGCAGTGGAGTCTACGAATAGGTTGACTCTTTCTTCCGATTTGACCATCTACTTAATCTGCTGTTCATACCTGAGTCAACCTTAATGATCTCTGTCAGTGTTGAGTGGATGATTGAGCCGATTTAAAGATTGAATGAAATATTGAAGTGAAGAAATGAGTCGTACCATCGGGATTTTCACGGATTCGACAGAAAGGAATTCAGAGAGTGACGTTTGCAGACTTTGTAGGAAGAATCAATATCATTATTGCAACTTATTCACTTCAAATGCAGAATACGAAATAAGTGTGAAGCATGCCCTGCATGATTTAGTCGGTTTACAAGTAAGCGCCACGTTTCATTTTTTAGATTTCTCTTTTTCGTAATGTTTGCTTTATTTCTTTTATGTCCGTATATCTCAAGATAATTATTAACGAATTGCTTGATTGCTTTCTTAGGTCGATGAGGGAGATGGCCTTCCCACTACCATTTGTTCACTTTGTTTGAAGAAACTCAAGGATTTCAGTATTTTCAAAAAGATTTGCTTAGAATCGGACACAGAACTGAGGAAAATATCACCGAGAGATAACTGCGGGGTGAGTAGTTTTCATATTTTCCCAATAGAAGACCGGTGCAATGATTAGCTTAGGAGAGTTAGAAGTGGCAATATTTGGTTAGGGTTGACGGCAGTAAGAAATATAGGAAGATTATTATTTGCGGATCCTAATAGATTTGTTCGAATCCGTGTGGCAAAAGGGCCACTACTCTGCATGTGGATGGTCCGCACTCTTGTGTAAGCTTCCATTAGCGTCAAGGAAACCTTATCCGTGCATGTAGCGAGGACCGTCCTCATCCATGAGAAATGAGCGGAAGACATTAAACCCAATGTTTAATTAAGATTAGGAGCTTCCCTTATTTGTTGAATCAGATGGAATTCATTTGTTTAATAGTGTACCTTTCTCTGCAGAGGATCAAAGGAGAGGGTGCAGCTAAAGATGAGTCAGGATCTTCTTCAGAGACAAAGGACTGTATTCGACATGTATCCGAAGAAACTTCACAGATCCCATGCTCAGTTCAAGTGACTGAAATATATATCCCTGTGCCAGAGTGTGAACCACCCTTGGACAATATGATGGTAAGTTTTATTATCATATAGGTATAGAGTTGAAAGGCCTTCAGTTGTACAAATTCCTCTGCTGAATGTCAGTCGTTGCGGTAAATACAGTTGAGAACTTCAAATCCGGAAGTCTTGGGACCAAAGGGTTTCTGGATTTCTGGTCTTCAGTTCGCAGAAAAAGTAGAACACTTCTTTATTTTTTGGGAATTTTAATGCAATATATGTCAAAACAAGACCGTTGCTTCCGCAGCATAAACTATAAGTGCTCAATACTGGATGAGAATGAGCAATAAGTACATCTTTTTCATCGTGGGCAATAGCTTTCGTTGATAGCATTCGCTGGAACACATTGCGATATATATCTACGATTTCCTTAGTCATTCAGTAAATCTGTGCAAATGCTTTAATATTTTATTAATTAATGAATTTATGTGTTCAGGCTTTTGTGCTCAATATTTTAGATTCCTACGTGTCCCCCCATCTAGGTTGTTAGGGTATGTTCATTGCTATGCTAACTTCCTATTCGTCCCAGAGCAAGGCTCAGAGAACGCTGCTACATGGTGGCAAGTTGAAACACTCAAGTTGAGTATTTTGTGGACTCAGTCAAAAAAACTGTCCGTGCAATTTTTGCAAACAATACAAAAGTGACTCTTTAGATCATGAATAGACACCTTTAGGATTACACTGTGTCGAAATTATGAAAATCTAATTTCATTTGGAAATCTTTTTAATTTTCATGATCTTGTGAATGTGAATGAAGGAGGAAAAGGCATTGGCGATAAATATCTATGATAAATAAGTGAAAGAATGGTTTAATATTGCAGTAGCTGAATGTTAATATTCTGGAGTTTGATATGTGAGTCACAAGAATCTCATGAGTATATTGGCCTGCTTGAGTGGTTTTAAGTAAAAGAGTTTTTATTATTATAGGGATTATAATTATCATCATTCAAAGTGTTATTATTATAATTAGGGATGGAAGGATCCAGGATTTTTCTTGGATTCGGATTGGATCCTTGATTTTTAGAGCTGGATTTTTCAGATCGGATATTTTCGGATCGAAATGCATTTTCAAGTTCCTGACGCTGAAATTCCCCCGATGATTGTTCAATCTCTTGGGAAGGGTCACACCCTGTGCCAGTCCTATTTTGCCTTTTCTATTTTCCACGACTGTAATTCTCCGATGTAACATCTGCGAGGGCTTTCAATGAAAATGTTTCATGATTAGGACAAGAATCCCATGGATGGCGCATTCAAAGATAGAATCAGAACTCTTTCCACCCTTATTGGGGGTTGTTGCATTCACTGAAGCTATTATTTAAAATTTTGGATCCAGATCATATGTCTTCTGTGACTTTGGATCCGATGTATCCGATCCGACCATCCCTAATTATTATTGGATATATGCTATTGTTATTATTTTGTGTTTAATGGGTGACATCCATTTTTCTCTTCAAGTTTAATATGAAAGGGGAACACAAAGACGGACTTGGTGGAGGGAATTATTCCGTGATGTACACACCTAATACAGCTGAAAACTCGGATAATGCCCCAGACCCATTGGCCACTGATGATTTGGTAAGTGCTCTCTTGCCTATTTTAGCACAGTTATGCTAATATACAAATTCATTCTGTTGTGGAATATTCCCAATACCTTTCAGCAGGCACTCAAAACATTTTCCCTGATTAAACATGAACATTATATATTTCATGAGATTTTCGAGAGGTACAAATCAATTTCCCGCTTCATGCCCCCAAATTGTACCCTCTTTGTCGAAATTCGTGTCTCATTTGTTATTTAATCAAGCATGTAGATGGCACTTGTCTCAAATTTGTGAACCTTGCGGAGATGTCTACTCATTTGTATTCAAAGTTGGAAACATCAAATTGAAATTGTGACAGATCATGTGAGTAATTTATGGATCTTAAGAAAAGTTGAAAGCCTCTAATGAGATGTATAGAATCAGTAAAATGGAATGTAAAACAGAGGATTAATATGAGTGATGGGCAGTTTCCTTCATCAAAGAAAATGTAAGGCATGATTGCGATTCGTTACCCACCATCAGTGTATTCATGATATACAAATTATTTGGTTTTAGAAATCGCAGTTCTGACAAATGGCTATGGTTAATTTAACTGCATTTGAAAAAGGCCAGATTGGCACCCATGCGATGCCACTCCACGTGACGTCAGAGGGACCTAGTTTCTATCCAAGTAGTCAGGAGTTTAAATCGTCTGAGATTACCAATGCATGTATGAGGCACAGAGCTCAGGGACACATGTCTTAATAATCACTTATTAAAACTGGCTATGATCAAAAAGTTTCCTTTGTTTTATAAGGTATTAATTGTCCTTATATAAGGCAAGCACTAACTGCTAGAAGGATACTCTACTACCTGCTAGCATCCTGCGTCGTAAAGCCTCGCCCCAAGGTCACCACACACAGCGACAGCGGGAACCAGAATGATGTCACATGGGGTTTTCCGTGAAATGCGTACTCCAGGAGTAATAATCTTTAGATATAGGCGATTAAAAAGTAATAGGAAACCACCCTATTGCTGATAGTAGAGGTGAGTGGTGAGCTACGATATATCAATCCTCGGACGACTGGCTATTAATTAATAATCTTGATAATTGCAAAATGATATTTGGAGGAGGCAACGTACAGCTTAGGTCATTTGTGCTACGTGGGAACGATAGGTAAGGAAGGATGGAGAGAAACCCAGCATCGGCATTAGCCTGCTCTTAACGAAAGGCACCAAGGGGACCATGGCTTAACGTCTCATCCAACGGAGGGAATGTTGAGCTTGTAGCACTATTCACTTTCTATTTTTCAGCTTGGAGTTACCTCAGGGTATAGAAACACTTAATTATGAAATAACATTCACAAAATCACTTTTACACTTTTGTATTCAAAACATCATAAATATAGACTAATTGTGCATTATAACAAGTAGAATGCATAACTTCCCTTTCTATTCTAATGGGATTTTGCCTCTTCTCCTTTTCCTTGTGTATTTATAATGATGATTTGAGTTCCACTTATGGAGTTTGAGTTATTCAATTAAATGAGAAGGAATAATAACTTCATTGGCCAAATATTTTTGGTTAAGTTATTGTTTTCTACAGAGGCGCCAGAATTGTTCACGAGGGATTATTTAATTTCTACTGAAATCCTGTAATTCAAGTTCTGTGCATGATCAATTTTGTTTCTTTTAACCAGTGGTGTACTTATGAATATGCTTTGGAATGGATGAAGGGGTCTGGGGTGTGAACCCCCCTAGGCAATGGGGGGTCCCGGGAAATTTTTGAAAATGCCTGTGAATACATTTTACATGATTTAGGCACTTAAAATTTAACTTTAAGCAGATGTAGTTATTATATGTCAAAACTAGACAATAGTTTTCAATATTTTTTTTATTTCTCTGAGGCTATGGGGAGATCTATCCCCTCATCCCCCCATAGTTACACCAAAGCTTGTAACAATTGATTAAAATGTTTATCAATGACTATTTCTCTTTCCATTAGGGTGATTTTGGAACATACAGGTCCTCTCCTTTTAAAGAAGATCAGATCAGTGATAATGAAGGTGGATGTGTACTCAATGATTTAACTGATGGCACCTCAAGCAAACTGGCAAATGAAGCATCTTCTGATCAGGTAATACTATTTATGAGCTATATATTGTAAGTTGAACTTGAACTGCATCTGAACTTTATTGCCATCATAAGTCAGCAATCCTAAAATTGGTTTTATATAGCCCTCCATTGCTCTTTGCTATCTGCATTTCTTTCCATTTATACAGTCTTCTTCTCTTGTACACCCTTAATAATCTGATGCATGGAACACATTCAGAAGCATTACTTTCCCCTCTTACAGCACAGGTGTCCTTTTCTTTTTGGGTTTTTCTTTTTCAGGTCATCTCTGTCTCTCTGACTACCCCTTTTATCTTCAATATTCTTCAGGAGCAACACATTTTGAAAGCCTCCTCTCTTTACTTTTCTGTAGCTGTCAATTTTGAAGCCTTGCTGTTGTTTATAAATATGCTCCGTATGTAGTGTGTGGTGCATCGTACCCTTACTTCTGGATTTGTATTCTCAGCTGTGATTATATTCTTCTTTTTTGTAGAATGCTTTCTGTGTCCATGCTATTCTACTGACCGTTCCTTTCTCCCTTCAGGCATCACTAAAAGCTAATCTCAATGTCGCACGATTTGTCTCATTGTAAGGATATGAGACCTTGAAAGAGACAAAGAGTGTTGAAACTGTGGTCGATAGTGGAGCTGTATATTTAAATGTGTTAATTATCATTTGTTACTTATATTTTATCACAGATGTTTTGCATTCCCACTATGTTGATATCATGCATTCGAAAGCACTGTTGATACCTTTTGAGCAAATAAATTGTGAAGGATTCAGTTATTTCCAGTCAAACTGATGGTGTTTTACTGAAACAGACATTATAGAACTTGTATTTACTTCATCTCTAGGATGCACCATTCATTGACTGTGCATCTAAAGTAATACAAATCTTCACATTTCCCCATTGAAGTTATTTAACTTTTGTCTGATAAGGAGTTAATCTACGGATTTCTCTTTTTCGTTGACTCAGAATGTCCTACCGTTATATCTCAACTGCCCTAGTTATTTTACTAACCAAAGCGTTTGATGTTATTAAACTGAATTATAACCCGAAATAAACGAAAGTTCTCCGTTTTAGACCATTTTTACATTTCATAAATCTGTTTCATTACCTATGGGCTCTGGAATCCCCTGCATAGCGTTACCCACTCACAAGTTTTTATTATGAGTGAGGTTATATCTGGAGTTTTACAACTCCGGAAATTAATGCTCAGAGAATCATCGCATGGCTTTTGCTAGGTAATGTAAATAAGAGGTATTAGGTATATTGTAAAGTGGTAAATTCAAAAAACCTAATTTTAAATGATTAAAATTCCTAACTTTTGGTTCAGCTAACAGCATCCAGATTCTAGAACTCTCTACCGTTAAGTATAAAAACAACTTGTTCACTTCAATCATTTAAAGAAAGGCTTTACTCCCATTTGAAATCCGGGGCTAACTTTAGTTTTTATCTTCATTTTACGATGCTATCAAAACTTTCTATAAATTAATTTACACAAATGTGTGATCATAATTATCTTTGTTAGAACTTATATTTTTTGATATTTGATATTGAATATGTCACCGTTTTTGTCTGAAAGTTTACAGCTTGTTAAGCCTTGCATGTGATCCTAAATAATCATGAAAGATGAACAATGACTTTGTATCGCTGCTGTTATATTTTTGTCAAAATGCTATTTATTTGGTTAATATTTAGTTGGAGCATGATATGCATCTTGTGTTTATTAGCTGTCACAGGTTCTACCTGAAGCATAATAAAAGTATTCATTCATTTATGGATGTCCTTGAGGCTGCTTGCTAGGTAGTATGAAGAATGCATCCATAAAAGTCAAGCTTTAATTTTATTCCTGTGAAAAATTCTGAAAAGTATTTATTTATTTCTGTATTTCAATAAATAACACATTCAATATGGGCCTGATTTTCATTCAAGTCATCAAATCAGCCATTTAAATAAGAAAGAAAAATAGAGGGAGGTTTCCGCTCCATAACTTCCGTCAAATACTGCTTTATACAAACGCCACACATTCTTCGAAAGAGGAAAGCTTGCTAAAGGCCATACACGCAAACGGAAGATGCAAGTGGATATTAGTCATGTATGGAGGTGGAGAAAGGGCTCCCGGCCCGACTGGCAGTGCACATCAATTGACGTTCCTCGTATCTCAGCTTGGATGGGACCACGTCAATTGACGTGCTCCGCAGTGAATATGTTAATGATGATGCTTGCAGATTCTCTTGCAGGTCCAGCCCTCTACTGCTTCCCATGGTAAGGAGATGGAGGTCGAGAGCTCAGGAGCCATGGTGACAGACCTCAAGTGGAACCTGATTGGTGCCAAGAAGGAACCATCTCCCAAGGAGAATACCGAGGTATGTATGTAATTCCTGTAATCCAATGAAATTAATAGATGAAGGATAGACTTGGTGTTAAATCTCAATATGTTTTCATTATCATACATGATCGAAAATTGTTCTTTCTACACAGCATTTTAGCCACCCACTCGATTCAAAGGTACTATAGTGGATTTCGGGTAATTGGGACATATCAGTACTTGTGCACTTTTTGAAATGATGGAAAGAAGACTAAAGAATGTTTATAATAATAGGAAAATCCAGGGGGGGGCACGGGGGCACGTTCCCCCCCCCAGAACCTTAAAAAATATGGAAGATTTTAAAAAGTCTATTATCATTGCGTTCATTTTGTATTACAGGGTATCCTTGTGCCCTCCCCAGAACAAAATCCTGGATACGGCCTTGCTTTCCCCCCCCCCCCCCCCCAAAAAGAAATCCTGGATTGGCCCCTGTTTATAATGCAACTCAAGTTTATGAAACAATTAATTTGATAAATAAGTAAGCGAGTTTAGTTAATTTATTATCATGTTTAAGAATTACAACAATTTAGCTAAAAATATATTTTTCACATCCTCGGGCGATACTGAATGAGTGTCATTTACTAAGTCCTATTAAAGAAAAGTTCTATCCTCTTGCGGAGAGTATAACAACAAGAGCTTTCAAAACAGGGCAAGAATAGGAACATTTGTGAAATACAAGAGTAAATCAAAGGAGGAAAATATAAAAAAATAGAATTTTGAAAACAAAATATTTTAATTTAGTCGCTAGTATAGTCTACGTTGCCGACTCTTGGCCCAATAAAGCGACATGCAGTGCCAATTAAGCGGAGAATACTCTGGGATAATCCTCTTCTGGGTTCTATTCTGCAAGATCTGCCCCAATAAAGAGGCTGCCACAAGTAACCGGTGGACCCATTAAAACGAAATCTTCTGTAATAAGTGAAGTAAGTGTTCTTATCTCAAAATAAGCTACACAACATGAAGTGAAAAAGTTTAAAAATAAGATGATGAAAGTGAAAAGCATTTTATTTGCTTTAATTTGAGTTATGTATTATTATATTTTGTTAATAATTGTTTAAAATTTGTAGTGAAATATCAACTTCAATTATTTATTGAGTTATTTACCTAATTGTTTTAAAAATGTAAAAGGATGCTTCAGCCCATTCAGGTTAGGTTAGGTATCAGTAAAATAATTTACAAAAAGTGATGTTTTTTTGTCCATAGAAACATGGTAAAAGATGTAAAATCATGATTCAGCACAAGAAAAGTGAAAAGTCATTGTGGATTTTGTCACCTGGGGATTGTAATTGGGCATTTTGTCAGCAGGGGATTTTGTCATCAGGCGTTTTGTCAGCAGGGGATTTTGTCTCCAGGCCTTATATCAATGGGGGTTCTGCGCCGGGCCTTATGTTCGTAACCCAAGAGAAAGAGAAGGAAGGCTTTTTCCCCCTTCTGTTTGCCTTTTTTTGAATCCGTATAAGTCCCTCAAAGGGTATCAACCACTGAAGTCCTTTTGCTTGTTTCATCAGCTCCTAGGTTAGTAGATGATAAAAATTCCTGCTAACCAGATTTTGTATTCTATATATTGAGGAGCATTTTCATCAAGCGGATTTCTTGAATATATGTATATAGTCCATGCCAAACTCTTGGAGACTAACACTGAGACTGTTGGTTGCATTTTCTTATTAAGCATGTCGTCGTAAAGATAATGTATTCTATTGAATGCTCTTTTAATGGAATTGTCCAACCGGATTTTGACAGTAACAGAAAAATCAAAGTTATATTTGAAAAATTGAAACATTAATACAATGTGGCCCAAATATTTTTCTTTAGGCTAACCAAGTTTCAAAATTTTAATGCAAATTCTTATAGGCTTTCATCACATCCATTGATTGCACTCAAGGCAAATACATAGTTTGTAATCCTACTTACCATAAAATATTACAAGATTTGGTGCCATGAGAGGAAAACTGTTGTCGTCCTACTCGAATTTTCTCATAGAATCAGATGTTGTCATTGTGGTAATCGCAAAACCTTATTTTTTTGCATTTATGTTCTCTGCAAAAGCACGCTGTCTCAAACCTAGAATTTCTAAAATAGGCTACTGTGTTTCTATTGTAGATTCCAGCCTTGAGGAATCGCACTTTCAAAGTAAACATATAATTTGATAAAAAGCAAGCTTTTGATTTTAGTACAATGATAACATCTGATTAGTTATCAAAGTTAAACTTGAGCCTACTAGATATGTATCTGCATAGTAATCACATTTAAGAAATTCACTTGAAAAAAACAGATTCACTATTATATGATTAGTATAAACTCTGTGAAATACGAATTTTAATAATAAACAATCTGCTTATCCGATTAGCCGTTGATACCCTTTGGAGGAATCTGGAAAAATTCCACAAAATCCAAAAAATACACTGCACTGTCAGGTGATCATAGATTTACTACTCAATTTCGATAACTACTACTGTATTTGGGTGACAGTACATCAACATTGTTCATGATAATACACATAGCACTGGTAATATATTGCCAGTAGACATCTTGTATTGATGGTACTCGATTTCTGGCTAAATCGATCGAAGTCAGTTGGTTGATAGTTGTAAGTCATGGGTGTTAGTTCCAAAATGGCCTTCAGGAATAGGAAAACTCAAGACTGATGACTTGAACTGCTGGTGGAAATACTCATCTCCAGCACCTTTAAGAAGTCATAAATTGATATAATTTATATTATTTATGATCTATTTTACATCATGTCCATCGGATAGCATTCTAGAGCCTCCAAATGGATGTCTTTGTAGTGACCCTCATTGGATGTTATCTGAAAGGCATCCAAAGGATGTCCATAAGAGACTTCTGGATTCAAATGGGAGTCCATCGAACATCTTGCAGTGGCTGGGTTATGACCTTGGTTTCAACTGAGGTTTCATAGACTATTAATCAAGAGTATTTATTTAATAAGTCCAGTTTTTACTTGGACAAAAAAGACGACATTTTGTTGTGTTTGTACAGATTTTTACTTTGTTGAGAGTGATGTTTTTTTTTCAAAAATATTGCCTCGTTTCAAAATTATGCCTTTACTTTTTCTGTCAAGAGAATAATGACTTTTAATTTGTTGGTAACATATTACGAGTTCCTTTCCCTTCCTTGTGCCTCGCTGAACTTCCTACTGCAAATTGAAATACATATTATTATAATTATAATTGTAATTCAGAGATGAAACTATCACCTATATAACCTTAGTTATGATAGCGTAGCGTACGAAAAGACATCACTGGTAGAGTTATCTAACAAATATAATATAACAATACAGACGTAATATTATTCAATGACCATTTCCTGGTTGAGAGTAGTGGGAAAATCTTGAACTCTCTGTGTGTTGGAAAAAATTTATTTTCTTGAGAAAATATTTCGAGGGAACTCCAAGAATTTGATGCAATACATTTTATAAATTAGTGTTAAGTCTTTCATAAAAAGTTATAAATTTCTTATTTTCAGCCTGTATTTATGGAGGATGGGGAGCCAATGGAGGGAATCACTATGGCCCATGAGTCTACACCAGAAGCATTGGGTGAGTGCTCAAAAGGGAAATAAATACATGGAGCAATAGGGTGGTTTCCTATTATTTTTTTATTTCCTTAATCGAAAGATTATTACTCCTGGAGTATGCATATGTAGATTCTTATATCACGGTATCTATTTTATTGCAATTAAATGAAAAGTGGAATTTTTCAAGCACGCGAAAATGCGACGGCTAAGAATGAATGCCGGGAAAAGCCCGTGTGATGTCATTCTGGTTCCTGCTGCTGCAAAGTGAGGTGACCTAAGGGCGAGGCTTAGAGTGCTGCTAGGCGCAGGCTGCCTATGCAGGCTGCTAGCAGGTAGAAGGGTACACTGCTAGCAGGTAGAGCTTGGCTTAATTATGGATTAATAATACCTTATCAAACGAAGTAAACTTTCTAACAATAGCCAGTTTTAATAGGTGGTTATTAAGACATGTTACTCTGAGCTCTGTGCCTCATGCATGCAATGGTAATCTCAGATGATGTAAAACTCATATCTACTCGTATAGAAACTAGGTCCCTGTGACGTCTCGTGGAGTGTCATCGCATGGGCGCCAATCTGCCCTTTTTCATATGCGGTTAAAATTGACCATTGCCATTTGCATAAACTGGTATTTCTAAAACCAAATCATTTGTATATTATAAATACACTAATGGTGGGTAACGAATCGCAATCAATGCGTTTCTTTTTCTTTAATGAAGGAAACTACCCTATTGTAGTAAATGATTGAGGAGGATGAAGCTAATGAAATAGAAATCCATCCATGCTTTCTTTTTTTGTTTGCTTGCCAATTGAAATGGGGAGAGAAGTTATCTTTTCAATGATTTTGTAATTATGTGGTTTTTTATAATGATTTTCCCAAGCAAAATATTTTTCTACTGATTTTTTTAGTATTTAACCTTTTCCCTACTAAATACAAAAATATGCATCTGGACATTTCTTGACCGGGGAGACGAAAAGCCACAAATTTTGGTCGAAGATTTTCCTACCCAGGTGAACGAATGCTGAATATATAAATTTCCTAGCTCTTCCCCATTTATGATGGTCGTGGGTCTGCGATGTCTTTGCTTCGGGACCCAACACAGCATGGCTTAGGCTTTACCCTCGAAATCCGAGAGCAAGTACCCAGACCCTTCCTCTTATATCACCCCTCTTAGTGGTAAGGGACTGCAGTCATGCAATTGTTCGTCCAGTCATGTGACAAAATAAATATTTGTTCCTTTCTCAAAAAATATAAACTAAGAATTGAATTATTTGCCTTTTGAGCAGCATTCACATTTTTTAAATGAAATTATATGGAAAATATTAACATAAATCACGATTTTGGTATAAACATCAGCATGGAAATTGTTGCTGCATTAAAATTGTTGGTAGAGCTTTGTTCAAAATTCGATAATTCTCAGAATAAAACAAGAAATTCAATTGAAAGTCTGCAATTTACGTTCGAGCAACAGTTGTCCATGTAGCTAATTAATATAAATAGAGCATGATTGACTGCAAACCAATGCCGCTGGTAGGGTTATAAATTCCAAAAGAAGGGAGCCCAGCTACCCTCTGGAGTCTGAGATATTGCCTAGTCCCTGCTAGGAAGGGTCGAAAAAGGTTAGAGCTGAGAGTGTTTGATTATCTGTGACACCCTTCGTAACAAAGGTCCAGCAAAAGTGCTCCGTACGGAGGGGACGGAAGAGTCTTTTTGAGACTCAGTACAGCAGTCATGCTGAGGGGGGAACTCCACCGTCTTGAAGGGGTTAACTACTTGGATCAGTGGCTAGGGAAATTTTCTTTATGGCTTATTGAAATGATGCTTTTTTTGCAGTGAAGATTGTTACTAAGATTTGTACGTCTTAATTGAGCTAAGGTTTTTACCATTAGGACTGGTTTATTGAAAAAATAGCATAAATAACCAGGATTGATCACTTGGCTGAGAATCGAGTTTCCAAATGTAAAATACAGCGCTCATAAAAAAGGTTAACATAGAACCTGGTCAAATAAGTGCAAAAATTCGCTTCACATTTGGTCCAATTTAAATTATTTGGAAAATTAGGTAGAATTGTAAAACAAGCGCAATCATATTCACTTTTTACCAGGGGTTGGCTATTGCGTTTTGTTAGGTTTAACAAATAAAAAGATTGTTTCTTACATCGAAGAAAACGAAAGGTATTGATTGGGATTTATTAGTTTTTTTTATGTAAGCAATATATGAGTCAACACAAAAGGAACCCGAAAAACAATCGCCTTTCAACTCACCGCGGAAGCGTCCTTATTAATTTTAAGGTCTCCTATTTTTTTCATCCTGAATAATCAGTTTATTTTCAACTTTGTCTCCATCATTGGAAAAGGGGAACACTTAGTTATTTTTCTAAATAGTTGCCCTGAGGATAATTACTTTTTGGCATTATTGTAACTGGCTTTTTATTTCTCGTGTTGTACTGCTCTCCCTGTATTTTTAACTGACGACTACTTCTTGCACTGGTCCGACTTTAATTTCTGTCCCCTTAGGTGTTTTTTGAGGAAGGGAAACAAAGTGGTATTCGCTTCGGCCTATGTCAGAGTGGTAAGTAGGGTGGTGTATGATATCCCAACCAAATTCATGGAATAGGGTGGTCGTTTGATATGACACATGTGAACGTGCACTGTCATGATGCAGACATACTCCTATGAGACTCATCTGGCAGAAACCGTGTCGTAACGGAGGACCTCTGACCCATTGTTCTGCACAGAGATGTAGCTACAGCCTTCATCAAGACATTTCTTTATCTCATGAAGAGTAATTCTCCGGTTATTGCATGCCATATTGTCAATTTAAGCTGCTGTTGATTCCCCACCCTGACTGCTCTGCTCACCATGGACGTTTTTCCATCCAACGGGAAACTCCTGTCCGCATTTCATCACATTTTTGATGTCTATACACTTCTCACCGTACACTACCATTAACTAGGGATTAACTGGGTGCCATATCGCACCCAGTGCAGTGCTGAGCCAATACTCCTGCAATGCATTTAATATGTGAATTTTAGAGTACATTTCGGTGAACATACTTAGTAGGTTACCTCAATTATTCAGTAAGTTTGAATTGTTTTCATTGTATTTGTTGTATTTGTGCTGGAAATAAATGAGGCTCGATTGGCTCGACCGGCACGCCGCCTACCCCGGCTTATCAGCGGCAGTTGTGAGCTCGAGGAGTTGCTACCCTACCTGCCGCCGAGCCAGTCGGACTCGATGAACTGAAAACCACGTTGTCTTGAGTCATTGAGCGGTACACCACAAATGGCGACGAGGATAAACTATGTGGAAACTAGCGTTATGTAACAGATCGATAACGGCTAGGATAAAGGAAGTAATTCTGTGTGATCCAGTAATTCTGAAATGGCTGGAGTAATAGGCTCGGTTGGCGAGTTTGATAGTACGATAGACACGTGGTCGTCGTATGTCGAACGATTTGAATTGTTCGTGGAATGTAACGAGATAAATGCGAGTAAGAAAGTGAGTACTCTCTTAACCGTTGTGGGAGTTAAAGCATTTAATTTGATTCGTGATTTGTGCACGCCGAACAAACCATCGTCAAAGACGTATGGCGAGTTAGTAAAGCTGGTAGAGGACCATCTTTACCCGGCACCATCATTTATTGCTGAGCGCTACGAATTCAGCAAGAGAAATCAAAATGAGGGGGAGACGGTAGCTGATTACATCGCAAGCCTCAAAAAGCTGTCAATATATTGCCAGTTCGGGTCTTCCTTAAATGACTATTTAAGGGATCGTCTAGTAAGTGGCATCAGAAATGAGTCGACGAAACAGCGACTACTTGCAGAGGCCAGCTTGAGTTTCGAGCAGGCAGTCAAGATTGCCAGCTCAGTGGAGGCAGCAGAGAAGAACGCAGCAGCCTTGGCTGTCCAAGGAGTCGACAACGGCGGCCGAGTACAGCACATCGCATCGTGGAGAGCAACGCAAAGGATCAACAACCCTACATCGACCAGGTCAAACTCAGTGTCCAGGGATGGTGGTGTGAAGTGTTTCTGTTGTGGGCAAATTGGGCATGTAAAGAATCAGTGTAAATTGTATGGTGTTACTTGCCATAAGTGTGGGAAGAAAAACCACATTGCCAAGGTTTGTCGATCGACGAGTGCGTTGACAAGTGCGACAACTGTGCGTAATAATAGTTACGGCCATTCCAGACCACCAAAATGTAAGTCTTTTAATAAGTCTATGTTAAAGCCAAAACACAATTTCGTGGGTTCGGAAAAATGTTCCGATACGCCAAGTGCTTTTTGTGTGGGAAATCAAGCTGACGATTTGCACATCGAAGATATTCAGCACATGTTTGTCATGTATGAGGAACATACCGAGAAAGTCAAAGTTGACCCAATAAGGGTAGATATTGTCGTTCAGGGTGAAATGACTACGTTCGAAGTAGACACAGGAGCAAGTGTGACTGTTATTAGTGATACCTTTTACAAGAATAATCTAAGTTCTTGTACGCTTTACCCTAGCGAGTTAAAGCTATGTTCCTATACCAATCAACCGATTGTTCCAATTGGTAAAATTAAAGTCAAGGTCAGCTATCAGAATGTAAATAAACTTCTTGATATGTATGTAATCCAAGGGGGATCACATCCGTTAATAGGACGTGATTGGCTTAAAATATTGGGCATAGACATTTCCTTCAAAAATAAATCCGATCTGTACGGAATTAGCGATTCAAGTAAAATATTTGATAACTTTGATTTAATGGTTAACAATTTAGTAAAAAAGTTCCCTGAAGTTTTTACCAATAAATTAGGCCAGTACAAAGGCGAACCAGTAGAATTAATTCTGAAAGAGAGTGCTAAGCCGAAATATTTCAAGCCAAGACCCATTCCCTTTTCCTTAAAGTCAAAGGTTGAGAGTGAATTGCAACGTCTGGTGGACGAAAAAGTGTTAATGCCTGTACGTAGCTGCAATTGGGGTACGCCAATTGTGCCCCTGTTAAAAGCTAATGGTGACATCAGAATCTGTGGGGATTTTAAGGTCACACTAAACCAGTATTTGGAGGTTGATAAATACCCCATACCTCGCATTGAGGATTTATTTGTAAGCATGCATAAAGGTAGGCATTTTAGCAAAATTGATTTAAGCAATGCATTTATGCAATTGACCTTAGATTCTGAGTCACAAAAGCTTTGTACTATTAGCACACACAAGGGTCTCTTCTCTTATTGCAGAGTGCCCTATGGTATTTCGAGTGCTCCAGGAGTATTTCAAAAGGCCATTGAACAAACCTTAGCAGGGTTAGAAGGTACTGTTGTGTTTTTAGATGGCATTTTGGTTAGTGCACCGGATACTAAAACTCATTATAAGCGATTGGAGGCTGTGTGTAAACGTCTTAGTGAATGTGGTCTAACAGTCAAAAAGGAAAAATGTAAATTTTTTGCAAGTAAGGTTGAATATTTAGGGTTTAAAATTGATAAAGACGGATTGCACACATCCCAAGATAAAGTAGCTGCGATTGTGAATGCACCCATACCAAAATCAGTCAATGAAGTTCGAGCATTTATTGGTCTTGTGAATTATTATTCTAAGTTTATTAAAAACATGTCAACCATTTTAAATCCTATGTATAAACTTCTACGTAAAGATGTTCCGTTCAAATTTGGCAAAGACTGTCTTTATGCATTCAATGAAGTGAAGAAAATCTTGACGCAAGCACCTGTGTTGGCACACTATGATCCAACACTGCCCGTGAAATTGGCAGTTGACGCCAGCTCCACCGGACTTGGTGCTGTTTTAAGCATAGTCACTCAGGAGGGTGTCGAAAGGCCAGTTGCATTTCATTCGCGAACCTTATCTCCTGCCGAGTGTGGGTACTCACAGATAGATAAGGAGGCATTAGCAGTTGTTTTTGGCGTCAAGAAGTTCAACCAATATTTGTACGGACGGAAGTTTACTTTATGTACCGATCACAGACCCTTAGTAAGCATTTTCGGCCCAAAAAGGGGATTACCTGTTTTTGCCGCGAGTAGACTGCAGAGATATGCTTTGTTTTTATCAGGGTATAATTTTGATGTTCAGTACGTTAAATCTGAAAAACATGGTAATGCTGACGCTCTTTCACGTATGCCATTACCTGACTTACACTCTGTTAATGAAGAAACAAAATTGGTAGGAACTTATTTGCATTGTATAGCTGAGAGTTCCGTACCACTAAATTTTGAACATGTAAGAAAAGAAACACAGAGTGATCCTATCTTAAAGAAGGTGTATAATTATGTAATGAATGGGTGGCCTAACTTTATCTCAGAGGAAAATAGTGAGTTACAGCCATATTTCTTAAGGAAAGAGGAACTGACTGTAGAGCATGGTATTATTATGTGGGGGTACAAAATTGTTCTTCCAAGTAAATTGCGTGACTATGTTCTGAACGAATTGCATTCGGGTCATCTAGGTATTGTAAAGATGAAATCTGTGGCTAGAAATTATGTTTGGTTCCCTAATATTGATAGACGAATAGAAGACCTAGCTAACAATTGCTCGCCTTGCCTTAGAGAACGTTCTAGCCCTCCCAAGAGTGAACTTCATGTGTGGCATTATCCCGCTTCTCCTTGGGAGAGGTTACATGTGGATTACTTGGGCCCTTTTAAAGGAAAGATGTATTTAGTGGTGATTGATGCTCATACTAAGTGGCTTGAGGTATTTGAAGTTAGCTCTACCTCGGCTAAGGTAACCATAGAAAAGCTCAGAGAGCTATTTTCAAGATTTGGACTACCTGTTTCCTTACATTCCGATAATGGCCCACCTTTCACTTCATTAGAATTTAGAAATTTTATGGTATCAAATGGTGTGAAGCACTCATTTTCGCCGCCATACCACCCTCGATCTAATGGCCAGGCGGAGAGTTCTGTTAAGTATGCTAAGCATAAGTTAAGTTGCGCTTTTGTAGAAAATGCAGATGTAAATATTGCCCTGAGTAATAAATTGTTTAGTTACAGAAAATCTATTCATAGTACTACGAATGAAACCCCTGCTAAACTAATGTTTGGTAGACCTTTAAGATCCAGACTAGATCTATTGAGGCCTAATGTGGTCAAGAGAGTGGAACTTAAGCAAGAAAAACAAAAAGAGTATTTTGGTGTTAAGAAAACAAGGATTTTGTTTGAAAATCAACCTGTTCTAATTAGGGATTATCGCTGTAAAGACAAATGGGTTGTAGGGATCGTATTAAAACAATTAAGTGGTGTAATGTATTCTGTAATGTTCAAGTCTGGTTTTGTTTGTAACAGACATATTGATCAGCTCATTGGGATGAATTCCAGCTCAGTGTATGCCAATTCTGATGATGTTAAAACGGGTGATTTCAATGTCAATAATGACGCAGTAGCGGAGAGGTTCCCAAACAAAAACAACCTTTCCCCTCACTCCTCACCCACCTCTAGCATTCCCAGTACGCCACGTTTGCCTCACGCATCCCCATCGCTGCAATCCCCGGTTCCTTCTCACTCTGACACTCAGTCAAATGCAAGTGTTCCATCTCCAAACGAGGGATCAGCTGTTGATAAAAGATACCCTCAGCGCATTAGGAAGCCGGTTGATAGATTTCAATCGCAATGATCTTGTTTATTTGGTTATATTTGAGAGTTTAGTTGGTGTTTATATTAGTTTTTATAGTTTATGCATTGTTACACTGCTATTGTTATTGCCTTATATTTCCAAATATGTGTTTCCAAGGAGTTGTTAAATTTTTGTTTATTGAAACAAATTTATTTTTTTTGTTATTAAGTTTTGTTCTATGATGTAACCAGTTTTGAAAGGGAGGAATTGTTGTATTTGTGCTGGAAATAAATGAGGCTCGATTGGCTCGACCGGCACGCCGCCTACCCCGGCTTATCAGCGGCAGTTGTGAGCTCGAGGAGTTGCTACCCTACCTGCCGCCGAGCCAGTCGGACTCGCTGAACTGAAAACCACGTTGTCTTGAGTCATTGAGCGGTACACCACAGTATTGAGCTCATATGTATCATATTTTTTAAAGTGAAATATGTATGAATTTAAAAAAACTTTGGGTGCTGATGGGTTAAGCCGTGGGTCTAGGTTCATCGTACACCGTACACTTCCATTAACTAGGGATGAATGTCAATCGGGAAAATCTTTCATCGAGTGACTGAGCATAGTTTGCACTTGGTGGAGTCACGGTTGAGCCACAGGTTAGGCCGTGGGTCTAGGCTCGTCGTAAGGTGTCGGATTTCTGGGCACCAGTATTGGATGCAGCATAAAGGGGAAAAATAATTCTGCCCGTACTCGGAGTGGTGACAACTCCCTTGTTGGAGGGAGTAATTCCCTCAGAAAGTTGGGAGGATTGTGCTAGTGTCCAAACCACTCCCTTTTCATCACCAGGAATATGGGAGGGGACATGGTATAACAAATAAGGGATAGACTTATCCTCAACTAACTACACTCCTGGCACTAGCCTCGACAAAAAGAAAAAAAACACTCCCAGTAAAAATAGCTGATTGCCTACGGTAATCCTTGCGCTCACGTCTTCTCGGAATGACTCCCTGTGCCATTTCTCTCTCTGCCGCTCGGGATATACGTTCTGTCCACCGCCTGCTGTACCCTCCGCGTTCGGGGGTAGAATCCTATGAAGATAACAAAAAACTGTGAGTGCAGTAGCGTAAGGACAGGCAGCTGTCGCAGTGGGTGAGCTAAGTGGGAGCCCCATCCTTAAGTACAGCTATGTAGCTACTGAACGGGCTATGACCACATGGGCGATTCTAAACTTTGGTGTAGGACTGCAACTGCTGCGCGATGAGTATCCGTGATCAAGGATCGCGGAGATGCTTGGAAAACAGGAACACAGAGCTTCCGCGAATGCAGTTGGCGCGTGACCGCTTCCGTTTTACGAAGGGAATTCTAACGGAGATAATAAAACTGGTTTATCCTAGCATTAATGCCGTAATTCCGATGATTTTGCGTCCGATTTAAAATAAAATGATCGTGGAAAAAATTGAGCGAGTGTGAAAAATCATGCACGGATAATCTTCAACCCCGATAAACCGTAGCCGGATAATCAGGAGTCTGCTGTACCTCCTTCATCGCAACATCTGCCCTGATATCTATGTTGGCGAATGCACCACCATCTAAACCCTAGCATAAATACCCGCACTTGTGGTCTGTCCCTTAATGACCTTTTTCCTGAATGTACAAAAGTATCAGTTATTGCCTCCCTCACCTCCACTGGCTCCGCCCTCAATCTCCACACCCTCGAACATTGCGTGCACTTGGTATCTTTAAGCCAATAGCTTCCCTGGGTTGAACATCTCATCCCTCTTTCCCTTGTCCAACACATTCCTTTCCTTCTCCCCATTTACACTCAGGTTGAGATTGAGTCCGAGCCTGTGAAAGCTCCGAGTTTTTTCCCTTGTGAGTCTTTCTTTTTGCGTGCGTTTTTTTTTCATGATAGTGACTCGCTTTTTAACCTATCAATTGACTATTTTCCAATTCGGCTAAGAGGACATTTCACTCACGTTAAAACGCTACAGACGAGCGACACACACACTGCAAATGCTCATGCATCAACCAAGCTAGGTGAACAGGAACCATGAAGAAGGGTACTCTCAGCAAACGGTGCTACAGGAAACCACTGCTCCTGCATTGTAGGAGTGAGGCTCTTTGTTACTCACTGCAGGAAAAGGGTTCATCTTCATCGCTTGTAAAGCTAGAGCTCAAGGTCGCTTGGATGCGTGGTTTTCAAAACCAAGCCTTTCATGGAGCATTAATAATACGAATACATTCATGTTGACGCCGCTAAAAAGATGGCGAACTGGCAAAGAAAGCACTCAATGAGTCCGCGAAACACTCTTAAATAAGAGAATAACGTTATTAATAATAATGGATTAATTGTTTTACGTGAATAGTGAACATTAAAAGACATTTAAGTGAAAGTTTGGATTATCCGCTTTTTTCATTATCCGTTCCGTATCTCCCCATAGCCCTGATAATCAGAAGTGTATTGTAAATGATGTGGTCCCTGCAGAGGAGGCAAAAAAGGCGGTCACTTGCCGAGGTACCCATTATGGTAACATTAACGTGTTGTGCAATGTTCCCTTGTCAAAGTAGAAAAAGCTCTGCCATTAAATTGGTAAAAACAAAAAATGTTTAATTTTCAGTTTTTACCAACTTCAAGCTGTTGCAGTTTTGCCAATTCTTTAAAAAAAATTCTCATTTAATGTTTATTCTGTTATCCAGGTCTGAGATGAATCCAAACAACGAAATGTCATTTAAAATAGTGCAGCCGTTTTCATGTTATAAATTATGTAACTAATGCAATGTTAGACTTTCTTTGATCCGTATTGGCATTTATTTATTTATGGATCAAATATAATGTATATGTATACTTAACCTCAGGAATTCTGGCTTCATTCTATGATAGCTCCATTGTCCTCGTCCTTTCTCTGTTTTGTGCTCCTATCCCTTTCTTTCTCTCCCGCCTGGTTTTTTCAAGTTCCTGGGTTCAAAGCCAAGACAGCATAATTTTTTACCCCATGGTTTGTGGCTTTTTCCTTCCACTAAATCATTTTATTGTTAGGAATAGGAGTCTTAGATTTCATGTTCGACTGTGGTAGTTTCCCAGCCAGCACATTATTAGTCATTGAGATAAGGTGAGAGGAAGAAATTAGGAAGGCGCTTATCAAGTAAGCTTGTTATGGGTCTCTTACAGCCAGTCCGACAAACATCCAGAGTAATGACAAAATGGATGCCAAACTTTCAGCACTTCCTAATGTGTTGTTTAAATTCCATCGTTTTTGAAATTTTCCATTCTTGGCACTTCTTTAATATGATTAAAACAACATCATACTGCCATAATTTGAAAATCATTCACATGTATGAACTGATAGCGAAACGACGGTCATAAGAAAAACAGAAAATTTCACAAGAATAGCGACGTAGAGTAATATAAAAATGCCGGAAGGAATCTATAATATACATATTGTAGTCATCAGGTTAACGAGCCATAAATTAAAATTCATAAATGTAAAATTCTTTGGACCTTGAATAATTTCAGTTTTTCATGCACATACCAGACAAGTTTTTCTACATAATTGGTATTCAAAAAGGTTGATTAACCATTCTCTTTCATCAGCTGCCGTGGTGTAGTGGTTAGAGTACAGAGCAACAGATACGTAAGTCGTGCGTTTGGTTCTCCCTGATGTTATTTTTTTCGGTCCGCCGCAAGGATAAACTATTTGTATTATGCTTTATATCTTCACTAGCCAGTCGCTTGCAGTTATCAATTTGTTTTCTATTTACGTGAAAATCTGTTATCAGTTGTTAACCCTTTCGCGCTGGACCTTGGTTCAGGGAAATTCTTCCTCAATACGAGTCTCTTGAAAGTTATCTTTACTCCCTTGTACGAAGCGTTTTCGCGTCAACTGAAGGCAGTGGTTCCCTCCCTAACCATTTATGGACCCCACTCAGAGGGCGCCGATCCCTTTCCTCGGCCTCTGTCCCAGACCCTAGAGGGATTAAAAGCCCCTTCCTAGCACGAGTTCGCGGTCAACTGGCTAAAATGTTAAAGCAAAATATATGAAAATATTTGTTGCTCGCACCGATATTTTTACATTCAAAATGAATTTTGTGTTTTTTCTGAGCCCGCAGAAATTTTAAACGAAGTTTTAACGTTTATATAGACGGATTTCGTATATTTACTAGTTGTTCTATGACTCCGTTGATATTAACGTTAGAATTTTGTTTGAAATTTCCATTTGGTCAGCAAAAAAATATGAATTCATTTCTAGCATTGAATTTCAAAAGTAAGCAGCAAATGTTTTTTTTTTGAAAACACACTGCAAATAACAGTAGTTGACCGCATGGAGAGGATAAGAATGGGTCGACCTGAGCGGCCGAAGATGGGACTGGGCTGGAGCTAAGGCGGATCGTGAGGGGCGACCGCGTCCGTGGGTCTATTGTGTCCGCCACGGTCACTTTTTTCGACCTGTGCCGCACAAGCGCGGCATTCGTTGGTTAGGGTAAGAACATTCAGGACACACTGGTGTGGCATTCGTTGTTTAGGGAAGAAAATTCTCGCCGCACAGGTGAGGCATGCGGCGCGAAAGGATTAAGTCCTTATGAAGACTCGCTTAATTTCACCGGTAGCCTTTAAATTCATGTCGAGATGAGCCGCGTAGCATGTGTAGTATGCTGTTCAGCAGCCTTTAGCGTTCTAACAGAAGCGACTTCCCACACAGCAGAAATACGTCTCGGATACGTCTCTGAGACGTCACGAATATCGCATGTTACGTCTCAGAGACATCCTGAGAGCTTCAGAGACATCTCTGAGACTTCTCTGAGATGTCACTATGTCCAAAAAAATAGTCTATGAGATGTCTCATGAGGCGTCTCAGATAAGTCTATGAGATGTTTCATAAGTGTTTGTACTCTGGTATGCTTAAAAATGTAGGCAAAAAATAATTAAATGCAAATTATACAGTTGTGACCTGCTTATCTCGATCATTTTTAGCGACGAATTTTTGATGGATGACCTTTTGAAAATAAGAAACCCATATTAAATGTCATGATTTTAATTATCAAAACTGCGCAGTTGCACCGAAAAATATATATGTAAGGCATTGATGGCGTTTAAATAAGTTTTTTTTTTAATTTCCTGAACGGCTCACGATTACATCTCTGAGAAATCTCTGAGACATTTGCGATATTCGAAATCATAGTGAGACGTCTCTGAGAGGTTCGTTGCTATGTGGGTTACGTTGCCTGAGGATATTTGATGGCATTCCTTATCTATTCTTCCCTAACATCTCACCCTTGTCTTATATAAGCCCCTTAGCTTACGATTAGCTGCTTATCAATTTTTTCCGTAAGAAAACCTTTAGAAACGAATAACTGTCTTACTTTGTGTTATCTGGGTTAAATGTGAAATTTTTTTATAGGGTTCCCGGCTGCCAAAGGAATGCCCATTGGAGCAACATCAACTTCACATCTGTCTGCGGAAGGAAATGTAATGAATCATTCGATTGATGAGTGCATTGATCTCGCATCTATGGTGACACAAATTAATCCCAAGGTTGGAGCATCCCATTTTGGAATAGAAAGAAATCTGATGGATGAATACTTGGAAATATGTGGCGCTCTAGATACTGATAAGGAAACAAATAGCTCAATTCCTGATGATAGACAGTGTAATACAAAATACATTGAATCACTTAAAAGCAAGGGAGGCGGAGCCGCAATGACGGTTGTTGGGGATAGAGGTGGTTTTGATGCATCAAATACCACTCATAACCTCAGGTCAATCAGAATCAGAGGAAATGACACAAGTGGCTGTGAGACTGTCATGGGAGACAATGAAGAGATAAACAATTGCTTGATCAAAAATTCTGAGAATAGTTGCAAGTCAAACGAAAGTTCATATCATTGCTTCAACTGCAGAGATGTATTTAACAACAAAAATGACTTAATCAAACACATGAAAAATCATTTGATTGGCGATAATTTGGACGCTGAAGCAAAATCATCAATGGGAGATGTGTCTTTCAAAAAGCTTCAATCAAGCGGTAGTAGTTATAGTTCCTGTGAGCCCACTACCTCCAAGACTTTACATGGGCTGCCGAGAGAAAGACTTGGGCTGAGGAAAAAAGGGGATGGGCCTCTCAAGGAAACCACTGGCAGAAAAGAGGATGAGAAAAAAATGAGGCGAGTGACAAGAAGTATTACTGTAGAAGAGGAGTCCACTTCACAGAGTTTATCCTCAATGTCATCTTGCAATAGAAACCTTTGTAATCGCGTGGGTGTGAGAAGAAGAGAGGAGTCATATTCATGCAGCGTGTGCACTTTGTCCTTTCCTCAGAAAAAGGACCTCACCAAACACAAGCGTATACACATGGCAGAGATATCTTATTCATGCAACGAGTGTCAGAAGTCTTTCGTGAATAAGAGCGACTTAGTAAGACATGTACGCATACACACGGGAGAAAGACCTTATATCTGTAATGTGTGCAGTAATTCCTTCTCTCAGAAGGATTCCTTGGTTAAACACATGCGAAGACACACGGGAGAGCGACCTTTTTCATGCAGAATCTGCAAAAAATCTTTCGCTGTGACAAGTACTCTCAAAATTCACATCCGAACTCACACGGGAGAGAAACCTTTTTCGTGCAATATCTGCAAAAAATCTTTCGCTGTGACAGGTACTCTCAAAAGTCACATCCGAACTCACACGGGAGAAAAACCTTTTTCGTGCAATATCTGTAAAAAATCTTTGCCTGTGAAGGGTGCTCTTCGAAGTCACATGAAAACTCACACGGGAGAGAAACCCTACTCATGCAATATCTGCAAACGACCTTTTGCTGCCAGTAGTAATCTCAGAAGTCACATGCGGACACATTCGGGAAAGAAGCCTATTATATGCAACGTGTGCAGCAGGTCCTTCACTGGTATTGGTCACCTGAATCGTCACGTGTGTGTAGGCTCGGGAGAGATGCCCTATACGTGTCAAGTATGCCAAAAATCTTTTACTCGTAGAAGTTATCTCAATAGTCACATGCGAAAACACACGGGAGAGAAACCTTATGCATGCAGAATCTGCGAAAAATCTTTCTCTGAGAAAGGTACTCTTAATATTCACATGCGATCACACACGGGAGAAAGGCCTTATTCGTGCTATGATTGTGAAAAGTCTTTCTCTAAAAAGACCGACTTAGTAAAACACATACGCATTCACACAGGAGAGAAGCCTTATACCTGCCATGTGTGCGGCAAGTCCTTCAAATGGAATCAAGATCGGGTTAAACACTTGCGAACACACACGGGAGAAAAACCTTATGAGTGCAGTATCTGCAAAAAATCTTTCACTGACGGAAGTAATTTCCGAATTCACATGCGAACTCACACAGGGGAAAAGCCTTTTAAATGCAACGTGTGCAGCAGGTTCTTCGGTCAAGCGAGTCATCTCAAAAGTCACATGAGAGTACACTCTGGAGAGAAACCATATTCGTGCCAAATCTGCAAAAAATCTTTCGCTCAGAGTTCTTATCTGTCCATTCACATGCGAGTACATACTGGAGAGAAACCTTATCAATGTGACATTTGTTGCAAGTCTTTTGCTACTAGTTCTCACCTTGGCCGTCACATGGGTGTACATAAATGAGATTAATCATTTCTATACAGGGACTGCAGCAAGTACGTTACTGTGAGGAATGGCCTTGACCACAGCAAGTGTGCACGTACTGTTGTGAAACATAATTAATTTAGTGTAAGCACAAAGTTTTTCACTGTTAGTTCTAATCTCAACCGCCACATGAGCACTCACTAGTGATAAACAATATTCGTGCTACGTAAGTTTTATGGCTTTCCCCAAATGGGCCACCTTTGTGCACTTGACATGTTTGGTCATTGGAAAGATTATTCTTATAAATATCGAAGTTGTTCTAAATCAAGCGATTGCAAATCTGTAGTGAGAAGCCCAATACCTTATTCTTACCTTCGCAATGAAGAATGAATAATGATCAAGTACCTATTGGGAAGATGGGTCATCTCCCACGATACCATGGGAATCGTACCAAGTCGTTTTTTGTATTTTGCACTCAAGACAGTGAGTGAGATCAACAATCATTTTAGTGAAGCTCTTCAAAGACTAGCAAGTGAACCCAATATTTTGATATTTGCATTGAAAGTCATTATAAGCTGTCATTTCCCTGTGGTGAGGCTCAGTCATTGTACTTCTTTCCAACTGACGTTAAAGAGGTTAGCAGAATTATTGAAGAAATGAAGCGTAAAAATGCAATAGGTCATGATAAAAACAGTATCAATATTATTAAGGTATATGATCGTATTGCACCGTTTTCTACACACAGCAAACTTGAGTATGATAGTGTGAATTTCTAAAACAAACAGGTATTGCAGTGCCAATTTCCAAAATAGGTGATAAAACTTATGCTAGCAATTATATACCAATATCACTGTTCCCTGTCTTCTCAAAAGTCTTGGAAAAAATTAAAATTCAGTTTTTGGATTTCATAAACACTAATAACTACTTACCCTTGTGCAATTGGGATTGTGTGAAAGGTAAAAGTACAGAAAATGGAATTTTAAAGCTTTGTTCTGCTATCCCTGATGCACTCAACAATATCTATAAAGTTGCAGTTTTGTAATACGTAAAAATTACGAAAGCTTGCATAGACGAGTCAGTGTTACTGAAACGATTATTGGAAGCTGGAATGAGATGAGTCGTTACTAAATGGTTCCGGAGTAACTTCAGTGGATGAACCCAGAGTGAGAAAATACGTGACTTTTATGGACAAGAAACATCATTTTCTTCTGGAGTGCCGTGGAGATTCAATTTTAAAATAACTTCCCTTGTGGATATTACGGCTTTGGTTTTTATATAGCAAGATAGGAGTGACATATATTTACAAAAATAGAATGTTATGGAACAAAATTTTAATTTTATTCATATAAATTTATATCAAGCAAATGAACAAAATATGTTACATTTAAATTAAAAATAAATTATTCGAAAAATAATCCCTGGAGATCGATCTTGGTGACTGTTCTTTTTCTTATGTAAAAAAAATTTCAATACTGGAATATTCAATGCTAAATAAACTTCCTTTGTGGATAATATGGCTTTGGTTTTTATATTGCACGATATGAGTGATATATATTTACAAAAACAAATGGAATGTGATGGAACAAATTTTTAAAACCATTCACAAAAATTTTTATCAAGCAAATGAACAAAATATGTTACATTTAAGTAAAAAAAAATTATTCGAAAAAATGGAGCGTTTACTAAAGATGTCTCATGTGTGACATGAAAAAAACCTGTTCGACATGTTTAAAATTTAGCAAATTAACTTTGTGAGTTAATCTGGGATAACCATTAATGAAAATATTACCTGGAAATAATTTCTCAATAAACTGGAATTGGAAATGCGATTGATTTCAAGGAAATTCCTTATATTAAGATATTTATGTCCAAAAATAGGTTGTTCTGTATATTGTGCTCTAGTTGAATCAAGACTGCAGTATGGCATTTCTTGCTGGGAAGGAGCCTACCTTCCTCATATTAAGCCTTGGCAGATTGCCTAATGGAACTCATAAGGGCAGTGTAAAACTGAGCTCTCGTTGCCTCTTTTCCGAAAACATAATGTTTTACGACTAAAGTTTTTTTTTGCATTTAAGGTACTCATGACGTTTTATATTTTTGTGGGAAACAGAGCGAAAAAGATTGAATATGCTAGTAAACTCCGGTAAAAAATACGTCTCCATGAGGTTCGGGAACTGTTTGTATACCTAAGCCCCAAAAATGAAGCCTTCAAACATACATACACTTTCCTTGCACTGAAAGTGTTATGTTCCCACCCAGTTAAGATACATTGTAAAAACTATATGGCTTAGTTTCTTGCTAATTAAAGCATTTCCTATCCCAAGAGAATGAATATATTGAACAATTGTTAAAAAGTTGTTGTGTAATCTTGTTAATTTTAATTTGTCATTTTTTTGTATTTTCATTGCGTAAAGTCATCATTCCTACAATTTACTCTGACCAACAAGAATGTACTGTAAATTGTAAATTTTATGAAATATGTACTCCTTTAGTTTGTTCTATGATAACTTGCCACATCTTATATGTATATTCGTTGTTTTTCTAAAACCTATTATGTTATTCGAATTGATTGAAATGCACTCAAGTTATTTCTTTTTGACAAAGCCTGCCTACTTAATTGTATGATCATACAGGTGAATAAAATTATTATTATTAATGAAATGTAAATGAGACACTCTTGGTGATCATTTGAATTAAAAGTTCCGAAATTGCCTGGCAAAGGAGCACTTAGCCAAAATATTACTGTTTTTGAAATGCACCCTTACCCTTCACCACGGCTAAATTTTCTGGATCCAAGGCAGGCTTGCTTGCATTTCCCTCGCTTTTAAGTCTGTTACTAGGAATTTCTCTTTTAATTATCCTAGCCCCTAAATGCTGTGACAAGATCCATATAAAAAAATGGTGACCTTCGTATTATGTCAAATCACCTCCCGCATTATTTCATTTCTCCAAAAATATGTTTCCTCCACGAAGCACCATGAAAAATAAAGGGGATGCCAATCTCAGTCCATAGACGCCGTTACTATAATAATCGCATGCACCACCAATACTTAAATCTAATGAAAAAGCGTTACATCCGCTAACATCTATTTAGAATCTATGTTGTTAACAGGTAGGCAAGTCATTGATTAGTATAAAAACAGCGAGGGACCCCAGTTAGATCCTAGGAGTACTCCATGAATAGCAGTGTACTCAGGTGAATTGCATTTCTTAAACATAATATATTGCAGAGTATTTCTTAGTTGGACGAAAAAATTCTATCCACTTAGGAGATGCATATATACCTACAATTTTGACATAATTAACTCATGGTCTACAGTATTAGAAGCTTTCTCAAGTATGACATGAAATTGACTGCCCTCATTGCCTCTAGCACAAACATATTCAGCAAAGTAACCAAGGTTTGACATTGCATATCCAGGTTGTGTAAACCCATAATGAAATTAGGGCATTCCTTTTTTAAAACCATACTACAAACACCAAAAAAAAACACTCATACACCTTAGAAAAAAACAGAATTGACAGGGGCTAATAATTACTGTGAAAATTGCAGATATTACATGAATTATTATAAAAAGTCCACAGCAGTATTGTAAGTATCAAAAGTGGTAAACATTTTCCTATTAATCCTTAGAATGCGGGAACATTCTTGAGAGCTTTGCACGCTTACTGCAGCATTTACCCAAACTTTTATCACTACTAGGATATCTTACACATGGGCACTTTTCGTCACCACAAGAAGCGCTTAAAGGCTTAACTCTACCAGACCAGACCTCGTGGCAGGGGGTGCGTCTTGCACAGGGGGTGTCTTTTACACTGTCTGGCAGCTAAAATAGGGAAAAATTAGGGAAACTAACCTAAGGTGATTACTGGAAATGCATACTCACTCGTAACCCTGGTGATTCCAGTTGCTAACCTCATCACTGGCATGAAATAGGTATACATAATTCTAATTACAAAATCAGAACAGAGTACAGCGGACTCTCGATTATCCGGCTGCGGTTTATCCGTGTAGCTGATAATCCGTGCATAATTCCGTTCTCGCTCAATATTTTCGCGATCTTTATAAAAAAATAAAATCTACCGCAAAATCATTGGAATTGCTGCATCAACGCAAGGATACATCAGCATTGTTATTTCCATTAAAATCTCCTTCGTAAAAAGGAAGCAGTCTCTCGCAAGCTGCATTCACGAGAGCTCTGAGTTCTCGTTTGCTAAGCGTCTCATTGCCAGTGCGCGACCACTCTCCGTTATCACGGATACACGTCCCGCAGCAGTCGCAACCCGGGCAACTTGTGCGAGAATGCCGACTACGTGGCGCGACTCAACGGCAAAGAATCGCAAATAATGAAATGAATAGAGACGTGGGTTTCAACCACATCAAATCGTGGAATCCAATGATCAAAAGAATGAGTAGGCTAAGAGAAGGAAGGACACCTAAAACTGACCAATCACAGACGACTTGACCGCCCCAACTGGGTATATATAAGCCCGGCACTAACCACATCCATCATTCGCCTTGAAGAAGACGACAGAAAAGGCCATTGAAACGTAGGCAGCGATGTCCCTCCTGACCCGGCTGATTTCCCTTGAAGACTTCATCTACGTGGTATATATGCTCACAAGGAGCTGGCCCTTGGTATATAACCCGGGGTAGCCAGAATCGTAAGTAAAGGTGGGTCAAGGCATGGTTTAGGGGGACGCCAAGCCATGTTCTGGGGGAAGACGTGCAAACCAAGTTGTGACATTAGTTTATGAGATTATTTCCTCGAAAAAATAGTTTTATTTTAGCTACATATCTTTTGCTAATACATATCAATTTTCGTGGGTTTAAAAAAAATTGTTGAATGCCTTCGTTTCAATTCAGCACCAGACTTATAAAAAACATAGGGGGGACGAAAACCGGGGATCTTGCCGCGGGAAATTTTATAATTAGTGAGTTTTAAGCTTTTTAAGCTTTTTAGATGAGTCTTATGATCCACATTAGAACCCTGATAACTCGAATCTCGATATCTGGGCACTCCGGGAAAAATTGACAGGCCTGAAACATTTTCTCCTCACCCCATAACGAATTTTTGAGGGGGCTCAGGCCCCATGTAGTCGGCGCAACTGTTCAGTACTGATTTTGCTTGGTACATAACCCAGGCCAAATTTGATGTGGACGGCCGGACGGAGTCAACACTCGTAGTCCTGAGGAAGATTGCCGAGTCTGACATCGAAACGTCGACAGTGTGGAGGAAGCAAACCACATTTTCAACATAATAGGGTGGTTTCCTATTTTTTATTGTCTAAATCGAAATATTATTTGTTATTCCTTGAGTACGTATTTCACGCATTTAGATTTTTAAATGACGATATCTATTTTTCGTGGTTAATCGAAAATTGAAAATTTTCAAGCGCGAGAAAACGCTACGGCCTAGTATGAATGCTGGGAAAAGCTCGTGTGACGTCTTCCTAGTTCCAGCTGCCGCCGTGTGAGGCCACCTTGGTACGAGACTATGAGCGTCGCTACGATGTAGACTTCTAGCAGGCAGCGCTTCGTTTAATTAGGATTATAAATACCCTATCAAACGAAGAAAATTTTCTGATCAAAGGCAATTTTAATAGGTGGTTATTAACCCTTACCTGCCGGAGACTACGAAAGCAAAACTTAACCATGCTACGAGTAGCACAAGAAAATTTTAAAACTCTCCGTACGGAGCTCTTTTTTGGGGGTGAGTTGCCCGGTTACACTCGTCCCTCGGATTTGGGACCCAACTCAACGGGGCGCCCGGCCATTATCCCTGCCTCTCACCCGACCCTTTCTTAGCGGGAGTCCGTAATCAACTTATTATTTTACCGGTGTTTTTTATAAATAATTATTGATTACGATTTCTGAGAAATTACACTTACATAATAATAACTGACATATTTTTAAGCATTGTGAAATTTTAAACGGGTTTCTAGCGTTGATAATAACCTAGTTAGGACCTTTTCATTTTTCAGAAGGTTAGATTTTTGAAGTTTTTTAGAAGGTAAGGTGTGAATTTAGAGTTGGAATGCATTCTCGTATGGGCATGCATAAGTACTAAGAAATGGGTTTTAGTGATAACGTTTTCATAGAAGTTGAGGTTGCATTCAACAATAAAGGAAAAAGGCAGGGAAAAAGGAATGCAAGCCTGAAAACCCATGAAAGAACTAGCACAATAGCATATTGAGGATCGCTTTTCTTAGAATCGGAGAGGGCCATCGAAAACTTCGGCGAAAATGTCATTAGCGCTCAACACCTGGACTGTATGAATGCACGTGCGATATCATTGTGAGTGGAAGGTTTGGTTTTACCGCGTAGTTTACCTGAGACATCGTCGGGCAGCTGAGCAAATGAGTAGCAAACAATAGGGCATACAACGCAGGTACGAAATAGGATGTACATTAGGGCGGATCGCAAAAATCGATTTTTTTCAAATCCATCTGGCCCAATGAAAAAAAGTTGTGGGACCGATCAAAATTAAGACCTGAAAAATTTGAAACCTGTACGTGAACCCCTGACCCTCGCTCAAATGCAATTTAGGGGGGGAGGGTCATAATTCGAAAAATATAATATTTTATGGTCATTCCCTATAGATTTTGCCGAGTTACTGCCCTTACAGGGCAAAAATTTCGTGCATTTTAACGTATCTGCCACCGTTTAGCCACAAAATTCCTAATTTGAGTCCGCGAAGAAAATATTCCAACGCCCACGCAGCGTCGCGGATACCAGAACCGCAGGCCGATCCCTTCCCCTCCACGCTCTCTTCTCCCCCTCCCACTCCTCGAATACAGCAAAATTCATCCCGCGCATGCTGTTAGGAGGTCGTTTATCTTTGATAATATAAATCAGAAGATGGTAGAAGGTAAAAAACGATGCGTAGTGAGACGACTTGTCCCTTATTTGGCGCCTCGTCGGCGTTAAAAAAATCGATGTTACCAACTTTTAGAGAAGTGATGAAATATTTTTAGATATGCGCACTCAGGAAAGGAGACTACGGTCAATGAAGACGCCTCTCGAGTGGCTATGAAGGTTTGGGAACTTAGGTTATGCACTTCTATTCCGGTATTGTCCGACAGCTGTGACTAAATGGATGAATAAGGGTGAAGGCCGCCGGCGTACCCTCCCCGCTCCCCTCTCGAATGCCTCAGTTGCACCAAAATTCACACCAAGTGCGTCTTTCTTCGTTAGTCTTACTAATATTTGATGTATCAGCATCGTCCAGTGAGGAACAATCACGAAAGAATTATTCAATTACCTGCTTTCCAGTCTGTATTTATTATGTTAGTGTCATTCCTCATCTTTTGCTGCTGTCAGCAAAGTTTTGGTAAATTCTTTCGCGAATCTCTCGTCCGTATGTATAATAAAAGGAATGTTGAAATACAAATTTGAACTTTCATCAATAGATTTTTAAATTCCACAGCGCTAAGCTCAGATATAGCCGAAGGAACCTGAGTCTCTCTCCAATATATCATCAGCGGGTAGTCCTTTACGTCGATATTAAAATCCAGCAATTGTAAAAATCTCGGATTGGTCGCCAAACGCATCCTTGCAGAAACGCAAATTGGGTCCCTAGATTACCCTCCCAACGTTTATGCCGCAAATCCAAATCAACATAGTGCAATTTGCAAATAGACCACTGTAAGGGATGAAATACGATTTGATGCTTTCCCGGCGAATGATGTGGGTAAACTCTTTTCGGGGTTCAACAAATTTTATCCCTTAGGATGAGCCCCCAGTCGGAGCCTGAAATGTTGGCCATTATGGAAAAATGAACCCAGTGGGAATCCCGAGAAGAGTCTACCCACGCTGCAAGGGATGTTGGAATTATGCTTATAGCAAAGGGATGATGCCTCCTTTTTGGGCGGTATTCGCTTGGTACCATCATAATCAAATCCTTTTTAATTCTGTGTATCTAATTTTCACACGGAAAGGAATCGATAATCGCAGATTTTATAGCTTTTGCTAATCCTCCGACGGGGGAGGCAAACCTCCAAAAGTGGGAACCTGTTTCTTCAACTAACACCACACATTCCCCTCTAAACTTGTATTGATAAGTCCTCTTCCCTTTTTTCATCAGACAAGAGTATAGTCTTTCATTCCAATAAAATAAGGCCCTTTGATAACACCTCTCTTTTCTTATTCACAGTAATTAGCATCTTTTTCTGTCTACGTAAGTAATTCTGGTACACTAGCTTTGATGTATCTTACGAAGTTATGACTTTTGCGTCAGCTAAAGTTGCGGGAACGATCATTGCTGTTGCTTGGTTCTTGCATATACCTCTATCACAGTTGGCAGACGCATTTTCCCCGAAGAAGTTCCAATTTGAGTTTATAGTCCTTAATGTTTATTTCATGAGGAAAGTAGGGATACAAATCGGCTAATTTCTCGCCAGTTTAATTTTCTTCGGATGAATTGATGAAGAAAATTATTGATACTATTTTTCCGTATAAGAATTGACGAGGATGACTCAACGCTCTCCTACGATTCCCTTATTTCCTCAGTTGTTGAGTTTCTTTAGGGTTCAATCCAGCAGCCATCATCTTTCTTTTCGTCAGATTGTCTCTCAAAATACTTCTTCATTGGGGGAATCTTATGCTCCTCCATGCACTTACACGCAAAAATATCGCATAATTTAAAATGTTCCTTTAAAATTGTTTGAGTCTTATACTTAAATAAAACCCTACTTTTGGCCTATTACGATTTTCCGAAAGTTTTAGTACTTCCTAAGGTACCGCTAAATCCATTTAGTCACATTCATAATGGAAGAGAAGCGCGTCACCATAGTTCGCACACCTTCATAGCCACTCAAGAGGCGTCTTCATTGACCGTAGTCTCCTTTCCTGCGTGCGCAGATCTAAAAATATTTCATCACCTCTCTAAAAGTTGGTAACATCGATTTGTTTAACGCCGACGAGGCGCCAAATAAGGGACAAGTCGTCTCACTACGCATCGTTTTTTACCTTCTACCATCTTCTGATTTATATTATCAAAGATAAACGACCTCCTAACAGCATGCGCGGGATGAATTTTGCTGTATTCGAGGCGTGGGAGGGGGAGAAGCGAGCGTGGAGGGGAAGGGATCGGCCTGCGGCTCTGGTATCCGCGACGCTGCGTGGGCGTTGGAATATTTTCTTCGCGGACGCGGACTCAAATTAGGCATTTTGTGGCTAAACGATGGCAGATACGTCGAAACGCACGAAATGTTTGCCCTAAAAGGGCAGTAACTCGGCAAAATCTATAGGGAATGACCATAAAATATTATATTTTTCGAATTATGACCATCCCCCCCCAAATTGCATTTGAGCGAGGGTCAGGGGTTCACGTACAGGTCTCAAAATTTTCAGGTCTTATTTTTGATCGGTCCCACAACTTTTTTTCATTGGGCCAGATGGATTTGAAAAAAATCGATTTTTGCGATCCGCCCTAATGTACATGTTACATTACTTTGGAATACCGGCGTATTAGTAATTACTCGGGGGAAAATGAATGGATCAGAAAATAAAGGGTATGTAATGTAGATTGTTATTTGGATTGCGACATTCATGAGCGATAAAACAATAAAACAACAGCATCTCCCCATTACATATCTTTCATCCTGTAAGATGTAAGAACAAGGCATTAAAGCATTCACATGAGAAATTCGTTAAAAATAGCACTAAAATTTCATTTAAAATTTGCCTACGCACAGAACAAAACGAAGAATTCATTACAATAAATAAAAAATTTGAGTTTGCAGCAAATTATTCTTTGAAAAAACCATTGCCGTTTCAACCACTTCACCGCAAGTTCTTGCTGTGGGAAGGATCATAAATGAGTGGGAGGGTCGGACTCAATTGCCTAAGGGGAGGCACAAGGGTCTCGCTAAGCTGGGTATCGGGCTGGGCCTGAATACAACGGACCATTGCTACCGCTGCGGTCGGTTTTCATCCCCCGCGACAGCTATACCCGACATCAGGTCGTCTGTATAGAAAAGTTTGCGACAGCTATACCCGACATCAGGTGTTCTACGTATAAAATGCCCATCGGCTCCACCCGACGTCCGGCGCGAAAGGGTTAAGCGATATTTCCCTGAGCTCTATGCCTCATGCATGCATTGGTAATCTCAGACGATGTTAAACTCCTTTGTACTCGTATAGAAACTAGGTCCCTGTGACGTCACGCGGAAAGGCATGGGCGCCAATCTGGCCTTTTTAAATGAGGTTAAAAATGACCATTAACATTCGTCTAAACTGGGATTTCTAAAATCAAATAACTTGTATATTATGAATACACTAATGGTGGGAAATGAATCGCAATGAATGCCTTTCGGTTTCTTTGATGAAGGAAAATACCCTATTGGGTATCATACAAAAATACCAACGGATAAGATAAGACGGCAGAAATCGCTGTCAGGCCTGTCACCGCGACGAGAAGCGTTGACGTCGATTGTCCGAATTGATCGTCAGCAGAGAGAAGACAAGAGCCTTGGCTCGACTGGTCACTCTGTGTCGAGAGGGCGATGGTAGCTCCACTCACCGCACATTCCCAATACAAGAAAAGCGCGTCTTGCATAGTATCGAACAGGCAGTAATGCAGTTTCTAATCCGGTGGCGATCCCGATAACTCTTCGTGAAGAGACATTCATTTTACATTTATGGATATCAATGAAGAAACATTTGTGTACAAACATACGTACATTTGTATATTAGTAAACAGGGCCTAGTGTATTTCCCGCAACGCACGCATACATCCGTGTCGTGCTGAGAAGCCGTATCATTAGGATATAAGCAACGCGCAGTGAGGTCAAATCCAGCATGTCCTCAACTTATTTCAACTGACTAGGGTTCCCACTCTTCCGTGAAAACCTTAAAACCGTCAATAACCCGTGAATTTTGTCTACCGTGAAAACACCTAGAAAAAGCCGTGGGTTCGTCATACAACTTTATCCCTTTTGATACGGCGGAGTTTTCGTCTTGGCATGACTGCTGTACTGAGCCCCAAGAGACTCTTCTTTCTCGTGGTACGGAGTATTTTTGGAGGACATTCGTTAAGAAGTGTCTCGCTGAACCTTTTTCGACCCCTCCACGCAGGGACTCCGCATTATCTATGACTCCGAGAGTAGTTGTGTTACCTCCTTTCCAGGTTTACGACCCTACCTGCGGCATTGGTTCGCGGTCAACTTATGTATTGCTTATATGTATTTAGAAAATGAATAATTGATGCCGCCACGTAAATGACAGACTTTGAATTGAAATCCTCATTTTTCTCTGAGCATTGTGAAATTTTAAACGAAGTTGTAACGTCAATGCTAACGCCTTTAGTGCTGCAAGTATTTCCATGTTTATGTTTATTTAGAACTCGAGATATAAGTTAATATTTATCGTAGAATTTCGTTTAAAAATTGCAAACGCAGCTCAAAAGACAAAGAATTCAATTCTTAGTTTATATTTCTTGAGAAAAGAACAAATATTTATTTCGAAAACTGACTGGAGAAACAATTGCATGACCGTGGTCCCTTACCGCTAAGAGGGGGTATAAAAGACGAGTGGTCAGGGTACCTGCTCTCGGATTCTGAGGGTAAAGCCTAAACCCCACAGTGTTGGGTCCCGAAACAAAGAGGTCGTACACCACGACCGTCACAAAAAGGGAAGAAGTAGAAAACGTATATATACGGCTTTCATTCTCTTGGTCAGGAAAATCTGAGACTGAAATATACGGCTTTCGTCTCCCGGGTATAAAAACGTCCACACCTATATTTATGTCTTTCGTAGGGAAAAGGTTAAACCAAAAAAGTACTTGTGGTTAAACAAATGGATTAGATGGCTTATAGCGTGAGCTTCTAACTTATATACAACTTAATGCATGCTTCTGATTTTAATTATTATTTCTAATAACATGAGGTAGAATAATTTATTAGTAGCATGACGTTTTTTGCATCATGTGGTGTGCATGCGGGAATCCAATTTCATGCTGCATGCTGGAGATTGATCACCCCCTGCCAAACAGCCTAGAGGTGGCTCGCAGGGTATTATGTAGATGTACATATGTCGGCTACTTACCATTTAACCACTTCAATGAATAAATCCCTACGTCATACTTACTTCTCACAATATTCTATCCACCAGCAAGCATGAGGTACAACATAATTGGAGTAAAGAAGTGTAATGAATAAATTATACCCATGGCAATGGCAAAGGTGATTTATTTGGATATAGAATCATGCTATATTTAACTGCAATTGGGTAATGGATGAAAAATTTGAACTTAGTTTTACCCCAGAATTTTTATTCACACACTTCCATGGTATCAACGCTTAACGTCATCTTCTGGTGAGGATAACATTAGTCCATCATCATAATTACCAGTCGTGCATACTAGAGGGAGGGAGAACTTTAGAGGTATGGGAAGAGGGTTTGAAGTGGGAGGGTGGAAAGGGAGGGGTTGGGTCTTCCCCAATTTGTAAAAGGCAATATAAAGTTGGGAATGAGGGAGGATGGTGAGGTAGTTGGGGCCGATGCACCCAAGCTGACTGCAGTGAAAGGTAATCCAACGATTTGATCGCTTGGGTTTTTCTCTTAAATTTGAAAATCCTTGAGAATTGTAGGCACATTCATGGCTGATGCCGGGTTTTGCTAGTAAGTGGGCCCTTTGTTTCTATAGTAGTAAGGTATTTTACTCCATTCAATCCCTTCCAACCCTTTCCCTATGCCAGAGGCGTCAATGGGCTCATATTGTGGTGTAGCCTCTTTCCTTGTTCCTTCCCATCCAAACCCCTCCCCAGGTGATCGGACGTACAAGTCCCTGACTTGGTTCCCAGCCCCGGTGTGTTGTATCCTGCAAGGACTCCCCTTAACCCTTACATCTTACAGTGAAAGGTGGGCGAAGGAAGGAGAGGTAGGGGAGGGGAGGGCGGGGAGAATACAGTAGGTCATCAACACAGTACAGAATTTTCCATGGTCAAGAACATAAGTGGAGGTGAAGGTTGAAGGATAGGGATAATGTGCCAAGGTATGGGGTTAATGGATGAGGGAGAGGTTGAGGAGTGGAGAGCGGGAAGTATATACAAGGTCATAAAAATTTTGCAATTGAATGTCACAGATTTTAAAATTTTAAATTGTTCAAGCGCATTTAGCAGGGGCCTTTAATTGCACAAAATAAAATTTCCAAGGATAAGTCACTGGCGTGACCCTTGTTCAGTAGACTTCGGGCAAAGTTAGGGTTGGCCTTATTATGTCTAAAACAAGCAATCAGTTCTTTCAGTCTTTCTCTAAATTTCCGGCTGGTTTGCCCAATCTCATGCTATTGCATTAATTCCAACATTAAAAACAGATGTGAACACAAACCCAAAATATAAGAGTCTCGGCTTCCAGGTGTTCTTCCGCATAAGAGTTGTCAATGGGTGACGACAGTTTCTTCTAACTTGAAGACACCAGCAGGATGGCTGGAGGAGCTGCCATCACCTATGGACAACTAAACGTGGAGGAATGCCCAGAAGCTGAGACTCTTATGAAGAAACTCTGCAGAAACCTCAGATCATACAAATCCACAATATTTCTTTAGAATCCCACCAGATTGCAATGAATGGGTTAGCACGTGTCTGTCACGGCTACTCATCAGTGTGGGCGAATTTCTGCAAATGGTGCAGGAATAATCTCCCTCCCTCACGTGTGTTTTCGCACATGTCTGCTGAGGGAACTTGAATGGACAAAAGACATGCAGCAAATGTGACAGGAAAAAGGTCTATCCTCGATGTGCGTGAGAGAGTGTCTGTTTAAGTCGTTCTTTCTAGAGAAAGACTTTCCACAGTCATTGCACGAATAAGGTTTCACGCCCGCGTGCATTTGCATATGCTTGCTCAGGTCATTGCTCGCAGCAAAAGATCTGCAGCAAACGCTGCACGAATAAGGTCTCTCTCCACTATGTGCGCGCATGTGAACATCAAGGCTAGGCTTGTGAGCGAAACACTTGCGGCTGACGTGGCACGAATATGGCTTTTCCCCGGTGTGCATGCGAATGTGCGACTCGAGCTGGCTCTTGGTGGAGAAAGACTTTGCGCATTCACTGCATTCATGGGGCTTCTCTCCTCCATGCACACGCATATGTTTGCGCAGGTCCCGACTCCCGGGGAAAGATCTGCAACAATACCCGCCAGAATAAGGTCTTTCGCCCGTGTGATTGCGCACGTGCCTGGTGAGGGTGCTTTTGTCGCAAAAAGACTTGCAGCAAACACTGCACGAATACGGCTTCCTCCCTGCGTGCCTCATTATGTGCATGCTGAGGTAGCTCTTGGTGGAGAAAGTCTTTGCGCATTCACTGCACTCGTAGGGCTTCTCTCTCGCGTGCGTCCGCATGTGTTTGGTGAGGCTGTTGTTCTCGGTGAAAGATTTGCCGCAAAGCGCGCAGGAGTAAGGTCTTTCTCCCGAGTGAGTCCGCATATGCCTGGCCAGGGCGCCTCTGTCGCAGAAACACTTGGGACAGGCGCTGCAAGAGTACGGTTTCTTCCCTGCGTGCCTGCGCATGTGTATGACGAGGTACGTCTTGGTGGTGAATGACCTTGCGCATTCAATGCACGTGTATGGTTTCTCTCCGGTGTGAGTTCTCTTGTGTTTGGTCAGGTCATTGGCCACGGCGAAAACTTTGCAGCAAACATCGCACGAGTAAGGTTTTTCTCCTCTGTGTCTACGCAAGTGTATGCCAAGCTGGCCCTTTGTAGAAAAACACTTGGAACAAAGGCTGCACGAGTAAGGTTTCTCTCCTCCACCTGCACCCAAGTCGTCACATTGTTTTTCAGTGGAGGAGGAATTTGAGGACACACTTGGCATGTGTGGTTTCCCATCAACAACGAAACTTCGGCCCACTTGTCTCACATTTCCCTCAACCCCTATGCCCACAGAAGTTTCCTCGAGTGGCGCATTTCCTTCATTGCCCACCCCTTGTATTTTCCTCCTACGCCCTTTTAAAGCCTTGGAGGTACTGGGCTCACAAGAACTACTGCGTTGTTCACCTTCGACGTTAGTCTTTTCGGTTCCATCTCCACTGATATCAGATGCTGGAATGTATTTTGCACACTGTCCATCACCATGAACTGTAAAACACACTATCTTATCAGCATGAAGACTACCACAATTTTCCAACTCCTCATACATCACATTCGTACCTTCCCCAACATGGGAAGCTCCAGCCATGGATTCAGTGGATGTCACCAAGGCTGAGGAACCAATACAACTATCACTTGGATCGCTCCTAAAATTTATTTCCACCAATGGAGAAGAAGATTGTAAAACGCCTTCAGGAGGTGGAATCCCTATAAAAGAATTTCACATTACAAGTGTCAAATTCAGTCATGAAATCTATAATTCATTGATATAAATTAAAAAGTGTTAAAGGTATATTACCATCCAAATAATTCAAACTTCTCATTTCTGCCCTAAATTAGGGTTATTACGCAAATACTTATATCAAAGGTAAAAGGTCACTCCCCCATAGACATAATTACCACATACAGCGAGGTGGACAACAACCCATATGGGCTTGAATCATTAGCTAATTAATGAACGTCACAGACATAATGAAACCACAAAATACTATGAACTACATGTAATTCATTTTAAACAAAATTATTTTTTATTAAAATTTAGTTTAAAAGATGAAAGTTGTATTTAAAAAGGAAATATTTTTATTGTGCAATAATTTTTTCAAAAAATATTTTATTTATATGGATAAAATTTTGTAAGAAACCAATTTCTTAAGACCAGATCTTTCTGAATATTTTTAACGCAACAATCCTCTACTAATGAAAATATACATAAACATTCAATACGGCATCTTAATGTCAAATAGGGGTGCTACAATCAAAATTATAGATTAAACATATTCATTTTTACCAACACATTTACATAGTAATCAATAATTTCCTACCTGATTTCATACAAATTATGTACAAAATAAAAATTTTTAATAGTACTTTCTTGTTGCTACCATTACTGTTGTTAGAAGATCCCTTTCTGTTGAAATCATACTATCCTGACAACCACACTTGATGAGGTGAAATGCGTTGCGTGACATGCACACTAGCACAGTTTCAGTAGCTAATAATCATAAAAATATGATAATTACAAGTTGAAATTAATTATAAAAACTAATTTTTCAGCGTAGAATTGTTCATAGGCTTACACACAATGAAGATTTTGACTTCTAAAAATAATAAATTTTATTTCCAACATTATATTCCCCCTCTTTTTAGTATAGCTCCCTTTTCTACTTTTCCACTTTTTTCCCATTTCACTTCTGCTTCTTCATTTGGAAATTTTAGTTTAATAGAAAATTAAAAAAATCTGATTAAAACAAATTGGTTTTTATGATTCTGTATAATCCTCTTTTTATAGATAAAGTTATCACAATCAGATTTTAGCGGTCATTTTTCAACTAACCTCCCGTTTTAATATTTCATTCTGAATTAAAATTGAGAAGCAGTTCAATCACAATGAAACTGCTGGATCGGATAGCAATGAATGATCCTGCGTTATTCAGAAATTTACAACTAGATAGATAGTCAAAAAGTGCATAACCATTGCATAGTAAACTTTAATCCAAACAAGATGACTAACCTCAAAGCGAGACTATAAAAAGTTATTGCACTTACGAATTTTTTCCGCATGACTTAGTGAAAATCAGAAGTATTAAAAGTCTAATGGAAAACAGAGAAGGCCACAAGCCCATAATAATAAAATACACTTAATTGGCATAATTGTAACTACCAAGTTATTCAAACTTTTCAATATGCCCTCATGGCGATTGCCCTATATATGGTTTTACCACATGAAGACAAGTGGGGGAACCTTTCAGCCTGAAACCTTAGCTTATTAGAAAAATAGATGCATACTCTTATTATTCTGCATAACTATAAGAGAAAACTGCGAGACACAAGGTAACAAAATTGAGTCTACCTGTTTCTAAGCCCTATCGATTTTGTTATTCAAAGTTCATTTTTCGATAGGGTGGTTTCCCATTATTTTTTCACAGCCTAAATGGAAAGATTATTACTCCTGGAGTACGTATTTCACGCTTTTAGATTTTTAATGACGATATCTATTTTTCAAGCTCACGAAATCACGACCGCTAAGTATGAATGCTAGGAAAACCCCGTGTGATGTAGTTCTGGTTCCCGCTGTCGCCAAGTGAGGTGACCTTGGGGTGAGGCTTTGAGCCCTGATACGATGCAGGATGCTAGTAGGTAGTAGAGTACCCTGCTAGCAGGCAGCGCTTGGCTTAAATAAGAATTATTTATACCTTATCTCACGAAGGAAGCTTTCCGACCATAGGCAGTTTTCATATGTGATTATTAAGACATGTTTCCCTGAGCTCTGTGCCTCATGCATGCATTGGTAATCTCAGACGATGTAAAACTCCTATCTACTCCTATAGAAACTTGTCTCTGTGACTCACTCGCTGTGAAACTCCCTGTGACGTCACGTGGAGTGGTATCGCATGAGTGACAATCTGGCCTTTTTCAAATGCAGTTAAAATTGACCATTGCCATTTGTCAGAAATATCATTTCTAAAACCAAATAATTTGTACATTATGAATACACTAATGGTGGGTAACAAATCGCAATCAATACCTTTCGTTTTCTTTGATGAAGGAAACTAGCCTATAGGGTATCATACATGAGCGATCAAGTTATAACATATGTGCGATCCTTACAGTGAGGGACAGCACTCGGGCTCTACCAAGGTAGCCATAATTTTTTTTGAAAAATGCCATAAGTAGTCAAGCACGGTGAAACGTTTTGCCCACAGTCACCGTAAAAAAAAACATTTAAAAACGTTCCCACAGTTGAAGGGTTGAGTCTAAGAAACGATGGCTGCCAAGTACACAATATGTGAACACAGAAGTACACTAGACTCGTTATTACGAAGTTCACGGGACCGAAAAACCGGATGTTCGTAATAACGAAATTCGTATGAAAGTTTCTTTTAGGAAACATCGAAAGAAAAAAATAAATATCGCCAAAATTTCTTTTCCTTTCAATCTCTTGTAGTTAAAATCTTCAAAGCCAAGTCATTACATATGCGATTAAATTATGCGCAATATACTTCATATATCCTCGATATACGAAGATGATGCGTTCCGAGAGCATGCTCCTAAGTTGATAAACCTATAAAAGGCATCGAGGAGAGTGGTTATTCTGCAGAACGCAACACTGCATCACATTCGTGCGTTAACTAATTATTGCGACGAGCTGATGTTGCTTGCAACGCAGCCGAAGCCGAAAAAAACCGCCGTCCGCGGGAAGAAAGAATTGGCGAAACGCTTTACTTCACACCGGATTAAATGATAAATAGTTCAGATTGTGCCGAGAGTGTGAGTTCTTTCCTATACAGCACGTCGTGTCGCACAGGCAAACTCTAAAGGCGCGAAATTTGAAATTTCGGTCGAGCTTGAATTATTCGACGGTTCCCATCACTTAAGGTTCGCAAATCCAATGTGCGTAGGAAGAGGATACACTGACTGTAATGCACGAGCGTTAATGAGTGGATCACCATAATTCCACAGGAAAGAAGCTTATTATATGATGATGCGTGCATATTGAAGTATCTCCTACTGAAGAAAGAACCACAATTGACGCTCTTGGGCACGGCACAAGAAGAGAACTTAAACGCAGATCAATGATGATAGCGTAGCATAGTGCATACCCACCTAAATGCCTTTGATTTTTCGAGGAACTTCGTAATTAAGCTCATTTTGTAACCGCCAGGACCAGGACTGAGTTTCGTAATTTCGTAATAACGGTTCTTTCACTATAGATTGGATAGGCCGTTTCGTCGGGACCAAAAATTTTCTTCGTAATAACGAGAACTTCGAATAAATGTTGTTTGTATTAACGAGTCTACTGCAACCACTTCCAAGTTTCACCTTAATTTTCTGGAAAAATCAAAATTGCACTACACTCAAGCTCTTCTTTCCACTCATTTTAACAGGTTCCATGTTTATTGATTCTATAGATGACAACCAGGCACTGAAATCTCATGCGGAGTCCTCCTTGCAGATGATTTATCGATAATTTTTTATATAAAGTAATCTTTAAGGTAAAACGTCGGCTGAAAAAGGTTGGGATTCCCATATGAATTTAAGGGAGCCAAAATTGCTAAATATTGTGTAACCAAAAAGAAAATTTTTCCATTGGATAAACTCAAGCAATTGTATGCAAGATTATTATTATTATATAAGTATTCTACCAATAGGGTAGTTTCTTTCATCAAGGAAAGCGAAAGGCACTGATTGCGATTCGCTCGTGCATGAGGTACAGAGCTCAGGGAAACATTTATTAATAATCATCTATTAAAACTGGCTGAGGTCGGAAAGTTTTCTTCGTTTGATAAGGTATCAATAATCCTTATTTAAGCCAAGGGCTACCAGCTAGCAGGAAACCTTTCACCCGCTAGCATCCTAGCAAAGCCTCACCCCAAGGTCACCTCACTTTCGGCAGCGGGAACCAGGAACGATGTCAAACGGAGTTCTCCAAGCATTCTTACTTAGCCGTCGCGTTTTCGCGCGCTTAAAAATTTTCACTTTTCATTTAATCGCTAAAAATAGGTTTCGTCATTTAAAAATCTAAAAGTAAGAAATACGTACTCTATGAGTAATAATCTTTAGATTTAGGCAATAAAAAATAATAGGAAACCACCCTATCAACGTACTTTTCCATGGAGTGCTTAACAAGAATTCTGGTAGCATCCCTTTCCTTGAAGCACTTCCCTCATCAATTCACAATGAGGCTTCTCACCCTTACCCATTTACCTAACATTTTACCCTCTAACACTGTTTTCAACATCTCCTCGCTAAGTACTCGCTCCATCCATAACTTCTCTCCGCCGTATCTCATCTAATAGCAGCCTCTCCTCACCCACCATGTTCAGCACTTCGTAGTTCCTCCTCCTCTCCGTCCACGTTACCTTCTCTATTCCTCTCCACACTCACATGCTTCCAGCCTTTTTTCATCTTCCTTCAAAAGTGCCCACGTTTCCTCACCATAAAGCGCTTTCCTCCAACTAAAACATTTCATCATCACTGGTGGATGGTTTCATCCTAGGATTGGTGTGACGCACCTCTCCTTTTCTGTAATAATCCTATTCTATTCCTTCCTCCCCCTAGTTTACCCAACATTCTCCAAACATGTTAAAAATTATAGTTATTATTAATTTATTCTACTGATAGAGGCAGCTTTGCACTGGGTATTTACTAAGTAATCTCATAGTCTACCCTTCGTTCACAATTGGGGCTACTCCCTACACTCTATCTTAACATTCTCTTTCTCCCAACGTCCTATCAGATATTGATATTGCTCAAGGATCTCCTCACCCACCACATCCAACACTTCGTCATTCCTTCTCCTCTCAATCCAGTTAATTTTCAACATTCCTGGCCACACCCACATCTTGAATACCTCCACTCTTTTCTCGTCCTCCTTCCTAAGTGCCCACGTTTCCGAACTGCAAAGAACCAAACTCTAGATCCGACTTTTTACTATCCTTTTTTTAAACTCATACATAACAATCATAAGTTATTGTTATTATTTAATTTATCAAATTTGACAGGTAACCACGAATTGTTATTAGCTTAGTTACAATCAATAAAATTTGCAAAAAGTTACGTCGAAATTCTAGTCTCTTTTGTAAATTCACATCTGAATGCTTTTTTGGATTATACCAGTGTATAAAAACATTTTTGTAAGCATAATTGCCAAGCAAACATATTACCTGGCCCGTCTTCATTTTCTTTTTAGACCTCCATCTTCCATTCACTATAAGGCGCACTCCCTTTCGTTCTAACTAAAAATCCTACTCTTTTCCTTCCCCTCCCTCGTTTCCCTAACATTCTACCCTATAACACCATTTTCAACAACCCTCCCCGCTAAGTACTTGTTCCATCCATACCTTCTGTCTCCTCCGTATCTCATCTAGAAGCTGCCTCTCCTCACCCACCATGTCCAGCAATTCTTCATTTCTCGTTTCACTCCATTCAATTCACCTACTACATTCTAGGCCACACCCACATCTTGAATACCTCCAGTCTTCCTTCCTTGGTGTCCACGTTTCTACACCATAAAGCACTACATTCCAGATCAAACTCTTTACTAGCTTTTTCTATAAACTTGCATAACGATCATATCATGAGCAACTTTCTGTTCGTGAGCTCATCCTATGCAAGATTAAGTAATAATAAATCTTCTTCCCTTTCAACCAGCATATTAAATGAGTTAACACTAGACATCTATGTAAAGTTATAAGTGAATCTTTAAAGAGCACTTACCCTCCGTTTCCATCTTATACTCATTGGCCATAGCCCAATTCTCGATCTGTTCTCCATCACCCATTGAAGTAGGCTGAAAGTAAGCATCAACACATAAATTCTTTGTATATGACAACTTCATGCAGCAGAATAGTGAAGGCAAAAAGGGCTTTCTACAAAGAGAAAAATCTTACAGCAGAGAATACAAGCATAGAAGTAAGGTAACAATTCATCAGATTCTACATACGGAGTATGTTTCTCTATGGAAGTGAGGCTTGGGTGGTATTCTTGGATTCTAATAGAGTGGTTTCCTATTTTTTTTTAATTGCCTAAATGGAAAGATTAATACTCCAGGAGTTCGTATTTCACGATTTTAGATTCTTAAATGACAATATCTTTTTATCGCAATGTAACGAAAAGTGAACATTTTCAAGCGCGTGAAAACTCGACGGCTAACAATGAATGCTGAGAAAAGCCAGTGCCACGTCTGGCTGCCGCTGAGTGAGGCCCTTTCGGTTGTTTAAGAATAATTAAATGGAAAAATTTTAATGGAAATAACAGAGAACATCCAAATATATTGACCAGGCGAAGAGGGTTTCCACAAAAAGAAGAATCTTCTTGTAGCTGAGAATACAAACATGGAACTAAGGAAACAATTCATCAGATTCTACATATGGAGTATGTTTCTCTATGGAAACGAGGCTTGGACGTTGACAACAGCAGAGAAGTCAAAGAGTGGAAGCCCTTGATATGTGTTGCTACCGAATTATGATGAAGATAAAATGAATAAACGGTGTAAGTGATGAGGAAGTGCTAAGAAGAGTGGGAGAAAAAGAAGCCTCCTAAAAAACCATTAGCAGAAGATAGGACAGCTTAAATGGCCACATTAAGAGAAATGATGGCTTGCTGAAAACAATCGTAGAGGGACAGGTTGAAGGGAAAAAGGGCAAGGGACGGCCCCGAATGAGTTACATAGGACAATGAGTAATAAAGGATGTTTAAGAGAAGATACAGCACACTCCCGATTTTCCGGGGTAATGATCGGGAGAGACGATACGAATAATCGGAAAACACGGATAACCCAAAACTTTCAGTTTAATATGTTCATAATGTACGTGAAACAAACTTTAAATTATCATTTATGTAGATATTATTTTATTTTGGAGTGCTTCCCCGACTCATTGAGAACTTTCTTCGCCAGTTCGCGATCTGTTTAGCGGCGATAATAAGGTTTTACTCCTATTATTACGGCTCCATATAAGAACGGCTCCATCCGCGGCTGCGTGTTCATGGATAAAGAAAATTAGTTGGCATGAATGCTTCAAAACCACTGCGCGACGTCGGTAAAAAATACTTTCAGGCACCACGCCACGTTGTCGCGTCTCGCACAAATTGCCCGGGATGAACAGCTACGACATGCATCCGAGATCATGGAGCGCCATCGTGCACTGCGGGGCTTGGAAAACAGGAACGCGGTACTCCCGTGAATGCAGCTAGCGCGCGATCGCTTCAGTTTTACGAAGGGTATCCCAACGGAAATAATAATTTTATCAGATTTAGTTTTTTAATAAAGACATAGGAAACTATGGGGAAAGAGTGAAAAAATCATGCACGGATAATCCGCAACACGCAATACCGCAGCCGGATAATCGGGAGTCTGCTGTATATATCGCTACATTAAGGCTCGTGGATAGAAGAGAGGAATCGAGAGCTGCATCTAGCCCATCTTGGGATTGCTGACTAACGACGATGATAACAACTAAACCTTCCATTGAGCACAATGCATCTGGCAGGCACAGCATGGGAATATATTCAATTTTCCACGCCACTAGAGTGCATAGACCCTTGATGCACATAATTAGCCGTTTGTTTTACAAGCTCTATGCAGCCTTACACCACTCTATGCATTTATGCTGGCAGAGAAGTGGCAGATTATTAAGCATAATAAAGCAAAATAATGGCATGGTTAGCAAAATAATTTAAACTGATCCTGGAGAATTAATATGCAAAAATACATTGCATGTAAAAATAGCTGACACATTCAATACGGGCCCAATTTCCGTTTAAGTCGTAATAATCGGCCGTAAAAATACGATTGTGGAGATAAGACGTAAAAATTGAGGACTCGACTCGACCATTACAATTAATTAACAAATACTTTCACATAAAACTCTACAAGAGCATTGAAATCAATAAAAAACTTTTTATTTTCTAATAAAAATCTTAATATGGTAAATCTAAATGACAAACCATAACTACCTGTGATTCTCAAATTCAATGCAGGGCTGATTTCCATTAAAGTTGTCAAAATCGGCCATTAAAATAAGAAAGGAAAATAGAGGGAGGTTTTTGTGCCATAACTTCCGCTCAAATACAGCTTTTTACAAACGGTGCACATGGTTCGAAAGAAGGAAGTTTGCTGAAGGCCATAGCCACGATTGGAAAACTCAGAGGTGGATATTAGTCACGAACGGAGGTGAAGAAAAAGCTCCTGGCCCGATCGGCAGAGCACGTCAATTGACGTGCAGAAAACCGTAACGAGCATGTTCCATCACACCTTGCTGGATCGGGCCGTGACTCTCAGACAGTGCGTAAAGGGGTGTGTGGACAGCACATAAGACATCATTAAGTGTTAGAATACACTAATAATTAAAGGCTGTACCAAAGAGCCACGCTAAGCGCAAGTAATATTTTTTCGCATGACTGCATATCAGGCACATAGCACATGAACTCAGCAATTCAAATACTGCACCTGACAGTAGGTTTACTACAAGAAAAAAGGAATAAAATACAACACAAAGCTGAAAAAATTAGAGAAATTTTGTTGAAGAAGATTGCAGAATAACCTCACGTGAATAAAAGTAGAGGCTGTGATTAGGAAGAATGGAAACAAATCAAGGAGCTGAGCAAGAAATTCAATGCAAGTGGGTGCGAGACCAGAGAAAGAAATACTGTGAAGACAGATCGAATCGATGGAAGGGGTACACCGAGGAGTAATACAGTAGACATTCGTTTTAACGAATTTCGTTGGACCGAAAACTGGATTGTCGTAATAACGAAGTTCGCATGAAGGTTTCTCAAAGTAATCTTTAATTCATAAAGCTATTCAAGGCATCGAGAAGTGCCCTTATCCTGCAGAATGCTACACTGAATTACAATTGTGCGTGAACTCACTCTTGTAACGAACTGATGTAGCTGGGCAGGCGCCGCAGCCGGAGCCGAAAAAAATCGCTGTCCGCAGGAAAGAAGAGCGGGCGAAACGCTGAATAGTTCCTGAATTCACATCTCATTAAGCGATACTTTGTTCAGATTATGCCCAAAGTGGGAGTTCCATTAGGCCACACCGCGTCGCAACGGCCAACTTGAAAGGCGACAACTTTGAAATTTCGGGCAAGCTTGAATTATTCCAATTTTCGCATCACTGAAAGTTCTGAAACCGTAAATTCGTAAGAAAAGGACTTACTTTACGTCCAATTTACGAGCGATAATGACTCTATCCCCATGATTCAACAGGAATAAAACTTATCATATGATGTTACGTGCATACTGAAGTATCTCCTACTGAAGAAAGAACCATAATTGACGCTCTTGCGCACGGTGCACGAGAAGAACTTAGCGCAATGCTTTTAACGTACCGTAGTTTATATCCACCTAAATGCCCTAGCTTATTCGAGGAACATCGTACTAAAATCCTTTTTGTAGACGGCGGAACCGGAATTGTAGTTCGTAATTACGTAATAACAAAAATGTCGTAATAACGTATCATTTACCATGGATAGGATAGGCTGTTTCGTCCGGACCAATGAATTGCGTCGTAATATCGAGTATTTCGTAATAAGGTTGTTCGTAATAACAAGAATCTACCGTGATGAGGAAATAATTTAGCATCGCAAATAATTGAAGACAAATTTGAAAAAAGGATGTAATGAAAGCTTCAATCTCAACATCTGATACTGACACTACAATAAATGGCATTGGAATGATCTGAACCCAATAAATGTGGAACTGAAAATATTCCCACCAAGCTTATCAAAAATGCAAGGGAAAAGACATTAGCTCTGCACTACAAATGTACCTCGTAAACATTAAATGTACTTCCACAAGAAAATCAACATTCCTTTTCCCCTAAAAGAGGAGTGAGGGGAAACGTGAAGATTTTAGGACCAATATCCTAATACCCCGTGTGCTGAAGATATTAACAAAGAATCATGCACCAGAGAATGAAGAAGAATAAATCCACATCCATCCTGTTTGCGGACCAAACAAAGGCTTTCGATACAGAGGATTAGAATGCAATGCTGGAAATTCTTAAAAAAATTGTTTTTTTTATAATCATTAGAGAATTCTCAACAATTAATATTAAAACCAAAAGGGTAAGTCTGGATAAAACTCTTAAGAACCATTTTCATTTAACATCATTATGTTCAACAACATCTTGCCTCAAACCATTGATTTCATTCAAAATCATTGCCATGGTATGATTTATTGTTCTCAGGATTTTACGCAGTAAAATATAAGCCATGCCAAATACATAAAAACAACAACTAATAATGTCACATAATAACTTTGCATAATTTTTCATCACTAACTACAACGTAAAATAGCATCCAGGTACATTTGTATGGATGCTTCAGCTGGCAATATTTACAGCTGTAAAAATGTGACCATAAGTAGTTACACTAGCCAAGCTAAATGATGATTGGTATATAATTCTTCACTCGCAACCATTAAGTAAATTGAATAGCATAACAGCTATGCCACACAAAGTCCTTACTGAATCATCGTGAATGAGGAATATATTGGTATGGTATTAGGAGGAGAGCGACAGCTGAGGTCATTGGCGCCATGAGGGAAGGGTGTGGAAGGAAGGGTGGAGAGAAACCCGGCATCGGCATTAGCCTGCTCTCAACGAAAGGTGCCAAGGGGACTACGGCTTTACGTCCCATCTGACGGACGGAGTGCATCCCTTGAAATATCCTCCACATAATATTCAAGCAGGGATCAGGTAGTATCTGAAAATTCTCTGCCCCTCCCAGGATTGTAACCGGAGTCCACTGGGTGCGAAGCCAACACTCTAGTCACCACATCAACCCAGTCCCCACGAGGAATATCCTATGGCTATTATTGATAAATAGAGGTCATAATGCTGCCTTCCTTGCTTAACTCCATTGCTATGGTATATGCATAGCGTGATCATACAATTACTATAAAATGTGTTCCACAAAAATATTATTACAGTTAAACCTCTATATAGTGAACCTCTTTACATCGCAAACCTCCATACTTCATACTACCCCTACAGTTCCATCAGATTTACATGTAAATTTTTAGTCAAACCTCTATGTAGTGAACCTCTTTATCTCGTAAAACCTCCACTTATCATACCAAGGAGACACCCCCAAGATGGCCAAGCTACCTCAGCAAAGTGCACCGAGAAGATAAGAGACCATTAGTGCAGTTGCGATTAGGTACATGGAATGACATTTTCAGCAATAAATTTTTCTCACTTATTTTTTCTTTTACACCTTAAATATGCTTGAAATTTTCACCTCAACCATTAGTTATGGCCATTTCGTTCCATGAGAGAGCATACCTAACAGCAAAGAAGAAAAAAGATATCCAACTATTCTAATCATTTTAAGTGACTGTTGAATTAAAAGAGATCACATCGTTTTCTCTTGAATCATGGTAAATATCACACAATAGTGCTCGGTTTCTGTTATTACTGAATAATAAATATGTATATGTGTTCACTAATACATGCATGTTTGCTAAAACACATAAATATAGTGGTTTAAAGACAGTACATATTGTCTTTCATTTCTGAAGGATATGAACGTATGGTGCCTATCACTAAAACCTCCCTATAGTGAAACTCCATACATCGAATTGTCTAAATTTTGGTCTCCTCCATTAAAATGTAAAGAGGTTTTACTGTGTTTATGAAAACTTAACAAAGATTTTCATACGAGGATGTACTGTACTATTCTTAGCACATGTACACACTTAAATGTATCCGAATTCAAAGGAAAATATTCTTTAACTATGTAGTAAACTGAAGTCTTGCAATCACGCGGAGCAGTAGGACTGCCACTTTTGGAAAGGTAAAGGTTAGAGTGTAGACAGCCACTTTGAGAAATCTACGTATCAAAAACATTCAGTTGGGATTACTTAACTCTGCAGGACTCGCGCCCCTTTTTGGAATGCGAGTACTCGCGCTGAGCCTGTCAGGCTCTATATTCTTTTTGAGGTCCTTGCCTATGAAGTAGATTATTTTTCCTCTCTTATTTGTTTAAAACAAATTAATAATGCTGAAATGGTCCATTTCATGAAAATCAAGTCCATTTAAGTCTGATAAAATATGTAATTATTACTTCATATCGAGTGTGATATAAAATAGATGACCATTAGTTGTTATTGATTTATTGACTCGTAAAACTACTACACAGTGTTGGTATTAGGATAAAAAGAAGGCAAAATTAGCAATGAACATTATTCTGCAAGCATGCGCGTAGAACCTGGGGGGCTCAGACCACGTGCATATGAAGCAAAGTATCATATTCCAACCTTATGATAGGTTAATCGGGATATTTTGCACATGTAAAACGTAACCAAAAGAGTAAGGAAAAGGTAGAAAAAATCTAAGTGCATTATTGAGAATTGGTCAAGAACTATTTAGAAAATATCAACAATGTGAGCCTAGCAGGCTCAGCGCGAGTTCCGGAGGGTTAATATATAATCTTTTGGATGCTGAATTTACCATGATATCTTACCCAAAAAAAAAGTGAAAAATTGAGAAGTGTGGAAAAAGGTTGTGTAGACAGGGTTCCCACTATCACTAAGTCATCAAATTCACAGTTTATACCAGGGTTTCAGTCTAACTACATTATAAAATTCACTGTTTTTTCCAGGTTGCATCAAATTCACGGTCTGTTGATAAGACATTTTAGGAAAAACTATTGATCACATAACAATCACTGGCCGCAGGTCAACTAAAAATATAGCAAACGCGATAACCGCCGGGAATACAAACGCAGCAATAAAAGTGCCCTTATGACGTCGCCTATTGTTAGCAAAATTTCGGACCAGCTAAGGTTGTGAGAGGGAAAATGGAGCCCCCCACCCAGAAATATAAAAACACAATTACTTTGCTTCATAAAAGGAACAAAATGTTGAAAAATCATGAATTTACAAAATTTGACACATGAAGTTTTTTTGGTCATGAAAAGTTTAAAACTAGTTTAACCCTTCTACTGCAGCAGCCCATTTCAGGTGGGATGTGCGAAGACTGCCAAGGCTATTTTCCGGAATTTGCAATATTTCAGATTAAAAATTTTTTCACTAACTTAATGATATTTAACCCATGAATCCCCAGCGTTGCGTTAACGCAACATTATTGAATCATAATTCTCAGAACATGTTTCTACCTCAGAATAATTTTTCTTCGATTTACTGACTTTTTTTAAGTATCTCCAGTTCTAATTTTGTCATTTTCACCAACAGTTTCATTTATATAATTGTATTTTTATGACTGATGGCGTTTCTCATAAAAATCAATGCGCACATACTAGATACCCTAGGAAAAATAGCATACCCCAGCATGTCCGTTGAAAGGCAGAATTGGGCATTTCCTCCGAAGTAATACTGATAACTCCCGGCGAAGATGTCGAGTGTACAAATCAAGATAAAAAATAAAAGATGTAACCTAAGTTTTAAAAATTGCTTTTTTTGCATTTATTTACCGGAGTTTTCCCAACGTTGCGTACACGCAGCATTATGAAAATCATATTATTTGATGAAAATATTTTTATTCCAAAAGTTCATCTTAATTAGAACAAAATAAATTGGAAAATGCTAAACAACCAAAGTTAAAAGCCCTACATACAGTCTGGGGAATAATGGGTTAATACGTCTACATTTCTTTCCCTAACCTTAAGATATATTTACATCTTATACCCATAGATAGATTATGGGGGTTTACATATATTACAGCTGTTGAAAAGGCCATAATCATTAAAAGATAAAAGTGAAATAATTCGGGCCGATAAATCAGCCCCTGGCAGTTTTCGCTCAACAAGCGAGGGCCGATATATATCGGCCCAGTGGCAGTAGAAGGGTTAAAACCCTCCACTTTAGTACCCTGTTTTTCAAAAATGTTTCCCTCTGGTTTTGGACTCCCACGAATGCAATTCCTGACAGCCCCACTGAACTGCGGCCTGAAACTATCGCGAGGAAGTGTAAAATCCACCTCTCCACAACTGAAGCATTTACAGGCGAAACACAAGTCAGCATACTGTGACAAAATTTGGGGGAAACGTGCGTGAGTAAAAATTTGAATGCCGTCAAATAGCTTGAAAGCTTATAAAAATGATTTTTAATCAGCTAAAATATTAAAATGTGTATGAAAATCTAAACGGCATACCTTCAATTGCATGTACCCAGGAGAAACTTGAAGTAATACTCTGCTTTGCAGTAGGAATTTGAAAATGCATTTGGATCCGAAAATATCCGAAGATCGGGCGCCCAAAACCAAGGATCCCATCCGAATCCAGATCCGAAAAAAATCCTGGATCCGTCCATCTCTAGTGGACAGTGTCTGTGAGTGACTGACCTTGGATTATGATTGACAAATCGATTTTTCTTTTTATGCATCAATCGCAGATCTACAATCATGTTTGAGAGGTTTTCATGGCTTTACGATGAATTTCATGGCATTTTCCAGGTTTCTTTCACGGTAGAAAAAATTCACGGCTCATTCACGGTTCTAAGGCTTTCACAGTTGAGTGGGAACTAGGGATGGACGGATCCAGGATTTTTTTCGGATCCGGATTCAGATCGGATCCTTGATATTTTCGGAGCCGGATCTTTCGGGTCGGATATTTTCGGATCCAAATGCATTTTCAAATTCCTGACGCTGAGATTCCCCCAATGATTGTTCAATCACTTGGGAAGAGTCACGCTATGTGCCAGCCGTATTTTGCCTTTTTCATTTTCCACGGCTGAAATTCTCCTAGGTAACCTCTGAGAGAGCTTTCAAACAAAACGGTTCATGATTAGGACAAGAATCGCATGCGATGGCGCATTCGAAGATAAAATCGGAACTCTTTCCACCCTTATGGGGTGTTGCGTTCACTGAAGCTATTATTTTAAATTTCGGATCCAGATCCGATGTCTTCCGCGACTTTGGATCCGATGTATCCGATCCGATCATCCCTGGTGGGAACCCTAGTCAGTTGAAATAAGTTGAGGACTTGCTGGATTTGGGTGCTTTCCATTCATTGACACAAGTCGAATTGCATCGCGGTTTTCGTGTTCCATTCGGTGTGTGTCGCCGACTGTTGTGACACAAGTCAACAAACGGTAACGCACAGAAATTGGAGAGTTATAAACAGTTACCGCGAGTCGACACTAGTCGACTCATGAGTCGCATGAATGGAAAGCACCCTTTGACCTCAGTGCATGTTGATGTTATCCTAATGATATGGCTTCCCATCACGACACGGATGAATGCTTGTGTTGCGGGAATTACACTAGGCTTTGTTTACAAATATACAAAAGTATGTATATTTGTATGTACAAATGTTTTCTGCTGTGATATCCATGTATGTAAAATGACTTTTGGTGAAATTTCAGCCATGGCTACTCCATTCAGAATACCAATCTGGATCAAAATAGTCCTAAAGATGCTTATGGGCAATGTGAAATTGATGAGGAATTCCTATGAAGAGAGGGAGAGAAGAGAAGCCTCGCACAAACCTTGATTGGGCGACGGAACAACATTATCAGCCATATCTTGAAGTATGAAGGCCTAATAAAGACAATTGTCAAGGGTCATGTGAATGGGAAGAAGAGAAATGGAAAACCTCCAACAAAATATATGGATTACGTTATGAAGGATGTGAAAAAAAGAAATATGTAGATATGAAAAGATGGAATGGAGAATTGAGTGGAGAGCTTCTTCATGCCAATCAAAGGCTTGCAGACTTATGATGGTGTTAAAGCTCATATGCGATTCTAGTTCAACATGCAATAAATTGTGTGAAAAATTCACGGAGAAAATAATCATTCACCTTGACCAGGATTTGAACCCAGATCCCCCGATTTCCAGTCGAGTGCTTTAGCCAGTTATGCTACCGAGGTATCATTCTCCCTGGTGGAAATTTGTGGACTATACAACAAGGTTGCATGCATCCAGGTTCGAATCCTGATCAAGGTGAATGATTTAAATAAATAAAAAATCGTAGCACTCTTATTTCAATATGTCTAGCTTCCACCAATTGAAGCCTGAATCTGTTCAACTTAAGGTGAATGATATTTTCTGTGCATTTTTCGTACCACATGTACATTGTGGGTGACTCCATGAAGTTATCACCATGGCTAGTCCCAACATACTTAACACGTTGCATACCGGGGTATTTAAATTCCTAGGAATGCTGATTCTGGAAATATGTGCCTTTTAGGGCGTAATGCCTTTGATTTAAACATGGTTAAAAAGCTAATGTTAAGAATATAACTTTACCCAATCAAACGTTATGATGTATCAATTCATTATGAATAACGAAGAACAACTGAAAATGTACTAACAAATACATATTGTACGCTTTAAAATTGTTTAGGTTGATGGGCCATAATGACGAGAATCTTCGTCATCCATCCGGAATGTTCGGGAAAAAAATCGCAATCCATACGCAACGTGTTAACACTCAAGTGGAGGCGCTGGTGTATAAAGTATGCCAATCTTCAAAAAGCCAAAGGTTTCAACATTGTTTCTACATTCTGGTCTAGAATGGCCTCATGTAATCTTACGTTGAACTTTGACTGCCTATAGTGCGACTTTTCAAAGCTTGAATTATTGTAGCAAATTTATTTTTAGACCGGCAAGAGTAAAAGACACCCGTGGCTTACAAAGAACGCTGTGCGACTGGCCGTATACTCTTTGATATGCTTTTCTTAAATGGCCTCATGTATTCTCACGATGTCCTTTTGACTGTCTATAGCATGGCTTTTTTATAGCACAAAGTATTGTAGCAATGTTTTTCAGATCGTCAAGAGGAACCCGACAACCATGGCTTATAAATTATACCCTGCAACCGGCCGTGTACCACCTCCATACCTTTTTGTCTGTATCGCCTTCTAATGTACAAGCTTGTACTAATTTTTACTTATAAAGACAAATATTTTAAAAAATTAATGTTATCATATACATAAATGCATATATATCATAAATGCAACTGCATATCGTGGAAAAAGTATGCCATGTGCCCGGTCGTGTAAAAATATCAGAGGTGCTTGCTGGAGGGTTAATCAAGAATCGGGAATGGCAAATTTCTGAGTAAAATTAATAAGAGGTCAATAGGAGGAGAATGCAATGAAGATAAACCGTGCCCGCTCGAGGGTTAAATTGTACAATAAATTGTTCAAACAGTACATTACCTGATCAGAGGCTTGGGGCAACAGCTCATTTCTGGTCTCATCGGCATCATCATATCCTCCTTCGTCATCACTGATTTGATCCACTTTTACTGAAGATGACCCATATACTTGTGGCATGAGTACATTTGCAGCCTCACCAGTGCTCTCATTGTGCATATATCCATCGTCATCACCACTGATCTGCTCCGCTTTTACTGAAGGGGACCCGTACACTTCCCTGCCGCTCTAAGAGAAACAGAACACTTAATTGATACAGGTTTTTAACCATTGTTACCAGAAACAAAAAGATCACAACCAAAATATAAAATACGAGCGTGATGCACCCGCTCCCAGTGGGCTTCCCTGCTCTTTTCAATGCAGGTCCACAGAGGGATAGGCGCATTTCTAATTTTAAAATGTAGAAAAAAAAGGCAGGGTGTTATGTACGAATTTAATTGGGATGTTCATGTACAAATTGAGGTCAGAGGACCTCTTTAAACACAACATTGGTATTAGTTTTTACACTATCCTCTGTTAAACGCACATGATGACTCATACTTACGTATCAATAGGAGACTTGAATGTGGAATCTGCCGCATTTTGATAAAACTTATTTAAAGAATGCGAGATATTGTTGCAAATGAACAAATGTATCAGTTTGTGTGCTGATAACGTCAGGAATATTTACCGTTTTTTTTGTTTGTTTTTCTTTAATATTTAAAAAACAATTTTAGGAAACAATAGCAATATTTAGGAAGTAAGATATGCCGTCGCATGTTCTCTGATAAATTCTGTGCATTTTGGTACCCCATTTGTAGAGTTTGGTTGCGTATAAGTTGAGAAAAAGGTATCTATGCAGTACAAATAATATAGAAGATAGAGTGTACATATTGTGATGTCTCGAGCTTGGAATGATCACGTAGTGGAGTATGGTGATATGCGAGGTTGTGTTCATGCTTGTGTGTGTGTGATTCAGGTGTGTAGTGGCCGGTGTGATGGCCCCAGTTAACAGGGGCTACCTAGGGAATCACTGATCCCCAGCCTCAGTGAAATCATCCTGTCTCCCCACAAACCCCCTTTCCACGAGTGATATTTCCCCTCTCGAGGGGTATATAAACCCAAAAATAAGGGGTGCTTCTCGAGGCATGATTGACACGACGACCAAGGGAGCGAGATTAGGGGAAGTGCTGATGTGCATGATTGCCATCGTAAGTGAAACAAGAGTGTTGCTGGTGGCGTACGCTGAACTAAGACTGGTCGAGTTACGACCGTGTCCCACGCCACGTGTGGGAGGAGATCACCCCCGGCACCTTGGATCATCTGGTTCTAACTGTTTTGCTACAGACGGTTTTCTACCGTTCTGGCTTCAACCATAAACTGTAAGAACGACGCAGTTAGCGACCCTTCATCATCTGTTGAGGTCAGACAACCACTCACTTCCCTAAGTTAGAAGCCATAAAGCTCTATTCTCCCAGTCCACAGTGCAATTTGTCCTCGCAACTAATTGTAAAAAGTGCTATAAAGCAAAGGTCAAAGGACTTGCTAGCAAACTTCAGAAACTTTGTCAGAAGGCACTAGTTAACAGTGGCCCGAATATTTAATGTTCTATGTACTTTCCTTGAAACTTGTACTATTTTGGAGGGGGGCAAAAACACCATATTTAAATCATCGCTATTTTTTTTGTTAAGTGTAATCAGTTTATTCTTTTCATTCTCATCGGGGTATTTTTTTGTTAAGTGGAGTCAGTCATTATTTTCATCTTCATCAGGGTATATTTTTTTAGTGATTAATATAATGTGCTTAAAGGTTAAAATATATCACACATTGTTAACCCTTTCAAGACTGAGGAGTTTTCGTCTTAGCTTGACTGCTGTACCGAGCCCCAAGAGACTCTTCTTTCTCGTGGTACGGAGCATTTTTGGAGGGCATTCGTTAAGAAGGGTCTCGCTGAACCTTTTTCGACCCCTCCACGGTGGGACTCCGCATTATCTCCGACTCCGAGAGTAGTTGTGCTCCCTCGTTTACGACCATACCCGCGGCATTGGTTCGCGGTCAACTTATGTATTGCTTATATGTATTTAGCAAATGGATAATTGTTGCTTGCACGTAAATTACAGACATAGAATATAATTCCTCATTTTTATCTGAGCATTGTCAAATTTTAAACGAAGTTCTAAGGCCATTATCAAAGCATTTAACGCAGCAACAATTTCCATGTTGATGTTTATACATAACTCGAGATATAAGTTAATATTTTTCGTAGAATTTCGTTTAAAAATTCTAAACGCTGCTCAAAAGACAAACAATTCAATTCTTAGTTTATATTTCTTGAGAAATGAACAAATATTTATTTCGAAAATTGACTCTATAAACAATTGTATGACCGCTGTCCCTTACCGCTGAGAGGGGTTACAAAAGACGAAGGGTCCGGGTACCTGCTACCGGATTCGGAGGGTTAATCCTAAACCCCGAAGCGTTGGGTCCCGAGACAAAGGTGACCTAAACCCACGACCGTCCTGAAAGGGGGAGAGCTAGAAAATGCATATATACGGGTTTCGTTTTCTTGACCGGGAAAATCTCACACGTACATATACGCCCGTGGTCTCCCGGGTCAGGAAACGTCCACACGTATATATACGTGTACAGTAGGGAAAAGGTTAAGAGTGATTTATGTGGTGATTGACTCGATCATTCCTTCGCTTGGGACAGTTGATTGTTTCCTTTCATATCATGTATGCGACGTCGTGTTCCGTCACAATATAAATAAAATTCCCTCAAAAGCTATTCTGATCTCACACTGGAAGGCAGGATAAATTTATAGACTAACAAAATATAGCCAATTAAATCACTCTGCCTTTTCAATTAGCCATTGGAAAACCTTCCTAAGAAGGAAGAACAAATTCATCAGCAACATTTCGAGAGCTGATGGTTTGATGACACCATTCATCAATGACCAGTAATCTTTGTTTACATGTACAGACAGAGAACAAAAATGTTGATTTCCTCCGCTAAAGGAAATCAGTGTATTTAATTTCAAACAAAATTGAATGTACAACGCATTAAGTAAAAATCAGCCCATGGAAAAATATTAATGCCTCTAACTCTAGCATGCCCACCAATCCTCAAACCCTGTTATGCCCGAGAGGGTCATTTTGACCCAATATGACCATTTTTGCACATTTTACTCAAAATACTTAAAACCTTCCCAGTTTATTTATAAATATTATTTATAAAGCATTTAGGAGGGTAGTAGAAAATTTAATTAGACCAAAAATATTAAAATTAGAGTTCTACAATTTCTATGGTGTTGTGGGAAACTCTGGCTTACACAAATTTGTGAATACCTTCACCTCCTCTGATGGCTTTGGGAGGTACAGTGAATTACAATCGTATCAGGTTCACAAAAATACAGTGACATTTTGACAAAAAATTTAAGTATAAAACACACCGTTACATTGAATACAAAGGAAAAGTAGAAAGGCTCAATGGATTATATGATAGTCTGGGGTAAAATGAGCCATCCGGGCATGGCAGGTATAATTGATGAGAAAAAATAATGATAACATTATCAGGCCTAACTTTTGCATAGTGGTAAACCAAACTGAATAGTTAAAAAGTCATGAAATATGAGTCTAAAATTATTCTTCCTTTCAAAATAATCAACAGGAATATTCTTTCTTGGGTCAAATTGACCGAGCCAGGCATGCTAATGCTAAACAACCAACCTGAATTGCCAACAAGCAATACCCTTTTCTAAGATGGTAAAGGAAGGATAAATCCCAAGTCCCCCATATAATATCCTCTACACAGTTTTCACCACATCCAAATCAGCTACGATATGAATATGCCAAATAGACATTCTTTTTTGGGAACAAATTATGTTTGGCAGTTTTGGCTAGAAACTGCATCACCACCTGATTTTGTACCAATGCAACCAACCACAACCAAGGCAACAGGATTCATCATTCACCATTTTTTTGTGGTTTTGCTCATTTTGAACGATTTCACTAGGGAATCATGATTCAAATCATTGGGTGTAGTCGGCCACACTATGCTTGGTGATCAGTTTATCATGACATAAGATCACTGAATGTGAGAGTAGCGAATGCTACAATAGGTAGCATGAATATTTCTTGTTTTTCTTCCGTTTGAAGCATCTTTCTTTATGGAAGCGAGGCTTGAATGTTGACAGCAGCAGAGAAGTCAAGAGTGGATGCATCTGAAATGTGGTTACGGTAGAATAACGTCGGTTCTCTGCAATGAGTGTAACAAGAGTTTTCATGCAGTGTGCCAATCAGTGTCGAAGGATGTATTGAAGTTGCTCGAGGATGGCCGACAACAGCGGTGGATTTGTCACAATTGCGATCCTGAGGCTCTGAGGAATCGTCCAGATTGCGTGGCGAATGAAGCTACACAACAGATGGCATCTTGCAGCACTTCAGAGGATTCATCAGTGCTCCTGCTGCGTGAACTGTTGGAGAAGATATCGGTGATGCAGAATGAGCAGAGTGAGTTAAAACAATTAATTAATTCGTGGAATAGCGTCATTCATGATCACACGAAGACGCTAAGTGAGCAAACAAAAGCTATAGAAGCAGTCCAATGTAACCTTAGTAAAGTGAGTGATGGATTAGATAAATTATTTGGGGAAAACGTTGCCTTGAGTAAACGAGTTTGTGACCTTGAGGACAAGTTGAATACTTTGGAGCAAGAGTCACTCAGGAATACTATCGAAATACATGGTGTTCCGATGTCAAATGACGATGCTCCTTCAGCAATCGTGTGTAAAACAGGTCTTGCCTTGGGTATTAAACTCGATGGGAGTGATATTGAAGCTGCGTATAGGGTAGGGAAGAAGCATTCCACCCAGTCTAAGCATCCGCCGCTAGTTGTACGTTTTGCCCAGTCAAGCATAGCGGAAGAATTTGTTAGATCCAGGAGGGTTAAGAGAAATCTTTCACTCTCGGACCTTCACCTGAACACAGGGAATGTTAACGCGGCTAGCCCAATTTTTGTAAATGAAGCTTTAACACAAACAAACAAAAGGTTGTATGCCCTAGCAAGAGACCTTAAAAGAAATGGTAAGGTAAAGTACTTATGGGTGCGCGGAGGTCGTATATTTGTTCGCAAAAGTGAAGGCGGGGATAGAAAAAGCATTCGAAGTGATTCTGATATAGAAACCTTACAATGAGGAAGCGATCCTTGTTTACCAGGGACGGAAGATCGGAATGGAACAATTTGTGCATTGAATCAACAACTTTCGATCTATTATCAGAATGTGAGAGGTTTGAGAAGTAAGTTAAAAATGTTCAACATCTCGTTAGGTGATCTTGACCATGATATAATATGTATAAGTGAGACATGGTTAAATAATTACATAAGTGATTCAGAAGTATGCATGAGTGGCAGATACAAATTACATCGGAAAGACAGAAATGAGACTTTGACTGGAAAAAAACTAGGTGGTGGAGTAATGGTAATGGTGAAGGATACGTATAAGTCAATGAGGTTAAGAGAATTAGAGACATGTGATGAAAATATTTGGATCAAGGTGCAGGTGAAAAATAATAAATGGGTGTATTTATGTGTTGTCTATTTCCCTCCAGATGCTATGCTTGAAGTATATACTAATTTTTTTGACAAATTGACCTATAGTGAAATTATTAATAATGAAATATTTATCCTTGGTGACTTTAATTGCCCCTCATTCATGTCATCTATTGAGACGAAAACACCATTATGTATTGAGTTTTTGATGTTCATGAACTTATTGGGTCTGAAACAGAAGAACAATGTGGAAAACAGTTACGGAAAATTTCTTGATCTTGTTCTTACTAATGTGGCCGAGAGTAATATTGAGGTGATTCGCTGTACGTTGCCAGTGATTAAAGAAGATCACTATCACCCAGCAGTAACCGCTCATTATGTCTGTGGTATTACAAAAAAAACAAAAGATGATTTTGCCAATTCATATAACTTTAAAAGAGGTAACTACTTGAAATTATATGAGGAGCTGCGGAGTAAAGATTGGAACGCAATTTCATCTACTAGTGATGTCGATATTGGTTTGGAAATGTTTTACAGTTACCTAAATGAAGCGATTGATATATCTATTCCAAAATGTAAAATATTAAAGTACAAGTATCCTTCGTGGTACAATTACGAGGTAATTAAAAAAATAAAGAAGAAAGATAGACATAGACTACTGTTCAAGAAAACTGGGTCAAGTTATCACAAATCAAAATACAATACTTTGAGAATAGAAGTTAGAGAAGATATTAATAAAGCTCTAAGTGTTCACTTGGAAAATATCAAATATGAAGTTGTCAACGGGAACTATAGTAGTTTTTGGAAATTTGTGAGAAAAAATAAGGCTAGTGGTCATATCCCTGAAGTGCTTACACTAAATGGTTGTGAATTTGCCTCACCAAGAGAAATAGTTAATGCATTTAAAGAATATTTTATGTCTGTTTATGTTACTCAAGTAGATCCCTCTAACATAAAGTATGCTAATGAAACCCTTGCCCAAAACAATGATAATATAATCATTATTAGTATTAGCATGGATGAAGTGCTTGAAGCAATCCAAAGTTTAGATACCAAAAAATCTATTGGTCCTGACAATATCCCTACGCATATTGTGAAAGGCTGTAAAGAGATCTTAGCTCAACCTTTATGTCAGTTGTTTAATAACTCTTTAAAAAGTGGGGTATTTCCCACAAAATGGAAAACTGCCAAGGTGTGTCCTATTTTTAAAAAGGGAGAACGAAACGACATAAAAAATTATAGGCCTATAAGTATATTGTCTGTTTTTTCAAAAATATTTGAGGGTATTTTATGTAAGCGTATTAACTTTCTATTAAAAAATCGGATAAGTGATACACAACACGGCTTTATAGCTAATAGGTCAGTAACGACCAACCTAGCTATCTTAACTGATTATGTTATGAATTCCATGGATAGCGGTTCTCAGGTGGATGCAGTCTACCTAGACTTTAAAAAAGCCTTTGATACTGTACAACATAACATATTGCTAAGCAAACTGAAAAGTATTGGCATTGCAGGCTCTTTGTTAACTCTTTTGAGTTCATTTCTAAATGAAAGAAAACAATACGTAGTGTATCGAAACGTGGTGTCTGACAAATACTCTGTTGTATCTGGTGTGCCTCAAGGCTCGAACCTGGGTCCACTTCTGTTTTTGATATTTGTTAATGACTTGCCACAATGTATCCATCATTCAAGATGCCTAATGTTTGCAGATGATGTTAAAATATATAGAAAGGTGAACAACTTACAACATTGTCTCCAGATACAGTCAGATTTAAACAGTCTAGTCACCTGGTCTCATGAAAATGGTCTATTTTTTAATGTTGATAAGTGTTTTGTTTTATCTTTTTCACGGAGAAAAAATGTAATCAAATGCAATTACCATATGGAAGAATCCAAATTGAATAGGACTAACGAATGGAAGGATCTAGGGGTCACCTTTGATAGCAAAATGTATTTCACCACACATATATTGAATATTAGCATAACTGCGTGTAAACTTTTGGGCTTTATACACCGTATGTCAAAATATTTTGACTCTGAGATGGTACTTAAGACATTGTATTACTCTTATGTAAGAAGTAAGTTGGAATATGGGTCAGTTATTTGGAATCCCTATTTAAAGAAACATATTGTACTGCTAGAGCAAGTTCAAAAGAGATTTTTAAGATTTCTATATTTTGTATTATATCATGTGTATCCGCTTTTCGAGAATTACGTCTGTTATAGTGATTTGTTAAGAGTATTTGGTCTCCATACCCTGCAAAATAGAAGAACCATAAACGACCTGCTATTTCTGCATGATGTCATTAATAAGGGTCAATGTTATGAATTGCTTAAGGAAATAAAAATAATAGTACCAAATGTTAATAGCCGGTTCAAAAGAACATTTTACATACCTAAGGTTAAAACAAATTATTGTTCCAATACGCCAATACGAAGGATCTGTGTACTATATAACAAAACCTTCAATGATTTAGACCTGTATCAAAAGAAAAACTGCTTTTTAAAAGATGTTAAGAATATGTTTCGCGACTGTGATAGTATTTAGTTAATATTTTTACCATTTGTTATCATGATTGTTACTTTTTTTGTGGCTGTGACCAATTTATTTTCTATTTTTTGTAGTTATAATCATGTATTGTTCGCCCTATAATTATGTACATGTTGGGCGAACATTAAACATAATAAATAAATAAATAAATAAATAAAATGAATTGACCGTATTAGTAACGAGAAAAAGATAAGAAGAGTGGGAGAAAAGAGAATACTTCTTAATGCCCTTAGTAGAAGATGGAACTACGTAGTTGGCCACACTTTGAAGGCACGATAGCTTGATGAAAACAATCGTAGAAGGACAGGTAGAAGGGAAAAAGGGCAAGAGAGCCCGGGATGAGTTTCATAGGGCACGCCATCAAGGATATAATTGAGAAGAAATACATCGGCTATGAAATGGCTTGCAGACAGGAGAGCTGCATCAAACCAATCTTAGGATTGCTGACTAATGATGATGATCCTTCCTTCTCCTTTGCAGTCATTGGAAGTAAGCATGGTGTTTCTATGCTCACAAAAGTAAGGAGTGCACCTAACAAGGAAGAGCTAAGAAGAATTTGAGGAAAGATAAGTCTTCTAAAAACCCTTAGCAGAAGATGTAACTACTTAGTTGGCCACATTATGAGACATGATGGCCTGATGAAAACAATCGTAGAAGGACAGGTGGAAGAGAAGAAGGGCAAGGATCAGCCATGAATGAGTTTCGTACATCAGGACATTAAGGATGAAAAAGAGAAGAAATATGTTGGCTAAAAAATGTCAAGTGGATAGGAGAGCTGCCTAAAAAAATCTTAGGACTTATGATGATGGCCCATCCTTCTGTTTTGTGGTGATCAAAAGTGAGCATGGTGTTTCAATGCTCACAAAAATGTGAAATGCGATGACGTCAGCCCTCACTTGCGTGGTGAGCAAAGGTGAGTGGATTACAGTGGCTTTATATCCCCATTATGTTTAGCACAATGAATCATTCATTTTGAAATATTTTCTTGAAGAACCACGCACAGGGTTCCCAATGCAGCTAAATTATAGTATTCAGCTTTTTTTAGGCATTCACTGGCTTAATTTTGTCAAATTCAAGGTCTGTTGATGAGCCATTTTAGGCAGAAATATTGATCATGTAAAAATCACGGGCCTCACAGTATCCAAAAATTTAACAAACATGGCAGACCAGGGTTCCCATTGTACCTAAATTATAAAATTCACGGTTTTTTACCAGGTTTTCACCGTCTAAATTGCATCAAATTCATGGTCTGTTGATAAGCCATTTTAGGAAGAAATATTGATCACATAAAAATAACTGGCTGCACAGTAACTAACAATATAGCAAACGCGATAAACACCAGGAATGCAAATGCAGCAATTAAAATGCTCCTATGACGTCGCCTATCATTAGCAAAATTTAGGGCCGGCTAAAGGTTGTGAGTGAGAACAAGGAGGGTGGCAGGGAAGTGAAGAAGTGTCTGATTTTTCGCAAGTGTTAATGAACACTTTGGTGACCAGTCTTCCAGTCACAGCCTTAAGGTCTGAGTGTCATCATGATGCATGGACCAATATTTGCGCTTCGAATATACGTGTGCAGATAAATGGGTGGGCAGTATCTGCAAGTGACTGACCTATTTTTCTTTTGATCCATCAATCATAGATCTAAAATCAAGTTTGAGAGGTTTTTAACCCATTACGTGCCGTGAATGTAATATTACATCCTGTTAATCTTTCTGAAGATTCCCATGGACGTAATATTATGTCTTTCTATTTCATTGACTTTGCTTGCATGAAGCCGTAATATTTCGCCCGTGGTAGTTTTCCAGTTTGCTGCTTAGTGGTCTTGTTATTTCAAAAATCAACTGCTTGATGAAAAAAGTTCTTTTCATGTCTTTAGGACAAAAAGTCCTCTAGAGCTACCAGCATCCTTATCTCAGCCTACTTTGTTTGAACATTCTTTGGTGGAAAGAAGTTTCTTGAGGGCGCAGTGACCCATTTTGTCATCCAGGATTTTGAATGCTATGCTTGGTACAGTGCTTTTTTATGGTTTCCATGGTTTAAATAGTTTAAATTGAGCGTGATAAAAAAAATTATGCATTTCATGGCGGTACATAAATTGTTGCAACTTTTTTATTTAAAAAAACAATAGGTTTTCATTGTTAAAACATATATTTAAAATTTAGCAATAAATGTTATTCAACTCATTCATAAAGAAGAGCAAAGTTAATTTTTATTGAAATACACATTGATATAAATATATTTTTGATGCTAATGTTTGTAAAAAATAGTATATTTAGTAAAAATGGCTGGATTTTTGCAGTAGGGCTATAAAATTAGTGGCTGGCACTCAAAGTGTTAAGGTTTTACGACGACTTTCACGGCTATTTCCAGTTTTTTTCACGGTAGACAAAATTCACGGCTTATTCACGGTTTTAAGGTTTTCACGGTAGAGTGGGAGGCCTGACAGATGCAGTGAATGCCAACGAAGCAATAAAAGTGCTATCTCTTATGACATCACTTATTGTTAGAAAAATTCAGAGCTAGCTTTAGGTTGTTAGTGGGAAAATGGAAGGAGCATAGTAGAAGAAATTTCACCAGGGTTAATGAACACTTTGGTCTCCAGTCTTCAGGATTTGATGCAAGCTTATAGTCAATGTGTCGTCATGGCACACTGACCAATACTTCCGCTTCGAATATACTTGTGCAGATAAATGCATGACTGACATTGAAATATGATCAACAAATCAATTTTTCTTTTGATCCGTCAATCGTAGCTCTAAACAATCGCACGTCAACTAAAAATAAACAAAATGCAACAGACACCAAAAATGCAAATACAGCAATGAAAGTGCCTATCTCTCACGACATCACCTGTCGATAGCAAAATTCAGCTCTGGCTAAAGGTTGTGAGCGGCAAAATAGAGGGACCTAGGTGCCAGGGAAATTAATGATTAGTCATTAATTAATTAATTAATGTATAACATTTTGCCATGCCATGGAAAAAAAAATTATTTTCATCAAAAATGTGTACCTATTACACGCAGGGGCACAGTTAGGAATTAAGGCTAGGGGGGGTTAACACGTTCCGTAGTCATAACGTAACATCTACGTCACGGCAGTCGCTACAGAGTGGCTGATGACCTAAGGATTACGTAATGATTCCCATTTGCGTTCTATTCTGCCCTGAGCACCAGCCGCCGGTGTTATGGTATGGGAGAGGGTCAGTCACCACTCTTCGCCTGTTTGCCACACAGAAAACTCCGGAAAATTTTTTTTTCCAATTTTTTCTGTTTTTCTATTTTACCCGGTTTTGCTCTGCAAGTATGTCTTTGGGGGTGAGTTTTTACAATCTATTACAGTACTAATTTCATATTATAATGCAGAAAAATGAAATGAAAGTGTCTATCCCTCACGACATCACCTATCGATAGCAAAATTCAGCTCCGGCTAAAGGTTGTGAGTGGGAAAATAGGGGGACCTAGGTGCCAGGGAAATTAATTTTCGCGAGTGTTCATTAACACTTTGGTTACCAGTCTTCCAGCTTTGGTACAGGCTTAACGTCTATGTGTCATCGTTATACATGGATACAATAATTGCGCTTTGAATATACGTGTGCAGATAAATTCGTGGGCAGTGTCTGCACCAAACTGACGCTAAAATATGATGGACATTTTGATTTATTCCTTTGATCCATCAATCGTCATTCTAAAATCAAGTTTGAGAGATTTTTAAGGTTTTGTGACAAAATTCACAGATGATTCACGGTTTTAAAGGTATTCACCATTGAGTGTGAGCCCTAGAGACACCTCTATCTTGATGAGAAATTAAAACTTTTGGGAATTTCAGTCCCTTGATCTCCGTTGAAAAAGTGATCAGAACCGGTTTGGAAATGTAGGGGGGCAGCTTGAAAATTGGTACGGCCCTGAAGCCTTCCTTTAAACCTCTCCCTATTAACTACAAAAATATGCGTCAGGATGTTTCTTGATATGGGAGACAAAAGATGCAAATTTTTGTTGGAGATTTTTTCCAAAGCAGGCAAACGAACGGCAAAAATATATGCTTCCTTACTCTCTCCCTTTTGTGACGGTCGGAAGCTCGTGAAGTCTTAGTTTCCTGACCACACAAGGCCGTATTATCGAAATCCAGGGCAATTACATACCCACACCCCTCATCTTATATTACCCCTTTTTGCGGTAAGTGACCTCAATCATTCAATAGGGTGGTTTCCTATTATTTTTTTATTGCCTAAATCGAAAGATTATATTACTCCTGGAGTACGTATTTCACGCTTTTAGATTTTTAAATGACAATATCTATTTTTCGCAATTAAATGTAAAGTGAAGAATTTCAAGCACGCGAAAACACGACAGGTAAGTATGAATGCCGGGAAAACTCAGTGTGACGTCATTCTGGTTCCCGCTGCCGCAAGGAGGTGACCTTTTCGCGAGGCTCTGAGCCCTGATACGACGCAGGATGCTATTAGGTAGCAGAGGACCATGCTAGCTGGTAGCCCTTGGCTTAAATAAGGATTATTAATACCTTATCAAACGAGGAAAACTTACCGACTATAGCCAGTTTTAATAGGTGATTTTTAAGAAATATTTCCCTGAGCTCCGTGCCTCATGCATGCATTGGTAACCTCAAAGGATGTAAAACTTCTATCTCCTTGTATAGAAACTAGGTCCCTGTGACGTCACGTGGAGTGGCATCGCGTGGGTGCCAATCTGGCCTTTTTCAAATGAGGATAAAATTGACCCTTGCCATTTGTCTTAACTGGTATTTCTAAAACCGAATAATTAGTATATTATGAATACACTAATGGTGGGTAACGAATCGCAATCAATGCCTTTCATTGCCTGGTTAAATAAACACAAAGTCAAGTCAAGTCATTTTCTTTGATGAGGGAAACTACCCTATTGTTCATTCAGTCAGTTTTCGAGATAAATATTTGTTCCTCTCTCAAAAAATGTAACATAAGAATTGCATTCTTTTCATTTGGAGCAGCATATAAAATTTTTACACAAAATTCTACCACAAATATTAACTTATATCTCAATTTCAGCATAAACATTAACATGGAAATTGTTTCCGCATTAAATGCATTAATATTGACGGTCGTGTTTCGTTCAAAATTTGACGATTCTCCGAATAAAATGAGGAATTCAATTCAAAGTCTGCAATTTACTTGCAAGCAAAAATTTTCTATAAAGCTAATTTATACAAACAAATCATCACTGACTGCATACCAATGCCGCCTGTAAGGTTATAAACCCCTAAAGGAGAGAGGCCAATTACCCTCGGAGTCCGAGATCATGTGTAGTCCCTCCTAGGAAGGGTGGAAAAAGGTCGGCAAGACCCCTTATTAACAAATGACCTGCAAGAATGCTCCATACAGAGGGTATGGAGGAGTCTCTTTGAGGCTCAATCCAGCAGTCATGCTAGGGAGAGAACTCCACCATCTTGAAAGGGTTAACTAACATGACGAGTATCCATGAAAATTCTAAGGAAGAATTATAACACATCTAAATTTTACTTATTCAGATTTGATAAATTTAAGGCAAAGGTTTTGTTTTTCTGGCAATTAATATTGGAATATTCAATGGAGGACTGAATTTGTGTCATAGAAAAACTTCGCTAAATAAAGTAATAGAACACTCATCAATTTATCAGTTGCCAACCAAACAAAAACAAATCTTAGGACTAATGATGATGATCCTTCCTTCTGTTTTGTGACGATTGGAAGTGAGCATGGTGTTTCTATGCTCACATAAATGGGAAATACCATAATATCAGAGCCCTCAATTGCTCAGTGAGCAAAGGTGAGTGATCAGAGCAGCTGTATGCCCCCTTTTCTGCTCAGAGCATTGAACCATTCATTTTGAATCATTTCTTCAAGAACAACACATCTCTATGTAAGTTGAAAAAACTTTTGGGCAAATGGGCCTAAACTTTTGGGATTTTGATTCCCTTAATCTTCCTTGAAAAAGCAGCCAGAATAGGTCAGGAAATGTAGGGGCTAGACAAAAACTTGCACAGAAACATAGCAGAGAAGCTTTTCATTAACAAAGATGATGAGTAACCATGAATGGTCAAATGAAGGCTTATAACACACCTCAAGTTTACTTATTCACATTTGATATAGTAAGGGAAAAGTATTGTTATTATGGTAAAGGACATTGGAATATTTCATGGCGGATATCTTTTTTACCATAAACTAAAGATGTTCTATGTGGCTTCCGTTGGTTATTCTGCAGACATCCCATCGGTAGTCTCACTTTGTCTCACTTACTCAACGACAAAAGGTCTATCGTAAAACACAAAACAATGCTAAACGTTCATTTAATGATAATAGGATTTTAGCAGCATCAAATAAACCAAGAGAAATTTGGAACATTATCAACAGTAATAAAAAAATTACTAAAACCTGTTTGCCTAACCCACTAGATACAGGTGGTAACCCTACCTCTAATTTTTCCTATCTTGCCAATGAGTTTGTGCAACACTTTTCACCACCAGCAAATACTGTGATACCTTCATCCTTCGATGTTCTGGCAACAGTTCAACACAACCCTCATTCTTTCTTTCTCACCCCATGTACAGTCACTGAACTCAAAACCATAATACTTCGGTTGGGCTCTAATCACAGTCCTGGTAATGATGGTATTCCTGGTAGAATCATTTCAGCATCTTATCCTTATATTCTGGACCCCTTGTTGTTCCTAGTCAATGAATCCCTTCGATTAGGTATATTTCCAAAGGCACTAAAAGAATCCAAAGTCATTCCAATCTTCAAACGGAAGGGTAATACCAATGATTTGAGTAACTATCGCCCAATTTCTCTCCAGTCACTGTTTGCCAAAATATTTGAGAAAGTTTTCTATACTAGACTTGTGTCATTTCTAGAATCACATAACCTTATCTCATCAAGCCAGCATGGTTTTAGAAAAAATAGGTCCACCTCAACAGCTGTGCATGATGCTGTGGATTTCATTCTTGCATCACTAGATAACAAATTAGATACCGTGGGCTTATTTATTGACTTCTCACAGGCCTTTAACAATGTTAACCATCACTTACTGTTAAAGAAACTGGAAAAGTTAGGCATTTGTGGTATCCCAAATAACTGGATTCAATCCTATTTATTGGATAGATCTCAAAGAGTTAGTTTGAATATTGAAGGTTCTGTGTACAACTCCACGCCTAAAGATGTTTATTGTGGAGTCCCTCAGGGATCTATTTTGGGCCCTATATTATTTCTGATATATATTAATGATCTCCCTCATAATCTACAAACAGAATGTTCAAAGATTGTCCTTTATGATGATGATACTAACATTCTAGTTTCATCCACATCACTACAGTGCACAATTGAGAAAAGTGAAATACTTCTTCAGCAGTTGAGTGACTGGCGTTCTTTAAATTGCTTAGATATAAATGTTGATAAATCCCTAGCCATGCACTTTAATCTCAGGAGAAAACATGGTGTTGACCTTAATCTTGCCCATGATGGTCAATTTATGCGCCAAGCGCAAGTTGTTAAATTCCTAGGACTTACAATCTCGTCAAATCTATCTTGGGATGAACATATCTGTTATCTACTTAAAATTCTATGCTCCACTTGTTTTCTTATACGTTTCATTAGATTTTCTGTTAGTTCTGACGTGCTGTTAACACTTTATTATGGCCAATTTTACTCCCGCATCATTACTAGCATTATTTACTGGGGATCATCACATGCTTCAGTCTAGCTTTTTAGGCTGCAAAAGAAAATTGCACGACTTATGGTCTTTGCTCCTTATAATGCCCCATGTCGACCTATTTTTAAAAGACTCAATATTCTCCCACTCCCATGTGTGTATATTCTTTCTGTCCTCATGTTTATCAAAACTAATTTCTATGAGTTCCCTAAAAAACTGTGATGTCCATGATTATTACACAAGAGGTCATGATACCATTCATTATAATTATGTCAGGACTAAATCAGCCTTTCTAGATCCAGAAACTATAGGGTTACGCCTGTACAATAAATTACCATCCAGGTAAAAATTGTAAAACTTCTGGTTCATTTAAAAGACAAGCTAAACGCTTTTTACTAGATAAATTATATTATTCTGTAGATGAATTTCTTCAGGGTAATAGTGCATAATTATTTGTCTTTTATATTTTTTTTATATTTTTTATGAACCTGTGTTATTTATTTTATGTACCTGTGTTATTTTTTATGTTACCTGACGACTCCTATACCAGTGTAATCTGGTCTTTGGATAATAAAATATACTATACTACTATATTTCGTCGGATGTGCTTGGATGACCTGAGGATTTTTTATGTTTCACTGAGCACCCTGTTTCTACAAAACACCTATGCCACTCATAAATTGTAGGCCTACTAGGATCTTTAGCGTACTTGGTACGAAAATTTCGCTTAACTGCTGTCGCAGACTTTGATTCTTCAAACCAAAACACACAACTAGCACGCTCCGGTCCAGTGAAGGCATCTTTAACGTAACTGTCACTTGCGCTTGTGCGGCGCGATTAGGTACTAGCGGACTATGCGAGTTTAAACTTGAACTGTTTTCCTTTACAACAACACCTCAACCAGCCCTGTACCTTGTTTAATAAAATTTATATGAATTTTCAAAGTTGTAAAGTCCTTTTTGAAACACCCTGTATATGTCATAGCAAAACTGTGCTAAACAAAGCAAAAGTACACTCACCAAATCATCTGTTGCCAATGGGTCTATGGCATTGCTTGGAATTCCAGCTGGATCTGGTGTGTACGTCACGGGACAAATACCTTCACTGAGGTGATCTTCATTCTCCGCTTTCACAGTACACTAGAAGATAATGCTGAGTGTCAATCAATGAAAGCAAAACAATTAATAATGTAAATGTTTATAAAAAATAACAGTAAAACCTCCCGAGACCACTCAAGCTGGCTGAAATCATATTTGCACATGATTTTAGTGACAACCTAAAATGAAATGGCAGACATGACCAGTTTACTCTGCACACCTTAGTGTGGAATTCTTCTCAATGTGCAAGCCACATTTTAAGTGGGTAAATTCTACACCTTCCAACCCAGAGGTTGCAGGTTCAATTCCCAACTGGGTGGCCTTCCCCCATCAAGACCTTGGAATATTTGCGTGTCCTCAGCTTGATTGTAGGAGAGGACTTCAAAGTCCTGAATTCCATCAATCAATAAAGATAAAGCTATTATCATCATTTTTTCATATTTATTTAGAATAATGGCCATTTGTTTCATCGAAATTGCAGGGCCACCTGAACCTTGGAACATCATCAGCCCCAGCGTAAACTGATCTTGCCCTACATGTGCATAATCAAGCATACATATGGCCATTTTTTAAATTAAACAGCTCCTAAGGCTTACATGCCTTACACCCTAAAAACACAGCAGCTAACGTAAAGGCTGACATCAGGGGTGCAGCTAGGAATTAAGGGAGGGGGGGAAGGGTTTAGGTGCAACTAATACCAGGGTGTGTGGGGGTATGGACTACCCACCAGGATAAGTGATAGGTATGAGATTAGTAAATTGCGGAATTTTAAGATAAATGATTCAAAATGGTGAGTTTTATGGCTTTCTGAGGGATATTTTATTCATCCTTACACTATTCTGTTAGTTGAATGAATTGAAGTGGCCCTGTCCAAGCCGAGATACGGAGCACATCAATAGGGTAGTTTCCTTCATCAAAGGAAACGAAGTGCATTGATTGCGATTCCTTACCCACCATTGGAGTACTCACAATGTACAAATTATCATGAAATGGCTGACAAAAGGGGTGCGGCTAGGAATTAAGGCAAATGATGTGACGGAAGAAATTTTCTCCGGAATCTTTCACCCTTACGTGCCGGACATCGGGTGGATCCGACAGCCTTTTTCATGCGCAGAACACCTGACGTTGGGTATAGCAGTCGTGGATTTTTCAGCACAGATGACCGGACATCGGCTCTAGCCGACACTAGGGAAGGGAAGTGACCGCTGAGGTAGCAATTGTCTGATGCATTCAGGCATGGCCTGAGACACAGCTTAGCGAGACCTTAGGGCCACTACTAGGCAATAAAGCCCAAACCTCCCACTCATTTATGACCATCCTCACTGCAGGAATCCATTGCATAGTAGTTACCTTTTCAATAATTTTTTCAGTGATATATTTTATTGCATACTACTATGTTTTTATACTTTGAAATGAATTCTTCATTTTGTTCTGTGACCAATCAATTTTTAAACGGAACTTTAGCATTAAAAATAACAGACTTCCAGACTTATAGTCATATTACCTTATATTTTCTAACCTAGTTATTAACGCTAGGAACCCGTTTAAAATTTCACAATGCTTAAGAAAACGTAAGTAATTCTTTTAGAAGAATAGATAATTTCAAATCAAGTACAATGTTTGGTTGAAAAAATCACTGGTAACGCAATATGTTGAGTGTGGATTCGTGCTATGATAGGGTTAGAGGGTGAAGTCCAGTGGTCGAGGTAAGCGATGGGCTCCCCGTTGAGCTGGGCCACAAATCTGAGGAACGAAAATACCAGGGTAACTCCACCCCAAAAAAGAGCTCTGTACGGAGCATTTAAAATATTCTTATGCTACTTGTAGCACGGGAACGTTTTCCAATTGTAGACTCCGGCAGGAAAGGGTTAATTTTCCCCGTCATGATCCTCAAGTCGGGCTCTTAATGTGTTGTCACCTACTGTGCCTTTAAATGTGTTTACAGAAGTCGCCACTCACTTCGCTGACGGACAAATTGATTTGAGCTTCACGGGCAAATAAGGTGCAGGGATTAAGGATGCTAACCACTTGAAATAGCTGATTTAACCCATTAGAGCATTAAGTATTCTAGAAATCCACCATAAAATAAAATAAATTATATTTTGTAATTAAAATATACATTACTAAAATAGAGGATTTTGGTTTACATATAAGACCAACTACTATCAATTTCACTCCTAGTTCTGTCGTGACTACCTACATGGGGTGCATCCATCGAACGGTCTACTTTCAGCTATGATAATAGACACAAAATAGTCCGGAAAAAATAGAAAAAATATCAATGAGTTCAATCTATAGAACAAAAAAATGTTAGGAAAATTTTCAACATGTTTTGCTGTACAGGGGTGCAGCTAGGCATTAAGGCTGGAAGGGGGTTTAGGTGCAACTAATACCGGGGTGTGTTGGGGTATGGAATACCCACCAGGATAAGCCGTAGGTTCAAGGTTAATAAATTGCGGAATTTTAAGATAAATGGTTCAAAATGGTGAGTTTTATGGCTTTCTGAGGGATATTTTATTAATCCTAACACTATTATATTAGTAATACCAATCCAATTAAGTAAAATGGGTTAAACTTAAAAATTTCTCTGGGCTCTGGGGGAGGGGGGTTTGTATTTACTTTAACTTATTCAGCATACATTGACGTGCACGTTAATTGACGTGGCCCCATCTAAGCCAAGATACGGAGCATGTCAATGGGGTAGTTTCCTTCATCAGCAAAAATGAAAGGCATTGATTGTGATTCCTTACCCACCATTAGTGTACTCACAATATACAAATTATTTGATTTTAGAAATCTCAGTTTAAATGAATGTTAATGATCAATTTTAACCTCATTTGAAAAAGGCCAGATTGGCGCCCATGCGATTCCACTTCACGTGACGTCACAGGGACCTAGTTTCTATACGAGTAGATAGAAGTTTTACATCATCTGAGATTTCAAATGCATGCATGAGGCACAGAGCTCAGGGAAATATGTCTTAAAAATCACCTATTAAAACTGCCTAAGGTCGGAAAGTTTCCTTCGTTTAATGAGGTATTAATAATCCATAATTAATCCAAGTGCTACCTGCTAGCAGGATACTCTGCTACCTGCTAACAGCCAGCATCAGCAGCCTGTACCTAGCGGCACACATGTCCTCGCCTCAAGGCCACCTCATTTTGCAGCGGTGGGAACCAGAATGATGTCACACGGGCTTTTCCTGGCATTCATACTTAGTCGTTGCATTTTCATGTGCTTGAAAATTTTCACTTTTAATTTAATCGCAAAAAATAGATATCATCATTTAAAAATCTTAAAGTGTGAAATGCGTACTCCAGGAGTAATAATCTTTTGATTTATGCAAAAAAAATAAAACGAAACCACCTTATTAGGGCAGGGGGGGTTTAGGTGCAACTAATACCAGGATGTGTGGGGGTATGGAATACCCACGAGGATAAGGGGTGCAAGATTAATGAAGTGCGGAATTTTAAGATAAATGATTGAAAATTAGTTTTTACCGCTTTCTCAGGGACATTTTATTAATCCTTACTGCTAGCAGCCTGGGTCGTATCAGTGCTCAAAGACTTGCCCCAAGGTCACCTAACAAGGCGACAGCTGGAACCAGAAATACGTCACTTGGAGTTTTACCAGCATTCCTACTTAGCCGTTGAATTTTGGCGTGCTTGAAAATTTTCACTTTCCGTTTAATCGCAAAAAATAGTCATCGTCATTCCAAAAATCTAGGAGCGTGAAATGCGTACTCCAGGAGTACTAAACTTTCGATTTAGGCAATAAAAAAATAATAGGAAACTATCCTATTGACAAGCTCTGCCTTTCGGGCCTTTATCCACCTCTGTATGTGACTAATATCCATTTCCGAGTCTTCTGATTGTGTGCATCGCCTTCAGGAAGCTCCCCTATTTCGAGATGGCGATACTCTTATTCGGGTTTTTTTGGCCAGTAATTTACGGATGAGGTCATCATGATAGCCGTTATTAGAACATATAGATTTAATAACATCAAGTTCCTGGTTGAAACTTGAAGCAGTCATTGGGATACAAAGGAGTCTGTTTAGCATAGAGTTAATGCCTGCAATCTTGTGAGAGTAAGGATGGTTTGAGTCTGCGGGGATAAGTACATCTGTAAAGGTACTTTTCCGGTAGATTGCGAAGTCATGTTTGCCTTCTTTGAGGGAAATCGTAAGATCTAGGAAGTGGATTGAGTAACTGTCCTCACTTGTTTATTGGCACAGTTTTCAACTATGCATTTGGAAATATAAATTTTTGCATTTACAATCAATATTATGATTTAATTCAATTTTATCCTCAACTACAAACTTTTTAATTTCTACCTATTAATTTCAATAAATATCAGCTGTTTATCATTTTTTCAAAAATTTATTAGCCTATGAGATAAGTATATTCCACATTTTTTTAACTTTAAGAAACCAAAAACAAGTATTACAATGAAGATGACGATTCAACACTAACGACTAAGAAAAAAAACAATCTGCAATATAACACGTCTATAGGAACATGGGTGTCATAACGACGCCCTCCCGGCATTCTTGGGGTATGCCAATTTCCCGGCATTCTAGTGTTAATCCATGTTTAACTTCACAGTTTAATATCCTGAGTAAATTTGTATTCAATCGATTGTGATTATAACCATGTAAATTTGAGGAAAAGAAGATTGAAAGTTAATTAAGGTAACATATCATATTTGTTTTGAAGGTAGTAGTAGTAGAATTGAGATTAAGGGTGCGTCGACGGCAAGGTCATTTTGCACCACTACTCAATCATTTGATTCAAGACGCTTTATAAATGGATCTTTACTACGCAATTTGTTTACATAAAATAGAGGGAAGCTTTTAAATTTTATTGAAAAGACCTATTTCCTTGAGAAACAAAATTGTACTACTTAGATTGGTGGGGTGGTCTCCTAGAATAGATTCTAGGTCCCCATCTAGATTGAACCGTGTTCGCGCGTCACGGTATTTTTCGCACTCTGTCAAGATATGTCGGATGCTTAAAGGGCATCTATACTCATCACATTGAGGAGCTTGCTTCTCTTCGGTAAAAAGAAAGGCATGAGACAGAGGGCAGTGCCCTATCCTCAAACGAGTGATAACTACTTCCTCCCTTCGATTGATCCTGGTACCCTATTTTGAACCGTGTGCACCGTTTGTAAATAGTGCACTATTTCAACGGAAGTTACAGATATGGCGCAGAAACTACTCTCTTTTTTTCTTTCTCATTTTATCGGCCAAATCTGACGACATTCATGAAAATCGGGCCGGCATTGAATGCGTTAATCCTTACTCCAGTAATGAGAATGCAGCTTGGATGCTACCAATAGATGGTGTTTACAGCATAATAGTCAAAGGGACAACATAAAGGAGACACTATTCCATCCCGTAGAAGTTTAATTTATATTTTCATTCATAGTGCATAACATGTTTTATTAAAAAATGTCCACAGCACAACAATAGGTGCAGAGATCAGTATTTTCTCAACATTTGCAATGGAGTGCAGTAAAATCCTCATTATCTGTGTACTTATTTTGAATTTCAACAAGTCTATTATGACATTGTCTTAGTTATTAAACAATTTATAAACAATTACTCAAATAATTTTTTTTCCTTCTTATGAGCAAATCAAGACATGCCACGGAAAAAAAATTATTTTCATCAAAAATTTGTACCTATTACAGGCAGGGGCACAGCTAGGAATCAAGGCTAATGGGGGTTCACACATTCTGTGCTCATGACGTAATGTCTACGTCATGGCAGTGGCTACCGAGTGGCTGATGACGTAAGGGTTACGTCATCATTCCCTTCTGCATTATATTCCACCCTGAGCGCCAGCCACCGGTGCTATGGCATCAAAGAGGGTCAGTCACCACTCTTTGCCTGTTTGCCGAGTGGAAAACTCAAAAAAAAAAAATTCTTTTCTATTTTTTCTTTAGTTTTTCTATATTAGCTGATTTTGCTCCGCAAGTACGTCTTTGGGGGTGGGTTTTTACAATCTATTTCATTATTACTTTTATTTTATAATACAGAAAGAAGCAATAATTTCTCACAATTGTTCGTATACCTTCAACAAAAACTTTTACAAATATTAAAAGCGAAATAAAAAATATCCTTTTACAGTTGACAAGGATAGACAAGATACTTTATTACAAGGTATTTTATCTTTCTTTATGAATTTTCACACAATGATTAACATGTGTTTATTTAATTGGTTTTACGAGAAGGAATGGAAATATTTTTCGCTTGCAGTTATTTTTATTTTTATTATCAATTAACGCTATCATGATTAATTGCTTGGCTGGTTACCTAATTTCGGACATACTCCAGTTATGTGTAATTTAATCCTTATGATATATAATAAATGCTTCCTTTCTTATGACTTAAAAGATTCGGGGAGAATTTTATTTGCTATGATGAAATCACAGCAAAATTTGTTTTTAACTTTATTATGTTTATTTGCTGCTACGCTTGAAATAATAACCATAATTGCATAAATCTTACAATAACTTCAGTGAAGTCCTGGTTCTACATTGCAGTTTATTTTTTACTATTTACATTTCATGCACAATAGCTAGCCTTCCCCATACTTACATTCACTAACATTTGTATTACATTACTTGATTTTTTCCATAATATTCTAAATCCTTGCAAGTATTTTATTTGGCATCCTCCCCAACAAAAAATGCCTAAAGGCCTGGTTACATGGTGCATTAACGCTTAGGGATTAATGTCTAAATGTATGAACGCGAGAATGAATGGAAAAATTCATTCTGTAACCACCCCAAAATGAACGAATGCATGAACGCGTGAACGGGAAATAGAACCTGTTCTAATTTCGTTCATGCATTCGCACAAGTTGAACTCATAACAGAGCCACCTGGTGGGAAACAAAGGAAACAACACATTTAGTTGTCATCTGCAGGGCTATTCAGTAACTCTTAACGCGTATTTGTACTGTATCGTAAGTGTTTGAATCCTACCACAAACTCACCATTTGCATCTACACTAATATTCATACAGAATATCCCTGTACGTATGCCGGACATACCAAGATTATGCCTATGGTATCTTATTGGTTGCATTATGCCGGAACAAAACAATCTGTGAGGTTATAACAGAGTTTTCAACACAACATTTGTGATATACAACGGCTATATACGACTAATAGAACACATTTAAATATAATTTATATCATACGAATTAACGACAATTCTACCTTTTATATGTCTGAGGTGGGAATGCACTGGCCCACCACAAAAAGACGACTAACATTAGCAAATTCATAAATCTACCAGATCTCTAAACCAACATCTTTTCCATCAACAGCAAATATCTTCTTAACTTTATAACCGTCCCGGACAAAAGTAGAACAGTATTAAAAATATCTACTCTCATACATCATCTACACTTAGTGAAACAGATGACAGAAAAATGTCTAGTAAACACGGCTTAAAAACAAGATGTGTCTACAAATTTCAACATTGATAACGGTTTGAAATAAATAGAGTACTATTGAGATAACATTAAGTGAGCGATAACGATAAATATTAAATATAAATAAATATTACTGGCACAAAATGAAACAACTTCGGCAACTACAATGAACACCACTGTTTACACGGCAGCGCAAATATATTACCAGTACGTGAAATTTCCTGGTCCTACAGGAAACAAAGAAAAGGGAATTATTTTCTGGTAGGTATCGTCTGCTTCCCAGCTAATGATACTGTTTACACATTTAAAACTTACGCACTGTAAAGGGAATAAACAAAAACTAAACGCCTCGCGTTACGAGAAAATGTGTGAAAACTTGTGCGAACGCATGTACTGTGTAACCGCTCATTCATGCTTCTCGTTCGTGCAAACATCCATGAATTCAGACATGCAAACAGACGGCAACATACATTACATTACATTACATTCATACATTAACCCATACAGGTTAATGCACCGTGTAACCAGGCCTTAAGAGATCAACTTCCCCAAACCCAATCTCATGCCGCCAAACTCAGAGAAACTGATCTGGCACGAGGATATAAAATGCGCAATGCGTGTCCTGAAGGAAAATTACTTAGGCGAAATATTTAACCATAGAAGAATTTCCCCACATTTTTGCCTCATTTTTCATGTAAGAATTATCAAAATTTTCTGTATCTCTCATTATTGAAAAGCTCATCCCTTTTATGACTGGCATTGCCGCAGGAGAGAGAAGTCGTATGATCAATTCATGTCATTTCTCCAAGCCCTTCAACTCCACGAGAACCTATCAACGTTCTCTGACTCTAACACTCCTCTGACCAACTGATTATTCAAAATTAGCCCCGTTATAGACGCATTCAAGGAAACAATGGAGAAAGTAGTGACCCTCTCTCGTGACCTAAGTTTGGAAGAGTCTATGGTTCCAAGAAGTGCTAGGCTGGGATATGGTGAATAGATGAGGGGAAAGCACTACAGGTACGCAATAAAGTTGTATATGTTGACGGAAGCAAAGGGTTTTGCAATCCAAACCTTCGAATACCAAGCATCTTCCAACTCAAAAGTGTCTGGAAAAGGGCATTTGTAGAAGATGATGATGTAGAAGATTTTGACTGCGGCCCATCCTTTTATATGGATAAATTTTATAACAGTGTGGCCAGTTCTAGATTCCATCCAAATGGAAAAACTAAAGCGATGGGGACACTGTGGAGAGGCAAGAAAGGTATTCTTCCTGTTATGCTCTCCCAGGAATTAAAGAAAGGAGAGGGAGTGGAGGCCTTTCCTGAGGATGATATCTGTATCTTATGGTGGAATGATAAGAGTGAAGTGCGGATGATCAGCGCTGAATTCAGTGCAAAAAAAAATGATTGAATCCACAAAAAAATGAGGGTGAACACCAAGAAAGCCTCAGACAGTGGTTGAATACAGCAATTACAATTGTGGCATCGATCATTAGGATCAAATGATGTCTTACTTTCCCATTGAAAGGAAACCCATCTAATGGTACTAAAAATTGGGAACCCACCTGCTGAACTTATTGTTACTGAACCGTTATTTCTTATTCACAGAAATTTTTTGGAAAATTCCTCTCTTTGACTTTCAAATTCAAATTATAGAATCTCTCATGACAATATCTGTACCTTCGACCCCTTTGAGGAGATAGTCATCCTAGCCCACCTCATCCAAAACCAAGGCTTATCAGGACATTTCCCTGATTATATGAAAAACACAAAAGACAGAAAAGACGAAAATAGAAGAGATGTAATCAGTGCTTCAAGAAGAATGTCCACCAGGACATATCATTTTATAGCCCCACCTGCCTGGCTGAGCCTCGATTGTGTCATGAGTGTTTCCAGAAGTATCACTAGAATTTGTTATGCAGAAAATTATTTACCTAGCAGGAGAAAATTGTTTTTTTTTTAACCTTTTCCCTACTGTGCACGTATATATACGTGTGGACGTTTCCTGACCCGGGAGACAACGGGCATATATATACGTGTGAGATTTACCCGGCCAGGAGATCGAAAGCCGTATATATACGATTGCTAGCTCTCCCCCTTTTAGGGCAGTCATGGGTTTACGGAATCTTTGTCTCGGGACCCAACGCTTCGGGGTTTAGGATTAACCCTCGGAATCCAGGAGCAGGTACCCGGACCCTTCATCTTTTAGAACCCCTCTCAGCAGTACGGGACAGCTGTCACTCAGTTGTTTATACAGTCAATTTTCGAAATAAATATTTGTTCATTTCTCAAGAAATATACTCTAAGAATTGAATTATTTGTCTTTTGAGCAGTGTTTAAAATTTTTAAACGAAATTCTTCGACAAATATTAACTTATATCTCGAGTTATGTATAAACATCAACATGGAAATTAATGCTGCGTTAAATGCGTTAATCATGACCTTAGAACTTCGTTTAAAATTTGACAATGCTCAGATAAAAATGAGAAATTCAATTCAAAGGCTGTAGTTTATGTGCAAGCAACAATTATCCATTTGCTAAATACATATAAGCAATCCATAAGTTGACCGCGATCCAATGCCGCAGGTAGGGTCGTAAACCCGGAAAGGAGGAAGCACAACTACTCTCATAGTCCAAAATAATGCGAAGTCGCAGCGTGGAGGGGTCAAAAATGGTTCAGCAAGACCCTTCTTAATGAATGCCCTCCAAATATGCTCCGTACCACGAGAAAGAAGAGTCTCTTGGGGCTCAGCACAGCAATCATGCTAAGACGAAAACTCCACCGTCTCGAAAAGGTCAATGCATGCCTTTTATATTTTCAATTCAAATGTGTCTATTTAAAAATGATATTATTTGAAGCATAGTAATTAGTAAATGAAAAATTATCCTTCGTATGCTAGTCAATTTCTGATTTGTAAAACAATATGTTTTATTACAATAATTATTTGTGCATAAAAATTCTCTTTTTTGCTTATAAACCATTGTATATCATTATAAAATCTTTTCCAGAGGATATCATATTGTTCAGTCACATTTCCCATTATGGGGAACAACACTTTTGCAGGAAATATTGGCAATACTCGCAATATTTACTTAAGTGTGATAAAACATTTAAAATCGTATTTAAATGTATCATTTTCAGGTAAAAAAATTAATATTAGCTGCATTACTATTTTTATCAGCTTTTTCCAGAAAGTGATAAAGTCTGAATGGATTTTCGCTGCAGTACTAATAGCTAAGAAATATCGAGAACATATTGGTGTGTTGCGGGAAGGTATCACAAGTTTGACAGGATACTTAGAAAATTTTAATTTCAAATTTTTAACAAATGAAGGGTTACTTTTAGAAAAAAGTGTGAAAACATGTGTCCAGCATCACAAATAAGATCACGTCGTAAAAGTAATAATAGAAAAACACAAATTTTTGCCAAAAAGTCAGCCACAGGGCATTCTCTCTAAAATACTGTCAGCACGGAATGTGTTTTGGCTCAACTAGTAAAAACTGGGGGGTCTGGAGGCATGGAATACCTGCTAGGGTAAGCTGGAGGTGTGGGGGCCCTCCCCAAAAAAAATTTAAGATAAATGGTTCAAAATGATAAGTTTTACAGCTTTCTGAAGGACATTTTTTCTATTCTTTAAGTAATATTAATCCAATTAAGTAAGGTTTAAACTCAAAAAATTTTCTGAGCTCTGGGGGCATTTCATACCCCAAAAACTTCCCCTTCGCTGCACCACTGATTACAGGTATTCCTCACCTAAAACTACAGATATGTTCCTGAAAAATCTCATGTTAAGGAAATTTAGTGACAGGGAAGAATCATATTCCAGGAAGTAGAATAGGGTAGTTTCCTTAACAAATTATTTGGTTTTAGAAATACCGGTTTAGATGAATGGCAGTGGTCAATTTTAACTGCATTTGAAAAAGGCCATATTGGCACACATGCGATGCCACTCCACGTGAAGTCACAGGGACCTAGTTTCTATACAAGTAGCCAGGAGTTTTACATCATCTGAAATTACCAATGTATTCATGAGGCACAGAACTCAGGGAAAAATGTCTTAATAATCACCTATTAGAACTGGCGAAAGTTTCCTTCATTTGATAAGGTATTATTAATCCTTATTTAAGCCAAGCGCTACCAACTAGCAGGGTACTCTGCTACCTGCCAGCATCCTGCGTCGTATCAGCGCTTAAAGCCTCGCCCAAAGGTCACCTCACTTGCAGCAGCGGGAACCAGAACGATGTCACATGGAGTTTTCCCAGCATTCCTACTTAGCCGTCGCATTGTCGCGCGATTGAAAATTTTCACTTTTCATTTAATCGCGAAAAATAGATGTCGTCATTCAAGAATCTAAGAAAAAGTGTGAAATTCGTACTCTAGGAGTAATAACCTTTCGGTTTATGCAATAAAAAATAATAGGAAACCACCCTATTTCCATATTCTGGATCATAGACTGATTTTTCTGGGGGCTGTTTTTCATCTATGGGCATCTATATAGTTGACAAGGCACAATGATGGAAAAATCCAAGTGATGCAAGATTGCAAAAATCCAATATCTTTGATAAGGCCGTTTTACAGTGGGCACGGAATTGTGCAGGTTAGAGCTGCATTTATTTCTAAAATGGAGCGGAATTGCACGAGTGCATGGACAAAATTAGAATGGGCTATTTTGCCATTTCACATCCACACATTCTCGCATGCGTTCTAGCAATTCATGGCTATTAGTTAGTCATTATAGGAAATCCTTTAATAGCCATTCTGAATATTTCTTCAGCATACCAGGGAACAATACAAATGAAGATAGGGTGTTATCTCTGATTAAATCCCAGTGGACTGCAGAGAGAAATTTATAAAATATAGCCTAAGTTAAAGTTCTTTTAGAGTTGTTAAAGATGCAAAAATAGCTTTAAAAAAATTAAGTCCACAGAAATATACACAAAATCATAGTGCTAATTAATTTTTATTACTCTAAATTATGAAATTGTCGTAATTTTTAAATGTCCTACTCTTCTTCGCTTTACTTTTTTGGTAGTTGTGTTTGTACCGAAGGTATGTTCTGGAAAACTCCCTCTTTTCCTTTCTTATTTTATGGACCGATTCTGATGACTTTCATGAAAATCGCAGCCGAATTGAATGTGTTGATAGCTAGCTTATACAAATACATAAATTTCTCAGGGAAATTAGATCCACAGAAAAATATATAAAATCATACTGCAAATTAATTTTATTGTTCCAAATTATAAAATTGTCATCATTTTTCAATTGGCCTACTTTACCTCTTATCACTTATTTAATAAGGTACTGTCCTTCATTTTTCACCTCATTGCATCTGGTCCCCATGTCACAAAAGAGAGGGTGACTTTCTGTAGAAATACATGCATTTACAATAGGCAAAGCTACTTTCCTAATACTATGTAGTAAATGTCAACAGCTTAGGGTGATTTAACTTAGGTTTCACTACAGATGGTAATAAAACTTACCAAAATATTCAAATATTCCATCCTGTAGAAGCTAGATTTATAATGTCATTTCTAGTGCATTATAGTGAAAAGATTAGCTGATACGAGAATTAAGTGGAGATATGCATGAAACCAACCTTAGGATTATAGGCCAATGATGATGATGATGATGAGTGCATTACATGTAAATGGTTTTCAAAAATATCCACATCATGACAATAAGAGCAGAGAGATTAGTATTATCTCAATATTTGCAATGGAGTGCAGTAATATCCTCATTGTCTGTGCACCTATTTTTAGATAGATGGAATTTGAAGAATTCCACCATAAAATATTCCCCTAAAGTCAGTCGCTAAACAATGTATGCACTGGTGACGTTTTCTTTCTAATGAACAAATCATGACATGCCATTGAAGACAAAATTCTTACCACATAAATATTTGTACAGTCGGATTCAAACGTATTGCAACAAATGGAGCAGCGCTACTTTCGCCGCAGTTTGGAAATCGACTTTCAGCATTTTCTTTTGTACCAGTGGGAGGGAAATTTGAACAGCATTCCCACCTCCCGTAATATTTTTATAACAACATCGTTAAAGGGAAATGTAGGCGGGATATGCCCTGGTGAAAATGAACTGTTCACGAACCGTTCAAGAAGCATTAAACGAAGTGTTCAGAACCTGTTCACTAATTGTTCATGAACTGTTCGGGAACCGTTCACGGACTGTATTTTGGCCCATTGAACCTTGACGAACCGTTTCAAAAAGCTGTTCAGCAGGCGTTTACCAGCTGTTCATGAGGTGTTCAGCTGTTCATAGAGTGTTCTGTAACCGTGCAGGAAGCGTTGCACGAAGTGTTCAGAACCTGTTCCCGAAGTGTTCATGAACTATTACAGAACCGTTCACGGACTGTATTTTGGCCCATTGGAACGTGACGAAACTTTCCAATAAGCTGTTCAGCAGGCGTTTCCCAGCTGTTCACGAGGTATTTTCAGATGTTCGTGAAATTCTTTTAACTGACCAGAAAGCGTTTACCATAATACCAATGATTATTAACATCTCGAAGTGTAGGTCTGACAATAATAATTGTGTAAATAACAATTGTGAGAATAATATGCAAAACCAACATTTCGATATGTTCCTCATACCTTATTCTGGGCTATGAATGATAATGGTTACATTAAATTGATACATGAAGGCAAGGGCGAATCCAGGATATTTTTCTGGGAGGGCACATGGGTGTGACAGGCAAACAGTCTTCTCATATTTGAGATTTAAAGGGTAATACAATATACATAGAAAAATTAAAAATATACATTAAAAAAAATTGTGGAATAGTACTGTGTTTTTGTTTCACTATGAATAGAAAATTACTGTACAATATATTTTCTTTATGTTAACAAGATACTTATTAATATAAAATTACGTAAATGATTGAGACTCCCAATTAAACAAAAAAAATACTAAAAATCTTGTCTATTTTTCTAGCGTCTAGGGGGGGGGCATGTGCCCCCCCCCCCCTAAATCAGCCTATGCACAAAGGAATGAAAGGTTATTACAATAAAAGAATATATGTAAAAAGAATTCAATTTTACATACATAATATGCCAAAATTCTTGTCTCTTCTTTTACATTTGTATACAAATTGAATTCTTTCTGTATTTTTGACATACAATCCAAGACATTAATCATCATTGGTATAATTGTAAAGACTTCCTGTAAAGTTAAAAGAATGCGTCATGAACATCTGAAAATACCTCATGAACAACAGGAAAATACCCCATGAAAAGCTTATTTGAACAGTTTGCAATGCTTCAACGGGCCAAAATTCACTACAAGAACGGTTCCCCAACAGTTCATGAACACTTCTGCTACAGTTTCTAAACATTTTGTGTCACACTTTTGGAATGGTTCTTTATTTTCACCAGGTATGCAACCTTTATCATTCATAACAATTGTGTATCATTCATAGACCTATACACCAAGACCTTAATCATCATTAATTATTTAGGTCAAGAAAAAGAAATCTATTTAATAATACCAGTGCTTGATCAGGAAGCTGTGGTAGATATGTTTACAAACTGTAGCTAGGCTGAACTGAAGTGTTGCATACCAATGAAACTAAACTATTCAGGAAGAGCTCGCAAGTCTTTGGGAATCAAGATTTTCAAGCTTCTGGGGTTATTTGCAGTACTTTTAGTTATTGCACAAGCTCTGGATTGTATTTGAAAGTCATACATTCACCACTTTGTTTACTTTGCTCACATTATTGTTGTAAATGCATAGCAACCTCAAAACATTTGTACTTTAATATCTACACTTTTATTAAAACTGTCAATGTAAATATATATTACCCTCATTATACCAATTTGGAAATTTTTGCACATTTCACCAATAACTCAGCATAAACATTCACACGGAGTTAAAGCACTTTTGAATTTTTGAACATATTAGCCCTAATTTTAAATGTGTTCCCTTAGAATGCACTCATTCATGTTTCTTTTAATTCATGCTTATCATTTATGCAAAATAGTGAATCATGAATAGCATTAATTAAATTTTACATTTAGTAACTGTGGAAGAAATGGGCTGGGCTATTGAATTTAATAATCTGTTCAGGAAGCGTTCTTGGCCAACTGTGCTGAAGCCGTGCACAAGACGTTCCATTCATGGGCCGTTCGTGGGTACCAGGTTAGAGCGTGCGAACAATTCCCTAACACTTCATGAACGGCCTAGGAAATTTGTCAAGTTCTAAGTCAATATCTGATCCTAATTTTGCTTAGAAAATTATGAACACAATGATGGTTGTTGTCCTTAATTCATGATGATATGTTAATGGTCATCAATTATGTAAAATAGTGAATCATGGCTAAATTATTTCATTTAGTAACTGTGGAGGAGATGTGCAGAACTAAAATATCTGTTCATGAAGCGTTCATGTCCAACTGTGCAGGAGCCGTGCACAAAGCATTCCGTTCATGAGCCGTTCGTGGGTACCAGGTTAGAGCGTGTGAACAATTCCCAAACACCTCATGAACGACCCAGGAAATTTTTCAAGTTTTAAGTCAATATCTGATCCTAATTTTGCATAGCAAATTATGAACACAATTATGGTTGTTTTCCTTATGATCAATTATGTAAAACAATGAATGATGGATAAATTATATCATTTAGTAATTGTGGAGGAAATGTGCAAACTAAAATATATGTTCATGAAGCGTTCATGTCCAACTGTGCAGGAGCCGTGCACAAGGCGCCGTTCATGGGCCGTTCGTGCGTACCAGGTTAGAGCGTGCGAACAATTCTCAAACACTTCATGAACGGCCCAGAAAATTTGTGAACCGTTTGCACAGTACGTGCACAGATTACGAACAGTTAAGTGAACAGTTCATTTTCACCAGGGTGTACAATGTTTAATACCAAATAATTTATGCAGCTTCTGCTAGATAATACATCTACGTCCAGAATATCAATTTACCTTCTCTCGTAAGTTGGCTGATCCGTCCAAGTATATTGTCTTACAATAAACACTGAAGCTTTTCGATCAGTGATAGCGAACATAACATACATATAAAATATTCGCCGCAATATCACAGTAAATATTGCCAGTAAGTATTTAAAATCAGCTTGATTTAGTGACACTAGAAGACTGGTTCATTCCTTGCCTGACAAGGCTCGTAATGAATCCACAATGGAGTCAACGTGCTAGATGGACTAGTGGTTAAGGTGAAGACTTACCACGGCAGCAATCCCAATTCGGCAGTTCAAACCTCTGTGGATCAATATTTTTCAGTTACATAGTATCGCGGTGACATTTTTTCCACTTTAACTCATATTAACTTATTGAATAGAGAAAATTCTCTCTTTGCTTTCCGCAGATATCATGTACATTTTTACCGAAATATCAGTGCACTAATAATTTGGAAAATATTTCAGTCAGGTAACCGCTCCATCAAGTCCTTTTTCGTATTACCCAAATATTCTATCGTTTTCAATAATATGTAGACACTCATGAGACCCGCTTAATTGATGGGGCCGGGTTGGAGTAAACTTGGAAGGTTGGCACATGAAGCAACCTGCATTCGCGGCCTTCGCGGCGAGCCAATGAGGACGGACACGGACGCGACTGAGCAACTGAACCTGGAGTCAAACTCCAGGAGCATGTGCTCAATCGAAATTAAGATTAGCGGATGAAATGTATTGTGGTAATTCGCGTCCCCACAGGCATTGGGCTGGCTGTGTGTTTTCTTTCGGTTTCCACGGCAAGGTTTTTCCTATCTTTGGATTCATATTTGGACTCACCATTTACCTCTCATCACTACGTGGCTCCGTGGCCGAGTGGGTGTATACTATGTTCTGTAATTTCGTGAGAGTCCTGTGAAGGATTGAGTCCAACATGATCATACTATTTTTCATTTTTTAAAAGATGTATTCTTAATATCAACATAATCTATGCAGGTGGCTGAAGAAAAAATCAGCAATGAATTTTAGACCAATAAAAGTATTAAATTAATGACTCTAATTTGATATTAGTGACAGGTATTCCAGGCAATAGAATTCCAGACACGTTCTACATCAGAGGATGACAAAACTGGGGGCTGTTTCACATCCATGGTCATCAAAGTAGTTGATAGTGTGAAGGCTATAGGCTTGCAAAGAGAATTAAGATAGTCCACCATGGAAATTTCTCACAGAGGATTAGTGGTGTTATATAGCTAAGATTGACTTATACGCAAATAGATAAGAGTGGTGAAGCTTTTTTTCTCATGACATACAACTGATGGCCACTCAAGTGAGGGTGACTTCCCGTAGATGTGCATCCAGTTACGCTGGGCAAAAGCATTTTCGTCATGCAACGTAGTGAATACCTACAAATTAAGGATATTTAACTCAGGTTTCATTGTCGATAAGAGTAAAACTTACCAACATATTTGCTCCAGGTTGATGGGAGTCTGACACAGGAATGTATATTTCAGTTGTTTTGACTGAGCAAGTGAGATGTGAGGTGCCTTGTATCTCATCTCTAATGCTGTCAGTTGTCTCAGCTGGAGATCCCAAATTGTCATCAGCTGCCTCCTCTTCTTTGATACTCTGCAGATAAAGTAACAATGATAAACAACTCTCCTCTTTCAGCGTCAAAAACTGAAGGATACTCCTAATCTTGAAACAGGATTTTTAATGTGTCATCTAAGCTATTGCATAAAAAAAGTGGTGTCTACATGTCTGCTAATTTATCACTCAAAAGCTACAAAGCTGCCGAAACGAAATTTCACAGGAAGATTCTCGGTATAATGAGTTCATGTAGTGGCTGTATTATAACATCCTTGGGGCCATGGAAGCCAGAAAATAATTGTCTTCAACAGTGGTATCTTTAAATACGAATCTTTGACGTGGGATATGTTTTTGATGCATTTCTGTTGTTCTTGAAATCTTGTTTACATGTACTCAAAGATGAACTCTGGGAGAGATGGCGTAAATCTCATATGTTGGCAACATTCTGAGAAGGGAAAGTGTGAAATCCTCAGTCTGATCTTGGAAGAGAGAGTTGAAGGAAAGGGAAAATGTCCATGGGTACAAAACATCATAGATGTGACAGCAGTTAGAGATTCTTGGGACCAATTTCAATGGTCAAGAGAGTGATGCCTGAACAGCCAATGCACTGAATTGTGCACAGCATGACAAAGAAGAGAAAGAAGACTATAAGAAATTCTTTCAGCTCCACATCAATAGTCTGGTGGATGAAACTTATTCATTTAGCAGTTTTTTTTTAACTATCAAATCTCATCACTAAGTAAAGTAAAAAGTAAACACAGCTAAAACGCTTTTTGAGCTCTAAATTTAAGTGAAAAAGCTCTTCGCCAAAGAAATATTTCAGAAAAAATGTCAAACAATTACTACAATGCATTCTCAAAAAGGCAATTTTTAACCTTATGCTCAAATTGCAATTAACTAAATTTATTTTAAAATTTCAAGACCATTCCGTTTCCCAACACTAATGAATTACTCACAAATCAAAATAATAATGAAAATTCGCAGTGTAAATTTTATTCAAAACACCTTCCTCAAAAACCATTAAAAAATGCGGCATATTGTATGGCAAGCCACGATTGTGAATACTGTTACATACGATAATGATCAAGAGAGTAATGCCTGAACATCCAATGCACTGAATACTGTACAGCACAACAAAGAAGATAAAAAAAGAACCTAAGAAATTCTGACAGCTCCACATCAATAGCCTGGCGGATGACAAATTTAGGAGATTTTTTAAATTTACATCTCATCACTCAGTTAAGTAAAAAGTAAATAAAGCTATCATGCTTTTTGAGCTCAAGATTTAGGTGAAAAAGTTCTTTGCCAAAGACATCTGCATAAAGTTGACAGTATACCAGAAAATAATTCTAAAACAACTAATTCAATCCATTCTGTGCTCAAAAAATAATTTCTGACTACATACACAAAATACATAACACAAAATTTACTCACTAAGTGGAACACCAGTCATTCAATCATTCCCTGCACAGAGAATCTCTTACAGAAAATTTTTCTGAGAAAGTTAACATCCAACAAAATTACTTATCTGAAAAATATTTAAGTTAAAAAAGAGAACTCAAAACTTACTTTAATTATCCCAGTGCAAACTTTACACAAAAGACCTACTGAGGGAGAAAAGTATTAAATCCTCAGTCTGATCTTGGAAGATAGGCTTGAAGGAAAGCGCGCACGAGGAGAAGAAAATGTCCATGGACACAAAATGTCCCACGCATCCCAACAGGTCGGAAGACACTACCGGGCGCGATTCACCCTTCAATTGGTAAATTGCACTGGGGTACTGAAATTTCGAGATAAAGGTAGTTTTCTTCATCAAAGAAAACGAAAGGTATTGATTGCGATTCATTACCCACCATGAGTGTATTCATAATATAAAAATTATTTGGTTTTAGAAATCCCAGTTTAGATGAATGTAAATGGTCAATTTTAACCTCAATTGAAAAAAGCCAGATTGGCACCCATGCGATGCCACTCCACGTGACGTCACAGGGACCTAGATGCTATACGAGCAGATAGGAGTTTTACATTGTCTGAGATTACCAATGCATGCAAAAGGCACAGAGCTCAGAGAAATATCTCTTAATAATCACCTATTAAAATTGCCTATGGTCGGAAAGTTTCCTTCGTTTGATAGGGTATTAAGAATCCTTATTTAAGCCAAGCGCTACCAGCCGGCAGGGTACTCTACCCAAGAGCCATGCTCGGCAGCAAGCAGCCTGCATCGTAGTGGCGTTCATAGCCTCACACATCAGCAGCCAGACTTCACATGGGCTTTTCCCAGCATTCATACTTTGCCATTGCTTTATCGTGCTCGAAGATTTTCAATTTTCATTAAATCACAAAAAATAGATGCCATTTAAAAATGTAAAAGCGTGAAATTTGTACTCCAGGAGCAATAATATTTCCATTTAAGGATTTAAAAAAATAGGAAACCACCCTATCAGATATACTAGGGACCAATATCAACAGGCAAGAGAGCAATCACTGAGCAACTAATGCAATGAATAGTTTACGGCATTAAACAGAAGATAAACAAGAACCTTAGTAATCCTGATACCTCCACATCAATAGTATGAAATGTATTTGGTCTTTGGACACAGATTAAAATGAACGTAGGATGTAATAGTGTACCATGGATCATGCAGTTTTTTAAATTAAAACTCCCTCTGCTCGAATAGTCCTGAAAGCACGAAATTAGCAGTACGTGGGGGAGTACATTCACATGATTACTTATGTGTTTCCTACTCTAAGAGCCAGTAGCATATGCTATGGTGAGATTATGCATGCTCCAATATTGTTTAATCATGAGTATAAGCTTATATCTCCTCTAAATTGTGTAATATCTATGTGCCTTGAAAAAGAGCCATTTTTTCCCGTGACCATGAACGAGTATTTTTTTACTAAAAGGAACGTCGGACTCAAGATTTTTTTTCATAAGGATCTTTGCTCATATATTAATGATTACTTTAAACTGAACCATGAGTCTGTATTTGCATGGCCTTTCCCTGTGGATGCTGAGAATGAAAATTGGTACAAGCGAGATTTTTTTGTAAATTTTATTTTTTTGCAGCTGAATTACTTCATGCAGTGAATATTTAATGATAATCGTGGGATCATAATGGACCACTTAGCTTTAGGAAAAAAAATCATGCCTTTCCATCTCACAGGAATGGAGTTATGGATGAAAATAAAAATCACCATGTGTAGCACGTTGCGGCACTTTAGGGGTCACGCCCAAATTTCAATTACTCATATTTCATCAACAATTGACAATTAGGGGCTAAAATTGTACAAAATTTCTCATTATACCAAAATGTATGACCATGGCAAGTTTCATGAAAATCCGAGTCGGTGGGTGTCATGGCCTGGTTGATTTGAATTGGAATGACCCATATACGTTTTTAAATTCTTAATCTAATCACTCATTAAAATAAAAAGTAAATACAGCTAACATGCATTTTGAGCTGAAAGAAAATATTTTCCCCAAGGCCGTACTCTTTGCCAGGCCAAAAGGTGGGGATGGGGAATTTGGAAGGATGACAAAAGAAAAGGACAAAAAAGTAAAACTTGGAAAATCATGCTCACACTCATGCATCACGCGGATTTGCTCCAAAGAACACATTTCAGCATAGGTCTCAATCTCAAACACACACACTCTGGTTTGCAAAGCCTCCGAATACGCCAGCGACCCACTCAAACTAAAGAAAAATACAAAAATGTAAAACTAGGACAATCACGCTCATACTAATCCACCATAATTATTAACTTCTTTTTAATTTATTCATTTTCTTTCAACTGCTAAACAGCCGTAGATCATTCAATTATCTGTATGCATATTGAGCTCTAAATTTAGGTGAAAAAGTTCTTAACCGAAAACATAAAGTTGAAAATATAACGGACAAAAATCTAAAACAACTAATTCACTGCATTCTGTGCTCAAAAGGCAATTTCTGACCATGTACCAAAAATCATTACACAATATTTATTTACAAAATGCAACACTAATCCGTTCCCCATACCATGGAATCTCTTACAAAAACTTATGTGAAAAAGTAAATACCTAACAGAATCACTTATCTGAAAATAATGTGTTCAAAAACTATTAAAAAACATACCTCAAAATTGATTATAATAATCAAAATACACAGAGCTAAAGTTCACACAAAAAACTTTGTTCTACAATTCCAAAAATATTAAAAATGCAATAGTTTATCATAGGCCTAGCCACGAATGTGAAGATTGTTACATACATGTAGGATAATCATCTAAATTAATTAAAAATGGTTTTTCACCACACAAGCCATGTTTAAATCAAATAAACAGTTCAGTTATTTTCTTATTGTTTTCAATTTTACGTCTTTTTTAAAAAACGTTTTTAAGGACATTTTTTGCAACTATCATTTTCAAAGCTTAAACGCAATTTTCAACACTAGGCCACTTTTGCATTCATTGTACTTCTCATCTTTTCGCATAATAAGCCTTGAATATGGAAAAAAGTGTCTGAGCCGTAGGCAGGTATGTATTTATAAATAACGCAAACCTCAAGAATTCAAATTAAAACATAAACAAGAGTTCAATTAAAACATGATACTTTTTTCGTGCATTAGAGCTTAAGCTTGGCCATCGATAAAGAAACTAATCTACAGCGCTATCACAGTTCATGTATAGCAGGAAATATTAAGAGATTTGTTAGATCATTTGACGGTTACCCAGCATTTTATAAAGGATTGCGTCATAGCACAGAACGTCTTCACTTAACACCACTGCAACACCATCTCCAAGGTAACAAGCACTTTGCACGGAGTCAAAGTCCTTTAAAATTCCCTAATATTATAACTTAACAAAAGTATTTGCTCTAATTACTTTCTTGTCTCCAATCGAATGTGCGTATTTATTTTCTTGAATTATGGCATCGTGTAAAAAATCGATTTAAATTTTGAGTAAATCCTATCAAATTTCTACTATAGTTGAGTCCGAATCTACGTTGATTTGTCACTGCTGTCGAAACATACCATGCACCAGTCTTCAAATACGAATAAAAGAAAGTACTCACCCTAAAGAAATTACTCCCAGACAGCTTTCTGAGTTTAGCGTCCGATTCTAAACAAATATTTTTGAAAACACTGAATTCCGTGAGCTTTTTCAAACACAGTGGACAAAGGGTGGTAGGCAGGCCATCTCCCAATCCAACCTAAGAGAGCAATCAACACGCTATACATTAAAAGAGTGCAACATTATGCTCATGACGTTGAATAAAGAAAGTTATATGAAAACTAAACATCGAAAAGATGCAGGTAATGTGCCACTTACTTCTAAACCAAGTAAACCATGCAGGGCATCCTTCACCGTTATTCTGCAAGCTACGTTTGAAGTGAATATGTTGTAATAACAATCATTATTCTTCATGCATAGTCTGCACAGGGTATTCTCGGAATTTCTTTCCGATGAAACCGAGAAAATACCGGCGGTACGATTCATGTTTTGATTTCAACCACTCAATTAATCTTTGAATAAATTAAATCGTCAATGAAACCACCAACACAGACTGACTGAGATCTCCAAATTCGTCGGGGAAACTAAATTCATTACAATGATGAATGAATTCGTTATTTATAATGCTCACGGTGAAAGATAAGTTTAAATTATAAAACTTAAAAGACTAACAATCGTCTCAAAGAAAAAATACACCGCAGCAAATTGGTTAGAGACCTAACGAGAATTGTCATAATCAATGAAATGATCAATGATAATATAAGATTATGCAAGCAAAGATTGGTTTACATTAACTGTTGGCTAGTTATGACTGTTACCGCTAGAGGCACATACTCATAGCAGGCTTACAATAGGGGCGGGTTCACGACACCTGTAACCCGCGAGGCGGCGCTTGTGCGAGGCAAGCTCCGCCTCTTGGGAAGCTCCGCCTTTTCCCGTATGAAAACCGCCATAACAGTTTTTCGCAACCAATGAGAGAGAGGAGAATTTATAACTGTTTCTGTTTTCTGCGGAATATTGACTTGCAAATATAAGTAGTGGCTTTATTAACATTTAACAAAATAATTTAAGCCTTGGATACATATAATACCCTTTGAAAATCTCGTTCAGGAAATAAGCTGTTTATTGTTGTTGTTGGTTTGGAAAGATTTCAAAATGGCTGTGCACAGGTGGGTAAGGTCATTGTTTCATAGTAATAATAATGATTTCTTGGGATTAAATGCTGAACATGTTACCTATATCCGCTCGCAGTTTGTCCAACGCATGTTGTATGTAATGGGAAGTAATCATTGAAAGGGAAATATGTTTTAAGTTCGTCGTAATTGTGTTAGGTTTCGGCGTCCATTTATTTATTGCGTGTTAAAATATATTGCTGCTTTGCTTCTGTTGTCGTGACGATATGGCTTGACTGAATTAACTCAAAGTTTGTCTTTATAAAGTAAGACTCCCTAAATTTCGGTGTTTATTCTTTGATTAGGAAATGTAGTAGGCAACGCCCTTAACCTGTGCTTTCATGGATGATGATGGAATAATCTCGATGTTTCGGCCGCAGATGTGGAAAAATGAGGAAAAACATGGTAATGGTAATTTTCAGGATGGATGGAACAGCTGTGAACTAGTATATCGTGTGTAAAGCTCTGTGGTGTGACCTCATACTCAATGTTTTTGTGTCAGCCTATTACTATATGCTCACTGGAAATTTGAGTGGAGAATCGTAGATGTTCGAAAACTTTATTACTATTCGGAGTGATCCCTTCATGTTTTCGTGCAAGTATGCAATGATTCGACTACCCATGCTATATATTTGAATAAAATTACAGTTTCATCGAAAATGGAGAATGATGTGTGGAAGGGAATTTCAACTCGAGGGGCATGTATATTTGTATAGGCTGTCTACTTGAGTAAATTAACAGTTGTTGAAATATGGTACAATTCGTTTATTCGCATAATTCGACCAGATAGCTTACATTGAGACTCTTTTTCGTTGCTTGTAAAGTATTGCAATAAAATTATGGGTAGTAAATATGAAAGCATTGCGGAAAATTATGCTATCTGTGGTAAATGGTTGCATTAATTGCTATTGTTTAGGTTCTGTCGATGAAGCAACTTTGTGCTCCGCAAAATATGCTCGGATGTTTATTTCCGCACAATTCCTTTAATATAGTTGATTATTCAGCTCGCGTAAAGTTGGTTTCAAATCATTTTTAGCTATTGTTTCATTTAACATTATCTTGAATAATGCTCACATCGCGTTAAAATTAGCCTCAGCCATGAATATTGAGATAGTGCCCATTGATTCCTGTATTGATGCATAGTAAATTGTTCTCTTTTACATTTATTCAAGGGAAGCCATGTAATTGAAGGTATTTTTTCACCGAAGGTTTTAAGTAATTTTAAGTTGATAGTTCTTAGGTTAGTCTCCTTGATTACAACGCATGTAAAAATATACCTGCAATCTTTTTAACGTAATTATCTATTAATTATCACACCACTTGACTGAATATTGCAACCAATTATTAATTTTAGGGTGTTTGCATTTAATGTATGTAATAAACAAGTTGTTATAAAGGTTTGCTCGCACACGGAATGAATAATATTTAGCTAAATTTACAATAACATATACTCCATACTTTGTGCTTTTAATATTATTTTTTATAACTATATGCCTGTGGCCTTACCATTTCACGCACTTTGATTCGTCTAGCACTTAAAACCATATTGTGGATTTTGTCGATCATTTTGTGGGGTAGACACTTTCACAGAGCGTCCGCAGCGTTCATTTTTTTAATGTATGGCAATGTTTTAACTCATTTACCCTATGGTGAATAGTTTCAACCACGGAAGGAGGACTTCCATAATCCTCATTCAAGTTAACTTTAATATCTTTTTGTGTAAACCCTTTCATAAACTTTATCACCACACAAAACGCAATTTTGTTAATTTTTATGAACAATTATCTTGGAGACCCTAAGGACTTCTTGAACGAACCTCATGTATTAGTTCTCTTAAAGTTAGCCATGAATTAAGTATCATTTGGGAGCTAAGTATGTGATATTTGAACACCTAATCCAAGTTTTGCAGTGGTTTTAGAGAATTTTTGCATTTCTGCATGCATTAAATTTGTTCATCATGCTAGTTAGTCTCATTGAAAAGAAAATTTTCTCACGATTCCAAATATATAAGCCAAAACTCTCCTAGGACTCCACAAACGTCAATAAATGCTAATTAAAAATGCTCAAACATCGCTTGAAGTCAGGTGACCTGAAACGCCTTCTGACATCATTGCACGGTACACCATTCACTTCGCTAGAGAGAGAAGAGTGGTGGAGCCTTGAATGCAAGATATCGAAGTAAAAATCTTCGTAGAGCTTTGTAGTAGTTCCTTAAAAGACAAATTGACTTAAGAGGGATTTAAGAAAGCACAATACCTCAGTTTACTTTTGGTCGACTTCCTTATGGTGGCTGATATTCTGAAAAACAGTGATTGCTTCGTCAGTAGTGGGATGCAGGAGTAAAATAAGGCAGGTAAATAATTGTGCAATTAATGAAAATTATTTTACGAACTTTTTAAATATTTATTTATTGTCCATGTAGATTTAATATATTCATTTTTAGCTGAAAATCTATCTTATGTATTTACTTACATTAGTTACCTACCATGCGGAACTTAGATAGTCTTCCTTAATCAGCCGGAGTTGAGATCCTAATGATTGTGATAAGGTAAAATAAAGTATTTGATAGACACAGAAATAAGTTTCAAATACTGTTTACTCTGTACTCAAGTTCCAGTTTTTGATCAGAAACCCACTACAGTAACGAGACGAAATTTTAGATTTTGCGTGGACATGCAGCGAACTTTATGGGCATCACAGCAGCAAATACTTAATTTACCTTACCAAAAGCCACATATTTCTCATATATTCCTTATTTTACCCGTGGTTTAATCGCAATTAGTATTTATTCTCAAGAATAGCCACCTTCCTTTATACATATAATCCCACAATCGGTGGACTATTAGGTACATTTATAGGGTTGTTTACAAGGTGAAATGAGTGATACATCCTAAATTTGGTGGCCATCCGAGTAATACTGGCGATTTGATAAAAACCTATGGTAAATCTGATTCAAGAGTGCACTTACGTTGAGAAACATCCCGTTGACAATATAAATAAAGTATTTAACTCCATTCCATAGGTCATCAACCACATTCTTCTCTTATTTTTGTCCTGTAGGGCACAAGCAAAAATCTTCTCCGGTGAGAAAATAGAGGAACTTGAGTGGTGGGACACTAAACATGATATATATGGTTTTCACACGTTTGTCTATTGAATATCGCCCACATAGCACAAAATATCTTCTAGATATCTACAAAATATCTTCAATGTCTTGGATATCTTAAATATCTTCTAGATGTCTAGAAAATATCTTCAATGTCTTGGATATTTTGAATATCTGCTAGATGTCTAGAAAATATATTCAATGTCTTGGATATTTTAAATGTGTACTAGAAATCTAGAAAATGTTTTCAATATAGTGGATATTATAAAAATCTACTAGATGTCAAGCATACGTCTTTTTGAGTGGTAACTCTTTTCCTATATGTCCAGTGTAATCAAAATTGATAGGTAACTATGAAATGTCTCATCTTAATTACCATCAGTAAACAAATCCAATGCAATCGAATAAAACGTATGTCAAAATTCTAGTCCATGCTAATTATAATTGATTTACTACTATTTTTTTACTATCCTAACAAATATTGCCATAACCTTTTACATATCACAGTTATGTACTCATTCATATAAATATCATTCATTCATAGCCCTGATGGATGTTAAAATACGTTGGCAAAAACTTGCATTAAAAATTCTTCAAGACTTATATTGCAAGACACTGAATCAACATTCATTATTAATGTTGCAGAATCCTTTGAGAAATCTAAAAGGAAATTGTAAGCTGCTTTGGTAACTTCAAATTTGGAATCAGAGGAGGAAGCCCCCATTAGAAAGAAGTGAATGCCAGAGAGGTTCCATATTCCCAATATTCAGGAAGAATCCTCAGAAGGCATCCTACCATATCACATCATGCTCCACCAGTAGGCTGCCAGTTGAAAATAAAATCTTGTTGTACCGAAAAATATTATATATTAGTCATTTATCCTGAATTTTCCCAATGGATCCAATTTGAATATGAATGTCTAGAAAATATCTTCTCAAAGATACCTTGTAGATATCAGAAAAGCGGACATTCAGATATCTAGAAGATATTACAAGATATTTTCTAGACATTACCTCAAGACATTCTATACATTTTGTAGACATCCAGAAGATATATTGTGCTATGTGGGGATCCATGCTGCAATACCCTTATTCCACTAACCAAATGATATGGGTTTCCAACATAGATCACAATCTGCATTCAACTTATTTTCAATTAATCTTTGCAAATCTCTCCAAACAATCCCCTTTATTTGTTTCAACAAAGCTTTGGCAACCTAAAATATTCACAGTCTGCATTTTGACATTAAAACAGCAATTGTTTTTGCCAAATTTGCATTTGACCCCTCATAGATCGATTTTCTATCCACTTCCTCAGTCTGTCATCAGTGGATACCGTGCCGTGACGTCACACTCCGATGACGTCGTGTTTTCAAGCAGCCGATGAAGGTCTATTTTTAAAGACTCATAACTCAGCTAAAAAGTATTATTCATCCGCGAAATTTTCGGCGAGTACATTTGAGGCAAAGAGCTTATAATTAAGTTATTTAAAAAAATTGTGCATGTTCCCCATTGTGGTTTCATTTATCAAAGTCATCAATGAAACTTCCATGAAGTTACTACAGGATTTCCTTTCGATGAGGAGAAACCGGAGAGCTGCAAATCACATTCTCATTCATCTCGAGTCAAATAAATATTTTTATTAAGTTCCATATCCTATACTAATATCATTTTTCTTCATAAGATACATTGTTCAAAACTTTCATTTTGAACTGTATTTATTTATGCCTTAAGGGGGGGAGGGGCACAAGCCCCTCCTGCCCACCACTTGCTGCTCTCAGACCTCCGTCGAGTTAACATCGTGAATCTGCTGGTGGAGCAGTGTTGTCAAATCTCTCATTATATCTGTAACTATGCCTTCAACAATGGTGCCTCATTCAGCGTGGTACCTGACATTGTCATGGGCTTCTGAGATTATCCTTAATACCTTCCATAGAGTAGTTATATTGTGTCGGTGCCGACATTTTCATTGACAAATTGGGGTGGTTATATATATTTGGTAACATTAAGTTTGCTCTCTCTCTTGGTACTGCCCCTACCCCATTAGCGAAGCCTTCTGATTTTGTTTGGGCTCTTACAAAAGCTCAATCACGAACATTAACACATTCAGCGAGGAGCAGGTGAACTGAAGTGCTCAGCCAGTCAGGCCGGTAGCCCTTTCTCCACCACTGTAAGTGAGTAATATCCACTTCTGAGCCTTCCTATTGTGTGCATGGCCTTCAGCAAGATTCCCTCTTTTGACCAGTGTGTGCAGTTTGTAAATAGCAGGATTTGAACGGAAGATATGGCGCAAAAACCTCTCTCTACTTCTCTTTCTCATTTAATCGGCCGATTCTGACGACTTTCATGAAAATCAGACCCGCAGTGAATGTGTTAAGTGAATAGATTGTAGTAGATTCAAATGATGGATACCACACCTTCACAGTCCTAAGAACTGCAAGAAAGTCCTCACAACTTACAACTACTGCCAATCATGGGCGTTCCCAGCGAGGGGCAGGAGGGGGCAGCTGCCCACTTGAAGCAAAAATTGCAATGTCTTTAGGAAAAATAATATTTTTTCAATCAAATAATTTTAAAAACTAATAAAAAGCTGTTATAGTATCCTTAAAATGTTGATTTCATTCACATTTTCCGTGCTTAAACCATATCTACAACTTGAGCAACTAAGGCTTGCCCCTGGTTTTCATCCTGGGTACGCCCCTGCTGCCAATAAGTTTATTCATTTTTCTTACAATTTGTGGATTGTGGACATGGGCTTAATAATAATCCTATTAAATAAATAAAGGTAATAATTAACCTATGGGCGGGTCCAATGCATCTGACAGGCTCAGCGCAAGTGTTTTTTCACTTCTCCGTGCTAATAGGTGGCTTAGACCCTTTCTACTCATAGTAGCTGTTTGTTTGGACACGCTAAATGCAGCCTTTTACTTTTCGCATTTCTGCCGATAGGTCAGTGGCAGCTTGCTGGATTGGTCCGGGGCAAGATGACGGTGTGTATAGGGGTATATGCAAAGTAAATAAGGAATTATTTATGCGTTAGTCTACACTAGCAATTGTGCTTCAAAGTTTAAAGTTGTACTACTGAGTCTTACTAATAGTTAATTATGTCATTTTACATCTGTGCCTGCTAGGCACATTTTGCCTAAAATCAGCAACTCCAATATTGTATCTGGTGAGAGGTTAAAGAATTAGATTGTGGACAACTCCGGAATGTTAATATTCTGACTAATCCCGGGATACTTAAACTGCCAGATATTCAATCTGGTGGTCCCAGGGGTTCTTCAGGAGTCACAAAAAATCCTTTAGAGAATTCGATTGGATCTTAGAAAATCCCATGGGTTTTTATGGCATCTATATAAAGAGAATGTTTCATTGATTTCATGACCACCGGTACCTTTTACAATAATATCAATCAAATAAGCAGGTGAAGCAATTTTTACTGATGAAGTAAAGGAAAGTAAAACATGCACTTAAATAAAAGGAAAGATTAAAACATGAAATTTTATTTTTAGGAAGCAAATGCATATGATTTATTATACAATAATAAGATATTAAATTCTTGGATCAAATTTGGCCACAAAGCAATAAAAGTATCATATAAATTAATATCAGTTTGAAAGATGTGTACAGGTTTAACCTGCAAAATTGAAGTACCCATTTCTAATTCAAGAATACGCATGGTGTGTAATTCATTTCACTGCTTAATTTTTTATTCTCCACCTACGGCTAAACGTTCAATGATTTGATAAATGAAAGCCTTGCACTTGTCCATACTTCTCCATGCAATACTATCAAATGAGTGGTAAGAATTTTCTTTCTTCCCTTTTACTCATTTTAGAGGTTGTATGACCCAATACTTCTGTGTAAATGTTTGTGTAGATTTTATCCACTTCACTCCCTGGGTATTCACGCGTAAAACCAAACAATGACCCCAGGAGATAGGGAGGAATGACTTCATAGGTATGGTCTGCAATACTCCATTTTAGTTCGTATCAATTCATCATAATTTTCACTATCTTTTTCTGCATTTCAACTGCAACTACAGACCTACTCACCTTTACCAACTTGGCAACTTCTTCAGTCCCATGTGCCAATTGAAGAATTCAGCCATTAGCCTTTGGAAGGTAAAACAAGAATTTAAGAAAGAACTGTGAGTCTCACGCTGACTTGCATTCCCACCATACTTACCTGTAGAGCAAGCAGATACCTAATGCCTTCCTCCCACCTCTCCCTGCATCCGGTGAGAAGAGCGGTGGGAACTGCAAGCTGGCTGATGCGTCGGTGGGAAGGAGACACGACGTGTGGAGTTGGTTTGTAGACGCCTTGTGGAATGGTTGTATCTTAACTCGAATAAAGAGGAGTTATGGAAAGGACCGGGAATTGGTTATTAATTCCTTAATTCCCTTCCTCGCGTTCCCTCTGCGACCTCCGGCGGACCCGAGAGACTTTACAGAACAAAAAAAAACCAAGAAAACGAAAAGGTCACCAATTCTTCTCAGCTTCTGGTAAATGTAGAATGAAGCGAACATTGTACTCATAGGCTGATTTAAGGGAGGGGTATACAGGGCATATGTCCCCTCCAGAGGCTTAAAAATTAGACAAATTTTAAATCTTCTATAATATTTCTACTGTATAGATACCTTTTTCTCAACTTATACGCAACTGAACTCTACAAATGAGGTACCAAAATGCACAGAATTTATCAGAGAACATACGACGGCATATCTTACTTCCTAAATATTGCTATTGTTTCCTAAAATTGGTTTTTAAATAATTAAAAAAAAACAAAAACCGGTAAATATTCCTGCCGTTAACGCTGCACAAACTGATACATTTGTTCATTTGCAACAATATCTCGCATTCTTTAAATAACATTAATTAAAATGCAGCTGATTCCACATTCAAGTCTCCTGTTGATACGTAAGTATGAGTCCTCATGTGCGTTTAACAGAGGATAGTGTAATTACTTCCAATGCTGTATTTAAAGAGGTCCTCTGACCTCAATTTGTACATGAACATTCCGATTAAATTTTTACATAAGACCCTGCCTTTTTTTCTAGATTTTAAAATTATAAACGCACCTATCCCTCTGTGGACCTGCATTGAAAAGAGCGGGGGAAGTCCGCTGGGAGCGGGTGCAGCACACTCGTGCAGTTATAATTATGTTAAACTTGTGTATTGTGGAGCCTCCATCACTAAATTTCATATCAATATATGTAAGGAGAATATTTCGTTTAGAAATAATTGTATTTTTTTAATCTGAAGTATGAAGAGATCATTTTGCCTGTCAGACACTGTGCCCTCCTGCCCCCGAAAAAAAATCCTGGATCTGCCCTTGAGGGCCTGTAATTGGTTGTGCCTCTAGTTCTGCTGCCCATGCAAAGATTCAATCCTTAAAAATTCGCGATTTCTCTTTTCTTTACAGAGTTAGGTTCAGAAATTAGGTACATATAGGAAACAAATGAGATCAGTTAGATGTTTAGTAGTGGATTTGATTTTTCACTGGATGTCAGCACAGAACACAGACTCACTCGTTTCCCTTGGCAACCAGATTCAGCCGCTTTTTTTTGTAAAATAAAATAAAGTAAAATATGCACTTGAATAAAAGGAAAGATTAAAACATGAAATTTTATTTTTAGGAATCAAATGCATATGATTTATTATACAATAATAAGGTATTAAATTCTTGGACCAAATTTGGCCACAAAGCAATAAAAGTATCATATAAATTAATATCAGTTTGAAAGATGTGTACAGGTTAAATTGCAAAATTGAAGTATCGATTTCTAATTCAAGAATATACATAGTGTGTAATTCATTTCACTGCTTAATTTTTTATTCTCCACCTATGTCTAAAATTTCAATGATTTGATAAATTAAAGCCTTGTACTTGTCCATACTTCTCCATACAATACTATCAAATGAGTGGTAAGAATTTTCTTTCTTTCCTTTTATTCATTTTAGAGGTTGTATGACCCAATACTTCTGTGTAAACGTTTGTGTAGATTTTATCCACTTCACTCCAAATTTTTGTGTATTTAATCTAGCAATTAACTTTACCTGACTCTTTTAAGAAAAAAAATCACTTGTACCCCTTTGCTTCCAACCCACTCAAATGCAATAATCCATTCCATTTCTGAAATCTGCTCTTTCCACATGGTGTAGGTATATAGCACCAACCAAGCATGCTCAACAAGCTTACGAGTAAAACATGAGCCATTTACAAAATTCACTTGCTTTTCTCAAGCCATCGCACAATATACTAAGTGGTAACCAGGTAAGTTGACTTGGCCAATTGGTGGCAAAACTTCAAGCAAAGTTCTATCTGTTTCTTAGCATTCGCCACCAATAACCCCTCTTTTCCATTATTTGAAGAATCAAACCATCAACCCAAATTGCCAAAAAACACCTAGCAAAATACAATGCATGTAATCAGGCACAAAATATTGAGACATATCTAGCTATGGAATCTGTTCTACACTTGATGTGCCTTTTTAAAAGCCACGCACCCTAAAATGGTGAGTGGCTTTTGTGGCCTGCTGCCTTATTTTCAAATTATTTCTTAGGTTAGGCAACAGTTCCTCGATCAAGTAGGTTTCGGGAAAGCCTTCTCCATTTTGCCCACTGCAAAAATAAGTATATTGGCCATTCCACCTGGAAATGTTTTGCGCATAAGCCTGAGGATTCCCAGTACAGTAAATTCCGTTTAATGGGTCCACCGGTTAATTGGGGCAGATCTTGAAGAATAGAACCCAATAGAGGAATATAATCAGAGTATTCTCCGCTTAATGGGGACAGCATGCCACTTTATTGGGCCATGAGTCGGCGACATAAACTCTATACTCGCGACTAAATTAAAATTCTTTGTTTTCAGAATACTATTTTTTTTATATTTTCCTCCTTTGAATTACTCTTATTTTTCACAAATACTCCTATTCTTGCCCTTTTTTCAAAGCTCTTGTTGTTATACTGTCCGCAAGAGGGTAGGACTTCTCTTTAATAGGACTTATTAAAAGTTTCATTCAGCGTGGCCGGAGGCTGCAAAAAATATTTCTCACTAAATTGTTATAATTATTAAAAATGATAATAAATTAACTTAACTCGCTGTTTTATTAATCAAATTAATATTTTAATAAACTTATGCTGTATTGTAAACATTCATTAGTCTTTTTTCCATCATTTCAACGTTTTATGCCCATATACAGGATAGTTCGCCTAATTGGGGCAAAGCGCACAAATGCCGATATGTCCCAATTAACCGGAATCTATTGTACATGGTGAAGCAATAAATTTGCTCAATATGTACTGCCTCTTTACTCTCTGAGTGTATCCAGCAGACACCATTAGTAAATATGAATTGCTAACTGCACAAATAGTATCATGCCCAAGTTCAAAAAAAAATGTTGATAGGTGCAAGTTAATACACACAATTTCTAAATGCCCATTCATTTAAAAAGAAAAAAAATTTCAAACTGTATGTGTGGTGTATATGGATTTGCTCAGTTTTTGTCTCCTGTAAAATAGTACCCGATGCCTTTTGGCAGTTCATATGTTCATAGTTGGTCTGCAAAGCCTCAACAAATGGCTTTGAAAATGCATTCATGTTTGGGTTGCATCTCCAAACCAAAAACCAGCATTGCTATTTCTCACCAATGGCATCAGCTCAGCCACTATGAAAAACAGAGACAACAATGTCTAATCATACTGACCTCTAGCCTTGTTCAATTCTTTGCTCAGCCTACCTTCAGGAATATCATAAATCAAATCCAAAATACTGCAACTTGGGAAATATCTGTACATCGCACGTCAATCTGAGAAATGCTTGACCAAATCACCCTATGAATTCTCTACAAATAACACATGATAATTTCGCGAGCAACAAATCCCACATTCTTTACCGGCATTGTTATTATGCCACAAGCCAATGTAAGCTTGAAGCTTTCATTTTTGTAATGAATATGTGAATGCATGGTGTAAATACACCAAGGACCTCATCAATAAACTTATTCAGCTCATTTTATGTTTTTAGAAGACTATTTGGTAGGAGTAACACCTTGTAAATCAACTTTAAAACAGCTGACAAACATTTCCTTGATATCTTGTTTTCTAAGTATAACTTAAATATCTAGAGGACAAATTCATTCATATTCACCCGGCTATTAAAATAGTGGCTCACAGCTATGCACATTTTATCCATTATATAGGGGACGGGGCACGGGACCACGCTTAAATAACTGACAAGATTTTTAATCCGGGTATCATTACCTTCATTTTATTTTGTTGATAACAGAGCCTTATTTTATTGTCTAAAACCAAAAGGTAAAAAATTCGTTCCAATGAGATGGCAATCTAATAAGACTTTAACACTGCCAAAACTGCTGCAATTGAACCTGAACTTCACTGAACCTCAAATAAGTTGGAAAAAATAGTTAAATACTCATTGTCAGCCTAATGAGAAGGAAATTATTTTTAGGTATCACTTGAAAAGAAAGCAATGTACAACTGAGCAAGAGTAAGTAAAAATAATATTACTCCTTTTTCATTTGGTAATTAGGTAAAATAAAAGCAGGCAGCACGGTTGAGTGACTAATTCAGGAGCTGCATCCTTTACAATCAGTTACAACAAACCCTTTCTGTTGGGTGCAATAGATCTGACAGGCATAGCGGGAGTGCTTTTTCATTTCTTCGCACTATTAGGCGGCATAGACCCTTGATGCTTATAGTAGAAGTTTGTTTTGAAACGCTCTATGCAGCCTTCTTGCTTAGTTTGACTTTGGCAGTCCCCACAGGAAGTTGTATAAGTTTGGATCTGAGAAGCTCATTGCACCTGAACTTGTCACAATTTTAAAGGTATGTATTTTTGATTGGCAGAATATTTTTTTTAAGGCATTATCACTTGATGCTTCTACGATGTTTACTACTCAATGCTTGAATACGTTTAGTGAAACATCATTATCTAAATAGGATGTTAAATCACACCTTGCTGGATCAGTTTGGAGCCGTATGAAGGGGGGACTAGGGTTGTATAATATATGTGGTAGCCTCTTCCTCGCGGTGAGTTCTGGGTAGTTTTTTTTACGAAACTAGCAGAGAGCTACTTAGGGAAATGCTTGGTGTTCAGGTTATGTTTTTTCTCAGCCTTGGTTGAATTTCCTGTTGAAAATAGCTCCACAGGTACGTTATTTGCCATTATGATTGATGCTAATTTCAATAATTTACCTTATTATTACTTTTTGTGGGATTATTTACTACCATATGACGACTTATTCGATAAGAAATGAAATTCAATCTAAATAAATATTATTTTACCTGCAATTTAGCCCCCAAAATGGAGTTTTAGAAATGTAGGAAAAAAATGAGTTGTGTTGTGCGGGTGGTCTATACCTTAATTTTGTTGTTACTTCATAGACATTTTTTTAACCATAGATTTTGTCAAAAAACTTGAAATTTCATATTCATAAACTATAAACATGTATCCACTCTATGATATTATCCATCATCCCATATTTTCATAAAATTCGTCTTCATAGCCGTTTGATTCTGAAATCAGCATGATTTTTCGCAAAATTTTGAACTTTACAGCTCGGGCGGCAGTGGTTAATATTATCAGATTTGAAAAAAATTTTGTGCGCGAGATCCTTATATCATTTCGCAACTTTCCCGCACAGGGCAAATTTGATCAGGAAAAAAAACCTTTCTTCGGCCCACCCTATTGTAAATACTACATGAAAGACTTGGTGTAAGTGTTAGACTACAATGATAATAGCGTATTAACATTTCAACTTGCAGCTTTGAGCCATGCTTTGACTTAATAACGTCTTAACGTATACGTGCCTAACAGGCACATTGAGCCAGAACTGGAGAGTTCAAATATTATGCCTGCCGGAAGGTTAATTAAGGGAGTTATTAGCTAACCCAAAAGAGAACTTACCTGCTGCTTCTGCAGTGGATCATGGGCCATAGCCCAATTCTCAATGAACTCTCCATTCTAAGTTAAAGTACAAGGCTGAAAGTAAGCAATGAGATTCTCAAAATTCAGCAATGCAAGAGAAGAGAATGGCAATTAAAATATCACCATCCCATATAATGGTATAATTCCCTCACCACAAAAAGGCAAAACTTTGGAACAATGTTGTGTTTTTTAAAGAAATGTCTGAAAGTCGGCTAAGTAAAACTTTTCCAAAGATTTTCATAGTTTTAATGTAATATAGTGACTAAATGCCTTATTCTAAGCAAAATACTTGGAGTTTAAAAAATTAAACTTTGTACTATTTCCAAAATGATTATGGTTCTGATCATGATTCATATTTGAGAGGTGAAAATGATTTTCTCAATTGTTAAATAAGTTTAATTTCAAGAACAATATAAAATTTGGACATTTATTTACAACCTTTCAAAGAAAGGCTAATAATTTAAATAGCATAAATATTCGAATAACAATAGGAAGGTTCAAGAAACCTATTTAACACTAGAACATGTTTACTTGAAAACCAATACAATCGTAACAGTAATAAATATAACTTATAAGCTATGAACACATTAAGGAAGTGTGTTACCCATTACTTTGAATGTAAAGGATACTCACAAAATCCACCGTCCTAGCGTATGTCACCAAACGCACCTTTTTCCATTTCATTGCCCTTTTTAATTGAATTATCAGTATTAGCATGGAGAAGTAATCATATGCAGTGCCCGGGAAGATTAGGGGGAGTTTAATACAGAGTTGGTACAGTAAACGGTAAAACACACAATCAAATCAGTGAATGCCATCAATTCACATCATCAAAAATTCAAAGCTGTTGGGTACTTTAGGAAGGAAGGCAGGCATATTGAAGGATAACAGATAACAGGAGGATAAATTACCAGACATTTGTTACAGGGAGTGGTAGCAATTATGGTCAAGGGTTATCAATCAGTTACAACTACCAGCTTGATTTAAAAAATTTAAACTGGTTACAGTTAGGTTTTGAAAAGAAATGCTAAACGAAGTCTCTCACCACAATTGGATGAGTAATGTTAAAAAACAACTTAATACACATACTTTGCATTAACAAATGAAGCATTTTACTTAAAACCCACATCATTAAATTCAGAGTTGAGAAAAATATCAGCTGACTTATATTACACTAAGATGGAAGGGTAGATTACAGAAATATCTTGCATTACCTTACATAGTTGGAGGGCAAAGTTGATAATGGTATGAAGCCATTAATGAAACATTTTAACTGCTCCTATGATCATACCTGTTGCCATTTACTGCGATTACAGCGTCCACCGTTTTAACTTAGTAATATATACTTGTGGGGACACACTCACCATCGCACTTGCTTTTGAATATGAGTACAGGCTGTCATATCACTAAGGTTGGCATTGCTTGTTTTCTGTTGGGTTGATTGTTTTTCGTTTTCTCCCGCTCTCGGAGATGGAGTGATTGAAGAGTAACATGTGAATTGTATCATGTTTGAAATAAATGTGGCTGTAAACATAAAGATATAACATTGCACTTGCTTTTTAATGTGAGTACTCTAGTTTGGCATGTGCCAATAAGAGTAACGATTACTTTCAGAAAGTAATGGATAGATTACAAGAAATAGTTTCATTTTTGAAATGCAATGATTCCACACAAAAGCTCTTCCAAACTCAGGTTTACTAATGCATCCACCCAACTTTCTCAAAACAACATAATTTGCCACTTCATCATCCCATGTTATTGTTGGTATCCCTAGTGCATACAGAATATCCAAAAATGCGTGATTAGAAACCTTCCTCATGGAATCATTTTGACGGCACACCATCTCTACTTGGTACCTCATTATTAATTACTCATTATTTAAGCAATAAATAAGTATAAGACTCCTCAATTCAGATTTGCTTGAAGCTAAATTACAACTGAATTAACATTAATGATAATTAACCAGTCAATTATTTAAATAATCATGCTCGTATTGGTGGCCTATCTGGATGAAAGCCTCAGAGCATAAACTACATGAATAAAATCCTGTGTACTCATGTATTTGACAGTCAAAGTTACAAGTCAAGGTGAAAGAATTACCGTATTTCTCCGAATATAGTTCCCTTCTAAATATATATCCCCCCTAATTTTGAGGCTCGAATTTCAGGAAAACATTTAAAAATATGGGTTTGAATATAGTCCCCCTTTACTTTTACCATGGGCATTTTTAAGGGAAATTTGTAAAAAACTTTAGGGAAATATGTTTCCCTGAAGATTTGAAGAAACAGGAGTGCGAATGCTCACGTAGCAGTTTTATAGAATGAGCATGGTGCTTTTCAATTGTTTGCTTTTCTTGTTTTATTACAGTATTATCCAAATTCCTGTAAAGAGGAGAAATAATAAATAAATAATGAAAAATTGGAGAAGGTAGTGCCAATATCCGACTATTCAATTTTATATATTTGTGCCTTATATTATGGAGGTATTTCCTCTAATTCATGGTACCTTATGCGAGAGATTTCTCGTGGGCATAAGGTACAATGAAAGCAAGAGAAAACCGATCGTGCTGCGGGAAAAAGCAAGGGAAGTGGAGGAAAATGGGAGTCTGGGAATGCCAAGGAAAAAGAAAAGGGAAGGGACGAGCCGAGAAGCCAAACTAAAAAATGGGTTTGAATCAAGTCCCCCCCGTTACTTTTACCATGGGCATTTTTGGAAAAAGTTGGGGACCATATTCAGACAAATACAGTAATTAAGACGAAGTAAATTTCGCAAGACTAATGTTTCTTACCTGTGTGCTTACCTATGTTTGGCGAGGTTATACCTATAAGCAAAGCCGTTTTTTGGAAAAGGGGGGGACTATATTCAGACAAATACAGTAATTAAGACTGGAAGTAAATTTTGCATGACTAACGTTTCTCGCCTGTGTACATACCCATGTGTTTGGCGAGGTTATACCTATAAGCAAAGACCTTTTTTGGAAAAAGGGGGGGACTATATTCAGACAAATACAGTAATTATGACAGGAAGTAATTTTGCATGACTAACGTTTCTCGCCTGTGTGCATACGCATGTGTTTGGCGAGGTTATACCTGTAAGCAAAGGGCTTGAGGCAGACGGTGCATGAATACGGTTTACCTGTTGTGTGAGTTTGCATGTGTTTGGTGATGTGACCCCTCTGAGAGAAATACTTGTTGCAGACACTGCAAGAATAAGGTTTCTCCCCTGTGTGTGTTCGCATATGCTTTCTGAGGTTGCTAGCATCGCTGAAGGGCTTGCCGCAAACACTGCACACGTGTGGTTTGTCTCCGGTGTGTGTTCTCGTGTGAATGTTGAGCATGCTCCTCACAACAAAAGACTTGCAGCAAATACTACATGAATAGGGTTTTTCTCCCGAGTGAGTCCGCTTGTGTGTGGTGAATGCAGAGCTGTGAGAGAAGAGCTTGCAGCACACACCGCATTTATAAGGTTTTTCCTTGGTGTGCGTGCGAATGTGGGTGGAGAGATTATATCGGAAAGTAAACGGTTTGCCGCAAATGCCGCACGAAAATGGTTTCTCTCCTGTATGTACACGCATGTGGTAGTCGAGACTGTATTTTTTAGAAAAAGATTTTCCGCACACGCTGCATGCATAACTTTTTTCTTCACCGAGGATATGTTGAACATAAGTATTGGGCAAAATTGGGCCGGAGTGAGTTTTCTTTTTCGTGCTCGAACTTCTCTGATTAGGAAGGTTTCTATTTGCAGAGGAGGACTTCTGGGACAAATTTTGCGCACGTGGTTTCCCATTTACAACAAAACTTCTCCTCCTTTGTCTCACGTTTTTCTTCTCCACTATTCCCCCAGACATTTCCTTAAGAAGCCCGACTTTGTTTTGCCTTAGCCTGCTTCTTTTCTTGGAGGCAGAGGGCTTGCCAGACTTACTACATTCCTCATTCGATACAGGAGTTTTGAGACACTCATCTTTACCCTTTAAAGATTTCTCATCACCGTCCAAAGTGTTTTTGCCTGAATGAATTTGGAGATGTTTGGAGAGCTCACTTTTTGTGTTGAATACTGCTCTGCAATGGAAGCATAGATATGAATTACCATTTGACAAGCAACTTTTCCCGGAACTGTCAATTGAGCAACTATTTAACTCTTCTTTGTATTGTGTGGCAGTCTCTAGGCCACCTTCTCTGTTTTGACTTATTGTGGTTAGCCCAAGGCTATCTATGATTTTTGGGGTATCATCTATACCCCCCATAACAGCAATTGTTGCTACATCTCCGTTGATTTTAGAAGCTGGATTGCATTTCGAATTACACTGTGTATCATTTGGAATTAAGCCAGATGTTATCTTGCCAGTAGGAGGGGAACAAAAATTTTCCAAGTCCTTGTCAATCACATTTGTTACTTCCCCTGCATGGGATGTTCGAGTCTTGGATTCAATGAGTGACAAGGAGGCAGATGAACCAACGCAGTCGTCGCTGGAATCAATCCTTACATTTCCTTCTTCCAGCAGATATGAAGTTGATGCTGTTTGCAGATGCACTCTCTGAGGTTCTGAGATCCCTAGAAAAGAATTTAGCATTATAATTATCACTGTCCAACATAAAATTTATGAATTACTCAAATAATATTTTTCTCAAATAATAAAAGTCGCTTTTAAGACAGCCAAAGACATTTGATAAATAATAAGGGAATTGTTCCAATCGACCCAATACACAAAAAAGCACAAGATCATCCAAAAAAATAAATTTAGTTTAACGTCACCTGAATTATTTACTTTACTGCTATCAATTAGGTATGCAAAACTTAAGAGGTGAAAGGAGTTTTCTCCATACGTAGTTTAACCACCAGTAGTGAAGCTCAAAATCTGGGGGTCTCTTCTCTAACTTGAAGTGCGGTAGCTTTCATGTGGAGAGATGTTTAACCCTAATACAGGCAAGATGAGTCTCATGGACTCATCGCATCACATTTTTGAGAATTTTATTTTGTTATTGAAATGTCAGCATGTAAATTTTTTACTTCTTCTAATTGTGTATTTCCTATAAATAAGAGTAATTCAAACTTTTTTCGGAATTAAAGTTAATTACAAAAAAATTTTTTCCCCAGAATTCCCACTAATCCGGGCAATGTGAGTCTGCTTGCACGAAATGTAAAAAGTAATGTACATTTTACAAATACTTGGTGTGAATTGTCAAAATAATGTAAAATTATCACTATGTACACGTCACGATAAATGTTTGGTGTTTTATGTAGTGAAAACAGAAAGCATTAGTCATTAGAGTCTACTGCACTCGCTATTTGCCTATGTATGAAATTAATAAGTAATGCAAAACTTTTGTTAAACAACAAATAATAAATTTTATGTTTTAAATGATTCTATAGTGCACAATATGTACAAATTGATGTGAAAATTAATATTTTTCACTGTTTGATAGTTTAAATTAAAAGCGTAAGGTAAAGGAGCCCATTGGACTCACCTTGCCGGATTACGTCAGAAAAATGTTTCCCCGTATTAGGGTTAATTAACCTACTAGCTCCCACTTGTATTCTCTAATGCTGAAGCTCCGGCAAAAGAGCTAGCAGAAGCTACCGGTAGCTTATTAGGCTCCAACCCTTATCCTCTATGGACTTTGATGCTACTTCCGTAGCTTCAAACTAGCTACCACGGTAGCTTCGCGAAGTGCGCCCTCGGGACCCCGCGCTTCAGCTAGCTACCATCAAAATACACAGGGAATTCATATGAACCGCCGTAAACCAAGCGGCGCATGTTGCTAACCTTTTGTTTTATCCCATCAGAATTTTTCTTGGCCCGGCTAGCGATGGAGTGGTAAATAAGAAAAGTGTTGACTGTTTTTGTTGTCTTCCATAATTATTTTCTTAAATGAGGTCGGGAATGCTGGGTAAATTATTTGAAGCCTTCAATTATTGTATTCTTAACAAAGTAGTGGGAATGAGTGATAAATTTCGTGACTAAACATGTAGGTATGTTTTGGAGTGAACTATTGATTGCATTTACTAGCTGATTTCATTATTTGGAGAAGAAGAATGTTGCTTTTAATCATTTTATTTCACTGAAATCTTATTTTGCATGAAGTCATTACTAGGGAGAAGACAAAACTTGGATACAGTAGTGATTATTATTGATGCTGCGAGAGATAGTGTGTTGTAGTGCTGGTACAAAGTGATGCGTTGAAATCATTACCAATGGTAATGTATCCACTGCACAGAGATGGATCTCTTCTTTTTGCAAGTGTCTATACATTTATGATTAACTTTCCCATGCATTTTCAGCTACGATCTTTGTTGTTAAGTGATTGTGTGAAGAGAGTTAGGTGTTACATAGATGCAGACCATGTAGAGATGGATATTATTGTGTTATAATTCAATGTAACGTGTTTCATAATAGTTATTAATTAATTTCTTGCTCCTCCAATGAATGAATGTGTTCATGATTTCTTTCTGCTTTCATTTGTGTGTCTTTGGCATTATATATGCATTTAATTTCAGTGCCGGTAGTTAGGGCTGTGTATTTGTTTTGAAATTTGAAAAAGTGTAGCCATGGATGTTCCCGGAGTCCACGGAGGAAGTCATCACAGAAACAATAATATAATATGACTTTAATATTGAGAGAAGGAACTACGTAGGTTGGTTTATCATAATGATGGTCAAGTTACAATGAATCGCCCTCGCTTGCAATACTGCAAGGTTGGTGGTGGGATGTAATACTGATTCATAAAACCATTAAAATATTAATTTAGCCATCGTGAGAACGGAACGACAGTAGTTTTGTGTAGATATCGCTTGAAGCTTATTGTGAAAAATGATTGCATAGGCCAATCTGAGCGAAATGACGTAACTTTCAAACATAATTATCTCCACCTTCCCATAAACTTTGTTGAAGATATTCCCGAAATAATATATACTTATCGTATACACATGTAATTGCGATATTCTTTCGCAGTGCAAGAAGGAACAATCTCTCCACAGGAACAGTTGGTCATCAAAATTTTTGTATCAAACGAGTAGAAGCATAAGGAGCAATGAGTGAAAAGTTCTTGGGAATAAGAACGACAATGTCATTGCATTGGTTTTATGTGTTTCATGTTCACTAACATTTTCTCTTCACTATATTTACATGACCTACTGGTTATGATTATCATTCGTGGCATAAACTGCTACATCAATCGAAACTATTGCATCAATGTAAATGCCGCATAGCCTTATATAATTATTTATACGTATTTCTATAATAATGAAAGCTAAAGGCACTCAGCATTTCGTAATTTACAAAGCACATTAATTTCCACTAGAAGAAAAGGTCAGCCGAGAACGACTACATTATGATTTTCCCGCAGGCAACACAATGAAACGAGCGATTTCATTGGTCCTAAAAGTAAAACTGAGTTCGCACGAAATGTTTCTCATACCCCATATCCGTCTGAGAAAGCTTCCAGAAATTCTTGGTCTGATTTAGCTACTTCCATTTAGGGAATACATTTGGTAGCTAATTCTGGTAGCTAGTTCGAAGCTACCAGATCGGGAGCTTCGAGTTAGAGAATAGACCCCCTGAGCTCAGTACAAAAAATAGTACAATATCATTGTTCAATACAATCAAGCTCAGTACAATATCATTGTTATTCGGAACAATAATAGCAAACTGTTGCACATGTGGTATTGAATTTGAGTTGTTACGTTTCTCGGTCACCTTGATTTATTTTCCCAAGATTATTTCTCAATTCCATATTATATGCCCATTATTTTCCATTCCTAGGAGTCTCCATCCACAATTTACAGTTGGGACTATCAAAGCACAGTTGCCAAGCTCATGAAAAAAATAAATAAGAAAGTGCACGTTACAAAGTTTCATTCTAATTTTCCAATTAATTAAAAATGAACCAAATCCAAGCTTAAATTTTCTAAGAATGCTGCCATCAGCATGAGGGCGTACCCAGCGAGGGGCAGGTGGGGGGGGGGGGCGGGCAGCTGCCCCCACCCTAGAATCAAAAATTGCAAAGTCTTTAAGAAAAATCAATACTGAATTGAAAAGAAAGTATTCAAAAAAGTCTCATTAAACCCATGAAAAATTGTATGTATTAGTATATGATATTTAACTAAAATTAAACTTTTTAAAGGATAAACTAATGTCACAACTTGACTTGCCCCCCCTAGTTATAATCCTGGGTACGCCCTTGCATCAGCAGGTGCTTCATCCTACACAATCAGTTGCAACTAGCCCACTATGTATGGTTATTCAATGGACCTTGAGCGCACTCACCTGATGCCGCCATTGTAGACACAGGGGTCATTGCAAAATTCTCAATTGATTCCCCATTCTCACCAAAAGCTTGCTGAAAGTAAGTAACATTGAAGGAATCATATACGGACCCGGACATTTGCACTATTTTTGAGGATAATTAACTCTCACTGATTCTACAAACCATATTTCATCAAAATTTGAAAACATATTTCATCAAAGTTTGAAACCATATTTCATCAAAATTTGAAGTTTCCTTGTATCTACTTTTTTACAAAAAACTGAGTCCTCGTTCTACGTCACCCCGTTTAAGGTGATTTCGCGATAACGTCACGAAAATTTTGAGACCGTCATTCGTTTATCGCACCTTCGCTTCGCGATAACGTCAGGGCTTTTAAATTTCGCGCGAGAAAAAAATGCGAAGCGGCGGGCGTTGCAGGTTGTTCGTTTTGTGGGCGGTAATACAGTCAGTCTAAACGAAGTGTAAATCGGTGTGTTTAATGTTAATTGCAGTTACGGTTTTAGCAAATTTTCTGCAAAATGAATTCTTAGGTAGGTGCGCAAGGATTTACTTGACATAATGGTTTTCAGGAACCTAAAAAGTGATTTCAAGGAATTTTTCCGTGTAGAACTCGGAGTTTTTGTCGTCACTTTTTTTGCCATGTTCACAATAATTTTGGTTCCTGTAACTGAGACGATGTTTCAGCGATGATGATGCCCAGGCGACGCTCGCCCGGGCGACCACAATAGCGAAACCAAAAAGCAAATCGGGAATTTACAAAAATGGAGAAGGATTTACGTCACTGCTGCTATTGTCGTCGATGAAGACAGGAACTCATATTTATGCCATAGCTTGTCATTCCCATCGTAAAAAATGCCCCAAATATCATATGCTAACATTTTTTTCGCGTAGGAATTGTGAGGTATAGGAGCCGATATTCACTTTTTACATTGTTTCTTATGGGATATTATGTTTCAATTAACGTCATTTTGTTTATCGTCACATTTTTTAGGAACGGTAAGTGACGTTAAACGAGGACTCACTGTACAACTTTCTTAAACACACTGAGAGTACTCAAAATTTTCACATTTCTTCCGAAAGAGCAGCAGCCTCAGAAATATTTTACGTCTGCATTGAAGCAATATTTGGAATAACAACAATACCTGTGATTACTCAGCCCTTGATATAATCATTTTACAATTTATTACATGATACCAAATGATATCATTAACAAAATATTCCAACCATTGATTAAAACTTAATACCAGTAGGAATATTACAGTTAGTATTTTCATTTCTCCGCAGAGGATTCAGCACTATGCACAGAAGCAATATGAACCTAAAATCTTGAAAACCTATCAAAGGACACAATTACCTAGCCAGAAAAAGTGATGGCAAAATATTGGAAAAAGGCAATGTTTTGAAAAGTAACACATAACAGTCAACGAAGTAAAGAGCGAGTAAAAGTTAAGACAAAACAATAATCATCTTATTTGACCCAAGAAAAAAGAAGAAGAAACCATATTTATTTTAAATAAAATATAAACTATGGATCAATTGTTCACACAACCTAAGTTTTAACTAAGGTCTGAACTCGTGTGGTCTTCAACCATCACCTGCACATACGTTGGTTACGGTTACGGATGTTACAGTTGTTCATAGTGATACAATCTGACTGCACAGTTAATGCCACTAGTGCGACAGAGAAAGAAAAAGTCCTATTAGAAATATTCAATTGAATTGTTCAATAGAAAAATTTTCAAATATGCAAATTCATCCAAAATGGTAATTTTATCAGGCAGGATATGCTTAAATCCAAATTTCACAAACCCTGAATTCTATATCAATAAAATATGTAGACAGAATCAAGTCTCTTGATTCTGTCTACATATTTTAGATTATTATGTCATATATTAGATTATTATTACATATATTAGATAAGATTATTAAGACTTGATAATGACCTCTATGGTTCAAAACATGTCTTACAGACAAAATAAATTAGCGGAAATCAACGAAGTCTCCTTTTCATTTCGTATTACAATTCACGTTCAAGCAACAATTATCCATAGAGCTAATGCATATAAACAAAGCATGATTGACCACAAACCAATCCCGCTTGTAGGATTATAAACCACGGAAGGACTACCCTACCCAACTACCCTCGGAGTCCGAGATAATGCAGAGTCCCCACTAGGAAGGGTCGAAAAAGGTTAGAGCTGAAAGTGTGTGATTATCTGCGAGACCCTTCTTAACGAATTTCCTGCAAAAATGCTCCATACGGAGGGGATGGAAGCATCCCTCGGGGCTCAAAACAGCCGTCATGCTAAGGCAAGAACTACGCTGTCTTGAAAGTGTTAAAAAATATTAAATCTTTTTATTTACATAGACAAGGAATAGAATGTTGCATATTGTATTTAAAATTTCAATTTCTTCAATGCAAGAGAAGACACTGCATCGACCTGATAAGTTGATGTTGACATTACCTGGCATTCAATTCTTTGTGTTATCGAATCTTGCTCAAGTCAAGTGCTAGATATTTTGATTCTGTTGTCTTCTCTGACATTCCACATTTCGTTGTGGCAGTAAAAATTCTCCCAAGACACTTAAAATACCACAAACACATTTTAGGCAAATATAATGGGCGCTGAACTGACAAAAATTTGATGTGAAATGAATTTGAAATAGAAGTTTTTGAAATTCCTGGTCAAAAATTCATGAATAATTCATGCATAATTCCAGGACTACGAATTCACACACAATTCCCCATTTTCCTGGTCGCTGAATGCCCTGCATACCTTATTTAAAGTGGACCCATACATGACACTAATGCCTCAAAAAATATTTCAGCAACACTGTCCATATGCACGCAAATTTTTATCTAACATGATACATTAACGCTGTCCGATTTTTTTAAATGGGTCAAAATAGAACACTTTCAACAAAATTAGGTTAAGAATACCTGATCTCCTAGTTTTAGGACACAATGAAAGATACAAACAAAAACTGGAAAGTAATAACCTTGAATATGTACCTGTATCTTTCACACTGAAGTAATTAAAAATTTGGAGGCTACCTTATGTTCTCTTAAATCCATGAAACAATCAAAAATATTAACTGGAATTATCAACTGGAAAATAGATCAGGAAGCAGAGGAGTTCCTGAATGAAGACCAATTCAGATTCTGAAAGAAACAAAGGTAAAACGGAAACCATTTTGATCACCAGTGATCACACAGCCACGAAAGTGTGGTTTATGAAACCAGGCCTTACATGGATCCTTAATAATACAAGAACAACCATATTATCGCCGCTAAAAAGATCGCGAACTGGCAAAGAAAGCTCTCAATCAGTCCAGGAAGCACTCTTAAATTACAGAATAACTGCATAAATAATAATATATTGTTTGTTTTACGTAAATTATGACCATCACAAAACAATTAAATGGAAGTCTGGATTATATGTGTCTTCCGACTATTCCTGTCGTATCTTCCCATCATTTGCCCTGATAATCGGGAGTGTACTGTATTTCAATGTAAAATATTCGATAAAATTGGATTGCATTGCACTCCTCACCGTGCCGCGGACAATAGGGTGGTTTCCTATAATGCCCATGCCTCGCTTGACGCAATTTCGATTAGCACAATTTGGATAAAGCGCAACTTTGTGCCTCGGGAAAATATTCCTATGCTGCTTCGACTAATCAAATAACCTTTAATCATCTCTCGACAAAATGTGAACTTGCACGAAGAACACATGTAATTATAGTCATTTAGAGCATATCAATAGTTTTACTAGCCTCATATTTTATTCTTTGTTTATATATTCGTCGAAATCCATTGGGCAAAGACATTACTTGTCATGTGTCCGGACCGCTAACATACCAAAGTTATTTATTCTCATCCCCTTTACTGAATAACATCAATTAATTTAGATCATTAATTAAATTTGGAGCTAGTGAAATTGAGTTTTTTTAAGCAATACGGTTTGAGATGTCATTTTTGCTGTCATAGGTTGTAAGGCGAATTGACTACCGCATAAAGGGTCCAACCGTCCAGCATTCAAGGTCATCAGGGAGCCGAGACCCAGTTGCATATGGATAGCATCAATGCCTAAAAGGGTCTGAGAGACAGTCAAAACAGCAGTAGGCCCTCTTCATCTCAGGAATACAGGGCGGCAGTTGTTCAGCAGTAGAAGGTGATTTTGATAGAGCCATACGGAGTAAAAATCAAGTGAACAATGGCAAAAATATAGGAATGGGATACAAAAGTAAAGAAGAAATCAAGAAAGTCATTTACCAAAAAGAGATATTGAAAGTGATCACTTGCTTTGAAAATAAAGACTGTCAAAGCAATAATGCACGTAAGTTTAAGCTCACAACGTCAACATTCCACACTATTATTCTGAATTACGATGAAGTTAAAATGTCAGCAGGGTTCCCACTCTAACTATATTATAAAATTCGTGGTTTTTACCAGGTTTTCATGGTCTAAATGTCATCAAATTCACAATCTGTTGATAAGCCATTTCAGGCAAAAATATTGATGGCATAGCAATCACCAGCCGCGCGTTAACTAAAAATTTATTTAACGCGACAGACGTCATGAATGCAAACACAGCAATGAAAGTACTCTCTCTCGTGACGTCACCTATTGATATCAAAATTCAGGGACGGCTAGAGGTTGTGAGTGGGAAAATGGAAGGAGCAGGGTGGTACGGAAGAGAAGATTTGATTTTTCGCCAGAGTAAATGAACACTTAATTTACCGGTCTTCCACTCACAGGCTCAATATTAATGTGTCGTCATGGTACACGGACCAATAATTTTGCTTCGAATATACGTGTGGAGATAAATGCATGGACAGTGTCTGCACGTGACTGACCTTGTAACATGATCGACATATCGATTTTTCTTTTGGTCAGTCAATTGCAGTTCTACAATCGAGTTTGAGAGATTTTTAAGGTTTTCTCCAGGTTTTTTCACGGTAGACGTAATTCACGGCTTATTAACGGTTTCAAGGTTTTCACGGTTGAGTGGGAACCCTGGTCAGATACATCAGCCGCACCAACTTCAGCCCGGCGGTCAACACATACGCGAAATTCATTGCTGAAATAAACAGAAAGACTTCTAATTACCTGGATTTATAACAAACGGTTGAATGATGTTCCTCTATCACAGGCAGTTATTTATGCAAAAGCTGTGTTGGTGGAAGTTCTGGTTGGTTCCAGAATTTTAAACTTCGAGCTGCTGTTTTAGTGCTACGATATCAGGTGAATCTGCAAGCGCTGATAGCATATTTGGTGCAACATTTTCTGATGAACTCCAATCAGTGATTGAGAGTGGCTCCTTTTCCCCTCAACTACTGTTTAATGTTGACTAGACGGAATTGTTTTGGAAGAGAATGCAACCTCGTTTATTCATTTTCTGGGAAGAAAACCTGAGTTAGGTTTCACGGCATTTAAAGACCATTTCAATTTGCTTCTTATGGTACTAATGCCCCGGGGGACTTCAAATTAAAGCCAGTTATGATTATTCATTCATAAAATCCTTGAGTAATGAATTGCTTTTCTAAGTAGCATTTGTCTGTCATTTGGATGATCAACAAAAGGGTCTGGGTGACACAAGAATTGTTTTTATACTGGTTTGAAAATTTGTCTACTGCCGGCAATACATTACGAAACCCTGATATAGCATGCATTTTTCCTGGATGTTAGGCTACCTGCCTGAGAGGTTGGAATTTCTAAAGCACGTACAAATTTATTTTAGTGAGAAAAAAGTCTTTCCATGCGTACATACGATCTTTAACAATATTTTTAACTCTAAACCATTATTTAAATACTGTAGACTCTCGTTATTAGTTCGCAGGACCGAAAAACCGTAGGTTCGTAATAACGAGGTTTGTGTCAATGTTTCTTTTAGGTATCATCAGAAAAAAACAGTACTTGATAAATACTATTAAATTACGCGGAAATATGTTTAAACAGGAAAATTTGTTCCAGTTTCTCAACAGAAGAATGCAGCACGACGCAATCGAGGGTTGATACAGTAAGTCCGATATACGAACTGGATGCGTTCCAAGACCTAGTTCCTAAGTTGATAAACCTACAGTACGGCCGCCGAGAGTTGTCCAATGACACACAGAATTGTCTAGGTTGGGGTAGGAGGCAAGGTTGCCAGCTAAGAGAGGGAAACGCCTACAAAGGGTTCAGCGAAGGAAGGATGCGGAAGGGCCGCCGCATGAAGGACCCAGAGGAAGAATCACTTGTTTTGGTGATTCAAAGAAAGGATTTTTTGTGGATCAGCCTTATTTCGTTGGCCTTATGCAGTTGACAACATTGAGAGACAAGGCGAGGGTGTGTTTTGAGGACAGCGATTGGCTGTAAACCATGCTGGTGTAGGGTTGTCAGCCCCTCCTATTGTGCCGTCATCGGGTGACTCTCGCCGGCCGGACTGTATGAAATTGCACTGAGAGGTACGGTTTTCCTACAAAATGCAACACTGCACCACAATGTGCTCCACCTCACGATATTACGAACTGATCTAGCTGGGCGTACGACGCAGCCGGAGCTGAAAAAAATCACTCCTCTCAGTAAGGAAGAACGGGCAAAACGCTTAACAGTTCCTAAATTCACGCCGGATACTTTGTTCAGATTGTGCCCAAATTGAGAGTTCCACAACGCCAAGCCAAACCGCAAAGCATCGGCCAAATCGAAAGGCGCCAAATTCGAAATTTGAAAAATTTTGAACGCTAATATCTCTGAAAATTTGTAAATCGAATGTGCGTAGGCAGAGGACTAACAGTTCGTCCAATTTACGAGTGGTTACGAGTGGGTCACCATGGCTCAGCAGGATTGAAACTTATTATATAATGTTGCGTGTACACCGAAGAAAGAACCATAATTGACGCTCTTGGGCACAGTAAACGAGAACTTAAACGCGGAGCGATTATTATAACTTAGCGTAGTGAATATCCAACTAAATCCCGTTGCTTATGCGTGGAACTTCGTAATAAAGTTCATTTTATAGCTGCCGGGACTGAGGTCCGTAATTTCATAAAAACGAAAATTTCGCATTAACGTTTCTTTTACTATAGTTTGGATATGGCTTTTCATCGGGACCCACGACTTGCTTCGTAATAACGAGAACTTCGTAATAACGGCGTTCGTATTAAGGAGGGTCCACTGTAATGTCTTCTAAGGCTATAAATAGGAATATAAATGGATAATAGGAAATTCAATATCCAAAACCTATGCTATCGGGAGCACACCCCTATCTTCCCCATGCTAAAACGCAATCATGAAACGCAAATTGGTATAGTGTAAAGACCCCAAGGAACGCATCCCTTGTGCAAAGCGAGGCATGGGTTTATTTTTTTGTTGCCTAAATCACAAGATTGTTACTCCTGAAGAACGTATTTCACGCTCTTAGAATTTTAAATGAAGATATCTATTTTTCGCGATCAAATGAAAAGTGAAAATTTTCAAGCAAGCGAAAATATGACGGCAAAGTATGAATGCTGGGAAAAGCCCTTGTGACATCATTCTGGTTCCGGCTGCTGCCGTGTGAGGCCACCTTGGTGCGAGGCTATGAGCGCTGCTATGTCAGCTGCTAGCAGGTAGCGCTTGGCTTAAATATGGATTATTAATACCATATCAAACGAAGGAAACTTTCTGACCTTAGGAAATTTTAATGGGTGATTATTAAGAGATGTTTCACTGAGCTCTGTGCCTCGTGCATGCATTGGGAATCTCAGACGATGTAAAACTGCTATCTACTCGTATAGAAACTAGGTCCCTGTGAAGTCACGTGGAGTGGCATCGCATGTGCACCAATCTGGCCTTGTTCAAATGAGGTTAAAAATTGACCATTCACATTCGTCTAAACTGGGATTTCTAAAACCAAATAATTTGTTGATTTCAAATGCACTAATGGTGGGTAAGGAATCGCAATCAATGCCTTTCTTTTTCTTTGACGAAGGAAACTACCCTATTGGGTGACTTGAGAACCCTAGTAAAAGGTACAAATTCTACCATTAATGAAACTTGAAAGTCAAAATTTTCACTAAGTGTAATATCACCTACATTCAATAATATAATCAGAGAACAAGAATTTCAGGCAAACCTCAACATCATCTTTCTCCTCAGGAGATGGTTCCTTTTTGGGCAGCACCAGCATGCAGTTGTGGTCTGATATGATGGATCCTGTGCCATCAGCACCCACCTCTTCATCTTGGGAAGCAGTCGAGGCCTGAGTCTGTACAGGAACCCACAATCAGTATTATTAATGACAGGGTAAAAAAACATGGATATCTGTCATTGAATTTGCCACAGAAAAAAGTTTGTTTTTTCCCTACATCCTTCATCTAAATCGACATCCTATACCAGGGATTCCGACTTATGAAAAATGTTGGGTGGGCCTAAATTGGGGATCTGGCCCCGCAAAATTTTATAAGTAGTGAATTTTAAGTTTTTGGAGCATTTTAGAAGAGTCGTATTGTCAACATTAGATCCCTGATCACTCGAATCTCGATATATGAACACTGGGGAAAATTGACAAGCCTGACACATTTTTCCCTCACGCTCATAGCGAAATTTTAAGGGGGCTTGGGCCCCCTAGGGTTCCATGCAGTCGGCGCCACTGTACTATACCCAAGCTGCCTCAAGTAAGATGTTGCAAAATTTTGTTTATGTTTAAAATTTGGTTTTCAAGCTTGCCACTGGGTTATCATGGCTATATTCCTAACACATCTTGCACCAGCCCATGACAAAATCAGTGCAAATGGAGGCGGTGATCCTCGGAGCATTAGTTTCTGGAGATTTCAACCTCAAGATACCATCTTATTTGTTGAAACAGTATGAGTGGAGAGCACTAAGCATAAGATTTCAGTGCCCATGAGCAGATTTACAGAAAATAAATATGTTAAATGCTGGGGATAAATTTGGTGTATTTCGGATTACACTTAAGTTAATTAACATCAATTTTGGCAATTAAAAATAACCACCAGAGGCAAATTGTAATGAAAGGACGTCCTGAGTAAATAATAAAGAGGTGGTACTCTTCCATAAGATTATTGTGCCCTGGGCAGCATACATAAGAATAGCCTAGCAATTGAAACACATTGATTGATATCAAATTAAAAGAAAAAAAAGCCATAATTTATTATATTCACATTGTAGCAGAACTACATAGTGCTCCATCAATTAACCCTTTTGTGCCAGACATAAGGTGGAGCCAAAGGGAATTTTCAAACCCATAACATCCGATGTTGGGTATAGCTACCGCGGATTTTTCAATGCAAACGAGCGGACTTTGGCTCTGGCCGACACGAGGGAAGTGACCGCTGAGGTAGCAATTGTTGGATGCATTCAAGCCCGGCCTTAAGACCGTATCACACTAGCGACTGCGACCGCGATTTCGGCTGCGACTGCACCCCATCACACATTGCGGCCGACGCCACGATCGCGCATGCGCACGCATGAACGTTTCTGCTTGTGGCATGTTTGTTTACGAATGCCCAAAGAATAGATAGAGAGCAGCAATTGCTGAAAATGTTCCTAATATATGTTAAAACGTACTTCATTTTCATTCACCTATGTACTTGGGTGCAATATCCAATATACTGGGCTTCAATCTTCACTTTAAAAATCCGAAATTATCTCAGCGTTATCTTATAACCTTCTTGAACTTACCTCGCTACGGTAACCAAAACAAACAAACACGTCTGCCGCAAGTGCGCGAGATTGAAATGGAGCTCTCTGATTGGCTGCGACTGCCTCGCTCTGATTGGTCGACGGGCCAGTCGCAGTCGCGGTCGCAGCCGCAGCGCCGGCCGCAGTCGCTAGTGTGATAGGGCCTTTAGAACCAGCTTAGCCACTCCCCATGCAATAAACCCCGACCCTCCCACTCATTTATCATCATCCTGACCACAGAAATCCGTAATGCATTGGTTACATTATCAATGGTTTTGCAATGAATTATTTTGTCGCCCAATACAATTTTTTTGGAACTTAGAAATAAATTCTTTGTTTTGATCCGCATGTCAGCAATAAAAAATGAAATTTTAGTGTTAAAAATAGCGGACTTCCGGACTTATAGCCTTACGAATTTTTAATTACTAAATTTGTTTTTATTAACACTACAAATCCATTTTAAATTCCAAAATGTTAAAAAAAATGTTAGAAATTCTTTTAGAAGAGTCAATTACTAAAAATCAAACACAGCAGACTCCCGATTACCCGACCACCGTGTGTCCGTTTTGCGGAATATCCGTGCATGAGTATCACTCTCACTCAATTTTTTCTGCCATCTTTATAAAAATAATAAAATCAGACACAAAATCATCGGAATTACTGCATTATTGCTAGGATACACGGGGCTTACTATTTCCATAAGAATACCCTATGTAAAATGGAAGCGATCACTTGCTAGCTGCATTCACTCTGTGCTCCTGTTTACCATGCCTCGCAGTACGCAATTGCGCTCCATGATCACAGATACACGTCCTGCAGCAGTTGCAAGCCAGGCAAATTGTGCTAGATGCAACAACATGGCGTGGTGCCAGATTGTGTATTTTCCGACGTTGATCATTGGTTTTGAAGCATTCATGCAAACCACTTTTCTGTATCCGTGATCACACAGCCGCGTATGGGTGGTTTTCGTAACCAGTTCTTATAAGGAGCCATAATAATACAACTAAAACTTTGTTCTCGCCATTAAAAAGATTCCGGACTGGCGAAGAAAAACTCTCAACTCCGGGACTCAATGAGTCTGGGAAGCACTCTAAATTAACAGAATAACTGCATTAATAATAATATAGTTTGTTTGACGTAAATTAAGAACATTACAAGACATTTAAGATAAAGTCTGGGTTTTCTGTTTTTTCTGATTATTCGTGCTGCCTTTCCCCATCGATAACCCCGATAATCGGGAGTGTACTGTACAATGTTTCGTTGAAAAAGAAAACACTGGTGAGGCAATAAGTTGACAGTGGATTCGTGCCATGATAAGGTTGGAGTTTGTAGTTCAGTGGCTGGGGTGAGGGAAGTACGCCCCATTGAACTGTGTCTCAAATCTGGAGGACGAAAATACCAGGGTAACTCCAACCCAAAAAAGAACTCCGTACAGAGAGGTTTAAAATATTCTCATGCTACTCATAGCATGGAAAATGTTTTCCAACTGTAGGCACCGGCAGGAAAGGGTTGAGAAAAAGATAGTTATTTGATTTTTGTTTAGCACATGTCAAAATAGGACATTTTTCAACTAAATCTGCAGATGAACTCTTCACACACAGAAGTAGTACAGTGAGTCCTCGTTTAACGTTGTTGATTCGTTCCTGAAAAAGTCGACGTTAAGCGAAACAACGTTAAACGATGCAGTGTTTCCTTTAAGAAACAATGTAAAAATTTAAATTGGTTCCTAGCCATGTTCCTAACAATCCATTTCTTCGTGAAGAATCCAGAATTTCCCGGGCGAGAATCCAAGGAGGCCAATTATCGGAGCCGTAACTTTAAGCAGACTTTGTGACCAATCGGGAGACACCTGAATCAGGCCAAAACGAAAAAAATCTGAATCTGACACTCGGAAGCACGAGGATGAAGGGCGAGTCAATTTTCGTGATGATATGAATTCTTTAATCCGGCGGAAATCGCGAGAAACATTCATTACCGATTATTCACTTCAGCATGATAACGATTCATTCGAAACGAAACGAATTTTCATAACGAAAAGGTTGGGAAGAAGGCATTATTAAATGAAATATAAAAACTAAAAAGAAAGTATTTTAATGGCGAAACATCGATATTTTCAGTAACAGAAGAAATTTTAATTGTAAAAACTCGACCTGCAAACCTAAAACTTGACCGATCTCTCCAGCAGTTGCACCTTCAATTCTTTTAATAATACCAAGTTTTTGTTCTAATATCGCCGTTTTTTCTTCACGTCTGAAGAACCGCCAGGATAGCCACTCTTCTTCGTGGACATTTTTTTCGGTTGGCACCAGAAAAATAAACGGATAATGGGTAAATGAGGCGATAATTATTCGCTCATACGCATATTTAACATACGCTACCCACGCCAACCTTTTCTGTCGAGCGAAAATTACCAATCGCATTAATATAGTAATATTTACTATGCATAAGATGCGCTTGCGTCCTATTCGCCATTCATTTTTTTTCGCCGCGCATAATTTGAACAACGTTATCACGAAGCAATAACGACGTTAAATGATCAAGGGTTTCAATTTTTGGACAACGTTATCGTGAAACAACGTTAAACGGGACGACGTTAAACGAGGACACACTGTACAAGTTCAACGGGAAAATTGAAGGTTCATTTTACTACGTATGCACTGAAGGGCGTACCCAGGATCATAATTAGGGGAGAGCTAGCCATGGTCTAGGGGGGCAAACTAAGTTGTGACATAGTTTGAGCTTATTTCCTTGAAAAAGTAGTTATATTTTAGTTAAATATCTTGCACGAATACATATCATCTTTCGTGAGCTTAAAGAAAATTTTTTGAATGCTTTCGTTTCAATCCAGTTCTGATTTTGCTTTAAAGACTTGTGTGATTTTGCTTCTAGGGGGGCAGCTGACCCCCCCTCCCCTGTCCCTCGCTGGGTACGCCCATGTATGCACTAAGAATAAGTAGTCTTAGGAGGTACAGTTAGTCTATGGAGGTACAGTTACATTCAGGAACTACACACAAGTTAAATGACCCATATTTCTCTAGAGCCTCATTATTTTGCCTAAAAAACTGAATCTTATACAACTAATTACCTCATAAGGTACATAGGAGAATTTCCGTACATCATAACTTATAAGTCAGACTAATTAGCTAAGTAACGGGAAGCCAAGTTACCACAGATGAATGAAACAAGAAATAACTGCTGAAGAGAAGTCAAGAGTGAAAGCATTGAAAATAAGTGCTACTAAAGAATGTTGAAATTCAATTCGATCGAATGAGTAAGTAATGAGGACATGATAGGAAGAGTCGGAGAAAAGAGAGGTCTTCAAAGTTTGGGACATAGCTCCAATAGTCTTCAAAATTCTTAAGGAGAAGATGACTCAATCAGTGACTTAATGAGATAAGAGAGCATGATAAAAAGTATCCCCGAAGTACAGGTAGAGTGAAAGAAGGGCTAAGAATGGTCCTGAGGTTGTTTCATAGACCATGTTATTACAGTGCAACCTCGATATAACGACACCCCACGGTGCACTAATAAACACTCGCTATGGCGAATTGTTGCTTTACCGGGGGTGGAACAAATAATAGCCAATATACCTCTTGCAAACAGATATAAAGGAACAGGAGTGGTGCGGCGACAGATAAACATCTATCCGATAAACGTAAGCATAAATCCAGGCGAAAGGCGATGTTTTTTTGCATCACTAAATTTCCTTACTCAAATAACGACTAACTATTCAAACAATTTATAAGCGCCGCACTGAATAAAAATCATGCAAAGCATTGTTTCGTCAATCATTATATTTATCGAACGACAGTTTACCACATAAATTTGAGACTGAGCACTCCATTAACTTCATTTCTAACAGATCGCTAGCAATTACAGAGGTTAAGAAGTCTTGATGAAAGTCTTCCGGCGGTGAAACCCTCGCTATGGCGAGAGCCAACACCGAAAGGGTCTCGTAAAAACGAATTTTTTAACACGCGTATTATAGGGTCAATTGACGGTGCATCGGCTATCTCTCGTAATAGCGGGGGTGTAGCTATAGCCCGTACTTGCTTTAACGAGGTTCCACTGTAATTATTTAAAAGAGAAGAAGATTGTAAATATGAATAGATTTGCATGCAGTAGAGAGCGATGGAGAGCTCTGGGAATTCAGTAAGAAATCTTGATTGCTAACTGAATTCCCAGAGCTCAAGATTGCTAACTGAATTCAGTTAGCAATCTTGATTGCTAACTGAATACGGTGACAAAGTTCACATGCCATTAAAGTTCAGTTTACAATAAATAATTCATATGGTACACTACCTGATTAGCAGAGGTTTGAGACATGAGTTCACTTGTGGCGCCATCAGTGCAATCAATGTGATCATATCCTTCTTCATCATTGCTGATCCGTTCTTCTTTAATTGAAGAGGACTGGCATGTTCCTGAGTCCCTCTAAAGGAAAGACAAACACTAAATTAAACAGATTTTCATTGATTGGAGCAAGAAGAAAAAGTGATCATAACCAAAACATGAATTGCAGAGCATCTGTAGAAAATAAATAATCCCTGATGAACGATTCTGGCCTGTTTGTAGAAAGTAGAATAACTTAATCAACAAACAAGATTAATCCACTAAAGTAATTCTTGCTTCTCATTTAATCTAATGAAAGCCTTACTAAGTAGGAGGAATAACCTTAATGGGCAAACCTTGTGACGTTATGGGTCATAAAGTTGTGGACTCAACCCTACCACTAAAATTAATCAACAAATAATTTGACATAAAACTCTACAAGATCATTGAATTACATAAAAACTTGTGATTTTCCAATTAAAATCTTACTACACTAAATCTAAATTTAAAATCATAATTTCTTGTAATTCACACATTAAATGCAGGCCTGACTTTCATTAAAGTCGTCAAAATGGGCCGTTTAAATAAGAAAGAAAAATAGAGGGAGGTTTCCCTCAACGCTTCATAACTTAACGCTCCAGTTCCGTGAAAAGTTAAAAAAATGCGTTTGAATATAGTCCCCCCCTTTACGTTTACCACTGGCATTTTTGGAAAAAAAAGGGGTGACTATATTCAGACATATACGGTAAATGCTATTCAACTCATTCATAAAGAAGAGCATGGTCCATTTTTATTGAAATACACATCGATATAAATTTATTTATGATGCTTATGTTTCAAAAAAATTGCAAATTTAGTAAAAATGACTGGATTTTTCAGTAGGGCTTTAAAATTGCCTGCCTGCACTCATTGTGTTAAACAGTAGTAGTATAGTCGTATTATAGTATATTTTATTATTCGAAGACCAGATTACACTGATATAGGAGTCGTCAGGTACATAAAAAATATAAACAGGTTCATAAAAAATATAACACAGGTACATAAAAAAACAATAGACAAATAATTATACACTATTACCCTGAAGAAATTCATCTACGGAATAATATAATTTTTCTAGTAAAAAGCGTTTAGCTTGTATTTTAAATGAACCAGAAGTTTTACAATTTTTTAAACTGGATGGTAATTTATTGTACAGGCGTAACCCTACAGTTTTTGGGCCTAGAAAGGCTGATTTAGTCCTGACATAATTATAATGAATGGTATCATGACCTCTTGTGTAATAATCGTGGACATCACAGTTTTTAGGGAACTCATAGAAATTAGTTTTGATAAACATGAGGACAGAAAGAATATACACACATGGGAGTGGGAGAATATTGAGTCCTTTAAAAATAGGTCGGCATGGGGCATCATAAGGAGCAATGACCATAAGTCGTGCAATTTTCTTTTGCAGCCTAAAAAGCTTAACTGAAGCATGTGATGATCCCCAGTAAATAATGCTAGTAATGATGCAGGAGTAAAATTGGCCATAATAAAGTGTTAACAGAGCACGTAAGAACTAACAGAAAATCTAATGAAACGTATAAGAAAACAAGTGGAGCATAGAATTTTAAGTAGATAACAGATATGTTCTTCCCAAGATAGATTTGACGAGATTGTAAGTCCTAGGAATTTAACATCTTGAGCTTGGCGCATGAATTGACCATCATGGGCAAGATTAAGGTCAACACCATGTTTTCTCCTGAGATTAAAGTGCATGGCTAGGGATTTATCAACATTTATATCTAAGCAATTTAAAGAACACCAGTCGCTCAACTGCTGAAGAAGTATTTCACTTTTCTCAATTGTGCACTGTAGCGATGTGGATGAAACTAGAATGTTAGTATCATCAGCATAAAGGACAATCTTTGAACAGTCTGTTTGTAGATTATGAGGGAGATCATTAATATGTATCAGGAATAAATAATATATCAGTACTCAGTATCAAGGTTCTTAGACTGTAAGGTTGCCTCATTCGTAACTGCGCATGCGCCAGCAGAAGTCCCGTTACGTCACTGTAGACCCTGTATCCCAGCTGATCCTAGCCATTACAATTTTTGCACGCCAGAAATTGAGAGAGAATAAGTTCCTGAGGCCTTGCCCCGCCTTGTGTTTAACGCGAATCTGAACACATTTCATGCAATTTCACTGGAAATCGTCTTTGTAATCCACTACTCACAAGACGAATTTTTTGTGGGTGAAGAGCACCTTTAATCGTAGGATATGCCAGGCTCCCGTTGTACTGTGGCAACGTCCTCCAACAGCTTGACGAAAACGAAGAAAGCTGGACGGAATGTCTCATATCACAGGTGGATGCTTAAATTGAAAAATCTTTTTATTGTGCATATTAACTAATTGAATCATTGACCATGTCTCGCCCCCCACACATGTGAAAAAAGTGGTGAAAGTGAATCAGTCAGAAAAACTAAGTGGATATGCTAAAGATTTCGTAATCAAGAACTTAGATGCCCCTATTGCATTGGAAAATCAGGAATTCTTCCCTTTTAAGGCCAATTGAACTGAATATTTTGCGCACTCATTCATGCAGGGACTATTTTGCAAATTCTTCATTTACCTCGTATGCTATGAGTAACATCGTGTGCCAATGGTAAGATATCAGGTAAACAAATTTCTAGTACTTAGTCTGTAAATTTGAGTCCTTTCATATGCCTTTGAGAGCTTTTGAGAAATTTTCGAGGTCAGGGTTGCGTAAAAGTGTTTATTAATTTGGGGACAGAAAATATTTAGCGTGTATAAAAATATTTATCAGGAATCAAGTGTTAAATCGTAGTTCACATAAAAGAAACTTACGTTAATTTTAATCATAATATTTTCTCTCGAACTAGTAAATTGGTTAAGAATAGCCTTTATAAACTTATAAATGTTGACTTGAGTCAAACCAAATAATATTTTTATGTACTCTTTCGCATTTATCTTCATCTGCAAACTGCAGTTTCCTGCAGTGCTTTTTGGTGCCATGAAGCATTTTTCTTTTAGGTTTTTTGACCAAAGGCTACAGTGGAAACTTTCTGTGGGATTTAAGATAGAGAAAGAGTCCTCTGATTGTAAGGCTGTTCTCCACTCAAGCAGGCAACTATGGTGCTGTTTTGATAACGGCAATTGTTGGTGGTTCATTTTCCATTTCTAGAAAGTAGTTTACCGGGGAATTCTTATTTCTCTCAGCATAATATTGACGTTAGTTCTGTTTCATCTTTATGATTTTTTGCTTAACGCATGATCACTTTGAATTGCTATTACGAATGATTTGAAAATGGTAATAACGCTAAACTTACAACTCTTTTCACTCTATATGCTTATTTTTTTCTTCTCATTGAAGTAAAGGATTTCAATGTGCATAATTTTCTTTATCTCATATATTTTCAAAGCCCGGCGAGGAATGAAAACGAGCATAATTTCTATTTAAAAAGTGGCGGAACTGCAATTTTTTGAAGCAACTTATTCGTTTTTTGCGTATTTTCCTCCCAGCTATATTAATCTAAGTTTAAATTATATTGCGGAAGTAGCAAGGAAAACAGTGTTTTTGAGAGTTACAGGAAGGAAGTGTGGACACGGAATTAACTCGCACACCTTCCCATTTCATCACTTCATCAGGTAATTATAGCGTCTGAATACACGAATTTATCTTTTTTTAAATCTTAACATCATTATTTTCATAAATCGGCATTCAATTTAAAATTCCGCTTATAGTGTTCGATCTGGGGTACCGACTTACAAAAAATATTGGGGGGCCCAAACCGGGGACCTTGCCCCGGTAAATTTTATAAGTAGTGAATTTTAAGTCTTTTTTAAAGTATTTTAGAAGAGTCATATGATCAACATTAGAACCCTGATCACTCGAATCTCGATACCTGGACACTCCGGGGAAAATCGACAAGCCTGACACTTTTTTCCTCACATCTGTAACAAATTTTTGGGGGGACTCGGGCCCCCTCAGGCCCCATGGAGTCGGTGCCACTGTGTTCGATAGAGGGTAACTTCAAGAACTCGCTCCGGTAAGCCGTTACGCCTGCGGAAAGGCTAGAATTTGAAATGGCGCTGGAAGTTGGGTCTACAGTGAAGTCAGGCCAATGGGAGCCCGAGTCGCGAATGAGGCAACCTTTACTCTAGGAACCTTGACTCAGTATAACTCTCAATTCCTTACCCCCCTTCTGCTCCGTACTGAACGGGAGTGAAAACTGTTTGTATGGGCACAAAATTTATGACTTCTTAGTGCCGTGATGTCAGAGCTCACTTTATCACTGAGCGAAGTTGAGCTGCCAGGCCTGACTTTCATTAAAGACGTTAAAATTGTCCGTTAAAATAACAAAGAAAAATAGAGGGAGGTTTCCACGCCATAACTTAGATTCAAACACTGCTTTTACCAAATGGTGCATACGGTTCGAAAGAGGGGTCCTTGCTGAAGGTCATACACACGATCGAAGAACTCGGGAGCGGATATTAATTACGTACGGAGGCGGAGAAAGAACTCCTGGCCTGACTGGTAGAGCCTGTCAATTAACATGCTCCAAACTGAATGTATAAAGAAATAAAGTATTTCTCAATAAACTATTATGTCCTCTCTGTGGAAGGCAGAGAGGACATAATAGTTATAGTAGACATAATCTTAATCGACCAACAGCAAATGGCAATTGAAGTTAATATGCCATCTCATTTAGACTTATTCAAGCTTTGAGTAGGAGGAACAACATTTCCAGGCATATCTTGATACATAATGGCTGATAAAATGGTGGAAAAAACCCTATCATTTTAATTAATTACCACATAATTTGACATTTCACCCCATAAATGCATTGTTTCCTAAACACCTTGCGATTTCCTCATAAAAAATGGATTCAAAAGTATGAATGGCATCAGCAGAGAAATTGAGCATAACAAAGTCAAAATCAATTGACAATAACCGACGGTTTTATGTCTATACATAAATGGCTATTTTGTAACTGACACCTGGTAAACAGACGGTTTGTAAACACGACATCTCGTAACTGTGACAATTACTAACCAGAAAATTTGCAGCTGACTATTCAAACTACTTAGTATAAAGACGTACTGTAACCAGAAGTGATGAAATCAACTCATGGATGGCATGAAAAATATTAATACTCAAAGTACCCTGAGTGTTTTCCATCATCCTTGCACATTTTTGATAGTGTTTTAAGCTTATTCTACTCTGAAATGTTTGCTTACGATGCCTTTGATCCACTGACGCCTAAGGAGCAATTAATTTTGCTTGATATTTGGACAATAATAATTTACTATCAAAATATTTTAAAAAGTTAATGTTTTAAAAATAAAAATTTAAACAGCTCTTTCAGAAAGGGCTTTGATTCCCTAGAGCCGAATTTGATATTATTCTGTTTGATTGTTAGTTTATGATCCACTGAACCCCAATTTGCGTTCACTTTTACTTAATCCTTGACATTTGCAGGTACACAAATAAAGTATTTGATCAATTAAATGTTAAAAATTAAAATATACAATAACAGCCTTCCTGAATGGCTTCAAGACACTTGAGTCAAGTTCCATGTTATAATAGATACAGTAAAACCCCTATGTACAGAACCTCTTTACATCATAAACCTCCATTCCAATGGCCCTGTCAGATTTACATGTAAATTTATAGGCAAACCTCTCATTGCACGTACCTCTTTATCTTGTAAAACCTCCATATATCTTAGCAAGGAGACACCCCCAAGACAGCCTAACTACCTCTGCAAATCGTACCAAGAGAATAAATAGAAACCATTTATGTGGCCGGCTGCAATTGCGTACATGGAATAACATTTTCAGCTATAAATGTTTCATGCTTATTTTTTGGTTATACCTTTAATATGCAGTACTTTTCATGTTAGCCATTAGTTGTGGCAATGTTGCTATTTCTATGCTATCAGCTATGGAAATATTTCCACTAACTTAGCTCCCATCAATGGAGACAGAAATACTCAACCGCATTGCTACTTCCGCATCTAAAATGAAATATATTTCACGAATTTACCATGACTCAAATAGGGTGGTTTCCTATTATTTTTTTATTGCCTAAATCGAAAGATTATTACTCCTGGGGTACGTATTTTGCGCTTTTAGATTTTTAAATGACAATTGAATGAAATTAAATGAAAGGTCATTTGCGCCATGAGGGAAGGATGGGTAAGGAAGGGTGGAGAGAAACCCGGTGTCGGCATTAGCCTGCTCTTAACGAAAGGCGCCAAGGGGACCACGGCTTAACGTCCCATCCGACGGATGGAGTGTTGCGCTTGAAATGTACTCCACACAACACTCGAGCAGGCATTGGGCAGTGTCTGAAAATTCTCTGCCGCTGCCGGGATTTGAACCCCAGTTCGCCGGGTGGGAAGCCAACACTCTAGCCACCACACCAATCCGATCCCCCACTTCAAATATACGTGTGCAGATAAGTGTGTGGACAGTGTCTGTATGTGGCTCAGCCTTGAAACACAATGGGGAACATGCATGAAATTTGTTCATCATGCTAGTAAGTCTTATTGAATAGACAATTTTCGCACGAGTCCAAATATGTAAGCCAAAACTCTCCTAGTACTACACAAACGTCATTAAATGCTTATTAAAAGTGATGGAATATCGCTTATTGTCACGTGACCTGAAACGCCCTCTGACGTCATCGCACGGTACACCATTCACTTCGCTAAGAGAGTAGAAGGGCAGACTCTTGATTGCAATATATAGAAGTAAAAATCATCAACGAGCTTTGTAGTAGTTCCTAAAAGGACAAGTTGACTTAATAGGGATTTAAGAAAGCACAATACCACAGTTTACTTTTGGTCGACTCCCTTATGGCGGCTGACTTCCTGAAAAATAGTGATTGCTTCCAAATCTCACCAAACAATCCCCTTCTTTTAAATCAATAACGCCTTGGCAACCCAAAATATTCACAATCTGCTGTTTGACGTTAAAACAGCAATTATTTTCCCCATATTTGCATTTGAGTCCCAGCATAGACCAATTTTTTATCCACTTCCTCAGTCTGCTATCAGTGGATTCCGTGCCGTGACGTCACGCTCCGATGACGTCGTGTTTTCAAGCAGCCGATGAAGATTAATTTTCAAAGACTAATAACTCAGCTAAAAAACATTATTCATCCGCGAAATTTTCGGTGAGTACATTTAAGATAGGGATCTGCTTATTCTAGTACTTTAAAAAAATTGTGCCTTAACAGAATGAGTTAACTTAGATCATTAATTAAGCGTGGGGCTAGTGGAAATGAGTTTTTTTTTTCAGCAATAGGGTTTGAGACGTATTTTTGCCGTCGTAGGTTACCGGGCGATTGACTTCCAGGTAGAGAGTCTACGCTAAAGCCTTCAAGGTCATCGGTATTCACGGGGGAGAAATGGAGCGGTGGCCGAGTTGCGCATGAATAGCATCAACATATAAGAGGGTCCGCTATAGAGTCTCAAACACAATAGCTTCGTTCCCTCCCCGCAGTCGTAGGCCCTCTGCGTCTCAAGAATACAGTTCAGCAGTAGGTCATTTCGATGGAGCCATGCAGAGTAAAAACCAAGAGAAAATGGCAAAAAATAGGAATGCGGGTAGAAAAATCAAGAATTTATCAAGAAAAACCATAAACCTAGAAGAGAAATTGATATAGGTCAATTGCTTTGAAAATGGAGAACGTCAAAGCGATATTGTGCGGAAGTTTAAACGCACGATGCCTTATTCTGAATAAAGACGAAGTTAAAACATCAGTTACCTCAGCCGCACCAACTTCAACCAAGCGGTCTACACATACGGAAAGTTCATAGTGAATCAGTACAAAAAGACGAGAGTGGTAATCGCTCCGAGACATTTAGTGAAAGCTCTGGTTGGTTCCAGAATTTAAACGGCAAGCAGGTATTTTCAGTGCGGCGATATCAGGTGAATCTGCAAGTGTTGATAGCGCAGTCACCACAACATTTTTTGATGAACTCCAAGCTGTGATTGAAAGTGGCTCCTTTCCCCCTCAACTAGTTTTTAGTGTTGACGAGACGATATTCTATTGGAAAAGAATGCATTCTCGTCAATTCATTTTCAGGGAAGGAAAACCTGGGTCAGGTTTCAAGGAATTTAAAGACTGTTTTAGGTAGCTGCTATAATGACTCGGAGGACTTCAAATTAAAATGATTTATCATTCATAAACTCCGCTAGCTATAAAATGGCATTCACAGTAGCGTTTGCCTGTCACTTCGATGAGCGACAAAAGGGCCTGGGTGACACAATAGTTGTTTTTACACTGGTTTGAAAAATCGTCCACTGCCGGCAATGCATTAAGAACCCCTGAGATAGCAGATGTTAGCCCACCGGGACGACAGGAGGGAATTTCAAAAGCACTTAAGAATTTTTTTTGACGTGAATATAAGTCTTCAAATGCGTGCAAACTATCTTTAAAGATGTTTTAAACTATAAACATTTATATAAATAATGTTTTCTAAGGCTATTTATGGGAATATATATGTTTTAGAGGAAATTCAATACCCAAGACCTATGCTACCAGGAACGCATCCCTATCTTCCCAATGTTAAAACGATCTCGTATAACGCAAATTCGTATTGCGCAAAGACCCCAAGGAACGCATCCCTTGCACTATACGAGACATGGGTGTATGTTAATTCCATCATCAGTCATGTGAAATATTTATCCTGAATAATTGACAGGTTTAAAGAGTGTATGCAAACTGGAAGATGCAGCACAATCTCGACAAATAGCGCTTATTACTTTCTCATCCTCCTCATCCACGGCGATTTCCACAGTATAAGCTTATTGTTCTCACCTAACGTTCTGGTGTCACCTTAGCCTCAACAGTTCAAACGCTCAAATTTATTAACACTTGAACCTAACAAACTGCCGAAACACCGTATGTCTCTCTTCCAGACCAGGAATGCTAATTAAATCGGCGTAAAATATGATCCATGTTATTTCTCTAAAACGTCAACTTTACATATTCAAATATTGCGCCAAGTACACATTAAAGGAATGAGCAAATGACAGTAGTTAAAATGAGATACAAACCAAGCTTTAGATTACAAGCGAACAAGATTATTGATTTAATTTATGCTACATTTCAATTTCGCGGCTTCTCAACTTCGCGCCGAGAAATCTTCATTACCGGAGAAGAAATAAGCGGCCATTAATTAATCTACCTTCAGAATGTTCCCAGAGTGCGTCTTTACGAAGTCGGAGTCAACCATTGCGCAATACAAGCACCGTAAAATTTTTAAACTATTCACATCTGTTTTTCACACACCCTTCAAGTTATGAATCAGTATCGTCGTAGATGTTTGTTAACGACTTTACCATTTTGTTATTGCCATGGAGCGAGTCTGCTCACTCGCATTCTGACGTAACAGGGCGTTTTTGTGGCGCGAAAGAATTTTGTAATTTTTGGGAACTTTGAAGCTCTGAAGCAACAAGAATATTGAGAATTATGAAGTCATACTTTGCAGACGTAAATAACTTTAACTTATTAATCTAAAATTGAAAAAAAATCACCTTTTTAATTTTATGATAGCACCCCATTGTTTATCTAGTCAGTTTTCGAAATAAATATTTGTTCATTTTTCATAATAAATAAACTAAGAATTGAATTCTTTGTCTTTTGAGCCACGTTTACAATTTTTAAACGAATTTCTACGATAAATATTAACTTATATCTCGAGTTATGTATAAACATCAACATGGAAATTGCTGCTGCATTAAATGTGTTTATAATGACCTTAGAACTTCGTTTAAAATTTAACAATGCTCAGATTGAGGAATTCAATTCAAAGTCTGCAATTTAAGTGCAAGCAACAATTATCCATTTGCTAAATACATATAAGCTATCCATAAGTTGACCGCGAACCAATGCCGCAGGTATGGTCGTAAACCCAGAAAGGATGGAGCACAACTAATTTCCGAGTCCGAGATAATGCGGAGTCTCTGCGTGGAGGGGTTGAAAAAGGTTCACCGAGACCCTTCTTAATGAATGTCCTCCAAAAATGCTCCGTACCACGAGAAAGAAGAGTCTCTTGGGGCTCAGTACAGCAGTCATGCTAACAAAGACGAAAACCCCGCCGCCTCGAAAGGGTTAAAAGTTGGCAATACCGTATTTCCCCGAATATAGTCCCCCCCTAATTTTTAGGCTTCAGTTTCGGGAAAAGTAAAAAAAATGCGTTTGAATATAGTCCCCCCCCTTTACGTTTACCATTACCGTTTTTTTATTACCGTTTAGGCATTTTTGGAAAAAAAGGGGTGACTATATTCAGACATATATGGTAAATGCTATTCAACTCATTCATAAAGAAGAGCATGGTCCATTTTTATTGAAATACACATCGATATAAATTTATTTATGATGCTTATGTTTCAAAAAAATTGCAAATTTAGTAAAAATGACTGGATTTTTCAGTAGGGCTATAAAATAAGCTGTCGGCACTCATAGTTTTAAACAGTACTCAGTATAACTCTCAATTCCTTACCCCCTTCTGCTCCGTACTGAACGGAAGTGAAAACCGTTTGTATGGGCACAAAATCAATGACTGCTTAGTGCCGTGATGTCAGAGAGCTCACATGATCACTGAGCGAGGTTGAGCTGCCAGCGTGGAAAAATACACCAAATCGGCTCACTAAAACGGATCATTCATTTCAAATGATTCATACATGAAAGCTCTTCTGTAGTTGTTCATGATTGATCAGGTGAGGGAAAATGCTGCAGGTTTCTGCTGAGAGGTGTTGGGAATATTTCACAACGGAATGACATTGTGCCACAGAAAAACAGTACTATATAAGGGAAGAGGACACTGATACACAAAACTGTAAGCACAGAACTGTGCTTAACAAAGCAAAAGTGAACTTACCAAGTCATCAGTCCCAAGGGGGTCTAAGACACCACTTGAAATCTCAGCTTGATCTCTTGTGTAAGACACGGGATTATTCCCCTTCCCGAGGTGGTCTTCAATCTCCTCTTTCACATTGAACTGAAAGAAAATGCTTGGTGTCATTTAATAATGGCAAAATTATAATACCCTTTTTAAATAACGGCAATGAAAACCTACTATTTTACCAGAGACAACTCAAGCTGGACAAAATCATGTGCTCACGAAATTCTTATCACTCTTAGTTCAGCCTAGCAAACATTTAAGTTCAACTGCTGCAGTAATTTAGCCATGCTTTCCAATATTTATTATTTCATAAAAATACTAGCTGACTGGTAAACTTTGTACTGCCTTATACCCACTGAAGAGTTTAGTTACACCATTTGTTACTCAACAGTGGCTGAACTGATTTTAGTAATATTTAACTTATTGTAAGAAATTAATTTAAAAAATCAATAAAAATATAAAAATAAGTATCAAAATAGCTCTTTAGAAACATTTTTATATCCAGACTTCACCAGGGACATCGACCAAGGCATTTATACGCGGATTTCTTCAGTGAAATTTCTAATTTTTATGTTTTTAACTAAGGAAATTTAAGATGTTGTGGTCTTATAAAGTAGTTAACAGTGTTGAACCCGTTCTTAGGGCATATTAATGCCATGCTACTCTGATACTTGACTCATGCTCAAAACCTTGAAAAAATAGCTTCTAGGGAGCAGCATTAATATGTCGCGTGCCATTAATAACTCAGTTTGGAAAAGTGCTTTGCACAAACGTGCCCCGGTCTACCCTACACATTCGGATTTAATCTCTTCAGTCAAGTACCATCTGATACATTTTTTCTACATTCAGACCTCAAACACTCACCTTGTTATTAGTTAATCGTCATTGCAAATGCAACTTGCATTGGAAATTCAATTCGCTAACACTGAAATTGGTTGGAGTCATGGGAAATGAAAATTTTCAGTGAATTTTGAGTAAAAAATGAATTTTTCTTTGAATTTTCCTTTGAGCATGGATGTGTGCATCGCACTGATTAACAGTTGTTTTAATCACCAAACAAATAACATTAATTAGTTTTGGTTGTTTAGATTTTAAAGCATCATCATCACCAGCAAACCAACCATCAGCTGTAAATTGAGCTGTGGTAAGCCAGGAGCAACCAATAAGTTTAAAAATGCACATGGATAATTGGAGACTTTGTCTCCCTTTGTTACAGTCAATAGATTTTAGTGACAGCAGAGTGCCAACTATTTGATACTGAATTGCTAAGTTTAAGTAATGTAACATCTTTGTTCTTAGCGGCAAAAATTGCTCGTTCACTCAACCAATCGTGAATTTTGTGGCCATCAGTCATGTTCGAGAACACTTTGTTGATGAGCTAATCTTTCGACAGGAAATGAAATCAATCCACTTAATTAGTCAACAGGAACACTACCATTACCAACAGTCAACAATTGCTTGGAGATATGACTACAAACATGGTAGTGATGAGACTGGGCTTAGCTGGAATTAACACGTTGCGTACCGGGGTATTTTAATTCCTAGGAATGCTGAGATTGGAAATATGTGCCTATTAGGGCATAATGCCTTTGGTTTAAACATGGTTAAAAAGCTAATGTTTAGAATATAACTTTACCCAATCAAACGTTATGATGCATCAATTCATTATGAATAAAGAACAACAACTGAAAACATACTAACAAATACGTATTGTACGCTTTAAAATTGTTTAGGTTAACGCGCCCAAATGACGAGAATCTTCGTCATCCGTCCGGAACGTTCCGGAAAAACATGACGAGAATTCTCGACATCCGTACGCAACGTGTTAAATTTTTTAACCCTTTCCTGCCGGAACTTACAATTGGATGTTTTCCGTGCCAAAAGTAGCATGAGAATATGTTAAACATCTCTGAATGGAGCTCTTTTTTGGGTTGGAGTCACCCTGGTATTTCCATTCCTCAGATTTGGGACCCTACTCAACCTTAACCCGGCCATTGGACTAGACCCTCTAACCCTATCTAAGCACGAATCCATGGTCAACTTATTGTGCTACCAATATTTTTTCAACCAAATATTGCAATAGATCATCAATAACTTACTCTTCTAAAGGAATTATGAACATTTTTTAAGGATTGTGGAATTTTACTCAAGATTTATAGCGTTAACAATAAAAAAGTTAGTGCATATAAAGTACTAAGACTACAAGCCCAGAAGTGTGTTATTTTCAACCCTTAACCAGTAACGGGCAATTCCTTTTACACTACCAGTGAAACAAAAATTCACAAAACACAGCGAAGTCATTTTTATTGCTTACAAGGAGACGTCGCCAAAGTGATGTTCAGGATCTGGATACGGATGTTATTTTCTGAAAATATAAAGGTAAGATAGAATAAGTGTCACGGATTTCTTCCACATAGGCCCGGGTTCGAGAGATATTCGCTAGTAAAAACTTCGCGCAACATGACATCCCTTGAGTAATCGCCGTATTAAGGCACAATTCGGAGTTTTGTTTAAATCCATAAATTGATATTAAATTTAAAAAAATCTCGAAGTAACTAAATAAAACGAATGGGGATAAAATGTAACAGTGACTTCAAAAATTAGAAGAGAGAAAAACACGGCCGTAGTTAAGAGGTTAGTGATAACTCCAGGGACGTCATGCTGTGCGAAATCTTTACAAGCGAATATCTCCCGAACCCGGGCCTATGTGGAAGAAAGCCGCGATCCTTTTTCTTCCTTACCTATATAGTTTCAGTTAATAACATCCGCATGCAGATCCTGAACATCACTTTGGCGATGTCTCCTTGTTAGATTATTGTTTCGTTGACTTCTCAACAATTATAAACCTTATATTTAATATTATGCATTCCCAATACAAACCAACATTTTCAGTAAAAATTGCTATTTGAAACAGGATCAAAAAACTGATATCAAAAACACTTCAGTAGTTATTATTATTAAAAAAAGTTGTTGTTATTATTATGGTCCTTTTCAATTAAGTGCCTAATTTTCCACGTTACGCACCTAAAATGCTTCCTGACAAATTATTTATTATTATTACTATTCTTGAAAAATCGCTAGGAATTGTTTTTAACAAGTTTTTTAATTATTTCCACCAGCATCATGTTTATTCCTTTTTCCAATTAAGTGATGTGAGGTCTCTACGTGAGACCACTACGAAAATTCAGTACTCCTAATATATAAATTATTTGGTTTTAGAAATCCCAGTTTAGACGAATGGCAATGGTCAATTTTAACTGTATTTGAAAAAGGCCAGATTGGCGCTCATACGATGCCACTCCACGTGACTTCACAGTGACCTAGACTCTATATGAGTAGTCAGTAGTTTTACATTGTCTGAGATAACCAATGCATGCATGTGGCATAAAACTCAGGGAAATATTTCTTAATAATCACCTATTAAAATTGCCTATGGTCGGAAAGTTTCCTTCATTTGATAGGGTAATAATAATCGTTATTTAAGCCAAGCACTACCTGCTAGCAGGGTACTCTAGCTCAAGGTCAGGGCTAGCAGCCTGCATCGTATCAGTGCTCATAGCCTCGCACCAAGGTGGCCTCACTTGGCAGCGGCTGGAACCAGAATGTCGTCACACGGGTTTTTCCCAGCATCCATACTTTGCCGTCGCATTATTGTGGCCTTGAAAATGCCTACTTTTCATTTAATCATGAAGAATAGATATCGTAATTTAAAAATCTAAAAACGTGAAATATGTACTCCAGGAGTAATAATCTTTCGATTTAGGCAATTAATAAAGATAGGAAACCACCCTTTTCAGAAATTTTCACAACTCAAGGTTATTCAACCCAGGTTATACTGCACATGGGAAAAAACTTACCAATATATTGGTTCTGGGTACTCGGTAGTCTGGCACAGGATTGCACATCTCAGTCGTTTGGACTGAGTTGCCTCTTATCACATCTTGAACGCAGTCTTTTGACTCAGCAGATGACCCCAACTCGTCATCACCTGCCCCCTTTCCTTGGATACCCTGAAGAAAAAGTGGCAGTGATCAACAACTCACCTCCTCCAAAATCAACAAAAATGTGATTTTTCCTAATCTCAATGAAACAGATTTTTAAGTTCGTTATCTATACTTTTTCATAAAAATTGACTGGAGCCAGCATGTCTGTTTATTAATCTCTCAAAAACTACATAACTGGCTAAAATTTGGCATGACAATTCTTGGATATATTTAGTTCACATAGTCCGTAGCAGGTGCTCAGCGAGGGGGGGGTTTTGGGGGATAAACCCCCCCCCCCCCCGAACTCAGAGAAATTTTTAAGTTTAACCTATTTTGCTTAATTGGATTAATATTACTTAAAGAATAGAGTAAATATTAATAAAATATCACTCAGAAGGCCATAAAACTCACCATTTTGAAGCATTTATCTGAAAAATTTTGTAAGGGAGGGCCCTGGCATCTCCTGCTTCCTGCTTACCCTGGCGGGTATTCCACACCCTCAACACCCGATACCCCCCTAGCCTTAATTCCTAGCTGTGCCCCTGGTTGGTAGCACAGCTAGGGGGGGGGGATTTGGGGGATAAACCCCCCCAGAGCTCAGGGAGACTTTTTAGTTAAATCCATTTCATTCTATTAATAATGGGTCCACTGGTTACTTGGGGCAGCCGCTGAATTGGGACAGATCTTGAAGAACAGAACCCAATGGAGGAATATCCCTGAGTATTCTCCGCTTAATTGGGACAGCAAGCCACTTTATTGGGCCATGAGTCGGCGGCATAGACTATACTAGCAACGAAATTAATTTTTTTTGTTTTCAGAATACTATTTGTTTTATTTTCCCCTTTGATTTACTCTCATTTTTCACAAATGTTCCTATTTTTGCCCTATTTTGAAAGCTCTTATTGTTACACTATCCGCAAGAGGATACAACTTTTCTTTAATAGGATTAAGTAAAAGGCATTCATTCGGCATCGCTCGAGGCTGTGAAAAATATTTTTAACTAAATTATTATCATTCTTAAAAATGATAATAATTTAACTAAAATCACTGATTTATTAATCAAAGTAATGGTTTAATAAACTTAGGTTGCACTATAAACGTTCTTTAGTCTTCTTTCTACCATTTCAAAGGTTTTTTATGCCCATATACAAGAGAGTTCGCCTAATTGGGGCAGCCGATTTATTGGGGAAAAGTGCACAAGTCCCGATATGTCCCAATTAACCGGAATCTACTGTATATGTCCTTATAGAAGAGTGTGAGGATTAATAAAATATTCCTCATAAAGCCATAAAACTCACCATTTCGATCCATTTATCATAAAAAATTTCTAGGGGAGGGCCCCCGTACCTATCGCTTATCCTGGTGGGTATACCACACACACCACGTCTAGTTGCACCTAAAAACCCCCTAGCCTTAATTCCTACCTGCACCCCTGCACATAGTGGCTACATTGTAACATCCTTGTACCCTTGGAAGGCCTTCAAATTGACCCTTTCACAGCACAATACATAATAGCCCAGGAAGACAATATGGGGGTCGTTCAAAGGTATTGATGTCGACTGCTTTCAGGAGCCGTTGACATCAATGGGCCTCGCTGCAAAAGCCTACATTACAAGCTGTGCAGACGTACATTTATTCCTTTTTTCAAATGATGAGTGCTAAAAATAGCCATGAACAATTGTAATTTTAACAGATACGGAATGAAAAACTGTTTTTTATTGTCTTGAAAATATTTTGGGACATTAAAGAGTCAAGCTTGCATTGTCATCCCACTCCACTTAATCTTCACTTAAAGACAGAAAACCTGGAAAACGTTGAAACGAGAAATGAATCTTGTTGTGAAAGCCTACATTACAAGCTGTGCAGACGTACATTTATTCCTTTTTTCAAACGATGGGTGCTAAAAATAGCCATCAACAATTGTAATTTTTAGAGTTACGAGAATGAAAAATTTATATATAGTCTTGAAAATATTTTGTGACAATGAAGAGTCAAGCTTGCATTGTTATCCCACCCTACTTAATCTTCACTTCAGGACAAAGAAACTGGAAAACATTGAAACGAGAAATTGCAAAGGACATTTCAGGAAGATAAAAATATTCATACCGAGGTACGGTTATCACCGTATACTCTTACGCATACTATGTCTTCCTTCGTCTCTATGAGACTTCTCAATAAAGAGCCTCTGCCACAGAGATGTCAAGCAGTAGAGGCTCGACATGGTAATTTAAGCTCAAAAACTCAGCCCCTTCAATTAGTCAGCAAGCAACAAGACCATTCCGACGTTGTTGAGAAAGAGATTGAACCCTATTTTAGTGAACTAGCTGTTCCCATTGCCCTTGTAACTGAATACTGGAAGAAAATGGACACTCTTCCATGACTTAAAAAGCTGCCACAAAAGAATCTTAACTTTTCCCCAATACTACACACTACCGATGGCATCAAAATGACGTGCAGGCATCATTTTGATGGCCTCCTCTGCCTTTCAGCCAAAGCTCCTTCATTCTCAGGCGACTTCACCTCAACACTTGAAAGTTTTAACCAACTGTAAACTCTAGGGTAAAGATTAGGACATATTAACTCTTAAACTGCGGGAACATTTCAAACAGTTTTGTTTTTCTCGGATAGCCTAGGAGAGTTTTGCGATACCTACAGTGAGGGAAAGAACACTTGAGCTCTACCCGGGGAGCAATAAAAATTTTGGGAAACTGCTGTAGGTAGTCGAGTATCCTCTATATTATTTCTACTGTATAGATACCTTTTTATCAACTTATACGCAACCAAACTCTACAAATCAGGTACCAAAATGCACAGAATTTATCAGAGAACATGCGACGGCATATCTTACTTCCTAAATATTGCTATTGTTTCCTAAAATTGGTTTTTAAATAATAAAAAAAAACAAAAAAATGGTAAATATTCCTGACATTAACCGCGCACAAACTGATACATTTGTTCATTTGCAACAATATCTCGCATTCTTTAAATAACTTTTATCAAAATGCGGCTGATTCCACGTTCAAGTCTCCTGTTGATACGTAAGTATGAGTCATCATGTGCCTTTGACAGAGGATAGTGTAATTACTTCCAATGTAGTGTTTAAAGAGGTCCTCTGACCTCAATCTATACATGAACATTCCAATTAAATTTGTACTTAAGACCCTGCCTTTTTTTCTACATTTTAAAATAAGAAATGCACCTATTCCTCTGTGGACCTGCATTGAAAAGAGCGGGGGAAGCCCGCTGGTAGTGGGCGCAGCACGCTTGTAAATATGTATACATAAAATATATAAGTATACATAAGTATGTATAGTAGCGCTCACTCTGCCCTCAGTGTAGAGAAGCAAGGAGTAGCACATGGTACAACATAGCACTACTCGTTAAACATATGATGCCCTACACTACTGTCGGTATCGGTGCTTACAACTTTTTTTTTTAAATACTATGGAAAATATGACTACAGGAAATGAACGATAAAACTATACAATTCAGTATAAACTAGGAATGTTAAACTACCCCAAAGTGCATGGAAAGAGAGCAGCAGGGAGGCATTTGGTTCCACCACCTACCGAAAAAAATTATATGTACAGTGAGTCCTCGTTTAACGTCACTTACCGTTCCTGAAAAATGTGACGATAAACGAAATGACGTTAATCGAAGCACAATATCCCATAAGAAACAATGTAAAAAGTGAATATCGGCTCCTAGACCTCACAATGCCTACGTGAAAAAATTTTAGCGTATCATATTTGGGCCATTTCTTACGATGGGAATGCCAAACTATGGCATAAACACGAGTCCCTGTCTTCATTGACGGCAATACCAGCAGCTACGTGTGCATCCTCCATTTTTGTATCTTCCCGCGTTTGTTTTTTCGGCTTCACTATGGTGGTCACCTGGGCATCATCATCGCTGAAACATCGTCGCAGTTACAGGAACCAAGATTATTGAGAACACGGCGAAAAAGTGACGACAAATACTCCGAGTTCTACACGGAAAAATTCCTAGAAATCACTTTTCAGGTTCCAGAAAACCGTTATGTCAAGTAAAATTTCCTAAAACTTTACTTGACATTTACGCACTTAACATTTGCGCACCTACCTGAGAATTCATTTTGTAGAAAATTTGCTATAAACGTAATCGAAATTGACAATAAACACACCGTTTTACACTTCGTTTAGACTGACTGTATTACCGCCCACAAAACGAACAACCTGCAACGCCCGCCGCTTTGCATTTTTTCCCGCGCGAAATTTAAAAGACCTGACCAGAGCTGACGTTATCGCGAAGCAAAGGTGCGATAAACGAATGACGGTCTCAAAATTTTCATGACGTTATCGCGAAATGACGTTAAACGGGGTGACGTAGAACGAGGACTCACTGTACATGGTTACTGCAGGAAAATTAACTGAAGACTGCTAACAAAAACCAAAACAAGTACATATGAGTAAAGATAAGTAAATATCAATATTAAATAGTAAATATCAATATTTGCTTAAGTATTTCCCCCAGTCAGTATGTTAACACTTAGAGTGCCAGGAGCGCTATCAGCGCTAAAATGCCTCAGCACTTTTGGCATAGTACCTAGGAAATCAGTTGGCGCTCCTCATGCAATGTCACTCTTAGATGCTGATAATTAACTAATCATACAATTGTCAATATTCATTTTACATTAACATTAACTACTTCCTTCAAATTACAAATATTAACTCATATTACCAAAAATTCGTCAAATAATATAATAAATAGGTGAAATCACATATAATAATAAAGATTTCCCTGAAGTTTTTGAACATTTTTTTAACCCAATTTTTTTCCCTAACCTACTGCAGAATCAGCAAAAATGCCTCGGCACTTTTGGCATGTTACCTAGAAAATCGGTTGGCACTCGAATGGTTAAACATTTGAAAATGTTCTCGCAGTCTAATGGTGAAAATGTTTCAAAAATATGCAATCAGCATGGCCACAATGCTCACATTTCCTCTTTGCTTTCAAAGTGTCACACATGTATCCTAGATGACTTAACCCTTTCGCGCCGAATTCCGCACCTGTGCGGCGAGGATTTTTTTTCCTGAACTACGAATGCCACACCTGTGCTGCCTGAATGTTCTTACCCTAACCAACGAATGCCGCGCCTGTGCGGCACAGGTCGAAAAAAGTGACCGTGGCGGACACAATAGACCCACGGACGCAGTCGCCCCTTGTGATCCACCTTAGCGCTAGCCCAGCCCCTTCTTCGGCCGCTCAGGTCGACCCTTTCCTATCCTCTCCACGCGGTCAACTACTGTTATTTGCAGTGTTTTTTCCTAAAAATATTTGTTGCTTACTTTTGAAATCCAATGCTAGAAATGAATTCATCTTTTTTTGCTGACCACATGGAAATTTCAAACAAAATTCTAACGTTAATATCAACAGAGTTATAGAACAATAGTAAATATACTAAAACCGTCTATATAAACGTTAGAACTTCGTTTAAAATTTCTGCACGCTCAGAAAAAAACCCTAAATTCATTTTGAATTTAAAAAAATTGATGCGAACAACAAGTATTTGCATATATTCTGCGTTAATATTTTAGCTAGTTGACCGCAGACTTGTGCTAGGAAGGGGCTTTTAATCCCTCTAGGGTCTGGGACAGAGGAAAAGGATTGGCGCCCCACCGAGTTGGGTCCAAAAATGTTTCAGGAGGGTCCCACTGCCTTTAGTCGACGCGGAAAGGCTTCGTACAGAGGAGTAAAGAAAACTTTCAAGAGACTCGTATTGAGGAAGAATTTCCTTCAACGAAGGTCCGGCGCAAAAGGGCTAAGTCTTTACCAGATTCCTTTCTCCCACTTATCAGTAGGCCATAGCCAGAAGGGCAGTGTCCTCACACTTCACTTTAACAATTTGACATCATGTTTTGCATTTAATCCTTATCTACTTGCAATGTTTTTTGAGATGTAGTACTGGCATGGCATTATGCCAGATACTCAAATTGTCTATTTAATTCCTTAATAACTAGTGACATTTTGTCAAAACAACCATGCATTTTTGAATGTTTAAAACTGGTTTTAACAGTTTTAGATTGTTATATTTTGATATTTTCAATATTTAATATTTTTTCATAATTAAAAAAAATGCATTTTTTTGGAAAAATGTTAAATCATATTTAATTTTCCCTCCATTCAGGTCCTGGGAACTCATGTTTCAATTACTATAACAAAATGCAAAATAAAGTAATAAACACCACTTCACCTCACAATGGTAATTACTACAATGCCAAAAAAATAAGGCATCTACAACACAACTAGTGGTGAGGGGACATACCAAGTCCCCAGAGCAGTTTGCACGATGTATACACTTCACAGGGGTGAGATATACTGACAAAAACCAGTTTGGTGAGAAGGGGAAAGTAGAATTAAAGTTATTTACTACCAAAGCGATGCAGCCAAGTCACCCTGGAAGTAAACAAATTTAGTATCCTGGGGGTCTACCGTCACCCCATGCCAGGAGTTAAATTCTATCCTACATTTCCCTTAGCGAAAAATCTGTTGAAATGTCAACGGTTAATTGGGACCAATCCCACGGTAACTGTTGAATCCTACAGTAACTGCTGAATTCATTAATAAATGTTGGATTTATCTGTCACTGTTAGAGTTAACAGTTATTGTTAGTTTTAACAGTTACTATTAGTTTTAACAGTTAATTCTATTTTTAACAGTTACAGTTAGTTTTAACAGTTAATTCTATTTTTAACAGTCAATTCTATTTTTAACAGTTACTGTTAGTTTTAACAGTCAATTCTATTTTTAACAGTTACTGTTAGTTTTAACAGTTAATTCTATTTTAACAGTTACTGTCAGTTTTAATAGTGGTTCAATTTACTGTTGAATTCAACTGCAGTTACTGTTGGATTCAACAGTGGTCCCAATTACCATATTTGTCTGAATATAGTCCCCCCTTTTTTTCCAAAAATTCTCGAGGTAAAAGTAAAAGGTGGGACTATATTCAAACGCATTTATTTAACTTTTCCCGAAACTGAAGCCTCAAAATTATGGAGGGAGGACTATAATCAGAGGGGGACTATATTCGGAGAAATACGGTAACTGTTGAAATTTCAACAGTTTTTTCGCTAAGGGTTTCCCTGCCGCTTTCTGTGCCTTACCGTACTGCCTCCTGCATTTGATGCAGTCAGCTCCGATGCATCCGTTGGCGATGAATATACTTTGTGCCCTTCATCAGAGCACCCAAGTTCCGTGACCGCCATACTAAGCACAAAATCCACGCTGTCCTGAAGTATAGTAAGACACTGGTAGGCCTCATTGTTCAGTAAATAGATTGCATGATGGAGCAAATCAAATCCAAGGAAATAGTTACTGCTTGTCCCTAATACTTTACGACGATATTTTCTATCATCTGGTAACTTGGCAGCAAAATCCACTATCAAATTCCTACCAGTAGAGCGAGTTAACCTCCGACCATCCACCAAATTTTGATTCAGCCACTCTAACCGGTTTTTCCCACAAAAGCTGTTCATATACCGATACTCCTTCCATTCCTCAGAAGCTGGAAGAGAGGTAATGACACTTTCCTGAGATTTAATTAGCACTTTCACAGTTTTTTGTTTACTTATCCACTGAGGAAGTCTTGGAAGACGTACTACCACAGTATCAGTTTTGGGGTATGATGACGATTTTCTTCTATGCCTCATGATATCCTTCAGTATGAATTGATAAGGTACCTACAGATGAATCTAACAAAAGCATCTACTCGTGAATGAACAAACACTTCGCACAAACTTGGAGATGACGTTCAAGATCAATCTTCCGCTACTTGTAACATCAAAAATTAACACCTTCATCATTAGCTCAGTTCCCAGGAATGGTTTCATTCAATTTCGATGGCTGGTGTTTCCTTAGCAGTGGGTAAACACACCGGTCTGAAAACCTGAAAAAAGAAATTAATTATATAAGTTTGATTAAATAAATTCACAATGGAAAGTAGCTGACACATTGCAATTCAAAATCATGAATACACTGCAAGAACTCTGAATGTGAACTAAACATAATTTTTCTATAGCTCGTTGATATAAATAAATAAAAAATCTTTTCCAGAGGGCAAACTGAGGTGCTTTATCAATGGGGTACACCATAAAATGCATTTTTGAAATTTTTTTGGTGAAGAGCCATGCTGCTTTGATAATATTAAGAGTTGTATAAGGTTATTATGCCAAACAAATTACATAAATGTGTTAAATGGATCACAAAAAACCTTGCACAAAACTAATCCATGTCAAGTAGTCAAAAGAATCAACTTATTTTCAAATAAGTCTCCCTAAATCGCAACAAACAATCCCTTTTCTTTCTTTCAACAACCCAACATTTGCTGTCAGGCACCAAAACTGTGTTTAAACTATGACCAACACTTTTTTAATTTGAGGACTTTTAGCCACTTAATTTTTATCCAATTTCTCACACTGTCCTCAGCAATACTGAGCACTGAAGTCATGTTTGGGTGCTCAGATGATGTCAAGTTTTCAATCAGCCAATAAAGAGTTATTTCTATAGACATATCTGACTTGAAAAACATTCTTCACATGTGAAATTTTCCTCCAGTACATTATAGGTAGGAACCATAGATTTAGAAAATAGATGACAGACTACAAGAGTCAATCAGGGCTAGACATCAACACTGACCATTATTTACAAATGATGAAATGAAGAGTGCAAAGATGTAACCAAGAAAAAAGTTGAACATAGAAAGAGATTTAAAGTGAACTAAAGGGAATTGCAAAGTATTTAGAATATATTTAAGTTCAATGGGTTACAGCCCATTTACAGATTAACAGGGTAGTTTCCTTCATCAAAGAAAACAAAATGCATTAATTGCTATTCGTTACCCACCAGTACTGTATTCATAATATACATGTTATTTGGTTTTACAAATCTCAGTTTAAACGTATGTCAATGGTCAATTTTATCCTCATTTGAAAAAGGCCAGAGTGGTGGACATGCGATGCCGCTCCATGTGACGTCACACGGACCTAGATGCTAGACGAGTAGTCAGGAGTTATACATCATCTGAGATTACCAATGCATGCATGAGGCACAGAGCTCAGAGAAACATCTCTAAATAATCACCTATTAAAAATGACTATGGTCGGAAAGTTTCCTAAGTTTGATAATCCTTATTAATGCCAAGTGCAACCTGCTAGCAGCCTACATCAAGGCAGTGCTCACAGCCTTGCACCATCACATGGCGGCAGCCAGAACCAGATTGACATAACACGGGCTTTACCCAGCATTCATACTTAGCTGTCGTGTTTTCGTGCACTTAAAAATTTTTAAATTTCATGTATCGCAAAAAATAGATATCGTCATTTAAAAATCTAAAAGCATGAAATACATATTCCACGAGTAATTATCTATTGATTTAGTCAATAAAAAAATAGGGAGCCACCCTATAATAATTTTGTAGGAAGATTGGCGCATAAAAGGAATTGAAGTAAATTTAAGCAATATTTATACTAAGATCCATGCTCGAATTTCAGATTACTTAAGGAATTTATATATTATATAGCATCCCCAAGAACACCAGAAGAATTTTAAATTCTGTATATTTCCAGTCCACAGGTAACGTAACCCATGGAAGTTTGATGTAGACCAAGATTATACACAATATATACCAACAATAATATGTTTACTACGTTTGCATAATTGCATACATTGCAGGAAACATTTCACATGGAAAGCTTGTTTGGTTGTTAGGGATTGCTTGTATTTATCATGTTTTTGTCATAGCAGTTGCATGAGATAAGTCTTGTGTTTCTAACAAAAAAGCCATTGACCTCATTTGGTTTGACTTACAAAACTTGCATTCCTAAAATCACACTGCCGTAACACGTTCCTTGCTCATGATGTAACGTCTATGTCATGGCAGTCCACAGCGTTACTGAAGATGTAAGGATTACGTTCCACCATGCGTATTATTTATTAGGTCCAGCGTTATATTCACCCTGAGTGCCAGCCACCGGTATAAGGGTATGGGAGAGGGTCAGTCAAAAGTCTTCGCTTGTTTGCCATGCTGAGAGCTCCGAAAATTTTTCTTTCAATTTTTTCTTTGTTTTGTCTGTTTTACCTCGTTTAGCTCTGCAAGGATGTCTTTGGTGGTGGGTTTTTACAATATATGTATTTCATTATTACTTTCATTTTATAATGCAGAAAATAGTCATTTCTGCTCCCAATTGTTCCTATACCTTTTTTAAAAAATAAAATATTACAAATATTCAACGCCAAATTAAAAAAAAGATCCCTTTGCAGTTGACGAGGAGACGTAAGATACTTGACTATAAGTTATTTTGACTTTCTTAATGAATTTTCACAAAATTTTTAACAAGTATCTATTTAACTGGTCTTACGAGAACGAATGGAAATATTTTCTCTTGATTTTATTTTCATTTTCAGTGTTCATTGACGCTAAGGTGGTTAACTGCTTGCCTAATTTTGGAAGTACTCCAGGCATTTGTAAATCACTTCTTATGATAAATAATAAATGCTTCCTTTCTCATATATTTAAAGTTTCCAAGTGAATTTCACTTGCTATGATTTTATCATGGAAAAATTTGTTTTTATACCCTGCACTTGAACTAATGCCCATATTTACATAAGCATAGGAAACACATAAGCAATCATGTGAATGTACTCCCCCACGTGCTCCTAATTTCGTGCTATCTGAACTATTCCAGCAGAGGGAGTTTTAATTTAAAAAATTTGCATGATCCATGGTACTCTATCATACTCTACATTCCCTTTAATCTACGTCCAAATACCAGATTCATTTCATATCCAGATGTATTGACACCACAGGAATGTACATAATCAAATGTCAAAGGGAACCGTCATCAAATCATTTGAATTGAAAATTTTCACCCTTTCAATGTTTCATTTAGTCATTTTAAATCATTGGAAATTTGGTTAAAAACAGTAAAATTAAATTAACAACCATACCAATTGATTTGAAAGTGAGCATCCTCTTTTTAACTGGCTGACCACATTCTAAGATGTCAAAGTGTTTTTCACAAAGTCTAAATATTTTTTTTTGAATGTTGGCCACTTCCTCCCTCAAGAAGTAGTACGACCTCCCAGAGCTTGTGGTTGCAGGAAAATCTAAGTAGTGATGAAGATGAGAGTGACAGTCAACTCATCAAGCAAAGGGGAGTTAACTTGGATGACTTGCTGACTAAAATTAACAATAAATTGCAAACAGATAGCTGGCAGGGTAAACTTCAAATGTTGACCCTGACCCCTTTATCTTGGTCTAAGAAAACGATTATGAGTTAATTTCATGTTTCAGACTACACTGTGAGACAGGCAAAAAAGTTACTTCAATAGAAGGGAATACCTGCTATGGCATCACCATGTGCTGGGAAACCACTTCCAAACTCCACAGTAGAGCTGGTGAAAAAGTTTTATGAGTTTGACAAGAATTCTAGACTGATTCCTGGAGCCAAAGATAAATTTAGTGTTGGTTAGAACGAGTATATGCAGAAGAGGTTGATTTAATGTAACCTCAAGGAACTTTACGTTCTCTTCAAATAGCAATATCCACAAGAAAAAATTGGGTTCCCCCAAATTTTGTTCACTTCAGCCAAAATGGTGTGTGATGGCTGGTGCTTCTTGGACTCATTCAGTTTGCGTTTGTGTCATAATTCAAAATGTGAAACTTCTAATTAGTGCCTTGCAATTGAAGGAAACATAAGGAGTTGATGGATATCATCATTTCTAAATTTTGTGAATACGACCCTTCTGATACAGTGAAACATAGGCAGTGGGTTTCCACTGATAGAACCGAACTTCAGTTGTTAACATCATCCATTGATGAACTCTTGGACATTCTATGCCTCAAAATGAATAAACTGATACCACATTATTATTACCATGGATCATGCAGTTTTTTTTAATTAAAACTCCCTCTGCTGGAATAGTTCAGATAGCACGAAATTAGCAGCACGTAGGGGAGTACATTCACATGATTGCTTATGTGTTTCCTACTCTAAGAGCCAGTAGCATACACTATAGTGAGATAATGCATGCTCCAATATTGTTTAATCATGAGTATAAGCTTATATCTCCTCTAAATTGTGTAATATCTATGTGCCTTAAAAAAGAGCCTTTTTTTCCGTGACCATGAATGAGTATTTTTTTTTACTAAAAGGAACGCCGGACTCATGATTTTTTTCTTCAGGATCTTTGCTCATACATTAATGATTACTTTAAACCGAACCATGAGTCTGTATTCCCATGGCCTTTCCCTGTGGATGCTGACAGTGAAAAATGGTACAAGCCAGATTTTTTTGTAAACTTTATTTTTTTGCAGCTGAATTACTTCATGCAGTGAATAATTAATGATAATCGTGGGATCATTATGGGTCACTTATCTTTAGAAAAAAAATCATGCCTTTTGATCTCACAGGAATACAGTTATGGATGAAAATAAAAATCACCATGTGTTGCACGTTGCGGCACTTCAGGGGTCACGCCCAAATTTCAATTGCTCATATTTCATCAACAATTGAAAATTGGGGGCTAAAATTGTACATAATTTCTATTTATACCAGAATGTATGACCTTGGCAAGTTTTATGAAAATCTGAGTCGGTAAGTGTCATGGCGTGGTTGATTTAAAATGGAATGACCCATGAGACTCATGATTGATTTTTTATGCAATATTTGAAATGCTTACAAGTATGTATTGGGCATTATCCACAACAAAACATGCCTCAGAGAGCAACCTCCCCCAACCCAATCTCATGCCGCTGAGCTCGGAGAAACTGATCCGGCCCGAGGATATATATGTCCGAGGATGTATACTGAGCAACGTGTGTCCCGAAGCAGAAATTACTAGATGGAAATATTCAACCATGGAAGAATTTCACTATTTTTTGGCCTTAACTATCATACAGAAATTATAATTATCGCCCCTATCCCTTATTATTGAAAAACTAATCCTTTATATGACTTACATTGCTTCCGAAGGCAGAATTCGCGTGATTGATTCATGTCAATTCTCCGATCCCTTCATTTCAACGAAAATCCATCCACATTCTCTCTGACTCCAGTACCCCTCTGATGGACTGCTTATTCACAATTAGCCCCGTAATAGACGCATTCAAGGAAACAATTGACAAAGTAGTGACCCCTTCACCTGACTTCCCCATCCTTACGTTCACTAACATATGCATTAGAGACTCATTACTTGATTTTTTCCATAATATTCGAAATCCTTACAAGCATTTATTTGGCATCCTCCCCAGCAAAATATACCTAAGAGATCAACTTCCACTAACCCAGTCTCATGACGCCAAACTCACAGAAACTGATCCGGTCCGAGGATATATACACCCGAGGATATAAAATGGGCAATGCGTGTCCTGAAGAAAAATTACTAGATGAAAATATTTAACCATATAAGATGGATGGAAGAAGACCCTTTTTGGATTTATTTTTCTCACAAGAATTATCAAAATTTCCTGTATCTCCGATTACTGAAAAGCTCATCCTTAATATGACTTGGATTTCTTCAGGAGAGAGAAGTCGCTTGATCAATTCAAGTCAACTCTCCAAGCCCTTCAAAACAATACGAACGTTCTCTAGCTCTAACATCCATCCGACCAACTGATTATCCAAAATAAGCTCCATTATAGACGCATTCAAGCAAACAATGAAGAAAGTAGTGACCCCCTCACGTGGCCTGTGTTTGGAAGAGTCTATGGTTCCATTGAGAGCTAGGCTGGGATATAGCAAATATATGATGGGAAAGCACCTCCAGTACATAATAAAGTTGCACATGCTGACGGAAGCAAAGGGTTTGGCACAGCAGGTCATCGAAACCAAGCAGCTTCCAATTCAGAAGAGTCTGAAAATGGGCATTCGGAGAAGATTGTAAAAAATTGACGGAGAATCATTGTGACTGTGGCCAATCCTTTTACATGGATGACTTTTATAACAGTGCAGCCAGTTCTAGATTCCATCCAAATGGAAAAAATTATGTGACGGGGATATTGCGGTGAGCCAAGAAGGGTATTCATTCCATTGTGCTCTCCCAGGAATTAAAGAAAGGTGAGGTGGTGGAGGCCTTTTCTGAGGATGAAATCTGTTTCCTAAGGTGGAAGGATAAAAGGGAACTGCGGATGATCAGCACTGAATTCAGTGAAAAAAAAATGACTGAATCCACGAAAAGACAAGCTTGCACACCAAGAAAGCCACTGGCGGTGGTTGAATACAGCAATTACACGAGTGGCATCAAACCTAGGGATCAAATTATGTCTCATCCATCATTTTTAAAGGAGAAATTTTTAATTCATTTAAAATCTATTTGAAAGGAAATCCATCAAATGGTTAATTCACCTGCTGAACTCACAGTTACTGTGTTACTGAACCATATTTTTTCATTCACAGAAAATTTTTGGAAAATTCCTCTCAACGACTTTCGAATTCAAATTATAGAATATCTAAAGACAATATCTATATCTCAACTGCTTTGAAGAGACAGTCATCCTAGCCCACTTCATCCAAAATCAGGGGACTATCAGTATATTTCCCTGACTATGCAACAGACAAGAAAGACAGAAAAGATGTAAACAGAAAAGGTTTAGGTAGTGCTTCAAGAAGAATGTCCACTAGGACACATCATATTACTGCCCCACCTGCCTGGCTGAGCCTTCATTGTGTCTCGAGTGTTAACAGGAGTATCACAAGATTTTTTTATGCTGAAAATTATTTACAGAGCCCGACAAAATTTTTTTTTAATGCATATCTTTTATATTTTCTAAGTAAATTTGTTTCTTTAATGAAATGATATTATTTGATATAAAGCAATTAGTAAATGAAAAAATCTTCTTCAAATGCTAGTCAAATTCTGATCTGTAAAACGATATGTTTCATTAAAATAATTCTTCGTTTACACAAATTTTCCTTTATATTCATAGACCTATGTATGACATTATACTATCTTTTCCATAGGATATCATTTAGCTCAGTCACATTTTCCATGATTGGGAAGATCACTTTTGCTGGAAACATTTGCAATATTTACTTTAGTGCAATAAAACGTTTAAAATTGTATTTAATTGTATCATTTCCAGATTGAAAAATTAACCCTTTCACTGCGCAAATAAGCTGATGTAGGCTACTGAGGGTTCCTTGCGGCTACTGATGGGCAATAAAAATAAAAAGAGGAATAAAAGATGTCTGCATGACATCCACTTGTCAAAGGAAGAACTTCTAAGCACCTATGGACTCGAAAAGTAGATGCATAGTTCAAATCGTCAATAGACGATGGGACCAGGTTAAGGGTAATATTAGCTGAAAAAAATGATTAGGTTTGAAAGGGTTTTCGCTGCAGTACTGACAAAGGGCAAAGAAATATACCTGTGTTGCCAGAAGGTATCACAACTTTGACAGGATACTTAGGAAATTTAAATTTCAAATTTTTAACGAATGAAGGGTTACTTCTGGAAAAAAATAGTGAAAACGTGTACCCAGCATCACTAATCATAAGATCACGTCGTTAAAATACAAATAAAAAATACAAATTTTTTCCAAAATGTCTGCCACCAAGCATTTTCTCTAAAAGATGGTGAGCACGGAATGTGTTGAAACGTGGTTTAAGTTCTCGCATTTTGTAAAAGCCAAATAAGCAATCATTGAATACGGTTACCAAACATTTTTAGTAAGGAAAATTAACAAACGGCAAGCTATTTTGAGCATCATATGTAAATTTCAATAATGAATAGATGAATGAACCGGAAGCAATCGAACATAATACAAAATAAAGCAGACACAACAAAAAAACTCAGATCCAAGTAAGGCATTGCCCAACATGATATTAGACTTTAATCACTTTCAAAACCATAAAAATCCTTTTCACTATCACCACCATCGAAAACAAGAATATTCTATATTATTTCTACTGTATAGATACCTTATCTTAACTTATACGGAACCAAACTCTACAAATGAGGTACTTAAATGCACAGAATTTATCAGAGAACATGCGACGGCATATCCTACTTCCTAAATATTGCTATTGTTCATTTAAATTGGTTTTTAAATAATTAAAAAAAAACAATAACCAGTAAATATTCCTGACGATAACGGTGCACAAACTGATACATTTGTTCATTTGCAACAATATCTCGCATTCTTTATATAACTTTTATCAAAATGTGGCTGATTCCACAATCGAGTCTCCTGTTGATACGTAAGTATGAGTCATCATGTGCGTTTAACAGAGGATAGTGTAATTACTTCCAATGCTGTATTTAAAGAGGTCCTCTGACCTCAATTTGTACATGAACATTCCAATTAAATTTGTACATAAGACCCCGCCTATTTTTTCTAAATTTTAAAATTAAAAAACGCGCCTATCCCTCTGTGGACCTGCATTGAAAAGAGCGGGTGCAGCACGCTTGTGTTGTTATGTTGTTGTTTTTTTAGCAGTCTTCAGTTAATCTTCCTCCAGTCGCCATGTACACATAATTTTTACGGCAGGCGGTGGACCAAAATACCTCGCTGCTGCTCTGTTTCCATGCACTTTGGGGTCGTTTAACACTCCTAGATTATACTGAATAGGGTGGTTTCCTATTATTTTTTTATTGCCTAAATCGAAAGATTATTACTCCTGGAGTACGTATTTCACGCTTTTAGATTTTTAAATGACGATATCTATTTTTCGCGATCAAATGAAAAGTGAAAAATTTAAAGCGCGCGAAAACGCGACGCGTAAGTAGGAATGAAGGGAAAAAGTCCGTACGACGCATTTCTGGTTCCCCCTCCCGCCAGGTAGGTGACATTGATCGAGGCTCTGAGCGCTGATAGGACGCAGGATGCTAACGGGTAGCTGAGTACCTTCCTGTCTGGTAGCGCATGGCTTAAAAAAGGTTTATTAATACCTTATCAAGGGAAGAAAACTTTCCGACCTTAGCCAGTTTTAATAGGTGATTATTAAGACATGTTTCCCTGAGCTCTGTGACTCATGCATGCATTGGTAGCCTCTGACGATGCATAACTCCTATCCTCTTGTGTAGAAACTAGGTCCCTGTGACGTCACGTGGAGTGGAATCGCATGGGCGCCAATCTGGCCTTTTTCAAATGAGGATAAAATTTGACCCTTGCCATTCGTCTAAACAGGTATTTCAAAAACCAAATAATTTGTGTATTATGAATACACTAATGGTGGGTAACGAATCGCCATCAATGCCTTTGTTTTCTTTGATGAAGGAAACTACCCTATTGTATAGTTTTAAAGTTCGTTTCCTGTAGTTATATTTTCCGGGGTGTTTGAAGGAAAAGTTTTAAGCACCGATAACGACATGTGTGTTGGGCGTCAAATGTTGAACGATTAGTGCAATGTTGTACTATGTCCTTGCTTTCCGCTCTGAAGGCAGAGCAAGCGCTACTAGTTTTGATTTCTTTTTGACGGGAACGGTGCGGTATCACAAGGAAACCATCCCAGTTCTCACCTTTGAGCTATATTTTTTTTGTCAAAAATTTAGTTCTAAGTGATAAAATAAATATGGAAGATGTAGAAAAAGTTATCTTTATTTGGGCAAAAAATAGCATTCGGTATTGAAAGTGAACTTGTGTTCTTCACGCGTAAGACACAGGTAACTTTTTAGAGACCAAATTTAGTAAAAAAGAGGGCATCTTATATGCGGTCAAATATTGTAGGTCTTCATAAAAAGAGGTCAACTTCACATTGCTCACTTCAAGATGACACACTTCATCTTTCATCAGCAAAAAAGGGTGAAAAACACAAGTACCAGGACCTCTATTTTTCAACGAAGCTACCAACTTCAATTCCACCAAAACAAAAGAGAGACTGTTGATTTCTGCAATGGCTCATATAATAGGGTAGTTTCCTTCATCAAAGAAAACGAAAGGCATTGATTGCGATTCGTTACCCACCATTAGTGTATTCATAATACACATATCATTTGGTTTTTGAAATACCGGTTTAGACGAATGGCAATGGTCAAATTTTATCCTCATTTGAAAAAGGCCAGATTGGTGCACATGCGATGCCACTCCACGTGAAAAAAGTGACCGTGGCGGACACAATAGACCCACGGACGCGGTCGCCCCTCACGATCCGCCTTAGCGCGAGCCCAGTCCCTTCTTCGGCCGCTCAGGTCGACCTTTTCCTATCCTCTCCAGGCGGTCAACTACTGTTATTTGCAGTGTGTTTTCCAAAAAAATATTTGTTGCGTACTTTTGAAATTCAATGCTAGAAATGAATTCATCTTTTTTGCTGACCACATGGAAATTTCAAACAAAATTCTAACGTTAATCTCAACGGAGTTATAGATCAACAAGTAAATACATTAAATCCGTCTAAATCAACGTTAGAACTTCGTTTAAAATTTCTGCACGCTCAGAAACAAAGCACAAAATTCATTTTGAATGTAAAAAAATCGGTGCGAGCAACAAATATTTTCATATATTTTGCATTAACATTTTAGCCAGTTGACCGCGAACTCGTGCTAGGAAGGGGCTTATAATCCTTCTTAGGGTCTGGGACAGAGGCAGAGGAAAGGGATCGGTGCCCTCTGAGTTGGGTCCAAAAAAGGTTAGGGAGGGACCCGCTGCCTTTAGTTGACGCGGAAAGGCTTCGTACAGAGGAGTAAAGAAAACTCTCAAGAGACTCGTATTGAGGAAGAATTTCCTTCAACGAAGGTCCGGCGCGAAAGGGTTAAGTGTGCAAACATTCATTTATCCTCAATATTAAGCATTACCTATCCCCACAGATTTCATTGCAATTAATTGTACTTTAGACGTAAGGAAGAAAAATCTCTTCGTGTTTGTGGGCAACAAACTTTGATAAATTCAAGAGGTTGATGTGAATAAAGCAAACCTCTGCTAGCTTCAATACTAATGCCTCAATTGAAAATTCATTGGTACTTTATTTATACTGCAAAATGACATTAATGCAAGAACATACGGTATTCAGAATATCAATACTACATCCAAGATCGGTTGATATTTATTAGTGGCTTTGTATAGACAACAAAGCGTCTCTAAAGTGGATGGTTTTCTTCATTTTAGACACATAAGCATGATATCGTAATTGTCAATGGTAGCAAATTAAGTTTGATTTTGATGCAGTAACAAAGTAAAAAAAAATAAAATATGTGGCTACAATGTCAGTTTATAGCACACCCTAACATCTTCTCAAGACCTAATGTTAGCAGGGAAAATGAATACTTTAGCATGTACAGAATGTAATTCCGTCACTTACCAATTAAAATCCAAGGACGAGCAGTAACTGGGGTTCTCAAAATAACATGGATGCAGAATGCGATTATTTGACTGGGTAATGCCTTAAAAAGAAAGATCAACGGATTAAGCAATTGACAAAAATTGTAGTCTATCCTAAGGGTAGCAGTTGATTTGAAAATTCTGCTGGATTATCAGATTAATTATAACAGAACAATATTGTTCTTAGCTGCCGACAGCTTTATTAATTATAAATTATATTTTAATACCCCAATTTCATTTTAATATGCTAAATTTACCAAAAATCACGCATAAAAAATCTTAAATCTTTCATGGAACAAGAAAGAACTACAAATTTTGCACAAGCTCCTTTGCTAAGACCCATGTAGCTGGCAGTACACAGTCATTCAATCATGCGTTCCTTCATATCCACAAGGTCACACCATTATTGTGCATACAAAACATAAATTTATCCTATGTTTATCACAAATAATTATAAAAAACTTAAATAATATTTTACTTGATCAAAGTAGTTCTATGCATTATAAAATGATAATAATATGAAGTGGATTGGGAGCCACTTACGCAAAACTGTATCAGCGTACCTCATCAAACAGGACATATATTACAAAGAAATGAATGCAAGAAAATATGCACAATATGATAACAGAACTTTGCATTGCCATGCTCTAAATAAATACAAGAAAACAGGCAAATAGTTATTGCAGCATTGCAAGGTGGGAATGGAAGGGTGAAGAGAAACCTATGGCATTAGGCTGCTCCGTATTAAATTGTAAAGGGGGCCATGGCTTAATATCTTAATATTTTATAAAATACATATAACACCAGATTCGAGTAAAAGCAATAAAAAATTTGAGAGGCTGGACAGAAAATAAGCTTTCTACAACAAAAGCACACAGATAAAATATGTACACAATTTATTTTTCTAAATTCGCAATATATAGAAACAAATATCATGAATTTAATCCAATTGAGAGACTGGTCGAATTTTCATAGAGTGAACATGAATCTCTGTGCATAGAAGTTAGAATCAGTCAACCTTAACCCTCAATTATTTCAAGTTGAAAAACAAAGTTCGCGACAGAAAGACCGTTGACAAATTTAGGCGTATGCATACAGCTTCGTTCTGATGATCGAGCAGTGGACTTTCGTATTAGGTCAATCTAAACCGAAATATGTACGATACAGCATTGTGTAAGTTAACAGAAAACTATCCAAACACACAGCTATCAACGTTCAAAACACGGTCAACATGCTTAGATATATTTTTTTCGTTTTTGTTACCACTTCTCAAAAATTTTAATCGTCATATGACTTCATAAACATCGAAATTATAAACGGAATAGTCAATTTTAAAAACTTCTGGGCGTTAGCGATGGCAACATTCAGTTGCATTTTTCAGCAGTATAAGTTTCTGATTTGAAATTCACGCTCATTTTATGCTCACGCTCGTTACGCAAATACTATACATTCCCAAGATATAAAAACATTGTAAATATTTAATGCTTAATTGGCGAGGGTTAAAATATTACCGATACTCCAGCAGAGACGAATAGGTGGCTGGATTCGTTAAGAGATGCATTTATTACACAGGATAGTTCCAGCATAAAAAGGATATAAGATCACGAAGGAAATGTGCATGGTGAAATAACATACATGCAAGGGAACGACATCCTTGGGCGATTACGAATGAGCCACACAACGCATGTTTGTATACAATAGTCTATAAACATTTTGGACTTAGCTATTCACAACAAGAATGTAACCCAAATAAATTAAAAAACCGCATGCATGATGTAACTGTGAGGTGCCGATAAGAAATTATGCTTTTGTATTAGATTCAGCTGTACCACTTGGCAATTATAGCAAGTGTGTAATAGATATATTTTTATATACTAATATATAACAACAGGAAGTGACACATTTTTCCCCGCTAACAATGAGAATGTGATACACGAATAAGATTCGGTAACTAGCACATGGGAATACAAGATTACAAAATAATTTAATCAAAAAAACGACAAGACTTCCATTACCATTACCTCTTCAGTGCTTGTGCGTGGGTTAGCTTAAATTATTTCGCTCAAAGACAAGAACAACAAAATAATATAAACACATTAAATACACAAGAACAAGAAATCTACTAACCTAGATTTGAATGACGTCCTGCATCATTTCTTACCTTATCTATATGCAGTATTTCAACTTGAAGATGCAGTCTCTGAACCAAATAGCTATGCCCTCGTTTCGTACCAAAAAAATCAATAACATTTTTACACTTTTGAAGACAAAGCCTTCACATTTTACGCATACAGCTATCTCTCACACCATTAACTATTAAAACTGAGTTCGAAAGAATATCCATGAGGAATTTTGATTAATTGAGAACTGCAATACCTCACACAAATTGAACAGCTACCCTATGCATTTACACCAACGGAAAAAGCGACTCATACATGTTGGCGAAAGAGAAAATCGAAATGCGCCTAGACTCGACACTATCGACTCAGAAGTCGAAAAGATCGACTCAAAGGTGAGGTATCGCCTGATCGATTGTAAAAGCCGCGCGGCGGTCATTACGGTTGGGAAATAAGGTGCTGTGAGGTAACTTGGACACCGTTTTTCAATGTAATAGTACAATATCATTTTCAAATACTTTTTTTGTACAGATAACCCCAGTGAATGGCTGACAAAAAACATGTTATGATTTATCAACAATTAAACTAGCACATCACGCACAGAATGTGATTTCTACCAGTTAGCAATATTTTATATTAATATTATTTTCAGGTCTCAGTTGGCCCCAGTGACCTCACGACTTAAGGCCTAGTTACACGGTACATTATTTTTTACATTTACATTATTACACGGATTCTGTATTTTTTTCTGAATGGTTATGGACAAGATCCACGATTAGGTGATTCCACGCTACCCGGTCAACACAACAACTATGGCTTCACTGTGGCCGGATTGTGGTTTACTTGTGGCAACTATGGCTAGCCACAGATTGCCATATTATGGCCAGACTGTGGTTGCCATGCATAACTATGGCCACACTGCGGATCGTCTCAGGAACGCCACAGATTTGCAAACCAAACATTTGTAAACATAAGCATATTACGGTTGCTATTGATACAGGTTGGTTGGTAAGTTATTAAAATGGAAGTTGGTTGATTCCATGGATATAACGAAAGTGTTTTATCCACATTATGGCAGGCCACACTTTGGCCGGGGGTCAAATTTGAACCGTTAACCGGGGGTTTAAATTAATATGGGGCCATAATGCCAACCCGCTATGGCCACAACTGTTGTGTCGACTGGGTATTTATTTCGGACAAGTTTTCAAACATTTTTTCCCTTTTTCTTCTAATCCTTCCTATAAAAAATATTTTTCCTCGTAAAAATTTTTCACCAGATCAAGCTTCAATCGAGGGAAATCACTTCCAAACTCCACAGTAGATCTACTGTGGAGTTTGGAAGTGATTTCCCAGCACATGGTGATGGCATAGCAGGTATTCCCTTCTCATGAAGTAACTGTTTTGCCTGTCTCACAGTGTAGTCTGAAACATGAAATTCACTCATAATCCTTTTCCTAGACCAAAGTAAAGGGGCCAGGGTCAACATTTGAAGTTTACCCTGCCAGCTAACTGTTGGCAAGTTATTCTTAATTTTAGTCTGCAGATCATTCAATTTGGCTTTCTTTCGCTTGATGAGTTGACTGTCACTCTCATCTTCATCACTACTTAGATTTTCCAGAGATGGATTCACTAATTTCAATGCACCAGACAAGGTGATGCTTGGACTGTGTTATCTTTCCTTTTCCATACGAGCATCTACTGTGAGCAGACAAAGAATGTAATTTCAAAGGAGAGCAGTCTAAAGCCTCCAAACTGCAGTTTGCTTCATCTTATTATCTATCACTTTCCACCAAAGACTTAACTGATGTAAGTTCTTTACCGCTTTCATCAATGCCATTGGAAACAACTTCACTTTTACAAATTTTTGAAATCCTCTTGTTACACCTACAGCAAATTTTCCCTCCAGGCTTCACCAGGATGCCCACTGCTCTCACAGACTTACACTTTTTTTTAGAGGTATGGTCCTCAGAAATTTCCTCACAGGACCTTTATGAATGGCAAAGAGGTACAGCATTTAAGCTGATAACACTTGTATTTCTTTAAGTAGCAATGAAGATGATGAGAGCACACAGTCAATGGTGGTGAAATAGGAATATTGCACTGCAGGGCAATGAAATTTCTGTCCACTTCTGGTAGTTCCTCGAAATAGAAGGTTTGGGCTGTGTTTGTGTAGCTCTTTTTGTGAAATTGAGAACTGAGTTCTCGCACAATGATACCTCTGACATGGCAAGACAGACCTCAATACAAATGAGATGTTAAAATGTAAGCCTGGCTATCAGTCACACAAACATGAGTTACTTAGTCTGAAATTCAACCAGGATATCACTTAGGCAGCACCATATGACGGAGGAATGAATTAACTTCACTAAGACTGAAATTGCTCTCTTCTGATTTTACATTTTATACCATACTATTCAGTTAGGTTAAGAGATGGAAGAGATAGCCCAGTAGGAATAGTCCTGAAAGCACGAAATTAGCAGTATGTGGGGGAGTACACTCACATGATTACTTATGTGTTTCCTACTCTAAGAGCCAGTAGCATATGCTATGGTGAGATAATGCATGATACAATATTGTTTAATCATGAGTATTAGCTTATATCTCCTCTAAATTGTGTAATTTCTAGGTGCCTTGAAAAAGAGCCATTTTTTTCCGGTGAACATGAACAAGTATTTTTTTTTACTAAAAGGAATGCCGGACTCACGATTTTTTTCATCAGGATCTTTGCTCATACATTAGTGATGACTTTAAACTGAACCAGGAGTCTGTACTCGCATGGCCTTTCCCTGTGGATGCTGATGATGAAAAATAGTGCAAGGGAGATTATTTAAGTAAACCTTATTTTTTTGCAGCTGAATAACTTCATGCAGTGAATATTTAATGATAATCGTGGGATCATTATGGACCACTTATCTTTGGAAAAAAATCATGACTTTTCATCTCACAGGAATGGAGTTATGGATGAAAATAAAAATCACCAAGTGTTGCACGTTGCGGCACTTTAGGGGTCACGCCTAAATTTCAATTGCTCATATTTCATTAACAATTGACATTTGGAAGCTAAAATTGCACACAATTTCTAAATATACCGGAATGTATGACCATGGCAAGTTTCATGAAAATCCGAGGCTGTGGGTATCATGGCCTGGTTGATTTGAAATGGAATGACCCTATTGCAACCTTTCACCCACCAGTAATGTCGTGGAACAGAGCACAAGTGCACTCCATGGACACATTGATTCATTTGGTGAGTGAAAGGCTGTATCTTTTTGACCCGAGGAACCCCTTGTAGAGAAGCAAGGGGAAGAGGATATCCAGGTTCTGAGAGATTGCGGAGGAGATGAGTCCATTAAGATAGATATTGTTAGGCATTTTCATTCTCCTTTGATTACTGTAGATAACATTGGTGTGATCACTGCTAATGTATTCTACGTTGAACTTATTGTTCTTAGATTAAAATATAGATGAGAGGCGATTTCATAACTGTAATTTTCAGAGGCAATACCATTGCCGATGACTGGAAAAATAAATACTATTCACAGAGGACAACGTACTTAGCGGAGAGGAGGAAGGTGGCATCCTTAAAAAAAATGGATTAGAGTCATGATTTTTTTTCTAATGCTAAGTGGTCCATAATGATCCCAATATTATCATTAGATATTCACTGCATGAAGTAATTCAGCTGCAAAAATCTAAGTATGTATACTGGAATATTTCCTAAACAATTAAAAACTGCAATAGTGATACCAATTTTTAAAAAAGGTGATAAAATGAACGTAAATAATTACAGACCAATATCCCTATTATCTGAATTTGCTAAAATAATAGAAAAAGTTGTTTAAGTCAGACTTCTTAAATTTCTAAATCAGCATAGTTTTTTCAATAAAAACCAATTTGGATTTATGAGTGGTAAGAGTACAGAATATGCATTATTAAAATTCTGTTCAGAGCTGAACGACGGACTGAATAAGAACTGTAGAGTTGTTGGCTTATTTGTAGACATTACCAAAGCCTTCGACTCCATTAATCATAACATACTAATGAATCGATTATGGGAAATTAGCAGTAGGTTGGGGAGTACATTGACATGATTGCCTTTGTGTTTCCTACTCTAAGAGCTAGTAGCATACACTATAGTGAGATATTGCATGATCCAATATTGTTTAATCATGAGTATTAGCTTATATCTCCTCTGAATTGTGTAATTTCTAGGTGCCTTGAAAAAGAGCCATTTTTTCCTGTGAACATGAACGAGTTTTTTATTTTAATAAAAGGAACGCCAGACTCACAATTTTTTTTCATCAGGATCTTTGCTCATACATTAATAATTACTATAAACTAAACCAGGAGTCGGTACTCGCATGGCCTTTCCCTGTGGATGCTGATATAAAAAGTAGTGCAAGGGAGATTTTTTTGTAAGCTTTATTTTTTTGCAGCTGAATTACTTCATGCAGTGAATATTTAATGATAATATTGGGATCATTATGGACCACTTAGCATTAGAAAAAAATCATGCCTTTTCATCTCACAGGAATGGAGTAATGGATGAAAATAAAAATCACCATGTGTTGCACTTTGCGGTACTTTAGGGGTCACGCCCAAATTTCAATTGCTCATATTTCATTAACAATTGACATTTGGAAGCTAAAATTGCACACAATTTCTAAATATACCGGAATGTATGACCATGGCAAGTTTCATGAAAATCCGAGGCGGTGGGTGTCATGGCCTGGTTGATTTGAAATGGAATGACCCTATTGCAATCTTTCGCCCATCAGTAATGTCGTGGAACAGAGCACAAGTGCACTCCATGGACACATTGATTCATTTGGTGAGTGAAAGGCTGTATCTTTTTGACCCGAGGAACCCCTTGTAGAAAAACAAGGGGAAGAGGATATCCAGGTTCTGAGAGATTGCGGAGGAGATGAGTCCATTAAGATGGATATTGTTAGGCATTTTCATTCTCCTTTGATTACTGTAGATAACATTGGTGTGATCACTGCTAATGTATTCTACGTTGAACTTATTGTGCTTAGATTAAAATATAGATGAGAGGCGATTTCATAACTGTAATTTTCAGAGGCAATACCATTGCCGATGACTGGAAAAATAAATACTATTCACAGAGGACAACGTACTTGGCGGAGAGGAGGAAGGTAGCATCCTTAAAAAAAATGGATTAGGGGTGTAATCTGTGAATACGTAGTATTTACCAATAAAATTGTTACTGCTTACCTTGATAAATTGATAACATTTTAGGATAAATGATACTTTGGTTATTGCAATAACCAAAGTATAATTTATCCTAAGGGTCATTCCATTTCAAATCAACCAGGCCATGACACCCATCGACTCGGATTATCAGGAAACTTACCACGGTCATACATTTTGGTATGATCAGAAGTTGTGTGCAATTTTAGCCTCCAATTGTCATTTGTTAATGAAATATGAGCAATTGAAATTTGGGTGTGACCCCTAAAGTGCCGCAACGTGCAACACATGGTGATTTTTATTTTCATCCATAACTCCATTCCTGTGAGATGAAGAGTCATGATTTTTTTTCTAATGCTAAGTGGTCCATAATGATCCCAATATTATCATTAGATATTCACTGCATGAAGTAATTCAGCTGCAAAAAAATAAAGTTTACAAAAAAATCTCCCTTGCACTATTTTTCATTATCAGCATCCACAGGGAAAGGCCATGCGAGTACAGACTCCTGGTTTAGTTTAAAGTAATTACTAATGTATTAGCAAAGATCCTGATGAAAAAAAATTGTGAGTCTGGCGTTCCTTTTATTAAAATAAAATACTAGTTCATGTTCACAGGAAAAAATGGCTCTTTTTCAAGGCACCTAGAAATTACACAATTTAGAGGAGATATAAGCTAATACTCATGATTAAACAATGTTGGATCATGCATTATCTCACTATAGCGTATGCTACTGGCTCTTAGAGTAGGAAACACAAAGGCAATCATGTCAATGTACTCCCCAACCTACTGCTAATTTCGTGCTATCAGGACTATTCCTATTAAGCTGTATCTTCCATGAGTAATGGGTAACTGAATAGTATGGTATAAAATGTAAAGCCAGAAGAGAGCCATCAGAAAGTTTTCCAATTTCAGTCTACGTGAAGTTAATTAATTTCTCATTCATATGGTGCTGTCTTAGTGATATCCTGGTTGAATTTCAGACTAAGTAACTCATGTTATTGTGACTGATAGCTAGGCTTAAATTGTAACATCTATTTTCACATTGAGGTCTGTCATGCCATGTCAGAGATAGCATTGTATGGTGTTGGCAAAGAACACAGTTCTGAATGGCACATAAAGAAACCAAACTTTTGATTTCAAGGAACTACCAGAAGAGGACAGAGAATCAATTGCCCTGCTCTGCAATATTCCTATTTCATCACTGTTGACTTGTGTGATAATAATGAAGAAGCAGTTCATCATTATGTCACGTTTCCACTCCATCTCGCCTGAAACCTCAGATTATATTGACTTGTGTGCTCTCATCATCTTCATTGCTACTTAAAGAAATGCAAGTGTTACCAGCTTAAATGCTGTACCCTTTTGCCATAGATAAAGGTCCTGTGAGGACCACACCTCTAAAAAAAATTCTAAGCCTATGTGAGCAGCGGGCATCCTGGTGAAGCCTGGAGAAAAATTTTGCTGTAAGTGTGACAAGAGGATTTCCAAAATTTGTAAAATGAAGTTGTTTCCAATGGCAGTAAAGAAAGGAAGAGAGAACTTACATCTTGGAGGCTTTAGACTGCTCTCCTTTGAAATTTCATTCTTTGTCTTCTCACAGTAGACACTCATACGGAAAAGGAAAGATAACACAGGCTAAGCATTACCCTGTTTCTAAAATGTCTGGTGCATTGAAATTAGTGAATCCATCCCTGGAAAATATAAGTAGTAATGAAGATGAGAGTGAAAGTCAACTCATCAAGCGAAAGGAAGCCAACTTGGATGGCCTGCTGACTACAATAAAGACTGATTGCCAACAGTTAGTTGGCAGGGTAAAATTCAAATGCTGACCCTGGCCCCTTTATCTTGGTCCAGGAAAAGGATAATTAGTGAATTTCATGTTTTAGACTACACTGTGAGACAGTCAAAAAAGTCACTTGATGAGAAGGGATTTCCTGCTATGCCATCACCATGTGCTGGGAAACCGCGTCTAAACTCCACGGAAGAGCTGAAGAAAAATTTTTACCAGCTTGACAAGAATCCTAGACAGATTTCTGGAGTCAAAGATAAAGTCAGTGTGAGTAAGAATGAGTAGGTATATGTAGAAGAGGTTGAGCTTATATAACCTGAAGAAACTTTATGTGCTCTTCAAAGAGCAATATCCTCAAGAAAAAATTGGGTTCTCCAAATTTTGTTCACTTCAGCCAAAATGGTGTGTGATGGCTGGTGCTTCTAGGACTCATTCAGTTTGTGTTTGTGTCATACATCAAAATGTGAAACTGCTAATTAGTGCCTTGCAATTGAAAGAATCATAAGAAGTTAATTGCTATCATCAACTGTGACAAAAACAATTCAGATTGTATGCTCAGAAAATGTTTTTACTGTCCAGATCCTTCCAGGCTAAAGGATATCATCATTTCTAAATTTTGTGAATATGACCCTTCTGATACCGTGAAATATAGGCAGTGGGTTTCCACTGATAGAACAGAACTTCAGTTGTATATATCATCCATTGATGAATTCTTGGACATTCTATGCCTCAAAATGAATAAAATGATACCACATTATTACGTAACCTAAGAACAATCCTCGTTTTTTAAAATAAGATAAGAAACCCTCAGTAATGAAAAAGCAGTTATCGTTATGGAATTTAGCGATAAATTTTCATTTTTAATTCAGGATGAAGTTCAAACTATCAATGGACCAATCTATCATGCATCATACACCCTTGATTGATTTACCAGAAGAAAAATGGTGCACTCACTACCTCATCTCATTGTTTCATATCTGATGACCTTAACTATAATGTGGCCTTGGTTATGGAAGTGCAATGTCACCTGATAAAATTTTTTAAGAGAATTTCGCCTATGATCCAAGAGGTTCAGTACTTCACACATGGATGTGCAGGGCAATATAAAAACTGCAAGTCTTTTATAAATTTATGTCATTATTATAGTGACTATGGAATGAATGCAACCTGGTCTATTTTTCCACAAGCCATGGAGAGTCCTCTTGTGATGGTATAGGTGGTACCATTAAAGGAATGGCACAGCAAATAACAAACAGCATCGGGATACATGAATTCTGTAGAGATAATATGAAAAACATCAAAATCCATTACATTTAGTTTAGTGATGTGGCTGGGTCACGTAGTAAACTTCTTGAAAGATCCACCAAGGCAAAAACAATTCCAGGAACAAGAGATTTACATCACTTTTGTGCCTTTATCGGATAGAAAAGTCGCTGCAAAGTTCACTGGCCTGGATGATGAGTACAGCATTATATTTGATTTTTGTTCTGAAACAGTGGATTTCCCAGGTAATTTGGCTGTTGGTTCACATACAGTGTGCATTTATAGCAAGCAGTGGTACATTGGAGCAATGAAAGCTTTCAACCATGAAGATGGTGATATTTCAGTTAAAATCATGGCACCTAAAGGGCCCTCACCTTCACTCTCTTGGCCAGAGAGATATGATGTTTGCTGGTGCCACAAGGGCACTTATTGTGTGTACTTTATTCTCATGCAACCACAAGCTCTAGGAGGTCATACTACTTCTTGAGGGAGGAAGTGGACAACAGAAAAAAAAATATTTAGACTTTGTGAAAAACAATGAAACATCTTAGAATGTGGTCAGCCAGTTAAAAAGAGAAGGCTCACTTTCAAATCAATTCGTAAGGTCATTAATTTAATTTTACTGTTTTTGCCTTAATTTCCAATGATATAGAATGACTAAATGAAACATTGAAAATAAGCATTAGGATGAAGTACCTCAGAAATTTCTCAATTCAAATGATTTGATGACAGTTCCCTTTGACATTTGATAATGTACATTCCTGTGATGTAAATACATCTGGAAATGAAATGTATTTGGTCTTTGGACACAGGTTAAAAGATATGTAGAATGTAATAGTGTACAATGGATCATGCAGTTTTTTTTATTAAAACTCCCTCTGCTCAAATAGTTCTGATAGCACGAAATTAGCAGTAGGTTGGGGAGTACATTGACATGATTGCCTTTGTGTTTCCTACTCTAAGAGCTAGTAGCATACACTATAGTGAGATAATGCATGATCCAATATTGTTTAATCATGAGTATTAGCTTATATCTCCTCTAAATTGTGTAATTTCTAGGTGCCTTGAAAAAGAGCCATTTTTTCCTGTGAACATGAACGAGTATTTTATTTTAATAAAAGGAACGCCAGACTCACAATTTTTTTTCGTCAACGCAAAATGATTTAATTTCTATAATAATGTCTATTTTTTTTACAACGGAAGATTTTTCAGATATAAATCTTCAAATGTGCGTAAGTGGCCTGCTCTCTAAGTGTGCCCCTACGGTAAAAATTAAAACTAGACGAACTTGAATGTTAGCCAATCTTTGCTTGCATTATCTTATACTAACAATAAGCATGAAAACTGCTGGAAACGGTTATCCTTTGTGCTGCGGTGTGATTATGCAGCCATTGGGGGCTTGATATTTTACTTTTTGAAATAGCATCAATTATTATTTTACACTTGGCGCAGCATTATATTTCGCTGATTTTTAATGCGTAATTCATCACCCAGGTTGGTATGAAAATTATCGTAGGACAAAATATAGTCGAGTTATTGAGGAAATTATTCATTAATATGTAACTTTAAGAGAAGAAAGTAACAAAAAAATATTTTTAAAATTTTTTCATCTTTAAAATGCGGGTAGTTAAAGCTAATTTAAGATTTTATGATAGTACCTGTTCATCAGAGTGAACAGGACTTTTGCGCTTCAACTGTTTAGTCATCCCAAGTAAACAACGAGAAACAATGCTACGGGACGTGCTGATGCCGTTTAAGAATATATGCGCTAGAATGTCATAAATTCTTTCACTTATATTATACATCTCGTGATTTTATGCTCTAAGTGCCAGTAATTCAGCGGCCACATCTGAAGGTACCCCAACCGTTTCCCCTGAAAAGTATATAGGGCATCGGCTAAAGTGATGTAGTGGTTATCTCGTGCTTAAGTAATTATGTCGTTTTTTGAAAAACTGGGAAGTTTAGCGATCAGAGTTGCGGGTAACCAGGTATTTCTTCAGAGCAGGTAAACGTCGGAGAACTCGAAGAACTGCCTAAACCCGTGTACTGTTTTTAATCCTTCTATATTTTTTTCTTGTACTTGCAGATTACCTGTCTCATGCATAACCTCACATCGGTGTGCAAGAAGTGTAGTGAATGCTGATGACTTGCGAAGTTTACCAGAGAAACCGAAAAAGCCACTGTCACCTTACTTTAGGTTCATGGCTGAAATGAGACCGGATCTGAAGAAAAGCCATCCAGACTGCAAAGTGACAGGTGATTGTTAGCTTTCCTTTATGTTTTCAATGAGTGATATTTTATTTTAATTTAAACTGTCTATTGAATACGTATTTATAGAACTGGCGAAGTTGCTTGGTGATAAATGGGAAAAGTTTCCTCAAGAAACCAAGCTAAAGTACTTGGAGGATTACAGAAAAGATATGATTGTTTACGTGGATGCAAAAAATAAATACGAAATGCAGCTGACAGACGATCAGAAGCAGTTATTAAAAAGAGCCAAAGAGGAAATGGTGGCAGTAAAAGAAAACCGAAAACTTAAAAAGGTACGTTCGTTGTGGAAAGATTCCTCATTTTTCTTGTGTCTGTGCAGTGAGTTTATCCTTAATATAGGTCTGTTTGCACGGTAAATTAACACGTACGGGTTCATGTCCAAATGTATGAACGCGAGAATGAACGTCAAAATGCACCGTGTAACCACGCTACTTGTGCAAATGCATGCACAGAAAATATAACCTGTTCTAATTTGGTTCATGCATTCGTACATGTTCCGCTCCGGTCCACAAAAATCATTCACGCAAACGTACATTAACTCGTACGTGTATCGTGTAAACGTGTGTTGAAGTTTTAATTCAGGAAAATTTATTTCCGTCGCGGTGCAACTCTGAATTCTTAATTATGTAGAATTACCCTTCTAGTCTATCTCGGAAACAAGTGAGATTACTTGCTCGTCTGCAAGCCGTTTGGCTCGGTAAGCTCTCGGCGAGGGTATTTGAAGCCGGCAGTGAAGGGTTTTTCATATCATCAAAAATTATTTGAAGCCAAGTTCAACGGTACTCATGATTTCTCGATCCCTTAAATTGGATAATTGCTTAATAATAGATTTACTAAGTTTTATTCCCGTAATGTGCATATTTTTTATATATTTTATTTTATTTAGCGGTTATATTAGCCTTTGACACCGTGAAAGTCACAAGACAGACCTCTTGCTCTTTTCGTCAAGGGAAAAAAGAAGTGACTGACAGCAAAATCAGAGAAAGCCACTTCCATCTAAAACCTAATCAAATCTATAGCTTCATCCTTGTCTGCTTATTACACCAGACATTAATGGGTATTTTTTATTTATGCTAAATTCACCCATCTTTCTCCTGTGTGCCATTTATAGGCACACATGACTGCAGAATTTTGACTTAAACATACTATCTCTAAAATACGGCTCATACCTTCTTGAATGGAGAGCTATCTACAACATATTAAAAAGGAGGAAAATGACAGGGGTAATGCATCGTCGAAAAACAATTGGGAAATTTGAATTTATTTAAATATTTATTTCTGAATTTCTTAAAACAATGCCATGATAATTTTTTCCAATGTCATAATTTGTAAACCTTTAAAATGAGAAATTGCATGGTTTTGTATTTTCCTTATTTCCGTTATTGCGATGTCTAATGTGGAGACACTGTCGTTGCATCCCAGTAAACTGTCACGTGCATTGCGGATATGGAAAAACAAAGGAATTACCTGAATTATGGAAAAAAGGGTTTTCGTTTTCTGATGAAATGAAGATGGTTTTCTAAATTTAGTAGAAATCACTGACCCAAGGGGTATATGGCTCGTCGAATTTGTTAGGAACAACAAAGATGTTGATTCCTCCCCATTTCATTGGGAAACGAAAATTTGTGCAAGCAAAGACGGCCTTTTATAAAGCACCAATTACAATACCATTTAATTAACCATACCATAATACCATTAACAATAAATTTCCCCTTCATGGTTTTTTAATTTCTGAAAAGTGGAATTCTTCAATTTTCGACCCCCTGCTTTTGAGACCGTTTAGACAGGTAAAATTTGCAAAGGGGATTATGACTATTATGAAACACTAATGTATGGAAGAAAGTACTGAAAAAGAGGATTCCAGTTTCAATCTTGTTGCACGATGCAGTCCAGAGATAATCAATTTAACGCAAACGTCTACAAAGGGAAAAAATGCTCCGTGATTCACAACAAAAATGGCCACCACATGTAAACGGTGTAGAATAATTTTTAAAAATATCTGTTTTGAACTTCCCATTTGTGTAGTAAAAACCTATAGAAAACATTAAAAATATTACAATTGGTCAAGCAACCTACCTTGGATCACTTCAAATGGATTGACCCATACATAAAAGTGGTTTGCACGAATGCTTCAAAACCGCTCCTCAACGTCAGAAACTACACTGTCAGGCACCACGCCAAGTAGTTGCGTCTCGCACAGGTTTCTCGGGTTGCAACTGCTGCAGGATGTGTATCCGTGATCACGGAGTGTGGTAAACAGGAACACGGTGCTCTCATGAATGCAGCTAGCCTCCGTTTTACGAAGGGGATTCAAATAGAAATAATAAGTCTGGTATAACCTAGCATTAACCTTTTCCCTACTGTACACGTATATATATGTGTGGACGTCAACTGACCCGGGAGACGACGGGCGTATATTTACGTGTGAGATTTTCCCGGCCAGGCGATCGAAAGCCGTATTTATACGTTTTCTAGCTCTCCCCCTTTTAGGATGGTTGTGGGTTTACCACGTCTTTGTCTCGGGACCCAACCCTTCGGGGTTTAGGATTAACCCTCGGGATCCGGGAGCAGGTGCCCGGACCCTTCGTCTTTTAGAACCCCTCTCAGCGATATGGGATAGTGGTCATTCAATTGTTTATAGAGTCAATTTTCGAAATAAATATTTGTTTATTTCTCAAGAAATATAGAATAAGAATTTAATTGTTTGTCTTTTGAGCTGCGTTTAGAATTTTTAAACGAAATTCTACGACAAATATTAACTTATATCTTGAGTTATGTATAAACATCAACATGGAAATTGTTGCTGCATTAAATTCGTTAATAATGGCCTTAGAGTTTTGTTAAAAATTTACAATGCTCAGATAAAAATGAGGAACTCAATTCAAAGTCTGTAATTTACGTGCAGGCGTAAATTATCCATTCGCTAAATACATATAAGCAATACATAAGTTGACCGCGAACCAATGCCGCAGGTATGGTCGTAAACCCGGAAAGGAGGGAGCACAACTACTCTCGGAGTCCGAGATAATGCGAAGTCCCTGCGTGGAGGGGTCGAAAATGGTTCAGGGAGACCCTTCTTAATGAATGTCCTCCAAAAATGTTCCGTACCACGAGAAAGAAGAGTCTACTGGGGCTCAGTACAGCAGTCATGTTAAGACGAAAACTCCGCCATCTCGAAAGGGTTAATGCAGTGGTCATTCCATGTCAAATCAGCCAATGTTTTGACCAAATGACACCCATGGACTTCGATTTTCATGAAACTTGCCATGGTCATACATCCTGGTATAACTATAGATTACAATTTTAGCCTCCAATTGTCAATTGTTAATGAAATATGAGCAATTGAAATTTGAGCGTGACTCCTAAAGTTGCGCAACGTGCAATGCATGGTGATTTTTATTTTCCTCAATAACTCCATTCCCGTTGGATGAAAAGGCATGATTTTTTTTTCTCAAGCTAAGTGGTCCATAATGATCCCTCTATTATCATAGAATATTCACTGCATGAAGTAATTCAGCTGCAAAAAAAATAAAGTTTACAAAAAAATCTCACTTGTACCATTTTTCATTGTCAGCATCCACGGGGAAAGGCCATGTGAATACAGACTCATGGTTCAGTTTAAAGAAATCATTAATGCATGGGCAAAGATCCTGATTAAAAAAATCTGGAGTCCGATGTTCCTTTTAGTAATTTAATTTTACTGTTTTTACCTAAATTTTTAATGATATAGAATGACAGAATGAAACTTTAAAGGGGTGATGTACCTGAGAAATTTCTCAATTCAAATGATTTGATGACGGTTCCCTTTGACATTTGATAATGTATATTCCTGTGTTGTCAATACATCTGGATATGAAATGAATCTGGTCTTTGGACACAGATTAAAATGAATGTAATATGTAATAGTGTGCAATGGATCATGCAGTTTTTTAATTAAAACTGCTCGAATAGTTCAGATAGCACAAATAGCAGTACGTGGGGGAGTACATTCACATGATTGCTTATGTGTTTCCTACTCTAAGATACAGTAGCATACACTGTAGTGAGATAATGCATGATCCAATATTGTTTAATCATGAGTATAAGCTTATATCTCCTCTAAATTGTGTAATATCTATGTGACTCCAAAAAGAGCCATTTTTTCCCATGACGATGAATGAGTATTTTTTTAATAAAAGGAACATCGGACTCACAAATTTTTTTCATCAGGATCTTTGCTCATACATTAATAACTACTTTAAACTGAAGCATGAGTCTGTATTCGCATGGCATTTCCCTGTGGATACTGATAATGAAAAATGGTAAAACGAGATTTTTTTTGTAAACTTTATTTTTTTGCAGCTGAATTACTTCATGCAGTGAATATTTGATGATAATGGTGGGATCATTATGGACCACTTAGCTTTAGAAACCAAACCATGTCTTATCATCTCACAGGGTTGGAGTTATGGATGAAAATAAAAATCACCATGTGTTGCACTTTGCGGCACTTTAGGGGTCACTCCCAAATTTCAATTGCTCATATTTCATTAACAAATGACAATTGGAGGTTAAAATTGCACACAATCTCTAATTATACCAAAATGTATGACCATGTAAAGTTTCATGAAAATCCGAGCTGGTGGGTGTAATGGTCTGGCTGATTTGTGATGGAGTGACCTGCAGTAATTCCAATGATTTTGCAACCAAATTTATTTTTTTTATGAAGATCGTGGAAAGTATTGAGGGAAAGTAAAAATCACACAAAGATAATCCGCAACACATGTACACCCATGTCTCGTATAGCGCAAGGGATGCGTTCCTTGGGGTCTTTGCGCTATACGAATTTGCGTTATACGAGAGCGTTTTAACATTGGGAAGGTAGGGATGCGTTCCTGGTAGCATAGGTCTTTGGTATTGAATTTCCTCTAAAACATCTATATTCCCATAAAAAGCTTTAGAAAACATTATTTCTATAAATATTTATAGTTTAAAACATCTTTAAAGATAGTATTCACGCATTCAAAGACTTTTATTCACGTTAAAAAAAATTCTTACGTGCTTTCGAAATTCCATCCTGTCGTGCGGGTGGGCTAACATCTTTTATCTCAGGGGATCGTAATGCGTTGCCGGCAGTTGACGATTTTTCAAACTAGTCTAAAAACAACTGTTTTGTCACCCAGGCCCTTTTGTAGGTCATCGAAATGACAGGAAAATGATACTTCAAATGCCATTTCATAGCTAGCAGAGTTTATGAATGATAAATCATTTTAATTTGAAGTCCTCCGAGTCATTAGCAGCTACGTGAAACAGTCTTTAAATGCCTTGAAACCTGACCCAGGTTTTCCTTCCCTGAAAATGAATGAACGAGAATGCATTCTTTTCCAAAAGAATATCGTCTCGTCAACACAAGATCTAGTTGAGGGGGAAAGGAGCCACTTTCAATAACAGCTTGGAGTTCATCAGAAAATGTTGTGGTGGCTGCGCTATCTACACTTGCAGATTCACCTGATATCGCCGCACTGAAAATACCTGCTTGTCGTTTAAATTCTGGAACCAACCGCTTTCACTAAATGTCTCGGAGCGATTACCACTCTCGTCTTTTTGTACTGATTCACCATGAACTTTCCGTATGTGTAGACCGCTTGGTTGAAGTTGGTGCGGCTGAGGTCACTGATATTTTAGCTTCGTCTTTATTCAGAATAAGGCATCGTGAGTTTAAACTTCCACGCAATATCGCTTTGACGCTCTCCATTTTCAAAGCAATTGACCTCTCTCAAGTCCTCTTCTAGGTTTATGGTTTTTCTTGATAAATTCTTGATTTTTCTACACGCATTCTTATTTTTTGCCATATTCTCTTGGTTTTTACTCTGTATGACTCTATCTAAATCACCTTCTTCTGCTGAACTGTATTCCTGAGATGCAGAAGGGCTATGACTGCGGGGAGGGAACGAAGCCATTGTGTTTGAGACTCTATAGCGGACCCTTTTATGTGTTGATGCTATTCATGCGCAACTCGGCCACCGCTTCATTTCTCCCCCGTGAATACCGATGACCTTGAAGGCTTTAGCGTAGACGCCCCTACCTGGAAGTCAATCGCCCGGTAACCTACGACGGCAAAAATACGTCTCAAACCGTATTGCTGAAAAAAAACTCATTTCCACTAGCCCCATGCTTAATTAACGATCTAAATTATTTATTATCATTCTGTTAAGGAGAGGAGATAAATCTTCGGTAGGCCGGCTATCTGGACCCAATGACGAGTAATACTTTTGGCAATTGCACAGCAATGAAATTTCGATTAATATATAAACAAAAAAGAAGATTTGAGGCAAGAAATAATATTAATAGGCGTAAATTGATAGAAATTATGAGTGTACTTAGCGCAAGTTCATTTTTTATCACGAGAGCGTTTAAAATTTTTGATTAGGCTACACTGCGTTGCAATGTTTCCCCGAGGAACGAATTTGCGCTATATCGAAATTGCGCTAATCGAAATTGCGCCATACGAGACATGGGTGTATACCACAGCCGGATAATCAGGAGTCTGTTGTACTCAGTTGTGTTCTTGATTCTCACGCAATCCTTCAAATCGTATTTGTATTTGTATTCAAACCGTTTTTACAATTTATTAAAGTATGAATGGTCAAGGGTTGATAAATAAGAATCCAGGGTGGCGATGGCTGACCAAAATGATATGGAGAAGTTTTTCGTGCCCTTACGTTGTTTCTAATAAAATGAGTTGTAGCTAACAAACCTGTGTGACGAATTACGCAATGAACTCTGCATGTTCTTAAATGAAGTATTGAATTCACTAAATAAGGGTAATACCTCCTGCAAACAACTCTGCTTATGCATGGTTATATAGATGCATACCAATTCTATAAAGAAACGGAAGTCATGGTTTTCATTCCTCGGCAAATTTATCCTTGAAAAATGGTCTGATAGGTGGGGAGCTATTGTGGAAACGGACCAAAACTTTCATAAGCAAAGAAGTTGACTTACCCTGGATGTTGGTCTGAACAACAGAAAACCAATATTGTGGTCATTGTTTTTAGGTCTGGGACTCCTACAATACTGGGAAAACATTTGGCCACCTCAAAAATACTGGGCATAGCCAAGTAAATGACAATACTCCTTGCAAAATTGTTCTCAATTGCATGCCACCTCTTGGAGGACGTTGGAAAAGTATGTGACCATATTTATGTGATGAGTAAAAATTACAATTCACAAATTACCTACCAATCAATTGTACTCCACTGTGCCGTCAATGAAATAAAAAATTTGAAAAAAGCAAACAAGCTGTGGTTGAGCAGGGAAGCATAAATACTGCAGAAGAGAAACAAATAGCTATCAAAAATGCGTGCACTTATGGCATAGGTGATAGGTCATCATAAATTAAGATATAAATATGATCATATGCTAAATATGCTACATATTGTCTCAAATATGCTAAAATATTGACCCAAATGCAAATAGGGTAATTTCCTTCATCAGAGAAAATGAAAGGCATTGATTGTGATTCATTACCCACCATTACTGTATTCATAATATACAAATTATTTGGTTTTAGAAAGACCGGTTTTAGAAAGACCGGTTTAGACGAATGGTAATGGTCAATTTTATCCTCATTTGAAAAAGGCCAGATTGGCGCCCATGCGATGCCACTCCACATTACGTCACAGGGACATACAGGGTGTGTCCTGAAAGTAGTAGGACTGATTTTTTCCCACACACGCGGACGGTCGGACGGGAGTTTTCTGGGTTGTAGGTGGTGGAAGGGACTCTAACAAAGCGCTGCGAACACGCGGCAGTCGGCTCTGAGCTCTTGCGGAGTGTGAATCGTATTTCTTCCAGACCTCTGTCAAGTGACCTTGTCACGGTGCGTCATGGAACATTTAGTGGAGCAGCGTTACGCAGTGAAATTCTGCGTTAAACTCGAGAAAAGCGGCAAGGAGACCCATGAACTCATCAAGGCAGCTTACGGGGATAGTGCCATGAGCAGAACAACCGCTCAACGTTTGAATACGACCCAGAAACGAAGCGGCAAAGTGCAGAATGGCACACAGCGACATCGCCGAAACCCAAAAAAGCTCGCATGTCCAAATCGAAGCAAAAATCCATGCTCATGTGCTTCTTCGATTCGAAAGGTGTCATCCACAGTGAGTTTGTGCCACCAGGGCAAACCGTTAATGCAGCTTTTTACGTGCAAGTACTGGAAAGACTGCGAAAACGCATCTTCCGCGTCCGACCAGCCATCGCCGCTTCGTGGATCCTTCATCATGACAATGCGCCGGCCCACACCGCGTTCATTGTCGTTGACTAACTGGCGAAACACGGCGTGGAAACCCACCCTAAAGCCTGGATATTGTCCCCCCGGACTTCTTTCTCTTTCCCAAGCTCAAGACCCCTCTGAAAGGGCGTCACCACGGGTCGGTGGAAGCTCTCCAAAAGGCCGTGACGCGCGCTGTAAAGGACATCCCGGAGTCAGCCTTCCAGGAAGCGTATGCTGCGTGGAAAACTCGCTGGCAGCGTTGTGTCGATGCCCAAGGGGGCTACTTTGAAGATTTTTGAAGCGATGTACCTATATGAGAAATACATTTTTTGTTCTCGACTCAGTCCTACTACTTTCAGGACACACCCTGTAGTTTCTATATGAATATATAGGATCTTTACATCGTCTGAGATTACCCATGCGTGCACGAGGCACAGAGCTCAGGGAAATATGTCTAAATAATCACCTATTAAAACTGGCTAAGGTTGGAAAGTTTTCTTCATTTGATAGGGTATTAATAATCATTATTTAAGCCAAGCGCTACCTGCTAGCAGGGTACTCTGCTACATGATAGCATCCTGCGTCATATCAGCGTTCAAAGCCTCGCCCCAAGGTCACCTCACTTGCGGCAGCGGGAATCAGAACAATGTGTCATGGAGTTTACCCAGCATTTATACTTACCTGTCACGTTTTCGTGTGCTTGAAAATATTCACTTTTCATTTAATCGCGAAAAATAGATATCGTCATTTAAAAATCTAAAATCGTGAAATACGTAGTCCAGGAGTAATAATCTTTAGGCAATAAAAATATAGGAAACCACCCTATTATAAAGTTGTATTAACTGAAAAATGGTGGCTGGACATCTTCTTCAAGATAAAAAATTGAGCTGAAATGTGGGCACATGGCTGGATATTCACTCCCTATGATGTCAAAGTCATCATTTCTGTTTATGCCTTTTGATGAACATAAATCATTTTTTCTTTTTTATTTTATGATCAATTTTGTAAATAAGGTGCAGTGGTAACAAAATAATTGATCACCAAAGGTAAGAGACATAAGTTTACACTTTAGCATGTGCCCAACACATTGGTTGCATGACTTTTGTATAGGTGAAACTTGTATGAATATGTGTATTCACCCATTTACTTGGTTTTATTGAAACTATTTTGTCTACTCATTTCTTATATCATTGAATTTATTACGTAATAATTGTAATACAGGGAAAGAAATGTGTTTGGCCTTAATTTCAGTATTTACTTTTGACCCATTTACTGCATACACTGCCATTAGGCTGGGTTGCCTAGGACAATAAAAAAATGGGACTCATTACTACTGTCGGCTTCAAAATGATGTGCCGCTGTACTTTGCAAATTTAATTCTGGACTTCAGAGCGTGCCATAATAATGAATAACCCGTTCTTTTAGAGGAAATTTTATTTTCAATTCTGATTAATATTTTTGTTTTATGAAAAATTCAAAAATCAAGACACTCGAGTGCATTAAATGAATCCACCCACTATAAAAGTAGCCTTTTTGTCAATTTCATGAACTTCGTAACACATCAGAGAGAAAACTACTACGTCTACAACGTTCATCTTCCACAATTAGATGCAAACATTAATGTAGATTAATTAAATGGCTTTTACGTATTTTTAGAATGCATATCTTGTTGTAAACTAATGAAAATGTTTAAACACTATCTAGTCCTACAGTTTACCCCGAAAGAAAAAAATTTAATTGAGAGAAACATTTCTTTATTTATTTATAAATTTTCTATGATCCATAATCTATGAAACTATTGATATTTGTAAATTTTAATAACTTTTATTAATGCCATGTTGCTAAACAGGGCTGTGTAGGGCCAGTGCCAGTTACCAGGAAGCAAAGTTACGTGCGCAAGACCTGGCAACACAGTATTCGTTTGCTCCGACGTATTTTTTGAATGTTCCTTAATAATCTATGCTACATAAAAATCACGTATTTTCGGATCATAGAAAAATTGCAAATAAAATATGGAGTGTTTCTTTCAATTTTCGTTAGTTTACAACAAAATATGCGTACCAAAAATACGTAAAAGCCATTTTATTAATCCACTCTAATGTTTGCATCTTTTTGTGGAAGATAAATGTTGTAGATGTAGTAGTTTCTCCTAGATTGAGTTCCAAAGTTCATGAAATTGACAAGACGGTTAATTTAATGGTACGCATAGTCATTTATTTCACTCAGATGTTTTGATTTTTGAATTTTGAAAAAGCAAAAATAAATCAGAGTAGGGTAGTTTCCTTCATCAAAGAAACTGAAAGGCATTGATTGCGATTGGTTACCCACCATTAGTGTATTCATAATATACAAATTATTTCGTTTTAGAAATACCGGTTTAGACGAATGGCAATGGTCCATTTTTATCCTCATTTGAAAAGGGCCAGATTGGCGCCCATGCGATGCCACTCCACGTGACGTCACAGGGACCTAGTTTCTATAGGAGAAGATAGGAGTTATACATCGTCTGAGATTACCAATGCATGCATGAGGCGCAGAGCTCAGGGAAACATGTCTTAATAATCACCTATTAAAACTGGCTAAGGTCGGAAAGTTTTCTTCGCTTGATAGGGTATTAATAAACCTTTTTTAAGCCAAGCGCTACCAGACAGCAAGGTACTCAGCTACCCTATAGCATCCTGCGTCCTATCAGCTCTCAGAGCCTCGATCAAGGTCACCTCACAAGGCGGGAGGGGGAACCAGAAATATGTCACACGGAGAGATTTCCTTACCCGTCGCGTTTTCGCGTGCTTGAAAATTTTCACTTTTCATTTAATAGCGAAAAATAGATATCGTCATTCAAAAATCTAAAAGCGTGAAATACGTACTCCAGGAGTAATAGTCTTCCGATATAGGCAATAAAAAAATAAATAGGAAACCACCCTATTGAGAATAAAATTTTCTTAAAAATGACTTATTATTCATTATTATGGCGTGCACTGAAATCTAGAAATAAATTTGCAAAGCACAGCGGCACATCAATTTGACGCCGACAGTAGGCAGGGTATTTAAATGGATAAAAAGATGGAGGAAAAAATGCACTACTCAGATAAGTTCAAAACTTTCAAGCTGTAAGGAATGGGTTTGTAGAGGTATTTTGTGAGGTAGAATAATCAGTTTTCCATGTCGAATTTGCATCTGTTAATACTAATTTCATGCATTTTCTCCTGTGCTTTTTCTCGATAGAAAATGAAAGATCTGGGAAAACCACGAAGACCACCATCAGCTTTTGTCATGTTTTTCAGTTTTAGACAAAGTGCTCGAGGGGATACACCATACAAGGTAATTTTCTTTGATCTTCCCACCCCGCCCACGTGATTTCCCTTCTCATACAAAATTGAACATTTGAATTTGAAATGTATAATCAGTATATTCTGTATTCAATTATTTCTGGTTTTAAAGGCTATTAGTTGAGTGATAAGATGACATTTGTGGAATAAAAAAAGGTACATTTTCTCCTCTTTTTTTCTAAAATTTTTCAAGAGTTAGAACCATAAATTTTTTATTTCTAATGCTCATCATAAGATAAGTGGCAATGTGTAAATTTAAAATGAATTCACTGAATGATAGTGCAGTTTAAACCATTGATTTACATATTAGGCAGTATTTGTTATTATGCATAATAATAAATTTATTACTGATTTGTGATTGAAAAACTTTGCTGTTTCTACAATTTGGTTTGTATTGATTTTTGTTGTTGTTGTTTTTTTGTTGATCCCCAAATTGTAGAAACAGCAAAGTTTTTCATTCACAAATCAGTAAGATGGATTTCTACAATGTGAAGGCCTCTACTATTCAGTGCATAAATTTATTAAGTTGCATACTTTGAGCACCTAATCTTTAAGGCACAATGGAATTTTTTCCTAATGTTTAGCCTATAAAATGAGGGCTTGGGGACTGCATTCAGTGAAATATAATATATTAGAAAATTTAACTTCAGGGTACATGACATTTTGTAATATGGTAGTTTCCTTCATCAAAAAAAAAAGGAAAGGCAATGATTGCGATTCAATACCCACCATTAGTGTATTCATAATATACAAATTATTTGGTTTTAGAAATCGCAGTGTAGATGAATGTTAATGGTCAATTTTAACCTTATTTGAAAAAGGAGTCATTCTATGTCAAATCAACCAATATTTTGACCAAATGACACCCACCGACTCGGGATGTTCATAAAACTTAAGATGGTCATACATTCTGGTATAATTAGAAATAGTGTAGAACTTAAGCCTCCAATTGTCAGTTGTTAATGAAATATGAGCAATTATTTTTTTAGGCGTGACTCCTAAAGTGCCGCAACATGCAACACATGGTGATTTTTATTTTCATCCATAACTTCATTCCTGTCAGATGAAAAGGCATGATTTTTTTTCTAAAGCTAAGTGGTCCATAATTATCCCACGATTATCATTAAATATTCACTGCATAAAGTAATTCAGCTGCAAAAAAATCTCGCTCGTACCATTTTTCATTGTCAGCATCCACAGGGAAAGGCCATGCGAGTACAGACTCATGGTTCAGTTTAAAGTCATCATTAATGTATGAGCAAAGATCCTGATGAAAAAAAATCATGAGTCCAACGTTCCTTTTAGTAAAAAAATACTCATTCATGGTCATGGGAGAAAAATGAAGTCTTTTTCACGGCACATAGAAATTACATAATTTATAGGAGATATGAGCTTATAAAAAATATTGGAGCATGCATTATCTCACTATAGCATATGCTACTGGCTCTTAGAGTTGGAAATACAAGAAATAATGTGAATGTACTCCCCCACATACATAGTGCTAATTTTATGCCTCCAGGACTATTCCTACTAAACTATCTCTTCCATGGGTAATGGGTAACTGAATTGTATGGTATAAAATGTAAAGGCAGAAGAGAGCCATCAGAACGTTTTCTCCAAGTGAAGTTAATTCATTTCTCATTCATATGGTGCTGCCTTAGTGATATCCTGGTTGAATTTCAGACTAGGTAACTCATGTTAGTGTGAGTGATAGTGAATTATGTTTGGTGAACCCTTCCTTGGAAAATCTTACTAGTGATGAAGATCAAAGTGACAGTCAACTCATCAAGCAAAAGACAGCCAACTTGAATGACATGCTGACTAAAATTAAGAATAATTTGACAACAATTAGCAAACATGTCAAAAATCAAATGTTGACCCTGGCCCCTTTATCTTGGTCTAGGAAAAGTTTTATGCGTAAATTTCATGTTTCAGTCTACATAGTGAGACTGGCAAAAAAGTTAATTGATGAGAAGGGAATGTTTGCTTTGCCACCACCATTTTTTGGGAAACCACTTCCAAACTCCACAGTAGAGATGTTAAAAAATATTTGAACTGGAAATATTTACAAGAATTCTAGACATATTCCTGGAGCCAAAGATAGAGTCAATGTGGGTAAAAATGAGTATATGCAAAAGAGGTTGATTTTATATAACCTCAAGGAACTTTACGTGCTCTTCAAAGAGCAGTATCCACAAGAAAATATTGGGTTCACCAAATTTTGTTCACTTCATGCAAAATGGTGTGTGATGGCTGGTGCTTCTGGGACTCATTCAGTTTGTGTTTGTGTCAGACATCAAAATGTGAAACTGATAATTAGTGCCTTGCAATTGAAGGAAACATATAAGGAGTTGATGGATATCATCATCTGTGACAAAAACAATGCAGATTGTATGCTCAGAAAATGTTATTACTGTCCAAATCCTTCCAGGCTAAAGGGTATCATCATTTCTAGATTTTGTGAATATGACCCTTCTGATACAGTGAAATATAGGTACAGTGGAACCTTGATTTATCGTTTTTCAGGGGGATGGATGAAAAAAACGATGAATGCGGGAAAACGATCAATGCGGGATTGTTTGTCCGGGTTGCCTATGTCCCAGGAAACGCTGGATTTTTGCGAATTATGACATTCATTAATGGATTTAAAAAAAGATTTTAGCTTATTGCAGGAATATTATTCCTGTATCGAAACACTTAGGTCATATTGTTGATTCGGATTATATCTCTTTCAAAAATCCTGAAGGAACACGCCTGCTAAAAAAAGGTTTTACTCCACTCGGAATTTTCACTGCTATTATGCATTTCTGTCCGATGTAAAAATTCTTATCCATCAAATGCCATTTCAAGTACACGTATTTACGAGAGAAATGTGCGTGTTATGCCTCAAACAACTGATTTCGCCGTCGCAGTGATTGGTTATAGGATGGATCAAGAAGGCCAAAAATAGTTTATTATTTGAAATGTTCCTTTCTTGCAATAAAATTTTTAATATGATTGCGGCAATGTGGCGTTAATCGTCAGCGGCACGCCCACCTGAACCTTGGCTTCATCTCACTTCTTGTTTTCACCAGGGATCTCGCTCTACCCCCACCCCTGCCGTCATGTGCTAGCGGACATACCGAGGCATGCGGTAATATTCACACATTTCTAGCCCGGATTCTTTTCTTCGTCTTAAATTAATTTCAGTCTATCTTTTAAAGTTCTCACTCGTGTCTTCGGAAGGGCCATGGTCCGAAGACGAATAAGAATAAAACTAATAAAAATGAAACCGGACTATTGAACCCGCACGGAAAACACTCGCCGGTTTTAAGTCAACCCACCCTGGAAAGTATGGAACCACTCGTTCGAGGTGAAGTTCGGTACTAATGCTATCGCGTACGGCGTAAGCAGAGCTTACTGCAGAGGGTGAAGCATGACCATAAGACTGCACAAATTTTTTTATTCTATGGAGAAGGCAGCTTACCCACTCATTTGTAACAATAAGTAGCGTAGCTGTAGATGAGCAGAGTTTTTGAAAAAAAATCCGCATCAACTGCCGTGAAGCTCACTATCAGCTGCAAGGATATCGATATTCACCAGAAATCACCATCTCTTATTATTCCAACTATTTCCTTGCTTAAAATGGTTAAATAACGTTATAAATTCTTCGTGTTTGGTATCATTCTTTTTTGAAATACGTGCACATTATTAATATCTCAATCTAATAAAAGTATAATACCAATTGCCGAAATTCATTTTTACATACCTTTTGGGCTAATCGGTGATTCATGCAGCAGTTGACCTCCAGAGGATCTTTGAAGCGAGTCAGCTAAAAAAAAGTCAGCGGTCGAGAAAGGGGGAAGCGTGAAAAAGGTTTCTTATGTTCTCGAGTAACTAGACCTTTTTTTTTATTTTGGAGAAGAGGAAAGCCTCAGATGAGGAGAGGCGAGTGCTGAATGGAGGGGGATACCGGATCTTGGGAAATGCGATAATGTGACTATCCCACGGCACTCAGCTTCTCCCTATTGTATTTCAATCTCCTGGGGAAGATTCAAACTTTGTATCTGTAGTTATTAGCCATAAACAACACGTTGTAAACACTTCGTCTTATTTTTGTCAAATGATGAATGCAGGAAAATTATACGACGGGACCGCGATCTTCAAATGATCAATGCGGGAAAACGATACTTCAGGGAATGATAGATGCGGGAAAAAATTACATTGTCTTTATGGAACTTAATTTTGGACCAGGAGCGGCGAACGATTAATGCGGGAACGATAAATCGGGGTTCCACTGTAGTGGGTTTCCACTGAGAGAACAGTACTTCCGTTGTTAACGTCACCCATTGATGGACTCTTGGATATTCTATGCCTCAAAATGAATAAACTGATACCACATTACTACGTCAATAAAGAACAATCCTCATATTTCCAAATAAACAAAGAAACCCTCAGTCATGAAAAGGCAGTTATCGTAATGGATTTTAGTGAAAACTTTTCATTTTAAATTCAGAATGAAGTTCAAAGTTAGCAGTGGACCAATATATCATCCATCTTGGCTTGATTTACCTGTTAAGAAAGATGGTATGTACTTTCACTTCCTCATCTAATTGTTTCATATCTGATGACCTTAACCATGATGTGGCCTTTGTTACGGAAGTGCAATGTCACCTAACAGAATTTTTAAAGAGAATTTCGCCTCTGATCCAAGAGGTTAAGTACTTCACAGATGGATGTGCTGGGCAATATAAAAACTACAAATTTTATAAATTTGAGCCATTATTATAATGACTGTGTAATGAATGCAACCTGGTATTTTTATTCCACATGCCATGGAAAGTCCTCTTGGGATGGTATATTTGCTACCATCAAACGAATTGCAGAGCAAATAACAAACAGTAGTTGGATGTATGAATTATGTAGAGATAATGTGAAAAACATCAACATCTATTACATTAAGTCTAGTGATTTGGCTTGGTCACACAGTAAACTTCTTGAAATATCCACCAAGGCAAAAACAATTCCAGGCACAAGAAACTTCCATCATTTTGTGCTTTTATTGGATAGAAAAGCCACTGCAAAGTTCACTGGCTTGGATGACGAGTACAGCATTATATTTGATTTTTGTTTTGAAACAGTGGATTTCCCAGATAATTTGGCTGTTGGTTCATATGCAGCTTGTATTCACAGCAAGCACTGTGGTACATTTAACTAGTGGAAGCTCTTAACTATGAAGAAGGTGATATTTCAGTTAAATTCAAGACACTTAAAGGGCCCTCACCTTCATTCTCTTGGCCAGAGAGATATAATATTTGCTGTGTAACACTAGGACACATATTGTGTGTGCTTAATTCTCCTGCTACCACAAGTTCTGGGAGGTCATACTACTTCTTGAGGAAGTGGCCAAAATTTAAAAAAATATTTAGACTTAGTGAAAAACACTAAGACATCTTAGAATGTGGTCAGCCAGTTAAAAAGAGGAGGCTCACTTTCAATTCAAGGTTGTAATTAAGTTGTACTGTTTATAACTAAATTTCCAATGCATCACTAAATGAAACATTGAAAGGGTGAAGTACCTGAGAAATTTCTTAATTCAATCGACGACAGTTCCTTTTGACATTTGATAATGTACATTCCTGTGATGTCACTACATCTGGATAAGAAAGGTATCTGGTCTTTGGACTGAGATTAAAGGAATGTAAAATATAATAGTTTACCATCGGTCATGCAGTTTTTTTTTATTAAATCTACCTCTTATCGAATAGTTCGGATAGCATGAAATTAGCAGTACGTGGGGGAGTACATTCACATGATTGCTTATTTGTTTCCTAATCTAAGAGCCAGTAGCGTGCACTATCGTGAGATAATGCATGCTCCAATATTGTTTAATCATGAGTATAAGCTTACGTCTCCTCTAAATTGTGTAATATCTATGTGCCTTGAAAAAGAGCCATTTTTTCCCATGACGTTGAATGAGTATTTTTTTTACTAAAAGGAACCTCTGTCTTACGATTATTTTTCATCAGAATCTTTGATCAAACATTAATGATTACTTTAAACTGAACCATGATTCTGTATTCGCATGGCCTTTCCCTGTGGATGCTGACGATGAAAATTGGTACAAGCGAGATTTTTTTGTAAACTTAATTTTTTTGCAGCTGAATTGCTTCATGTAGAGAATATTTAATGATAATGGTGGGATCATTGTGGACCACTTAGCTTTAGAAAAAAAAATCATGGCTTTTCATCTCACAGGAATGGAGTTTAGGATGAAAATAAAAATCACCATGCGTAGCACCTTGCGGCACTTTAGGGGTCACGCCCAAATTTCAATTGCTCATATTTCATTAACGATTGACAGTTGGAGGCTAAAGTTTTGCACAATTTCTAATTATACCAGAATGTATGACCATGTAATGTTTCTTTAAAATCCGAACCTGTGGGTTCCAGGGCCTGGTTGATTTGAAATGGAGTGACCCAAAGGACGGATTAGTGCCCATGCAATGCCACTCCACGTGACGTCACAGGGACCTAGTTTCTATACGAGTAGTCAGGAGTTTTATATCATCTGAGATTACCACTACATCCATGAGGCACAGAGCTCAGGGAAACGTCTCTTACTAATGCCCTATTAAAATTTCCTATGATCTGAAAGTACAGAGAGTCCTCGTTCTACGTCACCCCGTTTAACGTCAATTCGCGATAACGTCATGAAAATTTTGAGACCGTCATTCGTTTATCGCACCTTTGCTTTGCGATAACGTCAGGTCTCTTAAATTTCGCATGAGAAAAAATGCGAAGCGGCGGGCGTTGCAGGTTGTTCGTTTTGTGGGTGGTAATACAGTCACTCTAAATGAAGTGTAAAACGGTGTGTTTATTGTCACTTGCGATTACGTTTATTGCAAATTTTCTGCCAAATGAATTCTTCGGTAGGTGCGTAAATGTCATGTTAAGTTTTAGCAAATTTTACTTGACATAATGGTTTTCTGGAACCTTAAAAGTGATTTCAAGGAATTTTTCCGTGTAGAACTCGGAGTATTTGTCGTCACTTTTTTCGCCGTGTTCTCAATAATCTTGTTACCTGTAATTGCAACGATGTTTCAGCGATGATGATGCCCAGACGACGCTCGACCGGGTGACCACCATAGCGAAGCCGAAAAGCTAATGCGGGAAGATACAAAAATGGAGAAAGATGTACGTCGCTGCTGCTATTGTCGTTGATGAAGACAGGAACTCGTATTTATGCCATAGTTTGGCATTCCCATTGTAAAAAATGGCCCAGATATGATACGCTATAATTTTTTGGCGTAGGAATTGTGAGGTCTAGTAGCCGATTTTCACTTTTTACATTGTTTCTTATGGGATATTGTGTTTCGATGAACGTAATTTCATTTATCGTCACATTTTTCAGGAGCGATAAGTGACGTTAAACGAGGACTCACTGTATCCCTCGTTTGATAGCGTATTAATAATCCTTATTTATTCCAAGCTTTACCTGTTAGCAAGGTACTTTAGGCTACGGCTATACTCGGCAGCAAGCAGCCTGTGTCGTAGCGGGGTTCAAAGACTCGTACCCAGGTGGTGTCACACAGCAGCAGCTGGACGTCACACGGGCTTTTCCTAGCATTCATACTTAGCCGTCGTGTTTTCGTGCACTCGAAAATTTTCACTTCTCATTTAATTGCAAAAAAGTAGATATAATCATTTTAAAATCTAGAAGCATGAACTGAGGTGCTTGAAAAGTTTCACTTTTAATAAAATGGCAAAAAGTTTCATTTAAAAATCTAAAATCATGAGATACGTACTCCAGGAAATCTTTTGATTTTGGCATTAAAAAATTAGTAAACCACCCTATTATGAGGATAAATTCCAAAAACTTATCTTCATTTACAAAATTATTCAAGTAATTTTATAACAATTACTTTTAATGTGTGGTATGTACAGAGGACTTGTTAATGCGAACAACGTTATTACAAAGTTCTCGTTATTACGAAGCAAATCGTTGTTCTCTACATAGGTTTATCATCTTACAAACTAGGTCTGAGAACGCATCTAGTTCATATGTTGAAGTATTATTGCATTCGGGAAGTTATCAACCCTCGATTTCATCATGCCGCATTCTTCTATGGAGAATCTGAAACGAATTTTCTCATTTTTATATATTTGCGCTTAATCTAATCGTGTATATAATAAATATTTTTGAACGTTTCCAAAAATACGAGAATACAAACTTTGTTATAACGTACATCCGGGTTTTCGGTCCTGTGAACTTCATAATAACGAGTCTACCATGTAGCTTACCAGTCATGCTGACAAGTACAAATTATTTTGTTCTTGCAGTAATTCAAAAGAAAATAGCGACATATATCTTCTTCAGCTTATTTTAATGAGGAGGATTCTTTTCACCGCATCTCATATGGGTTTTAATATTCTAATGAAATTTTTGTTGGACCCTCCTTTATATCACATTCCATCAAGTTTAATTTCAAGTATAGCGTTGACATAAGACTAAGAAGTAATTGAGCCATTGCAAGAATGTGATATTTATTGATGTGATGCTGTCATGCACACAAAACAGGAGGGTGTGACTCTTGGAAATTGAGAACTTAAATAGGGTAGTTTCCTTCATCAAAGAAACCAAAAGGCATTGATTGCGATTCGTTACCCACCATTAGTGTATTCATAATATACAAATTATTTGGTTTCAGAAGTCCTAGTTTAGACTAATACTAATGGTCAATTTTAACCTCATTTGAAAAAGGCCATATTGGCGCCCGGGCGATTCCACTCCACGTGACGTCACAAGGACCTAGTTTCTATATGAATAGATAGGAGTTTTACATAGTCTGAGATTACCAATGCATGCAAGAGGCACAGAGCTCAGGGAAAAGATCTCTTAATAATCACCTATTAAAACTGGCTAAGGTCGGAAAGTTTTCTTCGTTTGATAAGGCATTAATAAACCTTTTTTAAGCCAAGCGCTACCAGCCAGCAAAGTACTCAGCTACCCTCTAGCATCCTGCATCCTATCAGCACTCAGAGCCTCGATCAAGGTCACCTCACAAGGCGGGAGGGGGAACCAGAAATACATCACACGGAGAGATTTCCTTACCCGTCGCGTTTTCGCGCGCTTGAAAATTTTCACTTTTCATTTAATCGCGAAAAATAGATATCGTCATTTAAAAATCTTAAAGCGTGAAATACGTACTCCAGGAGTGATAATCTTCCGATATAGACAATAAAAAAATAATAGGAATCCACCCTATTATGATTTTAGATGATTTATCTTGTGTCTTTGTAACATTAATCTTTTTATCTGTTTCTTTCAGGAATGGGTGAGCAAGTTGGGGAAGGAATGGTCAGATATGCCTCCTGAACTGAAAGCCACATACCATAGACAGTTTTCTTCAGCCATGGAAAGCCATCGACGGCAAATTCAGGAATGGGAGGAGAGAATGATAAGAATGGGACACATTGATCTTGTTAGAAGTGAGGCTCTAATTGAGCCAAAGGTTACCTCCAGGAAAGCATTCAGAACTAGGCTAGTGGAGAAAAACAAGTAATTTGGCATGTCACACACCCTTTTGTTGGTGAGTTCCCATGGGCCATTGAATGAATATTCTCATTGAGCCCAAAATTCAGTAACATCATTTCATCGTCGAAATGACATGGATCCTCGCTTCCCGCAAATCAAAGACTGCCAAGTGCCAAGTGTGCAACAATTGTCAATAGTAGGTGGCACTTGTGGTGCATCTGTATTAGTTCCACTTTTAAGCGACTGCTTACTTCTTCATTCATAGTGTACCTATAATTAAATCATAAAAATCATGTTCAGGATTTATTATTCATTCGTGAGAACCTTAATGCATGAAATTCAAAGGACCCAAAAAAGAACTTCATTTCTTTTTTGTAACTAAAATGTTTTCACCAAGTTTTTATAATATAATAAAGGTATATTTAATAACTTAAGGCTAATTAAGTGGATAATAAAACGAGTAATATTGCCACAATGCAACATAACTCAACGAGGTAGTGTAAACAAACAAAGATGCCAAACCGGTGTGAAACTAAGATAAATTGACAGGGCTGTCAAGTTGGTGGTCAGCAATTATCTATAAATCATTTTTCCCAATTAGATTAAAATTAACAGAGAAAAATGTGTCACTAGTTGAGATCTTTTTATTCATCCCAAATGATGTAGTTATGAAGCTGTCCTGCATTACCAGGGAAAGTTTTTAAATTCTATCGATACATAAAGAGTCAATATAACAGCCATTCTTCATATCACAGAATGAGGAACTTGCATGGGTCGTAGATTGCTCTAAAAACTATTTTGAATAAGTCAAATGGATACATTAGCTCGCAAAAATACCTTCAGTTTCTCCATTCAACATCAAAAGAAATAAAAATATTGCATTTAAAATCGAGAAAAATTTCTCTGAGCCGACCACTGCGCGAAGACACCCGAGCGTTGCCGAGGCCAGGCGTGACGTCATAGGTGCCTAAACAACCGTAGGGAGTAGGGAAATATGCTGAGCGCATGGTGTAAAATTTGTTTTGAGGGAGTATTTAGCCGCTCATCGTCACTTTATTTTGTTCTGTTATTCTGGGGCAAGTTTTCCTATTGCTATTGTGCCTAGATTATTACTTGGGATATTAATAATGCGGCATCGGGATAATGAAGTACAAGCGTTTCACTTCGTATGTTTTCGTTATCAGAAAAATGGATGATAACGTTGCCACTCGTTCGAATAGTACACCTGAAATTCATCTACATCTACAAAATACCCCGCAATCCGCCTAAAAGGCGTGTGGCATGGGGTGTTAGGACACCAGCCTTTTTTAGGACACCAAAAATTGATGCCACGACCCTCATGGAATTTGTTAAGACAAATTATTGCTATACGTCGGCGGAAAATCGAGTTGTAAAAGAAACTTGTAATACTGGAGGATAACGATCGTAAGCTGTGCTGTTGACATTAGAGTAAGCTGTGCTGTTGAATTTGGCAACGCCGGATTAACGGAGAAGGTAGTCCTATCCGTCCTACGGTACGAATTCACAGCAAAACAGTCTGCACACAATCCACATGTGAGATCGCGAATCGGTTCCGCTGCCAACACACACTCAAGCTACAACCTATTTCAATAATATAGGTAAATCCATAAACAATATACTAGCATATACCATAAAAATATAGTGGGAAACAGGCAAATACTCTTATCAAAAACTGGATGTCACTATCACATTATTATATTCATCACGTACAACTTACAATAACAGAACTCGTTATGATGAATACAACTATTTATTCACTGATTTAAACCCTTAAATTAGCCCACACAAGTGACACAGGTGACATTTCTCACTACTATTCGTTGAAATAATGGAATAACAAACTTCACACACAGTTTTAATGTCAATAGCGTGATCGTGAAATGTCATATCTACGGTGAACAACGGAGATTAGCACGCCACTGACAATTTTTACACTACTTTTAGACATTTATCGATAGCGTAATAGCCCTTTTTACAATTCAATCACGATGGAACACTGATAACTCTTGGCCGATATTTTTCAACCTTGTCAAACTTTGTGCATTACAACCACTGTCACTGTGATTATTAGCAGTAGCTTAACGGGAGATGTCACGTTGAAAATAACACTATTTTGGCACAAAAATGTTCCTAGATGTCTCAAATCAGCGAGCAAAAGTTGCATTGACTGGAATTCACCCCATAATACAAGCACCGACAGTCCTAAACGACGAATTCTCCGGTACCTACAAATAAACGGATGAAGTTATTGTATATAAAAGCTAAGCGGACATTAGTAAACATCAAAATCGTTCTAATTACATACTTAAATGAATGATATGCCGTCGATAACATCAACTTACAATTAACGTATCCCCCTTCCAATGGCCGTGGCTCAGACTCCTACAACGATGTTATTTAGGTATTATCAAATTTTTGGTTTAACTGCTCCAGTTTTATATTTTATGCCCTTACTCAGATATTAATATTATAAATAATGCAAAATACTAGGGCTTCCAAGCCTCTATCGTCGGATATTTATCTTTAAATAGAAAATAATCAACACGTCTAACAAACGAAGCTCTCAGAACTGCTGGCAACTATTACAAACAATCACAACAATAGCTTCGCGTGATGTTTAGGCACCTTTGACGTCATCGAGGCTTCGTCGGCAGTGGCTTGGGGGGTGAGGGAGTTTTTCCCGCGCTTTAAAATTCGTTATATTTATCATTAAATATCTCGCGAAGGAAAACTCAGATTTACATGCGGTTTTCTTTGTTGTATTCAGAAAATGATTTTCTGTCCGCCTATGAAATAAAAAAAATTCATGCAAGTTCCCCATTATTCCATTTTTAGTAAAAATTTCATGCATGGTACAGCTATTTTCATTAATTTAAAATTAGTTTTAATTTTTATAAATTACATATTGAGCCATTGTATCTTGTATTTGTCGAGTTTATCTAACTAATGAAAGCAGCATTTCGAAGCGCAGGTTCTACCTTAAGTTCCTCATTGCGGAGAAAAATAAGTATCAGTGGGGCAAATGGGTATTAAAACTTCGTGAACGAAGGGGAAATGTTTACGGCAGATTTTGGGCGGCTTAGGAAGGAGAGGGTTAAAATACTTACATATATGACAGAGATACCCTCTTTCCTCATACAACTTAGAGATTTGAACAACTGAAGGTGATTCAGTTCAGGTTTTCACTAAGCACCAGAATTAAACCTACCAACTCATTGTCCCTGGGTATTTGGCAATCTGGCACAGGAATGTATATTTCAGTCGCTTGGGCTGACCATGTTAACTGTGAAGTGGTATCAATTACATCTCGAATGTACTCCTTAGTCCGCACAGAAGGCTCCGACTTCTCATCAGCAGCCCCATCTCCTTCAATATTCTGCAGAGAAAGTAACAGTGATAAACAACTCATCCCATTAAAAATCAACAAATAAAATATACTCCTAACCTTTATAAAATAATATGTTAAACATATTGTCTCTGCTTCTTTATAAAAAGTGTGTGTTGTCTGCATTTCAGGTATTCAATCACTGAAAAGCTACAGAGACGGCTGAAACAAAATTTGGCAGGAAGATCCTTCATATATGTAACTGAGTTAACATGGTGTCTACTTTAAAATTTCCCAAGGGCGATGGACGTTGAACCTTCAATGCCAAATAAATGATAGTGCTGGAAGAGAAAATGCTGATAGTTCAAAGGTATAAATAATCCCTTGTTAAAATATCTAGTATGATGCTGGGCACGATATGGTGGAAGTTCTTAATATTGTAAATATAAGACATTACAATATTTCCACTGAGTTTAGCTGAACACTCAGTGGAAATATTGCAATGTCTTATTTTAAAAACATAGACTTCTCAAAATAGAGATTGAGGATTCAATTTTTTGCAGTTAAGAAAATGAAAAAAATAACTCTCTTATTCTTACACTTAAGTTGCTTCTGCAATTAAAATTTTCAGAGAAGTTACTTACAAAATGCCAAAATTACTATTTATTCTTTCCTCAACAATGAAGTCTTAGATTAGGAGCTACTGATGTGGAACATGTTTTCAATGTATTTCCAATGTTCTAGAACTCTTGCTATTATTAAAATTTGAACTCTGGAAGATATAATGGGGTGTAATATTTATGCAGAAAGAAAATAAACCTCAAAATCATGTTCAATGCCAAAATTATTACTATAAAACTGTATTTTAAATAACCCTGATAAATATTGCTATCCTTAAAACTTAAAAAAACCAATCATACAGCAATTATTTATTAGGTCCAAAAGTTCCAGCTGTCTGTCAATAGATGGCTATAGCACCGATTGATGATCGATTTTGACATACGAGAAATATCATGACCATGAACATACATATGGATGCTCATCGAGTTAATGGCAGATGACCCCAAACAATCCGCTTTTAACGCACACGATGCCACTCGTGGTCGTGGCGCCACTACTCGGCAGAAAGCGATACTAAAAATCTAAAACGCGGGTTTTCAAATGTGGCTTTAAGTCGGCCTGAGGGCGAAATAATTAATTACAGTTATTACGCTTAAAGGAAGCAATGGAGTTAATGCCGGTAATTATCTATTTCGGTAGCAAACGTCTTTTCACCACAGAAAGCTGAAATTCACGTAACGACACATCGAGAAACACTTTGCCTCACTGTAAACAAAGTACATGAAATTTCCTAGGAGTAAAAGTGCTAAATATTTGGAACCGACCAGCCAAAAATGCATCCTATAAACAAAACCTGCACCGCCAAGTATCGGTGCAAAATAATGAAATTTCTGAACAGCAGTCAACAAATGCATCATCTGGCCTTCATACATGCTATTAGCAATACTATAACCTGCTCCGTGTAATAATAAAGCGAAATATACTAGAAATCACAACAGCAGCAGTGGCGCAGATTCCATGGGTGCAGAGCCCCTCAAAAATTCGTTAAGGGTGTGAGGAAAAAATGTCAGGCTTGTTGATTTTCCTCAGAGATGAAGATTTGAGTTAGCAGGATTCTAATATTCATCATTTGACTCTTCTAAAATGCTAGAAAACTCACTACTTATAAAATTTCCTTGGATATGATCCCTGGTTTGGGCCCCCCAATATTTTAGATATCCCTGAACAGCAGAGGTGTTACATTACTTATCTTTATCCTATTCCACGTACCAATGCTGACACTGGAATTATAGGGTAGTCAGCAGGTAAATTAAGTGACCATTTCATAATTAACTGCAAATCCCCGATGGATAAACCAATATATACCACCCCATTCCTCTTACTGCTGGCTGCATGCCATCCAATATACTCAACATTTTGAAGCAACCATTCCACATCTAACCTTTGTAGTACAACATGAAATAATAATTGTTGTCATAGATACAAGGAAGTAATTTGTTTAATTAAGCAATGAAAATAATTGAGTAATACTTGTAAAAGAACAAAATGACATACACATAAATATCATATTAAGGTTAGGTACAAAATCCAAAAGTCAAAAACCTATGCAATGAAGGACTTTATTCAGGATAGGAAAAACCTTTGATATATAATGTGTAAGTATAGAGGAATGAACAAACTTTAATATGTGAACTTCTTAGTACAGGGAAGTGGTAAAATCCATAAAATGTCAAAGCATTCATGCATTGCTTCATCTCTTAAAAGTTTATCATCACATTCATGAAGCCTAAGTTTGCAAATGATGACTAAAATATCTTGGAACCTGTATCATTCCTGGCACCTATCAAGTAATAACACTGCCAAGCAAAAATCAATATGAAGCCATTTTCTACCCAGATAAGTACGTTAAACATAGATGATGCAACAAACAGGAACCAGTCACTTCAAAATCAACCAATTATCACGAAAAACAATTTGATGTCATTTTCTTCACAGTTATGCCTGATGAGTACCACAGATGAATCTGCAAAAATATTTTAACATCAGTCAAAAGCATAGCAATACAAATGGATGCATATAGAGGGAATACGTAAAAATCACACTATTTCTATCTAAATACCAAACCGGGACAGACTACCATCCTCAAGAAATCTAGTAGAATACGTCAAAAACAATGTAATTCATTGACCTCTGGAAAAGAGTAAAAATCAACTAAGACAATGACTTTGATACAAATTTGCAATGGTGTGACATGCCTTACAGCCTCAAAGTCTAGAACATAATTATTTAAGAAAAATACCATGCAACCAATAATCATTTCAGGTAGTTTGAACAGAGATGCTGAAGCATACAGACTAAGAAAGAGAAATAAAGAAAAGGAGGAATTGCTACGCAGACGCAGACAGAAATTTCTTAGAGTAGCAGATGCTTCAGCTACTAGTAGGAGCCAACAACATATCACAGGGGAGATAGCAATATTACTAAAAAATAAGAGAAATAAATAAAACAAAGATTTACCTCTTATCAGCTAAATCCATTTATTACTTACCATCTGAAAACAGGCTGTAAATAAGGTATTTATAAAGAAAAGTGCATGACATAGGTAAACTTATTCCTCTTCTAAATGTAAAGTTCCTTTTGAGCTCCTTGTCAAGGCTTTTCCTCTCTTTGGATTCATATTTGATCTCACCCTTTTCTAGGTATAGGGATGTGGCTCCGTATCGCAGTCACTTTGTTTCACATGCATCTGTTGTGATAAAGTTTTGTGAGCGCTCGAATCTGAAGTTCTTATAATTTTTTTAATTTGCAAAAGAATCATCCTTGACATCTACATAATACACCCAGTAGCCTCTGCAAGTAATGGATACCAAATTTTATTAAAGACCAAATTCATTAAAATAATGACTGTCTACGTTAACACATTTATTTCTACTAGTAAGCATATTCATTCACTGACTAGGTTGGGACAAGTCAGGAAAGTCAGGAAAGTCAGGAAATAGTCAGGAAAAAAAGTTTTGGTCAGGAAAATCAGGAAATCGTCAGGATGAGCGCCCGAAGAGTCAGGATGGATCGGATTGTGTGCCTTTTGCTGTGCCGCCGGCCACCGCACGCCGCACTGGCGGCAAGCGACAGCCGCAAGATGAGCCGAGAACGCCCGCGCCGCGCTGTCTCACCGCCTCCCTTCCCCTCGTGCTAACCCGTGCCGAACTGGGCTGCCGCCTTCACCGCCGAAGCAAGGAGTGCTGGCGTCGCTCTGCCTGCCGCTGCATGGCAAGGTTCTCGCATGTGTTCTAGCAATTCACCGCTTTACACGACGCAATTTTGATTGCGCCTTCGCACGTACGTCAGACTGCGCAATTCCGTGTACCGTGTAAAACGGCCTTTAGACACTCTTAACCCTCTCATGCATGCATGCATGCATGAAATCCTTTGGAGTAATCAAAAAATAAAATAAACATGTGACGAGTGCAAAAAGTGAAAAGGGTTGAAATTTTACATCGCTTGCTGCAGCGGTTCCAATTAGGCAAACGTTTAGCAAATAATTTAGACTATTGAAAAGGAACCAACTTCAATATTGAGCTCAGAGAGAATTCAGAAGAGTCAAAGCATTTTTAGAAAATTTCTAGAAAACATTCAGCAATGTGAGTCACTTAAAAATAACGATCATTGATTATAAAATAAATTTTGAAATTACCGATTGCTAATTCAGATGCACTATAATTGAATTCATATGCCTACTTTTAAAGCTCCTCTCGATCACCCGTCAGGTATGCTATCAGCTAAATAAAACTAAAACACATATATGCATATGCTTTTCACTAAGGATGACCATGTCATTGCAAAACGCTATTTTCTCACCATGCGTCTTGTCGTTCATTATCATGCTCTGGAAAAATTAGTTGATAATTGAGAATAGAGAAAAGTATAAAGTCTGAACGCAATGAAGATTACCAATAAATCTGGAGCAAAGTATCAATACCTGAATTAATGACTTTTGATCGGATAACCAGGCTAAAATCTCAAAAGTAAAAAGAATCCTTCACTTGGAAGAGGTTCTGATTCAATACAGTTGCAAGTACATATGACGTGAAAAGAAAAAAAATTGAAACGGTTTATCCTAATTTACCTTAGAAGTTTAGCAAGACTACCAATTTATAGCTTGTTCGAGTGAAGGAATAATTACCATAAAAAATATAGGTTTCTATCATGCGATTTACGATCTTTCCCGTGATGCCTGAGAAATATTTTTAATGCGCTAAAATATTTTTGAACTTCAATTATCACATGTTATGGGTTATTCTGCTCAGCCATTGCCTGGAAAATTGCTCTGTATTATTTAATGGCGTACAAAATAATAAAATTACAACTAGTTTTTAGTCTCACGTCTAGAAATGAGGTTGAATGATTTCTTACAATGGGGATACAGTGGAGGTCATGCCTTTCGGGTTGATGATGTAAAAACATAATTGTCTTTGCACGAATAAGTATGTTAGGTAATTTATCTCAAAAGTGGAAAAAAATCTAGCTTATCACATGTGATAGGAGCATCGCAAATCTTGTACATCACTTCTTTGGTATATATACATATTAATTTTGACCGATTCACTTTCAGCGATATTTTTTTAACGTGTGAGGGGTATTAAGAGGTTGTTGGTGCCGATTTGTATATCCATGAAATAAAAGGATTCCTAAATTCAAGTGCCCACGTGTAGTATGAGACGTTTCGTCCAGCTTTCTTCGTTTCTGACAGTTTGAGCACGTCGCCACTGTATAGCGGGAGGCCGGCATACACGGCAGTGTAACGCGCTCTTCTTCCACAAAAAGTCATTTTATCATTTGTGGACTACTGAGACCATTAACGGAGAAAGCGCAGGAAATATTGACTACATTGTGTTGAACGCATGGCGACGCAGCGTCTCAGGAACCTTAAATGAATTCTGTACTACCATACGACAATGCAATAGCAAAGTTGCATTGGGTCGTCTGTGACATAGTAGCGGCTTGGTAGGCTCATGCGCAGAAGCGAGTGAGGCAACCTTAGGCTCTAAACCTTGGCTCCACGGTCGCTCCTTTTCCGCGCCTTTCCCCCCACACCCCCCGCCATCCCACGCGCTCCCCGGGTCTACGCCCGCGGCGGGTCAACAATAACAGTGCGACGGTGACGAGTCCGGACGAGTCGGTGTGCCTGGAGAGCAGCGGAGGTTGCGTTTTCTTCATTGAAGGTAGGCTGTCACGAATATTAGCAAACTCACTGTCGTGTTATTTTATCCACTCCATTCGACTATTCATTGAAACTTAATGGTGCTGTAGTTCAAAATGAGATTGTATTATTTTCAGACCCGAATGCTGAGGCCCATTTCGTCTCTAGTCATGGTCGGGGGAAAGCAGACGTATTGGAACGAGGATTGGTCAAAGGAGCTTCATTTCAGCTGCTTCTCACCAAAGACTTCGACTGCATTAAAGCATGGATTGCCAGAAGGAAAACCAACATCTTTCTACTGCTCGGTGTGCTGCAAGACGAATCAACTCGGCAACATGGGTCGCGGTGCCCTGACTAAACACCTGTCATCAACCCACCACAATACTGCCGTCGAGAACAAGAAGAGCTGTTACGGGATCAAGATATTTTGTTTGCCTTCCGCTAAGAAGGTAAGTGATGGTGAGTTATTTGTAAAATCTTCGGGGTTTTCTGGTTCTCTACCCCAGCCTGATTTTTGTAGGTGACTACAGCAACTCCCTCTACCTCTACATCCGCGTCGGTGAACCCCACGGCGGCGGCACCTGGTTCCTCAGCATCGGGTGGGACTGCAGAAGACCCTCGGGACGATCCCGATGACCCCACACCAGCTTCACCTGCCTGCACATGTTCATGCCCATGTGCGCGATGTACCAACGAAGTTATCGCCGTCCCGAAGACTGCTGGTTTGCAAGGTCTTAACACCTGGTTAATGAAGCAAGATACTACCAAAGCTGAGATTTTGTGGTGTATCTATTGTGTAACGAGCCATACTTCTTTGTCTTCTGGGGGCAAGGCAGTGCAGTTATTTCCCACAATGTTCCCAGATAGTATGATTGCTGCAAAAATGGAATTGGGTCGGAACAAAATCGCCTATTCACTTGTACATGGTTTAGCCCCACATTTCCATGATGTTATCACATCTAAGTTAACCAAACTGGATTTTGTGGTAGTTTTATTTGACGAGAGTCTCAATAAGTGTAGCCAGAAGACTCAAATGGATCTTGCCATTAAATTTTGGTGTGATGATCAAAATGAAACGGTGACGAAATATTATGATTCAGTGTTCCTGGGTCGCTCAAGGGCGACTGATCTCATATCGGCATACTGCACAGCAATTCCTAGAAGTGTGCAGTCTCATGTGCTTATGGTTGGCATGGATGGCCCGAATGTTAATGTCAAGTTCCTGAAAGATCTCCAGATTTATATGAAAACAGAGTTTGGTGAGGATGAGCCACTGCTGCTGCTCATGGGGTCCTGTGGTTTGCACGTAGTTCATAATTCCTTCAAAGAGGGGGTTAGTAAGTGTGGCTGGAATATTGTCATGTTTCTCAGGGCCTTATACAATATATTTAAGAATGTGCCTGCCCGTCGCAGTAAGTATACAGAGTGGACAGGCTCTACTACTTTCCCAAATAAGTATTGTGCAGTGAGGTGGTTGAATAATGCACCTGGTGCCGATAATTGCATCAAAATATTGCCAAACGTAAAAACTTTTATTGAAAAAGTGAGAACTGGACCTGAAGAGGATAAAATAAAATCTGCCGGCTTCTTGTATGTTGCAAAAGCTGTTGAAGATAAGATGTTGGGGCCTAAGTTAGCCTTCTTCTCATATGTTGCAAGACTTGTTGAGCCATTCTTGACTACTTATCAAACCAATGACCCAATGGCGCCGTTCTTGCACACGGACCTGTCGAACTTAGTGTCGAACCTGCTTAGACATTTTGTCAAGAATGATTATGTAAATCGAAAGTCAGATGTATGTAAAGTTGACATTACCAATGAAGACAATCTGATTCCTGTGAAGAACTTCAATTTTAGTTTTTCTGTAAAGGACGCTCTCAAAAAAGTACAAGTATCTACTCCAGAAATGCTGAAGTTCAAGGAGGAGTGTGTGCTCCTGCTGAAGGCTATGGTTAGTAAAATTCTTGAAAAGGCTCCCTTGAATTACAAACTCTGCAGAGCCATAACTTTTTGTGACCCAGAACTGATTTCACATTCCAAAACTGCCGTTTCTACTCGACTGAACGGCTTCTTGGAACAACTGCACAGCCGCAATTGGCTTCCTGCAAGTGAGTGCGACACTATTTTGTCTGACTTTAAGGTGCTCTGTGACAAACAAGTATTTGCTAACGCCTGTCAAGAATATGATCGTCAGAGGCAGAGACTAGATCATTTCTGGAGAGGTATCTGGGATCGTTATAAGTGCTCAGATGGTTTAGTGAAAGTGATTAAAATGGCTCTGATCATAAGCCATGGCCAAGCTTTCATCGAGCGTGGCTTCTCCATCAATAAGGAGATAATAGTAGAGAACCAATTAGATATGTCTTTGGTGGCTCAGCGCCAAGTGTACGACTCAGTCAACGCTGCTGGTGGCGTAGAAAACATAAAAATATCTGCTGAAATGATCAACAGATTTCGGCACGCGCGCTCCGAGTATGAAGAAGCAAAGAAGCAGCGCCGATCTGAGGACGCTGAGGTCGAAAAAAAAAGGACCCATGAGAAGATGATTGGAACTGAAGTTAAGGAGCTTCAAGCCAAAAAGATGAAAGTGTTAGCATCAAGCCAGAAGGAGGCTGATGCCATTGATGAAGAAATAAAAAAGTTGACTGGTACTTTCTAACTTAACAATGGAGTTTCTAACTTAGACAATTTGTGAAGTGCACTTTAAATTAATAGTGATTTTTTTGTTCACCAAGTTTTTTTTACTGTTTTGACTAATGATTAAGTCACAGTGATTGCTAGTCCAAAGTGGCCATATTTTGTTTGGAAAGTCAATATGAAAGAACTATGATAATTTGTGAAGTGTACTTAAAATGAGGAAATAGTGATTTTTTTGTTCACCTTGTTTTTTTTACTGTTTTGACTAATGATTAAGTCACAGTGATTGCTAGTCCACAGTGGCCATTTTTTGTTTGGAAAGTCACTATGAAAGAACTATTATTATGTGTGAAGTGTACTTAAAATAAGTAAATTGTGATTGTTTTGTTCACCTTGTTTTTTACGGTTTTGACTAATGATTAAGTCACAATGATTGCTAGTCCACGGTGGCCATATTTTGTTTGGAAAGTCACTATGAAAGAACTATGATAATTTGTGAAGTGTACTTAAAATAAGGAAATAGTGATTTTTTTGTTCACCTTGTTTTTTTTTTACTGTTTTGACTAATGATTAAGTCACAGTGATTGCTAGTCCACAGTGGCCATTTTTTGTTTGGAAAGTCACTATGAAAGAACTATTATTATGTGTGAAGTGTACTTAAAATAAGTAAATTGTGATTGTTTTGTTCACCTTGTTTTTTTTACTGTTTTGACTAATGATTAAGTCACAATGATTGCTAGTCCACAGTGGCCATATTTTGTTTGGAAAGTACCAAAGTACCTAACGTGTAGTACTGTACAGTAGTAACATTTCTTGTAAGTTTTTCTGATATTACAATTAAAAAATACTGAAGTGTTGCATATTTTGAGCTATTTCCTTGTATATGACCTCTTATGACATCTTTCTTCATGCGTTAAAACTTATGGCGAACGCTAGAAAAAGTCAGGATATATCAAGATTTTGGTCAGGAAAAAGTCAGGAAAAGTCAGGATGGGAGGAAATTGAGATCTTGTCCCAACCTAGACTGAGGAAATAAGTCAGGGAAGTGGCAGAGTTTGCATCATGTCCTTTCGGATAATAGGGTGGTTTCCTATTATTTTTTTATTGCCTAAATTGAAACATTATTACTCCTGGAGTACGTGTTTCACTCTTTCAGATTTTGAAATAACAAATTCTATTTTTCGCTATTAATTAGTAGTGAAAATTTGCAAGCACACAAAAACGAGGCGGCTAAGTATGAATGCTGGGAAAAGACCTTGGGGCGAGGATATTGTGCGCCGCTGCGATGCTGATCTAGCAGGTAGCAGAGTACTCAGCTAGCAGAGAGCGCTTGCCTTAAATAAGGATTATTGCTACCCTATCAAACGAAGGAAATTTCTCCACCATAGGGAGTTTTAATAGGTGATCATTAAGATATGTTTCCCTGAGGTCTGTGCCTCATGCATGCATTGGTGATCTCAGACGATGTAAAACTCCTATCTACTCGTATAGAAACTAGGTCCCTGTGACATCACGTGGAGTGGCATCGCATGGGCACCAATCTAACCTTTTTCAAATGCAATTAAAATTGCCCATTGCCATTCGTGTAACTAGGAATTCTAATCCAAATAATTTGTATATTATGAATACACTAATGGTAGGCAACGAATCGCAATCAATGCCTTTTGTTTTCTTTGATGAAGGAAACTACACTTTTACTGTTGATTTTCAGTTGATAAATATTCCTACTTATATAAACCAAATTCACACCAAACAATCAGACACACTCTTAATTAAATTCATTTTCATAACCCTAAATTAAGATAAAATTGGAATTAGATAGATAATCATACTTTTCAAGTTTTCCAGTACTTGATAACTAAATAATACAAGAGATTACATTTATGAAAGCACAAATGCTATACCAACAGTGGGTATGTGAACAAAAAATAGCTATAAGGACCAGGTGGAAATTCTACCATTCTAGATCGAAGAAAAGACATCATAGTAAAATCACGGATTAGCCTGAATTAGAAGTTTGAAGACATAAATGACCATTATTTCGGTCATCATTGTACAATTATTTACTGTATTTTATATATGAATACATGTATTATTAATTGTAAGTTAATTAGTTTCAAGAGTTCATTTACTAATTTATTTCTACCTATTTCAACTCTGGCAAAGAATCTGTTTAGTAATTAATGCGTTAATGTAGAAAGTCATAATAATTCGAAAATTAAACTTTCATCTGCATATGGTATGTTATTATAGGAATGGATCTTTTATAAAATGACAAGGTTATGATTCCATAGGATATGAACCCTCCATGAAATGCACAACACCTAATGTGCACAGAATGGACCTGATCCGCTACGGAGCCACCTTTGAGTGGAGCAAAAATGATGAGTCTAGGGATGAACCTAAAGAGAGGAAAAAGCGTTGGAACTCATCGCTGATTGGTGCTGGGAAGGCATAAGATGCAGGATGCTTAAAGAGTCAACCTTCCAAGTTGTTACTGGCCAGACTACATCACTTAAGTGGGGATATTGGGTGTGAAGATATTAATGGAAACAATAGCACATCTCATGACGATGCAGGAATGAATAGCAAGGAGTGCCTATGGGTGTCACATGTCCAGAAATGAATAGGTCAAACCTAAAAAAGAAAAATAGATGGTAATTAACGCATTCAAAAAATGCCCATTACTATAATCAAAAATTTATCAGTACTTGCAGTAAAAAGGCCATCAGCCATAGTCTGAAGTGATATATTTTCCTATGACAAAGGAGCTTAGTTTAACTTCAGATATTTCACATAGACGTCTTTGGACTTGACGAAACATGACGAAGGAAGATGAATATAAAGGAGTCCATGTTGAATAGCAAACATCCCCGATTCCATTGTTCACATCTAAAAAATAAATATACATGGTAATGCAGGCATTGAAAAAAACGCACTCATTATTAACCACTAATATGAGTACTTACGGGATGAAGGACCTGCATTATGGGCTGAAGCTAAGTGACCACCTTTTCAATATCAAAGGAGCTTAGTGTGACTTCAGATATTCCACATAGACGTCTTTGGACTTGACGAAACATGACGAAGGAAGATGAATATAAAGGAGTCCATGTTGAATAGCAAACATCCCCGATTCCATTGTTCACATCTAAAAAATAAATATACATGGTAATGCAGGCATTGAAAAAAACGCACTCATTATTAACCACTAATATGAGTACTAACGGGATGAAGGACCTGCATTATGGGCTGAAGCTAAGTGACCACCTTTTCAATATCAAAGGAGCTTAGTGTGACTTCAGATATTCCACATAGACGTCTTTGGACTTGACGAAACATGACGAAGGAAGATGGATATAAAAGAGTCCACATTGAGTAGAAAACATCCCCGATTCGATTGTTCACATCTAAAAAAGAAATATATTTGGTAATGCAGGCATTGAAAAAAACACACTCATTAATAAACGCTAATATGAGTACTTACGGGATGAAGGACATCCGTCATGGGCTGAAGCTAAGTGACCACCTTTTCAATAACAAAGGAGCTTAGTGTGACCTCAGAAGTTACTCAGAAGTCTTTGGACAAGGCATGGCGAAGCAAGATGAGTGGGAGAGTCCATGATGAGTAGCAGAAGCAAGATGAATATAAACGAGTACATGTTCGGTATTATATCTCTGTGATGTACTGATTAAATCTGAAAAAGATAAACAATGGTTATCATGGCATTGTGAAATACACTATACACTATCATTAATAACTGCCTTAATACACGAATGTTTATAAATACTTACTGGATAAAGAATTTCATGAATGATCATGAGCTGTAAGGAATGTCAGAGAGATTACATAAGGAATCTCTAATGCCTAGCGGTAATTGGCTTGGAGGAGAGTAACAATTAACACTATCACCCAATGCGAGGGCAACAAAGGGTAATGAAGTCAAAAAATAGTCACAAAATGAACATGATCACTACATGATAAAATTAACAGGAGCACTAAGGAATGTCAGAGAGATTACTTAAGGAATCTCTAATTTACATTATAACTTCGCCCTCTTCCTATTAAGGTGTGTCTCTTCCTGTTCTCTGTTGTCATTTTTGTTAGACACACGACATGCAAAGTGCATCCGTGTGGTAATAAAAAAATTTAATATCGCCTCTGTGAGGTTAGCCCTATGGTCCCCACATCCAACTAGAGGTATATTTGATTTCTCCTCAATTTCATTGATGATTTAAAAACTGAGTCCACACTCATCCCTTCCCTATTAAAGTGTGGACCAGTAACTTTTTCTAACTCATTTATTAAAAGGAAAAGTGTCTCTGATGCATAGGTTAGGTGGCCCCCATCTCGGTATGCAGTGAATGCTTCCCTTTCACTTATGGTGTTGGTATTTGATACCAACTCCTCCTTGCATCTTTCGCATTTGGTAAATCTAATTGCCTTCCTGGCCACATACCCAGCGAAATAACTTACAATGCCATCAGATGGACACATTGCAGCATAGGTGTGCTCAGCCATTACTGGACTCCGCAAATCTTCCACGGACACACCATTATCAATGATTCTGTCCAAGGTTGACTGGTAAAGAGACCATCTCTCATCTCTAGGAGTTATGTCCGTAAGCCTGAGCAAGGTCTCGAGTACATCCGGGCCTGACACATTGCAGCCTTTGGGTGGCTTCACCAGGCTGTATGTCCCCATTAATTGGAAGACCTGCTCAAATTGCACTGAATCAGGATGATCATTAGCACCACATGCTGCCCTCATCATGCAAAAAAACCTCTGCAATGTAGGAAGAAGAAAACATGCCATTAGTTTCCAAGAGATTTTGACGAGAAAGGTACACTTTAACAACCCTCATGAAGAACGCCTAAATTGCAGTGTGCTTTGTAACTATAAATTTGGTAATAGGGTAGTTTCCTTCATCAAAGAAAATGAAAGGCATTGATTGCGATTTGTTACCCACCATTAGTGTATTCATAATGCACAAATTATTTGGTTTTTGAAATACCGGTTTAGACGAATGGCAAGGGTCAAATTTTATCCTCATTTGAAAAAGGCCAGATTGGCGCTCATACGATTCCACTCCACGTGACGTCACAGGGACCTAGTTTCTACACGAGAGGATAGGAGTTATACATCGTCTGAGGTTACCAATGCATACATGAAGCACAGAGCTCAGGGAAACATGTCTTAATAATCACCCATTAAAACTGGCTAAGGTCGGAAAGTTTTCTTCGTTTGATAAGGTATTAATAAACCTTTTTTAAGCCAAGCGCTACCAGCCAGCAAGGTACTCAGCTACCCGCTAGCAACCTGCGTCCTATCAGCACTCAGAGCTTCGATCAAGGTCACCTCACAAGGCGGGAGGGGGAACTAGAAATGCGCTGCACGGACTTTTTCCCATCATTCCTACTTACGCGTCGCGTTTTCGCTCGCTTGAAATTTTTCACTTTTCATTTAATCGCGAAAAATAGGTATCGTCATTTAAAAATCTAAAAGCATTAAATACGTACTCCAGGAGTAATAATCTTTCGATTTAGGCAATAAAAAAATAATAGGAAACCACCCTATTGAGTCCTTCGGTGAGGCACTTACTTCTAATGCATCCGGATTCAGACGAGCAGTCATCAAATATTCATAACCGCAGTTTGCGGCAAGGAAATCGTGTATTTCCATTGTGGCCTTCAGGGTTACCTTTAGCCCAAGATATGTGTTCCCAGATAAGAAATGATATTCATTTCTACCAGCCTCCAATTGCCACTCCTCAAGGTAATCCAGGAACTTCTCAATAACCTATAAGCAAAAATATTACGTAGTTGTAGGCAAGAACATGGATGAAGATATCATTTCCACACAGACACCTATAACAGGTATACATCCTCACCCACCAATGCTCTGTGTTCTTTCTCAGAGCTGTCCCTGGAACCCTGGAATTCATCGCCAGGATTAACCCTTTCACCCTCTCAATGACAGCAATTGTGGAATTGCAGTCATGCAGAAGAGAATGATGTGTCTTGTATGCCATCATAGCAGCAGCCACATTACGTCCAAAAAACTGTAAATGAAGGAATGGAAAATAAAGACATAACTGTTAGCATAAAAAGTCATTGAACTTAAAAAGTCTGAAATGTTTTAACCCATTAAGATGTTATGGGTACGTAGTCATGTACCTGAAATGCCCTGGCAACATTCATTTTTTGGTATGGCCTAGGGCGAATGTGGTCCTCGGTCAGCTTTGGGCATGTTTTCAAATGGAACCCCTTAGGTTTATCCATTTCGATGACAGCATCCCAATGCCTGATCTTCACAGGCCCATCTGGAGTCTGAAGAGGAAAGTAACAGAAAGGACTTAGAAGAGGCAAAGAATAACTTGGTTATAAATAATGCATGCATGAGAAAAAGCAATACCCAAGAAACATCTCGAGAAATGAAGAATTTCTCATGTTCTTAATGAGATGAGGGAAGTCAGATATGAACCACAGGCGCCTTGATTGACTGCAGGGATATTCGCAGCTGCAGTTTTCGCCATCGATTCTGAACCTTCTCCACATGCTTCCATTCCATTGGGCTCCATCGCACGTCACTGCATCCACATAGAAGTTGGCTTGCTCCACCAACATGATGCCCTCCAAAATTATGAGGTGCAGGACAGTGCTACTTGCACAACCTTTGCTTAGGAAGCAAGCCAAGGATTGCACCCACCTGCCTCGAAATGGCTGAAACATAAGCACCAACGCATGATCCCCCCTCTCATTGCGTTGGTGCAGTGGACTGTAGTCCCCCAAATCGGTGAAGCCTTCCAACTTCAATGTTTTCTTATCAAAGGATAAAGCCTTTGAAAGTTTCATTTCATCCCCCAGTAGAACACCTAGAGTTTAAGAAAAACAGATTTACCAAAATGACAGAAAGTTTAATATATAATTTCATTTAACTTCAAAGGCAACCCAAACCTCTCCTTTCCTCCGCAGCTAGCCCTTCAGCCTTCTCCTTTAAGCAGTGGAAAATTGCCCCCTGAAATCCGTATGCCCCCTTCACATTACGGATGTACCTACTTAAGGTATTAGCTCCAGGGAGACAAAGGATGTTGTTTTTCCTGAGGTGTTCATATGCTTTGCGACTTTTAATCCTAAGAAGTAGGCACTCATACACCCAACTGAGTGTATAGCGCCTATTCTTAGGATTTTTTAGCTGAGGTGCAGCAAAGCATACCCTCACACCTTCTTGCTGGCGCTCTGGAAGGTTAGATATGTTTGCAAGGAGCTGAGACTCCCATGATGAGGAGCATTTCTCCTGTAACTCCTGCATCGTGGCCTTCAAATGGTTAACCTTTAAAGGAGACAAGGTATGGCATCCCACTCCATTACTTTATTAAAAATAATCAAACTAGTACAAGGGGGCCAAAAAAATTACAGTAAGAGTAGTTTTCGCGAAATTGGATTTTGAAATTTTTATGGGAAATTCATTTCCCTTCGCAAGGCGAAGTTTGTCACAGATTCATTTTGTTCACACACTAAATATACTCGACATCCTTTCATCGAAGGAAGTACATTCATGAAGGAATGGTATAATAATTAAAATGCTAAAATCAATAGGTGTCAAAACCTCATTTTGGTGGTTATTATGGCGTGGAATGACCCTATGGTTATTACACATGCTTACCTTGCTGGTCAATCTCCTATTCTTTGCACGGCATATCTTCAAGGAGACCCTTGCGGGACGCCTGGACCCTCTTTCTCCACCATTCCTCTGCCTCCTTCTCCTATCCATTGTTTGCCGCCATGCGACTGTGCAGGGTGGGCATCTCATTTTAGCCCTTCTGTTCCTCTCACCGGCAGATTTGGCATCAATGGGAACAAAACCCAGGCAGCCAATAGATGTTCTGGCCATTTGAAGAGGAACTCAACTGTCAATTATGCTATGTATAATACAATATCACAGTGGAGAAATAATCTGAATCCATTAAAAACTTATACAGTGCAACCTCGATATAACGACACCCCACGGTGCACTATTAAACACTCGCTATAGCAAATTGTCGCTTTACCGGAGGTGGAGCAAATAATAGCCAATATACCTGTTGCGAACAGATATACAGGAACAGGAGTGGTGCGGCGACAGATAAACATCTATCCGATAAACGTAAGCATAAATCCAGGCGAAAGGTGATGTTTTTTTGCATCACTAAATTTCCTTACTGAAATAACGACTAACTACTCAAACAATTTATAAGCGCCGCACTGAATAAAAATCATGCAAAGCATTGTTTCATCAATCATTATATTTATCGAACGACAGTTTACCACATAAATTTGAAACTGAGCACTCCATTAACTTCACTTCTAACAGATCGCTAGCAATTACAGAGGTTAAGGAGTCTTGATGAAAGTCTTCCGGTGGTGAAACCCTCGCTATGGCGAGAGCCAACACCGAAAGGGTCTCGTAAAAACAAATTTATTAACATGCTTATTATAGGGTCAATTGACGGTTCATCGGCTATCTCTCGTAATAGCGGGGGTGTCGCTATATCCCCTACTCGCTTTAACGAGGTTCCACTGTAATATTCTTTACAGTGAAACATGATTTGATATACATCTATGCAATGGAGATCATCCAGTGATTAGTTGAAGAAAAATTATCTCAACTGAAAACATAGGAAGAAAATGCAGGCAAGTTGGAAATACAAAAAAAGTTTACATTCGGCACCGACGCATAATATCATACAATAATGTATGATTCTACTTCAGTTATGGCCATGAGTAATTTGAAATGATGATATCTTGACACCAGACATAATGCAACTAAAATTTTCCATGTAACAGAAATGCCTCTCATACCTTTCACTGTTTGGCACTCCAGGAAATGCCCTGAGTCCATCTACTGACATGAGCATTGGCCCAATGTCGTCGACATCTGTCACTCTTTCTTTCCCTGGAACCATGACTTCCAGACCACGGAATATGAACTGGCGGAAAAGAAGGTATGATTAGAAGTTTATCACATATTATTGAAATTAATTGCTTTTTCCTGTCAAACTTAAAAATAAAATTAATCGGATAAAATTTATAAACCATACGTTAACCCTCATGTCCTGTGATATTATCACGGTTCTCTCTGTTACGAAGTCATGGCCAATGCGGACAAACACGACATTCCTTCCAACTAAAGCCCTAGCCCAATTTAATCCAGGCAGTTTTACAGAGTCAAGGGAATTAATAAAGCGAGAAAATTCAAGTCTTCCGAAACTTGCAGCTTCCCGAGACTCGGCCGCATTTGCTAGTAGGAGAAGACCGCTTGCTTCCGGTACGTTCTCCACTGCCTCATTATTGTCTCCTGAGGAGACACCATTGTCGGAAGGCAACAGTTCTCCCGGATAATTTTCTCCCAGGACACATTCATGGCACACCGTCCTAGACGTGGGTGGTTTTCTAGGACGAATGTTTTTTGATAAATAATGAGGGAGATTGGGGAAAATAGATGGCACCGCATCTTGAACTAAAGCTGGCCGGTCCCTCTCATTCCTGTGGGTGGTACCATCAGGCAACTTCGTTTCGAACCACCGGATTATGTCAGAGTCTTCAAAATGGAGCTCGCAAATCACATTGTGCTCCTCAAAGACCAAGTCTTTTCGCGGAATCACCGCTCTCCATTTCTGTAGCTGCGCATTGCTCTGAAAGTAAAGCTGGTTTCCTTTCTTTGACATGTCACCCGTAAGAAATGCTGCAAGCTCCATTTATATCATAGGGTAGAGATAACCTAACTAACCAACCAGGTTTTTAAAATTATTTATCTCATCAACCATTGAAATACAACACTAATACTTCAAGGGAACTAACATTTAAAACTCTAAAATTACGTGAAAAGTTTTTCACCACGGAAGTCTGCATGATGTCGAAGATATTCTCAGAAAAAATCAGCAAAGAGCATTAATCATTCCCTCATGCATTCCATTAATAATATATTCCTGTCAGCATAATCCACACTCATTGAACAAAATTTATCAACATAAAAACAGAATCCCATAGTAAATGTCACACAATTACCACACAAAATATTATATAGAAAAGGTTTCCGGAAACTTATTTCGAAATACATAAATTATAAGAATCAAAATACTGTGCACCCACATTATTACAACTCATTTAAGTCACAATCCCCTAAAATTTAACGCCGGTGTCCCACGGTCAAATTTACATCAAAATATTTGCATCAAAATCTCTGTCCAAAAATTTTGATGCAAATATTTTGATGTAACTGGACGGGGGTGTCCCACGATGCATCTCATTTTGATCAAAAACAAACGAAACATATTTATGTACACAAATTTGGAAACTTGTGGAAGTGAAGGATTCTGTCTTTTTTAGCAGGCGAAATTGTCAGAACAGGCCTCTTGAACATTAAAGAGGCAAAAAAAAAAGAAAACAGAAGGAATGCTGAACTTGGCCTTGGCTGGAAAGGGGGTTATAAAGCATTGGAATAAGCATGCTAAACATGTTGGAGAAGGAGTTGGTCGCCGATGTTCCTGTATATTATTGATAATAATTGACGATAAGTGAGGATATTTTCACGTCCCTTATCAGCTAAGTTGAGGGTAGAATACGTAAGGCAGTTTATTCCCGCGAAGAAAATGTTATTAAAAAATGATGGACATTGTGGTTGAGGAGATGTTACAAATACTGCTGTATGCATGCACTTAAATCACATTTTTCTCTCCTAATCTAGCAGTTGCTAAAATAAGGTCCTTATCCTATAATCATATAAATAGAAAGGGGCAGCTGTAGTGTTTCACAGGTATAATCGTCAGTTTATATTAGTCATTTCTCTAGCTGCTCACACGCATTATATGCCCTCCACAAAGCTAACCTGGAGAATTCCGCCTCGATACCTTAAATAAATCTTTTATTCTTTCCAAAACATCCCTCCTTGTATTGCGATTCTAAAGATCGCTTCCTTCTTATTAAAGATCAACTCATTATCACGGATTTCCTAGTTGAGACTTTCCATCACCTATCAAGACCAATTTTTGCTACAAATCCATTTGGATGAAATTTTGACCGTGGGACAGGGTGCGCGTCAGTTGCATCAGATTTTGATGCAAATATTTTGATGCAAATTTGACAGTGGGACATCGGCTTAAGAATGAAATATTGCCTTGCCACGGTTGTGAAGACTGTTCTGCAGGATAAAAATCTCAAACCATAAAAATGTTTTTCCCAATACAGGTCACCTTTAAACTTCTTAACCACATACGTAATTCATAGAAAATTTTCAATTTTCATATTGCAATAAGGGAACAGCTTTTATAAACACATGTACAAATAATCTTTATAAAGGTACTAACACAGATGGCTTTATCCATATGTTTGGTGATCTTATTAATCACAGTTGACGCAAAAATAAAAAAATAAATTAAAATATTGGAAATTGGAACAAAAAAATACTTAAGGACAACAGAAAAGGTGTATCACATCAAAATTCCTTATTTGCTTTGTAATTGTACAATTACTTAAAATATTTTCCAGGATAATTTTGGCGTACTAAAAATTAATATTTTTATATACCTTGCTACCCTTGCATTCAATGTACCCACCACCTATTCATAAAAAAACACCTTAAAAATGAACAATCCATTTCAGAAATGCAGTGAAAATATTTTGGTATACAGTGTGTTCCAAATAGAATGACCCGATTTCAACTTGTAATAATATTGAAACAAATGTCACTAGGCAAGCGAAACAGCACCAGATGTGATCGGCATTGTTTAGAGTTTTAGAAAAATCTGCTGAATGTCACTACGAGCGATGTGGAGCGTGCAACCCTTAGACCATTGGTCTAACAATAAGGTACAGCCAGTCTCGCTGAAGATGATGCACAGGACCACGAGAACAGGCTTTACACTGTTGGCCTCCTAGGTCCCCTGACATGACACAATGCGATTTTTTCCTTTTGGGAAATGTTAAACAGCATGTTTACGTTCCTCCCTTACCTCATGACATTGATGAACTAAAAACAAGAATATCAGCTGCTATAGTTTCAGTGACAGAAGACACCTTACGCTCAGTTTGGGATGAATTCAGCTATCGGCTAGATGTTGTCCGCGCAGCCAATGGAGGACACATTGAACTTTTATGATGGCTTTTTATAAACTTTTGTCTTTTGCGAGTAATTTAGTATAGAATATGTTTATGTTGAGCCCTTCTTCCTAATAAATAATCTTATTTAGAATCGGGTCATTCTTTTTGGGACACACTGTAGTTCACCAAAACCTCAAGAGATGATAGTCGAGGGTAAACAAGAACTCGAACAAAAGAAATATCATACGTTTGCGTGCACTTGAGACTATGCTTGACAACCGACAAACAAACTAATTTCTGGGTGTCTCACATTTCGTTCATTAGCAGTAAATTGTCTGGAATTTGTTTTTTCACTTAAATATGCTCCGGATACCCAATCGAATACTTAAAAAGGGAGTGTGGTACAGCCTAGTGGGTGGACTTCCTTTTTGAGTTGATCAATTGTGAATTTGAAAGCCATACTTTCCGGATATCATTGTTTAGTACACACATTAAGTTTTACCAGAAGACAAAATGTCTTCAGTCGTGGCCTTTGAAACACCAACTGCATAACTAGGTCCTTGCCAATGATTCACACACAGGGAACAGTTTGAGGGGAAATTGGATTTGTTACACTTTTCCGTAGACCACGTACGAGGGCCTTTCATGTCCCCAATTACTGTAGATAAAACATTGGTTTGCTCAACTCTCTTTCGATCGTTAATCGAAGTGCCTCTACTTAAAAGGTACTGGATTAAATGGCCTCATGCAGTAATACAATATATTTTTCCGCTAATGCCACTAAGCGAATATCTATTACCAAATTCAGTTAATCCCTACAAATTTTTGTCGTAACAATGTCATTCCGCAAATAATTATCTTCCAAGATTTCTTATTGCTGTTAAAACAAACCGAAGAGGGTCACTAATAACTCTCCGAAACTTATAACGCACAAGTCTTCAAATAAGAAAAAACGAAAAGTACTCACCCTGCTGTAATTTCGTGGCGGAATTTTTCTCAGAATTGCGTTTGATTCTAAACAAATCTTTTTGAAAACACTGAACTCAGTGAGTTTCGTCAAACAAGGTGGACACATGGTAGCGAGCAGGCCATCTCCCACAGCAACCTGAAATAGAAATAAACAAGCTGTGTTTCATCGGAATTTTCTTGGAAAAAACGAAATAATAATACAGCAGCACAAATTACAGGGAAACTACATTCACTTCAATGATGTGTGAAAATGAAAATACTATGAAATGATCCACGAAAGGACCAAAAACGCCAACAAATAATTCACCTAACACATACATTTCGACGCAATAGCATGGACTGAGAATATTTTCAACAAGTTTTGACACGATTGTAAATTCCTTACACACAACATCACATCCACATGTTATTTGTTAATATAAGACATTACATTAAAACACCGGCCTAGAATCGAGTATTTCTAGTTTCCATTTTTACCGCAGAAAGCACACCTAAACAACAGGCCTGATATCTGCGTTTGAAGACTAACTTCTTTCCATTTGATTAAATAAAATAAATGGACACTGCATTTGAAATTGATTGCACTACATTGATTGATCGTATTCTACAATTTCATTTGATTATTCAATATGCCGGCAATAAACGGAATTTAAGCCCAACCTCGGCTTGCACACGGTCACATTATATATAACGTCTTGAAATCAGAAAAAGGATTCCAAAATTTCCTTATTGTGTAAATTAAAAATATTAAAAAAAAAAACATGTTAATGCCCACTAAATGAATATAAAATAAACGCCCATTTGCCATTAAAAATGCTAGAATATAGCATTTTTCGATAGAAAGCCCGTTGTATACGTAGTCCTCTAGTGGTAAGATACGCAGATAAAGTACGAAATCTAAACTAAACCTTGCTTACCTGGTCTGATATAAACTCGGGTGTCAATGGGCATGAAATCCGTGTAGAATTATTTCCACTCTGTTGCGAAGTGATTTCTATTTGAGGTCGCATTCAAATGTGGCTTTATATGCCCTTGTCCTTGATCAGTCTCAATTTTTCGTATTGACGTGCGTCTTGGAAACGATCGTAGTGTATGAGGAATTTGGCAATCTTTACCAGTGCTGTGTGGATGATTTCTTTGATGAGTGAAGTGGTTTTAAGATTGAATGAGTTATTTCATTGAAAAAATGAGTGCGACCATTGAGAACTTCTCGGAGTCTTCAGGAAGGATTCACGAGGGTACCCTGTGCAGACTTTGCATGAAGAAAAATAATTATTATTACAACATATTCACTTCAACTATAGCAAGACAGATAACTGTAGCGGATGCCTTGTATGATTTAGTCGATTTAAATGTAAGTGATTTCGTTAGTTCATGTTTTAATCTGTTCTATGAACATATATTCCACGATGAGTCTGAAATCTCTTGACGCATATGTTTTCATTGCTTTCTCAGGTTGCTGTGGGAGACGGCCTGCCCGCCACTTTATGTCCATTATGCTGGGGAAAGCTCATGGAATTCTCTGATTTTAGAGATATTTGTCATAAATCGGACGCAAAACTGAGAAAATTTTTGCCCAGAAATTGCTTCAGGGTGAGTGCTTTTATTTTAGTTTTCCATGGGAAGCCTGGTGAAACTATCAAGTAATGTTAAATCATTCACGCAAGCAGGAAAATGACAATAGATGTGAAATATATTTAGGATATATTCCTTTTGCTTTTGACCACCTGTTTGGATTTAAATTTTAGGTCTTTAAGTTCATTAATAGAAACGTTTGAACTGCGGACGTTATTGAAGTTTATTTACCATTTTCAAAGTGTATTATTACACGAAGAGATGAGAGAAATGCAAAAGTGTACAAGGACTAAAGAAAAATATTTCTGTTTGAGGCACGATGTGGTGGAAGTTCTTAATGTTAGTAAAGTTGGACATTGCTATATTTCCACTGAGTTATATTTAGACACTATACGTTTCGTTGTTGTTTATTTGATAATGATACTCGTAATAACGGAACGCATAATGTCAAAACAAAACTCGGTGGAAATATTGCAATGCCCTATTGTACTAATAATTTAGCCGTACAAAAAATATCCAATAAATCAGAGCATTCGTGGAATAGAACTGCAAGAATAATATAACTTTAATTCGGATCCAAACTTAACGAATCAACCATAAATACCTATCGTCTCTTGTAACGAGTAATTGAAAAGCAATGCAATTCATTACATTTGTAAAATAACCCTGTTGCTCTCTTTAACAATAACGCTAGTTTGTCGTCTGTTTAGTAGGCTGTTGGCTCCCTGTGTCTTGTCCGAGTGAAAACAGTCAGGTGACTGTTGGTAGGTTGTAAATTGGAATGCCTTGTCTGTTTCAAGTCTGTGAGAGGAGTGTAACTTGTCTGTTCTTTCCCTGTTGTGGGATACGGCAATCTCTGTTCCTTACTTGTTGATTCACAGCCAACCAGCCAGTGGACTGTGCACTGTCATTTCAGTGCCTGTTTATGTGGCTGTTACATCTCTGTTTACTGTCCGAGTGACAATGGGCAGGCGACTATTGGTAGAATGCTAATTGGAACAGCTTGTCTGTTTCATACCCATGAGATGGTGACTTGCCTGTTCTCTCCCTAGTCGCAAACTTTGTTCCTTACCTGTTTGCTGCTGCTAATTTGGTAATAGACAAGGCATAATTTATGTAAAAATATAATTCAAAGTTGAAATTCATTTGAAGGATTGCTAAAAAAAACTTATATTGTGCTTTTCCACACATTCCATGAGTTATGAAAATCCTGAATAGTTATCGAAAAGCAAGCTTTGTCATCATTACCAGAAAAACCACGACACCAAAAAATATTTCACATATCTTCATCAAAGAAAGACTTCCTTAAATGAATACAATTTGGGGTATTCACTTTGCCAATATTATACGTATTAATGAGGAGAGAAACACACCATTAATGATTTTACATGAAGACAATAATTTCACTTCACACAAACAAACCTAGAAGAAGCACAGTCCTCTGACAAATGTTTGTAGGTTCTTATCAGCGGCGGAACTCGTATACCCATAATACATTTTAAATACAAACATTAGTAATTGCTCAGAAACTGAAGTCATACAATAAATTATTAAAGGAACACACTGAAAAACAATTATCACATCAAGACTTTCTCTGTTACTTGTATGCACGGATGACTTAATTATATGCTGCAGGGATTTAGTGCAAGTTAAATAACACTCAAAAAAATAAATTTTTTCTCTAAATCAACAGCCCCAATACAGTGCACATAAAGATGTACAGATAATGGTTTCAGAGATATCGGCATTGTTGTTTGCATTTGCTATCTTCCATAGGTAGGTGGCAGCACCATGTCCACTTTTGTCTTCTTTTGTCCAATACGTCATCTTTTTCTTCCAGTAGAGAGCCTGTTCACCATTTTCTGTATGTTCCCTTTAGTGTAAAATGGATGATCAACCTCCCTGTCTGATGAATATGTTCCCTGTCTGTTGAGTGCCTGTTTACTGTTGTCTGTTCGTTCCCTACCTGGTGAAACGTAATCCAGGCATCCCCTGCCTGTAATTGGCAAAGTAAATATTTATCATGCATAAGCCATGATAGCTGTTATAATTTTCGAGCTCACTTTATTAGCCATTTTCTATGGTTGGTGATAATCATATTGATGAATGGGTCATTCCATGTCAAATCAACCAATATTTTGACCAAATGACACCCACTGACTCGGATTTTCATGAAACATGCCATGGTCATACATTCTGGTATAATTAGAAATTTTGTACAATTTTGGCCGTCAATTGTTAATGGAATATGAGCAATTAAAATTTGGGCGTGACCCCTTAAGTGCTGCAACGTGCAACACATTGTGATTTTTATTTTCATCCGTAACTCCATTCCTGTGAGATGAAAAGGCATGATTTTTTTTCTAAAGACAAGTGGTCCATAATGATCCCAAGAGCATCATTAAATATTCACTGGGTGAAGTAATTCAGCTGCAAAAAATAAAGTTTACTAAAAATCTTGCGTGTACCATTTTTCATTGTCAGCATCCACAGGGAAAGGCCATGCGAATACAGACTGATGGTTCAGTTCAAAGTAATCATTAATGTATGAGCAAATATCCTGATGAAAAAAATTTGTGAGTCCGATGTTCCTTTTATTAAAAAAATACTCATTCATCGTCATGGGAAAAAATGGCTCTTTTTGGAGTCACATAGAAATTACACAATTTAGAGGATAAATAAGCTTATACTCATGAATACACGATATTGGAGCATACATTATCTCACTATAGCATATGCTACTGGCTCTTAGAGTAGGAAATACATAAGAAATCATGTGAATGTACTCCCCCACGTACTGCCAATTTCTTGCCTTCAGGATTATTCCTACTAAGCTATCTCTTCCATGGGTAATGGGTAAATGAAAAGTATGGTATAAAATTTGAAGGCAGAAGAGAGCCATTAGAAAGTTTTCTCCAATTTCAGTCTAAGTGAAGTTAATTAATTTCTCAGTCATATGGTACTGCCATACTGATATCCTGGTTGAATTTCAGGCTAAGTAACTCATGCTTGTGTGACTGATAGCCAGGCTTACATTTTAACATCTCATTCGTATTGAGGTCTGTCTTGCCATGTCAGAGATAGCATTGTGCAGTGTTGGTAAAGAACTCAGTTCTGAATTTCACAAAAAGAGCTACACAAGCACAGCCCAAACTTTTTATATCAAAGAACTTCCAGAAGTGGACAGAGATTTAATTGCCCTACTGTGCAATATTCCTATTTCATCATTGTTGACTGTGTGCTCTCATCATCTTCATTGCTTCTTAAAGAAATACGAGTGTTTTCAGCTTAAATGCTGTACCCCTTTGCCATACAAAAAGGTCCTGCGAGGAAATGCACAAAAACTTTAAGATTCCACGAAATTACTTGTATTCCTAAACCAAAAATTGAAGCTTATAAAAATTTCTTTAATTATTTTGCACCTAAATTGTATGTAAATCTTTGGCAAAAATTACAAGGTTGTAATAGCGAATCTGAATTTGCAAAAAAACTGAGAGACTGGTTGTTTAGTCATAAAAATATTGAATTTTTATTTGAGACAATTAAATAATCTGTTCGTTTAATTGCTTAAACTTATTTTGTTACAAAATTTATTATAATTTCATTCCATGTTAATTTTCCTATTTCTGTATTCTAATCGTATTTTGTATGTTTTCAAGATTGTATACATGCACATGGACAAATGTTTCTATGAAGGACTCATAGAAGAGCCACTTTTGTTTGTTTGTTTGTTTAAAGGTTATTATAATGTACTGCCGAGCATTGCCTTATTTGTATGTAATGGCAACCCCTAATCAAGACTCATCTTAAGGGGTGTCTAATTTCACTGTTAATGTAGGTATGTATTTGTTAGAATATTTTGGGGCAAAAAAAAAAAAATTCTGAGGACCATACCTCTAGAGCTCTGAGGACCATACCTCTAGAGAGTCTGTGAGAGCAGTGGGCTTCCTGGTGAAGCCTGGAGAAAAAAATTTGCTGTAGGTGTGACAAGAGGATTTCCAAAATTTGTAAAAGTGAAGTTGTTCCCAATGGCTTTGACAAAAGGGATAAAGAACGTACACCAGTAAAGTCTTTGGGGGAAAGTGATAGAAAATAAGATGAAAAAAACTGCAGCTTGGAGGCTTTAGACTGCTCATCTTTGAAATTACATGCTTTTTCTTATCATAGTAGACACTCATATGGAAAAGGAAAGATAACACAGGGTAAGCATCACCTTGTTTCTGAAGTGTCTGGTGCATTGAAATTAGTGAATGCATCCCTAGAAAATCTAAGTAGTGATGAAGATGTGAGTGACAGTCAACTCATCTAGCTAAAGAAAGCCAAATTGGATGACCTGCTGACTAAAATTAAGAATAAATTGCCAACAGTTAGCTGGTGGGGTAAAATTGAAATGTTGACCCTGGCCCCTTTATTTTGGTCTAGGAAAAGAATTATGAGTGAATTTCATGTTTCAGACTACACTGAGAGACAGGCAAAAAAGTTACTTGATGAGAAGGGAATACCTGCTATGCCATGACCATGTGCTGGGAAACCACTTCCAAACTTCATAGTGGAGCTGGAGAAAATTTTTTACGAGCTTGACAAGAATTCTAGACAGATTCCTGGAGCCAAAGATAAAGTCAGTGTGGCTAAGAATGGGTATATGCGTAAGAGGTTGATTTTATATAACCTCAAGGAACTTTATGTGCTCTTCAAAGAGCAGTATCCACAAGAAAAAATTGAGTTCTCCAAATTTTGTTCACTTCAGGAAAGTACTTTGTGATGGCTGGTGCTTCTGGGACTCATTCACTTTGTGTTTGTGTCATACATCAAAATATGAAACTTGTGTTAGTGCCTTGCAATTGAAGGAAACATATATGTTAGGAGTTGATGGATATCATCATCTGTGGCAAAAACAATGCAGATTGCATGCTCAGAAAATGTTATTACTGTCTAGATCCTTCCAGGCTAAAGGATATCATCATTTCTATTTTTTTAAAATATGACCCTTCTGATACAGTGAAATATAGGCAGTGTGTTTCCACTGATAGAACAGAACTTCCATTGTTTACATCATCCATTGATGAACTCTTGGACATTCTATGCCTCAAAATGAATAGACTGATACCATATTATTATGTCGCTAAAGTACAATCCTTGTTTTTCAAAATAAGCGAAGAAACCCTCAGTTATGAAAAGGCAGTTATCGTACTGGATTTTAGTGAGAACTTTTCATTTTTAATTCAGGATGAAGTTCAAAGTTATCACTGGATAAATCTATCATGCACCATACACCCTTGCTTGATTTACCTGAAGAAAGATGGTACTCTCACCACCTCATCTCATTGTTTCATATCTGATGACCTTAACCATGATGTGACAAAGAATGTAATTTCAAAGATAAGCAGTCTAAAGCCTCCAAGCTGTAGTTTTCTTCATCTTATTTTCTATCACTTTCCCCCAAAGACTTTACTGGTGTAAGTTCTTTATCTCTTTCGTCAAAGCCATTGGGAACAACTTCACTTTTACAAATTTTGGAAATCCTCCTGTCACACCTACAGCAATTTTTTTCTCCAGGCTTCACCAGGAAGCCCACTGCTCTCACAGACTTACACTTTTCTAGAGGTATGGTCCTCAGAAATTTCCTCGCAGGACCTTTTTGTATGGCTAAGGGGTACAGAATTTAAGCTGAAAACACTCGTATTTCTTTAAGAAGCAATGAAGATGATGAGAGCACACAGTCAACAATGATGAAATAGGAATATTGCACAGTAGGGCAATTAAATCTCTGTCCACTTCTGGAAGTTTTTTGATATAAAAAGTTTGGGCTGTGCTTGTGTAGCTCTTTTTGTGAAATTCAGAACTGAGTTCTTTACCAACACTGCACAATGCTATCTCTGACATGGCAAGACAGACCTCAATACAAATGAGATGTTAAAATGTAAGCCTGGCTATCAGTCACACAAGCATGAGTTGCTTAGTTTGAAATTCAACCAGGATATCGCTAAGGCAGTACCATATGACTGAGAAATTAATTACCTTCACTTAGACTGAAATTGGAGAAAGCTTTCTGATGGCTCTCTTCTGCCTTCACATTTTATACCATACTTTTCATTTACCCATTACCCATGGAAGAGATAGCTTAGTAGGAATAATCCTGAAGGCAAGAAATTGGCAGTACGTGGGGGAGTACATTCACATGATTTCTTATGTATTTCCTACTCTAAGAGCCAGTAGCATATGCTATAGTGAGATAATGTATGCTCCAATATCGTGTATTCATGAGTATAAGCTTATTTATCTTCTAAATTGTGTAATTTCTATGTGCCTTGAAAAAGAGCCATTTTTTCCCGTGACCATAAATGAGTATTTTTTTTACTAAAAGGAACGTCGGACTAACGATTTTTTTTCATCAAGATCTTTGCTCATACATTAATGATTACTTTAAACTGAACCATCAGTCTGTATTTGCATGGGCATTTCGTGGGGATGCTGACAGTGAAAAATGGTACTAGCAAGATTTTTTAAAACTTTATTATTTTGCAGCTGAATTACTTCATACAGTGAATATTTGATGATAACCGTGAGAATATTATGTACTCTTAGCTTTAGAAAAAAATCTTCATCTCACAGGAATGGAGTTATGGATGAAAATAAAAAAATCACAATGTGTAGCACGTTGCGGCACTTTAGGGGTGACGCTCAAATGTCATTTGCTCATATTTAATTAGCAATTGACAATTGGAGGCTAAAAGTGCACAAAATTTCTAAAGGCCGTTTTACACAGTATACGGAACTGCACAATCTGACGTACGTGTGAAGGCGCAATCAAAATTACGTCGTGTAAAGCGGTGAATTACTAGAACACATGCCAGAATGCGTGGATGCGAGATGGCAAATTAGCCCCTGTTCTAATTTCGTTCATGCATTCATTCAATTCCACGCCATTTTAGAAATTAATGCAGCTTTAACCTGCGCAATTCTGTGTACCGTGTAAAACGGCCTTAATGTTACGAGAATGTAATACCATGGCAAGTTTCATGATAATCCGAGACGGTGGGTGTCATGGCCTGGTTGATTTGAAATGGAATGACCCGAATTCAATCAGGTATAATTTCTGTTTAAGCACATAATATTTTGTGTAGATTCAATTTGTTACGGCAATTAAATGGATGGAAATGGACGTGAGTGACTGAGTGGTGCCCCACAAGGGGATGGACCCCGTTTGGGGTGCCCGGGCAGGGGATTGTATTGTAAGGAGTGCCTCTGAAGGGGAAGGGAGAGGAGACGGTGTTATGAAAGGAACGACTGCGCAGTCAGTCACAAGAGAGCGACGGTCGGTGGAAGGTGCTTGTTCCACAGCATACGAAAGTTTCAAAAACACTTTGTAACGACGAAATTAAACAACTAAATACAGTCCATTTTTAAATCTAAAAACAGTTCATTTATGTTGACATGCCGAAGGTGTAACACAATTAAACTTCCAAGTACGCATTGAAATTGATATTGTTTGTAGGCTGTCCATACTCTGTTCGTTAAATCTCCAACAGACTTAAAACTAGATAGCAAACAGGCATTATTTTTGCAGAAATCAATACCTATTGATTACCCTTGGGTGTATAGTGCGTTAACTGTTGTCTGTTTGTTCCCTGTGCAGTGAAACATACCACCAACTGGACCCTGTCAGTTGATTGCCTGTTGTCTGTTCCTTCCTTGTTTGGTGAAGTGCACAACCAACCTTCCCCTGCCTGTTGAGAGCCTGTTCACTATTGTTTGTTCATTCCCAGATGAGAGCAGCCCATTTTTTTAGCATTCATTTTTGTTTTTAACAACCGATGAAGTTGAAATATTTAAGAAGTTTAAATTTACAGTGTATAAAAACGAATTGCAAAAAAAACGATTCAACTAATAAAAAATTAAAAATTTTGAGGCAGGGTCATGACTTACCGTGTTACCCCCCTAAATCCACCTCTGGTTGGGAGATGTAGACGGCAAACCAGTCCCTTAGTTGAGAGGCTGTTCAATGTTTTCTGTTCGTTCCCTGTGTGGTGAAACATAAAACCAAACCAGTCCCTGCCTTTTAAGAGTCTGTGCCATATTGTTCCCGAAATTCCTGTTGCCTGCCTGTTAAGGAACAAGCTTCAAACAGAGTACAAACTGTCAACACTTAGCGTGCCATGGACGTAATATTTTGTCCTGTTAATCTTTCTGAAGATTGCCATGGACGTAATATTACGTCTTCCTATATATTTGTCTTTGTACGCGTGAAGCCATAATATTTCGCATGTGGTACTTTTCCACTATACTGCTTAGTGGTTCTGTTATTTCAAAAATGAAATCCTTGATGGAAAAAGAGTTCTTCTAATGCCTTGAGGACGAAAAGTCCTCTGCAGCTACCGGCATCCTTAACTTAGGCCACTTGGTGTGAAAATTCTTTTGCGGAAAGAACCGTTTCTTGAGGATGCAGTGACCCTTTTTGTCATCTAGGATTTATAATGATTTGCTTGGAATAATGCTTTTTTATGCTTTAAATAGTTCAAATTGAGTGTAATAAAAAAATTGTTATGCATGTTATGGCGGTACATCATATGTTGCAACTTTTTTTATTTTTCAAAAACAGCAGGTTTTCATTGTTAAATTATCTTTTTAAAAATTAGCAATAAATGTTATTCAACTCATTCATAAATAAGAGAAAAGTCTCATTTTTACTGAAATGCACATCGATATAAATATTTTTTTGATGCTTATGTTTTAAAAATGTACGAAGTTAGTAAAAAAGGCTGGATTTTTCAGTAGGGCTTTAAAATTAGCAGCCTGCACTCAAAGTGTTAAAGACAGTTGTTGCCTGGTCGCTGTCTCTTTAAAGCCTGTTGGATATTTACTGAACAGAGTACCAACAGCCTATGAACAATCTCGGGCCACACGCAAGTGGGAGCGTTGATTGATCCTTTAAGTGCCAACCTATCTCCTGGGTACTACACTGATGCCTCGTTCACATTATGATCGTTTGAGCCATCGTCCCGATGATAGTTGACTGAACTAGCCGTGTGAATGCATGTCCCGACAATAGTTCACATAGTTCCGAACATTGCCATTTTACAATGGTTAGGCCCTGGAATACCGGAAGAGACAAGAGAAAGACAAAAAGCTCGTGTAGCTCTATTTTTTTCATGGATTTGTCCTAGGAAGGAAGAAAATGGGTGGAAAGAAATTATTCAGTAAATACACGTCTTGTCCATGCATACCTCAACAGCTTTGCTAACCGTCAATTTCCCGTTCATTTTAGATGTCAGCACTAGTGGGCAGCACAGGTTTCAACCATGGTTGTGTGAATGCATGATAGTTCCAACGATGGCTGGAACTATCATAATGTGAATGAGGTATCAAAGTGCGAAGGCATTGTTGCTGATTTTGCAGTTGGTTAGGAAAAAAATGAGACCTCAAAAACAACTGGAGGTATATATTAAAAAAATCTAGGAAATATTTATTATATGTGGTTTCACCTTTATAATGTAGTATTTAATGATTTTTTGTTAATGTGAGTTAATTTTTATAATTAAAAAAATTCGCAGGAGTGCCATGGCGCTCGTGACACTTTTAGTGAGATATAGGAGGAGCGCAATAGCGCACCCCGGCACTCCAAGGGTTAAATAAAATCAATGATCCTAATCAAAGACACCAATGTTGAACAAAGAGAATTTAGTGGTTTTGAGGTAAGAAATACAACTACGTAGAAAAATGTTACTGTGTAAGCAAAATGAGTCAAAGAAAAAGAATTTTTTTTTCATTCGTTTAACTGTGAAAATTATAACCCTCGATAAGGAAATTTAAGAGGGAAATTGAGAAACGTCTGCATGACCTTCATATTCTCTATAATTGCTGTTATAATATGCCATGAAAGAGCCCACTTGAAGGCCTAACAGGGCTCCAGGGTGACGTTCATGTGGCCTTAACGTGAACCACAGACACCAAGTAACTTCCTGCCAAATTTTGTTTAAGTTGGTCCAATAGATTTTGTGTGATCGAGTAACTCATGTCCAACTCTCAATATTTATGCATGTAAAAGTGTGGATGAGATAGTAAAAATCCAGTTTCATCAATGGTTGGAACTCTCACTTGTGTGGTGATTTTGATGGAGGTGATGTGGTTCACTGCTACTTTCTCTGTAAAGTATGGAAGGATAGAAGGCAGCTGATGACAGGTTTGGGTCTCCTGCTGAGACAAAGGACTGAATGTGGGCCGTGAAGTGCCCCTAATTGCATCTACATTCAAGATGCAATTGAAGGCACTTCGCAGTGCATGCCGAGTGGTAATGACTGATACATGCATTCTCATGCCTACTGCTAAGTATCCAAAGCCTATTTACTGTATATTAGGGTGGGCCGAAAAACGTTTTTTTTTCCTGATCAAATTTGCCCTATGCGGGAAAGTTGCGAAATAATATAAGGATCTCATGCACAAATTTTTTTTCAAATCGGATAATATTAACCACTGCCGCCCGAGCTCTAAAGTTTAAACTTTTGCGAAAAATCAGGCTGATTTTAGAATCAAACGGCTATAAAGACGAATTTGATGAAAATATGGGATAATGGATAATATCAAAGAGTGGGTACATGTTTAAAGTTTTTAAAAATGAAATTTGAAGTTTATTTAACAAAATCTATGGTTCAAACAATGCCTATGAATTAACCGCAAAAATAGAGTATAGACCACCCGCAGAACACAACTATTTTTGCCTACATTTCTAAAATTCCATTTTGGGGGCTAAATTGCAGGTAAAATAATATTTAATTCCATTGGATTTAATTTTTTAGCAAATAAGCCACCATATGCTAGTAAATAATCCCACAAAAAGTAATAATAAGGTCAATTATTTTAAATTAACATCAATCGTAGTGACGAATAACGTAGCTGTGGAGCTATTTTCAACAAGAAATTCAGCCAACGCTGAGAAAGAGCAGAACCTGAACACCAAGCATTTCACTAAGTAGCTCTCTGTTAGTTTCATGGAGAAACTACCCAGAACTTAGCACGAGGAAGAGGCTACCATCCAGTTCCACCCGTGTCCCCCCCCAGCCAATCTTCCATAGGAAACGATTGTGTTGGCACATCAATTACTGTGACAAAATTATATTGTGATTTTTTTTCGAATTTCGGCTGAATTTCTCTGTCTCTTATGCACGATAATTCCCATCCATGACTGCGTTCTGCACGGCACATGGATTTTGATGCCAACATTATCATTTGTACCATTCTTTCAACTGCCTGTGTGTGGCAGGGAAAAGATACTTCTAATACAGATCTTTCCGTAACAAGGTCTTCTGTCAAGTCTTTGTTTGTCATCCCAGCTACTATTGGTGGTTGATTTACCCCAATTGCTTCCCAGTCCACCAATTCGATATAATTTGGAGCATCGAAGTTTAGCTTTGGAAAATTTGAATCTCCTCAATTCCTCCCTGAGTTGAGCTGAGTTTCTCTCGATTTCAATGTATTTGTGATGGCCATTGCACGAATTTGTCTGCGCTTATCGGCTAACGTATTAAGAAGAATATTCTCTGGGTGAGCAGAATTACATTTTCCTGAATTAAAGAGTAGAGTCTCAATGTCTCTTATGTTCATAATATGCTTCGGGCCTTCCGTGCAATATTGTCTCAATTTTATTGAAATCCACATTGGAGCGTAAACTTCGATAACAAATTTTGCCAGGGTCATCAGTTCTTTTTACGGTGCTGAACGGAAGTTCATTGCAATGAAGCAGGCAAACAAACCAATGCAAAGGTCATCTTAGGGCCATTTCCATTCCCCTGATTACTCCGGCATGGCTTCCAGTGTTAACAGCAGCTCTATGGCACACAATTGCTGTTCTCTAGCAATCTTCTAGAAGTCTCTAGCAAGTTCATCGATAATGATCATTTCCTCCGATTGAAAATTCATGATGGAATCTTAGAGGCCAATTGATCAGGAAAAAAAACCTTTTTTCGGCCCACCCTACTGTATTAGTCTGAATATAGTCCCCCATTTTTTTTCCAAAATTGCCTGTGGTAAAAGTAAAGGGGGGGACTATTTTCAAACACATTTTTTTTTAACTTTTCCCGAAACTGAAGCCTCAAAATTAGGGGGGGGGGACTATTCGGAGAAATACGGTATATAAAACTAAGAGCTACGAGGGTGTATTGAAAAGTTAGGTCTCCAACAACACCATTTCCAAATCCCCAAGTCGCCATGTGGAATATGACAACAGCACTGCATTTGAAATCAATCGGTTCAGGTTTGACTTTGCGAAAATCCGTGTAGAAATGAAAAATAAACAACCCTGGTAACTTGAAAATGATGCCTCAGCATCGAAACGCGTCGTAACAATAAAAACTGGGGACGAAGGATAAGTGATCCTAGGGCAGGCTAGCGGGCCTTAGGACTTGCTGCCTGCCAAGACCGTCATGCGTGGTGTAGAGCCACATCCTCCACGAGGTGCCCCTGGTTTTCGCAGAACATGACGGATCTAGACCTGGCTGGTCGATAAACTGCTCCCTTCACTACGGTGGGCCCCTGCGCCAAGGTGACCACGTGAGGTGGGGCGGAGGGTGAGAAGTCTCTAGCAGGGGCGACTCCGGAAACCAGGCGACCTCCGGTTTTATTTAGCCTTACTCATACAAGCGGGGCTCTGTATGGGCAGGACCTTTAATTCCCTAGCTACTCGTGGGATCTATATGGATACATCAAAACCTAAAACTTCATCGGAGGCTCAAAATTAGGGGGGGGACTATATTCGGAGAAATATGGTATTGGTATGTTAATCACTCTACTACAGTAAAAACAGAGGAGAATGACCTTCACTTGTGAAAGTGTAAATATGTATTCCTATGGGTAGTCACTCTACAAATATTGTATGACCCTCAGTTGGGCAACTAAACTAGAGCCTAGACACGCTTATCTATTTTCATGTAAGTAACTCTAAGCTTTACGAAACCACTTACCTTCTGGTAGAGAAATCACACACCAAATGGAGTAGGCCTATAGTGATCGGTGTCTATTCTATTAAAAAGCTGAAAGTCTTCATAATGGACTCCATATTAACTTCCATATTTCATTTGTGATATAGGAAGACGTTGTGAACAAAATTAACTCATTCCACATAATTTTCTAAAATACCCCTCTGAAAATATTTATTACTGATGTTGCCTTTATAAATGTAGGTACTCTGCATTATATTATTGCCGAAGCAAATCCAGTGAAAGATTTAGAAATTTAGTTTTTCTGTTCATTTACAGTGACAATAGTTATCCTCTATCTCTTTTTTAAGTGTAAGCTGGTAATTTGAAAAGAAGGGAATTAAAATACTCTGCATGACTTCCATGCTCTCAAAGGGCATCTTGAATTTTCCATGAACGGGCCAATTTCAAGGTCTTCTTATGGCCCTAAAGATGTTGTAATAAAGCCATAATATGGACTCAGCCTACCAAGAATGGTCTTGCCCAGTTTTGTTTTATGGCTTTGTAGTTTGGCATGATCGACTAACAGACATATGGATACCTTTCAATTTTTACGTAATGGCGTAGGAAAGATTTAAAAAATCCCGTTTCATCAGGGTTAACAACATCCCTAATTTGTTGATTTTAAAGGAGGTTTCAAGTTTAAGAGACACCACTGAGTAAATTTATTATTTAGTGATTATGTCCTTTTGAACGCAACTTCTCTGAAAATTATTATTGCAGAAGCAAATTCAGCAAAACAATAAACATTTTTTTGTTCATTCAGCAGTGAAGATTCTTACTCTCAATCTCTATTTTAAGCACAAGCTTGCAACTTGAAAATAGGGGAATTAAGATACTTTGCATGACCTTGATATCAATTCCAGGATTAACATGAATTTGCTGTGAATGGGACGATATGAAGGCCTTCTCATGGCCCCAAGAATGTTGTAATAGAGCCATGATATGAAATGAGTCTACCAAGAATCTTCTTCCCCAATTTTGTTTCTAACGACCATGTAGTTTATGAGTAGAGATGTGTGAAAATGGCAAATGCGATATAGATGCGATGACTGGACGTCTGTGGTAGTTTTATGCAAATGTGCCTTTTTGATGGCAAAATTCGTACAGTTTGTGCCGAGCGCAGTTTAAATGCTCCGCCGACACTCACCACTTAAAGCATGTGAGCGACTGGCCAGCTGCTAATAGGGTGGTTTCCTATTATTTTTTTATTTTCTAAATCGAAAGATTATTACTCCTGGAGTACGTATTTCACGCTTTTAGATTTTTAAATGACGATATCTATTTTTCGCGATCAAATGAAAAGTGAAAAATTTCAAGCGCGCGAAAACGCGACGCGTAAGTAGGAATGAAGGGAAAAAGTCCATGCGACGCATTTCTGGTTCCCCCTCCCGCCTGGTAGGTGACCTTGATCGAGGCTCTGAGCGCTGATAGGACGCAGGATGCTAACGGGTAGCTGAGTACCTTCCTGGCTGGTAGCGCATGGTTTAAAAAAGGTTTATTAATACCTTATCAAGCGAAGAAAACTTTCCGACCTTAGCCAGTTTTAATAGGTGATTATTAAGACATGTTTCCCTGAGCTCTGTGCCTCATGCATGCATTGGTAACCTCAGACGATGTAAAACTCCTATCCTCTCGTGTAGAAACTAGGTCCCTGTGACTTCACGTGGAGTGGAATTGCATGGGCGCCAATCTGGCCTTTTTCAAATGAGGATAAAATTTGACCCTTGCCATTCGTCTAAACCGGTATTTCAAAAACCAAATAATTTGTGTATTATGAATACACTAATAGTGGGTAACGAATCGCAATCAATGCCTTCTGTTTTCTTTGATGAAGGAAACTACCCTATTGGCTGGAACTCAACGTGGCAGCAAACTACAAGTGGGTGTGGGCAAGCTATACCTCCGCCACTATGTGTCTTATTCCTTAATTTATAATTGTTCTACAACATAATTATTAAAAATATTCTATATTTTGTCATATGACTGTGTTTCCCTACACTTTATTGTCATCTACCTCATTAGGAAAATAAAAAAAAAGACGCTACAAAATGCGATAAACTGTTATTGAAAGTGCGATAAAATAGATATGAAAGTGGGATTTTCACGTATCTCTATTTATGAGTGATTTTTTTACTGGCACCTTTCAATTTTTATGTAATGGCATTGATGAGATTTCAAAAATCCTGTTTCATCAAGATAAAAAGCATTTCTGATTTGTTGATTTTGAAGGAGGTGAGTTGTTTATAAGTGTAATTCTCTCAGCAGAGTATTGAACAAGTGAAGGGAGCTGATAAAAATTTGGGGTCTTCTGCTGAAGCGAAGGACTGCATTCGAGATGCGATTGCAGGCTCTTCACAGATGGCATGCTCAGTCCAACCAACTGAAATATTCATTCCGGTGCCAGACTTCCATCTTCCCACTGCCGATATGTCGGTAAGTTATATCACCATCCAGGGCTGTGGCAGATCCAGGATAGCGTCAAGGTGGAGGCTAAGTGGGGTTAAAATACCAACAGTAGTGGGGGTTGGAAAAAATTACCATTCTATCTAGCGTAAATAAGGTACCCAAGGATAGCCCAACCCCCTGACCGGGGGGTTGGGCTATCCTTGTTCACCATAGGCCCCATAGATCCGCCACTGATCCAGGGTAAAACCTGTGTTGAAAGATTCATTCTATAATTTTTGTTGTAGTAATAATTAATTTGTATGATTAAAATGGGTTTGACCTGCGTAAGTATTGGCATTTCTTTGTGGAGACTTCTTTAGTATTTTGACCTTCACTTGTATGACAGAAGGCAAAAAGTCTAATCACGCTTATCCATTTACTCATAAGTCAATCTTTGCTGTACAACACTGCTAATGTTATGAATGAAATGCTGCTTATCCTATGCAGTAGGCCTATGGTGAACTCTCTCAATTCTGCTTACAAGCCAGTAGTCTTTGCTGTAACACGGTTTGGTATCAAGATTGTTCTCTATTTTTTTAACCCTCTTAGTGCGGCGCGCCGATATATCGGCTTTTACCGCTCGGCTGAAAAGTGCGGCACGCTGAAATATCGGCTTTTGCGTTATTGTTGTTAAATTTGAGGACATTGAAGTAAAGAAACATATATCAGCAAACATATAAAAATCTGGTTAAGGAATCCATCGAGATCCGGCTGGCAACTAACACCCTCAATCGTGACACAGGGTATTCACTGAGTAATGCATGGAAACCGGCACTTAAGAAAATAAGATTGGCTGCCTCCCAGCCAATCACGTTAGACCTCACAACCAACTGAAGAGTAAACAAGCTGGCAAACTTCATCCACTCACCATTAGCCCTGAGGATGGAACCCGACTCGTGTTCCGAAACGTCGGCAGAATGGAGGGAGACCACCCGGCTGGAAGCCCGAATAGCCTTTTTTGAACATATTCGCCGGGAAAGCATCAGATTTTACTTAACATATAAAAATGTTATGATTATTTTCCAATTGAATCTCATTAAATTAAAAAAGAACCGCTTAAAGATACCTAAAAAATTAACTATATAATGTTTATTTTTCCTAGTTGCTACATTTTATTAAAATACCCTCCACATTTTTTGACTGTACCCCGGGAAGAAGGATAGCACTACAAGGGTTAAGCAACCTTCTCTCTTGACTTCAGTTTAGTAACTTGCCTTATTGCATGAATTGGAAAATCAAAGAAGAACACAGTTACCTATATAAACTTGAGGTAGTTAGCTCTACACTAATTATAACTTGGATTCTCTTCCACTGTGCAATATCAACTCAATTGATGTGCATGACTTTGAAATAGTCTGGGAAAAGTCATCATATGGTGCATTAGGGTGGTCTTTATTGTTCGAATTTCTTTCGGGACACCCCCTCATTTTATGCCAAATGGTGTAAAAACATACCCTGTAAAATGTTATTGCGATTGAATAATGGGAAAGGTTATATTGACGAATATTAAAGTTTATCTAAAGAATTTTATGGTTTTACGATGAGTGAGAATGATCAACAGATGTTGAGTGTATGCTACCCTCGCGCCACCAAAAATGTCTGCCTAGGATGGGACGCGCTTACTTTTGGGGACGTATCTGGGGAACCACTGGTCACATTTGGAAAATATTTTAGGAGAATCATGCCAAATGTCCACCGTGTCGTTAGTTACCATAGACTATCAGTTGAAAAATACCTGCGCCTTCTTAATACCATTCATATCCGAAAAACAGCCGAAAATACCAAAATATCTCAACTTTGAGTGTGATGCAGCATGTTTTCCCATTATCCAATTGCAACAAAATTTTAAGGGGTATGTTTTTACACCATTTGGCATAAAATGAGGGGGTGTCCCGAGAGAAATTCGAAAAATAATGGCGCATATATGTTATTATTATTATTATTATTATTTGGCTTTTATCGAGTGACACCCAGCATTTTCTTCTAGTTTCAGGTAAAAGAGGAGAACAAAGACCCCCTCAGAGAAGAAGATAATGAAGTGATTCATGGAACACTTTCAGATGGAATTGCATGTGATACCATAGACCCCTTGGGAACCAACGACTTAGTGAGTGAACACTCTTTCCTTGTTTACCTCACTTTTGCTGTGATGAAAATCCATTCCTCTGTGGAACGTCCCCAGTCTCACTTCTTAGAAACAAGCCACCTTCTACCTGACTTGATAAAAATTTAGTCCATTTCATCTTAGTTAGTCGCAAAAATCTCATGCATTGAGGCATTTGGCTGGTATTAGCAGACTCAGGTAAAAGAGAATAGGTACAGTAGATTCCGGTTAATTGGGACGTATCGAGAGTTGTGCACTTTGCCCCAATTAAGCGGCTGCCCCAATTAGCCAAACTCTCTTATGTATGGGCATAAAAACTTTTAAATTGTAGAAAAAAGACTAAAGAATGGTTGTAATGCAACAAAAGTTTCTTAAATTATTAAATTGATTGATAAACCAGTGAGTTTTGTTAATTTATTATCATTTTTAAGAATTATAACGTTTGTTAAAAATATTTTTCACAGCCTCGGGCGACGCTGAATGAATGTCTTTTACTAAGTCCTATCCTCTTGGGGATAGTATAACAACAAGAGCTTTCAAAATAGGGCAAGAATAAGACCATTTGTGAAAAATAAGAGTAAATCAAAGGAGGAAAATATAAAGAAATAGTATTTTGGAAAAATAATATTAATTTTGTCGTGAGTATAGAGTCTATGTCACTGACTCATGGCCCAATGAAGTTGCATGCTGTACCAAATAAGCGGAGAATACTCTGGGATATTCCTCTAATGGGTTCTGTTCTTCAAGATCTGCCCCAATTTAGTGGCTGCCCCAAGTAACCGGTGGACCCATTTGACGGAATATAATGTATTATTTTCATCATTATTCTTGGATTTAATCGAGTAATACCCAGAATTCTCTTCTAGTTTCATGTAAAAGAGGAGAACATGGACCCCCTAAGAGAAGAAAATAATGAAGTGCTGCATGGAACAGCTCCGGATGGAATTGCAAGTGTTGCCGTAGACCCATTGGCAAATGATGATTTGGTGAGTGAATGCTCTTTCCTTATTTTGCTCAGTTTTTTGTGACCTAAATTCATTCCTCTGTTGAACATTGCCAGAACCACTCAATAGAAACAAACAACCCTTTCCCTCACTTGACAAAAAGTGAAAAAATACAGAGGAGCTGTGTTGAGAATGAACGAATCATTCAAAATGAACCACTTATTGTAATTAGCAAAATGGGTGCATTCTATCTCACTAGGTGCTCACATTTGCTCTCTGAGTGAGTGAGTGGTCTGACTTCATGGTACAGTTGGCCTTTTATTGAGAGTTGAGTCACCCTGCTCACTTCGGATCAGCACGGAGCAGAAGGGAGGGAAACAAGTGAGAGTCATGATGCCCACACTTGCATCCGGTACGCTCTCACTGAGTGGTCATGAGTTCATGATAAATGAGCAAGGTGCAGCTGAATACACCTGATGATTTGAATCATGATCCCCTCATTTAATAGGCAATATGAACAATCATTCATCATGAGTGATTTATCCTAATCATGTTCAGTTTGTTGTATTTGGTTGCATTGCCAGAGAATTGGATTTTTTGGACCCTGGCTGAGTTTACCAAAAATAACTTCTTCTTATTGAGGGATTTAACTTAACCAAAGTCAAACTGTAGCTGATATGGATTTTGTGATAACTGTGAACAGATAATTATTAGGAAGACTGGGGGTTTGTCTTCAACCATCTTTATATGGGGTGTTGGAATGTTGACTACAGGCATCCCCCGAGTTACGTATGCCTCGACTTATGTAAATCCGTACTTACGTAAGTGATAACCGTATTTCAAGTGACTACGTTAATTTTCGAATGCGAGCACGTTAACGTAGATATTCGCTAGCTTACCCAATGGCAGAAAAAATATCAAATTGTTATCCAGTTTTTTAGTGCTAAACAAAACAAAGTCGCTCATTTTTATCATTCCTCGAATGAATTTTCATTAATTTCCATAGAAAAATCGCTTGTTAATCCCAAGTCACCAATCAACGTGAAAATTTGCAGTTCTAGCGATGGAAGGTGTTGCACTCACTCCAGTACGATACAGCTTGTTACACAGATACACACCCGAACTCCGACTTTCAACTATTTAAAAATTGTATCATTAAGTTTGGACATTTCCATCTGAGGAGTTAAAAGAAAATGGAGTACGAGCAGAAATCTTTATTGTGGAAAAGAATTGGTTAGTACTCATGTAAAGGCAATGAAATTTCGAGTGTTGGCAATGAACGCTGCGAAAAAGTGCAGAAAAAGTTGACACACGATATTAATGGCGTACTTGGTTACTTGTCTCTGGTGACTGGGTTACCGTGTTTTTTATTTTTCGAAGATTTTATTAAGCTGCATTTTCTCATTCTATTATATTGTGTGCCAATGTAAATGAATACTGCGTTATTGAAAGCTTTTATGCACTATTTCATTGCAAGTTAATGACGGGAGTTGGCTGAATAAAAGCTCACTTTTAATTAGCTTCGTGCATTGGAAATACTCTCTGAGGTTTCCTGCAGAGTAAATATTCAAATGATGATATTTTGACATCATTTTATTGAGATATGTGAGAAAGAAAGTATGTTTGCGTGTGTGAAAATTTGAGTGTATGTGCGTGTGAATGTACCTAAGAATGTAGTGATTTACTGGTATTTTTGTGTGTTATTAGCTCGTAATCCTTGACATCCCTGCTACGTGTATTAACTGTGACAGTGAAATGACCAGATTCATCAATCAACGTAATATATAAAAGGCAGAAGGTATAATGATTAAAGGTAAGTAGACAATGTAGACTATACGCCCTTAGGTTGCAGTATAACATAATGAATCAATTTAAGTACAGTAGACTCTCGTTAATACGAACAACGTTATTACGAAGTTCTCGTTTTTACGAAGCAAATCGTTGGTCCCGAGCAAAAGGCCTATCCAAGCTATCGGAAAAGGAAACGTTATTACGAAATTTTCGTATTTACGAAATTACGAACCAAAGTCCCGGTCATGGCGGTTACAAAATGAACTTTATTACGAAGTTCCACGCATAAGCTATGGCATTTAGATGGACATTCACTACGCTAAGTTTTAATAATCACGCCACGTTTAAGTTGCCCGCGTGTACTGTGACCAAGAGCGTCATTTATGGTTATTTCTTCACCATTCACGCAACGTCATATAACAAGCTTCATTCCTGGGGAATCATGGTGACAGACTCATTACAGCTGGTTAGCTTGATGCACAGTTAGTTCTCTTCCTACGCACATTCGATTTACCAACATTCAGCATTCAAAAATTTCAATTTTCGAATTTGGCGTCTTTTGCTTTAGCCGTTGCTATGCCGTGCGGTGTAGAGAAAATCGTACTCTGGGCATAATCTGAACAACATATCATTCATTCCGGTGTGAAGTTAGGAACTGTTCATCGTTTTGTCCGTTCTTTGCCGCGGAGAGCGATTTTTTTCGGCTCTGGCTGCGTTGCACGGCTATCTAGATCAATTCGTCACATTCGTGAGTTAGCGCACGATTGTTGTGAAGTGTTGCATTCTGCAGGATGACCGTAATCCTCGATGCCTTGCATATAGTACGACTTGTCCCATGACGACACAATAGGAGGTGCGGATAACCCTTCGCCAGCGCGGTTTGCAGCCAATTGCTGCCCCACAAGCGCACCTCACACCATCGCCTAGTCATACAACGTTGTCAGATGCATACAGAGCTGCGAAAAAAGCCTGATCCACTAAAACATGCCCTTTCTTCGAAACCCCAAAACAAGTGATTCTTTCACTGGTTCCTTCACGCTCTTCGTCCTTTCCGTCTCCTCTCTTCATGAAGGCCTTTATAGGCGTTTCACTTTCTCACCTGGCAACGCTGCCCCGACCTAGACTATTCTCCCTGTCGTCGGACAGCTCTCGGCGGCTGGACCGTAGGTTTATCAACTGAGGAACAAGGTATTGGAACGCATCTAGTTCGTAAATCGGACTTACTGTACTCGGGAGGATATCAACCCTCGATTACGTCATGCCTCATGCCGAAACTGGAACGAATTTTCCTGATTATGTATATATTTCGGCGTAATTTAATTGCATATATCACATTCGGTTTTTCGACGATTCCTAAAAGAAATGTTCGTACGAAATTCGTTATTACGAACCTCTGAATTTTCGGTCCCGTGAAATTCGTAATAACGAGGGTCTACTATATTCAGTTTAGTAATGTAGAGTTGAGATACCGTTGAATACACGCGATCGGACTATTCGGGGAATAATGTTACGCATTTTGATTGGTAATGATCGAGATGCAGCACTCGGACTATATTAATGTTTATTGATTTTGTATTTAACAACTTAAGAATAGGTGGAAGAGTTCACAAGAGAACATGAATATGGCAGTGAATTGAATGAAACTTCACCGAGGATTTACCACGCATTTCTCCGCTTAGAATTCCCACCCGATCCCCTCCCCACCGATTGAAATCTCTGAAGCACTAATGCAGAATGTTCAACTTACGTAAATTTCGACTTATGCAGAGTCTACCAGAACGCATCTCTTACGTATCTCGGGGGATGCCTGTGTACAGGTTGATTGCCAAAAGGAATCAATTAATATTTCTTTGGAAGTATTTTAACTTAGTTGGGCGAACATTTGACTTCGATTTAAATAGAACGCACCGGTTTACTTGAATGGATGAACCCAACATTTTGTGCTCTGCACGAGCATGTTCACAATATATCTTGTTCTTTAACTATCCTCATCGTCTGTCCAATATATCAAAGAATATGGCTCATTTCACTACTTTCCCGCTTGGCAAATTTGATCAGGAAAAAACACTTTTATCAGCCCACCCTACTGTCCATTGCCCTTCTCCCTGTCCTTCTGTGCTTAGAATATTTTTTTAATTAGGCCTAAGCATCTCGTGATGTGGCCAATTTAGTTGTTTTCCTTTTAGAGGTTTTAGAAGGGCTGTTTTTTCTTCCACTCTCCTTTTCAATTTCTCATTACTTTCTCAGTCCATGTGATTTATCACCATCATAATTGTGAACTTGTTAGAGATTAGCATAGCTTTGTTTTGTAAAATTATTATATTTTTGCTATTGAGTATATTAGAGAGTATATTCCCTAGCAAGGAACGTCATCAAAAATTTTTGGGAGGATATGCCTTCAGTAACATTTACAATATTTTTTGGATCGAATAACATTTTAGTTAATTTAGTAATTGCCATTTTGTATCTGCGTGGAAAACACACAAAAACAACCTTCTACATCAAGTTCTTTAGAAATTACTAAGTATATCCATGTTACAAAGATATGAATTAACACAGAAATGGCTTGCATTTTCATGGGCTCGTAAGCTTGAGTGGAAGAGGAACATTCATGGATATGATTAACTGTATGAAATAATAAATAATGGAAAGGATTTTTAAATACTATAGGAGGTGAACTTCAGGCAAGGCGAGACAAAAAGCTTATGAGTACATTCTTTTGTCCATCTTCAGTGGTCTCATGTAAAAGAAGAGGGTTTATCATTATTTTTAAAGAGGTTATTGTTATTATTTTTCCTTTACTGACAAGGAGAGACCATTAACCATGCTCTGCCTTTTTCAATGCTGTATTTTTTATTGCCTTAAGAATGGTGAACATATATCTGAAGTAGTAGTGGTTCCCTTGAATGGGCCTTAGTTTGGTTGTAATTAAATTTATTAGTTTGCATGCAGTACTTTTAACAAGCCTTATACAATTCCACCTTTCCCCTGGGCTACAACCTTGTCGCGGTGGAAAGGCTTGCGCGTTCCTATGACCCCTAGAGCTGCACTGGCGGGATTAATTCTAAATTATTCCCGGTAGGGCCACCCATGCCAGATAGGTCGAAGGGTAGGAGCCAGACGAAAGGTAGTCCACGTGATGGTGTCACGTGAAAAACACTGTTGGAATGGAAGTGGGAAACCCTACCAATTATCTCTTCCCTGTAAACATGGAGTACAACCAAATGAGCCTCGGAATCTCATCGCCCGGGACCCGTCCGCAAAGGGCGGGTGTCGGGCACGGCAGCGAGGTCGGCAAGGTCCTCGGGGTCGCCAACATGCGAAATCCTTGCAGAGACTTATCATCATCATCATCAGCTGCAGCAGCAATGAAGAAGGAAGAAAATAAGACCAAGAAGATGGAAAAGAAGAAGTCGGCTATTAATGTAGGGACGTGGAATGTGAGGACTATGATGAGGGCGGGGAAGTTAGAAAATATCAAAAGGGAAATGGATAAAGGGAGGATAGATATCTTAGGATTATGCGAGGTGAGGTGGAGGGATGGCGGGGACTATTGGAGTGATGGGTATAGGGTTATATATAGTGGAGGGGAAGAGAGTCAGCGAGGGGTAGCTTTAGTATTAAACGGGAAGATGGGTAAGCGTGTGGTAGGTATACACCAGGTAAGCGATAGGATTCTGGTGGTAGAAATTGAGGCGCGGCCCACCAACCTTGTGGTGGTCCAAGTTTACATGCCCACTAGCAATCATAGGGAAGAAGAAGTAGATGAGGTGTATGAACAGCTCGAGGAAATAATTAGAGACACACCGGGAAAGAAAAATCTGGTAGTGATGGGGGACTGGAACGCCTCAGTCGGGGAAGGGAGGGATGGAAACGAAATAGGAGATTTTGGTGTAGGAATACGGAACGACAGGGGAGAGAAAGCAGCAGAATTTTGTAGGAGAAACAAATTATTCATCACAAACACGTGGTTCAATCATCATAAAGGGCGAAGGTACACGTGGAAAAGTCTAGGGGATGTGGGGAGATATCAAATAGACTACATTATGGTAAGACAGAGGTTTAGGAATAGTGTGAAAAACTCGCGCAGCTTCCCCGCAGCGGATGCTGATTCGGACCGCAATCTAGTGCTCATGAAATGCAACGTAAGATTCAAAAGACTTATGAAAGTTAGGAAGGCGAAGAAATGGAACGTAGAAGCCCTGAAGGGGAGTATGAGGAGAGAATATCAGGAACTAGTGGAAATTAGTATACGGGAGATTGAAAGTACTAAGACTGTTGAGGAAAGATGGGATAATATTAAAACAGGAATAGTCAAAGCGGCGGAGAAGTCAATTGGTTACGTTCACTGTAGAAGGATAAAGAAGCCGTGGATAACGGAGAACATGATAAGGGAAATGGAGGAGAGGAGGAAGTGGAAGAACGTAGACACAGAACAGGGAAAAAGAATGTATAGGGAACTGAATAATCGATTACGACGTGAAACTAAGAGGGCAAGGGAGGCTTGGTGGAAAAGACAGTGTGAGGAAATGGAAAAGTTCCAGAAGGATGGAGAAATAGGCGCGTTGTACGCCAAAGTTAAGTCACTATCGGGCGGCAAAAGAGGACAAGCCATGTCTAAAATTAAGGCTAAAGATGGGAGGATGCTAACCGAGCGAGAAGAGGTACAGAGTAGATGGAAGGAATACGTGGAGGACCTGTATGACGGAATGAACAGACCAGAGAGATTGACTCTAGAGGAGGAAAGTGCAGTGGAGGAGGATAATCTTGGGCCGGGGATATTAGATTCGGAAAAAGAGAGAGCACTTCGTGATATGAAGGCTAGGAAAGCAGTAGGCGTAGACAATATCCTGTGTGAGCTTCTGAAGAATCTAGGGAAGGAAGGTAAGAAAAGGTTTTTCGAACTAGTGCGCAGGATCTATGAGGAGGGATGCTGGCCGGAAGATTTCGTGAAGACGGTTTTAATTCCGCTTCCGAAAAAGAAGAAAGCTGTGGAATGCGGAGATTATAGGACTATCAGCTTAATATCGCACGCGGCGAAAGTGGTGCTGAGGATATTGAACAGACGAATGGAGGCGAGGGCAAACGAGTATTTGGGCGAAGATCAATTTGGTTTCAGAAAGGGGAAATCAACTCGTGATGCAATAGCAATAATGAGGTCCCTCGTGGAGAGGAACCTAGAATACGACCAGGACGTATATGCGTGTTTCGTGGATTTTGAAAAAGCGTTTGATAGGGTGAACTGGGTAAAGTTAATGGATATTCTCAAGAAAACAGGTGTAGATTGGAGGGATAGACGACTGATTCGTAATCTGTATATGGCCCAGACTGCGCAAGTGAGGGTAGCGGACGGAGAATCCGGGTGGGCAAGCATTGGCCGAGGTGTGAGGCAAGGCTGTCCTCTATCGCCGCTGCTCTTTAACGTGTACGCTGAAGAGATGGTAAGGGAAGCATGGGATGAGTTAGAAGCTGGAATAAAAGTGGGAGGAATGATGTTCAAATCAGTGAGATTCGCGGATGATCAGGCGCTGATTAGCCAGTCAGCAAGGGGGCTTCAGGCTCTAGTAGATGCGTTATACGAGCGTTGCGAGGAATATGGGATGAGGATTAATCACAAGAAAACTAAGGTAATGCGGTTTTGAAAAGCATCACGAGCGAGGAATGTGAGACTTAAGATAAAGGTGGGTGGTGAAAAACTTGAGCAGGTTGAGCAATTTAACTATTTAGGCAGTACGTTAGAGGAAAATGGATACAGTAGTAAGGACATCAGGAAGAGAATTGCATTAGCGAAGGAGGCGTTCATGAACAGGAAGGAGCTTCTAAGAGGTTCGTTATGTAAGAGTTTAAAGAAAAGGTTAGTGAAGAGTTTGATCTGGAGTGTAGCTCTCTACGGTGCGGAAACGTGGACACTGAGGAAAGAAGACGAGAGAAGATTGGAGGCATTCGAGATGTGGGTTTGGAGAAGAATGGAGAGGGTGAAATGGACGGAGAGGAAAAGGAACGACGAAGTGTTGGATATGGTTGGCGAGGAGAGGCAGCTTTTAGATGAGATACGGAGGAGACAGAAGGTATGGATGGAGTTAGATCTTAGTGGTGAGGGGATGTTGAAAATGGTGCTAGAGGGTAGAATGTTAGGGAAACGAGGGAGGGGAAGGAGAAGAATAGGATTTTTAGATAGATTGAAAGAGAGTAGGCCTTACTGTGAGTTAAAGAAGTCAGTGCTGGAAGGAAAGGGAGGCTCCCAGATCACTTCTTGCGTACTCCATGGAAACCTACCTTAATCGGTAGAATACTAAAATAATAATACAATTCCAAGACATCGCTTCAATTGCAGGTAGGCTTGTTGGTATACTGGATAGCGTCGTCGACTCCCACGTTGAGGGACAGGGCTCGAGGCTTCACCACAGCAGTACATTTTGTATTCTTCATCTTGATCATGAGGCAGCTAATATTTCATTAATTGAAATTGCAGCAAGCATAGGCAAAAGAAATTTTTAAAATCCATTTCAGCATTTAGGTATTTAGGCAGTGTCATTTCAAACGTGGAGATATGACGACTATAGTACCAAGGGTGAGAGTGTGCTAGAATGTTTTTTGTACTGCTTATACCGGTCAACTTCCAAATTAAAAATGAAAACAACTTCTTGCAAGAGCACATGCCATTAAAGCTCACAACAGGCAGCAATAGGTATGCAGATGTAATTAATAATAACATGAAACGAATATAAATTGCCATATCTCCCGAATAATTGTAATTCACATTACTCTACTGGGAGTTTACCTACAAAGTACCTATATACTAAAAAAACCATTCGAAAACATCATTTCAATTAACAAATAGGATGAAATAAAAGTTGATTATTTTAAATAAACAAATATGCTTGTGCTCCCTGCTCCCCAATATATTCCGTACTCCAACCCGCATAATATCGAGAACCACCTGCAAATGTCACTTCTTGAAAAAAAGCTACTGCTATTACTCCCCACTAATCTTTTGGTATGTTTTTGAGGAGGGTAGCAAGTTTATTCTCCTTATGTCCTCCTTCGAAATTACACTGCTTAAATACTAAAAGGCCATTATGAGGATAAAAAAATTCTCTCATGCAAATGCTTGCTGTGATTAAAATCAATGAAAACTCATCGCTGTCTGATCAATATGGAGATTACAAATTAATCTGCCGTGGCAAAGCCTCAAACCTTGGCCCTTCGGGTGTGAGTGGACAACTTTATCCACTATATCAACAGACCTACTGGCAATAGAAGTGCTATTTTGGAATGATATAAGTCTTGCAAAAAGTACTGCATGCAAATTAATTAATTACAGCCAAACTGAGGCCCATTCAAAGGAACCACTACCTGTTGAGATATGTATTTGGCATTCCGAATGCCATAAAAATGTGATATTGATAAAGGCTGAGCAAGGTACGCGGTGTTTCCTTATAAATGACTCCCAGCATTCTCTTCTAGTTTCGCGTGAAAGAGGAGTACAAAGAGCACTTGCAGAGTGCTCTGTGCAGTACAGAGAGTCATTCTGCACTGCACACACCAGATCCTGCTAAAATTTTGAGTGATGTCACCGACCCACTAGCAACTGATAAATTGGTGAGTGTACTCTTGCCTTGTCTAGTGCAGTTTTGCTGTAAGGCAGATTCACTCTTTGGTGGAATATATTCCCAACACCACTCACAAGGAGACAAACCAAGACTGATGTTCGGGATCTGAATGCCTATTTTATATTCTAAAACTATGTAGGTAATGTAGAAAAAGGGTCATGGATTTCTTCCAGATAGGCCCAGGTTCGAGACAAATTCTCATGTTAACACGTTGCGTACGGATGACAAGAATTCTTGTAATTATTTTCCCGAACATTCCGGATGGATGACGAAGATTTAGGCGAGTCAACCTAAACAATTTTAAAGTGTATAAGTATTCATTAGTACGTTTTCAGTTGTTGTTTGTTATTCATAATGAATTGATACATCATAACGTTTGATTGGGTAAAGTTTTATTCTAAAAATTAGCTTTTTAACCATGTTTAAACCAAAGGCATTGCATCCTAATTGGCACATATTTCCAAATTGGCGTTCCTAGGAATTTAAATACCCCGGTACGTAACCTGTTAAAACCGTGAATAAGCCGTGAATTTTGTCTACCGTGAACTAACTTGGAAATAGCTGTGAATTTTATTCTGAGACCTTAAAATCCTCTCAAACTTGATTGTGGAACTACAATTGACCATTCAAAAGAAAAATCGATATGTCGATCATGTTTCAAGGTCATTAACTCTCAAACAATGTCCACACATTTGTCTGTACACGTATATTAGAAGTGCAAATATTGGTCCGTGTGTCATGACGAGAGACAGACCTTAAGCCTGTCATTGGAAGACTGCTAACCAAAGTGATCATTAACTCTAGCAAGAAATCAGACACCTCTTCACTTCCCTGTCACCCTCCATTTTCCCACTCTCAACATTTATCCGGCTCTAAATTTTGCTAATGATAGGCGACATAAAAAGGAGTACTTTCATTGCTGCGTTTGCATTGCCGGCGTTTACAGTGTTGGTAAACTTTTAGTAAGCGTGCAGTCGGTGATTTTTATGTGATCAATATTTATTCTTAGAAATAAAAAAAAACAGACTGTGAATTTGACAAAATATAGACGGTGTAAACCTGGAGAAAACCGTGAATTTTATAATTCAGTTAGAGTGGGAACCCTGTTGTATTCTGAAACTATATTGTTAATGTAGAAAAAGGGTCATGGATTTCTTCTACAGTCCTGGGTTTGAAAGAGATTCTCATGTTAAGATTTCGTGCACCACCTTGAGTAATCGATCCCTCTCAGCTACCTTGTTGGCCGAGTGCTCACCCCTTCCAGTGTCTTATGCAGCTTGGGTCATGTTTGAGTCCCGATGTAGACTAATTTTATTCCTCTTTTGCACCCTTCGGAAATATTCCATTGTAAAATATTAAATTGAACTATTCCATTGAAAAATATTGAGTTGAACTATTCAATTGAAAAAAATTCAGGTGAAAAATATTCAATTTAAAAAAATCCAATTGAAGTTTGTCACTTTTCAATGGAATGGTTCAACTGTAAATACAGTAGATTCCGGTTAATTGGGACGTATCGGGACTTGTGCACTTGGTCCCAATTAAGCGGCTGCCCCAATGAGGCGAACTATCCTGTATATGGGCATAAACAAACGTTGAAATGATGGAAAGAAGACTAAAGAAATTTTTTAATGCAGTATAAGTTAATTAAACTATTAATTTGATTGATAAATCAGCGAGTTTAATTTAATTTAATTTTTAAAAATTATAACGATTTAGTTTAAAATATTTTTCACAGCCTCGGACGACACTGAATGAATGTCTTTTATTAATTCCTTTTAAAGAAAAGTCCTATCATCTTGCGGATAATGTCACAACAAGAGCTTTCAAAATAGGGCAAAAATAGGAGCATTTTTGAAAAAAAAAGTGTAGATTAAAGGAGGAAAATAAAAAAATAGTATTCTGAAAACAAAAAATTTTAATTTTGTCTCGAGAATATAGTCTAAGTCATGGCCCAATAAAGCGGCATACTGTCCCAATTAAGCGGAAAATACTCTGGGATATTCCTCTATTGGGTTCTGTTTTTCAAGATCTGCCCCAATTAAGTGGTTGCCCCGAGAAACCAGTGGACCCATTTAACGGAATATATTTTCATCATTATACTTGGATTTAATCGAGTAACACCCTGCATTTTCTTCTAGTTTTATGTAAAAGAGGAGAACAATGAACCCCTAAGAGAAGAAAATAATGAAGTGCTGCATGGAACAGCTCTGGATGGAATTGCCTGTGCTGGCGTAGACCCACTGGCAAACGATGATTTGGTGAGTGAACACTCTTTCCTTTATTTTGCTCAATTTTTTATGACCTAAATTCATTCCTCTGTTGAACATTGCCAATAAAGCAGCATACTGTCCCAATTAAGCGGAGAATACTCTGGGATATTCCTCTATAGGGTTCTGTGTTTCAAGATCTGCCCCAATTAAGCAGCTGCCCCAAGTAACCGGTGGACCCATTAAATGGAATCTACTCTGTTATTTGAATTTTTAAAATTATTAAATTTTCAATTAAAAAAATTACAAATTCATCCAATATGGTAAACTTGTTAGGTAGGATGTACTCAACTCTTTCCCTGCGATTGACAAAAATGGCAGCAGTTGTTTTTTGACTTGGGAGACTATGGTGGCAAATTTACGCCGGAGATTTTTATATGCAGGAGAACGAATGCAGAAAAAAAATACTTACCCTTGCTCTCTCCCTTTTATGGTGGTTGTGGATTCGTGAAATCTAAGTTTCAGGACCTAACAAAGTGGGACGTAGACCATACCCTCGAATTCTGGGAGCAGGCTCTTGGACCCCTCGTCTTATATCACCCCTCTTTGTGGTAAGGGACTGGGGTCATACAATTGTGCATCCAGTCATTTTGCAAAATAAATACTTGTTTTTTCTCAAAAAATCTAAGTGAGAATAGAATTTTTTGTCTTTTGAGCAGCATCTACAACTTTTAAACGAAGTTGTATGAGAAATGATCTCTGCATTTCTTCAGGGTTTTCTTCCGCGTCAGCTTGTTTGTGAACTACAGTTTCACTGGCTATCCTGCCAGCGTCTTCAGGTCGAAGGTGTCGGCTGTTGGTTTCTGCCTCGCTTATATACTGTAGGCTGGATGGGAGCTGCACTGTGATTGGCCGTCTGACTGGGCACTTCTCTCTGATTGGCTTTCTCTTTGATCACTCTTTTCCAGGCGCTGTGAAGGAAGTATCCATCTTCTCTGTTGAAATTCAAAGGTGTTTTTTGAATTTCAATTGCTTCCCTGATTTGTCTAGGGAAGTATCGGCACTCCTTAACTAAAAGTTTCTTCTCCTCAAATTAGATGTCGTGGCCAAGTTCCGACCATGCATGTTCGGCTCTACGGGGTTCTAACATTGTATGATAAATATTTACTTACATCTCAATTCTAGTATAAACATCAACATAGAAATTTTTTCTGCATTAAATGGGTCAATATTAATGGTAGAGCTTTGTTCAAATTTGACCATTCTCTGAATAAAATGTGAACTCCAACCCTCTTGCCCATTTTTTGTAAGTATAGTGATTTTTCAGCCCCAAAAAAACTCAGTTGAAGGTCCTCAGTACGCAGGGCCCCTGAGGCATGGGTTCCCCTAGTTAAGAGTAACTAAATTTTAGCATGTGAATATTTAACCTCATTTTTATCATTTTGAGCCTAGGAAAACATAATTTATCTCAATTCGGAAAAATAACGGCCAGCCTATGGTTGCATATGCTGTGTATTCTTGAATATGTGTGTATTTCTCCAGGTTTTCCTTGGACCAAAAGGGATGCCATGTTGTTCTGTTTTCTCAAAGCTTTACTTTGTTGACAGTGATGTGTTACTTCCCTAAACGATTGCCTCGTTTCAAATTTATGCCATTACTTCTTCTAGCAAAGGAATATGACTTGGGTAGCAGTTAGACAGTACTTAAGATAGTGGGTTGGCAGTATTACAGTGAAACCTGTATTAAGCGACCACTGACGGTTCCACTGAAAAATGGTCGTTAAGAGGGGTGGTCATTCAAAGGGGGTGCGGGTGTGTTTCTGACTGCATAATTTCAAGGGAGCAGATGTAAAAAAGATAGGTAACTACTGAGTTCACGCTTTACTTTAAGCAACATAAATCGCGTCTTATTCAGTGTTAGTTTTTAATTGCTGGTAAATTTTACACATTTAGTAATTTAATTAATATTAAATATTTTCTCACTACAAAGTAATGTAGTATATCTACATCTACATCTGCATAATACCCCGCAAGCCGCCTAAAAGGCGTGTGGCAGGGGGTGTTAGGACACCAGCCGTTTACAGCTAAAAAAAAAAAAAAAAATTAAGTGCTCAAACGAAGTTGGGACTAGCGTTTATTTAAGTCCTTTATGGTTCGGGGGAAAAACGAATTCCCATATCTATCCGTTCGGCAAAACATCTCTCTTAATTTATCACATCTATCGGACCTGGAAATATGGTGTGGCTCTAATATTATGTTCTCTGTGTCGCTCTTAACGATATCCATTCTCAATTGTTCCAACAATCTAAGCCTAGCGCGCAGCCTCCGAGTCTCCAACGGCTCCCAGCCTAATTCGCTTAACATCTGGGTAACACTGTCTGTACGCCCATAGCAGTTTTTGCACAAGAACATTTGCATTAACAGCAATCTACAGTAGAGATGATTACCTCTTTATTTTTTATAATGTGTACTATATAAATTTAAATATTATACGCATATACCATAACATATATAGCCTTATTAAGCTGAATTTTGAGAAAAATATTCGTCACTCTGGCCAAGGAAGTTAAATCTCACTTTGGAGCCTATGAGAAGTAAAACAAACAGTGTCAAAGCCGCAGGAACTATAGCATATATATCAAATACATATTTATTAATAACGTCCACTCTTATGAATAATGACTTTAAACATACATCACAGTATTGAGGAGAAAACATCACTTTGAGACGAAAAAAAACTGTCGTATAGAATGTTGAATTAAAACTTTTGGGCTATGTCGCCGCGTCAGATTTTGGGTGGCCCCAACGTTTCCCGACCGATGCTGGTCGCTTTCCCAAGGGAATCCCAGATTCCCTTGAGAAAGCGACCAGCATCGGTCGGGAAACGTTGGGGCCACCCAAAATCTGACGCGGCGACATAGCCCAAAAGTTTTAATTCAACATGACGAGCACCCGCGAAAGTTTTAACGAAGAATGTCGTATAGAAGTTTGCTTTAGGTCATTGCACTTTTTTTGCAATTTCAGTTTCCAACACATATTTTAGTTCTGTAAACAGTTCATTGATTTTCTCGCTGTTGAAATCTGCACTTTTCATTGAATTGTGACACTTTTCTATTAATGAAAGTGTCTCTTGAGGGCTTAATCTTGGTTCTTCGTTTGGCACAATGTTTGAGTCATCTTCATCTTTAGTAATGGTTCCTTAAAATACAATATTATCGAAAAAGAGATAAGAAAAATGGAGATAATAGATATGAAATAATGCACAATGTTATTTTTAAATACGTACTACAATAATTGAGGTAATATTGGTTATTAAAAATCCTACCTTTTGCTTCTTTGATGATGCAGTCCTCCCAATCACCGCTGAAATCATAATAGCAATCGGTGTGGTTTTCCTCCTCGGTCACCATTTGGCTGTACTCAAACCCTGCAGCTCGAGCCAAAACATCCACATCCTCTGATTTTGTCTCTTCAATTTCTTCTTCGTTGACAGGATTGAAGAAACCACACTTCTGAAAACTTTCACAATGGTTCAACTTTCCATGCAGTTTCTTTCCATGCAGAACGCACCCATGACACAGCATCACTCACTGTTATCTTCTTAGCTAAATCCGATGCGGTGGCAACTTCATCCATCCGTGCAATCAAATGTTGTATCATTCGCTTTCTGTACCTCAATTTGAATGCCTGGATAATGCCTTGGTCCAGGGGTATTAATTTTGATGTGGTATTGGGCGGGAAGAACTGCAGGTGGACATTGGTCAGTTTTATTTGATGAGAGTGACATGTAGCATTGTCCAGGAACAGGAAAATATTTCGATTTTGCCGTCTCATTTTTCTGTCAAAGGTCATTAACCAATCCTCAACAATCTTCGAAGTCATCCATGCCTTACTGTTTGCATACCAAGATATACCCAACTTTGTCATATCAGTATTCTTGAAGCATCTTGGCCGAAGAGATTTTCCAATCACCAAGGGTGCCTCTTTTTCTCCATCAGCGCTTACACAGAAACACACGGTCAATCGTTCTTTGACCTGCTTTCCACCCTTGCACTGCTCTGACTTAAGTGGGTGCTTTCCATTCATGCGACTCGTGAGTCGACTAGTGTCGACTCGCGGTAACTGTTTATAACTCTCCTATTCCTGTGCGTTACCGTTTGTTGACTTGTGTCACTACAGTGGGCGACACCCACCGAATGGAACACGAAAACCGCGACGCAAGTCGACTTGTGTTGATGTGTGTCAATGAGTGGAAAGCACCCAGTGTCAGGGATTTAGATGGCAGAGTACGGAAAAAAGTCCGCTTTTGTCCATATTAAACACATGCTGCTGTTTTCGGGTTTTGATAATCGCTAGAAGTCTCATCTTCCAATCACAGACCACTTCTTCACTTATGTCTCCAGATTCAACGGAGATCCCACGGAAGGTAATGCTATGCTAGCCACGAAATCTTCATCTTCTAATTCTATAGCAAATTGCAAGGCCTTCTCTTTTATTAAAGATCCACTTATGGGAATATTTTTCGATTGTGCGACTTTTAACCACTCAAAAACTGAAGAGTTAATTCCTTCGTATTTTTCTTGCTGCTTTCTTTTCACTCCTCGGCTCCGGTCACTGTTTTACAACTCTTTCAAAATTTCTTCCCTAGATTTTAAAATTCCGTTTATTTGGGTTTTCCCACACTTAAAACGAATCCGCTAACCTTCTTTCAGATGAACCCTTATCTCGTTCTTCAATAACTTGAACGCTTTCCTCTAAACTCAAACAAACTCTCTTCGACATCTTGGACTCGGAGATTGTTCTTATATCGTCACTCAAAGCAAACTGCCACGACTTCAATATGAAGTGGCAGTTTTGCCCACGAAAGGACTCGCTGATTCACAATTTACAAATGTTTGAGCAAAAGAAAATACGTTGTATACAAAACAGAACCCCTACGGAGAGGGTCAAGCCTACGAACCCACTCCGCCTGCCGTGACAAGAGGGTAATTATCCTCAACGGCCGAATTGTTCTGGTAAGTGCAGGTATAAACTGGTGCTGCTTACAATATAGACTTTCCTAGCAGGCTAGTAGAATTCCTTGGTCGCCTAATGGAGGGAAATTCCCGTGGTAGTGTTGGTCTTTGGTCGGGGTGAGGGGTGGTCTTTGAATAGGGGTAATAAATACATTGACTATACGGGCATCACAATCGGTTCCGAAGAAGACTGGTCGTTAGGAGGGGTGGTCGCTGGATAGGAGTGGTCACTAAGAGAGGTTTCACTGTATAAGTTGCTTAACCCTTTCAAGATGGCAGATTTTTTGTCTTAGCATGACTGCTGCACAAAGCTCCAAGACACTCTTCTTTCTCATGGTACTGAGCATTTTTGGAGGACATTCACTATGAAGAATCTCGGGGATATACACACGCTCTCAGCTCCAACCTTTTTCGACCCCTTTACATTATCTCGGACTCTGAGAGTAGTTGTGCTCCCTCCTTTCCGGGTTTACGATTCTAACTGCGGCAATGGTTTTTGGTCAAATTATGGATTGCTTAAATGTATTTGGCACATGGATAATTGTTGCTTGCACGTAAATTGCAGACTTTGAATTGAATTCCTCATTTTTTATAAGCATTTTCAAATTTTAAACAAAGTTCTATAGTTAATATTAATGCATTTAATGCAGCAACAATTTCCATGTTGTTGTTTGTACATAACTCAATATATAAGTCAATATTTATTGTAGAATGTCATTTAAAAATTGTAAACACTGCTCGAAAGACAAAGAATTCAATTCTTAGTTTATATTTCTTGAGAAAAGAAGAACTATTTATTTAGAAACATGACTGAATAAACAATTGCATGACCGCAGTCGCTTACCGTATAGAGGGGTAATAAAAGACGAGGGGTCAGGGTACCTGCTCCTGAATTCCGAGGGTAAAGCCTAAACCCTACAGTGTTGGGTCCCGAGACAAAGATGTCATACAGCCGCAACCATCGCAGAAGGGGGAGAGCTAGGAAAGGTATATGTTTGGATTTTGTTCACTTGTGTGAGAAAGTCTCCGGTAAAAATATATGGCTTTCGTCTCCCGGGTCAAGAAATATCCACAGGTATATTTACATTTTTAGTAGGGAAAAGGTTAAACTTCTGTATTGTTGAACTTCCTACTAAAAATTGAATTAGTATATGCGGTATTCATATTTGTAAACTCTTTATGCATTTTTAGAATATCGAGTGGATATCAAATGATCTCTGGTTTTCTTAATGTGGTTGGAAACAGTAGAAGAAATAAGTGTTGAAGCCATTACCAAGGAAACATTAATTCATGCATGGTAGTGTAGGGAAGAAAATACATCAATAGCAGAGCTATTTTATAAATATGATGTTACAATGGTTACATAAGATAACTCGCTGCGCTCCGCGCGCTCGTTAAGGCGCTCCGCCCCTTAAAAACCCCGGGTCCGGCTTCGCCGTCTACATTTGTGATTCTTCGAAGACTTTTAGTTCGAATAATCTCACCTCAGCTAGTGGCCGGCTTCGCCGGCCAGGGGGTAGGGAAGCGCCACACTCATTCCTCGGAACGGCTACGCCGTTCCTCGTTGAGAGGCAACTTCGCCGCCCAGGGGTTGAGTGTGCCCCCCCGGGGCTACCCCGCTTTATACTCGGAACGGCTTCGCCGTTCCTCGTCAGGGGTCGGCGAAGCCGCCCAGAGGGCAAGGGCATTTTGGAACTGTTTCGCCGTCATTCGTTTAAGGGGCGGCTTCGCCTCCCAGAGGCGGAGGGAGCCCACAGCGGCTGCGCCGCTTTAACGTCGGGGCGGCTTCGCCGCCCAAGGGTTACTGAAGCTCCCCCTCGCCTACGCCAGTTACTCCTCGGAACGACTTCACCGTTCCTCGTTGTGGGGCGGCTTCGCCGCCTTGGGGATGAAGAGCCCCCTCCGGCTGCTCCACGTAGTCCTCATGAATGGTCCTCTCCACCGAGAGGGTGCCCAGGGGGATTCGGGGGTTTTCATGTGTTATACATGCGGTCATCAATCGTCCACAGTGATCATGTGGCTATGATTTTAAAGGGTAGTGCAATGCGGCGTAATAGTGGCGACAAGTACCCATAAAAGAAGACTTAATGGCAAGTTTTCATTTTTTTGCGGGGGTTCCAACGGAATACCGGGGGTTTTATACGTGTGAAAACCAGTGGTCACAAATCGTTCTCATAAATTCCGTGCGGATAAGTCCTAGGGGTCTGGAACAGTGGCAGAATTCTGACGATTGTTTTACCCGGATAGGCGATTTATAAGAAAAATTTTCTGGGAGGTTTCACGGGGTTATCGGAGGTTTTAATAAGTAGTAGAGGCACCAGACAGTAGTAGAGTAAATTGTGACGAAAACTACTCGGAAAAGCGCATTTAAAATTTTTTTATTTTTTTTCGGCGAGCTTCCAGGAGGTGATCGGTGGTTTTCTGATATATTTTCCCGTTTTATTTACGGTGGCCCGCCCTCATCAAATATTCCGGATCTAGAGCTCAGAGGGGACGGGTAGTGCGGCGTAATGTTTGCGAGAAGTTCCCAAATAGGAGACTTAATGGCACATTTTACATTTGGGGGGATTTCAGGGGTATACCGGGGGTTTATATGTGTGTACTCCTGGCGGTCACCATCCGTTCACTTGAATTCCGTAGGGATGAGTCGCTGGGGTAAGAACCAGCGGTGGAAAGTCACGAAAAATACCGAAAAAGTAGACTTATATACAAAATTTTATTTTTTGGGGGTTTTAGGTGGGTTTACCGGGGGTTTATAGGTTTTTACTGCCAGGGGTCATCAATTGTCCTCATCAATTCCGTAGCGATGAGTGGTAAGACTAGAAAAGCGGTGGAATTGTGATGAAAAGTACCCAAAAAGGCTACTTACATTCAAATTTTAATTTTTTAGGGTTTTCAGGGGGCTTAAATATGGCCTTATCATATGGTCACATGCATTTACTATCATGTATAAGAGAAGTTGCCCGTATGACATCCATATTTCGATAGTAGTACAATAAAAAGTAAACCTCTTCCCGGAAAAAATTAGTATTGTCCGCCATTTTTATTTTTCCGCAGTTATATCGACTGCAACATTTATTAAGTTCTTATATTTTCGGAAACCAAATGCATAGATGTATGTAATTGTGGAGTTTAAAAGACATCGGTCGGGAAAACATTGAAGAAATCTTGTGTCAATCTTTTGAAAATCGTAATTTTCGGTGATTTTGGGAACGTTTTTATTTTTTCTGGAAAACCATGGACGACGAAAGAAAATTCTTACCTATATATCGTAGACGATTTTATGAGCATATATAATAATCATTTTCAGTATCCTACACCTGCAATTACGACGATGGGAGAGGGAGTTATGAAATTTGTTTCGAAAAAGCATTTTCGGACGCCATTTGTGCAGCAATTTACTTTAAAATTATCTAAATCCATTGCATAGTTACGTGACTACATTTATCAGCTTTCAAAACGTACATAAACTATCCGCGTGGCACACACCGTTCACGCGCAGTAAAATAAAAACGGAAATACCGTCCCCGGAAAAGGCGCGATTTCGGCCATTTTGTCGTCCTAGCCACGACACGTGGCGGAAACTTCTAGTTTTCGGATTTTTCCTCCGGAAGTTTCTGGTATATTTTCCCGTGTGGTTTGCGGTGGTTCGCCCTCATCAAATATTCCGGATCTAGAGCTCAGAGTGTACGGGTAGTGCGGCGTATTGTTTACTAGAAGTTCCCAAATAGGAGACTTTTATGAAATTTTTTATTTTTTGGGGGGTGTATGTGGGTTTACCGGGGATTTATAGCTTTGTACTGCCAGGGGTCATCAATCGTCCACATTAATTCCGTAGCGATGAGTGGTAATTCTTGGGAAAGCGGCGGAATCGTGACGTAAAGTACCCGAAAAGGCTACTTATGTGCAAATTTTAATTTTTAGGCGGTTTCGGGGGGTTTAAAGATGACGAAACTATATGGTCACATTCATTTACTTTCATATCTAACAGAAGTGAGCCCTATGACATCCATATTTCGAGAGTAATACAATAAAAAGCAAACCAGTCCCCGAAAAAGTGAGTAGCGCCCGCCATTTTTATTTTTTCGCGGTTAAATGCGTTGAATCATTTATAAAAAATTCATGTTTTCTGAAAAACAATGCAAAGTTGTATGTAACTACAAAGTTTGAAAGAAATCGGTAAGGATAAAGTTGACAAAATCTTGTGTTAATCTTTTGGAAATCGTAATTTTCGGTGATTTTCGAAATATTTTATTTTTTTCTGAGTAACCAAGGACGACGAAAGAAAATTGTTGCCTACATTTCGTAGACAATGTTATAAGCATATATAATAATCATTTTCGTTACCCTACACCTTAAATTAACTCGAATGGAATGGAAGTTATGAAATTTTATTCGAAAAATCAATTTTTGGACGCCATTTTGGCTGCAATTTTCTCAAATGGAAACTAATAAATTTACTTTATTACGTGCCCACGTTCATCAGCTTTCAAAAAAAGCATTAACGACCCGTGTGTCACGCATAATTCGCGCGCAGTAAAATAAAAACCGAAAGATGGTCCCCGAAAAAAGCCCGATTTCGGCCATTTTGTCGTCCTAGCGACGACACGTGGCGGAAACTTCCGGTTTTCGGATTTTTCCTCCGAATCAATTCGGGTTCCCCGCACGCGTGCCAAATTTCAGCACTCCAGCACTTCTAGAAGTGGTCGGGAATTTGTATCCATCAGTCAGTCAGTCACCACGAGGGCTGTAAATAGATAGGATTCAACGACTGATTCCAAGTTAAAATAAATGGGAAAATAATAAACGCTCTGATGGCATTGAAAATTTTTATTTTGTAAAGAAAATGTTTCTGAGGAATTATAAATTTTGATATTACGTGGTTTATAAATTAGTTTTGGTAAATATTTTCAAAAAAGTTCTGAGTCTGCTGTTTGTACATGATTCTTATTTTGATCCTTACTTCCAGCTTATTTCAGACGAGGATGGGGAGCCAATTGAAAGTTTTACTATGGTGCAGGAGTCCAGTGGAGAGGCATTTGGTGAGTACTCACAAGGGCTTGCACATTACTCCCAACATGCAGGAATTGATGTTAATAATTATGGAGGATGTACATGCCTGTCCTTTTATTTGGCAATTTTTTACTGTGACCAGAGAACTAATTGACAATTTCGCAGTGGCTCGTCATCCACAATGGAAGCAGTGGGGAAGTGCTTCCATGGGCTACAAATAGGTGTGCACAGATAAGGCTTATTGTGACTGTTTCTGAAGGATTAAGAACCTGAATTAGTCATCTATCCATATTTTCTGTTTTCTTCAATATAAGTGCCAATTGGATAGGGGAGAAGAGTTATATTTACTTACTTTTTTGTAGTCATCTGCATGTTGTATAATGGTCCTCTTTAAAAAGAATTTTCTTCAATGTTTGAGTGTCCAACTACTTGGACCAAATGCTGGAGAAATATTCTCTCTATGGCTTTTTTGAGTTTAAAATTCATATAAGAATTCTGTCATGGTTCATCCAAGCTACGAGACGAGTTTATTTAACCTCATACTCAAATATTTTACCAAATATTTGAGTATGAGTTTGATTTGAGTAAAATATTTTACCAAACATAGGATTAATAGTGGGTATCATGCTAATTTTATGTAGTTATATAATGTTTCTAGCTGCTAGTTTTATCCATCTGGCCACAGGAGGTAAGTTTAGGGGCAGTAACCTTTCCCGTTTGGAAGTGCCTTCACATTATTTTGCAGCTTAACCGTTGAGGCGTTATGGTAGTGACGGCTGGGAGCCACTCTGGGCGACCGATGCCGATCGTTTTTTCCCTCTGCCGGAGGTCACATACCACTCAATTGCGGAACAACTAGAAGAGATAGAGACTTGCGGTTTTCTTTATTGTATTTAGGAGACGCGTATTCACATATAGGAAAGAAATAAATAGTAATACGTCCTCAGGTTTTTGAGAAAATCAAGTTGGACTGTGGCCAATTATAACTTGACTCCAAGCTGAAATATAAAAATTCTAAAACAAACAATCTGTGGCTGCACTTTTGTTATACAAAATACCTTGAGACCCACGTATCTATGTTAATTTGCGTGGCCTAAAATGGGTACACCGTGGAGTACTGCAGGCCTAAAATGGCGGCGAAGGACGTGATTAGGGCCAATTCGAATTTCTTACCTCCCCTCACCCCGCTCCGCCTTCCCAACAACGGCAACGTCGCAGAAAGTGGAATGGGGAGTGATACCCTCAGCCCCTCATACGAAGGCCCAACTTTCCAGCTCTTCCCCAGTCGCAGTCAACACAGGACATAAAGTATCAGGAGTATCAGGTTCATGGTCCTTATTAGATTAGTACCAGTGGCGCCGACTCCATGGGACCTGATGGGGCCCGAGCCCTCTCAAAAATTCGTTATGACTGTGAGGAAAAAATCGGTAAGGTTTGTCAATTTTCCCGGAGTTTCCAGATATCGAGATTCGAATTTTCAGGGTTCTAATGTTGAACATATGACTACTAAAATGCTTAAAAAACTCAAAACTCACTACCTGTAAAATTTCCTGGATCAAGGAACTTTGGGTGGGTTCACAAGTCGAAGGAGGCTGCTATTGCAGTAGCTCCAAAACGATAACTCGCGACTAATTTCAACAAAGAAGGGTCTGAAGAGAGCCAATACGCTTCATATAGAAAAACAAAAGAATTTACAGTTGCGAAGGAGTAATAATTTCATCATCTCTTCTCTATGAGATAATTAAATGAAATTTTGGCTAACCAATGTTCCCTCGCAATAAATAAATTGAAGAATAGCAGTCTGTAATTATATTCTTTGCCCCCGTAGATAAATCAACATTTCCCACTTGCGATTTATGCACAGCCATCAACTCCTACTGCGTTCCAAATTGAAGCTAGGTCATTTCTTCTTTCTCAGAGATCATTCGTAGAAAATGACGATAACCCTGAGTAAATGAATTGGTTGTTTTAAAAATCATAAAAATTGTGCAACATTTTCTTAACCGTAAATCCCGGCAACATCCATTCATATTCATTCTCGGAATGAACCCATATCAATGAATATATCAATTGATGAATCGATATTGATATCACGATTAGTAAGACAAATAGAGATTACTATAAGCAGAATTTTATAATCTACTGTTGAAATTCTCTAAAAATGTTGTTCAATGTAGTGTGCTTTCTATTTTTTTTATCATGATCGAGTATTTTTGCGTTAAGTGTTTCGCATGGCGATCCAAAGCATCATCAGCTCCTGCATTACTTGTCAAGCAATGACGTGCGTACTCTTCACGCTGAGAAATGCATTTTGATGCACCACTGCTATAGAAAGAGAGATGTGGCATGAGTGTAAAAAGGTCAATGTTTGATAATAATTCAGTAATTAATGAATTTGGAGGTTTACACACTCGGAAAATACTAGGAAACAACTTGCGGGTTGCTCTATGGCAAAACATTGAGCGTAATACACAGGAAAGCGCCACAATTTCAGGTTTAATAACCAAATAGTTTTACCTGTATTTCCTCGGATGGTACCGGAACCAGGAGAAATCGTCGTGCTAAGGAGGAAAGTACGTACTTAGTACTAAGTTCCACTGAATATGAATATCGGCCTATAAGGTTGTTCCGTTTTCTTACGAGGTCTTCTCGTATTAAGGTTTTATGAGGCTTCTCTTCTCTCCTACTCTTCTCAGGACTTCCTCATTACTAACTTGGTCGGTCCATTTGACCCTCATCATTCTTCTGTAGCACATTTCGAAGGACTCCATCCTTGCTTTCTCCGCTGCTGTCTTTGTCCATGCTTCACTTCCATATAGGAGCATACTCCAAATGCAGGTTCTTATAAACTGTTTCCTTACATCCATGTTTAAATTTTCAGCTGTTAGCAGATCACCATAAGGTGGAATGCTCTCCTTGCATGGGCTATTCTGCTCATAATTTCTTTCTTGCTTCTCCCATCGCTAATGATCCTGCTTCCAAAATAACAGAATTCATCCACCTCCACCAGTGTTTGCTTCCCTATTGAAATGTTTTTTCTTGACTTCTTCTCTTCTGTTACGTAAATATCCTTGTATTCTTTGTGTTTATTTTCCGTTGATATTTATTCATTTCCCTACCCTGATTTACATTTTCAAATCCCTCTCTGTTTCTGCTACGGGGGATGTCATCGGCAAATCTTAGCATGCTTATTTTTTCTCTGTGGATATTCACTCCCAAAGCCTTTTGTTCGGACTCTGGACGTTTGTGGCACTGATGTGGTGTGAGATAGTGCTGGGAGGAAGTCACGCCTGAACGATGGCAGGGAGAGGTTGGGCAGATTCCATGCTCCCTTATTAGTGAATCAGTGCAAATGTATTCTTTGTTCTTAGAATCCTGAGATGTGAATTGCAGCAAAGTAAAATTATAGTGATACAGTCCACTATACTTCATTACAGCACCAACACCTTTTCTTTGATTTCATTAATTGCTTTTTCGATGTAAATGTTGAAAATTACAGGTGACAAAGCACAGTATTGCCTCACTCCTTTCCTAATTCTTGCTTTGTCACAGCTGGGCCCTGATTTTATCACCGCTGTTTGGTTTTTGCATAAACTGTTGGTGATTTTTCTGTCATTATAGAAGAAAGGAGTGCGACAAGGCTGTACATTGTCACCCGTAATTTTCAACGTTTACATTGAAAAAGCGATTAAGGAAATCAAAGAAAAGGCATTGGGAGTGAATATCCATGGAGAAAAAATAAGCATGCTAATATTTGCCGATGACATAGCCGTTATAGCAGAAACAGAGGATTTGAAAAATATTCTGATTAATATGGGTAGGGTAATGAGTAGATATCAACTGAAAATAAGCACGAAGAAAACCAAGATCTTAGTATGCAGCAGAAGAGAAGAAGTCAAGACCAACATTAAAATAGGGAGGCAAAAACTGATAGAAGTGGATGAATTCTCTCATTTGGGAAGCAAGATAACTAGTGACGGGAGAAGCAAGAAAGAAATTATGAGCAGAATAGCCCATGCAAGGAGAGCATTCCACCAGAAGAGAGACCTGCTTACAGCGGGAAACTTAAATATGGATGTAAAGAAACAATTTATAAGAACCTACATCTGGAGTATGCTCCTATACGGAAGTGAGGCATGGGCAATGACCGCAGCGGAGAAAGCAAGGATAGAGGCCTTTGAAATGTGGTGCTACAGAAGAATGATGAAAATCAAATGGATCGACCGAGTTAGTAACGAGGAAGTCCTAAGAAGGGTAGGAGAGAAGAGAAGCCTCATGAAAACCTTAACCCTTTCGAGACCGCCGAGTTTTCGTCTTAGCATGACTGCTGTACCGAGCCCCAAGAAACTCTTCTTTCTCGTGGTACGGAGCAGTTTTGAGGGCATTCGTTAAGAAGGGTCTAGCGGATTATTACACCCTCCGAGCTCCAACCTTTTTCGCCCCCTCGCAGCGGGGACTCCGCATTATCCCGGGCAGCGAGGGTTGATGTGCTCCCTCCTTTCCGGGTTTACGACCATACTTGCGGCATTGGTTCGCGGTCAACTTATGGATTGCTTATATGGATTTTTCAAATGGATAATTGTTGCTTGCACGTAAATTGCAGACTTTGAATTGAATTCCTCATTTTTTTCTGAGCATTGTCAAATTTTAAACGAAGTTCTACGGTCAATTTTAACGGATTTAATGCATCAATCAATCAATGCATAAATTTCAATGCCAAATATATGCTCCTAAAATTTTTCTTATCGAATTCAAACCCTTCCAAAAATCTCATTAGCTATTTCTCCGAAATGCATTACTCGAGGTAAAAAAATCCTTGCAAGAAAAGCTCTTTGTCTGTCACAGGGCAACCTTGGTATCCCTTGGAAAGTACGCTCCAATCGGGCATTCAGAACACCTGTGAAGCTTCTCTGGAATTGCATCAATCAGTATAATTATATTTTTTCTCGGAATTTTTTAAATCCCTCATTTTGTTTGGAAAATACGCTCCACCACGGGCTGAAATAACTCATGAAGACGTTCCCTGGAATTCCACCCATCAGTATAGAAACGTATTTCTCAGAATGGGTAAAGTTCATTCTCGTTCACATACCCACAATTCTTTTTGATTATAAAGTTTCCCTTCACTTCTGTCTCAGTCGTTCTTGGGTTCAAACGCTTGTGGTTCTCATTCTGCGAGTGATAACTTTACTGTATTCGTCGTGAGAAATTGGCAGTGTACCGCCAGTGTTTTTTAATCTCTGTTTGCTGCGGCTGGAATCATGGCGAAGAGATTGAAAACGGATGAACAGATATTGGAGATTTTGACCCGCAGTGGTAGTGATGATGGAGACCTGTGCTTCGATTCCGAGGACGATGATCTGGGAACGGAGGTTGCCGGTGAATTGACATCTATATCGTTGCCCTCGACATCCAGGATATCGCGGGAGCTGCACTTCTCCGCGGCTACGTCTGATGATTCCTCGTCCGATGCGGAGGAAAATGCTCCCTAGAAAAGGAAGATAAGTGATAAAGGCACAGTTTGGCGAGCCAAAGATTTATCGCCGAAGATATATAATTTTGATTCTTCCTCTTCTGGCTGTAAGGCAGATCTATCTGAAAACTCGACAATTTTAGAATTTTTTTAAATTTTCTTTTCCGAAAATTTAGTGCAGTGGTGGAACAAGAAAATGGAAATTGACTTTACAGGAAGTATTTCTCAAGAAAACTTGAATAAAATTCAACAAATTACGCAAAAAAATATTTAAAAAATTTCGGTTAAGAATTATCAGTCGTAATATGATAATTACACTAAAATCGAGATAAAAGTTAATAGTTATCGTAGAATTTCGTTTAAAAATTATAAACGCTGCTCAAAAGACAAACAATTCATTTCTTAGTTTATATTTCTTGAGAAATGAACAAATATTTATTTCGAAAATTGACTCTATAAACAATTGTATGACCGCTGTCCCTTACCGCTGAGAGGGGTTATAAAAGACGAAGGGCCCGGGTACCTGCTCCCGGATTCGGAGGGTTAATCCTAAACCCCGAAGCGTTGGGTCCCGAGACAAAGGCGACCTAAACCCACGACCGTCCTGAAAGGGGGAGAGCTAGAAAACGTATATATACGGGTTTCGTTTTCTTGACCGGGAAAATCTCACACGTACATATACGCCCGTGGTCTCCCGGGTCAGGAAACGTCCACACGTATATATACGTGTACGGTAGGGAAAAGGTTAATAAGAAGACGGAACAACCTTATAGGCCACATCTTGAGACATGATGGCCTGATAAAGACAATCGTCGAAGGACAGGTGGAAGGCAAGAATGGAAAAGGAAGACCTCGAACAAAATATATGGAACAAGTAAAGAGAGATGTGAAAGAGAAGAAATACGTAGGAGTGAAAAGATTAGCTGATAGGAGAACTGAGTGGAGAGCTGCGTCAAACCAATCCTAGGATTGTTGACCAGTGATGATGGTATAAAGAACTCCAATTTCTTTTAGGATTCCAAGCATTGTGTTCCAATCCACCTTATCAAATGCCTTCTCTAAGAATGAACGTTGGTTTGTTCTTCTCCATTCTCTTCTCTATGAGCAGCCTAAGAGCTAATATTGCTTCCCTTGTTTATGTTTTTTTCAGAATCCAAATTGGTCCTCATCCATGTACTTTTCTGCTCTGTGCTCTATGCTTCTATCTATAAATGATCCTTGCCGGTATCTTCAACTAATGTGTGGTCAGTTTCATGGTCCTTAAATCATTGCAGTTCTCTGCTCTTTTAGTCTTATGAATTGTGATTCCTTTATGTGGTTCCCCACTATCCTGTGGACGACCTCTACTTTTCCATGTTTAAGATTGTTTTGTACATCTTCACGAATATTTTTCATCCATGCTTCTCTAGCTTTCCTCACTTTATTACATATTTCGTTCCTTACTTTCTTGTTACAAATCGGCCCTTCCTCTGTTTTCCCAGCCTTGTATTTCATTTCTTCAACGAGATCCAATACTTCCTGTGTGATCCATGGGCTTTTCATGATGCCTTTTCTTTTTGCAAGAACTTCCGTAGCTGCTGCCTGCAGACCACTTGTAAGGGTTTTCCAACTCTCTTCCACTGATTTATTGAACGTATTTTCCCCTATTCTATTTTCGACAGCTTCTTTAAAAGCCAGTTGATCCTGAATCTCCTTCAATTCCTCTAACTGCCATTTATTGTTCTTTGCTGCTTTATTCAACTTTTTTTAATTTTAGGGGACTTTCATCATAACTAAGTTGTATCACCTGTCGATATCTGTCTCTGGGTAGCTTTTGCAGTCCTTCACCTAGTTCCTGAATTTTTATTTCACTAGAATGTAGTCGATTTGGTATCTTCTAAGGTCTCCTGACATCTTTCATGTGTATCTTCTTTGCGGAGGATTTTATAATAAAATGTGGGCAATCACTAGCCTATGTTCAGTGCAGAATTGAAGTAGCCTTTCTTTGCGGTCATTTCAATTTTCTAATTCATATTTCCCAGCTGTCATTCCGTCTTGACATTCGCTGAGGACAGCATTCCAGTCGCCTAAAATAATAAGATTTTCTTCCCCTCTTTGATAACTTCCGTTATACCTTGGTAGACATATTCCACTTCTTCATCATCATAGTAACATGTGAGCATATAAGCCTGCACCCTGACAGTAGCTACAGGGTTATTTTCTAACTTAACTATTACTTTGCTTTCATTAAACTGCAAGAGGCCTGTATGAAAATTAATTTAGGAGAAATTTAAAATTACAGTTTAAGATAGACTTGTGAGGGCAAATTTAGGAAACGGGTAAATTATATGGGAAAATTCAGAAAATTGAATATCATTGTACTAACTGGAAAGCAATAAATTCTGCCATTTTTGCCAAAAAAATAAAAGGAGGCTTTTATAAGAAAATTGTAATAAGGAGAAATTATACCTTTTTTACTTCTCCTTAGCCCTTTCGCACCGGACGTCGGGTGGAGCCGACGGGCATTTTATATGCAGAACACCTGACGTCGGGTATAGCTGTCGCAAACTTTTCTACACAGACGACCTGATGTCGGGTATAGCTGTCGTGGGGGATGGGAAGCGACCGCAGCGGTAGCTATGGTCGGTGGTATTCAGGCCCGGCCGGAGACCGAGCTTAGGGAGAGCCTTGTGCCTCCCCTTAGGCAATCGTGCCCGACCCTCCCACTCATTTATGATCCTTCCCACAGCAGGAACTTGCGGTGAAGTGCTTGAAACGGCAATGGTTTTTGCAAAGAATAATTTGTTGCAAACTCAAATTTTTTATTTATTGTAATGAATTCTTCGTTTTGTTCTGTGCGTAGGCAAATTTTAAATGAAATTTTAGTGTCATTTTTAACGAACTTCTGATGTGAATGCTTTAATACCTTGTTCTTTCATCTTACGGGATGAAAAATATGTAAAGGGGAGATGCTGTTGTTTTATTGTTTTATCGCTCATGAATGTTACAATCCAAATAACTTCCTACATTACATACCTTTTATTTTCTGATCCATTCAATTTCCCCCGAGTAATTACTAATACGCCGGTATTCCAAAGTAATGTTACTTGTATATCCAACTTCGTACCTGCGTTGTATGCCCTATTGTTAGCTACTCATTTTGGGTAGAACATGTGCTCAGCTGCCTGACGATGTCTCGGGTAAAGTACGCGGAAAAACCAAACCTTCCGCTCTCACAATGATATCGCACGTGCATTCATACAGTCCAGGTGTTGAGCGCTAATGACATTTTCGCCGAATTTTTCGATGGCCCTCTCCGATTCAAAGAAAAGCGATCCTCAAAATACTATTGTGCTAGTTCTTTCATAGGTTTTCAGGCTTGCATTCCTTTTTCCCTACCCTTTTTCCTTTATTGTTGAATGCATCCTCAACTTCTATGAAAACGTTATCACTTAAACCTATTTCTTAGTACTTATGCCTGCCCATACGAGAATGCATTCTCACTCTAATTTCTCACCTTACCTTCTAAAAATCTCCAAACATCTAACCTTCTGTAAAATGAAAAGGTCCTAACTAGGTTATTATCAACGCTAGAAACCCGTTTAAAATTTCACAATGCTTAAAAATATGTCAGTTATTATTATGTAAGTGTAATTTCTCATAAATCGTAATCAATAATTATTTATAAAAAACACCGGTAAAATAATAAGTTGACCACGGACTCCCGCTAAGAAAGGGTCCGAGGGTCGGGTGAGAGGCAGGGCGCCCAATTGAGTTGGGTCCCAAATCCGAGGGACGAGTGTACCCGGGCAACTCACGCCCAAAAAAGAGCTCCATATAGAGATTTTTAAAATGTTATTATGCTACTCGTAGCGAGGTTAAGTTTTGCTTTCGTAGTCTCCGGCAGGAAAGGGTTAAATTTAATCTATATAGCAACTAATTTCATCATCCTTTGAAGTAGCTACCTCTACATCAATAAAATAACTTTTGTATCATTCTAAAAGGACTTGTAGGAATCATGTCACCAAGATATAGTTTTATATACAACTGTGATAATGTTAATGTAAAATTCTTTTTCAGGGCTACCAGCTCCTGTCATATCGCACGTGGGAATATCTTCAGCTCCATATCTGCTGGCAGAAAGAAATGTAAGGATTGATCTAGGCTGTGACCATCTTCCTCCCTCAGCCTCAGTGATACCCCTTGAATCCAAGTCTGGAGCTTCTCGTGCAGAGGAAGGAACGAATGTGATTGAAAATGTCTTTGAAGAATGTGGCACTTCTCATCCTGATAAGTTAACAGCGTGCTTATTTCCTGATGATGGACAATGTTATACGAAATACATTCATACATCTAAAATCAGTGGAGATGGAGCCAGAATGAATTTTGTTGAGGATAGAGGTGGTTTTGATGCACTAAATACCACTGATACCCTTAGCTGCATCGAAAGCAGAGAAAAAATAGGGAGTGGCACTGAGGCGGTCATGGGAGAAAAGGAAGAGGTAAGTAATTGCTTTAACATAAATCCAGAGAATTATCGCAGAGCAAAGAGTAGATCATATCATACCTTCAACATCAGAGGTGGATTCAACAGCAAAAGTGAGCTGAGCAAACATCTCGAAACTCATCATGTTGCCAGAAATTCAGATGTTGATGCTGAATTGTCAGCGGGAGACGATGAGTCTATGGAAACCATTGTGTCAAATGAAGAAAGTGATATTTCTTGTCAGCCTACAACCTCCAGAACGATAAAAGAGATGAAGATTAAGAGACAAGGGAAGAGACGAAAAGGAAATGGGCGCATTGAAAAAAATTCTGGTGGAATTGGGGAGAGGGAAAATGTGAGAAAAAATAGGAAAACTGGCACTGCACATAGGGAACTGTGCGCACAAAAGTTTTCTTCAAAGTCATACTCTACTATTGAAAACCGCCGTGATCAGGAGTGTGGGAGTTCAAGAGAGACAGTTTACTCATGCAAAGTGTGTGCTAAGACTTTCACTGAAAGTAGAACCCTCAGTGAGCACATGTTAACGCATTCAGGAGAGAATTCTTATTCATGCGGAATATGTAAAAAGTACTTCTCTGGATGTGATTCATTAAGTGAACACATGCACATTCACTCACGGGACAAGCCTTATGCATGTGATGTTTGCAACAAGTGCTTTTCCAAAAAGAGCCGCATTGTTGACCACGTAAGAACGCACACAGGAGAAAAACCGTATGCCTGTGACGTTTGCAACAAGTCTTTCTCTCAAAAGGGCAACCTCGTTATGCACAGTCGCTCACATTCGGGAGAGAAACCTTACGAATGCAATATTTGCTCCAAGTGTTTCATTCAGAGTTCTGACGTCACCAGACACATGCTTACGCACACCAAGGAGAAACCTTATTCCTGCAGTGTCTGCAGCAAGTCTTTTATTCACAGTTCTGACGTCACCAGACATATGCTTACGCACTCCAAGGAGAAACCCTATTCATGCAATGTCTGCAGCAAGTGTTTCACCCAGAGGCACAACCTGGAAGAACACGCACGCACTCACACGGGAGAGAAACCTTATGCGTGCAGCGTGTGCGGCAAGTGTTTCCGAAAGGGTGGTCATCTCACCGATCACATTCGAACACACACCGGAGAGAGACCATTTTCGTGCAGCAGATGCTGCAAATCTTTCACTCATAGGACCACCCTCAAAAACCATATCCTTACGCACACGCGAGAAAAGCCTTATGCATGCAGGGAATGCGGGAAGTCTTTCTCTCGAAAGGAAACACTTGTCACGCACTTAAATGTACACAAGTGATTGACCTTATCCTTTCAGAACCACCCTCAACAACCATATCACAGAGTATACATATACAGAGGGGACAAACCCTAAACTTAATGAATATTACCTTAAAATCCTCAACAACCTATACACTGACAGTTATAAAATGATGGCGGAAATATATTGCCAGGTACCATTTATAAGGAAGTGTCTTTTAATAAACCCAATGCGAAATGACTCACGTGGCCATCTTCAGTGTAAGATCATTACGTTACATCTTTCATGGAAAGCCAGCGCGCATTATGAAGTGGATATCATTAGACAGAGAAGAGTGAGCGAAAATGTCTGTTACTTACATTACATTACAAGATTCAACATGCATTAACCTAAAATTCTCAGTCTCTGTCCAGTCCTCGAGGAGAGAGGACTTACCTTGCCGTATCTCCCTAAGTGGAAGTTGAACCGTTGACCATGGTCAGGGAGGGGAGTAAGGTTACAGTTTTGAAGTGTTCCGAGTGCAAGAAAAAGCTGAGAAATGGCGTGCAATGTGGGAAGTGCGGGAAATGGTTCCATTTTAAGTGCTCCAGATGTGCGATTGAGGACAGATATACAGAGGGGACAAACCCTAAACTTAATGAATATTACCTTAAAATCCTCAACAACCTATACACTGACAGTTATAAAATGATGGCGGAAATATATTGCCAGGTACCATTTATAAGGAAGTGTCTTTTAATAAACCCAATGCGAAATGACTCACGTGGCCATCTTCAGTGTAAGATCATTACGTTACATCTTTCATGGAAAGCCAGCGCGCATTATGAAGTGGATATCATTAGACAGAGAAGAGTGAGCGAAAATGTCTGTTACTTACATTACATTACAAGATTCAACATGCATTAACCTAAAATTCTCAGTCTCTGTCCAGTCCTCGAGGAGAGAGGACTTACCTTGCCGTATCTCCCTAAGTGGAAGTTGAACCGTGGACCATGGTCAGGGAGGGGAGTAAGGTTACAGTTTTGAAGTGTTCCGAGTGCAAGAAAAAGCTGAGAAATGGCGTGCAATGTGGGAAGTGCGGGAAATGGTTCCATTTTAAGTGCTCCAGATGTGCGATTGAGGACTGCATTAAAGAAAAATGGCAGTGTTTTCAATGTAATTCGGAGTCAGATATGTTGCAACAGAAGGAGAAGGAAAGGATAATTAAGAGTCTGAAGGAGGAGATATGTAGGCTTTCCTCCCAAATGGAAGCGCTGAGTGCGGAAAATGAAGTTTTGAGGGTTAAACTTCATCAGAAGGAATGTTGTATTAGTTGCAATTCTGGGAGCATTGGTGTTGAGGGTTCCTCGAATGTGCGCGAGGAAGTGACTTACGAGCGGAGTCAATGCAGGCAAGCAGTTAGGGTGACAAAGAAAGCGAGTAAGGGAGCAGAAACACCCGAAGTTGGGAAGAAGGACGATAATGGGAGACCTCCGAAAGAAGTGGCGGAGGAGGGGAAGGGAGCGCTTGATGGCCCACAGATGGGTGGAGTCCTTCCTGGAAGTGCAGTAAAGAAGGGCACCCCAAGGGTACGTATTATGGGGGACTCACTACTGAGACATGCTGCGGAGATACCGAGGCTTAAAGGGTATGTGGTCGATTGTTTCCCTGGTGTGAGAACAGAAGGTCTGGAGAGTATCATTGGAAGAATGAAAACCGAAGAGAAGACTAATGGTGGCAATGACGAAGTGGTGGTCATTCACGTTGGGACAAATGACGTGAAAAGGGCTAGAACAAGTGACCAAGTGGTGGGGGTGGGTATGGGATATGTGCACAGCTGCTAGAACGGCTTTCAGTTCGGCAAAAATAATCATAAGTGGGATTCTGAGAAGGCGAGATGTGCCGGACAGAATCATAGATTATATAAACGAAGGTTTTGATTGGGTTTGCATAATGAAGGGGATGTTCTTTGTGGATCCGAACTGTTAGGTAAAGTCAATTGACCGTGGAAGAGATGGGCTGCATTTAAATAGATCCGGATCGCAGAAGTTTTGAAAACTAATTTGTGATGTTGTGGAAATGTATTTGTCGGGAAACTAAAGAAGGGACTTGGTGGTGATGATCATAATGTTGATCACAGTGGGGAAGTTATTGTGAAGGGTGAATTGGAAGGTACAGGGAAACAATATTGTAATGAAATGAGTAAGCCCGTTTCAGACGGTAGTGAGGGTCCCTATATGGATACAGGGAAAGGGGTTACACTAATGGGCAGGAGTGCAAGTGATACAGACGTAATAGAGTCGTTAACAGGAGGTGCTGAACAAATAGGCGAGTTCTACAGCGATGTTAATACGCTAATGTGCAGCACATCGGCGGGAAATGTCACCATCCCCAATACTTCACAGCACCAAGGTAAGATCTTAAAAATTCTTCAGGTTAACTGCCGCAGCATAAGAAACAAAATAATTGAATTTCAGTCGCTAATTGAATTGTGTAATCCTGACTGTGTAGTAGGCACTGGGTCGTGGCTTAAAGAAGATATCAACTCGAAAGAAATATTTCCAGATGAGTTCAATGTATACAGGAGGGACAGGACTGACAGGGGAGGGGGGTATTCATTTGCGTCAAGTCAAACTTATTGAGTAGCCTAGAATGGGTAAGGACAGATTTTGAAATGCTGAGCGTAAATATATTTACGAAGGAAAAAGGAAAACCCTTAAATTTAATTGGACACTACAGAAAACCGGATGAGGATATGAGTATACTAGAGGCTTTGGCGGATGCGTGCGCCGAAAAACCGAACAAATAAATCGTCATAGCAGGGGATCTTAATCTGCCAAATGCCAACTGGGATGGTAATGCTAAAGGCAATGGCAAGGTTCAAAAACTTGTAAATAGACTAGTTTATGAAGAGGGATTCGAGCAGCTTGTGAAGGGACCAAAGAGAGGAAGTAAAATATTAGATGTGTTCCTTATAAGGCCATTTAAGGGTGTTCAAAGCTTTGTGATAATACCGGGTATAAGTGATCAGTCGGCGGTTTCTATTGAGCTAGAACTGTCACCCACTATGTCAAAGAAAAAATTTGAAAAATTCATCTGGAACTATAAGAAAGGAAATGTGACGGGTTTTAAAAACATGCTAAGAGAATATTTTCCAAAATGGGCGGGTCAAGGTGCTACTTTGGATGAAATTTGGAATTATTTTAAGAATATTTTGCTCGAGTGTATAGAAAAATTTGTGCCTAGGAGAAGGCTGAAACATAATAGCGATCCAGAGTATTATAATGTAAATATAAGAAGACTGAAAAGGAAGGCAAGGCGTGTGTATAAACAAAGAAATTTAAGCCCTAAAAACCTTGAAACTTATAAAAATATAATTAAAAGATTTAATATTGAAAAAAGGGAAGCCCGGGAGAGCTATCTGGTGAATATGCTAAGCCAGAAGAATACTAATGAATTTTTCAAATATATTAGAAGGAAAAAATATATTAATAACGACATATCTATGATCGTGAGTGAAGGTGGGAAAGTTATTTTAAGTAACAAAGACAAAGCAAACGAACTAAATAAGTGGTACGCTAGGAGCTTTAAGGATAGGGATGGTAATTTTAATTTAAACTCTAACACCGAACATTGCGAACCCTCATTATTATTATCTAGCCGTGGACAAAATAAATTAGACTATATTAGCGTGACAGGTAATGAAATTTTAAAACTAATACGGAAACAGCACAGAAATAAATCAATGGGTCCTGATAATTTGTTCATGGATGCATTGAAATTAGGGGATGAAGCAATAGTTCCTTACATTAGAAGACTTGTTTTAGTCACACTAAATAATGGGGTCTTACCTTCCAAATGGAAAATGGCAACCGTCATACCCATTTTTAAGGGGGGTGATAAAACTAAAGTAGATAATTATAGACCAGTAAGCCTAACGTCAGTAGTGTGTATATTAATTGAAAAAGTTATCGCTGGGTACTTGCGCGAATTTTGGGCCACAAATGATTGGCTATTCAAGTATCAACACGGGTTCAGGAAGGGCTTTTCTTGTGAGACCCATTTACTAGGGTTATCGCAAGACATTGCTGAAGTCCTGGATCAAGGCAGTGAAATTGATGCGGTGATCATTGACTTCAAAAAAGCTTTTGATACAGTGCCACACGTTCAATTGATAGAGAAAATTAGTAGGCTACAGATAGATGATAGGATTAAAGTATGGATTTAGGAATTTTTGAAAGGTAGATCTCAGACGGTAGGAGTAGGTGAAGGATATTCTATGGACATAGCGGTAACATCAGGGGTCCCGCAAGGAAGCGTATTAGGTCCGCTATTGTTTCTAATTTATATTAATGACATCCATGTGGGAGTTGACTCCAATATACGACTTTTCGCAGATGATTGCATAATCTACCGTAAGATCAAAGCCTGGGAAGACCCGTGTATCCTTCAAAATGACCTGAAAAAAGTATCTTCATGGATAATCTCCAACAAAATGGATGTGAATACGGGAAAATGCAAGCAAATTACATTCACGAGAAGGAGAAACACGGAGAGTCGGTCATACAGCTTGCTCGGGGAAAATATTTCCAAAGTTAGGGACTTAAAATACTTGGGGGTAAATTTCACATCTAATCTTGATTGGGGAGTGCATATTGATCATGTGGTAGGGAGATAATTTAAAACCCTGCATTGGGTCATGCGGAATATAAAAGAGAGCAAAAAAGAAACTAAAGAAATGGCCTACATGACCATGGTTCGTCCTGTACTTGAATATGCAACTTCTGTGTGGGATCCCTACTATAACAATGAATCTTCTAAGCTTGAAAGGGTTCAGCGAAAGGCAGCCAGGTACACTCTAGGAAAACATGGAAGAGGGGAAAGTGTATCAGCAATGCTAGGGACCTTAGGATAGAAACCTCTAAAAGTGAGAAGAACCATTAATAGGCTATGCGGCGTATACAAAGCATTTACAAAAGAGCAGGGTTGGAAAGAATTAGGTCTAAAGCTGGGCTCACCCTGCTACATAGGAAGGAAAGACCATAAATTTAAAATTCAATTGAAAAAACAGAAAACAGACATTTTGAGAAAATCCTTCCTACATAGAGGAATAAAAGAGTGGAATGACCTACCTGAAGTGATTTTTAAGATCTTCCCTTCAAATGCCAAATTTTTTAGGAAGAAGTGTGAAGCACTGACCTATTGATTTAGTACATTATGGTTCAAAAAGAGAGTTTGAAGTTGGGTCAATGCACATTTTTTAGTTGTATTATATTAGAATAAATGTATTTAATGGATTGTTTTAAATTGTTTTATTGGGATAATGTTAAATTCTTAGTTGTATGAGATTAGAATATGGGCATTGTTTTTATCATGGATATGTATTCCGGTTCTGTTTCCTTGTATTATGTACTTCCTGATTTGATGTTACCACCCGACATTATGGTCGACTTGTAACAATTTATGTAATAATTAATAAAAAATAATAATTATTTAATTTTAAAAAATTCATTCACATTCACTTTAATTGATGTTATGGTATATACATTCATGAATATTATATTATCTTAAACGCTGAATTTTATTAATATTACCTTGAAATCTAATGACCTCTCCAAAGGAGGCCATAAAATAATGGAGAAATATTACGTCAGGTACCAAATTTGCCCAAGTTTCCTAATATGTATCCAACGTGGGATTATCTACCTGGCCATTTTTACCGTAAGCACAGAGTGGATATATACAGCGGGGACATTCGGTGGCTGTACCATACGTTTCTCTGTAGTGATAAATCGCACGGCGGCCATACTGAAAATAAGTAAAATTATGCGGCAAATTCAAACCAAATAGTGCTAACGACTTACCATCCACAGAAAAAAGAGGGTTTAAAATTCAAAGTAGCCTAATTATTTCTTTAATAATAAAGGTAGAGCAAGGAACGCCAAATCGCACGCACAAATCCGGCAGTTATTATGTAAATAACTGAGTTTTGTTTTCTAAATCCGACGGACGACATTGAATCGCCCATTCCTTGGACCTGCGCCAACATCACAAGTTCTTATCAAACTTTTTCGACAAATTCGTTTCGCATGCAAAATAATACTCGAATATAAGTTTAGTTTCTTCCATCAGCAATGTAACTCAGAAAAAATGTGAAATTATTTACCTCACATGGTCTTTAGGGAAACTGAAGAAACTCAGCTTTGCTTCCGTCATGCCCGCATTTTATTTGCAGTTAATGGTTGAACACCAAGCAAAACTTTTTCTCCTCGTCTTATTTTCCACTTCCTTCATTTTCCACGTTTCTTTAAAACACTAGCTCACTACGTGAAAGCATTGAAGAAAGGAGGAATAAAAAGAATTTGTGCGACAACACTCCACGCCAAGCGCAAATGATAGCAACCAAATAGCAACTCAAGCCACGTTTCCTTATTTAGAACATGGTGAAATGCGCAATGAGCTGATTACCACCTTCAGCCGTTTTGTCCTCTCTGTATATCCCTACTCTGAGACCATATCCTTACACACAAGCGAGAAGAACTTATACATGCATGGAATGTGGGGTGTCTTTCCCTCGAAAGAGCCATCTTGTCACGCACTTATGTATACACAAGTGAGAGCACTTATTCTTCCAGCAGATTCTGTGAAGCTCTCACTCTGGTAGTACATCTACTTGCACGTGGCATGTGTACTAACCATGAAATTAGTAATCAGTGATAATGAGGTACACAAGAGAGATGGTGAAACATGTTATGTGATTTCATGAAGGAGAAACCGAATCATGTAATTTTCGAGTTCCGGTATGTATTTTGAAGAAGCGCGGTAGTGAAAGAAGCACAAGGCAGCTCAAGCATCTGGGGATCAAATCACCCACATACCACATTTTGAATGAACACCTCCGTAATTCTTCTCGCTCTGAAGTAATATCTGCCCCATCATTGGTCCCACTATCCTCCCGCACGAATTTCCACGATATTTCCCTCATTTACAATGCCTTAAACGGTAAGTTTCGATCCTCAGATATGCTGCCTCTCTTTTCACTCCACATTCCCACCCGCGCCTTCCGTAATTACCACCTACTACACCAACCTAAATTCCGTCTTTCTCTCTCTCTCTCAGAGATCACTATTTTACGGACTCCCTACCTCCTTCAATGCCATTTCGAGTACTCACCCTTCCCTGAATCTTTCAATGCCCGTAAGATTATTCAAGAGGCAGCTTCGAAAAGACATCTACTGAATCCCTTTTTTCTTTTTTATATCCTTTTTATAGTTTTTTTATAGTTTATATTTGTTGAAGCTGTAGATTTTATTTTTTGTATTCAATGTAAAGGCCATTTTGGCTGTTTAAATAATAATTTAATAAATAAATGCTCATAATTTTCTACACTAACAAGGGGAGTATCACAAAACCGGATCTCAGATTTTAATCAAACTTAAGTGCTGGGGTCCAGCAGGAGCTGTCTAAATATCACCCCCAAATTGGTTTATATAACCAATAGTTAAACAATAAACGCAATTTAACATTTAAAGGCATTATATATTCCCTTCGAAACACGCTCCTAATGAGAGCAAAATTCAATTCAGTGGTTACGCTGCACGACTATTGACCGGAGGTCTAAGGGTCGATTCTCGCAGTCTACAATTTTTTTTTCATATTTTCTTTTGCCTTTCATTTCACAGTAGCTATTCATCATTATTTCCATGTTATTTTCCGAATATTTTCTTTTTCTGCTTGGAAATCTTTTCATACAGTGCGGCAGCAGCTGCTGTTTTTCAATTTTTTTCACACATGTTTATTTTCAATCATGATATTTCCGTGTCGCAAAAGGAAGCGTTTTTGCAACACACTTGTTCGGATATTCTATATTTCAATTATTTTACTGCAACCTTAATGTAAATACTTGAGGAAGCGTGAATGCATTCCACTACTAGCTGATGCACGATTCCTACATTAGTGAAAATCTTCCCACACTGGAAGGAAAACACCTCAAAACTTGCGCACGATTTAAATGGCGGTAAGTACATAACCTTTTTGTGGCCTATCCACTGCGATTGAGTATGGATGCAAATGCAAAAAGACTTGGAAAAGAACCGTTGAAACCCAAAAAAAGCCAGTCGGGGAGGCAAACGTGTCTTTTTCCGGAGTTCCAGGCGGTCATTCATATTTTATGCGAGCGGTCTCTCAACTGTTTACAAAGGTCGGAAAAGGTTGTCAATTAATATACTCGTCCACACTCCCCCATCCGCTATTGAAATTGAGAAATGCCCCCAGAATTTCAACAGAGTTGGCGGCGTTAAACTCAGCCAGATCTGGAAAAGAATCTTCCGGAAGAAAAAACGGTGACTATGTAGTAGGGCGGATCGGAAAAATCGATTTTTTTCAAATCCATCTTTCGTCACTTCTCTAAAAGTTGGTAACATCGATTTGTTTAACGACGACGAGGCGCCAAATAAGAAACAAGTCGTCCCACTACTCATCATATTTACCTTCCACCATTTTTCGATTTATATTATCAAGGATGAACTCCCTCCTAGCAGCACACGCAGGATGAATTTTGCTTTACTCGAGGCATGGGAGGGGGAGAAGCGAGCGGGGAGGGGACGGGATTCGCCTGCCGCTCTCGTATCCGCGGCGCTGCGTGGGCGTTGGAATATTTTCTTCGCGGACGCGGACTCAAATAAGGTATTTTGTGGCTAAACGGTGGCAGATACGTCAAAATGCACGAAATGTTTGCCCTAAAGGGCAGTGACTCGGCAAAATCTATAGGGAATGATCATAAAATATTATATTTTTCGAAATTGGACCCTCCCCCCTAAATCTAATTCGAGCGAGGGTCAGGGGTTCACCTAGAGGTCTCAAAATTTTCAGGCCTTATTTTTGATCTGTCCCACAACTTTTTTTCAATGGGCCAGATGGATTTGAAAAAAAAATCGATTTTTCCGATCCGCCCTACTATGTAGCCAGCAAGGTTATTCACAAGATACGAGAAACAGTCCGCTTACCACTCAAGGACAGGGCTGAGAGTTCTGCTGACGTCAGCGTTGCCCAGTTCCCCCACTACTTCAGTGGATTGGGGAGGGTGGACGACTTCATTAATTGACAAGCTTTTCCAAATTTTTATTAATTGCCTGATGATGTGCCCTGTAATGGATGCGAACGCTCGCAGGAAAAAGTGCAACACGCAGCTGCTCCCGAAAGCCGTTAGCGATGATAGTAATAGTAAACCCCGTGATCGTCTTCATCTCTAAGGGAAATCAGGGTTTGCCCCTCGAAAAAGTTCTTTCCACCAAATATTTGTCAATATAACCCGTCAACCCTACTGAACACTCCAGATATGGCCCTAAAAAGTGTCATGGTAAGTGAGAGATGCATTTCAGGCGTTATAATTTAAATTGTGTTCACCATAGGGTGACTTTTCTGGGGCTATTTCGCAGCCACGCACATCAATTAAGTTGAAATTGTACAGTAGTAGAAAATCCAAGTTAAAATTACCTTTGAGCTAATTACTTAATGTAAATTTAGATAACTATATTCTTCATTCCTTTCTCACGCGTAAAAATGGGCAAGTTCCTTAACTTAGGTTCAGAAGAAAGATTACTTAACCCTTTCACTGCTGTGGACGTACCTAGTACGTCCGCACGGCAGACTGCTGTGGACGTACTTTTTCTTCCTCCCTGCCATGCGATCAGCACTTTTGCCGAAGCACTTCGAAAGGTTGCTAATCCGGGACCCTATCCTCGACGAGCTCACCCACGCAGGACCGTCTCATGGACCCTACTAGCGGGGGCCTACCTTCCGAAAAGTGACCGCTCTGACTGCAAGTTGGAAATCAATCAATCAATCCGATCATCAAAAAATGATTGTTTTCATCGCACTCCTTCCAATCTAGCAATGAAGTACGTCTTTGAACCGTGTTTCTGTGATGAAAAATAACGATTTTGTTAACTTTGCTAAAATGGCCATTTTCCGGTTGTCCGCAGCCACGTTTTTAGCAAAGTTAACTAAATTGTTATTTTTCATCGCAGAAACACGGTTCAAAGACGTACTTCATTGCTTGATTGGTAGGAGTGCGATGAAAACAATCAATTTCTGATGATCGGATTGATTGATTAATTTTCAAATTGCAGTCATCGGTCCCTTTTTGGGAGGGAGGCCCCCCGCTGGTGGGGTCGAGGAGACGGTCCTGCGTGGGTGAGCTCGTCGAGGTTAAAGTTGTGGATTAGCGACCCTTCGGAGGGTGTACCACACCCATCCCGGAAGTACCTGCTCCATGGGCCCACGAAACGCATTTTAACCGTTTCGCCGCATGTGAGGAGGTTTTCGAAGATTGAACAGCAGTGAAAGGGTTAATAAAATAGAGAACATACTTGACACGTAGCCGTGTTACAGTTACGAGTAGTTTCTTGTAAGTAGAATTGAGAAAGTTTACTTGAGGATGTGCGACATTTAATTCGTAACATTAGTGTTGTAATAAAACTAAGATTAAATTATTAGCACATGGATAAGGGTGATTAGCCATTTTGCCATATATCATATAACTTAACCCTTTCGCTGCTGTTCAATCACCGAAAACCTTCTCCTCACATGCGGCGAAAATGTTAAAATGCGTTTCCTGGGCCCATGGAGCAGGTACTTCCAGGATGGGTGTGGTACACCCTCCGAAAAGGGTCGCTAATCCGCGGCCCTATCCTTGACGAGCTCACCCACGCAGAACCGTCTCTTCGACCCTACCAGCGGGGGCCTACCTCCGGAAAAGGGACCACTCTTACTGCAATTTGAAAATTAATCACTCAATCCAATCATCAAAAAATGATTGTTTTCATCGCAATCCTGCCAGTCAAGCATTCAAGCATGTCTTTTAACCGTGTTTCTACGATGAAAAATAACTATTTTGTTAACATTTCTAGAAACGTGGCTGCGGACAACCGGAAAAATGGCCATTTTAGCAAAGTTAACAAAACCGTTATTTTTCATCGCAGAAACACGGTTCAAAGACGTACTTGATTGCACGATTGGCAGGAGTGCGATGAAAACAATAAGTTTTTGATGATCGTATTGAGTGATTGATTTTCAAATTGCAGTCAGAGTGGTCACTTTTCGGGAGGTAGGCTGCCTGCTCGTAGGGTCGAGGAGACGGTCCTGCGTGGGTGAGCTGGTTGAGGATAGGGTCGCGGATTAGCGACCCTTTGAAGTGCTTCGGCGAAAGTGCTGACCGCATGGGAGGGAGGAAGAAAAAGTACGTCCACAGCAGTCTGCCGTGCGGACGTACTAGGTACGTCCACAGCAGTGAAAGGGTTAAGGTCATAATGTTAAAGAAGACTAAACCAGGTTTTACTGTGGATGATGATAAAACTTACAAACATATTGGTTGTGGGCAATTCGAAGTCTGGCTCAGGAATGAATATTTCAGTTGGTTGGACTGAGCAGGCTACCAAGGAAGTATTACTGGCTTGTAGATTAATGGCTTGTAAGTAGAATTGGGAGAGTTCACCATAGGCCTACTACATATGATAAGCGGCATTTAATTCATAACATTAGCGGTGTTGTACAACGAAGTGAATTATGAGTAAATGGATGAGCGCGATTGGACTTTTTGCCTTCTGTCATAAAAGTGAAGGTCGTAATGTTAAAGAAGGCTTTACTCAGAAATGCATATACTAATGCCAGTCATACCCATTTTCAGCACACAAAGAATATATTACTACAACAAAAATTATAGAATGAATCTTTCAACACAGGTTTTACCCTGGATAAGTGGCGGATCTATGGGGGGAGGGGGGTAGGGGGTTGGGCTATCCTTGGGTACCCATTTTACACTAGATAGAATGGTTATTTTTTCCAACCGCCACTACTGTTGGTATTTTTAACCCCGCTTAGCCTCTACCTTGACGCTATCCTGGATCTACCACAGCCCTGGATGATGATAAAACTTACCGGCATATTGGTTGTGGGAAGTCGGAGGTCTGGCACTGGAATGAATATATCAGTTGGTTGGACTGAACATGCTATCTGTGAAGAGCCTGCAATCGCATCTGGAATGCAGTCCTTTGCTTCAGTAGAAGACCTCAAATTGTCATTAGCTGACCCCTTCAATACTCTGCTGAGAGAGTTACACTTATAAACAGTTCACCTCGATCGAAATCAGCAAATAAGAAATGCTGTTAATCTCAGAATGAAAAAAAGATTTTAGTTTGATATCTATGCCTATCAAATATAAAAAAATTATATTTGCTTCAATTTTGATTAACTATATTACAATGTAGTTTGGTAAAATTATTTTTGTCACATTCGATGCGAAGCCTGTGGATATATCCTCGTGAACCATGAGCCGGTGGCTCATTTTTCTAGAGTTAAAATTTGCTGAATTATTGAAAGTTACAGGGTATCTCATAAGGGATAATAATGAGACTCATCGTATCCTACGGATCCTAACCCAAGTTTCCCGCATTACACGGGCGTATTCGCGTGTTGCGGGATTGCAAGGGGATCCTATATGTAAGCTGCCGAATCAAATCACATACAATTATGCATTTATATCACACCAAAAACAGCACTAAGGCTTTTACATTGGGTTTATAAGCAAAATGAATTATGTAAATGTAATTAATAGACATGTATAAAAATAATTTCATAAATAACAACCATTTTCAACACATACAAAACATACAAAAGGTCGTTGTCAAAAAGATAGTCTTTTCAATTGGTCATTTACTTTGGTGCGGGAGGCAAAGATGTCAAGAGAAGAAGAAGAAGTATTGGAGATTGAATTGAAAATAAAAGTTAAGCGGTAAAAGAGGGATGTATGGGATATTGGCAGAGAGAAATTAGGCTGTTAGCAATTTCAAAAAATTTGAAATTGCCAACAGCCCATATCGATTTTGTAATGATGTTTTATTTTTTACAGACTCACCTTTAAGTTAAAGTTAAGCTTCTCCATGACGTCAAAACCCTGGCCTTCACGCTCCTCTTGTTGTATGTCTTCTGGCTTCGGCCTTCGCTCTTTTGTTCACCTAAACGGTTTCCCCCTCCCACTCCCCTCACTGCGATTCCATATCCCCCCCACCTCCTACCTTGGCCTGGGTGTTTATACCGAGAGAGGTTTTTGTTGGATTACCTTGAAAATGGCACCAAGTGTCGAAACCACGGTCGGCCGTTAAGTGATAAATTAAATAGTGTGGATGTTACCTTTTGTGCTTCAATCATGGAGTACATTTTTGTTAACTTTGCGGTGCATCGGCTTATAAGTCCGTGACTCTCTCCGTTGCACTATTTTATTGAGTTGGTGACATAATTTTCTTGAATCTGATTCCTTACGTGACATTGGCGTATTTATAATTAATATATATTTATATTATATTTATTTTGTATTTATTTATAGTTTTGAGGTGGGGGCGGTTTTGTAATGTCTGGTTCAACTTCACGCTAGCTTACGTGGAGATAACGGCAACGTGGAGGTTAACGAGGGGTTGAGTTTTATAAAGCAAATCCTACTTTTTGTGGATTTTTCCATTTTCGGGGTTATCGCAGAAATTCGTGGTCAGAGGTGACGACTGTTTCTGACATTATACTCAGTCGGTACATATTTGATGTTTAATAAACCTTTATAAATTTCAACTTTAACAAAAAGTATTTTATTTCAATATGCCGCCTTGTTTTTATTCTTGCAGCTTTAATTAATTTTATTGTACTTTGGTTATCAATGTATATTGTACTTTTGACTATTTTCCCAGTTAGTTCCTTTAATAACTCTACTAAGTACTTCAATTCTTTAGAGCATTCACATGCAGCGATAAGTTCGGCCTCGGTTGTAGATTGAGCGACTGCATATTGTCATCGTGAACACCACGAGATTGGGCTATTGTTACACATTATAAGACAACCTGATGTACTCCTTCGTCGTATCTGTTTCCTTGATTCTAGTGTCTCCACCATAGTCAGAATCACTATATGCAACTAACTCAAAATTTTTTTTCATTGTTCTTTTCCCTACCATAAAATATGCACACATGTCTCATATAGCGCAATTTCGATAAAGCGCAAATTCGTTCCTCGGGGAAACATCGAACCGCCATGGACTTCGGTAACGTAATAGCAGCTATAGCTGCTTACCAAAGGTATCGTATGATACGGAACCAGCGACAAAATATGCAATTAGAAATTGCTCGCCTGGAGCGGTTAATTGCCATGAATTTTAGGCGACGAAGAGCCCTGAGATGAGCTTGGGCTTACATTCGAGCCCAAGCGGTATAGGAGAGAGACGTCCCTGCATGGCCGGAAGATAGATTTCTGCAAACATTTCGAGTCTCTAGGGACATGTTTGACATGCTATGCCGAGAACTGGCACCGTTCATCGGTCGACAGGATACGGCAATGAGGCCTGCCCTACCGGTGGCGAAGAGGGTCGCTGTAGCCCTCTTCTATTTAAAATCTGGGTCTGATTATGGAGTGGTAGGCCTTGCTTTAGGCGTGGGGAAAGCTACTGTGCATGTCATTGTAAGGGACTTCTGCAGAGCTGTCCTTGACAGATATTTTATGGAATATATAGTGTTCCCGTCGACGGAGGAGGAAATGGCCGCCAAGGAGAACTGCTTCCGCACCCGGTGGAACTTCCCGGGAACCATCGGTGCCATTGACGGGTGCCATATACCTATGAAGACCCCAATCCACGGAGGAGCTGATTATTACAATTACAAAGGGTGGCACTCGGTCATCCTTTCGGCTGTAGTGGACAGTCAGTATAGGTAAGTAGTCATTAATAGTTAAAAATAATGTTATATACTTCACGCTGACCACGTATAAATATATTCAAAAACATCTTATCTTCTGCAGGTTAATTTACTGCAATAGTGGTTATCCGGGGAGGGTCCATGATGCTGGTGTGCTGCGGGCTAGTGCCTTATGGGATGTCATCACTAATGGCGGCTTACCTGGGAAGTACCATTGAATTGGTGACGGGGCTTTCCCCCTGGGAGCCAATATGATGAAGCCTTTCCCGAGGCTAAATGGACACCACGAAGAGCATTTCAATTACCGGCGGGTTTCCTGTTTGATACCCATCATGAAGTCATAGTCATGTTATCCTCTGAATTTTAATTTATTGTAACCTCTTACAGACTCTCTAGGGCCTGGATGGTAGTGGAGAATGCTTTTGGGCGCCTCTAGGGCAGATGGCGAGTCCTCCTTAAAGCCTCTGAAGTGGACGTTGCAAGGCTAGTGGAAGTCATAAATACCAGCTGCATCCTAAACAACATCTGTGAGGAAAATAGGGAGGTGTTCTGGGCGGGTTGGCTCGAAGAAGCAAATGCTGCTGAGAATATGTTTCCGCAACCCCAAGATGAAGCTGGTGGGGACAATTTGGTTGATGGGAAAGAGAAGGGAGAAGTTCTGGCGCAGCAACTTTATGATGCTATGCGATAATTCGACGAAATCCTCAACTCATAAACCAGTCAGGACTACCAATTACTCAAGGATAATTGTTTTCCATGACAAAGCTTTCCTTACAACCCTGTTCCCACCTGAAGGAAAACAGCCCAAGTTATGCCCTTCATTTTTAACCTTGCTGTAAAACACGCCAGCAGGCACTGTATTTTAAGCAATTCTATCATAATTACAAAGACCATTTCCCAAGTACTAAGGGAAGAATAGAGCAGAAATGAGTTTTGCATAAGTAAATTATCAATATCACTTACATTTTACATTACCCAGTGGGGAAAAGTTAGTTCAAAAGATATGCAAAGAATATTCTCCAGCAAAGCACCTTTAGTGAAAAGAATGTTCTTCATGAACGTCCAAAGAATCAATAAATGGCGCACTATCCGAGTTCAAAGAACATTCTCCTGCAGTAATGCAAAGGTTGTTCTTTGGCTATTCATCATGCACTACCTATGGCCAGATCGTGCGATAAGAAGGTTCAAAGTTGCTTCTTAGGATATGTATCGTGATCTACCTCTTACCAGAGGGTTCAAAGTTGCTTCATAGAACATGCATTTTGCACAACCTCTGGCTAGATGCTTCATTGGGAAGGTTCAAAGTTGCTTAATAGGATATGCATTGTGCACTACCCCTAGCTAGATGCTACATTGAGAAGGTTTAAAGTTGCTTCATAGGACATGCATTTTGCACTAACCCTGGCTAGATGCTACATTGAGGAGGTTCAAAGTTGCTTCATATGATATGCATCGTGTACCACCCCTAGCTTGACGCTACATCGAGAAGGTTCAAAGTTGCTTCATAGGATATGTATCAAGCACTACCCCTGGCTAGATACTACATTGAGAAGGTTCAAAGCTACTTCACAGGACATGCATTTTGCACAACCCATGGCTAGATGCTTCATTGGGAAGGTTCAAAGTTGCGTCATAGGACATGCATTTTGCACCACCCCTGGCTAGATGCTACATTGAGAAGGTTCAAAGTTGCTTCATAGGACATGCATTTTGCACTACCCCAGGCTAGATGCTACATTGAGAAGGCTCAAAATTGCTTCATAGGATATGCATCGTGCACTACCCCTGGCTAGAAACTACATTGAGATGGTTCAAAGCTGCTTCATAGGACATGCATTTTGCACAACCCCTGGCTAGATGCTTCATTGGGAAGGTTCAAAGTTGCCCCATAGGATATTCACTGTGCCCTTCCCCTTACCAAATCCTACATTGAGAAGGTTCACAGTTGCTTCATAGGATATTCACCTTACACTACCCCTTACCAGATCCTACATTGAGAAGGTTCAAAGTTGCTTTATAGGATATGTATCGAGCACCACCTCTTAGCAGATCCTACATTGTGAAGGTTCATTGCTGCTATTCTGGATGGAATAGCATTATGCTATTCTCCGTTATTGCAACCGATGTTGCTATAATATAGCGTATTGCAACGCCTATGCTATTTGGTATTCAGAACGGTTGCAATTCGTGTTTTTACTACACCGGAAGACGCAATTCTCAGAATAGCATAGGCCCGTAGCAATTCACTATTCTGAACGGTGAATTGCAACCGGTAGGCTTGCTATAATATTACGCAGTCTTCGAGGCCGAGCTATTCGGTATTGCAACCCTGAAAACGTGCGCATTGCGATGTCGAATTGTTTTTCTGAGGTTAAAGTAGCATAATCAAGCATTGAAAAATGGAATAATAGCCAAAAATAAAATGTTATCTGCTTTATTTTAATTAAATAATAGTAGCATAAGTGATGAATATTTAACTAGTTAAGTGAATTGGTTAGATATTAACATTCGAGCTTAATATATGAAGCTCAAGCTTCATTGACACTACGAAAACAATAACAATTAATGCAAAGAATTACTACGATTAGCCCAAATTTTCCGTGTTTTATTCATATTTACAACTCATAATTTTATTTCATCACTTGACTTGCTACTAAAAATATCCTCAATGTAGGCTATCAGGTCGATTCTTGAAAATTTTCAAGCTTGTGTGAACACAGTAACTCGCCAAATATAATAACAGTTATAGCCTTCAATGAAAACCATATATTACCATAATAATACCATATACTTTGATCAGCCGTTCATTTCCTCAATTGGACAGTATATACAAAAACATGCAACGAGTCGAAATTATTTTCCCCACTATAGTAATATTCCCTAATATATTCGCTACCTTCTACAATTAAAACTTAAAATTTACAAACTTATAACACGGGCAGTCGACTTGAATTACTTGCTTGAAAACAAAGGATTTCTCCGAACACCAATAAAGTTTCCGAACAAATATGATTCGCCACAAACGTTTAATGGAATATCCATGTACATCATTAATGCAATATATATCATGTGGAATTCAATACAAATTGTTTCCTCTATAGGCAAGTTAGTTATTCACACAATTAAGTTTCAGTATATCGGCACAGTTCAGGGTCTATCAAAAATTTCAGTGAGCATATTAAAATAAGCTGATACGAAAACAATAATAAGTGACACAACAGCACTTTCCACACGATTCACTTTTTCACAGTTGTTCCATCCATCCTCAAATTCACCATCACATCCCTCTGCTTTTTCCAAATCTGCAGCTGAAATATTGATACTGTTCCATCATATTACATGAAAGCACAGCGGTGACGTTGCCACCTACTTCATTTCCTAAACAGAGAATGAATACTGAAATTAAGGAGTCATATAGTATAAAGCTAGTATTAGAAACGAAAGCTTCTAGTTCATACAGTAAAGCTATATCGTCACGATCAAAGCAATAAAAGTTGGTACATATTTATTTTGACATGCAACGAACAGACAGACTTCGAAGCCTAAGACAATTACGAAGAAAATCAAACATTTAGGTTTCAATGATTATTTCGCATAACATATATCTCACGATAAAGGACCGATCGGATATAGGTAAATGATTCAATATTTATGCCCGATAAATCATCATTATAACAGTAAAATTATGACCTAACCCACCTGTCTGAAGCCATTGTGATATTATCAAAACAACAACAATCAGCTGATTTCCTAAACGAGATTTTCAAAGCGTATTATATAAATCCACGGTTTAATATAATTTTTAAATGCAAATGAAGCAATTATTTGTAATTGCAAGTCAATATTCCATAAAATACAGAAAAATATATAAAATATCTTCTCCCTCATTGGTTGCGCAAACTGTTCAGAAAGTTTTTCATACGGGAAGGGGCGGAGCTTCCAAATAGCTCGCGCAAGAAATAGCATGCTGCTATTCCGAACAAAATTATTACTACGCTTCATTCTGAATACGGGGTCGTTGCAATAATGACCCGCAGAATAGCATATGCTATTTTTTGCAACGCTTATCCAGAATAGCAGCCCATAATTGCTTATTAGGATACGCATCGTGCACTACACCCGGCGAAATCCTACAGCGAGAAGGAACAAAGGTGATCCATAGAATAGGATATAATAGGATCCATAGGATAGGATGCATGATGCACTGCCTCTGGCTATATGAATCCGCAAGAATGATCAAAGCTGCTTCAAGTTCAGTGCTATACCAGTTGTAGGGACAGGTGAAGGAGGAATCTTATGTACATTCATTTTGGAAATAAATCCAAGAAGAAGGGAAGGAGGGTATAAAATAATAATATAATATAGGTATATAATGTACAAATTTATGTTCATAAAAATGACATTCATATTAAATGGCAAATATTATAGAAACAATGTGAAAGCAAGCGAATAAAAGTAATTGAGGAATGATTGATGATGATGACACATAGCACGAAAAGAATAAATATATATACTAATTGTTTTCACATAAAAATTATTCCACGGCAATAGACAAATAGGCAAAGCACGCATATGTTGAAGCTTATAAATGAAAATTTTAAAGGGTTTCTTCATTGACCTCATCCCCAATTGGCTCTGCCGGTCTGTACGTCCATGGAATGATGACTGGAGCACTGTAAGCCTACTCTGAAGCTGGAAACTCAAATTCTGTGACAAGAAAACATAAAAAAATCCTTGAGTTTCAAATAAGATGAAAGAAAGTAATACGTTGATGATTAATTCCCAGTATAAAATGCATTGACTTAAAATAATATAGAACTTCTAATATATACATATAAATGGCTTTTATATTATAAATTACAAGCATAATTTGTAGAGTATTTATTGTATGTTGTCCACTAAAAAACGTTAAGGCTTTCCAAATATTGCAACTCTTACTGCCATACCCGATACTGGTGAGACTGCTAAAATTACTTCGCCCCCGACCTCGCGGTCGGGGTTATCCCATTTCCCGGTTTCTCGGAGGTCTTCTTGATGGGGCAATAGAGCGGGCGATGGCCGATTTCTTTAAAAATTCCACAACACTGAAGTGGACGTTCCTTGGAGAAGTGTGATTTTTCCCCGCAATTGTAACAGCGTTGAGGTTGCGAGCGACAGTATTTAGAAATATGACCTGTCTTTCCGCAAGAATAGCAGCTTCGGTTGGCATATGGTGGGCGATCTTGAACGACAGGTTTATGAACAGGAGAGGGTATAGGAGTAGGGTGTGGGCGAAGACCTTGTCTTTCAGGGGTGTGGTTCACTTGAGGAAAGCTAGAGGAGGAAAGGGAAAGTGCGGGTATTCTCGTGATTCTCCCAGCTTGGGGTGGAGGGATGTGGAAGGCAGGGTCATAGGGAGAGCTATCCAACATGTGCACATACTCAGCGTCTATTTTTTTGGTGGCGTAACTCTTCACATTTGCTTCCTCTTGCAGAGCATACTCTTCGGCCGCTAACATACTCTTTGACTGTCTGACTTGTACGAAGCGCGCTATTTCCTCTCGTAATCCCGGAAAAAATTGCAAAAGAAGCCTGTTTTCTAGCATCGCCGTGGCTACTTCCGAGGACGGATCCGCGAGTGTTTCAAGCAATTGTCTTGCAGTTTTCCGAAGCCGTGTTGCGTAGTTTGCTTCTGTTTCCAGAGGCTGCTGAGTGCAGCTGGAAAATAAGCACTCGAGTGACAGAGGTGAAATGCGGGCAGAAAATCTCTGTTTTGAGTACATTAGAAAATCTCTGAAGTCTTTGACTACGTGTGGATTAGCCGACACATATTCAGCAGCGGAACCTGCCAAGCGTAAGCGCGCGACACATAGCGTTTGATGTTCGGTCCAAGCACTTAAATTACGAATTAAATTTAAAATTTCGAAAAAGGTTTCTATCGATACGTCATCATCTCCACTGAATAACGGAATAAAATATACTTGTCCCCCAAGAGTGTGACGGATTGCGGAGTTAGGTGTAGGGAAAGGCGGATGAGGTAAATTCTCTGAATCATTTGGGGTTATGGTATTAACGGATGGACAAAAATCAATTATATCCGAGCTATGCTCCTGCCAAAATAATGGATTCGAGTTTCGTTCGAAAGGAAAATTGTCCTAAGGCCAGGCCATACTGAAGTAATATCAAAATTAAAACACACACAAAAATAAAATAAAATAACGAAAATAACAAAAAAATCGGAGTAAATGTCCTTTAGATTATTCACTGCAAAGTAAGCCCCCGAAAAGTAAAATGAATTTTGGATAAATTAATTTTTCACCTGACACCAAAATGTCGCGACGGGACGACACTTCTACCTACTAGTAGGTCTTCTGCCTGGATAAGGTCCCGAAGGGAGAGCGAATCAAATGTTCATTGGGAGTAACTAACTCAGCTTTTATTGTTCGCTTTTATTCCGTTCGTACACTTTCACGGGGGGATTTGAGGCTGGCGCGCACGGAGGTGGAATGCTTGGGTATAGAACTTACGTGGCGGCGAGTAGGGAGAGGCGGTGCTGATGGTCGTGGACTTGGTCGTACCCGGTTCCATTCCCACTCGAGTTGTTGCTCGAGAACTACCGCAGCTCCCGCGTCAAGGTCCCGAAGAGTCCCCGGATGGAGATTCGCAGAAGTCCTCGAACGACGAACTCGTCCAACCCAGGCACCAGCAAACGCACTCACTGTACTGCCAAGAAAAACTGTCCACGCGGGACAGAATTTCTGCACTATATGTCCACTTCCCGGGGGTGCGCGTGAGGGGGAAGGGGTCGCAGCGGAAAGGGTAGTGTACCCCAGTGCATGGTCCAAATTCTCGGAAATGCCCCTTGGACCCACGCACCCTAGGGCGGGAAAAGTAGCGTCACGCCTCCTTTCCCGCCACGCAGAGTATCCTCCGATCACCACAAACCGAATATGCAACAAGTGAGCTTATGTGTGGAGTCTCGCAAAATTCAAACATCTAATCTGGGAACCAAAAATTCTAATAATAATAATATTAACTAATGAAACAAATTTAGTAATATGGTAAATACTACGTACTCACCTAGAATAAATCGGCGTTCGTGGTCGCAATTGATAGCTGCCTCTTCCACTCCAGTTCCTGGGGTCCTTTCTCAGCTCACAACTGCATTCACCACGAGTTCACGAAAGAGTGACGGAGTTGCAATTCAGAGTAGGTGGTGTCAGTTGAAGCCGCTAAAACAACTCCTTGGGTATGCTTCCGCGAACGTTATTATTTCTTTACAAACTTGAGATTCTCCCGTCTTTATTCTCCTCCCCTCCTTCCCCTTCCCCGAACTCTTGTTACTTTCACCCGTAAGCTCTGCAGAGCCGTTAAATCGCAACATATACATTTTGGCTCTTATAATAAAAAGAAAGTTTTTTTTACCTATTATAAAACCTAGCTTATTGCTTTGCGTGCCAAATTTTTAAAATTCAGAATTTCCGTGCATTTTAAATTACATAAAGGCTTGAGTAATCAAGTTACCATCGCTCGCACCTTGTGTGGACATTTGGAGGGAAAATATGAAATAATCTTCGAACTCCATGTGAATTGGGAGGTGTTCTGTAGAATCCGTTGGCATCTGAGATCGTACAACCCGCGGATATCAGTGAAATAATGAACAAAATGAACAATCTTTGAATTAGTTCCCTAATTTAGTTCAAAGAATGTGCTGAGAACGTTCACTTTGCACATGTTCAAAGTTAGTGCAGCGGGAAACGATCTTTGCATGTTCTAAGCACGTTCTATGCTCATTCATTCAGAATTAATTCAACTCTGCACATACTTTGAAGTAATTCAAACTTAATTCTGCACAAACTTTCCTCACTGGGTAGTACCTAGCTCATAACCAATAGTGACCAGTGCACATAAAGTTATCACATAGTACTGCAATAATGTGATCCCTCATGGGCATTTCCCCTCACTCGCAAACCACGCTGTGAGAATGGACCATCCTTCAACCATTTCCTAACCCTTACATACTCACTCGCTTTTAGGAGGCCTTTCAACTGTGGTAACTAGATCACTCCTACCTTAGGAAATTGTTATAGCAGAAACAATCCTAATGAAACACCTTCAATAAAAATATCATAATGCCTCACAAACCGCTGAGCTACACAAGCAAAAGATATGAATTACATATTCTCATCGAAATATGAGAAGGAAAAGTAGCACTGCTGGGGAGGAATAGGTTGAAACTGAGACACAATAAAATTCTGTTTTTTAAATTTTATTTAAGATTTTTTGGACGTAACACAACAATTTTCCTAATGCCACAAATAGATGATAAAGATGCAACTGTAGATAGACTGGCGGTTGTTGGTGAGATGGTGAGGCTGGTGGTTGTTGGAAAGATGGTGGGGCTGGCGGCTGTTACAGATACTGTGGGGCTAGGGGTGGGTATGAGAATGGAGGGGCTGGGGGTTGGTGTGGGCATAGGGGGGCTGGGGGTTGGTATGGGAATAGAGCGGCTGGGGGTTGGTGTGGGCATGGGGGGGCTGGGGGTTGGTATGGGAATGGGGGGGCTAGGAGAAGGTATGGAAATTGGGGGGTATTAGGGTGGCACAATGGGAGAGGGTAGTTGGAGGGAGGTCCCCTCACCACCGACTCCATGAGCATTCTTAGGTAATCCAGGGCCCTCTCCTTCCTTTCCTCCTGCCTCCTCAGCATGCTCATGTAGTCTTCATGGGAAGTTCTTAGGTACGTAATTACGTCCGATTCACTCCTCCTCTTCCTCCGCGTTACTGATGGAGTGGCTGGAGCGGCTGAGGTGGATGGACCCCCATCATCACCGGTGATCACTTCTCTGAAACACAATATGAAGGAAGCATTACTTGTCAAACAATGGAATATTAATCGTGCCAGTTATTTAGAACTTCTATGATATCAAATGGAAAAACACAGGGAACGGATTGAGGACTCCATTCCCTATGGTCCTTAAGAGAATAAACAGCAAATGGGTTACCAAGTTATGGTGATTCTGTGCAATTCCGGGTTACACTCATTCAAACAAGCATTCACTTACATTAGTTAGATGATTTGCATCTTTCAATTACGCCTTAGCTCACAGCAAGAAACTTATTCACATTACATATTTCCCATCCCATTGAGGCTATTGTTTAAAAGGAATGAATAGCTACCACTGGAGTGATATCTCTAAGCAACATTGAGGTGATAACGTGATTGAAGCACATGTTACATTCTATGAGTTAGTACTTACGATGATATTAGGGAGTCCATCCATGCCTCAGGAGTCCCCGCCGGAGCAGTGGCATAAAGCTTATGGAGTGCATCCCAAAGCACCCACTCCGGCGGAGAGTCCCCTGACCTCATCCCCCGCTTCAACCCTAGGTACCTCCGCCTCAGGTCATTAACCTTATCTTTAATCTGGCTGGTAGACCTTGGGTATCCTAGGGTTGACAGCCGCTCCGCCAGCTCCACCCACACTCCCGCGTGGCTCCTCTGATTGCTCTGTAACCTATTCAAAGTAAAAGAAGTGATCAACTACTTTGCAACGAACATTTTGGTCTCAATAGGATATTCTGATTAGAAGTTTTCCGAGACGAGAAAAACTTAATTTAAATCATTTCATAAGAATGAAAATTTCTGTTCCAATACTAGTTAGGAAGGAAAGAAACTTCAAAGCCTATGCAGAACTAGGAAGTCATAACAATGACACCGAAAATATAGGAAGAGGAACAAGGAAAAAGATGAAACCCATGATAGTTGAGTCTAGGACCGTAATTTCTTTCAGGATACACATAATTCACGTAGGCACATCCCCTGGAGAGCGTAAGAACATACACTTCAGCGTTTAATTAGAACACGAAAGATAAACACATTGCTACGCTTTGCTATTCACCAAGACACTTTACAAAATGTAGATCACATGGTAACCTTTTACGTATGAATCCCTACGTTATGAACACGTAATCAATTCAGAATATCAATGAGGCACTCAGCATTTTACGGTTTGATGCCCTATGACGTTAACAGGAATTGAGCAATTCTATCCACTTTGTACAAGTGGTAAATGATTTTCCAAACAATCATCACAGCATTCTACATGCAAGCACCATACTTCAATTTAGTATTTCAGAAATTGACACCATGTGCTCAACACATTTTGTCGTAAGTAGCGATTAAAATTACTTATTTAGGAAAAAAAATCACTAAATACCACCAAATATTATACAATAAACTTACTTTCTTTGTATATCGTTATCCGAGAAGAGAGCGAGTAGAACCTCCACCTCCTCGTCAGAAAATATTTTCCCTTTATCTGCCTCCATTTTTTTTTCTTTTTGCTCTATCTTCAAAAGGCGGGAAGGCTGGATAAAAATTGAAAGACGTTTTGCGATCGATCTTCATTTCCCTTTTTTCTTGGCACACTAGCGCTAACCATCGTTAGTTCGGCAGTGTTAGGTACTAAGACCTACGATGGTAACTCTGCGCGTTTACACGGCGTTTTGAGGTTACGCGCGTAGGGATCAACGTCGCGACGATCGTTGTGTAGACGGGGCATTACCGACACCGACAATCGTCGGTCCGGAGTACAGAATTCTGCCTCTGGACACAGGCGATGTCTTCACTCACAATCTTCATTGCCATAATTATATATGCACAGGTATATTTTTTACGAGTACTTCACCTTTTTTTATATCTTCATTCACAGTTTTTCACAATTTGTTTTTTACTTCTTTCGTGCCTCTGGGCCCGTAACCTGTTGAATTCTTAGCTATTTTATAGTTTTTATTCGAGAGAAAATAAAGACACGTTTCAATGTGTTAAACTGAACAACAATCAACCTTATCTTTTTATTTTCTGAAAACAAAAAATGTCTCCATGTAAAAATTCACATGCCCACCACAATAACAGATGAAAACTGTCTAACTTCTTCCAACAAATTTGAAAAGTCTTGCACGACAAAGGATCCTCCAACAATGGCCTATTCCTCTACAAAATTATCTATTCCTATTTATATTTTTCCTATCTCCTTTATTAGTAAATTTTAATGGAATCCGTCAAAACTATACAAATCCTCACCTGTTTATTTTTAATTACCATAGAGCAAATTATGTCTTTAACTCCCAGTTATCCAGAACGATGAGATGTAACTCAACTTAGTCATAACAGTCCGTGAATCCTTTTAGAATCTAGATTCTTCGAGAGAGTGTGTCAAAAAATTAAGAATATTCACGCATTAATGGCAGTACATATTGCTCTTATTATTTTACTATAAAAGGCTTGGATTTCGGCTAAATTCGCCTCAAGTAATGATTTCTCCATGTCTTCATCTGAATGTTATAGTTATTTGTGGCGAATTTTGTCGTGAAATTCTGTATACAACGATTTTTTATTGGTTTACATTTTGTGTATATTTGTTATTTTCCATCATATGTAAAGTATAATGTAAGGACACATGATTATGGGTTAGCCTGTAAATGAAGTAATACATAAAACTGGTATAGTATAGAATATCCGATATCATTAATTGATAAATAGAACATCAGAAAAAACTTAACCCTTACGCCCTTCTATTACCTGCTCCATAATGTCTTCAATCGTTGCCATTTAACTGTGATATATTAGAGTTATTTATGAAACATCAACTACCGTATCAAGTTTGCAAGGGCGCGAAAGAATCGTATATGCATCGATCTTCATTTCCTAACTCTTTTTTCTTTGTGCACTAGCGCCAACCATCGTACCCCGTAACCCCCGTAATACTCTGTTTACACTACGATCGTATCGACGTTGATCCGTACGTGCGTAACCTCAAAACGCCGTGTAAACGCGCAGAGTTACTATCGTAGGCCTTAGCACCTAACACTGCCCAACTTACGATGGTCAACTTGATGGTGAAGAACAATAATAAACGATATTGATACATGCATAATGGTTGCAAAAAATTTGTTTTTACAATAATATAATTAAAAAAATGAGAAAGGAATACACAAGGATTTTGACATTAAGAAATTATTTTTTATATGTTTTAATGTCAAAATTCTAGTGTATTCCTTTCTCATTTTTATTCTATTATTGTAAAAAACTGTTTTGTAACCTTAATGTATGTATCAATACTGTATATTATTGTCGTCTCATTTTTTTCATTCATAGCCCTGATGAAGGTTTTAAAATAAACCGAAATTTTGGCAAAAAAAATTGCATTGCATGACATATACTCCAGGAATTATTTAATCATTAATTAGAAAAGGTCACAACAAGAGAAAAAAGAAAATCCAATTATGTAAACCAACATCATAAAACATTAGATGCATTAAAAATATTTGTTTACATAAAAATTCATTTTTTTTTATCATATCAAACTATTAAGCACTTTTACATGAGTGATGAAGCAAACATGTTAGCTTACCACGTCCGCTAACTAATTATAACGAGAATATCATGAGAGTTTATCATGCACGCTTAAAATACAATAATAATAAAACAAAAATGAATCATATAAATGCCAAATTAGCACTCAAATGAATGATTTTAGAACATACCATCCCTTCGCAAGACAAAATTTCAGCACACACGATCACGAAATGAAAACATTACCTACCGTGCTCGGTGAACATGTTTACATTAGTTCAAATCAGTTTTCCCAGGCAATATATTAATAATGTGGTACTTTAAAAATCACGTAAAATCGATGGAAAATATTATGACTATCATTTCTACCGACGAGGTTCGCACAACATTGCATGACTCAGGAAGACCACACTGTGGAGGGAGTATCACATAACACTAAAAATGATTTCTGACGTTTGTTTCATGTAAATAACTGTCGAGTACGAGGTACGAAGTGACATGATATGAGGTAAACAAAATAGCCTTTTTTATCTACGCCCTACCAAGTCGACACAATCAGCTGCTCTCATAGATGCCGTCTCTGGACAGCCAATGTTACGAGCGAGCAGTCTTCAAAATGCACGATTTGAATTATTAACAGTATTATACGTGCAAAACTTTTCAATGAGCTATTTACGATCACGTATCACCTACCTTGATTATCTCAGACACTGTGGATTGCGTCATCTGGGATAATTCAGCGCAGACTATCTGTAAACGACGACATCGTAAAATTCATACTGGCATTCTTGGAAATCAGAAACACGCTAAACTTAGATAGATATCTCACATATTACACTATCTGGTGTCACAAAGACAGAAGTAAATGATAACGTAATGGCATTCGTGTTTTATAGGTAACATTACCGCTTTTAAACAACTACTCTACTGAGGTGAATTTACGTTCGATTCTGACAACGAAATGAGCATTCTTAAAACATATTTTAACGGAGAAATGAGCACTTAAGACTATTTAACATCATGCATAAGGTTGTTATTGTTTCCGCGTGCCAACATTAGTAGGAATACAACAGTCACTGTCTTCTTGGAAAACCTGTACCTTGACATTAATTCCCTTTCCGAATAAAATTCCACTGTATTTTGGCGATTCCTCAAGTGATGCCGAAAGTGCATGGAAAAAGTGAAGTTAGAACTATCGAATTCTGATGAAATTTATCAAACTTTTCGGTCGTCACAGGGCTCACTGAAAAATTTGGTAACAATTACCACACCAGTTTGATAAATTCTATCAAACTGGTTTAGGTAATTGTTACCGAAATGGCCACAGCAGTCCGATAAAAACTACATGAGACATCGATGTAGAGATGGTTTTTAGCGTGCTGGGTAATATACTAAGCATGGATTGGGTCTAGTATGACGACTTTGCAAACGATTGCAAAACATGATTGCAAACGATTATACCTGAGGAATACCTCTAATAAAGTTTTAATGTGTCGAATTACACAAATATCTCCTTGCAGTTTAAATATAACGGGCTAACGGATACAATTGCAATTTAAAGCATAAATAAACAGAAAAATTAACGTGAATATAATAAACAGTTATTGCCATCACAAATCATAACAAAATCTTCTCAACCAATCTATCTTTTATGAAAGGCCTGTTTAAATCCTAGATGTCATATCGTACTTTTTTATCTCAGCAGTAACTCTACGAATTCTTTTAAAATTTAAAATTCTAAGAGTCATTTCGTATTTTACTCATCTCAGCAGTGAAACTACGAATTATTTTAGAATTTTGAATTCTAAATATCATTTCGTATTTATTTTACCTCAGCAGTAACTCTACGAATTATTTTAGAATATTGAATTCTAGGTGTCATTTCGTATTTTTCTTATCTCAACAGTAAAACTACGAATTTTTTAGCATTTTAAATTTTAGGTGTCATTTCGTAGTTTTCTTATCTCAGCATTGAAACTAGGAATTATTTTAGCATTTTAAATTCTATATGTCATTTCGTATTTCTCTTATCTCAGCAGTGAAACTACGAATTCTTTCAGAAATTTGAATTCCAGGTGTCATTTCGTATTTTTCTTACCTCAGCAATAAATCTACGAATTCTTCTAGAATTTCAATTTCAAGGTGTCATTTCGTATTTTTCTTACCTCAGTAGCGAAACTACGAATAATTTTAGGATTTTAATTTCTAAATGCCATTTCGTATTTATCTTATCTCAGCAGTTACTCTACGAATTCTTTTATAATTTTTAATTCTGGATATTATTTCGTATTTTTCTTATCTCAGGAGTAACTCCACGAATTATTTAAAATATTGAATTCTAGGTGTCATTTCGTATTTTTATTATCTCAGCAATAACTCTACGAATTATTTTAGCATTTTAAATTTTAGGTGTTATTTCGTATTTTTCTTATCTAAGCAGTGAAATTACAAATTATTTAAGCATTTTAAATTCTAGATGTCATTTCGTATTTTTTTTATCTCAGCAGTAACTTTACGAATTATTTTAGAATATTGAATTCTAGTTGACATTTCGTATTTTTCTTATCTCAGAAGCAAAATACGAATTAGTTTAGCATTTTAACTTCTAGGTGTCATTTGGTATTTTCCGTATCTCAGCAGTAACTCCACGAATACTATTAGAATTTTAAAATCTAGGCGTCCTTTCGTATTTTTCTTAATTCAGCAGTGAAACTACATATTATTCTAGCATTTAAATTCTAAAGGTCATTTCGAATATTTCATATCTCTGTAGTGAAACTTCGATTTCTTTTAGAATTTGATTTCTAGTAGTCATTTCGTATTTTTCTTATCTCAGCAGTAACTCTACGAATCCTTTTAGAATTATAAATTCTTCATGTCATTTCGTACTTTTCTTACCTCAGCGGGAAAAAAACGAATTCCTTTCGTATTATTAATTTTAGGTTTCATTTCGTATTTTTCTTACCGTTGCAGTTCCTCTACGAATTCTTTAAGAATTGTAAAAATTCTACATGACATATCGTATATTCCTTACGTCAGCATTGAAATTACGAATTATTTTTGCATTTTAAATTCTAGATATCACTTCGTATTTTTCTTATCTCAACAGTTCTTCCATGAATTCTTTTAGAATTTTAAATTCTAGATGTAATTTCGTATTTTTATTATCTCAGCAGTAACTCTATTAATTCTGTTAGAATTTTAACTTCTAAGTGTCATTTCGTTTATTTTTAATCTCCACAGTAAACTATTGATTCATATTATAACTTAAAATTCCAGGTTTTATTCCATATTTTTATTATCTCATTGAAAAACTACGAATTATTTTACCATTTTAAATTCTACGTGTCATACCTTTTTTTCATTGTCTAAGCAGTAAAACTACGAATTTCTTCAGAATATGAAATTCTAGAAGTCATAATGAATGTTTAATAATTACTAGTAACACTTCATAAAATTTTATAATTTTAAATTCGCGGTATTGTTTCGTATTTATTTTACCTCAGCAGTGAAACTAGGAATTATTTTATTATTTTAAATTCTAGATGTCATTTCGTATATTTCTTACCTCAGCAGTAACTCTATTAATTCTTTTAGAATTTTTAATTTTTGGTGTCATTTCGTCTTTTTTTAACTCAACATTAACTCTAAAAATTATTTTAAAATTTTAAATTCTAGATGTAATTTCGTATTTTTCTTACCTCACTTGTGAAACTTAGAATAATTTTAGCATTTTAAATTCTAGACGTCATTTCGTATTTTTCTAATCTCTTCAATAACTCTACGAATTCTTCTTGTATATAAAATTTTAGAATTCATTTCGTATTTTTCTTACCTCAGCAGTGAAACTACGAATTATTTTAGGATAATAAATTGTAGATGTCGTTTCGCATTTTTCTTATCTCAGCAGTAGCTATACGAATTTTTTTATAATTTCAAATTCTGGATAACATTTCGTATTTTTCTTATCTCAGCAGTAACGCTAAGAATTATTTAAGCATTTTAATTTTTTTGGTGTCATTTTATATTTTCCTTATCTCAGCAGTGAAACTACGAATTATTTTAGCATTTTAAATTCTAGACGTCATTCTGTCAAATACGAAATGACATCTAGAATTCTGAATTCTAGATGTCATTTCGTATTTTTTTATCTCAGCAGTAACTCTACGAATTCTTTTAAAATTTAAAATTCTAGAAGTCATGTCGTATTTTTCTTATCTCAGCAGTGAAACTACGAATTATTTTAGCATTTTATATTTTATATGTCATTTCGTATTTTTTTATCTCAGCAGTAACTATACGAATTATTTTAAAATTTAAAATTCTAGAAGTCATTTCGTATTTTTCTTACCTCAGCAGTGATATTACGAATTATTTTAGCAATTTTAATTCTACATGTCATTTCGTATTTTTCTTATCTCAGATGTGAAACTACGAATTATTTTAGTATTTTAAATTCTAGAAGTCATTTCGTATTTTTCTTACCTCAGCAGTGAAAATTAAAATTATTTTAGCATTTTTAATTCTGCATGTCATTTCGGATTTTTCTTACTTCAGCAGTAAATCTTTGAATCAATTAAGCATATAATATTTTAGGTGTCATTTCGTTTTTTCTTATCTCAGCAGTGAAACTACGAATTATTTTAGCATTTTTAATTCTAGATGTCATTTCGTATTTTTCTAATCTCAGCAGTGAAACAATGAATAATTTTAGCATTTTAAATTCTATATGTCATTTCGTATTTTTCTTATCTCAGCAGTGAAACTATGAATCCTTTTAGAATTTTGAATTATAGGTGACATTTCGTATTTTTCTTACCACAGCAGTAACTCTACAAATTCTTGTATAATTTTAAATCCTACATGTCATTTCGTATTTTTCTTATCTTAGCAGTGAACCTACGAATTCTATGAGAATTTTGAATTCTAGGTGACATTTCGTATTTTTTTTTATCTCAGCAGTAACTCTACGTATTAGTTTAGCATTTTAAATTGCAGGTGTAATTTGGTATTTACCGTATCTAAGCAGAAACGCCACCAATTCTTTTACAATTTTAAATTCTAGACGTCGTTTCGTATTTTTCTAATCTTTGGAGTTACTCTACTTATTCTTCTTGAATTTAAAATTCTAGAATTCATATCGTATTTTTCTTACCTCAGCAGTGAAACTACGAATTATTTTAGGATATTTAATTGTAGATGTCGTTTCATATTTTTCTTATCTCAGCAGTAGCTCCACGAATTCTTTTTAATTTAAAAATCTGGATGTCATTTCGTATTTTTCTCATCTCAGCAGTGAAACTACAAATTATTTTAGCATTTTATATTCTAGACGTCATTTAGTATTTTTTTTACCTCAGCAATGTAACTATGAATCATTTTAGCATTTTATATTCTAGACGTCATTTAGTATTTTTTTTACCTCAGCAGTGTAACTACGATTTATTTTAGCATTTTAAATTTTAGATGTCATTTCGTATTTTTCTTACCTCAGCAGTAACTCTACGAATTCTTTTAAAATTTTAAAATCTAGAAGTCATTTCGTATTTTTCTTACCTCAGCAGTGAAACTTAAAATTATTTTAGCATTTTGAATTCTGCATGTCATTTCGGATTTTTCTTATCTCAGCAGTGTAACTACAAATTATTTTAGCATTTTTAATTCTAGATGTCATTTGGTATTTTTCATATCTCAGATGTGAAACTATCAATTTTTTTACAATTTTGAAATCTAGGTGTCATATCGTATTTTTCTTACCTCAGTAGTAACTCTATGAATTTTTCTAGAATTTTAAATTCTAGATGTCATTTCGTATTTTTCTTACTTCGGCAGTGAAACTACGAATTATTTTAGCATTTTGAATTCTAGATGCCATTTCTTATTTTTCTAACCTCAGCAGTGAAACTACGAATTCTTTTAGAATTTTGAATTCTAGATTTCTTTTCGTATTTTTCTTACCAAAGCAGTATTTGTATGATTTCTGTTAGAATTCTAAATTCTAGATGTCATTTCGTATTTTTCTTACCTCGGCAGTGAAACTACGAAATATTTTAGCATTTTGAATTCTACATGCCATTTCTTATTTATCTAACGTCAGCAGTGAAACTACGAATTCTTTTTAAATTTAAAATTCTAGAAGTCATTTCGTATTTTTTTTACCTCAGCTGTGAAACTACGAATTATTTTAGAATCTTGAATTCTACATGTTACATCTCTAAAGTAACTCTACGAATTCTGTTAAAATTTAACATTCTAGAAGTTATTTCGTATTTTTCTTACCTCAGCTGTGAAACTACGAATTATTTTAGCATCTTGGATTCTACATGTCATTTCATATTTTCCTTACCTCAGCAGTAACTCTACGAATTATTTAAGAGATTTTAATTCTAGGTGTCATTTCGTATTTTTTATATCTCAGGAGTGAAACTACGAATTCTCTCAGAATTTTGAATTCTAGGTGTCACATCGTATTTTTCTTACCTCTGCAGTAAATCTTCATATTCTTGTAAAATTTTAAATCCTAGATGTCATTTCGTATTTATCTTATCTTAGCAGTGAAACTACGAATTCTTTGAGAATTTTCAATTCTAGGTGTCATTTCGTATTTTTTATATCTCAGCAGTAACTCTACGTATTAGTTTAGCATTTTAAATTCCAGGTGTCATTTGGTATTTACCGTATCTTAGCAGTAACTCCACGAATTCTTTTACAATTTTAAATTCTAGACGTCATTTCGTATTTTTCTAATCTCTGCAATAACTCTACGAATTCTTCATGAATTTAAAATTCTAGAATTCATATCGTATTTTTCTTACCCCAGCAGTGAAACTACGATTTATTTTAGGATATTAAATTGTAGATGTCATTTCGTATTTTTCTTATCTCAGATGTGAAACTACCAATTGTTTTAGAATATTGAATTCAAGATGTCATTTCGTGTTTTTTTATGTCAGCAGTAAATCTACAAATTATTTTAGCATTTTTAATTTTAGGTGTAATTTCGTATTTTCCTTATCTCAGCAGTAAATCTACGAATTATTTTAGCATTTTTAATTTTAGGTGTAATTTCATATTTTCCATATCTCAGCAGTGAAACTATGAATTCATTTAATATTTTGAATTCTAGGTGTCATTTCGTATTTTTCTTACCTCAGAAGTAACTCTATAAATTCTTGTAGAATTTTAAATCCTAGATGACATTTCGTATTTTTCGCGTCTTAGCAGTGAAACTACGAATTCTTTGAGAATATGAATTCTAGGTGACATTTCATATTTTTTTTATCTCAGCAGTAACTCTACGTATTAGTTTAGCATTTTAAATTCTAGGGGTCATTTGGTATTTACCGTATCTAAGCAGTTACTTTACGAATTCTTTTACAATTTTAAATCCTAGACGTCATTTCGTATTTTTCTAATCTCTGCAGTTACTCTACGAATTCTTCTTAAATTTAAAATTCTATAATTCATTTCGTCTTTTCTTACCTCACCAGTGAAACTACGAATTATTTTTGTATATTAAATTGTAGATGTCGTTTCGTATTTTTCTTATTTCAGCAGTACCTCTACGAATTTTTTTTAAAAATCAAATTTTGGATGACATATCGTATTTTCCTTATCTCACCAGTGAAACTACGAATTATTTTAGTATATTAAATTGTAGATGTCTTTACGTATTTTCTTATCTAAGCAGTAATTCTACGAATTCTTTTGGAATTTTTAATTCTTAATGTCACTTCGTATTTTTCTTATCTTAGCAGTACCTCTACGAATTCTTTTAGAATTTAAATTCTAGGTGTCATTTCGTATTTTTCTTACCTCAGCAGTGTAACTACGAATTATTTTAGCATTTTAAAATCTAGATGTCATTTCGTATTTTTCTAATCTCTGTAGTAAGTCTACGAATTCTCCTAGAATTTTAAATTCTAGATGTCATTTCGTATTTTTCTTACCTCAGTAGTGAAACTACGAACTATTTTAGGATATTTAACTGTAGATGTCATTTAGTATTTTTCTTACCTCAGCAGTGTAACTACGAATTATTTTAGCATTTTAAATTCTAGATGTCATTTCGTATTTTTCTAATCTCTGTAGTAAGTCAACGAATTCTTCTAGAATTTTAAATTCTAGATGTCATTTTGTATTTTTCTTACCTCAGCAGTGAAACTACGAATTATTTTAGATTATTTAACTGTAGATGTCATTTCGTATTTTTCTTATATCAGCAGTACCTCTACGAATTTTTTTAAAATTTCAAATTCTGGATTACATTTCGTATTTTTCTTATCTCAGCAGTAACGCTAAGAATTATTTAAGCATTTTAACTTTTAGGCGTTATTTCATATTTTTCTTATCTCAGCAGTTAAACTACGAATTAATTTAGCATTTATAATTCTAGATGTCATTCTAGATTCAAATACTAAATGATATCTAGAATTCTGAATTCCAGATGTCATTTCGTATTTTTTTTATCTCAGCAGTTCTTCCACGAATTCTTTAAGAATTTTAAATTCTAGATGTAATTTCGTATATTTCTTATCTACGCAGTAACTCCACGAATTCTTTTACAATTTTAACTTCAAAGTGTCATTTCGTGTATTTATTATCTCAACAGTAAAATTATGATTCATATTATAACTTAAAATTCTAGGTTTTATTCCGTATTTTTTGTATCTCAGTAGTAAAACTACGAATTATTATTGAATTTTAAATTCTACGTGTCATTCCGTATTTTTATTATCGCAGCAGTAAAACTAAAATTTTTTTTAGAATTTTAAATTCTAGGCGTCCATTCGTATTTTTACTATCTCATAGAAAAACTACGAATTGTTTAACAGTTTAAAATCTACGTGTCATACTTTTTTTTCATTGCCTAAGCAGTAAAATTGCGAATTTCTTTAGAATATGAAATACTAGGCGTCATATTGAATTTTTAATAATTACTTGTGACACTTCGTACTATTTTATGATTTTAAATTCGCGGTATTGTTTCGTATTATTATATTAACTAAGCAGTTAAACTACGAAATATTGTAGCATTTAAATTCTAGATGTCATTTCGTACTTTTTTTTTCTCAGCAGTGAAACTACGAGTTCCTTTAGAATTTAAATGCTAGGCGTTATTTCCTATTTTTTTATCTCAGCAGTGAAACTATGAATTATTTTAGCATATAATATTGTACATGTCATTTCGTATTTTTTTAACTCAGCAGTGACTCTACGAATTCTTTAAGCATTTTAAATTCTAGATGTCATTTCGTATTTTTCTTATCTCAACAGTAACTCTACGAATTCTTTTACAATTTTGAATTCTAGATGTCATTTCGTATTTTTTTATCTCAGCAATAACTCTACGAATTCTTTTTAAATTTTAAATTCTAGAAGCCATTCCGTATTTTTCTTACCTCAGCAGTGAAACTACGAATTTATTTAGCATTTTGATTTCTGCATGTCATTTCGTATTTTTCTTACCTCTGCAGTAACTCTAGGAATTATTTTAGAATTTTGAATTCTAGGTGTCTTTTCGTATTTTTCTTATCTCAGCACTGAAACTCCGAGTTATGTTAGCTTTTTAAATTCTAGATGTCATTTCTTAGTTTTTTTATATCAGCATCGAAACTACGAATTCTTTTAGAATTTTGAATTCTAGGTGTCATTTCGTATTTTTCTAATCTCAGCAGTAACTCTACGAATTCTTCTAGAATTTTAAATTCTAGATGTCATTTCGTATTTTTCTTATCTCAGCAGTTACTCTACGAATTATTTTAGCATTCTAAATTTTAGGTGTCGTTTTGTATCTTTCATATCTTAGCAGTGAAACTACGAACTATTTTAGCATTTTAAATTCTAGATGCTATTTCGTATTATTCATATCTCAGCAGTAACTCTACGAATTCTTTTAAAATTTAGAATTCTAGGTGACATTTCGTATTTTTCTTATCTCAGCAGTAAAACTACGAATTATTTTAGCCTTTTAAATTCTAGGTGTCATTTTGTATTTTCCGTATCTCAGCAGTTACTCAACGAATTCTTTTTAAATTTTAATCCTAAGAAGTCTTTTCGTATGTTTCTTACCTCAGCAGTAACTCTACGAATTATTTTAGAATTTTGAGATCTAGGTGTCATTTCGTAGTTTTCTTATCTCAGCATCGAACACCGAATTCTTTTAGAATTTAGAATTCTAGGTGTCATTTCGTATCTTTCTTATCTCAGCAGTAACTCTACGAATTCATCTAGAATTTTAAATTCTAGATATCATTTAGAATTTTTCTTACCTCTGCAGTAAAACTACGAATTATTTTAGCCTTTTAAATTCTAGGTGTCATTTTGTATTTTCCGTATCTCAGCAGTAACTCAACGAATTCTTTTTAAATTTTAAATTCTAGAAGTCATTTCGTATGTTTCTTACCTCAGCAGTAACTCTAAGAATTATTTTAGAATTTTGAATTGTAGGTGTCATTTCGTAGTTTTCTTATCTCAGCATCGAACACCGAAATCTTTTGGAATTTAGAATTCTAGGTGACATTTCGTATTTTTCTAATCTCAGCAGCAAAACTACAAATTAGTTTATGCTCCTGCGGAAAGTCATATGTTGGCGAAACATGCCGAGGAATGGCGACAAGGATGAAGGAGCACGTGAGAGCTACCAATAAAAAACAACTGCACTTGTCAGCCATTGCAGAGCATGTTTGGAGTGAGGCCGGCCATAACATTGAATTCGAAAAATAGAAGATAGTGGCAAAAGAGAGTCGCTACTACCCAAGGCAAATCAGGGAAGCAATTGAAATTTACAAAAGACAAAATATTAACAGGGACAACGGCTACCCAATCAGCAACGTTTGGAAGAGAGTTCTGACCAATTAGCGCACAGGAGGAGATCGGTCAGTGCTATATAAGACGGCAAAAAATGAAAACTTCTCACCTTCGACCTGAAGACGGAAGCAGGATGGCTTCCGAAACTGTTGTCAACCAAAAACGACAGACGCGGCTGAAGAACCCGGAAATTAGCAGTCATAGCAAATGGGTTACCAAGTTATGGTGATTCTGTGCAATGCCATGTTACACTCATTCAAACAAGCATTCACTTACATTAGTTAGATGATTTGCATCTTTCAATTACGCCTTAGCTCACAGCAAGAAACTTATTCACATTACATATTTCCCATCCCATTGAGGCTATTGTTTAAAAGGAATGAATAGCTACCACTGGAGTGATATCTCTAAGCAACATTGAGGTGATTACGTGATTGAAGCACATGTTACATTCTATGAGTTAGTACTTACGATGATATTAGGGAGTCCATCCATGCCTCAGGAGTTCCCGCCGGAGCAGTGGCATAAAGCTTATGGAGTGCATCCCAAAGCACCCACTCCGGCGAAGAGTCCCCTGACCTCATCCCCCGCTTCAACCCTAGGTACCTCCGCCTCAGGTTATTAACCTTATCTTTAATCTGGCTGGCAGACCTTGGGTATCCTAGGGTTGACAGCCGCTCCGCCAGCTCCACCCACACTCCCGCGTGGCTCCTCTGATTGCTCTGTAACCTATTCAAAGTAAAAGAAGTGATCAACTACTTTGCAATGAACATTTTGGTCTCAATAGGATATTCTGATTAGAAGTTTTCCGAGACGAGAAAAACTTAATTTAAATCATTTCATAAGAATGAAAATTTCTGTTCCAATACTAGTTAGGAAGGAAAGAAACTTCAAAGCCTATGCAGCAACTAGGAAGTCATAACAATGACACCGAAAATATAGGAAGAGGAACAAGGAAAAAGATGAAACCCATGATAGTTCAGTCTAGGACCGTAATTTCTTTCAGGATACACATAATTCACGTAGGCACATCCCCTGGAAAGCGTAAGGACATACACTTCAGCGTTTAATTAGAACACGAAAGATAAACACATTGCTACGCTTTGCTATTCACCAAGACACTTTACGAAATGTAGATCACATGGTAACCTTTTACGTATGAATCCCTACGTTATGAACACGTAATCAATTCAGAATATCAATGAGGCACTCAGCATTTTACGGTTTGATGCCCTATGACGTTAACATGAATTGAGCTATTCTATCCACTTTGTACAAGTGGTAAATGATTTTACACACAATCATCACAGCATTCTACATGCAAGCACCATACTTCAAATTACTATTTCAGAAATTGACACCATGTGCTCAACACATTTTGTCGTAAGTAGCGATTAAAATTACTTATTTAGGAAAAATAAAATCACTAAATACCCACAAATATTGTACAATAAACTTACTTTCTTTGTATATCCTTATCCGAGAAGAGAGCGAGTAGAACCTCCACCTCCTCGTCAGAAAATATTTTCCCTTTTTCTCCCTCCATTTCTTTTTCTTTTTGCTCTATCTTCAAAAGGCGGGAAGGCTGGATAAAAATTGAAAGACGTTTTGCGATCGATCTTCATTTCCCTTTTTTCTTCGCACACTAGCGCTAACCATCGTAAGTTCGGCAGTGTTAGGTACTAAGACCTACGATGGTTACTCTGCGCGTTTACACGGTGTTTTGAGGTTACGCGCGTAGGGATCAACGTCGCGACGATCGTTGTGTAGACGGGGCATTACCGACACCGACAATCGTCGGTACGGTGTACAGAATTCTGCCTCTGGACACAGGCGATGTCTTCACTCACAATCTTCATTGCCATAATTATATATGCACAGGTATATTTTTTGACGAGTACTTCACCTTTTTTTATATCTTCATTCACAGTTTTTCACAATATAATTGATTTTACTTCTTTCGTGCCTCTGGGCCCGTAACCTGTCGAATTCTTACCTATTTTATAGTTTTTATCCGAGAGAAAATAAAGACACGTTTCAATGTGTTAAACTGAACAACAATCAACCTTATCTTTTTATTTTCTGAAAACAAAAAATGTCTCCATGTAAACATTCACATGCCAACCACAATAACACATGAAAACTGTCTAGGTTTAATAACTTCTTCCAACAAATTTGAAAACTCTTGCACGACAAAGGATCCTCCAACAATGGCCTATTCCTCTACAAAATTATCCATTCCTATTTATATTTTTCCTATCTCCTTTATTAGTAAATTTTAATGGATTCCGTCACAACTATACAAATCCTCACCTGTTTGTTTTTAATTACCATAGAGCAAATTATGTCTTTAACTCCCAGTTATCCAGAACGATGAGGTGTAACTAAACTTAGTCATAACAGTCCGTGAATCCTTTTAGAATCTAGATTCTTCGAGAGAATGTGTCAAAAAATTAAGAATATTCACGCATTAAAGGCAGTACATAACTCTCTTATTATTTAACTATAAAAGGCTTAGATTTCGGCTTAATTCGCCTCAAGTAATGATTTCTCCATGTCTTCATCTGAATGTTATAGTTATTTGTGGCGAATTTTGTCGTGAAATTCTGTATACAACGATTTTTTATTGGTTAACATTTTGTGTATATTTGTTATTTTCCATCATCTGTAAAGTATAATGTAAGGACACATGATTATGGGTTAGCCTGTAAATGAAGTAATACATAAAACTGGTATAGTATAGAATATCCGATATCATTAATGGCTAAATAGAACATCAGAAAAAATTTTCCCCTTACGTCCTTCCATTACCTGCACAATAATGCCTTCAATCGTTGCCATATAACTTTGATATATTAGAGTTATTTATGAAACATCAATTATCGTATCAAGTTTGCAACGGCGCGAAAGAATCGTATATGCATCGATCTTTATTTCCTAACTCTTTTTTCTTGGCGCACTAGCGCCAACCATCGTACCCCATAACCCCCGTAATACTCCGTTTACACTACGATCGTATCGACGTTGATCCGTACGCGCGTAACCTCAAAACGCCGTGTAAACGCGCAGAGTTACTATCGTAGGCCTTAGTACCTAACACTGCCCAACTTACGATGGTCAACTTGATCGTCAAGAACAATAATAAACAATATTGATACATAAATAATGGTTACGAAAAAGTTGTTTTCACAATAATATAATTAAAAAAATGAGAAAGGAATACACAAGGATTTTGACATTAAAAAATTATTTTTTATATTTTTTAATGTCAAAATTTTAGTGTATTCTTTTCTCATTTTTTATTCTATTATTGTAAAAAACTGTTTGTAACCTCAATGTATGTATCAATACTGTATATTATTGTCGTCTCATTTTTTTCATTCATAGCCCTGATGAAGGTTTTAAAATAAACCGAAATGTTGGCAAAAAAAATTTGCATTGCAGGACATATACTCCAGGAATTATTCAATCATTAATTAGAAAAGGTCACGACAAGAGAAAAAAGAAAATCCAATTATGTAAACCAACATCATAAAACATTAGATGCATTAAAAATATTTGTTTACATAAAAATTCATTATTCTGTATCATATAAAACTATTAAGCACTTTTACATGAGTGATGATGCAAACACGTTAGCTTACCACGTCCGCTAACTAATTATAACGAGAATATCATGAGAGTTTATCATGCACGCTTAAAATACATTAATAAACCGAAAATCAGTCATATAAATGGCAAATTACCACTCAAATCAATGATTTTAGAACATACCATCCCTTCGCAAGACAAAATTTCAGCACACACGATCACGAAATGAAAACATTACCTACCGTGCTCGGTGAACATGTTTACGTTAGTTCAAATCAGTTTTCCCAGGCAATATATTACTAATGTGGTACTTTAAAAATCACGTGAAATTGATGGAAAACATTATGATTATCATTTATACCGACGAGGTTCGCACAACATTGCATGACTCAGGAAGACCACACAAGAGGGAGTATCACATAACACTAAAATGATTCCTGACGTACGTAAAAAACCTCTGCTTCGTTTTTTTTTCATGTAAATAACTGTCGAGTACGAGGTACGAAGTGGCATGATATAACGTAAACAAAACAGCCTTTTTTATCTACGCCCTACCAAGTCGACACAATCAGCTGTTCTCATAAATGCCCATGATGCCGTCTCTGGACAGCCAATGTTACGAGCGAGCAGTCTTCAACATGCACGATTTGAATTATTAACAGTATTATACGTGCAACACTTTTCAAAGAGTTATTTATGATCACGTATCACCTACCTTGATTATCTCAGACACTGTGGATTGCGTCATCTGGAATAATTCAGCGCAGACTATCTGTAAACGACGAAATCGTAAAATTCATACTGGCATTCTTGGAAATCAGAAACACGCAAAACTTAGATAGATATTTCACACATTAAACTATCTGGTGTCACAAAAACAGAAATAAATGATAACGTAATGGCATTCGTGTTTTCTAAGTAACATTACCGCTTTTAAACAAATACTCTACTGAGGTGAATTTACGTTCGATTCTGACAACGAAACGAGTATTCTTAACACATATTTTAACGGAGAAATGAGCACTTAAAGACTACTTCACATCATGCATAAGGTTGTTATTGTTGCCGCGTGCCAACATTGGTAGGAATACATCAATCACTGTCTCCTTGGGAAACCTGTAACTTGACATTAATTCCCTTTCCGAAAAAATTCCACTGTATTTTGGCGATTCCTCAAGTGATGCCGAGATAAGTAATCGTGCATGGAAAAAAGTGAAGTTTGAACTATCGAATTCTGATGAAATTTACTAAACTTTTCGGTCGTCACATGGCTCACTGAAAAATTCGGTAACTATAGTAATAGTAGGTAATATATATATTCGGTAACAGTTACCGAAATGGCCACTGCAGTTCGATAAAAACTACATGAGGCATCGGCGTAGAGATGGTTTTTTGCGTGCTGGGTGATATACTTAGCATGGATTGGGTCTAGTACGACGACTTTTATCACATGTCATTCAACATGATTGCGAACGATTATGCCTCAGGATTACCTCTAATTAAAGTTTTAATGTGTCGAAATACACAGACATCTCCTTGCAGCTTTATTATAACGGGCTAACGGATAACATTGCAACTTAAAGCATAAATAAACAGAAAAATGAACGTAAATAAAATTAAAAGTTATCGCCATCACAAATAATAATAACAAAATCTTCTCTACCAATCTATCTTTTATGTAAGGCCTGTTTAAAAATCTTTAAAGTGATGAAATGGTCGAGGTTGTGAAGTGGATGTGAAGGCTGGGCAAGACCAACCTACGCTGACGAGGTGTCCTTCACAAGCAAAGTGCGCTGAAGGAGACCTTCAGACGTATCTCGAACTGAAATCTATCCTTCATGAGCCGAGGAAGATGAAGGATGGCTAAAGAAGCGACAGACGATACCGGCCTAAAAGTGCATTACCTGTGTTTGCCTACGAACAGCACTTAGGCTATAAAAATCACAATAGGGTGGTTTCCTATTATTTTTTTTATTGCCTTAATCGAAAGATTATTACTCCTGGAGAACGTATTTCGCACTTTTATATTTTTAAATGACAACATCTATTTTTCGCGATTAAATGAAAAGTGAAAATTTTCAAGCGCGCGAAAACGCGACGCTTAAGTATGATTGCCGGGAAATATCTCCGTACGTCGTATTTCTGGTCCCCCCTCCCGCCCAGTGAGGTGACCTTGAGGAGAGGCTTAGCGCTGATACGTCGCAGGTTGCTAGCGGATAGCTGAGTACCTTGCTGAATGGTAGCGCTTGGCTTAAAAAAGGTTTATTAATACCTTATCAAACGAAGAAAACTTTCCGACCTTAGCCAGTTTTAATAGGTGATTATTAAGACATGTTTCCCTGATCTCTGTGCCTCACGCATGCATTGGTAACTTCAGACGATGTATAACTCCTATCCTCTCGTGTAGAAACTAGGTCCCCGTGACGTCATGCGGAGAGGAATCGCATGGGCGCCAATCTGGCCTTTTTCAAATGAGGATAAAATTTGACCCTTGCCATTCGTCTAAACCGGTATTTCAAAAACCAAATAATTTGTGTATTATGAATACACTAATGGTGGGTAACGAATCGAAATCAATGCCTTTCGTTTTTTTTGATGAAGGAAACTACCCTATTTTTTCTGTTGAGGGCAACGCATTAGAACAAGCAGAGAACAGAAGGCTTCTCTAGCTTAAGGTGCCTTTCCGAATTTTTTCTATCAAAAGGATGAGAGGTCACTTTAGTCACAAAAAAAATAATAAGTAAATCTCCACACTCTAAATGCTTATTTGCCATACCAATTCATTAATAATTAATGTCATACCATCTTATGACCAAATCAGTCATTCTTACATTTTTTTACCCACACGAGCTGAATAGGTTACATCAATTTGCCTTTCTCAACTTCCAAAGAAAACTCACACAGCATCTTGTATATACTACGTAGGAAACGTGCTAAATCCTTTCTTTTTCACTAGGGATGGACGGATCAAGGATTTTTTTTCGGATCCAGGATTTTTTTTTCGGATCCGGATCGGATCCTTGATTTTCGGAGCCAGGTCTTTTGAATCGGATATTTTCGGATCCAAATGCATTTTCCTGCACATCCTGCTATTAAACGAAGTGATCATTCAAGTTTATTCTGGGTACTATAATCGAAGAAATGCTTTTTAGATTTTCATACACATTTTAATATTTTTATAAATTAAAAATCATTTTTATAGGCTTTCAAGTTGTTTTTTAAACATCTTTACTTGCTCAGGACCTAAACTGTAACGCTTGAGTTTGAAAATGAAAATACGAAAATTCTTCGGATTCACTGACCAGTGGCGTAGGAGAAGAATCGCATACGACGGCGCAGTCGAAGAGAGAATCGGAGCTCTTTCCACCCTTATGCATTGCATTCACTGGCACTATTACTTAAAATTTCGGAACCAGATCCGATGTCTTCCACGACTTTGGATCCGATGAGGGGCAATATCCACCGATATTTGGATCCGAGGTATCCAATCCGACCATCCCTATTTTTCACTTACCTCATTCATTCCTATATATTTATTTCCAAGAAATACCAAGCCGAACACCAGATATTGTTAATGGACTTACCTACAATTTTTATTGTAGTACTTTGACAAACATATCCCTTGGAAAATGAAATATGATTTTAACAGACTACCCCCTTTCACCCCATGACATATATCCTCACATTTAATGTTGAATAGGGTGGTTTCCTATTATTTTTTTATTGCCTAAATCGAAAGATCATTACTCCTTGAGTACGTATTTCACGCTTTTAAATTTTTATATGAAGACATCTATTTTTCGCAATTAAATGAAAAGTGAAAAATTTCAAGCGCGCGAAAACACGACGGCCACGTAAGTATGAATGCCGGGAAAAACTACACGTGACGTCGTTCTGCTTCCCGCAGCCGCAAGAGAGGTGACCTTGGGGCGAGGCTCTGAGCGCTGATATAATGCAGGATGCTAGCAGGTAGCTGAATACCATGCTAGCTAGTAACGCTTGGCTTAAATAAGGATTATTAATGCCTTATCAAACGAATAAAACTTTCCGACCTTAGCCAGTTTTAATAGGTGATTACTAGACATGCTTCCCTGAGCTCTGTGCCTCATGCATGCATTGGTAACCTCAGACGATGTAAAACTCCTATCCTCTTCTGTAGAAACTAGGTACCTGTGACGTCACGTGGAGTGGCATCGCATGGGCGCTAATCTGGCCTTTTTCAAATGAGGATAAAATTGACCCCTGCCATTCGTCTAAACCGGTATTTCTAAAACCAAATAATTTGTATATTATGAATACACTAATGGTGGGTAACGAATCTCAATCAATGCTTTTTGTTTTCTTTGATGAAGGAAACTACCCTATTCTATAGTGACATCACATGCTAGTAATTCAGAATGTAATTATTAGGTACGATCTTTTTCTCTCTTTCAATTGCCAATTTCACTTATGAAATTGTTATTATGGTAATAAAAATAGTGGAAATTGATTGCTGATATCGTAGATACGGATAAAAATGGAGAATGCTGCGCTTGGTCGATTTTTTCTTCTGTATATTATCATAGGGTACTTCATCATTTCAAAACATCCGCCATTTTTAACAATTTAAACTTCACGTTTACCTTTTACCCGAGGGAAATCCATGCTTCAGCTTGAATACCATTTTAACGCTCATATTTTACATAACCATCGATTATACAACAGAATTTTGGGACTTAACCGACTTAATTTTGGGACTTAACCGACTTAATTTTTGGACTTAACTTAGCTTTAACTCCAGTTTACCCCAACATTATAAAACTGGCCCCTAATGTTACAATTGTTATGGGTTATGATGCAAAATACTTTTCATTTAATAATATTTTTGATAGATTTTATGCGTTTTGGTTTTATCATAACCAAAAGTGTGGTTTTCACTAACCTCGACACAAAATATAAAGATTAGAGTGCTTCTATTTCGATCAGAGCACATTTTGCTTTAAAATCTATTTTAATTTCTTTGCCAAGGACCAAATCTATAGAATTAGAAAATTGAAACAAAAAATAATCATCTGTGCCTAAACTATTTCATAAAGCATTATATATTCTCAAGTTACCCTGATACTTATATGTGTTTATAACTGACAAAATCAACAACACAGAAATGAAGTGCAAAGATAAATGTCATCGTAAATATAACAAATGAAGTATTCAAATATATATAAAAAAACAGTGATGAGATAATTTAACAATAAGAACCTGTTAACAGCAATTTCAGCAAGGGTAACTGCCCTAATAAAAATATTCTAATAAAAGAAAATAAATTTTAAAACAATATTCACTCTTTTAATGAACAATTACACTACTGCTAAACATGATGGTTTGGCTGAAGGCTATAGATTAGTGGTTAGTTTCAAGAGGAGTCCTCCTCATGAATGTGTTAAATTCATTGCAAAAATTATAACCGATTTCTCCTCATGTGAAAACAACATTAAGGTTTCTTTAAATTACTCTCTTTAATTTCTCTAATTTCTTAAAATCTGCAAAATAAACTTTGCAAACTTGATGCTAAATCAACAGTAGTTAGTCATTAAAATCCTTTGAGGTAGGTGGGAGATAATAAGGCAGAACACAAATTTAAGGAAAGAAAATGTTTAAAAGTTATTTTACATTACTGCCCACCAAGGCTCTTCACAATACATGTTTAAACAATTAATTTCAAATTGAAAAATGGGATCCCCTAATGCAATCTGATACCACAATGAACAACTTCTTAGACTCATTTATTGCTACATGAACTTTCAAAACTCGTTCCTAAAACAAATTCATTCAGGACTAATACTTAGGCTGCTATTCTGGATAAGCGTTGCAATAAATAGCATATGCTATTCCGCGGGTCCTCGCAAGTATCTCTCTCATTGTTTAGTCCGCAGTTCCCAGCCAATCCGGCTGTCTCCTGGGTGTTTTTCTTTTCTTGTTGTTTCTTGCAGCTAAAGACAATCACTATTTAAATTTTTACATGAGTCATGGCATAGTTAGTTGGGGGAGTTAGGGATTGGGAATGTGGGTAGGGTTTAGGGCAGATTTGGGATAAAGGTATTTTGGTTTAACAGGTATTTCGTAGTCCCAGAGATTTTCTAATAAGTGATTTTTAGTAGCAGCGAAAGATTTTTCGAATTTAGACAAGTGCGATTTTAGATAAGTTAGAACTGGACATAGTTTGAGGTCTTTCCTAATGTTTTTGTTGCTCATAAACCATGGCGCATTTATTATTTTACGAATGATCTTGTTTTCGGTGACCTGAATTTTCTTGAGATGAGATGGTGCTGCATGATGCCAAGCCGGTGCTGCATATGTGAGTATTGTTTTGATTGTAGAATGATAAAGCAGAAGTTTAGTTTTGATGAAAAGCGGCGAACCCTTCCTTAATAAGGGCTGGAGAGATGAGCTGATTCCTGAGGCCTTCTGTACAGCAGATTGGAAATGAGTGGACCAGATTAGTTTATCATCTAGTATAACTCCGAGGTATTTAATTGTTTGGCATTTTGGAATTGTTTTATTTCGGAAGTAGATTCGATGTCCTTCGCCGACTTTTCTTCTTTTGCTGAAGACTAGATGTGAGCATTTGGTTGCGTTGATGGATAACTTCCAAATGTCTGCCCATTCTTCATAGGAATCAATATGGTCTTGAAGCTGGTCCGCTGTCCGTTCCGGGTCGGAACCCTGGGCCAATATGGTGATGTCGTCTGCGTAGAGAAATAGTTTGGTTTCGGGGAAGGTAGGAGTATCGTTGACAAATAAGTTGAAAAGGGTGGGGGAGAGTATGGCTCCTTGTGAGACGCCAGAGGTGATGGAGTAGAAGGAAGAGGAAGCGGAATTAATTTGGACATAGAAGGTTCGATCGGAAACAAAGGACTGTAGGATTTTCAAGAGGTAGGTTGGAATTGGGAGTAAGGAAAGCTTATATATTAGGCCCAGAGTCCAGACCCGGTCGAATGCTGCTTCGAGGTCCAGGAAGACGGGATGAGTAATCAATTTTCCATTGAATCCGGCGATGATTGATTCAGTGAGTCGGACAATTTGATGGGTTGTGGATGTCTTGGAGCGAAAACCTGTTTGTTCTGGCTTGATTATGTCTTGTTCGATGAGGATATTCTTCAGACGGTAATGAAGTACTGCTTCGAATACCTTCCCGATGGTGTTTAAAAGACTAATCGGCCGGTAGGATGATGGATTAGAAGTCGGTTTATTGGGTTTTGGTAACATAATTATCTTCGCAAGCTTCCAAGATGTAGGGAAGTATAAAATTTGGACCAAAAAGTTGAATAATTTAGTCAAAAGGTCAATGATGGGGTTTGGCAGATTTTTAAGAAGCCTGTTTAGGATCTCGTCTGGGCCAGGAGCCGATTTCCGCTTGAGATTTTTGATGGTAGTTTTCACCTCAGCAGACGTGATAAGATGTGGCTCAGACAGCGGGCAGTACTGTAGACTCAGCCAGGCTTCTGTGCACTCACTTTCTTTTTCTGATTGTAAATCGTTTGTAAATCGGAGTTCCAGCTGCTTCGAAAAAAGTTCTGCTTTTTCATTATCCGTGATGGCGCGGCCGTTTGAAGATTGTAGTGCAGGAATCTGGCGTCTCGGTTTACGCAGGGCTTTGGAAACCGGCCAAATGGTGGTCTTCGCTGCGAAGTAATTCCACTTTTCGGTCCCAGCATTTCTGACGATGTTCCTTTAACATTCGTTGTACTTTGTTGCGTAGCGCGTTGAACAGTTGGCGATCTTCTCTTAGTCGAGTGCGCTGCCAGGTTTTTCTTGCTGTGTTCCTCCGCGCGATGGTTTTCAGGATGTCCTCCGGAACAGCATCAGGAAGAGTTTCCGGTGGTGGTGAATAAGTGGCTTCTTTTTCTGCATGTTTATTGAGGGAGGTAATTTGACGAATTAAATTATCAGCGTCACTTCTGCATTCTAAAGGAATATCTTGCAAGTGGTGGCAATTGTCTCCAAAAAAGTGTGCAAATTTTCTGTAATGTACACGCTTATTTGATGTCGTTGATTTGTGAGCCGGTGAGCAGTTTATTGTGAAAAGGACAGGCAAATGGTCGGAGGAGGAAGTTTCTAGGGTAATTGGATGGCTGGTTTGGGGAAGGTTTAAGGTGAGAGAGATATCTAGGATATCGGAGGTTGCTTGCGGAGTGAAATGGGTTATTATTATTATTTCGTCTTATTTTTCTCATGCGAATTTTAGGACATTGTTGTCCTCTCTTCCAATTAACTTGATGGACAATCACAAACATCCAAGCCCTGGATGGTGATCAATCCACCCAGGCGGGATTCGAACCCGCGACCTCTAGGTTAGCAGCCGGGGACTTTACCCCGACGCCACCGAGGCCGGTTGGGGTACTGAGAGCGATGACGTTGAGGTTTCTGGTTTTTTGAAGTTGCTGCAGCATTAGTCCGGCTCTGTTCGACGAAGAGTGTAGTTTCCTTCATCAAAGAAAACAAAAGGCACTGATTGCGATTCGTTACCCACCATTAGTGTATTCATAATATATACGAATTATTTGGTTTTTGAAATACCGGTTTTGACGAATGGCAAGGGTCAAATTTTATCCTCATTTGAACAAGGCCAGCGCCCATGCGATTCCACTCCACGTGACGTCACAGGGACCTAGTTTCTACACGAGAGGATAGGAGTTATACATCGTCTGAGGTTACCAATGCATGCATGAGGCACAGAGCTCAGGGAAACATGTCTTAATAATCACTAATTAAAATTGCCTATGGTCGGAAAGTTTTCTTCGTTTGATAAGGTATTAATAAACCTTTTTTAAGCCAAGCGCTACCAGCCAGCAAGGTACTCAGCTACCCGCTAGTATCCTGCGCCCTATCAGCGCTCAGAGCCTCGATCAAGGTCACCTCACAGGGCGGGAGGGGGAACCAGATATGCGTCGTACGGACTTTTTCCCATCATTCCTACTTACGCGTCGCGTTTTCGCGCGCTTGAAATTTTTCACTTTTCATTTAATCGCGAAAAATAGATATCGTCATTTAAAAATGTAAATGCGTGAAATACGTACTCCAAGAGTAATAATCCTTCGATTTAGGCAATAAAAAATAATAGGAAACCACCCTATTGCTGCCCCAATCGAAACATTTTGCATTGAAGTCCCCGCCGGCGATGGCTCGTCCGGTGAGAAGAGAGTTGATGTGTAAAATATCTTCCTTCTTTGGACATTTCGGAGGCCGGTAGACGGACCAAAGATTGATGTCTCCAATGCTGGTTCGGATCTTGGCTCCAACTGCTTCTACTGACGATTCATGACTGGTTGACATTTGTGTTGATGTTATGGAACTCTTGATCAACAGAAAAACGCCTCCTCCTCTGGGGTCTTCACGGTCGCGTCGATATTTCGTGAAACCTGGCACATATAAGTTTTTGTCTGGCTTTAGAAACGTTTCCTGAATGAAAGCTGCGTCGATTGAGTGCGTAGAAAGTACGTGTCGGAGTTCTTCCTGTTTTTGTGCTATTCCGCAAATGTTCCATTGCAGTATTCTGACTTGCGTCGCTCGGTGATTAGCCATCACTTAGGAGAGTAACCGCCGCTTGAATCACTTCGTTTATTATGATTTCTGATTTAGGAGTGGTAGAGGGAGCAAGGAGTTTTTTTAACCAAGTTGGTTAGGAAAGAGGTAAGTTTTTGTTTAACGGAAGGAGTGAGAAAGGACGAAATGATCGATTGCAGGTTGAAGTCGGAGGATGTTGGATTTTGCTGGGAAGTAGAGGGAACAGGGTTTTGTTGATTTGGAAGAGGAGGAAAGCTATCAAGCGGTGGCACGGTAGCTGTATTTGCAGGAGAAGTTCTGTTGCCGCGAAGTTTTTCTGCGAAGGTTTTGTATGAAGGACAGCCTTTGTAATTCGCTGGATGATTTCCGGCGCAGTTGGCACATTTTGGCGGTTCCGGCTTGAAGAGCGTGCAGTCTTTATGTGAGTGGAAGTCTCCGCAACGGACGCAACGTGTCTGCATTCCACAGCTTTTGTAGGTATGTGTAGGTGTAAGGTAGGTGATCTGGGCCGAGAGGCGGCGGTAGAAGTTGATGCAGCGCGATATTCTGAGTAACTGTCCAGAAGAGGGCCTTGATCAGCGTTGTCGTCCAGGGCGGCGAACTGGTTGACGGTAGTCACTGGTTCTGGCAGCGGTGGAGTTCCGACGCGGCAGCGCTTTTTTGGACGAACGAATTGATCATCAGATGAACAGGGTGGTTGACTAATTGGCGGAAGGCCGAGAATGACGCGCACTTTTGCATCTAAGAGCTTGTCAGGATGGGTCGAAATTTGCACTGAATCACTGTTACACTCTGGGACCACATGGGAGGGAGTGGGGTTAATGCCATGGCTCACCGTGACAGGAACTGGGTTGTCCAGCTGTTGGCTCTCTCCTGGCGATGATGACGCAGATTCTGGTGGCGACTTGGCTGTATCCTCTTGTGGAAGCTCGTATTCCCAGACGGAGTCCGGCGACTCCGGCGAATCGTTGTCCATGGTGCCTTGTGGCGCAACACACTTAATGGCTGCTATTATGGATGGAATAGCATTATGCTATTCTTCGATATTGCAACCGATGTTGCTATAATATAGCGTATTGCAACGCCTATGCTATTTGGTATTACGAACGGTTGCAATTCGTGTTTTTACTACACCGGAAGACGTAATTATCAGAATAGCATAGGAATTGCAACCGATAGGGTTGCAATAATAATACGCGGTCTTCGAGGCCGAGCAATTCGGTATTGCAACCCAAAAAGGACGTCCGCACAGACACTGTCATCTGTTTTCAATGTTTACTGCGAAAAATGGTGGGACAGCTGTACCTGAATTTAAGGCGATTTCTTTTGGCGTACGAAGAAGTAGAGAATCGAGGTCGACTTCGCATCGAAAGAAGGGTATTGCGAGATGCGACTTATCCCTTTAAGTTGCGGGAGGATGAATTTATTTCATACTTCCGCGCGTCTAAGGAAGTAGCAAGGTTCGTGGCTGACCGTCTTCGTGGCGACTTGCACCGGTAAAAGTCTTTCGGTCTAAGGGGCCTATTACGAACGAGCGGGCGGTACGCTACCGCCGGGCGGAGTTTTCGTTCGGTATACGGTATCATACCGCCCCTTGCGATTACGAATGGGACGGTCGGCAAGTCACCGCCGGGCGGAGAGTACGTGTCAGGGGGTCGGTAAGGAGCGATGCGGCGGAAGTGACGTTTGTATGAAAAATTCTGAGCTCCTTCAGCCCGAAAATGGTGTAGGCAATGGCAAGGGCGTGCGGTGTTCCAATTCCGCGGCAACTGTTCCTAGCAGACGAATATTTCGGCAAGAGTTGTTGGCAGTCGATGAGGACAATTAGTGGTATTTATGGATTAATAAGGATGTGTCCTTCGTTAATTCACCTTAAAAGTTTGACAAATGAACGAATTTTGCTCCTCAATTCTTATTTATAGGATAAAAAGTTGAATAAAACAATAATTAGCAGTGACTTGAGGAAGATATCATCAAAAAATCACGTATGAGCAGTCGCAGGTAGTGATAAATTGCATGGCAGACCATCGAAAAATTACGATAGAAGTGCTTTTAAGGCCAACGGGCAAGGTGAACCACCAATTCCATTAGAGATTTGACCGAAATGCCCATTCTTAAAAAATATATGAAAATCCACCACGAATACTTAGCTGGATACCATTAATCACAGACAATACGACACTCAAAATCTGTGAAATGACAAAATATCTGTTGCTCTGCATTCCTTTCGTGTTAGTAACGGGGTTTGGAAACCTAATGCAAATTCAGAGAACAAGAAAGGCACTTTTAAAAATAACGAAAAATAACTTTTTGGCTGTTATCTATGAAAAGCAATGGAGAATTAAAAAACACAAGATATGCACTACTGGTTACAAGAAAATTTTATTTCAATATAATGTCACAGAGTTTCACCATTCCTCAGGTTTATTCACGGGTACACAACCACAGCAAAACAGTTTGCCCACAATAAACATATGAGATCGCGAATCGGTTCCGCGGCAATCACACACACAGGCTACAACTTATTTCAATATTTCAGGTAAAATCCACAATCGATACAAGCTCACACCATTATAAATAATGGTAAATAGGATCATCAAAAACTGGAAGTCACTACCATTCTTATATTCATCACGTAAACCTTACAATGAAGAGCTCGCTATCCCAGTGAGAAATGGATCGTCGAATCTACGTCGAATCTCCGTCGATTCGACGACTATAGATCGATATATGGTCGACGTCGATTTTATTTGTTCAATCGACGATTTTTCGACGTGTTATTCTCATTGGTCAGCGGGGTCAGCGTGTTGATTGGCTGAGAGGAGGACTTAGTGTTGTAGTTTTAATGTCTTAAAAATAACGGTGAGACGCTATTACAACATATGTGTCTTAAATAAGAAATATAAAATTAAATAATTATTTTATTTATCCATAAACATTTGTTTTAATCTCCTAGAACAATCTTTGATTCCTTTTTATTCTGTAACTTGACCGGAAGCGCATGGCGTTGAAGCGTGAACGCATCCTCAACAGTCTCGCTGGTATTTTGATCCATGTTTTGATCTTTGGTCTCTGTTGATCTAACAAGCCGGATTTAACAACAACCGTAAACCTGAAACCTGTGTCGGTTGCTGTCGGTGTTTGGTTCGCAATTTGTGTTGTGCATGAGGAGGAAATGATGCAGAGCAACTGTGAAACTCATGTAAGTATTTTATTGCTATGTAAATAAGGTGAAGTTTCAGTTCTTAGTGTCATTACTGTTCATGAACATACCTATGTACGATCATGTCCCTGTCATTGGGCATAGACGAAATGGGGTAAGTAATTCATTCGCTCTCGTTAATATCAAGCCCTGGGTACACGATACATTAACTCGTACGTGTTCATGTCGAAGTTAATGCAAGGATGCATGAACCAAATAGAGCAGGATCATTTACTTGTTCACGCATTCATGCGTTCTTGCTAGTTAGTGTGGATACAAGGTGAATTTTCGCATTCATTTATTGACTCGCACAGGTTAATGTATGGTTTATACCTTTACGCAAAGTTAGTCGGTCGGCTTGAATCCGTGCATTTCTTGTTCAGTTCGCCGTGTAGTGAACATATATGACGGAATTACCAACCTTGCTTTTAATGCGTATTTGTTTGGTCGATATTTTGCTGAATCTTTGAGTATATTTGTGAACTTGAGTGATGTGATATTCACCGTTTTATGTACACAGTATAGCGGCTCCCCAGTCTAATGAAGCATTAGATGTTGTAAATAATATTGCATTTGTATTTTTCCTGCAAAGATGACCACCTAAGTCAGTTTCAAACGCGATGCCCCCTTAGACTAAGGAGCCCCTAAACTTTTCAATTACCATAATAGGTTGTATTTTCTCTTGTCGTTGTTCAGTACCGAAGAAATGTCCGTAGGAGAGCGAGGCGGAGAGCTGAACGAGCGCTCCGAACTCTTGATCAAGTTAAAGCCTTAAGAGAACAGTTGCTGCTTCATCGTGGGGGGGATTAAAGTGATAGTGATAGTAGTAGTGGTAATTTTGAGGGTGAGATAAGTGATCAGAGTGAACATGTCACTCAGTCACGGAACAATGTGGAGGTTGTGGCAGAGGTTGATAACATGGATAGATTTCAAGAGAGGGTAATGCTGGACAATGCTGCTGAGGTTTCGGAGTCAAGCGAAGATAATGGTGGAAGTGGGGAAGAAATCCTTGATGACCCAACTGACATGAATGACGAAGAGAAGGAAGCATATGTGATACAGTCTATACGAGAATGGGCCAGGAGTGGTGGTGTTCTGTCAATGAGGAAAGTGGATGACTTACTTGGACGGCTTTCACAAGTTTTCCATAAAATGCCAAAGTCCTATAAAACTTTGCTTTCCACAGCCGAAAGGACTGGCATATTAGTTACGGAAGACTTTAAATTATGGTACAAAGGCATTAAGGCAAACCTCAGTAAGATGGATTTAGATGAATATTTCCGGGTGAATGGCAAAATTGAAATTGACTGTGGTATAGATGGCTTGCCATTGCACAAAAATAAGGAATCGAAATTGAAGTTCTGGCCTATCCTTGGCAGATTAGTAGGTTCTCTTGACAGCCAATTCATTATTGCTATTTTTTGTGGTGCTACTGATCCCAAAGATATTGATATATTTTTGGGTGATTTTGTCCTTGAATTACAAGATCTCATGAGCAACGGATATGGATACAAAGGCGTGGAGTATCCGTTTTCTGTCCGTGATTTCATACTAGATGCTCCAGCAAGATCTTTGGTGAAGTGTTGCATTGGTCACAGTGGATACTCTACTTGTGAAAAGTGTACAGTACTTGGGAAATATTCTGTGGATCGGATGAACTTTGCTTGTGCTGGTCCAGACTGCACTTTTCGCACTGATGACTCCTTTGCCAACAGAGAAGACTTGAATCACCACTGTGGCCACTCACCCTTAGAGTTAGTAGGAATTGTCATGGTATCCCAGTTTCGGCTTGACTCTATGCACCTCTTGTACAAGGGTGCGTTTCTGAGGTTTCTTGAAGCATTGCTGACTTGGGAAGGCCCATGGAATCCTGATATTGATAGTCGGAAGGCAATGACTAATAAGTTGGTAAGCTGGGTGGACTCATGCCCAAGAGATTTCAATAGGAAACCACGAAGAATTGATGACTATTCAAAATATAAGGCAACAGAATTACGACGTTTGCTCCTTTATGATGGAGCTGTTGCTTTCCAAGAGTTGGATAACAGTGTGTACTGTTTGTATCTTTTGTTGCATTGTGCAGTGTACATCCTTGGTAGTTCCTTTCTGAGACCATTGTATCTTGGTAAGGCTGAGGAATTCTTGAAGCATTTTGTAACTTATTCTGCTGAGCTATTTGGAGAAAATTTTGTGAGTTACAATATCCATTCTTTGACTCATCTGGCAGATGAATGCAGGCTTCGTGGAAATGTGGATGACTTCAGTGCATTTGTGTTTGAGAATTTCCTCAAAAGTATCAAGGTCTGGGTATCTACCATTAGAGCAAATTGTTAAACGCGATTCAGAGAGAGTGGACATGGTGAAACCTGTTTTGGTTTCGCAAGAAAACAAAGTTGAATTGTTTGACCCTTGCAGGGATCCGAATGATGAGGAACTTGGTCGTCGGTTCAACAGAATTTGTGTGAACAACATCACTTTTAAGGTTGGTGGAAGGGACTCCTGCTTCATGACAACAGAGGGTACAGTGGTGTTATTGCAGAAAATAGTAAAGAGAGATCCTGATGTCATCTTGTTCTTAGAGAAACAATTCACTCAGTACGAAGATCTGTATAAGTACCCACTTAGATCATCTCGTCTTGGGATCCAGAAAGTTTCTGCACTGAGCGACAGCTGTGAAGTGTTCCCCATTAATGATGTCTTTGGGAAGTGCTGGCTTTTAAAAACTGGAAATTATTTTGCTTCACTTCCTCTCCTTCACAGTGCACCATTTTTCCATTAAGTTTTCACTTATTCATTGTTTCACTTCTTTTGTAGTTTATAGTTTTGCGTCAGTGTATTGCATCTATCATTTTTAAATTATTGCTTACAATTTCAATATTTAAATTGGATTTTGTGTCATTGTTTAACTAAATTATATCTTGGTTTTGTTTACCATTTTTGTTCAGTATTATTTTAATTCGGCACTTATTGAAAATTTACTTGCTTACCAAATTATTAGCCATTGCCTTCCGACTATCAATATCATATGTGCATTAGGGTACTTGAAAGTAGTCACTGAAAGAGATTTTTCATTCTCATTTCTTATCAGGTAACTAGTACATCAATGGGAGTACATATTTATTTAATCATTATTTTGTGATTGCTAATATTTTTTCAATCATCTATTTCAGTTTGTTCTGCTGCAGTTTTCTCTGCCAGATGAAAAAAATCCATCTGACACAAGGGAAGTACTAGAAGTAGGGAGCAAAAGTTGGCTGCGAGTTAATCTCGAGTCAAATGAACTCGAATGCTTTTGGCCTGCGGAAGATCTGGAACCCCATCAGCTGAGGGCTTTAGTCACAAAGCATGCCAAACCAGATAGTAGTTGGACTGTTCATGTTTGTGAAGTGGTCAAAAGTTACGGTAAGCCACTACCTTAAGGGAATGCACATGTTCTGTTATAACTCTGTTAGATAACTTGGTCATCTTTTCCCATTTTATTTTAGGTGACTACCTCTCTGCTCATTTAGGGTTGAAGAATCGTTTGGATGATTCAAGTTATGAAACCCAAATTGACCTTGGAAAGGGCAAAAGAAATCGTCTTAAGCGAGCCATAGACTCTTCTGATGAGGAAAAAGATATGGGGAAAAAACGACTTTCCGGAAGAACTTTCAAGAATGCCACCTCAGATTTGCCAAAGCCTCCCATAATTTTTGGTGACGAAAATCTTCCTGGCCCATCTTTCCATGGGAAATCCCTTTCCTCGGGAGTGCATAGGAAGAGGGTCGATATTAAGAGCAAAGCACTAAAGTCTAGAAAGGACAAAGGTACGAAGGCCAATAGCCTGACTGAGCTGAAGGAAATTTTGGCTCAAAAGAAGATAAGTTTGACTCTCCAGGACAATGTGCAAGGAGGTGGTACCAGCAGTGATACACCTTCATTACCTGATGCAGAGGTCACCACATTCAGCCCAGAAGATATTTCCATCCCTCAATTTCCTTCTCAAAGTAATGGGATATTACTTGAAGATGTAATTTCTGGAAGGGTTCCCCACAGCCAGGAAGAGTTTTTCAACTTTTCTTTCTGTGATGTTCCCTCACTAAGTCCTGAGAGGACATCATCTCCAAAGCAAGACTCAGCAAAGCAAGGGAAGTCATGCGATGCATCCTTGATCCAAGTTCCCTCTTCATCCAGGAATGTCCTCGCTAGTCAAGTTTCCCCAAATCGTACGTTCATTTGTTGATCTTTTCAGATGCTCTTGTGTTGTGATGCATGTTTTGTTTTATTAATCCTATTAATGTCTTTCTCTCTCTCAGGTGATGACTTTCAAAGATCAGTTTTACTTGCTTTGCGGGAGATTAATGAAAAACTAGAGGTTTTGGCTGCAAATCAGGCTAGGTTGAGCCTTCACCTTTTGCCTAGTGATAAGATCATAACGAGACCATCAGGGATACCACCCCTTCCTGTCCATACAGAGGTGGATCTTCGGAAGGTGGAGGCATTTTTGATGGAATCTGATGAGACAGTCTCTGACCTGGTAAGTGTCATGAACATTTATATCTTGTGCATTTAAAAATGCAAGTTGTGCTCCCCCTAATTCTTCTTTCATTTTCTTCTGTATTTGTAGTCCATGTACCTAAGTGTACATGTTTCCAGCAATAAAGACCAGGAGTACAAAAGTGCTATCAAAGTTATGGTTCATGTAATGGGGAATTCTCTGGCAAAAGAGTACAGCTTCAAAGGGCAACGGGGGAAAAACAGTTTCTCTGATTTGAAGCTGTGGACTGGTGTCAAAGGTGAGCTTGTATCTTTTCTTTTTAGACAATTAACACTTAATGTTTGTATATCAAGATTTGAACAATTAACACAAGCAACGAAGCATAAATTTGATGGCCTATAAATATGATTTCTCCTACTTCATGACATTGTTTGAGCATGACTTAACACTAGGAATACCGGACTTGACACCCCTCCTAGAACTACCAAATGGAGTCATTTTGACTCCTACCTTATAATTGTTTATTTTTCCAGTTTATCTATGTTTTTATTTATACATTGCTTTAGTTTATCATTTTTGTTTATTATTGCATTATTTCAGGGGTTATTTAAACAAAAAAATAATATTTTTTTTAAATGCGAGTTTCGACGGTATTGCTTTGAAATTCTTTTTTCCTACATGTTATGTTATTTTTATAGGATTTTCATACAGTAATTGGATAAAACAGCAAACCAAGACATTTCAAAATATTTTATCGTCATGTTTGAATGATCAAAAATATTACCTAGGCTACATTGAAGTTGGGAAGATAATTAAATACAGCAAAAAAACTGCATTTGATAGGCCACGCATTTGGCTAAGGTGCTTTACAATTCAAGCATTGTCGTTCATTGTCCACAGTTGCCCACAGAAATACTTTTGGCAGATCATACAATTCCAAACTGATCGATTCTTTCTGCACTTTGGTATTGCCTGGAAATATTTTTTTGCAGAATCCCGTCAGAAGAATATGCATTGGACACGCCACGCTTTGTCGAGATCTAATATGAGTATCAGCCAACTCTGTATCGAGCTTTTTCAAAAGCGTCTTGCGCGATATGTTTTAGGTAGTCTCCTTGTACACTATCCATGAATACCTGCTAAGTCGGAAGTATTTTACAACGAGTGGATAGGCCATCGCTGAGTATATGTTCTTGTGGTAATAATGTGATTTCATTTCTTTTGGTAATTCTCTTCGAATTATTTACCTTTCCCATAATGCTAGTACCCTAGCTTTTTCGCTGTTCGGCGAGTTTGACTGAGGTAATGTAATTATCTACGGTAACATTTCACCCTTTTTCAGACACGTTTGCATTAGTTTCAGTACTACTAAACGGCAATCTGCATTAAGTGAAAAATCTTTTCCATCTTTAGGGAAGTCATTTGCAAGATATTTGCTATCATTGTTAACAGCTAGCCAATATTCATGGCCGTATTTGTCCGGCTTAGATGGAATGTACTGACAATGAGTAAAATACACCTGATTTTACTGGGGAGAATTTGTTCAACAACCGTGATGTATGTACCAGGTTTGTAACAAGGAATGTAATTATCTGTGAATCTATCCTACACTTGACAGTTTTGAGCCGCTGGAATCGATTAGATTTCTCATCAAATCTTAGATAATGCAAATTTTTTACAAACCGGTTCCCAGTCGTTCATTTTATATAATGGTATTCCCCAGTCGTTTGACTAAATACTTGCAATAGAGAGATCATTTGTACCTGATATTCAACGGGCATAAAATATGGCTATACATGCATCTAGCTCCCCACCGAAAAGAGTAAAATCTTCATAATTTTGTTTGCGTGCTTCCACAATTTTACATCACTTCATGTGAGTCAGTATACACGAATCGATAAATAATTGTAGATAATATCTTTGTTTTGTAACTCCTTATGAAAGGGAAAGTAAATGTAAATTACTGCATGTCTTTTGCACGCATTATGTCTGAATCATCAGACTAGCTAGAAACGTTTTGAGGAATAAAATCTTTGACTTCGTCAGAGACGAAATGATCTTCCTTTTCGCATTCCGATTTACCTTCCGGTATAGAATGCAACATAGAAAGGACTTCACGCTTTAGCCTACTTCTTCTGGTCATACTGCCAGTCAGGAAAAATGAAAGCCTTACTTCTCTAGAGTTCTGCAGTCCACTCCAGAGTTCACTGGATTCACTAATGCGAAGGACAGCGCACGATTTTCCTGTGCGGCGCGCGACAGCCAGCGCTGTCAGAGCCGACAATAACTTTATTTCATTCATCCTTATATCAATGGAAGGATACAAAGGTACTTTTTCAGGTTTGAAAATGAACTTCCACGAGGTCAAGGGTGAAATAAAAGCGCTGCAGTGCAATACTGCGTATACAGTATTGAGCTGTAGCGAGCCTGATAGGCGGGGAGAAGGGAGGGGTAAGGGATGAGGGCAAGACACGACGGCTTCTAAACACATGAATTGAAAATGCTCAATATGAATGCCATATTTACCACTTTATCGCAGGATAAAATTATATCAGGACATTCATATGGTTTGTAGTTCGAAACACGGACCCGTGAAATTAGAAATGCCTTCAAATTCTCAAAAATATTGACCTAAAAGCGAAATAATTATATATTTAAGCCATCGATTGATTTAAATTAATTATTAACATAAGAAGAAATAAAATCTTGAACAAATATTACTATTTGGCGAAAAGACGAGCAAAATACAATAGGGAGTCAAAATGACTCCCTTTGGTAGTCGAAGGTAAATTTTAAAAAATGAGTACTATTTTACTTTCTAGAACTATTTTGGTCGCAAAGTTTTATTTCGTGTCAAAAATGAATAAAAGTCACGAAATTTCAGGCCGGAATTCGGAAAATTTTAGTCAGCGGAGAGAAATAAAAATCGCGAGGAGTCAAAATGACTCCATCGGTAGTTCTAGTGTTAAACAATTTTAAGAATACTGAAAAGCATAATTTTTTATTCAAAGCAGCATAAGGTATTATAGGTGTTAATACTGCATAAAGAGACACAAAAGACATTTTGTAGCTTAATTCAGGCTTGCATGTGTGGAAAATTAGCAAGAAATACATTTTTATTTAATTTGTTGTCCCTGAAGTTGGTGTTAGGGTTACAAAGCATTTTGCAGTCAGTGTTATGTTGAATGCTAATGTTGTACTTTTAATGTAACACAAGTTATGTATGTAAACCTTATATGTATTCCACTATACATAAAGGGGTATGAATTGTGAGTTTTAAAAGTCCTGAACAGGTCAAAATTTGGAATGTAAAGGGTAGAAACAGGTCATAAATTTGAACTTACGGGATTTTAAACTTAGTGTAATGTTGTGCATATGAAGTGTTGCCTCATGTGAAGTGTTTGTATCACTATTTTTATTTTGCTGTTATATTTGTCTAAACTGAGTCTTTTCCTCACAGGAGCCATTCTTTGCAAATTAGACACTGATCTAGCTGAGAGTGAAAGAGCAGTGAAATCTTGGTTAAAGGATGCTGCGTATAGGTCTCAGTTGGATGGATATGTTACTTCCAAGAAAATTCAGCAAGGCACATCAACTCGTCATCAGCCACAGGAATCACCAAAAAATATATAAATTTTCATTGTGTTCATACTTGTGTTGACATACAAGGCTTTGGATTAACTACCCCTAATGCGTCTTTTCACTACCGTAGAATGCGGTGAATAGGCTCACTTTTAAAATTTCTTGTGCTCTAACTTATAGACTTTGTAAAAACATCGCAGTGAATTCAATGCCATTTTGTGCCTTTTGCCCTATATTTCTGATTCATTACCTCAGGCATCTTAACACTAGGAGGACGGGAGTTTCGCGCTACCTAGAAGGACGGCTAGGGGTCATTTGACCCCTAAAATGTATTTTGGAATAAAACACCTAATTTTCAACCAACATTCAGTTTCATCATATTAATTGTTGAATCAGTTCATTGAAAACACTATTTTACATCGTTAAATATTATTTCCATCGTCAAAAGTTAATAACAATTATTTTAAAGAATTATGAACTAAACCGTATGTAGCAGTCGATTGCAAATCAAATAATGAAAATACATACACTCAATACAAAAGTTGTGTTACATGTTTAAACAATAGGGGTACTGGGTTTACAAAATTTACATTAAATTTTTTTAAACTTATTACTTTGTTGTAAATCTCAGACAGACAGTATTTTTTCAGCGCTGTTTGCACAAAATATTTTTTTGCGCTGAATGCGTTCATTGGACGATTTATTCATCTACATCTAAATCTACACACTAACCCGCAAGCCGCTTAAAAGCGCGTGGCAGGGGGTGTTAAGACACCAGCCATTTGCACATGAAAAGGAATTCGGAAAATGAAAAGGAAATTTGTGTAATGATTCAATTTGATGGTATCTGGCACCTTTTTCTTTTTTGTACCCGTGGAGATATGGCTGTTGGATTTGGAGACGTGTAAATAAATTGATACATGCTATCCATCATATCTACTCCCGCTTTGTTTTTAATATGAAATAGGATGGTCTCTGGTATTCTTTTATTCGTTTCGGAAATAGTGTCGTCTGAGATCATGCTGCTGACTGAATGTACATTATTGTGCTAGTTTGCCTCATTCTACGTAAGAGTATGGCCTAAGGTATTTTTGAACACTCGCGTTGAATGGATTACATGGCTATTTTAGGGGTCATGGATATTTGTGCGTCACGCCTGTTTTTTTCCGATCGTCCATGCAAGAGAAGTTTTCCATTTTTTTAATGACCTCCTGCCAGCTGGATGGATGGAAAATAATTGTTACAAGTTACATTTAGTCCTGAATTCTTGTATGTTACGGTCACTTTAGTAACTAATTATTTCCCCAACGCTTGATATGATGGCCAATCATCATCTTTGCCACAATATGGAAATTCATTTAGGCTGTATTTTCATTTCATATCTGTAAAAACTCAGTACTCGATTCCAAATTTGTCTGGTTTATTTGGAATTTATCTCATAAAAGGACAGCTGCGTTTTGTTGGATAGAGCTGTGCATTTGCTATCACGCCAAAGTCACCATCGGATTCACTATCTTGGACTTCATCGCTTCCATCACACGCAGATGTTGATGGATTGGTCAGAATGTCCTTGAGCTGATGTTTATGATTCACTTCCAGACTGATCTTCAATATTCCCTTCAGCTATTTGAGTCGCGACGATTCTCTTCTCTTGATGTATTTCTCGACTTCTTACTTTCTTCCTCAACTCGCTACTGATATACATGCAAAAAAATCTACAAACGAAAGCGCATTATGGTAGAATCTTCTCTAGTTGCATTGGAGGTAGAGAGAGCTGGAGAGCATTAGAAGTTCGTACAAAAGTACAACATTTTTATAAGTAACGCAAATTGCCGTTCGAAAGGCAGGGACTCAACCGCCAACCGTATCCTGATTCGTATCTTCCAGGAACTTGCAGTAATGCTTCTTCTCCGACCTACGTGCGGTTTCTAAGGGTAGGATTTACAGTAGAATTTTACAGTCCACCCTATTCATCCGCACTCTCAAAAAGAGACAGGATTTTCCCCCAGGACGCAGCGTGCAGTCAACCCGCCCCAAATCCCGACGGGGTCAGGCGGCACTAATTTTGGACACACGGCAAAGGGGCTAGGTCAAGTGACAGTGCCGTCAGGCCAGAAAAATGAAAGTTATCCGTAAACCTGATGAGTCGATATTGAAAATAATGTCTCTAAGAGCTGTGAATCTTGGACGACGGAAAACAATTCTTGGGATACGTGATGATTTTCCGGTGTGGGTAATACAATAATCATCGAACAATAAATAAAACAAATTTAAAATATCATAATTACATGACTTTACGCAAATCAAGGATTGAAAAGGTTTTATTTCCCTTTGCTGCCCAAAAAATATCGAAAGATTGTGCACATCAAGTCGCTATGCCTAGGTTTTCGAATACAGATAGGAGCCCTTGGGACAAAACTGGCATTGAACCAGGTACTTCCAGGTTAAAAATGAAGCAAATCATCTACCACACTAGCCTCTTGCTGATTATATGATAAACATAGCTCTAAAGTGCCCATGGGCAAGAAAATAGCGCGAAAACCAGTTGTGGGTCAAATGACCCCTAGCCGTCCTTCTAGGTATAACACGTCATAAAAATTTACAGGAAAACATTATTGTTGAATTTTCACTAATTTATCAAAATATAGACCAAAATGAACAAAGTCAAAAAGTTTCAAAATTTAAAAAAATATTTTAATAAGAGAAAAATAAATTTGAATTCTGAAATTGGGTCAAATGACCCCTGCCGTCCTTCTAGTGTTAATGTTGTTATTGGTGAGATTTAATTATGGTTTTAGTGATCTGATCCAATTGGTCCACACAACGGGGTGCATAGACTCTTACACAATTTCCACTTGCAGATTATATCCTCCTTTAACTTCCAGATACAAAAATTGTACAGTAAGTACCCATTAACAAAGTAACTCAGTGGTTCGATCAAATGGGTAACCCCATTCCGAACAAATTGTAATTCTGTCTAAAATAACTTTCTCCCCATCTGGGGACAAAACTTGATGAATAGACTCAGGAAATAATGAACTGAAAACATTGATTAGAATGTGTAGATGAATTTTACCTTGTTTTTAATATGAATGGTGCATTGTTTATTGTTAGCAAAGGCCCAAATTCGTTAAATTGATTTAAATTTTGTTATTGATTTTCAAAACGGTATCTATTGATGCTAAAATACAACTTTGAAAAATTACGGAACTTGCTGTCATCACTCCTAGTGGGTTAGGTCAATGGGAAAGTAATGTTGCACTCATTGTACTTTCTTCAGATGCAAAAATTGTGTAGTAAGTACCCATTAACAAAGTAACTCAGTGGTACGATCAAATGGGTAGCCCCATTCCAAACAAATTGTTATTCTGTCTAAAATAACTTTCTCCACATCTGGGGATAAAACTGTTTGACCACACTCAGGTTTCATGATGGAAATGTTGTCTTAAGACCGAGCGAGGAATATTTCTTTCAGGGGGTGCACTAAAAATACTTAACCCTGGTTTTACAGCTTCCACTGCCTGATTGATCACTTTGGGGGTCCTTTTTTTGTATTTTTCTTTACTTTTTATGTTTACCTCTCGGATCACGTTTTCAAAATCAAGGCATAATGATGGGTAAGCCGATTCGACCCACTTCAAAAGAGTTAAGCCACTATCTTGCGGTAATTGGCTGCTACTTTTCACCTAATGAGTTTAAAATTATCTAACTATAGGAGTGGGAGGGAAAATAACCATCTATATAAGAGTGAAAATTACAACGACATCACCTCAACAGTTCTCGAACATGTATGCAAAGTTTTCTGGTATTTTAGAATAGCTGTTTGTGTTGACGAGTGCTGTGATCAATCTCACAATAAAAGTTGCCAGTCTAAGAAACTTCAATGGATGAATTGGGCCACAAAATCCACCTCCGTTGAAACCTGTTGATATTTTTAATGTATTTGAATTCATTGGAGGTTTTTTAAGCCTATACAGTTATCTTGAAAAGCGAGTCAACTCACCCTGTGTAGCCTGTTCACCCCAATTTACGGTATTGTGTTTGCATACTGAAGAAGAATTTTCAGCTGCAATGTCACGTGAGTTATCAATAAAATCTGTATTCAACTCACTAATTGTTTTTTTACTTGATGGAATTATGTGATCTTTAATTTGAATGATTCCAGTAAGTGTTTTTTGAGTTTTAGTGGGGTTGGATTTCTGCTGCACTCTGTAAATGTTCGATTCGACGAACATAGAAGAAATATCCCGGTGGAGGACTCAAGGAACCTTCACGCAGCAGGTACACCGCACCTAATCTTTCCTCTTTAGGCATAGTGTTATGCCTAACATTATTTGGTGGTGATTTAGACCCACCTGTTTGAACTGTCAATGTTACATTCATTCCTCGCTCATTTTTGTTACCTGTAGTTTTGATCAGGGCAGACTTAACACCTTCAAGGAAACGGAGTTTCATCAGTATTTTCAAGTTGGTTCAAAAGATATTCATTATTTTTTTGAAGTTCGATTGCGTATATCAGTTAAACTGTTAGTTTTTCGCAGTAAACTCAGAACAGAGACATTCGGCGCCGTATAGAGAATTTATTGTCGCATTTATTGTGCGCGACAAACTTTGCTAGCTCTAAATCCTGTTATTGATATTTAAAATCCTTCTGAAACGAAATGAGCTTTTGGATTCGTATTAATCATCGAAAAAGGCATGCCATTCCGTCGCTTAGTAAAGACAAGCTTCACTAAGTCTTCCATACTTCGGAAGCGGTCTGCTTTTGGACCACTATATGACAGGTAGGATTAGCTTCCCCTATTTAATGTGTTCAAGATTTCCATTTTCACACATTTGCCACGTACGCCGGACCTTCTATTTGCGTCCAAGTTCTAACTTCTTTCCTGCGTGGTATGTATCCTACGTGGTATATATATATATATGTATGTATGTTTAAAAACACAGTCACTAAAAATAGACACAAAATAAAAAAGGAAATACTCACACGAAAAATAAAACTGAGAGACTTTCGCGGTTGTAGCCGCTTCATCAGTCAAGGAGAGAATGAGGGGGAAGGAGTGTGTTGGAAAAAGGAATGTGTTGGAAAAAGGGGAAAAGGTGATGGGAAGAGGGGAGGGGTGTATTGGGGCGGGGCTAACTTAACAAGATACATTCAGACCAGGGAGTTTATTGGCTTGTAGACGCCAGATGCATGCCAATTCGAGGGTGTGGAGATTGAGGGGCGAGTCAGTGGGTGACAGGGAGGCAATGATAGAAACTTTGAAACATAGATTAAAGATGGAATCATGCGATAAACAATGTGTGGGGACCGGGAGAGATGCATGTGGGGATGACGGACAGCAGGAAGCGCGGTGATTATTTATTCTAAGGTTTAGGGGGGTGGTGCATTGGCCTATATAAAAAGCGGGGCAGAAGTTGCATTGAAGGAGGTATATGATGTTGGTGGAGGTACAGGTGGTGGAAGGAGATATCGGGAGGAATTTAAGTTTGGAGAGGAAAGAGGCTGGGGGTGGAGAGAAAATTTTACAAGTTTTACATCTAGGACGGTTGCACGGCGAGGGTGGGGTAGTGGGGACTGAATTCAATTTTTGAAGGGGGCGGGTGGCTTTGAAGATGGTGCTGAGGTTAGGTGGTCTCTTATACGTGATACGTGGAAGAGAGGGGAAAATTTGTGAGGTGGATTTGTGGTCGGAGAGAATGGGGTACAAGTCCTTCAGGATGTCCTGTAAGGCATGAGCACCGGGGAAGTAAGTGGTGAGAAGAGATGGAGAGCAATTCTTTTCGGCACGGGGTTTATTGGACCTGTAGGGTTTTTTTCTAAATTTGTTGATTAACAGTTTATCGGGATACCCGCGGCGTAGAAGAGAAGTGTGTAGATTGGAAAGGAACTTCTCAAGGTCTTCGGGGTTGTTGCAGATTTTGTGACCACGAACGGAGAGAGAAAAAGGGATTGAACGTTTGGTATGTGGTGGGTGGCAACTGTCATAGTGGAGGTATTGCTGTCTGTTGGTGGCTTTGATGTGGACAGATGTCTTGAATTTGTTATTTTCGGAAAGAAGAATGTCCACATCTAGGAAAGTGGTTTTGGTGTTAGAGATGGAAGAAGTGAAAGAAACTGAGGCGGAAGAGTTAAGTGAAGAGACAAAGGTGTTAAGGGAATTGATGTCATGTGGCCAGAGAATAAATATGTCGTCAATGTATCTGAGCCAAAGGAGAGGTTTTAGAGGGTAATTTGATAGGAAATTTTCTTCGAACAGGCCGAGGAAGAGATTTGCATAGGAAGGGCTAAACCTACTTCCCATAGCACAGCCGGAGATTTGCAGATAGTGGTTGTTATTAAAAGAGAAGGCATTGTGGGTGAGAATGAAATGGGAAAGATCAAGAAGAAATTCAGTGCTAGGGTTTTGAGGAGTGGGTCGTAATGAAAGATAGTGGCGGAGAGCAGCGAGTCCCTCAGAATGAGGGATTGAAGTGTAAAGTGAGGTTACATCAATAGTGGCCATGATAATGGGCTGATTGGGGGGGAGGGAAATGGAATTGAGTTTAGAAAGGAAGTCATGAGAATCTTTGATGTATGAAGGAAGGGACTGAACGAAGGGTTGGAGATAGAAATCAACAAAGGCCGAGATGCGTTCCGTAGGAGAGTTTCGAGAGGAAACTATGGGACGGCCTCGGTTATTAGCTTTATGAACTTTTGGAAGGATGTAGAAAGATGGCGAAGTGAGCTGGTAAGAGAAGGGAAATGTCAGATGGGCTTAAACCTTCGGGGGGACCTTTTGTTTTTAGAAGTTCGTTCAATTCTCCGGTGAACTCAGAGTTGGGATCTGATGAGAGAGGGGAGTAGGAGGAGGAATCTCCTAATAATCTATTGCACTCTGCGGTGTAGTCGTTGGTGTCAAGCACAACGACCGTGGAGCCTTTGTCAGCCGAGGTAATGACTATATTTGGGTTTTTTCGGAGTTTCTTGAGAGCAGTGGACTCCGACGGGGTGAGGTTTGGGGGTGGGTTAAGAGAGCGTAGGAAGGATTCGTTCGCGACCCTGGAGAGGAGACAATTGATGAACGTTTCAAGAGGGCGGTGGGATGGAAGAGGTTTGGGCTGGTGGGAGGAAGGGGAGCGGAATTTTAGGAGAGCATTGTGAATACTTTCCGGCGCCTGATGTCTTGTGTGGGAATTCCAAAAAACCTTCCAACGGAGATTACGGCAAAATTTCAAAATGTCCGTGAGAAGAGTGGTGGGGTTGATCCTAGGCGTTGGAGAGAAAGAAAGCCCGCGGTTGAGGACAGAAATTTCGGCGGGGATGAGATCAGAGGAAGAAAGGTTTACCACCTGCTGGTCGGTAGATTCCAATGGGTCCTGGTTATTAGGGTCAGTTGGCTTGGGAACGGAAAGCCGGGTGGGGCGCAAGGGGGCTGCTGCTGGTCGCAGTGGAGGTGGAGGTGGAGTGGGTAGGTTGTAAAGGGTGGCCAGGTCCGGTTTAATGCCTATGAGTGGAGGGGGGGCTTTTGGGGGTGCTGAGAGACGTAGAGGAAGGGATAGGCCATTTCGGAAATGCGACAAGTATAGAGAAGAGAGTTTGTGTAGTGACAACTCGCGTTTTTTCTCGAGAGAATGGTGCGCAGTAACTAGAATAGTATTTACTTCCTTGAGAAGATGAGGCGCACAAAGTGAAATTAATTTAATGAGGGAGTGCAGGGAGTAATAATACTGATTAACCCAGGCCGTCCCATAGTTTCCTCTCGAAACTCTCCTACGGAACGCATCTCGGCCTTTGTTGATTTTTATCTCCAACCCTTCGTTCAGTCCCTTCCTTCATACATCAAAGATTCTCATGACTTCCTTTCTAAACTCAATTCCATTTCCCTCCCCCCCAATCAGCCTCGGCCTGTTCGAAGAAAATTTCCTATCAAATTACCCTCTAAAACCTCTCCTTTGGCTCAGATACATTGACGACATATTTATTCTCTGGCCACATGACATCAATTCCCTTAACACCTTTGTCTCTTCACTTAACTCTTCCGCCTCAGTTTCTTTCACTTCTTCCATCTCTAACACCAAAACCACTTTCCTAGATGTGGACATTCTTCTTTCCGAAAATAACAAATTCAAGACATCTGTCCACATCAAAGCCACCAACAGACAGCAATACCTCCACTATGACAGTTGCCACCCACCACATACCAAACGTTCAATCCCTTTTTCTCTCTCCGTTCGTGGTCACAAAATCTGCAACAACCCCGAAGACCTTGAGAAGTTCCTTTCCAATCTACACACTTCTCTTCTACGCCGCGGGTATCCCGATAAACTGTTAATCAACAAATTTAGAAAAAAACCCTACAGGTCCAATAAACCCCGTGCCGAAAAGAATTGCTCTCCATCTCTTCTCACCACTTACTTCCCCGGTGCTCATGCCTTACAGGACATCCTGAAGGACTTGTACCCCATTCTCTCCGACCACAAATCCACCTCACAAATTTTCCCCTCTCTTCCACGTATCACGTATAAGAGACCACCTAACCTCAGCACCATCTTCAAAGCCACCCGCCCCCTTCAAAAATTGAATTCAGTCCCCACTACCCCACCCTCGCCGTGCAACCGTCCTAGATGTAAAACTTGTAAAATTTTCTCTCCACCCCCAGCCTCTTTCCTCTCCAAACTTAAATTCCTCCCGATATCTCCTTCCACCACCTGTACCTCCACCAACATCATATACCTCCTTCAATGCAACTTCTGCCCCGCTTTTTATATAGGCCAATGCACCACCCCCCTAAACCTTAGAATAAATAATCACCGCGCTTCCTGCTGTCCGTCATCCCCACATGCATCTCTCCCGGTCCCCACACATTGTTTATCGCATGATTCCATCTTTAATCTATGTTTCAAAGTTTCTATCATTGCCTCCCTGTCACCCACTGACTCGCCCCTCAATCTCCACACCCTCGAATTGGCATGCATCTGGCGTCTACAAGCCAATAAACTCCCTGGTCTGAATGTATCTTGTTAAGTTAGCCCCGCCCCAATACACCCCTCCCCTCTTCCCATCACCTTTTCCCCTTTTTCCAACACATTCCTTTTTCCAACACACTCCTTCCCCCTCATTCTCTCCTTGACTGATGAAGCGGCTACAACCGCGAAAGTCTCTCAGTTTTATTTTTCGTGTGAGTGTTTCCTTTTTTATTTTGTGTCTATTTTTAGTGACTGTGTTTTTAAACATTCGTATTATGTGCTACGTTGCATCGCATTTCTGCAAAACATTGAATATATATGTATGTATATATACAAGCTTGGCTTTGTGACTACGTTTACCTCATTTCGATACCTTTATACTCGCGTCATAGATGCCAACACCTCACATTTTTTCTCAAGGATTTCTGATTATTATTGAAGATGAATACGACGGACTTAAGATTACAAATAACCATTATAAATTTATTTCAGCCTTCATTTGTTTAGACTTAACGTGCTCGATTAAAATACGTCGTTGGCGCAGCAATAGATGCTCTTTATTAGCCGAAAAGATTTATATTTCCGTAATTATAAGTAGGAATCGCAGATAAAAAGACAATATCTCGTCGAAAACAATTCGATGGCGTCGACGTCGAAAACACGTCGATTTTCGGACCATATAGACATCGATCGATGTGTTACCATCGACGTTTTATCGATGAGTACTTCGACGTCGAATCGACGGAGATTCGACGATCCATTTCTCACTGGGTATGATGAAAACAACTATTTAATCACTGATTTTAAGCCTCAGATTATCCCACGCAAGTGGCACAGGTAACTTTTCTCACTACAATTCCTTGGTACGATTGATATACTAGTATAAACAAATTTCACACATGACTTTGAACTTGATAGCTTGGTCGTGAAATGTAATCTCTGCGTTGAATGACGAAGGTAAAAACGCCACTGACAATTTTTACATTACTATCAGACACTTCTCGATAGCGTAATACCACTGTTTACAAACCAATCACAATGGAACACTGATAATTACAGACCTTGGCAGATATTTGTCAACCTCGTCAAACTTTGTGCATTACAACCACTGGCACTGTGATTAACGGTAGTTGTTACGTTGAAAATAACACTATTTTGAAACAAAAGATGTTCGTAGAAATCTCCAAGCAGCGAGCAAAAGTTACATTCACCACACAATTCAAGCAGTTGTAACGTTGAAAATAACACTACTTTGGCACAGAAGATGCTCGTAGAAATCTCCAAGCAGCGAGCAAAAGTAGTATTCACCTTGCTATACAAGAAGTTGTCACGTTGAAAAAATAATATTTTGCCACAAAAGATGTTCGTAGAAATCTCCAAGCGGCGAGCAACAGCTGTATTCACCATACAATACAAGCACAGGCAGTCCTTAACGACGAATTTTCCGGTACCTATGAAGAAATGGAAGAGGTTTGTGCATATAAAAACATAGCCGACATTAAAAAACATCCAAATTGTTCTAATTAAATAAATGAATGAGGGTCAACTTACAATCAACGTATCCATCTCCTACGGCCGTGGCTCAGACTGCTACAACGTTGTTATATGGGTATTATAAATTTTTTGTTCAACTGCTCCAGTCGGCTCCAGTTTTATATTTTATACGCTTACTCAGACATTAATATTATAAATAACACAAAATATGATAACTTCCGAGTCTCTATCGTCGGATATTTTGTTTTAAAAACGCCAGCTCGACCCGAAAAAGGTAAACAGACGTCCGCCATTAGGGGGTCGGTATCTCACCACCGGGGTAGCTAGCCGTGGTATCATACCGACCCCTAAGCCGTGGTATGATACCGACCGGTAGCCACTCGTAATCGCTCGGGGGCGGTAAACGCGCTTCGGGGCGGTATGATACCGCAGGCGGTATCTCACCGCATGCGGTGAGCCGTTCGTAATAGGCCTCTAACTCCTGAATTGCAGGTGAGTAAATACTCAATTACTTAAAAACTTATTCGTTTGCGGATACGTTCGCTTGCCTATCTCATCCCTTTTTGCGATATGCAGGTACTAATTACTCTGCGCTTCGTAGCTCAAGGGAGCTACCAGCTGGCCGTTGGTAATGACTTCGTTTTGAATGTCAGCCAGCCTTCCGTAAGCAACTGCGTGAGGAATGTCACCACTGCAATTACCCGCCAGCTGAGTGACTGCATAGAAATGCCAAGGACACACCAGGAGAAATCAGCCATCGCGCAACGGTAGCAGTCCATCAAAACCTTTTAATATTGAAGGATCTATTTATTATTAATTATTTTGACTGATAAATTTTAATCTTAAGGTTTCGGCCGATAGCAGGGTTCCCTGGCGTGATTGGTGCGATAGATTGCACGCACATAGCAATTGTGACACCAATCAACAATCCAGAAGGTTACAGAAACCACAAGGGTTTCAATTCATTCAATGTGCAGATGGTACTGTATCCATACTTGACTGCTGAAATTTTGCTTGATTTCACTGAATGTCAGAGTCCACGTCTTTCTTAGGCCTGCAAATATCAATTTTTAAAAATTTAATTAGTCGATTCCTTTCCAGATATGTGATGATCAGATGCACATCATGAATGTGGTCGCTTACCCAGGGTCGGTACACGATCAATTTATTTGGTCTCACTCCAGGGCAAAGGCTATCATGAAAGACGCCTATGATAATGGGATGGGGAAATTTTTTTTATTAGGTACGTTCCTTATGAAAAATGACAGAACTTGACTTTACTTCTCATTAATTGTAGGCCGAGTATTCTTTCAGTGTACTATTAAGATTTTTTTATACCATGTCAGGGGACTCTGGTTATGCATTGGAGCCTTTTCTGATGACACCTTTGCCTCATGCCGAGGGAGGCACACCAGAGTACAGGTACACCTTGGCCCACTGCAAGGCTAGATGTATAGTGGAAAGGCTGTTTGGTGTCCTGAAAGCTAGATGGAGGTGCTTGAGGAAGGATAGGGTGTTGCACTACCAACCACCCCAAGCTATCAATATAATTATGGCTTGTGCTATTTTGCATAATATAATGCTGAAGCACAGGTAATGCACCACTTTGCATGAAAACACATAACAAACAGGGCTCAGTTGAAATTACATTTTCCACATTTCATTTATAGAATGCCTCTTCCTGACGTGGAAGTTGAGATAGAAATTCCCCTCAATGCTCCAGAAGGAGGAGACAGATTAACTGTAGCCAGGGGCTACCAAAGGGATATCATTCAAAGATATTTCCGCTAAGGGTATGAATGCAACAAGAATAGTATTTCACTGAAAGGATATAATTTGATGAAACCACCATTTACCTCTCTCTCCATTTCCTTCTTTACCAGGTTGATCTTTCTGGTTCCTGGAGAGGCAACCACCAATTTCTCAGCATAAGCCGGCATGTGATTTTTTCCCTGTATTTATGGTTTGCTGAGCATTGATATTTGTAGCTGTAGCTCTTTAGTATATGTAGGTCTGAGTAAAATCAAGCCATGTGTAATCGATGCAAGCTGCTGAATTGTACTAACATTTTACAATTCATCCAAATTCTTTTCCTCCATTAAATTTTCCCTTTGTTCAAGCATAGCCAGTCATTTAACCCTTCACCTTAATCTCGTCCTCCATTTTCCAAGCATTCTATCAGAGAAAATATTTTCATTTTGTTGCAGGGGGACTACAACCTTGACGTGGTGGAAGGGCTTGAGTGCTCCACCACCCTTTTCATGTCTTTTATTCCTCCTAACTTTGTCGGACATTATTAATGAAAGGGTGTGAGCCAGTCAAAAGGTAGTCCCCCATTTCCCTTTGCAAGGCTGATGACTCCAGTGAGCTACTCTTCAAGTACTGATCATGAATTGATGCAGAAATAAGGTTATGTGAAAATTAACCTTCTTTGACCTGTTTTTGGATTGGCTCCTTGAAATGAGGAGATTCAAAAGAATTTTAGGAGAAATCCTCACAGGTTATGAAAACAAATTAAGATAATATCAATTTTCAAATGATGAATAGTAGTATCCATGTTGTACCATTTATGAAATAATTATGTTCTTCCATTCCATATCCTGCTGATCAATCCCTTACGAAACATTATTTGAGATACTGCCTCCAAAGATTGGAATTGACTACTGGGAAAGGAAATGGAATGAGACAATACAAACCTCTGGATACCATGTTTATTTCATGAAGCTAAGTATACATAATGAATTTGATACAATCTAAAATGCATCTGCGAGTGAATGAAGGGGCACACCTGCAATTCGCTATATAATCTCTGTGTGTCTCTCATTTCAGAAATCTTAAGTAACAAAGAAATGACATACACGTGGAAGACCCAAGAATATTACATAAATATCTACAATTGCACATTCAGTACCATGCATGAGGAAGGCATTTCAGCATAAAAAGCTTTCTCACCCCCTGGATGGAAATTGAAGGCTTGTAATCTGGAAGAAATACACTCAAGGAGAGAACAATGTATTAATGCTTAGTTGAAAATATTTGTAAGCATTTCAGCATTAGTGAAATTAAAAATATTAACACTAGACAATTTTAAGTCACTCTATCATAGCGGTAACAAATTCCTTATTGCATGTTTACTAGAGAAATGGAAATCACTAGAGAAATTCTATGTTTCTCCAGGATATAAAAACATCAGCCATTACGCATCAAATAAGATTGAATAGAAAGGCATTTCATCTGCTGAAAGATTAAATTGTCAGGTCAGTCATAAAAATGAGTAAATCTAATATAATAAAATGCTCCTCAAACTCTGTATATGGATGACAATCTGTTGACCTGGAAACGGAAGAAATTAGGTATATCTAAATTGTTGCAGTAGGTGCAATACTATCCCCATCGTTGACTGAAATATCAGCAGGCAAGATGCTAACACAAAAAGAACTTAACATAGATTAGGAGGTATTCCATAAGCAAAGCTACTTTCTGCTCTCTCAAGTATTTAGCCTGTGGACTGCCACAGTTGCCCAGGGTGCGCCACGGGGAGGCATACATGGGAGAGAGAGGTGAACCAAAAGGACAAAAACCAAATTCAAATGAAATGGTTGTAATTCCTCTGGGATACCCTATGCACCCCAAAAATTATAAATCCCCTGGGAGTAATAAAAACAAAATAAGAAAATAGCATTCACTGCTATGCTTAAGTAAATAGGAAAGATATAAACAAAACATGCAATAGAGTGATTATGAAGGAGGTGATCCCTGAAATAAAATAATAAAAAATTACCAAATAATAGGGTAATCAATCACAAGACTAAAAGCTGAGGCAACTTACTCCGACCTCCTTGAAAGGGCAAACTATGACCCTGGCATTATCAGGGTCCACAGCCCTCGAGACAACCCGCAGAATCTCTTGCAGGGTCCCTTGGTTTGCCCGTTCCAGGGACAACCTCTCCCTTTCCAGCGCCAACCTCTCCTTCTCCACCTCAAGGCGCTGCCTTTCTATTTCCAACTTTTGGAAAGAGGTCACGTCAGCGACCTCTTGCCTTTCCCTTAAAAATTGCAAATTTTTTGCAATACCCTAGGATTTTGAATAAATGTGTAATAATCCAATTGCAATGAGACAGGACATGGTTGAAAATAGGTAAATACCATAATAGTAGACACCAATATTCTCACCTCTAAGGATTATCTTTGCCAAGCCTCGGCTTCAGTGAGCCAGTGGTAGGCATCTTCCAACTTCTGCTTGCTGCAAGATGGAGGAGCTAATGTAGAGAAAAAAAAATTATGGATAACAAAAGAGGACGGAGTTCACCTAAAATTTAACTTTCTTATCAACTTACTTAGTTGGAAACGACCAGCAGCATGCCCTGCAGATGAATAAAAGTAATGATTATTATGAATACTAAGCATTCAAAAGCATAATTAGAAGAGCACACAAGAATTTCACACCTCTTGTAGGAGCAGAGGACTCCAATGCTGTATCTTCAATCTCCACAGCAATTGGTGATCCGACAATAATCTATTTGGCAAAAATTCAGTTTATTAGTTAATGGACTACACACCATTCACAATAGAATATACAGATTGGCGAGTAGGTGATACTAATTGGTGGTAGTAGTTGCCTGATACAAATTAGTCATCCTTTCTCATATATGATACAAAATTATACTTCACAGCAAGAACGATTACCTCTGTTTGCAGAGGAAGGTCCTCTTCCACTATCGCCAGAACACACTCATTATCCTAGAAGATCGTCATTATTGGTTATAATTCCAAAAAGATTATTGAAATAACGTTCAACAAGTCAACCGAAAAATTGACCTGTAGTGGAATTCCCAGCTCCACCGCTGGGGTGGACGTCTCCACTCCAATAACTGTGAGAATTAACTTCTCCACCTCGTTCAGTGGTGGAGTGTGACCCTGACAAGAATAAATACAGATTTATAGGCATAAAACACGGTGGCAAAAGCTTATCAAAAATGTTGTCAATCACCAAGGGGTAAGAATAACTTCACACAAAATTAAATCATAGGCAATAGAGAAGCAAAGTTTTCACTCATACTAACCGGCGTATTCCCGGTGGCCGTCCTCTCCGAGTTCAAGCGGGCATTTTTGGCCCTCGTCTTTGCTTTAAGGTCCCTCCAAGCCTGTTTTAATAGTATGAAATGGTTGTTTAGAATATGATTGACAGTGAGCATAAATCAGAAATCAAAACATTTGCATTACCTTTTTCCACTGCTCCTCAGTTTTATCAGGACCGTGGAGCTTCAGTAGGTCCCTCAACTCCCTCCAGTTATTTTCCATCGTCACCTTGCCCAAGGCCCCTTCATAAGTCCAAAGGGCCACATTCCTATGGCCTACCATATAATTCACCATCACCTCCCTTTGCTTTTTAAGCATCTTTCCACTCCTGCGGTTGAAACATCGAGACACATGAATGCATCGCTAACGTCGTGATTTACATTTTCTCACCAAAAAAAACACTGGAATTTCGGGAGTCAAAACTGTCAATAGAAAACTAACAGACTTCGAAGCCTAACACAATTACGAAGATAGTCAAACATATTTGGCTTTCAATGATTACTTCGCAAAGCAAATATCTCACATTACAATATAACAACCGATCGGATACAGGTATTGATTCAATATTAATGCCCAATAAATCATTATTATCATAATCATATTAAAATCTAACCCACCTGTCTGAAGCCATAGTAAAATCTATCACAGCCACAACAAACAGCTGATTTCCTAAATGAGATTTTCAAAGAGTATTATATAAATCCAAGATTTTAATATAATTTTTAAATGTAAATAAAGCAATTATTTATAATTTCAAGTCAATATGCCGTAAAATACAGAAAAATATATAAAATATCTTCTCCCTCATTGGTTACGCAAACTGTTCCGAAAGTTTTTCATACCGGAAGAGGCGGAGCTTCCAAATAGCTCGCGTAAGAAATAGCATGCTGCTATTCCGAACAAAATTATTACTACGCTTCATTCATAATACGGGGTCGTTGCAATAATGACCCGCAGAATAGCATATGCTATTTTTTGCAACGCTTATCCATAATAGCAGCCAATGACCAAATGGTTCACCAAGGCAGGTTCCAATGCGGGCTCCTTTCTCCCATTTTAGAACTCGAGTTCTCGCCCAAAATTGTCTCCCGACCCAAGTTTGTCTTCTCCTGGAGAATATCTTTCTCCCGACTCTATTCCACGGGTCATTATTGCAACCACCCCGTATTCTGAATGACGTGTAGTAATAATTTTGTTCGGAAGAGCATCATGCTATTTCTTGCGCGAGCTATTTGGAAGCTCCTCCTCTTCCTGTATGAAAAACTTTCTGAACAGATTTCGCAACCAATGAGGGAGAAGATATTTTATACATTTTTCTGAATTTTTAATGTAAATAAAGCATTAATAAACAATTGCTTTATTTACATTTAAAAATTATATTAAAATCTTGGATGTATATAATACGCTTTGATAATCTCATATAGGAAATCAGCTGTTTGTTGTGGCTGTGATAGATTTCACAATGGCTTCAGACAGGTGGGTTAGGTCATGATTTCATAATGATAATGATGAATTATCGTGCATAAATATTAAATCAATTACCTGTATTCGATCGGTTGTTTAACGTGAGATATATCCCAGATAGCACAAAGTAAGTGAGTTAACCGTTTCTTATGGTTTTCTTACGGAAAAAATTGATAAGCAGCTTATCGTAAGCTAAGGGACTTATATAAGGCAAGGGTAAGACGTTAGGGGCGTTTAGGTAAGGAATGCCGTCAAATATCCTCAGGCAATGTAAGTCACTTCTGTTGGAGCGCCAAAGGCGGCTGAACAGCGTACTACACATGCTACGCGGCTCATCTTGACATGAATTTAAAGGCTATTGGGGAAATTTAGCGAGTTTTTAGAAGGGCTGAACAACTGATAACAGATTTTCCCGTAAATAGAAAAAAATTAATAACAGCAAGCAACCGGCTAGTGAAGATATAAAGCATAGTACAAGTACTCTATCCATGCGGCGGAAAGAAAAAAAATAACGCCAGGAAGGATCCGAACGTGCGATCCTCGGAACCGAAGTACTACTCGCTAACCACTACACCACGGCGGTTGTTGAAAAAAGGTGGCGTAGTTACTACTTAAATATCCAATTATGTAAAAAAAACTTGTTTGGCATGTGCATGAAAAACTGAATTTATTCAAGGTCCATACATTTTAACATTTATGAATTTTAAATTATGGTTTGATAACCCGACGACTACAATACGTATATTAGATGTTCCTTCCGGCATTTTTATATTATTCTACGTTGGTATTCTTGTGAAATTGTGTTTTTCTTACGACCTTCGTTAAGCTATCAGTTCATAAATGTGAATGATTTTCAAATTATGGCGGTATGATGTTATTTCTCCTCATAATATAGAAGCGCCAATAATAAAAACATTGTTTTAATGCATAAAGGCCTTAATTAACACTCTGTAACGATGGGATAATAACAGCATCTACGGAAGTGCTGAAAGTTTGGCATCCATTTTGCCATGGCCGTAAGAAACCCATAACAAGCTTACTTGAGAAGCGACTTCCTTATTTCTTCCTTTCACCTTATCTCAATGACTTATAATGTGCTAGCTGGGATGCTATGCTAAGTAATAATTGAAAGCTACCCAGACGGCACAGGAAGTTTTCGTACCTGAATACGAGGGTGGACCATCAAGATACAAAAATCGCGCTTAGGAAGTTACTAAAAAGGTTTTGTTTCTTTATTTCCTATAATGACGAAAAAAGATGCAAGAGGAGTGGCAAATTCATATGCATCGATATAATTGTATCTCATCGATAAAACTGTATTCGGTCTGGGACTTTTTTCTTTCGCGGGTGGTGCCATCTGGTGCCATCGTGCCATATCCTCCTAGAAAGATCACATGTCTTCACAAGCTAGCACAATTCGTTGGAGATCGCGTCGTTTACGTAACGTCTTACCACATTTCAGGGATTTTTGTGGTTAAGTTTGTGAAAAATAGAGTGTCTGGTAATAGTGAAGTTTCCCTTATTCTTTAATTTCATTCACTAGGCTTCAGAAACGTGTTTGTGAGATATTTTTGTTAAAAATGCCTTTCGTGTGTTTATTGTCGGGATGACGTAATGGAAACTCCGGGATATGGTTCAAGGTTTTAGCTTTCCAAAAGATCCTGAGTTGAAGAAGAAGTGCATTTGGGCGATAAGAAGAAAACATTTCACCCCTACGAAAAGCTGTGAGGTATGTACTCTTTCTCGCTGTAATTATTTGGATGTAATTTTAAGTTAGAAGTGGCTTCGGGATGTTGATGCATCAACATCCCGATCTATTCAGTACTATAGTACTATTCAGTACTAAAAATGGTGATTGAAAATATTGTAGCAGCAATTCTTTTGAAAATTCTTGCATTTTAGTTGTCTTTTTTGTATTAATTCATTCGGTGAACGTGTGGTTAAAAGGAGAAACTAGGAATAAACTGCTAAGTTTATAGGATCGAATATTGCTTCTTAGCTTGCCCTATGGTGTATTACACGTCGGCTTTCATCATTTCAAATTATCTTGTGCTATACTGTAAAACAATAAAAATATCAGGCATACAAATATTTACTATATTTACGAGCCTAGTAATTTGATTTCTCATGCAGAAATACCAAAAATTGGAAATGATTTGACCTAATAAGTTACATGGTATTTTATTATTTATTAATTTTAGGTGTGTGAGCTTCACATCGCACCATTGTGATATCAGAAAATAATCTGTGGCCTTGGACGAGAAGACGAGGAGAAAATTCTTGCTGAATTGAAGGTGCCCAGATTGGAGGAAGGTACCATTGCTTCACTGTTACCTGTCGCCAAGAAGACAGACATTGTGGCAGAAGTGACATATTTGTGGATGTGGATTTGATTTGTGCAAGTTGATGCTGTGATAGTGGACGTTCAGCGGAGAAAGTATTGAAGATAGTTTTTATGTATCGACCAGTCCTCTTTTAAATAATTTTCTATTCGAAAGAGAATAAGAGTAATTGTTTCGCTAAATTAGATGTGGGATAGAAGAGAAAATTGGAAATATTATTGTGGTTGACAAAAGAAAATACATAATATATGTATTGTATTTCTGTGGGTTTTTTCTTTCCTGCCTCTTTAAAATTTCTTGTGGTGGTGACTTCATGCAAAGTAAGTATAAAATCGGAGGTGTGATCTAAGAGATAACATGTTTTATTTTACAAGTGTTTATGCTGGTGATTTGGCAGGACTTTCATATTTTTAATAGGTTGATACATTTACTGCAGTGACCTAGAGACTTTTACTCATCCCAAATAATTTTTCAAATACTTTAGCGCCTGATATGGGTAAGTTTTAGTAGCTGAGACTGAACTATACGTTAATTTTTGCTTGCATTTTGATGAATTCGATCATACTAATAGCAGATGTATCAGCAATCCTGTTTCATCGGCAATTTTTATTTAAAAATTTTATTTCGTCAGGCTATAGGGTAAGCTTTTTAATGCTCGTGGGCTATGTGATGTCTTATTTAGTGTCAAAATTAATAAGAATTTACTCTTATTAACATCTCAAGGTTTCCAAATAAGTACGAGCCACTTAAGAATGCTGGATGCTGGGGATGCGTGAATTAGCCTTGAGAATCTCATTTTCGCAGTTATTTAAGTGGCCGAATAAGTTTTGTAAGTTCTCAATGGGTAAATAATACTATATCATGAATTCTAATTACCATGAAAAACTCACAACCGACAAAAACTTTGTCGGTCGTGAGTCTTTCATGGTAATTAGAATTCATGATATGGTGTTATTTACCTATTGAGAACTTACAATTCATAATGATTCGTATCAAGGTTCTCGCTACGGTTGGTAGCTATCGATTGTGTTGCGTTCGATACATTTTTCGATCGTGCGAGTTACGATATATCTAATTTCGACCTAATCGATTGAGATTAGCCTGAGTGCCGTGTTCCTGCGCGCTTCGTATCCAATCGTACGTGCTTCGTAGCGGACATTCACATGCTGCGTACGCGCTTCGTCGACAGGCCGCGAATGGTAATTATCCATTGACGAAAAGCGACGGAGCGGCACAGTATCCCCTTAGTCAATGGGTACTATGTACATACGAATTAGATACGGAGGGTTCTGTGCCGTCTGGGTAAATATGTTTGATTTTCTTCGTAATTGTGTTAGGCTTCGAAGTCTGTTTGTTTGTTGCATGTCATAATAAATGTGTATCAACTTTTATTGTATTGCTCGTGACGATATCGCTTTACTGTATGAACTAGAAGCTTTCATTTATAATTCTAAGTTTGTATTATATGACTCCCTTATTTTAGTATTCATTCTCTGCTTAGGAAATGAAGTAGGTGGCAACGTCACAGCTATGCTTTCATGTATTATGATGGAATAGTATCGATATTTCAGCTGCAGATGTGAAAAAAAGCAGAGGAAGGTGATGGTGAAATTGAAGATGGATGGAACAGCTGTGAAAAAGTAAATCTAACAATAGTGAATCGTGTGGAAAGTGTTGTTGTGTCACTTATTATTGTTTTCGTATCAGCTGATTTAAATAGGCTCACTGAAATTTTTGATAGATCCTGAACTGAGCCAATATACTGAATCATAAATGTGTGAATCACTTACTTGCCTATAGAGGAAACAATTTTTATTGAATTCCGCACGGCATATATTTCATTAATGTCTCCCCTCACTTCGATTCCATATCCCCCCACCTCCTACCTTGGCCTGTGTGTATATACCGAGAGAGGTTTTTGTTGGATTACCTTGAAAATGGCACCAAGTGTCGAATCCATGGTCGGTCGTTAAGTGATAAATTAAATAGTGTGGATGTTACCATTTGTGCTTCAATCATGGAGTACATTTTTGTTAACTTTGCGGTGCATCGGCTTATAAGTCCGTGACTCTGTCCGTTGCACTATTTTATTGAGTTGGTGACATAATTTTCTTGAATCTGGTTCCTACCGAGACATTGGCGTATTTATAATTAATATATATTTATATTATATTTATTTTGTATTTATTTATAATTTTGGGGGGGCGGTTTTATAATGTCTGGTTAAACCTCACGTTACCTTACGTGGAGATGAGAGTAACGTGGAGTTTTTACGAGAGGTTGAGTTTTATATTCTTTATATTATTTTGTATTCTTTATATTTAAAGAAGTGTCTTTTTGATGTAAAGATCAATCAAAACTTCTTGGAGACAAGAGGAAATGTCCACCAGCATTTCACCAGGAACATGGAGACTCTAAACGTTCCCTACTGTAGACTATCTAAAACTTATAAATCATTTCATGTGACTAAGTTGCACCTGTTTAATAGTTTACCCTCAGAAGCTAAATTTGTTAGTGTTAACAAATTCAAGAGAGTTGTGCATGCCTGGCTAATTAAAAAGGCCTTCTACTCAATCGAGGAATTCCTTGATAGCGACAAGGGTGATTTAATTTTTTTGTGATTTAATATTCTCCATAATTTCACCAAAATTTTTCATTATAATTTATTGTATCTTTCAATATTTTTTGTATATTTTGTGACTGAATATTTTCAGAAATTGCACTAATAATATAATAATTTTCTGTAATTGTAATATTTTGTATACCGATCATGACAAAGACAAATGCAAATTGTGTTTTGTTTTATGTCTAATAAATATTATTATTTATAAAGCAAATCCTACTTTTTGTGGATTTCTCCATTTTCGGGGTTATCGCCGAAATTCGTGGTCAGAGGTGACAACTGTTTCTGACATTATACTCAGTCGGTACATATTTGATATTAAATAAGCCTTTATAAATTTCAACTTTAACAAAAAGTATTTTACTTCAATATGCCGCCTTGTTTTTATTCTTTCAACTCTAATTAATTTTATTGTACTTTGGTTATCAATGTATATTGTACTTTTGACTATTTTCCCAGTTAGTTCCTTTAATAACTCTACTAAGTACTTCAATTCTTTAGAGCATTCACATGCAGCGATAAGTTCGGCCTCGGTTGTAGATTGAGCGCCTACAGATTGTCGTCGTGAACACCACGAGATTGGGCTATTGTTACACATTATAAGACAACCTGATGTACTCCGTCGTATCTGTTTCCTTGATTCTAGTGTCTCCACCATAGTCAGAATCACTATATGCAACTAACTCAAAATTTTTCTCATTGTTCTTTTCCCTACCATAAAATATACACCCATGTCTCGTATAGCGCAATTTCGATATAGCGCAAATTCGTTCCTAGGGGAAACATCGAACCGTCATGAACTTCGGTAACGTAATAGCAGCTATAGCTGCTTACCAAAGGTATCGTATGATACGGAACCAGCGACAAAATATGCAATTAGAAATTGCTCGCCTGGAGCGGTTAATTGCCATGAATTTTAGGCGACGAAGAGCCCTGAGAAGAGCTTGGGCTTATATTCGAGCTCAAGCGGTATGGGAGAGAGACGTCCCTGCTTGGCCGGAAGATAGATTTCTGCAAACATTTCGTGTCTCTAGGGACATGTTTGACATGCTATGCCGAGAACTGGCACCGTTCATCGGTCGACAGGATACCTGCCCTACCGGTGGCGAAGAGGGTCGCTGTAGCCCTCTTCTATTTAAAATCTGGGGCTGATTATGGAGTGGTAGGCCTTGCTTTCGGCGTGGGGAAAGCTACTGTGCATGTCAGCAAGGGACTTCTGCAGAGCTGTCCTTGACAGATATTTTATGGAATGTATAGTGTTCCCGTCGACGGAGGAGGAAATGGCTGCCAAGGAGAACTGCTTCCGCACCCGGTGGAACTTCCCGGGAACCATCGGTGCCATTTACGGGTGCCATATACCTATGAAGACCCCTATCCACGGAGGAGCTGATTATTACAATTACAAAGGGTGGCACTCGGTCATCCTTTCGGCTGTAGTGGACAGTCAGTATAGGTAAGTAGTCATTAATGGTTAAAAATAATGTTATATACTTCACGCTGACCACGTATAAATATATTCAAAAACATCTTATCTTCTGCAGGTTCATTTACTGCAATAGTGGTTATCCGGGGAGGGTCCATGATGCTGGTGTGCTGCGGGCTAGTGCCTTATGGGATGTCATCACTAATGGCGGCTTACCTGGGAAGTACCATTTAATTGGTGACGGGGCTTTCCACCTGGGAGCCAATATGATGAAGCATTTCCCGAGGCCAAATGGACCCCGCGAAGAGCATTTCTATTACCGGCGGGTTTCCTGTCTGATACCCATCATGGAGTCATAGTCATGTTATCCTCTGAATTTTAATTTATTGTAACCTCTTGCAGACTCTCTAGGGCCTTGATGGTAGTGGAGAATGCTTTTGGGCGCTTCTAGGGCAGATGGCGAGTCCTCCTTAAAGCCTCTGAAGTGGACGTTGCAAGGCTAGTGGAAGTCATAAATACCTGCTGCATCCTAAAAAACATCTGTGAGGAAAATAGGGAGGTGTTCTGGGCGGATTGGCTCGAAGAAGCAAATGCTGCTGAGAACATGTTTCCGCAACCCCAAGATGAAGCTGGTGGGGACAATTTTGTTGATGGGGAAGAGAAGAGAGAAGTTCTGGCACAGCAACTTTATGATGCTGTGCGATAATTCGACGAAATCCGCAACTCATATACCAGTCCTTTTCAGGACTACCAATTAATTATTCAAGGGTAATTGTTCTCCATGACAAAGCTTTCCTTACAACCCTGTTCCCACCTGAAGGAAAACAGCCCAAGTTATGACCTTCATTTTTAACCTTGCTGTAAAACACGCCAGCAGGCACTGTATTTTAAGCAATTCTATCATAATTACAAAGACCCTTTCCCAAGTACTAAGGGAAGAATAGAGCAGAAATGAGTTTAGCATAAGTATATTATCACTATCACTTACATTTTACATTAGTACCTAGCTAATAACCAATAGTGACCAGTGCACATAAAGTTATCACATAGTACTGCAATAATGTGATCCCTCATGGGCATTTCCCCTCACTCGCAAACCACGCTGTGAGAATGGACCATCCATCAACCATTTCCTAACCCTTACATATTCACTCGCTTTTAGGAGGCCTGTCAACAGTGGTAACTAGATCACTCTTACCTTAGGAAATTGTTATAGCAGAAACAAACCTAATGAAACACCTTCAATAAAAATATCATAATGCCTCACAAACCGCTGAGCTACACAAGCAAAAGATATGAATTACAATTCTCATCGAATTATGAGAAGGAAAAGTAGCACTGCTGGGGAGGAATGGGTTGAAAAGCAACTGAGACACAATAAAATTCTGTTTTTCAAATTTAATTTAAGATTTTTTGGACGTAACACAACAATTTTCATAATGCCACAAATAGATGACAAAGATGCAACTGTAGATAGACTGGCGGTTGTTGGTGAGATGGTGAGCCTGGTGGTTGTTGGAGAGATGGTGGGGCTGGCGGCTGTTACAGATACTGTGGGGCTAGGGGTGGGTATGAGAATGGAGGGGCTGGGGGTTGGTGTGGGCATATGGGGGCTGGGGGTTGGTATGGGAATAGAGCGGCTGGGGGTTGGTGTGGGAATAGGGGGGGGCTAGGAGAAGGCATGGAAATTGGGGGGCTCGGATAAGGAGGGGATATGTTGGTATTAAGGTGGCACGATGGGAGAGGGTAGTTGGAGGGAGGTCCCCTCTCCACCGACTCCACGAGCATTCTTAGGTACTCCAGGGCCCTCTCCTCCCTTTCCTCCTGCCTCCTCAGCATGCTCATGTAGTCTTCATGGGAAGATCTTAAGTAGCTATTTATGTCCAATTCACTCCTCCTCTTCCTCCGCGTTACTGATGGAGTGGCTGGAGCGGCTGAGGTGGATGGACCCCCATTATCACCCGTGATCACTTCTCTGAAACACAATATGAAGGAAGCATTACTTGTCAAACAATGGAATATGAATCGTGCCAGTTATTTAGAACTTCTATGATATCAAATGGAAAAACACAGGGAACGGATTGAGGACTCCATTCCCTATGGTCCTTAAGAGACTAAACAGCAAATGGGTTACCAAGTTATGGTGATTCTGTCCAATGCCAGGTTACACTCATTCAAACAAGCATTCACTTACATTAGTTAGATGATTTGCATCTTTCAGTTATGCCTTAGCTCACAGCAAGAAACTTATTCACATTACATATTTCCAATCCCTTTGAGGCTATTGTTTAAAAGGAATGAATAGCTACCACTGGAGTGATATCTCTAAGCGACATTGAGGTGATTACGTGATTGAAGCACATGTTACATTCTATGGGTTAGTACTTACGATCAGGGGCGGATCCAGGATTTCTTTCTGGGAGGGGCACAAGCAAGGCCGTATCCAGGATTTTGTTCAGGGGGGGCACAAGGATACCTTGTTATACAAAACGAACGAAATTATGATGGGACCGTATTAAAAATCTATCATAATTTTAAGGGTCTGGGGGGGGCACGTGCCCTCGTGCCCCCCCCCCCCCCCCTGGATCCGCCTATGCTTACGATGATATTAGGGAGTCCGTCCTTGCCTCAGGAGTCCCCGCCGGAGCAGTGGCATAAAGCTTATGGAGTGCATCCCAAAGCACCCACTCCGGCAAAGAGTCCCCTGACCTCATCCCCCGCTTCAACCCTAGGTACCTCCGCCTCAGGTTATTAACCTTATCTTTAATCTGGCTGGCAGACCTTGGGTATCCTAGGGTTGACAGCCGCTCCGCCAGTTCCACCCACACTCCCGCGTGGCTCCTCTGATTGCTCTGCAACCTATTCAAAGTAAAAGAAGTGATCAACTACTTTGCAACGAACATTTTGGTCTCAATAGGATATTCAGATTAGAAGTTTTCCGAGACGAGAAAAACTTAATTTAAATCATTTTATAAGAATGAAAATTATAATAAAGTGACCAGTTAGCAAAATATTCCAATTTGGAACGTAGCAAGGAGACATATCTACTGTCTTTAACGCATGAATATTGCTAAACTTTGGACAAATTCTCATAAAGAAACCTACATTCTTTTACGTTTTACCACCAGTTTGGTCTAGCTTCAGTTTTAGCACATGAAAAATTTATTCTTTTGCTTCTTTATTTCCAGGATTTCAATTTTCTCACGCAGTGTCGTCGTCAGTTGTTATCTGACACAATTCTACAACGAGGGCAGCACTGAGTTACGATGGTAACTTTTACGTGTAAACGTGCAGTTGTCTCGATCAACGTCGGTACGATCGTGGTGTAAACGGGGCAAACGGTAAGTTCGGCAGTGTTACTAAGGCTTACGATGGTAACTCTGCGCGTTTAAACGACGTTTTGAGGTTACGCGCGTACGGATCAACGTTGCGCCGATCGTTGTGTAAACGGGGCATAGTGCTGTCCAACTTACGATGGTCATGAACAATAATAAACAATATTGATACATAAATAAAGGTTACAAAAAAGTTGGTTTTACAATAATATAATTTTAAAAATGAGAAAGAAATACACAAGTATTTTGACATTAAAATATATTTTTATACTTTTTATGTCAAAATTCTAGTGTATTCCTTTCTCATTTCTTTATTGTATTATTGTAAAAAACTGTTTTGTTACCTTCATATATGTATCAATATTGTAAATTATTGTCGTCTCATTTTTTTCATTCATGGCCCTGATGAAGGTTTTAAAATAAGCCGAAACGTTGGCAAAAAAAACCTTTTGCATTGCATGACCTATACTCCAGGAATTATTTAATCATTAATTAGAAAAGGTCACAACAAGAGAAAAAGGAAAATCCAATTATGTAAACCAACATCATAAAACATTAGATGCATTAAAAATATTCGTTTATATAAAAATTCATTATTATGTAGCATATCAAACTATTAAGCACTTTTATATGAGTGATGATGCAAACATGTTAGCTTACCACGTCCGCTAACTAATTATAACGAGAATATCATGAGAGTTTATCATGCACGCTTAAAATACCTTAATAAACCAAAAATCAATCATATAAATACCAAATTACCACTCAAATCAATGATTTTAGAACATACCATCCCTTCGCAAGGCAAATTTTCAGCACACACGATCACGAAATGAAAACATTACCTACCGTGCTCGGTGAACATGTTTACACTAGTTCAAATCAGTTTTCCCAGGCAATATATTACTAATTTGGTACTTTAAGAATCACGTAAAATCGATGGAAAATATTATGATTATCATTTCTACCGACGAGGTTCGCACAACATTGCATGACTCAGGAAGACCACACAAGAGGGAGGATCACATAAAACTAAAAATGATTCCTGACGTACGTAAATATCCTCTGCTTCGTTTTTTTTGCATGTAAATAACTGTCGAGTACGAGGTACGAGGTGACATGATATAGCGTAAACAAAAAAGCCTTTTTTATCTACGCCCTACCAAGTCGACACAATCAGCTGTTCTCATAGATGCCCATGATGCCGTCTCTGGACAGCCAATGTTACGAGCGAGCAGTCTTCAAAATGCACGATTTGAATTATTAACAGTATTATACGTGCAACACTTTTCAAAGAGTTATTTATGATCACGTATCACGTACCTTGATTATCTCAGACACTGTGGATTGCGTCATCTGGAATAATTCAGCGCAGACTATCTGTAAACGACGAAATCGTAAAATTCATAGTGGCATTCTTGGAAATCAGAAACACGCTAAACTTAGATAAATATTTCACATGTTACACTATCTGGTGTCACAAAAACAGAAATAAATGATAACGTAATGGCATTCGTGTTTTCTAAGTAACATTACCGCTTTTAAACAAATACTCTACTGAGGTGAATTTACGTTCGATTCTGACAACGAAACGAGCATTCTTAACACATATTTTAACGGAGAAATGAGCACTTAAAGACTATTTCACATCATGCATAAGGTTGTTATTGTTGCCGCGTGCCAACATTTGTAGGAATACATCAGTCACTGTCTCCTTGGGAAACCTGTATCTTGACATTAATTCCCTTTCCGAATAAAATTCCACTGTATTTTCGATTCCTCAAGTGATGCCGAGATAAGTAATCGTGCATGGAAAAAAGTGAAGTTAGAACTATCGAATTCTGATGAAATTTATCAAACTTTTCGGTCGTCACATGGCTCACTGAAAAATTTGGTAACAATTACCACACCAGTTTGATAAATTCTATCAAACTGGTTTGGTAATTGTTACCGAAATGGCCACAGCATTCCGATAAAAACTACATGAGACATCGAAGTAGAGATGGTTTTTAGCGTGCTGGGTGATATACTTAGCATGGATTGAGTCCAGTATGACGACTTTTATCACATGTCATTCAACATGATTGCGAACGATTATACCTGAGGAATACCTCTAATTAAAGTTTTAATGTGTCGAAATACACAAACATCTCCTTGCAGCTTTAATATAAAGGGCTAACGGATAACATTGCAACTTAAAGCATAAATAAACAGAAAAATGAACGTAAATAAAATTAAAAGTCATTGCCATCACAAATAATAACAAAATGTTCTCTACCAATCTATCTTTTATGTAAGGCCTGTTTAAAAATCTTTAAAGTGATGAAATGGTCGAGGTTGTGAAGTGGATGTGAAGGCTGGGCAAGACCAACCTACGCTGACGAGGTGTCCTTCACAAGCAAAGTGCGCTGAAGGAGACCTTCAGACGTATCTCGAACTGAATTCTATCCTTCAGGAGCCGAGGAAGATGAAGGATGGCTAAAGAAGCGACAGACGATACCGGCCTAAAAGTGCATTACCTGTGTCTGGCTACGAACAGCACTTAGGCTATAAAAATCACAATTTTTTCCGTTGAAGGCAACGCATAAGAACACGCAGAGAACAGAAGGCTTCTCTTGCTTAAGGTGCCTTCCGAATCTTTTTCCATCTAAAGGATGAGACGTCACTTAAGTCACAAAAAAAATAATACTAAGTAAATCTCCACACTCTAAATGCTCCTTAGCCATACCAATTCATTAATAATTAACGTCATACCATCTTATGACCAAATCAGTCATTATTACATTTTTTTACCCACACGAGCTGAATAGGTTGCATCAATTTGCCTTTCTCAACTTCCAAAGAAAACTTAAACAGCATCTTGTATATACTACGTAGGAAAAGTGCTAAATCCTTTTTTTTCACTAGGGATGGACGGATCCAGGATTTTTTTTCGGATCAGGATCGGATCCTTGATTTTCGGAGCCAGATCTTTTGGATCGGATATTTCCGGATCCAAATGCATTTTCCTGCACTTCCTGCTATTAAACGAAGTAATCATTAAAGTTTATTTTGGGTACGTGTAATCGAAGGAATGCTTTTTAGATTTTCATACACATTTTAATATTTTTATAAATAAAAGATCATTTTTATAGGCTTTCAAGTTGTTTTTCTAAACATCTTTACTTGCTCAGGACCTTAACTGTTACGCTTGGGTTTGAAAATGAAAATACGAAAATTCTTCGGATTCACTGACCAGTGGCGTAGGAGAAGAACCGCATGCGACGGCGCAGTCGAAGAGAGAATCGGAGCTCTTTCCACCCTTATGCGTTGCATTCACTGACGCTTTTACTTAAAATTTCGGAACCAGATCCGATGTCTTCCACGACTTTGGATCCGATGAGGGGCAATATCCACCGATATTTGGATCCGAGGTATCCGATCCGACCATCCCTATTTTTCACTTACCTCATTCATTCCTATATATTTATCTCCAAGAAATACAAAGCCGTACACCAGATATTGTTAATGGACTTACCTACAATTTTTATTGTTGTACTTTGCCAAACATATCCCTTGGAAAATGAAATAGGATTTTAACAGACTACCCCCTTTCACCCCATGACATATATCCTCACATTTAATGTTGAATAGGGTGGTTTCCTATTATTTTTTTATTGCCTTAATCGAAAGATCATTACTCCTTGAGTACGTATTTCACACTTTTAGATTTTTATATGAAGACATCTATTTTTTGCGATTAAATGAAAAGTGAAAATTTTCAAGCGCGCAAAAACGCGACGGCTAAGTATGAATGCCGGGAAAAACTACACGTGACGTCGTTCTGCTTCCCGCTGCCGCAAGTGAGGTGACCTTGGGGCGAGGCTCTGAGCGCTGATATGATGCAGGATGCTAGCAGGTAGCTGAGTACCATGCTAGCAAGTAGCGCTTGGCTTAAATAAGAATTATTAATGCCTTATTAAACGAATAAAACTTTCCGACCTTAGCCAGTTTTAATAGGTGATTATTAAGATGTTTCCCTGAGCTCTGTGCCTCATGCATCCATTGGTAATCTCATACGATGTATAACTCCTATCTACTCGTGTAGAAACTAGGTCCTTGTGACGTCACGTGGAGTGGTATCGCATGGGCGCCAATCTGGCCCTTTTCAAATAAGGATAAAAATGGACCATTGCCATTCGTCTAAACCGGTATTTCTAAAACCAAATAATTTGTATATTATGAATACACTAATGGTGGGTAACGAATCGCGATCAATGCTTTTTTTTTCTTTGAAGGAAACTACCCTATTCTATAGTGATATCACATGCTAGTAAATCAGAATGTAATTATTAGGTACGATCTTTTTCTCTCTTTCAATTGCCAATTTCACTTATTAAATTGTTATTATGGTGCTAAAATAGTGGAAATTGATTGCTGATATCGTAGATACGGATAAAAATGGAGGATGCTGCGCTTGGTCGATTATTTCTTCTGTATATTATCATGGGGTACTTCAGCATTTTAAAACATCCGCCATTTTTAACAATTTAAACTTCACGTTCACCTTTTACTCGAGGGAAATCCATGCTTTAGCTTGACTATCGTCCCAGTCAGCACAAAAGATAATTTAGACGGAAAATTTTCTGGTAATTTGGGGCAAATTTAGCCCAGTAAGCTTTACCCCTTCTTTACCACGTTATTACTCGCGTGCAGAATTGCCAACAGCGAAGTGTAAAAAATATAAAGTGAGTAATTTATTGCAAATGGTTATGGTTATATGTGATGGTTATGTAAAATCTATGCATTAAAACGCGTTTTCATGCTCAGATTTTACATAACCATCGATTATAAAACAGAATTTTGGAACTTAACCGACGCTTAGCTTAAACTCCAGTCTAACCCGACATTATAAAACGGCCCCTAATATTACAATTTTTATGGGTTATGATGCAAAATACTTTTCATTTAATAACATTTTTGATAGATTTTATGCGTTTTGGTTTTATCATAACCAAAAGTGTGGTTTTCACTAACCTCCACACAAAATATAAAGATTAGAGTGCTTCTATTTTGATCAGAGCACATTTTGCTTTAAAATCTATTTTAATTTCTTTGCCAAGGGCCAAATTTATAGAATTAGAAAACTAAAACAAAAAATAATCATCTTTATCTAAACTATTTCATAAAGCATTATATATTCTCAAGTAACCCAGATACTTATATGTGTTTATAACTGACAAAATCAACAACACAAAAACGAGGTGCAAAGATAAATGTCATCGTAAATATAAGAAATGAAGTATTGAAATATATATTTAAAAAACAGTAATGAGATTATTTTACAATAAGAACCTGACAACAGCACTTTCAGCAAGGGTAACTGCCCTAATAAAAATATTCTAAGAAAAGAAAATACATTTTAAAACAATATTCACTCTATTCATGAACAATTACACTACTGCTTAACATAATGGTTTGGCTGAAGACTATAGATTAGTGGTTAGTTTCATGAGGAGTCTTCCTCATGAATGTGTTAAATTCATTGCAAAAATTATAACCGATTTCTCCTCATGTGAAAACAACATTAAGGTTTCTTTAAATTACTCTCTTTAATTTCTCTAATTTCTTAAAATCTGCAAAATAAACTTTGCAAACTTGATGCTAAATCAACAGTAGTTAGTAATTTAAATCCTTTGAGGTAAGTGGGAGATAGTAATGCAGAACACAAATTTAAAGAAAGAAGATATTACATTGCTGCCCACCAAGGCTGTTCACAATACATGTTTAAACAATTAATTTCAAATTGAAAAATGGGACCCCCTAATGCAATATGATACCACAATGAACAACCCCTTAGACTCAGTGATTGCTACATGAACTTTCAAAACTCGTTCCTTAAACAAATTCATTCAGGACTAATACTTAGGCTGCTATTCTGGATAAGCATTGCAATAAATAGCATATGCTATTCTGCGGGTCATTATTGCAACCACCCTGTATTCTGAATGAAGCGTAGTAATAATTTTGCTTGGAATAGCATCATGCTATTTCTTGCGTGAGTTATTTTGAAGCTCCTCCTCTTCCCGTATGAAAAACTTTCTGAACAGATTTCGCAACCAATGAGGAAGAAAATATTTTTAAAAATTTTCTGTTTTTTACGGAATATTGACTTGCAATTATAAACAATTGCTATATTTAAATTTAAAAATTATATTTAAATCTTGGATGTATATAATACGCTTTGGTAATCTCATTTAGGAAATCAGCTGTTCGTTGTGGCCGTGATAGATTTCACAATGGCTACAGGCAGGTGGGTTAGGTCATAATTTGATTATGATAATGATGAATTATCGTGCATAAATATTAAATCAATTACCTGTATTCGATCGGTTGTTTAACGTGAGATATATGCTATGCTAAGTAATAATTGAAAGCTAAATATGTTTCATTTTCTTCGTAATTGTGTTAGGCTTCGAAGTCTGTTTGTTTGTTGCATGTCAAAATAAATGTGTATCAACTTTTTTGTATTGCTCGTGCCGATATCCCTTTACAGTATGACCTAGAAGCTTTCATTCATAATGCTAGGTTTGTATTATATGACTCCCTTATTTTAGTATTAATTCTCTGTTTAGGAAATGAAGTAGGTGGCAACGTCACAGATGTGCTTTCATGTATTATGATGGAATAGTAATGATATTTCAGCTTCAGATGTGGAAAAAGCAGAGGGAGGTGATGGTGAATTTGAGGATGGATGGAACAGCTGTGAAAAAGTGGATCTAATAATAGTGAATCGTGTTGAAAGTGCTGTTGTGTCACTTATTATTGTTTTCGTATCAGCTGATTTTAATAGGCTCACTGAAATTTTTGATAGATCCTGAACTGAGCCGATATACTGAATATTAATTGTGTGAATCACTTACTTGCCTATAGAGGAAACAATTTTTATTGAATTCCGCACGGCATATATTGCATTAATGTTGTTCATGGATATTCTATTAAACATTTGTGGCGAAATAAATCTGTTCGGAAACTTTATTTGTGTTCGGAGAAATCCTCTGTTTTCAAGAAAGTAATTCAAGTCGACTGCCCATGTTATAATTTAGTAGATTGTAAGTTCTAATTGTAGAAGGTAGCGAATAGTGGGGAAAATAATTTCGACTCATAGCATGTATTTGTATACACTGTCCAATTTAGGAAATGAACAGCTGATCAAAATATTTGGTATTATTATGGTAACATATGGTTTTCATTGAAAGTTACAACTATTGTTTTATTTGGAGAGTTAGTATGTTAACATAAGCTTGGAATTTTTCAAGAATCGACCTGATAGCCTATATCGAGGATGTTTTCATCGCACGTCAAGTGTTGAAATAAAATTATGAATTGTAAATATGAATAAAACATGGAAAATTATGGCTAATCGTAGTAATTCTTTGCATTAATTGCTTTGTTTTTGTACTGTCAATGAAGCAAGCTTGTGCTTCATATATTATGCTCGAATGTTAATTTCTAACCAATTCACTTAATTAGTTAAATATTCATCACATATGCTACCATTATTTAATTAAAATAAAGTAGATATCATTTTATTTTTGGCTATTGTTCCATGTTTCAATACTTGATTAGGTTACTTTAACCTCAGAAAAACAATTCAACATTGCAATGCGCATGTTTTCTGGGTTGCAATGCTGAATAGCTCGGCCTCGAAGACCATGTAATATTATTGCAACCCTATTGGTTGCAATTCGCCGTTCAGAATAGTGAATTGCAACGTGCTATAGCTATTTTGAGAATAACATCTCCCGGTGTAGTAAAAACACGAATTACAACCGTTCTGAATACCGTATGGCATATGGGTTGCAATACGCTATATTATTGCAACTTCGGTTGCAATATCGGCGAAAAGCATAATGCTATTCCATCCAGATTATCAGCCTTAGCACTGCCCAAAGACAGCCATCAAATAAACAGGCAACAAATCTAAAATAGTGTAATAGAAAAAAGACTTCCCTTATCAGTAATTTATTTCAATCTGTACTCTAAAAAAATTTCATTGACACCAAATTCATAAAACTAATTTGATCTATAGAATAAAACACCATTTCCTCCTCTATACCATGGATATATTCACAAAAAAACACTTAACTGAACAAAAAAATAAGAGTTTTGTAACAAGTAAATCACAAAGTATATATCATAAGAATCGAATCAATCAAAGGAATGGAATATGCACCAATGCAGGGACCAAATCAGAACAGATTCTATTTTCCTTTCATGCATTAGCACAAGTTGTGCGGTTGCACGATGCACTCTTGTGTACATACATGGGTTCATTTTTTTAGACAATAACAAGTACAGGAAAATGCATTGTGTGAAAAAGCCTTTATACATGAACCTTTATCAATGACCCCTGCAAATTTAAAAAAGCAATATTGTGAATAATATCACCTGTCACGATTGTGAGGACTGTTACAAGGATAAATATCTCAGTATCTAAAAAATAGGATTTCATGACAAAAAACATACCTTAGAAATAACATACCAATCGGAATGATCCCTTTTTGGTCGTGCAATTAATAAAAAGCACACTTGTTTTTTATAGCACCAAAATTATATAATCAAAATACGTATTACATATTAAAATGTCATATAAATAAACTGTTTTTATATTAAAGCAAAAAAATTAATGAAAAGAACTGACGTAGATGATTTTAGTAAATTATGTTGCAATAAAATGAATTAAATATGATACAGCTATAAAAATTTTAATGTACCAACATATACATAGCAACCAACAAGTAAACTAAACAGGCAGTTATGTCAAATCAATTTTCTTAATATGTTCCATAATTTTTAAATCTAGTTTTTGAAATGCTGTATTGGAAAGTTTTTTACAGTTGTATTGTTTTTTTATATACTTTGATACTTTTGTATTTCTCCCATCTTTTCATGCGATACAACTTGACAAATGGTAATAAATACACTTCAGAAACGTGAGCAAATACGGTTATATTAATGACTTAAATACTTAGTAGTTCAAATTTAAATCCAAAAAGGAGAAAAAGAGGAAAAGAAATACACCGAAAAAATTCCACATAAACAGTTCATTTTCACTGATATCCTTTTTCAGTCGATCATCAGTGAATTGGTATGACCCACTTTATTAGCTATGACTGAATTGTAAACACAAAGTTTTGCCAAAAGACGAAACATCTTCAATCGTCGCCACTGAATGACCGAGAGCAAGTTAACTAACACCTTTGGGAAATTGGACTTGTCACACTGCTCCGTCGATCCCCTATGCGAGCCTTTCATAATATCTTATATTGTTAATATGTATGATGGATTAAAAAATTGAATGCTCCATTAACTTTTGATCTCTGATTGAAGTGATTTTTTAGAATGATGCAGTCATATATAATAATACTTTGCTTGCAAAGACAACAAGTGATTCGTCAAATATTTCCAATGAGAAAAAAACACTCACCCTTAAGTTATTTCTAGACGAAAACGTTCTCAGTTCTACGCCCGATTTATGACATATATTTCTGAAATCGTTGAATTCCATTAGCTTCTTCAAGCATAGTGGACATAAATTGGTGGCTGGCCATCTCCCACAGCAACCTACGAAATCAATGATAGCGTATGTAAGAGATTTTAGACTTTTCTGAGAAATTGGATTCATAGAACGGAATAAAATATGAACTTGGAGAATCTCGAAAATGTAACCCGGCATTCACTTTTAAGTCGACTAAATCATGTAGGGCATCCTCTACATTTTTCTCGCTTGATACCACAGAAGTGAATATATTGTAATAAAAATCATTTAATTTCATGCAAAGTCTGCAGGGGGTACCCTCGGAATTCCTTTCTGAAGATTCCAAGATTACCAGGGGTAGCACTCGTGTTTTCACAACAATAACTCATTCAATCTTCAAATCAGTTCACTCCTCAAAGAAACCATCCACACACCACTCGTAAAAACATCCTAATCCCTACATTACAATCATTTCCATAGACCTATTCCAATGCAAAAACTTAAGACTGCTCACGGATAAAGGCATAAAAAGCTCACATTTAAATATCACCTCAAAAAGAAACCATATTACAACAGGATAGACAGAATATATTTCAAGGGATCTGCGTTGCCATTGAGACCAAAGTTTAAAATAGAACATGCAAGCAAACATTAGTTTAGATTTTGGACTTTGTTTCCGTACCTTACCACTAGAGGACAACGCATACAACTGGCCTACCATCGCAAAATGACGATTTCTTGCATTCCCTAGGTAGACTGATACATTATTGAGCTTAATTGCATGAATCCTAGCATGACTATTCGGAAAACATTAATTTCAATTACTCAATAAAAAATTTCGGAATCCCTTTTCTGACAAACCAGTAAAAGCTATATTACCGTATGGAAGCCAAGTTGGGTTTAAACTCAATTCTGGGCAAAAAATTAAAAATAAATTAACAAATAACTATTACCCTACCATCAATCAAAGGAGAATTTATGATATTCAAATTAGATTTTCATATATTTTATGAAATAGAAACAAATAAGTCTTCAAACGCGGACGGTTGGCCTGTTCCATAGTTACGCTCTAGGCGGAGGAAATGAAAACTAGAAATCCACGATTCTACACCAAGTTTTGCTTCCATTGTCTCATATTAACAAGTTACGTTGCGTACCTGGATGATAAAATCGTGTCAATGAGCATGAAATTTTGAGGTGATTTATTGATTGTTGGCATTTATTGATTGTTGGTCCTTTCGTTGTACATTCTAAAGTATTTGTATTTTCGAACGTCTTCGAAGTGAATTTAGTTTTCGTGTTGGATTTTGATATCTTTGTCAGTGCTGTGTGGATGATATATTTGACGATTGAACTGATTGGAAGATCGAATTAGATATTCAAGGGAAAAGATGAGTCGTACCACCGGTATTTTGACGGATTCGTCAGAAAAGAAATCAGAGGGCAACCTTTGTAGGCTTTGTAGGAAGAACAATTATTATTTTTACAACATATTCACTTCGAATGTATCGTGTGAAATAACTGTGAAGGATGCCCTACATGACTTAATCGGTTTACAAGTAAGAGGCACATTACATCTTATCGATTTCCCTTTACAATGGGACTTACTTCATTTTGGGTTTTTGAAAATAATTTCGCTGACATATATGTCGTTTGTTGCTATCTCAGGTTGCTGTTGGAGATGGACTGCCCACTACCTTGTGTCCACCTTGTTTGGAGAAACTCACGGAATTTAGTGTTTTCAAAAAGATTTGTTTAGAATCTAACACAGTTCTGAGAAATATTTCGCCGAGAAACTACTGCAGGGTGAGTACATATAGTTTTTTCTTATTTATAAGTTTCGGAGTTTAAAGTGACAGTCTTTGGTTTGTGTCGACGACAATGTGAAATATAGAAAAATAATTATTTGTGGACTGAATATTGATAGCATGAAGTTGTAACGATTAACTCAATATGATAAATTTAGATAAATTGTTTGGTGAAACAAGTGGAGAAATATATTGTATGAGCACCTTTGGTCATTTAACCCAGTATTATTGAAAAAGGCGCATGGATTAACGTTCAAAAGTTAATTGAGGATACCCTTTGTTAATCAACAATATTAGGGGGCATGAATGGCCCTCGTGCATCGCAAGACGAGTTTTCAGTTTCGACGACTGAAGGAGTTTTGATGAAAAATTCCGTGTTTTCCAAACAATCGTGTCCATTGGTGGAATTAGGAGGAAGGGTCACGGTGACGCATGCTTTCCCAGATGCTTGAAAAATTTATAAAGTTTAACGCTGTTTCCATTAGGTTAATATCGATTTGTGTATTACGGAGCCTCAAACATTTAATTTCATATTAATAATGAAACAAAAAGGACGACAATGGCAGGTTCCACAATTTAATTATTACTGCGACCGGTTTCAATACATGATATCATCATCAGGCCTGTATGTATTGAAACCGGTCGCAGTAATCATTAAATTGTGGAACCTGCCATTGTCTTCCTTTTTGTTTCATCATGAAGGAGTTCCATCATGTTTCGCCTGACACGATTGAATTTATCATATTAATAACTTTCATATGACATTAAATAGAACATTTTGCACTGTAGTTATTGTATCTTGTTTTGTATCTCAAGTAAGAGGTCTGCCTACCCTTATTCCCCCCAGAAAAAATTATGGATCCGCACATTAGCGTATCCAGGAAAATGGGGCGTTCGAAATCACCATTGATCAACTCAAAAAATAAAATTACTCACTATGCCATGCCACAGTCTCTTTATAAGAATTCGATTGGGTAACTGGAGCATATTAAAGTGAACAAACAAATTCCTGATCATTTGCTACAAAACAGTGAAACGTGAGAGATCTATAAAGTAGTTTTTTTGTATGTTGTCAGCCATAGTCTCGAGTGTCTGTAAACATATTGAAACACATCTGTTTCAATAAAGTGTATTGAATATATTTTGATTCTTATGATTATTTTGTGGTCAACTTTCTTGAAACTATTTATATTTTGTTGAATAACATTTTGTGTAGTAATTGTGTGATATTTGGCATGTAATGCTGTTTTGTTAAATGAGTTTGGAGTACGCTGACAGAAATATATTTTTTTAGTACACAATGGAATTATTGATGTTGTTTGCTGATTTTTGAATACTACATGGTCTTCGAGGTCGAGCTATTCAGTATTGCAAACCCAGAAAACATGCACATTGCAATGTTGAATTGTTTTTCTGAGGTTAAAGTAACCTAATCAATTATTGAAAAATAGAATAATAGCCAAAAATAAAATGATATTTACTTTATTTTAATTAAATAACCGTAGCATAAGAAATGAATATTTAACTAGTTAAGTAAATTGGGTGGAAATAAAAATTCAAGCTTAATATGTGGAGTACAAGCTTGCTTCATCGACAGTACGTAAACAGTAACAATTAATGCAAAGAATTACAATGAATAGCCCAAATTTTCCATATTGCATTCATATTTACAATTCATAATTTTATTTCAACGCTTGACATGCGATGAAAACATCCTCAATGTAGGCTATCAGGTCCATTCTTGAAAAATTTTAAGCTTTTGTTAACACACTACGCCAAATAATGGTTATAGCTTTCAATGAAAGCAATATATTACCATAATAATGTCATATATTGTGATCAGGCGTTCATTTCCTCAATTGGACAGTATCTACCAATACATGCAAAGAGTCGAAATTATTTTCCCCACTATTCGCTACCTTCTACAATTAGAACGTACAATCTACTAAATTATAACATGGGCAGTCGACTTGAATTACTTGCCTGAAAAAAAGGATTTCTCCGAGCATGAATAAAGTTTCCAAACAAATATGATTCACCACAAACGTTTAATAGAATATCCATGAACAACATTAATGCAATATATGCCGTTCGGAATTCAATAAAAATTGTTTCTTTATAGTCAAGTAAGTGATTCACACAATTAAGATTCAGTATATCAGCTCAGTTCAGGATCTATCAAAAATTTCAGTGAGCCTATTAAAATCAGCTGCTACGAAAACAATAATAAGTGACACAACAGCACTTTCAACACGATTCACTATTATTAGATCCCCTTTTTCACAGCTGTTCCATCCATCCTCAAATTCACCATCACCTCCCTCTGCTTTTTCCACATCTGAAGCTGAAATATCGATATGAAGAGTTGAATAGTTTATATATAGTTAAGATATATAGTTTTTTGACATAAAAGTATATTTTCATGAATTTTTTCAGATTTTTTAAAGCAAAGCAAATGTGCAATGCATCCTCTGAATGCCATGGCTCAAGCGTACGTGACACACATAGGCATCCGAAGGTTTCATCAACAATTTTTATATCTTAAGCATCCATATATGCACTTTTAGTGAGTATATCTGTGAGACATATCCGCCTGCTTTCCTTCTGTGCCTCTTAATTGCCTATTTTTGTGTGCTCGTATTTTTTTTCGAATATTTTTACCAGCTGATGCCAGGATGCTTCCTTGAGGGACGGTCCCTGGTGGGTGCTCATGGAAGGTATTCCTCCACTCACGCTCCGAATTTGTGCTTTCTTAGTGATTGTGTGTTCTCTGTGGGGACGACGAAAGCTTTCCTCTGTGGTTCGTTATCATCTGCTTTTCTGCCTCATCGTTCCCTTTCTCTTTCATCGTGGCAATGACAGTGAAGTCATGGACCATCAAGGCATTGTCACTCTATGGTTCTTGGAACCTCGAAGAGCTGCCAGCATTTGGTATCTTATTTACGACGTTTGAAAGTTAGGGTTAGAAATTTTTCATGCTTAAGTTGCTTTGGTGGCTTTACTTTTTTTTCAGCCTTAGGTACCTTCTGTATCTGAACCCCTCCTGCAATGGGGTTCCTCCTGCAGTGAAATAATGCAATGTGTTGCTGTACTCATCAATTTATATCTCCAGATACCATAGTCATCCCAACTTGAATATTTACCATCTTCTAAAGAGTATCATGAAGAATAAATAAATTTTTTCATAAATTTTGGAGGTGACATGGTTTGAGATATTCCAGGTGAAAGGTCAAGGTCACCGACTTTAACTATGAGAATTTCTGTAATATGACAAAATTGCATAACATTGGAAAACTTGTTTTAAGACCTTTCCAAAATTACCTTGTTCACTGTTCGATCATTATTAGAACTTCAAGTGGCCATTACTCTTATGATACTTGTGATAAAATTCTGTAATTTGTTAGTTTTCATTCTCTTGTCATGTGTAATGAACACACGCAGTTTCATGAAAATCGAAAGGGGTCAGGTTGGAAATTGTACTTTTCTAAGTTGATTTGAAATGGAATGACCCTAAAACGGCCACTATGTGACTCTAATCAGTACACCAAAGATCTACCTGCCTAATTTTGTTTCAGCAGCTAATTATTCTTGAGTTATTGATGAACGGACAACTCTCAATTTTTATGCAGTAGCTTAGATATCACATTAAAAATCCTGTTTCATCAAGATTGGGAATATGCTTCACTTGTTGACACTGAAGGAGGTGAGTTGTTCATCACTGTTACTCTTTCCACAGAGTATCCAAGGAGAGGAGGCAGATGATGAGGAGTTGGGGACTCCTGCTGAGACAAAAGACTGTGTTGAAGACGATATACAAGGCTACTCACATCTTAATTGCTCACTCCAAACAACTGAAATATACATTCCTGTGCCAGACTCCCAACAATCCAGAGCTAATACGTCGGTAAGTTATATTCTCATCCATATTGAAGCCTGAGTTAAATGATCTTAATTTGTAGATATTTACTAGGTTGCATGATGAAATAACTATTGCCCAGTTTAACTATGCATTTCTACGAGACGTCAACTTATGTGCCCACCAGTTGTACGATACAAGACAAAAAGCTTAACCACTAATATTTTTTTATACAAGTCAATCTTAGCTATATATCACTTCTAATCTTGTGAGAGAAATGTATTCTATGAATGAAAACGCCCATTTGCTCCACCTTATGTCTGGTGCGGAAGGGTAAAAAATGTATAAATGGCGAGAAAGCAGGAAATGGAAAAGTAACCTCAAATTCATAATGTTGAACGATTAAAATTAATTAGTAGTATGATATTGTTTTTTATTGTTTGTGGATCTAACCTTTTGAAAAACTTTTTGTATTCTTAACAGCACTATTTAAATATTTTTGCTGAGGCAATGTTAAATTTGTTCCCCTAAGCAGTCCACTGAGATGAAATCAGAGAAAATACCCTTTCTGCATTTGTATTTTTCTCTGGTATGCTATAGTAATGTTGTTAAGTTCTTAATGGATACTAAGAGATTTACTATACACCAGTGGTTCCCAAAGTGGGTGCTACCACCCCGTAGGGGGCGTTTCTGTAGTCTTTGGGGGCGAAAAGATCCTAGGGGGTGGCAGGGGGTACCGGAGGATCCTGACAATGTGACAAATGCGAAGGTTCCGTAACCTTCCTTTTGTCTTTTTTTCAAGCTTTGTTTCGAAAGTTTATTATGTTTCCTGCATCTGGAAGTTATTTAAGCCGTGTTTTTTTACATTTTCAAGTTAGAATGGTTGAAAAATATTTCCAAACCTTTCTTGCGCAAGGGAAACATTTGAAGGGATATAGTCTCATTTAGTCCATCGTTGGCTCAACTTCACAACACAGAGAAGTTCGGCAGTAAATTTCATTGTGAATAAAATGGTTGTGAATGCAGAGAGGAATCAGGTCATCTGATAACTAGAGTCGGTAGCTTCACAGCAAATTTTTACCAGAATTATCCTTTTCCAGCATTACTATCGAGGCTTTTTTGGTAAGTGATTTTTCATTCTTCAGATGATGTCATTACTATTATAAATATTTTGTATAATGTGATGATGGCAAAGTATATTACAAAAATAAACGGCCAGTATATTGTTTATATTTTTATGAAATGGTAGTAAATTATTCAAAACGAGGACCTTTTCTCTCATAGTTCGAACATGTAAGATTAAATTTCCCATTTCCTGGCTGAAAATCAATTTAATAAATTCCCTGTTTACTGATCTAATTCCCCCGGTCACGATTTTTCTGATATTGTACATTTCCTTGGAGCATCTGCTTATCAAACAATGGGTAGTATTTACAATAATTCTTTGAATAAAAAGAATACATTGGAAATAATTCGAGAAATCGAACAGGTCGACAAAAGGAAGAGTGCCTTGATCACCTTAGGAAAAAATACAGCCACCAACGAAGGTAATTACGAAGTATGAGAGCCTTCAACATTAAATAACCATTATAAAGGAATACTTAATGTGAATCCAGCTCCTAAAAAACCGAAGCGCCATATGATAAGTGGCTCAGATACAAAGATATTTGATAAGTCAAGAAATTTAAAAATTATTGTAGTTAATTGTAGAAGCATTCGTAAAAAACAGGCAGAGTTTTTAAGTATTTATTTTGGGCACATTGAAGTACTTGCGCAGATATTATACTCAGAACCGTGAGTTTGTGATACCTCATATACAATTATGATGATAGCTTCATCTTTATTGATTGATGGACTTCAGGACTTTGAAGTCCATCAATCAATAAATGATCATGTTGAAGGACCCTCATATTCCAAGGCCTGGATAGGGGAAGGGCACCCAGTTTGGAATCGAACCTGCAACCTTTGGATTGGAAGGTGAATACTTTATCCACTTCTACTGTGGCTAGCAAATTGAGAAGCATTCCACAACAAGGTGTGCTTGGGAAACTGGTCATGTCAGCCATTTCATTGTAGTTGGTCACTAAAATCTTGTACAAACATGTTTTTGGCCAGCTTCTGTGGTCTCAGGCGGTTTTGTTGTTGTCTATAAGCATTTACATTTTTTTCCCTATTGATTGATATCAAGCATTATCTTATAGGTAACTGTGAAAGACGAGAACAAAGACCCTCTCAGTGAAGGTAATTATCCTTTGATGAACACACTGGATCCAGCTGGAATTCCAAGTGTTGCTTTACACCCATTGGCAACTGACGACTTGGTAAGTTCATGTTTGCTTTATTAAGCACAGTTTTGCTACTACACATATTCAGTCCTCCATGTTATATTCCAATATCAATTACCATAATAGCAGTACCTTTTCCCTTCCTTTTTCATATGTGAATAAGTAAACTTGAGATGTGTCATGATTCTTCATTGGAAAATTCATGGTTAGTCATCATGTAAGTTATAGAAAAGCTTTTGGGCTATGTTGCCTTTGCAACTTTTTGGGTGGCCCCAATATTTCCTGACCGATTCTGGTTTCTTTTTCAAGGGAGATTAAGGGAATCAAAGTCCCAAAAGTTTATGTTCATTGGCCCAAAAGATTTTTTTTACTAACATAGAGATGTGTTGTTCTTGAAGAAATAATTCAAAATAAATGGTTCATTGTTCTGAACAGAATGTGGGCATACAGCTGCTCTGATCACTCACCTATGATCACTAAGTGATTGAGGGCTCTGATGTCATGGCATTTCCCATTTTTGTCAGCATAGAAACACCATTCTCACTTCCAATCACCATAAAGCAGAAGGATGGATCGTCATCATAAGTCATAAGATATGTTTGAGACAGCTCTCCTGTCCGCTAACCTTTCCACTGGGACGTATTTCTTCTCTTTTACATCTTAATAACCTTTGTTATTCTTCCACCAGTCCTTCTAGTACTGTTTTTATCAGACCATTATGGCTCATTATGTGGTCAACTAAGTAGTTCTCTCTTGTGCTAAGGGTTCTCAGAAGAATTCTCTTTTCTGCCACTCTTCTTAGCACTTCCTCGTTACTCACATGGTTGATCCATTTTATCTTCATCATTCTTTGGCTGCACCATAATTAAAATGCTTCTACTTTAGACTTTTCTGCTGATGCTCAACATTCAAGCCTCGCATCCATGAAGAGATATGTTGAAATTCTTTTCCTTCCATATTGTTCAAACAATATAGAAGGAAAACAAGTGAAATTCATGCTACCTATTGTACCACTTGGTACCCTCACGGAGAGTTATTGTGATGTCATGATCAACAGATCACCGATCATAGTGTGGCTGGGCACCCATAATTATTTGAATCATGATTCTCTAGTGAAATCGTTCCAAATGATAAAAACCTTTCATGTAGAATGATGAATCCTATTGTGTTGGTTCTGGCTGGCTGTATTGCCACATAATCAGGTGATGCAGTTTCTAGGTAAATCTACCAAACATGAATTGCTCCCAAAAAAGAATTTATATAAGGCATATTCTAATTGTAGCAGATGTGGAGAGGACTGTATGGAGTAAATTTTATGGGGGACTCAGGATTTGTCATTCACCATCTTTGGAAAGGCTATTAGATGTTGGCAAACCAGAGTGGTTGTTGAGAGGCATCAATTTCTTACCGTGAGCTGATTTTGGTGCGGCATGTGGTATATTCAACTTTTACTGAAATAAAATATAATGATTACCGTTAATGGATTAAATCAACATAATTGTACCCCATCTGCTCCTGCAGAGAAAGATTCTTGGTTGTCGATAAATGATGTAACGAGACCATGATGTCTCAAATTATTGCTGGTAAATTTTTTGTTCCTTATTTGGAGGGTTTTCCAATGGCTAATTGAAAAGGCAGAGTAACCTAATGACCCATATTATGTTAGTCGATGAGTTTCTCCCGTCTTCTTCTCTGAGGTCGGAATAGCTTTTCAGGGAATTTTCCAGCTGTACATGCACCCTATATTTGATGTTTTGGGTGCGATTGGTTGTTGTTCCTTATAAGGAGGGTTTTCCTACGGCTAATTGATATGGCAGAGTAACTTAATGGGCACTATTTTGTTAGTCGATGAATTTTTCCCATTTTCCTCTCTGAGGTCAGAAAAGATTTTCAGGGAATTTTTCATTATTCATACACCCTAGATTTGTTGCATTGGTTGTGATCTTTTTGATTGTATTACCAATTGGTGCAAACCTGTATCAAAGAAGTGTTAATTCTCTTTTTTCTCGGAATGGCATGGGAACATGTGGGTCTCCTTCTGTAAAAGCAGATCAGTTCAGTGATGTTGGAAGGGGATATGCACACAATTATAGCCCTAATGGGGCCACAAATGACCTCATATTCCAAGTCTCTGATCATGTAATCATAATAGCAATAATGGAATTTTAATTGGTCCAGCGATTTGTTTGGACAAACCTAAGACATGTCAAGGAGTACGTATGGTACATACACAGAATTAATGAAGATAGAAAAAAATTTTATATGAAGAAATTCGTCATTATTATGAATTTAGTTTTTTGCACAAACAGTTGCAGTATACATTGACACAGAGGGGTGATGTAATGTACATAGTTTTTGAAGTAGAGGGTGGCATGCTGTGTAAGGAGACATTTTATCTAAGAGCTGCAGTATCCTCTTTTGAATTTTGAAAATTATTTTATAATTGATACAAAAATCACATTCATGTAGAGGGAAGTATGATACCCACAGCACTTTAGGTTAGAATGGCAACGGAATGAGTAAAACTTGCCGTTATTGTTTGAAAGCTATGAATTGCTCATTTATACTCCTTAGCTATTTATTGCCTGGCTCACTTCAGAATAAAAAACTTTGCTTTACCTAAACATGTAATTACAACTCCTCGGATCATCATAGTAACCTTGGTAGAATGGTGGGGTAATAGTAAAAAAGACAGGGACTATGGTTATCACCCGCAAAAGGCAGAAGAGTTTGAAAAGTCTACCATGGGAAATCAAGGTTGGTAATAAGTTCAGGCATTGCTGCAATGAGCTAACGATATGACGCACTCCTGTCAAGTGAATAAACACATCTCATCCATCTCTCAGCACAGCATGCTTTGTGTTTCTTCTGTACTCTCTTGAGTGATTTGCCCAAAATTGAATCCTTTATCTATATTTTGAAAGACTAATATGAATTTTGATTATGATTTAAAACATCTAGCAGATAAAATCCACGGAAGAAAAACACTTTTTGCACGTGTGGAAGATAAGTCAAAGTAAAAATAATAATGAGAGCAAAAATATTTTGAAGCAATTCAAAGTAAACCCAAGTCTCAGTCACACATTTAAGCATTATAAAAATAATTATTTACACTTTAATTTAGTTTTTTTTTACTTGACACTTATCCTGCATTTTTTGATCAGATGAGTTATTTCCTTTTTTGATCACTGTGATGCATTATAATTATTGTACTATCATTTGCAAAAGTCTTGCAACAAATCGAGTGGTGCCACTTTTGCTCCACAAAGATTGTGCTCGGAAACTGTATGGTTTTCGGGTATATTCAGTAAACCAACACTAATCTTCATGGTTCAATAGATGGAGAACGGGTCATTAGGTGGGTGAGATATTTTTTCATCCTTTTCAGTCTTGGGATTTGATCGCTTCCATTTAAGTGAAATTTGTGTTCATTATGTTCCCCCAAACACATTGTAGCATTAAATGCAGGTGGAAAGATCAAAGGTAATTCCTCGGAGAGATTTTTAAAAGTTTGTAGCTTGGCTCTTTTTGAGTGATCTTAGCACTTTTCAGAGAGCAGGAAATCACGAGTCGTTCACTGAGAACATGGTAGACTTTTGTTTTCATCTATCGACTCTGGTTGATGTTTTTAATACAATATCTACGACATAAGATACGAGGCAGCTTTGATATTCCACGTGTTTCATCAAATAAATATCTGAGCAAACACGTAAAATATGAAATTAGTGATGCTGATGGGCTTTAATCGTTGCGTAAATAGCAACAGAGTTCTCCGACATACATCAACCGGTAAAGATGTATTCCTTTTCACGTATTCAACGTATGACAAGGAAAGCTTAATTTCTGCTAAAAGTCTCTTTTTTTATTGATTTTCGGATTTCAACAGGTATTGTTTGATAATATGTTGCGCTGCTAAATAAGGTTGAATGCGTATAATAATTCTAAGCTGCTATATCGTTGATGATTAAGTTATCATATTACGCTGCAATCTTTTAAATAATGCTCTGATGAATTGGGGATAATTAGTACACTTACTTAGCATCATTAATTAACTTCTCTACTTGCATTTAGTAGGTTATATGGTATTAGGAAATGGGTTTGTTGGCAATACGTTTTATGTTTAGGGCAGGATTGAAATCGGTGGAACTGCAGCTCATTTCATAAAACCTTACATGTCGAGTAAGTTGGACGTAAGCAAATCCTAACAGAATTTCTGTTTGAAAAGAATGTATACGCTTGCTTCATTAGAAATACAAATACTGAGTTAGAAACACAATAACAAATAATAATAACTTATAAGGACGATACCATGATACCAAAGCCCGAGTCGACTCGAGCAACAACATCATAATATTCCTATACTAACCAGCCGAAACGTAAAGTATGCGAAAGCCTCCGTATTCAAGCTATAATGACATAAACGAATAAAAGACTATAATACTGAGAAAGTGATTATTTTGTTCAAAAATCTTTCAATTGGGAACCATATGACAGCAGCTTAGTGTTACAATTACGATAAATTATCAAAATTACCATCCTTTACAATTGAAGTCTGAGTAGCGCAGTGGAAGAATTCTAGGCTTGTAATGCGAGGAGTAAAATAAATAATAAGTAATCAAATTTTTTTATCCTCCTCACAGCCGTATTTTGTTTTGAAGTTTTTTTTTATTTTTTAACCCTTTCGCGCCGAATGCCTCACCTGTGTGGCGAGGATTTTCTTCCATAAACAACGAATGCCACACCAGTGCGTCCTGAATGTTCTTACCCTAACCAACGAATGCCGCGCCTGTGCGGCACAGGTCGAAAATTGTGACCGTCGCGGACACAATAGACCCACGGACGCGGTCGCCCCTCACGATCCGCCTAGCGTGAGCCCAGTCCCATCTTCAGCCGCTCAGGTCGACCCTTTCTCATCCTCTCCACGTGGTCAACTACTGTTATTTGCAGTGTGTTTTCCAAAAAAAAATTGTTGCTTACTTTAAAAATTAAATGCTAGAAAAGAATTCGTCTTTTTTTGCTGTTCACGTGGAAATTTCAAACAAAATTCAAACGTTAATCTCAACGGAGTTATAGAACAACTAGTAAATACATTAAATCCATCTAAATCAACGTTAAAACTTCGTTTAAAATTTCTGCACGCTCAGAAAAAAAACACAAAATTGATTTTGAAGGTAAAAAAATCGGTGCGAGCAGCAAATATTTTCATATATTTAGCATTAACATTTTAGCCAGTTGACCGCGAACTCGTACTAGGAAGGGGCTTTTAATCCTTCTAGGGTCTGGGACAGAGTCCGATGAAAGGGATCTTTGCCCTCTGAGTTGGGTCCAAAAATGGTAAGGGAGGGAACCACTGCCTTCAGTTGACGCGAAAACGATTCGTACAAGGGAGTAAAGAAAACTTTGAAGAGACTCGTATTGAGGAAGAATTTCCCTGAACCAAGGTCCGGCGCGAAAGGGTTAAATGTATGTTAAGAAAATACCAAATGTTGAATTCGAGCATTTTTAAATAACAATTTCTAATTTAAATGATCTTGCGACAGAAATCCTGCGTTGTTAGTGCGATAGGACGAATCATTGCGTTTCCCTTGAGGGAACTCCAATCAGAATCACTGGTGAATGTGATTCCCAGTGTTGTAAGGTTTCCTTTACAGGTCCGTAAATGCTCATCATTATTAACCTTTGGGATGAGAATTATCGTAGTAATCTAAGGCTCCATGTACGTTATTTCTGAAATAGATCAATTTTAGCTGATTAAAAAGGCAATTATAAGTGATATTTTGTAAATTTTGCAGCGATTATGTTGTCCGTCAATGTGGTATGCTGCCTAATTGTTATCAACTTGTCGCCGTTTCCTACCAAGTTAATTGTACCAATAAAGTTTTTCAGAATAATTTTACCTTTTTCCGTTTTGTAAATGAGCAGTGACGGTAATTTTCTTTGAAAATTTTCAAGAAAAAATCCCTCGATAGAAAAAGATATAAATTAAGTGAAGAATTTTACTTTTAAACTGTAGGCCTCAATATTCTATAATCAGTGCTGTATCTAATACAGGAATTTTGATGGAAAAGGACAGAATGTGAGTCCAGCTGATGTACTGAGTACAATCCTAGGAATAACCTATGTAATGGTAATTCTTATTCGTGCACGCACCCCGGCGCTGATTTTTAAATATAAGAAAGGCTTATATTGAGGTATTTATCAACTATTCTTCTGGTGCGTACTTTCTTCAAGCAAATTATGGCATCAATATGTATATGATAGAGCTACAAATTGGCCCTATTTACACTTTTTTGGAAGTTTGTGAGAATCACTTACGGCCTGCAAGTTTTACCCCAGGTAAATTGCTTCCTCGTCCCTGGCTGAAAAAGTCGCGATAAAGATGTAGGGCAAGATGAGGTGCAGGACTTATCAGCTGACCAAACCTACGGCCCGGGAGCACCCGATTTATCGTTTAGAGCTGAGGGAGCGGCTAATTCTGCACAATATATTTAACCTCCCTAATCGATAGTCTGGAATTAGAAAAGGGCGAATATTGGTGGAAATTGACTTTCAATTTAATCTCTGTCCGTCGTTGTAATAGGAAACCTTACCAATGGAGGCCAAGGCATACATGGATAGGGAAAAGTCGTACTATTAAGTCACTCTTTAAGTTGGCTGTTCTTAAAATATAATAATGTCCTAAATATTAAAATTGAAACAATAATTAATTTATTATAACAAAATAGAAGATTAATGCGATATGTTCTCTAAATATGTTAGTGCTATCATAAAAATTTAAGTCTCTCCTAGATATGTAAACAGTAAAAATAAAGAAACATTCTGCTAGCAACGATGAGGCCTAGCGATTTTTTTTGCAATCAAATTCCATATATTTCCGAGGAAACATTTCCATTGGTGTAAATATATTTATCCAATCAACAAAAATTTATAATTAATGATGAAGAAAGCTTATCAAGCTATCTTTATCACCTTCAACCTATGTAAAGAACTTTTTAATGTCAATGAAGTAAAGATGATGGAGTCGAAAGAGCCGTGTTCTTTCCGGAAAATTGCCAGTTAATATTTTTTCATTCGTTAATTCTCCTATATCGAACAAATATTTCAACAACTTATAAAGTCTCCTGAATAACGTTGAATCCGCAAAAAGTGTTACGAGCGAGTTGCTTTCCGTGTTCCTAATGGCAAAATCGTTGCCACAGCCGGCCTAATGTGGTTTACCATTGGAAGCAAGTCCTCATAGATACCCACTTTTTTAACGCATAAATATTTTCAATTCTCTACTCCAGTCAATTACGAGTGTAAAAATAATCTGAAACGCCGCGACGACGCTACAACATCGACGCTCGTTTGCTCAACTGAGCATCGTAAGGATTTCCTACGTCTCCCTCCCGTGTCACGATGACCCGTTCGTGAGTCGTTCCCGAGCTACCATGAAGATTCATACCCAGATAGTGATCATTCAAATTTAATGGTGACCAGAAATCAACAATGGAGCGAAAGGGGCGCCGCTCGATTTGTTGCAAGACTTTTGCAAACGATAGTACAATCTAGTGCACATAAATATGACCCACAAGCTGTACATGTGAATATTAACAAGCGAATGTTTTGGGGCGGTGTATATATTTTTATCGATGCTATATATGGGAATCATTATTTTTTCGGCGAACTAATAAATCTATTTCTATTTTCTGTCTCTGTATTTAATTATGCTGGTTTTGGACTCATATGCAGGCACAGCCGTAAATTTCTTCCCAAGGCAAGGTGGTGGATGCTGAAGGCACTCAAGCCATCATGATAGACTATAGATAAAATATAAAACTTGATGATTTTTTCAATTTTTCCTTTTAGGAGGCAAGTGAAGGTTTTTACATTTTGGATTTGGGGGGGAGAGGGTGGAAGAACCCCCCCCAAACACATTGACATCGAAAGAGATGAGTTTATCGTGGTTATGTTCTCCACAGAGTATCCGAGGGGATGAGGTAGCTGATGAGGAGTTGGGGTCATCTGCTGACACAAAAGACTTCATTCAAGATGAGATACAAGGCACCTCACATCTCACTTGCCCAGTCCAAAGGGCTGAAATATACATTCCTGTGCCAGACTTCCAACAATCCATAGCTAATATGTTGGTAAGTTAAATTCTCATCCACAGTGAAACCCTAGTTAACCCTTTCGCACCGGACCTTTGTTCAGGGAAATACTTCCTCAATACAAGCCTCTTGAAAGTTATCTTTACTTCCTTGTAGGAAGCTTTTTTGCGCCGACTGAAGGCAGTGGTTCCCTCCCTAACCATTTTTGGACCCAACTCAGTGGGGCGCCGATCCCTTTCCTCGACCTCTGTCCCAGACCATGAAGGGATTACAAGCCCCTTCTTAGGATGAGTCTGCGGTCAACCTGCTAAAATATTAGTGCAAAATATATGCAAATATTTGTTGTTCGCATCGATTTTTTACGTTCAAAATGAATTTTGTGTTTCTTTTCTGAGCGTGCAGAAATTTTGAACAAAGTTATTACGTTGATATAGACGGATTTAGTATATTTACTAGTTGGTCTATAACTCCGTTGATATTTATGTTAGAATTTTGTTTGAAATTTCCATGTGGTCAGCAAAAAAAGATGAATGCAGTTCTAGCATTGAATTTTAAAAGTAAGCTACAAATATTTTTTTGAAAACACACTGCAAATAACAGTAGTTGACCGCGTGGAGAGGATAGGAAAGGGTCGACCTGAGCGGCCGAAGATGGGACTGGGCTCGCGCTAAGGCGGATCACGAGGGGCAACCGCATCCATGGGTCTATTGTGTCCGTCACGGTCACTTTTTTCGACCTGTGCCGCACAGGCATAGCATTCCTTGGTTAGGGTAAGAACATTCAGGATGCACTGGTGTGGAATTCCTTGTTTATGGAAGAAAATCCTCGCCGCACAGGTGTGGCATTCGGCGCGAAAAGGTTAAGTGATCTTAATTTATAGATATTTACTAGGTTGCATGACGAAAGTGGCTTTGTGCACTGTAACTGAATGAATTTCTACGTGAAGTCACCCTTGCTTTTGTGACTATGGAGATGCCATGAGGTGAAAAAATAGGAGAGCACCTTATTGATAAAAAGATAAGAGGAAAAGTAGCCCACTTGAAAAATAACGTCCAATTTATAAGTTGGATCAATATAATTAATTTGCTGTATGAATTTATATATTTTTCTGTGGATCTAATTTTCTCAAACAATGCATGTCCTTGTATCAGCTAGCTAGCCATTAACACATTCAATGCAGACGCGATTTTCATGAAAGTGGTCAGAATTGGTGGATAAAATAAGAAAGAAAAAGGGGGAGTTTTCACAACATACCTGCGGTTCCAACACTGTTTTTACCAAATGGAGCACAGGATTCGAAGAAGGGGTCCTTGCTGAAGGTCATACACACGATTTTAACACTCGGGAATAGATATATTATTACGTACCGAGTGGGATAAAGGACTCCTGGCCTGACTGGCAGAGCCTTTCAATTGACGTTCCGCGCGCTGAATGTGTTGAAAATGATATAAGAAGAAAATAGGCATTTTGAAAAATAGTGGAATTTTAATAATTTAGACTAATGAAAATTGTTTAGACATGATTTTACATATAATTCGTGGACTTAATTTTCTCAAGCAATTTTAGCATTTTTTTACAGATAGCAAGGTAGCTGTTAACAAATTTCCTCTACACGTAATCAATTTTTTCAATGAAAAGGACAATTTCCCAATCTTAAAAAATCCACCGATATACCAGACAAACATCCTAACTCCACCGACTGGCAGGTGTTATATGAATAAAAATGCCCATTGGCTCCACCCGAAATCAAGGTGCAAAATGGTTAAAAAGAAAGGATGAATTGAGGAAAGCAGGGCACATGAAACGTAATTGCAAATTCATTATTTAGAAGAAATAAATTATTAGCAACTGTGATTTTGTTTTTTGTTTTTGGATCTAAATTTTTCAAGCAATTTTTGCATTTTTATATACCACTTATAAGAGTGTGCATAAGCAATGTCAAGGTGTGTATAAGCTGTGTTTCTCAAGCTGTGACTCCATGCAAAGTGCTTGTTACCTTGCAGTTGATGTTTTAGTGGTGGTAAGCAAAGACTTTTTGTTGTATGATTCAAGTATGTGTTTGTAAAACAATCATAGCTAACTAAGTGGGGCACTGAAGTTGGCCAACTCAAAAAAGGCAATCTACCCAGTACACTATGAAACAATCCCTTTTAATATATGTATTTACTCACATGGGTGACCGAAGCAAGTTAAAATGAACAAAAAATCTCCTACTGGCTCCTGCTAATTGTAAGTGTGAACTGAAGTAGTATTATTAACTTATTATTTTACCAAGTGATGAGGTTTAATAATTGAAAAATCTACTAAATGAAAAGGGTTTCATCCACCCGACTATTGATGTGATTGACTGACAGAATTTCTTAGGTTCTTATTTATCTCTTTTGTCGTGCCGAACAATATCCACTGCATTGGCTTCTCAGGCAATACTCTCTTGACCATTGTAATTGGTCCCAAATATCTCTAACTGCTGCCCCATCTATGACGTTTTGTGTCCATGGACATTTTCTTCTCCTCGTGGGCGCTTCCCTACAGCTCTCTCTTCCAAGATCAGTCTGAGGATTTCATACTTTTCTGCCTTAGAAAGTGGCCTACATATGAGATTTACCTCTTTTCTCCTAGATTTCATATTTGGGTACGTAATACCAAGAGGTCGATAACAATGGATATGAATCAAAAACATGTTCTACATCAAAAATTCATATTTGAGATACCACTGCTGAAAACATTTATTTTTCTCTTTCGTCGCCCCAAGGATGTTGTAATACAGCCACAATGTGAACTGAGTATACCAAGTATCTTCCTGCCTAAATTAGTTTCAGTAACTGTTTGGCTTTTGAGTTATTGATTAACAGACACCTCTCAATTTTTACGTAATAGCGTAAATGACACATTATAAATCTGGTGTTATCAAGATTAGAAATATGCTTCATTTGTTGACACTGAAGGAGGCGAGTTTAACACAGTTACTTTCTCCACAGAGTATCCCAGGGGATGAGGTAGCTGATGACGAACTGGGGTCTTCTGCTGACACAAAAGACTTCATTCAAGATGAGATTCAAGGCTCCTCACATCTCACTTGCCCAGTCCAAACGACTGAAATATACATTCCTGTGCCTGACACCTATCAATCCAGAGCTAATATGTTGGTAAGCTATATTCTCATCCACAATTAAACCCTGGTTATATGATCTAATTCGTAGATATTTACTAGGTTCAAGATGAAATTCGTTTTGCCCAGTGTAAATGAATGCACTTGTATAGGCAGTCACCCTTGCTTGTGTGACTAGGGAGATCAGATTCCATGAGGTGAAAAAAGAGGACAGCACCCTATTAAAAAAGATGTAAGAGTTAGAGTAGGACACTTGATAAACAATGTCAATTTTATAAGCTGGATCAATAAATGTATTTCCTGTATGTATTTAGGTATATATTATTCTGTGGATCTAATTTTCTTAAGTAATTTATGTGCTTGTATCAGCTAGTTAGCTATTAACACATTCAATGCGGATGTGATTTTTATGAAAGTCGTCAGAATTGGTCGATAAAATAATAAAGAAACAGGGGAAGTCTTCCACAACATACCTTCCATTCAAACACTGCTACATATTTACAAATGGTGCACACAGTTCGTAAGAGGGGTCCTTGCTGAAGGTCATACACACGATGGGAAATCTCAGGAGTGGATATTATTTACATACAGGGGTAGGTAAAGGACTCCTGGCCTGACTGGCAGAGCCTGTCATTTGACGTGCTCCACATATAATGTGTTTAAAATAAGATAAGCAGAAAATAGGCATATTAAAAAATAGCGTCAATTTCATAATTTAGATTAATAAAAATTGATTAGATCCACGATTTTACATATATTTCGTGGACCTAATTTTCTCAAGCAATTTTAGCATTTTTTTACAGATAGCAAGGTAGCTGTGAACAGATTTCCTATGCACGTAATCAATATTTACAATGAAAAGGACAATTTCCCACTCTTAAAAAATCCACCTGGATACCAGACGAACATCCCAACTGTACCCACTGGCAGGTGTTACATGAATATATATTGTAACCCCACCGTGCGGGGCACATTCGGGGAAGGGGAGATTGGAGGGCAAAAGGGGAGGGCAGAGGTGTAGCGGGGATATTCCGTGCACCTGGGGCGAGGGAATGGGATTTTGGGAAAGGGTAGGAGGGGGAAGTTTAGGGGTGATGAGACCTGAGACAGGAGCGTTCGGATAAAGAAAGCCGTTCGACTGCGTAGTTCGCTCAACATAAATTTAATGAGTTTAAATATGATCATTTACAAATACAAGCAAATCAATAGCAAAAGTAACAATTAACTTCTTCTCCTTGAATTCAATGAAATACAACGCATAATTCACTATGCTGCACAACAGAAAAATTTCAGTCCTTAACCTTAACCCAAAAAAAAATCACGCTACACGTTTTTACATTCATAACCCATACAAAAACCACAAGAAAAGGGGCAAATAAAAAAAACGAGAAACGGGGGGGAATGGAAATATGAAGCAACGAAATAGATATTGCACAGAAATTCACACGGTAATAGGGGAAAGTACTGTCCTCTTCTCTATTTGTGCGGGGGGGAATTTTACAAACGTTTTTAATGAATTCTCTTCTTGACTTGGTGAAGTGGGAATTTTCTTCTGTTCCTTGAGGGGGGGATGGGATTTCGTGGCTTTTTCTCTTACAGTTTGTTGAATTTTCGGGGCTCTCGATCTGCTGATCGTGGCGATTCGGTTCCGCGGCGTAGGCTGCTCTGCGTCAACTCCGGCAGGGTCACGAGTGGGAGATGGCCTCCATGCGACAGTTGGGAGATCCTTTCATCGGCACCACGAGTCTACCTTGCAACTCCTACTCGCATTGGGCACCCTCTCTCTCTCTCTCTCTCTCTCACGGGATCTCTCCACCAACTTTTTCTTCTCTGCCTCCCCACACTCCGCCTACTCTTGGGAGCGTTTTTTTTGGTTGGAACCGCCAAAAAAATAGAAGCCTTTTTCCTCCGGTGCACCACGTTATATAGCCATTGAGGGGAGGAAACACCGGGGAGGTAGGGGTCAGGGGAAAGAAAGGGATGATGCACTTGGGGGCTGGACGGTCACTTCACCATGGACACGGGGGGGAAACCACGTTCTTCTTCGTCTTAATCGTTCGATTTGCACACTTTAGGGGGGGAGGGGAGAGCATTATACATCAATGTGGGGAGGAAAATAGGGGAACATCAAACGGGGACTCAATGATTCATAACACACACTCAAAAACCCTCTTACACTCACTCACACATTCATACGAACACATATCTAAAGAAAAAAAACGGCCTTCCTTTACCTCGCACTCCCGTCTTATGCGTTACTATGTAAGCGGGCAGAATGCACCGGTTACATATGCCCTCCTCTCAAAAGGAGGAAATACGGGGAACGTATTTACGAAAAAAAAATATACAGGCAATCCGCCCAAAAAAAATCGCGACACGCGAGGGGAACGCCCTCCTACTCAGGCGGAGCAACACACAGTTAACAATGGCGGAATACATAACATCGCCTAGGGAACGCGTCTGGCAAAGGAAAAAAATTAAATCTCGGACATGTACGGAATTAGATTCCCGAAATTGTACGGACCTATCAATCCGCCGTCTTCTCCTTCCAACTCGACAGCATTTGGGGCAACGATACGGCGAATGACATATGGTCCGCTGTACAATGGGAAAAAATAACATTGGACTGATTCTATCATAATAATTTTTTACAACAACGCGCGTAATAGTTACACATTCCAAGGAATGCACGGAGGCTCCGAACGTTTTTCGGCCGTTCGCAATCCACTATCACCTTCACCTTGTCTGGGTTGGCCTTCGTTCCCTTAGTATCGATAACGTATCCCAAAAAATGGATTTCTTTCCTTAGGAAACTAGATTTCGTTATATTTAACCTTAAATTTGCTTTCTCGAAACGGTTGAAGACCTCCCTCAAATGAACCACATGATCATCTAATGACCTGGAAAAAACAACAACATCATCCACGTACGTGGTTACGCAGCTCGCCATATCGTCTCCTAATACCTCCTCCACGCATCTAGTTAACGCTGCGCCACTGTTCTTGAGTCCAAATGGAACTCGACAAAATACATAGGTTCTAGATTTGAAAAGAAAAGCTGTATACTTTTGGTCGTCTTCGTGGAGACGCATCTGCCAATAGGATGACGTAAAGTCTGTGCTTGAAAACCAAACAGCCCCCCCGAACTTATTTATAATACGGTCTACTGGGAGGGGTCGATCATTTTCGGCTATCGTCCTCGCGTTTAATTTACGGGCGTCTAAACACAGCCTTACCTTCCCGTCTTTCTTTTTGACGACCACCAACGGGTTTAAAAAGGGACTAGGGGTTTTCCTTTACCTTTAATACCTTTTTGAAGCATACTTTCAATTTCAGCGGCCACCTCCGCTTCGTATGCCTGAGGGATCGGGTAAATTTTCTGCTGAAAAGGCGTTTCATCAATCAACTTAATTCTAAACACGACATTTCTCACAGGGGCTAATGACGGCATAAACAATGCGCTAAATTGCCTGATTACTTTCGTCACCTTGTCCCTTTCGTCTCCTCCCAAACCTTCACGCCCTACACACCCCTCTATCTCTTCCTCGATTGTTGCCTCTTCTTTCGCGATCGTCCCACACACTAAGTTATCCTCGCCTTTATTGAACTCTCGCACCACCACACATTCACCTGGGAACTTAAACACTACTACACCCTTTTTCACGTCAATCACCGCCTGCAACCTCCTCAGCGTATCTATTCCGATAATCACGGGGCGAATCAGTTTTTGGACCACCAAACATACCAAGTCGTATTTCTGACTGCCTATCGTCAGAGTCATCGATACCTGTCGCGTTATCGGAGCGGACCTGCGTTGGTCGGCCCCGATGATAAAGGTTTTCCCGAGGGGTAAGGTGGGCAATTCTATTCCCAAACATCTCAACTCCGCGACCTTTTCCTCAAAAACTACGGATATTTGACTTCCCGTGTCAACTAGGGCTAGCATTGCATGGTTCCCGCAAAGCACTTCGATTTCTGGACATAAATGGAGCCTCTCCTTCTCCTCATGATTCAACTCGTGGGCTGGGATCCTTCCTACCCGTAGTGTTGATAAAATGGGGACTTCCACTCTTATGCTCGCCGGGTTTGGGTGGGGGAAGTCGCTCGACCCAAACTCCGTAAGTTTTCCGCCCGCGGAGGTGGAAAGGAAAAATCCATAAGAGATTGGGGCATATTATCCTCATTCCGATTCCCTTCGCCCCTTTCTCTCTCATTTCCCTCCTGTCTCTCTGCTTGAGTCTGCCCTCCTCCTCGGTTTCCACCGTGGTGCCATGAGCCAAACCCCCTGTGTGACGGATTTCTTATCGCGTTTACGTTAGGGTGGGTCTCTTCTGCCCTTCCTAAATGATTTTGGGACTGGTCGAATCGCCCGAGCATAATTAAGAGCTTGTCGTAAGTGGCAACTTCCAAACTACGGAGCAAATCCTGAACATATGGTGGGAAATGTCTTACCAATAATGCCACCATTTCCTCCTCATTCTCCGGCGGCTCACACAGTTTGATCGCTGCGATTTTCCGAGTCGCGTACTCTTGCATGCTACTTCCCGGCGTCCTCCTGTACATTCCCGACATAACTTTAATTTTGTAATTTATCCGATGATCTTTACTCCAATACCGCGCGACAAATAGTTGTTTGAATACTTCCATCTCCTCCGGAAAAGGAAAAATTGTATCTGCCTATCCCTTTGCCCCTTCATCCAACATCTGATAGAAAAACCGCGATCGTATCTCGGGCGGGATAGCGTGAACGGAATAATAGTTTTCAACTCCCCTCATAAATGCTATGGGGTGTTCATGTGGTTTGCCACGGAATTGCAAATTAGCCGGGGGACTCGGAAAATTAGTCGGAGAACCCGTACCGCCTGCCTTCATTCGACGGATCCCCGCTACTTCTTCGGCAAGATCTTTAATTCTTTTTCCGTGGTGGATCTTCTCCTCCTGTACATCTCGGGAAATTATTGCAACTTGCTCCCTCACAACCTCTACCTTCTCGCTTACTTCCCTTTTTACTTCCTGAACGCGTTCGTCCACTATCTCCCCGATTCCTTCAATCTTCCCATTAATTGCCTCCAACTTCTCTTCTAGTTTCCCCCTTTCATCTTTCTCAGTATCGAAACGCTCTTTCATATCCTTCATTATTCGTTCGAATTTCTCGTCAAGATTCCCCTCTAGTCTTTCAAATTTCTTCATATCCTCTTTTCTAGTTCGCTCAGCTTTTTCAAATCTCTCATCAAGTCTTTCCTCAGCTCTTCCGAATCTCTCGTCAAATTTCTCCTCTAGTCTTTCAAATTTATTAATATCCTCCCTCCTAGCTTCCTCAGCTTTTCTCTTATCTTCTCTCCTAGCTTCCTCAGATTTTTCAAACCTCTCATCAAGTTTTTCCTCAGCTCTTCCGAATTTTTCATCAAGTTTTTTAAATAACTCATTAAGGGCCGATTTCACCAACCTCTCTTTGATCGGCGATCAGTTGATCGGCATCAATTCCCTGATCCGAGATCAAGTCTCGCGTCCGTTTCACCAACGTCTGATCCTTGATCAACAATCAAAATCACTTGATTGGCAATCGCGTAGCATTATAATTCTCATAGATTTGTAAGTAGCTTTTCTATTGGCTGTCTACAGCGCATTACAACGGCATTTGTTATTACCTACGTGAAAACCGCGACTTTCGAGTTTAGAAAACAGCGAAAGCGAATAATTTCTCTGAGTTGGAGGAATCTCATCTCGTAGAAACTCATTCAAATATTATATGGAACAAAAGAACAGATGCTAATACATGCATTGAGAAGAAGAAAGCATAAGCGTAATATAATTAACTGAAAAATAGTGTACTAGCTTTGGAAAATAGAAAAATATAAATTGAGATAAAATAGGCTGCCCTAGCCAAAGTGAAGGAAAATAAATAAATAAATAATATTTCTCAAATCCTAGGTTTTTTTATCCTATTAATGTCATCAAATCTAAATTCCAAGTTATACTATCCGTGAATTGAGGTAAAAAAATATTTCTGTAATTTATCTGCAGGTTTAAAATGCTATTGACTGTTTAAAATAGATGACATTTACTATTAAATTTTTTATGCCTAGGTAAAATGTAAAAATGAGAGAAAACCATTTACCATGAGGAACCATGCTATGGTTATCATGAAAGAAGAATTTATTTAAAAAATAACTCATAAAAGTATGCCATTAATTAAGGCTAGTCAAACAGCTGCTCCTGTGGATACCTCTCCCATGAGTTGATGAAGATTCACATTGAAATCTTGAATGAGAACCTTGAATGAGTACCTTCTCTTTGAATATAATTGAAATTTTGTGGAAAACCCCAGTAGTCACAATGATGAGGAAATATGTATTTTTTTCATTCTTAGTCCAATGGAGAGGGAAGGAAACCTCTGTTTCAATACCCTAAAACTATGGGCATACCCAGCGAGAGGGCAGCTGCCCCGCCTTAGAAGCAAAAATCAAAAATGTCTTTTGGGAAAATATTTTTTCAAGCTAATAATTTTAAAAATTAATAAAGAGTTGTTACAGTTTCCTTAAAATGTTAATTTCATTCACCTTTTCCATGCTTAAATCTTACCTACAACTTGAACAACCATGGCTTGCCCCCCCCTCCCCCCATAGTTTTGATACTGGGTACGTCCTTGCCCAAAACAACATTCAAATGGGTTTAGGCTTTGCTCGTGAGCAAGGTTGTACTTCCTCTCTCCTCTGTTTACAGGGTGTACAAGGAGGTATGGCCTGAAGGGATAACCGCCATCACCTTATAAATAATCATCTGGTATCTCTGCACTTTAAACTTAAGCCCTCAAATGAAAAATATTGAAAATAGTGCTATCGTGAACAGTCCCAAGCCACCAAATTAGTCAATTATAGTGTAGGGGAGCAAACTGCCTGGGCATTGATAGAAAATTAGGACTTCTTATTTCCAAATAATTCCACATTTTTTCCTCCAGATGAAGTTGTTGGGATATGCATGCAGTCTATTGCCCCAATGATGCCTGGGAATCCAGCAATCCCAAAAAATTCTTTTTCCATTCTCAGAAATTCCTTTCTTCCACTAGGAAATTGTATGAATTCTTGGTACAGCATTGCTTTACAAAATGGGACCTTTAAATTAGACTGCTTGATTTACTCACTCTAAGTAGTTCACCAATTACTATGTATCTGCAAAAACTTTTAGATCTCAGGAGCTTCATAGCTTCCTCTTACCTAATTACATAAATGTATATTGCAACTTGAGGCAGGTTAAATGACTGTCAGCTGCATAAAATAAACCTCAATGTGAAAATTAAAAAGTCAATTAATCTCATTCAGACCATAGTTTGTTAGGTTATTTACAATGCCCTGTAAAATATTTTAATGAGACACAATCAAGACTGCATTTTAAGATATACTGGAGCAATGCATTTAGAAATTTCAAAATTTATTTTCAACATAAATATCAAGAGTCAAATGGTAACCACTGCTATCATTGAATTATTCCCACCACCATTGAATTATGATGAAAAATAGATCTGAAGGATATTAAATTGCCAAGAAGAATTTATAAATATGTATATAAAAGGTTGGTAAGAATTTCAATCGCCTAAATCAGGTCGATTGCTCCCTTGGGAACTAGCAACTGACCTACCAGTTACATTTGGTATCTTATTATTGTTTAGTGAGAAGTCTATCGCAATACAAAATTGCAATAATCTGTATTATTCATTTTAATAACAGTCTACTACTAGCTATGTGATGAGCTACACTTTTAGGTGTACATAATTATTTCCATGCCTAACACTAATCAACTCATACTAGCATTACAAAGGTCCTAGCATCAAAAAATTCCAACAGCAATTTTTTCTTTTTATTTTATTCACTTGTATTTCATAATGATAACATGTGAGGATTATAGACCAAATGAAGAAAGAGATTGCTCCATTTCATGCTTTGATTTTAAAAGATAATCCTTAATTTAATTTCTGATCATGTATACAGATGGTTATGCGATAGAATGATAACAATAATGACACAACAAAATAAACTAATTAAGTATATTTTATTATACTAACAAAGCTGTTGTATATATCAAGCTATAATTGATGTGTGAACAATGTAGCGTGTTAAAATTTATACTTCCCATATCTAAATTGTTGTGAACCATCACATGCTACAGTTAAACAACAGTTTTATATTAACACAATTCATGAATTTGCGCCCACGATCTTACCTCACATCACATACTGACATCTATTTATCACTTCATTATACTAGGAGCGACAAACTCATCATGCCCAAGAACTCATGTAAAATAAATTGTGATATACATCCAACAGCAGTAGACATTACTCAAAAACAATTTAATGTCATTGATACATAATATACTTCATTGAAGATTATGGTTTAAAATCTCTAATTTGCATTCCAATATCTTATTAATACCACAGCTGCAAATGTAATGTATGCAATTAAATTGTCGATGCCATGATTTTACACCTTAATGTATTTATTACTATGCTGAGTATTCAATAGGTAGTTAAGAAAATTAATAGGATTCCTTCACTGGTTTATGATTAGCCATTTATCTAACTTTTACATAACATTGTGGGTTATGTGACCCCCTCACCTACATCACCTTCATGAAGTAAGATATTTTAAAGTGCACTACTATACATTAATCATCTTTAGGATACAACTAAAAAAACACTATTACCAGTTTGCTCCAAATCCTGTGCAGCAGTGTTATCTAAGTACATCACCTAGATGAATATGACTGACACCTGACCGTGTATAATGAATAAGATTACATCGTTCATTACTTCTTATCTCTTGACCATTAATTAATAAAATCTACCCAGAATTTGTAGTACCACAATATAGTATAAACATACTGCAATACCATTATCTTCGGTTACCTTTAAAAATCGTGAACTATTTTCATATTTGCCACAGTTAAAATAACCAGTAAAGGTTATATTAAGTTCACTAATTAAATTTCTAATTAACATGTGTCATCTCCAACATCACCGAAAGGCCAACATCGATCAAGCGAAGGTTAAGGTACACATAATTTTGAAATTACTTTTTCAATGGTTTTGATTTGTATGACCATTACACTTGATTTACATGCATGAAACTAAAATGTAAAAGGGAACTCCTTATGTAAGCTGAGGTACCAAAATGCTTATCTTGAAATCGAGGTTAACTTATGTACTTACATGGAAACTTGACGCGACTATTGTCATACACACAGTAAAATTCTACATGCTATTTACTCTAACAGCAGCACTGATATTAATACTAGCTAATATAGTAAATTTCTTTCCTCAAGATAATATCCTTCAAACAAACAACTTGAAATTTAACGTTACAAACCTTCGCAACTACTGACCGATTGAACTACCATTTGATTCCATGCAAGTATACTTTATATTACATACTATTACCGCACACATAGTAGTTATAATAAAACGTATGATGTAAATACAAAACCATCAACGAAACAAGAACAACAGTAGGAATATCTTCCAACAACATACCGGTGTCTTCCATGGTGTCTTCATAAACAACGTCAATCTCATCGTTTCGATATTCGCTACTCTCATGTTGAAAACCCGCTAAATTTAAATACCGTGTGTTCAAGCCACTCAATTGAACCGCAGGCTTTTCGTTACGTAGAATCTCGGAGCTATTAAAAGCTGTTCCACGGGTGATATGGATGATTCCTTCTGCTTCCTTTGTCCTGTTATGAATACGCTCTAGGACGAAATCAACGGCAGGTTTGGATAATCTAAATTTCATTTTTAAACTCCTTATTCTTCGTATACATCATACGCATTTACTTCCAAGGACCTGTGGTGTGCACGTAAGTTTAAATAATCTATAATTATATCCAACTCCTCGTCAGATGATGACAATACGTCGGCCATCTTGGTTGATCATGGCTTGATCAAAGAAAATCCACGATCAACTTGATCAAGGATGTTGATCCCCGATTAGCGCTGATTGTCGTAGGTGAAACTCAATCAGCGTGATTTGAGATTATTTGTACGGTTGATCCAAGATCAAGCGTTGATCGGCGTTGGTGAAATCGGCCCTAAGGCTGGTAATTTCGGTGCCTCCACCCCTTTGCTCTATTCTATCCTCCGCTTGCGGCTCCTCATCCCAGTTAGAAACGTCAATGATTTTCACCTCACTACTGGCGTCTGACCCGTCCTCATCGTACCTAGGGGGTTCGCGATATTCTCTAAAACCCTTACCTTCCGGTTCCATCGCGTACGAGAATAATTATTACAACAAAATACACAAGGAAAAAATATAACTATGAAATTCGCACTTCGCTGAAAGAGTAACAATCATGGAAATCACGTAAGGCTGTAAGGCTTGCTTTACCTCTTCTGTAACAGAATCTGTGTGTTTAGTTGCAGTCAAAATTGCATCGTGTATAGCAGTGAAATGCTAGAACACATGCGAGAATTGGTGGGTGTGAGACGGCAAAATAGCCCCTGTTTTAATTTTGTTCATGCATTTGTGCAATTCCTAGCCATTTTAGAAATAAATGCCATTCTAATCTGAGAAATTCTGTGCCCCGTGTAAATCGGCCTTAACAAAGATTTTGGATGTTTGCAATGTTGAATCACTTTGATTTTTCATTGCGTCATGTCAACTATATAAATGCCCATAGATGTAAAACTGCCCACAAAAAAATCAGTCAATGATCCAGAATGTGGAAATTTTACTACTGGAATGGATTGTGCTTCTATGCTGTCACTAAATTTTCTCAACATGACGTTTTTTGTAACATATCTGTAGTTTTTGGTGAGGAATACCTGTATTAGATTCAAATATTTGATGAAAAGTATGCTTTCTTCCATGGAACGTCTTGATTCTCTCATAAAAAGTAAAAAATATTTGAGTTATTGTTTAGAAATTGTTTAATAACTGACTTAAGGAAACAATGTCATCATAGACTTAATGTCAACATAGACATAATTCTGTCTCGAAATGGATTCACAGATAATGAGGATTTTAAAGGATGGAAAAAATGTCTCAGTTGCAAGGTGAAGAATTTCCCCACTTCTACTGTGGCTAACACATTGAGAAGTATTTCACACCATTGGTGTGAAATACTTCTCAATGTCTTAACTGGTCATGTCAGCCATTTCATTTTAGGTTGTCACTAAAATCTTCTGCAAACATGATTTCAGCCAGCTTGAGTGGTCTCAGGTGAAAGAGGAGGTTTTATTGTTATTATTTATCATTACTCACATTTTTACTTTGCCCCCATTGATTGGCACCCAGCATTATCTTCTAGGTATCTGTGAAAGGTGAGAATGAAGACCCTCTCAGTGAAGGTAATTATCCTGAGATGTACACACCGGATCCAGATGGAATTTCAATTAATGCTTTAGACTCTTTGGCAACTGACGACTTGGTAAGTTCACATTTGCTTTGTTAAGTAGATATTTTCTACTACAGAAATTCAGTCCTCCATGTTATATTCCAACACGAAGAATGATGAAGATAAAATGGATTGACCGTGTGAGTAACCAGGAAGTGCTAAGGAGAGTGGGAGAAAAGAGAAGCCTCCTAAAAACATCAAGCAGAAGAAGGGACAACTTAGTTGGCCACATTTTGAGGCACGATGGTCTGATGAAGACAATCGTTGAAGGACAAGTGGAAGGGAAAAAGGGCAAGGGACGGCCCCGAATGAGTTATATAGGACAGGTTATAAAGGATGTAAAAGAGAATAAATATGTAGCTATGAAGAGATTAGCGGTTAGGAGAGAGAAATGGAGAGCTGCGTCAAACCAATCTTAGGATTGTTGACTAATGATGATGATGAAGTAGATTTTTTCCACTACAGAAATTCAGTCCTTCATGTTATGTTCCAATATAATTTACCATAATAACAATATCACTTCCTATCTTATATCAAATATAGAATAGGAATAGGATTACAGGAATATTTTCTCCATGGAATATTCCTGTATCAATTGCTATAAAAGCAAAGCCTTTACCCTAACTTTGTCAAATGTAAATAAGTAAACTTGAGATTTGTAATAACTCTTCATTATAACTTTCACAGTTAGTCATATCAGTTAAAGATATGCTTCAGGGCTATGTTGCCTTGCAAATTCTTGGGTGGCCCCGTTTCCTGACCAATTCTGGTTTCCTTTTCAAGGAAGATCATCAAAGAAAGAGAATCAAAGTCCCAAAAGTTTTGGCCCATTTCCCCGAAAGTTTTTTCCAACTAACAGATATTTGTCGTTGGTGATGAAATCATTCAAAATAAATGGTTTATTGTTCTAAAGAGAATGGGCGCATACAGCTGCTCTGATCACTCACCTTTGCTCACTGAGCAATTGAGGGCTCTGCCGTCATGGCGTTTCACATTTTTGTGAGAAATAAAACCCCATCCTCTTCTCCAATTTCCACAAAAATGACGGATCATTATCATAAACCCTAAGATATGTTTAAGGCAGCTCTGCTGTCCGCTTACCTTTTCATTAGGACGTATTTTTTCTCTTTGACATCTTTTATAACCTTTACTATTCTTCCACCAGTCCTTCTAGTACTGTTTTTATCATACCATTATGGCTCATTATGTGGTCAACTAAGTAGTTCTGTCTTGTGCTAAGGGTTTTCAGAAGAATTCTCTTTTCTGCCATTTTTCTTAGCACTTCTTTGTTACTCACATGGTCGATCCATTTTATCTTCATCATTCTTTGGCTGCACCATATTTTGAATGCTTCTACTCTAGAGTTCTCTGCTGCTGCTCAACATCCAAGCCTCGCATCTTTGAAGAGATATGTTGAAATTCTTTTCCTTCCATATTGTTCAAACAATATAGGAGGAAAATAAGTGAAATTCATGCTACCTATTCTAGCACTTGGTACTCTCATGCTGAGTTATTGTGATGTCATGATCAACAGATCATGATCATGATTCCCTGGTAAAATTATTCCAAATGAGAAAAACCTTTCACGTAGAATGATGAATCCTAATGTGTTCGTTGTGGTTGGCTGTATTGCCTCTTAATCAGATGATGCAATTTCTAGCCAAATCTACCAAGCATGATTTGCTCCCAAAAAAGAATTTAAATAAGGTATATTCTAATTATAGCAGATGTGGATGTGGTGAGAACTATATGGAGTAAATTATAAGGGGGACTCAGGATTTGCCCTTCAACGCCTTTGGAAAGGGTATTAGATGTTGGCAAACCAGGGTGGTTGTTGAGAGGCATCAATTTCTTTCCGTGAGCTGATTTTAATGGAGCTTGTTATATATTCAACTTTGATTGAAATAAAATATAATAATTACCTTTAATTGATGAAACCAACATTTGTGTACTCCATTTGCCTATGTCGAAATAGATTATTGGTTGCCGATAAATGATGTAACGAGGCCATGATGTCTCAAACTATTGCTGGTAAATTTGTTGTTCCTTATTAGGAGGGTTTTCCTATGGCTAATTGAAAAGGCAGAGTAACCTTATGACCCATATTATGTTAGTCGATGAGTTTCTCCCGTCTTCTTCTCTGAGGTCAGAATAGCTTTTCAGGGAATTTTCCAGTTGTACATGCATATTTGATGTTTTGGTTGCGATCTTTTTGCTTCTGGTACCAATTGGTGAAAACCTGTACCAATGAATTGCTAACCCTGGAGAAGTCGTGCCTAACATGTAGCCTAATGTGGTCGCTGCGGGTGACTCTGACTCGCACTTAAAGAAATGGTTTTAAAGCTTAATTTACATTTTTGTTTTTTTTTTGTAACTTCACACATTTCAGTTTCAAGGTATATAAACTCATACCATGTGTTTAAAAAACTATTTTATTACTTTAATATTATTTTCAATAATTAAGAAAAAGTATCACAAAAATGAGGTTTTTGTTAGAGTTCAAGATTTTTCGTAATTTTATGGTTAACTAGCTTACTTACAATAATTTTTAACTCTTTAACTTTGAATATAGGTTGTAAAAAATTCAAAAATTAGCCTATGGCATAATGTTATAAGGAAAATGTTTTAAGTTATTGAAGCATGAAAATAATGCACCCAATTTTTAAAAAAATGTAAAAAAATGAGCCAAGGTTTATCACAAAGATTAAAAGAAAACTTAAACTAATGCTTCATAATATTTTTTCCAATAGGAACAAATATTTATTTCCACAACTTTATGTCACTATGAATGTCCAGTTATTGGTTTAGTTGCATCCCAAAGTCAGTAAAGTTGAGGTATGTTGGCCATGAGTGAGCCTACAAAACCCACAACTTGATAAAATGTGCAAATTTATTTTTTATAAAAGCACATCAAAGCTTTCAGGTGTAAAAAGATTGCGTAGTCCCTATGTGTATAATATAAAAAACTCACTATTTATTTCATGTCAATACAGTTGAGACAAGTGGGATTGGAGTGTTTGCCACAGACAGGGATGTTGCATGATGCACACGGCTTTCTCTTCTTTGGGACAGTGTCTTCTTTTAGAATGTGCTAAATATTTATACGGGTTGCCTTTGACAGAGATCCTTGAAGACAAGTTCTAAGATGAGGTGTAAATAGTTCTGTAGCCAACTCCTTGAGCCATTTCCTTAGTTCAAGTTTTCTTTCTTTGTCATTCCAGGAGCAAATGATGAGGGTTTAGTCCTATAAAGTCTAAAATATGGTAAAATGCTGTGAAGGGCCAATGCTTTGTCTTTCTGGCGACAGAGTAATTGCGACTCATTTCATCAACCACATCAACTCCTCCTTTTGTGACATTATAAAATGTTATTATCTCTGGTTTCTTTTGTTCTTCTGTGGCATTGTCAATACTTTTACTGTGATGCATGGTGGAGGTCAATAGAACGACCTTGTTCTTATTTGGGACAAAAGATATTAGTGTTGTCAAGTTTTTGGCAAAACCAAACATTGACGAGTGTACTTCTCAATTCTTAGTTCTCAAAAACTCTGGAGGTCAGTATCTCTTTCTTGTTTTTCCTGATTGTTCCAACTGTGGTGAGTTTTTGATTTTGCAAGAGATCATTAGATAGGGCAATACTAGAAAACCAGTTATCATAAGTGACGTTTCTGTTGCTTCCACTTATCGGTTCGACAAGTCTGACTACTACTGGAGATGTTGTTTGACTTATGTGTTCATAAGGTACAGGGCGTTGTTTTCCAAGATATACTTCCATTTTTAGTACATAAAGTGTTCGTGAGTCAACCAGTGAAAACACCTTCACACCATATTTTGCAGGCTTATCATGCATATGCTGCCTGAAACCGCACCTTCCACGGAAGGCCCACAACATCTAGTCAATTGTTTTGTACTCACCAACAGAAAACTTTGATTTACATTTCTTTACAACAAACTCAAAGCATCCCTGAAAGTTGCTAAATGGTCCACTTCCATCCTCTGCACTCGAGTTCTTTTATCAAATGTTAGCATTCGAAGCAAAAATCTAAATCAATTCAAAGACATTACACACTTGAATAGATGCACTTTTTCCCACAACTCTTCTGCGTTCAGATGTGAAGCCTTCAACACACCTGTGTAATACAATAAACCCAACAGGGCTTTAGTTTCTTCAACTGTAGTGTTTTTACAGTCATGATCCCAGCCAAATTTATTTTTATTCAAGTCTATGAATAAATTAGTGTTGTTTACAATATTTTGTATTACTTCGTCAGGCAAGAAGAACTGCCATGCTTGCAACGGTTTTTTTAGCATTTTTTGCCTCGCCTTTTGTTCCCGAAAATGAATGATAAGATTCCGCTGTCTGGTTTGTACGGATTGGGTAGGTTCTGCAATTTTCCAGGATGATTCGCCATCTTTCCCTAAATATCGACTCCTATACAAAAGAGGGATGTCGTCGTCTGATGTTTCATCGTCACTAGAAACTTCACTTCTGCTTTGCTCAGTGTCCGTATTCCTGTCATTGTCATCTGCGCATTCCTCAATGGGATCAACATCACTCCAGTAGTTGGATTCGTCATCCGATGTGTCAAAAGAAAAGCCTTCTTCTAAGGTAAACAAGAGTCCTTCTTCATCCAATGGAACGTGGCGATTGGAAAAAAGTAACTTGTCTACTGGAGCCAGATTTAGGTTTGCTTGCCATGTTTATAATTCAGTTTTATAAAAAAAACACTTAAATTAAGCCCTGACCAAGAAAACACACAGCATTACTCTACTGTACACTAACTTACGCTCACAGTTATAAAAAAAACTTGCACATTTTTTGACAACGCTAATGGCCGCTGTGGGTCAGGCTGACACGCACATGTACGCCTAGGTCAATGAACAAGCTGAAACTGAAGAAACTCAATAGGGTATGGTAGGAGGGTTTTATAGAAGCAGCGACATGGAAAGTGGAGACCGTTCATTATTTTGTATATTCAGCCCAGATATAAATAGTTGTGTGGGGGTCGGAGCGACCCGCAGCAACCACTCCCAGGTTAATTCTCTTTTTTTTCTCAGTGGCATGGGAACATGTGGTTCCCCTTCTGTAAAAGCAGATCAGTTCAGTGATGATGGAGGAGGATATGCACACAATGAAAGCACTAATGGGGACTAAATAAATAAATTGACAATAATGCATCAATAGCTAAAATTTATCTGATAGAATAAAAAAAACAAGTAGATGTCATTTTTCTGCAAAACTTCTGAATATGTTGCTCCATGGAGACTTCATTGTCTAGTTTTACACCCAGATAAGGAGAACTGAAATTTTGTCAAATATACAAAGTTTTATAAAGATCAGTTAGTGGGAAGCTGGTTGCATACACTGGTGAGTCACATGCACCGGTAAACCTTAAAATTTCTTAAAATTACATATTTAGATTATAACCTTAAAAATTTATATTCCTGTGCTTAAAGTAATACACATTTAATACAGTTACTACCTGTGAAGCACCCTTAATAATTTATCCATATTAGTCTATTCAAGCTCCAGCTTGGGGCTCATTCTCAGTAATATTTAATTTTTTATTTTTGTCTGATAAAACAATATTCAGCATCCCTCAGGGTGAACCCCGAGGCGGAGCCTGAAACGTTGGCCAACATGTATAAATTAACCTGGTGGGAATCTGGAAAGTAGTTGACTCAACTCAATTTCTGTCTGCTTTGCCCCTCAGTTGATGTTATTCTGAGCCGTGGAAGTACAAATAATAAAGTAATAAAGATATATGAATCAATCGATGAATTCAAAGGTGAGTGAGTATTTAAAAAGGAATGCTTCCTACTGCATTGCAGAATTCATATAGCCATTATTATGTTTGTAACATGCATACAGCCTGCTACAGCATCCACAGCAGTGACACAACACCTATGACAGCTGCAATAGCTGAAAGTACCCCAGAGAATTTTCTTTTGCCAGAGGCCACTCAAGCGACTGCACGCATGCACCAATGTAATTGGCCACTTACGTTATCCTCTTCACTACAATTATTTACCTTCAAATAAAAAAAGTGGAATTTGATATGACTGCATTGGAACTTAGGTAAACAAAGATATCGGAACAATTCTTGGTTAACAGTTGTAACAGAACTATTAAGACTTTCCTCTTGTCCAACATGTGGCATTATGAGAAAACTCTTTGGGTGCGATTCATAGACCACATTGAAATCTCTCACTTTACAGTCTCTCTTTACGGTAAAGTGATACTTTAGCAAATGTGCGTTGCTGAGTCGTTTCAAGGATCTCACTTTAGGTGTCGATCCGGCATTGAAATTTTGAGTGTTGGCAATGAACGCTGCGAAAAAGTGAAGAAAAAGTTGACAAACGATATTAATTGCATACCTAATTGTTACATATTCTGACGACTGGGTTTCCCTGTTGTATTTTGCTAAGATTTTATTAAGCTGCATTTTCTCGTTCTCTCATATTGTGTGCAAATTTAAATGAATACTGCGTTATTGAAAGCTTTTCCCCACTAACTTTTTTGTGCCTTAATGACTGAGTTGGCTAAATAAAAGCTCGCTTTTAATTAGCTTCGTGCATTGATAATGCCCGTTGATGTTTCCAGCAATGTAAATGTTCAAATGCTGATACCTTTGCGTCACTTTATGATCATCTTGTATGATTAACTGCATACGGTTGTTTGGACTACATGTAAGTCGATGTTTGATGGTATACGTTCATTGAAGGTGGGTGAAATTCTCTCACGTTAACTTTAAACTCTACCAATTAATTTGAAGATTAACAATCAGTGGTTGTCTCTGGTGGATCCATATTTTGAAGGAGGTATGGGTGTGTATTGAATTCTTTTATGCCTACCAATATTTTAATTCTGTTAATGTTGACCAAAGGGGTTATATATTATAGAGAAATGGACATTAAAGAATACCTACATCATCAAAACCAATGAATAAATGGCCACACAATGAAAAATTTTGAATGTGAGAATGGATTTATATCAATAAATATCTCTTTGTCTACTTCAAATGATGCCTCGACTTATGTGAATACCTAACCCGTGTATCCATTCACGAATTTTGTAGTAAAAAAATTCAATGAAATCTGTGATGCTGTGTAAAGAAAATTTCATAACAATCCTATATCCTCGAGAAAATATTGCTTTGCTGCAGATAATATGGCTATGAAGGAAAGTATGTTTTACTTTTTATTGCTGCCTTTCATGACAAGGTCCTATATCATCATTGTAAATATTCAAATGCGTTGTCGATAAACGAAACAAAAACTCTGTAGTTTCAAAATGACAGGAACATGTTAAATGTGATATGGAGGCATGCGGAAAGGGTTCATTAAGCAATTATGGAATAAAAATGCTTCAAATGCAATGCAACGTACATAAACTAGCATTGGTTGGCCAAACGACATGAAAATCAAGTCTTTGTTTACGAAGACCATTGACGCCAACATTAGCAGAATTCTGCTATCATATTAGAGTATTTTTAAGGGAAATTATAGAATATGAACACATAAATGACCTAAGAACTTAACAATTATCCTTTTCAACCACTTACTGTGTTGTAATTATCACAAGAACAAAAAGTCCTTGGTAGTATAACGACCGATGGAGTTCAACCTTAAAATACAAGTAATGGGTCATCTCCATCCATACTATACTCGAATCTCGATAATTTTCAAAAAAAGAGATATATTACGTGACTGGTTATTTCTTGAAAAACGCCAGTCTGCTGCTGCGTTCTCACAAAAAAATTAGTTCCTATTAATTTCCGTAACCCAAATATCTTCATATTTCAACTTCAAAAACAGCCGGTGCGGCCATATTTATTCAGCCGTAAAGGACACTTTACCTTTTTGCGCCGATATCCTTCACGGGAAGTTGCTTTTGGCTCTACGAAGAGTTTGAGAAATTCTTTTTCGCCCCGCACGGAGTTTTTTTTTCGGCTTGGGGCTATCCAGGTAGTCACTTCCTCCCCTTAATGACCTTTCCTAGCGTGGTCCCAGACCCTTTCCTCGGCAACTGGGCAAATACAATCCTCGACCCTTTTCCCCGATGGCAGCCCATCACCGCGTACTTTTGTGGTCAGTTTATTGTTACCAGTGCAATTTTAATTTTTTTAATTGTTACTGTTGCATTAAATGTCAGTTCACCAGTGTATTCCTTTCATTTTGCAATGCCTGTAGAACTTTTAAACGAAGTTCTACGGTTATTTTTAGGGTTTTCAGTAAAACGGCACTATATCATAGACCATCAAATACTTTAAAGGGAATGAAATATTTCAATGTTCCTAGCCTACTTCTAGGTACTTACGATTTATGATATGAACATATTTTAGATCCACGCTACGCTCCACTCGTTCAAGTAACTCTGAGCACGTCGGGAACGTAAGCAAAACTAACGAAAGCGAAACGAAAGGCACTTCAAGAAAAAAATCCTGGCTGTATAATTCCAAGAAAAAATGTAATTCCACCGAAACATCATTTGAAAGAAAATCCGTACAGGAGGAGGAAGGGGAATGCGTACAGAACATTTACGGTTAAATTTGAATGCACGCCAAGAAAATTTTGAAAAGAAAATGAGATATTCTATCGAATTTCACCGCAAATGTACACTTAGAATGTAGCTAACAGAGTAATGTATATTTTTAGATGTAAATCATTACAATATCGCTCCTATAAACTTGCTAGTAAGTTATAAAAATAACAATTAAACATCTAACCTTAGCGTCTCCAAAAATTGTTCTAGTTGATGATCAATTCCGTTAATATGAACGCTAGAATTCCGTTTAAAATTTGTAACCAATCAGCAGAACATACAGAATGTAATTCCTAGCATTGATTTTCAATAAATGCAACATGAACGTTTTTAGTTATTTTAACTTTTAAACAAATAAGTGACCATGAGCACCATCCTTGAGTGGGACACTGAGAGCCAGGATGGGCCGAGGTAATCCCCACACAGACAATAGGAAAGGGGCCTCTCGGGCTGAGGGACCCTAATGGCGGTTGGGACCCACTTGGCATGCTTGACCGCGAAACCGTGAAAACACAGCCTATAGCCTTTTGCTTCGAAAAATTCAAGCCGTGAAAATCCGGCCTTCCTTCTTTAGCATCAGAAAATTCAGGCCGTGAAATCATGCCCAGTGTAGGGAAGAGGTTAAGCCCTAAAGTGAGCTTCGGTTGGGCACTTTAAGGTAAAGTGACGATTTGCCCATTTTTCTTCTAAAGTGGCGTTTAAGAAACGGAAAAAGCAGACTTTAGCCCGGCTAAAGAATATTTTAGCCTAAAGTGCCGTCTATGAATCGCACCCTTAGGCCTGCTTTCCAAGGTCACACGAACGACCGGTCATTTGACCATACACATGTCTTTTCATAACAAGACCTCAGTCCTACCTACTTGCTTGGTGGGGTTGATTCCACCGCCAAGTTCTTTGAAATGACTTAAATTATAATGCAGCCCCAGTAATCCTCTCTGGTTGCATCTGAAGCATCACCCCACCCCCCGCCACTGCCAATCTAGTTTATATATCTGTGGATTACCTGAACAGAGGCTTGGGCCACAAGGTCATCTGTGGCCCCATCAGTGCTATCATTGTGCACACATCCTCCTCCATCATCACTGGTCTGATCTGCTCTTACACAAGGGGACCCACATGTTCCCAAGCCACTCTGATAGGAAGAGACAATTTAGGTGAAGCTATAACCATGAAATCTTAGCTAACGAGAATAAGTAAGCGTGGTCTGGTCACCAACGTTCATTACTCTGCAGAACAATAAATGCTGCACACAAGGTATTGAAATAGAGTATCGTCTTATTTCTAGCCAAATCAGATTTTTTCCACATTTCCATTCTGGCATGATTTTAATGTCATGTTAGCTGGTGACTGCTGAAGAGAGAAGAGAGAGCAGTTAGGTGTTTTATGACAGCTTCTGTTACATCCAGTAAGGTGTCTGTGTCGATTGGCCCATAGAAATGTATTATGCAAAGCGATTCATTATTAAAAGAAAACGCCACTTCTTGGGCATGCCCCGGAAAAATAAGTGTCTGATGTAATAAAATTGACCAATGATGCCTTCACGGCAATGGCCGTCCCCCTGCTGGGGGTTCGTGGAGGATTTATGAGTACTTAATAACCCGGTAGTCGGAGGCAAGGTAACGAATCCAAATTAGTTTCCTGCATCAAGGCTATATTCGGCTTTTGCTCATTTATGAAGGCAATCATTTGGGCCCATTTTTCTTGGCTTCTCACCAACTTTACCTTCAATGTTAGAACAGATATTCTGGACATGTTAAAAACTCTTCCTTGTGGTATATTAATGGATTCAAATAACCATAAAGAAATTACATATTAACACTTGAGAGGTGATTAATAAGGTGTGTGAGTGTGTGTGTGTATCTGTCTTTAATGATGCTGATTTTCGACTCATATGCAGGCACAGGCGTCAACATCTTCCCAGGGTGAAGTGGTGGATGCTGAAGGTACTGGAGCCATCGTGACAGACCTTGACTCTATGCAAGTTTTGACCAAGAAAGAACTATCTCTCAAGGAGACTGATGCCACTGAGGTATGCATGAAATTCACATTCAATTAACCCATTATACCCCATATGGCATGTAGGGCTTTTACCTTTGGTTATTTTGTTTTTTTTTCTGGCTTCTATTGACCTAATTAAGATTAATTTTTCAAAAAGTAATTATATTCATCATAATGTATGATTTGCATAATGTTGTGTTTATGCAATGCTGGGAAAACTCCGGAAAATAAAAACAAAAAAGAACTTTTCAAAACTTAGGTTGCATATTATATTTTTCATCGCCTTTTCTGACATAATGTTCAATAATATTCTGCATGGAATTAAACAGCTCTTTTCACAACAAAACTTATCTCTGATTTGCACACTCGACATCTTGGCTGGGAATTATGAGTATGCCTGAGGATGAAATGCCCTATTCTCCCTTGACGAGCATGCTGGGGTATAACATGTTTTCTAAGGTGTTCTGCCATTGGGCACCCATTTTTATGCATTAATTATGCTCAGTAGAATTTTACGATCTTGGATCGAAATTCTAACTAAGGAATTGCTTTGCCCATGACTTTGGCATACAATCACCATGGATTCACTACTGCACTATCAACACTTTTCAGAATAGAGATTTTTTGCCCTTAATCTGGATAGGATAACATGCAACTTAATTATCAGGTAAATCTACCCCTCCCATTCCCTGATTGTAATCGTTGATGACATTTCGATTTTCTTCAGGAATCGTCGTGAATACCTTTTCATCTTTACTTTGGGTTCCCTATTACGGTAATTTGAAGCAACAGTGATGACAGAGTTATCATGCATTTGCAGTAAGAGAATATGTTTTGACCTGTCAAACGAATAGTAGGAATCCCTGTCAGTTTTTTTGTCAGATCTCTCAAAGACATGAGTGGGCAGTTTTCCATTTGGATTTTCTCTCACTGTTCCCTTGGCAAAATATCAATTATCACTCAAAAGCCTCTAATAGATTGTAACCGATTTCAAAATTATAAAAATTCTTGGCATGTTATTTTGCAGACTTGCAAAATATTCAGCAAATTTAGAACAACCCTTTCTCCTGGTGCACTTAGAAATCCTGGAAATATCACTTTCAAGTTCCACCTCTCCATATGGCAAAAATTGAATGCCTGTAGATGAGGTACACTACAATGTATAACCCACTCAAAATTGTTCCCCACGAATGAACATTTTAGCTATGTGCCACCTGAAATATGGAACCATTTGTTGGGAAAATTCCCAACTGAATCAAATTTTGGTTTAGTCTTTTGAGGAAAGGTCTGACTGTCAAGAATGTGTCATTTTTGTGTAGTTAAGAATAATCGGAATGCTGTCAATATTTATTTAATTCATCGAACCGAATCTGCGTCATATATTGCCTCACAATTGCAACAGACATCTCTTGCCTTGTCCAGTACTACATAGTGCCCAATAATATATGATACCCCAACAACATTATGATTACAATTATTTTTTTAAAATCTAGCTTACTTTGAGTAAATTTACGGTTATATATCTCGTAAGTGCAGTTATTTGAGTAGCCCAAAATTAATTCAAGTAATTTTCCACTGAGAAATAAGTGAAAAATTGGTGAGTGGCCTCCATGCTGAGTAATAAGTGTTTCTAATCCTTTTTTTCACGCAGAAATTCGGGATTACTTCGAGAGTAGATTCAATTTTTTCAAGTTTAGATGAACCTGTTTGTCCTCTGCATCTTTTACTTGGGGGTGCAGATTTTATGGACGATCTTTCTTGAGGTACTGCATGAGTAAACTGGATTTGCCTTGCAGCGCCTCCTGCAATCATCCATGTTTGAAATACTGAGAAGAGGAAATCCCTAATGTAGTTCCAAAGTTAAGAAAATATCATACATCGCCTCTCTTGTTAATTTATATACTTCAGTAACCTTCTTGACGCTTCTTCTAAAGTAATCTTCTGAGGCGCAGAAATTTTGTGTATAATTTTCTCCTTTTTTTAATCTGAATGAAACCCCTGGATGGATTATTTTGCAAAACGCTGGGCAAAAACTACTGCGCTATTATTGATATAATACTGGATGAGAGATAAAGATGCATTTCAGAGGACTATTTAACTGAAATGTTCCCAACTGAAGCTAGATTATTAGCCTTACAACACCTAAGGTATAGAAGAAAAGAGAGGTAACTAAGGATTGCATGGAGAAAATTCCAAAGAGCAACTAGAGGAACACTCCACCTTCCATCACAATCCTGCTTCAAGGAATACGGTTCTCACCCTCTCATTATGAAACTGAATGCATCTAAAGCTGAATTAAACGTCTACTAAGAAAGACTTCCACTCGATGACATGGGAATGACATTGCCCGGTATTGGTTCAATGTGTGAACGTAAAAGTTTGCCTCTACAAAGCACCAGAGTGTTTGATGTTAAATTCGTACAGATGGCCATCTTGGAATTTAAAATACTATTCACGCTTTACTTTATATACTCACAACCTGTGAGTGCCAAAAATGCGGCTGAACTGCCTCCGAAAGACTACATTGTCAATTAAAAACCATACTGATAAGTTTCGTTATGCTTTGAGAACAGCCCTCTGGTCTACCGGAGAATTCCCATTGTTGTGTAATCGCAACACTTTTTACAACAACCATATTTATACCAGGAATGGCGAATGTTCGTGACAAAAATAAATATGATGAATTAAGAAACTTAGAATTCATAGAAAAAATTACCTCTAGTGGGATTACTCAATAAGTATTTGTAAAATATCATTTACAATTTGTAGTACTTCAATAGGAGGGAACACTCAAAATTAAAAATTGGTTTTCATTATTTAAAACCAAAAAGATATGAATGAAAAACACACACGCCAAATTTTAGAGCTCAAATTCGATTTTTAACCGAGATAAGTAGCTTTGAAAGTCCGCTAGGAGCTTCGGCCACGCCCACGGCGCGAAACGTATTTCTATTGGCTGACGCCGCGTGACGTGTGAACCTCATGAATGTCGCGAGAGTAATGCTTGAAGAAGCCGTAAACACACTGCGTCCGTGGAAATAGTGGCCAAAAGTTTATCGTCCTGGCGAAACACAATGTTAATTTTGTTTTGGCAGATACCAGAAGTGTACTGACATTATTAACAGGGACTCTGGACATATTTTTTGTCTCAAAAAGAACCATTTCATTGAAATGAATCTTCTTAAGATGAAATGTTTACACTTTTGAAAGAGACAGTAATCACGGCAATTATCGTGGATGTTTTAATTTGTGGACTTACTATCACGAAATCCTTTACTTATTACTTGTTTTTAGTTTCCGGATGCAAATTGTGAAATAAATGAACAAATGTGCTATAGCTATAGCTGTTTTCTTGCCCTCTGAAGGGAGGAAATTCGGGGTTCTCTCCGTTTCTTTAAGGATTAGCATTCCAATTTCGTTGGAACAATATTTTTTTAAGCAGAGGTCTCGCTTTGGACCACCTATGTTCCTGATAAATGTTCGAGTCAGTTTCATACTATGAAAAATGGTAAACAATTGTCATCAAAATGAAAGAGTAACTCAGAGATAGGGATTTTTACATGAAAATATCCGTAAGTTAACTTATATTTACATCAGAGTTACACGTACAATCACTTTCAAAAGTTTTAGGACAAAGTTTGTGGCACAACTTCTGCTTCTCAAGGAAATTTAGTATTCTATACTCCTTTCGTAGTTATCTGCTGCACTCCGCTTGTGATTATAGGCATGCACACAAAGGGACAAATTATTTTGTACTGTAAATTTATCCGCTTCTATTTATATAAGGTGTAATGATTATTTCTTGAGCATTTACTGCATACTTGCACCGGTTTTTACCCTTACTGGTTAAAGCAATTATTCTATGATTTTTGTCATGTGACGGCCGTGACCCGGGTCGCCGCGGCGGCGGCCTAGTGAGCAACGCTTTGAGCTCGGATAGTGAAGATTGAGGGGTCGGGACTGTCTCTCATAATTTTTTCAGCTCCTTTTCCTGATTATTAACAGGTTATTTATAATCGTAATTTCGCTGTAATTGATATTATGCTTTTATTATTGCCGATGCGAATTTTCAAAACTAAGAGAATAATGGTGGATAAAATCCTGGCGTTAGCATTAGCGTACAGTTTGAAGTCTGGCAAAAGGAGTCACACATTATAATTTATAATTTGTCAATTATTCTTTTTCGATTAATGATTGTTCAAACTATTTGCTAGTATTCATTCAGTGAGTATTTACCTCCGGTTTCTCTGTTTTGTTGTAAGATTTGCAAAGTTATCCGTGTCTATTTGTTCTTCTATTTATAGACCTGGTGTCACCGGGATTCAAATGTGCATATTTCTGTTTGTTGTGAGTAAATCCGATATCAATAGAAGTGATTTACATTAAAATGGCCCTCTCACATTCTATAACATCCTATTTCTGAAGGAATATGCAGTCTCCGTGCAGCGTCACACCACCGCCTTCCCCGGTCTGGGTCGTTTGGCACCACAAAAAATACTTTTCTGGCGTTTAACGAGAGGTAAATTCACCTCTCGGCACACAAAAATATACATAAGGTTTCCTCCCACTCATTTAAAATTCTCCGTTTTATCTAGTATTCACTTATACTCGAAATAACGTATACGACAATGCACTCCTTATGCAAGCAATGCTGATATCATGAGGTTCACACGTCATCAACATGGCGTCGCCCGAGAAATACGTTTTTGGCGCGGAATTCAAGTTGAAACTTCAAACTGCTCCAGGGGCGAAATTATTGTGCGCTCAATGGTAAAATTTTGTGAGAGCCTTTCTTACACCCATTTCTTTATAAATCAGACAAAATATTTGAGTGTAATCCCTTCTATTATTCGAAATGCGCAAATTTTGAAGTAAAATAAAAATAATTATTTTAGTGAAAACTTTTACAAAATTAACTGGATAAGAACCCAGCCGGCACAGCCCATACTGCATCTATATGTGAAGTGGATGCAATTAGGATGCAATGTGTGACAGGATGCGCTAGGTACCAAATATCCTTTTGCCATCCTTTGCTAGTTGCGCCTATGTGTGCCATACTTTTCGTGATGTGGTTTAATACTTAATAATATCTACAAATCCTCGCATTAATTATTATAAAATATTAAGAATTATTATAATTATAATTATTCACTGTATTCAAGATTTTCACGAACGTACAGAACTGCCAATGACTACAGCAGTAGGTATGGACTTGTCGTCTGGTAGCCATCTTTCCCTTTCTCGACCTGTTGGAGCCTCGTAGATTGACCATTGCAGCAATTTTGACTGATCTCCCGGTATCGGCTCTCCTTCACTCATTGGCCTCTACTCTCCTGGATTTGAACTCTGCGTTTGTTTCGGACTCCGATGGATAGCAATGTTGTACTGAAGTTCTCATGTTCTATTGTGTACGCCTGTATTGCTCATGTAGTCCAATGTTCGTCTGTCTCTTGTTTTATGCTGAGTCATTTAAGTTCTACTTTTGAAGTAAACGTGCTCTGATTTATCCTGAGTTGTTTAAAACTATACTGAGATAAAGAGAACCAAGTAAGCAATGCAGAAACGCGATTTCGACCGAGTTCAATTTTCGGCCGTTAGATGGCAGCACATTCGTGCACTTGTTCGTGCATCCTCTCGGCATCTCTGTAAGTGCGGCGGTATCTCTTTTCCGCATCCCCTCGGCAGCGGTCCGGCATATGGATGGCATCTATATGAAAGGATGCACTCATACTCTTTGCATCTGGATGCCATCCAGCTGCCAATAGGAAATTTGATGGTTTGTGCTAGCTGGGAACGAATGGTATTTCAGATATTCAGAAAACCCGAGAAAAAATTATCCTGCACAAACGTGTTTTCTAATAATGACGATTAAATAATGCTGCAATTACGCAATGCTTGGGATTAAACGGGTTAAAATATTGGATGAAAGTGATGTTTGGGGGAAATCCTGAATTACAAGTACTGTAAATATGGGCATTAGAGCCCAAATTTCGAGACCTTTATTATTACTTTCAAAAATGTGCAGGACATATTGTAACTTGCCGCTTGTTTTTGATGCCACTTGGCTGTTTTCTATGGAACTTTAAATCAGCGTTCACAAGGTAAGGAGAACTGCTTCAATTTCGTGTGTGAATGTGTGTGTATACAGTGAAGATTGAATGGAGTGTTGAGTGTTTCCTCCTCCCCCCACGATTCCCTGCTTTCCCAACTTAGTGGTTTTTCAGTGATGTGTACGCGACCAGTGAAAGGTCCACATTTCTCCCAATCCCCTCCCTCCAAACAACACCCATGAGCAGCAAATGGGGGGTGACGGAATCTGCACCCCTTTCCCCTACAGGATGAGAACATACTTCAGAATCCCCCAGCCCCATGGTGAGGATTCTATGAAAACCCGCTTCTTCCTGAGTTTCCTCCAGTTGCCCCAACCTCAGCAAATTTACACTCTCTGGTTAATAAAGTACGGACGAATTTCTGTTTGAGGAGACATGTCGACCCGAGCTTCATGATGCAGCCAAAGGCTATGCCCGATAGCTGATGGTGTCTTGCCTGTCAGTTGAAAGAGAGGTGGAAAGAGAAGAAAATGGTGGAGGTTAGCCTGTGAGGTGAAGAGTGGTGAAGAGGAGGAAATAGGAGAATAGAATGGTAGTTTTCCCGTGCAATGAGGAATAAGGTCAACCCACGACGCCTTGAATTGCATTTCTTGATGTCCTCGTCCATAGGAAAGATAATGGCAAACTGGGTCATAGTGTCTTTCGAAAACCCACGCATACGGATCTGTGCCTCAATGGCCATAGTCACCATCATCCTTCCCAACGTGAAGCACTTCTTTCCACCCTAATACATCGTGCGAGAACAATTTCCGACGCGGAGAGTCTTCCTTCGGAATTGGATTATCTTAAGAATACCTTCCGCCAGAATGGGTACGGAGAGCGGTAGATCACTTTGGCCTTCAGGAAATCCTCCGCAACTGCAAAGAGCTCGGTTATGAAGGAAGACCAACCTAAACCGACAGCCAGGGCCTTTTTACCCTATATTTCCACTATTTCGGGCAAAATTTCTAGGGTTCTGAGGAGGTATAATATCGAAACCGTCCATCGCCCTATGACGAGTTTAAGAGATCGCCTCGTCTGTGTAAAAGATCCAATTGGCTTTATGACTCCTGGAGTTTATAAAATCCCCTGTGAGTGTGGTATTGTCTACGTGGGTGAGACTGGGCGAACAATATCTACTCGTCTCAAAGAACATCAAAGGCATTTCCGACTTGGTCAACCGGAAAAATCAGCCATAGTCGAGCATAGCTTGGATGAGGACCACAAAATACGGTGGGATGACACCAGAGTTTTATGGCGATCGGATCATTTCTGGGATCGTTTAACCAAAGAGGCGATTGAAATAAAACTTGAGAACAAGAAAGTAAACAGAGATACCGGATTTGCGATCAGCAGCTCTTGGAATAGAGCCCTTAACCTTTTCCCTACCGTACACGTATATATACGTGTGGACGTTTCCTGACCCGGGAGACCGCGGGCGTATATGTACGTGTGAGATTTTCCCGGTCAAGAAAACGAAACCCGTATATATACGTTTTCTAGCTCTCCCCCTTTCAGGACGGTCGTGGGTTTAGGCGCCTTTGTCTCGGGACCCAACGCTTCGGGGTTTAGGATTAACCCTCCGAATCCGGGAGCAGGTACCCGGACCCTTCGTCTTTTATAACCCCTCTCAGCGGTAAGGGACAGCGGTCATACATTTGTTTATAGAGTCAATTTACGAAATAAATATTTGTTCATTTCTCAAGAAATATAAACTAAGAATTGAATTGTTTGTCTTTTGAGCAGCGTTTACAATTTTTAAACGAAATTCTACGACAAATATTAACTTATATCTCGAGTTATGTATAAACATCAACATGGAAATTGTTGCTGCGTTAAATGCTTTGATAATGCCCTTAGAACTTCGTTTAAAATTTGGCAATGCTCAGATAAAAATGATGAATTATATTCTATGTTTGTAATTTACGTGCAAGCAAGAATTATCCATTTGCTAAATACATATAAGCAATACATAAGTTGACTGCGAACCAATTCCGCAGGTATGGTCGTAAACCCGGAAAGGAGGGAGCACAACTACTCTCGGAGTCCTAGATAATGCGGAGTCCCACCGTGGAGGGGTCGAAAAAGGTTCAGCGAGACCCTTCTTAACAAATGTCCTTCAAAAATGCTCCGTACCACGAGAAAGAAGAGTCTCTTGGGGCTCGGTACAGCAGTCAAGCTAAGACGAAAACTCCGCGGTCTCGAAAGGGTTAAAAGAGTTATGCTTGCCAGAGCTAAGTCTACGCTGGTCCACAGTCTTCTGCGACAACAATCGGATCTCGACCAATCCGGCTCCTCCTAACGCTGGGCTTCAACGGTCTTTTCGAATTTTCTATCAGTAGCCGTGAGAATGGGTAGCGAGTCGGTACCCGAAACGTCGGCGCTCTTAAATAATCTAACCCGCGCGGTATCCCGAGATGATTTTTCTAATGTGATAAATATTTAACCATTATAGAGAAATATCATAAAACGACAAAATCAATAGGATTTTAAACTGAAATGTGAACATCCAACTGCAGAAATGGTTTTGATTGGCATGCTCTTCATCTCGAAGCTGCAGCATTACATTTTCTAGGGCTTCAAGTTTAGAATACTTAAATTTTGTTATATCGCACACCTGGAATTGTCCAGTACACGCTGCGCGGACATTAGTGCTCAGCCGCAAAAGCATCTTAATGGAAAGGCCAAGACGTAGCCACAACTGCATGTCTCTGCTTTGATGAGAATTTTGGGTGTTCAAAAATCTCATCAAAGCAGAGACATACCCTACCAATTTGCAAGTTTGAATGTGAAGTCAGGTCCTGATAAATTTGCAGCCAGTAATGTTTGCAGGACGAGGGACAGGCATGGGGAATTGCGGTCTTTACAGTCAAACTGGGATTTTTTCTTAACTACTTATTTAACATATTTTTAGGACTTTCATGGGAAAGCTCGCAACCTTTAACTTAAGCGTTACCAATGGAGGTCTAATTCTTAAATGAAAAGCGGCATAAATGAGTTTTTCTATTTGCTTGTTAATCTTTAAAACCAATGGGATTTCTGCGTAGTTATAAAGAAAGTCCTATGTGGCGTTACACCTCCTTAGGACCTTCTTTGAAGAGAGATGTAGTGGAAGAATGTGGACAGAGTCGGGAAAAAGGATTTCTGGGGAAATAAATAATCAACAACGGCGTGAAACTAAGAGGGCAAGAGAGGCTTGTTGGAAAAGGCAGTGGATATGTGTACTACACCACTCACTTGGTCACCCTTCAAAACCTTTATTTGGGGAAATTAGTTTTCCTTTTATTTCAAAACATACATCTATGACCTTTGACCCCCATTGTGACCCTCGGAGGTCAAAAAACCAACAATACGGATCTATGAACTGCCTAACCGACTTTGGCACCCTTTAAAACCTATGGTTTGGCACGTAGGTTGTCATGATGGCCCGACGTTCAACTCTATGACCTTTGACCCCCATTGTGACCCTCGGAGGTCAAAAAACCAACAATACGGATCTATGAACTGCCCAACCGACTTTGGAACCCTTCAAAACCTATGGTTTGACACGTTGGTTGCCATGATGGCCCGACGTTTAACTCTATGACCTCTGACCCCCATAGTGACCCTCGGATGTCAAAAAACCAACAATACGGATCTATGAACTGCCTAACCGACTTTGGCACCCTTCAAAACCTATGGTTTGACACGTTGGTTGCCATTATGGCCCGACGTTTAACTCTATGACCTTTGACCCCCATTGTGACCCTCGGAGGTCAATTGGTGTATAATACGGGTATTTGGACAATGTCAATGACTTAGGCACCCTATAAAACCCATAGATCGACACCTTTGACGGCATGCTATTCTTTTTGCCACCCTTATTACCTTGACGGTGACCTTACTGGGTCAACGCTTAAATTTTCGTAAATAAAAGTGTTATTTTTGTTTTTCTCGGGTCCGAAACACTAAGGATTGACATCTTGGTTTATGAAATTCTGACATTTTTCTATCTCGATTTTTTTAACATTGAAACCCCATAAGGCCAATTCAAATTTTTTGTTTGGACCCAAATTGTGAGGTCAAAAGGTCAAATATGTAAAATTTTGCTTACACTCAACAAAACTTAGGACCTTTCCCCGTAAGTGTGCCAATTTTCATGAATATTGCTCAATGGAAAGTTACTAAAATTACAGGTCAAAAATGAAACACGACCCTTGGGACAGTTTGTATAATCAAGAATGGAAGAACTTACTCTGAAGGAGACCTGTTGCCTCGCAACATTTGAACCTTGCATTTTGCTCATTTTTTTGGTCCACTTTTTTCCCCCAGAAAGGAGTTTATATTTTAGTATGTAGGACATTGTATTATTGGAGTGTGTTTAGGATTAGTGTTGGTGTTGTCACTTAATTTTTTTTGTATTCATGCCAGAAATTAAAAGGAATTTAAGATTTTTGTTTCATTTTTTAATTTATTTATAGATGTCATTTGTAAATCTGAAATCTGCTTACTTTCAGCCTACTTTTACGGAGAATGGGGAGCTGGTTCAAAATCAGACAATGGCAATGGAGTCCATGACGGAGGCTATGGGTGAGTGATCTTCAGTGGTTTGAAATTGACTCTTCAGAGAAAAGATTTTTAACTAATTCTGACTAGGTGATGTCCAAAAACTGCATCTCAGAATTAAATACAATTTTGATTTTCATTTTTTTCGTACTTCATTAATGTTTTCTTATATTAAAAAAGCTTGTTTTTTTGTCAATATTGCCATTCAGTTCACTGAAAATTTTATTTTTACATGTGGCTCAACCCCGGGTCCTCCGCATGACAACTGGGCACTTTAACCAGTGGACTAATGCTCAACTTTTGTAGAATGGCTCTTACACATGAATATATTTGACCTGTAATTGTTTAACTGCATTTCAGTTTTAACTATTAGGTTATATAACCCCATATGGGGGCTGATTCAAGGACAGCTCCCAACGGACTATGTTTAACATAAAATTTGATTGAATTGTGAGACCCGGTTTTTGGACACTTCCCTTGTGAAGGATGTAGCATCTATATTTGTCATCCATCTTTACATTCTTTAGTTTATGATTACAGTTCTGCTTGAGAATATAATCAGGTTGGCAAATGTCTAGTAAAATTTTCGTCATCCTTCAGTGACATTAAACAATATATGCAGTCATGTGATTTCGTATGGGAATTCCAGTGTACTTTACCTAAAAATTTTGTCTTTAACACTGGGTAATAGAAAAAAATTCCCTATAAATCACTTGTGAAGAATACTAAGCATAATATTCCAGCTATGTACTATGTCAATTGTGGCGTCCATACACAAAATGAACATGGAACTGTTGAAATGACTAGTGGTTTTTTCAGTTTTAAAAGTGATGTTAATTTTTTCTTTGATAGACACCCCAACCAATTCATTGTTTTGTGCTCTTTGCAACTGTCCTCTAATAGGCCTAAGAGTTATTATTGGAAAAAGTGAGATACGGAAAAAAACTGATTTGGCTAAAAATAGGCTGAACTAAATTTCAATACCTTGTGTGCAGAAGTTATAGTTCTGCAGAGTAATGACAGTGGGTGACCAGGCCATGCTTATTTATTCTCGTTTGCTAATATTTCATGGTTATAGCTTCATCCAAATTTTAGAAGGTAGAACAGTGAAATTCAAGGCTTTAAGGGTGGATATGAGAAGTTGGAATAATTTCGATGTTAATTTAACTTATAACTGTTAAGTTTATCTTTTATTAGGATGTTCTTGTGATATTTTGTACATTGCTTCACATTTTAAGTACTTTGAGTTTAATGAAAATTCACTCTGGACGTATTGCAAATTTAATTATTAATGCGATGATTGCTTCTGAAAATAGGTAAATTATAAGGGAAGAGAAAGGAAATTGGAAAATGGATGCATGTGGATAACCTGGACATCAGGTATCTTTCCCAACTTTCAGTAGGGTCAGCCACTGAAATGAAACCATTGTATATGGCCCTAAGACAGAGTAGGGAAGTAGTGTGGGTGTAGGCTACTGATGTTATAAAATGTACTGTCTGACGGTTCAGGGCGTCTTTGCATGCAAAGCCTTTTATCAAAATTTTGGATGCGTTGTGCAGACAAGACAATCAGTTTGTCATTTTAACATTCTGCATACTTGGTATGTTCTGATGGTTTTTGAAACCAATCCATCCTGAACCATCCAGGCTCTCAAACTAAGGCTGGGAGAAAGAGATAATAGTGGCACTGTGAGGGCATATTCAAAGAGAGAGTCAGAACCCTTTCCACTCTTCTCACATGGGGCGTCCATTAACTGAACCCATAATATAAAATTTCGGATCCAGTTCCGATGCCCTCTGGAACTTGGGATCCGATATATCTGATGAAGGGCATTAACCGCAGATATTTGGATATGAGGCATCCCATCTGGACATACCTTATGTTAATCTAGGTATGAGAACTTGAAATCCCTTCCTTAAACTTGAAATAATTTTAAAAATAATGCAAGGTATAGTGGTTAGGAAAGTTTTGTTAGAAATAGAGAGGTGTGCCCCGAAGAGAATGTGATCTTATTTTACTGCTGTTGTTGTTTTTACAGGTGTTTATTTTTTTAATGTATGTTCTCCTGAAGATAAGTTTTCATAATATGCTATATTATACCCCCTCCATCTTCCTCTAAGTGATTTATTAAGCTGACAATGATTTTCTGTAAGCTTTATTTACCTTTGGCCATCTACTTCCTTTACATTTCTTTATTGCATATTGAAGCTTTTTAATGTAAGAAAGTATTTGTTTTAATAATAATGATTATTGTTTCAATTCATCATAATGTGTGTGCATGTTATTTTTAAATTGAGTTTATGATTACTTCTGTGCATGAAAAAGTGCATTTAGGTGTTTTCTGGATTAGATACTTGAGGTTAGTATGCAATATTTTGCTCAATTACTCTGAGGGGCAGTGCTACTCAATTTGTTAAGAAATGTATGGAAACCACCATATAAAATTAACTGACACCTTGTCATGTGATTATCATTTAACCAAAGGATCGGTTAAAGCAGCTACCTTGGTATCTGTCTAAAGGTTCTTATGAAATAGTTCAACGAATCATAGAATTCATCCCTGACTATTTATTTTTAATGTGAAATTCTTTTCTAGAGTCCCCAGGTCCTGAAAGAGCCTCAGCCTTGTTTGCAGTCCTTGAACCTAAGACTAGAGCATCCAATTCAAGGAAAGGAAAGAAGTTGATGGATAAAGACGTTAAACAATGTGATACCTTGCCTGCCGATAAAATAACGTCGTGTTCAATTCCTAATGATGGACGGTTACATTCGAAATCTAGATGTGTGTCTCAAATCAGAGGGAATAGAGCAACAATGACCATTGCTGGAAAGAGAGGTGGTTGTGATAATACAGAAACAATAAAGATTATTAGGAGCACTGAGAATGAGAAGAATGGCCCAGAGGCGGCCATACGGGAAAACAAAGGGAAAAGTACTTGCATGATCAAAAATTCTGGGAAGCGTGACAGTTCAACGAAAAAATCTTATCATTGCTTCCACTGCAGAGACGAATTCAATTCGAAATATGATCTCAGTAAGCACCTCAAGAATCATTTCGGTTCTAAAAATTTGGATATTGATTCAAATTTGTCAATCGGAAAAGATTTGTCCATCAAAACCTTTGTGTCTAGAGGAGAAACTAATTGTTCTTGTACGCCCATTTCCTCCAGAAGTTTAAATTTAAGGCTCATGTGTAAAAGCCAAGGTGTGATAAGAAAAGGAAATGGGCTTCTTAAGGATAACTTCGGAGGAGCAAGGCAGAATAAAAATGTGAGGGAAGTAACGAGAAGCTTTATTGTAGAAAAGAAATCATGTATAGTTAGTCCACACACACCAAAGAAGTCTTATTCCTGTAGTGAATGTGAAAAGTCTTTCTCTTGGAAGAGTGACCTTGTCCGTCACATTCATACTCATACGAAGGAGAAACCTTATTCCTGCGGTGAATGTGATAAGGCTTTCTCTCAAAAGAGTCACCTTATCGGTCACATTCGGATTCATACGAAGGAGAAACCTTTTTCGTGCAATGAATGTGATAAGGCTTTCTCTCAAAAGATTCACCTGGTCCGTCACATGCGGACTCATACGAAGGAGAAACCTTACTCTTGCAATGAATGTGATAAGTCTTTCACTCAAAGGAGCAACCTTGTCAGTCACATTAGGACTCATACAAAGGAAAAACCTTATTCGTGCAATGAATGTGATAAGTCTTTCTCTCGAAAGAATGTCCTTGGCAGTCACATTTGGACGCATACGAAGGAGAAAAATTATCCATGCAATGTATGTGATAGGTCTTTCACTCTAAAGAGTCACCTTATCAGTCACATTCGGATTCATACGAAGGAGAAACCTTTTTCGTGCAATGAATGTGATAAGGCTTTCTCTCAAAAGAGTCACCTTATCGGTCACATTCGGATTCATACGAAGGAGAAACCTTTTTCGTGCAATGAATGTGATAAGGCTTTCTCTCAAAAGAGTCACCTTATCAGTCACATTCGGAGTCATACGAAGGAGAAACCTTTTTCGTGCAATGAATGTGATAAGGCTTTCTCTCAAGAGAGTCACCTTATCAGTCACATTCGGAGTCATACGAAGGAGAAACCTTATTTCTGCGGTGAATGTGAAAAGTCTTTCTCTTCGAAGAGTGTCCTTGTCCGTCACATTCGGAGTCATACGGAGGAGAAACCTTATTCCTGCGGTGAATGTGATAAGTCATTCTCTCTTAAGGCTAGCCTTGTCGGTCACATTCGGACTCATACGAAGGAGAAACCGTATTCTTGCAATGAATGTGATAAGTCTTTCTCTGACAGGAGTCACCTTGTCAGACACATTCGGACTCATACAATGGAGAAACCTCATTCATGCAGTGAATGTGAAAAGACTTTCAGTCAAAATAGTCACCTTGTCCGTCACATTCGGATTCATACAAAGGAGAAACCTTATTTCTGCGGGGAGTGTGAAAAGTCCTTCAATGAAAAAAGCGACCTTGTCCGTCACATTCGGACTCATACAAAGGAGAAACCTTATTCCTGCTGTGAATGTGAGAAGGCTTTCTCTCAAAAGAACGCCCTTGTGTGTCACATGAGGATTCACACGAAGGAGAAACCTTATTCGTGCAATGAATGTGATAAGGCTTTCTCTCGAAAGAGCATCCTTGTCAAGCACCTTCGGACACATACGAAGGAGAAAATTTCTTCTTGCGGTGAATGTGATTAATCTATCTCTGATAACAGCCACTCCGTCCGTCACATTCGGACTCATACGAAAGAGAAACCGTATTCACGGAATGAATGTGAAAAGCCTTATACTACCTAACAAAACCTTGTGTTACTCATGCGGGTATACCGGAAAAACACTTCATTCGTGCAATGAATGTGAAAAGACTTTCTTAATAGATCCTTTTTTCATTTGCAAACTGTGTTAGATTTTGGTAGTCTCAGGGAAAATTTTCTGCTGTGTAAGTCACTTTGAACTGTCTTCCATCTGCTTTGTACCACTGATTTCCATGCGCTTGCGAACTGCTGTGGAATTGAAACACGGTACACAGCAGTTCATGAAGTCATAGCATATGTCATCAACTCATTTGTAACACATTTTGAACTGCTTTGGATTTCCATTGGAAACTGCCTTGGAACTAATTTTCAACCTTTGGAACTCATTTGGATTTAAATTTGGAACTCGTTTTGTACCACTCGTTCATCCGTTTTGAAACTGATTTGTACCAGTTGGACGACCATTTGGAACTCATTTGTACACCGTGCCACCTGCCTTGTAGCAGTACAAGATGGCGCATTGAATTTTCTTTAAGTTTATTTTAGTCTTTTTCGAAAATTTAGGTAATATGAATATTGCGAATTGAAATGCGGCAGTGCCATCATTTTGCAATAGCTCCATTGCTTTCCAAACCATTAGTCACAAGCGAAGGACCTTCAAAGTTGACATGTTTAAAAAAAAATCATATTTTCATATTGCGGAGTGAGGGGTAACTTTGGTGGTCAAGAAAGTCCTTATCGAGAGCTTAATTCCGATTTTACGTGGTTGATGTGGATCATTCAGTGTCCATTTTTACTGAAATGCCTTCGTTTTTGGATATTTTTTTTCTTGAAAACGGTCCTGTTAAATATCTGAAAATTCAATGGAAAATGCGAAAAAAGGCCTTTCCGAGTAATCAAACTTTTCTACCTCGACAATGAAATATATTTTCGAAGGAGGGATTCATGGCGAAAAAATTCAGTCCTAAGATACGGATCCAAATATGGACATAAACCATTTCCTAGGGATCGCGAAGACAATACATCGGTATGTTTTACGATGCAAAATACTACTTTTCCGGTAATGTCAAAGAACGAAAGCAATGAAAAAGAAGGTTACAAAAATGCCGTAATATTCAATATTTATGTGTGCGAAGTAATCTTTGAAAGCATAGACATTGATGTTTTTACGACAATAATATACTTGGAAACGCAAAAAAACGCGAGCGCTATGAAGTTGTTATTGAATACCTTTATATACGCAACCAAGATTCTCGGTACGTAGTGTACATAATCTTGTCGCATTTTAAATCGGACCCAAAAATATGATTCAGCAACAAGGAAAATAGAATAATTTTTAAACTCATTCGAGTGAATATTTAGGAGTTCCGTTTCTATTAACTGACTTGCGATTATTTCTTAAAGCACATGCATTTTTATTGCATATATTAAAGAATTTTCGTTTTCTCGACCAAATGTATCAGACTGAACCTGGCCATGGTGTGTTGGCGCGCAGAAGACAGTTCCAAAACAAATGATGACGTATATAAATCGCATGGATTTGCTCTCAAAGAATTGCAAACGTATGGAAAGCAGTAACACATGAATCGTCTCCGTATACAGCAGTTACAATACGAATTATGACGTCTGGAAATCCTATTGAATCATTCAACAAGAATTGCAAACGTATGGAAAGCCATTGCACATGAATCTTCTCAGTACAAAACAGTTACAATACGAATGATAACGTCCGGAAATCCTGTCGTGTCGTTCAAAAGGAGTTCCAAATGAATTTTCTCCGTACACAGCAGTTACAATACGAATGATGACGTCTGGAAATCCTGCCGAATCGTTCAAAAGGAGTTCCATATGTGCAGAAAGCAGTTCCACACGAACACACTCTGTACAAGAGAGTTCCAAAGGGATTACAAACGTCTTCATATTTCTAATTTTTGGTACAAATGAGTGGAAAAAAGTTTCACAGCAGTTCCTATTAGAAATTCACTCCAAATTTAGGATATCGGTTGCGAGGAAAAAGAAATAAACCACGCCATTATCCAATCGTTTCCGGTTGCATATCCAAGAAACAAAAACGAACCTTTATTCGTCACAAAAGAAACAAAACATAATCATACCCGTATACAAAAGTGACACTGCATTAGCATGAATCCAAAAGCAATTGAGATCGCATATCCAACACCTTCCCTCGATCACAATTAATTTACAAAAAAAGGTGACACTTCACAAAAGGAACACTTCACTGACATAAAACAAACAAATTAATCAGAATGCAATTCTCTTAATCCTAATTTGGGAATTACTTCCTTTATCCTTGGCCCAGTTAAAACTTTGTTTAGGATATCAGCTAAATTATCCTTAGATGAGCAATATACAAATTCCACATCTCCCTGTTCCACAGCATCTTTCAAAAACATACAATCCTTATGCACATGCTTGGTTCTTTCAGATACCATTTCACGTTTTGTCTGACTAATAGCACCAGTATTGTCAGCAAAAATTCTACATGGCTTAGGTAAAAACCTATCTTGTCCTATCTCTACAAGCAAACTAGTAAGCCAAATGACCTCCTTGGTTGCCTCTATCATGGCCATTGACTCTGCTTCAACTGTGGACAAAGCTACTCTAGCTTGTTTAGAAGTTTTCCAACTTACAGCACCACCCGCCAGGATTACAACATAACCACTGAAAGATCTTCTATCGATTCTATTGTTGGCCCAATCAGCATCAACATATACTTCAATAGGTTTATTTTTCTGGGAATAGTGCAATGCCAAGCGCTCGGTATACTTCAAGTACCTAAACAAATGCTTAACATCACACCAGTTCTCATTTGCTGGGTTACTGTTATGCTGACTCAGTTTACAAACCGAAAACATGATGTCTGGTCTAGTGGAGTTTCCCAAATACAAAAGGCTACCAATTCCCTTTCTGTAAGTTGTTGGGTTAACCTGAATTTTCTTTTCATTTGGAAGGTCCAACTTATCACGGTCATTCACCACAAGGGGAGTTTTAAGCCCCTTTGCATCTGCCATTCCAAAATGTTCAAGAACACTCTTGGCATAAATTTCTTGATCTAGGTAAACATTCTTTCTGTCACAATAAGTTACTCTGAGAGACAAGAAATTATAAACCTTTCCCAAATCTCTAACTTCCAACATCTTTGACAATTTCTTGGCTAGCCATTCCACTTTGATTTTGGTGCCCCATATCCCAAGATCATCAACATAAACCACCAAATACAAATCCTTTTCACAATGATAATATAAACATGGATCATTTACTGATCTTAACATACCACAGGATTTTAATTTGTCATCCATAAATTTGTACCAATTTCTAGCAGACTGGTGAAGCCCATACATGCTTTTGTTGAGCTTGTACACACAATCAGCTCTTTCAATATTCACAAAACCCTTTGGCTGCTCCACATAAACCATTTCCTTAATGTCACTGTTGAGAAATGCACACCTCACATCTATATGTTTAGAGTACCATTCATTTTCTACTCCTAAAGCAATTAACAATCTCACTAACTTACGTCTAACGACTGGACAGTGGGATTCAAAATAATCAGTACCATATTCTTGATGGTATCCTTGCACAACCAATCTGGCTTTGTATCTTTCAATCTTCCCATTAGCATCTCTTTTAACCTTTAGTACCCATTTGGTTCCTATTACCTTTTGATCTACTGGGCGATCAACAAGTTCCCATACATTATTGCACGTTAAGTTTTTCATCTCCTCTGACATAGCTTCATGCCATTTAGATTTGTTCTCACAACTCATTGCCTCTTCATAATCTAATGGATCATTAATTTCTGGAATATCAAAGGTATGACTATTAACTGCACGACAATATGAACATGGCCTATTGGCCTTTGGTATTCTATCCGACCTTCGTGGCACAACCAAATGATCATCTCCCAGGTTTAGCATAGGCTGAGGGGGCTCAACCTCTGCGATTGACTCTACTTCCGACATTTCTTCAGAAGCTTGACTGTTTATTTCTCCTAGACTATTATCAATTTCAAGTGGAAATCTGTTTTCAACAATTTCTGCCTCCTCCCCTGAATTCATATACCTCCCGACTAATTGATCATTACTAGACTGTTTCCTAGCTTTGCCCTCTGACCATTCACATGTCTTTGACAGCATAGGAAAAACATTTTCTTCAAACTCAACATCTCGCGATTCAATAACACATTGATCGTCCATTACCCATACTCTATAAGTTTTTGTATTACTTGAGTAGCCTAAAAACACACCTAACTTAGCTCTGGGATAGAGTTTATTTTTACTTCTGCAATGTACAAATGATTTGCAGCCAAAAATTCTCATTCTTTGCAACTCATCAATGGGCAACTTCCTTCCAGTCCACAATTCATAAGGCACTTTCCCACCAATAGCTTTGGAAGTACACCGGTTTTTTAATAAAACAGGCTGTACTGATTGCTTCAGCCCAAAATTTCATAGGTAAACCTGACCCTATTAACATACAGCGTGCTAAACAAAGCAATTGTTGATTTAACCGCTCTGATACACCATTTTGTTGAGGTGTAAATGGTTGAGTCAGCCTTCTCTTAATACCTTCCCTTTCAAGAAACAATTCAAACTCTTTGCTAATATATTCACCACCATAATCGGATTGGAAAGCCTTCAACTTACAATTCAACTGTTTTTCAGCAAAACCCTTGAATCTTTGAAAACAACCCAATACTTCAAATTTATTCTTAATTATATTAACCACAGAATACCTACTGAAATCATCTGTAAAGGTTATAAAATACCTGCCTCCACCAATACTTTCTGGATTAACATAGCAAACATCAGAAAAAACCAAATCGAGCGGATGCTCTGACATACCATCCCTTTTACAAATTGGCCTTCTTTTCATCTTTCCAATGACACATACATCACATTTTCCATCTTTACCTTTTGGGATAATCGCAGCATCTGGCAGTGACTTAGAATGCCCAAACCTCTTATGCCACGTTTCACGACACACAGCTACTCTAGATTTGGCTGCAACCAACTCTTCCTCTGCATCACTTTCACTATTACCATTGGTACCATACCATGAACATTGGACTTCATACATACCACCATTTGCAATACCTTTTAGGAAAACATCTCCATCATGCATAACATTCAAACAACCCTTTTCCATCACAGCCTTACAACCTTTCTTGTCAAACTGCCTCAACGACATGAAATTGTCCTGCAAATCAGGTACATACAACACTCTCTCCAATTTCACACACCACCCTCCATTTTCATCACTCAATTTTAACTCAGCACTTCCCTTTCCACAAATTTTTAACCCATACCCATTGGCCACATCAACTACTCCCTTTGTATTACTATCAAAATTGGTGAGAATTTCCCTATGAGGGGTCATGTGTTCACTTGCACCGGAATCCACAAACCACTTCATCACTTTCTTTTCATTCCCTCTATCTGTCACCATCAAGGCTTTTACTTTGACCAAACTAGTTTTTGCCTGTTCTATTTCACTTTCCTCTTCCTTCTCCTCTACTGACGCTTTCGCTTCCCTAATTTTCGGATTGGTCTTCGAACAGTTGGTGCCTTTCTTCTGAACGTGTGGGCAATAACTAGCAATATGCCCAATCTCTCGACACACAAAACACACCACAGTACCTTTGCCTTTAGCTTCTAGCCTTTGTATGGCAAAATTTCGATATGTGACCTGGTTGCTTACAAATAAAGCAGATTTGAGATTCCGTCCGCGAACTGTCATGTTTCTTTGACCAGAACGTACCCTTTGGTGGCTCACTTCTTAGCCCTTTCAATGCCTTCGGGTGAATATCATCGCACCGATCTTCTCTTTTCAGTCGTTTTTCCTCTGTTTCCATCTTGGATATCACTTCTTCCATGGTTAACACGGCATTCTTCGTGGTGATTGATCGCACAAATATTTCATATCTGTCCCTTGGGAGACCCCTTAACAAAAATATGGCCAAGGTATGATCATTAAACGTCACACCAGCCTTCCCTACCTTCCGACTCAAGTCTATCACTTTCGCCACATATTCCCTCATTGTCATATCATCTCCCTTTCTAATTGTAGCTAGTTCCTCCAAAAACTCGATCTGATTATACACGTCGAATTTTTCGTGCATATTCTGTAAAACTTTCCATGCCTTCTTAGCTGTCACGCACTCCCCAATATAATCAACGTATCTATCACTCACCGATAAAAGAATGTGAGCAAGGGCAGAATGGTTCTTCTTCCTCTGAGCACTATCGAGTCCGGCCTCGGAATCTTCCGTGGAGAAGCCAGGATCGACGGCATCCCAGCAACCTTTGTGCATTAGAAATGCCTTGCTTTTTACCGACCAAGCGAAAAAAATTTCGTCCGTCAGCATAACTCCTTTCTCTAAATACCTATTTTCCTCCATTTTTACTCAAAAAAGGTATTCACTCCAAAAAATTTGCATCACTGGGCACCATAACCTATTAGAAATTCACTCCAAATTTAGGATATCGGTTGCGAGGAAAAAGAAATAAACCACGCCATTCTCCAATCGTTTCCGGTTGCATATCCAAGAAACAAAAACGAACCTTTATTCGTCACAAAAGAAACAAAACATAATCATAACCCGTATACAAAAATGACACTGCATTAGCATGAATCCAAAAGCAATTGAGATCGCATATCCAACAGTTCCAATGCAGATTTTGGTGTTCCAAAGCAGTTTCAAAAGGGTCCCAAAGCAGTTGCAAAGCAAAATGTTTTCCTTGAGGTCTTATTAATCTTGGTATTCTAGTGGTCGGCTAGTCTTGCTATTCATTAGCTATGAAGGTAAATAATTCTTAATGTTACGAGTTTTACTTGTATGAAATGAACAAAATTGTCCCATGATGTTGTAAATAATGTAATAATATTTAGTTAGTTCTGTGACCTAATATCGTAAATTTTAAAGTAAATTGACTATACTATATTTTGAAGAATAAATAATTTATTCCCGTACATTTAACTGCTAATAATTTGACTAGTAGAAAATTATTTGCATTTAAATGTAAGCAATACATTTCAACACTTTTGATAAAATTTTGAAGCACTTGTCAAGAATATTTTTCAATGTAAAATTAATGTTAATTGTGCGATTAATTCATTTTCATTTGTCCGATCGATGGTAGTTGAATCAGTGCTTGTATGTAATTCCTATGCAAATATCAAGTTGGTGGTAATGTACGCTTGATAAAGAGAGTGCTAAACTGGTCTGTTTTAATTCTCGCTCTACCCACATGCCTTTCAATAAATACATCAGTATTGGGTTGTAGTTTGAATGCCTGCACCGCAATCACCATGCAAGTGTTTGCTCAAATGAACTTAAAATGCGTCCCCTTGAAAACATTTTCAGCCATTGTTAAGACTTAAATGATGAACTCAGGGAGTTTCTTTCTAACGTAAATGGCCATAAATTTGTATCAATTGATAGGCGTCATCCCAATCAATTGATAGGCGTCACGCTTATCAATTGATAGGCGTGAATCAACTATAGTTCGTTTACATTTTCTGCTGTGGATAAATAGATTGTTTTAGGAAATTGGTCGTATTACACGCTAGGTATTGCGTGTCGAGAAACATCAGTTGAGACGATTTTATCATGGAAAATATTTCACGTAAAAATGTTGTCAATGCGCATTTTTGTCGCAGGAAATGAAAAGCCCCGGTTTTGTGATCCCGCAAAAACATTGCTATCATGTAGATATTTTGGAAGCGAATTCATAAAAAATTAATCATATAACTTTTCTATCTGACGTTTTAGTGTTACACTTTCATAAATTTATGTCAACTTCATCAACAGCTAGATTGTTAGCAACAGCTATAAGAAATATCTTTGGCATTTACAATGTGTTTTACAATTTAAAATTCAAGAGGTCTGTTCAAATATCTAATTTCAGTCACTACAGTTATCTGCTCCTATTCTGCACCAACACTTAAGTTTTATTTAGTATTTGTACTTCGTTTTGAGTGAATTTTTTAAGATAAACTAATAAATTAACGCTGCGTAAATAATTGTACGCGCTTAGGGGGCAGTTAGTGTACGCTTTTGCACTGCATGAAAGAAACTAGGTTGCTGTGGATATTGCGTGATAATTGTTGAGGTTTTATATCGACCCGATTTTTAGTGAGTCTCTGCCGTGTGAATGAAAATTTGAAATAAAGTTACGAAACGCAAAGGTAGCTCGGATCTTCAGCTGTTGTTGACACTAATTTTGAAACATTTTCCAGACAAAAAACAAAATAATGGTATATACGACTTATCAACAGCTTTGGACTGATAACCTTCTCCCCTTCCAGTCCACATATTTACCGGGAGCACTTGAGTATTGGCTGGACCTTTACCATTTCAAAATTTGTAGTTGTTATTGCTGGTGATCCACCTTACGCCTTTTTGATTGGTGTAGGGTTGTTTACGCGCTGAGTCATATTTTCATCCAGAGTGCTTCCTAGAAATTTAGTTGTGTTACCTCGCCTGATTCTATAAGTGTCATAGTAAATTAGGATTCATGTGGACCGTTTATTCTTCCTTGTGAACTGTATCACCTGAATTTTTTAGGTTTAAGTGTGCCTTTACAGTTCAGCGTCCTGCCTACGCCGCGGGAGCTACCGCCCCGCTAGCAAATTTTGCCCTTCACAGTTCAGCGTTGGGAAAACAATTGATGGAATAAAAGCGCCAGCTTTTAAAAGTCGGCCGGGGAGCTTATCATCTTATGATTTCGAGCCAAACGCTCAATACATATGTTGTTTTGTACATTTTTGCGCATTTCAATTCGATGGATGTCCAAACATCGCGCTTGTGGACATCCATTGGGTGTATTTTTCTGGATTTGGAAGGAAAGGGTATCAACCGTTGTTACTGTTTTCGTCAGCACCTAGGTTAGCATATTATTAACTCATTTCCTGCCGGAGACTACGAAAGCAAAACTTTACCTCGCTACGAGTAGCATAAGAACATTTTAAAACTCTCCATACAGAGCTTATTTTTGGGGGTGAGTTGCCAGGGTACAGTCGTCCCGCGGATTTGGGACCCAACTCAATGGGGCGCCCAGCCATTATCCCTGCCTGTCACCCGACCCTCGGACCCTTTCTTAGCGAGAGTCCGTGGTCAACTTATTATTTTACCAGTGATTTTTCTAAATAATTATTGATAAAGATTTCTGAGAAATTACACTTACACAATAATAACTGACATATTTTTAAGCATGGTGGAATTTAAAACGGGTTTCTAGCGTTGATAATAACCTAGTTAGGAATTTTTCATTTTTCAGAAGGTTAGATGTTTGAAGTCTTTTAGAAGGTAAGGTGAGAAATTAGAGACGGAATGCATTCTCGTATGGTCAGGCATAAGTACTAAGAAATGGGTTTTAGTGATAATATTTTCATAGAAGTTGAGGATGCATTCAGCAAAAAAGGAAAAAGGGTAGGGAAAAAGGAATGCAAGCCTGAAAACCCGTGAAAGAACTAGCACAATAGTATTTTGAGGATCGCTTTTCTTAGAATCGGAGAGGGTCATCGTAAAATTCGGCGAAAATGTCGTTAGCGCTCAACACCTGGACTGTATGAAGGCACGTGCGATATCATTGTGAGAGTGGAAGGTTTGGTTTTACCACTTAGTTTACCCTAGACATCGTCAGGCGAATGAGCACGTGTTCCACCCAAAATGAGTAGCTAACAATAGGGCATACAACGCAGGTACGAAGTTGGATATACAAGTTACATTACCTTAGAATACCGGCGTATTAGTAATTACTCGGGGGAAAATGAATGGATCAGAAAATAAAGGGTATGTAATATAGGAAGTTATTTGGATTGTAACATTCATGTGCGATAAAACAATAAAACAACAGCATCTCCCCATTACATATTTTTCATCCCGTAAGATGAAAGAACAAGGTATTAAAGCATTCACATGAGAAGTTCGTTAAAAATAACACTAAAATTTCATTTAAAATTTGCCTACGCGCAGAACAAAACGAAGAATTCATTGCAATAAAAAATTTGAGTTTATAACAAATTATTCTTTGCAAAAACATTGCCGTTTCAACCACTTCACCACAAGTACCTTTTGTGGGAAGGATCATAAATGAGTTGGGGGGTCGGGCTTAATTGCTTGAGGGGAGGAACAAGGGTCTCGCTAAGCTGGGTCTCGGGCCGGGTCTGAATACCACCGACTATAGCTACCGCTGCGGTCGGTTCCCATCCCCCGCGACAGCTATATCCGACATCAGTTCATCTGTGTAGAAAATTTTGCGACAGCTATACCCGACGTCAGGAGTTCTGCATATAAAATGCCCGTCGGCCTCACCCGACGTCCGGTGCGAAAGGGTTAAAATTACTTTTAGCCAGATTTTACATTCAATATATTGAGGACCATTTCCATCAAGTGAATTTCTTGAATATGTGGTCCACGACTAATACTATTACACAAACTTAAATAAATCTGAAATTGTTCATTGCATTTTCACATTAATATTTCATCGTTTAGATCAGTCGACTGCTATGTTGACTAATTAAAAAAATCGTACGTTTTTGATGTTAAAATTAATGTCAAAGCAAATAGTTCAACAAATATGAAAGTTGAAAATAATGTGGCCCAGGTATTTTCCTCTGGTCTACGAGTTTTAAAATATTACTGCGCACTCTTATAGGCTTTCGTCATATTCATTGATTGTGCCGAAGGCGAGTGCATAGTTAATAATCCTACTTATTGTCAAAAATGAGGAGTCATGGCGCCATGAGACGAAAACTGTTGTCTCCCAATTCAAATTTCCTGCAAGAATCAGGTATTTTCATAACGCTTATAGCAAAACCTTATTTCTTCGCAAAAGCATGCTATCTCAACCCTGGAATTTCTAAAATTAGCTACAGTTTTTTACTATAGAGTCCGGCGTTGAGGATTTGAAGTTTCACAGTAGGTAAACAAACAATTCAGTAAAAAGTTAGCTTTTGATCTTCGTGCAAGGATGTCATCTAATTGGTCATTTAAGTTTAACTTGAGTCGACCAGATAAAGGATTTTGAAATATAAATATAATATATTTTGAAAACTCCCATTTGCAGATTTGATCCTTTTTGTCTTAAGTACTCAACCAAGAAAAATAAACGCATGCATTCTAATATAAGATTTGGTTGTTTGCCATGCCTTTGGTTTGGCATGCATTCTGTTGGATATGCGATCTCAATTGCTTTTGGATTCATGCTAATGCAGTGTGTCATTATTTTTTACGGCTTATGATTATGTTTTGTTTCTTTTTATGACGAATATAGTGTTTCGTTTTTATTTCTTGTATATGCAACCGGAAATGATTTGAGAATGGCGTGGTTTATTTCTTTTTCCTCGCAACCGACATCTTGAATTTGGAGTGAATATTCAATAGGTTATGGTGTCCGGTGATAAAAACTTTTTTATGGGTGAAAATGGAGGAAAATAGTTATTTAGAGAAAGGAGTTATGCTGACGGACGAAAATTATTTCGCTTGGTCGGTAAAAAGCAAGGCATTTCTAATGCATAAAGGTTGTTGTGATGACGTCGATCCTGGCTTCTCCACGGAAGAATCCGAGGCCGGACTCGATAGTGCTCAAAGGAAGAAGAACCATTCTGTCCTTGCTCACATTTTTTTATCGGTGAGTGATAGATACGTCAATTACATCGGGGAGTGCGTGACAGCTAAGAAGGCATGGAAAGTTTTACGGAATATGCACGAAAAATTCGACGTGTAAAATCAGATCGAGTTTTTGGAGGAACTAACTTTGGTATCCCTAAGCCATAATGTGTTGGCGGCACAGGTTGCTGTTTTGTTTTACGGAGCACGTTTGTCTATTGTTTTGTATGAGAAGTCGGTCGGAATTAATGCGCTGGTAACAGAACCACGTTTTCCCGGGAGTTCGCAATTTATCCCCTCAAGGCGGTGAATCCTCGAAGACACGGAATGGGCGACGAGATTAATCGAACGTGCGTGTATTGTTTGATTTGGGACATTGTTAGTAACTTAATTATTTGATATTTTATGCGTCAACTGCGAAAAAACACGTGTGTGATAATGACGGTCAATTTCAAGACGGACGATCTTGAGAAATTTAATCCCGACGAGTGGTTGGAACGATTGCATGTTTATTTGAGCTTCATGAGTTTGACTGAACAACGGGACAAAATTAGTGCGCTGCTTCACTTCAGTGGCCCCAAAGTATATACCGTACTGCGCCAAGCCTGTTTGCCCATTAAGTCTGCGGAGAAGACTTTTGATGAACTGTTCAACATTTGTCGGGCAAATTATGAGTCCCAGCCCCTTTCCAGGTCCTATCGGCGCAAGTTGGCTATTCGTATTCAGCATCCGAGTGAAGCAGTGACTCAATTTGAAAATGCGCTGCGTGTTCTTGTCAGCAAATGTGATTACCCTAATGCTTATTTGGACACTGTGTTGGTGGACACTTTTACGCTTAATGTTAGAAGTGCCGAGTTAAAGGCAAAATTTGATAAGGCCAAGGCTGACGACATCACTACGCTTTCCAAGTGTTTGGAGCTAGCGAGATTGTTCGAGAGCTTTGAGGAAACCAAGTAGAGCCGGGCTACGGACGTAGTGTGTAAGACGTCCAGCAGGGCGCGTGTTGCCTTTGTGAGGGGGCGTGGAGCTTCCCAGCTCTATAGCCGAGGTGGCGCGCAGAATCGTGGCGGCTTTAGTCAGCGCGGGGGTCATGGTGGATATGGACAACCTAGAAATCCAGGAGGGAAGAGCTCTCAACCATCGCAGCCATCTAGAGGAAAGGCCTATGGAGGGAGGGAGGAGAGGTCCGTGCGGTGCCTGTGGCGATGAGGGCCAAAAATCGTTCAACTGCCGGTTCAAGAGTTATACTTGTAATATGTGTCAGCGCCAGGAGCACATTAGGAAGGCGTGTCCCGTGTCCAGGACCAAAGCTGTGGTGGATGATGAGCTGCAGCAATGTGATGAAGTCGAGGATTTGAGCCACTTACAAGATAAAGTTTACATCTCGACAGGGGTGCCGACTTACAAAAAATATTGGGGGGCCCAAACCAGGGATCTTGCCCCCGGAAATTTTATAAGTAGTGAGTTTTCAGTTTTTTAAGCATTTTAGAAGAGTCATACTATCAACATTAAAACCCTTATAACTCGAATCTCGATATCGGGACACTCCGGGGAAAATCTACAAGCCTTACACATTTTTTCCTCACACCGTTAACGAATTTTTGAGGGGGCTAGGGCCCCCTCAAGCCCCATGGAGTCGGCGCCTATGTATCTCGAAGAAGGTTTTGTCCCACTGTGTAGAGTGTAAGAGGATTCGTGAAGTCAGTGTCGGTAACAGTGACAGATGTAGGGAAAATATGTGTGATGACGAGCTTGATGCTGAGTTTGAGGCTACAAAATTGTCTATGGGTATTCAAACTGAAATGCAAATATGTGAAGTCCATGAGGGAAATATTAATGATGTTACGTAGGTATGTTACAAAGGTATTGTTGTTTGAGGCGCTAATGTGAATAAAGCATCATTGAGTGGGCACTCGTTATGTGCGGCAGGTGAAGTGCCAGTGGTTGTTCATGAGTGAGGGCAGGAACATAGGTTGAGGTTAATCATTTGTTATAATTCAGATGATTTTTCCCTTTGCTAGGCAGGGAATGGTTGGATGCCATTGTGCCCGAATGGCGTTCATTGCTGGGTTTCAAACAAATTTCTGAGGAGTCTCAAGTGAAGGCAGTGTTCAACGCTGAGAATGATAACGTGGGTGCTGAGTTGGGACAGCTTAAAGCAAAGTACCCGTCTGTGTTTAACGCTTTTGTGCCGGACTTTGGTTCAGGGAAATTCATCCTCAATACGAGTCTCTAGAAAGTTTTCTTTACTCCCTTGTACGAAGCGTTTTCGCGTCAACTGGAGGCAGTTGTTCCCTCCCTAACCATTTTTCGACCCAACTCAGAGGGCGCCGATCCCTTTCCTCGGCCTCTGTCCCAGACCCTAGAAGGATTAATAGCCCCTTCCTAGCACGAGTTCGCGGTCAACTGGCTAAAATGTTAATGCAAAATATATGCAAATACTTGTTGTTCGCATCGATTTTTTACATTCAAAATGAATTTTGTGTTTTTTTACTGAGCGTGCAGAAATTGTAAACGAAGTTCTAACGTTGATATAGACGGATTTAGTATATTTACTAGTTGGTCTAAAACTCCGCTAAAGGGTATTCTGTGCCTTATAGTGAGAGAGAGAGAGAGAGTAACTATCGTGCTAAGACAGAAAGTGCAGGAAGGGAGGTATGTCAGGGTGGAAAGGTCAGAGTGGGCATCGCCTGTGTGGCCAGTGCCCAAACCCAACATTAGTGGCATACGGGTAGTTCATGATTACAAGCGAACTGTTAATCCTTGCATTGTTGTTGACCATTATCCTTTACCTGTACCTGTTGATATTTTTAATGCCATGAAAGGATGTTCATGTTATTGTGTGTTGGATTGTGCCGATGCGTTTATGCAGCTGAGATTCGATGAGGAGTCCCAGGGTACATTGGTTCTCAATACTTGCATTGGTTTGCTCAAGCCCACTAGATTGCCATATGGACTAGCTAGTGCAAGTGCGTGCTTTTAATCTGTCATTGATCTAATTTTGCAAGATTTGAAATGTACAAGGGCGTATACTGACAACATTATAGTGGGGGAAAAGATGTCGAAGACTGCAGGCTAAACTTGAATGCAGTCTTGAGTAGGTTGGGGAAGCACAAGGTAAGGGTCAAGTTTGAAAAGTTAAAACTGTCCCAGAGTGAGGTTGACATATTGGGTTATGTACTGGGCCATAATTTTTACAAACCATCACCTAGGAAGGTGAATGCTATTCTCAACTGTGCTACGCCTAGAAATTCCTCTGAGGTTCGCTCCTATGTTGGAATGTTAAACTTCTATTCCAAGTTTCTTTCTAGAGCTAGTACGTTGTTCAAGCCATTGTATGACTTGTTGGCGAAGGATGCAGTGTGGGAATGGGGTGACCTATGTGAGGAAGCATTTAATTTGAGTAAGCAAATGTTGGTTAATAGTAATGCATTGGGTGTGTATGATCCATCCAAGGAGCAAGTTTTAGTATGTGATGCATCCCCTGTGGGCATAGGTGCCGTGTTGGATCAAAGAGATGGGAAGGAAGAGCGGCCAATAGAGTTCATGTCAAAAATGTTGACTGCATCGCAGCAGACGTATTCACAATTAGAAGGAGAGGCATTAGGAATAATAGTATCTTTGCAAAAGTTTCACAAATATTTGTGGGGGAGAAAGTTTTCCATTGTAACGGATAATATGCCACTAAAACCCATGTTTTCTCCCACGTAAAAACGCCCAAGGTGTCTGCTCAAAGACTTCAAAGATGGTCTGTTATTCTAGGGAATTACCACTATGAATTGGAGTATAGGAAGTCCAGTCAAATGGGTGACGCAGATATGCTTTCCAGGTTGCCCGTAAAAGATATGCTTGTGATGAAACTTGCAATGTTTTGGTAGATTTTCCAGACTTGCCAGTGTCACTTGAAGCAGTAGTTGAGGAAACTGACGATGTTCCACAACTATCAGCTGTAAAGAGATATGTTTTAAATGGTTGGCCGGCAGTTTGTCCTTGTTTAGATATAAAAGCTTACTTTGATGTGAGGTATGCTTTATCACTTGAGAATGATTGCATTTTGCTGGGAGACAGAGTAGTGGTTCCCTTTTGTTTGAGAAAAAAGGTTTTACGCAATTTACATGAAGGTCATTCTGGTATTCTGAGGATGAAACTTAGGGCTCGATCTATCCGGTGGTGGCCGAACATCACAAGTGACAGGGTTTGTGAAGCTTGTGATCCATGTTCCAAATGCAATTTCAAAGCAGCTTCAACAACAACCTTCCCGTGGGTACCTACCACTCAACCGTGGGGACGGATTCATATAGATTTTTATTTTATGAACGGTGTCACATATTTAATCTGCGTTAATAGTTTTTCTAAATGGGTCGAGGTGTGGACTATAGACAAGACCAATGCCTCCGCTGTAATAGACAAATTAAGTCTCAGTTTTTCCACCTGGGGGTTGCCTGTGGAAGTGGTGAGTGACAACGGTCCACCATTCAACTCTTTGGAATTCATTGACTTTTGCACGAGGAATTTCATTGCTGTCTCTAAGAGTGCACCTTATCACCCACAAGGAAATCGATTGGCAGAAAGATTTGTCGAGACAGTTAAAGCAGGGTTAGGCAAGGAATTGGCTAAGGCTGATGGTAGTTCTCTGTCTATCAAATCAAACTATCAAATTATTTTTTAGCTTTTCGGACCACACCGTCCACTGTTACAAAGAAACGTCCTTCAGAATTCATGCTAGAATTTGAGCCAAATACTTTAGTGAATGCTATCAAACCAAAGCCTAGAAAGTATTTGCCATCGGAAAGAGAGTTCAAAATCAATGACATTGTTAAAGTCAAACTATCAAAGAATCATGATGTGTTTCTTGCTAAAATTGTTAAAATAGTTGGTCCTACACTGGTGCATGTTGAAGTGTTTGACACCTGTAAAATCATGAAAGTGAGCACTAATCAAATTCAGCTTACATCTAATGTTGGTTCTAACCATCAGGAGGATGACAAATTCCAATTTCCTCTTATGGTAGAACCCCCTCAAGATGCTGTGCCCATTGTGTTACCCAAACAAGTAATAGCACCTTTTGTGCGAGTAGTATCACCCTTAAATAGGCCAGAACAAATCTCTGTACCAGTTAATAGTGATGTTCCTACTGTTTCTAGCCCAGTTGCAGACACACCACCCAGGCGTGAACTGCGTGATAGGTCCCAGTTAAGATTGCCTGTCAAACTCAGAATGGGTGATTCCCTGTTAAATAAGTAATGCAAAGTTTTTATGTGTGCCTTATTTCTTTTGTCCTGTAATGTTTTTATTCTGTTGTTTATTGTGTCAAAGAAGGATAATGGGGAACTTGCATTAAATTTTTTTATTTCACAGGCGGACAGAAAATTATTTTCTGAATACAACAAAGAAAACCGCATGTATATCTGAGTTTTCCTTTGCGAGATATTCAATGATAGATATGACGAATTTTAAAGCGCGGGAAAAACTCCCTCACCCCCAAAGCCACTGCCGACGAAGCCTCGATGACGTCAAAGGTGCCTAAACATCACGCGAAGCTATTGTTTTGATTGTTTGTAATAGTTGCCAGCAGTTGTGAGAGCTTCGTTTGTTAGATGTGTTGATTATTTTATATTTAAAGATAAATGTCCGACGATAGAGGATTGGAAGCCCTCATATTTTGCAACATTTATAATATTAATATCTGAGTAAGGGCATAAAATATAAAACTGGAGCAGTTAAACCAAAAATTTTATAATACCTAAATAACATCGTTGTAGGAGTCTGAGCCACGGCCATTGGAAGGGGGATACGTTAATTGCAAGTTGATGTTATCGACGGCATATCATTCATTTAAGTATGTAATTAGAACGATTTTGATATTTACTAATGTCCACTTACCTTTTATATACAATAACTTCATCCGTTTATTCGTAGGTACCGGAGAATTCGTCGTTTAGGACTGTCTGTACGTGTATTATGGGGTGAATTCCAGTCAACGCAACTTTTGCTCGCTGATTGGAGACATCTAGGAACATTTTTGTGCCAAAATAGTGTTATTTTCAACTTGACATATCCCGTTAAGCTACTGCTAATAATCACAGTGCCAGTGGTTGTAATGCACAAAGTTTGACTAGGTTGAAAAATATCGGCCAAGAGTTATCAGTGTTCCATCGTGATTGCATTGTAAAAAGTGCTATTACGCTATCGATAAATGTCTAACAGTAGTTTAAAAATTGTCAGTGGCGTGCTAATCTCCGTTGTTCACCGTAGATATGACATTTCACGATCACGCTATTGAAATAAAAACTGAGTGAAGTTTGTGATTCCATTATTTCAACGAATAGTAGAGAGAAAAGTCACTTGTGTGGGCTAATTTAAGGGTTTAAATCAGTGAATAAATAGTTGTTTTCATCATAACGAGTTCTGTCATTGTAAGTTGTAGGTGATGAATATAAGAATGTGACAGTGACTTCCAGTTTTTGATAAGAGTATTTGCCTATTTCCCACTATCTTTTTATGGTATATGCTAGTGTATTGTTTATGGATTTACCTATATCATTGAAATGGGTTGTAGCTTGTGTGTGTTGGCAGCGGAACCGATTCGCGATATCATACGTGGATTGTGTGCAGACTGTTTTGCTGTGAATTTGTACCGTAGGACAGATAGGACTACCTTCTCCGCTAATTCGGCGTTGCCAAATTCAACAGCACAGCTTACTCTAATGTCAACAGCACAGCTTACGATCGTTATCCTCCAGTATTATAAGTTTCTTTTACATCTCGATTTGCCGCCGACGTATAGCAATAATTTGTCTTAACAAATTCCATGAGGGTCGCGGCATCAATTTTTGGTGTCCTTAAAAAAGGCTGGTGTCCTAACACCCCATGCCACACGCCTTTTAGCTGGCTTGCGGGGTATTATGTAGATGTAGATGAATTTCAGGTGTACTATTTGAACGAGTGGCAACGTTATCATCCATTTTTCTGATAACTAAAACAAACGAAGTGAAACGCTTGTACTTCATCATCCCGATGCCTCATTATTAATATCCCAAGTAATAATCTAGGCATAATAGCAATAGGAAAACTTGCCCAAGAATAACAGAACAAAATAAAGTGACGATGAGCGGCTAAATACTCCCTCAAAACAAATTTTACACCATGCGCTCAGCGTATTTCCTAACTCCCTACGGTTGTTTAGGCACCTATGATGTCACGCCTGGCCTCGGCAACGCTCGGGTGTCTTCGCGCAGTGGTCGGCTCAGAGAAATTTTTCTCGATTTTAAATGCAATTTTTTTTTTATTTCTTTTGATGTTGAATGGAGAATTTGAAGGTATTTTTGGGAGCTAATGTATCCATTTTACGTATTCAAAATAGTTTTTAGAGCAATCTACGACCCATGCAAGTTCCTCATTATGTATTTGTTTAATGTGTTCATTTTTTATATTGCTGAGGGGGGGGAAGTGTGGTATCCCTAAGCCAATATGTGTTGGCGGCACAGGTTGCTCTCTCGTTTTGCGAAATATATTTGTCAGTTGTTTTGAATGAGAAGTCAGTCGCAATAAAAGGTGCTGAAAAAGAACCGCGTTGTCCCCTGGAGTTAGTGATTGATCCCCTGTAAGCTGGCGAATCCTCGAAGACACGACGCTAGGCAAAAAGCCTAGCCATGCTTATCTATTTTCATGTTAACAAATCAAATTCTATAAAACCGCTTACCTTCTGACAGAATTATCACACTCCACATGGAGTAAGCCTATAGTGATCTGCGTCTATTCTACTTAGAAGCTATTAGTCTTTATGCTGGACCCCATATTTTCTTCCGTACTCCATATTTAGGTATATTGTGACATACCGACCATATGTCCGGTATTTCCCTCGCTGAGTAATAACCCGAGTAGGGGATGATCGCATATGTGTGGGTGAGCGTGCGTATGACTATGTGTGTGTGTGGATAGATTGTCATTCCCCGGGCATGAGGTATATGTGATTCACCAGTGTTTTGTGTTTGTCAGCACGGACCGATGGTTGCCCCACTCGACGGAGAGGCACAATTGAAACCCCTCTTACCTAAAAAAAAACTATCCCTTGTGCATAATTCCCCTCCACATGAGTATAAATCCGCGAAGAGAGAGAGCCTAAAGGCGAGAAATGCTGGCCCGGTCCACGGGGAGAGAACGGGATTGGTGACGTGCCTGATGGTCGTCATTTATGGGGATGACCAGAGAGTGCTGTTGGAGGACGAGATTGTTCTACGGAGATAGCCAGAAGCAGAGCGAGATGGCAGACGAGCGACAGACGGGACCAACGCCCAGAGGTCGGGAGGAAGACAGCCCTCGATCCCGTGGACACTGGGGTCCAACGCGTCGCATCATTGACGGCTCCTACTGCTCAGGCTCCCACGAAACCGTAAGAACGTCGCAGTTAGCGACCCGTCCTCGTGCTTGTTGGCCCAGACCCGAGTTACTTCCCAAATTGTGTAGCCAGAATATTGGTTCTCTCTCTCAATCCCTGTGCGCCGTATCCATCAACAAACTGTTGACTCATTGCCAAAAATCTGATTCAGTGTGATCACGAAAGCAGACTAAAGACTTGATTAGGGCATATTGTAAACTCAGCCCACATTCTATAAATCACGAATTGTTCTTTTTGTTTTTTGGAGGGGGGATAATTGAATCATATCATATTGTGCATTTTTCGTTCACCTCATCTTCATCAGGGTATTTAATTTCGATAAATGTGTGTGTATGTTTGCAAGTGGAATATATATTTTTTGTGTCTCAAATTAATCAACAATGGTTCGATCATTCCGTACTCGGGACTATTGATGCCCTCCCCACCCAATAAAATATGTGGCGTTTCATGCTCCGTCACTATGTAAAGATCCCATTAGCAAAATAAACACATTCCACATCAGTTAATGAGACACCACTGTGTAAAATTATTATTTAGTGATTATGTCCTTTTAAATGAAACTACTGTAAGACCCCCGATGCTCTAAGGGGTGTCGCCGATCAATTGACAGGGATTTTTGAAAGGAAACTCATAGATTACGGAGAGATGATTTTATTATTGTCCTCGGTTACATACTCCGCCGTCACGCGTCCGACTACCGACGAACGCCTCTCAACAGCCCGCCTTCACTGACCTCCCCTCCTCCTCCTTCCTCAGCCATCGTGTTTCTTTCACCAAGCTCCGCAGTTTCCCACGGGAGGTTGGAGCAGCCACTGGATACGCGGAGGTAAAGCGATCCAACCCTTCGCAAAGACAGAAACTTGGGAAGGAATATGAAAGAGAGTGTAGGTGATGGGTTGGGGCGTGAAAAGGGTGGGAACGGAAGTGACTCTGCTGTTTCTGTCTCTTACACTACTATGAAAATTATTATTGAAGAAGAATACAGCAAAAGAATAAAAATGTTATGATTTTTTCATTTAGCAGTGAAGATTCTTACCCTCAATCTCTGTTTTAAGAACACTCAAGTAAAAATTTCTCCCTTGAAACTCACTGCCTTGCTTCTATGCTGAAACTGCATTGAAACTGAACCAAAACCAGTGGAGTTTGGAAGAGAGATGGCAGTGCAGAAACAGTGCAATTAAGACCTCCAGCTACTCCAATGAAACTCCCTTGGCTACTAACTACACTGAAACTTCCTTGGTTACCAGCTAGACAAACTGCCTTGGCCAGCTAGACTGACAATCCATTGGATAGCTAGGCTGACTCTCACTTGTTTGTCAGGCTGAAACTCCCTTGTTTGGCTGAATAAATTTCCCCTACCCAATCCATTAAAATTCCCTTGTCAAATCGTATGAAGCACAGTAAATTGACAACTTGTGCAACCCAGCCCACAGTGGATGATCACATAACAGATTTCTCCCACAATTTTGCATGCATAATAAAAGATAAAGGGTGGACAGGTGATTGCGATCAACAATAGTTATAACTGATGACCACAACATTTTTCAAGACACAATTTATTAGAACATGAAAATACATCAATAAATTAGTAGCTGTTAAAAGCACATGCAAAAAAATTCCCAATGAAAGAATTTATGGAAGTTAAATGCTCCTGCAATAGAGAAGAAATATGACTGATGAGTCTCAAACCACTAAACTCGTAATCAAATTAGCAAAATTGTACATAAAAATATCTCCTTTCCTTGCCTTATTAGTTATATGGTGCATTATTGTGAATCATTCAAATTATAGAAAGCAAAACTTACATTATCACTCACCCACCATGTCCAGCAGTTCGTCGTTCCTTTTCCTCTCCGTCCATTTCACCCTCTCCATTCTTTTCCATACCCACATCTCGAATGCCTCCAATCTTCTTTGATGTTGTAATGGAGCCATAATATGAACCGAGTCTATCAAGACCCTTCTTATCCAGTTTTGTTTCTAACAGCCATTTATTTTTTGAGCGATTGATTTGCAGGCACCCCTATATTTTTATGTAACGGCATTGACGAGATTTAAAAAATCATGTTTCACGAAGACTGACAGCATTTGTTATTTTTTGATTAAGAAGGAGGTGAGTTGTTTATAATTGTAACTCCCTCTACAGAGTATTTAGGGAGATGAGGCAGCTGATGACAATTTGAGGTCTTCTACTGAAACAGAGGCCTGCATTCGAGATGCGATTGTAGTCACTTCACAGATAGCCAGGGACGCCGATTTACAAAAAATATTGGGGGGCCCAAACATGGAATTTTGCCGTAGGAAATTTAATAAGTAGTTAGTTTTAAGTTTTATAAGCATTTTAGAAGATTCATATGATCAAAATTAGAACCCTGATAACTCGAATCTCGATATCTGGACCATTCGGGGAAAATTGACAGGTCTGATACATTTTTTCCTCACACCTATAACGAATTTTTGAGGGGGCTCGGGCCCCCTCAAGCTCCATGGAGTCGGTGCCACTGCAGATAGCACGTTCAATCCAACCAACTGAAATATTAATTCCTGTGCCAAACCTCCAACTGCCCACAAACAATATGTTAGTAAGATATATTCTCACATACGTTAAATCTGAGTTGAAAGTTCCGTTCCTTTAATTTTAGTTGCATTAATATATAATATGCTATTCGTGAGATGAAAATGGGTTTGTCTAGCATTAGTATATGCATTTCTATCGGGTGTCTTCTTTTAAAGTAAAACCTTTAGCTGGTTCATAGAAGACAAATTGTCTAATCACGCTTATCCATTTACTCGTAATTCAAAACTTGTTCCATACCGCCAATGTTCTGTATTAAATTTCGGACATCCTATGAAGTAAGTATATGGTAAACTGTCTAAATTCTACTCAAAAAGTCAGTAGTTTTAGCTGTAACTCGACTTGTTCTCACGATTGGTTTCTATTCGTTAAAGCAATCTTTTTAACTTCAGTATGGGAACTTCCGTAATTATGAGCATGGGAAAGCAATTGCATCTCTCACCATAACACTTTTTGGGACCATATCTATAGTTCTGTGGGGGTTACCTGCTAAATTACAAGCATAGTCCTAGCTTACAGGATAATGTTAGCTTAGGCTTAGGTTACATGATAGTAAGAGATTTTAATAATATATGCTCAGATGTTGATATTTTTCATCAATTAAAATTTTCATTTTAAAATTCCTTACAAACCCATATTTATTACCTACCTTCTTAGTCTGTTTCATGCTTAAGAACAAATTTCAGTATATGTATAACTATATAATTTATTGCCTGTCTATTTGTAACTATTTTGTTTTAATTTTAAATGTGTTTATCTAGTTTTACTCTTCAATTTATTTTATTCGTGTTTCCATCATTGTTGCAAATGAAGATTAATATTCGTATCGTACTTCTTAACACGTTCCGTGCTCATGACGTAGCGTCTACGTCATGGCAGTCACTACCCAGTGACTGATGACGTAGACGCTACGTCATGATTCCCTTTTGCGTTATATTCCGCCCTGAGCGCCAGCCACCGCTGTTAGGGTATGGGAGAGGGTCAGTCACCACTCTTCGCCTGTTTGCCGTGCGGAAAGCTCCGAAAAAATTTTTTTTCGATTTTTTCTGTGTTTTTCTATTTTACCCGGTTTTGCTCTGCAAGGACGTCTTTGGGGGTGGCTTTTTACAGTGTATTTTTTGATTACTTTAATTTTATAATGCAAAAAACAGTTGTATATTCTCATAATTGTTCTTATACCTTAAAAAAAAACTTTTGCAAATATTCAAAGCGAAATAATAAAAAGAAGCTTTTACATTTGACGAGGATAGGTAATTACTTTATTACAAGGTATTTTATCTTTCTTTGTGACTTTTAACGCAATGATTAGATTGTGTTTATTTAATTGGTTTTTACAAGAAGGAATACAGATATTTTTCCCTTGTTGCTATTTTCATTTTTAACGTCAATTAACGCTATCGTGGTAGATTGCTTAGCTGGTTGCCTAATTTCGGACATACTCCAGGTATGTGTATTTTTATCCTTACGATAACAATAAATGCTTCCGTTCTTATACTTTTTAAGTTTCAGAGTGAATTTTATTTGCTATGATTTCATCATGGCAAAATTTGTTGTTATCCCTGTTTATTTGCTGCTATGCATGAAATAATATATTTCCATAAATTTTACAATAACTTCAGTAAAGTCCTGGTTCCACATTGCAATTTATTTTTACTATTTACATTTCCTGCACAATAGCCAGACTTCCCCATCCTTATGTTCACTAGCATTTGAATTAGAGACTCATTACTTGATTTTTTCCATAATATCCGAAATACTTACAAGCATTCTATTTGGCATCCTCCCCAACAAAAAAAATGCCTAAGAGAACAATTTCCACTAACCCAGTCACATACCGCCGAACTCGGAGAAACTGATCCGGCCCGAGGATATATACATCCGAGGATATAAAATGGGCAATACGTGTCCTGAAGGAAACCATAGAAGAATTTCCCCACTTTTTGGCCTTATTTTTCGTGCTAGAATTATCCAAATCTCCCGTATCTCCTATAATTGAAAAGCTTGATCTTTATATGACTTGCATTGGTTCAGGAGAGAGAAGTCGCTTGATCAATTCATGTCTATTCTCCAAGCCGTTCAAATCAACAAGAACCTATCTACGTTCTCTGACTCTTACACTCCTCTGGCCCACTGATTATTCAAAATTAGCCCCATATAGACGCATTCAAGGAAACAGTGGAAAAAGTAGTGAACCGCTCACGTGACCTAAGTTTGGAAGAGTCTATGATTCCATGGAGAGCTAGGCTGGGATATAGTGAATATATGAGGGGAAAGCGCTACAGGTACGCAATGAAGTTGTATATGTTGACGGAAGCAAAGGGTTTGGCGCTGCAGGTTCTCCAACTCAGAAGTGTCTGGAAAAGGGGAGTCGGAGAAGATGGTAAACAAATGATGGAGGATCATTTTGACTGAGGCTAATCCTTTCATATTGATAACTTTTATAACAGTGTAGCCAGTTCTAGATTCCATCCAAATGGGAAACCTAACTTGACGAGGACACTGAGGAGAGGCAAGAAAGTTATTCCTCTTTTGGTGCTCTGCTACGAATTATAGAAAAGTGAGGTGGTGGAGGCCTTTCATGAGCATAAAATCGGTATCCTAAGGTGGACGGATTAGAGGGAAGTGCGGATGATCATCGCTAAAAATGAACGAATCTACGAAAAGGCGAGGGTGCACGCCAAGAAAGCCACAGGCGGTGGTTGAAAATAGCAATTAAAATTGTGGCATCGATCATTGGGATCAAATGATGTCTGACTTTCCCATTGAAAGAAAATTCATCTAATGGTACTAAAAATTGGGAATCCACCTACTGAAATCACTGTTGCTGAAACGTAATTTTTATTCAAAGAAAAGTTTTCAAAAATTCCTCTCATCGACTTTCTAATTCCAGTTATAGAATCTCTTATGACAATATCTGTACCTTCGATCCCTTTGAGGAGATAGTCATCCTAGTCTGCCTCAACCAAAAACAAGGGCTTATTAGGACTTATATAGGATTTCCCCGATTATATGAAAAACACGATAGACAGAAAAGACGAAAACAGAAGAGATGTAGGCAGTGCTTCAAGAATAATGTCCACCAGGATACATCATATTATAGCCCCACCTGCCTATCTGATCCTCGATTGTGTCTTGACTGTTTCCAGAAGTATCACAAGAATTTGTGATGCGGAAAATTATTTACCCAGCGGAAAAAAATTATTTTTTAATGTTTACCTTTTATATTTTCTATTTCAATATTTATTTAAAAAGATATTATTTTATGCAAAGTATTTACTGACTGAAAAATTATTCTAAAAATGCTGGTCAATTTTTGATTTGTAAAACAATATGTTTCATTGCAACAATTCTTCGTTTATACAAATTTCCCCTTTCATTTATAAACCAATGTATATCATTATAAAATCTTATCCAGAGGATATCATATCGTTCATAATAATTTTTCCACCATAGGGAGCAACACTTTTGCTGGAAATATTGGTAATACTCGCAATATTTTCTTTTGAGCAATAAAACATTTAAAATCGTATTTAAATGTATCATTTCCAGATTATAAAAATAATGTTTGCTGCATTACTATTTCCATTATTTTTTTCCAGAAAGTGATAAAGTCTGAACGGGTTTTCGCTACAGTACTGACAAAGAGCAAAGAAATGTGGGAAACATAAAGGTGTGTTGCGGGACGGTATCAAAAGTTTGACAGGATACTTAGAAAATTTAAATTTCAAATTTTTATCAAATGAAGGGTTATTTTTTTAAAAAAAGTGCGAAAACATGTAGCAGGCATCACAAATCATAAGATCACTTCGTTAAAATAATAATAAAAAAAATACAAATTTTTGCCAAAAAGTCAGCCACAGGGCATTTTCTTCAAAAAACTGTCAGCACGGAATGTGTTAATAGGCATGTCTAATATCCCTTGTACGCTTTTTACAGTATATACATTTTTTGTACGGATAATTGTGCAATTCCTGTATTTTAATTTGTAAAAGGACTTGTGCCCGTTAAAATAAATATATTGTGACGAAAAGCCTCGTCACGGCTCATTCTGCGTCCGCGTCTTTTTCCCTATTCATGTTGGCGCGCGGCAACAACAAGCGATGAGCGACCTTCTTTTTTTTTCTTGTGTCGTCTGCTATCATTTAGCATGTGTTTTGTTTTTTAATGGGTATATAAGGCCCGGTATTGTGGGAACTCGGTGGTCGATTCCGGAGAAAGCGGTGGTTGATCCGCTAGAGAGGACGGAGGCCAGCTGTGACCGTGCCGAGGTGGGGCAATAAGACGGGGCCGCGGCAGAAGAGGGCTACGGCATTCTGGAGGTCGGGCAACGCGACCAGGGGAAGGCGTGCCGGAGAGGAAAGCGTGGAGTACAGCGAGGCACGAGAAAAGTGTCCTCGATTTTTCGTCAGGACATCACGACATCGTCCAAGGATTCTCGGGATGTAGTTCCCCCCGATCGACGCATCGTGACCCGGCGACCAGGATTCGGACCCGCCGTCTTTGACACTTAAGTACTCTAAACCCTCTCCCGGGACGGGGAAATAATCCCGATCCTCCCCCGCTCCAGCCAGCCCACGCGCCCTGAGCGAAGAAAGTCCCCAGTGTGCACGTGTGTCATCCTAATAACCATGTGGTTCCTGGCATAAACTCACGTCACTCTTTCTCGGTCTAAAGACCATTTTAAATTGTATCACTATTCTCCCGTTCGCGTCATCCCATCTGGTTGACGTCAGACTCATTTTTGATTGAACGGAACGTGGAGCGTGTAACATTTGAAAGTAGAACAATGAACATTACCCATAATTGCCTTTGAAGTACAGTGGTTTTTGTCGCAACTCGAGCAAGATAACGAGTGCCCGTGTCATAGCAATCATTGAGATATTCAGTGTTATTTTTGTCCATTTTTGTTCATTTACCCCAATAGTCATATCATCCCTCATTTATTAAATGCAAGATTTCTTTCTTTTTGTATCTGGTATATTTGCTTCGTTTTTCTTTTTTGCAAGTGTATCATTGATGTCTAACCCAAGTCAGCATCACCTTTCATCCCTCATTAGTGTTTAAGGACAAAAGTGTTCGTTTTATTTTCTCTGAATAAATTTTTGTATGACAGTCATTCGCTGTGTACGAGGTCATTCATCCTCTTGCTGTGCCATTGCGTTCAATGCCGTGAGTTCCCCTCTTCACCGCGAGCCCCAGAACCTACGAAAAATTAAGAACTCGGATCGTGATCCCAGTTCGACGGTGCACGGCAACCGGGCGCGTACCGTCACAATATGTAGTATTATTGTTTGTCACCGAAGCCGCTGGGCGCGGCTCATGGGCGTCTAAATTGGCTTTTACGAGGTAGGGAAGGCTTATGTAATTTTGTGTGAATGTGTGCGTGTGTATGTGAAGTGAACATGCTGTTTTTCCATCCCCCCTCCCACAATTCATCCGCCTAGTTCAAGAACGGAATTTTCCTATGTGTACGGGACTAGCAGCAAGTTTACCCAAACCCCCCCCTTGAGAGAAGAACACCTGCACATAGTGAACGGAAGGTGATGTAACCCGCTACTCAGGTAAAAATTTCTCTCTTGCAACTTGACTGAAACTGGGCTGAAACTACCTTGAAACTCACTGCCTTGCTTCTATGCTGAAACTGCATTGAAATTGAAAAAAACCAGTGGAGTTTGGAAGAGGGATGGCAGTGCAGTAGCAGTGCAATAAAGAACTCCAGCTACTCCAATGAAACTCCCTTGGCCGACTAAACTGAAACTCCCTTGGCTAGCTACACTGAAACTCCCTTGGCCACTAACTAGACTGAAACTCCCTTGGCTACCAGCTAGACTGAAACTCCCTTGGCCAGCTAGACTGAAACTCCATTGGATAGGTAGGCTGAAACTCCCTTGTTTGGCTGAATACATTTCCCCTACCCAATCCATTAAAACTCCCTTGTCAAATCATATGAAACACTGCAAATTAACAACTTGCGCAACTCAGCCAACAGTGGGTGATCACATAACAGATTTCTCCCACAATTTTGCATTCATGATAAAAGATTAATGGTGAACAGGTGATTGCGATCAACAATAGTTGTAACTGCAATGACCACAACATTTTTCAACACAGAATTTATTAGAAAATGAAAATACATCAATAAATTAATAACTGTCAAAGGGGCATACAAAAACATTCCAAATGAAAGAAGTCATGGAAGTTAGATGCTCCTGCAATAGAGAAGAAACACGACTGATGAGAATCACAAACGACTTAACTCAAAATCAAATTAGCAAAATTGCACATAAAAACTCTCCTTTGCTTGGCTTATTAGTTATATGGTGCATTAATGTGAAGCATTCAAATTATAGAAAGCAAAACTTAAATTATCACTTGGGAAGCATGCGCTTTGCAACATAGTTCAATGAAAAACGAAGCGATGACTCGTTACTTAGGCTATGTGTGAATTCTAAACGAAAACTACGCAAGATTTCAGAACATTCAGCAGTAAATAATAAGCAGTAAATATACATTGCACTATAGCGAAACCCACCTGCATTCCTTATTTCTTCGAAAGCCCGCTCGAGATCACCGCGTCCGATCCTCCGCAGGATGACTTACGGACGGCACGGCATTGATGACCGGTCGGTGTATTCAAGGGGACTACATTACTATTGTAATATTCGTGGGTGTATTATCCTCCTCGTCCGGGGTATCCATGAGGCAGGAAAAGTGGATGGCAGTCTCCAAGGCGTTGAAAGAAGAATTCGTTATTGGCGGCATGAACCCCGAAAAATGAGCTCGAAATCCTTAAACCTGCCCGGATTAAAACACAAATTCAATGTCAACGTTCTCATGGCTAAACATGGAAGGAATAAACATGCCATCAGAGGAGTTAAAACGCTTACCTTCAATTATGACTGCAGTCACCACCACCGACCTCGTTCTCCCCTTCACCTTTATTTCGATTAATTCTTGCCGTTAACAACCGTCAAAGTACCGGGAAAATAATTATGCCATCAATCATTTCATGCCAAAACCCACGCTCACCACTCGTCTGTCGCTCGTAGCAACTTGAGAGAAATAACGGCAACCGACAGCTTTACGCGCGGGAAAAGATGTACGTGTTGCCAAAAGCTAACTTTAAAAAATACATTGCCGCTGAAAACCGGGGTCGCTTATATGTCCGGTAGATGGGTTCTGTATGTTGGAAAAACTTACGATGGGTAGCACACACGTAGCAAGGGAGAAGCAGTTCAAATTTATGAGGGTGAGGGGATACCCAAATGTTGCAGCTGATCTGTGGCAGGGCAGTAAAGACATGCGACAAGAGATGCAGTGGTGTCATAAAGTCGGCCTGGCCTGAGGCTATTACCCAGTTCAGTATCAGTGGGGCACACATGCAGCAAGGGAGAAGCAGTTCAAATGCAATGGACTTGCAAGGGAGAATGGCATCAGAGTTTCAGTTAAGTGCCCTTTTTCTTGTTGAGGACAATGCAGTGCAGTACAGTTACAAGGTTGTTTCAAGACAGTTTCCACAAATTCAGCGGAGTTTCAGCCCAGAATCAGCTCTGTTTCAAAGGAAAAATTTTTGCTTGAGCAGGCTCGAACGACATTCTACCCCGTAAAGCATTTACGTGTACCCTTTCATTTACATTTCTCCAAAACGATAAATCCTGTCCCGATTCTACAGCAACGGTAATGTAGTCAAAACGTCTTCATTAATGATCTACTCACTCGGATGACCATTCGGCCTCAAGCTGACGACTTGGCAATTATTTCCACGTCCTTCAATCAAATCACTGATGTGGACTTCATCCCGGATCACTTGCACTAAGTGGAAGACTGGATTACCCACCAGAAAGCCTCAACTTAAAACTAAAAAATTAAGGAGATGCAGTTTACAAGGAAGAATAAAGGCTCTACCTGATTCCTCATTTACAATGGAGTAGGGAGAAAAAAAGAGAATCAGCGCAATCCAAGGTCACTTCCGCGTAGCAACTGCGAGGTGAGGCGTCTCGCTGCACAAGCCCCTCCCCTCCCCACCACCAACATTCGAGCGACATTACGTCATTTCAAAAACGTGAATTGCAATAACCAGTCGGCATTGCATCACCCTGTTGGTGTCCCGCGCACGTGTCTCCCCCACCCTTCGCATTTCCTGGAGACGCAATATCCCCCCGACATTGCATCACCCAACACGTGCGGCTGCAACGTGACCTGGCTTTCACAAAGAATATGACGCAACCCCACCCCTCTTTTTCGTGTTCTGGAGACGCAATATCCGCCTGAAATTGCATCATCCAACACGTGCGGCTGCAACGTGACATGGCTTTCGCAACCCCCCACCCCTCATTTTCATGGATATATAAGCCTGACCAAATCGGAGCGGACTCATTCTCTTGCTTCAAGGAGCCAGCACAGTGATCTTCACCTAAAGAAGTCAGCAAAAATTTCGAGGACCTTCCTAATAGCTATCGTCGATATAAGAAGTCGTCAGAAATCGGGAGGACCAACTCAGACAGTGAATTGGTGAGTGTCATTCTGATTCCATATTATTTTGGTTATATTTATAATAAGTCCATAGAAATGAAAGGTCATTAAATCCGATAATACTGATCAGAGAGCCTCAAAAATCCTTACGAGTGACTTTCACACAACTAGCATTCATCCGTAATATTTTTCTCGTAAAAACCCTTTTCAGGGTATTAAGGGTATTTAGGGTACGGGAAAATTCTGGTCCAAGTACTGTCATTTTCACCTTAAAAATTCGGTGGGGGTTAGTATAGAAACAATACCGTTGAAAAAATTTTGACAAAGCAAGAAGTTTAGATTTGGTGGGCCAATTTATGAGTGATGGTATTAGGAGAATATAGGTTAGTAGCAGGTAGCTTTGTAAGAAAATCTTTAATAACTCCGTTATTTGAAGGAATTTGGGTATAGTTTAAATTAAAAAGTTTCTTTGTTTTTCAATGCACATAAGATGCAGCAATCAAATTCTCAATGACCCTTAAGGGTTTCGATTCAGGGTACTCAAGTACCCTTATTTTCATGTTAGGGTTTTAGAAGTTATTAGAAAACTTGATCATCATTCAACTCTATACACGAAGCAGCGATTGATTTTTTCGTAATTACCCCCCAAAGTGTCAAAAAATCGGTTTTAAGCTAAGAGAGGACTTAGAAAATTTCCTTCGTCTTGAGGAAAATATAAATCTTTTAATATCTTTCTTATTTGAAGTGATAAATGCAAACAGTAAACGGTGTAGGTGATAAGAATTAACTACCCTTCAAATATAACAATCAAAATTTCTGCGACCCTTAAGGGTTACGATTCAGGGTACTCAAGTACCCTTATTTTCCATGTTAGGGTTTTAGAAGTTATTAGAAAACTTGTTCATCTTTCAACTCTATACACGAAGCACCGATTGATTTTTCATAGTTACCCCCCAAAGTGTCCAAAAATCGGTTTCAAGTTAAGAGGGGACTTAGAAAATTTCTCTCGTCTTGGGGAAAATATAAATCTTTTAATATCTTTCTTATTTGAAGTGATAAATGCAAACAGTAAACGGTGTAGGTGATAATATTTAAATGTCCTTAAAATATAAAAATCAAAATTTCTGCGACCCTTAAGGGTTACGATTCAGGGTACCCAAGTACCCTTATTTCCCGTGTTGGGGTTTTAAAAGTTATTAGAAAACTTGTTCAACTTTCAACTCTATACACGAAGCATCAATTGATTTTTTTATAATTACGTCCCAAATTGTCCAAAAACCGGTTTTAAGTTAAAAGAGGACTTAAAAAATTTCTCTCGTATTTGGGAACATAAATCTTTTAATATCTTTTTTATTTGAAGTGATAAATGCAAACTGTAAACGGTATAGGTGATAAGATTTAACTATGCTTCAAATAAAGCAATCAAAAATTTTCAGACCCTCATTAGGTCAGGGTCAGGGGTATCTTGCACCCTTATTATAGGAGTTAACCTTTCAAAGTTTCTTACAAATATTGTTGCTCCTTAAACGTTAAATATGAATTAATAATTTGTTTTTTCAAATTCGCTCCGGTAGCCCTTCAAAAATTAACCTAAAAAATTAGATTTGGACTTAGAATTTTCTCTTGCCTGGTGAAGCATATTTAATCTTTTATATCTTTCCTAGTTAAAATCATAAATATACGATACAAACAGGAAATTAGATTAATTTTAATTACCTTTATAAATTATCAAAACTCTATGAAACCCTGAATGATTCAGGGTCAGGATACTAAGGTACCTCTAATTAGAGTGTAAGACTATTGATATTTATTACAGGAAACATGCTATATTGATAGCTAAATACAATCCAATAACTGAAAAAAATGTTTTAATCCTCGTGCCGAAAAATGCATTGACTTACATTTGCATGATTCAATTAATTTTGATTCCACCATCTAAACGAGCTAGTTGTTACCGGTATACCTTCCAAACTCTTTATCATGTACATTTAAATTATATTTAATCATGTTTCATATATAACTTAACCAATTAATGCAGGTATTTCATTTGATATCGAACTTTTAGCGAGAACACTTATATCCCCAATTAATTAAGTTTATCTCTCCTCTTCATACAGGATACTGAATCATCAAACATGTCATCCTTCATATCCACCATCCTAAACAATTTTAATGCCGGGCGTTATGTGACCTCACATGAGCTAGAATCAGCGCTCAAGGGGATCAATGAACGCATTATATTTTATAACGAAACGGTAGATGACATGGAAACTTATAATAGAATGACAAAATCGTTAGATAAAGCAAAGGGTAGAAAATTTTGTACTTATTGTGAAATCTTTTACAATATTGATGAGGCTATGCCTCATGAGAACACTAACGCCCACCGGATGAAAATTAATGAGCAAGTTGGTAGAGGGTTTAATGAAATTCAGTCGGCAATTGGTTCGCGTCTAAAGACGTTTTGGATAACTCCAGAGGAGGAGGACGGTGATTTTGATGTGGTGTCCTTTTTAGATGAGATCAAGACGCGTACAATTGCAAAATTACTGGATTCTGTGATTCAGAACAATTCCATCAAATTTAATCTTGTTCTTATTTGTAAATTTCAAAAGGGTGAGAGAGAGGAAATGGATGCTTCTTTTAAAACTAACAATCAGCGCCTATTCTTAGTAGATAAAATTGGAGAAGTTGTCGATGAAACCTTTTCAAAATTACTGAAGGAAAAATCCGAATTTCAGGCTAAAGGATCAGGTTGGACATTAAATCGTGTGATTGGGATGGAATTACGTATTAACAAATATAAGCCGTTAAGAGGTTCTAGTTTCATCCCACTCCCAGCAAAAATTAAAAATACCCTTTCTGTGATTAACGTTAGAAACAACGACCATTTTTGCTTCAAGTATTCAATTTGGGCAAAAAATATCGCTAAAGACCCTCAACGTGTTAGCTTGTACAACACGAACGAATTTTATGACGCCTACGACTGGGATTGCATCACTTATCCCACCCAACTGAATGAAATCCCTAAATTCGAACGCGCCAATAACATTTCAATCAATGTGTTTGGATTGGATGACAAAAATAACGTTTATCCTTTAAAAATTGTAGATGATGAGCTCGAGGATCATAGAGACTTACTTTACATAACTAACGAGAATACTGCTCACTATTGTTGGATTAAGAACTTAAATAGGCTGATTAAAACTCAATTAACAAGAAATAATAATCCTATATTCATTTGTAAACGTTGCTTTACTCACTATCATGACGAATCAAAACTCAAGGCTCACAAAGAACTATGTAGGGGCACAGGTGAACCCAGTAAAATCGTAATGCCCGACGACGACAATAAATTATTGAAATTTACCAACATTAATCGCACTTTCCGTGTACCTTACGTGATATATGCTGATTTTGAATGTATTCTAAAAAACATCAGTACATGTGAACCTTCTTCTAGTACATCATTTACAAATGCTACTCAGAAACACGTACCATTTAGTTTTTGTTACATGCTAAAAACACCAGACGGATGTGAGGAACCAGTATTGTATCGGGGACCTAATGCAGCACGGGCTTTTATTGAGTGCATGAAACAGGAGGCCCAGAAGGTTTTCAAGTTGTACAAAAATACTATTCATATGACACCACTCACCGAGGAAAAAGAGAGCGCTTTCCAAAACGCATCGACGTGCCATATTTGCGAAAATGAGTTGGGTACCGATAGGGTTAGAGATCACGATCACCTGACGGGGCAGTATCGAGGCCCAGCTCATTCCTTTTGCAATGTTCAGTACAAGATGCCTAAATTTCTCCCCGTTTTCATTCATAACCTGTCCGCGTATGATGGTCATTTCATTGTTCGTGAATTGGATTACGATGAAAGACAAATATTTGTAATAGCAAACACGGAAGAAAAGTACATTTCTTTTGCAAAATCAGTTGAAAACAATTTTGTTGTACGATTTATTGATACTTGTCGATTCATGTCCACTTCATTAGCGTCACTAGTCTCGAACCTAACTGAATTTAAAAATACTACAGAAATATTTGGTGATAAGACACGACTAGTTACAAGAAAGGGGGTTTATCCCTATGATTACACAGATTCGTTGAATAAACTCGATGAAACATTGCTCCCGGGAAAGGAAAAATTTTACAATCGTCTAACAGATGACGGAATTTCTGACACTGACTATGCGCATGCATGTAATGTTTGGGAAGCTTTCAACTGCAACACTTTGGGCGATTACAGCGATGTTTATCTAAAAAGTGACGTCACTCTTCTCGCTGATGTTTTTGAGAACTTTCGTGACGTGTGTTTTAGCGCGTACAAACTCGATCCTGCGTGGTACTATACCGCTCCGGGATTGAATTTTGACGCAATGCTAAAACATACTCGTTTTGAGCTTGAGCTTTTAACAGACTACGATATGTTACTGATGATAGAGAAAGGTATTCGAGGAGGAATATCTCAATGCTGCAAGCGATATTGTCAAGCTAACAATAAATACATGGAGGTTCATGATACTAAAAAAGAAACTAACTACTTGACATATTTGGACGCAAATAATTTGTATGGCTGGGCCCTCTCAAGACCACTCCCATGTTCAAATTTCAAATGGCTTTCACCTGATGAAATTCAAAACCTAGACGTAAACAATATTTCAGATTTCAGCGAATCGGGATATATTCTTGAGGTTGACCTCGAATATCCGCGAAACCTTCACGATAAGCATTCAGATTTTCCACTTTGCTCAGAAAATAAAGTTCCACCTAACGGTAAACATGCCAAGTTGCTAACAACACTCGAAAATAAAACAAAATATGTAATACATTACGTAAATTTAAAGCAAGCTCTTTCTCTAGGTCTAAGACTCCAAAAGGTACATCGAGTCATCGAGTTCAGTCAATCTCAGTGGTTAAAGCCATATATCGATTTGAACACCAACCGTCGGAAAGTTGCCAAAAACGAGTTTGAGAAGGATTTCTATAAACTTATGAATAACGCCGTATTTGGAAAGACAATGGAGAATGTTAGGAAGCGAATTAACCTTGAACTTGTGACCTCTGAAAAAAGGATGCAGAAATTGATCAATAAATCCACTTTTCTCGATAGAACGATATATACTGAGTCTCTAGTCGCTGTTCACATGCGGAAGGCCATCATTAAAATGACGAAGCCAATTTATATAGGTTTCAGTGTGTTGGATCTAAGTAAAACATTAATGTACGATTTTCATTACCGAACAATGCTTCCAAAATACGGTGAAAGATTATCACTTGCATACACAGACACGGATAGCCTTATGTATTGTATAAAAACAGATGATATTTACGAAGATATGCTAAAAAACATGGACGTGTTTGATACTTCCAATTATCCAAAAAAATCACCCCTGCTTTTCCGAAAAAAACAAGAAAGTAATCGGTAAATTTAAGGACGAATGTGATGGTAAAATTATGACACATTTCGTAGGTTTACGTAGTAAATTGTATTCGTTCAAGATGGAAACAGGGAAAGAGACAAAAAAAGCAAAGGGAATAACTAAATCCGTGAAAGAAAAATGCCTAAAATTTGAAAACTACGTGCATTGTCTCCGCGAGAACTCGACAGAGTTCCGAAAAATGACGGTAATTCGAAGCAGAAATCATGAACTATACACTATGAGAATGAAAAAAGTAACACTGAATGCGTTCGATGACAAGCGATACATCTGCGAAGATGGTATCAATACCCTTGCTTGGGGGCATTATAAAATACCTCGAAAACGAACACATAATGAGGCATTCGGTAACGATTGAAATTGATAAAAAGTTGTTCCCTCGTAATCATAATTCCAGTGTTAATCATGACGTTAGCCTGGAAACATCCTTTTACATGCATCTGCGCGGGTCCGTCAGGTTGTGGAAAAACCACATTTGTCACGCAGTTTTTGGAAAAAGTGGGGTATATGGTAGATACTTCTATAGAGCAAGTGGTTTGGTGCTGTGGCCCAGGAAGTGAGCCTGACATAAGAATACCAGTTCAGTTTTACTCCGAAATACCACCTTTCGAAGAATTTGGTGGTGTTCCCACTTTGTATGTTATAGATGATTTAATGAGCGAGGGAGCCTACAGCAAAGATGTTTGCAGATTATTCACCAGAGGTAGCCATCATTTTAACATTTCGGTGTTTTTAATCACGCAGAATATTTTCTATCAGAGCCCGCAATCGAGAAATATATCATTGAATTCAAAGTATATTGTTGCGTTCAAAAACCCCAGAGATAAGTTACAATTTGGTCATTTGGCCAGGCAGGTCTATCCGGAAAAATCGGGGGAATTGGAGAGGGTATATAAACAGGTTACACAAGAACCATTTGGTTATTTAGTTTTGGATCTCGTACAGGACACGGACGAAAGATTCCGCTTCAGAACCAAAATTTTTCCCCAAGACGGGGCAACTGTCATTTACATGCCCCAACGCGATGAATAGATTGAAGAACAATAAACACTTGCTCCACGTCCTAAAATCTGCAAAGCCTAAACTACGTACTGCTATATTGAATAGCTCGGACGAGGAGTTGATTAAAACAATTTGCGATTGTTGTCTGAATACTCTAAACGGAAATCATAAGATTGATGAGCGATTGAAACGAAAATTGTCCAAGCATCGTAACACACTGAGAAAGTTGGCTGAACGGAGGAAGAGTGTAAAAAGAAAACGTGCGCTTCTCGTGCAAAAAGGTGGCTTTTTGCCATTACTACTTGGTTCGATTTTAAGCGGTGTGATTGGTAGCCTGCTGGGGAAATGAGTTTGCAGAAAATGCTCGTAGTGAGTCCCGAAGTCTTTGATCGAAGTCATGCGAAGGCTAGGTTGAGTAAATTGGATAAAGAAATGAAACTTGTGTTAGCAAGTAAAGGGCTCAAGGATATTGACAAGTGGCATTTGTATAAAAGAATACTCGATAAGTATCTTGACTCAGTGTCAGACTTTAAATCTCCAGTACACGTTCCTATAGTGAAACACTCACCACCAACACGACTAGTTGAGGAGAGTGATGCAATGAGAAGGCGGTTAGCCGAAATTAAGAGGACAAATTCAGAGTTAGATTCGACATGGGCACGAATAAAGGAACAAATCGAAAGCGATTCTCCTCCGAGAAAAATGAAGCGGATGATAGCAACTCCAAGAGAGCCAAGCACACCTCCAAGGGAGCAAAGTACATCTCCAAAGAAGCGATGGACATCTCCGAGAGCAATTCCAAGGCGAACCAAGCGAAAAAGGGTACCAAAAATGTTCGGGTCAGAGTGGGACACGACGTAATAGCTAGCGTGTACAATGATCCCGAACATCCTGCTGGTTTTTCCACAGAACGCAAATTAAATAAGGTGACTGGGATCCCGATAAAAACAATACGAGAGTGGCTGGAATCTCAAGAGGCATACACGCGTCACAAGCCGGCGAGAAAAAAGTTTGTTAGAAATCGTTACGAAGTAAACTATATAGATGAGTGTTGGCAGTGTGATTTAAACGATTTGAGAAGTGTGAAAAAGCATAACAATGGGTTCTGTTACATTTTAACCGTAATAGATATATTTTCCCGTTATTCGTGGGCTAGTCCTCTCAAGTCAAAAAGACCAGAGGAAATTATAGAAGCATTTAAGGTCATATTTCGCGAGCGCAAACCATTGAAAATTCAGAGCGATAAGGGAGGGGAATTCGTTAATAGCAAGTTTAAAAGTTTTCTCTCGAATGAAGGTGTAAAGTTTTACACTACAAATAATCCAGAAATTAAGGCTAGCCTCGTGGAACGCTTTAATCGAACTCTCAAGACAAAAATGTATAAATATTTTACAAAATACGCAACTCACAAATATATCGATGTGCTTCCAAAACTCATTAGATCTTATAACCATAGTACGCATTCTAGCATTGGGATCGCTCCCTCTCAAGTAAATGCTAAAAATGCATTTATCATTGCTAGTCCGAGAAAAAGCTTAAAGAAGACGGATGCGAAATTTAATGAAGGTGATTACGTGAGGATTAGTAAAGAGAGGATTCCATTCACCAAAGGATACACACCAAATTATACTAAGGAAATATTTCAAGTTACAAACATTGATCAATTGAAACAAATACCAACCTATAAACTGAAGGATTTGAACGGGGAGGATATAAAGGGTAGTTTCTATGCAGAAGAGTTAGTCAAAGTTAGTGTGTCTCCCGACACGGAGTACAAGATCGAGAAAATATTGAGACGTAGGGGTAGTGGTCCTAATTTGGAGTATTTTATCAAGTGGGACGGATACCCACCGTCTTTTAACTCGTGGATTTCCGCTTCTTCTGTCCGTAAAATATGAACGAATTTTATCTTACACTACCCAGCGATAGCTCGAGGGATTTTTTCCCAAGAAATACAATCGCTCATTATCGTACAAAGTTGAGTCATCGAATCTATTTAGAAAATAACGAGTGGTATGTCGGTCTTGCTGAAATTTCGATTCCTTCCATTGAGGTAAAAAAAGCTCCCGAAGACATACCTGCTGTTATCGATAACTTTACCCCAGCGTCTCCTGGAGCAGATGAGTTACCTCCTAAGGATAATAGGACCCGGACTGAAGAGGGATTAGTTCGAGGGGATAAAGATGTTATAAATGTGAAACTTCAAGATGGTTCATACTTTACAATTCCCATTGACTCTTACGACAGTATTGCGGCGGCATTTGCAAGACCATATATTACCTCCAGCGCACGAAAACAAACTTACATTTCAAATGAAGTAATGCGCTATATTGATAGACTGAGGGTAAGGATTAATCAGGTTGGAGTTGATTAACGCATATTACCACGGTCTGTACAAATTTCAGCGAACGGAGTAAAATACTCGTTATCTCCAGGAACTTACGATTCGTTTGCTAACTTATTCAATGAAACTATGTCAGGCTTTAGTGGAAAAAGTAAGGAAAAGATAAAAAATGACCTATTATTATTATCGGCTGTTCTCATTAGATTATCATTGAAAGATTCAACGTTGACAGAGGATGAGTTAGCTGAAGTCATCGATGGTGCCAGGGCAGAGGTTAACACTGAAGGTGACATAGGAAAAAGAGAAAAAAGAAGCATTGCAGCCTCCTCAACAAATGTTTACGTTTACACAGATATAATAAAACCTCAACTAGTCGGAGACACTGTGAGTCGTTGCATCCGCATCTTGAATTCAACAATTGGGGAATATCAAACGTTCAACCCTATTTACTATTACCCCGTCGAGAAAAACAATATCGAGAGTGTTGAAATTCTTTTGGTGGATAAACTCGGTGAACCAATATTTTTTCATAGTGGAGAGCAAAGCTCAATAGTGGTGCTACACTTTATAAAAAAGAACTGATTGACTTTAACACATCATTTTACGGAGAGATGGCGCCGGTGTCGGATCGATATTATGGTTATTATTCCAAACAGGTGGGAGGAGAGATAGGACCCTTGTATAGGGCTTCTTATAGGGTGCAAAAAGGGCGGGGTATCGGGAGTTTTCTCGCTGGTCTGTGGCGATTTGCAAAACCTTTGCTTTTTAGTGGGCTTAAGACTGTTGGTAAGGAGGCCGCGAGCGCTGGAGCAGCAGCTCTTGGAGACCTTGGTACAAAACCGGTTAAGGAGATACTGCGCAGTAGAATAAACGATGCGGGTCAGAACTTGAAACGCAAGGCTGAGGAAAAGATAAAAGGCATGTCTGGAGGAGGGTTGAAGATCGTGAAACGTCCTAGGTTAAATAAAATAAAACCAAGTTGCGTAAACAAAAACCGACAGTCAATCAGAAGTCGAAGAGGAAAGAAGGTCGTTGGAGGAGATATTTTTTCGCGATAATGGCAGAGCATATGCTATCTTCGTTGGATTTGTTCCAGCCCAATCCACCGGTGCAAACTAACATCTTAGCAAAAAGACTCGTGTCCTACAAACCCATATCTTCGCTAGATAATCGATCGGTTATAGAATTCCTGATCAAAGACTGGGGATGCGTACAAGGATTTGAATAGCATATATCTTAGACTTAGAGTGAAACTTTGTAAAAAAGACGGGACTGATTACAATGAATCCGCTACCAATCAACCGGGGGTAGTAAACAATATTCTGCACTCTCTCTTCGAGCAGTGTAACGTTTATTTCAATGGGACGTTGGTCACACCATCAGAGGATAATTACCATTACAGAAGCTACTTGGAAAATGTGTTAAACTATGGTACAGACGCAAGCAAAACACATTTACGAAATGTGGGGTGGGAGTTGGACTCGGGAGACGATATAAACATGACAGATGCATCAAATTCTGGTTATACAAGGCGCAAGGGCTGGTTTAAGAACAGTGCAGAGGTCGAGTTGTATGGTAAACTGCACGTAGATGTTTTCAACCAGATGCAGTTAATGATGGATCGAGTAGATATCGGTATAAGACTATTGCTATCAAATCATGCTTTCTATCTTATGGGAGGGAGTGACGATGGACTATTGAAAATTTTAGACGCCACTTTATACGTTCAACATTTCGATATTAACCCATCCATTTTAGTTGCACATAATAAAATCCTGGAAAACAACAACGCTAAATATCACTACAAACGCACGGAACTGAAAACTTTTACTGTTCCTTCTGGTGGACGAACTTTGAGCCTCGACAATGCGATCGTGGGACGAATACCGAATACAATTATAATTGCAATGGTTGATAATGAAGCATATGCGGGAAGTTTGAATAAGAATCCATTTGCTCTCTCTCACTATTCGCTCGAGAATTTTTCACTCATTGTGAACGGTGTGCAAATTCCATCCGAAGGATTACAATGTAATTTTTCAAGTAAAAAGTATTGGGCACGAGCATATGACACGATATTCTCAGGTAGTGGGATTAAGCATTACAATAGAGGTAATCAAATCACTTACGACATGTTTGGACACGGTTATTTTATGTTAGTCTTCGATCTAACACCCGATGATTCGGGTAATGAGGATTATATAAGTCTAGGTGATAGAGGGGTCGTGAGAATAGAGGCGAGATTTGAAAACGAATTATCGAGAACGGTTACTTGTTTACTTTTCTCAGAGTATGATGCAACATTAGAAATTGATAAAAACAGAAACATTATCACAAACTTTTAGTCATGGATGGGATTCAAATTAACAGGTTACTAAGACCACTCAGTATATTTCGCGGAGTTTACGCATCTGATAGGTTACCAAAATCGCCGCAAAATGGGGTTTACATAATAAATTTAGATCCATCTAAATTACCAGGTTCGCACTGGGTTGCAGTCTATTTACACAATCATTTGGCCGAGTATTTCGATTCGTACGGTTTACCTCCTTTTGTCTCAAATATAAAAAATTTTTTAAAGCCATTCTCAGTCACTCGCAACCGCGTTCAAATTCAAAGCTTTCGATCGGATATTTGCGGTGAATACTGCTGCCTCTATACCGCTAGTAAATCATTAGGTGAAACACTACACAATTTCCTCACACACTTTCATCACACCATCCCTCATCTCAACGACTGCCGAGCTCTGAAGCTGTTTCATCAGACCTTCAAGCGAGTGAGGCGGGCCAAATGTCATCCCAGAGCTCAGCGGTGCTGTTCCCGAATAAATATGATGAGCAGGAGGAGGAGTTGATTATTTGAGAAGAGTCTGTTGCAGAATGCAGATCGTGGTATCTGTGACTTATAGCCAAGGCGGGGTGACGGAGATTGCAGCCGTCGACGTTGATTCAAATCGTCTATTTTGGGGCAGTTTCAAGAAACATGGGAAGCTCACCGCTGGAGGAAAGAAGCTGCGTTTCCCAGACCCCCTACAACGAGATGAGACTTCCTTCAACGAGGGATTCATTTCTCACGCCGAACTTTCATCTACGCTGGAAGCTATGACTGAGGGTGCAACCGCTCTCTACGCATTCAGCGAAGCAGAGTGTGAGTTCCTGACCGATCTCACGGGACGTACTTTCATCTCTCTCGAAAAAGAGTTAAACTGTCCCCCTCCCGAAAAATGTTCCTTTCTTGCCTTTTCCTGCCTCAATCCTTGTCACAAATTGCGTAATAGTACCTGTGCATTGAGAGATGCACATTCATTAGCGCAATGGTTTCAGTACAACCGTCTAAAGGCGGAAGTCGATCCATGTTCTGATGAATGTTCCCCCACCCATCTTCCGTCATCAACCTCTAAATAAGGACAATAACGTCACCATACATCAGTCGTCATGCAGACGTCGGAGGCCTCGGATCTACATCGTCCACAGGTGAAGAGAAAGAGACCCGCTGAACATCCCATTCCTACTTCATTCCACAACTTGAAGAATTTAGTACTTCAAACTGTGTACTACTTGAACAGTGCAAAAACAAAGAGTGTGTGTATTGGATACGATCCTAGCAGTGACTTTGAATCAGTCGTGCAATTTAATCAAGTTGGAAAAAAAAGTGTAATTGCTTCACAAAACGAGTGGAAAAATATCTTGAACTGTGAAAAGGACGTGGATTTGTTCTTTTACAAAGGAGAAAAGCATTTTTTAACTTCCTGTTTGTCTTATGCAAATTACTTTGGGAAGACGCATTTGGTTATTAAAAAGACCTTTAATTTAAAGCAAGAAGAGTGGTTTGCATTGGTGAAACTCTTCAAGCTGATTGATTTATTTCTCCAGAGACTGTTGGATGGTCGTGACAAAGTGAGACATTTTCTCGCCACCAAACTAGCAAAGAATATCACGGATTGTGATTTTGAACGTCTTGAATTAGAGATGGCACACATAACGTATGGTTTGGCTGATGAATAGCCTGTGTGTGAATGAAAGGCTTTTTAACCTCTGGCACGAATGAGAGTTCTGTAAGTTAAAAGGTCTTGATGTAAGTTCAACCCCTGGCATTGGACGTAAAAACCTTGTAAGTTGGACATACATCGCGATGAGTGCCATTATCGAATTTCAAGGATTTACAGACAGCGATGGGAATTTCATTGTCAAGGAGTTGGCAATCATCGCTGTACAGAACAAATGCTGTAATACGTGGCTATTTAAATTACCACAGAGATTACTCTTTACAAAAGAGTCTTCTTGGCTGAGAAATAACTATCACGGCTTGACAGAATATTCTGGAGACGTAGATTATCATGATTTGGAGAACATACTGCGCAACTACACAAAGCATTACAAATTGCTATTCACCAAGGGTGCACAAAAAGCGTCTTTCATAACCAGTCTTCTTCCTGAGGGAATTCGTGTGGCTAATCTGGAAAATTTATGGATGTCCCTCGTTAAAAAAATTAACTACAAATGAGGGATGTTTAATTGAAATTCATATGGATGGTAATCTACAGTGTGCCAGAAAAAATTGTTTTAAGCTGGCTGATTGGTGTATAAGAAATAAAATTTGTTGAAATAAAAAAATGTTAACCTATACCCTGTGTTATTATTTAATAAAACAACATAAAATCTTTTAAGACATTTTTTATTCTCAATAAATATACATATCATATTCAATTTTGAGTACAAACTTTATCACTCTCAGACGGACACCTTTAGTAGCATCTGTGATACCATAATCCACTTTTGATTGTCTATGGTCTGTATAACACACAGGTTTTGGACCGTCAATGCAATCACTTTGAATCATTCCACCTCCTCCTTTTGCGTAGACTCGAGGCCGGATGCATTCGTACACATCACACCAGATGATTGGGTGCTGCTTTTCCGCGAGGCGTCGCTTCTCCGGATCGGTAATGTCATCCTGAGTAGTTACATTAAATCTCTCCACTACCCCATTCTCATTCTCGAAGCCAGAGAAAACCGCATTCCGTCCGACCACTTCAAATGTCTTTCTCTGGTGCCGGAATACACAGTAGTAAACTGCCTTAAAAGGTACCGAAAGCACAAAATCTTTGCCTCGATGAGGGATGTATACGATGTAAGTATCCGGATCTGGCTGCTTCTCCACCCGGAGATTGGTGTGCTCCAGGGAGGCTTCGGGATCTCTTTGCAGCTCAGCGACAGTTCTGGAGGCCATGGTAACGTTGAATGAGCTAATAATCATTCGGGAGTCATTTATATGCGGGAGTGGGAGGAGTCACGTTGCAACCGCACGTGTTGGGTGATGTAAAGTCGGGGGGATATTGCGTCTCCAGGAAATGCGAAGGGTGGGGGAGACACGTGCGCGGGACACCAACAGGGTGATGCAATGCCGACTGGTTATTGCAATTCACGTTTTTGAAATGACGTAATGTCGCTCGAATGTTGGTGGTGGGGAGGGGAGGGGCTTGTGCAGCGAGACGCCTCACCTCGCAGTTGCTACGCGGAAGTGACCTTGGATTGCGCTGATTCTCTTTTTTTCTCCCTACTCAATGGCTCCTATAGAACCAGGCGAGGAAAAACACAATAAAATTTGTAGGAGGTATTGCAGATGAAAATATGACTCAGAGCGCAAACAACACAGAACCAATCAATTGTGCAAAAAGTGCATCTCCTGCCATAATACTGTGAAAAAATTTTAAATGGCTATGATCCAGCCAAAACTAACGTACGCCTATCCCGGTTAATCCCTCCAACGTCCATTCGATATTCGAGCATATCTCTCTCACAGTTCCATCAAAATCTGTGTTGGTCGTGAATACTTCCGTGACCGTATCTAACTGATAGCCTACTCGTTTAGCCCCCCTGAAAATTTCCTCTCTCTCCTCTCGGCTTTCGGACTGCAATGTTTGAGCTGCATGAGGCAGTTTAAACACTTATTCACAGCTGCATGTTGTACAAATGTTTCCAGTAGTAATGGAGAAAGCCAAGCAGAGGGAAGAGGGAAGGATTCGTGGAAGATGCAGCTCACTAGGCGGGAAAGATATCCCTGAAGGGTCTGCATTTTTTCTCTCACAATCAGCCCGTGGCAAACATCGTCTTCCCTTCCTTGGATGCTCGGGAGACTGACGGAGAGTTAGGAAGAGGGGATGGCGGGAAGGAAAGGGGAGAAGCGAGGGACAGGTAATGACCTTGAAAGGTGACTCTCTCGCCTCTTGCTCGCCACTCCAGGGAAATCTATTAGCTCTTTGAGAATTAAAACTGACGATACGATTTCCGCCTACGCCGTGAGCCCTCTAGAACATACTTACTCTATGGTTATGTATTTATTTTTGCTGTTTCAGAAAAAAAAATTGAATTGGTGTCAGCCACAGCTGAAGATTCAAACAAACTTTCCGTTTCGTACCTTTATTTCAATTTTCCACACACACGGCAAAAATTCACTAAAAATCGAGTAGACATGAAATCTCATCAATTATCATAAAAGTCCACAGCAACCTAACTTGTTTCATACCGGGCAAGGGTATAGACTAACTGCCCACCAAGTCCATAGAATTATTAACACAGCGTTGTTATAATAAATAAGGCAGTCAAAAAATTATAAGCACTTAATAAAACTTAAGTATTGATGCATAATATGAGTACTTATTTAAAGGCCGTATTCAGAAACGGTGATTCAACTTGCAACGGCGCGCTCTGTTGACTGCTATATCCAGAAACCTCACTACTCCAAATTGGTGGGAGATATGTTGCCACATTCATTTTGGACTAGGTTGATAACGAAGACGAACGTAGCGACATTGAAATCAAGAGGAACTAAGGGAAATAATTGAATAACGAATGTCTCAACGTGAGATGTGCGAGGTCGTTCTTTTCAAAGATTCCATATTTATGATTCAAGTCATTGGGGTGATTCCAACAACTGAATCAGTCATTTCGATCCCTCAATCATTTTGATTGATGACCTGGAATTGATTGAATCAAGGAATGAGAAGATTGAAACAATTCAACCAATGAACACCGATGATAGACGGATAAAAACCTATTCATTGAAATGAATCGCGTGACTTTAATGAATTATGATCGAGATATTGAAGAAACTTATTTCAATAAACGCAATATGAAAACTATAGTCAACTGCTAATTTTAAATGAATCATCTCCTTTAATAAAGTGCTAATAGCGATTCCGTATTTGAAGATAAGGAGAAATATTTTTGCATTGATACATTCTTGGAGAGATTTACGAATTTGAGGGAAAGATGTTTCATGAAAACAATCATGCACGCATTTGTAAAAGCATGTCTGAAATAAAAGAAATCCGATTTCGCATTAAGCATGCTAAATCCAATTGATCTTCTCTCATTAAATTCTAATGTTGCTCTTGAATCACCCAACACCGACACTCATTGCTATACTAAAATTTTCGAGGGTGCAAATCGCAGATGTGCCAAGTGCAATTAGTTAATTTCAAGTAGAATGTTTTTCACACATTTCATCAGAAGTGACGATGAAAAATAAAATATGAAACAAAAGTTTTGAAATATTGTTCTTTTAGTTACCACATTTTTCCCACTGAATTGTGGAAACGCAATATGTTAACATTTTGTAAATCATATTAAGGGATGAATATCACTATTACTTCCGAAAATTCATCTTAAGTAGACTTAAGCAATCCGGAAAATACGAGAAAAAGAAGATAAAAGTCGTATGTACAGTCAGGGTAATTACGGCTTAATTATGTGTTTAAATTATCTATCGTATGCCAATTAATATTCATGAAATTACCTGCTACTACAGCACGGAGATAAAAAATACATTGCGTAATGGGCGAAAAAAGTGATTATATGAAAGTAAACGGATGAAAACATCAATTGGGTTCACAAAGCACAACAGAAATATTTTCACACCAAGAGTAGGAACTTAGAATCAATTACTCAATAAATAGGAAGTCTGGCCGATTAATGATTAATCCAAATACCGAAAAAAACGGAAGTCGGGCTGATTGATGACAGACCATGGAGCCGTAAGTCGGGCTGATTGATGAACGACTTTACTTTGCGCAACGAATAATGAGTCATTTGAATCACTGGGTGATTAAATAATTTTGAACGAATCGATCACGAACGACCCATCACTAGTGACTTTGTTTGTAAACAAAATGGAAACGAGTCGCAAGTAGAATTTCGGCGTAGGAGAAGATTTTGATTTTAAAATTAATTATTGATCGGAAGGTTGTATTGGAGTGAAAGAAAACCGATGCTGTGGGTCTTTCTTTAAAGGTTATGGCATGAAAGAAGGCGGAGGTCGAATTTAATCAACACGACGGCGTGATGAATGTAAGCACAGTGTAGGTAAGGAAGATTTGTAAAATTTCTGCAAAAACGTTTTTTTTATTCAAATCTGAATGGAATTATTGATAAAATTTCTCTTTTCCATGATCTTTTAGAAATCTTCATGATAGAAACGCCTTTTCGGACTTAAAAAACCGGAGGTATTATTTCCTTACGATAAAATTGTTTAATGCTCACATTGTTTATGTAAAATACTTCGTCCGTAATGAAATGATCTCAATTGATGTATCTCGACACGCAAAACCAAGCGTGTAATACGATGTTTTCCTAAAATATAATCTATTTTTACAAAGCAGGGAAGTTAATTTGTTCATGCCTATAGATGGGACACAGTTACCAGTAAATTTATGGCCACTTACATGAGATGGAAATTCCCTGCATTCATCATTTAAGCCTTAACCATGGCTGGCAATGTTTTCAAGAGGACGACTTTTATTGTCATTTAAGCAAATGATTGCTTTGTGATTGTGGCTGGCGAATAAAAAAACGACCCAATATTGATGTAATAATTGACAGGAAAGGGCGTACAGGAACAAGTAAAACAGACGAACACTCTTTCAGTTTAACACTCTTTTTATCAATCGTAAAATATCACCAACTTAATATTTTCATAGAAATTACATAGAGGCACTACATTAACTAACGTCAATAAGACAAATTAACATTGATTAATAACACATTGAACAGAGATATTACACAAAAAGTTATAATTAGGACAAGATGCCTCAAACTTTTGTCGAAAGTGTTGAAATACATGGCCTACATTTAAATGTAAATAATTTTCTATCAGTAAAATATTAGCAGTAAAAAACACAAAAATAAATTATTTAATCCTTGAAAATATGGTAGAGTAAATTTACTCAAACATTTATGAAATTAGGACGCAGACCCAACTGAACATTGTTATATTATTTTCAACATCATGAGACAATTTTTCCATTTAAAAAAGCAGTAATCGTAGTAATAAGAATTATTTACCTTGATGGCTTACGAAAGCCAATTAGATTACTAAGACCTAACACTGAGGGCTTACAAATAAAGAAAAGTTGGATCTACTGACAGTCTTTTTACATTCATTGCAAGAATGAGGCTTCTTTCCTGTGTTCCCGCATGTGTAAAAGAAGGTTTTTTTGGAAGAATTAGACTTTTCACATTCCTTGCATGTATAAGGTTTTACCTTTTTATGAGTACGAATATGAACGAAGAGGCTTCTTTTTTGAGATAGAGACTGCTTATTCACGGCAGGAATGAGGATTCTCCTTTGCATGAGTCCGAATGTGGACGACAAGGCTGTTCTTTTGATGGAAAGGCTTTTAACATTATCCGTAGAATAAGGTTTCTCCTTCGTATGAATCATCATGTGTTGGACAAGGTTGCTCTTGACAGAGGAAAACTTATCACATTCCTTGCATGAAAAGGTTGCTCTTTGTATGAGTCCGAATGTGGATGACAAGGCTGTTCTTTCGATAGAAAGACTTTTCACATTCACCGCAGGAATAGTATTTCTCCTTCGTGTGAGTCCGAATGTGATACACAAGGTCACACTTTCGGGAGAAAGACTTTTCACATTCATTGCATGGATAAGGTCTTTCTTTCATATGAGTCCGAATGTGGATGACAAGGCTACTCTTTCGAGAAAAAGACTTTTCACATTCACTGCAGGAATAAGATTTCCCCTTCGTGTGAGTCCGAATGTGATACACAAGGTCACACTTTCGGAAGAAAGACTTTTCACATTCCTTGCATGGATAAGGTTTTTCCTTCGTATGAGTCCACATGTGATTGACAAGGGTGCTCTTTAGAGAGAAAGACTTATCACATTCATTGCATGAATAAGGTTTTTCCTTCGTATGAGTCCGAATGTGATGGACAAGGTTGCCCTTTAGAGAGAAAGACATTCCACATTCATTGCATGGAAAAGGTTTCTCATTTGTATGAGTCCGAATGTGATGGACAAGGTTGCACCTTAGAGAGAAAGACTTTTCGCATTCATTGCATGAATACGGTTTTTCCTTCGTATGACTTCGAATGTGACTGACGAGGTCACTCTTTTGAGAAAAAGACTTATCACATTCATTGCATGGATAAGGTCTTTCTTTCGTATGAGTCCGAATGTGACGGACAAGGTTGCCCTTAATAGAGAAAGACTTTCCACATTCATTGCATGAAAATGGTGTTTCCTTCGTATGAGTCCGAATGTGGATGACAAGGCTTCCCTTTGTAGAGAAAGACTTACCACATTCATTGCATGGATAAGGTTTCCCCTTCGCATGAGTCCGACTGTGACATACTAAGTTGTCCTTTCGAGAGAAAGACTTGTCACATTCATTGCACGAATAAGTTTTCTCCTTTGTATGACACCGAATGTGACGGATGAGGTCACTCTTTTGAGAGAAAGACTTGTCACAATCATTGCACGAATAAGGTTTTTCCTTTGTATTAGTCCGAATGTGACGGAAAAGGTCACTCTTTTGAGAGAAAGATTTTCATATCCATGACAGGAATATGACTTCTTAGCTATGTTTCGACTACCTGTGCATGATTTCCCATCTATAATGAACCTTGTCCTCGCTTGACTCACATTTCTCTTCTGCCTAGTTCCTCCGAAGTTTTCCTTAAGAATCTTATTTCCCTTTTGCCCCACCACTTGTCTTTTACATAACAGATGATTTAAACTCTTGGAGGAGGTGGGCTGGCTAGAACTAACAGTCTCCCTTTTTGAAGCAAGACTTTTGAGGGGCATATCTTTTCCGATTGACAAAGTTTCTTCCTTCACCTTCTTTCCTTTCCTTGAACGTGATGCTCCAATTTTTGGTTCAAGGAGTGCAAAAAAGGCTGAGGCTCTTTCAGGAGCAGGGAGCTCTAGAAAAGAATTTCACATTAAAAATAAGTAAGAGATGAAATCTGTAACTCTTTGCCCTTATTTATAACAGCCATTAGACAGATATCAAGGTAGCCTCTTTGACTGACCTTTAGGTTAGATGCTTTCAAGGCGTAAGTTTATTTTTAAGGTGGTTTCCAAATGATTCTTCACAAATTGAGTGGTACTTCTCCTCAGAGAAAATGTGCCAAGTTTGGCATGTTAACCTCTAGTATCTACTCCAGAAAACAACTCAGTGCAATTTTACATGAACAGAAGTAATCATAAACTCGATTTACCTATGGCATGCATACACATAACATTTAATTGAAAAATTATCATTATTATCAAACAAAAAAACTTCCTCGAATTGCAAGGCTTAAAATATGCAAAATACAAAGTCACATTAACAACAGAGGCCATAAGGTAATTGAGGCTCACAAACAAATCATTTCCAGCTTAATTAATCATTGGGGGAAAATAGATGGCCAAAAATAAATGGTTTACTATATGAAATTATCTTCAAGAACAACAATTATTAAAAAAGAAATTTTTGTATTGGATAACCAACCACAACAAAAGCATTAAGTGAACACCACATTTTCTTTGGGGCGACTCGCACTTGTCAGAAGAAACTTTTGCAACCACTATACCTTGCAATATTATAAAAAATATTTAAAGTACAAAGGCATGGTGTATAAATGATCTCATACATAGGTTAACATTAAGGATGGTATGATCCAATGCCTCATATCAAAATATCCGCGGATATTGCCCTTCATCAGATAAAAAGCAATATGAACAGACTAGTTAGATAGAATGTTAAGACAAAATGCACAATACTACCACAATGTTAATAAAAGGCTTTCCATGCAAAGAGGAACTGCATTGAAAAAACTATACAATTCGTAACTCATCAGTAGCCTTCCCCCACACTACTTCCCAACTCCATCCTAGGGCCACCTAACATCTTCCGGTTTCACTAGCGGATCATGTATTCCAGATTGAATTGACTAGAGATTAAGTCTTGTAAGCAATCACAGTAAAGCCTGATTCATGAGTGACTCTTTGAGAATGTCTATTACAATTCCTCACTTTCAATTCTTGTCCAGAATGAATTTTCATAACACTCAAAGTATATAAAATGTGAATCAATGTACTAAGTACCACTAGAGCATCTTATTGAAAAAAATAAACCTAGCAGTTATACGTTATATTACCATACAAATAATTCAAACTTTTCGTATCCACCCTGAATGATGGTGATGCCCTCTACTTCGCTGTACCACCTTTAAAAATTTTGAGTAAAGCTAAGTGTTGAAGTCTTAGCTAACGAGAATAAGTAAGCATAGTGTGGTCACCCTGTGTCATTACTCTGCAAAAGAAAACCTTCTGCACAAAAGGTATTGGGTTTAGTCTTTTTTAACCAAATCAGATTTTCACCAAATTTCCCTTCTTCCATGATTAACTGTTAGGCCTAGTAAAGCACAGTTGCCAAGATCGCAAAACAGTGAATTGGATGGGGTGTGTATCAAAGCCAAATTGTACCAGTAAGCCATAACTGGACTACACTATTTTCACTCATTTCAACAAATTACATGTTTTTTATGTCTATGTGCGCAATAATTGAAATAGGAATTGGAATCATACGCTAAGTATTCTTCACCACTGATTTATTGGGAATTGTTTTCAATTAATGAGTCTCAAAGGCTAAATTGTTAGGTAAGGTATGCTGGAATTCCCATATGAATGCATATGGCTACAAATATTGGTTTATATCATTCAAGCATGGCGAAAATTTTGCTAGACATTAGCCAACCTGATTAAATTCTTCAGTAGAACTATTAACATAAACTAAAGAAAGGTTACATGGTTGAGAAATTATGATGCAACATCCTTCAAAGGGGAGTGTCCACCAATCGGGTGTCAGAATTCAATAGAATTTTCTTGCGTTATACAGTCCATTGGGAGCTGTCCTTGAATGAGATTCCTTTGGGTTTTATAACCAAATAGTTAAATCTGAAATGCAGTTAAACATTAACAGGTCAAATGTATTCATGCATAGGAGCCACTCTGCAGAAAATGAGCGTTAGTACAGCGGTAAACCCATTACCAAGCGGTTAACTCAATGTTGCGTATATGCAAAATTATGGAATCTTAGTTCTTAGAAATATCCTACACTTCAGCATAATATTTTCTTCGGTTTACTGACATTTTGAAATATCCTAAAGTTTACTGTTTTTTGTCAAAAGTTTCATAAAATTATTTATATTTTTTTAAATTTGAAAATTACCTTTTTCAAAGCATTGATGTACTACAAATTTTAAATGATATATCCTTAAGATTAACTGAGCAACTTTTTCTCTCACAAGGAAAATACACGATCTTCGGGTGGCCGACTGAGCTCAAATTTTCCGATTTGACAGATCATGGCTATCAATTCTAGATGCCGAAGGAAAACAGCGCACCTCTCGTAATTTTTCATGAAAAAAGCCATTGAAAATCGTAAAAAAGATGAGTCTACGTCGGATATACGTGTTTCCTATCACTTTCTTCTGGACATTGGTGGCTGGGTGGTCGAATGCTAAAGTAGGAATTTGGAGTTCGATCCTCTCCTTTTGTTTTCTTATCTTATTTACCTCAATAAAAATATTTTTTATTAATTTTTCTCAATAATAACGTGCTGAAAAGGGTAGGAAATGAAGCAAGGGCTATATAATAACGTTTCTAATGACGATTTTGTTTTTATTTGTTCTCTCTAGGTATATTAGGATATTCCGAGTGTAAATTGACTTCTGTAGGGGTGGGGACGGAATAATGACATTCAAGTTAATAAATGGGAAGGAAATCCACCCCATAGATGGATTATGATTTAAATGGGAAATGGAAATGGATCAGCTTGGGGTAATTAACAGAATGAAAAGTGGGCAGAAACCCGGCGTCGGCATTATGCAACCCTTAAGGAATGGCGCCAAGGGGGCAAAAGTTTACTGTCCCATCCGACAGACGGTGCACTGCACTGCTGGTTTAATCCACATTACATGCATGGATTGAATGCAACGACTGCCCTGTATTTTTGACGGAATACTCGCATCATTCACGGCGGGGTACGGCAGCGGAAGGAATTTTTTCTCCGCTTGTTCGAGTACTATCCTGAACTTAGCAAACAAAGAATTTCCAGGAGTGGTCAGGTAGTGTACTGGTCATCCACGTCCAAATCTCGGTAAATAATTTAAGAGCATTTCGAAATTCAATCCCTGTATTCTGTGTGGTATTCAGAGGTTGTGAGTAAACAAAGCAATGGGAGAATGTCATTGGGAATTCCTTATGGTCATGTCTACACATTTTAGATTCAACACTTCATCACTTAGTTCAGCAAAATTGTTGCGCACCTACGTGGAACCGGTACACAACAAAATCATTCGCTGGAAATGTTACTTAGTTGACATTCAATCAGCTTTTCATGCATTCAATTTTAGAGACGATAGAATGACAGGTTTATAAACATATAAGTTGAAGCAGGAGTATGACAGAAGGTGTAGTTCCTTATGCAGGCTTCCGCGGGTCGATGAGTATGAAGATACGTCTCTTTCGGGTAATACACCGCGTGGGTCCATTGTTCTCGGACGACAGTTTCGCCGGCGTTACAGTCGGCTTCACTTCACTGACCTGAAGAAGCCGACTGTAACGCCGGCGAAACTGTCGTCCGAGAACAATGGACCCGGTGGAGCGGTTTATTACCCAAAAGAGACGTATCTTCAGAAGGTGTAGTGTTGCTGTGGTCGAACCTTTTTACCGCATTTTTCTCAGTGCTTGCCATTCCTTCTTCCCGCGCTTAGATGGTTAATTCTAAGAATCAGCGTTCAATTGGGTAGATATCAGTTAAATCGTCCTCTGAATTGCCTCTTTATCACTCTCTCAGTAATCATATTAATAATATTTCAATATTTTTTGGTTGGTTTGTTGTCACAAAATTCATCCAGATGAAAAAGTGAGGAAAATTTTACGCCTCAGAAGTAAACCTTGGAAGAAATGCGAAGATGGTAACTGAAGAATATTAATTAACATGACAAGTAGGGTATAATATTTTCTAAGCTTAGCAAGTCCAATAAAGATTACAGTATTAAAGATATGGATGATTTCAAGGGTACATCACGGCTGATGAAATAGTGGCTGCAGTGCTAGTACTTAGGGAGGGAAGTAATGCGGTTGTACTTAAAATATGTGAACTCACCGAAGAAGAATATAGTCATAAATGATGGTGATATTCCTCTGCCTTAGGATGCTTTTAAAATACATTCAAACCTGCTTCAAGGCAAGCCACAGTTGAAACCAGTAGAATCTAAAGATCAATCATCAAGTTAACACAAACATCCAGGTAAAAGATACAGAAAGCAAACCGGTATCCTAAAGTCAAAAATTAAGAGTAACTTCCATTCGAGCCCCAAATGTCTTTAAGAGTAAAGCAACAGAAACACTCATTACTCAGTATGCATGCCATTCAGCAATTGAAATCATTCACTTATTTATCAGTGAAGAATCACTTGAATTATTTTTGAAACATTCAAATGAGTATGCTAGAGAGAAAAATAACCATATTTTTACTCTGAGAATGGCAGATTTAAAATAAATTCATTGGGATACTAATACTGTCGAGGTGCAATCCATTACTGCTCACTAACTAGTACATGACAAATCAAGAGGGCATGTCTGTCCTAATAGTGAGGTGATGTATGATACGGAAAAGATTTCATAACATTCAAAAATATCTGCATCTCTCCGATGATTCTCAAATTGACAAAAGTGAAAAATTCAGGCCTTTTCTCAGTAGACTAAATTAAAATTGCATTCAGTGTGGAATTTTTCGAACAAATTTTTCCATTGATGAGCAAATGGTTCCACATTTCGGGCAACACTAAGCTAAAATGCTCAACTGCAGGAAACCAATTAGATTTGGTGGTAAATTGTGGTGTCTAGCCTCATCTACAGGCCATTTCTATCAGTTTTTTCCCATATCACTGTTCTATATTTGTTGAATTTTTGTAAGTCTCCAAAACATCTAACCATGTATTTTTATAGTTTCTTCACCAATTACATTCTGTTGGCAACTCAAAGTGATAAGGATAATTTTGCAGTAAGAACAGAAGGAGAAAAACGAATGGGAAACTGTGCTGTTATGTCTTCGAGAGATTTGGAAAAAAACCAAAAAGGAATTTGAGGGTTTCCATTTGACAAGTGAAAAGATATTCTCTTGGTTCGATGGCATGATAATTTTGTCGTCACCGTTGCATCAAACTACTGGAATATTGAACCAATAGTAAGGACGAAAAGGTATAACCGGAGGCAGAAGAAAAGAGAACAAATTCCACAACCAAATGTCATTAACGATTACAATCAGGAAATGGGAGGGGTAGAAATACATGATAATTCTGCAGCATGTTACCCTATCCAGATTAGGGGAAAAAATGGTGGTAGCCTCTATTTATAAATGGGCTCTCTTGTGCAATGGTGAATGTGTGGCGATTTTACATCATGGTCATGGGCAAAGCAATCCTCAGACTTCCAGTCTGAGATCAAAAAATTGTATTGAGGCAAGAAGTACTTTCCAATACAAAGACTGGTAACAATTGGCATAAAAAGCGGTGCGCATACGTGGGATGCCCTAGGAAAAATGACATACCCAAGCATGTCCGTCAATACAAAATAGGGCATTTCATCCAAAGGAATACTGATAAGTCCCAGTAGAAACCTAAATTGTGCAAATAATGGACAACTTTTGGGAGTTTATAGTGCAATGTTTATCTTCACGCAGAATGTTTTCACACATTTAATCATAAGTGAAGGCAAAAAATAAAAGAAGCAACCTAAGTTAGAATATTTGATTGTTCATTTATATTAATGTAGTTTTCCCAGCGCTGCATAAACGCAACATTATGTAAATCATTTATCATGATTAATATAATAATGTTTCATGCGAATTCATCTTGATTCGGCCTAAATAAACTGGGAAATAGAAAAAAATTAAAGTTGAAAGTTCTACATACAGTCTGGGGAGTATTGGGTTAAGGTGCCTGGTTGTAACACCAAGGATTTGGGGTCCAGGAACACATAAAAAAAATTCTGTTAACTTTATGGTAATATTGAAGAATAACAGGCCTATATAACATAAGCAATAGAAAAATGCATAAAAAAAATCCATGTGAGATTTGCAAAATTTGATTGGATTCTGAGATTCAGTTTTTTAATATTCCCTTGTCAGAATTAGTTACAAGTGTTTTCAATAGAAAGTCATTTTCAAACACTGAAGAGCACTCACCCACTGCCTCCGTCATAGACTCCATGGCCATTGCGCGATTTTGAATCAGCTCCCCACTCTCCATACGAGAAGGCTGAAAGTAAGCAGATTTCACATTTACCAACAACAACTGACATCTCTAAAATTATTTAAAATAATGAAACAATAATCTTCACTTCTAATGAATCTCTGGCATGAGAACAAAAAAATATGAAGTGACAACACCAACATTAATCACAAACAATATCTAATTATTCCCTTCTATCCTAAATACTAAAATATGCACCCCTCACAGGGAAAACAAGAGGGTAAAAAGAATAAATTAGGCGAGGGACAATTATTTTGGGGCAACAGGATTTCTTCACAGTTAGTACTTCTATTCTTGACTGGGGGATATAGAGTACTTCTTCATGAATCTTCTTAACTTGGGGGGGATCAGGGATGCAGACTCACAAAAAATATAGGGGGGCCAAACCAGGGATCTTGCCCCAGGAAATTTTCTAAGTAGAGAGTTTTATGTTTTTTAAGGATTATAAAGAGTCATATGATCAACATTAGAATCCTTAGAACTCCAATCTTGGTATCTGGACACTCCGGATAAAATCGACAAGCCTGACACATTTTTTCCTCACACCCATAACGGATTTTTGAGGGGGGTCGGGCCCTCTCAAGCCCCATGGAGTTGGCGCCTATGGGAGGGATGTAATGTGGGATAGCTGTTTAACTTATTGGCTCTCATTCATTCATGGGGATGACCTCCTTCGCTGGCTGCTGTCGGGGTCGCTGCATCTTCTTTCATCATGGGCTGAGAGAATATTTAATTCAAGGCGTTGTGGGTTGATCTTATTCCTCTTGGCATGGGAAATCTACCATTCTGTTCTCCTATTTCCTCTACTTTGCCACTCATCACTTTTCAGTCTAACCTCCAAGATTCTCTTCTCTCTCTAACTCTCCTCCACATGACAGGCATGACACCTTCAGCTGACCAGCATAGCCTTTGGCAATAAAATGAAGCCAAGGTCCATGTGTCTCCATGAGCTGAAATTCGTCCATATGTTATAACCCAGAAAGGTTTAGATTTTTGGGGATGAGGCAGGTGGGGGAAACCAGGAATGAAGCAGGCTTTCTTAGAAACCTCACTACGGGGAGGGGGGTTTGCCAAAGCATGTCCTCATTTTGTAGAGTGAGGGGGTATAGATTCTGTCACCCTCTATCCCCTGCTAATAGGTGCTGTTTGGAGGGAGGGGTTGGGGAAAATGTGGACATTTCACTGGTCACGTACAAAACACAAAAAAAAACAGGAATCAGGAATGCAGGGAGTCGTGGGGGGAGGGTGAAACACTTTATAATTGAGCCCATTCATGATTCACTATGCCCACAAACATACTCAGTCAACACATTGCATCAGCTCTTTTTCCCTCGTCAACACCGATTTTAAGTTACCCATAAACCATGCCAAGTGGCATCGGTTACAAAACCTTGTGCCCAACTTTGAAAATAATGATTAAGGTTTCGAAATCTGGGATCAAGTAGCCCATGTTTACAGAACTTGAATTTCAGCATTACCTCCAAATATCACTTTCATCCATTAATTTAATTGAATGAGAATTTCATGCATACCTCAGTGATATCAGTCTCATTGGAAGATAGTTCTCTCTTGGCTACAACCAGCAAAGAGTCAAGGTCTATTACAATGGTTTCTTTGCCATTAGAATCCACCACTTCACCTTGGGAAGATGTTGACGCCTGTGTCTGCATTTGAGTCCATAATCAGCATCATTAAAGACAGGGGGACAGAAATATAGAAACAGCTTCGTGAGTTTGCCAAAAAAATTATGGTTCTTATTAATAGCATATATATGTACATACCAACCATAATTCACTTTTGTAGTATTAACATGTAAACAGCTTAAGTGTAACATTTTTATGCACTAAATTGTACAATAATCTACCATAGTTTTTGAAAAAAACACTCATCTTATCAAAAAAATGGTAGGATTAGTATCAATTAAGAAATCACTACTTACATGTGAATGACTATTAGTCTAATGCTGGAACGTGTGACTGAAACTTGGGTGTAATTTGAATTGATTTAAGATGTTTTTGCCACTGATTACATTGACTTAACTTCTGCTCATGCAAAAACTATATGTATTCTGTGGATTTCATTAGCTAGATGAAGAGTGATGATGATTTACATATCGGTAGGTCAATGTTGTTCCATTTGCAGCATGCTGCAAAAATGAATGAATTATTGAATCAGACTGTCCTGTTGTGAGATGCAACGAGTTTTTCATTTCCCCTCATATTTGAGTTGTATACTGTAATAAATGTATACATACAACAAGCTCCATCAAAATCAGCAGATGGAAAAAATAATTATCCATCTCAACAACCAACCTGGTCTACCAACATCCAATACTCTTTTCAAAAATGGTAAAGGACAAATCCTGAGTCCCCTTCATAATTTCCTCTACACAGTTCACACAATATCCAAATCTGATATAATAAATATATGCCTTACATTAATTCTTTTTTGGGAATAAATTTTCTTTGGAAGATACGACTAGAAACTGCATGATCAATTGATTTTGTAGAAATGCAACCAACCACAGCCAACACAAGCAAATTTCATTTCAAATTTATCATTCATAATGAATGCTTTTGTTCATTTTGTACGATTTCACCAAAGAATCATGACTCAAATGATTTGGTGTAGTTAGCCACACTATACTCGGTGATCAGTTGATCATCACTTCACGAGCACTGAGTGTGAGAGTACCAATTACTACAATAAGCAACATGAATGTCACTTGCTTTCCTTCCATATGGAGTATGTCTCTTTATGGAAGCGAAGCTTGGACATTGACAGCAGCAGAGAAGTCTAAAGGAGAAAGCATTTCAAATGCATTACTACCAAAGAATGACAAGGTCAAAGGGGATCGACCATGTACGTAACAAGGAAAAGCTAGGAGAGAGAGAGAGTGAGAGAGAGAGAAAAGATAATTTTTCCAAAAACCCTTAAAAAAAAGATGGAACGGCTTAGTTGGCTACATTATGACACATAACAGTGAGATGAAAACAATTGTAAAAGGACAGGTGGAAGGAAAGAAGGGCAAGGAGCGGCATTGAATGAGTTTCATAGCCCAGGTCTTCAAGGATGTAAAAGAGAAGAAATATGTGGGCTAAAAAATGTCTAGCAGATAGGAGAGCTGCATCCAACCAATCTTACGATTGTTTAGTAGCAATGATGCTCCTTCCTTCTGGTTTGTGTTGATCAGAAGTGAGCATCGTACATATATCTATGTTCACAAAAGTGGGAAGAGTCAGAGCCCTCACCTGTTCAGTGATCAAAGGTGAGTAATCAGAGAAGCTGTGTGCCCCCAACCTGTTCAGTACAATTAATAACTCATTTTGAATATCTTCTTCAAGAACGACACACAGGGTTCCCACTCTAACTAAATAATAAAATTCAGTTTTTTTCCAGACATTCATGGTCTAAATGTTGTCAAATTCATGGTCAGTTGATTCACCATTTTAGGCGGGAACACTGATCAAGTGAAAATCACGGGCCTCACAGTAACTAAAAGTTTAAGAAACGCAAGATTCAGTGAATGCAAATGCAGCAATATCAGTGTTATCTCTTACGACATGACCTATAGTTAGAAAAATACAGTGCTTGCTTAAGATTGTGAGTGAGAAAATAGAGAGAGCAGCATAGCAGGGAAGTTAAGAAGTGTCTGAAATTTCACCAGGATTAATGAACACCTTCCTTACTGGCCTTCCAGATTCGGTGAAGCCTTGTGATTTCATGGCACATGGGCCATTACTTCTACTTCGAATATGTGCGCAGATAAATGCATGACTGACCTTGAAATAAAATCCACGCATAGATTTCTCTTTTGATCCCCCAATTGTAGTTCTACAAACAAGTTTGTGAGATTTTTCAGGTTTCAAGACAAAATTCACCGTTTTTATAGTATATGACATACCATTGTTTGTCAAACGCAGTGCTGAAATCTCTCCATACGAGTATGTGTTCCGAATGGCTGATATGAGGCTTAAGCAGCAGAGAAAACAACTGCGTGATGGAAAAAGTGATGGGAATCCACAGAATAAAGGTTATCGAAAAAAAATTTTGCTCGACGCTCACTTCAGAGCCATCACTGTATTCAACAAACAAGAGTGATCGCTGATGTGATCAATCAAAAATGATGAATAATGATCGCTTGAATCAGTCTTCAGTGATATTGGAATATTCCATGGAGGACTGAAGTTATGTAGTAGCAAAACTGCACTTAACAAAGGAAAAGTACACTCACCCAGTCATCCATTGCCAATGGGTCTGAGACATCAGTTGATGTTATGGCTGGATCTGTTGTGTGCATCACAGAATAATTACCTCCGCTGAGACGGTCTTCGTCCTCCTCTTTTAGATTAAACTAGAAAACAATGCTGAGTGTCAATCAAAGAAGGCAAAAGGATAATACATGACAATAATAATGCTGATGTTCATTAATAATAACAATAAAATCTCATTTACATGAAAGCCAAAAGCATGTTTGTGTAAGATTTTAGTGACCTACTACTATTAAATGGTTCACATGACTAGTTTATTCAGCACACCTTGGTGTGGAATGCTTCAGCATTTGCTAACCAGAGCAGAAGCGGTAAAAGTCTTCACTTTCCAACCCAGAGGTTTCAGGTTTGCATCCCAACTGGTTGGCTTTCCCCCATCTAGGTCTTGTATTAGGCTCTAGATATATGCCTGCCCTTCAACTTGATCGTTTCAACGTAGAGGACTTAAAAGTCCTGAATTTTATCGATCAACAAAGATGAAACTATTCTTACCATTCCTTTAAGTTTATCTTAGAATAAGGCCATATGCTCAGTCGACATTAAAGGATCAACTGACCATTGATACGTCATCAGCACCAACATAAATCTATCTTGCCAAAAATGTGCCATAAAAAACCATACATACGGTCAATTTTTAACTAAATGGACCCAACATGAACTAGGGCACCTGAACAAGCCCTACATCCTACATAACATGGCAGCCAAATTTTTTCTGCTGATCATTACCAATTATTTTACATTTTAATGCATATTAAGGGAGACTAGCTCATATGAACAATTTTAAAATGTTTCGAAACACAGCAGAAAGGTAATAGGTATTACTACCACATCATATAATTGAATGGAATGAATAACAAAATTTTCTGAAGTGTAATATGTACAATGGCAGAAAATATTAACGCACAGCTCATTGGTGTCTGAAAGTGGACAATTGAGGATGTCATTGACATGTCTTCCCAAATTTTGCCCAAATAATACTCTCACACAACTGGAAATTTCAAAAGCTCTATGCCCCTAAAGCCGGGGAAATAATCACATTCATTGCATTATGAGGATGAGCAGAAGATCCAGCTGCACATATTCTCTGAAGTGTGATTTGTCCACGACTCACCTTTGATGGAGTTCACTCTAGTCGGGAAATCTGCAAACACAGTGAACATAATGGGCATTGAGACTCCTTCAGCATATTATCTTTTCAGTGGTATAATGTGTAAAGTATTAAGCAACGTATCAGAGGTTCCACGTATCAAGCCTCACATGAATTTTCCCTTGAAATGAGGGAGGAAGACTAGCCCACGACACATTGTACCTGCAGCTAATGTTCGGAGCCTTGAAGCGAGGCTATATAAACTAAAGCACTTTAACATCGAAATATACCCTCACTAAATGCTTGACTCATTCTCACTTCTTCAGGATCCAGCCACCAATATTTCTGACACGTATCCTCCATGATAGGTTTGAGGTTATCATAAAGCCAGACCCTTCCCATTATCTGTCACTTTTTTGTTGAAACTATCCACAGTCCATTCATGGGGAAGTGAGACAACCTCGGCAAGAAAAATAGCCCCATAGATCAATTATGTATATGATGAACAATTTTGCCTAGTTCATCCATAATAGTTATATAGGAACTTTTCAGTAGGTTGTACAATTGCCTCCGTTTCTTAAGGACCCACATAACATCATTGTTCTACCAGTGAAACTTTTACAATCAATTTTAGTTTTTACAGAATATATTAGTTGATTAGTTGGCGTAGAATTTTTCAAAAGTATTTCCATGAAACGTCAATGTTTTTTATTATAAGCTTTAGCTACGAAGTCAGTGTACAGTTAATTAAGCCTCTCGACAAATTTAATGAAGTAGCATTCATCAAATTAATTAATATTCCTTCTTCATTTTGCAAATGAGTCTACTCCCATTTTTAAGGTTCCAAAAATTACTATGTGATCTCTTAAAACGTCAATAATATAGATTTGTTTTATCAAATTAAGAAGGCTGACTGCCTAGAGGCCTAATGTTTTATTTCCTCTCACAGACCTGTCAACTACTTGTGTGATTGAGTGAATTGCTTGCGCGTTAAGTAGCATCATGCTTATTTCCCTATTATTTAAATTCGGATTGCAGTGTATGAATCCCAATTTAGAGATGGTAGATTACGATTTCCCTTCATCATTAATACACCTTTGCTGTCTCTCAAAGTTAATGCAGATATTATATTTTATTATTGATAAATAATATCAACTATGGAGTTTGGAGGTCTATAAAAAGAGCAAACAGGTTGCAAAAATTATTCCATCATTACTTAAACCATCAATAATTTTTTATTAGCTGCATCAACTTAAGAAGGCTCACTACTAAAAGAATTAATAAACGATTTATTTCCTTTCATAGACTTGTCAACTACTTTATTATGTAATATTATGTGAGAACTGATTCAGCATTGGAGTTGACTCTGTTTTCCTTCTGTTTTGTTGTTTATCGAAGACCACACTCTCTCTATTTAAATGCTTGTTTTTCCATGGGTGGCGCTGAGTAAAAGTGATTAAGCTACTATAAAAACTCTGCCACCTGTCCTATTGAATCCATTAGTTTTATATCCAGGAGAAAAACCTTAATTGTTGCTTATATACCCTCTGTAAGCCAATTCCCTTTTCCTATGACCCCATCTGCATCCTGAAATTTATGATCGATTTTTGCCCTCCTGTTTTCAATGCTACAGCAATTAGCTACTTTAAAGTTGATGTCAGATTTAGTAGACTGACTTTCGGTTTATTCTTTTCCATACTTGTGCTCTAGGTTGAAGAATTACAACGGAAGTGCTCATATCATTGATTTAATTGCTATCCCTAGACAATATCTTTTGAAATTTTTGTTTATTTTCTGCATTTCACTCCTAAGCTAGTTGATCTTTAAAGTTTTGTAATGCAGATTACCTCAGAGGCTACTTTTAGTTAACCCTTCAGCTGCGGGAGTTCTTGAATTTAGCTACCAGCTTGAGCAGGAGTGAGCCAAGAAATATTCATCCCTCTAGCCTGACCCAGCATCATGCAGGGAGTGAGCCCTTACAACCCAAGTCAACCCTTCTCTCTTTCTTACCAAGGGACATTTGTCCTATTGTATCCATTAGGAAAATTTTTCCACTTGTCGACGGCATATTAACAGTGTGGAGTGGAAAGGAAACAATATTATGTGGGCATGAGGATTGGGAATTCCGGGAGGCACACCCTGCTGTGAGGGATGGCCTTGGAGAGTTGAGCACCCTTAGAAGTCCCTACGGAGAGAGAAAGTGCAATTGGACTCTAAAAAGTTTGCAAAAAAATTTGGGAAACTGGCAGAGATTGTCAAGCAATGGTCACATGTTGGAAAACGTTTTTCCTGCAGCAGGCAAACAGGCCATTTGAAAACATGCTCGCAGTCTAAGGGTTCAAATTCTTCAGACATTAAAAAAAATCAGCACTACATTTTCTGGAGTCATCTGCAAAGATTATGTTGATATTCTGTTTGTTCCTTTTAAAAATAAAATTTACGATAATTTTGGATTCAAACCCTCCTAGAACATTACCACAACTACTGCACACAGCATAGACTGACACGGCAATGGGAACACTTATGGTAGATATAAAATAGCCAGTCCAAATATGAATCTAAATATAGAGAAACCCTCGCCACATATCCGGTAAGAAAACACCCTGATGGCATAACATGAGTGTGAAATATTTCAGTGTACTCCACATGCTAATCTTAATTCTAATGGGGTTTATGCTCCTGGAGTTTCACTCCAGCTTCGGTGGCTTCCTATTCTCTCCTTTTAAGCTCTTGGTGGCTTACAGGTCAATATACTAACCTCACAAGTTTTTACCTATACCACCCCATCAGTTAAGCTTGACTCCTGGGTGTGTACATGCTTTTGAAAACAATAGTACTAGGTAGGCATCACTAATGAGGACTAAGTAAGTATTAATAAAGTGTGGGTAGAAAGCAAGGGTTATGTTAGACACATGTAACTATCATATACATTATATGAGGTGGAAAATTAAAATATTAGTGAACCTAGAAAGAAATATTCAGTACAAATGAAAATGACATACAATGTATCATTATATTTTTAACTTTACTCACCAATGAAAGGCCATTGAGCTACATGTGAATGATTCTTCATGGCACATAGTACACAACATTAATGTTGAATGCATGAAAGTCACATGACACATTCCCATGTTACCAGTGAGACAACATAAGTATGCTGGGATCAAAGTTGTGATATCATCAGCCTTGAACTATAGTCCTTACACCAATAATAAGAATGTGGCTTGGATGCTACCAATGCACTGAGTATTTGCAACATGATAGTCAAAGAGACAATGCCAAGGATACAAAATTCCATCCTGAAGAGGCTTGATTTATAATGTCATTTGTAATCCATTATAGTAAAAGATTAGCTGATATGAGAATTTAGTGTAGAGTGCATGAGGCCAAACTGAGGATCGTTGACCAGTGACGATGAGTGCATTATATGTAAATGGTTTTCAAAAATGTCCACAGGATGGCAAAAGGGGATATAATTATTTTCTCAAGATCTGAAATAGAGTGCAGTAAAATCCTTATTATCTGTGTACCTATTTTTTATAGATAGAATTTCAAGAAATCCACCATGAAATTGTCTCCTGAAGTGAGTTACTAAACAATGAATGCAAAATTACTGTGGTGATGTATTTCTTCTAATGAGGAAATCAAGGCATGCCATTGAAGACAAAGTTCTGACTATATATTTGTACTAACTACATGCATTACTTGCTCAAGACTATAGATATATGTTCCTATAAATATCATGTTATGTAAACTAGTATCAAGAGAGCAGCATATTCCAGGCTATAGGAATTCAGGCAAATTCTGCATCATAGAATGACATAATTGGGAGCTGTGTCACATCCATGGTCATCAATATAGTTGATATAGTGAAAATTATACGCTTCTAAGGAGAATTGTGGCAGTCCACCAAGGCCCCTCCATGAGACGTGTGACATTTCTCTCAGAAGATTAGTGTTATAAGATTGAGTCATATGCAAATAGGTTAGAGTGGTTACTTTTTGTCTCATGTGGTACAACTGATGGTCACATAAGTGTGGGTGACTTCGCATAGAAATGACTAGTTACACTGGGCAAAAGTAATTTCGTCATACAACCTAGTTAATATCTACAAATTAAGGTCATTTAACTCAGTTTTCTTTGAGGATGAGAATATAGCTTACCAACATATTAGCTCTGGATTGATGGGAGTCTAGCACAGGAATGTATATTTCAGTAGTTTGGACTGAGTGAATGAGATGTGAGTTGCCTTCTATCACATCTTGAATGCAGTCTTTTGTGTCAGCAGAAGATCCAAACTTGTCAACAGCTGCCTCCTCTCCTTGGACACTCTGTGGGGAGAGTAACAATTACAAACAACTCACCCCATTCAGTGTCAACAAAGGAAGCATATTCCTAACCTTGATGAAACAGAATTTTTAATGTGTCATTTAAGCTATTGCATAAAAATTGAGAGGTGTCCTTTAATCAATAACTCAAAAGCTAAACAGCTACTGAAACCAAATTATGCAGGAAGACACTTGGTGTACTGACTCACATCTTGGCCCTATTTTAACATCCTTGGGGCCATGGAATCAGAAAATAAATGTTTGCAGCAGTGGTGTCTTAAATATGAATCTTTGATGTGGAATATGTTTTTGATCCATTTCTATTGATATTGACCTCTTGTTTATACGTACTTAAAAATGAAACCTGGGACAGAAGAGGTAAACTTCATATGTTGACCACTTTCTGAGGCAAAATGGTATGAAATCCTCAGTCTGATCTTGGAAGAGAGAGTTGAAGGGAAGCGCACAACAGGAGAAGAAAATGTCCATTATCACAAAACATCATAGATGGGGCAGCAGTTAGAGATACTTGGGACCAATTACAATGGTCAAGAGAGCATTGCCTGAGCAGCCAATGCACTGCATTGTGTGCAGCATGACAAAAAAGATAAAGAAGACCCTAAGGAATTCTAACAGCTCCACATCAATAGTCTGGTGGATGATAGATATTCATTCTGCAGATTTTTTAATTATCAAACCTCATCACTCAGTAAAGTAAAAAGTAAATACAGCTAGCATGCTTTTTGAGCTCTGAATTGAGTAGAAATAGTACTTAACCAAAGAAATCTGCAAGTTGAAAATATTTCAGAAAAAAATCTCAAACAAATATTTCATTGCATCATCAAATATGCAATTTCTGACCTCAAACTCAAAATACGAATAACTAAATCAATTTAAAAAATGTAAAACTATTCCATTCCCCAAACTATAGAATTAGGTACTTAAAAATCAAAATAGTGAGAATATCCAGCGCAAATTTTACTCAAAACAACTTCCTCACCAACCCCGACAAAATGGAGCATATCTTATGGCTAGCCAGAACTGTGAAGACTATTAAATAGGATAATCATCTATATTAATAAAAAATGTAATTTAACACATAAGACATGTTTTAAGTCCACTACACATCTTAGCTAAACAAACATAAAAACAACCAGGGAAATCCATAACACCAAAATTTAAAAAACGGAATATAATTTAAACTACAAGATTAAAAAGAAACTATTTTTTACCAGCATAAAGAAAAAACTTGTAATTGCTGCAGCGATATAGATGGGTCTAGCAAATATAGCGTACTGAAATTACACAAAATTGGTGCACACAAATATAAGTAAAATTATAAATTTTGTAACTAAGAAACTGACGAACAAAATAAATGGATTGATACATAAATGATTATTCACATCCATTTTCTTCTTTAAAAAAAAATTACATTTTGATTTTTAAAACGTTTTAGTACTTTTTTGCAACTAGATGTTAAAGTATCAAAATAATTTTCAACACTGGGCCACTTATAAATTTATTTTACCTATCACATTTTAATAAAAAATGCCTTGAGAATGGAAAATAAATGTCATAACCGTTAGCAGGTATGTTATTGCAAATAAGTTACACCTCAAGAATTCATATGGAAATATAAACAAGAATTCAAGTAAAACATAATATTTTTCATCCATTAGAGCCTATGCATATCCACGGATGAATAAAATAATCTACAGAGCTATCACAGCTCATGCAAAGCAGAAAAAATGTAAGAGATTTTCTTGAATATTTTAACATGCTCTGCTTACCCAAGCGAGGATTTTATACTGGACTATGTCATAGCTTCGAGGGTAGATTGCCTTTTGAGTAGATCATTTGCGACTTGAATTCCCCACTTTGTTAGCCTGATTGTTTAACAAACAAGTATTTGAACCGAGCAACAAAAACTCTTCACGTATTACCACTGAAACACCAACTGCAAGGCAAAAAGCACTTCGCATAGAGTCACAGATTCAGAAACACAGCCTCCGGGCAACTGGGCTAGTTTCACTATTCCGTCAACCTTGTACGACGGCCTTTAAGGTTCCCTATTATTATCAATTATTCAATAAAATGTTCCATTTACTTTTTATCTCTGATTTAAGTACTTTTAAAAATAAAGTTAAATTTACCACCTTCTAGCAGTCATAAAATACTCTATTTCTCAAGTTGTGGCATCAAGTGAATAATCAATCACAATTTTGAGTTTTATCCAATAACTACTACAATAAGTTGAGTCCGCATACAATTATCTACCTAGATTTCTCACTGCTATCGGCACAAACAAAAGACTCTAACTTTACGTTCTGGAAAACAATGCATGCACCAGTCTTCAAAAAAGAAAATACGTAGGTACTCACCCTAAAGTAAATACTCCCACAAAATTTTCTCAGTTTTTCGTCCGATTCTAAACATATCTTTTTGAAAACACTGAATTCCGTGAGCTTATTCAAACAAAATGGGCACAGGGTGGTAGGCAGGCCATCTCCCACAGCAACCTAACATAGCAATCAACACGCTTTACATTGAGAGAATCTGGAATTATACTCATAACACGGAATAAAGAAATCAATATGAAATAAAAAATCGATAACAGTTATCGTGCTACTTACTTCCAAACCGAGTAAACCATGCAGGGCATCCTTCACAGTTACTCTGCAAGCCACGTTTGAAGTGAAAATGTTGCAAAAATAATCATTTTTCTTCATGCAAAGTCTGCACTGCGTGCCCTCGAAACTCCTTTCAGAAGACTCCGAATAATTCCCTGGTAAAGCACTCATGTTTTCACAGCAACAACTCAAACAATCTTTAAATCAGTTCTTCATCAAAGATATCATCCACAAACCACGCTCAAAAATTTCCAAATGCCTAATGCATTACTATCATTTCTATGACGTACGGCAATGGAAACACTTTAGACTACTCACGGAAAACGGAAGAAAAAAGCTGTCATTGAAATATGACCTGAAGAAGAAATCTTATTGATACGGAAGACAGAAAATTTGTTATGGAATTTCATGCCTTTTGACACCATAGTTTGCAGTTTACACCAGAACAGGCAAGGAAAGGTTACATTAGATTTCGTACATTAGTGTCGTGATCTACCACCAGAGTACCACATATACAACAGGCCTACCATCGAAAAATGACGAAAACTTGCAATCGCAGGATAAAATTATATCTTTGAGCTTAATTGTATGAGCCGTTGAATGGCTGTTTTTAAAATATTTATTTTTATTATTGAATAAATAAGTTTAGAATCCATTTTTTGACACAATTGGAAATAACCATGTGGCCGCCACATTGGGCTTATTCCTTTTTGAGCTACTTATTACGCATTTAGTAACAAATACTTGTTACTCCACCATCAATAAAAGAATCATTGATGAAGTTTATTTGAGATTTTCATACATATTATGAAATGGAAATAAATTAGTCTTCGAACAATGATATTTGGCCTATTCTACAGGCACGCGATCCGCGGATGAAATGGCAACTACAAAACCCCCATTCTACACCAATCTTTGCTTGCAATGTCATATATTGATAAGTTACGCTACGTACCCGGATGTTATTTTGTGATCGTGTCAAAGAGCCTGAAAATTCTTGATTATATTTTCAGCCCATGCAGTTCCGTCGTGATATATCTTGAGATGAGTTATTAATTGTTGGCTTTTTCGGTGCATCGTTGAATAATCCAAAGTATTTTCATTTTCGCACGTTATCGAAGTGAATGCAGTTTTCGTGTTGGATTTTTAGATCATTGTCAGTTCTGTGTAGAAGATTTATTTGACTATTGAACTGATTTGAAGATTGAATGATACATTGAAATGAAAAAATGAGTCGTACCAACTGTATTTTCAAGTCAGAAAGGAGTTCAAAGAGTGACCTTTGCAGACTTTGTAGGAAGAGTAACAGTGTGTATTACAACATATTCACTTCTTATATAGCATGTAAAATAACTGTGAAGGAAGCCCTGCATGATTTAGTCGATTTACAAGTAAGTGGCACTTTAAATTTTATTGATTTTGTTGAAATAGAGATTACTTCATTTCGGGTTATGCATGATAATTCCGAATTCCTCTGACGTTTATGTTATTTATTGCTATCTCAGGTTGCTATGGGAGATGGCCTGCCCAATACCATGTGTCCACTATGTTTGAAGAAACTCACGGAATTCAGTGTTTTCAAGAAGATTTGCTTAGAATCAAACACAGTTCTGAGAAAATTTTCGCCTAGAAATTGCGGCAGGGTGAGTACTTAACGTTTTCTTTTCTCATTTACAGGCTACGGCGATTTCAAAGTTAAAATAAATGGTTTTTGTCGACTGATGTAAGAAATTTAGAAAGAAAATTATTTGCGGACTGAATGTTAATATCATAAATTTGTAAGGATTAACTCAATATGGTTATAGATTAATCCCTTGGTGACACAATTGGAGTTCACAATACAACGCAAGTATTATAGTTTAACTGGATTAGGACATTAAATCCAGTATGAACTATGTAGGCACTCAGATAAACAATCAAAACTTAATTGAGCATTTTTCAATCTACAGTAACAGGGCATGAATGGCTCCGTATATGGTCTACGGACAAGTGTAAGAGTAACGAGTTCATTCATTTCCCACAAGGGGCCTTTCCTATCTATTAATCCGTGGCAAGGCACTAGTTATGTTCCAGTATGTGTTTCAGTGGCGACGCCTAAAGAAATTTTGTTTTGTGGTAAACTTCAGTGTGCTCTAAACAATCATATCCTGTAAAGTGGGAAGTTAACATTCATTATTAAACTCAAAATGGCAATCTACCCTCTAAGGTCCTTCAGTATTTGATTGGGTAACCGGAGCATATTAAATTGACAAACAAATCCCTGCCGATCTGCTGCTAAAGAGTGAGACGTGAGAGACCCAGAAATGAGTTAGTTTATCGGTTGCCAAGCGTAGTCGTAAGTGCATGCCATCATTATATTTCATTGTTGGGGACTACTTTTTTCCTTTGACTATGATCTCATGAGGTGTAGGCCATGTATTCTACAACATTTTTCTGAAGTTTAAGAAATTGATTGTTCATTTTATAGGCGTTTCATATGAATAGCTGTTGGTCGAAATGAATCAATATGTGATGGGCCTAATTAATTTTAGCCTAAAAAAACTATCTGAGAAAACATTTTAACAGAATGATGTAAAATTAGAAATGAAAATATTGAAAATTGATATGATATATCTTTTGTGTAGCTGTTAAGTTTATTTTTTGTTTGTTTTATTCCAGTATTTAAATACATTTATATCTTAGTTTTCACTATTATTAATTTGATCAGAAAAGATGTGGAAAAACCATTGGTATGCTCCTTAGGTAAAATTATTTGTGTGTGTGCTTATAGAAGCCATAAGAAATTTCTTTCTCTTGGAGTAACTGTGATAAACAACTCACATCATTGATAATTAACAAATAAAATATTCTCCAAACCATCATAAAACAAGATGTTCAACATATTGTTTCTGCTTCTTTATAAAATGGAGTAGTGTCTGCATGTCAGTTAATAAATCACTGAAGAGTTGCAGGGACCACAGAAATGAAATTTGGCACGAAGTCCCTTGATATACCAAGCTCATTCATGCCTCCTTTTATTGTAGATTAGCGACAGGTATGCTCAGTTAACTTTTGATTGTTAATATAAGTGCCTTCATAGTTAATATTACATTTATAAGTTTATAGTAAAAGTAATATTTAAAAGTTCTCTTCTGTTTTTAAAATCACGTCATTAAAAATGGAAAATTATCAATGAATTGTGTGTTTAACAAGTTCATATTTGGAATGGGATGCTATTTTTTTGTTGATCGATTTCTTAACCAGTTTGGAGTATGCTGACGGTAATATAAATTTTTAGTACATAATTGAATGATTGAAGTTGTTTGCTCATTTTTTTCAAGAATTCTTTGACTACATGCATATTTCTGTGGTTAAAAACTTTTTTCTCCTAAATTTAGAGTTTTAAATGTTGGATTGCAAGGTGTATTTATTGGATTTTGGCATTTTAATGGTGGATGGGATTAATGATTTTAAAAACCTGGTGGGTTGGAGGAAGATTTCTTGGCTTTCCAGCTAGGTCGAAGGGTTTTACAGCACCGATATTTCGAAGGCTAAGTCTGCCATTGTCATCAGGGTGAATGCTTCGTCCACCATTCGTTCACCCTGAAGACGATGGCAGACTTAGCCTTCAAAATGTCGGTACTGAAACACCGTGCAACCCGGCTGGAAACCAGAAAACTCTTCCTCCAGTCTCTTGGCCAGGAAAACCTTATAGCCTGGTTAGTTAATTAGGTTATATCTTCCCTATGATATAGATGAAGCTTTCAGCATTTCTTATAGTTAACATGTCAAAGGAAGGAAGTAGTCCACTCTAGCTGCAATTTTCTGCATCATTGTGGTTGGGATCGAATACCGTAGTGGTAAAAGTTTTTATCTTTAGAGGCTATGCATGCATCAAGCCATTTTTTGATGTATTTATATGTACTCAATTCCTGATCTGCCAGACCTTGTGCCATCAAATGAAACAAGTAATAATCAGATACTTCAATGTCTGGGGAATTTGGTGGGTGATTTCGGTCTTCACATTCTAATGTATCCAGCTACATTTTAATGGGTTTTGCTAGTTGAGGTCGAGCATTTTCATGCAGTAGGATCAGTGTCAAATCGATACGAATCCAAATTCCTTGCTTTTGAATAATTGGCAATATTGCTTGGAAATGACTTGGTGGGTTGCTTATAAAACAAAGCCTCTTCTTGTGTTTGGTATTGCTCTTCTTTGAGCAATGCCTCCAGAATAGCTTATTTGGAGGTTTTTGTTCTTCCTTCACATGGACAGTTGTCAGCATTGAAATGACCGACTTTGAAGTAATGTAAACAATCTCAGCTCATTGTCTCACATAGAGGAGCATCTCCATAAGCTTTTTGGAGCTCTCAATGCGCCTTATCCCCTTCTTTGAATGGAAGAAGAAAAGGAATCTTCCCGCAAATGGCGGTTAATTGGCACTAACTCAGACATTTGCAAAAACAAAAAGTATATTGCCAGCATTAATTCACCATGGTTGTCAAGCAGTTTGTTTACCAAATGTCTATGCTTGAGTCATGATTTAACTGGTGTGTTAAAATTAACCAGCAATCAGTGCCATAGGCATGTATTAGCAGACAGGAAAACGTAGTTGCAGACCTAATTCATAATTGCTACATGATTGGTTTTGTATGTTTTAACTATTTTTATCTTTAAAACTACTATATGTATCATGGATCATAAAACTGGAGATTTATGAAATAATTTTCTTTCCGCATATATTTATGAGGCACCATAAGATTCCACTGATGAGAAAATAATAAATAGTGATTTTGGAGTTTCGTAAGCAACGTCTTCAAATATTATACATAAATACAGGTATTAATTATATGATTAACAGAGTTAATTTTATCACATTCTCAGCTGCAAATCTTGGAATCCTGATTCTCTATTTTGGGAAGCCTTAATTTTTAAAATGGGAATAAATTTATTTACGAACGATCCCCATTTTCTCCAAGAATGGTTTCATATATTTTGAATTGAAAGGCAAACTTCCATGACCCCAAGGAAATTTAAAAAATGACACCATTTAAGCTCAGTAAATCAATGATCATCCTGGGAAATTAAATTTAAGTCATCTGTGTAGCTTTTCAGTGATTGGTTAACAGACATGTGGACACCACTCCATTTTTACAAAGAAGCAGAGAAAACATGTTCTATATCCTGTTTTAGTAATGATTGGGAGCATATTTTATTTGTTGATTTTTAATGAGATATGTTTTTTATAAATATTAATTTTTTTCAAGAGCATTGAAGGAGAAGGGGCAGCTGATGACAAGCCAGGGCCTTCTGTGGAGACAAAGGAGCCAATTCAAGATGTAATTGATAGCAGCTCACACGTAACATGCTCACCCCAAATGACTGAAATATACATTCCTGTGCCAGATTGCCTACTGCCCAGGAATGATGAGTTGGTAAGTTTTAATCCCATGCATAGTAAAACCTGAGTTGAATTACCTTCAGTTGTATAAATTTCTAAGTTGTATGTGGCAAGAGAGTGTCTGTTGTAAAAATAAGTATTTTTATGGGAAGTCAATCACATTTTATCCATTCTTCAGTCATTGGACTTTTGGTAAAAAATAAGGCAGAAAGGCTAGCTGCAAAAATTTTTTTTCAAGCAAATCAGTATCAGATTCACAATAAGGTGGATTGGAAACGTTTGATTTTTTTCATATTCATCTGGCTCAGCCAATAGGAGTTTTGGGACTGATCAAAAATAAGGCATAAAAATTTTTAGACCTCTAGATGTATTCCTGACCCTCATTAAAATTTTTTTTTATGGCAGGGTCAAAAATCGAAAAATTAGATGTGTAATTGTCATTCCCATATACTAGATGGTAAAAAAGAATGTAAAGTGAGGTGACTTGTCCCCTTTTTGGTATCTTGTCGGCATTGAACAAATCTATATGAGCAACTTATAGAGAGATGAAATATTTTTCAATTGTTCACAATATTTTTGAATCCCAGTATGAAAGCAAGGAGGCTAAAGTCTATGGAGTGGCCACTTGAGTGACTATAAAGATATGCGAACTTTGGATATGCACTTCTCGCCCATAATATCTGTGACCAAATGGATGTTTTGGTTTCATAGAAGAAGTAATGGAAATATGCAAATGGGCCATAAGAATGGTTACATTGATGATTAAAACTCATACATTTTTAAAGGAACCTTTGAAATTGCACTATATTTGTGCATAAAACTACAATTTGGAGCATGAAGTTCCCCTTAATGAGTAATCATTTTAAAGTGACCAGCGGACAAAACGAAAGATGATGGCTACTGGATGGAAACCTGCAGCAGCACCACAACCTAGAAAAAAAACTAAATTGGGCTTCATTGGAGAGCATTTATTCAACATCAGCTGGGGTTAACAGTATCGAGAGTTTTCTAAATTAATTTCTCTAAAGAATCTTAAATGTAGACGAGAAATTAGATAATCTCCACATTCCTCCAGAAATGAATATAGGGTTTAAAATTGACCACAACCATTTGCATGGATAATGCATCTGCCAAGTGAGATATGAGTAAAGTAGAAGCTCGGTTTAATGAGTGCTCTTAATCCCTTGGTAATCACTCATGAAAACAAGCACGTGTTGCATGCAAAGTAACTGAACTAACCCACTTAAGTCGCATAATCATTCATAACTACAGTTTTTCTTTTGTTTCGATGTGAGTTTCAACATTCATAAAGAAATAAACGTGGGATTTTCAATAATATAAAATATTAATTCCTCCAGTTTCAGATATTTAATTCCCATTCTTATACTTTTTGATGGCCCAATAAATCTGTTAAGCAGGGCAACTAGTTGGAATCAATATCTTTGATATGTGGTGCAATTTTTTTATTGTGGGAATATGGTAAGACAGTAATATCAGTTTTGTACAGTTTTCGAATGTTAACCAGTAAATCGGTCAGTTGGGAATATTAGCCAAAACGTTCACTGAAATATGGCATGATACGTTGGTCAAAGATATTTCCTGCAAACTCACCTATTTATAGCAGTTTCTAATACTCAAACTCAAAAACCATCTGCAACGTAGTGCATACCATTGAGTATTTATTTGCTGTTCTACAAAGAGATTGTCCCAGGCCTTTTATCTAAATGACCTCAGCTGAGCTCATCATGAGGGCAAAATTATAGCATATAAATTGGAATTTAAACAACTATTGTAACCACCAAGGAACTCTCACGCTGTATTTAGCTTGTGATACCGTTGATGTGTATATATTATACTAATGTATGCACCTCAGTAATTGTAACCTAATCTAGGAATAATATTTGTCTCGTGTTTTGAAAAGATACGAAATATTTATGCTTAAAACTTCAAAATAATAGTGGATAATGGAAATTAGTAGCATTCCTCACTCCAAATAGAGCCACTCCAGCATATTTTTACACCCAAGTTTCCCATAAATTAACAGCAATTAAAAATCGCCGGTGTACTGCCGCCTTCCAGCAGAAACACGGCGAGAATTTTCTGCGACGACACAGCCAGCTGGGGACATGTCAATATCAATTGTCAAAGATGGGCTATGATTTGCTCGCTAGTCGTGGTGTCAACACAGCACTGAACTGTGAAGGCACCCTGGAAACCATGACATTTTTTGTGCTGTACTAAAGTTTAAAGTTCTACCATCTCCAGGGCCCACAAAATATGAATAAGTATCATTACCCGTGACCAGAGAAAACAAATACATTATTGAAGGGATGGAAGAGAACTTCTCCATTCATGCTTACTGTCTGTAAAAAAAGCAAGATACTCGAGTTTGAGGAGCTCTAGCGTCTAAACGAAGCAATCGATTTCAATGCAATAAAAAGCATACAAAAGAAAATTTAGTTTTACGTTTTATCGTGTACTTTAAAAATTCTTCGGCTCAATAGTATCTCCTGTACTTAATTTTTTCTCGAAAAAGTACCCGTTTTTTGCGCGTAAAATCAAGGTGCCCAACTTTGAGCGCTTGGCATTCCCGTAGTTTTCGTTGCTATAACTTGCAATTTTGATATAAAGAAGCCACATCTATTACTAGATGTTTATCGAAAACAAATTGTTTATACCACAAAAATTAACGGAGTTGTTGTAAACAACGCAAACCTCTGCTAACTTCGAAACCAGTGAGTCAATTGAAAATTGATTGGTACTTTTGTCTTCCGTAGAATGTTAGCAATGTATATACGTAGATCATACACGTTAAATGTAAGCAGTATATTCAATATCTTTTTATGTTTATTTTGGTTTTTAGCTCTTGTTGTCGCCTTCTCCCTGCCTGACGGGAATGGCCTAAACAAAGCAACAGAAAAGAGAAAGTCTCTCGAAGTCGTGCGCAGTTGCCACATAGCACATCGTGACTCACAGTACCCTAGCAGTTAATGAATCATTCGCTGGTTGCTTTAAAACGTTTACCTCTAGGGATGATTCGACTATTGTTAGTGCAGATTCCCTCGGTGAATCAAGCGTCCAAGAACGGGTTTTTCGGAGACGGAAGTCCAAATGGTATTGAGTGCAATTTGCTTTTTTCGCTGCGAAGCAGAAAAAAGTATGGACAAAAGATATCCTGTGTATCAAACAGTGTCTGATTGTCTTGGTATCAGCTTGATATCAGTGAAAAGAGTCGCGGCTAAACAGAAGGATTATGAATTTTTACCATTCGATAAAATTTACGCTCTTATGGCTTAGAATTTACGTCGTAGAAAAGCATTTTGATGAAAGCTCAGCCCAACCTGACCTTAAGTTTACCTGAAGGGTGCAACAACGATACTTTCATCGTGCGAGTCGGTCATTTAAAGGAAGCGCGCCCTCTGCTGAGTCGGTGGCAACCACGCGCCTCTTTTCGTCTCCCCCTCCCACGATGGAGCTGCCGGTACGCGCATAGAAACATCTAGATAAATAATAAGTGATATTGACGTTATTATTGATATTTAATATACATTTCATATGTGCTTGCATTACTAACATTCTACGGAAGACAACAGTACCAATCAATTTTCAATTGACTCACTGGTTTCGAAGTTAGCAGAGGTTTGCGTTGTTTACAACAACTCCGTTAATTTTTGTGGTATAAACAATTTGTTTTCGGTAAACATCTAGTAATAGATGTGGCTTCTTTATATCAAAATTGCAAGTTATAGCAACGAAAACTACGGGAATGCCAAGCGCTCAAAGTTGGGCACCTTGATTTTACGCGCAAAAAACGGGTACTTTTTCGAGAAAAAATTAAGTACAGGAGATACTATTGAGCCGAAGAATTTTTAAAGTACACGATAAAACGTAGAACTAAAATCTCTTTTGTATGCTTTTTATTGCATTGAAATCAATTGCTTCGTTTAGACGCTAGAGCTCCTCAAACTCGAGTATCTTGCTTTTTTTACAGACAGTAAGTTTCATCATAAAATCTCAACTTCCTTTGGAAATTTACATGAATATAGAAATAAAGTTAAGTTTATCAGGAGATGGATGAGCCAAATTATGCCCATTAAGATGATGTAAATGTTGAAACATAATGTTGTGATTGAAGGAGAATATTATTTAATAGAGTATATTCCCTGGTAAGGAATATTATCAACATTGTAAGAATTTTTGGTAGGATATGCCATCAGAAACAATACCTAATTTTCAGATCTAATTGCAGCTTTGTTTATGTGGTAATTACCATTTTGTATGTGCTTTGAAAATGTAGGAAAAAACTTTGTATCATGTTCCTTACGAATTATTAATTATGAACTAATTACAAAATACAGTACCATGCCGAAATTAATTGTATTTTGATGGTCTCCTAAGTTTGAGAGAGAGAAGGAGAAGCATGGACATAATTATCTGTTAGAAATAATAAATGTTAAGGACAGTTAAATACTACTGGAGTTGAACTGCAAGCAAGGAGTCAAAAAAAGTGATGAGTACATGCTTTTGGGTAGCTGTAGTGGTCACAGCTAGGAGAGGAGGTTTTATTATTATTTTTATAGGGGCTATTTTTATTGGTTGACTTATATTTAGTGGAACTCATCATTCTCTCTTAGTGTCATGTCAAAGAGGAGAACAGAGACCATCTTGTGGAAGAGAGTTATCCCATGCTGCACATACCTGCTGGAATCTCGACAGATGTCATGGATCCATTGGAAACTGATGATGTGGTGAGTGTACTTTTGCATTGTTAAGCTAAGTTATGCAATGACACTAATCCATCTTCTGGTGGAACATCCCCAGCACCACTCAGCGGAAAGGCAAGACATTTTCTCTCTTGATCCAGCAAGAGCAGAAAAACGGTTTTACATGGTTGAATCATTTAAAATGAATGAATCATTGTGACAAAGAATTAGGTGTGTTTTACTATACTGGCAGCTTATCTTACTGTTGGTCATAGGTTTGAAACTATTTCATTGATTTACATCAATTTTTTATTAGAAAAACAAGAAATTTTTAGAGTTCAGTAATCTAATAGAGTTTTTGCCAAATTATTTGTTAAGTAGTAATACAGGTAAGGTTTACTCTACAATTTTATGAGCCATTTAGTTACAAGTTATGCCCAATAATGTTATTCCTCCTTCTCAGTAAGGATTTCATTGCATTAACACTAGAACTACCGATGGAGTCATTTTGACTCCTCGCCATTTTTATTTCTCTGCCCTGTCTAAAATTTTCCGAATTCCGGCCTGAAATTCCGTGACTTTTATTCATTTTTGACACAAAATAAGGCTTTGCGATTAAAATAATTCTAGAAAATAAAATAGTGCACGTTTTGCAAAATTTACCTTTGACTACCAAAGGGAGTCATTTTGACTTCCTAATGTATTTTGCTTGTCTTTTCACCAAATAGTAATATTTATTCAAGTGTTTATCTCTTTTTATGTTAATAATAATTAATTGAAATCAATCAATGGCTTGAATATACAATTATTTTCCTTTTGGCCCATAATTGCGAGACTTTGAAAGCATTTCTTATTTTACGGGTCTGTGTTTGGATCTACAAACTATGTGAATGTCCTCATATTATTTTACTTTGCGATAAAGTGGTGAATATGCAATGCATTTTCAAATTTATGTGTTTAGAATCCGTCGTGTGTGCCCCTTCTCCCTTACTCTTTCCTTCTCGCCGCCAACCTTTGCCGCCGCCTGCTAATACTTTGTATTGCGCTGCAGCACTATTATTTCAGCCTTGACTGCGTGGAAGTTGATTTTCAAATATGAAAAAGTACCTTTGTTATACTGATTCCCCAGAAAAATTGTCACATTGATGAAGCAGGAAAATAAATCATTAGAATGAAATAAAGTTATGGTCCTATCACGTTCTGACAGCGCTGGCTGCCGGGTGCCGCATAGGAAAACTGTGCGCTGTCCTTTGCAGTAGTGAATCCAGTGAACTCTCGAGTGGACTGCAAAACTCCTATGAAGCAAGGATTTCATTCTTCCTGACTGGCCGTATGGCTAGAAGAAGTAGTCGAAGGCGTGAAGGAGTCCTATCTATGTTGCATTCTATACCGGAAGGTGAATCGGAAAGCGAAACAAAAGATAGTTTCGGCTGTGACGAAGTCGAGGATTTTATTCCTCAAAACGTTTCTAGCGAGTCTGAAGATTCAGACAAAACGCGTGCGAAATATAAGCAGTAATTTACATTTACTTCCCCTTTAATAGGTAGTTACAAAAAAAGGTATTATCTACGATTATTTATCGATTCGTTTATACTGACTCACATAAAGGGATGTACAATTGTGGAACCACGCAGGCAAAATTACGATATAGACATATTTTATGCCCGTGGATTATGAGGTACAAATGATCACTCTATTGAGAGTATTTGGTCAAACGACTGGGGAATACCATTTTCTACAACAAACGACTGGGTTTGTTAACATTTTGCAATGTCTTATGATTCCAGCGGCTCAAAACTGTCAAGTTTGCCCTCTTTTCAATAGTGTACGATAGTTTCATAGAGAATTACATTGCTTGTTACAAACCTGGTCCGTACATTATAGTTGATGAACAACTTTTTCCCAGTATAATTAGGTATATTTCACTCAGTACATTCCTTATAATCCGGACAAATACGCCCATGAATATTGGCTACCTGTTGACAAGGATAGCAAATACTTGCAAACGCCTTCCCTTATTACTTATAAATATTTCTCGGGTTTCTAGCCGAGTGAGAATTTTTTGGCCTAACGTTTCGACGGAACACATATATATTATATATTGCCTTCCCTTATGTTCGAAAAGGTAATTCACTTCATGCAGATTGCCGTTTAGCAGTACTGAAGCTATTGCAACCCTTTCTGAAAAAGGGCGAAATGTTACTGTATATAATTACTTAACCTCAGTCAAACTCGCTGAACAGCAAAAAATCCAGGGTACTAGCATTGTGGGAAAGGTAAATAAAAGAGAACAGAAGAACCAAAAGAGATGAAATCACAAATATACCACAAGACGTCTACTCAGTGACAGCCTATCCACTCGTTGGAAAATACTCCCGACTTAGCAGGTATTCATAGGTAGTGTGCAATGAGACTACCTAAAACATTTCGCCCAAAACGTTTTAGAAAAAGCTTGTTACAGAGTTGGCTCCTCATGTTAGATGTAGATAAAAGCGTTGCGTGTCCAATGCCGCAGATTCTTCTGACGGGTTACTGCAAAATAAGTATTTCCAGGCAAAACCAAAGTGCAAAAATAATCGATCAGTTGGGAATTGTATGACCTGCCAAAAGTCTTTGTGTGGGCAATGAAAATGAACGACAATGCTTAAACTCTAAAGCATCTTAGACAAATGCGTGGCGTATCAACAGCAATTTTTTTTTGCTTTATTTAATTATCTTCCCAACTTCCATGTAGCCTAAGTAATATTTTTGATCATTCAAACAATATCATAAAATGTGTTGAAAAGTCTACGTTTGCTGTTTTATCCAATTCCTCTATTAACATTCTGTTAAAACAACATAACATGTAAGAAAAAAGAATTTCAAAGCAACACTGTCGAATTTTGCATTTTTTTTAATTATATTTTTTTGTTAAAACGACCTCTGAAATATTGCAATAATGAACAAAAATGATAAACTAATACAATTTATCAATAAAAACAGACATAAACTGCAAACATAAACAATTATAAGGTAGGAGTCAAAATGACTCCATTCGGTAGTTCTAGGAGGGGTGTCAAGTCCGGTATTCCTAGTGTTAATTGATAATGAATAAGATATTTATTGGACAAATATTGTTGGTCAATTAAGTTATTTTTTTCTTCAAAGGGGCCAGAATCATTCTACTGTGATTATTTACTTTCTACAGACACCCAAAGGTATACCCAGTATCATAACTAGAGGGGAGGCAAGCGATGGTCTAGGGGTATGGTCAAGCCAGGTTGTGACATTTAAGCATGGGAAAGGTTAATGAAACCAACATTTTAAGAAAATTATAGCAGTGCTTTATTAGTTTATTTTATTATTTCCTTAAAAAATAGTGTTATTTTAAATGCATATCTTATACTGATACATATTATCTTTTTTGGGCTTAAAGAAAATTTGTTAGATACTTTTGTTTCAATTCAGTGCTGATTTTGCTAAAAGACTTTTGCCATTTTTGCCTCTGCCCCTCCCTGGGTAGGTACACTAATGCAGACACCCTGTAATTTAAGCTTGCTCATGATCACTTTTGCTTGGTGTACCAATTGATTATAAGCTACATCTACATAATACCCCGCAAGCCACCTAAAAGGCGTGTGGCAGGGGTTGTCAGGACACCAGCCGTTTACAGCTTAAAGAAAATAAATAAATAAATGAAGTGCTCCAACGAGGTTGGGACAAGCGTTTATTAAAGTCCTTTATTGTTCGGGGGGGAAAAACGAATTCCCATATCTATCCGTTCGGCATAACATCTCTCTTAATTTATCGCTTCTATCGGACCTGGAAATATAGTGTGTAATAAATGTGTATATAAAAATAATGTGTATAAATTGGTGTTCCTCTTTCCAATAGAGTGATAGAGTGACATGCAAGTGCTCTCCTGTTAAAGAAGGTCAGATTAGCAATAATTAAGAAAGATTTGTGTACAATGATTGTACTGGTGGTGTCTCAAACAAACACTGATGGTGTCTCAAACAAACTGATGCATGAAGCCTCTTCTGATTAGGTAATACATATTTCATACATTTGAGGACCTGAAATCCAGAATCTAGAAACCTGGAAAACCAGAAACCCTGAACATTTGAAAATCTCACTGCATAGTGCTTTGACTTGCCACCTCATGGCACCACTCTCTGAGCCTTGTTCTGGGAGGAGTGGGAAGTTAGCACATGCTATGAACATATGTTAGCAACCTAGGAAGTGCCATGTCGAGATTTTTTCAAAATGAAAATTCAACTTAATTGTGAAAAAATTGGTAGATACAAGTCATTTGATGCATTGTACATTGCTGGCAATAACTTTTACCTATCATAGAAATAGAGCTCCCATACCATTACTGTAAAAATGTGCATCTTTTGTGTCCATCCTCAAATCAAGCCTTTTTCGATTTCTTCAATTTAGCCCAGCTGCTGATCAGCCGGACTAAGTGCCATTGAGCAGAAAAAGTAATGATTGGAGTTCGTAATGAATCCTCATCGAGTAATGCCTCAAAGTCAGCTTCTTCAAAGGTTTTTGGTCTTCCTTTTCATGGACAGTTGTCAACATTGGAAAGACCACCTTTGAGGCGATGGAACCAATTAGGGCATGTTGTTTCACTTTAAGCAGCATCCTTGCAAACTTTTTGGAGCTCTAGATGTGCTTCAGTCACCATTTTCTTCAAATGAATGAAGAAAAAACCCTTCCCACAAATAGCGGCTACTTGGCATAAACTCAGACATATTCATTCACTTTATGATAAGGATATGATGCCCCAACAAACTCACCATTGTGGCATAACGGTTTGATTGCCAATTGTGTACGCTTAGTTCATGACATTTCCTGCATGTTAATATTGACCAGAATTCACTGCTAGATTCATCTATTAAAAAGAGTGGGAAATTAGTTGCATACCTAATATTCAACAAAATATAGAAGCATTTGCTCAGATTTACTGTCTGACTAAGGAATGCATCGATAGATATCGCAGTGTCTACTAACGAATCCTATCAATAAAAGCTATGGAGCATTGAAGAAGATGTATTGATCGTTCGTTGTCATCCAGTATCAAGCACATATGGTTTATACTGCGGGAGCAATGTTCGTGATTTGAGACTTATTTGGCAAGTTTTTTGCCTCCTTCGATGAAATATACAGAGTATGCAGTGAAACCTTGGTCAGCAAACGCCTCTGATAACAAAAATTTGTATAACGACTAAAAATTTGCCTCCGAAAGCAAAAAACTCTTTTGTTAACGAACAGATGTGGCGCGCTATGTCATGTTCACCTTACCAGCAGACAGGGGCAAAATGCTTCTCATCTTTCTTCGTGCTCGAGACACGGTTAAGAACACACATTCATTATCCTAATTGTTGTGCAGCCTTCCTCTTTAGTGATTTACATTTTTTAAATAATCATCAAGCCTTCAATCATGGCACCAAAATAGTTTAAGAGAGATGGTAGAAGTTCATTGAGAAGGAAACGGCCAACAATTGAAGTGAAGAAGAAAATGATAGCCAAGTATAAACAAGGCATTGCGTATCGGATATCGCAAGAGAATACGGCATGTCAAAGTCGACAATCTTGACGATTTTTAAGAAAAAAGCACAGCTTTAAAAAGTTAGTTTGTCTTAAGAAGTAAGTTTTATAACAAAGCAAAGGCCTAAAATAATAGACGAAGTGAAAAGGTTGATGCTTTTGTCTATAAATAAAAAACGGAAGGTGAGGCAATCGTTTGTGAGAAGGTGCTGCAAATCTACGAAGATTTTAAGAAAACTCCTGGGACAAGTGCATCGAGTAGTTTTTTGTTCAAAGCCATTCGAGGCTGGTTGGAAAATTTTAAGCGCAGAACAAGCATCCACAATGTCATAAGACACAAGGAAGCAGCTAGTTCCAACAAGGCAGGGGCACAGAAGTTCCTCCTAAAATAAAAAAATCATAGAAGAAGGAGAGTACGTCCTGCAACAGGTATTTAATACAGCTGAAACAGGACTGTTTTGGAAGCAGATGCCGAATAAAACATATTTAACAAAGGAAGAGAAAGCATTGCCAGGGTACGAAGGTATGAAACATAGGCTAACTCTTCCATTTTGCGGTATCAGGATTTTAAGCTTAAGCCACCGTTACACTACCATTGGGACAATCCAAGAGTATTCAAGAAGCACAATGTAATAAAATAGAAATTGTTTGTGATGTGGAGGTATTCTAAGACTTTGGGTGACCCGCCAATTTTTCGTCGAGTGGGTGACCGAAGCGTTTGCCCTGACCGTGAAAGAATATCTACAGGTGAACAAAATTCACCTCAAATGCTTTTTACTGCTGGATAATGCTCCATATCACCCTTCAAACATCAGTGAGTACTTAAAAGAAGAGTTTGACTTCATTCAAGTTAGTTATCTGCCACTGGACACAACCCCCTTACTGCAAACCATGGATAAACAAATCATTTCAAACTTAATTAAATTTTACAGGAAAGCCTTATTCAAAAAGTGTTAAGATGTAATGAAGGATACCAACATCTATTAAGGAAACTTGGAAGAATCACTTCAGCATTTTGAATTGTGCTCCTCTTAAAGATAATGCATGGAATCAAAAGGCCTACCGCATTATAAATGCAGGATGGGGGAAACTGTGGCCAGACTGTGTTCCATTTTGAAGGAATTGTACCAGAAATTATTGATGATGGCCAAAACATGGGGTTGGTGGTGGATAATGACGATATTGGAGAGCTTGTGGAGGAGCACAGCAATGAACTCACTACTGAAGAGTTGCAGTACCTTCAGGTCGAGGAAGAGAGGAATTCGGCTGAGGATATGTCTTTGCATGGGAAGGGGAAGGGAAAGTCCCAAGTTCAGCAATTAAAGAAATGTGTGCTAAGTGGGGGGAGTTGCAGTTGTTTATGGAAAACTCTTTCCAAAACAGCGATAGGCAATAGGAGCCCAAACATGTTCCATGACTATGTGATGTCGTATAATCGAAAAGTGCTACAAAAAAAGGCAGAAGCAACAGAGACTGGATAAGCTTTTCCTTCAACCTCAAAAGCGACAGAGGACTTCCCCTGAAGTTCTCATAGAGGGGGAATCCCCCTCCAAGCAGTTATTCCACCCCTTCCTTCTCACACCTTCATCCACTCATGCCATCTCATGGCAGTAAAATCTGTTAGTTTTCGTATTTCCTTATGTTTAAATCTTTGTTTGATGTTTTTATTTATGTATTACTCAATTATAACTTTTCTCATTTAAAAAAGCATACCTGTATAGCCTGTAAACTTCATACAATAGCTAGTCATTAGGAGCTAGGAAATGATTATTCTTATTTCCTTTATTTCTTATGGGGAAAATTGCTTTTGATAGCGAACAATTTGGACAATGACCAGCTTTCTGGGACAGATTGTGGTCATTATCTGAGGTTCTACTCTACTGGAATCCATATAACGGTACAAAGGGTCTTGTAGGTTGTTTGATAGATCATCTACACATTCACATGTACCTCTGCTCCTTTTACACAGCCGAGAGGATTGAGGCTGTATATTTGCTATCCATTGATTATGTGCTGTAGTTGAAAGGTGTACAGTGAATATTTCACAATTAATGACTAACATTTGGCAGCATGCACCCGTCTTAATGCTGAGTCTGGGTGCACACAGATGACGTTGCTAAGTATACCAATTAATGTTAAAATTCCTTTCATGTGTAATTTCTGAGTTTTGGTTTTATTGAATCAAGATTCTCAAAAACAGTGTGCCACTTTTTCCACATGCCGAAGACCAGAAATCCAAAAAAAAACCTTTAAATCTGAAAATTCATTGTTCCCAGGCTTTCTAAATGTGAGGCCCTCAACTGTAGTTACAAAGAGGCCAGATTCGTTCATCAGGGATTATTTTTTTTCTACAGACACCTTGTAATTCAAGGTTTGTGCATGATCACTTTTTCTTGGTGTGCCAATTGATTAAAATGTGTATCAATGGGTATTTCTCTTTGCAACAGAGTGATCCAGTAGCAAACAAGTGCTCTTCTGTTAAAGAAGATCAGATTAGTGAAGATGAAGAAAGACATGTACACAATGATTGCACTCCTGGTATCTCAAGCAAACTGATGCGTGAAGCCTCTCCTGATCAGGTAATACATGTTACATAGTTACAAAGAGGCCAGATTCTTTCATCAAAGATTATTTATTTTCTTCAGACACCTTGTAATTCAAGCTTTGTGCATGGTCACTTTTGCTTGGTGTACCAATTGATCAAAGTGGGTATGAATGGGTATTTCTCTTTCCAATAGATGGATCCTGTTACAAATAAGTGCTCTTCTGTTAAAGAAGATCAAATTGGCGATGATGAAGAAAGATCTGTACACAAAGATTGCACTGATGGTGGCTCAAGCAAATTGATGCATGAAGCCTCTTCTGATCAGGTAATGCATGTTATGACCTATTAATTGCACCTTGAATTTTAAATGCATATAAACTCTGTCACCATCATAAGCCAACAATCTTAAAATTGGTTTCGTATAGCCTTCCATTCCTCTCTGTTATCTCCTTATCTTTTCATATTGATTATATTCTTCTCTTTTACACCCTTAATAATCTGACCTATGAAAAACATTCAGAATCCCTGTCTGCTCTTCTCCACTACCTGTTCTTTTCTTTTCCTTAAAATTGTCCTTATTGTTATTTGATTAAATAATTTTGTTTTTAACAAAGAAGCCGGAATTGTTTATCCGGGATTATTTATTTTCAACAGACAAGTAACTCAAGCTTTGTTCATGATCACTTTTGCTTCATGTATCAAATGATAAAAATGTGTACTAATGGGTGTTTGTCTTTCCAATAGGGTGAACCAGGGACATACAAGTGCTCTTCTGTTAAAGAAGATGAGATTAGAGTTGGTGAAGAAGGATATGTAGTCAATGATTGCACTGATTGTACCTCAAGAAAAGTCATACATCAAGACTCTCCTGATCAGGTAATATTATTTGTCAACTGTTTATTGTGCATTGCACTTGAATTGAATATGAAGTATGTCTCCATGATTAATCAACATTACTTAAATTGGTTTCATACAGCCCTCAATTCCTGGCTATCATTTGCTTAGCTTTTCACGGTTATTGTAATCTTTTTTATATCCTTTATAACCTGACCTTTGAAAAACATTCAGAACTATTCTTTTCCCTTCGCCCTGTCAACCTCTTCTTTTATTTTTCTGACTACAGTATTTATAAGGCCATCACTTCTGATGATGTGTTCGTTTGAGTAAACCCTTTCGCGCCGAATGCCACACCTGTGCGGCGTTAATTTTCCTAACCTAAGCAACGAATGCCACGCCTGTGCGGCACAAGTCGAAAAAAAGTGACCGTGGCGGACACAATAGACCCACAGACGCGGTCGCTCATCGTGATAGGCCTTAGCGCGAGCCCAGTCCCATCTTCGGCCGCTCAGGTCGACCCTTTCTTATCCTCTCCATGCGGTCAACTACTGTTATTTGCAGTGTGTTTTCCAAAACTATATTTGTTAAAAATAAGTCACATACGGGTGTATGCCGCGTGTCGTGATGGAGATAGCCCCGACGTTTCGCGACCGACTGCTGGTCACTTTTTCAAGGGAATAATGTTAGGATTGGGCTTTTGCTGCCTTTTTATATTTCAGGTGGGAGGGGTGGGCGGAGGGTGTGGGGAGTTAGAACTGGCATAGGATAAGCAGTAGATATCAAAAGTAAGCAACAAATATAGTTTCTTGATTGAAGCCTTCGCGGCTCATGATGATTAAAAATAAGTCACATACGGGTGTATGCCGCGTGTCGTAAAGGAGATAGCCCCGACGTTTCGCGACCGACTGCTGGTCACTTTTTCAGGGGAATTATGTTAGGATTGGGCTTTTGCTGCCTTTTTATATTTCAGGTGGGAGGGGTGGGCGGAGGGTGTGGGGAGTTAGGACTGGAGGGGGAAGATAAAGAAATGTTGCGGATGACTGAGTTCCAAGTATTGCTGATTCTTAATCCGGTATCTCTATTGTAGTTGTTCTTGTTTTTCTTTATTTCTATGGCCTCGCGGATGAGTCTGGTTTTAAAATGTTTTACCCTCGCGATGACTCTTGATTTTTCGAAGTCGATCGCATGTCCGGTGGCTTCGTGCTCCGCTACGGCTGCCTTTGAAGGGTAACCCAGTCGAATGGCCCGCTTGTGTTCTTCTATCCGAGTTTTGACTGTTCGTCCGGTTTCCCCGATGTATTTCTTCTCACACGACCGGCAGGGGATTTCGTACACTCCTTCACGCCGCGTATAGAAAACCGACATCAACAAATTGGTATCTCCATGCCAGTTCTCACCCCGCTCAATTAAACGCTGTGATGAGCTCTCTAATTGAACGCTCGATTTGGCTGAGTGACTCGAAGAATCTATCTTCAGAAATTATTAAGCTGAAATCCATACTACGTGTTAATGGTTACGACAACGGAGCTATATCCCGAAATTTTAGAAGGATTATCAACAAGGACAACAGGAACAATTCCCAAGACGCAGGAGACATCATTAGCCAAAAGAAAGCCTTCCTCCCCTACGTGAAAGGAACGACGGATAAGATCGGTAACATCCTCCGGAAATTTGAGATTAAAGCCATTTTTAACCCTTTCGAGACCGCGGAGTTTTCGTCTTAGCTTGACTGCTGTACCGAGCCCCAAGAGACTCTTCTTTCTCGTGGTACGGAGTATTTTTGGAGGGCAATCGTTAAGAAGGGTCTCGCTGAACCTTTTTCGACCCCTCCACTGTGGGAATCCGCATTATCTCGGACTCCGAGGGTAGTTGTGCTCCCTCCTTTCCGGGTTTACGACCATACCTGCGGCATTGGTTCGCGGTCAACTTAAGTATGGCTTTGATGTATTTAGCAAATGGATAATTGTTGCTTGCACGTAAATTACAGACATAGAATATAATTCCTCATTTTTATCTGAGCATTGTCAAATTGTAAACGAAGTTCTAAGGCCATTATCAAAGCATTTAACACAGCAACAATTTCCATGTTGATGTTTATACATAACTCGAGATATAAGTTAATATTTGTCCTAGAATTTCGTTTAAAAATTCTAAACGCTGCTCAAAAGACAAACAATTCAATTCTTAGCTTATATTTCTTGATAAATGAACAAATAATTATTTCGAAAATTGACTCTATAAACAATTGTATGACCGATGTCCCTTACCGCTGAGAGGGGTTATAAAAGACGAAGGGTCCGGGTACCTGCTCCCGGATTCGGAGGGTTAATCCTAAACCCTGAAGCGTTGGGTCCCGATACAAAGGCGACCTAAACCCACGACCGTCCTGAAAGGGGGAGAGCTAGAAAACGTATATATACGGGTTTCGTTTTCTTGACCGGGAAAATCTCACACGTACATATACGCCCGTGGTCTCCCGGGTCAGGAAACGTCCACACGTATATATACGTGTACGGTAGGGAAAAGGTTAAACCACACGCCCAAGTACGACACCTCCTCGGAAAATGCCAAGGATAGGACGCCAATTCAAATTGAAGGAGTATACGAAATCCCCTGCCGATCGTGTGAGAAGAAATACATCGGGGAAACCGGACGAACAGTCAAAACTCGGATAGAAGAACACAAGCGGGCCATTCGACTGGGTTACCCTTCAAAGGCAGCCGTAGCGGAGCATATATAATGCTATATGGATATTTATAATGGATTCATCTTTTTTTGTTGACCACATGGAAATTTCAAACAAAATTCTAACGGTAATATCAACGGAGTTATAGACCAACTAGTAAATATACTAAATCCATCTATATCAACGTTAGAACTTCGTTTAAAATTTCTGCACGCTCAGTAAAAAACACAAAATTAATGTTGAATGTAAAAATCGTTGCGAACAACAAATATTTGCATATATTTTGCATTAATATTTTAGCCAGTTGACCGTGGACTCGTCCTAGGAAGGGGCTTTTAATCCTTCAAGGGCCTGGGACAGAGGCCGAGGAAAGGGATCGGCGCCCCACTGAGTTGGGTCTAAAAATGGTTAGGGAGGGAACCACTACCTTCAGTCGATGCGAAAAAGCTTCGTACAGTGGAGTAAAGAAAACTTTCAAGAGACTCGTATTGGGGAAGAATTTCCCTCAACGAAGGTCCGGCGTGAAAGGGTTAAGGTTTTTTGAAGATAACACTTTTGTCACACTCCTCTCTTTACATCCTTGGTATGTCCTCGTTCGATCCCATGCATCTTCAACATTCTTCAGGAGCAACACATTTCTTAAGTTTCCACATTTGACTTTTATGCAGCTGGCGTTTTTAATGCCTTTTTAAATAAATGCATTTTAAAATTTAGTGTCAGATCTATTGTGTCCTTATTTTTGTATAAGTATTCAGCTTCGATTAGATTGTAATCTTTTGTAGAATGTTCTGTGTGCCTGTGCTGTTCTACTGATTTTTTATTGCTTCATCCATCACTGGCAACTTGGTTTACTGTGGCTTAACATATCAGTCTGACTATAAGTATATAAGACCTTGAAAATGACATGGTGTGTTGTAACCTTGGTCAGTGAAGGAGTTTTATTATAATGGACAAGATTATATGTTGAGTTTTACATATCCACAAGCTATTTCTTTGAGGATCATCACATGGATTTAGCATTTATTTTGTTACGTAAATAAGAGATAGTTGGTATATAGTTAAGTGGTTGTTTTATAAACCTAATTTTAGACCATTGAAATTCCTGACAATAATTTCCTTGAGGCAGCTTGCAAGAGAATGTGAAGAACATACCCGTAATAAATAGTTCAATGAAATAAGTTTTGGTAAATCCATTCAAAATGAATGTTCTGAATCTCCTGTTCACGCATTATTCTTATTTTGATTCTTGTTTCCAGCCTGCCACAGGTGAGGACATGATGCCAATCGGGAGTTTTACTATGGCTCAAAAGTCGTCTACAGAGGAAATTGGTGAGTACTCTCAAGGGCTTGCAAATAACTCTAAACATGGAAGAATTGAAATTAATAATTTTGGAGGATGTACATGTCTATGCTTTTATTTAGCCAATGTTTTCTGCGACCAGATAACTAATTTACAATTTCACACGGGCCTATTATCCACAATGGAAGCAGTGGGGAAGTGCTTCCATGGGCTACAAATAGCTGTGTACAGATAAGGTTTATTGTAACTGGCTCTGAACGATGAAGAACCTGAATCCATCCATATATTCTGTTTTCTTTAGTATAAGTGCCAATTGGATAGGGGAGGAGAGATGTATTTTCTTACTTTTTTGTAGACATCTGTATTTATTCAATGGTCCTCCTTAAAAAAAATTTTTCTTAAATGTTTTAGTGTCCATCTAATTGGACCATATGCTAAGAAAATGTCTTTTTTCTTAGCATATGGTCCATATGGTCCTTTATTTTCTCCCTTTGGCTTTTTTGACAATTCATATGGGAATGCAGCCTTGGGTCAGACAAGCTATGAGACCAGTTTATTTTTAAAAAATATTAGCAAATCACCAGAATGGAGCACTTGGTTTCAGAATCAAGTATCCGAAAGTAAATTTCAATGTTCTCAGGAAATATGGACATGGAACTTAATCAAACGAATGAAAAATCGACAATGCTTTTGGTCCATTAAATAAATTAGCTAAAAATCTTTTAAATTGGTATGTTCCCATTCACATTTCTGGCTTTTTCCATCCATTTAATTGGTTGTAAATGAAGGGTGTTGGAGTCTTTGATTTCATGTTTTACTGTGATAGTGGTTATTTGAAATTCTTTTCTAGGTGTCCCAGCTGCCGAAGATCTGCCCATTGAAGCAACATCAACTTCATATCTGCCTGCGGAAGGAAGTGCAAGGAATCATTCAATTGATGAATGCATTGGTCCCACGGCTTTGGTGACACAAAATTATTCCAAGACTCTAGCAACCCATGTGGGGGTAGGAAGAAATCTGATAGGAAAAGACTCGGAAAAATGTGGTGCTCTTGATACTAACGAGATAACTTGCTGTTCAATTCCTGGTGGCAGTCAGTGTAACACAAAAGACATTGAATCACTGAAAAGAAGCGGAGGTGGAGCGGCAATGACTGTTTCTGGGGATAGAGGTGGTTGTGATCCACAAAATACTATGGATTCCCTTAGGCATATCAGAATCAGACGAAAAGACAAAAGTGGTAGTGAGACTGTCGAGGGAAACAATGAAGAGATACTAAATTGCATGATCGCGAATCCTTGTAACAGTAACAGATCAAACGAAAATTCATATCATTGCTTCGACTGCAGAGATTGGTTCAGCAACAAAAATGAGCTAATCAAACACATGAAAATTCATGTTGCTTCTAGTAAATTTGATGCCGTAGTAGAATCTTCTGTCGGAGACATGCCTTTGCAACCACTTTCGTCAAGCGACAAAAGCCGCTCTTGCGTGGCTACCACATCCAGGTGTTTAGGTGGGCGAAAGACTAAAAGACTAGGGCCGAGGCAAAAAAGAAAGGTTTCCATCAGGGAAACCATTGGAGGGAAAGGGGATACGGAAAATGTGAAGCGAGTGACGAGAAGTTTCACTGCAGATGAGGAATCAACTCCACAGAGTTTATCCTCAAAGTCGTCTTGCACGAGAAACCTGCGCAATCACGTGAGAGAGGAAGGGAGACCATATTCATGCAGTGTGTGCGCAAAGTCCTTCCCTCAGAAAAGGAGGCTCACCGATCACATCCGAACACACACAGGAGAGAGGCCTTTTTCATGCAATCAGTGTGAAAAGTCTTTTTCAACAAAGAGCATCTTAGTTAATCACGTACGGACGCATACCGGGGAGAAGCCTTATTCGTGCACTTTCTGCAGCAAGTCCTTCGCTCAGAAAAGGGAACTCACCGCACACACAGGAACACACACCGGAGAGAGGCCTTACTCGTGCAATCAGTGTGATAAGTCTTATTTGAAAAAGAGCGCCTTGGTAACTCATCTACAATTGCACAGCGGGGAGAAACCTTACTCGTGCGCAGTCTGCGGCAAGTCCTTCGCTCTCAGAAGAAACCATGATATACACAAGCGTATACACACCGGAGAGAGGCCTTACTCATGCAATCAGTGTGGAAAATCTTTCTCTCAAAAGGGCGCCTTGGTTATACATGAACGAACTCACACAGGAGTGAAACCATATCCGTGCACAGTGTGCAGTAAGTCCTTCGATTGCAGGAGTAACCATGATTTACACATGCGTAGACACACTGGATATAGACCTTATTCTTGCAATGATTGTGGAAAGTCTTTTATGTCGAAGGGGCATTTAGTAGGACACGTTCGTGCGCACATGGGAGAAAAACATTATTCGTGCACAGTCTGCAATAAGTCCTTCGCTCAGAGGAGTGACCTTGATTCCCACATGCGTAGACACACGGAAAAGAAACCTTTTTCATGTGGCACTTGCGGAAATTCTTTCTGTAGACAAAGCGGTTTGGTCGCGCACATGCGAACACACTCGGGAGAGAGACCTTTTTCGTGTGACATATGCTTCAAGTCTTTTACGCAGAGAGGTAATCTCCAAGGTCACATGCTTACACACACAGGAGAGAAGCCTCATGCCTGCGACGTGTGCGGCAAGTCCTTTGGTCGGAAGAACACCCTCGCTTCCCACATGCGTATACACATGGGAGAGAGGCCTTTTTCATGCGAAATCTGCAAAAAATCTTTCAAAATGAAGCAGGCTCTCAAATATCACATGCAAACACACACGGGCGAGCGACCTTTCTCGTGTGAAATTTGCTTCAAGACTTTCCCTTTTAGTTTTCATCTCAAAAGTCACATGCGAATGCACACGGGAGAGAAGCCTCATGTTTGCGACCTGTGCAGCAAATCTTTCGCTCGGAGGGAAGGCCTTGTGTTACACATGCGAACTCACTCGCAAGAAAGACCTTATTCATGCAGAGAATGCGAAATGTCTTTCTCGACGAAGAAGATCTTAGTTTCGCATATGCGTACCCACACGGGGGAAAAGCCTTATTCGTGTACTGTCTGCAGCAAGTCCTTCACCCAGAGCAACAGCCTTGTTGCCCACATGCGAACACACACGGGAGAGCGACCTTACTCGTGTGACATTTGCTTCAAGACTTTCCCGCTGAGTTTTACTCTAAAGAGCCACATGCGAACACACACAGGGGAGAAGCCTCACATTTGCAACGTGTGCGGCAAGGCTTTCGCTGAGAGGCGCGGCCTTGTCTTACACACCCGAACGCATACAAAAGAGAGACCTTACTCATGCAATGAATGCAAAATGTCTTTCTCGAGAAAGCAGAGTTTAGTTTTGCATATGCGCACCCACACGGGGGAAAAACCTTATTCGTGCACTGTCTGCAGCAAGTCCTTTGCTCAGAAGAACAGCCTTGTTTTGCACATGCGTTTACACTCGGGAGAGAGGCCTTTCTCATGCGGCATCTGCAATAGATCTTACGTTGATAAATGTAGTCTCAACAAACACATGCGCACCCACACTGGAGAGAAACCGTATTCATGCAACGAATGTCAAAAGTCTTTCTGGAAGAAGATCAACTTAGTGACACATTTGCGAACACACTCGGGAGAGAAACCGCTAGCCGCGTGAAGGATCCGAAAATCTTTCTTGACAAAGAGCCTCCTAGTATAGCCATGTGTACGCAAACCCGCAGGGCTCTCCTATCTGCAACAAGTCTTTCACTCATTATCGCGACCTAGTAATACATTCGCACGTACCGGAGGCAAAACTTATCAATGTAACATTTGCTGTTATTATTTTGCTGTGTGTTGTTTCCTTGACAAACACAGGCGTGCCCACAAATGAGAGCGAATTTTTTCATCCATTCTGCATCAAGTCCGTCACTGCTAGGAAGGGCATTGACCACCACATGCGTACATTTACAGTTGTGGGACATTATTCTTGCTGAGTTGGGACGAAGTCTTTCACTGTACGTTTTAACCTCAACTGCCACCTGCGCACACAAGTGAGATACACTATCCATTTAGGATTATGTTGTGATGGTTATACTGAGATAAGTCACCTTTGTGCATGAGACATGTTTGCTCGTGGACAGGACAATTCATTAAATGCTACAAATGATGTAATTCAACGTCACGCAAATCTGTAATGAGGAGGCTTATAGTAAATTCTCCCCTTCAGAACAGGAAGTGAATGATAGTATGGTGCCGATGGGGATGATGGTCTATGTACATGCTTCCATTTAGATCGTACCAAGTAATGAATTTTTGTATTTTAATAATGAATATTGAAGGAGACCTGTAGCTGTAGAGGACATATTCCCCAGCTCCCAAATGTGGATCAAAAAGCCTGCATGCCCATTTTTGATCGAAGGCATGCGCATTTTTTGGTCAAAGGTGTCTTGCTTCAAGTCTACCTCAATTTTCATGTCCTTATTAGTTCTAAATTTTCTTACATTAATCATGATTGCTTCCCGTTGGAGGATATTTCGATGTAATGAACGAAATTGTGTCTGTTTATTGGAAATTTTGTATTTTTTGTGCATAATAATAAATATGAGACTGAGTTTGCCAATTAAATGGATTAAGTTGTATTTTTTATTTTTCTAAGCATTTGCAATTTTATTCCTGCTTCTCTACTTGCAAAAAAATTCCTTTCGAAGACAATTGCATAAATACCAATGAAAGCGATTTTTTTCGAAGAATTTCTTTCAAATTTTCAGGGACTGTGTCATAAATGTACTTTTCTCATTATGTACCAAACAAATGAGTAGATGGGCGCTTGATTTCATCAAGCGGGTTCGAGAAGGGGGTGGGAGCATGTTTGGGTCGCGCGTGTTCGAGTATTGGGTCCATAAGTTGCTTAAAAAGCGCGAAAAAACACTTGCAATGTTGTTTAAATGTACGGAATAGACGGACAACCAGCATATTCGCCTCAACAATATTTAAGGTCGTCTAAGTAACCGCGATGATATAGGCGTCGAGAGAACGTTTTGAATTGAATATTTACGAAATGGAGAGAAAGATAAATTAATGACGGATTATCTATCGAATGCAAACTTGTATCGATTACAACTTAGACTGTAATTACTGTATTAGTTTACTTCAACTTTTATCTTTCTTTTTGCCTTATTTTTACCTTTCAGCAAGATTTTCAGTCTCTTGCTTTAATAAATAAAAAATGCATGTGGGAAAAATCGAAGTTCAGAATTTTCGATACGATTTTTCTAGCTGGTTAATAGTTGGATAGCGGAATTTCGGTCATCTCTAATTGTGACCTCTGTGATAAGGATTATATCCTTAAAATTTTGTTTATCTCGCAAAAGAGATACTCAAATCGTATATAGAACGATTTGAGTATATCCCCATCTACTTTACATTGAAATTAATTATCGTCATAATACAAAATCTATGGTTGCCATGGAGCCCTTATTATAAGGAAACATTTATGTTGCCAATCAGGTACTACCCCGAAAATTTTGGACAGGTACGGTCGATAGCAAAGGGGAAAATGACTCCTATCAATATAAATTCATATCGATATATTTTCATTAGGAATCGTTGCCCATTAAAATTATTTACTTGTGTGCATAGAACTTTTCTTTCTAACCAAATTATTAAAAATTTTATTCTCGTAACAATATAAATAAGTCTCCAAAAGGGCTATGTCGAGTGAAAACTTGGATCGATAAAAACATCGGCTCTAATCATTCGATCTGCTTGATTTAACTATTGTCGGATAAAACACATTAGCAGCTTTAATATATGTGGCTTTCATATTCTTACCTTGATTTTCAACAAAGTTATTAGCGAATAAAGCGTTTCCATGGATATTGATATCAATATAACTCGCACGTGAATCAATCGAGTGAAATGGCCATCATTGCAAAAGTTGTCCATTTTGATAAAAGTAGTACCCTGAAAATTTCATTCGTCTAGCTTGAACGGTTGCTAAGATATTCAAGATCGTAAGTTGCACAAAAACATGGCGACAATGATTTTTCGCGTGCTGGATATTTTTCGGAATTTAATTATGAATTAACCAAGAGGATTACGGGGAAAGTAGGCCGAAACGTTAGGGTGCCAAGCACCCTAAACGGTTTTTCTAGGAGATTCCAAATTTTCATATGGCACATGTCTCAAGGCCGAAATCCGAGTTTAAAAATTCGCCCTTCACGACAATGTAAAATCGAAATTGTTTATTCCTCGGAATTGTTTCGACACATGAAAATTCCAAGATAGCCAAAAAATTAACCAAAAAATCCTACACCTTATATTTCAAGGAATTTGTCGTACGATTATTGAAAGTTGTTCAAAAAATTCCTAAACTTTTTCTGTAAGAAAAGCATAGACAACGTTCAAAAAATAATAAAAAATACTAAATATGAATTCGTCGCTATGGCAACCACACTAAAAAATCGACCAAAAAATCTAGTTTATGTCCAGTGTATATCATGTTCCTCAAACGTTGAAAAGCACATAAAAAAGCGAAAACGTTTTAGTCCCATAAGGCTCCCATGTTAATTCAAGTCGATATATCTCGAAAACTAATCGACTTTTTCAAGTTTTCAGAATTTTTCTCCCGATGAATTTTTTTTAACTTTTGCGTCCAATAAGCCAAATACCCACGCCTATCACAGTTTGGGCTGCGAATTTGTATCAATGAGTCAGTCAGTCAATCGATTTGCCATTTTATATTAGCTTAATGAACTATTATATATAATGTATGAAGATAGTCCCTCACCTTTCCTACTATTTGCAGGCCTGTTTAAATGTTGCTTTCCACATATTCCTCTAAAATGATATCAGTATGTTGCAATGTACTCCCTTACTATCACCATGCAACCATCTAATATATTTTAAAGGCAAAAAATGAATTGCCTAGGAAAATATGAAGGAACAACGTTTTGGGCTTAAAATTGGTTCCACTGAAAAAAGAAGGGAATTTCATTTTCAAATGAATTTCCAACAATGACAATGTAATTGTCTCCTATTGATTGGCAGTCAACCCTTTGGCTCATCTTATGGTAAATGGACCATAATTTTAAAGACAAATGCGTTATTTCACTTTCCTTAAGGAAGAACTACAATTGAACAAGGGCACTCACAATATTCCCGATTCTCCGCAGGGTTCTATCCTTAGAATAAGCGCATAATATATAAAACACTGGGCTAAAGTCAAATATGCGATCTCGTCAACTTTGAATAGAGACATCCTAAGATCGATTCATTAGAAAAATCGTCGCACTTAATTCTGTCTAATCTCATGTTTAGTGTCTGTAATTTCACTCTTTTGTCACTCGGAATACTTCACTTATTCAATTCGCGTAAAACTCCGACGTCTTTCACTGGTTGTCTCAGAAATGTCACTATGTACAGTGGCGAAAAAATGTCGTTTTCCGTTTTACTCTCTCATTCAACTGGAAATTATCGGGTAATTATTATGTAATAATTATATACATTAACAATTGTTATGGTTTCAGCTATTATTTTGCGTCATTAGCGTGAACCAAAGGACACGCAGGATAGCCGCAACGGAAAAAATGCCGATTGTATGGGGAACAATATTCGCCATTGAAATTCTGTCATTGCGGAGTGACGTCGGTTGAACAAGAGTTGTCCGAATAAGACACGTTTTCATGCACGCGTGTCAGCAGAAGCGACGCGAAAGCGAGATCGTCAGCCAATCAGAAGCCCAGATTTCCTGTGATTTCGCGAAAGTTCGCCTAGCTTCGTGTCACCCGAGGTGAAATATGTTCAACGTTCGACGCGTAGAATCTCAAATATGACCGACCAGCGAGGTTGCATGGATGGAGTAATTATTTCGGAAATTCAAGGTAATAAGTGTACATGCGTATGCAACTACTAATATTATAGCTCCCACGATAAAAATCTGAGAGAGAAGACGTGGAGGGAGATAGGACTTTCTGCTGGAGAGAAAGATAATTTTTACTTCCGATTATGATATGATACATGTATTACTGGTAACATATTGCATGTAAGTTCTCTGATACGGGATGAAAATATCTAATGGGGAGATTCTGTTGTTTTATTGTCATTATTGCTCATGAATGTTACAATCCAAATAACTTCTTACATAACATACCCTATATTTTCGGATTTATTCATTTTCCCCCAAGTACTTACTAATACGCCGGTATTCTAAGGTGATTTAACTCTTATATCCAACTTCGTACCTGCGTTGTATGCCCCATTGTTAGCTACTCATTTTGGTGCTTGACGATGTGTCGGGTAAACTACGCGGAAAAACCAAACCTTCCACTCTCACGATGATATAGCACGTGCATTCATACACTCCAGGTGTTGGGCGCTAATGGCATTTTCGCCGAATTTTTCGATGGCCCTCTACGATTCTTAGGAAAGAGATCCTCAATGTACTATTGAGATAGTTCTTTTATGGGTTTTCAGGCTTGCATTCCTTTTTCCCTACCCTTTTCCCTTCATCGCTGAATGCATCCTCAACTTCTAAGAAAATGTTATCACTAAAACCCATTTCTTAGTACTTATGCCTATCCATGCGAGAATGCATTCCCTCTCTAATTTCACTTTCACATCATCTTTGGCTCCCAAGCAAGCAGTGTTCTCTCAGTGCTCCAATATTTTGCTTCGGAGAAAGGAATTTTTTGATTCTCATTCACGTTTCCCTGTGTAGGGCGCTTGTGGTCGGTTTTCTGTCCCAATTGCATCTGTTTTAGACAAGGCATGTCTAAAAATTCTATAGTTGAGGACTCCATTTTGGAGTTGCTCACAAAAAGTGACAGCGAGGATGGAGATTTATATCCTGATTCAGAAGAGGAGACATCGGAATCTGAGCTAGAGACTTCGGTTGTAACGGCAACGTCAACGAGTAAGCAGGAACCATCGGGTGCATCGGATGATTCATCAGATGAAGGAAAAAGTGTCACTGCAAAAAAGAGAAAGATCATCCCAAGGTATTAAATAGTTTTCCGGCTATTTTTCTCCAATCATTCATGATTTTGACGCCACATCTTCCGGTTGTAAGGCTGCAGTAACTGAAAATTCCCCGATTAGATCATTTTTTAAACTTTTTTCTCCAACGACTTGGTTGTTGTGATTTCCGAAGAAACCAACCGTTTTTATAAGTACGCCATTGAACATTCTCCGGAAATTGTAGTGTCACGTCTGAAAAATTGGAACGACATCTGTTGAAGAAATATATACCTTTCTAGCAATTGATTGATTGAAACAGGAAAAAAGGACAGGATAACGGGTTAAATGGCAAGAAAGCCAAAGTGCGTTTCCGATTATAATTGCTACATGGGTGCTGTAGACAAAACAGACATGATGCTGAGTTCTATAGAGTCGGTTGGCAAATCTGTTAAATGGTACAAGAAGTTTTTCTTCCACATGATCGATCTTTGTCTGTTAACGCCCATTTGCTTTACAAACTGGTAAAAAAGGAGAAAATACCATTGGAAAAGTTCCACCTCGCTTTAGTTCGTGAGCTTCTGGAAACGTTCCACAAAAAATAATGCAAAAAAGTTGTGGAAGGAGATCAAATGAGAACATTATTAGATTAAGTGAAAAACATTTCCCTACTTCGGTCTCTGTCCATCATGTGACTAAAACATTGCTCTGTAGAAGATGTGTGGTGTGCAGTAAGAATGCAAAAAGACAAGGTACATTTGCTGAGAGTGCGATGTGGGACTTAATGTGGACCCATGCTTTAGGATTTTTCACACACAACAAAATTACTAGTTTAATTTATTGCAGATTAAAGAATATATATATATGTATCGAAACAAAAAAATTAAAAAAATAAATATAAATAAAAGCCAAAAAAACACTTTTAACTTCGCCACTGTCGGTCCAAAGCCCGATTTAAAAAGAAGGATGGGAAGTATTATATCTAGGTTTATTTACAGAATAATTTTGACACCTCACCTTCTGAAAAATAAAAAGGTGCTAACTAGGTTATTATCAACGCTAGAAACCCGTTTAAAATTTCACAATGCTTAAAAATATGTAAGTTATTATTATGTAAGTGTAAATTCTCTGAAATCGTAATCAATAATTATTTATAAAAAACATCGGTAAACATCGGTAAAATAATAAGTTGACCACGGACTCCCGCTAAAAGGGTTCGAGGGTCGGGTGAGAGGCAGGGATAATGGCCGGGCAGCAAAAACAGAAGCCCGCCAAGTATCCTCCTCGCAACCTATCCCACAAACTCATACACCCCAACCATCTATACCAGTCACGCCAACTACCTCACAACCCGCCAATACCCTTCCGCAACCATCAACCCTGCAACCAAGCCAGCCTAATCAGGCCCCACAAAATCAAATCGCCACCACGGTGTTGTGGAAAACTCAGCTGAAAGCCTGGCTAACAGGACTTATCTGGAAATTAATAAACCCTGCCGACGGCAAACCCAGGATGGACATCCTTATCGAGGAGGTCATTACAGGCGCCATGCTCCTCGTTTATGGATTCTAAAAACTCAAAGATACTAAAACACCTTAAATTGCTCTCCTGGAATGCGGGCAGCATCAAACCTGAAAAAGGCGAATTTCTACACATTCTTCATTCCCATCAACCAGACATAGCACTGTTCCAAGAAGTTGGCTGCGACATCATGACACATTCAGCATTCCCAATAACTCCCTATCAAGAAAAGACCGGAAAGACGGAAATGGCGGCGGAGTGAATTTTCTGTTCAAAAACATCTAATCGAAACCCCACTGAAAGCACCACCAACTGAATCACTGGAAATCATAAGATCAACATTTTGCCACTGTGAATAGTGATATTAAAGTTTGGAGCGCATACCTGCCTCCAAAAGGACACGGTATTAAGAAAAAAGACCTGGAAGCCTTCAAAACCATTCTCACCTCTACTGCGGTACTGAGCGGAGATCTAAACTACAAACACGTTGCTTGGGGCTGCAAAATAACCAACCCAAGAGGAAGAGACTTGCATCACGCTGAACTCACCTTCCCCTTTACAGTTCTACCACCACCCTCCCCTACTCACTATACAGCGAACCCTAATCACTCAGCCAATATCCTTGACCTATTCCTGACCGCTAATCTTTCCCCATTCCTCCTACCATCGACCTTGCCGCAAACAGCATCAGGCCATGTCCCAATGGTACTCAACCTCCCACTTTCATACCCAACCATTACACCACCTCCAGCAGTCAACTGGAAAAATTCAATGAAGCAGCCCCTTTAATCAGCCTCCCGGACCCACGCTCCAGCACAACTACCAAAGACATTGAAATGCAAGTCTCTTTACTCAACGCTAGTCCAAACCACTGCAAGAAGTAGGCATCATTTACTCCAAAACCTACGCTGCTAATAGACACATCACTCCCGGCGTCCATTCTTCCGCTTATTCAACGAAGAAACCAAGCTCTCAAACAGTGGCGCCGCACCCAAAACCCAACCATCCGGAACCTCTACAAAGCACTTAGAAATCGATTAACATCAGCCATACGTGCCCACCGGCAAAAATTACGGGATGAGAAAATCACTTCTTGATCCCATGAAGACAACTCAGTATGGCAACTAGCCAGATCACTCCGTTGCCGCAAAACTCCCCCCCCCCCCCTCTCCTCCGGTGGACTTTTACGACGCGCAGGCAAACACCGATGCTCAAAAAGCCAAAATGTTCGCCGAACAGCTGGCGGAGACTTTCCGCGACGCAGGAATATCCGACGCCGCTGAAGATTGCTAAGTCACGAACCAAGCCATCACCTTCTACCCAAGTCCATCATTCCCTTCAGTTTCCCCAACTGAACTCCAACCACTAATTCAACAGTTGCCCAAGAAGAAAGCCCCTGGACCGGACAACTTCACAAGCCACCTCACCAAACAGCTTCCTCCGAATTTCCTGCTATTCATACGGCATCTACTCAATACCTGTCTCAAGATGTCTTACTTCCCAAGGGATTGGAAGACTGCCAAAGTCATCCATATCCCGAATCCAGGAAAATCACAAACAGACCCCAAATAACTATTGACCAATCAGCCTTCTTTCCGTCTTTGGCAAACTACTAGAGGAAACCATTCTAAAGAGATAACTTCCAGAACTAGAAAAATTCCAACTTATCAGAGACGAGCAGTCTGGGTTCAGATCCAGTCACTCCACAACTCATCAGATCACAAGGCTCTTCGAGACCATACAGTTCAGCTTTAGCATCAACAAATCCGTCGTGGGTGTCTTCCTGGATCAGTCCAAGGTCTTCGACCGTGTCTGGCATCAAGGCCTCGTCCACAAACTCCACTCCCATTTCCATACACCTTATTAAAATCATTCAATCTTACCCATCTGACCGCACCTTCTATACCTCCGTCAATCAAGCACGATCCCCGTTTCATCCAATCACCTTTGGAGTCTCACAAGGCTCCATCGTATCCCCATTCCTTTTTAATGTATACATCAATGACCTACCTTCTCACCCGAACACCGAAACCTTCCTATACGCCGACGAACTCGCCATAATCTCTAAATAATTCGACACGGCCGCGGACCGGATCCAGGAGCACCTAGACGACAACTAAGACTGGATGTCAAAATGGAAATTAAAACTGAACCCGGCCAAAAGCCAGGTCATACAGTTTGCCAGGAAGACGAAAAAATCCCATATATTACGGAAAGAGCCGAATATCCAGAAAAAAACCACGAAATTCCTGGGCGTAATATTAGACGAGAAGCTGACATGGAGCGCAAACACGACAGCGGCGGTAGAAAAGGCGAAAAGTCCGTCTGCAGCCACTTTTCCCCACCTGGGACTACACACAGAAAATATTTTGTACACGGCCATGATACGGCCACTACGCACATATGGTTACCCGGCATGGGGATCCATAGCTATCACACGCCTACATAAACTCACAGTACTACAAAATAAAACACTAAGGACAATCACAGGAGCCCCCTTGTTTGTTCGTAACACTTACATACACGAAAACTTAAAAATAAAAACAATTACACAATACCTTAATGACAGCAAATTCATTCCAACATTCACTAAACAAAACCGAAAACACTGCTGACACCGCTATGGAACTACTCAGACCACCCACACTTCAAATACACAATATCCCAAAAAGCAATTACACGTCCAAAATAATAAAACAAAGTATAGCCGCGTAACACAATAACGCCACACACAACAAAAACGCCAATACGTCGATTACCAGCAACGGGTGAACATCGAATGAATAACTGTCAGCAGTTACCGAAACCAGCGTCAGCAGCCTTGTTTATGCATAGCCAGCATCAAGTCCACCACTGCAAGGAGCGGCCCTGACTACCACATGTGTAAACGTACAATTGTGATGTATTATTATTATTGCGTATTTTGCACCAAGTCCTTCACTGTTATTTCTAATCTCAACTTCCACATGCGCTCAAAAGTGAGATACTCTATTCATGTTGTGTGCTTTCACTCAGAAAAGTCACCTTTGCGCATGCAACATTTTCTCGCGGACAGGATAATTCATATAAATGTTACAAATATTCCAATTAGACCTCATGCAAAGCTGCACTGAGGACTGTAATAGTTAATTTTCGTCTGCACAACGAGAAACGAATGATGATATTATGTCAATAGGGATGATTGGCCATCTACATGGTTCTATGAAATGCGTGGCAAGTAATGTTCTTTTTGGATTTTCGTAATAAATATAAAAGGAGAGCAGTTGCAGAAAAGGGCACGCCCAAGCTATCAGGTTAGGATGAAGCAGCCTACACTACACATTTTTGATTAAAGACGTCCACAATATTCACTCCGTTTCACAATGTTTTTCGCTTAACCCTTCAGTGGGCGCACGGAATTTTGTTACACGTTTAGGCGCGCGGGCCACAATCGTGGCACAAAATGATTTTTTTTCGGTTTATTCAATATTTTTTTCCAACTAAATTTCAAGGTATTAATTTAATTTTACTGTTAATAATCTCTGATAAAAATGTTGTCTCGGAGTCTTCCGTGGCGTACAGAATTTGTGGATTTCTCCATTTTCCGGGTTTCCGCCGCGTTTTGTGGTCAGAGGCGCCGACAGTTTTGCCAGGATTCCACCAGGCGTCTTCAGGTCGAAGTGGTGCTTTCTGTGTTTTTGCCGCGAGTATATAGCTCTTCCTCCTGGCGGCCGCGGTGTTGTTGGCCGGTTACCCTTGCTGCTGCGCCGTGATTGGTTGAATTTCTAAACACTCTCTTCCGGGCGTTGGTTATATTTTATCCGTCTTCTCTATTGATTTTTTTGGGCGTTTTGATGATCTCTATTGGCTCCCTTATCCGCCTGGGGTAATACCTCTTTTCTTTTGCGATGATTTTCGCTTCGTCAAATATTATATTATGCCCAGGCTCACTCCATTCATGCTCGGCAACTGCTGAGAGGTCGAATTTCTTGTTCTGTGTGGCCCCCTTGTGCTCCTGCAGGCGGATCTTTATGGATCTGCATGTTTCACCGATGTATGATTTACCGCATGAGCATGGTATGCGGTATACCCCTTCGTTGAGATTATTTGGAATCTTGTGTTTCGGTTTTGGAATAATCTGGTTTATTTTAGTCACGCATTTGAATCTCGTGACGATGTTCTTCTTTAGGATTCTTGAGATCTTTTCACTTGTGGCGGCGACGTACGGGATGTGAGCGTATGTTTCTGGCTTCTCACTTGGCTGCTTCTCCTTGCCTCGTGTCCTGTGGCGTTTCTCTACTTGCGCAGTCCTTTTCAGGATCATTTTTCTGTTGTATCCATTCCTCTTGAGGGTCGTTATCAGGTGCTCCTTTTCTTTTGCCAGTGATTCTGCATCCAAGAGTTTGTAAGCGCGGTGCAATAGTGTTGCCACCAGTGAAGCCTTCTGGGATGGATGATGGCGTGAGTGAGCGATCAGATAGCGGTCAGTGTGGGTGGGCTTTCTGTATATTTCGTGGCCGAGACTCCCGTCGATCCTCCTGTTCACAATCACATCCAAAAATGGGATTCTCCGATCTTTTTCCATCTCCATTGTGAACTGTATTGTTGGATGCTGGGAGTTGATGTGCTTCAGGAAGCTGCAGTTCTTCGACATCAAGCGGCCAAATTACGAATGTATCGTCCACGTATCTTAGCCATAATTTGGGTTTCTTGTCGTAGGATCCGATCGCCATTTGTTCGAATCGAAAATGTAGATGTCTGCTATCACCGTGGATAGGGGGGACCCCATTGCCGCTCCTTCGCATTGTTCAAAGAAACTTCCATTCCAAAGGAAGTATGAGTTTCGTAGGAAGTGTTCTATCAGTTGGGACTAATCCTCAGTGATTCCGGAGGTTGTGAGTTTTTTTTATGATATCCAGTGATTCTTGAATTGGGACGTTGGTGAAAGCACAATGCAATATTTTGTAAAAATTCGCCCCTTACTTGAGTAGATTTTGTATTAGCCTAGAACACGTTCAGAGCATTGATAGCGGCTATGTTTAACAAATCATAAATAATTACCTTAGGCCACCGCCTTGTAATACGTGCGGCATTGTATTTTGCACAGAGTTGGTCAAGTAGATCTACACTTATTTTGGTTCTATTGTAAAACGTATTGATTTCTGGTTTCTTTTGATTGCCACTGTCTGGATCAATCGCATGATCATTGTGCATTGTTGATAGAAGCAAAACTGTTTTATCTTTTTCGGACAGTATGACACTAGGGTGCATCCTCATGAAAGCCAAAGAGTGAAGAATTCATAGGTGTTTTCTTGCTTGGCAGAAATTCCGTCGGAATCTCTGTCTTATTTTTTCAGGGTTACAACACAAGTAAAATTTTTTCTTTTATTAGTTTTTTAGCTAGAGAAACATTTGAAAACCAATTATCCGGAGTGATATTTCGATTCGTTCCCACTACCGGTTCAACAAATTGGACAACAATATCCTCCGCAGAATCGCTTTATCAGTATGGACCTACGGGCTGTGTACCGGCATAAATTTCAAGATTTAATGTATAGGCATTTTTACGTGTGCTAACGTAAACATCTTCACGCCATATTTCGCCGGTTTACTTTGGCAGGTACTGCCTGAGGCTACATCGCCCACGAAATGCCAGAAGTTGCTCATCCACGGTCAAAAACTCACTCGCACGGAAAATCCTCTTGAAGTTACGGACAAATAATTCAAGAACTTCGGGAAATACTGCAGTGTTGTCAATTTCTTTCCGCTGACTTCTGCATCGGACATCGTCAAATCTCAATCATCTCAACAAAAACCGAAATCTCTTCTCACTCATCGTAAGGTGGCAAGCTTCAATTCCACTTCCTTTTGAATTGTCCCATAACTGAGAAACGTTTTGCCTTGAGCTTCTCAAGACCCCTATCAAGTAAAACTACCCAAAAAGTGCTTTTATTTCAATGTCGTCAGTAGGTCATGCATCTCTGTCTCGTTGAAATGTATTAATGATTTTCTCAATGTATATATTTGTATATTTTGTGATGACCTGAATTACTTTATGGTCGAGAAAAAGCTGCATAGCCTCTAACTCTGACTTGACTGCACTAGCAATCCCAATTGGCCCAGAGGATTGAGTAATTATGTTGTGCTTACGACACCTGACTTTGAGGTTTGGTGCAGATTTATTCCATTTTGTAACTGCGTCCTTTACGAAATAATTTTTTTAACCCTATTCTCACCATCGCCTGCTCCTTCATCAGCGTGTGATTCTTCATTGGCCTCGTAGTCTTCTTATTGGATTGTTCTCCTTCGCTGGCTTCTTGCTCTGTGGAAGAGTCGTGTTCATTTTCGTGAATTTTGTCTTCTTTACATTCCTCGTCTGGGTCTTCTTCCCCTTCGGAATCCGATCCTAAATACTCTGACTTCTCATCAAGCCACCTCCGAATATCGTTATCAAGGCTATAGTGTAGCCGAAGTCTTCTCCTCGAGGACATTTCAGAATGCCGCTGGACGGGCAGAAGTAGTTGGTGACTTAACACGAAAAACAATTATTATTTTCCCAATTTTACACCACTGGACTTAACTCAAGCGAAAGTGGAAGACCATTCTTCTGAATCACAAAATGATCAGCAAAAAGAATTAAAATACGAAAAAAGTTCTATGGAACAATTGCTCACCTTGAACAAACTAAAATGCTTTTGATCAAAGCTATTCTTTCCAAGTCAAAAGAAAAAATGAGGGTGGAACACATCAACTCTCCGCGACTAACTTCACCTGCCTGTAAAAAGGACGAATAGAGCACACGTTGTAGATGGCAGATGCAGTCCACACACTCCAAGCTATCACACTCTAGGTTACTATCTGGAAATTTCTGCACGGCACTCACGAGGGCTTCCTAGCATAAGGTTATTTTAGGCTCTAAAATAACTCCAACAATCTAACAAAAGAGGGATTAGCTGGGAACACCTGGCTCTTTGGGCGATAGATGCCGGAGCAACATTGTTGCCGATCGTGGAATAAAGGCTGAGGCAGACGTGTACTTGCAAACCCCACCACTTCCATCCCCGGGCAGCAGGGGCGGGTGGAGGAGGGGTGGCAAGTAACACACACGATTCCTTTATTTCTTAGTCAGTAACAATGTTGCATCCCCACCTAAGAGCCCGGTATTCCCAGAGATAGCATTCATAGCGTCACTCACCACCCCTACTTCCCTCCACCCTGAAGTCCGGGTAAGGGAAAGGAGCTCTAGCGTGAATGGTCAAAATTTTGAACGGAGTGTCATGAAAATTGTTTGGCACGACCAGGCACACAAATTTAATACAAAGTTATGGGTATATGCTGGTGACACGAGCAGAAAATTATCAGCTCGCGCCATTGGGCGCGTGGGCCGCATATGTGGCCCACTGAGACCGGCTTCTAATTCTGTTAGTTTCGATTAGTATCGAACCGACGGCAATATTCAAAGTGTGCTTAGCTGAGGTGTTAGAGGACGAAAAAAGGTGAAGCTACTGGAAATCACGAGCATGAAAAGTAATATTATAAAAATTGGCGCGATAAAGAAACTCAATGTGCCACCGTTGTGGCCCGCGCGCCCATTGAAAGGTTGAAGTCCAATCTTAATTGCCATCTCCTAAATGGTTCTGAATTTTCCTGCAATTAAACATGTGTCCTTTGAATATTCTTTGTTGAAATAGTTAATATTGTGTCCGCATGTTGTAAATGATGTGATACTAGTGCATAATACAAGGCTTATGGCCGAGTTTGATAATTTAATGAATTCATTACGTTATTTATTTTCATTGTTGAAATTTGTGCAATTTTATTCCTATTCTCTCTCGCAGCTGAGCCATTCCTCACGATTTGTCGGAATGCACGGTTAATAGAACAGCAAGGATAATCGTGGACCATTTACCTCAGAACGGTGAAGTTGCGAGAAAAGGCAGTAATGGAACTGGAATGTATACTAACATTGGCAGAGTGAATGGGGATGTTATCGGAGGGTGGGAGAGTAAGCAGAGGATGGGGAGTGGATGCTAGGTGGCGCTGAGCGCACTTGCAGGGGTTGGCAATGAAAAAATGAGTCAGATGACACGTCTGACGCAACCAAAAGTAGTACTACGGAGTGAGTGAGCAAGGGATTCATTTATGCACTAACTTTGGCCGCAATCAGTTCAACCGTCTGGAAACACATAGCGGACAGTGAAACATATATTGAAGATTACATATAAAAAAGATTAAGCGTATCCTGACATTACCTTATCACCGAGGAATGTCATAAGTTCCTCCTCCATAGCTAGAATCACATTTTTATAGTTAGAATTTATGATACTTCCTATGCAAATATATCTGAGAAAAATAATATATCTGAGAAAAATAAAGGAAAAGTCTTGTCGATTTACACATTTCAATACCTTTTCAGAATGAAGATATGCATTTCAAGCTAATCAGAGGATTCCCCTTTCTTCACTCATATAGTTCATATAGTTACATCTGAGGGTGACCTTGCATAATTTGTCAACTCGAGTTGCCATTGGATGTTTATATTTATTTATTGCCAAGGAAAAAAATCTTTTTGTTATGCATACAATCCACCGTTAAATGAAATTAACTTAATTTTAAAATTAAACATATTATACTTACATAAAAATTTGTGGATAAAATATAACAGCAGCCATCATTAGATTAGCAACGAGAACTGACCCCCGTGCATTGCACCCGATAAATCGGACGACCAGTGTTATCAGTTAGTAATATCAGTGTCAGTAATGTTACTGATATCAGTGTTGGTAATAGATAAAGAATAGTAAAGAGCAACTTGAGAAAATAAGAAGGAGTTAAATCAACCTTACCGACAAAAACGAGATAAAGGTTATTAACATATTGAGAAAAATTCAATAAAAAATAATTTGATTACCCTGTGGGGCGACTGAAAATTCTTTGAATGCCATATCTTACATAAATCCTTCTCAAGTCGATACATTCAAGCAGTTAACTAAAATATTAGTAGAGAGCTAAAGACAGACATCCATGTCAACTTAATATAGTATTACTATGTAGCGCATGTAATTTGGAGCCCAGAAAAAATTATATATGCACGTCCAATGAGTCGGACGCTATGCACTAATGGGTTATCCCTTAGGCTGCGGAGACGTTTTTTAATAGTCTGCATGGTGAGCGCGGGGAGAACGTGTTTCAACATTTGACCAATTTTCCCGCCACTGGCAGCCTTATCTTAAGATTTTATTGCCGTCCTTTCGGCGGTGGCTTGAACTCGGCCAAACCTATACCCTTTTTCTGAACTGACGGCGGCTGACTGTGCGCTTGCTGGAAACCCACCCACTCTTCTAGCCAATTACAGAAGAGCGACAGTAGAAAGTGTGTAGGAGCCCGCAGTCTCTCTCCGAACTCCGTGCAGTGCTAATCACTCTCCAGCTCGCAGTGTTGCCAAATCGAATGTGTGGAAACCGCACAGCGTTCGTCCGAGAACCTCCCGCCGCGCCCGAAAGTACCGTTATTCCCAAGGCTGGTGTTGCAGATTTTTTTGATTTTCAAATGTGCGCCCTTGCGGGCTTTTTATTCCCTGCTCTCGCCGCTAGGGGAACACTACGGCGCAGCCTGTCCGCGCACCTGCTGTAGATGCGGTGAAGGCCTGTTCGCCTGCTCTCTCTCTCTCTCCTGAACCGTAGAGCAGAAAAGAAGACTTCTTCTCTCCCTAACTTTACTTTGTTCACCGCGACGTCTCGTCCGCCTTGCTTTACTATTTCCAGTATTAAATCTGTCTTAAAAGGAGCTAACGTGCCTTTATTTTTTGTAATACGCAACATTTTGGTCCTTCGGGCTGGATTGAGATCGCGGTTGGAGAGAAGTTTAACTTGTCGATTAATAATTTCTATTGAATTATTTCGCCAAACGAAAGTGAACTTTAATAACGTCGACTTTCAAGAGACCACGTGGTTCCTGATCCACCATTGCTGGATCCTGTCTTCTGCTTCCTGAATTTACGAAGAAAAGAAATCATCTTTCCTCCTCTTCAGCAGTGTGCCTGCCTTCATTTAGAGTGAAATTTTTCGGTAAGAACTTTCTTTTACGTGAACTTTAGTGAACTTTCATTAATAACTCAACGTGGATATTGCTCCCATTGAGTCACGTGTGAACTTTTGCGTCAAGTATTATTCTTTGAATTGAAGTGCTTCATTCTCAACACTAACTCTGAGTCACTTTTTTGGCGAAGGGAGTTGTGATACAAACGTCCACGGCCACTTTCATGCCGACCTTGAAAACTTGACTGAGAACATTTTCTGAACTCGATGACTGAATTGTGCCTTCCAATGGGACCTCATGTGCTTTCTATTCACTTCAGTCTTCTTCCTAAGTTCATTTCATATGAATGACCGTGTTCAATTTTGCTTAGCGCTATGTCTTAGGAACTTGAAAAACTTATTCAATCTCAACTAAAGAGTTAATTTCAAGATTTTGGTCCAATACTAAAAAACGTGGGCTAGATAATCTCTCGTGCATTGTCCTAGAAGAGCGAAAAATATTAATTACTTCGTACTGGGATGATTTTTTGTCAAAGCATTACGCACTGCTAGAGAAACCTGAGGTAGCCAAGACGAGCTACGTTTCTGAAGATATTTTCTCTAAAATAGAGGAGCATTACATTGACGCGCGTTCTAATATAGCCTCTTGTTTGAATTCCTTATGTGCTCCAACCAACGTCAAGCATGACGCATCGGGTGATATATCGCGTGTCAATATTCATTCGCAACTTCCGAAAATTGAACTGCCTACTTTTTCGGGTAATGTGTTGGAGTGGGAGTTTTCGCGATCAATTTAAAAAACAAGTGCATGAAGTGCCAGAACCTTCTCATGCGCACATATTACTTTATTTGAAAACTCATTTGCGTGGTAGCGCCGCAGAAGTGATTGAAAATACACCTGTTACCAGTGCTAATTATCAGGGCGCATGGAATGATCTTGAGCAACGCTATGGTAGTAAAAGGATTCTTTCTAATATTCATATGAAGAATTTATTCGAACTCTCACCTGTGCAAAAGCCTACCTCCGCTGAACTAAAAAGGGTGTTAGATGAGTTTCGTCAGACTGCAAGAGCTTTTCAAAATCTTGGCAAACCGGTTGAACAATGAAACGGATGGTTTGTGTTTCTTCTAACAAGAAAATTAGATTCGTCTACTCGTCTGATGTGGGAATTGTCACAGACAGACATGAATGCGGTTCCTAAATTCGAGGGATTTTCTAATTTTTTGGGGACTAGAATTCATGCCCTGGACGCGTCGAAGGAGTTGGACTCTGCAAGTACTTTTGCATCTCAGAGCGAAGCCAGACGTGATTTTTCTAGTAACCAAAGATCTAAAACACGATCGTTAGTTCATATGTCATCCACTAAGCGATCGCAAAAGAGCACCTTACGATGTCACTTATGCTCCAATGGGCATCCTTTGAGCTACTGCTCTGTGTTTAAAAGCACGAAGCCAAATGAACGCAAAGAACAGGTTCATAAACATTCACTTTGCTTTAACTGCCTATCTAAACAGCATGTGACAAGACTTTGCAAATCTGTTGGCCGATGTTTGGTGTGTAATCAGAAACATCAAACCTTACTTCATCAGTGCTTTCCCCCTAGGACACAAGAAACAACTCAATTTCCTACGAACAGTTATTTTGTTTCCGAGTCACCGGCCTTCGTTCCTCCAGCTTCCGTACCCACGGAACCAGCAGGAGCATGTAGTTGCTCGGTGGTTACAAAAAGAGTTATTCTTTTAGCCACAGTTCGCGTTAAAATTGAAGCCCCGTCTGGAAAATTGCTTACAGTTCGAGCTTTGATAGACACTGCTTCTGATTCCTCTTTTGTCTCCGAGTGGGTCGTTCAAACTTTACAGCTCAGAAAGACAAATATAAATGTTCCGGTTACGGGTGTTCAAGGGTGTGAAACTGGTGTTTCAACCAGTGCAGTGAACTTACGTATTCTTTCGAGTTTTGATCCTCGATATGAACTCAAAGTACAAGCTTTAGTTCTTAAAAAGTTAACCTCTTTGATTCCGTCTAATTATGTTCAACGTGAACATTGGCCTCACTTAACTGACATAACGCTTGCTGACCCTGACTTTGCAATCCCGTCAAAAATTGACCTCATACTGGGAGGAGATGTCTGCGGACCCCTATTTTTAGATGGTTTCCGCCAAGGGCCCGCTGGCTGTCCTTACGCTGGGCTAACACCGTTTGGATGGGTATTGTTAGGCCCAGCGGAATGCTCTTCTGAGGACTGTCTGGTGAAAAATTGGCAGGTGGAGGAGGTTCCTTCAGAATCTCCAATGTCAGAAGATGACATTCGCTGTGAAAATCATTTCAAGGAAACGCATACAAGAAATTCAGATGGACGTTATGTTGTGCGTTTTCCTCTAAAAGCGGATGCTTCTAATTTAGCTTCATCACGATCATCCGTATTAAGATTATTTCAAATGTCTGAGAGGCGCTTAGCAACTCAATCTTCAATCAAGCAGAATTGTATTGAATTTTTGTCCGAATACTTTGATATGAATCATGTGTGGTCATTAAGGATTAAAATGAAATGTAAAATAAGAATGTCATAGGGCCGTTAAAAGTTTGAAGGCAATGCACCGAGGGAAGTGAAAAAAAATTGATCAAATTTCTCGTATGGATTTCATTACATTTTATTGACATCTGATGCTAAAGTTACAGAAACTATTCTTTCGTAGTTAGCAGGATAACAAATGAATTTCATGGAGATAAAGGCAAACTTTCAGCAAATAAAAAGAAGTGGTAATTACAGGGGAAGAAATTATTCTGTAAAATATAGCAATTATAACTCACATCAGAGTCAAGATACATTCCCGGTCATTAGTAATATTAATTAGTTGGTTAACTTACCTACGGTATTCTTCCATTAAAATTAGCATTCACACTGTAGTTCATTTAATTAATTAAACAGTGTAATTTCAATTTCTTAGGCTTATTAGAATTAGCTAATTACGGTGATAGTTTAAATATAGGTAGATTGTCATTCGTTCACTCGTAGTAAGTCTCTTCTCAACCCTTTGGAGACGGCGGAGTTTTCGTCTTAGTATGACTGCTGTACTGAGCCCCAAGACACTTTTCTCGTGGTACGGAGCATTTTTGGAGGGCATTCGTTAAGAATCATCTCGCTGAACCTTTTTTGACCCCTCCATGCAGGGACTACGTATGATCTTGGACTGCGAGAGTAGTTGTGCTCCTTCCTTTCCGGGTTTACGACCATACCTGCAGCATTGGTTCGCGGTCAACTTATATGTATTAAGCACATGAATAATTGTTGCTTGCACGTCATTGCAGACTTTAAATTGAATTCTACATTTTTTCTGAACACTGTCTAATTTTAAACGAAGTTCTAAAGTCAATATTAACGCATTTAAAGTTAATATTTATCGTAGAATTTCGTTGAAAAATTGTAAACGCAGCTCAAAAGACAAAGAATTCAATTCTTAGTTGATATTTCTTGAGAAAAGAACAAATATTTGTTTCGAAAACTGGCTGGAGAAACAATTGCATGACCGCTATGGTCCCTCACCGCTAAGAGGGGCAATAAAAGACGAGGGGTGAGGGCATCTACTCCCGGATTCTGAGGGTAAATCCTAAACCCCGCCGTGTTGGGTCACGAAACAAAGACGTCGTACACCCGCGACCGTCTTAAAGGGGGGAGGTAGAAAACGTATATATACGGCTTTTGCTCTATTAGTCAGGAAATTCTCAGACGGAAGTATACGGCTTTCGAATCCCGGGTCAGGAAAAGTCCACACGTATATGCACGTCTTTAGTAGGGAAAAGCTTAATATCAGAATGAATGGCATGTGACATAAACAATTTATATTTGTACAGGAAGTATTTTCTGACATGGAAAATTTGTATTTTCACCCTTCAATGACAACGTAGTGCAGCCCTTCTCTGAATCTTGGAATCAACCTTGCCCCAAGATGGAGAGTCAATCGTCCCCTACCATTTGGTTCATACGTTGTAGTTGGAACTGCTTCTCCATGATATCAACGCATATGGATTTCAAATATCAACTTATTTATTCTCAAATAAAAGAACATTAAAAATGTGATCATTACAATTATTTTGATTAAAATGTATTTCATTTCATCACAGTGCTGACTGTTTGGTACATTTTTAAGATTCGTCACGAGGAAGTGGCTGCTCCTAATATAATGTAGCCCAAATAACTGGAAGACACTGTTAAGTAGACCTTTGCTTCAGGGTATTCATTCATACCAGAGGACCAATCATAACGCTAATTTGATGGTAAAGAATTTGTATCCTTTCTGGTCAAGAAATCAGTTAAAGCAGCCGATGTAACCGTTTCTAAACTTTACATCCCACACAGCACAAGAACTCGCGTACATAATGCATTTTACAAGGAAATTGATTTATACTATGCATCATGTATTTTGTAAATTATTAATGCTGTATTACAGCGCTATGGTGTAGGGATTTACATTATGTATATTGGTGAATCCATACCGGTATATTGCATTAACCTGTGCGCTCATATTAGCGACCAAAATATTAATTATAACGTGGAATAGTACACTGCCGAGGAAAATTATATTCGTGGATTTACATACACACTCAAAACTAACAATTGCCTAGTCGCGCATTATCGTTTTTAATGTATCCATTCATAAGATCATCTTTGAGCAAAGTAGTATTTCCTCTGAATCTGTGTTGTGGCGGCTGCCGTTGGAGACTACGTTATTTACGAGTGAATTACGTAATGTTCTACCACTTTTCAGGGAATTTTGTGGTGTAAGTTGGTGAAATTGAAGTTTCTGAGGATAGTGAATTTTCCTTTATTCTAAAATTTCGTTCGCTGGGCTTAAGAAACGTGTGTTTGTGAGGCATTTTTGTTAAAATGCCTTTCACATGTTCAGTGCCAGGATGCGAAGAAAACTCCAGGACTGGACCCAAACTTCAAGTTTTTAGCTTTCCAAAATATCATGAGATCGAGACCAAGTGGATTCTGGTGATGAGAAGAAACAATTTCACCTCCACGAAAAACAGATATGTACCCTTTCACGCTGTAATTATTTGGATGTAATTTCTAGCTAGATGTGGCTAGGGAATGTTGATGAATGTCTCCAATACTAGAAGTGGTGAAAATATTGTAGCGGCAATTCAATAGAAAATACTTTTACTTGAGTTGTCTTTTTTGTATTATTTCGTTCAGTAAACGTGTGGTTGAAGGAGCTACTTGATAAATTGCATGGAAAGCACTCAATGATGAGAAATTCATTGAGTCTCGTCAGAAACTTATATATGCTATTTGTGTATTAACTTCCGTGAATGGAAATATGCGTTTTTCTCTTACTATCGTGAGTGGAGCAATGAACCGGAATTTAACTGTTTCCAGCTTTCATCATCTCAAATTATCTTATGCTCTAGTTTTAAATAAAAATCATTGAGGAATATAATTATTCCGTTTTTTCCAGCCAAGTCATTAGATATATTTCTCGTGCAGAATTGATTTAAATTGGAAATAAAATGTCAAAGTAATTCATGTGGTATTTTTTTATTTATTAATTTTAGGTTTGTGAGCTTCACTTCTCATCGAGTGATGTCTAAAAAGAATGTGGCATTGCAAGAAAAGATTGGGAGATAATTCCTATTGAATTAAAGGTGCTCAGACTGGAGGGAGGTGCCATTTCTTCAGTTACCAAACTATCATCCAGGAGACAGAAAGACTTAGAGGTATAGGTGACATATAGAACTATGGTGGATGTGGATTTGTTTTTTTTTTAAGTGGATGATGTTACAATGGGCATTCGTTGGAGGAACTATTGAAGATAGTTGGTATGGCTTCTGCCAATGCACTTTGAAATAATTTTTCTTCAAAAGAGAATGACAGTATTTGTTTCACCGAAGTAGTTCATGGTAAGAAGAAAGAATTGCAGGTATTATTGTGATTGACTAATGAAAGTATAAAATATCTGTATTTTATTTGTTTTTTTTTTCTTTCCTGCCACTAAAATTCCTTGTAGTGATGTCTTCGTGCATGGTAAGAGCTGATATGTGATGTAAGAGATATCATGTTCTTTATGCTTATTTTTATGCTAGTGATTTGGCAGGACTTTCAAATGTTTATTAGATAGATACATCAATGAAGTGACATTGAAACCTTTGCTTATCCCAAACAATATATCAAATACCTAAGCGCCCGGGACGGGTACGTTTTAGTAGCTGAGGCTGGACTTTGCATAAATTTTGGCTCGCATTTAGATTAGTTCGAGCAGAATAATAGCAGATGTGTCAACGATCTTATATTTCACTGGCAATTATCACTGAAAATTCTTATTTAATCAGGCTCTAGGGTAAGATTTCCATAGCCCATCGGCTATGCAATGTCTAATTCAGTGTCAAAATAAAGAAGAATTTTCTCGTAATTAACAAAACCATTTGGGACTTTATGTGAACACCTTTTACCCTGCCAGAAATAAATTATCCTCCAAGGAAAATATATGGAATACAACCAGGTTTAATCAAATGCTTGACATCACCAAAATGTTATTGAATTTCGAGACGCTTTTGTGTTGAAGAATGAATTCTCTTTGGATGCAAAAATCCTTTTCTAGAAAGTTATTTCAGATTTTGTTTCTTGATTTTATTCCTGCTAAGTAATACTTCTAGATCACAACAATTTATGAGTCAGTTATAAAATATTTTTTTTTCTTGAGAGTGGCGAGTTAAATGGTACGTAGATTAGATGCAATATTAACGAATTGTTTCAGATTGAAAAATATTTATACTTATTTATGCCTATTTTCTCGGAACCCACTGACTGGTTTCTTATTGACTGAGTATATTATGTACCAATTATCAGTTCCCACGGCGGTTAAACCAGCATCGCAGACAGCACCACGACTACTTCAGTTCTGACATGCACCGGCGGTGGCACTACAATGAGTGACGTCTCTCTCCTACAAGCGTTCGATTGAATCCGATCAGAAAGCTGCTTGCAAGAAAAGAAATTTCGCATATTCTGCACGAATAAGGTTTCTCTCCCGAGTGGGTACGAAAATGAGTCACATATTCGAGTTAAAGTCGCACATTCTCGAGAAAGACATTTCACACTTGTTTAAGGTATCTCTCCCGTGTGCGAACGCTTGTGGGAAAGAAAGATGCCCCCCCAATTGAAGGATTTGCTTCCCGTGTAATTTCAGGTATATGGCTTCTCTCTTGTGTATGTTCGCATGTGGTTCTTTAGATAACATCTCTCAGTGAAATATTTTTTGCTGTTGCTGAAAAAGGCCTCCCTTGTATGTGTACGTGTGTGTGTGTTGAGGTGGTTTCTCCTAGACTCTTGGACTTGCTGCAGCTTCTCTCCCGTGTGCATGCGTACATGTTTAACTAAGTCGCTCTTCGTTGGGAAAGACTTTTCACACTCGTAGCATGAATAACGCCTCTCCCTTGTGTGTGTGTACGTGTATGGGAAACAAGGCTGGTCCTCCTAGTGAAGGACTTGCCACACACTTTGCAGATATGGGGCTTATCTCCCGTGTGTGTTTGTACGTGAAGATTGAGGGAACTCTTCCGAGTGAAATATTTTTTGCAGATTCTGCATGAAAAAGGTTTCTCTCCCGTGTGTGTTCGCATGTGACTGTCAAGATTACCACTCTGAGCGAAAGACTTCTCACACACGTTACAAGAATAAGGTCGCTCTCCTGTGTGTACACGGATGTGTCTCATGAGGTCACCATTCTGAGTGAAGCACTTAGCGCACACGCTACATGAATATGGTCTCCCTTTCTCTCTCATAGCCACGTGATTGCGCAGGTTTCTAACGCAAGATGACTTAGATGACAAACTATGCAAAGTTGATTTCTCGTCTGGAGTGAAACTTCTCAACACTCGTCTCATATTTTTCTTGTCCCCTTTTCCTCCACTGGTTTTCTTGAGAAGCCCATTTCTTTTTCGCCCTGGCTCCAGTCTTTTCCTCTGCAGCACACTTAAAGCCTTGGGGGTGGTAGGCTCGAAAGAACTGCTATTTCTGCATGATGGAAGGGTTTTGAGAGACACATCTCCGATTGATGATTCTGCTAAAGCATCAAAATTACGAGCAACAAAATGAATTTTCATGTGTTGGACTAGCTCATTTTTGTTGTTGAATCTGTCTCTGCAGTTGAAGCAATGATATGAATCTTCTTTAGATCTGTAACTATTCCCTGTATTTTTTATCAAGCAATTATCTATCTCAACATTGTCTCTCACGACGGTTTCATAGCCACTTCTGTAACTTTCACTGATTCTGATAAGCTTAAGGTAATCTGTGGTATTTGGTTCATCACAACATTTCTCCCGATCAACAGTCATTGCCGCTCCACCAGCGCTGCCTTTTAAAGATTCATTGTATTTTGTATTACATTGTCTATCGTCCGGAATTGAGCCACATGTCATCTTTTCAGTATGAAGAGCATCACATTTTTCCAAGACTTTATCCATCAGATTTCTTCCTATCCCTACATGAGATGCTCGATTCCTGGAACCAATTTCTGTCACCAACGATGTAGGACCAATGCATTCATCGATTGAATGATCGCTTACACTCTCTTCCGCAGGCAGATATGAAGTTGATGTTGTTTGAATGGTCATGCACTCGGCTGTCTGGATCCCTAGAAAAGAATTTCAAATTACAACTATCACAGTCCAACATGAAATCTTTGACTCTTTAACCTAACATTTGAAATTGAATGGATGGAAGAAGCCAGAAATCAGGGCCTAAAATGCGGCCTTACTTGAAATTGCACCCAAAAACTATCGATATAAATGAATGGCGGGGAAAATAAACTGTATAGAACACAACATAGAAACAACACGGACAAAAACGCTATAGTAGAATGTTAAGGACAGAAATCAATGGGTGAAATGGTATATTTATAACTACATAAGCATACATACGTACTATCGTTTTCAAAAGTATGTAGACACCCACGAGCCCCACTTAACTGATGTGGCAGGGTCGGTAAAAACTTGGAAGGTTGGCACATGAGGTAGCCTGCATCCCTCACCAGTACGCCGCAAGAGCCGACGAGGACGAACGCGGGGGCGACCGGGCTATCGAGACAGGAGTCAAAATATAGGCTCAAATGCCCTAGTAGATAGGAAACTCACGTCCACGCTCGTGTTGGGCTTTCGGTGCGTTTTCTTGCGAGCTCCGTGGCGAGGATTTCCTCTCTTCAGATTCATATTTGGACTCACCGTGAACACGGAATGTGCATGTGGCCACGTAGCTGAGTAGGATTACTTCACGCGCATTTGATGCACCGGTCATACATTTATAATTATTTATTGTTGTCCAATCGGTGCGGTCTGGTCAGGTTGGTTGGTCGGATATCTCCGAGGCCCCCGAGGTTATAGGGCCCCCACAACGCTCGCGTCTATCTCAAAGTGTATATGAAAGGTGTAATAAAAAACTGAGATTACTTGAACCAAATTATTTTTAACAATAATAAAATTCTAAGCTCTGATTATTTGATTTATTTACAGCTTAATCAGCATACAAAGTTTGTAAAAAATAATTAAATAAAGGTTTTAGAAGATAAAAGAGAACCTTATGCTTTTTGAAAGGGTTATTTGAAAGTTATTTTGGAGGGTTTTTAGATTTCAGTGCGGTTTTAAGGTAGGTACAAATATACTAAATAGATAATAGAACTGTCACACCCATCTAAATGTTTAAGCTATGAAATTTTAATTTTTCTTAGTTTTTTTATTTACGAAATTGCTACCTTTAATTAACTTTAATCTACATTTTAAGAGCCAAAATAGCGTCAAAATCCATTTCTGGGCATGCGATTTCCCAAAATTTTCCCAAGGGCCCCAGCCGAGGTCACACAATCACCCCAGGCCGCCCCTTCGTCCGTTTTTAAGGGTGAAAGATTTCATGTACCAATTTACTTCAACTGAATCCTTGGAGATATTTGTATTTCGCACTCCTATAGGAAGCAAAGAGTTGGTGCTTTTACTTACATAACTTCCAACACTGGTGAACAAAGATGTTGTCCTGGGGACGTCGTTGGATGATGTTAGACGTATTTTTTGCTGAATCGGAATCTGGGCTTAAATTATTTCCATCACGTCTAGTTTCATTGGGACAGCTGAATGTATGTTTTTTTTCTTTTACAAAAGTATTCATTTATTTCATTTGTATATCATAATAGCATGAACAGGTAAAAATAATAATTTCCTCTCATAAAATGTTGTCCTACGATGGTATGCCTTCCTATCCCAACAAAATATATCATTAAACTTGCTGTAACCTATCTTTTTTTCGATGGAATGCATAATCAGGTTCCACTCCAAATAAGTATGTGACTGTAAGCGCGTAAAGACGTGTGTTTTTCATCTGCTGGTGGTTTGAAAATTTTGTTGCTCACAGGAAATGTCAGCTTATTACATTGTAATCGTTGTGAAGTGTCTTAGCTTTCATCGTGGAGTTCAATCCATTTCAAATCACCGAGGTAATGTTGCTCAGTATTTTTAATTATCCAGAATTTTTTATCCTTGGTTCCCTACAAGTAGACAATCAGAAAACACGATTTGAAAAAATTTACAAGACATTCTTTTTTTGGCAGACGTTTTTAAAAGGGCGAATGGGCCTAAACAGAGCGTGAACTACCACGATGACTTCTGTTACGTGTGCGATGAAACTACTTTCAAGGCTAACAGGAGGAATATTACCTTTTTGAGACAGTGTTTTAGACTTTATTTTGACTGTCCGTTGGGAGACCTGGATATAGGATCGAAGTCTTTTGTGAAAGGCTTCTCACTGGTTGGACTGATGTAAAACGTCTTATGAATTTTTCCGTCCTCATGATTTGGCGGGAAGCTAAGGATCATATTTCTGACTACTATTTTTGTGAAACAGGAATTAAAGAAATAACACCGAAATCAAAACACACAGTAAAAGATCCAAACAGCCTAGAATCAGCCCCACACGTGAAAAATTTACCAGTAGTGGAACCACACAAAATGTTAATCTTAGCGAATATTCAGAACGTATCTGGGAATGATGGATTCAAAAACTCGAAAGACCCAATTTTCGGACCAAAAATACCTGATAGACCTCATTTTAGGAGATTTAAGAGGATTTAAGTGATTTATTGCGCAATTTAAATTTGTCTAAAAAGCAGAGTGAAGTCTTAGAATCACAGTTGAAGGGTTGGATTTTGCTAAATCGAAATACAAAAAAATCACAACTGTACATTTTCATGAAAACAATCTTAATTTTTGCAATGATGTTCTCTCTGTTATGGATACTCTTAGTTTTCATTACATCACAAATGACTAGGTTCATTGATTCCTTTAACGTCAGTTTAAAGGCTGTTTTCTAACATAATGGAATTGAACTCCCCTCGAAAGCATTAACCCATGGAACTGACATGAAAGAATCTTACCAGAATATGCAGTAAATTTTTCTCTACGAAAAATTTGTGGAAAATTAAAAGTAGCTGCATTTTTACTTGGCGTACAGTTGGTCAACACGAAATATTACTGCTTCTTCTGCGATTGGGATTGGATAGACAGAAAAAATCATTACTTGAAAAAAGATTGGCTATAACGTAAGCACTCGTTCCTGGATACCAAAATGTCCCTTTCAACTTTATTACGATTCGAACTAAAAATACGATACGATCTAAAAATATTATTTTGCCACCTCTAAGTATTAAATTAGGGGTTTTTAAAATTGTGTAAAACGTATGTGCAAAAATGGTGCAGGTTTTACTTATTTGAAACAAATGTCCTAAAAATCAATGAAAACAGATAATAGAAGCATTTTTTATTGGATCACAGATTTATTTAGAAAGCGCTTAAGAATTCGGAATTCTGAGAGCAATATTTCAACAAAAAAAGCGCAAGGAAGGCATTCAAAAATGCATTTGAATGTTTTCTAGGAAAGAGAATGGCTAAATATCATCACGATCTGGTGGTTAGTGTAATTAAATTGCACAAAAAATTGGCTGCTCTACGTATTCAAAAGAAATAACTTCATCGGCTCACACCTGGACTTTATTCCTACAAACCTTGGCGCCGTTAGTGATCAACACGATAGGTGTTTCCACCAGAATATTTTACTAATGCACGAACGGCACCAAGAAAAGTTCAGCAACATGTTATCAGATTAGTGGTGGTCACAGAAAAGGGATTCGTCAGAAGCTAAATATACGAGAGAATTCCGAGTGAGTACCATTTTTTCCCATTATTTTAACTAACAATTTATTTAGTTGAACTCCCTTGAATCCGATTGTCCTAAAAATACATTAACGTGATAGAAAACATCTGGTCCCAGATTCGGAATCAGCCCGAAAAATACCAGAGGATCACTCAAAAACATGGCTAGAACAGAAATAATTATTTTTTGGTTGATCAGTGTTATCGATTGAGTTGCAAACATTGTGATCTACGGCTATCATTTTGATTTCAACAACGAGTGTATCTGGCTATTTATTGAGTATTGTCCATAATATGAGTAGAGATTTTTATCAACGGAAATTTGAAAGCAGCAAGGATAATATACAACCTCTGCCACTTTCCCTGCTTATATCCACTCTTTGAATAAACTTGCTTTGAAATCAATGTGTTAAGGCAGATTGGGTCATATATATTAAAAAATTAGTCGCTGAAAAAATTCGGTGTTAACTTTTTTATCAAGTAAACTGTATCTATTATGTTGATGTTTTCAATTGACCTTTAAAAAAAATACAATTGGACCAGTTTCGAATCCCCCTCATAACTTCAGTGCATCAAATGCGCGTGAATTACACCTACTCAGCTTCGGGGCTACATACACATTCCGTGTACACGGTGAGTCCAAATATGAATCTGAAGAGAGGAAATCCTCGCCACGGAGCTCGCAAGAAAACACACCGAAAGCCCAACACGAGCGTGGACGTGAGTTTCCTATCTACTAGGGCATTCGAGCCTATATTTTGACTCCTGTCTCGCTAGCCCGGTCGCCCCCGCGTTCGTCCTCGTCGGCTCTTGCGGCGTACTGGTGAGGGATGCAGGCTACCTCATGTGCCAACCTTCCAAGTTTTTACCGACCCTACCACATCAGTTAAGTGGGGCTCGTGGGTGTCTACATACTTTTGAAAACGATAGTACATTCACCACAAATCTTGCTTACAATTGATGAAGAAGAATTAAATCAGGCCCCTTTAAGAATTACTCCTTTGCACGACAAAGTGTTTTAAACAATTTTGTTTTATCTTGCATTCTCCTAAACTTGATATTTTAAAAATAGCAAATAATTTTCTTTTCAATTGCAAATCTTATGACGCCCATATTTTGTGAATAAAAAAAGGTTTTTAACAATGACAATCGTAAACGTTGCGGCACTACAGATGAGTATCTAGATATATAGATTTTTAATGCATGTAAGCGTTTTTTAAACTAAACTACAAAAAATATGGGCGGACGACTAATTTAGGTTCTTCATCCTTTACAATCAGTTACAACAAAGGCCACTTTCAGAAATGATGCCTACAATGTTCCCTCCGCTGTTCACGGCACGGCACTGTGAAATCCAGAGAGCCATCTCGCCTGAAACTGGCCTCAATATAGCTATGCCTGTATTTCATGCTGTAGACAGTGCAGTGTCAGACAAGATTAAAATGGGCGCTGTGGACACTACGACACGATTTAAGTCATTTGAAGGCATCCATAAAGACCTATGGTTATTTGAAAGCAAGGTGCAGTGCTGAGGATGGTGGCTGGTGAAAAGTCGTCCCTTCTGAATGCAGCCTAAGCCTTATCTGTATACAGCTATTTGTAGCCCTTGAGGGTAGTTAGCCAATCCTTCAATTGTGGACTCATGAGCCATTGTCAAATTATCAACCATTTCTCTAGTCATAGTAAAAGTTAGCTAAATAAAATCATTAGAATGCACATTATCCACATTAGCATCAATTCCTCCATGCATAGAGTTCTTTATCAACCAACAAGAGTACTCACCAAATGCCCCTGTAGTGGACTCATGGGCTATAGTCGATCTGTCAATTGGGTCCCAATCCTCACCTGAAGTAGGCTGTAAGTAATCAAGGCGTAAATTATGCATGCACTGGGGATTCAGGACATTTTTTAAAGATTGACTAAAACTTATTCATAACCCACAATACTTCAAAATTTGGAATTCCTCACAAACATTTTTCTCATAAAATAAAAAAAAAATATTTTCCCATTTTTTCAACATGGATACGGTCTTTGATTCATGATACGCCTGCACTGTAATATTATTTTTATTAGATAACTCTGCTGTAGATGTCATGTAATTTTTTTCATGTGATATCATACATGTATTATGGTTTCTATGGCAATAAAAGAACTAAAATAACATAATTGAAACAAGGCATCCCTGTGAAAAAAGGGATAAAATCTGATGCTACTGCACTGCAAAAAATGATTTCCACACATTAAACTAAATTTTTCAGTGAAAAAAATGGAATAAAATGTTGATCTGTTCAGAGGAAATAAAAAACTCTCAGCGTTTTTTTTCTCCTCCAACATGTGCCAAGGGGTGAATCAAAAGGCTGTCCTCCGAAAAGAGTTTCCTCCCAAAAGAGCTAGAGCAGTACAAAAAGTATCTGCAGCACACATGGGAGAGCTCTAGACAGAGTGAGGCCTCTCATTAAGAGAATGAAAAAAGTTGAAAAAATTTCATGTCATAATTAAACAATTCAATTATGCTATTATTTCAGCCAATACCTCTACTTTACAGGATACATATCATACATATGTTGTAAACTTAGAAAAATCATACCTTATGGTTGTTAGTATCGGTGTAAAAATTATAATTGTTGCTAAACTGTTAACACATAAAAGATAATCAGAACCTATTTAAAGCACCACAACATACCTCATTTTCTATACTTTACACTGTAACACATTGTTCCTTTAAAAATGTTATAAATGTGGCTAATTATTTTTAAACTTAAGAAATTATTATGAACAATATAGAGTTCCACTAAACCATTCTTTTGTTGTAGGTTAACCTGATAAAAAATTAAGAAATTATGAGATATTGAAAATGTTTCAAATACTGTTGCTAACTTTGTTTAAACATAATTAATTATTATAAACATAATAGAGTAAGATTAAACTGTTCATTCCACGTTTCTCAACCGTATAAAATTCAGGAATTGTTAATTTATGTAAAAGTTTCTAAATTTGTTTAAACTTTAAAAATTGTTATAAACAATGTAGAGTCATACAAATTGCAAATAATTGAAAATTTCTTGTGAAGGGAAGATCTGAAAAAAACAGGTGAAATGCACGAATATTGTAATCCATTCCACTCGAGTGTTCAAAAATACCTTAGGCCATACGATTACATACTATCAGGCAAATAGAATAAGAATGTACTTTAACTTAGCAACATGATCTCAGACAATACTATTTCTGAAACGAGTAAAAGAAAACCATAGACCATCCCATTTCATAATAAAAACAAAGCTGGAGTAAACATGTATAGCATGTATCCATCTATCTACACATCTTCAAATCCAACAACCACATCCAGAGGCACAAAAAATGTACCAAACCACCGAATTGTACCAATAAATCGTCCAATGTATGCATTCAATGCAAAAAATATTTTGTGGAGAGGGCGCAGAAAAAATAAAAAACTGTCTAAGATTTCCAACAAAGTAATAATGTTTAAAAAATTATGCAAATTTTGTAAACCCGGTATACCTATTGTTTAAATATTAAATTATGCTCATGCAATATATGCTCAGCAGTCCAGCAACATTTTGTCCGGTAGTGTCCGAAAATATCCACATGGAAGAATGACACCTCGGTAGCTTAACTGGCTAAAGCACTCGCCCGGAAATCGGGGGATCCGGGTTCGAATCCAGGTCAAGGCAAATGATTTTTTCTCTGTGGATCTTACGCATGATTGTGCATTGCGGGTGACTCCTGTAAAAGTTATCACCGCGGCTAGTCCTGGTATACTTTAAATTAAATATTAAACACGAATTTTGTATTGAGTGCATGCATTTTCATTATTAGATTTGCAATCGACTACTAAATATGGTTTATTTCATGATTTTTTTAAATAATTGTTATCATCTTTTGACATTTGAAATAATATTTAATGAAGTTAAAAGGTGTTTTCAATGAACTGTTTCAAAAATTAATGTATTATAATACTGAAATTGGATGAAAATGATGTCTATTACTCCAAAATACATTTTTGGGGTCAATTGGCCTGGCCTTCTAGGTAGCATGGAACTCCCATCCTCCAAGTGTTAAAGCTGCGTAGAAAGCAAGATATACATACTACCATTTACATTGACTAACTTATAGATTTATACCTACTATCCCCTACATCAAAAAATTACATTCCATAACAAGGATTCTGTACATACATGGGCATCCTCCTCTGGTGATGGTTCCTTCTTTGCCCCCATCAGTGTCCACTCCAGGTCTGCCATGGTTGCTCCTGTGCTCTGAGCTTCCACCTTTTCACTTTGGGAAGCAGTTAAGGTTATGGGCTGCAACAGAATCCCCGATCATCAGTATTAACGATCGAGATACAGGAACAGAGAAATGCTTTTAACTAACATGAATGGGAACTGTGATATTGAATTATTCCATGGAGGACGGAATTTGTGTAGTAGCAAAACTATGCTTAACAAAGCAAACGTGAACTTACTAAGTCATCAGTTGCCAATGGGTCAAAAGTATTACTTGAAATTGCAGCTGGATCCGGTGTGTACATCTCAGGATAATTACCTTCACTGAGAGGGTCTTTGTTCTCTTCTTTCACAGTTACCTAGAAGATAATGCTGGGTGCCAATCAATGGGGGCAAAATAAAAATGTAAATAATAATAAATAATAACAACAAAACCTCCTCTTTCACCTGTGACCACTCAAGCTGGCTGAAATCATGTTTGCATAAGATTTTAGAGACAACCTAAAATGAAATGGTAGACATGACCAGTTTACTCTGCACACCTTGGTGTGGTATGCTTCTCAATGTGCTTGCCACAATAAAAGAGGGTAAATTCTTCTCCTTCCTACTCAGATGTTACAGGTTCGAATTCCAAATGGGTGGCATTCCCCCATCCAGGCCTTGGAATATTTGCATGTCCTCAGCTTGAATGTAGGAGAGGACTTCAAAGTCCTGAATTCCATCAATCAATAAAGATGAGCTATTATCATCATTTGTTCATATTAATTTACAATAAGGGCCATTTGTTTCATCCACATTGCAGGGCCACCTGACCCTTTGAACATCATAAGCCCCAGAATAAGCTAATCTTGCCCTACATGTGCATATTCAAGCCGAAAAATTGCCGTTTTTTTTATCTAAACAGCTCCTAAAGCTTGCATGCCTTACAACCTAAAAAAAACACGGTGGCTAGTTGTCATCTACTTATCATTTCAATTAAAGAATCTATGTTATACTGCATATAAAGAGAGAAAATCTCACATAAATTATATTAAAATGTACAGCAACACAGTAGAATAGTAATAATACAACAACATCATATTCATAAAGTAAAAAAAATAATAACATTGGTTGAAATAAAATGCATAAACAATAGTGGCATGCATGCTTCTTATTTAAGCTAATATATAACAATATTTACATATTTAGCACTAGGTAAGCTTTTGAGAAACCAGTATTTCCCACATTTTAAGTCACAGAAAACATATTTTTACAATAGTATTGGACAAGTAATTTCCTAAACAGCAGAAGGTAAAAGCAAAAAACCTTGAAAAATGACGAACTTTGTTTCTGCAACGTAAGTCCCTACGTCAATGATCGCATTTGCCTTGTGCCTACCACTAACTTGAACAGACCACTTTTGAAGTTATTATATACAATATGGCTCTACTTTAGGCTGTATATAAAAGTATTTGTGGCGATTAGTAATGTACCGACACAACCTGGCTGACAATAACAATTGTTTGTTTCACTGGAGTCATTGCCCTGACAACATGCCCACAAGTTATTAGATGTCATTCCTTAGTTTTATAGTTAGGTCCCATTATGCAACCAGGGCGGAAAATCAGCGCCGACCATCTTTTAAGTCATTCCAGAAAACTTGACAATAGAATCATCCCCACCAATCAAGTAGGTAGGACTGAGGTCATGTTATGAAATGACAAATGTGTACTATCAACTGAACGGTCAGTCATGTGACTGTTGAAAGCGGGCCTAAAAGATTTTTTTCATAATACCACATGCTAGGCAATAGCAGAGCGTTAATAGTTCTGTGACTACTGTTAACCAAGACATGTTCTGACATCTTTGTATACCTTAGATGCATTGCAGTCACATCATTTTCCACTTTTTTTTAAGATAAATAATTATAATGAAGAGGATAGCATAAGTGGCCAATTACATTGGTGCATGCATGCAGCCGGCTAGAATGGCCTCTGGTAAAAGAAAATTCTCAGGGGTACTTTCAGCTAGAGCAGCTATCATAGCTGTTAAGTTGCTGCTGTGGATGATGTAGCAGGCTGTATGCATGTTACAAACATAATAATGATCATATATTTTGACAGAACTTTTTTGCACACAAATATGCAGCACATAAAGACAATGTTGGTATACATAATGTAACGTACCGTTTGTATATTTCCATTTCTATTTACCTACTGGTTGTTATCCCCATGTATTGTTTTCGCCAATAAATTGTCGGAGAGACGACTCACTACTTTGTTTTTGAACTACCACCATTGTACTAGTGTATGTCATTTGTTAATGGATATGCTCGCGTAAAGGTGGCATTGGGGGTTTACTTCAGAAACCCATAAATACCGGTGTCACGGTAGTAAGCGCTCTCTCGTCTCTCTGCTATCTGACCGTGAGAAGGAAAGTTGTTGGAGAACGCTGTGACGACTGGAGAGGAAGGTCGGTGGGCATACCGACGGAACAACACGTAATTCAAAAGCAAGCGGCCGAACGACTTGGCGTACGGGGGCGTACACAGATATCAGCCATTGTGGAAACGAGTATCCTGCGCTGAGTGTTGGCATCTGTAACGACCCATCCGTGAAGCGAGGTCTACTAGTTGCCGAGCCGACGTGCATAAAAAAGAATTAAGTATTACGGCCACGTTCCCATTCCCTCCATCATCTCAATAGTAATCGTTGATTGTTTGTCTTCTGTCACATCTGCCCCGTCACAAATTAATCCATTTGTCTCCATCAAAAGGTGAAGTGATTTTGATTTCAAAGTAATCGTAATAATCGCCACCTGGTGTCGAGCAGGGCAGCGTGATTTCTCGTTCTCAATGCTCAAATCTAAGAGCAAATAACTTCTCACGAGTCGAAAGAAACTGAATCCTGTGATAGAAAATTCCGTCATGACATATTTCTTATGCGGAGTTCATACTCCCCATTGTATCACTAATCTCCCGTCATTTGTCCAGTTTAAAGACAGTTACTTTGAACGACGAGGAGCTAGTAAATAGTGTTTTTAAGGGTTAATATTTCTTTAATTGTTGTATTTTGTCTATAAGGGTTAATATTGCTTTAATTGTTGTGTTTTGTTTAAAAGGGTTATTACTTAGTGCTACATTTTTATTCATTTTTGACTCATGTATTATAAATCATTTCATCCCTCAGTAGTTTTTAGAAGGTTATTTTTGAATTGAGAAATATTCTTGCTACGTGTGTAAAATGTTATCCAATTTCTTTTTTATTTTTGTGAGTAAACTGTTCATGACATGTAAAGTAATTCAGAGTCTTCTCTCAATACGCCCTCCCCACTATTCAAAATTCAAATCCCGTTTATATGACCATCACCGCGAATGCAAAAAGTTCCTAAAGGTCCCTCCATTTGAAGATATTATCTCAGTAGTCTACACACTGGTAGCTAGGTCACGGTTTTGTGTTGGAGCCCTTAGTCGCTCTGATTATTCGGGGTGTGTCACTTTCCTTTCTCGTCTCTCTTTGTTCGGCATTATTTTTCTCGAGGTGGCCGTAAGGGAGCGGGGAGGAACATGGGGGTTGAGTCCCGGCCATAGGATCTGTTTTGCGAAGCAACCGAGGCGGCTATACACAGGTAAGCCGCACTCAACGCATACTGTCACAATACTTATTGGCAGCATGAATTCGCCATTAGAGTAGGAAGCATTCCTTTTTAAATACTGAGTCAGTTCACTTTTGAATTCATTGATTGATTCATATATCTTTATTACTTTCATTATTACTTGAATATTTGTACTTCCACTGCTCAGAATAACATCAGCTGAGGGTTAAAGCAGACAGAAATTAAGTTGAGTCAACTGCATTCTGGATTCCCACCAGGTGAACCTTTTCCTGCGCCTACAGTAGAAAAATGTTTTCGTGCTACGAGTAGCATAAAAATATGTTAAACCTCTCTGTACAGAGATCGTTTTTGGGGGTGAGTTGCCTGGGTATTTTCGTCCCTCATATTTGGAGCCCAGCTCAATGGGGCACCCGTCCCTTACCCGGAACACTGGACTTCACCCTCTAACCCTATCATAGCACGAATCCACGGTCAACTTATTGCGTTACCACTGTTTTTTTCAACCAAACATGGTAATTGATTTTAAATGATTTACTCTTCTAAAAGATTTACTAACGTTTTTTTAAGTGCTGTGGAATTTTAAATGGGTTTCTAGCGTTAATAACAACAAAGTTAGTAAATATAAGGTAATTAGACTACAAGTCGGAAATCCGTAATTTTTAATGCTAAAATTCCGTTAAAAATTGCTTGGGCACAAAACAAAACGAAGAATTCGTTGAAAAGCATGAAAACATAGTAGTATGCAATAAAAAATATCTCTGAAAAAAACTATTGAAAACGTTCCTACTATGCAACGGTTTCCTGCGGAGAGGACGGTCATAAATGAGTGGGAGGGTCGGGCTTTATAGCTTGGGAGTGGCCCTAAGGACTCGCTAAGCTGGGTCTCAGGCCGGACCTCAATCCATCGGACAATTGCTACCTCTCCGGTCACTTCCCTTCCCTCGCATCGGCCAGAGCCGACGTCCGGTCGACTGTGTTTAAAAATCCGTGAGAGCTATACCCGACAAAAGGTTATCTGCGTATTAAAATGCCCGTAGGCTCCACCCGACGTCTAGCGCGAAAGGGTTAATTTGTCCATGTTGGCCAACATTTCAGGCTTCGACTTGGGGCTTATCCTCAGGGATGCTGAATATTGTTTTATCACAAACAAATAACACAAACCTTTATCCCAGAGAATGAGCCCAATGTTGGAGCTTGAAACATAGACTAACATGGATAAATTATCCTGATTAGAGTCCTGAGAAGAGTTTGCCCACATTATCTTCTGGGAAAGCATGAAATGATATTTCCAAAAATTAAATTACTAACGTCAGTTTAATCCGTGTAATGGACAATAATTTTGGAATATGAAATGAGAAAAAAGACACATTATGTGTTCAAAGTGGAATGACTAGTAAAATACTTAAGAATAAGTATATAATGGATGACACTAGTAGCAAAATGCAATTCCATTAAAAAATAACAATTGGAAAATTTCTGGCTAAAACTTTGAATGCAATCGAAGTCTAAGCAGCATCATCTTCAAAAGCAGTGAAAATTTCCAGTTCCAGACTAGAGAGATCAACTGCAGATGACCACTGTGCAGACCAGTCTATATGTGTTCACTTCATTTACACTGGTATGAGTAAAACACTGAGCAATACAAAATCATAGAGCACATCTCCCATTAATTAAAATGGAAAAAACACACCCCAATTTTTAATGTTGATTTAGCCAAGTTCAGACCTTACTCTCCATATTGATAACAACAATGACCAGCATGGGTGCATGAATCTCATGCTAATTACCATCCAAAATTACTTTGATGCTTTATTTTTCAGTAAACTGGCTTTTTTGGACCAAGGTGATATTGAATGTGAGTCAGAATTTAAAATCTAATCAGTAAACATAAGTGCAACAAAAATATTATCATGATATGCATAATTATTTAAAAGTTTTTATTGAATGAAATAAGAAGCAAATTAAGTTATGTCATAGACCAAAAATTAAGTTATTCCCTAATTATAGGGTTTATTTCTTGCTCTTCATGAATTTGACAGATATTTCCGATTTTTTAAAAATGATGAATAAATTACGGCTCAATATGCCTTTCTGGAGGAAGGGGTAATAAGTGCAGAGCCTTTACTTTTTTCCCGAATTATGCAATAGGGTATTTAGGATCACAATAATTAGCATTAACATCGTTTGAATTACATGGATTTTATCACCCCATACACAATTTTCGATGAAATGCCTATTCATTGATCAATATCCAATGAAACTTGTGTTTGTCTACCATCACCGACCCGAGTAGAAAATTTTAAAAACCCTTGTCACACCCTTTGCATGAAGCGACGACATCTGGATTCTAACTAAGCATTCCCAAGTTTCTTGCTTTGTTAACGTGGACAGCTTTGTTTTCCCAGACACAAAACGTCATCATTGCCATCAAAAAGTGATGATTGCAATGCTATTACTAAAAATAGTAACTTCGATTTACCAAAGGCTACTGCCATGAAGGGAGTTGTAAGAACAAGGGAGGCATCAATAATGACCACTTAGAGCAAATACCAGGGCAGGTAGCTAGCAGGGTCTTTTTTATCACACGTAACCATTACATGTATGTAGTAAGCTGGAGAATTTATACATCAGTGAGCCTAGGAAGAAAAGTTTGCCATACTTTAAAATGATATAAAATGTATCATAATAATTTTAACTTTTGGCACCTCTGAGAGGTCATGGGAAGAGATACCCTTGAATGATTTATGGCATATAAATATATACACAGTAATAATGTCTGACCACAAACAAGTCACATAACAAATTACCATGCTATCATCGAGACACTAGATGTACTATCATTTGCAAAAGTCTTGCAACAAATTGAGGGGCACCACTGATGTCACCTGACCTATTCCACGGGTTATTTAATCTTACTTGAGACTAGAGTACTAGGAATTTTGATACTGTAGTCTTGGCTGATATTTGATGTTTCGATGCAGCTGTAAAAATTCCACTCAGCTACTGCACTTATGATTATGACAAACACTTTTTACACCAGAAAATGGGCATTAAACTTGAAAAATTATGCCTGAAATGAATTTTAAATTTCAGGCTGGAGAAAATTTTCATGAATAATTTATGCATAATTCCAGACACATAAAATTCAATCACAATTCCCGATTTTCCCAGTCGCTGGACACTCAGAATCACATGAATTCTAGATAATTTGGACTTGATATTCACTTGCTTCATTACGAACCATTTAAAGAACAAAGTCACTGCCTCTAATAAAATCCTCTCTGAATTCACACAATGAACAGAAATTTCTACCTCTAGCGGTCGTAGTCAAAGTGTTGAGCAAGTAAGGGTGAATCCTCACCTTCCCTCTTGCTCTTCGACTGTGTGCTATTCAGATCAGGACTGGAGTTCACTGGAATCGCACTCTGACGTCACTTCCCAAATGTGAGCATCAAAAAGTGCAGGTTAGAGCACAAGAGTGTATTCACAGTGGATTTGAACATGGCCTCAGCAAAAATTAAAAACTTAGCACTATCAAAAATGCAAAAAGTTGCTTGAAAAGTTAGATCCACAAACAAAAAACGAAACCACAGAGCTAATTAATTTCTTAAGTTCCAAATTATGAATTTGCAATTACGTTTCAAGTGTCCTGCTTTTCCTCCATGCATCCTTTCATTTTAACCCTTTCTCACCAGATGTCGGGCGGAGCCAACAGGCATTTTTATTCATATAACTCCTACCATTGGGTACAGTTGGGATGTTCATCTGGTATCGGGTTGGATTTTTTAAGAATGGGACATTTTGCTCCTAATTGAAAATCATGATTTTGTGTACAGTTAGTCTGTTACCAGCTACCTAGCTGGCTGAAAAATGCAAACATTGCTTGAGAAAATTATGTCCACAAAATATTACAAAATCATAGGTCTAATTAATTTACATTCTTCTAAATTGTGAAATTGCCATTATTTTTCAAGTTGCTGACTTCTTCTTATCTCATTTTTAACACATTCAGTGTGGAACATGTCAATTGACTTAGTACTGTCCAAGACAATATATGGAGCTAGTCAATACAAGTGCTCTGTCAGTAAGGCCAGGAGACCATTCTCCGCCTCCGTAAGTAACTAATATCCATTCCCAAGTTTTTCCATCCTGCGTATGACCTCCAGCAACCATTACCTCTTTCCAACTGTGTGCACCATTTGTAAATAGCAGTGTTTGAATGGAAAGTACATTGTGGAAAACACCCACTCTTTTTCTTTCTTATTTTATCAACGATTCTGACAACTTTAGTGAAAATCGCATCTGCATTGAATGTGTTAATAGGTAGCTAGCTTATACAAATACATAAATTGCTTAAGAAAAACATATAAAAACATACTGCAAATTAATTTTATTGTTTCAAACTATAAAATTGTCATTATTTTTCAATTGGCCTATTTTTCCTCTCATTGCTAATTTGACAGGGAGCTGTCCTGCATTTTTCACCTCATGGCATCTGGTCTCCCTATTCACACAAGCGAAGGTGACTTCCTGTAGAAAGGCATTCATTTACACTACACAATGCCCCTTAAGTTACCCCACCAATTAATGTCAACAACTAAGGGTCATTTAACTCAGGTTTCACTGTGGATGAGAATAAAACTTACCAACATATTAGATTGGAGTTGTTGGGAGTCTTCAACAGGAATGTATATTTCAGTCCTTTGGACTGAGGAAGTGAGATGTGGGGTGCCTTCAATCACATCTCTAATGCAGCCATTTGTCTCAGCAGGAGTCCCCAACTTGTCATCAGCTGCCTCCTCTCCTTGGATACTCTATGAAGAGAGTAACAGTGATTAAGAATCCATCCACTCGAAAGTCAACAAATGAAGCATACTCCTAATAATAATGAAATGGGATTTTCAATGTGATATCTAAGCTATTGTGTAAAAATTGAGATGTGTCTCTGAATCCATAACTCAAAAGCCAAATAGCTGCTGAAACCAAATTGAAAGAAAAAAAAACTTGGAATAATCAGGTCACATAGACAACATACTTTGGGCAATGACAGATAGAAAATAAATATTTTCAACATTAGTGTCTTATAATGTGAATCTTTGATGTGGAATGTTTTTTATTCATTTCTTGTAATTGAACTCCTGTTTCTATGTACCTAAATACCAACCCAGGGAGAGAATGGATAGATCTCATATTTTGGCCATTATCAGAGGCAGAAAGGTATGAAATCATCAGCCTGATATTGGATGGGAGACTTAAGAAATGCAGTAAAGAGGAGAAAAAATTGTTCTAGGTCACAAAACATAATAGAAGAGACAGCAATTAGAGACATATGGGACCAATTCCAATGGGCAAGACAGCAATGCCTGAACAGCCAATGCACTGAAGTGTACGGCATAGCAAAGAAGACAAACAAGAATCTAGGAAATTCTGACAATTCCACTTCAATAATCTGGTGGACGGAACCTTACTAATTTAGGGAGATTTTTATATTTTTAAATCTCATCACTTAGTAAAGTAAAAAGTAAATACAGCTAACAAGTTTTTTTCAGCTCTAGATCCAGGTGAAAAAGTTCTTCCCCAAAGAAACCTGTACACAGAGTAAAAAAATTCTAAAACAAGGAATTCATTAAACAAAATTTTCTTAGAAAAAGGAACAACAATCCATTCCCTGAACAGAGAATCACTAAAAAAAACTTTTCTGAAAAGTTAAATTTCTAACAAAATTGCTCATTTGAAAAAATATTGAAGTTAAAAAAAAACAGACCTCAAAATTTATCATAATTACCAAAATACCCAGAGTAATTTTAACACAAAAAAATTTCCTCAACAACCCCAAAAAATGGGGAATATCATAAGGCAAGTCACGATTGTGGAAACTGTTACATAGGTTAACCATATCAATTAATATAAAAAATGGTATTTCACCACATAAGCCATCTTCAAATTCAAATAAACAGAGCACGTGAGGTTCAGTGATCATCTTAAATGGTATTCATAGAAAAAAAACCTAAGAATTTTAAAACACCAAAATTTAAAATGCAGAATGCAATTTCAACTAATATATTATTCAAAGAAACTTTATTTTTTCTAAAAAACGATATTATTCGTGATAGCTGAAGTGACTTAGATTGTTCTAGCAAATATAATGTACTCTTATCAATGTACATTTTTGCAAAAATAAAAATGTTAACATTATCCTGTAACAAAGCAATTATCCAACAAACTAAACATATTGATACTTAAAAGATATATCACATCCATTTTCTCAACGTGTTTTATTTTACGTACATAGTTTAAAACGTTAGTTATGACATTTTTTGCAACTATCAACTTCAAAGCTTAGACTCTATTTGAAATACTGGGCCAGCTATGCATTTACTGTTCCTCTCATCTTTTCGCATAACAAGCCGTGAAAATTGAGGAAGCTTTTGAAATATCAGCAGGTATGTTTTCTTATAAATAAAGAAAACCTCAAGAATTCACATTATGTGTGTGTGCTCTTTAGACTATGATTGGACACTAACTTACAGCTCAATTTAAGTTCAAATTACAATTAGCAGGAACCAGTAGGAGATATTTTTGTTCGTTTTAACATGCTTCGGTTACCCAAGTGAGTAAATATATTAAAAGGTATTGTTTCATAGCGTAGTAAGTTCATTGCCTTTTATGAGTTGGCGAACTTGAATGCCCCACTTTGTTAGCTATGATTGTTTTACAAACACATATTTGAATGAGACAACAAAACCTAAATGCGGATCACCACTGAAACATCAACTGCAAGGTAAAAATCACTTTGCATGGAGATTGAGAAACAAAGCTTGCGGGAAACTGGGCTAGTTTCACTACTCCGTCAACCATGTACGACGGCCTTTAAAATTCTCCAAAATTATCAATTAACAAAAATAATGATTTATTTATTTTTATTCTCGAAACATACCATGCACCAGTCTTCAAAAGAGAATAAACGAAAGTACTCACCCTAAAGCATTTCACCGCAGAAAATTTTCTCAGCTTTGCGTCCGCTTCTAAACAAGTCATTTTGAAAACTCGGAATTCCTTGAGCATTTTCAAGCATAGTGGACACAGAGTGGTGGGCAAGCCATCTCCCACAGCAACCTAAGATAGCAATCAACACGATTTCCATTGAAAGAATCTGAATTTATACTCATAACACAGAATAAAGAAATGAATATGAAAAATAAATATCGATAAGATGTATCGTGCTACTTACTTCCAAACCGAGTAAACCATGCATGGCATCCTTCACAGTTACTCTGCAAGCTACGTTTGAAGTGAATATGTTGTAATAAAAATCGTAATTCTTCATGCATAGCCTGCACAAGGTACCCTCAGAATCCCTTTCTGATGAAGCGGTGCAAATCCCGGCGGTACGATTCATGTTTTAATTTCAATCACTCATTCAATCTTTAAATATGTTTAATCGTCGATGAAATCATCAACACAAAACAGAATGAGATCTCCAGATTCGTCGTGGGAACTACATATATTCCGATGATACAACATATATATTTTGAATGCTTACGGTGAAAGACCATTAAATATTAATATTTAAATAACTTATAATCACCTCAACAAAAAATGCACCACAGCAAAATGGATAATCTTGTTGACCTTGCAGTTCACTGTAATAATCAACGTTAGTAAATGATCATGCAATAAAGATTGACTTGCTTTCGCTGAGTGTTAGTTTTCACTTCTACCGCTAGAGGCCCATCTAATCAAGGCGCGTTTCGGCGGAAGTGAATTTAAGTAAGACTGAGTTTGCCAATAAAATGAATGTCGTATGTATTTTTATATTCTTGATATTTAAATTTTCCTACTTCTCTCTTAAAAAAAATTCCATTAAAAAACATCACTCATATAATTCAAATGAAAAATTGTTTTTTACGGCCTTCTTTCAAAGTTAATTTTGTGTCATTAACGTATTTTCTGAATATACAATATCTATCAATTTAAATATATTTATGATTTAAAGAGAAAGGTAGTCACCTTATCTACACCTTGGAGACCTGTTTTAATGCTAATTTACCTATATGCCTGTATAAATTTTATCATTGTATAGTCGTTTAATGTGTCTCACTATCACCGTTCAACATAGTGCTTTATTCCATTATCATTAATATTGCTTGCATAGTCTTAAATGAAACTTACGGTATATATACTCTTCGTCGACCTACACAATAGGAAGACGGCGGGGATCACAATTGAAATTAACACATTTTTTCTTCCGTTAGTAATCAGAACGCGCACTGATTGTAAGCCTGCTATGTGCTCGTGCCTCTAGCGGTATCAATTAAAACTAGCCGTCAGCGAATGCAAGCCAATCTTTGCTTGCATGATTTTATAATAATATTTTTCATGAATATTCTCGTTAAACTTCTCTATCCATTTTGCTGTGGCGTATTTATTTTCTTGAGGTTATTGTGAGTTATTTTAAGTTTAAAATTTAAACTAGTCTTTCTCCGTGAGCATTCAAAATATATACTGTATTCATGAAGGTGGTTTCCGCGACGAATTTGGAGATCTTCGTGTGTCATGTGTAGATGATTTCATCGAGGATTTAACTTATTTAAAGGTTGAACTAGTGATTGAAATTAGAACATGAATTGTACTGCCAGGATTGTCACGGACTTTTGCAGACTATGCATGAAGAATAATGATTATTATTACAACATATTCACTTCAAACGTAGCTTGCAGAGTAACTGTGAAGGATGCCATGCATGGTTTACTCGGTTTGGAAGTAAGTAGCAGGATACATCTTATCGACTTTTCATATTGATTTCTTTATTCTGTGTAATGAGCATAATTTCAGATTCTTTCAATGTATAGCGTGTTGATTGCTATCTTAGGTTGCTGTGGGAGATGGCCTGCCTACCACCCTGTGTCCATTATGTTTGAATAAGCTCACGGAATTCAGTGTTTTCAAAAAGATATGTTTAGAATCTGACGCAAACCTGAGAAAATTTTGTGGGAGTAATTACTCTAGGGTGAGTACCTACGTGTTTTCTTACTTGAAGAGTGGTGCATGTATTGTTTCCCAGAACGTAAAGTTGGAGTCTTTGCTTTGTGCCGACAGCAATGAGAAATCGAGGTAGATAATTATTTGCGGACTCATCTTATTATAGCAGTAATTTGATAAAACTCAAAATTGTGGTTGATTATTCCCTTGATGTCACTACTTGAGATATAGAATGTTGTATGACTGCTTGAAGGTAGTAAATTCGTCTTATTTTTAAAAATACTCGGATCAGAGATCAAAAGTAAATGGAGTATAATTTTTGTAAATTGATAATATTAGAGAATTTTAAAGGCCGTCGTACATGGTTGACGGAAGAGTGAATGTGGCCCAGTTCCCGGAACCTGTGTTTCTGAATCAGTGACTCTGTGCAAAGTGCATGTTAACATGTAGTTGGTGTTTCAGAAGTGATATGTGAAGTTATTTTGTTGTCTGATTAAACTAATTCTTTATAAAACAATCAGTGTATTGGGACATTCAATTTCGCAAATGACAAATTTTCCTGTTATGGAATTCCTAGGTCGTGTTTTTATGAGTGCTTGGCTAAGATGTGCACTGGACTGTTTTATTTCATTTAAAGATGGCTTATGTAATGAATTACTTTTTTTTATTAATTGAGATGGCTATCTTACATAACAGTCTTCACATCCTTGGCTTGCCATGAGATATGCTGCATTTTTTGGGGTTGATAACAAAAGTGTTTTGAGTAAAATTTGCACTGGGTATTTTCATTATAATTTTGATTTGTAAGTAATTCCATAGTGTGGGAAATGGAATGGTTTTGCATTTTTTAAATAAATTAAGATTATTCAATTTTGAGGTTTAGGTCAGAAATTGCCTTTTCTGGGAATTCGATGACATATTTATTTGAGATTTTTTTCTGAAATATTTTCAACTCTATACAGATTCTTTGGTAAAGTACTTTTTCACCAAAATTTAGAGAGCAAAAAGATAGCTGTATTATTAACTATTTATTTCACCAAGTGTTGAGGTTTAATAATTGAAAAATCTACTAAATGAAAAGGGTTTCATCCACCCGACTATTGATGTGGAGCTGACAGAATTTCTTAGGTTCTTATTTATCTCTTTTTGTCGTGCCGAACAATATCCACTGCATTGGCTGCTCAGGCAATACTCTCTTGACCATTGTAATTGGTCCCAAATATCTCTAACTGCTGCGCCATCTATGAAGTTTTGTGCCCATGGACATTTTTTTCTCCTCGTGGGCGTTTCCCTACAACTCTCTCTTCCAAGATCAGTCTGAGGATTTCATACTTTTCTGCCTTAGAAAGTGGCTAACATGTGAGATTTACCTCTTTTCTCCTAGATTTCATATTTGGGTACGTATAACCAAGAGGTCAATAACAATGGATATGAATCAAAAACATATTCTGCATCAAAAATTCATATTTTTGACACCACGGCTGAAAACATTTATTTTCTGATTCCATGGCCCCAAGGATGTTGTAATATGGCCAAGATGTGAGTCAGCATACCAAGTGTCATCCTTCATAATTTGGTTTCCGTACCTGTTTGGCTTTTGAGTTATTGATTAACAGACACCTCTCAATTTTTACGTAATAGTTTAAATGACACATTATAAATCCGGTGTTAACAAGATTAGAAATATGCTTCATTTTTTGACACTGAAGGAGGTGAGTTGTTTGTCACAGTTACTTTCCTCACAGAGTATCCAAGAGGAGGAGGCAGCTGATGACGAACTGGGGTCTTCCGCTGACACAAAAGACCTCATTCATGATGTGATACAAGGCAACTCACATCTCACTCGCTCAGTCCAAACGACTGAAATATACATTCCTGTGTCAGACCCCCATCAATCCAGAGCTAATATGTTGGTAAGTTATAATCTCATCTGCAGTGATAAATGAGTTAAATGAGCTTAATTTGTAGATATTTACTAGGTTGCATGACGAAATTGCTTTAGCCCAGTGTAACTGAATGCATTTCTATGGTAAGTCACCCTTGCTTGTGTGACTAGGGAGACCAGATTCCATGAGGTGAAAAAAGAGGACAGCACCCTATTAAAAAATATGTAAGAGTAAAAGTAGGACACTTGAAAAACAATGTCAATTTTATAAGTTGGATCAATAAATTTATTTCCTGTATGTATTTAGGTATATACTATTCTAGATATTTACTAGGTTATATGATGAAATATCTTTTGCCCAGTGTAACTGTAGTAATTTCTACGGAAAGTCACCATTAAATTACGAACTTTTGAGGGGGCCCGAGCCCCCTCAAAACTCCATTATGGGTGTGAGGAAAAATGTTTCAGGCTTGTCGATTTTCCCTGAGGTGCCCTGATATCGAGATTTAATATGACTCTTCAAAAATGCTTTAATTACTTTAAACTCACTACTCATAAAATTTCCTGGGGCAAGATCCCAGGTTCCCCCCCCCCCTCGCCCCGAATAATTTTTGTAAGTCTGCATCCCTAGTTGTAGGGGTTGGTTCCGGTATCCTAGAACATGTTGAGGCCATTTATTTCAAAATTTACCATGTGTACGGCTTGTTATAGCACATTTAGGGCGTGATTGATTTAACTTGGGGCTGATGAGGTATTGAAGGGTTGGTTGACCCTATGGTGTCGACTGAGCTAAGGGCCCTTATTCTAAGATAAACTTAAACACTGTTGAGAATGTTTCCATCTGTATTGATTGATAAAATTCAGCTTTTTTAAGTCCTCTCTTACGATCAAGTTGAAGGAGAGCCATATATCTGGAGCCTTATGCGAAACCTGGATGGGTAAAGCCACCCAGTTGGGATGCAAACCTGCAACCTCTGGGTTGGAAGGTGAAGACTTTAACTGCTTATACTGTGGCAGGCAAATGCAGAAGCATTGTACACCAATGTGAGCAGAATTAACTAGTCATTCAATGGTAGTAGTCACTAAAATCTCACACAAAAATTCTTTTGGCTTTCAAGTAAAAGGGAGGTTTTATTGTTATCACTTATAACCATTTGCATTATCATAGTAATGTGTTATTATTTTGCCTTTTTTGATTGACACTCAGCATTGTCTTCTAGTTTAATCTGAAAGAGGAGAGCGAAGACCCTCTCAGTGAAGGTAATTATTCTGTGATGCACACAAGAGATCCAGCCATAATTTCGACTGATGTCCCAGACCCATTGGCGATGGATGACTGGGTGAGTGCAATTTTCCTTTGTTCAGCGCAGTTTTGCTACTACATAACTTCAGTCTTCCGTTGTATATTCCAATATCGCTGAAGACTCATTCATAAGTTCATTATTTGTCATTTGCAAATTATCACTTCAGCGATCACTCTTGTTAGTTTAATCGAGTGATTACTCTGAATTTAGCATCAAGCGCAATTGTTTTTTACGATCACAAGGATGCTGAGGATTCCTATAGCTTTTTCCATCACTCGTCTGGTCACTTTTTCTGTTGCTGAAACCTCATATCAGCCGATCGGAATGCTTATTCGTATGGAGAGATTTCAGCACAGCATTTGACAATAATGGAAAGATCATAGAGCTGTGATATCGGAAATAATAGGAGAAGTGACAGTGGGAGGGACCGTGTGATTCAGAAAACTGATATTTCAAGCTGATACTTATCCGGTCCGGAAAAGCGATCACTCAAGTGATCAGAGAAGGACAAAACAAATGATACTATGATGCTTTACCAGAAAAACAAAAGCTTTATGCTTACTTTCGAAAATTTGAATGAGTAAACTTGAAGTGTGTCATAATTCTTCATTAGAACTTTCATTGGAACTTGTCATGTAAATTACAGAAAAAAATTTTGGGCTGTATTGCTATTCATATTTTGAAGTTTACTCGTACATTTCCAAACAGATTCCAACCACTTTTGTAAGGGAGATCAAGGGAATTGAATTCCCAAAGTTTTTTTATTTCTGACAAAAAAAGAGGTTTTTACGGGGCTCCCGCATAGCCATTAAATCCTTAACACCATAAATATGCCATTAATTTAGTCATTTAACCGGAAAAATTTCTGAAATATTATTGTAAAATTATGATTTGATGGACCAAAAAGAATCAATACGACTATCATATTTCAAGGTCAATCGCTCATTTATCTGCAAACATATGTACAAAGCGCATGTATTGGTTCGTGTTCCATGAAAACACATTGGCCATCAGACTTCACCAAATCTGGATAACCACTAACTTAGATGTTCATTAACCCTGGTGAAATTTCAGACACTACCTAACTTCCGTGCGACCCTTCTCCCTCTATTTTCCCACTCACAACCTAAAGCCAGCACTGAATTTTTCCAATCATACGTGAAGTCATAAGAGGTAGAACTTTTATTGCAGTGTTTGCATTTACTGAATATGTCATTCATTACATTTTTAATTGCTGTAAGGCCTGTGATTGTTACTTGATCAATGATTCATCGTAAAATGGTGTATCAGCTGACCATGAATTTGACAACATTATGACCATGAATGCCTGGAAAAAACTGTGAATTTTATTACTAGGTTAAAGTGGGAACCCTTTGTGTCGTTCTTGAAAAAAATCTTTCAAATTGAGTGACTCACTGCACTGAACAGGTTGGGGGCATACAGCTGCTATGATCACTCACCTTTTTCTTGCTGAGCAAGTGAGGGCTCTGACGTCACGGCACTTCCCACCTTTGTGAGCATAGATATATGTACTATGCTCACTTCTGATGGCCACAAAGCAGAAGGAAGGATCATCATCACTAGTAAACAATCGTAAGATTGGTTTGATGCAGCTCTCCTATCTGCTGGACATTTTTAGCCAACATATTTCATCTCTTTTACATCCTTAAAGACCTGTGCTATGAAACTTATTCAAGGCCGTTCCTTGCCCTTATTTCCTTCCACATGTCCATTTACAATTGTGCTCATTGCACCATCATGTCTCATAATGTGGTCAACTGCACAATTCCATATTCTGCTTAGGGTTTTTAGAAGACTTATCTTTTCTCCCACCCTTCTTAGCACTTCCTTGTTACCTACATGGTCGATACCCTTAATCTTCATCATTATTTGGTAGTACTACATTTGATATGCTTCCTCCTCTCGACATCTCTGCTGCTGTCAACGTCCAAGCCTCACTTCCATAAAGAGACATACTCCATTTGGAAGGAAAGCAAGTGAAATTCATTACATTCATTACACTCACACTCAGTATTGCATTTGGTACACTCACACTCAGTGATCGTGTTGTGATTATCAACCAATCACCAAGTATAGTGCGGCTGAATACACCAAATGATTTGAGTAATTCCTTGGTAAATCGTTGAGAATGAAAAAAAAATCATTTGTGATGAATGATAAATTTGAAATGAAATTGGGTTACATTGGTTGTGATTGGTTGCCTTTCCCCAAAATCAGTTGATGATGCAGTTTCTAGCCGTTCCTGCCAAAGAAAACTTGTTCCCAAAAAAGAATTTATGTAAGGCGTATTCTTACTATACCATATTTGGATATTTTGTGAACTGTAAAGGGGAAATTATGATGGGGACTCAGGATTTGTCGTTTACCATCGTGAGGTGATTTTGATGGAGTACACAACTCAAGCATGAGGGGAAATGAAAAACTTGTTATACCTCACCACCGAACAGTGACATTCAATAAATCAATCATCGTTGCTGCATGCTGCAAATGGAACAACGTTGACTTACCGTTATGTAAATCATCATCACTCACCTCCTTCACCTAGCAAATGTAATTTATAGAATACAACCACTTTTTGCATGAGCACAAGTCAAAATAAACAGTGACAACAGTATTTTGAAGAAATTCAAGTTAGACTCAAGTCTCAGTCACACATTCAAGCATTGGACAAATATTCATTCACACATTAGAAGTGATTTCTTACTTGATAATTATTCTACCTTTTCTTGAGAAAATTAATGTTTTTTTTTTCAAAAAGTATGATAGATTATTGTACAATTAAGTGCATATAATTGTGACGCACAAGCTGTTAACAAATTACACTGGTGAATTTTTTGGGGTGATGTGTACATATATAATAATGCTGTTAAGTATTGGGAATCATTTTTTTGCGAACTTACTATGCTATTTCTATATTTCCATATCCCTGTCTTTAATGATGCTGATTGTGGACTTGTATGCAGGCACAGGCGTCAATATCTACCCAAGGAGAAGAGTCGGATGTTAAATGCACAGGAGCCAATGTGATAGAACTTGGCTCTATGCTGGTTTTGGCCAAAAAAGAACTATCTCCCAATGAGACTGATGCCACTGAGGTATGTATGAAATTCAATTAAATTAATGGATAAAAGATATGTTTGGGGGTAATCTTGTGTTTGAAGTTCTGTAAACATGGGCTACTTGATCCCAGATTTTGAAACCTTCTTCATTATTTTCAAAATTGGGCACAAGGTATTGTAACTGATGCCACTTGGCATGGTTTATGGGTAACCTTATATTGGTGTTCACGAGAGAAAGGTAGCTGATGCAATATCGTGACTGAGTATGTTTGTGTGCATAGTGAAGCATGAATGGGCTCGATTGTAAAGTGTTTCACCCTCCCCCCACGATTAACCGCTTTTCTGATATTGTGGTTTTTCCATGTTGTGTATGACACCGGTAAAATGTCACCATTTTTTCCCACCCCTCCATCCAAACAGCACCTATGAGCAGGGAATAGAGGGTGACATAATTTTTAACCCCCTCTCTCTACAAAGTGAGGACATGCTTTGACAAACCCCCCTTCCCATAGTGGGGATTCTAAGAAAACTTGCTTCTTTCCGGGTTTCCCCCCACCTGCCCCAGAAAGCTAAGCCTCGGTGGGTGATAACATCTGGACGAATTTCAGCTCATGGTGACACAGTGACCCTGGCTTCATTTTATTGCCAAAGGCTATGCCGGTCAGCTGAAGGTGTCATGCCTGTCATGTGAAGGAGAGGTAGAGAGAGAAGAGAATCTTGGAGGATGGACTGAGACGTGAAGAGTGGTGAAGAAGAGGAAATAGGAGAACAGAATGGTAGATTACCCATGCCAAGAGGAATAACATAAACCCACGATGCCTCAAATTAAATATTTTCTCAGTTCACAATTAAGGAAAACACAACGACCCCGACAGCAGCCAGCCGAGGAGGTCATCTGCATCCATGACTGAGAATCAATAAATAAAACATCCCCCAATACATCCCCCCACGTTATGAAGATTCACAAAGAAGTCCTCTATATCCCCCAATCAAGAATGGAAGAACTAGCTGTGAAGAAGACCTGTTGCCCCATATTAATTGTCCCTTGCCTTTTTTTTTATTCTTTTGGTCTCCTGTTTTCCCCATGAAGGACTGTATATTTCAGTATTTAGGACAGAGTGTATTATTGGATAGTGTTTAGGTTAATTGTTGGTGTTGTCACCTCATTTGTGTTTGTATTTGTGCCAGAGATTCACTCGAAGTTAATATTGTTTCATTAAAAAAAATTATTATAGAGATATCACTTGTTTATGGTAAACTTGAAAAATGCTTACTTTCAGCCAACTGATAAGGGGAATGGAGAGCTGGTTCAGAATGGGACAATGGCCATGGAGTCTATGACAGAGGCTGTGGGTGAGTGCTCTTCAGTGCTTGAAATTGACTCTTCACAGAAAAGACTTGTATCTAATTCTGACAAGGGAATATTAAAACACCAAATTTCAGTATTCAATCAAATTTTGCCAACCTCCCATGAAATGTTTTCATACATTGTTCATACTGTCTATTTTACAGAGGAGTTCATCAATATTTCAATAAATTTCACCAATATTTTTTATGTTTGTCTCGACCCTAAATCCTTTGAGTGGCAACTGGGCACCTTAACCATTGCTCGTTTTCTGCAGAGTGACTCTTATGCTTGAATACAATTGACCTGTAAATGTTTATCTGCATTTCGGTTTAAACAATTTGGTTATATAACCCCAAATGGTGGCTGATTCAAGGACAGCTTCCATTGGACTATATATAACAGTAAAATGTGATTGAATTCTGAGATTCGGTTTTTGGACACTCCCCTTTGAAGGATGTAGCATCTGATTTGTCTTCCATATATACTCTCTTTAGTTTATGTTAATAGTTCTTCTGGAGAACAATATCAGGTCGGCAAATGTCTAGTAAAATTTTCATCATGCTTCGGTGATATAAACCAATATTTGCAGTCATGTGCATTCATACGGGGATTCCAGCATACTTTACTTAACAATTTTGCCATTAAGACTGGTTAATTGAAAATAATTCCCAATTAATTACTTGTGAAGAATACTTAGCATATGATTCCTGTTCCCATGTCAATTGCTGTGTCCATAGACAAAATTAACAGGGAACTTGTTGAAATTAGTGAAAATGGTTTGGTTTAGTTATGAGGTAATGGGAAAATTCTTCTTTGGTACACAACCCATCCAATTCACTATTTTGTGCTTTTGGCAAGTGTGCTTTATTAGGTGAAACAGGTAATCATGGAAGAAGTGAAATATGGAAAAATCTGATTTGTTATAACTGGGCTAAGCTTAATTTTATCACCTCACGGCTTCATCCAAATTTTTTAAAAGCAGTACAGGGAAGTACAGGGCATCACCCTCATTGAGGGTGAATATGAGAAGTTTGAATTATTAGGATGGTAATTTAACTTATTATTGCTAGGTTTATTTTTTTCACTGGGATTCTCTAGTGCATTTTGTTCATTGCTTCATATTTTAAGTACTTAAAGTTTTGTGATACAGTAAACTCTTGATTTTACGGAGTCAGTCGGACCGGAAAATTGGCACTTCGTAAAATCGAGTTTCGTAAATTCAAACCTTTTTCATAAGTCATGAAAAAAATGTTCGCTTTTGTTTCTTCCGCCGTTTTTTGTCTTTAGTGGTCTTATTTAAACGTTTTCGGTGGTTATTCTCGGTATAATTAATAGAAAAGGCTTTTTGCTATCGATTTATGATGTGAAAAATCGTTAAATAATTATACCACCATAAAATTCCCATTTCTTGTTCATACTTCAACATCAACGATCGCTTAAGAAATTCCCGACCAGTTTAGAAAACGTAGTCAAATAATGAATTGCAATGTTTATTATAAGAATTAACAGTAATAAATTTGTGGTTAGGAGCCAATAGCTACTATTAAGTATGCAAAAGATAGATATTTGTTTCTGACACCCACGGAATTTTAGCGGCAGCCGGCCTAACCGCCATTTATGTCGCCCTCTATCGCTCAGTGACGAGAAAAAAAGAAAAACAAAGGTCTTAGCCCGTTTCCAAAATAACCTTCGTAAGTTAATATTTCGAGTTACTTCGTATTTTCAGCAGAATGCGCTCTATTTTCACTGAGATTCAATTACGATCATAAATAACGTAGGATGTGATTATCTTCTGGCGAATATTTGAAGTAAATTCTGTTTGAGTTCTCCGTCCGACTACTGTGTTCCATCATCTTCGCAGACGTTGCCATAAAAGACTTAATTCTTCATCAGGACTGTATTCTTCATACCGGGTGTGAGGTGACCTGTTCATATAGTATGTTTCTCTCCTTTTATGCCGACAGGAGCAAGGTTCCAACCGGAAAACGATAGGAGAAACATCTTACAGTATCGGAGAAATATAGATAGAAACGTTATTATCCACATTGATTGTTTTCCTACTAGAGACGTTTTATCATTTCTCAACGTGGTTAAGTATTGGTTCGCTAGCGTGAATTCCCAAAAAATTACACGCAAAAACCTGTACCGTCACCTCATTTAGTTTTCGTGTTCCTTTCTCCGCCGTATTGAAAGTTAGGCAAAGGATCATTGACATAGAGAAAAGATTTTCTTAGTTTTATCACTAAAAAATAGTCGCGCCATAATCGTAAATAAATATAGTGTGGAAAGAGCAAAGAAATTAATTTCAATTGAAAAGTCAGCTGAGAAGAAGAGAGACAATTATAAGCGCGGCACCATTTTCCCGATAGTGGAAGATACTTCTTCCGCCTCTCTCCGGTTAATAACTTCCCCCCGTTGCAGGTAAAGATGAACCATGCCCTTCTCCACAATCGGAGAACGTTCCCAGTGGGTGGGGTGAATAAGAGTGGGATGGGGATTGCCTGAGGGAAGAAGTGTGGTCAGCACAAGGACTGGTGAAGGGGGCAGGACAAAGAAGGGTGGGGAAATGGCCTTCAGCTCTGCCTCAGTCTACTTTTGGGGGCCGTATTTTTTTTCGACGCACACAAGCTCAGTCTCCTTAGGGAGGGTGTGAATGGGAAATGCTGGGGAAGGAGGGGTTTGGGATGCGTAAGGGGGTGTCAGCAAGATCAGCCAAAGGCGGCAGGAGGGAAGGGACGGCTTTGGAAAGACAGAACCCCAGCATGGGAGAACGGGGAAGCGCGTGAGAAGAAAGTTCATGGTTAGACTTGGAAGTGCGTCTTCATTACGAGAAGCCTGAAATATAAATTGGCGGTAAATAGAGCCCAGTACTTAAGATATTTAAGTTGTTCATTCACAAAGGCCAATATACACAACCGTTACCTGTATATAACCGTTTGCTGGAAAATTTCTCGGGTCATCCAGCTGTTTTTATTTGCATGGTAAAAAACGGGGAGGGCTTCCAATTTTACATGTTTTAAGCACCGTGGCCTTTCAAATTTCCCAATGACAACGGGCTTATTTTGTCCGTGCCCGTTTGGTTGACGCACAGCCCCACAGTAACACGCACTTTACTCTTTTTCCCCCCATGGCACCTTTGCCCTTTGAAACCCAGGGTTGCGTCAGGTAATGCATTAAAAAATAGCCCAGTTTCAGGGGCCAGCGAGGGTGAGCTCGTCGAGGAAAGGGTCCCGGATTAGGGACCCTTCGAAGTTCTTCGGCGAAAAGTAGTCAATAGTCTTCGAAGTACGTTCACAGCAGTGCAAAGGGTTAATTAGGGGTGTACGAAATACTCCGCGCGACCTTCCTGACATGTTAAACTACGAATTATTGTCGATGAGCATGTTGTTTACGAACAGGCACGTAAATAGGGGCATAATGTCAGCCGCGATATTTTAACTTAACTCCTACTCCCCCTAAATTCCCACAGTGAGGATTTTGGCGACCCATTTCTCTCCAAAGTTGCATTATCATTTACGATTTCGCACTTTTGATGGACCACAGTTGGAAGCGCTGATTTTTTAGCTACTTACGCCGGCGTAACTAGTTTTGTTGACAAATTTTTCGCCGTAGTTCGTATAAACGAATGCCATTTGCTCCTAGGGACCGAGCCGAGGTTCGTAAATTCAAAAAATTTCGTATAATCGAAACTTCGTATAATCGAATAGCGCCATGTATTTAGCATAGGCTTTTCACTGGGACCGCAATATCACTTCGTATAATCGAAAACTTCGTAAAATCCTGCTTCGTAAAATCAAGAGTTTACTGTAATTCATTCTGGGCATATTCTAAATGAGAATAATATTGTGAATTGTGGTCATTGCTTCAGAAAATAGGTAAACTATAAGGTTCAAGTTAGGTATTTGCAAATTGGATGCATGTGGACAACCTGGGGTTCAGGTATCATTGCCATTTTTAGCTTTTTCAAATGAAGTCTACAAATCGACAAAATGATGAATTGAAATAGACATTAATATAGACTTACTCATGAACCAGGCTTAATGGCGATTGCTTACTAGACTTAATTTATGGAGAATTCAATCCTGAATGCAGGGTCCGCCCGTGAAACCGGACGATTTTCGGTGGCACTAAGATGGAGATGGGAAGTAGTGTGGGGGAAGGCTACTGAGGAGTTACGAGTTGTGTAGTCTGCCAATGCAGTTTGTCTTTGTATGCAAAGCCTTTTATTAAAATGGTGGATGCGTTGTGCATTATGTAATTTTAACATTCTGTGTAGCTGGTCTGTTCTGATTGCATTTAAAGCCAATCAATTGTAAACCATGCTTGCTCTCAAACAAATACTTGCTGAAAGAGATAGTGGTGGTACTACAAGGGCACATTCGATGAGAGAATCAGAACTCTTTCCCCTCTTCTCTTACGGGGTGTGCATTCAATGGAGCTACAATTTAAAATTTCAGATCCAGATCCAATGCCTTCTACGGCTTAAGATCCGATGAATCCGCTGAAGGGTAACATAGCCGGATATTTTGATATGAGGCATCCAATCTCACCATCCTTAATGTTAGCATAGGTATATGATCATTAATACACCATGCCTTTGTACTGAAAATTATGTTATAAATATTGCAAGGTAGAGTGGTTCCAAAAGTTTCATCTGGCATAGAGCGATCTGCCCCTCAGAGAAAGTGATCTTCACTTAATGCCATTGTTGTCCTTGGTTACCCACTACAAATACTTTTTTTTTAAATAAAGTAAAACCCCTTATTTACACTTTTCAAGGGACCCCAGGAAAAAATGCAAATTGCAGGAAAATGCAAATACAGATATTCTTATTCTTACTTATAAATTACTTACTAGACTTAATCTATGGAGAATTCAATCCTGAATACAGGGTCCGCCAGTGAAAGCGGACGATTTTAGGTGGAATTAAGATGGATTAGGGAAGTGGTGTTGGGGAAGGCTAGTTATGTGTTACAAATTTTACAGTCTGCCAATTCCGTTCGTCTTTGCATGCAAAGCCTTTTATTAAAATGGTGGAAGCATTATGCATTTCGTCATTTTAACATTCTGTGTAACTGGTCTGTTTTAATTGCTTTTGAAACGAATCCATCCTGAACCATCCATGCTCTCAAAAAGACTTGCAGAAAGTGATGGCGGCGGCACTGCAAGGGCACATTCAAAGAGAGAACCAGAACTCTTTCGACTCTTCTCTTATTCCTAATGCATTCACTGAAGCTATAATTTAAAAACTCGGATCTAGATCTAATGTCTTCTGTGGCTTTGGATCCCATGTATCTGCTAAAGGGCAATATCCGCGGATATTTTGATATGAGGCATCGGATCTGACCATCCTGAATGTTAACCTAGGTATGAGATCATTAACCCTTTCAAGGCGGCGGAGTTTTCGTCTTAGCCTGACTGCGGTACTGAGTCCCAAGAGACTCTTCTTTCTCATGGTAGGGAGCATTTTTGGAGGACATTCGTTAAGAAGGGTCTCGCAGAACCTTTTTCGACCCTTCCCCACTGGGACTTCACATTATCTCCGACTCCGAGGGTAGTTGTGATCCCTCCTTTCCGGGTTAACGACCATACCTGCGGCATTGGTTTGCGGTCAACTTATGTATTGCTTATTTGTATTTAGCACGTGGATAATTGTCGCCTGCACGTAAATTGCAGACTTTGAATTGAATTCCTCATTTTTTCTGAGCATTGTCAAAGGGTCTGGCAGGTTAAGATTGTGAAAAGTGTCCCCCAATATTTTGAGGAAATAAAAAATATACACTGACAGCGCATCCAAAATTATGCGTTTACCCAAAGTTTCAGGCCTCAACAATGGAAAACAATCCCAGAAAAAAATTGAAATACGATTTTTAGTTTTTTAACCACATATCTAGTTTTTATTTTGGTAAAATCGCTTTTTTGATTTAACAATGTGTATGCTATTATGGTCTACCATTCTTTTTTTTTTAATTTTGAACCGAAAACAACTTTTACATACGTTTGAAATTATGAAAATTAAATAAAAATTTGATATGTTATTTACAAAAACAGGAATAACTGCTTTCTGCCATTTGCATCTATGTATTCCAGAAGAATATTTGATTTTATTGTCGAGAGCAACGATTGTTGATCAATTTCTTATATTATTGATTAAGAAGTAACATGAAAAATGCCCAACACTCTTAGATTATTCGTAATTATTAGACCCTTTTAAACGAAGTTCTAAGGTCAATTTTAATGCATTTAATGGAGCGACAATTTCCATGTCGATTTTGATACAGAATTTGAGGTATATAAGTTGATATTTATCGTAGAATTTCATTTAAAAATTGTAAACGCTGCTCAAAAGACAAAGAATTCAATTCTTATTTTATATTTCTTGAGAAATGAACTAATATTTATTTCCATAACTGACTGTATAAACAATGGTATGACCGCTGTCCCTTACCGCTAATAGCTGTTATAAAACAGGAGGGGTCCGGGTAACTGCTCCCAGATACCGAGGGTAAATCCTAAACCCCGAAGCGTTGGGTCCCGAGACAAAGACGACGTAAACCCACGACCGTCCTAAAAGGGGAGAGCTAGAAAACGTATATATGCGGCTTCCGCTGTCGCGGCCAGGAAAATCTCACACGTAAGTATATGGCCGTCGTCTTCCGGGTAAGGAAAAGGTTAATAAAATATTTGGAGAAAGATAAATGGGCAATAATGAGGTAAATTTTAAGAAATTACCTTCTAGGACAGCAAATACAAAACAAAATATTTGTAGTGGGTAACCAAGGACAACAATAGCAGCAAGTGAGGATCACATTCCCTGAGAGCAGACCGCTCTATGTCAAGAAACTTTTGTAACCACTCTACCTTGCAATATTTTTTTAAATATTTCAAGTACAAGTATTAACCTTTTCCCTACTAAATACTTAAATGTACGTGTGGACGTTTCTTTTCCCGGGAGGCGGAAGTCGTGTATTTTTGTCTGAGATTTACGTGACCAAGACTACGAAAGCCGTATATATACACTGTCTACCTCTCTCCCTTTTATGACGGTCGCGGGTGTACGACGTCTTTGTTTCAAACCAAACACTGCGGGGTTTAGGCTGTACCCTCGGAATCCGGGAGCAGGTGCCCTCCTCTTTTATTCCTCTCAGGTCCTCTCCTCGTACGTTAAAAAGTTCATGCAATTGGTTATCCAGTCAGATTTTAAAATAAATATTTGTTCTTTTCTCAAGAAATAAAAACTAAGAATTGATTTTTTTGTATTTTGAGCAGCGTTTAAAATTTTCAAACGGAATTCTACGATAAATGTTAAGTAATATCTCGATTTCAGTGTAATTATCATATTACGATTGATAATGCTTACCCGAAATTGTTTATTAATATTTTTTGCATCATTTTGCACTGTTCCTTTTCCATTCATCTTCCTTTTCTTGGGAATATTTTCCTCCGCATCGGACGACGAATCGTCTGACGTAGCCGCGGAGAAGCGCAGCTCCCGCGATATCCTGGATGTCGAGGGCAGCGATATAGATGTCAATTCACCGTTCCCAGATCATCGTCCTCGGAATAGAAGCACAGGTCTCCATCCTCACTACCACTGCGGGTCAAAATTTTCAAAATCTGTTGATTCGTTTTCAATCTCTTCGCCGTGATTCCAGCCGCAGCAAAGAGAGATTTAAAAACATTGGCGGTACACTGCCAATTTCTCACGACGAATACAGTAAAGTTATCACTCGCAGAATGAGAACGTCAAACGTCTGAACCCAAGAACGACTGACACAGAAGTGAAGGGAAACTTAATAATCAAAAAGAATTGTGGATATTGTAATTGTAGAACGAGAATGAACTTATCCCATTCTGAGAAATACGTTTCTATACTGATGGATGCAATTCCAGAGAAGCTCCACAGGTGTTCTGAATGCCCATGTGGAACGTACTTTCCAAGGGATGGGTACCCAAGTTGACCTGTGACAGACAAAGAGCTTTTATTGCGAGGATTTTTTACCTAGAGTAATGGATTTCGAACGAATAGTTAATGAGATTTTTGGAAGGTTTTGAATTCGATATTAAAAATTTTAGGAGCATATATTTGGCATAGAAATGGTTGATGCATTAAATCCGTTAATATGGACCTTACAACTTCGTTTAAAATTTGAAAATGCTCAGAACTAAATGAGGAATTCAATTAAAAGTCTGCAATTTACGTGCAAGCAACAATTATCCATGTGCCAAATACATATGAGCAATCCATTAGTTGACCGCGAACCAATGCCACAGGTATGGTCGTAAACCCGGAAAGGAGGGAGCACATCAACCCTCGAAGTCTGAGATAATGCGGAGCCCCACTGCGAGGGGGCGAAAAAGGTTGGAGCTCAGAGGGTGTAATGATCCGCTAGACCCTTCTTAACGAATGCCCTCCAAAAATGCTCCATACCACGAGAAGGAAGAGTCTCTTGCGGCTCAGTACAGCAGTCATGCTAAGACGAAAATTCCGCCGTCTCGAAAGGGTTAACGCCTTAATTGGCTTATTATTGGATTGTGTTTGTGAGCTTTTATTACCTCCTTTCCCCCATAGTTCCTGTGTACTTGTATATTTCATATTTTAAGCCTTGCAAATCAAGGATGTATTTGTGCTGTAATAATAATGATAATTTTTCAATTCGATGGTATGTGTATAAATGCCATTGGTAAATATAGTTTATGATTACTTCTGTTCATGAAAAAGTGTACTGAGTAGTTTTCTGGAGTAGATACTTAGGGTTAGTATGCAATACTAGGCTCCATTTCTCGGAGGAGCAGTGCCACTCAATTTGTGAAAAAACATTTGGAAACCACAGTAAAAAATTAAATGACACCTTGTTTTGAGTGTACAGGTAGCATTTAAACGAAAGACAGATTGAAGTGGCTTTCTTGATATCTTTGTTATGGCAGTAAATTAGGGCAGCAAGTCGCAGATTTCATATCTTGCTTTACTAATCTTTAATGTGAAATTCTTTTCTAGAGCTCCCTGCTCCTGAAAGAGCCTCAGCCTCTTTTGCACTCCTTGAACCAAAGATTATAGAATCACATTCGAAGAAAGGAAAGAAGGTGAAAAAAGAAAATTTGTCAATTGGAAAAGATTTGTCCCTCAAAATTCTTGTTTCTAGAAGGGAAACTGTTAGATCTTTTCAGCCCTCCTCCTCCAACAGTTTAAATCAGCTGATATTTAAAAGACATGGGGCGAGGCAAAAGGGAAATGAGCTACTTAAGGAAAACTTTGAAGAAACAAGGGAGACGAGAAATGTGAGGCAAGCGAGGACAAGCTTCATTATAGATGGGAAATCATGCACAGGTAATCATCACACAGCAATGAAGCCCTATTCCTGCAAAGGATGTGAAAAGTCTTTCTCTCAAAAGAGCAACCTTTTCGATCACATTCGGACTCACACGAAGGAAAAACCTTATTCCTGCGGTGAATGTGAAAAATCTTTCTCTCAAAAGAGCAACCTTGTCGCTCACATTCGGACTCACACGAAGGAGAAACCTTATTCGTGCAATGAATGTGATAAGACTTTCTCTCTAAAGGGCAACCTTGTCCATCACATTCGGACTCATACGAATGAGAAACCTTATCCATGCATTGAATGTGATAAATCTTTCTCCCTAAAGGGCAGCCTTGTCCGTCACTTTCGGACTCATACGAAGGAAAAACCTTATTCGTGCAATGAATGTAATAAGACTTTCTCTAAAAAAAGTGACCTTGTCTATCACATTCGGACTCAAACGAAGGAAAAACCTTATTCTTGCAATGAATGTGACAAGTCTTTCTCTCAAAAGATCAACCTTGTCTATCACATTCGGACTCACACGAAGGAAAAACCTTATTCCTGCGATGAATGTGAAAAATCTTTCTCTCAAAAGAGCAACCTTGTCGCTCACATTCGGACTCACACGAAGGAGAAACCTTATTCGTGCAATGAATGTGATAAGACTTTCTCTCTAAAGGGCAACCTTGTCCATCACATTCGGACTCATACGAAGGAAAAACCTTTTCCATGCTATGAATGTGATAAATCTTTCTCCCAAAAGGGCAGCCTTGTCCGTCACACTCGGACTCATACGAACGAAAAACCCTTTCCATGCTATGAAGGTAATAAATCTTTCTCTCAAAAAAGTGACCTTGTCTATAACATTCGGACTCACCGGAAGGAAAAACCTTATTCTTGCAATGAATGTGATAAGTCTTATACTTCCAAACATAACCTTTTCTTACACATGCGGGTACACAGGAAAGAAGCCTTATTCTCACAATGAATTTAAAAAGACTTTCTCTCAATAGATCCACCTTTTATTTCATTGGTTAACACTGTGTTAGGTCTTAGTAGTCTTATTAATTGGTATTCAATAGTCTCCAAGGTAAATAATTCTTGTTACTAGGAATACTGCTTGTTTTAACGAAGAAAAAATTGTCTCATACTCTTAAAAATAATATAACTATGTTCAGTTGGGTCTGTGACCTTATTTCATAAATGTTCGAGTAAATTTACTTTACTGTATTGTCAAGGATTATATAATTAATTTATATATTTTTAAATGCAAATTTATTTTATTAGCAAATTGTTGGCACAAATGTAAGCCATACATTTCTATACTTTCGATAATAGTTTGTGGCAGTTTTTCCCAAGAATAAATTATTATATAATATCAATGCTAATTGTGTTGCTAATACAAAAGGTAATTTGTCTGATCCATGTTATTTGATGTAGTTCCTGTATGTAATTTATATGAAAATATTAAGTTGATGATAATGTACTATTGAAGAGAGAGTGGTACACTGAGTGTCTCATCTGTTTTAATTTTTGCTGTACCCACATTCCTATTAATCATTACATCAACATTGAGTTGTAGTTTGAATGCGTGCATCACAATCACTATGCAATTTTTTGTTCAAATGGTAATAAAATTCGTCCTCTAGAATACATTGCCATCCATGGTTAAGGCTCAAATGATGAATGCAGGGAATTTCTTTCTCAAATGAATCACCATAAATTTCCTGGTAACTGTATTCCTTTGATAGGCATCAACCAATTAACTTCCCAGCTGTGCATTTATAGATTATGTTTTTATATAGGATATTGGTCGTATTTCACGTGTGGTTTTGCGTGTCATGATACGGGAATTAAGTTGATTTTTTCATTGACAAAATATTTTACGTAAAAAGATTGAGCAATGAACATATTTTTATCGTAAGGAATTAAAAGCCCCGGTTTTCCAAGTCCGCAAAGGCGTTGCTATCCTGTAGATATTTTGGAAGCGAATTCATACAAATTGAATCATACAACTTTTCTCCGACTATTTAGTGTTACACATTCGTAAATTTATGTCAACTTTATTAAGATTGGAAAGATTTTCTTTGACATTTACAATCGCTGATCGACATATTCAAGAGCTCTGTTTACATATCTCATTACAGTCACTACATCTTTAAATAGATACTGATATGAGAACATGTATTCCGCATCAATACTTAAGTTTTATATAATATTTATAATTACTTACACTTACCCCTCACTCCGCAACATGAAAATATGAAACTTGAGTTAAGCTTGTCGAGCGTGAAGGACCTTCGCTTATGACTAATGCTTTGAAAAGCAATGGAATTATTGCAGGATGATGACACTGCCGCACTTCACTTCGCAGTATTCATCTTGCCTAAATTTTCGAAAAAGACTAAAATGAAATTTCAAGGAAATTGAATACGCCAACTTGAACTACTACAAGGTAGGTGGCAGTAACTGTTCGCTTCTTGAATGTACAACCCTGATATTGATTACCGTCGTCAATAAAAACTTGTATTGAGGAGAGGAGGCGAGGTAATCAGCAAAAAGAATCAAGTACCCAGTCCTCCAACCTCTCGCTCCCCTCCCCCCACCACCTGAGGCGGATACCTATATATATGAATTTAAATTACCATCTCTTCATAATCCCTCGAGAAAGCGACCAGCATCATTCGGGAAACGTTGGGGCCACCTAAGAATTGACGCGGCGATTAGCCCAAAAGCTTTTATTCAACATGACGAGTACCCGCGAAAGTTTTAACGAAGAATTACATAGGCACGTGTCCTATATTCTCCTCATACTATTTTAGAGGATGATTTCGCTGTCGCCATCAGATCTAAAACTGAATGCGTCATCTTCTGATGAAGGGTCTTTCAATCTTTTTGTTCCTTTGTCGGATTTTGGTCTAGGTTTTTTCATGGCGCCTTCACTTTCGCACCTTTTTCCTGACGGGTGCTGATTTCCACAGAGGCATTGGAAGAGAAGAAGTCGGGCACTCTTACACTTTATCCAGGTGACACTTGGAGTTCTTTTCTTCTAAGTAGGGTGAGGTGGAACAAACTCACCTCTCTTCTCTTTCAGTCATTGAAGAAATGCATTCTCAGTCATAGAAAATTCTGCATTTTCTCTAGATTTTTATTGATTTGACAAATGGCTCGTAATCTGAATTTCGTCTACAGGCACTACTCCAGCTTTCTTTAGGCCTGCCTATGGGTTGCTTTATATATTTGCACCAATTTGATCTAAAACAAAGGGAAACAGCGTCGGGAACTGATTCTTTGGAAGCTTACCAGCACCTTATTCTTTCCATCGGTCAAGAACGCCCTTCCACTTCATTTTGAGTGGCGAAAAATACACTACATCCAGTAGTTGAGTGAGGTAGGATGACTTAAGGGGGAGACAAACGAAGTATGCATCACAAAAATGAATAAAATTGATACTGAGGTGTGAAGTAAGATTGTATCCTGTTACCACCTTCTTCCCTTCCTGTTTCTTAAAGAAGCTGGTAATTGGTGGCACAGTTCTTAAACATTAAAAGAGTGACTAAATTGTTGTGGGGAACTTGAGCCCAAACTCTGTATACACTCAAGAGCAAGAAAAGTAGCAGTGGGTTAGCAGGCTGGGCTCAAGTAGCCCGAATTTTTCGAACATGTGTACTAGTTGTACTTAACAACATACTGTACAGTTAATAGCTATTCAGGATATAAAAAGGTCTCGATTTGCTTTAGCAATACACCTGGTATGAAATATAAGCACTTGTCTCCAGTTTTAGTTATTCCTAATGTCTATACAGACGAAAGTTTGCAGAGTGAAATAATTAAAAACACGAGTGTAAGTTATATAACCAGTACTGCTCTCGGTGGTGACTTCCCTAACCTCCTAGACTCGATGTATTGTCTACCTTCTGCCTAAACATACCAGCAAATCACTGAATTGCGGTGCTATACTGATGTTGAGAGCACGCAAAGAACCAAACTTCATTTTTCAGTTTTGGGCTCAAGTTAGCCCGCAGGGCTCAATTAGCCCGTTTTTACAGCATGCAAAGTTGCTTTCCACATCAATTCAATGCATGTAACAAAAATTTATCGATGATAAATTTTCGTATTATCAATAAATCAATGTAAAATTAACTATGCCCACCCAATCATCTGGTGTAAACAAAAACCGCTATATTTGTTCCGCGAAGGGGTCCCTCCGGTTTTTCACCCCACTTCATCTAACAAATATCTAATGTCTTCACTGACAGACTGACTTTTTGCTGGCCAAATGATCTTAATGATAGAAAAGCAATAAGAACATTGAAGAAATTCTGTGTTCCGAAAGGAGGATGAAAGAACAATTTAAAATGCAAAGAATAAAGGAAGACTATTTTTATGTATTTAGTGTGAGACTGACACCATTTCAAATGTTATTTATTGATTCTAGCTTGTGGCATGCTAATCATCGTAAAGTACAACAAGACAGAAATATTCCAAGAAACTGTCCTGTTCTGGCAAAGGACAGTGATGCTTCTGCTTCGGATTGTATTGAAATATCCACAAGGTAGGTTGAGAATATATATAGCGGTGGCCGGATGCGGCATTTATATCTCCTGTGAAAAGAATACTACTAGTAATTGCCATGTTAGGGCAACATGTTCTTATTTATTGAATATCGTTACATTTTTAAGCGTATCCAAGGATGAGGGACGAATAGAAACAGGAGGCAAGGGGTTAATTCAAGCAGAAGATACCATCTTTCTTGCGAAGGCAAACTGCACCCCACGCCGCAAGACGTTTGAAATGGGAGAAGCTTCCACTCCTCGTCTAGGGAGACAATCCAACGTCGACGAATATGATATGGGCATGCCGATGGACGTATCTCCTATCAAACCGTTTGAATCGCACCAAAGGTGATTATACTAGTACCATGAATAGTTGTTGGATACCTGCGTGAAGGAGGCGTTAACATTTTTTGTTTAAAATGTTTCTGCAGGTCTCAAGCGTCAATCATTGAGAGTGAAGAATCAGGGCTGAATCCTCTTCATGACAGGAGCCGTAGTATAGTCCAGCATTTCTATATGCTTTCCCAGATATTTTCAGATAAACACCAGTTAGGATGCTCATTTATGGACTGTGAATACGTAGGCGAATGGATGACTGGTCTCCTCTGTCACTGGAAGTTTAAGTGTAAAATGTGCGGGAAGGAGACAGTGATCCACAGTCAGGATGATTCTGGCACTGTGATGGACGTGAACGATGCTGCAGTAACAGGGACAATTGCTGGTGGCGGCGGCTACTCAAATCTAAGCCCCCTTTGTGCAGCACTCAACATGCATTGCATGACCGCCAAAACATATGCAAAATATGAAGATAAGCTGGGAGAAATAATATATAGTGTTGCATCGCAGGAGATGGCCACAGCAGGGCAGGAGGAAAGAAGAATTGCCTTAGAGGAGGGGTCATTTGACAAAGATGGTAGACCTGTAATCACGGTCATCGCTGATGGTATGTGGGGCAAGCGAAGTTATAAAACGAAGTATGACTCACTATCGGGGCAGGTAAGGAGTCAATATTAGGTACCTATAAATTATTTAATAAGTATGGGTTCTCAAATAGGTTAACCTATTTTTAATAAATTATAATTAGTTACGCCTCGTGCAATTTTTAATCACTATGAAAAATATTTCCGAGGTTGGCTACATAGCCAGATGATTTTCATGTTGCTTATAAATTAGTGCACTTACATTTTATATATAACGCGCAGGCAAAAATTCCCTGCTGGAAAAAAATTAATCAGTAGAAAAGAGTAATGGTATTAATATCATTTTAAGATGAATGTTTCATTTTAGGCAGCCATAGTTGGTGCACGAACAAAAAAGGTGTTATTTCTGGCAGTAAGGAATAAGTACTGCAGTTATTGCGCTTTGAGGGAGGCACGAAGCGAACCTATAGACCCAGCTCACAAGGTTAAATGTGCTAAAAATTGGGATGGAAGCTCGACCAGCATGGAAGCTGACATAATTGCAGAAGGTTTCGCAAAGAGTGAATCGATGCATAATCTTATATTCCACCAATTAGTAGGTTCGCTCCCTGTATTTGAATTCAATTGCTCAAAGGGAACGAGAGAATATTCCAAACAGTTCAAACACTTATCTTGTTTATAATAGGTGACGGAGACAGTAGTGTCCACAGACGCTTACTAGAGACCAGCCCATACGGAATTACAACGCCCGTGAAAAAAACTGAATGCATAAGCCACCTTCTACGAAAATTCTGCAACAATATGCGCAAAATTAAGGATGACACGCAATACCCAGCCCACCTTCGTCATAAACTGGATGCAAACGTCATGAAGATTCGCACAGCTATTTCCTGTGCTAGTATACACTGGAAAAATCAGAAAGGTATTAAAATTAGAGGTTATTCATGGCATATGAGACGAGAAAATTCGTGTGATTAACCTTAATTTATTTTAACAGGTATCACCATGCAAAACCGAATAATGGCACTTCGTAACGACATCATCAATTGTCCTAGCCATGTGTTCGGGCAGCATGATCGATGCGCCGATTTCTTTTGTTAAGGGCCAGACGGGAAGGAGGATGAGGTTAACTTAGTGCCAGACTTCATAGCTGCTAATATGTGGACTCCAATACAGAAATTAGTTGAGAAGATGGCAAATAATTCAAGAAGTTTGATTTTTCGCGCTACTAATAGTATGTGCGAAACCTTGAACAGCGTAGCTGCGAAATATCTGAACGGAAAACGCATTTACTATGCTAAAAGTAAATCATTTGGAACCCGGTGTCATTCTGCAGTCGTATCCCTGAATTCCTCTTGCCATTTTCAAGGAAAGATTCACAAGGCAACAACGGGTGGTTACAGTCCTGGTAAGTAATTATCATAACCATCAAAATAATTTATGAATAGAGAGGAATGAAGGCATAGAAAAGCAGATTTAATTTTTTTGGAATGTTGACTGGGGATTTATTGTGAAATAAGTGTCAAGACGTTTTTATCTCAGGAAAATACACCAAAACATTTGAAGATAACAATATGAGGCAGACCAAGAGAATGAGGGAACGAAGAGCGCAGGGGCTGCAAAGTAAAAAGAAATTGAAAACAGGAGCAAAAAGAGCTGGGCCTGATAAAGATTACGGGATGGTGGATGATGATGCACCAGAGTCACTAGAATTATTGGAACGCATGAAAGCCGATTTCATTGAAAAATTAAGCAGAATGACCGCAGAGGATAGATTTCAACTGCAGAAGTCTACAACGCTTCAAGTATACAGAAGTATTTGGATGACAGAGCGTCGGAAAAGATTGTCCGCTTCCAATCACGGGGAGGTTTGCCATATGCGACCATACACCTCCTGTAAAAGGCTTGTGCATTCCATTTTATACGGATCCGTATGCACTCCGGACATGGTGAATGGAAAAAACATGGAGGAGATAGCGAAAGACCACTTGCGAAGCATGGGATACAAGGTTGAACCCAGCGGCTTATATGTTGATGAGGAGTTTCCATATCTTTCGGCTAGTCCAGGTAATATCAATGCTGTCTGTAAATCATTCAGATAAACCTCTTATATTAAAATTTACCTAATGTAAACTCATTCTATCAATTTAATTTTCCCTATTAGACGGTCTGATTGGAAGCGATACTGTCTTAGAAGTGAAGTGTCCTGGTGTCACCGCTGCCTCCTTTCCAACATTTGAAGAAGCTTTTAATGCAAAAAAAGGTTATAAATAGTAGCATATGCAGCTAAATATATAAAATTTGGTCGTTTTTTCATTTATTAATTTAACTCATTTATGCATTTAACTAATTTCCATTTATAGATTTGTAATTTAACTCATATTTTTTTATTTAATACTAGTCTACTTGCTTACCTAAAACTTATTTCGAAGGCCCCTTAATTTTTCGATTTTCTGCTGTTGATACTGCCAAATTTATCGAGAAAATATCATAACACGACACAGCGTTTTGAATACAACCATGTCATATATGCAGTGAACAGATTCGCCCTAATTATTTATCATTATCATTACAGCTTCCCTATGTGCAGCTAAAAGATGGAAAATATATCCTTAAAGAGACGCACAATTATTTTTATCAGGTGCAAAGTCAACTAAGGATGACTAAAAGGGCCAGATGTTTATTTTTTGTGTATACGAAAGGTTGGAGCCACGAATTAGAAATAATTCCGCCCAACAATGAATGGTGGATGGAGGAAGTGGAGCCAAAGCTCACAAAGTAATTTTTTTAAACTTTTACTGAATATCCAATAGAATTGAAATGTGGAACAATTACCTCTAATTTTCTGTTATAGATTCTTCATGGAATGCTTGTTGCCGGAAATAGTCCTACCTAGGTACGGCAAAAGGCTTTGCATTGAAGATATAAGAGAAGCTGCTCATATCAGCAAGGCAATAGTGGAAGAGAGAGCGAAGATATAATTTCTCCAAAATGTAATTTAATAAAATATTTCACGCAGCTATTTACGTCGTAATATGTCTAATTATTTGGATTTCTGCTTCTCAATTTAAGATGTTTTATCCTATAGTATGTAAGAAAATATTTTTGAAAAGTTCCTCTTCTCAACTGTATTTCCTCACTTCACTCTTTCTAATTGTATCTCAACTTCCAAAATTAGTAAAAAAAAGAATTACTTAAATACTGTAATGTGAATAAAAGAGTAAGACAGTGAGTGCGAATCATGATAAAAAACGAAGTTTTGTATTTGATAAAGTATTTTAGGAAATAGATGGAGTGATAGACATTTCAATAGACTTACTTACTAAAAATCTACTTGCCATCCAGATGCATGAACACGCCAGGTAGTGTCAGTAGAGGAGAAGAAGTGGAGGAAATGTTCGATAAATAGAAAGTTTATCAAAGAACAAAAGATAGGGATGTGGCCATTTTGGGATGAGTCATTGAAATAAGTGAGCAGAATTAGTTTTCGGCGGCTTCCGAACGATGATAGATTTAGTGATTATGTGTTATTATTTGAAGATTAAGGAGAATTAAGAGCCATACCATGGTGAAGATGAGCTTTTAAGCTAAAGGTTTGACTAACAGTAAGTAGAAGTTGTAAATAAATGGAGACAGGAAATGAAAGATGTATTTACCGCATCAATGTGAACGGGCACTGGAAAAAAAAACAAAGGGAGACGCTGGGTATCGGAGTGGAAGACGAGAGAAGCAACCACGGATTTAACTAGACATGATGGCTAAAATGCGATGAAGAAGAAAATGTAACAAAATAAAAGAGAGAGAGAGAGGTAAAAAGACATGTAATAAACTAAACATTGAATTTTGAAGAGAAACGTATAAGACCAGGAAATAATGGTATGAGGGAATGTAAAAAATCGAGCGATTAAAACGTAGGAAAAGATGACTAAGTATTCTATAAATTTAAAAAATAGCCGGGATGGTTACAAATCACCTGAGTATTGTTTAGCCCTAATAGATAAAAAATTAAGAAGGCATTTGTGGGTTTTGTAGGTGTGGAGCAGATACTTATATTTCAGTTGGGAAGACGAGAGATATATTAAGCGATACTGCAGGGGTAAAACAGATGACTGATGAATACAACCAAAACAAGGAAGTAAAGCTGGCTGGAGCATGTGGAAATAACTGAGATAGAAAACGAAAGAAAAGGACGGTTGATTTAGAAGAGGAGACAATGGTAAGTGGGGATGAAGGGAATGCACAAGACAGGATTATCAGGAGGTTATTCAACGAAACCTGACCTGCTAAACAGCTAACTATTAGGTTGATAAGATTGTATCAGGGCCGCCCCTAGCAGGTGCGGGGCTAGGGGCGAACCCTCATGCGGGGCCCTTACAATACAGTAATAGTTGAAATTGCGTTTTCAAAACTATAGTATATTTTAATTTTTTCACGAACGCGGGCCCCAGGGCGGTCGCCCCGCCCTAAGGCCGGCCCTGGATTGTATAATGATAAATTATTGCCTATTTGAACAAATTCAGCAATTAATTAGCAGCATTTTCCACAAAAAAATGTTACCGTCTCTAAGCTTCATTTTTGTTAAGGAGAAAATTGTGCAGGGAATGAGGATGCAGAATAATACGGTGACTTACTTCCGTATTCCGATATTCCTTTTCTTTTTCCTGCGACGCTTATCCTTTCCTTTCGCCATATCTTCAGCTCCTTTCGCCATACCTTCAGCTCACTTTCAGACACACACAACCTCTGAAATAGCAGATATTCAACTGACAGACGCGACTGCTCTCTCTTACCGGGTCCTCACGATAGGTGGAGAAAAGCGAAGAGGCTGAGGAGTCACGGCAGTCAGACATAAAACATGGGTGGGAGGGCGGGCCAGACAGCCTCTCATGCAGAAGCAATTACACCCCACAAATCGAGAAAGGCCAAGCGAATTTCATTCGCTTCTCTTCGACCTCACCACCTCACCTTAAAACAATAGGTAACCTGATACTTGCTTCGTCTCCACGCGTCGGCGAGACGGGCGGAAGCGAGACCTTAGTCTGAGGGTATCACTCCCCATTCCACTTTCTGCGACGTTGCCGTTTTTGGGAGGGCGGAGCGGGGCGAGGGGAGGTAAGAAATTCGAATTGGCCCGAATCACGTCCTTCGTCACCGTTTTGGGCCTGCAGTACTCCACGGTGTACCCATTTTAGGCCACGCGAATTGACATAGAACTGTGGGTCTCATGGTGATTGTGGAAGAAAGGTGAAGCCACAGAATACTCGTTTTAGAAATTTCATGTTTTAGCTTGGAGTCCAGTTATAATTAGCCAAAGTCCAACTTGATTTTCTCGATCACCTGAGGACATATTACTATTTATTTCCTCCCTGTATGTGAATACACGTCTCCTTAATACAATAAAGAAAACAGCAAGTCTCTATATCTTCTAGTTTTTCCGCAATTGAGTGGTATGTGAACTCCGGCAGAGGAAAAAACGATCGGTATCGGTGGCCCAGAGCGGCTCCCAGCCGTCACTACCATAACGCCTTAAGTTCTTATTATCATCACCTGCAGTTATGGAAAGTGACCACAGGGGTTCCGCGTTTGAAAAGACCACATTAATTATCAGACGTTTTGAACGGGGGGGGCGGTAGACTAGTGGTTAGCGTGTTGGATTCCCACGCGGGGGTCCCGGGTTCGATTCCCGGCCGCGGCCGTCGGAAAAAATGCGAAAAATTAGGGCGTTAAGATTGGGTTCGTTAGAGTCAGGTCGATTAGAACGTATGTCGGTTAGGTAATCTCAGGTGCCTCCAGTGTTCAGTGGCCGGGTGCGAACCCGGGTCCCTGAGTTGACACCTTTTCCCCTCGGGGCCCCGGGTTCTCATCCCGGCCACTGAACACTGGAGGAGAGGAGGCTGGAGGCATTTTGTTGCATTTTTTTACGCAGGCTCGGTGGCAAAGAACGTACGTATCGATGAGCGACGATGCCACCACGGCATTACAAAGATCGCGGAAGTGACAAGTGACAGTGATTTTACGGGAAATTTCCTTTTCCTTTCCCTACGGCGCTTGATATTCGTAGGTCTCATTCATAGCGTGATCGTACTGGTACCGATGTCCCACCCAGTCTCGACTTTTTTTGCGATCCTAAATTCAGTCCTTCCAGGTCTGGACTTTGAAATTTACAATAAATACTTAATCAACCATCTTGAGTTCAAAAAGTATTTCTCGTCTGATTTTGGTCTAAATACTTTTAAACCGTTCGAAAAATATCCTAATAACTACTAAAGTAGAGTTTCTGTGTGATTAAATTTCAAGTTTCGAGAATATTTCATGATTTTTTTTCGCAATACACTCAGGACACACATTGAAAAAGATCCATCTTAAGTAAAGTAAATATTTCGCGTCGGATTTTAATCAGAATACTTTGAAAACGTTTGCAATATCCTAATAATTATTAAAGTAGGGTTTCAGTGCGATTAATTTTCAAGTTTCGAAAATATTTTATGATTTTTGTTTACCATACACCAAGGACACCCATTCAAAAAGAATCATCTTGAGTTTAAAAAGTATTTATCGTCGGATTTTGGTCAGAATACTTTTAAAACGTTTGCAATATTACAATAATTATTTAAGTAGAGTTTAAGTGTGATTCAGGTTCAAGTTTCGAAAATATTTCGTGATTTGTGGTTGCCATACACCCAGGACACACATTCAAAAGGAACCATCTTGAGTTAAAGAAGTATTTTCCCCTCGGATTTTGATCAGAATACTTTTAAAACATTTGCAGTATCCTAGTCATTATGTAAGAGGAGTTTCAATGTGATTTAATATTAAGTTTCGAAAATATTTCATGATTTGTTTTTACCATACACCCAGGACACATATTCAAAAAGAACCATCCTGCGAAAAAAAGGTATTTCCTGTTGGATTTTGATCAGAATGCTTTCAAAACGTACGAAATATCCTAATAATTATTTAAGTACAGTTTCATTGTGAATGATTTTCAAGTTTCAAGAAAATATGTCATGATTTGTTGTTGTCATGCACCCAAGATAGAATTCAAAATCAGCCAACCGGTGTTAAATATTATTTCTCAAGTATCAGTTCTCAAACCCCCATATGACCCTCGTGAGCTAATACCATTGCATGCTCCTGGAGAGCTTTTGGTAATACTATTCTTGTCCCCCTAATTAACATTTGATTTATTTCACACAATTCATGTTTGATAAGCTCATAAAATCTTAATTCTTTAGGCCAATTGTCGCTTTGAAGACAATTTTTTATCAGTTTCAATTCGCTGTCCTGTTCAGAAGCCTTTTGAATTTGTTGTAAGGACATAGCATTTGGGATTGATGCCTCTACTAAGCACATCACCACCCTTTCGTCACTATCTGTTTTAGACTTTGGCTCATCTCGTATGCGTAATAATCTTGACAAACAGTCAGCGATATTACTTTTTCCCGGCCTATATTTTACTTTGTAATTGTAAGCCTGTAGCCGCAAAACCCATCTTTCTATTCGGGCACTAAGTCTTGACTTTGGTCCATAAATAATTTCCAGGGGTCGGTGATCCGTTATTAGCTCAAACTCCCTACCATACAGATAGAGGTGAAGTTTTTCACATGCCCACACTATTGCAAGAGCTTCCTTCTCCGTTTAAGAGTACCTTCTCTCTACGTCTGTTAGCGCTCTACTTATATATTTGACCACTCTAGGGCCTTCTGGTTTCAATTGCACCATGACTGCTCCCAATCCCACTGGGCTAGCATCAACAATTACCTGCAAAGGTGCTGTCTTATCATAGAAGTCTAATACCAGATTGCCACTGATTAATTCTTTTAATTTTTCAAAAGCTTCAGCTTGTTCCTTTCCCCATGTGAAATAAACACCCTTTTTAGTGAGATATCGGAGAGGTTCTGTCACCGAAGAATAGTTATTAATGAACTTTGACACAAAATTTGTTAATCCTAAAAAGCTTCTTACTTCCGATACATTTTCAGGGGCTCTAAATTCTTTGACAGCTTGAACATTACTCTCTGTGGGGCTAAACCCATCTGCAGATATTTTATGTCCCAAAAATCTATTTCTTTTGCATTGAACTTGCATTTTCTTTTATTCAATGTCAATCCCTTTTCCTTAAAAGTTTGTAAAACCTTTTCTAGTCTGCAATCATGTTCAGCTTGAGATTTCCCAAATACTACCATATCATCTAAAAAATGACATACCCCTTCACATTTATGCAACACTTGTGACATAATTTTGTGGTACAATTCAGGAGCGCAATTCAGACCAAACATTAATCTTTTATATCTAAACAGACCAATACTGGTACAAAATGTAGTGATTGCCCGAGAGCTTTCATCTAGCATAATTTGGTGATATCCCCATGTGAGGTCCAACTTTGAAAAGACAACTCCTTCTCTTAACTCATTAAGTAATCCCTCAATCGTAGGCATTGGCTGACGTTCTCTTGTAATTGCCTCATTTACCCGGCGTATATCTACCACCAGGCGCCATTCATTTGATTTCTTCGGCACTATTTGGATTGGGGATACCCAAGGTGTGGGACCATCTACCTCTTCTATAATGTCCTTATCTAACAAATCTTGAATTAATTCCCTTTCGACTTCTCTCAGCTGATACGGCATTCTCCGTACCGGCTGCGCTACTGGGTTAACTTTAGTGTTTATTGGGATTTTAATGCTGTAATCTTTCAATTTCCCAATGCCCGTAAAGACACTTTCATCTTTTTTTCCAAAAAATGACCCCACTGACCTGACTTGGGCGTCTATTCCCACCTTCAAAAGTCCTAGATCAATAGAAGTATTTTTACTCAAAATTGAAACTGCTTTACCATCCATAACCAGGAATTCAACGTTAGGCACTATTCTATCCAGCACCAGCCTTAAAAGCACCCACCACAGTCACAGGTTTATCAGAACCATACACATACAATCTTTGATTAGTTAAATATGAAATACACTTTACTTTCTCAGATTTCAGTCTTTCCCATTCCTCTTTGTCAATCACATTAACAGTAGCTCCTGAATCAATTAGGACGTCAGATGGCACTGACCCAATTTTAACTTTTAACAAATCATGATTAACTTTAGAACCACCTTTAGCACTAAACGTATAACCACCCTTTACTCCACTACCAGAGCTTTCACAATCACTTTCGTTGTCACAACTTACATTCCTCACTTTTCTCTTTGAGGGACTCGCTGCCCTAGACTTTATTTTGCTTGCTTTTGTTTTGCAACACTTTGAGAAATGTCCAATAAGACCACATTTATTACATTCCTTTTCCTTCGCTGGACACTCTTTGTCACTTGCGTAATGTCCCGTCAAACCACAACGATAACACTCGCCTTTCTTTGGCGTTTTACGTTTACCTGAGTTGCGTGACCACTGTTTATTCGCCGTGTGCATTGCATTCACCGCCACTTCTGAAGACATTTGTCTCGATTGCCTAGTAGTCAGCTCCCACCGGCGTGCGATGTCCAATGCTTTGGTCAACGTCAAATCTGAGGCTTCCGTGAGAAGTTTAACCCGAAGTTCACTGGAACAACACTTTGCAACGAGCTTGTCCCGGACAGCTTCCTCTGCTTGCTTCCCCTGCCAACCCGTATTTTGTATCTGCTGTCTCAGCCTAATCACGAATTCATCTACTGTCTCAGTATCACCTTGGCTTATTTGAGCAAATTTGTAACGTTCGTAGGGCGTGTTTACTTCTGCATCAAAATGTCTGTTCAGGATTTTGACCGCTTTGGCATACTCATCCTCCGGTCTTCCCGGTGATGCAACCGTTCCCACGACACCGTCAGGAGAAGACTCGGCATAGTCCGCTGGGAGTGCAAAATAAATATCTTGCACCTCCGGTCCCGCATAATGTAACAGCATAGCCCGTTTTCTCGCCGCAGCGGAAACATTCTTCGACTCTGCCATCAGCTCGAATCCCCTTAACCACCTTCTCCAACGAACGCCTAATGTCGAAACGTCGCCGAAGGGATTAAACTTTTCGTATTCAGGGCCGCTGGCTGCCATTTCCAATCCGGACTCCCGTTGACGGAACGCGTGCTAAAGTTTTTGAATATCGCGACAAACCCACAGTTTACGCGAAACTAATAAGTCTTTCCATTGAACGGAAATTTATCCTCGTCGCCAAATGTACTGTCCTAACTTGGACAAAGAATCATTAAAACAAGCACGCCTTACTTATCGCCATCTTTATTGTCTCCCTCTCATACAACAACTCCGTACCCAGCAACCCAACAACTGACTAACATCATGGCTGCCAACCTTAGGACACTACAGTCCACTGATTCATAAAATATTTGTTGATCTCATTTCCAAGATTTACATCTACTTATGTTCACAGGTTTTCATAGTTCACTGATCACAACAAGAAGTTCTACCTGCAAGGGAAAGATGAATTAGTTCAAAATACCACTTATATGTGGTGTATTGGTATTTCGACAGTCTATTGTCTTTTGAGTGATGTGGCATCCCCTGGTGGGAGTGATGGGGAAGCGTAGTGTGGCCACATGGGCCGGTTGTATGTGATAGTGTGCTGTAGAATAAATAGTTAAATCCCGAGACATCTGAGTGTTTATTTTAATGCTCCCACCGTGGGTGGAAACGTAACAAGTGGCGACGAGCGATGAGTCATTAAACACCCAGTGCGTGTGTTGCGGAGTAATTACTGTGTATCGGATAAGATGGCGAACCCTCTGGTAAAAACTGCCCTAATCGGGCGCATGGACCCTTTTAGCCCGGACGAGGAAGATTTTGTATCATACGCTGAACGTTTTGAGCAGTATTTTCTGCTAAACGGGATAACGCAAGAGGAAGTGAAGGTCCCGATGTTTATTACGTTTTGTGGGGCATCAACATATACGCTGTTGAAAAACATGTTGTTCCCAAAAAAAGCCTACGGAACAGACATTTGCGGAATTGGTTGGTGTTCTTACGACGCATTATGCCCCAAAACGACTGACTATTGCGGAACGGTACAACTTTCATACCCGTTCAAAACAGACGGGTGAAAACGTGAAAGAGTTTATCATTGCCCTAAAGAAACTTGCAGAGTTTTGTGAGTTCGGAGATTTTTTGAACGATGCTTTGAGGGATAGGTTTGTTTGTGGTATAGAATCAGCGGTGATCAGACAGAGACTACTTCTGGAAAGTAAATTAACGTTTGAGCAGGCGTGCATCATCGCCACCGATTTGGAGTTGGCACAGAAGAATTCGATTATTGACGGGGTTACCAAGTTCTCGAATCTGGAAGTTGGGGCAGTTTATAGGAGAGCCCCAAACGCTAAGCAGAACTTCCACCGCCAACCAGATGCTGGTTCGAGCCGCAGGAGAGAGGACATTCCAGCACAACCGGGACAACGTCAAGAGAACGGACGACGGACCAATTGGCATCAGAGGAATGCTGTGTGTCAACGGTGCGGAAGATTCCACAGAGAGGATTCCTGCCCCGCCCGGGATTGGGAGTGCTTTAGGTGCCATGGAAGGGGGCACGCTTCCAGAATGTGTCGAAGCAGGGAAGTGCGTGAGGTGTACTCAGACGATTGGGAGATCGGTCCGTCAGATGACATTTCCCACTCGCAAAATACCCATCCCGTCAAACCAAGGTTAGAGTCGCAATGCATTTACTTGCCTGCTGTTAAATCGGTATCTGGTACTTCACCACTTTTTGTAAATATGTATGTGAATGGAGTTTTATTAGCTTTTGAGGTAGATAGTGGTGCTAGTGTGTCTTTAGTATCTGAGGAGACATATCACCGGTATCTCAACGGTGCAAAACTCCAAAAGTGTACCCTATCCTTGAAATCAGTCACTGGTGACCAAATTAAGGTCAAAGGAAAAATTGAAGTTGGGGTATCTTGGTCCAGTGGAAATGCTAGTAAGAGCCACACATTAGAATTAGTTGTTGTGTCTTCCACTGCGCGAGTAAGGCCTCTCATGGGTCGTCCCTGGTTGGATATTTTGTCCCCAGAATGGAGAAAGAGGCTACTTTCTTGTTGTGTTTCAAATGAGGGGTACCTTGATGTAGATGATAACAATATTTTCAAGTTTGAGTCAAACACAACGTTGGAAGACAATTGTTATAAATCGCTGTTGAAGGACAGCAAATTGCTATCCAGTTATGCCTGCAAATATCCAAATGTTTTCAGCAGGAAAAATTCAAACATGATCAAGCAGTTTAAGGCAAATCTTGTGATTAGGGAGAATGCTATCCCAATTTTTCATAGGCCATACTCAGTACCTTTTGCCTTAAAAGGAGAAGTTCGTAAGCAATTGGAAGAAATGGTAACCAGTGGGGTTCTAAGACCTGTGAGACACTCTGAATGGGCATCCCCAATAGTGTGTGTTCCAAAAGCAGACGGAGGTGTTAGGATTTGTGTGGACTTTAAGGTGACCTTAAATAGGGTTTTGGTCACAGATTTCTATCCCTTGCCCAAATTAGATGATGTGTTTGGATTATTGGCCGGGGGGACTGTATTTTGTACGCTAGACCTCCAAAATGCATATTTGCAGTTAGGTGTTGGACTAGAATCTCAGAAGTACCTTACCGTCAATACTGATGATGGACTTTATCAATTTACCCGCCTACCTTATGGCATCTCTAGTGCTCCAGGTATTTTTCAGTCTGTAATGCAGGAAATTGTCAAGGGTTTGCCCATGGTTACATGCTATTTGGATGACTTATTAACACTAGGAGGACGGGAGTTTCGCGCTACCTAGAAGGACGGCTAGGGGTCATTTGACCCCTAAAATGTATTTTGGAACAAAACGCCTAATTGTCAACCAATATTCAGTTTAATCGTATTAATTGTTGAATCAGTTCATTAAAAACACTATTTAACATTATTAAATATTATTTCCATCGTCAAAAGTTAATAGCAATTATTTTAAAGAATCATGAATTAAACCGTATGTAGTAGTCGATTGCAAATCAAATAATGAAAATACATACACTCAATACAAAAGTTTTGTTACATGTTTAAACAATAGGGGTACTGTGTTTACAAAATTTGCATTAAAATTTTTAAAACTTATTACTTTGTTGTAAATCTCAGACAGACAGTATTTTTTCAGCGCTGTTTCCACAAAATATTTTTCGCGCTGAATGCGTTCATTGAACGATTTATTCATCTACATCTATATCTACACACTTACCCGTAAGCCGCTTAAAAGCGAGTGGCAAGGGGTGTTAGGACACCAGCCATTTGCACATGAAAAGGAATTTGGAAAATGGAAAGGAAATTGGTGCAATGATTCAATTTGATGGTATTTGGCACCTTTTTCTTTTTTGTGCCCGTGGAGATATGGCTGTTGGATTTGAGAATGTGTAAATAAATTGATACATGCTATCCATCATATCTACTCCTGCTTTGTTTTTATTATGAAATAGGATGGTCACTCGTATTCTTTTATTCGTTTCGGAAATAGTGTCGTCTGAGATCACGCTGCTGAATGAAAGTACATTATTGTTCTAGTTTGCCTGAACCTACGTAAGAGTATGGCCTAAGGTATTTTTGAACACTCGCGTTGAATGCATTACATATCTATTTTAGGGGTCATGGATATTTGTGCTTCACGCCTGTTTTTTTCAGATCGTCCATGCAAGAGAAGTTTTCCATTTTTTAACACTTCCTGCCAGCTGGATGGATGGAAAATAATTGTTACAAGTTACATTTATTCCTGAATTCTTGTATGTTACGGTCGCTTTCGTAACTAATTATTTCCCCAACGCTTGATTTGATGGCCAATCATCATCTTTGCCACAATATGGAAATTCATTTAGGCTGTATTTTCATTTCACATCTGTCAAAACCCAGTACTTGATTCCAAATTTGTCTGGTTTATTTGGAATTTACCTCATAAAAGGACAGCTGCATTTTGTTGGATAGAGCTGTGCATTTGCTATCACGCCAAAGTCGCCATTGGATTCACTATCTTGGACTTTATCGCTTCCATCACACGCAGATGTTGATGGATTGGTCAGAATGTCCTTGACTAATGTTAACGTTTCACTTTCAGACTGATCTTCAATATTCCCTACAGCTATTTGAATCGCGACGATTCTCTTCTCTTGAAATATTTCTCGAATTCTTACTTTCTTCCTCAACTCGCTACTAATATGCATGCAAAAAAATCTACAAACGAAAGCGCATTATGGTAGAATCTTCTCTAGTTGCATTGAAGGTATAGAGAGGTGGAGAGCATTAGAAAGCCATACAAAAGGACAAAACTTTCAGAAGCAACGCTAATTGCCGTTCGAAAGGCAGGGACTCAAACGCCAACCGTATCCTGATTCGTATCTTCCAGGAACTTGCAGTAATGCTTCTTCTCCGACCTACGTGTGGATTCCAAGGGTAGGATTTACAGTAGAATTTAACAGTCCACCCAATTCATCCGCTCTCTCAAAAAGAGACAGGATTTTTCCCCAGGACGCAGTGTGCAGTCAACCCGCCCCAAACCCCGACGGGGTCAGGCGGCACTAATGCTGGACACACGGCAAAGGGACTAGGTCAAGTGACAGTGCCGTCAGGCCAGAAAAATTAAAGTTATTCGTAAACCTGATGAATCTATATTGAAAATAATGTCTCTAAGAGCTATGAATCTTGGACGACGGAAAACAATTCTTGGGATACGTGGCGATTTTCCGGTGTGGGTAATACAATAATCATCGAACAATAAAAAAAAAAAAAACAAAATTAAAATACCATAATTACATGAATTTACGCAAATCAAGGATTGAAAAGGTTTTATTTCCCTTTGCTGCCCAAAAAAAAAACGAAAGATTGTGCACAACAAGTCGCTATGCCTAGGTTTTCGAATACAGATAGGAGCCCTTGGGACGAAACTGGCATTGAACCGGGTACTTCCAGATTCAAAATGAAGCAAATAATTTACCACACTAGCCTCTTGCTGATTATATGATATACGTGGCACTAAAGTGTCCACGGGCAATAAAATAGCGCAAAAACCATTTGTGGGTCAAATGACCCCAAGCCGTCCTTCTAGGTATAACACGTCATAAAAATTTAAAACAAAACATAATTGTTGAATTTTCACTAATTCATCAAAATATAGACCAAAATGAACAAAGTCAAAAAGTTTCAATATTTAAAAAAATATTTTAATAAGAGAAAAATAAATTTGATTTCTGAAAATGGGTCAAATGACCCCTGCCGTCCTTCTAGTGTTAATTTCAGGGAAAGATTTAAAAGATTGCCAAGAAAGGGTGGAAATGGTGCTGAACAGGCTAAATGAATATAATGTGAGGGTTAATATGAATAAATGTAAATGGTTTTGTGAGTCTGTGGATTATTTAGGTCATACAATAAGTGCGAAAGGTGTTTGTCCAATATCACACAAAATGAAGGCCATACTGGAGGCTAAGGTTCCCCAAGATGTATCACAAGTGAGATCCTTTGTGGGAATGTTAAATTTTTATCATCGCTTCCTGCCTAACCTTTCAATCCTACTAAAACCTCTGTATGATCTTGTAAAAAAAGATGCAACTTGGGAGTGGACTTTTGAATGTAACCAAGCCTTTGGTAAATGTAAAGAGCTCTTATTGGGCCATCCATTGTTGGTGCATTACAACCCTAAGTATCCCATAGTGGTATCAGCTGATGCATCACCATATGGTGTTGGTGCCGTGCTGAGTCATCTGATTGATGGTGTTGAGAAACCAGTGATTTTTGCATCCAGTACATTATCCAGTGCTCAACAAAATTACTCCCAGTTAGACAGAGAGGCATTGGCATTGATTTTTGCTGTGAAGCGGTTCCATAAATATTTGTATGGGCAACACTTCACCCTAGTGAGTGACCACCAACCCCTACGGCACATTTTTGCACCAGACAAAGGGGTGCCTACTGTTGCTGCGGCTAGGTTGCAGAGATGGTTCATTGTACTATAAGCATATATGTATAAAACTCGCACGCTCCGCGCGCTCGTTAAGGGGCTACGCCCCTTAAAAACCCCGGTTCCGGCTTCGCCGTCTACATTTGTGGTCGTTCGAAAAATTTTAGTTCGAATAATCTCACCTCGGCTAGGGGCCGGCTTCGCCGGCCGGGGAGTAGAGAAGCGCGCCAATCATTCCTCGGAACGGCTTCGCCGTTCCTCGTTTGGGGTCGGCATAGCCGCCCAGAGGGCGAGGGCATTTCAGAACTGTTTCACCGTTATACCGTTCAAGGGGCGGCTTCGCCACCCAGGGGTGGGAGGAGCCCACAGCGGCTGCGCCGCTTGAACATCGGGGCGACTTCGCCGCCCGAGGGTTACTGAAGGTCCCCCTCGCCTGCGCCAGTTACTCCTCAGAACGTCATCGCCGTTACTCGATGTGGGGCGGCTACGCCACCATTGGCTTGAGAAGCCCCCCCGCGGCTGCTCCGCTTATACTTCATAAATGGTCTTCTCCACCGAAAGGGGTACTCAGGGCGATTTGGGGGTTCTAATGTGTGGCGGAATTCTGACGATTCTTTTACCCGGAGAGGCGATTTATAAGGAATTTTTTGGGGAGATTTCACGGGGTTATCGGGGGTTTTAATAAACAGTAGGGGCTAAATTGTGACGAAAAGTACTCGGAGAGGCGACTTAAATTTTTTAAATTTTTTTCGGCGAGGTTCCAGGAGGTCATCCGGGGTTTTCTTGTATTTTTTCCCGTATACTTTACGGTGGCCCGCCCTCGCCAAATATTCCGGGACGAGATGTGCGGCGTATTGTTTGCGAGAAGTTCCCAAATAGGAGACTTAAATACACATTTTACACTTGGGGGGGGTTCAGGGGGATACCGGGGGTTTATATGCTTGTACACCTGGCGGTTACCATCCGTTTACATAAATTTCATGGCAATGAGTCGTTGGGGGCGGTGAAATAGTCACGAAAAGTACCCAAAAAGTAGACTTATATGCAAACTTTTATTTTTTGGGGGGTATATGTGGGTTTACCGGGGGTTTATAGGTTTTTACTGCCAGGGGTCATCAATCGTCCACATCAATTCCGTAGCGATGAGTGATAAGGCTTGGGAAAGCGGCGGAATTGTGACGAAAAATACCCGAAAAGGCTACTTATATGCAAATTTTAATTTTTTAGGGGGTTTCGGGGGGTTTAAAGATGACGATACTATATGGTCACATTCATTTACTGTCATATCTAACAGAAATGTGCCCTATGACATCCATATTTCGAGAGTAATACAATAAAAAGCAAACCAGTCCCTTAAAAAAGTGAGTAGTGCCCGCCATTTTTATTTTTTCGCGGTTAAATCCATTAAATTATTTATCAAATGTTTATGTTTTCTGAAAGAAAATGCATAGTTGTATGTAACTACAAAGTTTGAAAGAAATCGGTTAGGTTGAAATAGACAAAATCTTGTGTTGATCTTTTAGAAATCGTAATTTTCGGTGATTTTCGGAATATTTTAATTTCTTTCTCAGTAACCAAGGACGATGAAAAAGAATTGTTACCATAATTTCGTTAACGATGTTATGAGCATATATAATAATCATTTTCGTTATCTTACACCTGAAATTCAGTCGAGGGGAGAGGAAGTTATGAAAATATTTTCGAAAAACCACTTTTTGGACGCCATTTTGGCTGCAATTTTCTTAAAATGAAACTATGGGCATTACACACTTACATGGCCACGTTTATCAGCTTTAAAAAAATGCATTAACGATTCATGTAACACGCATGGTTCGCGCGCAGTAAAATAAAAACAGAAAGAATGTCCCCGGAAAAGGCGCGATTTCGGCCATTTTGTCGTCCTAGCGACGACACGTGGCGGAAACTTCCGGTTTTCGGATTTTTCCTCCGGATCATTTCGGGTTCTCCGCACGCGTGCCAAATTTCAGCTCTCCAGCACTTCTGGAAGTGGTCGGGAATTTGTATCCATGAGTCAGTCACCACAAGGGCTGTATATAGATGGGATTAAATACCGTAAGTCAACCCTGTTATGTCCTGCAGATGCATTATCGCGATTGCCAGTACCTGAGGAGAATGTAGTGGAAAATGTATTTAGTGTTTTGAGTGTTTTGCCGGCAAATTTTCCCTTGACTTATGTGGAGGTGGCCAAGGAAACTGAAAAGGATGTGGTATTGTCTAAGGTAATGGATTATACAAAGCACGGATGGCCAAATTTTGTCAGAGAGCCAGCAATTGTCCCATTTTTCAGGCAAAGGTATGGTATCTCCCTGGAAAATGGATGTTTGTTAATGGGGTCAAAGGTGATCATACCTCTCAAATTGCAGAACGACATGCTGAATTTATTGCATGGGTCACACCCAGGAATTGTGAGAATGAAGTCCCTTGCTCGTTCATTATGCTGGTGGCCAAATGTTAACAGGGATATTGAGGAGAAGGTGAAAAATTGTGAAGCATGCCAAATTGTAAATTTTCAACCAGACTGTTCGCAAAAGGCATCATGGCCCAGGGTTGATAATTGGGGCAGATTGCATGTTGATTTTTTTGTTATGCAAAAGAAATATTTCCTGGTTATTGTTGATAGTGAGAGTAAGTGGATTAAAGTATACCCTATGGCAAATGGAACTGATGCTAGGAAAGTATGTGAAAACCTGAGTACATTATTTAGCACTTTTGGTTATCCATCACAGATAGTCTCTGATAATGGCCCCCCATTCAACTCAAAGCTGTTTGTTGATTTCTGCTCCCATAGAGGCATTGAGGTATTAAAGTCCCCAGCGTACCATCCCCAATCAAATGGTATTGCAGAGAGAGCTGTTCAAACCATTAAAAGGTTACTTGCCAAGGAGTTGAATACAACACCAGGTGCCCTTAGTGACAAAAACATTCACTCAGTCCTTGGCAAAATTTTACTTGCCTATCGTACTACACCTTTGGCAACAGGTGAGATAAGCCCTTCGGAAAAGATGTTCAAGTATAAACCTCGCACCCTCTTGTCATTAATTAAACCACCCCCTAATAGTCTCACCTTTCCAAGCTCTAGATACCCAGAATACAAGGTGGGGGAAGTTGTTTTGGTAAAAATTAGACCAGGCATGGTGCCTGTAAAAGGTGTAATTGGGAAGAGGGTCAGTGTGGTTACTCACAGGGTGTACATTGGAAGCCAATGTCGGTATGTGCACATGAACCAATTGAAACGCTTGCCACCTACAAAAATTATCCCTAAGCCAAAAGTTTTCCCTTTCCACTTGTTAGCAGATCCTGATGACTCGGCTGTGGATGCAGCACCTCTATGGTCAATGGTGCAGAATCCCTTGACCATTTCCCCTCGGTCCAGCCCATCCTATCCTGCCTCTGTCCCAACTGCTGAAATGGTGATACCCACTGCTAACCAATCCTCTAGGAATACAGGTCCAGAACTTCGCCGCTCCAACAGACCATCCAAGGCACCTCAGCGGCTTGACTTGTGATGCAAGAGGGATTTGGATTCTAGTAGGGGAGGAGATGTGGTGTATTGGTATTTCGACAGTCTATTGTCTTTTGAGTGATGTGGCATCCCCTGGTGGGAGTGATGGGGAAGCGTAGTGTGGCCACATGGGCCGGTTGTATGTGATAGTGTGCTGTAGAATAAATAGTTAAATCCCGAGACATCTGAGTGTTTATTTTAATGCTCCCACCGTGGGTGGAAACGTAACATTATATATTCCGTATCACTTAGTAGCAATTGATTTTCCAATGTACCTTCAGTAGTAGAAGGCGGCCAGATGTCAAATTAGCATGTATTTCGGAAATAATGATAAATATTATCATTTCATCAGCAGTCTTTTCCTGTTTCACTGATTCATACAATATTTCCTGATTTAATTTCTTAGAAGTACAACTCATCTACTTATTTTCACAGATTTTCATGGTTCACTGATCACAATAAGAAATTTTAAGAAGAGGAGAGGGCCTGAAACACTGTGGGAGTAGCACCAGGGGACAACTTTAGGCGATCTAACTTGTAACTTTTCACTTCAACGTTCTTATTCATGTAAGTTACACGGTGTAGGATATCCTGCTCAGCAAAATGCTTGACGCAAACTATTGCGCTTGAAGAAAGATTCCAATCCTTCCGAGGGATATTCCTCAGCCACTTCTGTCTACTGCGTTCATCTTTGGTGAACTGGAACACAGTCACATACCCCTTGTTCTTGGTGGATAGGTAGTTGCTTCTGCAATATGGCACACGATAACGTTTGGGCACCTTTAATGAAAACAATGGAAAGTTGCATGAATAAAAATAGTTTCGCTGATCACAGAAAAAAAGGAGTGCATTCATGATTATTTTGGAAAATATGAATGACATTAGTACCTAGAAACATTAATAGGGTTAATGAGTAGCCATTCTTCCTTCAATAATATACGACGTTATTATAGATACAGCTACACATAGTTATTCATTAGGCAAACAAATATAGCAATCACTGTTAACCCAAGAATAATAATATTATAAAAAACAACGCAGCATTTAAATACCCGACAAATACACTTCGTTTCATTTGTGTTCTCTTAACGTTCCTTCGTGGCCGGCCGCCAAGAGACGCAATGCTTTGGATGAAATACTGCTGAATATCCACTCACAATACACTGAGAATATCTTTTAACTATTTTACTTGCCGTCAGGCAAAACACACAGTACAGAAAAATTATTCTTTTTCCCCATTTAAAACCAGTATTGTTGCACTCTCAATTCCCCTCCATTAATGGCCGGCCGGCATGTGATCACAACACTTTTGAAGTAATAAACGTGATTTTCCTCCTTCAGCTCCCAAAAATTATCTTTAAAAAATTGTACGTACCTTTAGCCAATGGGATATCCACAAAATAAGTCCAGTTCTGCCTTTTTAACAAGAGATTTAATGCTTCTTTGGTCACACGGACACTCTTCTCGCATAAGTCGCCATGCTCTTAAGCAAACACAATCGCACCCCGGCACAGCGTTGCCAAAATTCCATGTTCCGGCCTGTATTTAAGGAGGCCATGCTTCAACAGATCTCCGTTGCATGAACAAATGAAACGCGAAATGCGTGGGCGTCCAAAATTTCGCGCCAGTGTTTACATCTTCTTACACAACGCTTTTCTGAAGTCTATGACGGTTATCGGTGCTCGTGTGCTTGCCATTACTTTGCCACATTTGCCTTTTTCATTTAAGTTGGGTTGGGAGTAGGTTTATCTAGTTAATTAATTAAAATTTCGTTCAATTATAGGGTAGTGATTGCATTATTTTATAGACTTTAGTAACGTATATATTTCGTTGTAATTGTTTGTACTCTAAGGTAGGAGTAAAGTTAATCTAGTTCTTTAATTAAAATTTCGTTCAATTATAGGGTAGTTAGTTATTGCATTATTTTATAGAATTTAGTAACGTAAATATTTCGTTGTGATTAGTTGTACGCTAAGGTAGGAGTAAGTTGGTGCATTATTTTACAGTATTTAGTAACGTAGAAATTCCGTCCTGGTTAGTTGTACGGTGAGGTAGGAGCAAGTTTATCTAGTTCATTATATTATAATTGTGTTCAGTTGGTAGCTGTTTCTTGTTATCTCCTATTAAATTTCTTAGCGAATAAATTAACGTAGTAATAATTATTTATAGTAGGTTCGTAGTATTCTAGATTAGTGTCCATACTTGCAATAGCTTAGTTATTACATTTATTCAAATTAGAGTAGTAGGTTATTGCATTTTTTTATTGAAGGGAAATGGATTACAAATGAGAGATGTAGCGTAGGCGCGTGGGGATTGTAGCGTTGCTTATGGAGGGACGGGAAGGCAGGAGGTTGAGGCGATGGTAGGTGCACCCTTTTGTGTTGGGAGCGGTCGCGCCAGGGAGACTATTGCAATCTCATTCGAGAGATGAGATTAGGTGACGAGGTGAAGTATCTCATCTTCCTGCGAATGCGACCGTGGATGTTCCAGCGGTTGCTGGAGAAGGTGGGGCCTTAGCCGCAGAAAGCAGTACTCCGAAGGGATTACCTTTCTCCTCCCCATCGCTTGGCTCCCACATTAAGGTAATACCCTTAATGTGGGAGTAAAAAAAATACTTCTAAAATAAGCTCCCACATAAATACTATAAATATAAAATAAACATAAATACATACACCAAGACTCACCTAAAATACTATCTTTATGAAGGCATCTTCATTTGTAGCCTCACAACACATATCATTCCTTTTTCCAGGTACCTTGCGTCAGGAGACTCAATGACGTCCATACACTATAGTTTCCGTGTAGGCCTGTCCACGGTGTCCAGTGTAATCTGGGAGACTTGCTTGGCATTATGGGAGGTCTGCAGAGGGGATTTCCTAGCTCCGACAGAGGATAATTGGAAGAGATTGGCCCGTGAGTTTGAGGAGAGGTGGAAGTTTCCCCACTGCATTGGGGCTATAGATGGATAGCATGTCATTATTCACGCAAATAATATGGACGTAGGAATAAGGGAAAACAATGCATCAATAAAAACTTCCTCATTTCTATTTCCAACCTACAGGCTTTCCAAAACTCAGGATCGGAGTACTTTAACTACAAAAGCCAGCATAGCTTAGTGCTCCTGAGAGTGTGTGATGCCCAGAATAGATTCACAATAGTTGATATAGGGGCACAAGGGCACCACAGCGATGGAGGCATCTTTGCAAACTCGATTATGGGGCAGAATTTTCAGGCGGGAAGAATGAATCTGCCGCCCCCTGATAAATTCCACCAAAACTATGAAGAATGCCCATATTTTATGGTGGGTGATGAGGCATTTGGCTTGTCAGAGTATTTGTCGAGGCCTTATCCGGGCAGAAAAAGGGGACCATTGACGTACAGGCAGCAGGGTTTTAATTATCGGTAAGTATCTATTCACACACTCAAGTGCCTCAAATTGAATTAAAGAAATGGATGTGTGATGAAACTTGTCATTCCAGGCTGTCATTGGCAAGAAAGGCCATAGAATGTACTTTCGGAATGCTGGCGCAGAGGTGGAGGATCCTTAGGAAGCCAATAATAGCAGCGGAAGAGGGAATTGTGAAGGCTGCAGTAGTATTGCATAATTTCCTGAGGGATTTAGAAGAGGAAAGGGGTGAGCAAAATTATCTAGCTGTCGGTGGTGAAGATGGGGAGGGATTGCCAGATGTGGCAAATGCAGGGACACCAGGAGGGCGGCAAAGGATAGGGATATTATGAAAAGTTACTTTTGCAATGAACGTGCAGTACCGTGGCAACCGCAATAAACTGCTTGGAAAGTTTACATTGAGTTTCCATGAATTCCTTTATTCCAGGTTAACTAACTATGATATAGTACTCGGAGTCTCATTCGGAGTTAAAACTCGTTTGTTAGCAAGGTGTATTCTTTCTTTATTGCAAATAATGTGATGAAATTAATGCATGGGCAATGCGTTTACATTGGTACGATCCTATAGTGACTACTGCACGTTCAAGAACATTAACATTGGCAATTCCATATAAATAGGAAATCTGTAGTTCCACTTGTACTATAAAATTTAAATGTTTCAAAGACAGTAATCAAAATAAAAGGCCAATGAAGTAATGTAATTACTCTAAGGGCATCACAGCACTTAATTAAGAATAGATATACATACAGTAAAACCCCGTATTTGCGTTATCGGAATCTTTAAAAAATACACAAAATTTGAATACGGTTATCATAGGAGGATCTAGAAGGGGCATGTGCCCCCCCAGACCCTTTAAAAATATGCAAGAATTTTAATAAGGTCCTGTTATCATTGCGTTCGTTTTGTCTTACATGGTATCCTTGTGCCCCCCCCCAGAACAAAATCCTGGATACGGCCTTGCTTGTGCCCCACCAGAAAGAAATCCCAGATCCACCCCTGACAGTCATCATTGTGTTCGCTTTGTTTTGTGTTTTACGGAGGCTCAATCATTTAAATCAATAATAATAACTTTGACATAAAAATAAAGAGATTTCGTGCAATCATAGTTGTATCTTGTTTTTAATCCCAATTAAGACAAGATCGTTTGCCTCTCAGGCCCTCTGTGCCCTTCCTAGAAAAAGTCCTGGATCTGCCCCTGCAAGCATTCGTACATGTCCCGATCTGGTCCACAAAAATCATTCATGCAAGCAGACATTAACTCGTATGTGTTGATGTATCATATAAACAGGCCCAAAGGCCCTTGAGAAAAAGTATTTTCTCACACGATTGGGAATCGAAGATTGCACGGTATCTATAATGGTTGGTTGGATAGATTAAAAAATAGGTACAGTCTTGTATACAAGACGGTAAATGGTGAAAGCAAAGATGTTAACATAGAGACAGCAGCTCAGTGGAAATAATCTGAATATATTAGACTTTTGGAAGTTACGACCCAAAAGATGTTTTCAATGCAGACAAAATAGGATTATTTTTTAATTTTTGCTGCCAGCAAAAAAACTGTGCTTCAGAGGGGAAGAATGTTATGGAATAATGCTTTGAACAATTACAAAATTAACATTTCCAAAGCCAGTATGTGAATAAAAGTGAAAATTCTCCATTTCCCACTATTTGCACTTTCCCGCAATTCACACTTTTTTTCTTGGGTCTCTAGAAAAGTGTAAATAAGGGGTTTTACTGTATTTACAGAAATTACAAAGTTATACACAGGAAAGCAATTCAAATAATTTTATAAGATCATCATCAAATTCAGATTTAAAAGGTAAGTGTATAAAATATCTAGGTGTTCAGAGGAGTTTTTATTTATTATAACATATTATGGTATCACATTGTTACTTTATTTAATGCGCATTTTTTAACTTGAGGAAAAAGAATGACAAAAATCAAAGTCAAAACACTAGAAGCTACAATCAGTTATTGTTCTATAAGTAATCACGTTTTTGGTGTAGTTAGGTGGCTGGTAAGGAAAATAGCAAGGGGTCGAATTTCTCGTACGGATGTTTAGAATTCAGAAATTTTTGTAAACTTAAAAGTTATTAAGGTCAATAAATCAGGGGATTTAACCTTATTATCTTACCTTATCATTAATGAAGAGCATTCCAATATGCCTTCTACGAATTGAAAGTGTACAAATGCAAATAATGTTCAGAAATATTGAGTCCTGTGGCATTTTCTTAAGATTTATGGTCAAGTAATTTAAGAAATTTCATGCTCTCACTTTCCAAAGCATGGATGTGGGTATCATAATATGGGTTCTAAATAACCGTACCATGGAAGGAGGACACCGTACCATATTCCAAAACGTATGTTACCAAGGTAGCATAGAGAAGTGATCAACAATTCAAACTTCTTTAATCTGCACATTCCCTTAATTAACCCCAACATTTTGTATGCTTTAATTGTAATTCATGATATTTATGAGTTCTTATGTGCTCACCTTCAACTTCCTTTCTCAGTTGAAGTCCAAGCGATAGATGAATGTAGCCAGGGTGTTCAGAGTTATCACTTCTTTTTCAATATAGCAGTCTGCTTTTTTCATTGGCAGTGACATATGCATGATACACTTTCTTTTACTTCAATCTGGTTCCTTTAAGTATGGCTTTTTAACTTTCCTATTAGTACATCTGTGGCCACTGCTGGGGCAAGGTGCCTCGGGATGCTATTGGCAACCATGAATGCTTCATGAATCACACCCATGTGGATCAATGGCAGGGAAGGATATATCGATCGGGAGAGAGTAAGTTTTGTCCTGATCAGGCATTAATATCATTTTTGTGATTGATTGCAAGGGTTCTTGAAAAGTAACTCATCAGCGGTACCTAATATCAGTCCTTTCTTTCAGTTATCATCACCGATCAAATATACACTGACCAAGTGTGGCACAAGGGCAATTTGGTAGAACCTGGTGAGTGACTATATTTACAAGTGTCTATAGTTTTCATACAAATGTTGGGTAACGTAGTTTGTAGCAGCTTAAGTTGAGAGTGAGCAGTGTCATTCCTTGCATTATCATTAGCTGGTATTAACTGTAAGTGAAACCTTTGGATATGTAGAGCCTTGATTCACATACAATGTCAAAATGGTGATGAGAGTATCAGTTTTCTAAAATAATGTAGTGTGAGTAATGTAAGAACACTCATAAACAAAATGTAAAATGCAAGTATTATTTTCTTAAGTATTGGTCCCTTTGTGTTCAACCTGGAAGTATTTCATATGGCTTTAAGTAAGAATTCTAGTCATTCTACAGTGCGGTTGGTTGCTGTGATGAATGGAAACAGCTTTCTTGTATTACTTGTAGGGCCCTCAACAAGCAGCAGTGGGGAGACTATTGGTGAGGTATTCCACTGAGAAACTATTTCCTCGCACATTATGTTTAAGTATGCAACAAATGACTATGTATCAATTCAATTTTCAGAGGACGACTGCCTCATTAAAGCCCTCATTATGGAGGTGTGGCAGCGACCACCACTACTCGACATTTGCCTTCCTCTCAAGGAGAGGACTCCGGAGAGGAAGGCAATGTTGTGGAGGGAGGTACACTTGGCCTTAGATGGTATGCATTGACAAACTTTCCCGAGTGTTTCTCTAGTTATTACTCTGCCAGCTTCAGTTAAAGTTCTATACATAACCAATCATTGCACGAAATATCCCGGAGGCAGAGCTCCCCTCGAAATTCAAAAGCCTGAGGGACAAGTATGTCAGGGAGAAGAATGTGCACCCACCCAGTGGATCAGAGGCAGTGAAGAGGAAGAAGTGGGTGCACTTCGACTCTCTGACATACCTTAACAGTTGTATAAAATACAAAAAGTAAGTGTCGTCTGTCCTTGGGTTTTTCATATGAGCTTCACGAATAATTACCTGAACATTTTATTGAGATGACTGATGATGTGCTTTAATTAATATCTGTTCTTATAGGACATCATGCAGCCTGAATGAGGGGAATGGAGCACGTTTCACTCCAACTGTTGGCTCGGGAGCAGTTCCTTTACCATCCCTAACCTCCAAGTCTTGTAAGTCTTGCCGCCATGGTCTTCTTTTGTTACTTTTCTTCCTACAATTTGCTCCTTAGAAATGTTGGAAGGCATGGTGGTATCACTTCATGCAAAAAAGCCACAGAAAACTCCGGGCGTTTCCGAGGTTAATATGTATCAAGGTTTGATTCATCAAGGATTTCAAAAATTGCCATGTCTTCATTCTGAGATGCTGCCACTGCTGCCTTGGAGCGCCCTCTCACCCTTGACAGGCGGAACCATTCCCCTATACTCCTCTTCACCACCACCATGTCTAATGGTACGCCGTTAACATTCTTCTGCTTCACAGCATCTGAAGGAGATATTAGAAATGTTGAGCAGATTATAATTAAAAATATGCAGTACACCCCAAGCGTCTCAACAGATGACAATGGCATTACATACCAAATATTAGGTCAATGATGTGAGGATACTCAGCCTCAAAAGGTATTTTTTGTGATGCTCGCCCTGTCATGCAAAATAAACGACTTAGGTCATTGCACATAATTGTGGCACACACAACGTTTACAGTTTTGTTTAGGGAAGTTGTAAATGTTTTCCCTGTACTTTGGAAGAGGGCATTGGAGCATCTGCTCTGCAAGTATTTCACCTGAAAGGAATAATTAACTTCATTAATGGTTCATACGATGTTACAGGTTATCATCAAGTCTCCCATGAAAAATGCCATGGACAGTAAATTCAGAGGAATATTGATGTAATGGTGATTGCAAAGAAATAATAGGTATTATGTGAATAATTAATAAAAACACACACCATAAATGCTCTGTACTTTGAATTGGAGCGAACTGTCTCCTGAAACTCAGTCAAATCCTCCAACTTCTTCAAGGGAAGGTCATGGAGAACCTGCACTTCCTCCTCATGTTCTTCCCCTGCAGGCAAACTATCCATTTTTAGTGACAGCGCCTGAATACTTTCTTTTATCTCCTTCAGCTCAGTCATTATCCTGGCTTCAAATATTTGGAAGTTGTAGTCATCACCCCCAACTGAAAGCAAGAGAAAGTAAATATGAAAGCAATAATTCAAGGGACAGTGAAGAGCTTCATTCATTTAGTAGGACCATTTCTGGACCACAAAGACATGCAAAGTGAGTAAATGGCTGTGACTTTAGCACTTTCACATTCATGAGGCATTACTTGCTTAGATTTTCCTGCATCACTTCTTGCATCACTACCCATGTCCTCAGAAAAACTTTGCAAGGTAGAGGAAAACTGTGTGTGTGTGTGTGTGTAAGGAAGTGTATGTAATGAAAATTGGTACATGGAAATGGGACATGTATTGGGAATGGCTGACTTCTGATACAGCAACTGTGAATCTATTCCTTTTTTGTCGATACCACTCCCCCATTTGGGGCACCCCACTGCTAGGTGTTGAGGGTGTTGGAGCTTCTATTGGGCTAACCCAAGGGTTTTTGGAAATTTGCATCTCTGGTAGCATATTTCCTTTTCCTGCCTTCTGGTTCAGCCCAGAGTTCTTGGTGACGGATGGCTTAGGTAGCATACTCCTTTTTCCTGCATTCAACAAATTTCTCCTTGATTGTTGAACTTTGAGTTGCCTCATTTAAAACCTCAACATCTTCACTTTCAGTTTCAACAGGGTTAACATGCTGCCTTTTTAACCTTTTCCCTACTGTACACACACACATATATATATATATATATATACATACATATGGACATTTCCTGACCCGGGAGACGACGGCCGTATATTTACATGTGATTTTCCTGGCCAGGATAATGAAAGCCGTATGTATACGTTTCCTAGCTCCCCCCTTTTAGGATAGTCGGGGGTTTACGTTGTCTTTGTCTCAGGATCCAACCCTGCCGGGTTTAGGATTTACCCTCCGAATCCGGGAGCAGGTATAACCACACTTAGCGGTAAGGGACAGCAGTCATACAATTGTTTATCCAGTCAGTTTTTGAAATAAATATTTGTTCATTTTTCATAAAAATAAATCAAGAACTGAATTATTTGTCTTTTGAGCAGCTTTTACAATTTTTAAACGAATTTCTACGATAAATATTAACTTGTATCTCGAGTTATGTATAGACATCAACATGGAAATTGCTGCTGCATTAAATGCATTTATAATGACCTTTGAACTTCGTTTTAAATTTGACAATGCTCTGAAAAAAATGTGAAATTCAATTCTAAGTCTGCAATTTAAGTACAAGCAACAATTATCCATTTGCTAATTACATATAAGCTATCCATAAGCTGACCGCAAACCGATGCTGCAGGTCTGGTCGTAAACTCAGAAAGGAGGGAGCACAACTACTCTCGGAGTCCGAGAAAATGCTGAGTCCCAGCGTAAAGGGGTCGAAAAAGGTTCAGCAAGACCCTTCTTAATGAATGTCTTCCAAAAATGCTCTGTACCACGAGAGGGAAGTCTCTCTTGGGGCTCAGTACAGCAGTCATGCTAAGACGAAAACTCCACCATCTCGAAAGGGTTTAAGTGCAATTTTGCTTTTCAATCCTATTGATCAGTTTTATTGTCATTTTTGATCTAAAGGGCTAATTAAAACTTCACAAAAATTATCCTCAAGTAATTATTACAAAACTAAAAAATGGGCTAAATTGCAAATTTATACATTTTTAATGATCTTGTGCAATCAGTAATAACAGTTAAAAACCATAAATATGCATATATTAATAAAAACCTATGCTATTTGTAAACTTTTTTGCTATAACGTTAAAAGATATTTATTTTATTTTTTTTACAATGAAAAAATTTTTTTTTTTCATTTTAGTCATTTTTTTAGGTGCTTTGCAGGATCCGAAGATGGCGTCTGATTTTAATAATCCTTTTTGTTTTCTTGTGCAAACGTATTGCAATTTTTCCGCGCTATAGCGGCACGAAATTTGTAACTTGAGTTTTTTCGCACCACTCTACTGGTCACCCGCTGTCATTACTCTGCAGAACTACAACTGCTGCACACAAGGTATTTAAATCGAGTTAAGCCTATTTTCAGCCAAAAAGATTTTTTTTCTAATCACACTTTATCCATATCTGTTAGGCCTATTTAAGCACAGTAGCCAAGAGCACAAAACAGTGAATTGATTGGGGTGTCTATCAAAGCAAAATTTTACCATCATTTCTAAACTGAAAAAAAAAACACTCGATCTCAAATCAACAAGTTCCATGTTCATTTTTTCTTATGATGCCACAACTGACATGGTACATAACTGGAATCTCATGCTTATTATTCTTAACAAGTTATTTAATTAGTTTTTTTACTATGATCCAGTAGTAAAGACAAAATTGTTACCCAAAGTACACTGGAATTCCCATATGAATACAATGAAATAAATCATCATTACACCCACAAGCAAACCGTAACTAAGGATATTTTTCAGAAACACATTTTCAAAGATCCACTACAAGAAATAATGGAATTGAGAATTGCTTAAGCATCATGGGACGATAGTCTGAAACTGGCAGAACAAGACTGCATATATTGCTGAATGTGAAGCATGTTGAAAATTTTACTAGACATTTGCCGACCTCATTACATTCTCAAGCAGAACTATAAATCATAAACTTAAGATGTATAGATGGATGACGAATATAAGTGCTACATCCTTCACAAGGGGGCTGTCCAAAAACCGGGTCTCACAATTCAATCAAATTTTCTTGTGTTATACATAGTCCATTGGGAGCTGTCCTTGAATCAGACCCCATATGGGGTTATATAACATAGTAGTTTAAACTGAAATGCATTTAAACATTTACATGTCAAATATATTCATGTACAAGAGCCACTCTGCAAAGGGTGAGCATCAGTCCAGTGGTTAAAGCGCCCAGTGGTCATGCCGAGGACTCTGGGTTGAGCCACATTTAAAAATAAAATTTTCAGTAGACGTAATGGAAATATTGACAAAAAACAAGCTTTTGTAAAATAAGAGTGTAGAAAGAAAGTATGAAAGAAACCTAATTCAATATTACATTGAATATGAGATCCACTTTTTGGACACCATCTAGTAGGAATTAGTTAAAATCTTTTCTCTGAAGAGTCATTTTCAAAGCACTGAAGAGTAAAATTCTTGTAAAAGCACTTTAAAGCTCTAAGTATTCTTGTAAAGCACTTTCTTGTAAAATCTCCAGCTATATACAAAAACAAATGAAGTGACAACGCCAACACTCACCCATAGCCTCCATGATAGACTCCATGGCCATTGTTCGATTATGAATCACCCCTCCATTCTCCATAATAGTAGGCTGAAAGCAACCAGATTTCAGATTTACAAATGACATCTTTAAAAAAATGAAACAAAAATTTTCCTTTCTTGTAAAATCTCCTGCTAAATACAAAAAAAATGAAGTGACAACACCAACACTTATCCTATACACTCTCCAATAATACACTGTCCTAAATACTAAAATATACACTCCTTTCTGGGGAAAAAGTGTGGGCCAGGAGAATAAACAAAAGGCAAGGTACAAATATTGTGGGGCAACCGGTCTTCTTCAGAGTTAGTTCTTCTATTCTTGCTTATATAGTGGTTTTATTCGTGAATCTTCATAAATCGGGGAATTCATGTGGGAACAGTTTTACTTATTGGCTCTTCGTCATGGATGGGGATGACCTCCTTGGCTGGCTCCTGCAGCGTCTTCATTCACCATGGGCTGAGAGAATATTTAATTCAAGGCGTCGTGGGTTGACCTTATTCCTCTTGGCACGGGAAATCTACCATTGTATTCTCCTGGTTCCTCATCTTCGCCACTCTTCACCTCACAGTCTAACCTCCATGATTCTCTTCTCTTTCTACCTCTTCTCCACCTGACATGCAAGACACTATCAGTTGTCGGGCATGACCTTTGGCTGCAACATGAAGCCATGGTGGATATGTCTCCCCAAGCTGAAATTTGCCCATATTTTATTAACAAGAGCGCGTTATTTTCTGAGGTTGGGGCAGCTGGGGGAAACTTAGGAAGCCGGTTTTCATAGAATCCTTACCACGGTGAGGGGAGATTGCCTAAACATGTTCTCCTTTTGTAGAGAAAAGGGGTACAGATTCTGTCACCCTACATTCGATGCTCACAGGTATTGTTTGGAGGGAGGGCATTGGGAAAAATGTGGACCTTCAACCGATCGCGTACCCATCACAGAAAAAGCACAAAATTGGGAAAGCAGGGAATCATGGGGGGAGGGGGAAACACTCAACACTCCATTCAATCATCACTCTACACCCTCACACATCTTTACACACGATATAGAAGCAGTTCTCATTACCTTGTGAATGGTGATTTAAAGTTACCAAAGAAAAATTTTAAGCGGCTATGGTTGCAATAAGTTGTGCCCATTTTTGAAAATATTGATAAAGATCTCACAATTTGGGCTCAAGTGCCCATGTTTGTAGTACTTAAAATTCAAAATTTCCCACAAACATCACTTTCATCCATTAATTTAACCCCTTAATCCCCAGCATTGCATAAACGCAATTTTATTGAATCGTAATTATTGGAAAAAACCTTTCCGCAGGATAATTTTTTCTCAGGTTTTCTGAATTTCTGAAATGTCTTTCTTTTTTATTCAGTTACTTTTGTAAAAATTTAAACTAAAATAATAATTTTAATCTTCAGAATTTGCCCATTTCGAAGCATTGAAATACCACAAATTGTAAATGATATTTTACAAATATTTACAGAGTAATGCCACTAAAAGTAATTTTTCCTCTACGTTCTAAGTTTCTTTATTGATCATGTTTATTTTTGTCACGAACTTTTCCCATTCCTGGTAGAAATATGGTTGTTCCAAATAGTGTTGCGTTCACACAACAATGAGAATTCTCTGGTAGAGCAGGGGGCTTTTCTAAAAGCATAACAAAACTTGTCAGTATGGCTTTTTATCAACAATGTAGTCTTTCGGAGGCAGGTCAGCTGCATTTTTTGGCACACACAGGTTGTGAGTTTAAGAAGTAAAGCGTGAATAGCATTTTGAATTCCAAGTTGGCCATCTGTATGAATTTCACATCAAACACTCTGGTACTTCTTAGAGTCTAACTGTTACAAGCACACATGGAACCGATACAGGGCAATGTCATTCCCATGTCATTGAGTGGAAGTATTTCTTTGTGGACATTGAATTCAGCTTAAGATGCATTCTGTTTCAGAGACGGTAGAATGAGAGGGTGAGAAACGTATTAGTTGAAGCAGGATTGTGATGGAAGGTGGAGTGTTCCTCTAGTCGCTCTCTGGAATTTTCTCCGTGCAATCCTGAGTTACCTCTCTTTTTCTATCGCTTAGGTGTTGTAAGGCTAATAGCTTCAATTTTAGCTAGATCTAGCTTCAGTAGGGTCCATATCAGTTAAATATTCCTCTGAAATGCATCTGTAACTCTCATCCGGTAGTTATATCAATAATACTGCAGTAGTTTATGCTCAGCCTTTAGCAAAACAATTCATCCAGGTGTTTCATTCAAATTAAAATAAGAAGAAGAAAATTTTACCTGTTATTTCTACGTCTCGTATACTTTAGAAGAAGCATCAAGGAGGTAAGTGAAGAATATAAATTAACAGGATAGGCGATGTATGATATTTTCTAAACTTTGGAACCACAATGGGGATTAATTAGGTCAAAAGAAACCGTATAATACAAAGTAACCAAAGGTAAAAGCCATACATGCAATTTGGGGAATAATGGGTTAATTGAATGTGGATTTCATGCATACCTCAGTGGCATCAGTCTCCTTGGGAGATAGTTCTTTCTTGGCTAAAACCTGCATAGAGTCAAGGTCTATCTCCATGGCTCCAGTACCTTTAGCATCCACCTCTTCACTTTGGGATGATGTTGACGCCTCTGCCTGCACATGAGTTCACAATCAGCATCATTAAAAACAGGGAGATGGAAACATAGAATGAGCTTGGTGAGTTTGCCAAAAAATAATGATTCTCATATACACAATTGATAAAAATCTATACACCACCCCAAAACATTCACTTGTTTATATTCACAGTTACAGCTTGTGTGTCACATTTATATGCACTAAATTGTACAATAACTATAATGTATCACAGTGCTCAAAAAGGGAAATAACTCCTGCTATCAAGAAAATGCAGGATTAGTATCAAGTAAGAAAAAAACTACTACATAATGTGCGAATGATTATTTGTCTAATGCTTGAATGAGTGACTGAGATTTGAGTTTAATTATTTAAATTTCTTGAAATATTGTTGCCCTAATAATTCTTTACTTTGACCTATCTTCCACACATGCTAAAAGCGTTTCTATTCTGTGGATTCTATCTGCTAGATGCTTTATATCATGATAAAAATTCTTATTAATCTTTCAAAATATAGATATAAAATTCAATTCTGGGCAAATCACTTACAAGAGCACGGAAAATATACAAAGCATGCTGTGTTGAGAGATACATGAGATGTGTTTACTCACTTGCCAAGAGTGCATCATATTGTTAGCTCATCCTACTGCAATGCCTGGACCTATTACCAACCTTTTAATCCCATGGTAGCCTTTACAAATTCTTCTGAGTTTTGAAAGTGATAATCATAGTCCCTGCTTTTTTTAAGCATTACCCTACCATTCTTTCCTCTACCAAGATTACTACGATGATCCGAGGGGTTGTAATTCCATGCGTCGGTATAGCACAGTTTTTTATTCTGTAGTGAGCCAGGCAATAAATAGCTAAGGAGTATAAAGGAGCAACTCATAGCTTGCAAATAATAATGCAGAGTTTTACTCATTCCACTGTCTATCTAACCTTAAGTCCAGAGGGTAAGTTACCTCCCTCTTTACATACAAGAAGTAAGCCCAAAACGATTGTTGGCATGCTATTATCACAACATTTTTTTAAGGGTGCTTCATAGGTAGAAACTGTATTCAATGTGTATTACTTTAAGCAAACGAATTTAACATTTAAGGTAAAAATCTGAACATGTATAAAAATTTTAAGGTTTACCAATGCATGTGACTCTACAGTTTATTCAACCAGCTCCACACTAACTGATCTCTGTAAAAATTTATGCACATTCCACAAAATTTCAGTTCTCCTTATTTGGGTGTAAAACTTGATAATGCAGTCTCCTTGGAGGAACATATTCAGAAGATCCGCAGAAAAATGACATCTACTTGTTTTTTTATTCTCTCAGATAAATTTTAGTTACTGATGCATTAATGCCATTTTATTATGGTGAATTCTACCTGAATATGATGTTTAGTATCCTCATCTGGGGCCGTAGACCCAATAATAAAATAATCTGCAAAATTCAAAAGAGGCTACTGCAACTCTCAGGTAAAATTTCTCCTGCAGCTCTTACGTACTCTCTCTCCATCCACAGCCAGTCACCCTCTACTTTAAAAGTTAACTATATTATATCAACCCTCTGTGTTCATGTATACTGCAATTGTTTGTGCAAAAAACTATATATGTACATAATTATGACAAATTTCTTCATAAAAAATTCATTCATTTCTTCATTAGTACTGTTTTTGCACCTTATATACTCTTTAACATGTCTTATGTTTGTCCAAAGAAATCACTGGACCAATTAAAATATTATTATTATTATTATTATTACCTGATCAGAGGCTTGGAACATGAGGTCATTTGTGGCCCCATTAGTGCTTGCATTGAGTGCACATCTTCCTACATCATCACTGAACTGATCTGCTTTTACAGAAGGAGACCCACATGTTCCCATGCCACTCTGAGGAAAAAGGGATTTAACACTTCATAAAGGTTTTCACCGATTGCTATTAGAAACAAAAAGATCACAACCTATACATTAAATGTATGGCATATGCATTACTGGAAAATTCCCTGATTAGCTATTCTGACCTAAGAGAGGAAGGCAGGATAAATTTATTGACTAACAAAATATGGTCCATTAAGTTAATCTGCCTTTTCAATTAGCCATAGGAAAACCTTCCTAAAAAGGAACAACAAATTTATCAGCAATAATTTGAGACATCATGGTCTCATGACATCATTATTGACAACCAAGAATCATTATCTACATGTGCAGATGTAGTACAAAAAAGTTGATTTAATCCATAATAGGTAATCATTATATTTTATTTCAATCAAAGTTGAATATATAACAGGTGCCATTAAAATCAGCTCACAGAAAGAAATTGATGCCTCTCAACAATCACCCTGGTTTGCCAACATCTAATACCCTTTCAAAATATGGTGAAAAACAAATCCTGAGTCCGCCACATAATTTACTCCATACAGTTCTCACCACATCCACATCTGCTACAGTTAGAATATGCCCTCTTTTTTTGGGAACAATTCATGTTTGGTAGATTTGACTAGAAACTGCATCACCTAATTACATGGCAATACAGCCAGCCAGAACCAACACAAAAGGATTTATCATTCACCATGAAAGGTGTTTCTCATTTGGAAGGATTTCACCAGGGAATCATGTATCAAATCATTAGGGGTAGCCAGCCACACTATGATCAGTGATCTGTTGATCATGATATCACAATAACTCAGGGTGAGAGTACACAGTGCTACAACAGGTAGCATGAATATCACCTGTTTTCCTTCCATATTGTTTGAACAATATCGAAGGAGGAGAATTTCAACTTGTCTCTTCATGAATGCAAGGCTTGGATGTTGACAGCAGCAGAGAACTGTAGACTAGAAGCATTTGAAACATGGTGCAGCCGAAGAATGATGAAGATAAAATGCATCGACCATGTAAGTAACAAGGACGTGCTCAGAAGAGAGGCAGAAAAGAGAATTCTTCTGAAAACCCTTAGCAGAAGGCAGAACTACTTAGTTGACCACACAATGAGACATGATGGCCTGATAAAAACAGTCGTTGAAGGACCGGTGGAAGAATAGTAAAGGTTACAAAATATGTAAAAGAGAAGAAATACGTCACAATGAAAAGATTAGCAGACAGGAGAGTTGCCTCTAAGATATCTTAGGACTTATGAAGATGATCCGTCCTTCTATTCTGTGGTGATTGGAAGAGAGCATGGTGTTTCTATGCCGACAAAAATGGGAAATTCCATGACGACAGTCCTCAATTGCTCAGTGATCAAAGGTGAGTGATCAGAGTAGCTCCAGCCCTCATTCTGTTGAGAACAATGAAACATTCATTTTGAATTAGAGCTATGCATCTCTACATTAGTTAAAAGAAACCTTTTGGGCCCATGGGCCTAAATTTTTGGGACTTTGATTCCCTTAATCTCCCTTGAAAAAGAAACCAGAATCGGTCGGGAACCATTAAGGCCACCCAAAAATTTACAAAGGCAACATAGCGCAGAAGCTTTTCTTTAACTAACATGGCTAACTGTGAAAGTTCTAATGAAGGCACATCTCAAGTTTACTTATTCACATTTGACGAAGTTAGGGAAAGGTGATGCTTTTCCAGCAATTGATACAGAAATATTACACGGAGGAAATATTCCTGTGAGCATATTCCTACTCCATATTTGATAAAGGAAGGAAAAAGGTATTGTTATTATGGTAAATGATATTGGAATAATACATGGAGGACTGAATTTGTGAAGTAGCAAAAATGTGCTAAAAAAGCAAACGTGAACTTACCAAGTCGTCAGTTTCCAATGGGTCTAAAGCATTACTTGGAATTCCAGCTGGATCTGGTGTGTTCATCTCAGGATAATTACCTTCACTGAGAGGGTCTTTGTTCTCGTCTTTCACAGTTACCTAGAAGATAATGCTGGGTGCCAATCAATGGGGGCAAAATAAAAATGTGAATAATTATAAATAATAACAATAAAACCTCCTCTTTCACCTGAGACCACTCAAGCTGGTTGAAATCAGTTTGCACAAGACTTTAGTGGCAACCAAAAACGAAATGGCAGACATGACCAGTTCACTCGGCACACCTTGGTGTAGAATGCATCTCAATGTGCTACCCACAGTAAAAGAGGGTAAATTCTTTACCTTCCAACTCAGACATTTTGCCATCCTATAGAACCTTCATTTATATTGCCATTTATAATTAATTATATGTTATAATTAAAATGTCCGCAGCATAACAATAGGGACAAAGGGATTAGTGTTTTCTCATTATTTGCAAAGCAGTGAAGTAAAACCCTCATTATCAGTGAATCCATTTCGAAACCGAATTTCAAGAAGTATATAATCACATTGTCTCCTTAATAGCTTACTAGCTGATACAAATACATAAATTGATTTAGAAAATTAGATCCACAGAAAAATATATCGGTAAATTCATACACCAAATAAATTTATTGATCCAAATTATAAAATTGATGTTATTTTCCAAGCAGCCTACTTTTCCTCTTATATCTTTTTTAATAGGGTGCTGTCCTGTTTTTTCACCTCATGGCATCTGGTCTCCCTAGTCACACAAGCAAGGGTGACTGCCCGTACAAATTCATTCAGTTACACAGGGCAAAAGCAATTTCGTCATGCAACCTAGTAAATACCTACAAATTAAGATCATATAACCAGGGTTTCACTTTGGATGAGGATAAAACTTACCAACATATTAGCTCTGGATTGATGGGGGTCTGGCACAGGAATGTATATTTCAGTCCTTTGGACTGAGCAAGTGAGATGTGAGGTGCTTTCTATCTCATCTTGAATACAGTCTTTTGTGTCAGCAGAAGACCCCCACTCATCATCAGCTACCTGATCTCCTTGGATACTCTATGGAGAAAATAACAGTGATAAACTCACCTCCTACAATGACAACAAATGAAGCATACTCCTTATATCGATAAAATAGGATTTTTAATGTGATATCCAAGCATTTATATAAAGATTGACATGTGTCTCTTAATCAATAACTCAAAAGCTAAATAGCTGCTGAAACCAAATTACGCAGGAAGATACTTGGTATTGAGTTCACATAGTGGCCGTATTACAGCATCATTGGGGCAACAGAAGCAGAACATAAATGTTTTCAACGATGTTGTCCTCAAATGTGAACCCTTCATGAAGTATATATTTTTGATTCAATTTTATTCTAATTGACATCTTGTTTATATGTACCTACTCAAATATGAACTCTGGGATAGAATAGGTATATCTCATACGTTGGCCACTTTCTGAGGAGGAAAAGTATGAAATTAGCAGCCTGATCCTGGATGGGAGAGTTTTAGAAAAGCGTTAAAGAGAAGGAAAAAATATTCGAAGTCAAAAAACATCATAGAAGAGAAGGAAGTAAGAGATATTTTGGACCAATTTTAACGGGTAAGAGAGCTATGCCTGAACAGTCTGTGCACGAAATAGTGAACGGCTTAACAAATATGATACACACGAATCTAAGAAATTCTGACAGCTACTCATCAATAGTCTGGTGGATGAAATGTTAATAATTTAGAACATTTCTTCAAATTTTCAAATCACATAACTCAGAAAAGTAAATAAGTTAGAATACTATTTGAGCTCTAGATTTATGTAAAAAAGTTCTTTGCCTAGGAATTCTTCATTTATTTGAAAGTAAAACTAAAAATTATAAAACATCAAATTCATTCCATTCAATGCTCAAAAGATAATTTCTGACTAAATATTAAAAATCCATTTTAAGAAATTTACTTAGAAAGTGGAATACCAATCCATTCTCTGTACAAAGAAACACTTAAAAAAACCTTTCCTGCAAAGGTAAACACCCAACAAAATTACTTATCTAAAAAAATATATAGGTTAAAAAAAAACAGACCTCAAAATGCATCATAATTATCAAAATACCCAGTATCACTTTTACACAAAAAAACTTCCCTGAACAACCCCTAAAAATGCAAGATATGATATGGCACGCCACGATTGCGAAGACTGTAACATAAATTTATCATCTCAATTAATAAAATATGGTATTTCACCACCTAAGCCATCTTTAAAATCAAATAAACAGGGAACATCACATTCAGTGCATATCTTAGCCGGTATCCATTAAAAAGAACCTAGCAATTTCATAACACCGAAATTTGAAACACAGATTGCAAATTTTAACTAACAGATTATACAAAGAAACATTACTTTTACTGAAAAACATAAGTTGTAAAAACGGAAGTGACATAAAATTCACTAATTCTTGGTTAACTTTGTGGTATTCCATTATTTCCTGGATATAGACAGTTACTTATACCACTTATTTTATAAGAGCACGACCCGGGTTTCAATGAGTAATCATCATCATCAGGCGCTAATTATAATTATTAAATTATAATTAGCGCTTGATAATGATGATTACTCATTGAAACCCGGGTCACGCTCTTATAAAATAAGTGGTATAAGTAACTGTCTATATCCAGAAAAAGGAAGTGACATACATTCTTCTAGCAAATATAACATACTCATATTAATAAAAATTCATGCAAAAATGAAAATGTAAATATAATCTTGTAACAATGTAACTAACATGCATACTAAACATATTGATACTTAAGAGATACATCACAACCATTTTCTCATAGTGTTTAATTTTATGTATATAGCTTAAAACGTTAGAAATGACATTTTTTGCAGCTATCATCTTCAAAGCTTAAACGTAATTTTAAATACTGGGCCTTTTATGCATGAAAACCCCAAGAATCCACATTTTGTGTGTGTGCAGTTGAGCCTATGATTGGACACTTAATAACAGCTCAATTTCAGTTCAAACTGACAATTACCAGGAAACGGCAGGAGATTTTTTGTTCATTTTTACATGCTTCGGTGAACCAAGTGAGTAAATATATTAAAAGGGATTGTTTCATAGCGTAATGGGTGCATCGCCTATAACGAGTTGCTCCACTATGTTAGCTATGATTGTTTTACAAACACATAATTAAATAAAACAACAAAACGTCTTTACTTACCACCACTGAAACATCAACTGCAAGGTAACAAGCACTTTTCATGGAGATTGAGAGAAATAGCTTGCGGAGAAACTGGGCGAGTTTCACTAATCCTTAAACCATGTACGACGGCCTTTAAAGTTCTCCAACATTATCAATTAACAAAAATAATGCTCTTTTTATTTTTAATCTCTCACCCAAGTACTTTTTGAAATAGAGTTGGATTTACCACCTTCAAAAAGTCATACAACAGCCTATTATACTTAAGTTGTGGCGTGAAGTGAATAATCAATCTAACTTTTGAGTTAATCCAATCAAATAACTGCTATAACTTGTTCAATCCACACATAATACTCTACCTGGATTTCTCATTGCTGTCGACACAAACCAAAGATTCTCACTTAACATTTTCCGAAACATACCATGTCTTTAAAAGATAATAAACGAAAGTACTCACCCTAAAGCAACTAATCCCAGAAAATTTTCTCAGCTGTACGTCCGATTCTAAACAAGTCCTTTTGAAAGCACTTAATTCCGTGAGCTTTTTCAAACATCGTGGACACAGGGTGGTGGGCAGGCCATCACCCACAGCAACCTAAGATAGCAATCAACACGCTATACATTGGAGAAGTGCGAAATGATGCTCATAACACGGAATAATGAAAGCAATATCAAAAGGATGAACCAAAAAAAAATGTAGGCAACGTGCCACTTACTACTAAACCGAGTAAACCATTTAGGGCATCCTTCACAGTTATTCTGCGAGCTACGTTGGAAGTGAATATGTTGTAATAATAATCATCATCCTTCATGCATAGTCTGCACAAGGTTTTCTCAGATTTCCTTTCTGATGAAGCGGTGAAAATCCCGGCGGTACTATTCATGTTTTAATTTCTATCACTCATTCAATCTTTAAATATGTTAAATCGTCGATGAAATCATCAACACATAACAGACTTCAGATCTCCAGATTGGTCACTGAAATTACATACATTTCGATGATACAACAATTATTTAGAATGCACACGGTGAAAGACAAGTTTAAATTTTTATATTAAATAACTTATAATCACCTCAACCAAAAAAATACACCACAGCAAAATATTACGGTTGACCTTGCAGTTCACAGTAACCAATGTTAATGTAAGATCAAGCAAGAAAGATTGGTTTGCTGTCGCTGAGTGTTAGTTTTCTTTTCTACTGCTAGAGGCTCAACTACATAGCAGGCCTTCAATCAACGCGCGTTCCGAAATTTACCGGCAGAAGTACTAACTGTTTGCTTTTAATTTAGCATAATGTCGCGTAGTAGGCCTACAATAGATAAATAAGGTATTTGCAACGATGAGTGATATTGTATTATTTTAAACATAAATATTGTAAAAAAATTTAATTCAACTTTCAAGATATTTTGGTAACGTTTTTCAGGACCGTAAATGAACTGTAACCGTGAGGAAGATGAAGGCGGGCTTAAATTCCGTTTCTGGCCTAAGTATTGAATAATATTCAACCATAAATTATTATACTACCATAAATTGAAAGAAGATTGACGAATCAAAATAAATGTCCCTTTATTTTGTCAAATGGAAAGAAAATAATCATCGAACGCGGATGTTTGCCCTGTTCTATAGGTGTGCTGTTTGCGGATAAAATGACAACTAGATATCTTCGATTCTATGTTGAGGCTTGATTGCATAGTCTTGCATTAACAAATAAGCGTGGCGGATCAGTGTTGTGTTCCTGGGATTAGCCGTAGCCTACGTAGGCTACGGATTAGCAATCGTCGTCATCGTGCATGTTTTCTTCGTGGGATTTACGATTGTGTTATAAATTGTTGAAAACATTCTCAGTCCATGCTATTGAGTCGCGATATGTCTCTCAGGCGATTGCTGTTTGTTGTTGGCGTTGTTGGTCCTTTCGTTGGGCATTATTAAGTACTTTAATTTTCAAACATCAACTTAGTTAATGTGCGTGTAGTTCCCTTGTGAGATTTTGTGATGTTTGTCACTGAGGAGATAATGTCTTCGACGATAGACCTGATTTAAATAGTGAATGAGATATTGAAGTGAAAACATGTGTCGCACCAGCGACTAGATATTCCAGATATTCACGGAATCCTTAGGAATTAATTGCAGACTTTGCAGGAAGAATTATGATTATTAATACAACATATTCACCTGGAATGTAGCATGCAATATAACTGTGAAGGATGCCATACGTGATTTAGTCGGCTTACATGGGAGTGGCGCATTAAATGCTATCAATTTTCTTTACATTGGTGCTTACTTCGTTTTGTTTTTTTCCAATATAATTACGACTTCTGTTGACGTGTAATTTGTTTATTAATATCTCAGATTGCTGTGGGAGATGGCCTGCCCACTACCATGTGCCCAATGTGTTTGAAGAAACTTACGGAATTCAATGTCTTCAAAAAGATTTGTTAAGAATCAGACGCAGTTCTTAGAAAAAGTTTGCAGAGTAATTGTTGCAGGGTGAGTACTTTTCCTTTTTTCTTATTTGATGACTGGCGTAGTATAGGTATGGCCGAGTTAAAGGTGACACTCTTCGGTTTTTGTCGACAATAGTAGGAATCTGAAGTATAAATTTTGCGGACGGAAATAGTTATGGTATAAAGTTGTGAGGATTAACACTGTTGTAATCGATTAATCTCTTGGTGACACAATTGGAGAAATATAATGTTGTAGAACTACCGGTGGCCATTAATGCGAATACTAACTAAAAAAGCACTTCGATTAACGGTCAAAAGATAATTTAGCATACATTTTGTTAATCTACAATAAAAGGGTACATGAAAGGCCCTCGTCCATGGTACACGGAAAAGTGCAATAAGTCCAACATCCCATAAACGGTTTTTCCGAATCGGTGAGCCCTTGGCAAGAAGCTAGCTATGTTGCAGTGGGTTTTTCAGCGGCAAAGGCTGAAGACATTTAGTCTTCTGGTAAAACTTAGTGTTTACTAGTCAATGATATTCAGGAAAGTATGGGATTCAAATTCACCATTTATCAACTTTAAAAAAATTCTTTTTCTGTGACCTCTCCTTTAGCTTTAACTATGACCTCATCAGGCTAAGATTATGTGTAACTAAAAACATCGAAGCGACATTTCGGAAATTGATTTTTTATTTTCAAGGCATCTTCGATGAATAGATGGTGAGTACAATGAAGGTGTAGCGATTTACTACGCTGAATAATACCTTTGTACGCTAAATAACACACTTGTGTCGTTTCTGTTATGAAGTGAATGTTCTTACATCGAAGTACAGATTCAACTGACTGAATCATTGTTGGCCGAGATCACTTGTTTATACAGTAACGGCGAACGCCGCGCTGGAAATTCCTGGAACGTTCCCGATTTTCTGTTCTGCGTTTTGTGGCGGATATTGTGCCACAATGGCAAGATTGGAAATGTATTAGAAATTAATTTTAGCGCGCAAAAATTACCCTAGAAAACATCTTCATGAAAAATGTAAAATAAGAAAAAATTAGGAATTTGGATGTGATATATCCTTTCTGTAGCTTTTCAGTTTATTTTTATATACTTTTTTTCAATATTTAAATATAATTTTAATATTAGCATCAATTTTGCTTAGTTAGATCACAAAATACATGGCTAAAATCATTCCTGATAGTGCCTTTTTTGAAATTGTTTGTGTTTGTAAAACTGTTTCTTTAAATAATCTTATAGATAAACACTCTTTTGTTTTAAAAAATGCATTATACAATTTTCTATGAATATTGTGATTAACAAGTTAAAATTATTAATTATATTGAAATACATTGTGGTTTAAGTTTAAACATGACCTTATTACAAATAAGTTACCTGTACCTTTATTGTTACCATTCTTGAGGAATACATTTTTTAAGTACTGACCCAGGTAAAAATATTTGTTCTGTAACTGAGCTGGAACAGGTCTGGAACAGGGGTGGAGCTAAAGGTCTGTAGCTGGTCTGGAACTGGGAAGAAATTGAAACATTGCTCCAGACCAGTTTGGTCTGCAACTGGTCTGGACAACGGGTGGGTAAACTGGTCTGGACCCAGGTCTGTACTGCTCTGGAACTGGTCTGTTCTCAGGGGGACTGTGGTCTGGAACTAATCTGTTCTAGTGACTAGTTGCTTTATACTACCTACTTAACCTGAGACTCAGGATAACTAAAAGATCAGTCAATCTCATTGATCTGACTGGTTCAGTTCAGCTAGTAAGGAAAAGGGAACAGCCTAAACAAATAAATCTGAGAAGCATACTGAAGGTATTTCCCAGCCAGCCAAATATGACAGAGATAAAGGCATACTGGATAGCAGTAATCTTCAATTGTTACAATAGCATTCTTACATAATCAATTTAATACATTGTAAAATTTGAAAAGCGACGATACATCTCTATGGATGTCTTCAGCAGTAAGGGGCAAGAAAGTTAAGTAATTCTTACTACAATCAAAAGCTCAGAGTTGATGTATCTCCAGAGTATACCAGTATGAGTGCAAATGGAATTCAGAATTTAACAAATGTCAACCCGATCGTAAGATATTCATTGTACTCACACATGGCAACTGCATTTCAGCTGTGAACTCCCATCTAAGTTCTAAGTTGATAAAACATGTTAGCATATGACTTTTGACAAACCATCAATAACATATCCCCTGCAACGGGAAATTTTGGATTCGTATGGAGGTGGATGATTTTCATGCAATAAAATAAATCCATACAGGCAATTTAACATTTATTGATGTACTCAAAACATTCTCTAATACTAGTAACACAGTTAACATGTATTGTAGTAGAGAAAACGTCTAGTGTCCATCGCCATCAATCCTGGAAAATGAGAATTGTAACATTTAATAACCAGCTAAGTAATAAGTACTTAAAGTAACTTAAAATTGTTCCACATATTCTCTAATATGGTTATTCAATTTCAAGAAAAACACTTCATGGACGAATGAATTTATAGTGAGACTAATTATACTTTTATGCCATGAAAAACTACTAACAATGTGGTTTCTAACGCGAGAACGCTAACTTGAAATATTTCAACTTAATCGATCTAAATGAATTGTATTTTAAAAATACAAGTTAAGCCAAAGATCAACCTAAATTGTAATCACAGTGAGAACGTAGTAATAAATAATCTTATATAACTATTGGGTTGAAAGAAGTAGTTCATTAATTGCATTAGTCCTAAAAATTGTTGATACTAAAGTTCGTTGATTTACTATCGATTGTAAAAATATGTTCCATGTACTTAAATTGAAATAGTCAGCGCAGCAGAGATGGGTTGATGCTGACAAGGTATCTTCTTCAAATCTCTATGTGCTGCAAGGAGCCACTTTTTCCGCAAACCCGGTGAATAAAAACTTTATCCGGCGTTGATTGCATTGTGATAGTATGCAATTGGCATGAAACAGTACTTTTTTCGATTCCTTTTTGGAGGTTTTCACTTAGAAAAACGTTATATTTTCCTCATCCATACGTTCTTAAACATACAGCTGCTTGTAAAATACTGTTTTAAGGCACAGATTAATTCACAAAGTCGGAAACTACTGTATCTACGAGTGTAAACATCATTCATGGTAAACATAATTCCAGTGCCAATGGCTGTTAGGTCACGTAGTATAGAAGATGGCCGCCAGTTGTTTTGGCGCAAGTTTCAAAATACGATTTTTAATACGTTATAAGTACGTTATACAATGGGAAAAAATTGTAACTCAAATTTTTAATTCGCAAAATATGTATTTACCGCAGTTACTACATTCTTTTACAGAACTAAATTTCTCTGGAGCAGGTGCACCTGCTTCTTAGAGGTGCGAGGTGTACCTTCTCGAAGGTACCTGGGGGACTTATCAGATATTTTCCTCTTCAACAAATGCTTTAATTTTAATGGGTTACTGAAATGATGCATTACGTTCACCTTATAACCATTTTATACACGGTGTTCTGAATTGAGATCCATTAGCATTTGAGGGGGCAAATAGATACATAAGTATATTATTTTATGCTTCCATAGCGCAAATAAAGTGTGTAAGCACTACTAGCTGGAAGATATTAAATTTTTCTTAAAATCAGCTCATTAACTGCACCCCTTCCCTACAGAAATGCAATGCAATTTTTTAAAGATGTAGGTATGATAGTATGTAACATGTAAGTGTAGATGTTTGGTGAGTGAAGGAGATCTAAGGAAAAGTAGTGCCATGGGTGGAAGTTGCGGGCAAAAAGTTTTGCCTGAAATTGGTAAATACATTGGAATTAGAATAAACCATTGCAAATTATTTTATTGGCTGCTAACTACTTTGAAAAACTCTATTTGATATTTCAACTTTCATTGCTTGTGCAATCATTTAGAAGTACTTATTATTTATTTTTACCTCGTATATTCATTTTTTACTATCTTACCAAGCTTACTTAAATGCTTAAAGTTTGTATCATAAATTGAGACTAATATCAGAAGTACTTCTGATATTAGTCTCAATTTATGATGCAAGTACTTCTGATATTAGTCTCAATTTATGATGCAGCCCTTTCTAATGCCATCCAAGTAACGCAACTCTCCACAAGCCATGATTGTGGGCAGTGGGTACCTTTGAACCCATGTGAAATTCATCTATGAAATAACAAATAAAAAATTGTAACCCTTCTTGAAAAAAAATTAATGGACATTAAAAATTGACCACTCCATAGCCCAGGATTCCTAATTCCATCAAGTATCAATGGCTGATAAACATTATAATAATTTCACTGTTACAAATAAATTTAAGAACAATTGCAGATGAGCAAATAAAATATCCGATCTCATGTCACATTAGAATCCAGACCAGTTGACTCACTTGGAATTTTTCCAGAATAGTTCCAGACCAGTTGAAACTCATAGAATATTTCAGCATAGTTACAGAATAGATCCAGACTAGATGCAGACCATCGAAAATTACAGTACAGTTACAGACCAGAATTCCAGACTAGTTACAGACCATTTTCCTTTGCCTCTCTGAAATCCAGACCAGTCCAGTTCTGTTACAGACCAGTTACAGAACAAAATTTAGCCTTTCAGACCAGTTACAGACCAGATCCAGATTAGTTACAGACCAAATATTTTTACCTGGGGAGTGCGTATCCTACATAACATCCTTCAAAATCTTGGCTAAGGATATATTATGCTGAAGGTTACCCAAGAATTACTCGGGGTCAGATTCTTCAACTTCATCTTGGCTGACGTTTCTATGTACCAGATGCCCTGATGACGATGGGCAACTTGAACATCGAAACTTCGGCTGATTGCGAGATGGAGTTGGAGGACCTGACCCAGTGGAATTCTTGATTGATCTTCCACAATTATGTATGCCTGGCTAACCTGTGATAATTCTTAATATTATATGCATGCCTGGCAAGGTTATTGCATTCTTAATTTTTTTGGGGCTACCTTCTCAAATTAGGTGTAATAATGCTTGTTCAGAGTATTTAAATTCCTAAAAGCTATTATTAGGTCTATTTTCTTAAAACCTTTTTTAATAACATTTTGGGTAGTAATTGCTTGAAATTTATTGCGTAATTGCATGACTGATGTTAAACGAGATTCCATGGGAGATGGCGTGATCAGCAACAGCACTAGTTCTTTTACCTAAAATAATTGAGGGTTACGGTTGATTGATTCTCTCTTTTATAAACTCTTACCAGCTGCATTGAAGACATTATGCATTGCATAACAGTACCAGTAGGTATTCAATTGAGCCATTGGTTTTAAAATTAGCAGATATTTGCATCGTTTAAACACCTTCTTCAACTTTCATCGTTTTTAAAATTTGTCACTCTCAAACAGTTGGGAATACTTTTAGTTTCCTTGCATCCAAACTGTGAGTCATTAAAATGAAAAATAAGGGATCAAAAGGCACTCAAACTTGGGGAACATATATAATCTCTTTAATATCTCTTAACAAGATAATAATGTCTCCACGGGTTTCAATTACAACATTGAGGCCATGTTTTTTTCTGTTGTGAATTTCTTTGATCTTAACATATATAATAATGTTTATTTTTTCAGGGTTTGTTCGCCTACTGATATTAAAACATCAGCCATGGACATTTAATGATACTCTTCCTGGGAAATGATGTACAGTTGTAGATGTTCATATTTTACATCGCAAGTTGATCGCATCGCAAGAGAGTTCTGTTGGATTCATTTGTAGTGACTTTATAAATTGTATTAGGATATCATGAGATATAAATGTAAATCATCATTACACACCAAAACTGTTAATGTGGTGGTGCGTCTGGGAAGACTTCCTGAATGGATCAGTGAACAAAAAACAGTGAAAGTGTGTATAAAATCTCAGGAATATGTAATTACCTCTCTACAATCTTCTCTACCATGGAAGGAGTATCGAATTATGAACAGCTTTTGTGGGAAAAACTTGTTGCCGTCACAAAACCAAGATTTGGTGAATGGTCAGAGGTTAACTCACTCTACTGGTGGGAATGTGACAGTGAATTTCATGGGCAAGTTACCTGATGAGATAAATTATTGCTGTAAAATAATAGGGGCTTGCATTAACCCTTTCCTTGGATTCGATTTGTGTCATCATGCAATCTACTTACTGAACAATGAGGCCTTCCAGTGTCTTAGAAAAGTACAGGACAACATGGATTTTGTGCTTAGTATGGTCATCACTGAAGCTCTGTGCTCTGATGAAAATTGCGAAGAATGTTCATTACCATTGGATGCACCGTGGCTAGCAGCATCGAGTCCTGGAGGCAGCCTGGTAAGTTGTTGAGAGCACCAGGGAAAAGGTGGGAGTGAAGTTAAGTGGAATACATGTGGTCAAGTTATTAAAGAGTGAGGAGACGTAATTTTGTTCTGGTAATGGTCCAATGAGTAGTAGGAAAGCAGAATTTGGTGAAGACTTTTGTGGTCTGGGATGCATAGTTTGCAGATAGATAGCTAAGAGGAAGTGTGTGCATTGTGGCCATGCTGATTGCATGTTTTCAAAGCCTTCTTTAACATGTTCTAATTTTACCTTAAGAGACCTCATTTTGTTGACTCATTTTAGTGCTGAGAGGTCATCTGAGGGAGAAGGGGTCAGTTTGATGGCAGTCAGTAGTGCACAGTATTGGGGAAACATTAAGATTCTTTTTAGCTAACCTATTTAGTGTTTGGGGAGAGTGTGTTGTTCTCCAATATTTATTCAGTTACCTGGTCAGTGGGAAGAGCGGGTTCGCATAAATGATGTTCAATATCTTTCTCTCTCCCAGTGTTTTAAATTTCCTTTGCTGCTTGCTAATTCATTGAAGAGACGTAGGTATTCAGCCAAAATGACTCTCCTCTGCTTCATGTCTCTCTTTTCCAGCAGTTATTTGGGGAGAATTAATTCTTAAATTTAAACCAAAGAATAAAATTTTAGCTGAATAATATACCTTAATGACCATACCTCTGTACGTGTACTATTGTCATCCTGAAATATCCTCACCAGTTTCTCATGGCAATGTTTTCCATGTCTTTTGTCCTTAAATTTAGATCAAGTGGAGTGGCTTAGCAATGTATGCTTGGCCCTTCAATCTCACAGAATCTTTTCTAGTATTAGAGTTAAAATTTCAATAATCCTGTTTCATTGCAACTAGGTGTGCCCCTAATTTGTTGACTTTGAAGGAGGTGAGTTGTTCATCTCATTGTTACTTTCACTGCAGGGTATCAAAGAAGAGGAGGCAGCTGACGACAATTTTGGGTCTTCTGCTGAGAGATACAACTGCTTGCAATTTGCCAACGAAGGCACTTCAGAGCTCCCATGTGCAGTCCAAACTACTGATTTATACATTCCTGTGTCAGACTGCCAAGAAACGAGACCAGATGCTTTGGTAAGTTTTATTCTCATCTACTGTAACACCTGACTTGGGTAAATTTCTTATATGTAGTATGAAAGTGGATGTGCATGGCATGAATAGATACAACTCTCAATTCTATTACTTTCAGTTGTACGATGCAACACATCAATGTCACTCAAATAGCCAAATCACGGATATCTATTTATATGTGTGGGAATTTTTGTTGTAGAACAGTATTAATCTAATGGCAGAAATTTTGCTTATCCCATGTAGTAGGGCTGAAATTGAGGTGGCTCAATTCTGTTTGCAAGGTAATAAATATTCTTATGTATAACACTGATTGGTCTCAAGGCTGTTCCCAGCTTGTTCAATCTTCCCCCTTCACCTTGCTTAAGATCTTGTCTGAACTCTCATATTACCCCTGTATAGGCTAAGGAAAAGCAAAGTAGAACACAGTTCTATTTATACCTGTAGCTATGAAGTAATTAGTTCCACAAAGGTCGATCATGATTTTAATTTAGCTAATCTTCAAGCTGAAATATCATGAATCCTCTGGAGAAGGTCTATTTGAAACTGTCTCAAGTCCACTTTCCAGCCAATAAATGTTCTTCCCAATAACACGACACTCTCAAGATTGATCAGTTGTGAGTCATCTTCCTGCTTTACCTCAACTACTGGCAAAAACTATCATGGAACTTCTTTTTAAGCAGGAAAAAGATAAGAAGAACTCAATTTAATATATTTATGAAGTGATGTGTGCTAAACATGTTATGATCACTTGGATTTGGAATAACTTTTCCGTAACAACTGTATTGATGGCTGTGGATGTGAAATAGCCCCTAGAAAAGCTAGCCAATTGCACAATAAATTTTAATCATACTGCTTGAACAAGACCTGTTTTATGAGTGGGGTGCCTGTATTTGGTACACTATGTAATTTGAAGCTATTTTTTTCATGGGTATCTCCTCATTTGCTCGTAAATGGAAAAAATAACATGCGAGTACATGTGTGTAAATTTTTCATTTACTATCACTGTAGATGACAGTTTCTTGGTAGATTGTTTGAAACTCGATTCATCAGCAGCTTCAAAAATGTGCACGGATAATTCATGGTTTCCTGTCCTTTGCAAATGATTAGAATGAAACGATCTTATGTAATTATTGCCATGCTGCACACATGTTGAAAACCCTTTATAATGCAACCTTAATGTTAACATAAATTAAGGTTTCACAGGATGGAATGGGGCCTTTCTTTATGCTTTCCTAATGACTATCTACGGAAAATTCTAGGTTTTTTCTTCCTCATTGGAAAATATTTCCTTCCTGTAGAAACAGCTAAGTATGGTTTTCCTTATAGTGGCCCTTATTGCCCTTAAGATGGGTTTCTTTCCACATCCCCTCCCTTCCATTCCTATCCTCTCCCTAGAGGCATTGTCATGCTCTTATCGAGGTGGCTCCTCCTATTCTTTTTCCTTCACTGGCCTGCTCCCGAGTTGGGCAGGTGAAAAGGAAAGACACACAGACCTGGCCTTTGGAGGAGTAACCACGCAAGCCTATCCTGGGTCCTCATTTCAATTGTCCGTATGTCCATCTTACTCTAAATCCCCCTTCATTGCTACCATCCAACCCTTAAAAATATTATTAAGCGTAAGGATAGAAGTATATGGCAGGTGACAATACTACCTTGATCCCAGCAAAACTGGAGCATCTCAATCGTAATGTTGTATTGTTTCACATGACATCTGTGAGATTAGCTAACAATACACTATTGGTGTGCTCTGTGAGTGGCAAGTATAATCATCTAAGGGAAGCTAAGTGGCCATTCATAAGTGATTTAAGTTAAAAATATTTTTAGTGCTAATATCAAGTAAAATATTTAATTCGTTGATTTTCATTTTGACATTTGCCTAATATTTCCTCCTGGGCTCAATGATGCTTACATATCTCACATCATGAGATGAATATGATCAGGAAATCTCTTTAACTCTTATATAGATTTACGAATTTAGTTACGTCGTTGGATTTACCGTGCTGCAGCAGCACTGCACTTTTTTGTTATTATAGTGTCTATCAAAGGTAACCTTAATTTATATGTTGTCTGATAGATAATGGTAGTTACATCTAATATTTTCATTTCTCACTTTGCTTTGCTAGCTAGATTTAAACTTGTATTGTGGTAGTTGTAGCAAAAAATCTTGAACACTGCATTCTCTTCCATATGCTGCCATAATGCTCTCTATTTTTGTTCCCTTTGTCTGGTATTTTCAAATGAAAGCCTTAATTTTGTGTGCAATTTTTGCTTGGAATACTTTTTCTGATACACAGTAGTGGAAAAACTCTGCTTTTTAATGTTTACTTTCTCTTATTTTTTATGCTAAAAAAGAGGACCGAATAAGTTTTAGGTGACCATGTGATATATAATTTTGCTTCACTGTGTCCCCTTATATGTTATATCTTTGCAGAGTACATAAAAGGCTAAGTTCTTAAACATTAATAATCGAACAGGTGTAGGTGAAATGAGGAAGAGACAAGTGTTACTTTTGTGATTTTTACAATGATTCTGGCAATCAAGACAAATCTTATGAATATTCTGGGAGCTTATATCCTGAAATTTAAAAAATAAAGTCTCATGGGTTTTCAAATGTAAAGAATATGGGATAATAAGCAACGTGTCAAAGAACCCTATGACGCTGTGGAGTGGAGCTAGCAGAGCCGGTATTTTTTTCCAACGGCGGAGCCCCTCACAAAGACGTTTCCTTAGAGATGGACTGGTAAATATGATGCGGTGGAGTGCGACAGATGAGGTTTCACTCCTGGACTGGGCTGAACATGTTCTAATTTTACCTTAAGAGACCTCATTTTGTTGACTCATTTTAGTGCTGAGAGGTCATCTGAGGGAGAAGGGGTCAATTTGATGGCAGTCAGTAGTGCACAGTATTGGGGAAATATTAAGATTCTTTTTAGCTAACCTATTAAGTGTTTGGGGAGAGTGTGTTGTTCTCCAATATTTATTCAGTTACCTGGTCAGTGGGAAGAGCGGGTTCGCATAAATGATGTTCAATATCTTTCTCTCTCCCAGTGTTTTAAATTTCCTTTGCTGCTTGCTTATTCATTGAAGAGACGCAGGTATTCAGCCAAAATGACTCTCCTCTGCTTCATTTCTCTCTTTTCCAGCAGTTATTTGGGGAGAATTAATTCTTAAATATAAACCAAAGAATAAAATGTTAGCTGAATAATACACCTTAATGACCATACCTCTGTAAGTGTACTATTGTCATCCTGAAATATCCTCACCAGTTTCTCATGGCAATGTTTTCCATGTCTTTTGTCCTTAAATTTAGATCAAGTGGAGTGGCTTAGCAATGTATGCTTGGCCCTTCAATCTCACAGAATATTTTCTAGTATTAGAGTTAAAATTTCAATAATCCTGTTTCATTGCAACTAGGTGTGCCCCTAATTTGTTGACTTTGAAGGAGGTGAGTTGTTCATCTCATTGTTACTTTCACTGCAGGGTATCAAAGAAGAGGAGGCAGCTGACGACAATTTTGGGTCTTCTGCTGAGAGATACAACTGCTTGCAATTTGCCAACGAAGGCACTTCAGAGCTCCCATGTGCAGTCCAAACTACTGATTTATACATTCCTGTGTCAGACTGCCAAGAAACGAGACCAGATGCTTTGGTAAATTTTTATTGGTTTTGATTGCAAATTGATGCAATAATTATCATTGAATATTAATGGTTATGGTCAAATATCTTAAAATTCCAATATCCTGGTTCCACAAAGTAGAGCAAGAGACTTGAGACTGAATTTGTCACACCTATCGCATACCATGAATGTTGATGAAACTCATTACCCTGAACAGTAAAAAGTATTTAATTGCTTTAAAAAATGTTGAATTTGGCACTTTTTCTGTTTTTCAAACAAATGAGCATATATATTTCCCAACCAATTGAAGTTTAAACTTCTTTAATATTATTTCCTGAAAGTAACAACAAATTGATCTCTTACAAGAAACTTTCAACATGATAATGTAACTATTGCAAAAATTATAAACATGTGAAAACTGACTGTTTTCCCTTGGATCAAAAAATAGGCCATGTTTAGAATTTTATTAAATGACCATTGTAAAATGATGACTTAGAATGATGAAAATTAGTATTATTTTTATTTGCCAAATTGCTGTTAATAAAATGAAGCATAACCCAAAATGCACGAAATCTCTAACTAAATTCTCTGATATAGAATATATTTGTTTTCTGTTGAAATGTTTTAATGCATTGGTACTGAAATCATATTCCAGGTACTCCCTGCAGATTAGTATTCATTACAGATAAGATGGTATCAGGAGGTTGACATCTCCAGAATATTGCTCTGAGGATCATTTTTTGGCTTTTTTTACAAATTTTGAAATGCAGAAAAGAGGCGTTATGAGTATGGCAAAAGATAATCAAATGGCAAACATACAAACCAATTTTCAAGCAGTTAAATTCCTTACATTTACTTCCTTGAGGCAGCTTGTATAGTAGACTGTAGATTTAGACAAACACTATACATAAAAATCAACCTCTAATTTTATTTCTGTGACAGATATAACAACGTGTTTCCTCATTTTTGTAACTCTCTCATTATTTGTGTACTCATTATATAATGTGGATTCTTGTGCAGCCTTTGGCCTCTACCCCTTCCCAAGGAGAAGGGTTGGAATGTATGGCTGAAAGCACAGGAGCCATCGTGACAGACTTTGACTTGAAGCTAGTTGGGGCTAAGGAAGAACCATCCCCAGAGGAGAAAGATGCTGCCAAGGTATGCAAGATATTCATATAATCTAATGATATTTAGGTGTAGGTGATACTTACAAGGAGACATGGTGAGTGATGTTCATTACCTGAATGCCAATCAGAGGTGATAACTTTTAAGGTAGTAAACCATAACGCACAAACTGTGCTAATATTTTCTCTGTGGATTTTTGCACAATTTTTGCATTCTGGGTGACTCCTGCTAAAGTTATTGCGGTGGCTAGTCCCAGTATACTTAAGCTTGGTCAAGAGCGAACACCTCTTTGTTCAAAGTTCGGGTTTTTCTCTCCAGCTTTGGTGCCATGTGCACAACTTGGAGTGCTTGTGGCATCATATGCTCAGCAGTCCATATCATCTTGTCCAGTATAGTTCACAAATTTCCACAGGGAAGGATGATGGCCTGGTAGATTCACTAGCTAAAACACTGGGGTGGAAATCGAGGGATTGGAGTTCGAATCCAGGTGTAGGCGAATGACTTTTTCCCTCTGTGGATTTTTTTGTGCAATTTACAACTTTCATTCAATTGAAAGCCAATTGTGGTGTTACAATCACTGTTAGAGGCTGTGCATTCTGATTGACTGAAAGCAAATGCAAAAGAGATGGGATTTCCATCCCTTGAGCTGTCGTCGAAAACAATCGTGTGAAACTGATTTTTCCCATTATTGTTGGAGCGATTGTTGGAGATTTCATTCGAAAGGGGTGGTAAAAATAATGCTGTGATTCAGGCTTCAAACTCACTATAGAATTTTGAGGGCAGACATAAACCATCAGTTGTATCCATTGTGAGTTGAAGCACCATTTCCTGCACATCCTCATCCCTGCCACTCCAGAGTTTAGACCCTAACTTTCCAACCCAGTGGCATAGCGAGTGGTGGGGTCTCTGTTCCCCCTGAAATGCAAAAACACCATTACTTTGCTCTACAAAAGGGACCAAAATATTGAAAAAATCATGAATTTACAAAATTTTGAATAATTAATCTTTTTGGATGATGAAAAGTGTAAAGATGAGTTGAACCTTTTCCCTGCTGGTGCCTACTTTTGGAAAAAAATATCCGTGCTACAAGTAGCATGAGAATATTTTTAACCTATTTACTATGTACGCCAACTCTGTTCCTTTTAGTCACCTTTGTAGAAAAAAGGCGTGGAGATTCAGTGTCCAACAACTGCAACGTGAGTAAACTCTCCATTGCCTCAGTGCATTCCATTTCAATTTCCGCCAAAAAATGACTCACTCCTCTGCAGACCTAAGTTTTCACAGGCGCGTCTGGAGGAAGGCGGGAAATGGGTGTATGGCATTTGCCGTGACGTCACACCTTAATCTGTAGCGCTCAGTAGCGAATAATGGACTGCTTGGGAACTAGTCAGTGGCACTCCAAAGCAATCGTAGCGCTCAAGGGACCGCACCCCTATGCCTCACCCTTCCTCTTACAGCTTCCTCTTACAGCCATCCTTTATTAGCAGCACATAGTTCTCAGCAGAACTGGGGTAAATATGATGCTCTTGAAAGTGCTGTCATAAATATAAAATTTATCTTGCAAAAATTAATTCCTTGGAGATATTACGAAGTCTTGTTAGTTTTATGTGGCATTCATTAGATTATTTGTCAATCTCATGAATTCTTGCCCCTTTTATTGTATTAGGGTGACAATGTGGCAAGAACCCAAAAAATGGAGATATCATCCAAATGTAAGGGCTTATTTAACTAATATTTATAACAAAGATGAGTCGGTTCTTAATTTTTTTTTTCTCTGTACTGGTCTGGTTCTTGCCCATCAGTTCTTGTTTATTGATTCTAAGGATGAACGCTTTTTGCCTGAATTAATGGCAAATTTATGAACAACCACAAGAACTGAATGAAAATAATTTCACCAAAGATGTATATTAGCCAGAAATCCATGTAAGAAAAACTTAAGATGGTCTCCATTACTATGTTTGCCAAGTTATAAGGAAGTTCAAATAACATGTAGTTAAGGAATACATGATCGACGAATACTTCAATTACATCAGGCAGCCACTGGTTCTGTCCTTCTGTTTTGATTTAAAAAATTCAGCATTTTTACCCCATCTAGGTCCAATCTGTTCTTTTTTGGCAGAAATATTACCTGCATCACTGAACAGACATTCACTGAAAACTGTAGTGGTCGATGTTGATTTAGAAGGGCACACTATAATGCGTTGGGCACAGTTAACTTAGTACTGCATGGAATCAGGATAAATATGAAACTCCCCTAAAATCTGACGACATCATCTGTCAATTTGTTGTAACTAGTGAGTCAGCTCAAAATACATTATGTATTCTGTAATATGGCTTAAATTGTTACTTAAATTGGCAACTCAGTCGCATGCTTCACTGTTACAGTTCTTATGACCTCAACTATAAACTGCTCAACACACTGGTACAGCGGCTCCATGGATAAACTGAGTGGCTGTGAGCTAAGGCAAAATTGTAATGCAGTGTTGCATTCTGCAGGATAGCGGCGCTTTTTGATGCCTCGCATAGGTTTATCAACTTATGAATTACTTATCGGTACTTATCATGCTCATATGTTGAAGAATTACTGTATATGCACATGATTCAATTGTAAGACCACGTTCTCACAAAGCGATTTTCCACCAGCTGCAGTTCACGGCACAGCACACAACATTACAGAGTCATCTCATCTGAAAGCCACCTGAATTTCAGGTGAAGGGCGCCCAGCAAATAGTCGTTCCTTCTGAAAGCAGTCTCAATGTAGCATTGAGTGTATTTCATGCCATAAACGGCCCATCGCGGGGCTGGTTTAAAATTGGTGACATGCCGTCAATGGTGTGATTTGAGTCGTTTGAAGACATACAAAGAGACCAATGGTAAGCCGAAATGGTGCTGTGCCATGAGTGGTGGCAGGTGAATATTCATCTCATTTGTAAGCCGCTACAGAAATGTTACAATGTAGGCGAGAGCGACAAACTGACAAGCCCTTAAATGTGAGTGTTAGCCAGCAACTCTCAAAAGAAAAAAAATACGATCTCAATGCAATCGGAAAGTTATGTACGCATCTAAATTTATATTCAACTTTGGGCACCAAATTTAAATCCTCGTGACTGTTCTGAGCTGATTCCAAAGTACCAACTTTGTGATATGTTCTCAACACCAGTTTCACAGGGCAAGAACCAGGTACCGGAACCGACTCATCTCTAATCAATAACTTCCACCACATCATCATCAGCTGGTTTTCTGTCTTCCATTGGCAGGTGTCCCAAACACCAAAGAGGTCTCCTCCTTATTCCATCGAAGGCCTCCGTTTTGGTTCCCCTTTTTCTTCATTCTAATCTCACCTTGTCCATCATCTTCGGTTCCTATTCTGCAGGCAGGGTACTCTGCTACTTGCTAGCATCCTGCATTGTAGAGGCATTCATAGTCTTGCACCAAGGTGGCCTCACAGAGCTGAGACGAGAATGACGTCGCACAGGCTTTTCTCAGCATTCATACTTAGCCGTCGCGATTTCGGGTGCTTGAAAATTTTTACTTTTCATTTAGTCACGAAAATTAAATATCGTCATTAAAAAATCTAAAGGAGTGTAATACATACTCCAGGAGTAAATAATCTTTTGATTTAAGCAATTTAAAAAATAGAAAACCACCCTTTTGTCAAAAAGCACCCCTAGCGATCTGCACACCAAAATGGAATTTATTTACAGGATATCCCTCGTATTTTATAAAAATTGCTATTTTCAATGTTTATTTTTTATTTCAAAACTTCTGTTACTATCTGGACAGTCCTTGTATGTATCTCATATGAGGCCCTTATGCCATTATTCCCTTCCACAAGGCCTTCAATGATAATTTTAACTCAATACTGTACATTGTTTACCTAGCATGTTTGGAACATAATATAATCACTTACTTCTTTATGCCCCCTTGAAGGAAGAGTATGCGAGGGAATTGGGTGCAGAGGGGCCGTTTGAAGGGGCGGTGGGTAAGGAAGAGTCCTATGACGAGCATTACGAAGGGGTTTATGTGGAAATGATGGAAGAGGACACTGCTGAGGAGGGCCAACTAGAGGAAGTAATAGATGTGAGAGCCGCTCCTGCAGATGGCGGTGCGGTTGCTGTTGCACTGGTGAGTTCCAAGCATAAAGCGTGAAGATATCAGTTATAAAATTAATACTACTGACAAGGGGAGACCACGAAAGTTGCTCCGCCTTTTTCAATGCCGTATTTTTTATGGCCTTCGGAATGGTGAACACATCCCTGAACTAGTAGTGGTTCCGTTGAATGGGCCTTAGTTTGGCTGTAATTAATTAATTTTCATGCGGTACTTTTCACAATCCGCATATAGTCCCATGATATCACGTACATCCAAAGAGGGTCGGGGTGGGTAGTGGTTAGCGTTTACGGCTGCCACCCGGGGGACCAGGGTTCAAGGCTCTGTGATGGCTTTTTATTTTCTTGCCTCCATTGTGATCATACGGCGTCAACTTTTTTATTAATTTTAATTGCGACAAGCATAGACATGATACTATTTTTTTATCACCATAATGACGTTTAGGTATTTAAGCAGTGTCATTTTCAACGCGGAGAAGTGAGGCTCCACTCTCTACTCAAAAACATAACGAAAGATTAACGGGGGGCTAAAACAGTGGCTTTTTTTTTGGTAGAAATGACATTTGTTGGTGCATATCTTGTTATTACATTAGAAGGGCTACGGAAGATTTTGGGAAGCGGCGAGCACAAGACACATTTGGTGTAATTGTTGCTTTTAACCCTCTAGCGGGCGCGATTGTTATTGCTTCACAACCGGGCGAATGGCGTACTTTGCCTATGTTATGTGCATATATGATAATACTCGATTTTTGTTAAAAATAATCTTTACTTGTAGAAATTAGTAAAATCTTGTACATTTATAGGTGATGCAGATATAAAGGTACAGAGGTGGTATACGGCCGGTCTCCCGGCGTAATTTATACTCCACGTGTGACGGGTTCCTCTTGCTGATCTAAAAAAAATTAGCTACAATACCTCGAACATTGAAAACTCACAATATAGACAGTCAAAGTTCATTGTAGGAATACACGAGACCATTGTAGCCCAGAATGTACGTACGATGTTGAAATCCTTGGCTTTCGAAGATTGACGTATTTTATACGCTACCACGTCCGGTCCAGGGTCATAAACTTTTATTTCATCCTATTTATTAATGGAAATTATATTTCGGAATGGTTATTTTAGCACATAGGTACTGTGTAAGTAAACTCCCTTTGGAGTAAAGTGAATTACAAGTGTTCGAGAAATACGGCATTTTATAATCGTTTTTTGTTCTTATTAATTATGTCTGTACGCATGTTGTTGGTCGCCGCGAGCCTTTAATGGCATGTGCTCTAGCAAGAGTGGTTTCCATTTTTAATGTGGAAGTTGATCAGTATAAGCAATGAAAAAATTAACAATTTGGCGCACACCAACACCATGCTAGTGTAGTCGTTGTATCTCCGTGTTTGAAATGACACTGCTTAAATACCTAAACGTCATTATGGTGATAAAAAAATAGTCTCATGTCTATGCTTGTCGCAATTAAAATTAATAAAAAAGTTGACGCCGTATGATCACAATGGAGGCAAGAAAATAAAAAGCCATCACAGAGCCTTGAACCCTGGTCCCCCGGGTGGCAGCCGTAAACGCTAACCACTACCCACCCCGACCCTCTTTGGATGTACGTAATATCATGGGACAATATGCGGATTGTGAAAAGTACCTCATGAAAATTAATTAATTACAGCCAAACTAAGGCCCATTCAACGGAACCACTACTAGTTCAGGGATGTGTTCACCATTCCGAAGGCCATAAAAAATACGGCATTGAAAAAGGCGGAGCAACTTTCGTGGTCTCCCCTTGTGAGTCAGATTTTGATTTAACCCCTCAACGCTGTCATGCGTACCCAGTATGCGCCCTTTAAATTTCGTATGCCGCTGTCATGCGTACCCAGTACGCTTCCTGACCTACTGTATATAATATTTTTTCTCCACCAGACATTGCATGTTAAATTAAAACTAATTTCTCTATCATTTGAAGAAATGTTTTTTCTCTCAAATAAAATATCCATAACGGCTTTATGCTTTCAAAATGTTTTTAAAATGCTTCGATAAAATTCCGTTTTAAACCAGCGCGTTGACAACTTCGGTCCAAAAACTCAACGCCTTCCTTAAACTGTCCTATCATGAAAACTTCCTCCTATTCTGCTTGAGAGACATCAACAAGGGTCAGCTACTTTAGCTTGAGATACGGTATCATCAGAACTGAATGCCTTCTCTCCATCTTTTGCTTGTTTGTCGTCACCTCGAGCCCCAAGTGTGTTTGGCCCGCCTCGTTAGTCCTTAGCGTCCTAGGCGAAGGGGCCATGTGCCTCGCTCTGCATTTATTTTTTAATATTTTTTCTGGACTGTAATCAACGAAGATAAGATTCCATCTAAACAGTCAGCATATACCAGGGCCCCTTCGAGATATTTTCTCGTCTCTTGAGGGAGCTTCTAAACCACGAGCTTCAGTCCACTAGAGTCAGTCATGCTGTGTGGTGTTCTTTTAGGCAGTGTGTTAAAATTCTCATCGGGTGTACTTACTATGAGTAGTATTTTTTTACAATTGGGGATTCTACGAAATGGGAATAGTATTGAAAGGCAAAAAAGAGACTCGGAAGTCTGTTAGTGTGTTAGGTTATAGTAAATTCATTGGTGGGGTAAATTTCAAGGACCTGTTATTGCATTCGTAACTAATGGAAAGAAAACGCCATTACAAGTGGTGTATGAAGTTATTTAGGAGACAATTGAATGCGGCAGTCCTAAATTCATATGTTGTTCATAGGAAAAACACGTATAAAAATTTGACTTATCATTTCGCGTGCCATTGGTCGAGGTAATATTTTTGAAATATCCGAAGTAATGCGAACTGTTTGGACATGGCTGTCACTCATTGAACAATTTAGTACCAAGACTCACAGAAAAACATTTCCTAAAGAAAATTCCTGCAGCTGGGAAGAAATCAAAGTTTCAAAGGAGGTGTGCAGTTTGTGCCTAATATGGGAAATGAAGAGACTGCGTGTACTGGTGTGAAAAATGTGCAGTGGGATATGTTTGGATTGCTTCAAATCATGTCACACAAAGCAGATTTTCTATGGTAAATCATTTGAATATTCACATATTGAGGTTTGAAACATTAGCACGTGATTACCTAAATGAAATGATACGGTAATAATGGAACAAAGTCAGAAGTGGGCGGAGTGGTAAATTTCAATTAGGCGGAACGGGTAATCCTATCGGAAGTATCCAATCTGTTATGACATTTTCAGCCCCAAATAACTAAATTACATCATGTAATTGTATTTTTTAATGCATGGAATGTTAGACATCTCGTAGCTTATTCGAAACCAAATTAAAATCTTTCGAAATAGAGTATGTGCACATTTTTGGGAAGTGATCTTAAAAAAGAATTTACACCTCAATTAGGCTAAATTCCGAGTCTGAGAATAGAGAGGCACTTTTTAAGCAAGATATTAATTATTAAAATTTGCAAAATTAATGATGCGCTGAAACACCAGTCGGCCATATTTTCAAGGCTGTGACGTCATTTTGTTCGACGTGTTCTCAGGCATTCCTTGTTCTTTAGGGTGAGCCCCTCTACAGCGAATACAGAGTTTTGAAAGAAGCCATGGAATGCCTTATGAACTAGATTTAAAGTGTGTACATGCCATCATCTACATCTTTTAATTCATTGGTTTCTCGGTTACGCTGATGACAAGACTCTTATCAACTTTTCTACCTCGAACTACCTAATCGTATTTCTTACTCCTCGGTTCTCGCATTTGCGTTCGTTTGAAGATTTATAGTGACATCGAAATTAAGAGACACTTAAACAGTGATGATCCTTGAAATAGTACGACTTAATTCGTGAAAACTAAGTCACTAATTAGTAACTAACTTAGTAACTGTACCCGTACAACTTTACAAGTTACTAACTAAAAAACGGGAATTTAATTTTCGATAAAAAGTGATAGTTTGGGTATTCAAAATGTTTGTAATTTAGTTCCAAACACAGTGATGCTAATATTTTCTAAATCGGGTGTGAAATAAGCTCATTATTACGTATCACAAGTCGGGACTACTTTTTGGAAATGCACCGCGCGCAGGGATTCCTCGCTTAATGGGTAGTCATAACAAGACACTTGTACCTTGAAAACCAATAAACTTATGCTGTGAAGAAATATAAAATGAACCAATTATTAAATTGTGCTAACAAATGCTTCGAGAAGCATATTGAAACCGAATGAATGAAAAGTAATCGTCGCATCTAACTATCAAACATTTGATTTCCAGCCCGAGAGATTTCCGTCATTCATCCGGACCAAGTTTTCAATAACCAATTTTTAGATATACCTCACAAATGCTATTCATAAACCTCAACCAAACAAATGTACATCTGACTGACATATCTATGTTAGCGAACTGAAAATAACTTGTAGAAACATTGAGATAATAAGAACTCTGCTTTTGAATACATTAATTCTACGAAAGAACAAATACGTCGACTAAAAGTGCGTTTTTTTTTTTAAGAAATTAAGATCAAATTACTGCTTAAACTGGACCAAAATGTAACTTCAGTTATTTGTGCTTACGTTTAAAACCTTAAAAAGCCCAGAAGAAGAAGAACCCAGCTCAGTAACGGCAATTTAATAATTAACTATGGATATTCATCCAGTCACCACGGGCCATAACTGAATATGAAAAATTATTTTTCGCGAGTCAGTAGGTTAAATAATAATAGAATAGAAAATAGTTAAATAGGTAAATTAAATTATGATCGGTATTTGAACTGACAATAATACAAATATCGATAGATATCTACCTACCGGCACTTTTACTTCCGTAAACCTTCGAATCGTGCTAACAAAGTTTTGGCCAATTACCTACTGTAAACAACCTTACTTAATTCACTTATGTTAGACCTAATTTCCGATGAGGTTTCCCGTCCATTTCTCTTTATTATGAATGAGACAAGACAACAAAAAAGCTCCAGTTCAACATTTTAACTTCGTGCCGAGGCATGTAGGTATAGTCCAACATAATCAGCACGGCCAATCATTGAAGCATCCACCTTCAGGATATTATCTGAAGAAACCCTCACGAAACCTGATTCCATGATAAGCACTTAAACGTATTTCCCTTTACACAGATCAGATCCACCAACGTTTTCCAATGCACACGTAGTTTATTGAATCATAAACACGATCATAACACGATAAACACATTGCACGCTGATGAGATAGACCAGAATGACGTCACATACCGAGGAGCCAATAGATGAGCGTTTTCGTCTGCCTAATATCGTTGCGAAAACAATGCATATTAAATAGGAATCGTTCCGAACGGAGGCTTGGTATACATGTGGACGTACATCAAAATTCAAGATGGCCGAAAGCGAAATATTATTGAAAAATGTAAACAAATGCGAATTTTAAGGCTCGAGGGGCAGAGAAAAGTACAAATCAATTGGAAACCGTTATTATATTAATATTTGATGTACAATTAGGCCCCGGGAGTGATTTTGGTTTCAGATCGTTTGGGTTAACATTTTTGGTGAACATCTTCACGTCGGTATTTATTGGGTTATTGGCCTTTTACATTATTTCGTGACTAGAATATGTCTCAAAATTATAATGTGGTTTGGTTTTGAAGTCATCTAGCTATGGGCAATCATGTTGGAAGATTGTATCACTGTAAATATTCGATGTGAACTTGTGGTAACATTTCTGATGAACATATTGCTTACGAGGCATTTATCTTTATTTTCATCATTGCGTAGTAAAAATTTAATAGTGAATAATAAATAGGTAAACATTTCTTGTTATTATACAACTAGAACGCTTATTTGACGCAAATTAAAGCAATGGGAGTTATTTTGGTTTCAGAGAGTTTGGGTTAACATTTTTGGTGAACATCTTCATGTCGATATTAATTGGCCTTTTACATCATTTAATGACGAGAATATGTACCAAAATGATAAAGTGGTTTGTATTTTATGTCATCTAACTATGTGTAAACATGATTGACGAATATATCAGTGTAAATATTTGATGAGAACTTGGGGTAACATTTCTGATGAACATTTTGCTTACGAGGCTTTGATTTATCTCTATTTTCATCATTGTGAGGTAAAAATTCAATAGTGAATAATAAATACGTAAACATTTCTTGTTGTAATTCAACTAGAACGCTGATTTGATGTAAATTTAAGCAATGGGAGTTATTTTGGTTTCATAAAGTTTGGGTTAACATTTTTGGTGAACATCTTCATGTCGATATTAATTGGCATTTTACATCATTAAATGGCTAGAATGTGTCTCGTAATGATAAAGTGGCTTAGTTTTGATGTCATCTAACGATGTGTAAACATGATTGAGGAATATATGAGTGTAAATATTTGATGAGAACTTGGGGTAACATTTCTGATGAACATTTTGCTTACGAGGCTTTGATTTATCTCTATTTTCATCATTGTGAGGTAAAAATTCAATAGTGAATAATAAATACGTAAACATTTCTTGTTGTAATTCAACTAGAACGCTGATTTGATGTAAATTTAAGCAATGGGAGTTATTTTGGTTTCATAAAGTTTGGGTTAACATTTTTGGTGTACATCCTCATGTCGGTACTTATTGGCATTTTACATCATTAAATGGCTAGAATGTGTCTCGTAATGATAAAGTGGCTTAGTTTTGATGTCATCTAAGGATGTGTTAACATGATTGAGGAATATATCAGTGTAAATATTTGATGAGAACTTGGGGTAACATTTCTGATGAACATTTTGCTTAGGAGGCATTTATCTCTATTTTCATCATTGTGGGGTAAAAATTCAATAGTGAATAATAAATACGTAAACATTTCTTGTTACATTTCAACTAGAACGCTGATTTGATGTAAATGAAAGCAATGGCAGTTATTTTGGTTTCATAAAGTTTGGGTTAACATTTTTGGTGTACATCCTCATGTCGGTACTTATTGGCATTTTACATCATTAAATGGCTAGAATGTGTCTCGTAATGATAAAGTGGCTTAGTTTTGATGTCATCTAAGGATGTGTAAACATGATTGAGGAATATATCAGTGTAAATATTTGATGAGAACTTGGGGTAACATTTCTGATGAACATTTTGCTTAGGAGGCATTTATCTCTATTTTCATCATTGTGGGGTAAAAATTCAATAGTGAATAATAAATAGGCAAAAATTAAGGGGACTGCCATCAATCATTCGGGCCAGGTGATGGACATATGTTTTTGCTGACAAAGAAATGTTTAGTTAAAAAGAATAATAGCTGTTTTTCTTTTGGCATTGAATTGAGGCAAGAATACTTTCACAGAATAATTTTCATTTCAAAAAATTATTTTCAGAGACACTTTCCAAAAATACATAGACTATTTTCAGAAAAAAATCTGTATGTACCTTAAATATTATTTATGTACATGAAAGTAACACTCAACAGCTATCCATTTTGGTATTGTTGATAAGACTGCTTTTGATATCACCTTTGCCGATTTATCTGGATTTTACTACCTTTAGTCTGGTTCCTACCCTTGTAAATTATTGGTGTGAATTTACATGACAGTGAGAAAAATGTATCATTTGCCAATATTGTGCAGATTTCACGGAACACACAAGCCCTTCCACCGCGACAAGGTAGTAGTCCTTGGAAAGGGACATGCAAACTGCTTATCTACATATTTACAATAAAGGTGTTACTATCACGTAAAAAATAATGTAACTGAAGATAAATAAATTCCTTGCACATTCTCTTCACATGCTGAGCCTTCAAGACTTAGGAAAATAGAAAGATATGTACATATGTTATTTATCAAGGATATTAAGAGCCAGTTGTTATTGAATGATTATAGACATGCTGCATATGATTAGAAATGGCTATGCAACTCAGCTTGACGTATTCATTTCTTAGCTTGCTGTTTACAAAACGACTGGACAAAAATTTGCTCTCTAAGCAAGCTGTAATGTACATGACATCAAATTTCAGGACAAAAAATATTGCACAGTTTTATAGAAAGCACCTTAGCACTTCCTTATAGATAAAGCTAAATAAATGTCATGACCTTGTGGAAGACTCAAGGTGTTATGTATGGCAATGACTAGAATAATCAAATAAAAATATGTATGCTATCTTGGCATACCTTCCAATACAAAAAATAAAATATGACTAGCACATAAAATGATACAAATGCTATAATTCTGAACTAGGAAGTATGCTCTATCAAATTTGATAAGATAGTAGGAAGAAGTAAGTAGAAGATGCATGTGATGCAAGTCATCTCAAGATCTGAAAAAATGTCATGCAAAATATTTAAGGCACACAGGAAAATGAAATAGGAAAGAAGAATGAAAAGGTGCAGCTATTGAAGACACAAACATTGCTTTAACCTCTGGCAATTGGGTAGCCTGTGAGCATGGTTTTCAGTGGCTTCTCCCAGTGATTGTGTTGAACATTAACTTCCTGTAGGCAACTGGATCGAAAGGATGATCGACTGGTTGTCCTTTCAGATCTTGCTCAGCAAACCTTGATATGTAAACCCCACAGTTAAGGCCATCAATTTGCAACAGATGCTTTGGGTGAAATGTCTTCCAGTCTGCAATCTCACCACTACATTTATGACCAAGGAATATAACCCACTGAGCAATACCGTATTTATACATAGGCTTAATGCTATCACTGGAAGGGTCATAAAAATCAATTTCTTTTTCATTAAGCCTAACTACTAGGAGAAGCCAATGTGAATTCAATGGATTAAATGGAATAATTAGCTTAGTTACATCTTTGAAGGTGATTTTCTGAAAAAGGGATAATACCTTCTCTAATTTCATATTGCTAACTACAAACTGCCGTATCTATAATTCTAGCAGTAGATATAGATGAGCTTACAATTGTTAGAAAAACTGCGATTACAGTATCGTACAGCCAGCCTCTTTGAAAATCTGGTGATACACACTAGGCTAATTGCTCAACTTCTAAATGACTTATAAAACAATCAAGTGATTTAGATGCACAGAATTGACTGTATATTGGCCACTCCTGCAAACAGTTTTCAGAAGATTACTGTTCGAAGAAATTCGATCTGTGAAAGAGCAACACTCATTATTCATTAATGAATCTTTAATGGACTCTAGTTGATCTCGGCTAGGGCTCTGGAAGTAGTGCTTGGTGGGTTTGCGATCCTTTGAGGTTTGGTGCAACCTGTACTGAGTTGCTTATAGTTTAGAGGTAGGGGGTACTCTTGCATGCTGCAGTTTAGGAGGTTCTGTGGTATGCTCAATTGCATCGAATTTCTCGAGCAGTAATTTTAAAGTGTTAAGAACATGGAGAAGGAGAGGCTGTGACTTTTTTGATTGATGAATGATTTTATTTGATTCAAACTCTTTTCTATAGAATGGAGTAACTGTTCTTTAGATTAATCATTATTGGAAAATGATGATGAGCAAAGGTCCAATTTTGCTGTACTTTCAACTTCAAAGGCAGGGGCTGATGAAGTATGATGATTTCGAACTTGAAAAGAGTGAACTTTATGAACGTGCTTCCATATTGAATGTTTGTCACTGTATGAGCAAATATACATGTGTGAACAAAGACCCGTACAAGATAACCTACAGCATTTTACGAAGCACATGTACTCTGGAAGGCTACAATCACCATTGGCCAACTTGACAAAGTACAAAGACGAAGGATCAGACTGGGCTCTGACATTCCAACACTAGCCTTTTGTCACTACCATTACATTTTCATCAAGGATTTTGATGCCTTTGTAATGGTGTAAACAATTTACGCTTGCAAATCCAAGAGGTGGCTATTCAATAATCCTATTGTACTTTAGAGACAGGTAAGCTGTTTTTTGCATTCTGAAAATAATTGTTACAAAATCATATAATATCCTGTTAACTTTCCAGTTAAGGTAATGGGTTTTCAGAGTGTTGTGAAATGTTTCCACGAACATATTGGTATTAGTGTTGGCATGCAGAATATTTCTAAAGCACATAGCCCATTTATTACACTTACTTGATAACTTTAACTTCAACTTACTCAATTGATCATAGGAAGTCATCAGTATGAGCTTTTTTTTACCATTTTACTAAATTTTCTATGCATAGAAAAATAAGTTTTTCTATAAATTCCTTGTATGGAATACAATTGTGGTTGGAGAACTGTGGTATATAACAGTAGACTCTCGTTAATACGAACAACGTTATTACGAAGTTCTCGCTTTTACGAAGCAAATCGTTGGTCCCGACGAAAAGCTATCCAAGAAACGAAAAAGAAACGTTATTACAAAATTTTCGTTTTTACGAAATTACGAACCTCAGTCCCGGTCCTGGTAGTTACAAAATGAACTTTATTACGAAGTTCCACGCATAAGCTATGGCATTTAGATGGATATTCACTACGCTTAGTTTTAATTCTCACGCCACGTTTAAGTTGTCCTCATGTACTGTGACCGAGAGCGTCAATTATGGTTATTTCTTCACCATTCGCGCAGCGTCATATAACGAACTTCATTCCTTGGGAATCACGGTGACAGACTCACAGCTCGTAAATTTGATGTACAGTTAGTTCTCTTCCTTCGCACATTCGATTTACGAACTTGCAGAGATGACAGCATTAAAAAATTTCGAATTTGGTGCCTTTTGATTTAGCCGTTGCTAAGCCGTGCGGCGTAGAGGAAATCGTACTCTGGGCATAATCTGAACAAAGTATCATTCATTCCGGTGTGAAGTTAGGAACTGTTCAACGTTTCGCCCGTTGTTCCTTGCCGCGGAGAGCGATTTTTTCGGCTGCGTTGCACGCCCAGCTAGATCAATTCGTCACAATCGTGAGTTAGCGCAGTGTTGCATTCTGCATCATAACCGTACTCCTCGATGCCTTGCATGCAGTACGACCGGTCCGATGACGGCAGAATAGGAGGTGCGGATAACCCTTCGCCAGCACGGATTGCAGGCAATCGCTGTCCCCCAAACGCACCTCACACATGCCTAGTCATACAACGTTGTCAAATGCATACAGAGCAGCGAAATAAGCCTGATAAACTAAAACATGCCCTTTCTTCGAATCCCCAAAACAAGTGGTTCTTCCACTGGGTCCTTCACGCTCGTCGTCCTTTCCGTCTCCATTCTTCACGGAGGCCCTTTTAGGCGTTTCACTTTCTCACCTGGCAACGCTGCCCCGACGTAGACTATCCTGCATGTCATCGGACAACTCTCGGCGGCCGGACCGTAGGTTTATCAACTTAGGAACAAGGTCTTGGAACGCATCTAGTTCGTAAATCGGACTTACTGTACTCGGGAGGATATCAAACCTCGATAACGTCATGCCGCATACCGAAACTGAAACGATTTTTCCTGTTTATATTTATTTCCGCGTAATTTAATCGCATTTATCACGTACGGTTTTTTCGACGATTCCCAAGAGAAACGTTCATACGAACTTCGTTATTACATACCTCCGGGCTATCGGTCCGATGAACTTCGTAATAACGAGAGTCTACTGTAACTGAATTTTTCCTGCTTCTAGGAAATTATATTGGTAGGTATCTGTTCTTGTTTATTTAGATCAGTAGAACACCAAGAAGTTAGGTGTTTGGGTTTCATGTTCACGTGGAAAGGTACATGATAGAGTAAATGTATTTCGGATGTATTTCAGGGCTTCAGTTCTTCCTATGCATATGACATTAGCAGAGCTCTCTGGTGTTCTTTCCATTTAGGTCAGACTTGGACCATTACTAATATCTCGAAACATTGCTTAAGAAACAATTCTACTTTAACATGCTATAAACAGTAAACCACCTCTTTCATAATAAATTAATCCATATTTAAATCTTTGCGACCCATTGTATTTAAATGAGTACCACTTGCTAGTTTAGTCAGTACATGAGAATTATTAGCCCATGCATAAAAAGAAAATGACTTCATATACAGTACACTCCCGATTATCCGGGCTAATGATGGGGAGAGACGGCACGAATAATCGTAAAACACGGATAACCTAAACTTTTACTTAAATGTCTGGTAATGTTCATAATTTACGTAAAAAACAATATAATATTATTTATTCAGGTATTCTGTTATTTAAGAGTGCTTCCCGGACTCAATGAGAGCTTTCTTCGCCAGTTCTCGATCTTTTTAGCGGCGATAAGATTGTTGTGCTTGTATTATTAATGCTCTGTATAAGGCCTGGTTTCGAAAACCACACATCCGTGGCTGTGTGATCACGGATGCAGTAAAGTGGTTTGAAAGAATGCTTCAAAACCACTACTCGACGTCGGAAATTACTTTCAGGCACCGCGCCATTTATGTTAGTTGCGTCTCGCACAAGTTGCCCAGATTGCAACTGCTGCGGGGCGTGTATCCCAAGGTCGGTAAAGGAGTATCCGTGATCACGGAGCGCGGTCGTGCATTGCGAGGCTTGGAAAATAGGAACACGGTGATCCCGTCAATGCAGCTAGCGCGCGATCGCTTCCGTTATACGTAGGGAATTTTAACGGAAATAATAAGCCTGGTGTATCCTCGCATTAATGCAGTAATTCCGATGATTTTGCGTCCGATTGTATTTTTTAAAAAATATATAGCAGAAAAAAAAGAGCAAGAGTGACAATCATGCACGGATAATCCGCAACCCAAATAAACCGTAGCCGGATAATCGGGAGTGTGCTGTACTAACAGTACAAATAAAGGTTTGCCCAGAAAAAGACTGGAACTCTTAAAAGCACATTGAAACACAGTATAATTCTATCAATGATGTCAGTGTATGAGGAAAATATTTGCCATTAAGCTTGTGGTATTTATCACACTGTTGTATGACTTTCAAAACTGATTTTATTGGTTTGAATTTACAAATTTTAAAATACTTGGGAATAGTTTTAGATGAAAAGTTTAGTTTTAAATACCATATTAGTCATGTATGCAATAAACTTAGGTGTATTTTGTTCCAGCTGTCGAGCCTAAAGTATTCTCTGCCTAACAATGTTAAAAGATTAATGTATGTAAGCTTAGCGGAGGCGGTAATACGATATGGCTTAACAATTTGGGGCTGCACGAATCTAACCTGGTTAAATAAAGTTATTAGTCTTCAAAATAAAATTGTTGCGCTGTTTATGGTCAAGGAAAAAAATGTGAGTGATGTTTACAAAAAACAAAATGTATTACCTTTACAAGAACTGTATAAATATGTGCTCATATGTGATCACTATTTTGTAAGCAAATACACAAAGAATCGCCAGGTTACTTCTGTGCTCCAACTACGAAAAAAAATAGGCTGTACGTACCAAGGTATTACAACCTCCATGGCAGAAGGTTATTGGCGCATGCAGTCCCTAGGTTATTGAACACATTGCCCATATCAATGTTGGAGCTTAAAAGCATGAATGTGCTAAAAAAATCTCTAAAAAATTGGTTGTTAGAGTAATATTATTAAGAAATTATATATTTGTCCGCAAAGTTGTACGGCATAATAATAAAATTAAACTAAGGCACCTGCTGACAAGCCGTTTGGCTTAGCAGGACCTAAACGGTATTATGTATGTATTGATGTATTAATTATTGATCCTCTTTTGGTATCTACTTTTCTGTTGTTTATAATTTTTTATATTATTTTTTTATATTTTGTTTGTATATCATTAAAAGGAATTTAATTTTGTTTCCATTACTTCTGATTGTGATAGCATAATGTATCTCATTATCTCATGTAATGTAATAATTATTATTTCAGTTATATTTACTGGTCCGACAATAAGATTTTATGAAACCAAAATCGCTATATGATGCTATGAATAGTTTTTATGCAGTACTTAAGATGCTGTTTGCATTTTCACTCCTGTAAATTTCTTTAGTAAGAGTAATTATCCTAAATGATTCATCCCTGCTCTCAAAATTTGGATCACTCAAAATAAAATTACCATTTAACCTTTAAAAAATGGTGATCGGACTGAGTACATGAAATTCAATCACCTCATCAAGAGATGTTAATAGGTGATCATTAGACCATTAGGTAATTCTTTTGGCCTCATGTTACCAGGGGTGTAGCTAGGACAGGCGCAGCAAGGAGGGGTTTTGGGGATAAACCCCTCCCCCAGATTTCAGAGAAATTTTTAAATTTAATCCATTTTACTTAATTGCATTAATATTACTAATAGAATAGTGTAAGGATTAATAAAAATATCCATCCGAAAGTGGTAAAACTCACCATTTATCTGAAAAATTTTCTAGGGGAGGGCCCCCGCACCTCCCTCTTATCCTAGTGGGTATTCCATACCCTCAGATCCCCCAGTGTTAGTTGCGCCTAAAACCTCCCCTTGCCTAATTCCTAGCTGCGCACCTGAGCTAGAATGGTGTTGGGGGTACAGTGGTGGAATCCTCTGGGGAGAATGTGAACATTTTTATCTGTAAAATTGACATGTTATGCTATTTTGCTTCACAAAAATAATAGCCAATATTAGTTTTGCTTCCTAGTATCGGTGGAATAGAATTAATTTGTTTTATAGGTTAATATTTTTCTGCTAAAACTAATGCTTTTGGGGGAGAGAGGGCAAGAGACCTTCCTGGCTATGCCACTGCATGTAACTCATGATAAAATTAGTATTATTCGTTCAAGAATGCAGTTGAATTTGTGTCCCCACTTCTTAACAAAACATTTAAAATAGCTCTCCATATTATCTTTAACAAGTCTCTAGATGCTGGCATAATTCCTAGCTCCTCCAAAAAAGCAATTGTGATACCTGTGTGTAAAAACGTTAACACTATTTAAAAAATGAAAAAGTGGAAAGTCACTGCACAATCAGACTTATGTACAAAGGCACAGTCAAAATTGTGTCCTGTAAAGCAGTGAATTCCTAGGACGCATTCGATAATGCATGGACACGAGATGACAAAATAGCCCCTCTTCTAATCCCAAGCTCACATTCTCGTAATTTTATGCCGTATTGAAAATTAATGCGTTCTAACCTGCGCAATTACATGCCCCATGTAAAGCAGCCTTTAGTGATTATAGACCATTATTCAGCCAGTTTTTGCCAAAGTGTTTGAAAACCTGATTACTGATTAAGGGCAAGGATTTAGGTGCGTTACTAGGTACAAACCTTTTTGCTTTTTCAGCCATTAGTAGCTACAGATCCTACTGATCATTTTCAGGTAGTGTATTGTGATTTTTCCAAATGCATTCAATTAAGTTTATCATTTTTCTATCAGCAGCAAAACTGAAAGCCAATGGAATATGTGGTCCCATGCTATAAGTCAAAGAGAGGACTAGCAAATAAAATCCAGAATGCAGAACCATCACAATTTTATGCAACATCTGCTGTTCCACAGGGCTCCCACCTGGGACCACTTCCTTTATTACTGTTTGTGAATGATAATTATCATGGATTTTCCCTAGAGTCCATTAATGGAGAATGGTCTTTAAATCTGAGAAAGCACTCAATCTCCGCTGTTGACTTTAAAATCTTCTATTCCATTGATTCACATACTGCAGTGTCAGCAGTAATACTACATGATGTCATTGACCTTCAGCAACGGTTAGCTTCTCTTTCTGCTTTGTAGTACAAGAATAATTTATTGCAGATAAGCATCATTAAAGGTAGTGTACTTACCTTTTGTAAATGGAAACCCTTTTTTTTAATATACTAATTATCTGAAAACATATTACATAGGTTCCACTAAATATAGGACCAATGTGTACTGTTGGACTACAAACTAACATTAGATACAGATATTGATTCAACCGTAAGCAAATAAATATTCGAGTCCCTTGGTTTCACATGAAAGCATTGTAAAGATTACAACAAAAATGCTCAGTTACCCTTTCCTGAATGTCAACATAGACAGATCTGCAAACTGAATACTTTACATTGGTATGAGGTCCTTGATATCTCAAATGTGTAGCCAATATTGAAAAGGTACTGAACAATTCTTAAAACAGTTGCATTAGTATAAATGATAAACAGCAAGAAATAATTATTTACTGGTTCAGATTTATTATCAGAAATATTACAAAGATGAAAATAAAGATAAATGCCTCGTGAGCAAAATGTTCATCAGGGATGTTACCCCAAGTTCACATGAAATATTTAAACTGATATATTCCTCAAACATGTTTACACATAGTCAAATAATATAAAAACCATACCACTTTATGATTTTGAGACATAATCTAGTCACGAAATAATGTAAAAAGTCAATAATTACCGACATGAAGATGTTCACCAAAAATGTTAACCCAAACGTTCTGAAACCAAAATACCTCCCAGTGCTTAGGTTTGCATCAAACAAGCATTCTACTTGTGATATAACAAGAAATGTTAACCTGCTTATTATTCAAAATTGAATTTTTTCCCTACAATGTTGAAAATCTAGATGACTGCCTTGTAAGGTTGGTTCAACAGAAATGTTACCCCAAGTTCACATAAAATATTTACACTGACATATTCCTCAAACATGTTTACACATAGTTAGGTAATATAAAAAACAAACCACTGTATGATTTAGAGACACATTCTACTAACGAAATAATGTAAAAGGTCAAAAATACCGGCATGAAGATGTTCATCAAAAATGTTAACCTAAACTTTCTGAAACCAAAATAACTCCCATTGCTTTAATTTGCATCAAATAAGCGTTCTAGTTGTATAATAACACGATATGTTTACCTATTTATTATTCACTATTGAATTTTTACTCCACAACGATGAAATTAAGGATAAATGCCGCATGAGAAAATTGTTCATCAGAAATGTTACCCCAAGTTCACATCGAATATTTACACTGAGAAGTTGCTCAAATATGTTTGCCGATAGTTAGATGACATCTAAACCACACCACGTTATCATTTTCGTACATATTCTAGTCATTAAATGATGTCAAATGCCAATAAATACCGACATGAGGATGTACACCAAAAATGTTAACCCAAACTTTCTGAAATAAAAATAACTCCCATTGCTTTAATTTGCATCAAATAAGCGTTCTAGTTGTATAATAACACGATATGTTCACCTATTTATTATTCACTATTGAATTTTTACTCCACAACGATGAAAATAAGGATAAATGCCGCACAAGAAAATTGTTCATCGGAAATGTTACCCCAAGTACACATCGAATATTTACACTGATACATTACTCAAACATGATTGCCAATAGTTAGATGACATCAAAACAAAACCACTGTATGATTTAGAGACACATTCTATTCACGAAATAATGTAAAAGGTCAAAAATACCGGCATGAAGATGTCCATCAAAAATGTTAACCAAAACTGTCTGAATCCAAAATCACTCCCAATGCTTTTATTTGCATCAAATAAGCGTTCTAGGTGCATAATAACACGACATGTTTACCTACTTATTATTCACTATTGAATTTTTACTCCACAACGATGAAATTAAGGATAAATGCCGCATGAGAAACTTGTTCATCAGAAATGTTACCCCAAGTTCACATCGAATATTTACACTGATATATTCCTCAAACATGATTGCCCATAGATATATGACATCAAAACAAAACCACGTTATCATTTTCGTACATATTCTAGTCATTAAATGATGTCAAATGCCAATAAATACCGACATGAGGATGTACACCAAAAATGTTAACCCAAACTTTCTTACCGCTTGTAGTTACTCATTTGTTTTTTGATTCCAAATATCGGCACAGGGGCGCTGTCTCCGATGTACGTGAAAAATGTATACCATACCTCCGTTCTCTAAAATTCATTAAATAGTAATTATTAAACAAACTAAGCAACAATTAATGCTGTTAATCGAAAGTAATGATATTTACGATACACTTTATCGAATAAACTGCATTTCAATCGTATTCCTCCCGAGTGCACATACTCTATTGAAAATTTATTCATTAGTTCATAAAAGGAGATACATAAAACGATAAATATTCTTTCAAATCACTCAAAAAATTATTATGTAGTAGCTTATTATATTACGCAAGTTTACTCAAATTTTCAACGATACTGATCGTATATTATGAAAGATTTAAATTATTGAATGATAGTATGCCAAAAAGGCGAAGTCATTTAAATCTCATCCGGCCGCTGAGATGGGATTTAATTAAATGCCCGCCGCGCTTGAGGGGTTAACATATTTCCTTTTTAAGGTTTTTTTTGCATTTAATACTTATTTTCTGTGGTCTTGATTCATTCCATTAAAGAACAATGTACAAATTATCCTCATTTAGCATTTCCGCATTGCACATTAATTACCGTAAAAATGTTTACCCCTTAAACAACCCACCATTTTGTTGTTTAAATGAATAAATTAAAATTAACAATGGTAGTGAGGGATCCAGAAAGAAAAATAAGGGAGTCGTGTATGGAGAGGAGGAAGAGATAGACGTGTTATAAAAAGATCGGGAGAAAAGCTAACGTAGTGTTGTATTGAGAGACCGGAGGAAGAGATACGGCAGAACTTAAGATCCCCACTGGTGCAGTTCATGGCAGTGGCTCAGTGAGTGGTAGTACAAAAGGGATTGTAATAGTCATGACAGGTGGATGTGTATTTTTTGCTCCCGAATTTTAAATTATAAAAGTTGTTTATAAAGTGTAGTTAAATTATTTGTTAAGTTAGAGAAGGAAAATTAATGACAACGTTACAAGCTCTAGTCTATTGAAAAAAGGAATTACATGTCATGAAAAAGTATTATATTTACCCAAAAAATTCAGTACAATCGAAAGGATGACTGTATCTGACTCTGTGACACAGATCCTATTTTCTGGTGACATATATATTATATACAGTTACATACAGTCATGTATGTTTTACCAATTCAGAAAGTACCTCACTCAAAAATTTTATAACAACATATTTAATTTCTAATTCTATTTACAACATACAATACTAAAATATACGATACCATTTATGCCTTATTATGAAAGGGAGAAAAGCACTCGGGACAGAGTGGAGGAGAATCCTAACAGCCAGTGTGGATATATGCTGTCTCTTTCCTACGCGGAAGAGTGCTTGCACCGCAATAGTGCAATAATTGCACCGTCAATACTTCTTTCTGCCACCTTCCTCTTGGATGAGTTCAGAGAAGTGAGATTGGGATATTGATAGTAAAAGCAGTTTGGAATAATGAATGTAGGATGCAAGGATAAAGGATCTAATAACAGAAAGACGGAATTAATGAAGGGAAATCTTTTCGCTGAGTTCACGATAAATGAAAAAGCGTGCGTAGCTTTTGGGAAGGATTTATTAGGAATCAATGGGGATGTAAAATGAACCTAAAAGGGATGGATTTTTTAGAGGAACTCTGGCACTGAATCGTTTGGGCTGGTTTTCGGTGAAAAATGAGGGCTTGAAGAATGCTACAGAATCAGTCATGCATTATATATTTCTGAAAGCAAGGCAGGTCAAACAAGATATCAATGCTCCATTAGTCGGATATATTGTTTAAAGGAATACTTCCCTTGTGAAATAAAAGGCCTATGAAGGTAAAAAAAAAACTCTTCATGCGTCAATTGTTTTAAATTCCTAACCTTTCCTTTCAAAGACAATAAGAAAGTATGTCTGTATACGAAAGAGGAGATGCAAAAACAAGTAGGTCGTTGGAAGGGGGTGGAGTGATGAGAGCTGGGTTTTCTATGAAAGTGAAAGGAGAAAGATGCTGCCAAGGTATGCAAGACTTTCATCTAATATAATGAAATTTAGGTGTATGTGATACTTACAAGGAGAAATGGTGAGTGAAGTTCATTACCTGAATGCCAATCAGAGGAACATTTCAGGTAGTAAGCCATAATGCACAAACTGTGCGAATATTTTCTCTGTGGATTTTTCGCACAATTTTTGCATTCTGGTTGACTCCTGCTTAGGTTATTGCGGTGGGTAGTCCCGGCATACTTAAATTTGGTCAAGAGCGAACACCTCTATGTGTTCAAAGTTCGGGCTTTGTTCTCTGGCTTTGGTGTCATGTGCACGACTTGGAGAGCTTGTGGCATAATATGCTCAGTAGTCCATATCACCTTGTCCAGTATAGTCCACAAATTTCCATAGGGGAGGATGACGGCCTGGTAGATTCACTAGCTAAAACACTCGGGTGGAAATTGAGGGATTGGGGAGACATTACTTTGCTCTACAAAAGGGACCAAAATATTGAAAAATCATGAATTTACAACATTTTGAATAATTAGTCTTTTTGGATGATGAAAAGTGTAAAGATGAGTTGAACCTTTTCCCTGCTGGTGCCTACTTTTGGAAAAAAAATTCCGTGCTACAAGTAGCATGAGAATATTTTTAACCTCTCTGTATCTGTATTTTCGTCCCTACAATTTGAGACCCAGCTCAATTTAGGTGCCTGTCTCTTATGCCAGCCATTGGACTACACCCTCAAACCCAATCATACCACAAATCCACGGTCACCTTATTGTGTTACCTGTGTTTTTTCAACCAAACATTGTATTTGATTTTTGATAATTTACTTTACTGAAAGAATTAGTGACTTTATTTGAGCATTGTGGAATTTTAAACTGATATCTAGAATTAAATACAACCAAGTTAGTAAATAAAAGGTTATGAGGCTATAGCTATGGAAGTCCGTTGTTTTCAATGCTGAAATTTCATTGAAAAAGTTGCTAATTCTCAAATCCAAAAGAAATATTAATTTCAAAGAATAAAAAAATGTAGTATGCAACAAAATACATAATTGAAAAAAGTATTGACTGTATTACTGCTTTGGAACATATTCCTGTGGTGGGGATGATCCTAAATGAGTGGGAGGGTCAGGGTTTATTGCTTGGGGAGTGGCCCTAAGGACTTGCTTGGCTGGGTCTCAGGCCGGGCCTGAATGCATTTGGCCTTAGGGTAGTTTCCTTCATCGAAGGAAATGAAAGGCATTGGTTGCGAATTATTACCCACCATTAGTGTATTCATAATAAAAAATTGTTTGGTTTCATAAATCCCAATTGATATAAATATTAATTGTAAATTTAACCTCATTTGAAAAAGGCCAGTGCGATGCCACTCCACGTTACGTCACAGGAACTTACATTCTTTGCTAGCAGTCATGAGTTTTACATTGTCTGAGATTACCAATGCATGTATGTGTCACAGAGCTTAGGGAAACCTCTCATAATAATCACCTATTAAAATTGCCTATGATCGGAAAGTTTCCTTTGTTTGATAACGTTTGGCCCTTGGCTTAAATAATACTTATAAGCCAAACACTACCTTTTAGCAGGGTACTCTACGCTACCTCCATGCTCGACAGCAAGCAGCCTGCATCGTAGCGGCGTTCATAGCCTCGCACCCAAATGGCCTTACACAGCAGCAGCCAAACACCAATGGGCTATTCCCAGCATTCATACTCAGCTATCACGTTTTTGCACGCTTTAAATTTTTCACTTTTCTATTTTTGAAAAAAGATATCGTCATTCAAAAACTAAAAGCATGAAATACAGACACCAGGAGTAATAATCTTTTGATTTTTTTAATAAAAAATAATAGAAAACCACTAATTTTATTACTAATAGTAAAAAAAGCAGGGACCATGATTATCACCTGCAAAACGCAGAAGAATTTGAAAAGGCTACCATGGGAATACAAGGTTCGTAATAAGTGCAGGCATTTCAGTAGGATGAGCTAACGATATGATGCACTGTTGGAAAGTGAGTGAAAACATCTCATCCATTTCACATCACAGCATGCTTTGCATTTTTCTGTACTCTAGTGAGTGATTTGCCCAAAATATAATCTTATATCTATATTTTCAAAAACTAATAAGTATTTTTAATCATGATATAAAACATCTAGCAGATAAAATTCATGGAATAAAACACTTTTTGCATGTGTGCAATATAATTCAAAGTGAAGAATAATGAGGGCATGAATATTTGGAAGCAATTCAAATTGAATCCAAGTCTCAGTCACACATTCAAGCATTAGAAAAATAATTATGCACGCATCAATAGTTTTTTGCTTGATACTAATCCTGCATTTTCTTGATGGGTTATTTCCTTTTTTGAGCACTGTGATACATAAAAATTATTGTACAATTTATTGCATATAAATGTGACACACAAGCTGTACATGTTATTATTACACAAATGAATGTTTTCGGGTGGTGTGTACATATATATCAATGCTATTAATAGGAATCATTATTTTTTTGTGAACTCACGAAGCTTTTTCTATATTTCTGTATCTCTGTATTTCACGATGCTGATTTTGGACTCGTATGCAGGCACAGGCCTCAATGTCTTCCCAAGGCGAAGAGGTGGATGCTGAAGGCACTGGAGCCATCGAAATAGACGTTGACTCTATGCTGGTTTTGGCCAAAGAAGAACCGTCTCCCAAGGAGACTGATACCACTGAGGTATGCATGAAATTCACAGTCAATTAACCCCTCAACGCTGTCATGTGTACCCAGTACGCGCCCTTTAAATTTCGTTTAAAAAGTTAATTCAAGTAATTTTCCACTGGGAAATAAGTGACAGATCTCAATTGGTGAGTGGCCTCCATGCTGAGTAATAATTGTTTCTAATGCTTTTTTTTGCACGCAGAAATTTGGGACTACTTCGGGAGTAGATTAAATATTTTCAAGTTTAGATGAACCTGTTTGTCCTGTGCCTCTTTTACTTGAACGATTTTTTTTAGATACTGCATGAGTAAACTGATTTGCCTTGCAGCACCTCCTGGAACCATTCATATTTGAAATACTGATAAGAGGTAATCCCCATTGTGGTTCCAAAGCTTAGAAAATATCATACATCGCCTATGCTGTTAATTTATATTCTTCAGTTACCTCCTTGATGCTTCTTCTAATGAATACGTTTGAGGCATAGGAATAGCAGGTAAATTGTTCTTCCTTTATTTAATTTGAATGAAACCACCAGATGAATGTTTTGCAAAAACGCTGAGTAAAAACTACTGCGGTGTTATTGATATAATTACTGGATGATGGATAGAAATGCATTTCAGAGGAATATTTAACTGATATGGACCCAACTGAAACTAGATTATTAGCCTCACAACACCTAAGCCATAGAAGAAAAGAGAGTTACTCAGGATTGCACGGAGAAATTCCAAAGAGTGACTAGAGGAACACTCCACCTTCCATCACAATCCTGCTTCAACTAATCCGTTTCTCACCCTCTCATTCTACCATCTCTGAAACAGAATGCATCTTAAGCTGAATTTAATGTCCACAAAGAAATACTTCCACTCAATGACATGGGAATGACATTGCCCTGTATCGGTTCCATGTGTGCTTGTAACAGACTCTACTAAGTACCAGTGTTTTTGTTATGTAAAATTCGTACAGATGGCCATCTTGGAATTCAAAATGCTATTCTCGCTTTACTTTATAAACTCACAACCTGTGAGTGCCAAAATTGTAGCTGAACTGCCTCCAAAAGACTACATTGTCGATTGAATGCCATACTGATAGGTTTTGTAATGGTTTGAGAACAGCCCTCTGGTCTGCCAGAGAATTCCCATTGTTGTATAAACGCAACACTATTAGCAACAACCATATTTATACCAGGAATGGCGAAATTTCGTGACAAAAATAAATATGATGAATTAAGAAACTTAGAACTTAGAAAAAAATACTTCTAGTGGGCTTACTCAATAACTCCTTGTAAAATATCATTTTTTGTAGTACTTCAAGGCTTCGGAAATGGGCGCATTTTGAAGTAAGATAAAAATTATTATTTTATTGAAAATTTTTACAAAATTAACTGAATAAAAACGAAATATATTTCATAAATTCAGAAAACCTGAGAACAAATCATCCTTCAGAAAGGTATTTTTCTAATAATTACGATTCAATAATATTGCGTTTATGCAATGCTGGGGATTAATGGATTAAATTAATGGATTAAAGTGATGTTTGGGGGAAATCCTGAATTTGAATGATTGTAAACACGGGCACTTCTAGCCCAAATTTTGAGATCTATATCATTATTTTTAAATATGTGCACGACATATTGTAACCGTTGCCGCTTGGCATTTTTTATGGGTAACTTTAAATCAGTGCTCACAACGAAAGGAGAACTGCTTCAATATCGTGCGTGAATGTGTGTGTATACAGTGAAAATTGAATGGAGTGTTGAGTGTTTCCCCCTCCCCCCAAGATTCACCACTTTCCCAATTTTGTGGTTTTTTCCATTATGTGTACGTAACCAGTGAAAGGTTCACATTTTTCCCAATCCCCTCCCTGAAAATACCTGTGAGCAGGAAATGGAGAGTGACGGATTCGGCACCCCTTCCTTCTACAAAATGAGAACATGCTTTGGCTATCCCCCTGCCCCATGGTGAGGATTCTATGAAGACCCGCTTTTTCCTGAGTTTCCTCCAGTTGTCCCTACCTCAGAAAATACCAATCTTTGTTAATTAAGTGTGGATGAATTCCAGCTTGAGGAAACATATCGACCCCAGCTTTGTGTTACAGCAAAAGGCTATGCCCGACAGGTGGAGGTGTGTAGCCTGTCAGTTGGAGGAGAGGCAGAATAAGCAGAGAATAGTGGAGGTTAGCCTGTGAGGTGAAGAGTGGCAAAGAAGAGGAAATAGGAGAACTGATCAGTGGATTTGCCGTGCCAAGAGGAATGAGGTCAACCCACGACACCTTGAATTAAATATTTTCTCAGCCCATGGTGAATGAAGATGCTGCTGGAGCCAGCTGAGGAGGTCATCCCCATCCATGATGGAGACCTGATAAGTAAAACTGTTATCCCGCTTGACTTCCCCTCAGTTAAGAAGATTCACAAAGAAATCCCCTATGTAATCAAGAATAGAAGAACTAACTCTGATGAAGACCTGTTGTCCCGCAATATTTGTACCTTCCCTTTTGTTTATTCTTTTGGCCCACCCTTTTTTGCTGGAAAAGAATTAATATTTTAGTATTTATGACAGCGTATTATTGGGGAGTGCTTAGGATTAGTTTTGGCCTTGTCACTTTCATTTCTTTTATATTTAGCAGAAGATTCACAAGAAGGGAAGATTCTTTTGTTTCTTGTGATTTTAGAGATGTCATTTGTATTTGATAAGTATGAAATCTGCTTACTTTTAGCCTACTGATACAGAGGATGGAGAACTGGTTCTGAATCCCACATTGGCCATAGAGTCTATGACAGAGACAGAGGGTGAGTGATCTTCAGTGTTTGAAAATGACGCTTTACTGAAATGACTTATAACTGAGTCCAACTAGGCGAATGTCCAAAAACTGAATTTCAAAATTCAATTAAATTTTGCAAACATTACATTAAATTTTTTAAATATAGTTTTTTTTTCTATTTTACAAATGAATTCGTCAATATGTCTCTCAGAATTCAATGGGGCCCACGATGCCCACGATGGGCAATGTATTACACAAGAAAATTTGATTGAATTGTGATACCCGGTTTTTGGACATTTCCCTTGTGATAGATGTAGCATCTATATTTTTAATCCATCTATACTTTCTATAGTGTATGATTTATAGTTCTGCTTGAGATTGTAATCAGGTCGGCAAATATCTAATAAAATTTTCGTCATGCTTCAGTGGCATTAACCAATATATGCAGTCATTTGCATTCATATGGGAATTTCGGTGTACTCTACCCAACAATTTAGTCTTTCAGACTTGGTAATAGAAAAAATACCAATGAATAACTTGTGAAGAATAATAAGCATGAGATTCCAATTATGTACCATGTCAACTGTGCCGTCCATAGACAAAATGAAATTTTTTGTGCTCTAGGCAACTGCTTTAATAGGCCTAACAGTTGTTCATGGATAAAGTGTGATGAGGTAAAAACTGATTTGGCTAAAAATAGGCTAAACTCAATTTCAAAACCTTGTGTGAAGCAGTTGTAGTTCTGCAGAGTAGTGACAGTGGGTAACCAGGCCCTGCTAACTTATTCTCGTTAGCTAAGATTTCAAGGCTATAGCTTCTTCCAAATTGTTAAAGGTGGTACAGCGATGTACAAGGCATCACCCTTTTTGAGGGTGGATATGAGAAGTTTGAATTAATTATTTAACTGCTGCTGCTAAGTTTATTTTTTATTAGGATGTTTCAGTGGTATTTTCTACATTGCTTCACATTTAAATACTTTGAGTTTTATGAAAATCACTCTGGACTTTTTCAAAATCGTAATATTAATGTGGTCATTGCTTCTGAAAATAGATAAATTATAAGGGAAGAGTTAGGGAATTGGAAAATGGATACATGTTCGCAACCTGTAAATCAGGTATCATTGCCAATTTTCAGCCTTTTCATGTGAAGTCTATGAGTCGACAAAGTGAGGAAATGAAATAGATATTCTTGAAGACTTACTCATGAATCAGGCTTCATGGTAGCTTGCTAGACTTAATCCATGATGAATTCAACCCTGAATACTGGGTCAGCAAGTGAAACCAGACGATTGTAGATTGCCCTAAGACGGAGTCAGGAAGTAGTATGTGGGAAGGCCTACTGATACATCACAAAATGTACTGTGTGCTTTTTCAGTGCGTCTTTGCATTCAAAGCCTTTTATCACAATGTTGGATGCATTTTGCAAACACGCAAGCTTTTTGCCATTTTAACATTCTGTGTTACTGGTCTGTTCTGATGGCTTTTGAAACTAATCCGTTCTGAACCATCCAGACTCAAACTAAAACTTTCAGAAAGACATATCAGAGGAACTGTGAGAGCATATTCAAAGAGATCGTTAGAACCCTTTCCACTCTTCTCATATGGGGTGTGCATTAGGGCGGATCGGAAAATCGATTTTTTCGAATCCATCTGGCCCAGTGAAAAAAGTTGTGGGACCGATTAAAAATAAGGCCTGAAAAATTTGAGACCTCTAGGTGAACCCCTGACCCTCGCTCAAATGCAATTTAGAGGGGGAGGGAAAAATTCTAAATATGTAATATTTTATGGTCATTCCCTATAGATTTTGCCGAGTTACTGCCCTTTTAGGGCAAGCGTTTCGTGCATTTTGACGTATCTGCCACCGTTTAGCCACAAAATGCCTAATTTGAGTCCGCGTCCGCGAAGAAAATAATCCAACGCCCACGCAGCGTCGCGGATACAAGAACGGCAGGCCGATCCCGTCCCCTCCCCGCTTGCTTCTTCCCCTCCCACGCCACAAATACTGCAAAATTCATCCCGTGTGTGCTGCTAGGAGGGCGTTTTCTTTGATAATATAAATCGGAGGATGGTAGAAGATAAAAAAGGATGCTTAGTGAGACGACCTGTCTCTTATTTGGCGCCTCGTTGGCGTTAAACAAATCGATGTTACCAACATTTACAGAAGTGATGAAATATTTTTCAATCCAAGAATGCAGGAAAGGAGTCTACGGTCTATGAAAAAGCCTCTGGAGTGGCTATAAAGGTGTGCGAACTTTGGATATGCGCTTCTGTTCTGGTATTGTCCGACAGCTGCGACTAAATGTATTTTGGTTGAAGGCCGCTCGCATCCTTCCCGCTCGCCTCTCCCAATGTTTATGTCGCAATTCTAAGTCAACTTTGTGCAATTAGAAAATATACCATTGCAAGGATGAAATATGATTTTATACTTTCCCCGCGAATGACGTGGGTAAACTCTTCTCGGGAGACAAAACATTTACCCCTGAGGATGAGCCCCAATTCGGAGCTTGAAACTTAGGTCATTATGGAAAAATTAACACGGTGGGAATCCCGAGAAGAGTTCACCCACGCTGCAAGGGATGTTGGAATTATGCTTGCAGCATAGGGATGATGCCTCCTTTTTAGGCGGTTTTCTCTTGGTACCATCGCATTCACATCCTTTTTAATTTTGTTTATCTACTTTTCACTCGGAAAGGATTCGAGAATCGCAGATTTTATAACTTTTGCTAATCCTCCGACGGGGGAGGCAAACCCCCAAAAGTGGTACCCTGTTTCTTCAAGTAACACCACACACTTGGATTGATAAGTCGTCTTGTCTTTTTTTATCAGACAAGAGTATAGTCTTTCATTCCATCAAAATGGAGCCCTTTGATAACATCCTTTGATACGCCTCTTTTCGTATTCTCGGTAATTAGCATCTTTTTCTGTCTAGTAATTCCGGTACACTACCTTGGATATATCTTGCAAAGTTATAATTTTTGCGTAAGCTAAAGTTGCGAGAGCGATCATTGCTGCTGATTGGTTTTTGCATATACCTCTATCACAGTTGGCAGACTTATTTTCCCCGCAGAAGTTCCAGTTTGACTTTAGTCCTTAACGTTTATTTCGTGAGGAACGTAGAGATATAAATCGGCAGATTTCTCGTCAGTTTAATTTTCTTCGGATGAATTGATAAAGAAAATTTTTGATGCTATTTTTCCGTTCAAGAATTGAGGATGTTAACTCAACGCTCTCTTTCGATTCCCTTTTTTCCTCAGTTGTCGCGTTTCTTTAGGATTCAATCCAGCAGCCATCGTCTTTCGTTTCGTCTGCTTGTCTCTAAAAATACTTCTTCATTAGGGGGAACCTTATGCTCCTTCTTGCACACACACGCAAAAAAATCGCATAATTTCTCATTTTCCTTTAAAATGTTTTCAGTTTTGTACTTCAATAAAACCCTAATTTTGGTCTACTCGCATTTTCCGTAAGTTTTAGCACTTCCTGTTGTACCGCTATATCCATTAAATCACACACATAATGGAAGAGAAGTGCGTCAGCATAGTTCGAACGCCTTTATAGCCACTCGAGAGGCCTTTTCATAGACCGTAGACTCCTTTCCTGCGTTCTCGGATTGAAAAATATTTCATCACTTCTGTAAATGTTGGTAACATCGATTTATTTAACGCCGACGAGGCGCCAAATAAGAGACAAGTCGTCTCACTAAGCATCCTTTTTTATCTTCTACCATCTTCCGATTTATATTATCAAAGATGAACGCCCTCCTAGCAGCACACACGGGATAAATTTTGCTGTATTTGTGGCGTGGGAGGGGAAGAAGCAAGCGGGGAGGGAACGGGATCGGCCTGCCGTTCTTGTATACGCGACGCTGCGTGGGCGTAGGATTATTTTCTTCGCGGACGCGGACTCAAATTAGGCATTTTGTGGCTAAACGATGGCAGATACGTCAAAATGCACGAAAATTTTGCCCTAAAAGGGCAGTAACTCGGCAAAAACTATAGGTAATGACCATCTATAGTTACATTTTTAGAATTTTTACCTACCGCTCTAAATTGCATTTGAGCGAGGGTCAGGGGTTCACCTAGGGGTCTCAAATTTTTCAGGCCTTATTTTTAATCGGTCCCACAACTTTTTTTCACTGGGCCAGATGGATTTGAAAAAAATCGATTTTTGCGATCCGCACTAATGTGCAATCCCTGAAGCCATAATATAAAATTCCGGATCCGATGCCCTCGCTACTATGGATCCAATGTATCTGGTGAAGGGCAATGAGCGGATATTGGGATATGATGCATCCCATCTGACCATCCCTATAAAATACATAATGACCTAAAGTATGAGATCATTCCCTGCGTTTATACTTGGAATAATTTTGTAAATAATGCAAGGTGTAGTGGCTATGAGAGTTTCGTTAGAAATAGAGAATAGTGCCCCTTACAGAAGGTGTTCTTCATTTACTGCTAATGTTGTTCTTACAAATATTTCTTTTTTTAATATATGTTGTCCTTGAAGGTAAGTTCTTAGGATATCATTATAGTAGTTCATATTATTACCCCTCCATCTTCCTCTCTATTATTAATTATGCTGACAATGATGGTTTTGTGAGCCATAATTTCCTTCTGGCCCCCATAGTTTATTGTCAATTTTTACTGCATACTTTAAGTCTTACATTACAAGAAAGTATTTGCATTTAATAATCCCTGACTTTACTTATTTTTATGTGAATTTCTTTTCTAGAGTCCCTATTTCCTGAAAGAGCCTCAGCCTTGTTTGCAGGGAATAATAATGTGAGGGAAGTGAGGAGACGCTTCATGGTAGATGGGAAATCGTGCACAGGTAGTCCTCACACAGCAAAGAAGCCTTACTCATGCGGTGAAAGTGATAAGTCTTTCTCTCGAAAGAGCAACCTTGTCCGTCACATTGGAACTCATACGAAGGAGAAACCTTATTCTTGCGATGAATGTGAAAAGTCTTTCTCTCAAGAGAGTCACCTAATCTATCACATTCGGACTCATACGAAGGAGAAACCTTATTCCTGCGGTGAATGTGAAAAGTCTTTCTCTCAAAAGAATAACCTTGTCCGTCACATTCGGACTCATACGAAGGAGAAACCTTTTTCTTGCTATGAATGTGATAAGTCCTTCTCTCAGAAGGGTACTCTTGTCAGTCACATTCGGACTCATACGAAGGAGAAACTTTATTCTTGCAATAAATGTGATAAGTCTTTCTCACAAAAGAGCATCCTTGTCCGTCACATTCGGACTCATACGAAGGAAAAACCTTATCCGTGCAATGAATGTGATAAGTCTTTCTCTCAAGAGAGTCACCTAATCTATCACATTCGGACTCATACGAAGGAGAAACCTTATTCCTGCGGTGAATGTGAAAAGTCTTTCTCTCAAAAGAATAACCTTGTCCGTCACATTCGGACTCATACGAAGGAGAAACCTTTTTCTTGCTATGAATGTGATAAGTCCTTCTCTCAGAAGGGTACTCTTGTCAGTCACATTCGGACTCATACGAAGGAGAAACTTTATTCTTGCAATAAATATGATAAGTCTTTCTCACAAAAGAGCATCCTTGTCCGTCACATTCGGACTCATACGAAGGAGAAACTTTATTCATGCAATGAATGTGGTAAGTCTTTTTCTGAAAGAAGCCGCCTTAACAGCCACATGCGGATTCATACCATTTAGAATCCTTATTCGTGCAATGAATGTGAAGTCTTATACTACCAAACAAAGCCTTGTCTTACACATGCGGGTACACCGGAAAGAAGATTATTCTAACAATGAATGTGAAAAGACTTTCTCCTGATAGATCCACCTTTTCTTACGTTTGGAAACACACAGGGTTATGTCTTGGTCGTCTTATTAATTCGTATTCATTAGCAATGAAGGTAAATAATTCTTAATATTATGAGTTCCGCATGAATGAAATAATAAAATGTACCATAATGTTTAAAAATGGTAAAAAATATTCAGTTACTCCTGTGACCGTATTTCATTTATGTTTAAGTATATTTATTCTTCTAAATGTTAAGGACTAAAAAATTTATTCCTTTATATGTAACTGCTACTTTTTTAATGATAGAAAATTATTTACATTTAAATGTAAGACGTGCGTAATTATTTTTTATTATTACGTGTACTGCTTGTATGAAATGAAATATATGTTTCATAATTTTGAAATTGATATAATAATATTTAGTTAGGCCTGTGACCTAATTTGATAGATGTTCAAGTAAATTTTATCTGCTATAATTTCAAGGATTAAATAATTTATGCCTGTTTCTTTATCCGGTTATTTATTTGCTGTTAGAAAACTATTTAGGTTTAAAGGTAAGTTATGCATTTCAACACCTTCGGTAAAAACTTGAGGCACTTTGTCTCAAGAGTAATTTTCAATGTAATGTCAATGTTTATTGTGTGATTAATCAATGTTTAATTTTCTAATGAATGTTAGTTCATGTAGTGCTTTTATGTAATTTATATGTTCAAATAACTATAGTATGTCCTCTTGAAAGCACATCTAGCCATGGTTAATGCTTAAATGATATATACCAGGTATTTTTTTCTCAGGTGAATGGCCATATATTTGATGGTAACTGTGTCCCGTTTATAGACATGAAACAAATAACTTCCGTGCTATGTACAAATGCATTTTTAGGTAGTTGGCTGTATTACACGCGTGGTTTTGCGTGTCGAGATATATCAATTGAGATGATTATATCATGGACAAAATATTTCACGTAAAAATGTGGTCAATATACGTATATTTATCGCAGGTAATGAAAAGCATGGTTTTCTAAGTCCGCAAAGGCATTGCTATAATGTATGTATTTATGGAGCGAAGTTTGTATGCGCTACATTGTGATACTGTATTATGTTCAAGTGATTGTCTGTATACACCGCTTTGCAAATGTCTTACCGCCGGCGTCAAAATGATTTGCCACTTTAATTTGCAAATTTATATCTGGATCTTTGTGAATGCAGTAATAATGAATAAAAGGATATTTTGAAGGAAATTTTATCATAAATCCTTATTTTTGTTATGAAAATTTCAAAATTGAAGACGCGAGTGCGAGTTTTGTTGTAAAATTACGAAAATATTTGCACACTATCAAGTCCTATATTACTTAACTCGCTGCGCTGCGCGCGCTCGATAAGGGGCTCCGCCCCTTAACAACCCCGGTTCCGGCTTCGCCGTCTACTTTTGAGGTCATTCGAAGACTTATGAAATTCGAATAATTACACCTCAGCTAGGGGCCGGCTTCGCCGGCCAGGGGGTAGGGATGCGCTCCACTCATTCCTCGGAACGGCTTCGCCGTTCCTCGTCTAAGGTCGCCATAGCCGCCCAGAGGGCGAAGGCATTTCGGAACTGTTTCACCGTTATTCGTTTGAGGGGCGGCTTCGCCGCCTAGAGATGGGGGAGTCCACAGCGGCTGCGCCGCTTGAACATCGGGGCGGCTTCGCCGCCCGAGGGTTACTGAAGCTCCTTCTCGCCTACGCCAGTTACTCCTCAGAACGCCTTCGCCGCCCGAGGGGTACTGAAGCTCCTCCTCGCCTACGCCAGTCACTCCTCGGAACGCCTTCGCCTTTCCTCATTCTGAGGCGGCTTCGCCGCCTTGGGATTGAGGAGCCCCCCGCGGCTGCTCCGCTTAGTCCTCCGTAATGCTCTTCTCCACCGAGAGGGGTGCCCTGGGGGATTCGTGGGTTTTAATGTGTTATGCATGCGGTCACCAATCGTCCACAGTGATCACGTAGCGATGATTGTAATGGGTACTGCAATGCGGAGTAATAGTGGCGACAAGTACCCATAAAAGAAGACTTAATGGCAAGTTTTTCATTTTTTTGCCGGGGGTTCCAACGGAATACCGGGGGTTTTATACTTGTGTTAAACCAGTGGTCACAAATCGTTCTCATAATTTCCGTGCCGATAAGTCCTAGGGGTTCGGAACAGTGGTCTGACGATTCTTTTACCGGAGAGGCGATTTATTAGCAAATGGTTTTGGAAGGTTTCACGGGCTTATCAGGGGTTTTAATAAGTGGTGGGGCACTGGTTAAATTGTGACGAAAACTACTCGGAAAGGCGACTTTAAATTTTCAATTTTTTTTGGCAATGTTCCAGGAGGTGATCGGGGGTTTTCTGGTATTTTTCCCGTATGGTTTACGGTGGCTCGCCTACACCAAATATTCCGGATCTAGAGCTCAGAGGGGACGGGAAGTGCGGCGTAACGTTTGTGAGAAGTTCCCAAATAGGAAACTTAATGGCACATTTTAAATTTGGGGGGTATTTCAGGGGGATTCCGGGGGTTTATATGTGTGTATTCCAGGTGGTCACCATCCGTTCAAATAATTTCCGTGGGGATGAGTCGTTGGGGGCGGTTGTATAGTCACGAAAAGTACCCAAAAAGTAGACTAATATGTAAAATTTTATTTTTACGGGGGTGTATGTGGGTTTACCGGGGGTTTATAGGTTTGTCCTACCAGGGGTCATCAGTCGTCCACATCAATACCGTAGTGATGAGTGGCAAGGCTTGGGAAAGTGGCAGAATCGTGACCAAAGCACCCGAAAATGCTAATTATATGCAACTTTTAATTTTTAGGGGGTTTGGGGGGGTTTAAAGATGACGATACCATATGGTCACATTCATTTACTGTCATATCTAACAGTAGTGTGCCCTATGACATCCATATTTCAGGAGTAATACAAAAAAAGGAAACCAGTCCCCGAAAAAAGTTAGTAGTGCCCGCCATTTTAATTTTTTGCGGTTATATCCATTATATCATTTATTAGATGTTTATGTTTTCTGAAAGAAAATGCATAGTTGTATGTAACTACAAAGTTTAAAAGAAATCAGTCGGGTTAAAATTGACTAAACCTTGTGTTAATCTTTTGGAAATCGTAATTTTCGGTGATTTTCGGAATACTTTATTTTTTTCTGAGTAACCAAGCACGATGAAAGAAAATTGTTACCTACATTTCGTATACGGTGTTATGAGCATATATAATAATCATTTTCGTTATCATACACCTTAAATTAAGTCGAGGGGAGCGGAAGCTATGAAATGTTTTTCGAAAAACAATTTTTGGACGCCATTTTGGCTGCACATTTCTTAAAAACAAACTAATAACATTACATTACTGCGTGCCCACGTTTACAGGCTTTCAAAAAATGCATTAAGCATCCAAGTTGCACGCACAGTTCGCGCGCAGTAAAATTAAAACCGAAAGACGGTCCCCGGAAAAAGCGCGATTTCTGCCATTTTGTCGTCCTAGCGACGACACGTGGCGGAAACTTCCGGTTTTCGGATTTTTCCTCCGGATCATTTCGGGTTCCCCGCACGCGTGCCAAATTTCAGCTCTCCAGCACTTCTATAAGTGGTCGGGAACTTGTATCCATGAGTCAGTCACCGCTTTGCAAATGTCTTACCGTCGGCGTCAAAATGATGTGCCACTTTAGTTTGCAAATTTATATCTGGATCTTTGTGAATGCCGTAATAATGAATAACAGGAAATTTTGAAGGAAATTTTATTATAAATCCTTATTTCTTTGTTATGGAAATTTCAAAATTGAAGACGCGAGTGCGAGTTTTGTTCTAAAATAACGAAAATATTTGCACACTATCTAGTCCTATTTTACTTAATTTGCATTTTGTTTTAATAATTGATGTATGAGTTCCCATGATCAAAAAAAAGAAAAATTAATTATATTTGTCGTTATCATTAAAGATACAAGTATTTCTTCTTAATATATTAACAAGTAATAAATATTTAAAATAGCAAAATCTTATAATCTAAAACGGTTGAAAAAAATTAACATTTCAAAAAGGGATGGTGTTTTAGGCAAAACATGCCCATTTTAACCCATGAGGCCGAGAAAATAAATACCTGAAGTACATAATTTTCTCTCTTTATTTTACTTAATAATATTCTAAACAATTTAAATTGAAAATATGAGCCTTCAAAAAAACTCCTTGTGGTAAAAAATAATTGTTGAGTTTTCGCAACTTGACGGAATTGATATCTGTAGGCAGTTGTGCAACCCGCTTTACCGTTTACTGCTCTTTCGTAGGAATATGCCTTTTTTATTGTCGGACATAATCCTACGCTATTTTATGCCACATATATGGCTTCTGTCGTCATATTTGATAATTAATATTCATATATATCATGTTTTCAATGAGATGTTGTATAGTTTAACCTAAAGTCTCTATAAAATAGGCATGCTTTACGGTTTGAAAGAAATGTGTCTTGGCGAATATTTTCTCAGGAGACCATGCATTTCACATTTTTTAATTGACATTAATTTTATCACTGCAGATTAAGCCATTGCAGATCAACTCTATGGAAAAATTAGTCCTTCCATACTTCACGAATCCGCGGAGAATTACATGACTTTTCAGTTTATGGGCGTAAATTGCATAGAGGTCCGTTATCTATTGACTCCTTCACTTCACTTTTTTAAATTAGTCCCTGCTAGATACCACTTGAAATTTATCAGTGACATCTACTTCTGTTGAAAAAGAAAACAAATTCCTGGTGGTAAAAAATAATTGTTGATTTGTGTACTTGTGAGTTATGTACTATTTCCCGGCGTAAGTGCAAAAGCTGTACAGTAAGGTGATTATCTAGGACCTTTTTTCCCTTAAATTCTTGTGCGGTAAAATGAATCCGCATTTCTTGTAGGTCCATACCTCCAAGGTTTTTACTATACTCCCAAAAACTCGAGGCTGCAGTAAGTATTTAATTTTTTACTTCAACGTTTCTTTGCGCACAATGGAAGCGCAGAACTTTTATTGCTGTGTACAGTAACAACCGAGTTATCATTCCATCGAAGAATACTAAGACTTATAGCTTCATCAAATGCTTATTTTATTTTCCTCTCGGTCTTATACCGAGTGTTTTACTTAATACTATCAGGCATTCTTCCGTTCTATTTTCACGGTGAATTCCATGTATCAGTGTGGAAATTAAATTTGCACTTGGACTCCCTTTCTGTTCCCGAAATGAAATACCATCAACGAAAATTTGAATTTTCTGCCTATAGAAAACTTCAAAAACATTTAGCGTTAATCAAACGTCTCATTTCCATACTTTTATTCTACCATGGATAGGAGGCCAGTTTTACAAGTGTTTCTCTATTGATAAGAAAAGTAGGTAATTGCTCGTGATGGTTAAGAAAGAAAGAAATGAGTTGGCATGGGATCATAGTATCCAACGCTCACGCGACCATCGAGTAGTCAGAAGAACATGCAATATAAGGTGAGTTCACCTGGAAAAGAATCCTTGCCACAAAGTCAGTATACATTAAGACGGACTTCCGACGTTGGGCTGACTGATGCACTCATATGCACTCACACCGATGTTTACGGTGAACGAGACGAGATACGATAAAGAGCCATTGAATCACTCCCCTCAAAACTCGACAGTAGACAATGGGAATATTGTCGCAACGCTTAAGCCTCAGACTGCGGGAAAAAAGGTTTAAGAAGTTTGATCATTGGTGGAATATAAACGTCAGTTTCCCATATTATTTATTGCCTCCCGGGTAGAGTGTATGAGTACTTTTCATCACTGTAGGGATCGCTAATGCGGCTTAAGCCGCTCCGGCCATCCCTCACTGCAATGGATGCTTCACGGTATTTCCTATTGCACTGCCAATTTCTTATTGTTTCTTTCTGGCTCCATGACGTTAATATGCCTGCAAATGAAGGTCTTTCGGTTATTTTTCATCCAAGAGGACAAAAAAAAACATGCAAAAAATCTCAATTTAGGTATAGCATCACTAAAATTACATAATATTTCCGTGTTATGGAAAGTGGAAACTAATGACATTTTCCCCTGTTAGGCAGTTAGTCCTAACCCATTATAATTTCCCATTGTAAGTCCATTTTCCAATCCATGTAGTATGCACTTCGTTCCCTTTCTCCCTTGCACCCTGCTCCCTTACTAATGCTCTACTGGCACCATAAAGTGTGAACGGAAATAATGCGAACTATTGAAAGTAACGAAATTTGAAGCGCAGGGTAATGTTAAGACATCTGGTAGTTGTTTTAAGAATCAATTTTACCCTGCTTTTCGGTTTGTTTACGTTTGTAATTTAGACTGCTGAGTATTTTGACTTTTCTGGCACCGATTGGACGTTCTCATTGCACGTAAACAAAATTACTTACAACTCCAGTTCAAGATTTCTGATTATTCCATTGCAGCCATTTCCACGTCCACTTCCTCCGAGGGCAGTTAAACGAGGGAGCATCCGCGTTCCCTTGCTCACTTACCCTTCGTTCCCTTGCGCGCTAACCGGTTGGATCCACCCTTGCTGTCGTCACAATCGTAAGTCAAGGAATGAAAAATGCACAGAGGGTGAATAATTGCAAATTGGTAAACGGCCAAAGTAATTATTCCCTCCTATTGCGCAAAAAGTGACATTAATTAATTTTTCATTTTATCGTTATTTTCCACTTTGCATTTCCAATTCTACTGTCCGTTTTGTATTATTTTCTTGCCACTCCACGCTGTTAATATGCCTAGGAAAAAGGCTCAAATGTAAGCCCATCTGTTGATGAGAAAGATGGAAGGGTTGCCCCGAATGATATGAGTCCACTCCTTGCGAGGCACTCGGCTGTGGATTTGAAGACGCCCGGCTAGAGGGAAGAATATTTCTTCTCTTCCGCACAGGCTGGTAGCTAAAATCATGAACTCCGGCAGCTGAAGGGTAAATTTTCTCTTTAATACATTGTTTCCATTGACTCTTGCGTAAAAGAAATAATGTGGTTTCCTTTTATATTTTTACTCCCTAAACCGAAAGCTTATTGCTCCTGGAGTACGCATTTCACGCTTTTACATTTTTACATGACGATATCTATTTTTCGCGATTAATTGAAAATTGAAAATTTCCACGCCCGCGAAAACGCGACGGCTAAGTATGAACGCTGGGAAATGCCAGTATGTCGTCATTCTAGCTCCTGCTGCCGCCATGTTAGGTGATCGTCGACCGAGAATATGTACGCCGCAGCGATGTAAGCTGTTAGCAGGTAGCGCTTGGCTTAAGGGTGTTCTATCCTAATTCAAAAATCCAAATTCAACCGTCGCCGGATTTTAGTTGCGAAGTCGGCCGCTACGGCCAGTGGAATGGGAAGCCTCCTTGGGTGGAGGGGTGTAGTCGCTGACCGAAGGAAAAAAAAGGAAAGGGCGTGGGTTCGAGCTTCGATCCGACCGAAAAAAACACCCGGCACTGTATCAAATTTCACTGCGGAGGTGCGATATTGAGAGTGGTCGGGATTCGGAGGTAGATTTTTGCTCTTTTGTGGCATTAGTCCCATCTCAGCCACTCGGTTGACGTTTCTTGGAAGAATCCAAATACGCACGCTATCGACGAGGCTGGGAAGTACGGCCGGCTTCTATGAAGAAAGGCGATTACTTGCATTGTTCTCTCCTTATTCGACTCTCCTCGAAGGGGAGAGCTAGTCAACGTTCACATCACAAAATTGTTAAGTGCTATTCAAAGCATGGTAAAAGTCAATTACGCTAACCGAAATGCGCGTACTTCGTGAAACTTTTTTTTAACGTACAGCTTTACATTTTTACGTTATTCCTCAGTATGAATGAAATAGTAATCACCCACGTCCATTTGAAAACGTGTATTCAATACATTTACTTTCCGAAACATGTTTATTCGGTAATCATAGCGCTACAGGGAGAACACTAATGAGAAATATGACAAATAATGAATGAACGAACATTGATTTTAAATCATCTTTAATATTTATTGATTTATATGGTAAGAAAATCATAAATTGCATATTGCATCAGACATCACATACAGCTTTAATAAACCAATAACCCAGAATATATTGCATCGGGTCATGTTGACTTTTTCTTCGATGTTTTTTAACAAAATGATGCCGTTCGAACTAGAGTTTTTCTGGTCTCTAATTTCATGTAATTCTGACTGAAGTAACGTTTAATATCCAAAGTGTTCCCTAGTTTTGCGGCAACCGACGTTTTGACCCGATGCGACCGAAAGTGTTACAATTTATTATCTCTTCAGACCATCGTGAAGACGATTAAAATTCATTCGCTCGCATTTGGCTTGATGAAATCGCCGTTGACTCATCTTCCTGGAATACACCCATGTGCAAAGTGTGTGTAATGAATCATCAGCATTTCGCCTCTTTTTGCGCAGAATTATTATATATAATTGTGAAAATCACAAATCTCTACTTTAATTCTGTTTCTGGAAATTATTCAAAGGATCGTGATACTAGGCAGTTGAGTGAAGATGAATAACTGGCTCTTATTAGTCTCCTTTTTCTCTCAGGTGCGTATAAAATTTCCCATTTTGATATTAGGGAGATTTGGAGCAAAGAAGTCCACCAATTTTTTTCCCGTACACTGAGCTATTAGATTTTTTCTACGGTCCATTAGTTTTTATGACCTCAGCACTACACTAGAAAGTAAGAAAAGTGACTAGTAAGCCGCAGTTACTGAGTTCATTTATAAAATATCCAACAAATTTGAATTTGCAAATACACCATCAGAGTACATCACGATCCTTGAGCAACTTATACCATTTCGAGGCCGATGTCCTTTAACGCAGTATCTATCCAAAAGCCAAAGAAATATGGTATAGAAGTCATTGCTGTAGTGGATGCTAGGAAATTTTACCTAAAAATTGACATTTATATGGTCACGTAGTCAAATCCCCTTTCAAAGAATCCAATTCACCTCATGAAATTGTCAAACGCTTAGCAGAGCACATTCAATGCAGAGGAAGAAATATTACCATTGACAGTTGGTGTACCAGCATGCCTTTAACAGTAGAACTTCTTCAAAAAAGATTGGCTATAGTAATGACGATGAGTAAGAATAAAGCAGACGTTCCTCCTGAATTTCCCCCAATAAAAATAGAACCTTACATCATGGACGAGGGGCAGGGGGGACAGCTGCCCCCCTCCAGAATCAAAAATCGCAAATGTCTTTAAGAAAAATCAGTACTGAATTAAAACGAAAGTATTCAACTTTTCTTTAAACCCATGGAAAATTATATGCATTAGCATAAGATATGTAATAAAAATAAAAATATTTTTTCTAGGAAATAATATCACAAACGAAAAAAGCACTGCTATAATTTTCTTAAAATATTTGTTTCTTTCACCTTTTCCATGCTAAAATGTCACAACTTGGCTTGCGCTCCCCTCTAGGAGTCTAGACCATGGCTTGCCCCCCTAGTTATGACCCTGGGTACGCCCTTGTCTTAAATCATTCTTTCCTTTTTTGGCTCTACTCCCGACACTTCCGCGTTGTAAGACCTACGTTTCAATAAAATCCATGAAGTACTTATTTCTACCATTATCCATGACGCAAGTATTACTGCCTCAAGTGGTAACAAAATGCCTCCTGACATTATATCATTTTACAATACTATCAAGGGGGTGTGGATTCAAATGATCAGCTTTGCTCAAATTACAGTGTCGGCCGAAGAACGAAAAGGTGTTCCTTTCTGTGGGATATTGTCTCCCTTTTATGACGCAAAGCGACCCTTCGCGTATTATGATTGATTTCTTTGCGATTTCCCTCAGCCTGTTGCAGTAGTTGCACAATAAATGATTTATGCACTCTAACTACTGGGCAGTTGATACCGTAGGGCAGTACTTCAAACAATTTCTTCGTAACGCTGCTGTTCGAACCCTTCGACTAATATATCAGCTTCCATTGCTGTCGAGGATTTGCTCCAATTTTTGTAGCATAGCCCTTTAACCTCTGATTTTGTATCCTTACTTCTCGCACAAATACAGCAGTAGATATCTGTTCCTCACTTCAATAAACAAGGCCTTTTGAGTTCGAAAGGCGACAATACAGACCTGTGAAATGAGAGAGAATTTTAATTGTAATGCTGTGAAATTGTAGTTTAAAATAAAAAATAATTACATGCAATATTGTCCTACAGAAGAATCCCCCTCTTACTCCAATAGTAGATATTAATGCCAATGTGTTGACAAAATTCATACTGCTACGTTTGGGCAATAGTAAACGTTGTTGGACTAGTATGCTTCTGAATATTTCTGCTCTTCTAGGTACCAAGGGATTATAGGAATGAAATCATAATTATTAGTCGACAATCCTAAGACTGATTTGACGCAGCTCTCCAATCTTCTCTCCTATCCGCTAGCCTCTTCATAGCGACATATTACTTCTCTTTTGCATCCTTTATAACCTGTCCAATGTAACTCATTCGGGACCGTCCCTTGCCATTCTTCCCTTCCACCTGTACTTCTAAGATGGTTTTCATCAGGCCATCATGTCTCATAATGTGGACAAGTAAGTTGTCCCGTCTTCTGCTCAAGGTTTTTAAAAGACTTATTTTTTCTCCCACTTTCTTAGCACTCCTTCATTACTTACACGTATGATCAATTTTATCTTCACCATTCTTCGGTAGAACCACATTTCGAATGCTTCCACTCTTTGACTTCTTTGCTGAGCATATGATGAATTTTTTCCTTACTTCTATTCTTGTAATCTCAGATGTAAGAACAGTCATCTTTTTGTAGTAAACCCTCTTCGCCAGCGCTATTCTATTGATTATTCCTTTCTTCCTTCGTCCATCGTTGGTGATTCGGCTTCCCAGGTAAGAAAACGCTTTCACCTCTTCTAGCATTTGATTTCCTAGCCTAATGTTTGTCCTAGCCTCCTCTCTTTTGCTGCATACTAATATCGTAGTCTTCCTTTTGTTAATTTTCAAACGATATCTGGCCAAATTCCTTTCTATATTCGTCAAAGCTTCTTAAAATTCTTCTCTCTCTCTCGGATATGACTGCTATGTCGTCAGAGAATAGTAGAATACTAATTTTTCTCCGTTTATATTGACACCCAAAGCCTTCTCCTTGATTCCAATCACCTAATATTATAAGGTTTTCTTCACCTCTTACCTATTTGATTACTGCTGTGATATCTTCGTAGACGCCTTTGACTTCTTCATCCTAGTAGTCCGTCATAGTTATGTACTTGTACCACTACGGTATCTACCGGCTTTGTCTCTAGCTTTACCATAATTATCCATTTATTTAGGGCGGAACCTTTTCCACTGTTTTTCAATCGTATGCTCCTTATCTTTTACATAATTAACGGAGGGAGGAATATTTCTCGCAGTTTTTCAAAGTAAATTAGTATAGGCATTAGAAATAATTTATCCCCTACGAAATTAAAGCGGGCCAAATGTTGGCAAAGTCGAATCCATTAGTTCGTAATCAGACATGGCTTAGTCCCAAGAAGATACATTGAATGAATTACACACCATTTGTACGCTGAAGATGTTGTTATAACATTGAAATCTAGGCCACAATAACTTTTCTTATAATCGTGGAAAATTGCAAGTGTTGATTTCAATATTGAAAAATTCCGCTCCATCACGTTCGAATCTTCGGATTTTATTTGTAAATTGAAGTAAGTATATGTTTTAATGTAGAGCGTTTGAAAACCATTAATCATTCTACCAAATAAAGTTGTTAAGCATGGAACGGCAACTAAATATTATCTTCCGTACAGTGGTTAGAGTTATTTATGAAAGAGGATATTCCAGCGTCACATGCAAAAGGTTTTGTGCTCTCACTCATACAAAGTACTGCATCGAACAAGCAGCTTTGTACGCAGTCACGCGCGCGATTGCATACTTAAATACACCAAGTATGATATTCGACATGAAAAAATCATTTGGCTAACCTGGGATTCGATCCCGGATATCCCCGATGGCCGGTCAAATATGCTAACAATTATACAGCGAAGCAACCTTTTTACTTGAATATGAGATTCTCTTTTTCCTTGTGTCTAAGATTCGCCTAGAAAAAAATTACTTGGTAATGTAACTGACCGGAAATCGGGAGGATCTTGCTTCGAATCCCGGCCTAGCGAAATGTTTTTTTCGTGGCAAATAACAGTCATGGTATATATGTATTCTCATTTATGTTTAATAATAGTGGAGTATAAGAACAAAAATTCCCTTCGAAATTAAAAAATGGGAAACAACAAGACCTAACTTCAGTGCAGGGTGCCATTCCGGAAGGGTCATACAGTGTACTGAGGGGTAGAGAAAAATTGATCTGGTAATGCTCGTGAGAAATTTTAGTTTCTTCCCAATGACTACAACCGCTCTGCGGTGATGTTAGTATCATTTTAAACTGAAGAATTTATAATGCAATTACATTTAGTTGCCATAAATTTCTAGACGTATTATTATGCCGAAGAATTTCAACAGTTAAATTAAATGAGTCTACCTAATCCGGCGCACTAGTATTTTACATGAAGTCTCGCATATTTATATCGCAATGTGGTCGTTTACTCTGACACGAAATCGTAATTTTAGTTAATAATTCGGTCGATGGATGGGTAAAAAAACTAACTATTTCGTTCAGTCATTCTCACAAAAATTAGAATTGAAAAATCGCGGAAGTTGCCGCCCACTTCCGAGAAATGTTGCATTCATCATCAGAGTTTCGGTTCATTACGACCTGTAGTGAGAACCATTCATTGAGAGAATCAGTCGCTCAGAAGAGTGTAAGCAGCACGTGAAACAGGTTGTTGGTGAGAAATATAACGCGAAGTTAGTTTGCATAACTTCACTCGGGCGAAATAAATATCCCACATTCGAGTTTTATCCGTGTGTATTGTTTGTTTTCTCGTCACTCCCGCTACACCAGTAAAATTATTGTCTTATACTTGTAAAACTGGTTCGCAGGTTTATTGGATCTCATGTATCTATTTTTGCTTACAAAAAGCATATTTACGCAAATAGGAGATAGTTTACGATTAAATTTGGTCATCTAGACGTCATCGCTGTATTACATCGACCAAATATCAACCCCTGCTTAGTGATACGTTGGTTCAAGTTTAAATTATTTCTTTTCGGCGACTCACGTAATAATTAATAATAGTAATTTTAATAATAAGAATATTTTTATAAGAAAATAACTTATCGAAGTTTTCTCCCCCGGTTGCAAGTTATCGAGAAACATATACGTCGGAAATGCGAGACAAATAAACCAACGTGATACTTGTCATATCGTGTTTTGATGACATAACGGTTACTTTTGAAAATATTTAGACACGAAATGAAGGTATGCACAATGGTGAAATATTTATTCTTGGTTAGCGTCGGCAAGAACTTAAAAGGTAGTGGTGTAACCTAGAACCTAACTGATAATGTGCAGTATATTTTCTATATTCATCTTATTTTCAATGCTTGGTTACAAAAAATTAATATATTATAGTCATAGCCAATACATTATTGAGAAGTAATTAATTTAAAGCAGTTTCTCCTTCTACTGTGTAAATAGCATCTTTTGTTGTAGGTTTGGAATGCCAGAAATAGTTCAAATAATTTGATAGACGATTTATTAGCTGCATCACGTTTCTACAGATTTTACGTGGATGAAAATACGTGTCTAAAGATATAAAAACTGTTAATAATGTAGCACACTTAAAAAGGATTATTCCTAGTACTCCTTTTCTACCTTCTCACAAATATATGCTTCCTCTTTCCTCCTCAATTGGTCTTCATATTCTTCTTCCTCTTAGATGTCCTTTCACTTTCCTTGCATGAGAACAGAAAACTTGAAAAACTCGCGCTCCCCCCGTTTCAAACGCACCGCTCGCAACACAACACAGGGCTTCGGATGATAAAAAAAAACTGTTGGCCTGCTGGGGTCCGACGATGGGTGAGAGAGGAGAAAGGAGGGGACACAAGAGACGTTGGAGGGGAAGTAGTGAGAGAGACTGCTGTGGGGTGGGAGGCTCTTTCCTCGAGATTGGGGGATCACACAGCAGCGCCATGGAAGAAAAGATAGTAAGCGCTTGACGTTGAGAAAACATTCTCTGGAATTTGAGCTACAGCGTTGTTATTACAAAGATGAGATTCATGAAACGTATCTTATTTCCAAGAAGAAGGATGAATGTTTTCATCTACCGAAAACAAATTCAAATCGCGTTGTAAACGTGGTAGAATTACATCCAGAAAACAGGCGTTTTATGGTGTTTTTGAGCGCCAAAAACTAAATAACAAATGCTTTTCAAAATTTTCTTTTTCACTAGCCGAGAACAATAATCTTAGATTAAACCATATCCAAAACAAGTTCTCTCGAGAGAGTATAATAAGCGAGCAAATGGCGAGCAAACTGAAGTCTGCAGAGCCGCTTTTCGCGGAGGTATAGAACACCCTTAAATAAGGATTTTTAACACCTTATCAAGCGAAGGAAACTTTCCGACCGTAGGCAGTTTTAATAGGAGATGATTAAGAGATATTCCCGTGATCTCTGTGCCTTATGCATGCATTGGTAATCACGGACGATGTAAAACTCCTATCTGCTAGTGTAGAAACTAGGTCCCTGTGACGTCACGTGGCGTGGAATCGCATGGGCGCCAATCTGGCCGTTTTCAAATGCGGTTAAAATTACCATTGCGATGCGTCGAAGCCAGGATTTCTTAAACTAAGTAATTTGTATATTATGAATACACTAATGGTGGGTAACGAATCGTAATCAATTCCTTTCGTTTCCTTGATGAAGGAAACCACTCCATTTGAGGTGTAAATAGTCTTTGCTTCGAATACGTCATTTTTGGAAGCTAGTCCACGTGATGATGTAACGGTTGTGCCGCGGGTTAACCCGAGGGTCTAGGTTCGTTTGAGTAATTGGGCGCCAGTACGGGGTGCTGAAAATACGAGGGATAAATGATTCCACTCGTGCTGGGAATTGAAGCAACTCCCCTATTGGAGAAAGTAATTCCCGTAGTAAGTTGGGAGGATCGCGCTAGCGACAAAAGCACTCCCTGTTCATCACCGGGAATGTGGTAAAGGAATTGGGATTAAAAAGTAATAATCTGGACTTACTTAACTAACAAAACTTCTGGCACTAAAAACAACGCTGGACACTAAACAAATAAACAACGCTGTCATAAATAAATATCTCGCTGTCTATGGCAGTCCTCGGCCTCACGGCTCCTCAGAACGACTCCTCTCACTTCTGCCTCACGGGCTAACCTTCCGTCCACCGTTCGATGCGCCCTCCGCGTTCGGGGGTGGGATCCAATGAGGACAAAAGAAAAGCGGCGAGCGCATTAGCGTTTGGACAGGCAGCCGTCACAATGTGTCGAGACCATTTTTTAAATTTTGCCTCATCCTAGTTAATTCTCTATTCATTAATTAATATCTCAACAACGACGGGAAATATTGTGTTCGGTCATGGGGACAACAGTAAGCCGTGCGCCTTTTTCATAGGAATCTGGAGGCGGAAGGAGGCACAGCCCCCTCGTCGAGTGTTAGAGAATCGCATTTTAACCCTCATCGAAATTCGCTTTCACCGTTACGAGAGACCCTCATTTTTCAACTGGCCTTCCAATTTTCATATTTTCTGGAGTTCTCCATTAGAATATATTTCTACCTCGCTCACTGCATGAATTACTAGTTAACTGGTGAAGTTGTGACACCAGAAATAGCTGTTCGCCTGTTAATGTTTTCAAAAACACTCTTCGGCCCCATTTGAATGCATATAATGGAAAAAAGTCGCAATTCCTAACTTATTGACGAAATTCTTAACAATACGGTTGCCTGAAACCGTATCATGAAAGAATCATTAAGTATTTATAATTTTCAAGCATTTTATGTCACTACTGCTCTTTAACTTGTAAGTCATTCTCTTATTTTCAACTTACAATTTTTTGCAGCGATGTAACTATGGGGGGAAGTGAGGGGAAGCATCCCCCCGAAAGCCTCAGAAAAATCAAAAATTTATTTAAATTTTTTGTTTGGATGCATACTAATTGGGTCAGCTTCAACTTAAATTTAAAGGGCAAAAATGATGTAAAAACATTTTCAGGCAAGTTATTTTTTAATTTTCCTTAAATCTCCATTTCCGCTTTTTGGTACTGATATATTGTAATTAATCACTAATCCCAGGAGTTTACAAACATTGTAAAACAGTTTCATCTGATATTAATTTAATTAAACCGGAAGCCCGATTGTTTGATGACCCAGTTTTTTCGGGTGGGTTATTTGAATCACTAATTAATTGTGTCTTTTGTTCACTTTGTTTGAATCAATCGCAAACGCTCCGTTATTAGTGTGAATTTGAAGCGACCCTTGTACCTATATCCCTTAGACCCTAATTGTAATAGTTCAACTTTTGTTATTATGTTGGGAGTAATTGAAGCGGCTTTTATCCCAACGATCAGTGTAGATCTATACTCATGGCTGGGATCGATTGATCCAATTATTCACATTTTATTTGCATGTAATACGACATTTTGCGTTAAATTCTGCAATTCAAGTCTATTTCGGATCGTGGTGCATTCATAGTTGAAATTCTACTCAAAATTGAAGTCCTCTTGATTATTCTATATTCCTCACCCTTAAGAATTTACGATTTCTATGGTTAAGTTAATAAAATCAAAACTCGCCTACAAAACGCTTCTCAGGAGCCTGATGTTTTAGATAGCTCGTATTCAAGTAAGTCATCGTTAGCTTGAAAGATTGTTAATCAATGGCGGATCCAGAATTTATTTCCATGGCGTGAGTTACGAGGGTTTTACAGGTAAGCGGTCTTCTCATACTTTATCTTAAAAACAATGTTTGTCCACTGCGGAATATACCACTTGTTTTAATACTAAAGTTTATTTTATGAAAACATTAGCACCTTAAATGTATGATAACGGCATTTTCCCCAAATTTTTCTATTACACAACTTATATTTATATTATTATTATCTCGTGATCAATGTCAACTAAACCGGTATGGATTACTTCTATCTTTTCATGTTATGCTCTTTATCGCCTAAAAGATTTTCTTAATTTCGCGTCTGACCATCTCCGTTCGCGGCCTTTTTTTCATTTTAATTCGGAATCAACTTTTTATCCCTGAATTTATGTGCGAAAGAAAAGCTTATGAAGTACCTCTGCCTGCAACTATGTTTGTGATAAACGAAGCATAACGAACTAAATTATAACGGAAACGAATTAAAGGTCTAATCATTTTTATCTCTTCGCGCCGGACGTGGGGTGAAGCCCTTTTTCCTTCTTTCCGCTCCATCAGTATCCTCAATTTCATCGTAAAAAGGCTGTCGTTCGTCAATTTCATAGCGATCAATGATATAATTTTCTCCATCACTTTCCGAACTTAGACTTTCATCTGAATCACTAGCAAGTAATTCTTCAATTATTTCTTCGTTACTTGGAATTGTTTTTGTACTACTTTAAATATAATAGGAATCCTTAATTGTAAATATAGCCACTCATTGGAACTACACACGAGGGGGAATTCTGACACACTGGTTGAAAGAACACCACGCAGCAAGAATGGTTCTATTGGACTGAAACGTGTGGTTTCGGAACACCTTCACGAGTTCAGAAAATATCGAAAGTAGTCCCAGTATATGCTGACTGTTCAGAGGTTCTCTTATCAGCGTTGATTGCTGAAATAATAAACAAAGAAACGCAGGGTGAAGCACCTGGCCTCTTCGCTTAGGACGGACGCGGTGGACCAAACACACTTGGGGCACGAGGTGTTGACACACAAGGAGAAGACAGATAGAAGGCAGTGAGCTATTTAGGAAGATACGAGCGTGTTGCGTCCGCTCCCCGCGGGCTTCCCCCGCTCTTTTCAATGCTGGTCCACAGAGGGATAGGCGCGTTTCTAATTTTAAAATGTAGAGAAAAGGCAGGGTCTTATGTACAAATTTAGTTGCAATTTACATGCAAATAAAATGTTCATGTACAAATTGAGGTCAGAGGACCTTTTTAAACACAACATTGGAAGTAATTACACTATAGAGCGTTCCACATTTAGTTGACAGTATGGGCTCTTATGGAGAATCGTTTCCCATGTTAATCTCCATTAGGCCAGGAGCGCGGTGTTGTCAATAACAGCACGAATGCGTTATTCACTGATGAAAAATTGCATTCTAATGTAGAAAGAGACGCTGCATTCATTGGTGCCAATAGTTTTTCGATAAAAATTATTACAAAAGCTATAAAAAACATCTCCGTAAATTTCCGTCAGAAACGTGTATTTTTTACTTTATGTTCTTCTCACAATTTCTGCCTACCGTTGTCTGTATTGAATTGGATCTTCTACAAAAAATTCTTCACACTATTTTTTCCTTGAAGGTCTTCACCAGTTGTACAAATATTAAGTTAAAATGTTGTTATGCCGACGTAACACCTTTTAGGACAAGAACATTTTGATTTTTCAAGGTAAAAAGTAGTCGCTTACTTAGGTTTCTTACGTCGTAGGTCTGTAACGCCGTCATATTTGTGTTTATTTATTTGATGTTATTGATAAAATTGTTGCTATATTTGTGTTTATTTACTTGATGTTATTGATAAAGTTGTTGCTACGGGGATGTTGGGAGGAGTGGTTGTTGACTGTAAAAAGAGAGAGATTGTGTGGCGTTAAAAGATATATGAAATAAAAGAGCGATATTAGCAAAGGTGGCGTTACAGACATTTAATTGGTGGCTTAACGGTGGGATACGACGTACCTTTTTTCGGCAAATCGGCATTAGAAGTCTCCTGAAGGAAAATCGGAACGGTGGAAGGAGATATACTTCGGCTGCAGGGAAGGAAAAACCGGAACGGTGGAAGGAGATATACTTCAGCTGCAGGGATTTAAAAAAAAATATAAAAAAAGAAGAGTCAAGACTGAAGTAACCACGCAGAATTTCAGAGGTAAGTGCCTGGGTTGGCAAAGTGTTTTATCTCAGTGACGAAAAAAAATTTTTTTCGGGCGTAGTGCTAGTCAGATATTGAAATATTACGATGAGCTATTTAGCTCGATATTTAAAGAAAGATTTGTTGTTGTTGGCGGAAGAGTTGGGAGAAACAGTTCCCGAAGATGCAAAGATTTTTTCCATAAAAAAATTGATAACTAATAGCTGCAATTATGAAGAAGAATTCTGTAAAGAATGGCTTCAATTTCGAGAAAGATTGCGCAAAGAAGAAATTGAAGAGCAGGAACGGTTACGAAAAGAAGAAATTGAAGAGCGGGAACGGTTACGAAAAGAAGAAATTGAAGAAAAAAGACGAAGAGAGGAGACGCAGTTTGAGTTAGAAAGGCTAAAAATTCAAAATAATGGACTACGCGATGGTGTGTCAGATCAAAACATGCCAGTTAGACCAAAGTTTAAATTATCAGATGTCATGCCATGCTTTGACTCCAAGGAAAATGACATTAGTCTGTATTTGGTCACTTTCGAAAGGCAGGCAAAAAGGGCGCAAGTTCCCGTAGAGGACTGGGTTGTGCATCTCATAGGGCTTATGCCGCGTGACATTGCGGAATTAATTGCCAGGGAACCAGAAGAAGCAGCGAACAATTTTGATTACGTAAAAACACTGTTGCTGGAGAGGTTCAACTTAAGTTCAGAAAAATTAAGACAGCTATTTTTCAACAATTTGAAGACAGCTGAAACATCGTGGAAGGAATTTACGTATAAGTTGAGGAATTATTGGAATGGTTGGATTTCTGGTTTGGGAATAAAGACATTCGAGCAACGTAGTGATTTAATGCTGACGGAACAAATAAAAAGGAAGGTTTCAGCAGAAGTGAGAGACTATTTCCTTGATGAATGGTCTTCGTTTAAAGACGCTGATATTTTGGCAAAGAAGCTGGATGATTATGCTTACGTACGTGAATTATTCAGCAGGAAGACAATTATAGAAGATCAGAAAGAAAAGTTTAAGTATAGTGAGAACCGCTGGTTTCCCCGACAGAAAGATAATTGGAATAGAGAAGATAACTCACCGAATATCAAAGAATACTCCAAAGAAATTGAAAATGCTTTTGAACAAAGAGCTCTTCATAAGTGTTATATCTGTCGGTCGACTGATCACCTAAAAGCTGAATGCCCTAAGCTAAGGCCCCCAACGCAGAGAACGAAAGAGGTGGTGGGACGCGTAATGACATTCGAAAGTGATGAGTTAATGAAAGATTTTATATCTGAAGGTTTGGTAAATGGATACAAAATGCCGATTTTACGAGATACTGGCTCGTCAATAGACATCATATCTCAAGATTTTGTAGCCCCGGAAATGCTGACTGGCGAGACAATATGTGAAATTGATCCGGAATTGGAAGCAATTAAAGCTCGAGCAAGAGAAATGGAGGAAGAAGCCAAAAAATTGAAGCAACTGCAGTCAGAAGTGGACAAGCAAATGAATCTGGGAAGCCCATCTGGCTTAACTAGTCCTTTGAATATGTCAATTGAGGAGAAAATGGAGGTAGACAATCGTTCAATTTATGTTGGAAATGTTGACTATGGAGCAAATGCTGAAGAACTAGAACAGCATTTTCATGGCTGTGGTTCAATAAATCGAGTAACCATTCTGTGTAATAAATATGATGGCCATCCAAAAGGTTTTGCTTACATAGAATTTGCTGATAGATAGTCTCTTCAAACTGCTATAGCTATGGATGAGTCTCTGTTTAGAGGACGTCAAATTAAGGTGATGCCCAAGTGAACTAACCGCCCTGGACTAAGCAAGACAGATGGGCACCCCGTGGAAGGTTTCGCACAAGGGCTCGTGGCTCATCCTACTTTGGTTATCGACCAACCGTTTGGAGGCCAAGCAGGATCCGCCGTTCTTCCTACTACCTGCCGTACTGATGGGGAACATCCTAACAAATCTTGGGTTTTCATCAAGTCGTCTCCTCAAAATGCTGATAGCTTAAGTAGATCTATTCAGAGAAACGTCACTGAGGTAGAGACGGTGTCGGGCTTGGGCACTTGCCTTTCAGATTAAATTAAACAGAACTTATTTGAAATAAGTTCGTTCTTAAGGGGGAAGAAGGCTGTAACGCCGTCATATTTGTGTTTATTTACTTGATGTTATTGATAAAATTGTTGCTATATTTGTGTTTATTTACTTGATGTTATTGATAAAGTTGTTGCTACGGGGATGTTGGAAGGAGTGGTTGTTGACTGTAAAAAGAGAGATTGTGTGGCGTTAAAAGATATATGAAATAAAAGAGTGATATTAGCAAAGGTGGCGTTACAGGTCCCTATATGCTGCGTTTCAAATCTGAAGAAAACTACAAGGTTATTTTTGGTGAAAAAATCATTAACTTAAATCAATTTTGAAGCGAGTTACAAGGTTTTGATCTTAAGAAAAAATATTACGGTGCCGCTGGACCGGGCTTCTTGCTTTTGTTGCGCGCAGAGGGAAAATTCTCGGGCGGAAAAGGTGTTTTTTGTCAATGCATACTATGAAATGTATTTATCTATTTGCTTGATATCCTAAAGAGAGAATACCTACCTATACGTCGTAACGGCAGTGTTTTTATCTGAACACATTGATACACGAAAGTAAGCAAGCGGCTTGGAAATAGGACGCTTTCGCCTTGGTTGTTTAGGTCCCATCGCGGAAACCAAGAAAAAGAATATCTCATAATCTGTACGAAGCACTACCCCATCCAGTTACGCATTTACAAAAGGGTGCTTGGTTTTTTCTGAGTTCCTTTCATAGGGTAATATAAAACCTGCCCCAAAAGCGACCCTAGCCGAAGGGGCCGTGGGAAGAATTTACGAAGGCGTTCAGTTTGTCATTGAATTTTTTTGGAGTAAACAAGTGTTGTATGGTCTGCTAAATTTGTGTAGTGAATTGTGAAGTGTGTTTTACAATTATCTACGCTGTAACACGCCCAATCAATATGTCCTATGCAAAGAAGAGGAGAAAAGGCGAGAAGCTCGTAAGCCGCGAAAGACAGTTCGTGCCCAAAGTCTTCTCGTACTTCAGGAAATCTCTCAGCATTAGTGAGGCCTGCCGAGAAAATTTGAAGGCTACTGGGTGCTCGGAGTCTACTGTTTACAGAGTGAGAAAGGAAAGCTCCCGTGGTCCATAGGTAACTCCTTCAAAAATTAATAAATTAGACTGTCTTACGAAAATTCGAGAGCAGTGATTTTCGACTATTTTTTGAGATCGGGTATTAGAAGGAAGGTACATGAATCCTTCGTGAAAAATATTCCTCCGACTTTAAAATCCATCTTAAATTCGGTAAATATGGATAGTATTCTCTCAGATTACAAGAGGACAACATTATATCGTCTTCTTTTGGACATAGGCTTCGTGTACGAACGCAGATATATAGTTAAGAGTCTAAGGAATGTCATAAGTCAGAATACATCTGTAGCTGAGAGTGGGACAATAAGGCTGCAGTGCAATGTGGATGGTCTTCCACTGGCCAAAAGTTCGGGTAGTCAGGTGTGGCCAATTTTAATGAGCCTGCAAGATTTTCCTACAGTAACCCCTTTTATTGTGGGTATATTTCATGGTAATCAGAAACCATTATCATGTTCGGAATACTTTGAAGAGTATGTTCAGGAAATGGTTCGTCTCGGAAGAAAAGGGCTGGTTTACAATGGGGTGCGGCTGGAAATTAAAGTAACTGGCAACATTTGTGATGCTCCAGCTCGTGCATTTGTCAAGCAGATCAAATCACAAAATGGATATTTTGGCTATGGAAAATGCACTGTGCAGGGCGAATACGTGAATGGTCGAGTAATTTTGGATGAAATCAGTGCTACAGTGAGAACTGATGGGGACTTCATTGCAAAAACTGATGAAGACCATCATGTGGGTAATTCTCCCCTAGTAACCATTCCAGGCATCAGAATGGTTACTGACTTTCCTTATGAATACATGCATTTAGTGTGCTTGGGGGTGATGAGGAAATTACTGGCTGCATGGATCAAAGGTAGCTTAAATGTGAGGTTAGAGGCTAGGAAAGTAGCTCTCCTTAATGAGCGTATTAAGCACATTGCCAGGTATGTGCCGTGGGAATTCGTGAGGAAGCCACGTAGCCTGCAGGAACTTCTTCGATGGAAGGCAACCGAATTTAGATTATTTCTATTGTATACTGGCCCCTACATCTTGAAGGGCATACTAACATTTTCACCTTATAAGCATTTTCTCTCACTCCACTATGCTATAAGAGTATTGGTAGCAGAAAATTATCTTGACAATATTAATTATGCAAATGCACTGCTTACGTATTTTGTCAAAAAATTTCCTGAACTCTATGGTAGGGATATGATGTCATATAATGTGCATGGTCTACTCCATTTGGTGCGTGACTGTGAGGTGCATGGCCCCCTGGACAAATTTAGTGCATTCAAATTTGAGGACAAATTGGGCCAAATTAAAAGAATTGTACGGAAACCTAATCTTCCACTCCCCCAGATTGTGAGGCGTGTCCATGAAATGGCTTATTTCCCACAGAAGAGGCAAACTGTACAAAAGGTCAGAGAGCACAAATTCCGTCACGCTCTGCCTTTCGATTTAGAAGAGCCGCATTATGCCACATACACAATTGGTTCGGTGAAAATTTCTGATAAACCCCCAAATAATTGCGTGGTAACCATCAGGGATGAAATTGTTCTTGTGGAAACTATTGCCTGCAGAGGTGGTGAGGTCTTTGTTGTAGGGAAAAGTTTTGAGAATGTGTCCCCTTTTTACGACAGTCCATCACTATCACAGAATGTTGGAATATGTGAAGCAAGTGATTTTTCAAATTTAAATGTATGGTCCATGAAAGATGTGAGGGGAAAGGCTTGCGCTATTCCATATGCTGGGTTGGACCAGAAGTTTAAATTTATGAGCTTCTTCACTGCCATTAAGCTGTGAGTAAGGTTATATAAATTACTGTTGGTCATAATTATCTTCATAAATGTTTATATTATCCAATGCTTGACCACATTCCTTTCATTCCAGAATGCCGTGGGTGGTTGCAGAGTTCCTGCCACACAGGGAGTTTGATGACGTTACTGTCCAAACGATTCCGTATAGATGGGTCAACAGAGTGGGGGGCAAGCTCTTCGCACTTTATCCTTCTGGCAACTGTAAGTCAACCGTTGTCAGGAGGATGATAGTGAAGCAGATGGAGCCTTGTGAGGAGTGGGACGTACTCCCATTGAGATACGTTACAACTCCATTTGGTAAGAAAACTTTGATACTCCATTTTGCCATTCTGGCATGTATTTGCATTTTTCTTGAGGTTGTTTAAGTTCAAACTGCTTAGATTCATTTCTTTTTTTTTTCAAGAAACATTGCATGCTGCCACTCAGCTGGAAATCGAAGTGGTGGGTTGCGAGGAGACGGACCTTGAGGCCTTCCTTTCCTCATCTGAGAGGCTTAGGAGGAAAAGGAAGGTGAAGGATCTGAGGTATCCGGGAGAGAGCAACTCTGACACTGAGTGCTCGGATATTGATTATTTGAGTGACCCACCAGCACCAGGTAATTTGCTTGCCATGTATCTTGGAAGTGTTTAAAGAAGAAATATATGTTGAATAGTAATTATTACAACTGCTCCTTTTAATTGATGAAATAACTAGGACTATCCAGTGGAAGTCATGGACCCTCTGTTGCTTCTACCAGCAAAACTGGGATGGTGTCCGTGACAGGTGAGTCCAGAGCAGGGTTGAAGAAGGCAGTGGAGAAGCGAATGGCATCCTCTAATGGCCTGCCCCAGAATGCAGGGAAAAGGAGTATGCTGCCTAATCCATCCGTCACCAAGAGCTCTGGGCTGAACGGGAAGGCAGGAAAAGGAAATATGCTGCCAGAGATGCGAATGTCCAAAAACCCTGGGGTTGACGCAGTAGAAGCTCCAATGCCCTCAACATGTAGCAGTGGGCTGCCCCGAATGAAAAAAAATGGGGGAGTGCTATTGACAAAGAAAAATATTATTCCCAGTTGCTGCATGAGAAGTCAGCCATGTCCCAATCTTCATTAAGTAAACTACAAACTTGTGCCAACGAGTTTTCCTCTACTATGAAAAGTTCTTCTGAGGAAATGGGTAGTGATGCAAGAAGGGATGCAGGAAAATGTAAGCAAGTAATACCTCATGAATGTGAAAGTGCTAACGTCACAGCCATTTACTCACTATGCATATCTTTGTGTACCAGAAATGGTCCTACTTAATGAATGAACTGTCCCTTGAATAATTGCTTTCATATTCACTTTCTCTTGCTCTCAGTTGGGCGTGATGACAACAACTTCAGAAGATTTGAAGCCAGGATGATGACAGAGCTGCAGGAATTTAAAGAAAGTATACAGGCGCTGTCCCTAAAAATGGATAGTTTGCCTGCAAGGGAAGATAAGGACGAGGAAGTGCAGCTTCTGCATGACCTTCCTTTACAGAGGTTGGAGGATTTGACGGAGTTTCAGGAGGCAGTTCGCTCCAATATTAAGTACAGATCATTTATGATATGTGTTTTATGCATTATTAACATAAAACCTATTATTTATTTGCAATCACCATTACATCAATATTCCTCTGAATTTTCTGTACATGGCATTTTTCATTGGAGACTTGACTATGAACTGTGATCGTGTATTAACCATTAATGAAGTCATTTATTCCTTTCAGGTGCAATACTTGCGTTGCAGATGCTCTAATGCCCTCTACCAAAGTACAGGGAAAACATTTGCGCCCTCCCTAAACAAAACTGTGAATGATGGGTGTGCATCCATTATGTGCAACGACTTAAGTCGTTTATTTTGCATGACAGGGAGGGCATCTCAAAAAATACCGTTTGAGACAGAGTATCCTCAAATCATTGACCTGATATTTGGTATGTAATGCCATTGTCATCTGTTGAGACCCTTGGGTTGTACTGCATATTTTTAATTATAATCTGCTCAACATTTCTAACATCTCCTTCAGATGCTGTGAGGCAGAAAAATGTTAACGGCGTACCGTTAGACATGGTGGTGGTGAAGAGGAGCATAGGTGAATGGTTCCGCCTATCAAGGGTGAGAGGGCGCTCCAAGGCAGCGGTAGCAGTATCTCTAAACGAGGACATAGCATTATTTGTAATCCTTGATGAATCGAACATTTATCCATGTTAACCCCGGAAGCGCCCTATACTAAGTGCATAAGGCCTTCATGAAAGAATAGGCCATTCTTTGTGTTCCCTCTCTAGTAACCTGCATAATGTCTCTGAATTGTTTGTTTGCATACCAAATTCTCTCTTGATATCTTGTGATGGTTTAATTACATCAAATTTCGTGCCTTCAGTAAATAATTCTGTGCCTTAGGGCAGATTTTCGTGATAATTGTCTGCTTTTATAATTAATCTCACCGATGATTATGTTTGGTAAACCGTCTATAGTTCTAGGAGGGTGAAATTGTATTCCCCCTCAAGTAACCTGTACAATATTTCTGATTTTTTGATTTGCATACCAAATTCTCTCTTAATATCTTATGATGGTTTCATTACTTCAAATGTGGTGCCTTCAGTAAATAAGTCTGTTCCTAAGGGCTGATTTTCGTTAGTAATTGTCCGCTCATATAATTTATATCTCTGATTATTGTTTGGTAAACCATCTGTAGTTCTAGGAGGGCTAAATTGTATTCCCTTTCTTGTAACCAGTAAAAAGTTGCCTGCCTTCTTGAATTGTATTTAAATTCTCTCTGGTTTTCATTTAATGGTACATGACTTCAAATTTTGTGCGTTGAGAATATAAACCTCTGTTGTGTATTAAAATTGTCTTCTCTAATGAAATTTTTACAAGTTAATGTGTGAAACGGTTGTTTAAAAAATGTATTTTTACACGTTTTTCATTAAATGAGATTGCAAAAATACATTTATTATCCTCACAGTAGTATGTTATGGTGTTGTATGTACATGAAGTATGTGAAAAGTATAGGTGAATAACATTATCAATTATTTATTCATTTTCTAGGTATTCACAGTGAGGTTAATGTATTTTTAAGTAAGTATTTTAATAAAATCCTGGATGTCAGCCTCAATGTAGCAGTCCAACACAGTCTAGTAGCTTAATTTTGTATATTGTCCAAGGATGAGTGATGCAGTTTATTACATTTCTTAGCCCATGAAGATCGTGGCCAACAATGACGACGTCCCCCAATAAGTGTATGATAAAGCGTATTAAGATTTGAATATGGTAAAAATTTAAATATCCCGGGCCAGCCGTACCGTGAGTTGTACAAGTAGTACGGATTCTGACCAATAGATGGCAGTACTCTAAATAAGTTTAGATTTTGGCCGTCAGGCGGCAGCACATCTCGGTGCATCCTCTCGGCATCTCTCTACAGGCGGTGGTCTTTCTCTTGCGCATTCTCTCGTCAGAGGTCCGGCGTGTGGATGGCACCTGTATGAAAGGATGCACTCATACTCTCTGAATCTGGATGACATCCAGCTGCCAAAAGGAAATTTGATGGTTTGTGCCGGCTGGGTATCCTTTTTAAAGGACCTCAAATGAGATTGAGGGTTTTAATTTTCAGTTGAGTAAATTCAAAAATTCTTGTTCATTGACTCATTTCACTCATAGAATTATATTTGTATGTAGAGTTGTAATTATGACGTTAGAAAATCACTTAGTTTCCTTTTTTCAATGATAGTATCATTGCGAATAGGATCATTTATGAGGAATATATTTTCTTTACGTTTCATTAACCCTTGAAAATTTAATTGGAACTTTTGAGGTTAAGGGAATTTATTAAAAAAACATTTCCCTACAGAAGTGGTCTGGCATTAAAAATTAAATTTGCAGCTCAAAAAATGTTCAACATAAAATTTTAAGAAATGAATTTACGAATTAAGAAACAAAATAGACAAAATAAGCCTGTAATAAATGAAATCTTACATTGCCTTTTTATGGTTGTTAATTTTCTTAGAGTTGCTTTTATGCTGAGATATGATTATATTTTCTATATTTCCCTCAATTCTGATTCACTAGATTACAATTAAGTTTTGCAAAACTATCCTTGTCAGAACATTATTAAAACTATTGTTTTTACATATAAGTCCTTTCTTTAAATAATGTTTTTGATACAATTTATGCTTTATCTCGAATTTTGGTTTTATCACAATCAAAAGGGTTTTTAATAACTTTTAGAAAACCTATAAAGGTTAAAGTGCTTCTGGTCTTTGTCGGAGCAATTTCTTGTTTTAAAATTTCTTTTATTTACCAATGACCAACATTATACAATTAGGAACCAAACATAAAACATCTTCCATGGCTTAAATATTTCCTAAAACAAAATATTTTTCAAATAACCCTGATATCATTATACTTAAAACTAACGACATCAACAACAGAACTCTAGTGCAAACATAATTATCATATGATAATTATTAATGGCTGCCAATATTTTATAGACCGTGCAGGTTTTTGTCATATGATTAAAACAGGTCACTGCACGGTGATGTTAAAGCACATTTAAACCTACAACATGATAATAATTGAGCTCTTTTAGGGAATCAAGGAGCAAACAACCACCATACAGATCAATTTATCCATTTGTTCTTCATATGTCAATCATATAAAGTTATGAAAATGATAGTGACAGAGAAATGAATTTATGAGGAACAGTGACAAAATGTTGAATGGAATAGTTAAAATAGATGTTTTTGGTTCATGTTTCAAATTTGATTAATGAATTGTAATGTTCTACAATTACAGAAAAGGGAATAGCTTTCACAAGTGAAAAAGTGCCAGAATGTATGGATTAGGTTATAAAACATTGTCATATTTGATATTTGCTTACACTAAAACATAATCAAAGCAAACATACGATTTAAAACAAAAAGTCCTCCAGCCAATAACGAGTAATGATCTTGAGGGCTAATTAGCACCTAAAAATTGAGGGTTAATTAGCACTTATTAATTAGACTGCCACGGGATAAAAATAACTCTGTTCACATTTGACTGTCAAAGCAAAATCTCAGAGAGAAAGCATGAAGCAAATGTACCATGAATAAGGTTGATTTCCTGTATTGTATGCCAGTTCCTGTCAAGGTTGGACTTCTCAGAGAGGAACTCGCAGCAAACATTGCAAGATTAAGGCTTTTCCCTGATATCTGTACGGTCGTGTTGGGTAATGTGAGCACTCTGATAAGAAGACTTACAGCAAATTCTGCATGAAACAGGCTGCAACATATTTTTCACAGTAAAAAGAAATTTATATTACATTTATGGCCGGTTATAATGTCTCATTAAGTTTTTTCGGAGCATTAAAATCAGAGTTAACGATATCTTCCACTTGAAGTAACCTGTTAAACTAACTGTTACCCTGAATTACTTTTCACTACTTCAACTCTGATATACCTATTAGTTAAGATATCGACAGTATTATGTTCCGGTTAATGCTAACTAGACATGATAAAACCGACCCTTAGAGTATTTCAAAGAATTTGAAAATTGGCTGACCAATATATCCGCTAATGTTGTGACTTTTTCGTAGAACTTAACTGGGTGCAAGCAAATTTAAACAATTTTTTGAGGTATATGGGATGTTTAGGTAACGATTGGGAGAGATTTATGAGGTATTTCTGTTAGACAAAAAGTTGACATCTTCGATTTGAAGTTGAGAGGACACGACAGAAAAGGTGAGGAATGGAAAGGGTAAAAAGGGATACTGTTTACAACATATTCATAATTGTATTTTTCAACGTTTATCATTTTCGCCATGGAAATTTTTAAATGCCCACGTTTTTCCCAGTTAAATCAGAAAAAAGACTGATTTTCAACATGAGATTCAAATTTCATTTTCCCACCATAATGTTTTCTAGCTTACCGAGGGTACTTGGTGATATCACGGTCCATTTACCTTACGTCATAACTGTAACACAGTTGACAAATGAACCCTCTCGGGCAGTCTCCTCCTGGAGATCAGAATTGTGGTCCAGCTCACCTCGGTCATGTTTTACCCGAGAGAATTCCATCATGCATGGTTAATTAAAGTTGGAGTTGCAGCGACTCCTCGGGACAATAATGTGGCGGCTTCCCATGCCTTCCATATAGCAGTACTACACAAGGGTTCCGACTTACAAAAGATATTGGGGGGGCCCAAACCGGGAACCTTGCCCCGGTAAATTTTATAAGTAGTGAATATTGAGTTTTTAAGCATTTTAGAAGAGTCATATCATCAACATTAGAACCCTGATCACTCGAATCTCGATATCTGAACACTCCGGGGAAAATCGAAAAGCCATACAAATTTCTTCCTCACATCAGTAACGAATTTTAGGGGGGCTTGGGCCTCCTCAGGCCTTATGTAGTCGGCGCCACTGGTACTACATTTGTTTGTGTACATGCTCTCATGCCTGCAGTGAAATGAGTGTCGCCGTGCAGACCACTGTGGTCTCCACTCTCACTCATACGAAGAATAGCTGCTGCACTCACCCCCAGGTGATGTATGGCACAATAAGGGGAAGCCTCCCATCGCCAAATCACGGCATCTTCACAGGCTTTATGTATCATTTAGATGGCCTATCTTGGCCGGGGATAGACTCAAATCAGCTCGGGGTAATACCGTCTTTTGTCCACAACTAATTATTCGACAATTTAACTTTCTTATATAGCCGCTAAACTTTATATCTTAAGTTTTGCCCAACATCCGCAGCACAGCAGATGTACTCGGTGGCTTACAGCTCAGCCTCGACCGAAAAAAAAACAAGTATGAATAAAATTGCGAGTATTTTATGAATTAAAATAAATAACATACTAAATTCATTAAATTAGCAAACTCGGACACGAGCCTACTTTTTATGAAATACTATCACACGATTTATAACATTTGGACACAATACTGATTATTTCAACCAAACATTATCAACGGACACATGATATATCACATGAAAATTCAGAACCAATTATGAAATGACTTTAGAGGCTGGGCTTTGAGCAATACACGTTGGAGTGAATATAAATGTCGTCTTCAATCAAAAATTTGGAATGCAGGCTGCTTTGTCCCAATCTGCCAGACTGGCTGTACCCTTTCCTGCAACTGCTTTCTTCCAATATTCACAGTGAAAATCTAAAAATACATTACTTGGTACAAACTTCATGCATTCAATAAATTTGCCAATAATCCCTGTTGGCACCAAAATATCATTCATTCCTCGATGTGCAGGCAAGAATTAACTATCTGGCTCTTAGGTGCATATTTGCATGAGATTGAATTAGAAACATTTGTAACATTTATATGAATCATCCTCTCCCCGAGCAAACATGTTGCATACAAAAAGGTTACTTATCTGAGTGAAATCATCAAAGCATACACAACATGAATAATGTCTCTCACTTTTGTACCAATGTGGCAGTAGAGGTTGAGAAAAAAATGAAATACATAGCACAAACTCAGCATGAATAACGTTTCAAATCTTTTCATGTACATATGTGGTGGTCAAGGCCTTTCCTTGCAGTGACGGATTGATGCAGGCAATGCATAAAAATACTTGCTCTCACATGTGAGCATGCATGTGACTGTGAGGTAAGCACTCACATCAAAATACATACAACAAATGTTAGATTGATAAGTTTTATCTTCTCTTTGTGTACGTAGGTGTAACTAGGTCGTACTAATGGGTGAAATGAATGCTGCAGCTGTTGCAGAAATAAATATCCTATTGGGTGTGCACACATTACATTTTAAAAGGCTCTTTGGCGCTGCACGAATAACGTTTCTCCTCCGTGTTGTTTCGCATGTGACTGTTGAGAGATCACCTCTGAGTGAAAGATGTTTTTGCAAATTCCGCATGAAGAAAGTCTCTCTCCTGCGTCCGCTCGAATGTGTCCGACCAGAAAGTTGCTTACAGGAAAACAATTATCGCACCTTCTGTACCAATAAGGATTCTCTCCAGGGTGTGTACGAAAAAATGTCGCTACGTCTCCCATTCTCGAGAAAGACTTTTCGCACTCGTTTCATGAAAAAGGTTTCTTTCCCGAATGCATACGTACATGTCTAACTAAGTGGCTCTTATTAGAGTAACATTTTTCACAATTGTTGCAAGAATAAGGTCTCTCTCCTGTGTGTGAACGGATATGTATATTGAGGCTTCTTCTCAGAGCAAAAGACTTGGAGCAAAAGCTACAAGAATGAGGTTTCTCTCCCGTGTGTGTACGAATATGCGCAACTAAGTTGTGCTTGTCCGAGAAAGACTTTTGACACTCGTTACATGAAAAAGGTCTCTCTCCCGTGTGTGTACGGATGTGTCTATTGAGGCTGCCACTATGAGTAAAATACTTGGAGCAAATGCTACAAGAATAAAGCTTCACTCCCGTGTGCATGCATACATGTTTAACCAAGGCGCTCTCATCTGAGATACACTTTTGACATTCCTTACATGAAAACTGTCTCTCTCCCCCGTGTGCACAGATGTGTGCATTGAGACTGCCTCTCTGAGTAAAAGACTTGGAACAAATTGTACAAGAATAAGGTTTCTCTCCCGTGTGTGTACGAATGTGTGTAACTAAGTTGTGCTTAGTCGAGAAAGACTTTTGACACTCGTTACATGAAAAAGGTCTCTCCCCCGTGTGTGTACGGATGTGTCTATTGAGGCTGCCTCTCTGAGTAAAAGACTTGGAGCAAATGCTACACGAATAAGGTTTCTCTCCCGTGTGGATACGTAGATGTTTAACTAAGTGGGACTTAAGCGAGAAATATTTTTCACACTCCTTACATGAAAACTGTTTCTCTCCCGCGTGTGTACGGATGTGTGCATTGAGGCTGCCTCTCTGAGTAAAGGACTTGGAGCAAATTGTACAAGAATAAGGTTTCTCTCCCATGTGCATGCGTAGATGTTTAACTAAGGCGGTATCATTCGAGAAACATTTTTCACACTCGTTACATGCAAAACGTCTCTCTCTCGCGTGTGTACGGATGTGTTTCTTGAGGTTGCCTCTCTGAGTAAAAGACTTGGAGCAAATGCTACAAGAATAAGGTTTCTCTCCCATGTGGGTGCGAATATGTGTAACTAAGTGGCTCTTATTCGAGAAAGACTTTTCACACTCGCTACAAGAATAAGGCTTCTCTACCGCATGTGTTCGCATGTGACAGTGAAGATTACCACTCTGAGTGAAAGACTTTTTACACACGTTACAAGAATAAGGTCTGTCTCCTGTATGTATACGCTTGTGTTTGATGAGGTCACCTTTCCGAGTGAAGCACTTACCGCACACGCTACATGAATATGGTCTCTCTTTCTCTCCCGCACCCACGTGATTGCATTGGTTCCCAAAGCAAGGTAACATTGAGGATAAACTTCGTGAAGTCGATTCCTCTTCTACAGTGAAACTTCTCGTCATTCGTCTCATATTTTTCTTGTCCCCTTTTCCTCCAGTGGTTTCCTTGATAGGCACATTTCCTTTCTGCGTCGGCTCTAATCTTGTCCTCTCCAACCCATATGGAGTACTGGAGGTGTTAAGCTCAAAAGAACTGCTATTTCCACACGACGGAAGGGTTTTGAGAGACACATCTGCGATTGATTCTGCTACAGCATCAAAATTATGAGCAAAAAAATGAATTTTCATGTGTTTGATTAGCTCATTTTTGTCGTTGAATGCGTCTCTGCAGTTGAAGCAGTGAAATAAATTTTGGTTTGATCTGTAACTGTTCCCAGGATTTTTGATTGAGCAATTAGGCATCTCCTTATTATTTCCCATGACGGTCTCACAGCCACTTCTTTCATCTCTCTTAATTCTGATATTCCTAAGGTTATTCGTAGTATTTGGTGCATCAAAACCACCTTTCTCCCCAAAATAAGTCTTTTCGCCTCCAGTTCCACTGATTTTATGTGATTTGTTGTTTCTCGCATTGCATTGTCTATCATCAGGAATTGAGCTATTTGTTTTCATATCAGTATCTGGAGCACCACATTTTTCCAAGTCTTCACCCATCAGGTTTCCTTCCGTCTTTACTAGGGATGCTCCAGCGTTGGAATCAATTTGTGTCACAAAAGCTGTGGGACCAGTGCATTCATCAATTGAATAATTCCTTACATTTCCTTCTGCAGGCAGATATGAAGTTGATGTTGTTTGAATGGGCATTCCATCGGCTGTTTGGACCCCTAGAAAAGAATTTCAAATGACAACTATCACAGTTAACCATAAAAACTAAGATTCCTAATCCTACTGCTCAAAAGCGATGTTAAGGAATTAAAGTTATTAAATGGATGAAAAAAGCCAAAATTCACGAGTTAATATGTAGCCTGGCTTACACTTGAACCTAGAAACCCAAGAAAAAATCAGGAAATCAATAGAGGAGAAAAGATTGGGAAAGAAACGCAAAACACAAAAACGTCTAGGGCAACAGGAACCATTATATCCCATCGTATAAATACATATGAGCCAACAGCCAAAACACATGCACAACACACATCTTACTTAAAATTAATGAAGATGAATGAAATCAGGCCACTTTAAGAATAGGTCCTTCCCATGGCAGACTGTGATTTAATCCTTTTTTCTTTATCATGAATTGTCCTAAGGTAGATATTTTTAAAAAATAAATTAATTTACTATTCTATTCAATATCTTATGATTGGCAAATATTTTGTAAATTAAAAAATCACTCAATCAACCAATTAAAAACTAAAAAAATTAAAATCGTAAATTTTGTGGAACTACACATGAACATTTTTATAATATGTTTTTAATTATTCCTGAATAAGTTTTCATAAAACTATTTAACATGTAAAGCTAAAAGCAATAAAATAACCATAATAACTATCTGGTGACCAAATATCCTTAACTGTTATGAGATAAACAATCGTTTGGAGGCGCATCGGGGTTACATATTCCAGGATTGCACACACGCTTCAGCTTTTATTTGCGTTGGGATAGTAGTGATTCCACTCTTTTTCATAGTTAGCGTATTTATTGATATCTATGCTGTCTTCTGCAGAAAATCACTTCACAATCACTGAGCCTTATTACATTTTGCACACAGTTGGTCCACTTGATTGATTTTTGATTGAATTTTAGTTCTGTTGTAGGATCTACCCACATCAGATTTCTTTTGGCTACCACTTTTAACATCAATGGCAGCATCGTGAAGCATTGTGAAAAGAACAAGAACTGATATATGGTCTTGGGGCAGTATGACATGAACATAAAATTCTTTTGGAAATTAAAGAGAGATGAATTTAATGCTCTGCTCTTGCTGGGTAAAAATCCTTTCTTAATTTACATTTAACTACTTTTGATCGTACCAACGTATGAAAGCCTTTTTCTTCAGCAAATATTTGGGCCAGGGAAACAATAGTGAACAAGTTATCACATGTACCTTTTGGCACCCAAAAATCGTTCAACCAATAGAATAACAATATCAACAGCTGAATTACTACTTCAATACGGTCCTTTAGGCTGTAAAAATATGTAAAATAAGTTCAGTAAAAGAAAGTTACCATAAAAAACTGTTGCAAAAACATGACGGCTAATTCACAGTTAATAAAAGAAAATGAACAGAAAACACTTCCTATTCAGTTGACTATTTAGCAATTCCGCTAAGAAGAAGATATCTAAACGTGACAGGGGAGTGACACCCACAATAAATACTCCCATATAAGCTAAGATAAGGGATAAAGAACCAAGAAGAAAGGTACCTTTAATAAATCGTACGGCTGCTAATCACTGCTTTGTATTCTAGGAGTGCAGATTTCTGTAACTCACTGCACGGAAAACGGTTAAACTTTGTCCCTTGTAAATCACCAGCTTAAGGTCGCTTGCACCCCCACTACCCTTCCCTGCAGAGGAGGCACTAAAGAAGGCCATTTGCCAAGGTACCCATAACAGTAACTTAGATGTGTGAAACACTGTGCCCTCGTCAATGCAGAGAAATATCATACAAAATTGTTGCATACTTATAATAATGCTGAAAAAAAATGTTACACTGGCATGAGGCAAAGTCATGTGGCCAAGTCACACCGGCATCCTTTCTTGCTCTATTTATGCTAACCATGTGCCAATTCCTAAAATACAACTGTGTGAGGCTTTTGAGGACTAAATGATGTACAGCTACTAATATCAGGTGCATAATATGCCATCATATTATAAATGGCACATGGATGAAACACAATCGCCCACCTTTGTGCCCCATGTGCCTACTGAAGAGTTAAATGATTGGGATGCAACATTATGGGCAGTCACAAGAACCCTCTCCTGCCAGCACCTACACTAGGAATACATTTTCCACACTAATAGCCGCATAAGAATGTTTGGAGTCTATCTGTGTGTAGCTTTATTTCAGAGTAGAGTCACACCGGTTTTTTCATTACTCAGATTTGGGAGACAACTCAACTGTGTGCCCTTCCTTTGCACCTGATAATGCACTTGAGCCTCTATCTCTACCTTAACACATGTCCATGGAAAACTTATTGTGTTACCATTATTTTTAAAATCAAATGTAGCACTTTTTTCTATAATTCAACCTTCTAAAATTACTAACCTCTTGAGCATTTTGGAATTTTAAACGGATTTGTAGTGCTAATGACAACAACGTTAGTGAACACAAGGTACTAAGAATATAACTTCAGAAATTCGTTATTTTTAATGCCACAATTTCGTTTTAAAAATTGCTTATGCACAGAGAAAAAATGGAGAATTCATTTCAAAGTATAAATATTTCAACAGTATGTAGTATGCAACAAAATATATCATCGCAAAACCATTGACAGTGAAACAACTTCACGACCGAGTACTGGGGTGAGGATATAAATGAGTGGGTGGGTCAGGCTGAACCCTTTTGTGCCAGACGTCGCCTGGAGGCAACGAACATTTTCATACGTAGAAAACCAGAACCCTTCCACTCATTTATGATCATCCTCACCGCAGGAATTCTTTTAAAAGAGTAAATTATTGAAAATAAAATACAATGTTTGGTTTAAAAACACTGGTAATGCAATAAGTTGGCTGTGGATTAATGCTATGACTGGGATAGTGACTGGGGTGAGGGATGGACACCCAGATGAGCTGGGTTCCAATTCTAAGGGACTAAAATAGCCACACAACTCGCCTCCAAAAAATAGCTCCGTACAGAAATGTTTAAAATGTCCTAATGCCTCTCATAGCACAAAAACATTTTCCAACCATACGTGCTGGCAGGAAAGGGTATAGGTGACAGCCCATAACTTTACACCCTAATACTAAATATATTTAAAACACAGAATATGGCCACTGAATGCACCCGACGATTTGTAACCAGGGGTATCTTCCCTTCCCTTGCGTTGGCAGGAGCAGATGTCTAATCGTTTGCGTTGAAAAATCCACGACAGCTATACCTGACGTTAGGTGTAAGACATGAAAATGCCCGTGGGCTCCGACCCATGTTCGGCGCTTAAGTGTAGAAAGGGGAAAGTGACTGCCCCTGAGTTTACATCCTGCAATGAGATGGATAAAACTTACAGCTAGAATCTACACCTTACTAACGAAAGTTAGCATGACACCCACTATCAATACTACACTGTTTTATAACACCAAAATCCTACAATTAAGGGATTGAAATAAAGTTTGGTTGTTCTTAGCTATACTGATTTCACTACTGGCGTATTACTATCGATTTTATATTATGTCAACAGTATTTTCTCCACCAAGGAAGCTTCATGCTTGGCTCTCCGTTTAACCTAAAAAGTACCATAGCCTATTATAGAGAAAGAAGGGCGAAAAGGAATGCACTCTTTTAAAATATTTTCCATAATTTTTCCACTAACTTAAAATGGGCCATAAGCAAAGATAATTTTTCCATTAACATAGCCAGTTCCTTTATTCACATTTTCTATTAAGACTTTTCGATACTCGAATCTCAGACCAAGTGCTTCTTACTGTTGATGTGTTACTATTTTTTCAATTGTCTGGTCTCAAAACATGGCTAGTTAAATATTAAAACTTTAATACAACTAACATTTTTGTAAGGCATTAAAAATTATACAGATAACCACAAAAAAGCAAGTAAATATAACTCTTCTCTCTTATCCATTTGGCACTAAAGAAAACAGAAAATATGGATGGATGACTAATCAGTCACAATAAGGCCACTTTCAGAAGAGCTGACTTCACAGTACCATCCACCATTCATGACATGGCATCATGAAATCTAGTAAGTCGTCTCATCTGAAATTGGCCTGAATTTTATGGCCCATTGATGGTGTCGATGGCACCGCTCAAGTCTGGAATGAAATGGGTGCTGCGGAGACCATGGTGTGATTAGACTCATCTGAAGGCATCCATAAAGACGTACGGTTATTTGAAAGCATGCCAGCACGCTGGGGATGGTGGCCTGTAAAAAGGCATCCCATCAGAAAGCAGCCTATATGCCTTATCTATATACCGCTATTTGTAGCCCTTGAGAGCAATAACCCACTGATTCTATTGCGGACTCATAGGCCACTGTCGTATTCTCAACTATGTCCCTTGTAACAGTAAAAGTTGGCTAAATAAAAGCATTAACTCCACATTATGGATCCACATCCTCCACATTAGCATCATTTCCTCCGTGTATAGAGTTAGTTTCAACCATTAAGAGTACTCACCAAATGCCTCAGTAGTGGACTTCTGTGCAATCGTCAAACTCTCCACTGGCTCCCCATCCTTGCCTAACGTAAGCTGTAAGTAATAATCAACATATGAATCATATATGCACAAAGGATTCAGGAATTTTTTAATGGATTGCCTAGAACTACTTCATACACCACATTGCATCAAAAGTTGGTATTCCTAACAAATATTTTCTACTCAATATAAATCCTTTTTCAACACTCTCAGCGAATGGAATAGTTTTGCATTTCTTTCAACATTAAAGCGGTCTTTGATTTATGTTACACCCGCATTGTAATATTATCTTTATTAGTTAACTCTGCAATGGATGTCATTTTATTTTCATAGGATAACATAAAAGAATGAAGGTTTCTTTGGTAATGACAGAACCAAAATAACATATTTGAAATTAGGCATCCATGTCAAAAAATGGGATATAACCTGACGCAGCCACATTGCAGAAGAAGATATCGACACTGAAAACTAAATTTTTCAGTGAAAATCATGAAAACAATGATGAACAGCTGGCATTTGTAAAATGAAAAGTAGAAACTAATTATGAAAAGAGCTTCATGCAAAAATTGTGCTTAGAAGTTCCAGGTAGTAGCCACACACCATAACCACCAGGCTATCGCTCCTACATGAAGGCAGACCATTTATAAGGGAGTAAAATATACCTGTAAATGTTGACCCACTTTTCTTGTTTTAACCATTGGTTATGTAAAACTACATTTGGGTGATTTGTGGATAGCTTCCGACATATTATATCACTAAAAAGTTTGATTTGAATGTAAGACCTGATATATTTAATGAGACGATTTATTACGACCAGCATTAACTTTCGCTAAATATAAGGAAAGCATACTATAACACATAAATAAAACATAAAGAGGAATTAAAACGGCTTCTTTTCAGATATGAATACTACTTTAGGAATAAGAAACTTTGAATCTAACCTTAACAGCTGTGCAGAAAGCAAAACATCCTACCATTGAGAATGATAAATGTTTACATTTTTAGCTACTACATACATATCGCCATCATCAATTAATTAAATTCCATAACAAGAATTCCTTACATACCTGGGCATTCTCTTCCAGAGATGGTTCCTTCTTTGCCCCAATCAGCGTCCACTCCAGGTCTTCTACCATGGCTCCTGTGCCCTGAGTTTCTACCTTTTCACCATGGGAAGCAGTTAAGGTTATGGGCTGCAACATAATGCCAAATCATCATCATACATGATTGAGATACAAAAAAAGAAATTTTGTTGAGAATTTGTCACGAATAAAATTAAAGTTCATTCAAGATGGATACATTCTTCATGCTACCCTGCAAGCATCCTCAAAGTAAATACTGTCAGAATTTTATAATGTTTATGCTTATGTTTATTAAATTTACCACTTTAATACAGACTTAAAACCTCTTTTTTGCATTGCAAAATCCCTTCTTAAGCCACATAATGATCCTCAGGGCAATGGTTTCTGGAAATGTAAAACTCCAGATGTAATCCTATTCTTATTAGAAACCTATTTTATGGGAGAAATTTCCATGAGAGTCCAAAGCACAAATGTAACAACACACATTCATGGAAAATCAATAGGGTCAATAAAGGAGTATAATTTATTGTGCTTTGCTTTATAAGTCAGTTTGTCACACATTTTGATTAATAAAAATAAGTTACTCAGTCCAGATATAACAGGAGGCAATTCCAAGTTGATGGAAAAAGTTATCCATGTGAACCTGAACTCCTTATAGGACAAGAGATGCTTAACTTTAATGGGAAAATATGAAGGTTTATTTTACCCTGCACAAACAATTGATGAGTGGTGTGTATTGAGCTGTTCTAGGGACTAAATAAAAATTTTATGATGTATATTGAAATGGAATGTCATTAGTTTTCACAGAAATAACTAAATCCTTAACAACTTATTTGCTCAAAAGGTATACGACTGCTTTCAAGGATGTGAAATTTTTTTCTGGTGTAAATGCAATATATCCGTGATAAATATAAACAACAAATGACAACTGGAAATGTATATCTTCACTACTGACCATGGTTTCATTACTATCTCAGTTTCACTTCACATAACCTTAAAAACTGACTGACATGTAATACTAATGGAAGCAGAATAACCAGTGATAGATGAAGTGGGCAAGAAATAGTAAGTAGAATAGCACAGGTACAGAGAGCATTCTACAAAAAAGAATATTCTACTCACAGCTGAGAATTAAAATACAGACGTCAGGAAACAATTCATCAAACACTACATATGGAACATATTTATAAATGGTATTAAGGTTTCAAAATTGACAGCTGCAGAAAAGTCAAAAGAAGAGTGGGAGATAAGATGTTTTCTAAAAATCTTAACTTAATCGGCTACATCATGAGATATGATGGCCTTGTAATGAGAAAATTGACAGACGAAGAGAAGGACAGGTGGACTGAAAGTAGAGAAAAAATGGCTCAATATGTTTTAACAAGTCAGATTATTAAGGATATACAAAAAGAAAAGCAATAACTTGGAAAGATAAGCAGATGTTAGTTAAGATTTGAGGACTCTATGAAATGAATTTAAGGAACGTGGGTGTATGATGGCAACATAGTTCATATGCAATTCAAGTTCAATGGAAAATAAATAGTTGATAAATAGTAATACCTGATTAGAAGAGTCTTGATGCACCTGATTGCTTGTGAAACCATCAGAGCAATCATTCACCACATTTTCTTCTTCATCATCGCTAATCTGATCATTTTTAACAGAAGAGCAGTCGTACGTTACCGGATCACTCTATTGGAAAGAGGAACACACTTTGATGAACATTTTAATCAATTGGGGCACAAGCAAAAGTGATCATGAACGAAGCTTCAATTACAGGGTGTCTGTAGTAAACAACTAATCCCTGATGAAGTATTCTGGCCTATTTGTAAAAAACAGAGTAACTTAATTGACTAACAAGATTCAGCCAGTTAACTTATTCTTCCTTCTCATACAATCTAATAAAAGCCTTGAGAAAAGGGAGGAACAACTTTATTGGGCACATCATGAGAATGAATAGATTTTAAAATTGTGGACTTCCCCTATCATTGTAGTTAACTTCCAAAAAGGAGCAAAGCAAAGAGCACTGAGCTTTAAAGAAGAATGTCATTATCTTGTACAAAAATAACTGAAACCTTTACATACTTATTTGCTCAAAAGCTATACAACAGTGCTTTCAACCGTATGAAATTGCTTCAGGTGTAAATGCAATTATCATCTATGATAAAATACAAACAACAAATGACAACTTCCACACTTTTACATAAATCTCCACTCCTGACCATGGTTTCAATACTATGTCATTTTCATGCCTCATAACCTTAAAAGCAGACAAGCTACATGAGGCCTAGTTATCAGTGATGGACGAAGCAAGAAAGAAATAGTGAATAGAATAGTTTTACCACAAAGAGAACTCAAAAGAAAACAGGAATCTTCATACAGCTGAGATTACTATTACATAAATATGGAAATAATACATCTGACACTACATTTTGAGCATATTTAAAAATAATAGCAAGGTTTTAATATCGATGGCTGCATAAAAGGCATAAGGGGAAGCGTTGGAAAAACATTGCCAGTGAAGAATATAGAAGATATAAGGGATCGAATGAGGAAGTTCCAATAAGTACAGAAAATAGATGGAGAAGTCTTCTAATAAACAAAACTTGATCGGCCACAGCATGAGATATGACGGACTTATAAAGACAATTGCCAAATAAAAGAAAAGGAGAGATGGATAGAAAGAAGAAGGGAAAAGATTGCTTCTAGATGTACATATATCATTAATTATATTAATAAGGATTTAAAACAGAAAAAGAAAGTAAATATTTAAAGATAAGAAAAATCAATTTTAGGAAGATGCTGATACAGTTTATATGTAACTCAAGGTCAACAGACAATACATAGTTCATAAATAGTATTACCTGACCAGAAATGTCTTGATGTATCAGTTTGCTTGAGGCACCATCAGTGCAATCATTGAGTCTATATCCATCTTCATCATCGCTGATATGATCTTCTTTAACAGAAGGGCACTTATAGGTTACCGGATTACTCTATTGGAAAGAGGAACCTCCATTGATACATATTATAATCAATTGGTACAAGAAGCAAAGCAAGTGATCATGAAGAATGATTTAATTACAGGATGTCAGTACAAAATAAATTATTCCCAATGAACGATTCTTGCCTCTAAGTAGAAATAGATTTACCTAATCAACCAGCAACATTTGGCCAATATAGTTCTTATTGTTTCAATATAATCTAATGAAATTCTTGGTAAGAAGAAGGAACCCCTTTATTGGGAAAATCTTGAGAGTAAATAGCTCTTAAAATTGTGGATTTCCCCTTGTTATATAAT